>NC_082651.1:76188224-78688224 GCF_028023285.1 Balaenoptera ricei | reverse complement strand
ATTTTCATACTTTTGCATATTTTCTTCTTGTTTTGTTAAAACAGATCAATCACTCTACATAAATTGTAATTATTATATTGATACCATATTAAATTTCATATTCCCACTTTTGTCATTTTATCATAAACATTTTCTATACATCAACTTTTTATTATCATTAGTTTAATACCTGTATTCTTTTTATGCAATTATATATTTTTAAATTGAAGTATAGTTGTGTACAATATTATATAAGTTGCAGGTGTACAATGTAGTGATTCACAGTTTTTAAAGGCTATACTCCATTTATAGTCTTGCATAGTATTCTTAAGGTTTCATAATCATCATATTTTTCTGTGCTGTGCCCTTTTGGTGAGCATACAATTTATTATCAATTTTGATTATTATACAAAACTGAAACAACATCGATCACACAGCTTTTTCTTGTTGATTTTTTCTTTGGGATAAATTGCTAGGAGGGCACTGTCTAGCTCACAGGGTGTGAACAGATTTCTGGGTTTTGAGATGCATCGTCATTACTGTTGGAATGGGTTATAATGATTCAGATTGGCACCAGTAATGTAGGGCTCTCCAGCGTCACTCACGCCTGACCAGCACCGGATGTCACATTTTATCTTAACCTCTCCTGATTTAACAATGTAGATTGGTGTTTCAATGTTGCTTTCATCTACCTTTATTTAATTATAAAGATAAACTTTTTTCCCTTCAGTTTATAGGCAATCTATAGTTTCTCTTGTAAATTAGTTTCCATCTTTTCTCATTTGCCTATTGAGAGCTTTATGTTTTGTTTTGTATTTTTAATGAGTAACTTATAAAGTATCAGTATATACTCTTTGCCATGCTTGATAAAAATACTTCTCCAGTCTTCTCTTGGCATGTTATATTAGAGTTAACATTTTCCATCATTTTAAATCTCTTAAAATATTTATTTGTGCCTGTCAGTCAGTCTTGATGATTTCCTTTATTGCTTCAAAATTGGCAAAGCCTTTATGCTGATTTTTTGGTAGTTTTGCCCTATAATTTGTTTATTTATATATAATTCTTAGCCCGTCTGGAGTTTCCTTTATGATATGATATAAGGTATTGATCTAAATAGATCATTTTCCAAATTTATGATCAGTGATACAGTGGTTACTAAAGAAAGCTTTTTTTACTCTCCTTTTTATACATACCAGATTTATACTTTTGTATGAGTGAGACTGAGTTCTGGATTCTCTTTTCTTCTGTGTTGATCTATTTTCCATATTTTGTGATAAAAAATCACCCTGTTTTAATTATTTGTTTTTCTTGGTATCTCTGGTGTCAGCTACACTGACTGCCATGTAGTACGTGTTAAATGAATCTTTATTGACAGGTATTAAATTTATAGTATATACTTATACCATCCTAAGTTTCCATTTGGATTATTTTTTTAATTAAAAAAATCAATTTTTACCTCTCTTTGCTGGGTGATTGAGTCACACATAGGAGTCTTTTACTCTATTACCTCCAGAACATCTCAATTCCTTCCTACCTTCCTTTCTTGTCATGTACTTTTGAGAAGTGTGAGAAGTTGAAACAATAGACTATGAGAGTAGGGAAGTTTCCAGACTACTTGCACACAGGCATGGTCTCATTGTAGTCCTCACAGCATCCGCAGGAGGCAGGCACTCTCTCTGAGTGGAGGAAGGAAAAGCTCAGAGAGTTTCACTACCTGCCCAGGGTCACACAGCTTGGAATTGGGGTTCAGACCTGGCTCATCTGGTTCTAAGTTCAGTATTCTTTTTATTTCTTTCTTTTTTAAAAAAATAGATTCTATAGATCTAAGGTATCGTGCCTTAGTTACCTAGGCCATACAGCTTGTGAGCCAGTCAATATTTGCAGGCCAAAGGCTGACAGGGTGAGATGTTTAGAAGGAACATTCTGGCAGATCACCCACAGTAAGATCGGAAAGACACAGCACAACGCCCCACCCAGAACTAATTCTGACCACAGCACAGGCTGTGGGTACAGACACATGACAGGGTTGAGGGAAACCAGACACCCAATCTGATACATGGCATACCGGGGCGTGGGGAGGGCACCCAGGGAGCCCTCATCATGGAGACTGCAGACTGAAGGGAAGCTGCAGTGGTGGGCTTGAACTTGAGCACAGAACAACTCTTTTTAAACATAGGCCTTGAGCTGACCACGGGGGTCACAGGCAGAATGGCAAACAGAGCCAGGACTATAAATAGCAGCTGCGGCTGGAAAGCAAAAGACAGGCCTGACCTGTGCATAGTATAGAAAGGACCCTGGGCAAAACATCAGTCTCACCAGTGCTCCCTTCCCCAGCGTGAGCACCCCGTCCCCAGCGGGAGCACCCCTTCCCCAGCGTGAGCACCCCTCCCCCTGCGTGAGCACCCCTCCCCCTGCGTGAGCACCCCTTCCCCAGCGGGAGCACCCCTCCCCCTGCGTGAGCACCCCTCCCCCTGCGGGAGCACCCCGTCCCCAGCGGGAGCACCCCGTCCCCAGCGGGAGCACCCCGTCCCCAGCAGGCATCCTCATCTCCTACAGGGGGAGGCTATGCAGAGTCACTGCAAGGGCTGTGTTCCTGGATCGAGTTCTCCAGTCCAGTCTTAAGAGTTAAAACTTAAAATGGCAAATCAGCCTGAGATTTGGGGACAAGGCTCTTCTGAGTCCGTCCCTCAGGAGGCTGTGAGCTGATCCTTTATTTATGCTGGGTTGTCTGTCTTTGTTCAGTTCTGTCTGCTGCGCCAGATTGGAAATGGTTTGCTGGAAAAAATTATGGTGCTGTCTAACATGATGTAACAAGATGTCATCTTCTAACTCCAACGCATAAAATGGATTTACAGGAAGGAGGAGGGAAAAAAAAAACAAAGCCCCAGGGAGCACTTGACTCAGATAAAAACCACTGGGTTTTGTTTGTGAATGTCAAAAAGCTGCATGTTATTTTACTTAGAAGAACATGAGAACAGACTGGCGTTTCAGGGGAAAGCAAAAGATATGTGCTCTCCAGCCCAGAGGAAAAGTTTGCTGAGAAAACTTAAACTCATATTCATTTCACATGGCACACATAGACAAACATACCACAAACCCTACATACAAATCACACACACACACAAAACATGTGCCGCAAATACCACACACACACACACACACACACACACAAATATCGCCCTCGCCATCTAAACCTCACCCAGACACAACACACACTCACCATCCACACACATCAGCACACATCCTCCAGAATCACCCCAATGATTTCGCCTCAAAAGCAAACACCCATTATTTTTAATTAAGAATTCTATAATTCCTATACCACTGGGCCATGAGTGTGAGCATAGATTCTGGGTCTAAGCTTTTCTAATGAACATCTGCAAGTATTACAGAGGTCTCTTTTATGAGGAAGCATAATGGAAAAGACAAAGTAGAAAAAGGGTCAAAGGTTTTGTGGTTCTTTTTAAATATACAATGCTTCTAGAAAGGCACATTCCAACCCAAAGTTAATACAGTGCAGGGAAGTAACATGAGTAGGAAAGGATATGATAGCGTTCCTCGGTCATTTGTGTTTCTGAGAACACCAGTGCCTTATTTCTGCATTCAAAGCAAGTTCTGGGGTGGCCTCTGGGGACTGTCTACAAACACACACACACACACACACACACACACACACACACACACACACGTCGACATAGAAGGCAAGGGACTCATAGGGCAACCAGTGGTCCTTTATCCTTTTGGTCCTTCCTTACCCATCAGTAAGCTGAAGACAGTGTTGGTAAAATGTCATGTATCAAGAAATGAAGTTAAAACAATCGAATGAGTCGTATGCATTTCCACTGTTGTGGAAAAAACTAAGTGGATGTGCAAGTATGAGCTATGAAATACACATAATGTAATTTCATGATTACACATGAGAGTTAAATGCTCTTGTACTTAAAACTGGCATTGCACAATATAAAGATGAATGGTAAAATTCATGCAGATACTTTTGAAATGATAATTTCCTTGGAATGACATTAAATAGGACATAAAAAGTGCCATGACAAGTCAAGGCAGAGACTGCAGGGAAAAGAAAAGCAAAAACTTTGTAATTTTGTACCTCTCACGGCACTTTTTTCCTGCTGTTTGAACAAGAGTCCCCACAAATAACATAGTCAGCCCTGATTGTAAGTCTCCCTCACTAAATGTAGAACTCTGGTAAATCACAGGTGAAACCATCTGAGTACAGTGAGAGGCACATGTGGGTCCCAGTCCCAAAACAAATGGGCTAGAAAGCCCTCCAGGTGTGATGGCCATGCCTTTAGGGAAGAATAAGTCAATCCTTGAGTTAGCCCAGACAGATGTGAAGTCCTCTTCTTCTAAAATCCTCAGCCAGGGCTCCCCTGGTGGCGCAGTGTTTAAGAATCCACCTGCTGGGGCTTCCCTGGTGGCTCAGTGGTTGAGAGTCTGCCTGCCAATGCAGGGGACACGGGTTCGAGCCCTGGTCTGGGAAGATCCCACATGCCGCAGAGCAACTGGGCCCATGAGCCACAGCTACTGAGCCTGCGCGTCTGGAGCCTGTGCTCCGCAACAAGAGAGGCCGCGATAGTGAAGAGGCCCGTGCACCGCGATGATGAGTGGCCCCCGCTTGCCACAACTGGAGAAAGCCCTCGCACAGAAACGAAGACCCAACACAGCCAAAAATAAATATAAAAATAAATAAATAAATAAGACCTGGTGCAACCAAATAAATATTAAAAAAAAAAAAAAAAAAAAAAAAAGAATCCACCTGCCAATGGAGGGGACATGGGTTCAAGCCCTGGTCTGGGAAGATCCCACATGCCGTGGAGCAACTAGGCCCGTGCGCCACAACTACTGAGCCTACGCTCTAGAGCCGGCGAGCCACAACTACTGAGCCTGTGTGCCACAACTACTGAAGCCTGTGCGCCTAGAGCCCGTGCTCCACAACAAGAGAAGCCACTGCAATGAGAAGCCCGCGCACTACAACGAAGAGTAGCCCCCGCTCACCGCAACTAGAGAAAGCACGTGCACAACAACGAAGACCCAACAGAGCCAAATAAATTAATTAATTAATTTTAAAAAAAGACCTCATTTAAAAGAAAAATAAAATAAAGCCTCAACCAGACAGGATGGGACCTGCGCTGGGAAATACAATGACCTAAGAGCACTACCTAGGAAATGTGAAAAGAGTGAATCTAGTGAATCCAAGACCCCTGTGTTCAAGACACTGTGCTAAAATGGAATCATCTGATGCAGATGAAAAAGCTGTTAATTAGCTAACCAAAAGCTGTTTCCTCTCTGACTAGCCTGGGCAGATGTTCATTCTGGATTCAGCTCTTCCACAGCAATTGCTAAGGGTGCCAAGACACCGAGTCAAGCTGACAGCCTCCTAGCATCCGAGCCTCAGCGTTCCCCCTCCAGCTGCGGGTGAAATACTGAGTTGCCAGTAATGAGAATTTACCCTGTGCTTCTCCCCTCACTGGGTCACAGTAGGCCAAGGCTTGAGGCTTGAAAAGTATTACTTTACATAACACAAGGTTGGCGGGCTGATTGAAGGACGGGAGCTGATGGAGAAGTGATCAAGATGAACCCTCAAAAGCAGGATCTGTGGGGCCAGTGGATTCTTAATGCAACTGTGAGCTCCAGAGAGCTCAGGTCTCCTTTGTTTCAATTCAACTGAATATTTATTGAGCACCTACTGTATACCTAGCCCAAACCAATAGGAAATTTATAACATTTTTTTTTTTACTAGGAAAAATAAGTTGATATGGAGAAGTAGAAGATTATAAGCAGTAGTGAGCTTAATGGATAAGGTACAGGCTCTTGATATCATTGTCAGATCTGCCATTCCCCATATGCTTAGTGTTGGGCAAACTAAACCTCAATTTCCTCATCTATACAATGGGGATGATGATAGTGCTTTCTTTATAGTATTGAGATAATGATTACATAAGGTGTTAAATGTAAAGCTCTTAGCCCAGTGGAACCATAGTGCTCAATATCTGTTTGGATGGTGATGATGGTAATGATTGTGATGATGACGATTGTGATGACGATGATGAGACGCCAATGCCCACAATGATGACAAAAGGAGGAGGAGGTTTTGACACTTGCCAGTTTTCCGGTGATTTTCTGTGAAACATGGGGGAAGTGTCTGTTTGCAAATGTATCTTTCCTAACCTTAACTCATTCACTGGTGATGGGGATGCTGAATTGATGATCCTGGAAAGGGACAGCAGTGTGTTGACCGAGAGCAGAATCTGGAAGACAGGATTAGAAGCATGGGGTCCAGGCCTTGTGTAGGAAAGCCACGTCCAGCATCTAGCCAGGGGTCCAACAAACACCTAAATGAAGAGGGTGTGAGGGTCAGGACCTGGAAAATACCAAGTGAGATGTGTATAGAGTTCAAGTCTGTGTGCAATCTCACGGGTTCAATTTCCAGAGACTAAAAAGGACAGTTTTAAAACTCTACACTACTGAGGTTGATCAAGCAATTGCTCATTGCCCTTGGGAACTGCAAAGCTTTGGGATCTCAGAAGCTGAGGTCCTCTGTGGCATTTGGGAGGGCTGTCATTGATTCCGCTGAGTCACCCCGGCTTATGGGTCCCCACATGGGTTCATAGACATAGTGATAAAGGACAACAGAGTTCTTTTCTGGAAAAGTACCAAGACCACTGAATGCTTCCAATTTTCCAGTGTCTTACAATGTCTTATCCCTTGTTCAAACTACCCGTTCTAACCCTTTGTCTTTCTTCATCCTGCTTTGTGTAACTGGATTTCCTATTTGGTTCACACATTTTCCCCTTTATTCCATCGAATTGGTTTATATTTCTTTGCCTTGCACCACATCTGCCTTTGCCAACCATAGTAACTAAATAAAATGAATCTTTTTTTATTTGATCGTTTTGTCCTGTATTATTGCTTTGCCTTTGTTGTTACTCTACGGCTAGGAAACTTGGATATGATACCTTGGTTGTCGGCATCCAAAAGTAATAAAATGTTGCTCTCCCAAATCTCTTTCCGGCCGTTCATCACCAGCAGTCTCTTCCTACCTTGAAACATTTGGTTTTATTGCTCCCCTTTATTTCCTGCTTAGGCCAATCCATGTTCTGCCGGTGCCAGTTTTCCTCTTGCCCCTCAGACCCAATCTTCAAAGCCATTGTCATCTCAGACTCTGATATGTGAGTCACAAGGTTATTGCTTTTCTGAGCTCCTGTCTTTCTGGCAGAGACCCTCAATGAGCTGCAATATTTTGCTTGCAATTTCCCCATGTCCCCACCAGCCTTTATCTCCATGGCCCAGCCCAGGCAATAACTGCTCTGCCTTCTTTATCTAGATCCAGAGCTGTCTGTCTCATGCAGAGAACACTCCCACACATGTCATCTGAGTCCTCCATCCCTTCATCACTTTAGAATTGCCCTTGTCTACGTTCAGCTCCCTGTGTTCAGATTCTCTCTGATAGGATTTTTTTTTCCTTTGGTTTTTGTATGCTTCAAAGTCTGATGAATCAGGAGAAAACTATTTGGTTATTTACATATCAGTTCAGATAATGGAGAAATTCCATAGCTTGTTTTCATTCACTCTCTTCTCTGATGGGATTTTCAGAAACAATGCTTGAATGCTTTTGTTTTTGACACTTGAAATCTGCCAGCGTTCCACCCTGCCTTCTTGTATGTACTCCTTCCAATCTAACACCATCTCTTGGGTCCCGAGAGCTAAATACCAGATAGTATCTATGAAGTAATTGTATCACATCAAAACTCAATGTTCCAATTCTATCTTCTTGTCCCCATGAACACAGATTGGAACTCTCCACGTCTCTAAATCAAATCGAAGTAATGGTAAATTTTGGTAGTCCCCAAACATGCTTCTCTCCTTTCGAGTGTCTGTGTGCTGGGGTGCGAGGTGCACTTCCTGTGTAGTGGTGACTTTGAGGAGCAACAGTGTGCTGGCATGTTCAAACGTACTTCATAGAGAACTCGTCTTCAGTATGAAAAATCTCTGTGTCCAGGACTCCCTGGAGGTCATTTTACTCAGTTTGTCTCCTTGTCTTATTTGGAGGAGTGACCCTGGAGTACAGGAGGCGATTCGTGGAGTTAAAATGAGACTAGGGGGACTTCCCTGTTGGTCCAGTGGTTAAGACTCTGCACTTCCAAAATGCAGGAGGCACGGGTTCGATCCCTGGTCAGGAAACTGGGATCCCACATGCTGTGTGGTACAGCCAAAAAAATAAATAAATAAAATAAAAAATAATATAAAATGAGACTAGGAAGTGATCCCCAGGGTTAGGTGTTTTGAGGTCCCACGTAGACTTCATTAGCAAGGATGGAGGTTCTCTTTTTTTCCCCCAGAATAAAAAAATAGCATTATTAAGTCTGCCATCTTCAAAGAACCAAAAAGAAGGAGAGGGCTTCCCTGGTGGCGCAGTGGTTGAGAATCTGCCTGCTAATGCAGGGGACACGGGTTCGAGCCCTGGTCTGGGAAGATCCCACATGCCACGGAGCAACTGGGCCCGTGAGCCACAACTACTGAGCCTGCGCGTCTGGAGCCTGTGCCCCGCGACGGGAGGGGCCGCGATAGTGAGAGGCCC
Source organism: Balaenoptera ricei (assembly GCF_028023285.1). NCBI lineage: Eukaryota > Metazoa > Chordata > Mammalia > Artiodactyla > Balaenopteridae > Balaenoptera > Balaenoptera ricei. The sequence continues at coordinate 78,679,649 of NC_082651.1, read as the reverse complement.
GCGCACCGCGATGAAGAGTGGCCCCTGCACCGCGATGAAGAGTGGCCCCCACTTGCCTCAACTAGAGAAAGGCCTCGCATGAACCGAAGACCCAACACAGCCAAAAATAAAATAAAATAAATAAAGTAGCTATAAAAAAAAAAAAAAGAAAAGTGCTTTAAAAAAAAAACAAAAACAAAAAACTTCTTAAAAAAAAAAAAAAGAAGGAGAAAAAGGAGAGGAGTTGGGAAAGAGAAAGGAAGAAAGAAAGGAAGGAAGGAAGAAGGAAGGAGGGAAGAAAGAAGGAAAGGGAGAAAGAAAGAGAGAGAGAAAGAAAGAAAGAGGAAGGAAGGAAGGAAAGGAAGGAAGAAAAGGAAGGAAGGAAGAATGAGAAAGGAAGAAAGGAAGGAGAGAAAGAGAAAAAGAAAAAATTGCCAAAGAAAGAAACCACCTCTCTACATTGCAGCCCCCCCCCCGCCCCGAACCCCAAGTCAAGCCACCCATCCCCCATGCAGGCAATGCAAGCCTAGATAGACTGATCTGTAGGTTCTTTTGAAGCTGTTTTTTGCTTCAATTCCTTGAACCTCTCTTCCACTTGTTATCTCATCTAAGAAAGCTGGCGCTAGATGAAGGGATGGGTACATTTGGTGATATTCTGCCCTAATAAAGCTTAATTTTGAGTGTTTAGATGATGGTTATACACACAGAATCTGGCCTTAAAATTATAAAAGTAACATAAAGTGAGTCTAGAGCCACCATTTACTGGCTGTGCAATTTGGAGCAAGTCACTTAACCTCTCTGATTCTCAATTTCGTCATCTGTGAAATGGGAATAATAATAGTAGCAACTTGGTAAGATTTTATAAGATTTAAATTAAATAATCCACAGTTCTTGGCCCATGGTAAGTTCTTAGAAAATGCTATCTATTGATCTAACTATATTTCAAAACCATCAGAGAATAAAGAGAAAAACAATTCCAACCAAATACAGTTGGTCAGATTTTATAATATTGGTTTTTATAATATTGGTTTTGTAATATTGGTTTTGTAATATTTCCTGCTATGCATCTTTCCAATGCTCCTCTCTCTCTTTTTTTTTAACATAATCATATAATTTGGTATCCTACATCATTCCATTTAACATTACAAGAAGAATTTTTCATGTCGCTACGTAGACTTCATAACATATGGTTGGAGTATAGGACACAAACTGATTAAACACAAACCATTTTAACCTCTCAGTGCTTCCGCATCAGATGAGAAAACCCCATCCACCAGGATGTGAGGGCACCTGTCAGACTCCACAGCTGGCAGATCAGTAACAGCAGCCCGGGCAGCTCTGTGGCTCAGCCCCACCCCCTCCCAGAAGAGCAGCCAGACCTTCCCCATTTGTCTATCCACTCTAACATTCATAGAGTAGGCACAGCGTTAGCATCTCAGAATAAAAAAAACTAAATCGACCCCATCCCTGCCCTCGGGAGCACATAGTCTCCTTGACAAGAAAATAAAGGATGAAATACAGGAGGTTTGCCACTACCAGAATTGTCACAGGAGGCTGTGAGTGCAGGTAAAGGCTCACCTAGCTCCGAGCGGGGAGGCTGGGGCAAGCTTCCTGGAGGAGCTGCACTTTTGACTTCTTACTGTTCATCTCTTTGGCATCATAATCCCCTCCTTGCCGTCTTCTGACCGTTTTTTCACTTCCCTTCAGTCCCTTCTGTCCCTTTGGCCTTCTGGCCCTCTGCTGTCCACATTGCTTTCCCCAGCTCCAGCTTCCCTTAGTGTCTCTCCATCATTCCCTCCTCATGTTTGGCCAGGCTCCGTCAAGTACAGACTTGGCAGGAAATCACCTGGACAAGGGAGTATCCAGTTCAGTTCACTCAGCTAATGTTTTCAGATTTCTTCTAGACACAAGACTCTGTGCAAGGGGCTCTTTGGGCATGGAGGGATATAGAGATCAGGAAATGAAATGGTTCCCTGATTGGGAAGATCATTTGGTTCAAGGGGGTAGAACGGTAGAAAGTAGCATAGAAAGAGTTGAAAACTGTAACAGCCAGCCAGACTGTGACCTTGCTTTGGTGAAGATATAAACAAGAGGTAATGGGAACACAATACAGAAACTCATGAATAAACCTGGTTGGGGCTAGGATAGGTGGAGGTTAATGAAGCTTACCTAAGAGGGAGATAGAAGACTGTTATATATCTGAGTTTTGGAGAATGTGTAGGATTTCATAAAGTGGAGAATACAGAGGGAAGACATTCCAGAAATAAAGACCTAGAAGTAAATGGTATTGTGCAGAGAAGTGTTCATTAGTACCACTGGAATATAAAACACATCTGGTAATCACAGGAGATGAGACACCTGTCAGCCACCAGATGTTCACCTTCTAGGCTATAGCTCAAAGAATCCTTCTTTAGACACAAAGAACAGCCCCAGAAACCTCTAGAAATTGATCACTGAGATCCCACTGTGCTAGTGAAATGTCTGACTTGCCCCATCAATAAAAGGGAATTCCTCCACTATTCAACCCCTACCATCCCTCAAAGTTTCCAACAGCTTTTTACCACACTCTTAAACATCTACAGACAACCAAGAATCACCTGACATTTGGGGAAAGTCCCAACATAAAAATGACCAACTCAACAAACAGAAAAAAGAACTCAGAAGAAAAAGAGATAATTCAGGGAATAGGGGGAAAAATGTAAAAAGAGATATGAAAAGATATTTTATCTATAAAACAAGAATAGAATTAAATGAAGACCATAGCAGAACAAAAGATAGTTCTTTAAAACAGGTACAAGAAAATTTAATAGAAAGTTGGAAAATAAAGTTAAAAAAATCTTTCAGAAAATTGAACAAATAGTTAAGGAGACAATGAAATGTAAGGGAAAAAAAAGAATTTCTGGAACTTCCCTGGTGGTCCAGTGGGTAAGACTCCGCACTCCCAATGCAGGGGGCCCGGGTTCAATTCGTGGTCAGGGCGCTAGATCCCACATGCATGCCACAACCAAGAGGGCCACATGCTACAACTAAGAAGTCCGCAGGTTGCTACTAAAAGATCCCACATGCCGTAACTAAGACCCCACATAGCCATAAATAAATAAATAGATAGATATTTTTTTTTTAAATGTGAACTTCAGCCAGGAGGTCTGATAAAAGAATTCTGTATTAAATCTGATAATAAGAATTTCAGTAAATAAGTTGGCCAGATTTAGCAAATAAAAACACAGGCTGCCCAGTTAATTTTGAATATCAGAATTTCAGATGAACAACAAATAATTATTTACAGTAAATATGTCCCAAATGTCACATGGAACATATTTATACTAAAAATATTATACAGAACTTTCTTTTTTTTTTTGGCTGCGTTGGGTCTTCGTTGCTGCATGTGGGCTTTCTCTAGTTGCGGTGAGTGGGGGCTACTCTTCATTGCAGCGCAAGGGCTTCTCATTTTGGTGGCTTCTCTTGCTGCAGATCATGGACTCTAGGTGCGCAGGCATCAGTAGTTGCAGCACACGGGCTCAGTAGTTGTAGCATGCAGGCCCTAGAGCATGCGGGCTTCAGTAGTTGCAGCGTGTGGCCTCAGTAGTTGTGGTGCATGGACTCAGTAGTTGTGGTGCAAGGGCTTAGTTGTTCCACAGCATGTGGGATCTTCCCGGCCCAGGGATTGAACCCATGTCCCCTGCATTGGCAGGCAGATTCTTAACCACTGCGCCACCAGGGAAGTCCCACAGAACATATTTATACTAAAAAATTATTTGTGGATTATCTGGAATTCAAATTCAATTCTGTATCTTATCTGGCAACACTACCAGTAAAGAGAGAACAAATAAAAGGAAGGAAATTATTAACCAAATAATTCAATAAAATTCTTTATGACTGAATAATATAAATGTCCAGATTAAAAGATCCCATTGAGTTGGGAAAAATGAATTTTAAAAGACCCGCAGGATGGCATTGTATTTCTCAGCACCAAATGGGGAAACTAAAATATAATTGATAAAATTTTCAAAATTTGGTGAGAAAATTATTTTCATCCTAGAATTCTATAACTAGGCAAGTGTGAGGGCAGAATAAAGATATGTTAAGAAATTCAAAAATTCAGAAAGCTTACCTCCCATATACCCTTTTTTAGGAAGTTACTAAAAAGTGTACTCCACCAAATTCAAAAGTAAACCAAGAAAAAGTAAAATAGGACACAGGAAACAGTCTGTCCACCTCAGAACATTAGCCAGAAGAAAACACAGGGGGAGGGCTATGTGGTAGGTTTATTCTGAATCCAGGAAATGGAGGACTCTTAGAGGAGATCATCAGTACAAAAGTAGACCTGATAGAGTGGCTAATAAGTTAGATAATGTGATGGAGTATAAAAAGAGAATTAGAGATTTGTCTATGGAAAATTATAAAAAGGAAAAATGAGGCAATTATAAACTCAAGAAAAACCATAGAGCTGTTCAAAAACAATTTTTTTTTCAGTATACTACTTGGTTCTGTGTAATTATGTAAATACTGATTGATTGTTGATATTACTGAAAATAGAAGTAGGAGGTTCAGATGAAGGGAGTAGAGAGATAAAAATGTAAAATCCTCAAGGGTCAGAAGACTTAATATTTTAAGGTATTGATTCTTCCCAAATTGTTGTACAGATTCAATGTAATTCCAATCAAAATCACAACAGAATTGCCTGTAGAAATTGACAAGCTGATTTTTTTAAAAATTTTATTTATTTATTTTTGGCTACGTTGGGTCTTCATTGCTGCACGCGGGCTTTCTCTAGTTGTGGCAAGCAGGGGCTACTCTTCATTGTGGTGCGTGGGCTTCTCATTGCGGTGGCTTCTCTTGTTGCAGAGCATGGGCTCTAGGCACACAGGCTTCAGTAGTTGTGGCACGTGGGCTCAGTAGTTGTGGCACACGGGCTTAGTTGCTCCGCAGCATGTGGGATCTTCCTGGACCAGGGCTCGAACCCGTGTCCCCTGCATTGGCAGGCGGATTCTTAACCACTGCGCCACCAGGGAAGTCCTGACAAGCTGATTTTAATGGAAACGCAAAGGTCCTGGAAGAGCCCAAACAACTTTGAAGAAAGGACAGAGTTAGATGACTAATTTCGATTGTGGTGATGGTTTTGTCAACACAAATAATCAATAAATAATCTATAATAGAGAAGAGTTTTATTTGAGCCAAACTGAGGACTACAGTCCAGGAGACACAGAATCAAGAAGCACTTGAAAAAAAAAAAAGAAAAAAAAGAAAAAAAAGAAGCACTTGAGGACTTCCCTGGTGGTGCAGTGGTTAAGAATCCACCTGCCAATGCAGGGGACACGGGTTCGATCCCTGGTCCAGGAAGATCCCACATGCCACGGAGCAACTAAGCCCGTGCGCCACAACTAGTGAAGCCTGTGCGCCTGGAGCCCGTGCTCCGCAACAAGAGAAGCCACCGCAATGAGAAGCCCGCACCCCGGAAGGAAGAGTAGCCCCCGCTCGCCGCAACTAGAGAAAGCCGACGCGCAGCAACGAAGACCCAACGCAGCCAAAAATAAATAAAAAAGAAAAAGAAGCACATGAATTGTGTTCTGCCAGACTACAAAGTGGGGGAGGTTTATAGTACAGGCAAAATCCACAAAGTTACATGAGTAGTTTGTCAAGAATTCGGATTGGAGCTGGTAAGAAGTAAGGGTGCTTGTTAAGCAAGGATTGGTTGGGATCCTAAGTGGCTGCATAGTTACAAAGGGAGACTTTGACATCATAAGGTTGCAACTGGTAGCTACTAGCAGGTATTGTCTTGGAAACGGCTGGTGGTGTCCTTGAGTTTGATACAGTTCGGAAAATTCAAGTTCCCAGTGACACAGGAGTGTGTCTGAAACCACGTCCACAATGGCCACCAGGCTCCATTTTGAATGCCTGAAGCACAATTACTCCATTTGGATTTTTAAGTGCATTCTTTTCTTTAATGGTTAAAACAGATGTACAATGTGTATTTGACAGGCCATAAGACAGCCTGTTCTAGTTAGCATAAAATTCAAGCCAGATCATGTATAAGTCAGAATGACTTCCCCATACCTCAGTATGTGAAAATTTCTTCCATCAGTTTCATCAACGGAACCTGTGTCAAAATTTATCAAATTGTACACTTTGAATATGCAATTTATTGTATGTCTATTATACCTCAATAAAATGTTTACAAATTAAAAAAAATCCTCATCTACACCAAAAGGAGACAGCTATAAAGTTTAAAATTGAGGGGCCGGGAAATAATAATATAAGCATAATACTTAGAAATATGGAGTTAAATGCCAGAAGAACCGCCCCTCTCCAAAAAAAAAAAAAAAAAGTTAGACGTAGCTGCCTTTGGTAGCCAGAGCTGGGGCAGGGGCGGTAGGGAATCAGTGGGGAGTAGAAGCAAGTGACTGATGCTTTCCATTATGAGCCTTTGGTTCTGTCTGATTTTTAAACAATGTGCAGGTAGTACTTGCTTTTGACAAATATCAGAAGAGAACATTTTAAACAAGAAAGTATATAATTAGAGTATGATGGCATTTTGCCACTCTGGGTGGCATTTTGGTGAGTGGATCATGAAGAATGGCATCAGGAAGCAAGGGAGCCCAGTTCAGAGGCTTCTGCTTTAATCTCGGTGAGAAGGATGAACTAGAAGGTATCTGAACTTAACCTCTCCTTGTTTGATGTGTGATGGGAGTGATACCTCCTGTCTTCTTCCTCAGTCTGACTCCCATCACTCCCCCTGCAAGCCTCCATGCCCACCCCACCCCGGCCATCATGCTTCTCATCCTGAGGCACAGCTTTTAGAGGAGGTGCCCGAGCTGTGTGCACATGTGGGCACTTGACAGAGGAGCACCATGCGATCAGGGGACCAGGCCCCAAGGCAGGGGGAATGGGCTTCTCAGGATGCTGTTAGCCAGCTACATCGCTGCCACAACCTGAAACCTAGCCTAGATTCATTCTTTACACAAATACGTGTTATAGGCCTGCTACCTCACCCACTCCAGGGAGGGCCAGTGCCTGTAATCTAATTTCTGGATGCTGATGCTGGAAGCCAGTACAGTCATTTTCACAGCGTTTCTGCCAGTTACCCATAGTCTCTCTTAATCAAATTCTTCCCTTCCTTTGAATTCCTACATTCCTTTCTTGCCTGTACTGTTGACATTGGCTGTAGCAATGGAATTTTCCAGTTTCATAGGAATTGTAGCAACTTTAAGGTTATGGCTGCTCAGTAAACTCTTTGTTTCCATTATAGCCTGAGCCCTGGAGCCCTTGATGAAACAAACATTTTATGAGATGTAGGGTTTCTCTCTGAGCAGACACCCCTGGTCAAAGCACAGATTACCACTGCATCAGTTAGCCAGAAAAGCCCTCCCCATTGCCCACTGATTTGGGTTGTTTTGACTTAGGTTGCTCACTTTGTAAATAACTGTAAGCAACTAATGACAACACAAGTGGATCCTTGGGGGTGGGGATTAATAATAGCTCAAGATGACCATTTAAGGCAGCGAGGCATTGTTAAGTGAACAAAGCAGGTTACAAATCACTACAAGTGATTGTACAAGTACAAGATGACCCCATTTCTCTAACTATGTACTCGTGTGTGTGTGCACGTGTGTGTGCATGCATACACAAAACTAGGAACATTAAACAGTGATTCTCTAAGACTGAGGGATTTATGAAAGATTTTCTTAATTTTTGCTTGCCTGGTTTTTCCAAATTTTTTCAAATGAACATGCGTTATTTTGTAATAATAAGAAAAACAAGTTATTTAAAAACATAAATAAAAACAGCAAGATCCTGGGCAAACACGATACGTTTTGTCTGAATTGCAAGTACCCTGGCATGAAGGGCCAAGGCCTGGCTTGGCTGGCGGGGTGCCTAAACAGCAGTGGGTGGTAGGGCAAACGCTTCTCCCACGTGGCATCAGGGGACATCCAAACTGAGGAGCCAGCAAATTCACAGCCCTTTCAGGAAACCAAGTCTACAGCCATCAGATGGGTGGCCAGAGAGTTGACAGAACAAAAGAGACAGAGGCAATATTAAAACTGTACTCAAAGGCAGAAATCCAGGCACATTCGTTTGTTCATCCACTGAGCACCCACTTTGGGCCGGCACTGTGCTGAGAACCAGGGAACTGGGAGCAAAGGCAAGCAAGGACCACCTGGGGAGGTAGGCCTTACTGCTCAAGGCTTGCTGGAATGTGGGTCAGCCAGCATGGCTTCAAGATCCCCAAGAAGAATAGCCATGTTGGGCTCCAACTAAGGGGAACAAAAACAACTCCACTGCAGTGGGGGATCTCCTTCCCACTCGGACCCCTCCATCAAGCCTCTACCCAAGCAGTTTCTGCATTAATCCACATGTTTCCAGGTTTGATAGAACAACCAGCTGGCTAGGATGACTGTTATGTTTGATTTCTAAAAATTTCTTAAAGCTATGCAATACAAATACGCACTCTCACATACATTAGCTTCACAATGATGTTGTGAACAGGATAAAGCAGGTACTATTACCACAAGAGAGTAAACTGAGGCTTAGAAAAAAATAACTGCCCACATTTACATTGTGGTAGGGTGAGGGTGGCTCTGATATGTTTCTTCCAAAGCTTGCAAGCGATTAACTCAATTCTGACACTATATACTTGGAGATAGTATCAGATCCTACAGTTTAAGGGCTCAGTCTTACAAAAGTGCCCCCTCAATCAGAGGCCAATAGCTAATCACAAGTGCATGTTGTTACTTGTGGTAAAGTAACTTGTGCAACTGGCTATATATTGGAGATTCCCATGACCCCCTCCCCTCCTTGGGTTCAGTTAATTTACTGGAGTGGTTCACAGGACCCAGAGAAAATTTTTACTTACTAGATTCCCAGTTTAGTATGTCAATAAAAGGGTGTAACTCGAGAACAGCCAGATGGAGGAGGTGCATAAGGCAAGGTATGTGGGAGCGGGTGTGGAGCTTCCATGCTCCCTGAGTGTCACTCTCCCCACATCTCCATGCGCTCATGAGCCCAGAAGTTCTCCAAACCCCAACCTTCTGGATTCTATGGAGGCTTCATTACATAGGCATGATTGATTAAATCAATGGCCATTGGTGGTTGGAATCAATCTCCAGCTCCTCTCCTTTCCCCGGAGGTCAAGGGGTGTCCGGCACTGAAAGTTCCAACCCTCTAGTCACAGGGCTGGTTCTCCTGGCAGGCGGCCCCCATCCTTAGGTTACCTAGGGGCTTTCCAAAATCACCTCATTAACATAACAGAAGACACCTTTATAGCTCTCAGCACTTACGAAGTTCAAAAGGTTTAGGAGTGGTGCCAGAAATGGGGAAGAAGACCAAGCACATATTTCTTATTATAAATCATCATACTACAACTGAGGACATGGATTTTTGGCTTCAGTCCAATACTCTTTCCACACACTATTTCATACTTATTTGTTCATTTATGTATTTATCTGTCCAACAAACATTTATTGCATACCTACTACATGGGAGGCACCATGCTAAGTACCGGAGATTCAGATACAGTCATTCACTAAGCTGTGCTACTTCAGGCCTGTCACTGTGCAATTGCAGGTGTGTTCAGAAACTCAGGTATGGGCCCCAACAATTACACTCCAGCCTCTGACCTAGGTCTATGATTCTCAATCTTGAATGCACTTAGAATTGCCTGGGGAGCTTTAAAAAAATATCAGTGCCTAGGCCCCATCCCAAACCAATACAACTATCATTTCTGCTGGTTTAAAGCTCCCCAGGTGATTCTAACATGTGACCAAAGTGTAGAACTACAGTTCTGGGGAGTAAGCACAAAGCGTGACCCTTTCAGCTACTTTATGGGAAGCAGCAGCTGCAAACACCTTTGAACCGACTGATTCTAACAGGGCTTTTCTGAACTCTGGTCTTGAACCGCCTGAGCTCAGAGAGTCCGCTTTTGTCATCATATGCTCTCTGAGGGGTGGGAATCGAGTTGGGTGCGGTGGGTGATGACTCTGTAATAGATTGGTCCAGGAGAGCTAGTGTTCTGGGCAGTGGTCAGAGGCCCCGATCCGTGCCTCAACCTCATGCTGGAGAGAACTTGCTCTAAATATAAGGGCTTGGGGACTTCCCTGGCGGTGCAGTGGTTAGGACTCCGTGCTTCCACTGCAGGGGCCATGGGTTCAGTCCCTGGTTGGGGAACTAAGATCCCACAAGCCGTGTGGCATTGCCAAAGAAAAATAAATATATATAAGGGCTTGACTTAGCCCTCCATCACCATGACGATTTTCTGTGTTTTTGTTATGCAAGTAGAGGTATATGGTAGAAGAAGGAACTGAGAAGAACTAGACGGGGCATAGAGGATCTTATCCAATCTCATGCTTTAACTAGCTAGGATATTGAATCCTAGAGAGGGGAAAGGACTTGAAACAATTAGGGAACGATGCAAAACAGGACATGATTCAGTGCCAAAATCTGGCTGCAGGCCAAAACTGCCTACTCTCGGGGCTTTTGAGGACTAATGGTCCGTCATGGGTCGTGGTGTACTAGCACTTTCTTTCTAGGTTGATTGACGTTCACATTTTCATCTCGCCTGAAGCATTTAGCTGGAGCAAATTCGTAAGCCAAATGAGATAAAGTTGGACAGGAGAGGAAGAAGAGAAAAGTAGCATGCATCTGCTAAGGATCTATTGCATGTGCCCGCACCTCATAACAGCTCCACAAGGCAGAAACTATTTATTACTCTCATTTACAGATGAGGAAACTGAGGCACAGAGGAGTTAAGCTAATTTGCCACAAATCATGGAGTTGATCAGGGGCAGTGGAACTTAACTGTGCCAGGCTCTCTCTACTATGTTTACCACTTATGAAACCATGACTATAAACCTTAAATTCACTTTATATTGGTAGCTTGCCTGCAGGTCTATGAACTGGACAGTGCTTTATGGTGACAAACTGAGGGTTGCAGCATCTGCTATTCTCTCCCTTCTTTTCTTTCTCATCGTACTTTTGATTTATTTGTTCCTTTTTCCCTAATTTGATTGATGTGACCAACATAAGCTGAATATGATCATCTAACACACATGGCTTTGGGTGGGAGAAGTAGATAGAAAGGTAAAGAAATAGGAAATGAATCCAAGGTGAACCTTACAATCTGAATCAGAAGCCTAGGACAGCCCCACCAAGGATACAGTAACCAATGAAGAATTCCAGTGGAAATTGGAAATGTGGACCCTTTTTTTAAAGACATTTTCAATTTATCTAGGAATAGAAGAAGCTGGCTTCTAAATACACACACACACACAAATAAATAAATGAGGGAAACATGGGTACATTTTCTTCTTTTGAGGAAACCCTGGAAACAGGTTTGGGTTTCTTGGCCAGCTGGAAGTACCGTTCTGTTTTATTTTACCACTTTGGACCAAGTGTGGTACATCAGTCAAAAGGGCTTTGTGACCTTGGGCACAACAATCATCATTTGTACCACTGTTTATAACGATGGGGCGGCTTCCACATGCTTGCCTCCTCTTGCTTGTTCGTGAGCATTGGCTCTCATCACCAGGCAAACACACCAGCCTAGATTTCTCAGAGACCTGAATAACACACTTATGTCTGATCCTGTGTGTTGACTTGCATTCTAGAGTCTGAGACGTTTCTGGCTGAGAATACCTGAAGGCAAGACCTATTTACTACCCTGTTGGCTTCATCTGTCATTTTTCTTAGATACCTTTCCCTCTCTCTCATGGAGAACATGGTAATTTTCAAGTTCTGTAAACTATCAATAGAATCTGCTCCAGGATACTCAAAAACGTTGGCTAAAAGGAGAAAGGGAAGGAACTGGACATTTATTAAGCATCTAACCATGGATTCACAGCCTTAAGGGGCAAGTATTATCATCCCAAATATAGAGAAAAGAGGATAAAGGAACGGACACTCTATCACAGGCACAGATTTTCGGCATCAGATGAACTGATGTGGGTGTGCATCTTGGTTATACCACCGCCTAGTTCGGTAAACTTGGCCAAAGTCCCTGAGCCTCAAGGGTTTTTTCTCATATACTTTTTTTTTTTACAGCTTTATTGAGGTATAACTGACATACAGCTTACTGCATGTATTTATTTAAAGTGTACAATTTGTTAAGTTTTGATAGAGGTATGGTATACCCACGAAAACATCACCCGATCAAGATAATCACAACCATCACCCCCAAAAGTTTTCTCCTGCTCCTCTGTAGGCCCCCCTTTCTACTCTTCCCCACCCTGGTCCCCAGCGACCACTGAGCTGCTTTCTGCCTGAGTGGGGTAGACAAAAATAACAGCCCCCCCTCCCAAAGATGTCCATGTCCTAATCCCCCAAATGTGTGAATATATTACATTAAAGGCAAAGGGACTTTGCAGATGAGATTCTCCTGGGCCCAATGTAATCACAAGGGAAAGAAGGAGGGAGGCAGGAGGGTCAGAGTCAAAGATGGAGATGTGACGATGGAAGCAGGGATTGGAGTCAGCGAGAGATTTGAAGACGATACATTGCTGGCTGTGAAAGTGGAAGAAGGAGGGACTTCCTTGGTGGTCCAGTGGTTAAGACTCAGCGCTTCCACTGCAGGGGGCGCGGATTTGATCCCTAGTCAGGGAATTAAGATCCCGCAGGCCATGCAGCATGGCCAAAAAAAATTTTTAAAGTATCATCATTAAAAAGTGGAAGAAGGAGCCACAAGCCAAGGAATTCAGGTGGCCTTTAAAAGCTGGAAGAAGCAAGGAAATGGATCCTCCCTTAGACCTTCCAGAAGAATGCAGCATGCAGGAATGCTGACACCATGATTTTAGCTCAGTGAAACCCACTGTGATAGGCTGAATGATGACCCTCAAAAATACCCAGTGATAATTCTTGTAACCTATGAATGTTACCTTATATGGCAAAAGGGACTCTGAAATTATAACCAAATTAAGAATTCTGAGATGAGAAGATCATCCTGGATTATTTGGGTGGGCCTTAAATGTAATCACAAGTATCCATAAAGGAGAAAGGCAGAGATTTTACTGTGGAAAAGAAGGTGATACTGGAAGCAGAGATTGGCCTGATGTGTATGAAGGTAGAGGAAGGAGCCACAAACCAAGACAGTTACTAGAAGCTGAAAAAGGTAAGGAAATGAATTCTCCCCTCAGAGCCTCCAGAAGGGACCAGCACCTCCAGTAAAATTGATTTTGGACTTCTGACCTCTAGTAAGAGGATGAATTTGTGTTGTTTCAAGCCACTAAGTTTGTGGAAATTTGTTACAGCAGCAATAGGAAATGAATACACTGAGCCTTAGTTTTTACATCTGTAAAATGAGGGCAGTATATCATTTCTGGGGCTATAGTAAAATTAAATAATTTAACTAATTTAACTCCATAAAGATAGAGTTCTTTTCCTATTATGCCCCTTATTCCTTTTCCCTCAACCCTCAAAGCATGTGGTCTTTGACGTAAGTTACACTAACGGAGGTGGCCAGTATCAGCAAGGGAAGGTTTGTTTGTGTTGTAGGAGCCCTGGTGGGAAGACTTTGGGTCATATGAGCCTATTGTGGAGAAGGACAGTAAGACCTGACCAACCGTAGTCCAGGGCCAATAAGTTCACAGAGCTTGTCCCTGGGTAGAGAAGGCAAATAGGCAGAAAACCACCAAGGGAAGTAGATTATGGGGAAGGGTTTTGTTTTAAAAGGTAGGTTTTATTATTGTTCAGGTAAGGTGAGGCCAACAGATCAGGGGACTGCCGTTGAGAAGATCGTTTGTTACAGTTCCCAAGAGGAGGGGGCACTGCACACCACAGGGTGGCTACACGGGGAAGCACCAGATTCAGTCAGGAGGCGGAAGTGGTGGGAAGAAAATGTGGGCAAAAGCCTTTACTGTGGTTTCCATGGGAAGGAACAGGAAAGGTAGAATAAGTGGTTTAGGATTGGTTAGTTTGAATAATTTCAGCAGGCTCTGGGCTATAGGGGCTGTCTCAACTAGTCTGGTACCTGGCCTTGGGGAATTAAGGCAGGGAAAATTGCCTAGAGTGTAAGAGCTGGATGGAAGAGGTGTGTGTGTGTTGAAGGTGGGTGGAGGTGAAATCTAGATGGTTACTTTGCATATAAGAAGCATGCTCCCGGGCATGGTGTTTGCTCTCTCTAGGAATGAGACCCCAGATGCCAGAATATCAACAATACAGAAAATAAGAAAATATAGTTAGTACAGTTTTCTGGGTGGCCATCCCAAACAGATTATGTGGACATCAGGGGTGATTCAAAGGAGGTCATAAATAGATGCTGAAAGAATTTGAATTGGGCCTTAAAGTTTATTACTATTTAGAAAAACAACAGAGAAGAGGTAACAGACATTTCTTTTGGAAGATAGCATACATAATTTCTCAGAGAGCGACACTGGGCTGAAGGTTCACCTGCAGCATAGGATGTGACAGGCCCTTGTTTGGATACTCAATTTCTATTCCAACCTCCCCCTACAAAGCCTAGAAAGTCAGATGCTTGCTTTCCCACACGCTTTATACAGGTGGCCATGTGACTAAGTCCTGGCCAATGGGACAATTGGGGACATTTGTTATGGAGTTTTGGGGAAGGATTTTTCTTCCTTGAAAAAAAAATAAAGCCTCACAAGGAGAACACCTTTTCCTCTGTTTACTGTTTCTTGCCTTTGGATATGACTGTGATGCCTGGAGTTGTGGCAACCATCTTATGGCTATGAGGCAGCAAGCATGAAAATGTAAAGTCAAAATACTAAGGAAGGCAGAGCAGAAAGATGGAAAGAACTTGGGTCCTTGTTGTCGTCCTTGAGTTACAGAACCAATTTTGAGATTGCCTACCTCTATACTTCAAGTTAAGTAATAATAAATGTCCTTGTGGCTTAAGCCATTGTATCAATAAATTGAGTTTGAAGATACTTATAGCTGAAAACATTCTTTACTGATATAGAGGGTTTGTTTTAAATAGTAGTAGGAGAAAGATTTATGTCTATGTTGGATGAGTGGCTAGATTTGCTTCCTGGCATTTTACTGATGAGTGGCATTTTGCTTCCTGGCAATTTCACTAAGTGAAATTTTGGTCCATCAATGTGTCAGTTAGGGTTTTGGCAAGAAGCAGAAGGAATGATTAGAGAGAGTTAAAGGGATTATTACAGAGGTGGAATCAGTGGATGATGAAGCACCCTGGGGCTAGAGATAATAAATTAGACCCTGCCCAAGGGAAAAGGAGTGTCCCAGGACTTAGTGAGAGCTGAGCTGTATGAGAGGAGCTATGGCCTTAGGTGGAGTATGAAGCCACTGCCACCCTCTAATCCCACAGGGAGGGAGTCAAGGGAACAACACCTTGGTCTCTTTCTCAGTCCACCCTGCAGACTCCTTCCAGTACCTCCCCTTGGCTGAACTCTGCCAGAGACAAAGGGTCAGGGAGCCAGGAGATGCAAGTTGGACAAATCAGCATAAAATGTGTGTGTGTATGTGGGAGTGGGGGGGGGGGCAGTTAGAAGAGCAAAAAGAGAATAATCAGAATTCAGTTCCACCACTGGTTTGTGTTAATGTAAAACTGTCACTTCTAAGCTACTCATTCTAGCACCAAGACTCCTGAACTACCAAGGACTTGGCTGCCTTCTCAGGAAATCAAAACCTTTGATTTCAAATACCTTTGAATTCCAGAATATCACTGGGTAACAAAGAGTATGCTAAGTCTCGGCCATAGGGAAACTGTGGGCTAGAAGAAACAAGTAGCTCTAGGCCTCCAGTTAAGCATCTGTGGCCTCTGCCAGCTCTGGGCTGCCTGTTCCTTCCACTCGTTACCACAGAAGAACGTCATCCCAGTGTTCTTGGCAGCAGCTCACTTGGCTCTTTTCTGGGGTCTGTTATTGAGTCCATGTTTCACCTTATTACTGTCACATTTTGAAGAGGAGGAAACCATTACACAGGCATAAAGAGTACCCCAATAATAATAAAATTGCAATAAGAACAAGGACTTGGGGCTCCCTGATTGTCACAGTGCCTTCCTGAGCACTGCAGAGAGTGCCCTATTAAATGTGATTGTTAAGTTGATGGCTCATGAGGTTAAGAAATCCATCAGCTGTGATACTCTGTTGTAGAAGTCAGGGAGGATTCAGGAACTTGTGGGGAAATTACCTTTCTGGGCAGCAGAGTAGGTTAACCCCATCTCTTAGGCTCATAGGCACATCAAAGGGGCTTTTCATTTTTTTTCCCCCCAAATTAAAATGGTAACACGTACATCTGGCTAAAATGCAGTCAGTACTAAAGGGAATACATTGATGTGTCAGTTTACTGGTGTCCAGTTTCTCTTCCCAGAGGCAACTACAGCAGTGGTTTCTTGCAGAGCCTTCCCAGATAGTCTAGACATGTACAATCATATATGTATTCTTTTTTTTTTTTTTGCCACACCGCGTGGTATGTGAGCTCTTAGTTCCCCGACCAGGGACCGAACCCGTGACCCCTGCAGTGGAAGTGCTGAATCTTAACCACTGGACCGCCAGGGAAGTTCCAAAGAAACTAACATTTACTTAGTATTTATGTTGTGTCTACAGTGGATGCCATTGGTGCCCCACTCAGATGGGGCACTCGTCTCCCTGCTGCTGTGAGTACTGGCAGCTAATGGCTCACAGCTTCCCCCTGGCTCCAGGGATTCCCCTCAGCCAAATAGGAGCTGCCTTACCCAGCTGGTTATGCACCCCAACCCTTAGGCAGCCTGCAGTCAATAACTGACTGATATAGGAAAATAAGAGCCCGGACCCCCTGTCTCAAGGTTGAATAACCCTGTGGTATAATTCATGCTCCAGAGCTTCTGTGAGATCAGGCTGAAGCTATTCTCCCGCTGAGACCATATTCTTACTTAATTTTTCTCTTGTGCCCTGTACCCTGCTTTTATTACTCCTCTTCTCTTGAGAGCACTTCTTCAAAGAATGATCTATACAAGGGTCCTTGCTTTAGGTGCTGCTTCTAGGAAGCCTCCTTAAGGGAGTTGGTTCTAGGAAAAAGACTCCAAACGTGGGATTCTGAAAATAAATCATTTGATGGGAGGATGTCATGAGGATCCATCCGTCACTAGTTACAGGTGGAATACTGATTGTTCCTGATATGCTGTGGTGTGGCAGATTACTTCTGGTGAACCAGGAAAGGATGCAGGTGAAAAAAGATGCTCTAGCTGATGTAGCGTCTCTGGGGTCTGAGAGGTATGGAGCAAATTAGTATCTATAAGGATTGTGGAATTGGGTGACTATTGCTAAGCAAGCAATGTGTGAGAGTCTGAAGGGTTCTTATAGAAGCATCTAAAAAGATTCTCATCATCTGCAGCCAGAGGACACCCAGAGCTGAAGATCAGACTTAGGGCTTAGCTGTTAAGAGTGGCAGACCTTCAGAGAAGGCTGCCTTCTCTGCCTAGGTAAACCTCCAGTGTCAAGGTCAGGGCCTTGATAGGAAAGAAGCAGAACCCTGAGAAGACAAGAGATAACAAGTGCTGGCCAGGTTGTGAAGGAAAGGGAGCCCTGGTGCATTGTTGGTGGGAATGTAAACTGGTGCAGCCGCTACGGAAAACAGTAGGAGATTCCTCAAAAGATTAAAAATAGAACTACCATATGATCCAGCAATCCCACTTCTGGTTATATATCCAAAGGAAATGAAACCGTTATCTCAAAGGTATATCTGTACCCCCATGTTCATTGCAGCATTATTTACAATAGCCAAGATATGGAAACAACCTAAGTGTCCACTAACAGATGAATGGATAAAGAAACTGTCATATATACATATATAAAATGGAATATTATCCAGCCATAAAAAGAAGGAATCCTGCCACTTGCAACAACATAGATGAGGGCATAATGCTATGTAAAATAAGCAAGACAGAGAAAGACAAATATTGTATGATCTCACTTATACGTGAAATCTAAAATAATCCAACTCATAAAAACAGAGAGTAGATTGGTGGTTGCCAGAGGTTGGGGGAGGAGTGGAGTGGGGAAAACAGGTGAAGGTGGTGAGAGGGTACAAGCTTCCAGTTATAAGATAAATAAGCTTCGGGGATCTAATATACAGCCTGGTGACTATAGTTAACAGTACTGTACTGTATACTTGAAAGTTGCTAAGAGGGTAGATTTTTAAAAATTCTTACCACACACACACAAAGATAACTATGTGAGGTGATAGATGGGCCAACTAACTTTCCTGTGGTCATCATTTTGCAATATATATGTATATCAAATCATCACATTGTACACCTTAAACTTACACAATGTTATATGTCAATTATATCTCAATAAAGCTGGAAAAAAAAAAAACCCCTTGAGACTTGGGGTTGGGATATCTGAGTCGATGCACTTGAGAATCTTGAACCCTCAATTCCCTGAACCATCTGGGGCTGCAGAAGTGGGTCTGTCTGCCTTGTTGGAAGAAAGAGGCAACCCTTACTTAAAATGGGTCAAGTCTCACCTTGACCTGACGGGGGAAGTTCGGGGGCTATAAAAGAGAGAAAGGATTAAATGCCACAGGGGCTGCAGGTGCTGGCTCACAGCAGGGAGATTCTGCCTATGTGTGGAACCTGAGGTACTGGATTAAGGAGACAGAGAATATAAAGCTTGTTTAGGGGAATTTGCCAATAAGAGGCACATTCCCATCACATAGTGTTCAATAACATGGCAAGAGCTCTGGGACCCAGTTCTAATATACTGCTGGCATGGTTCTTGGAAGTTGGGAAAAAGCAATGACCACATTAAATAAAGCAGAGATGCCTTGGGACTTCCCTGGTGGTCCAATGGTTAAGATTCCATGCTTCCACTGCAGGGAGCTCAGGTTTGATCCCTGGTAGGGGAAGTAAGATCCCGCATACCGCACAGTGCGGCCAAAAAAAAAAGCAGAGATGTCAGAACCGTCATGGCAGAATGTGGATGTAGGAATCAAAAAGCTCCAAGAAGCAAGCATGCTAAAATGTGTCGACCAAACAAGACTAGAAACCTTTCAGCTGACTGTTCTTCAGGAGGGCCGGGATGACTATCAAGATGATAGCAAATGTCTGGAAGGGGCACCAGCATCACTGAGCAGCTCAGTGGAGTTTGTCCTCTGCAGACCAGGACTCATGCTGTCACACAACAGGATCTTCTAGCAGCAGTGGAGATGACAGGATTCTAGAATAGCAGAGACAACTATGAGAAGCAATGGTGAACTTATTACCATAATGGATAGTAAGGTTGAAGCGGCAGCCAGGGGGACTGACCTGACCTATGGCAATGTCTAGTAGAACATGTATTTCTAGGGACAAGATAGATGGGCAGCCAGAAAGGGTACTGCTTAATACATAACAAGAAGAGATTAATAGTAGAAGACTGGGGTCAACATCACTCCAATAGAAAGTCATAATAACTTGCCTGATTTAAAGACCAGAGCCTGTTCTCAAACCTAGAATGCATGGACCAAAGGAGAGACTGGGTGTCTATGAGGAAGAACCTGGAACGCCAGGGCAAGTGTATACAGATTTTTTTCAGTCCTTCTCCAAAGTGATTTATGGTTGTTTCCTTGGATAACCACAGACTGGGAAAAGAGGGATAATCTGATATTTGAGGGATGTTGGATACAGGGTCTAAGTTGATGGGGATACCCAGGGGTCCAAAGCACCATCAGGCCCTCCTGTTAGAGGAGGGGCATATTGGAGTCAGATAATAAATGGAGTCTTCAGTTCTGTCTCTGAGTGGGTCCACAGGCTCTGCTTACCAACCTGGTGGTTGTTTCCTTGATTCCCAAATGTATGATTGGAATGGATGTACTTAGCAGTTGACAGAATCCTCACATTGCTCCTTGGTCTGTAGAGGAAGAGCTGTTGTAGTAGGAAAAGCCAAGTAAAGCCCCTGGAACTGCATCTTCCCTGCCCCAATGAAGATAGTAAACCAAAACAGTATCACATCCAGGGGAAGATAACATTTACATAGGACAGAAAACATTCTACTTTTACAGTCTTGCTCCAAGGCTATGTTTACTTTCCTGTTTTCTGTCATAATATATTCCAAAGGGACCCGGACCATCTGGCCATTCCACAGAACATCACATTAGTCTATCACGGTGAAATATCATGTTACTTGGCCCCGATGAGCAATAAATGCAAGTAATCTGGATGTCTTGATGAGACGCATGCTTTCCAGAGGGTGAATAAATCCCATAAAAATTCAGAAGCCTGCTACGTTGATGAAAATTTTAAATGCCAATTATTACTTTTAGCATTTTGAGATAATTTTAGATTGATAGGAGAGACGCAAGAAGAAAACTGAGATTTTCTGCAGGTACTTTACCCAGCTTGCCCTTATGTTAACATCTTATATAAGCACAGAACATATATCAAAACTAAGAAAATAACCTTGGTACAATACTATTATATAAAGCACAGCACTTATGTGGATGGTGAAGTAGACCAATGGTCTAAGGCATGCAAGGACATTTCCTCCCAAGTAAAGGACAACTTACAGTACCTTCTACCTTCTGTCACTAAGAAAGAATGCTTGGTAGATCTCTTCAGGTTGAGGTGGAAGGTGGCTAGTTTTAAGTAGGGCTCAGATCCATAAAGGACTCAGTAGCAGGTCCAGCCTCAGAACAAGCAGTCCTGCCATTTGGGCTCTATCACCTGATACATCTCATGATACTAGAAGTATCTGTGGTAGAGAAAAGGCCAAGTGGAGTCTCTGGCAAGACCCAAAAGAAGAGTCACAGTGCGGCCCAATATGGTTCTGGAGAATGGCCACGCCAACTGTGGGAGAGAAACATACACATCTGAAAAGCATCTCCAGGGAATTCCCTGGCAGTCCAGTGGTTAGGACTCAGCACTTTCACTACCATGGTCCAGGTTCAATCCCTGATCCATGCACTAAGATCCTGCAAGCCATGCAGTGTGGCCAAAAAAAAAAAAAAGAAAAGCATCTCCTGGCATGCTACTGAGCCCTAATAGAAGCTGAACATCTCATGGAGCATCAAGTGACCATGCAACCCAAACTGCCCATCATGAATTGGATAATAGCAGGCCCACCACCTCATAAGTGTGGGCAGGCCTAGCAACAGTCTTTTCAAATGGAAGTGGTGCATTGGGAATGAGTTTGAGCAGGTTCAGAGGACACACATAAACTCTATGAATGGATGGCCCAGATCCCATTTCTCCTACCACTGTTGTACCCACACCTCTTCCTTAATCTGTGGGGAGTTCTCTTGACCAGAGGATGGAGGTGGAAAAGCCTGAGCTTCGTTGAAGATTGATAGGTTTGGTTTGTGGATACAAGAGGAAAATGGATTACTGCTTCACTGCAGACGTCCTGAAGGTGAGAGTAATTATCCCAATGGGCAGGGTTTAGGCCTGTGTTACTGGTCATCTATTTTGTGTGGGAGAGAATTGGCTCAAGAGAAGGATATACATGGACACTGGCAGTGGCAAATGGCTTAGCTGGCTTGTCAGGGGGTCTGGAAGGAGGAAGCTTGGAAGACTGCAGACAGGAAAACCTGGGGTAGAGACCTAAGGGAGTGAACATAAATTGTGAGAATCTTTGTATCATATGCTAATGATCCCCAAAGAACATTCAACACAGCTTGGCAGAAGAGTTAGGATTAAGGGCATCAAAATACTAAAATCCTTGTAGTATTTTGTTGAGTGAAGGTGTAACCGAAAGTGGGGTCCGGCTGCTCACCACTCAAAAGCCAATAAAGAGGCAAGGTTGGTGGAAAGGAAAGTTTGCTTTATTTTGGACTCCAGCAACAGCAGGGGGTGGGGCAGGCACCTGTCCAAAGGCCAACTCTCCCCCCCCCACCTCCCCCGCCCAACAATCAGGGGGCAAGAGCTTTTATGGACAGAGGCAGGGGGCCACATGCAGAAACAGCACAGTCAGCTCTGACAGTCATCCTGAAATTGGTCATGGTGGTCTGACCAGAGTCATCTTGATTGTTTTAAGTACAATTAATCTTTAGTTCCAGGGTCGGTTTGTTCCCACTTCCTTGAGGCCAGTTCTCAGAATTGTGGCAGCTTATGTCATGGCTACAGTCTGGTCATCATGTAGTTAACTTCTTCCATCTGGTGGGGCTTTCAGTATCAGACAGCTCACAGGTTATGGCTCAGAATATTATCTCTAGCCCTTGAGAAGGAACTAAAGGTCCTTGACTTTGCTTAATGACTGAACTATTATTATTTGGTCTCCTTTGACTGTTTTCCTTTGTTTCAGCAGTTTCCCACTTTTCTGATTAAACTTATTCTTTGGCTAAAATTTTTCTACAGACAAAAGGCGGGTGGAGGACATGGGTGGCGAAGGACCATAGGGTCCTGCTCTGTTTCAAAGGGGGATAGGAGGGTCTTTTGGTATTTATAACAAGACTCTCTGAACCTGTGTTTATGCTAGTGAGTTGATTCTGGGAGCATGGAGGCTGGATGTCAGAGAGACCAACCCTGAGATTGGAGGGTTCAAACTTTCAACTCCACCCTTCAACCTCCAGGGAGGGGGTTGAGTTAATCATTAGTGGTCAGTGATTTAATCAATCATGCCTAGGTAATGAAATCTCCATAAAAAACACTGACAACAGGGTTCTGAGAGTTTCCTGGTTGGTGTAATCAGCGAGGTGCTGGGAGGGTGACACACCCAGAGGGGGAATGAAAGCTCTGAGTACCCTCTCCGAAACCCATACCTTGCCCTACGTATCTCTTCCATTTGACTGTTCCTGAGTTGTATCCTTTATAATAAACCAGTAAATGTAAGTAAAGCGTTCTCCTGAGTTCTGTGATCTGTTCTAGCAAATTGGACCCTGAGCAGGGCATTGTGGGATGCCCCGATTTACAGCCAGTTTGTCAGAAGTACCCAAGGCCCAGACTTTCTCTCTCTTTTTCCTTTTTTTGGTCACACCGCACAGCATGTGGGATCTTGCTTCCCCGACCAGGGATCGAACCCGCGCACCCTGCAGTGGAAGTGTGGAGTCTTAACCACTGGACCACCAGGGAAGTTCTGAGACCGAGACTTTCTATTGGTGTCTGAAGTGGGGAGCAGTTTTGTGGAACTAAGCCCTTAACCTGTGGGGTCTGCATTAATTCCAAGCAGTTAGTGTCAAAACTGAGTTACATTGCAGGACACCTAGTTGGTGTCCACAGAGAACTGGAGAACTGCTTGGTGTGGAGAAGCCACACATGTGGTGGGTGTCAGAAGTAGTTTGGGTGAAAAAGAACTAATACCTTCAGACTCCATAGTTTTGACCCTTTCCTTCAGGTTCTACCATACCACTCCACCCTCCAAAAAAGCCTAAGGCTAGGAAAGTGAAATAGAGAAGAAACCAGGATGATTCATCAAGTCAGTTAAACTTTATTCAACATCTGCTGTGTTCAAATGTGTCGTGTTCTCTTCCTCAGTTGGCACTGTTTGTTTTAGGAGTTGCAGAGATGCAAAGATAAACTATTATATAATCCCTTCTTTCAAAACCCGTCTCCAATGCCTTCAGGGTTTTCCCACTGGCCTCTGACATCAAGAAAGTTAAAAACTTGTAGGGGTTGGGGGGGGGAAGAAAAGAATTTAGAGAACTTTTATATTAGTGATCTTACTTTACAGATAAAAAACGAGGCCTAAGGTCACAGGGGTAGTTGACAGAGTTGGCTTTTGTATTGGTGTTTCCTTCTGTTGTTTATCTTCATTTTCTAACACAATTTCAGCATATCTTAAAATATTTCAATATTTCTGAACAAAATTGGAGAGTCTGTGAAGCTGATTTAGAAAAAGAACAAGGGAACTTTTGATTCACAGAGAGCTCTGGAGTATATATATATATATATATATATATATTTTTTTTTTTTTTTTGGCTGCGACGCATGGCTTTCAGGACCTTCGTTCCCTGACCGGGGATTGAACCCAG
The DNA here is from genome assembly GCF_028023285.1 of Balaenoptera ricei. Classification (NCBI taxonomy): domain Eukaryota; kingdom Metazoa; phylum Chordata; class Mammalia; order Artiodactyla; family Balaenopteridae; genus Balaenoptera; species Balaenoptera ricei. Next base: position 78,655,841 of record NC_082651.1, on the reverse strand, counting down.
GCCCAAGCAGTGAGAGTGCCAAGTCCTAAACATTGGACCACCAGGGAATGCCCATGGAATATAATTTAGCTCTACTGAAGCTATGCATCCCAAACCTAGATGTTCATTATTGTTACACTACAAATATATGAGGACAGGAATCTTGTACTTTGAAAAAAAATTCATCCCCTTCTGTGCCTTGTTGAATAAATGAATAAAACACATAAACATACGTAAAGTGGCTAAGTGTGTGATGGGTGGCTATGTTTATTCTTTTTAGGATTTTAATTCAGTGAATCTTTGTTGAAGACTCGCAGGAGGAAGGCATCGTGTAGGAAATGAAAAAAGGTTTAATCACAGCCCCACCATTATGGAGCTTTAGAGTTTAGTAGGTTAGGGGACAGACGTCCCACAGTAGAAAGTGCTGACCGCCTTTTATGAGGGTTATCATGAAAGTACTGCGGATGCTCAGAGGAGGGAAAGTTTCCCTAGGACTGGGGAAGCTGCATGCTAGGGAGAGCTTGGTGCTGCGCGTGCGGAACCTGAGTTCTAGAACTGGTTCTACTACTGATTTGCCCCTGTAGGTTAGGCTTTGTGGACAAAGAATATCACCAGCCATTTCAATAAACAAAGGATGTTGTGGCCATCAAGCCATCAGCCAACACAGTTGCCGCCCCTCCCCCGCACTGTGCACCCTGAGGGAGTTCAGGATGGAAAAAAAACAGGATACTGGCCCTAGACAGTTAAGGTGCATTTCAAAGGAATGATTTTGATGAGCCCAGACTCTTGCATCTTCCCATAGGTAGAAAAGTGCTAACTTCATTAACTTGAGATGTCTGGTTTTTAATGAACAGTAACCTTTTAAAGTTCCGACTACCTGGTTTTTGTTGCAAAAGCTCCTAAATATCCTGGCTCCTTCCTTACCTCTTCAGCATAGTCCCTCAGAGCGATCTGAGAGGCTGCCTTTTAGGCTTAAGTCCTCAGTATGTTCGTCCAGTAAAACATAATTCTCAATTTTTAGGTTGTGCATTTCTTGTTAGTCCACAGTTTGTAAATTAAACTCCCCAGATTTCTATTGTCACTTTGAAACTCCAGGGGTTCGAGGGACCATTAGGTTCCCTGGGACAATGCTCTCCGGCATTCCCCATTTCTTATTGCTACTCGCCCCGACACCCCCTCGCTCTGTGGGTCCCTTCTCTCCTGGAGGCGGGCCGGAAATGAGCGTGGTCACTTTAAGGGAGACCTCAGTGTCGCGCACCCGGGGAGCCCCAGGCGGGGGAGCAGGGGCGGGGCTCCGGGAACCCGGGCTTCTCACGCAGCCGGGGACGCCGCTGCCTCAAGGCGCTCGCAGCCAATCAGGATGGAGCCTGCCGGGACGCATTACAAGGGCGACTGGCCCGAAGCCTCCCGCTTCGGGATGAATTAGCGGCGGGTTCTGCACGGAGGTTGTGACCCCCAGGGATTCCCCAGTTCGCCCACGCGCTCCCCACGGCGTCGCGCGTGGTCCTCTGCTGGTCACAGGTGAGAGGCTGGAACCGTCAGGTGGGGTTTACGGCACGGGGAAAATGGCGGCGGCGGCCGGGGGATCCTGGGTCGGCGGAGGGGGAGCAGCCCCATGGGCTCTTCCACCCGAGCCGCGGGCCTCCCTGGGCTGCGGCCCCCTGTAATGGTTACTTGACGGGGAATTGGGGTCACCACGCGGGTGGCGGCGCCGCCGGCTCAGGTGAGAGGAGGCGCGGGGAAGCGACTCCCGGAGGCTAGCGGAGGCGTCGGGGGCTGCGGGGCGGCTCGGGCCGGGTCGGCGTGGCCGCGGGAGGAGGAGGGCCAGGTATATGATAGGTGTTTACAGAAGAGCACCAAGACCTTCCTGCTCCAGACCCGGGCGGATCCGGGAGCTGCACCGCTGCGAACACAGTCCAGGCTCCTGCCACTGTTAAATCAGATGTGCCAAAGGTCCCAAGTGGCCGCCACGTGCGAGGCTTGGACATGAGCTGTGGAGGGAAAGGGCTGGATCTGGCTTATTTGTGTATCCTCCAGGCGCCTGCCTGTAGGTGCCAGAGTGGCAGTGCCACGAAAGGAAAGGTAGGCCCTAGTCAGGGGCTGATGTCAAGTCCGATCGTCAAGGTGAATCTGAGCTCCTAGTTGTCCATTTGAAGAGAAGAAATAAAAAGTTCGGGCGCTTAGCTGTTGGAGAGACGTTTTGCTTCCTTGTATTTCCTTGGTTCCGGTGGGTTCCCCGGGAGCATTGCCTCTGCCTTCGAGGTTCATTAACTCTATTCCATGTGCACTTGGCTGCATGTTAAGACTGAGGATTGACATTCAGTTGAAGCCCAGGAATGTAATGAAGATAAGTATAGGTGAAGGTGTTAACAGTAATGAAATTTTGTCCATTCATGTAGGTCCCTTATTTGAGCAAAGACCTGTCATGAAATATAACTAGTTGGGTTAGTTTTCAAAAAACTGTCTTGATGAAAGCCCTTTTTGCAAAACTGTTATGTTTTTGAGAGTAAAAGAAAAAGATTCATTAAACTTTTTTTTTCCTTTTTTTTTTTTAAGTTCCTATTGCTACATTGTACTTTGATGTGACAGATAGGTGAATTAAGTGACTTTTGTTTTTGGTAGCAGTCTTAATTTTGTGGAGTGCCTTGTTCTGTTATTGAGAAAGCACAGTGGCACTTTTTGTTTGTTATCAGTAGTTGTCTTTGGACTGCTTGCTATGCATCAGGCACTGTGAAAATGAGGCTTCTCTTACCTTTTAATTTGAGCGAATGGTGGTCCATTTCTTCCCACCAGGTGCTTAGTCTGGCTGTTGCTGACAACCAAGGGTAAACAATGGGGAAAACCCAAAAGGATCTTTCTTCCACACTGCATCTGTGGAGATTTAGTCAGTTTAGTCTGGGGCTGGGGTTAGGTGTAGTTTCTAGTTCTTGCTCTGCCACTTAAAATATCTTAGGGAAATCATATGATCTCTCTTATCAGTACTTTATCTCTGAAATGGACAAAGTGATTTCTCCAAGCAATCTCACTGTGCTGTTGTGAAAAAAAAAAAAAAGTATATGTAAAAGGGCTTAAAAAAGTTAAAAGCACTGTGTTGACAGTTGACATTTATTACTATGCATTTACTCCTCAGGCACTGTTCCAAGAGCCTTATAAGGGCTCACTCACCCAGCAACATTGTCTATCATCTTTGTTTTACACTTGAGGAAGCTGAGGCACATTGAAGTTTTAAGTTATTTTCCCCAAATTGCAAGACTAGCATTATGATGCCAGAGTATGTTCTTAACCACCATGCATACCATTTTCCTGTATCATGCAGATGTGTTATGTGTAAAGGTGATATATATGAACAGACTTTCAATGAAGTTATTTTGTTTGTGGTCTTTTAGTTGTATAAATGATAACTGTGATTCATTCCCTTGGCATCCAGTAGTGATTTATATGGTGATGACTACAGTTACTTTGGTTAAGTGGTATATTCATCCCACCTTTGACGCCCATTATTTTTAAAAGTATTTTTTTAAAATTAATTTATTTAATTTATTTATTTTTGGCTGCGTTGGGTCTGTTGCTGCGCGTGGGCTTTCTCTAGTTGTGGTGAGGGGGGGCTACTCTACGTTGCAGTGTGTGGGCTTCTCATTGTGGTGGCTTCTCTTGTTGCGGAGCACAGGCTCTAGACGCACGGCCTTCAGTAGTTGTGGCTCGCAGGCTCTAGAGTGCAGGCTCAGTAGTTGCGGCTCACGGGCTTAGTTGCTCCTCGGCGTGTGGGATCTTCCCGGACCAGGGAGAGAACCCGTGTCCCCTGCATTGGCAGGCGGATTCTTAACCACTGTGCCACCAAGGAAGTCCCTAAAAGTATTTTAAAGCAAAGAGTCGTTACTAATTTCTAACAGGAAGCACAAATCTATAATTGAGGAAGGTTTTAGTTTTTTATTAAACTCTTTAAAAGAATACTTTGCTGGGTGACTTTTAAGAGACAACTTGTGTTAGGTTCATTGTTTTGACATATTTGTACTAATTTTTCTAGTGTCTATTTATAGAAAGAAGGTGACATGAATAAAAGTGTCTGGGACATTCATTCTGTCATTGAACCTTCATGGAATTGCCCTGCCAAGTCCTTGGGATGTAAAGATTAATTCCTGATCCTGAGTGAGAAAATCAAATAAGTGATTCACTAATGCAGGTGATAAGGACTCAAGTATAGTTGTGGTGGGTACAGAGAGCTGCAGGAACACATACTAGGGAACAGTTGCTTCTGCTGGGGTCGTCCTGTGCAAGAAAGGAAGGAGCTGATTGCAGGATAAAGGGAGAAGGGACTTCTAGCCAAAGGAGGAAGCAGTGCAAAATTAGGATGAGTAAGAGGGCATGGGTGCCCAGGTGTCAGGCCAGAATTTTGCAGGAGTTGCTAAGAAAGAAGCCAGGAAAGGTTAGGGCCAGATTGTGAATTCTCAACTAAGAGAGTGACTTTATCCTGTGGGCAGTGGGACCTATAGGAGGATCTTAATCAGATGAGTAACATGATCAACTTTATGTTCTGGAGAGGGGACTTTGTTGGTGACAGGGTCAAAGACAAAATGTAAGGAAGAGACCAGTCAAGGGCAGTTCCCATACTCCAGACCAGAGATGGTGAGGGAGTGAAGCAGGGCATTAACTGTGACAGCAAAGTTCAGAGTCCACCACACATTTGGAAGGCAGACTGGAAGATTGGCTGGGTGTGAAGAATAACTGGGTGGGGGAGGGGAGCACCTGCTGAGCTAGTAAAGAGAAGACTAAGCTGTTATATTTGTTCGTTTTGGTTTTTTGGTAACTATGGTTGGAGAAAGGAGATTCTGCTAATTAATTTAGGAAAAAGGATGGAGCAAGGAGTTCTTTGTTACTGGTTTTCTGGAGAATTGTAAACCCTCTGAGGTTGTTGGGTCAAATAAGGTGTAATAGAACCTGGCTTAACAGAAGCCTCTAGGCTTCTGATTTCTGAGACTACAGAACACTTAATTATATCATCAAAGTCTGTAGGGTCTAGTATAAAGTGGCCCATTGGAGGAAAGCCCCTCAAAGGGAGTGGGAAGAATCATCTAAGGTATGTTTGGGGTAAAATGTTAGAATAACAGGTGTTAGAGGGTTTTTCTCACTTTTTTAACATTATGTTTTTAATGTATTTGTACAGAAGTCATTATATTATGGAAGTAGTCACAGATGAATCCTCTAGTTGTAAAACTGATTTCTGCTCAAACATTCATAACACTAAAGTTGTCTATCACCGACAACATAACATGAATGCATTTCAAATCGACTGCAAGGTGAAATTGTAAACCTTACAAACATGCAGGAATTCATGAATTCAGAGCAAGGTCGAGAACCATTCAACCCATAAGCACAAATCAAAGAACTACTGAGTAGAGTAGGCACAGATTTCTTAAAAAAGACTTAAAGCAATGACTGTAACAATGATTGATAAATTTGACTTCGTTAAAATTGAGAATTTCTCTCCACCTAAAGACACCATGAAGAGAATGAAGGGCAAAATACAGACTGGAAGAAGAAATTCTCAATTCATCTCTCTGACCAAGGACTCACATCCAGAATGTATGTGTATTGTGTAAAATTAATAAGAAAAAGACAATTTAATTTAAAAATGCACGAAAGTTTTGAATTGGCACTTTGTAAAAGAGGATCTCTGTATGGCCAGTACGCATATAGAAAGGTGTTCAATGTTATTAGTCAATGGAGAGTCACAGTCTCTAGAGCACAGGCTCATTAGTTGTGGCACACGGGCTTAGTTGCTCCGCGGCATGTGGGATCTTCCCAGGCCAGGGATTGAACCCATGTCCCCTGCATTGGCAGGCGGATTCTTAACCACTGCGCCACCAGGGAAGCCCTGTGGTAAGTTTTGAAAACAGGAAGTATGAGTCCTCCTACTTTGTTCTTCTTTTTCAAAATTGGGTTGTCTATTCTGGGTCCCTTGTAAGTCTTTATGAATTTTAGAATCAGCTTGTCAGTTTCAAGAAAGAAGTCAGCTGTGGATCTGGTAGTCAGTGATTTTTAATACTATATTCATTGAGTTGTACAACCATTACCACAATTAATTTCAGAACATTTTTATCACCTCAAAAAGAAACCCTGTATCCATTAACAGTGACACCTCATGTCCCCTCATCCTCCCACCTTTGACTTAGGCAAGTACTAATCTACTTTCTGCCTGTTCTGGACATTTCCTTTAAGTAGACTCATATAATATGTGGTCTTTTGTGACTGGCTTCTTTCACTTAGCATAATGTTTTAAATGTTTATCCCTGTTGTAGCATGTAACAGTACTTAATTCCTTTTTATGGCCGAATAATACTCCATTGTGTGGATATGCCACATTTTATTTATCTACTCATCAGTTGATGGACATTCATGTACAAGTTTTCTGTGCAGATGTATGTTGTAATTTTTTTTTTTTTTTTTTGGTATATAACTAGGAGTTGAATTTTATGGGTAATATGGTATAATTTTTTGAGGAACCATCAGACTTTTCCAGGCTGTACCATTTTACAATCTCATTGCAGCATATGGGGGTTCCCATATTTCTCCATCTTCCCCCAACACTTGTTATTATCTTTTTGATTATAGCCATTCTAGAGACGTTATAATAAAACATTCTCCTGAGTGTGAGGTGATATTGTGGTTTTGATTTGCATTTCCTTGATGGCAGATGATGTCAAGCATCTTTTCATGTGGTTATCAGGCATTAGTATATTTTCTTTGGAGACATGTCTATTCAGATCCATTGTCCATTTTTTAATTGGGTTATTTGTCTTTTTACTACTGAGTTATAGAAGTTCTGTATATATTCTTGTTATAAGCCCTTATCATATATATGATTTGCAGAAGTTTTCTTCTGTTCCGTAGGTTGTCTTTTCCATTGAAATGCAGTTTGCAGTTGCTTTTTTTCTTTGGTGTATTTATCTTGTATCTGCACCCTTACTGAACTCACATATTAGGAGGAGGTTTTTGGATAGATTTCTTGGGATTGTCTATGGAAACCATCATGTCATTTGCAAATAGGGACAGGTTTATTTCTTCTTTCTGTATGGCTTTTATTTCCTTTTCTTGCCTTCTTGTATTGACTAGAATTTTCAGTACTGTGTTGTGTAAGAGTGGTGAGAGTGGACATTGTTGTTCTCAATAATAGGGGCAATGCATTGTTCATTTTTTCTTCTAGCATTAGGTGTAATGATGTTTGCTGTATTTTTTTTTTTATAGTTGCTTGTTATCTAATTGAGGAAGTTTCCCTGTATTCCCTTTTTTTTTTTTCCTGAGAGTTTTACTCATGAACAGGATTGCTTTTTATCAGATAATTTTTTCTATATAGATTGGTATGATCGTGTGAATATGTATTTTATCAGTTTGTTAATATTGTGGGTTACATTGATTCTTGAATATTCAACTAAGGATTTTTGTGCCTACATTCATGTATTGGTCTATAGTTTTTTTCTTTTGTACTGTCTTTTCCTGGTTTTTGCATCAGGGAAGTACTAGCTTCATAAAGTAAATTGGGAAATGCTCCTTATTCTTGTGTTTTCCAGAAGAGATTGTGTTCATTTTTCTTTAAACATTTGGTAGAATTCTCTCATGAAACAATCTTAGCCAGGAGATTTCTTTTTCATGAGGTTTTAAATTACGAGTTTAATTTCCTTAATAGTCACAGGACTATTCAAATTATCTGTTTCATTTTGGGTGAGTTGTGTGCTTTCAAGGAATTGGTCCATTGACACACGAAGCAGGGCTCCTCACTGCTGCTGGGCAGAGGTGGAAGTTTCAGCTCCTCTCTAGGCCTTCACTGATACTACTGTGCCTTCTTGCTGTTCTCCACATGGCCTGTACGACACCACTGGGAGGGGATGGCCTTCTTACCCCTGGAGGGCAGAGAAAGTCCTGACTCTCTACTAGGCCTTGCCTCATACCATCCTGGTGGAGATGAGAAGGGGAGCCTCGTTACTGTCATGGCAGTAGAAGTCCAGGCTCTCCAGGTGGTCTTCATAGACACTGAGGCAGGGCAAGGGGGAGTCTTACACCTACCTGGCAAGGGAAGAAAGTTCTGCCTTTGATATCATCCCTGCAGGAGTGAGGGTGGGGGGTAAGGGGAGGGAGTAAGGGGGGGTAACCTGTAATGTTGAGGCACAACAGGACAACCTGGTGAGAGGGAAAGTTCAGGCTCCCTACTTGGCTTATCTTGTTGTGGGTGGGGATGAGCCACAGTTTTTTCTGTGGTTTTGGCTGGAGTGCCAGTAGTTATTGTCTGCAAGTCTTTTGTTTTGCTCTGCTGCTCTTTTCTTGGTTTTCTGAAAGAGCAGGAACTTTTTTGTCAACCCCCATTGGTATTTCTGGATTACTGGCTGCTTCAGGTCTGTGTCCACGTGATATATATGAGGCAAAAGGAAAACCCAGAGAACTCACTACCATGTTGTTCGACGGGTCCCAAGGTGCCTCCCTAGCTAGTGTGCCTTCTCTCCACGCTCAGAGTCTTTTTTTTTTTTTTTTTAATTATTTATTTGGCTGCTCGGGTCTTAGTTGTGGCACGCGGGATCTTTGATCTTCGTTGCGGCAGGTGGGTTCTTCAGTTGCGGCATGTGGGATCTTTAGTTGCGGCCTGTGAACTCTTTTTTGCGGCATGCATGTGGGATCTAGTTCCCTGACCAGGAATCGAACCCAGGCCCCGTACATTGGGAGTGCGGAGCCTTAGCCGCTGGACCGCCGGGGAAGTCCCACCTTCAGAGTCTTTTGTTTGTTTCATATATGATGTCCAGGGTTTTTAGTTGCACTTAGCTGGAGCAGTAGGAGCAGGACATCTACTTGATTTTACTGGAGTGGTAGTTGGACTGGGATTGATTTTTTTTATGGAAGAAAACATAGGGTGGAAATTAAGATGCGTATATTGGCCAGTTAGACACTTAAGTTAATTTTGGGTCAGTTACTTGGAAGGGACAATTTAACTATGTCTTTTTTTCTCCGGAGAGTAATTCTCCTTGTCATTGTTCAGTAAAACCAAACCCTCGTTAGTTTTAGGTCTCTTAAGAAGCTTGACAATCCAATGAATTAATTTATTTCTGCATTTATATATAAATGCATAATAATTCTAAATTTCTGGTTTACTATGTGAAGAAAACAATTTATTGTAGTGAAAGATTAGTTTTATGGAGGGGACTAACTCAGTTTTTCTAATGGTTGTCAGAGATCTTGAAGCTGTGGATTTTTTTCTAAAAGAAGAAAAAGGCAATGTTCATGGTGGTTAAGAACTATGTAAGGAAAATTTGTGAAAGTCTTGAAATGTACAAAAAGGATCATGGGGTGTCTTCATTGGAAACTAGGTGGTCTAAAGCACATTTCCTGGAGATCTAATCTATGGGATCTACAGCTTTTATTATTTTTTGATTTATTTTATAATGTTGTGAGTTGTGAATAACTCACAGCAGTGCAAATTACTCTTGTCCTTAGACATGGAAATTAATTTTGTTGGTTGGAGGTACTGTTGATTTCTTTTCCTCTTTTGTGGGGGAAGCAGGTTTTGGATCTATTAAGCAAATGCATTTCACCATTCCTGATTGCCTGTATGTTTGTGTTCTTTGGATTCACTTTTGAACCAGATGAAACATCTTATTTAGTCCATAATTAATTAATGAGTTACATAAAATCATAGACAGGTGTTCATTTTATATTTGTATGGGAGACACAGTGTTATCTTTTTGTTTGTTTGAATTATCCTTTTAACAGCTTGAACTGTGATGTGCTTGAATCCCACTGTAGCACTTACTGTCATTGTGATTTTCTGTAATACTTACTACAGCTAGGTAGGCTCTGGTTTTCTCATCCTTGTTTTATAGATAAAGAAAAGGAAGCTTTTAAGAAGTCATATAACTTGCCAAGAGCTGGAGGTGTTAGAGAACCCAGTGCTTTCTGACTTTTAACCCTTTATGCCCAGCTGACTTCCTTCCTTGCTTTAGATGTTACTGTCTCCCCCAAATCTGGCAACTGTGGACTAAGGAGTACTTTTGCTAGAACACGCTTTTATCACATCATTTTGGAGCTTAAGAACTTTCAACTCTAGATTATTGCAGGATAAAACGCACACTTCTTAGGCAGCGATTCAAGGCTCACCACAGTACGTCAAGCCCAAACTAATAATAATACTGTCCCAATCTTTATATAGAAGCAAAGCAAACAAACACCTATTGTGTTTCTTGGATGGGCCACCACTCAATGTGTATCTCCAGTGAACTGCACTGGAGATGGAAGACATATCTTCCAGTTCCTTATAAACTATAATTGGGAAGTCAGAATATATTAAAAGACTGTCGGTATAAAAATAGCACATGCTGATCAATGAGCAGTATAGATATTGAAATGTTTTTGGAGTTCAAAAAAGCAGCAGCTTCATGGAGCAGATGTATTTGGAGCTTGGTCTTACCAAGGTGGTAGGGTTTTGATAATTATCACATCTGGGGAGAGGACCCTTGTAGTGAGGAAGCTCATGAGTGAAAGGAATGGAGGAGGTTGTTGGACATGTATGGAAAGGTGGTGTTGATGGCAGTGAATAGTTTATGTGGAGGGAACCTTTTCCGAAGGCCAGGGTCTATTTCCTGTCTCAAAACATGTCTTCAAAAGCTGCAGCATAATGTTTTAACTAACTGAATTTGTGCTAGGTCTCTGTTCTTTGAAACTAGAGTTGTTTGAAATGACCCCAAAACTATTTTAGGACCTACCTAGGTGATAAGGTTGGGTGATCATGTTGGTTAACATTACTTTTAGTAATGCAACATCAGAATAAATATAGTATTTCAAGTAATCAGTCTGAAGGAGATAGCATTCTTTATATTGGGCAAGTTTTGGTAAATATGTATTTTTAAAGGTCTTCTTTTGTACCTGAACTCACTATGTCATTTTATACTCAGTCTCCTGTATTCTGTAGGGTTTGAATCATTCCTGACTCGCTAAAGTATAACAGTTTTTTGGTCATCTGGGCTCCCATTTAAAAACAAAACAAGGGACTTTCCTGGTGGTCCAGTGGTTAAGACTCTGCGCTCCCAACGCAGGGGGCCTGGGTTCGATCCCTGGTCAGGGAACTAGATCCTGCGTGCCTCAACTAAGAGCCCGCATGCCGCAACAAAGATCCAGAGTGCTGCAACTAAGACCTGGCGCAGCCAAATAAATAAATAAATATTAAAAAAAAAAAAAAAAGAACAGTACATCAATGAATTAAAAAAAATAAAAACGAAACAAAACTTTAATTTTTATTGTGATTTTGTAAATAACATGCATTTTGGAAAATAAAAAATGTATAAAGAACAGATCAAAATGACGTTCCTCAGGTAATCAGTCACCCTTGTTTATTAATATTGCACTGGTTTTGTTTATATAGTTGCATATACAATTTTGTAGTTCTACTCTTTTCAGTTAATTTTATAAGGATTTTCCCATGTCATAAGATTTTATGGAAAATATAGCTTCTATTAATATGTAAACCTATTACAATATATATGTTTGTTATTTTTTTTCCCTTTAGTAAAAACAGAATAATTTACTTATTTTATTTTAAGTGCTTTTTTCACTTAATGCTTCATGGCTAGCTTTCTAAATGACAGCTTATTATATTGTTGTATTTCATTTTTCACCAGCTACGTTGAATTCCATTGTAGACATATACCATCATTTAGCTATTTCTCTATTGATGGGCATTTATACTACTTCTAATTTTCACATACAAGTAGAATTTCAGTGAGCATGTAAATTTTTATTTATTTATTTAATTGAAATATCATTGGTTTACAGTATTAGTTTCAGATGTACACCATAGTGATTCAATACTTTTATAGATTATATGCCATTTAAAGTTGCTATAGGGACTTCCCAGTGGTCCAGTGGTCAAGACTCTGCGCTTCCACTGCAGGGAGCACGGGTTCGATCCCTGGTCAGGGAACTAAGATCCTACATGCCGGGCAGCGTGGCCAAAAATAAATGAAGAAAGAAAGGAAGGGAGGGAGGGAAGTAGGTAGGTGGGAGGGAGGGAGGAAGGAAGGAAGTTAGGAAGTTATTATAAAATATTGGCTCTATTCCCTGTGCTGTACAATATATCCTTGTAGCTTATTTATTTTATACACAATAGTTTATATCTCTTAATCTCTTAATCCCCTACCCCTATCTTGTCCCACCTCCCTTCCCTCTCCCCATTGGTAATCAGTAGTGTGTTCTCTACATCTGTAAGTTTGTTTTGTTATATTCATTCGTTTCACTTTTTAGATTCCACATGTAAGTGATAACATACAGTATTTATCTTTCTCTGACTTATTTCACTAAGCATAATACTCTCCAGGTCCATCCATGTTGTTGCAAATGGCAAAATTTCATTCTTTTTTAGGGCTGCTCAATACTCCATTATATATTATTTTATATATATATATATGTGTGTGTGTGTGTGTGTGTGTGTGTGTATATATATATGTAAAATACACACCACATCTTCCTTATCCATTCATCTGTTGATGGACACTTAGATTGCTTCTATATCTTAGCTATTGTGTATAATACTGCAGTAAACATAGGGGTGCATATATCTATTCAAATTAGTGGTTTTGGTTTTTTTTTCTTGGGTAGATACCCAGGAGTGCAATTTCTGGATTGTATTGTATTTCTACTTTTCGTTTTTTGAGGAACCTCCATACTGTTTTCTATAGTGGCTGCACCAGTTTGCATTCCCACTAGCAGTGTACTATGTTTCCGTTTTCTCTGCGTCCTTGCCAACATTTGTTATTTGTGTTCTTTTTGATGATAGTCATTCTGACAGGTGTGATGTGATATCTCATTGTGGTTTTGACTTGCATTTCTCTGATGATTAACCATGTTGAGTCCCTTTTCAGGTGCTTGTTAGCCATCTGTATGTCTTTGGAAAAATGTCTGTTTAGGTCTTCTGCCCATTTTTTAATCGGGTTGTTTGTTTTTTGATATTGAGTTTTATGAGCTGTTTATATATTTGGATATTAACCCCTTATCAGTCTTATCACTTGCAAATATTTTCTCCCATTCAGTAGGTTGTCTGTTTGTTTCGTTGGTGGTTTTCTTTGTGCAAAAGGTTTTAAGTTTAATTAGGTCCCTTTTGTTTATTTTTGCTTTTGTTTCCTTTGCCTGAGGAGACAGATCCAAAAAAATGTTGCTATGATTTAGGTCAGAGAGTGTTCTGCCTATGTTTTCTTCTAGGCATTTTATGGTTTCCAGTCTTAATGTTTAGTTTTTTAATCCATTTTGAGTTTATTTTTGTATATGGTGTGAGAAAATGTAATTTCATTCTTTTACATGTAGCTATCCAGTTTTCTGAGCATCACTTATTGAAGAGACTGTCTCTTCCCCATTGTATAGTCTTGCTTCCTTTGTTGTAGATTAATTGACTGTAATTTTTTGAGTTTATTTCTGGGCTTTCTGTTCTGTTCCGTTGATCTATATTTCTGTTTTTGTGCCAGTACCATACCGTTTTGATTACTGTAGCTTTGTAGTATAGTCTGAAGTTAGGGCGCCTGATTCGTCCAGTTCTGTTTTTCTTTCTCAAGATTGCTTTGGCCAGTGGGCATTTTTATACATCAATTTTTTTTGTCACTTTGATGAGTATTTTTGTAGGATAGATGATTAGAAGAAGAATTATTGGGTAAAAATCTACTCGCCTTTTAAATCTTGCCAGCTATGCTGAATTGCTTTTTAGAAGGTCTCTATCAGTTTATATTCTCAGTAATAGTATGTTTAAGAGTCCCTGTGTCCCCATACCCTCACTTTTGCTAGGTATTGGAGTGGCCAAAAACTTCGTTCAGGTTTTTCCGTAAGATGTTACAGAATAACCGGAATGAACTTTTTGGCCAACCCAATATTATCCTTGTCAAATATGGAAGGGTAGTAGTTGGAAACGTGATATTACATTGCTTTAATTTGATTTCTTTGTTTTTTTAGTGTTTCATATGTGACTGTTTTCTTTGCTCATTTTTTCTATTGCTATATTTTATTCTAATTCTTAATGCTTTCATATTTTACATATAACTCTTTAATTCATTTGGAATTTTGATTTTATGGAATGAAAACTGCTTGATTCTGAAGGAGTTCAAGGGCTGGTGGGCCTTGAAATTATGTGTTGGAAAAATTTAGACAATAAAAGTAAATTTTGCTGCTTTTGGAAAGTAGTCCATTTCAAATTCATTTAAAAACTTAGTCTATTATTACCCAATTCTATAAAGTTTGTTGGGGAAATAAGAAAATCCTGCCAACAAAAAGACCCCTCTTTACCAATGTAGAAGGGAGAAAAAACTCGATATATTGGATATGCATGTGAGATAACATGCATGTAGATAGTTCAGGAGAGACTACAAAATTTGAGTAGAATTTCATTCCTCTTTACAGTAAAATAGAGATTTAATGTTTCTTTTATATTTTTGAGAGACAAATGGATGTCCCCTGTGATAGTCTCCTGTACATCTGGTGATAGATTCCTGAGTTAATTTCAGAGGTATGTGTTTATCGTTATGAGAGTCAGAAGACCTGTGACTTTGCATTGTGAAATCTGGAGACTAAGATTACCTAATTCCTGACTAAAGGGTTTAGTGTATGTTTTTAAGGAGACACACTGTGGTAGGCTGAAAATAGCTTTCCAAAAGAGATCCAAGTCCTGATCTCTGGTAACCTAATATGGCCAAAAGGGTCTTTGCAGATGTGATTAAATTGGAGGTCTTGAGCTGGGGCAGTTACCCTGGACTATCTGGTTGTATCCTAAATGCAATCAAATATACCCTTTTAAGAGGGAGACAGAGGAGATGGTACACACAGAGAAGAGGAGGAGGCAAGGTGACCCACCATGGAGGCAGAGATTAGAGTGATGTGGCCACAAGTCAAGGAATTCTGGCACCATCAGAAGCTGGAGGAGGCAAAGAATGGATTCTCCCCTAAAGCCTCTGAAGGGAGTGTGGCTTGACACCTTGATTTCAGTATTGGCCTACTAATACTGATTTCAGACTTTTTGCCTCTAGAACTGTGAAAGAATAAATTTATTACGGTGTTCTAAGCCACCAAGTAATCTGTTATAGCAGCCATAGGGGGGGAAATATGTCACCTAAGGAGAGGAGAGCATTAGCTCTCTCCCCTTTATTAAACTAAGAACATTTCATTTTATTTACCCTTATATTAATTATTGGTAATAACACTTGGCTCTTGGCTTCTCTTTGTTAATGACCGTCATTTATTTGTTCCCATGATTGAGTAACAGAGTAATTAAAGTTAAATAGGCTACAAAGTGACTGTAAAATAAAAAAGAAAATTTAACCTCAGTGGTATTTGTAAAGTTGATGGTGATGTATTTTGACTGTTTTTTTTTAAACCTGAAAAGTAGAATAATTTAGAATCGTTTATATCATGAAGCTCTTTTCAGATTTGCTTTTGGATTGCAGAGAATAAAATCTGTTTCTCTTACTAGTGAAGCTGTGTGATAGTTACTGGGTACTTATTAACCAGTTTGAATGTTTGATACAATTTTTTTTTTTCTGCAGTGGAAAGAATTTCAAGTTCATAGCATTTTGTTAAAATTTTCCTCACTTTACAAGTTCTAATTTTTTTTCAACCAAGTAGCAGATTATAACTAATGCCATAATTGAACTTATGACTTTTTCATTGACAAGTAATTTCTTATATTTTTGATGAACTAACCATGTGTAGATTTAGTTATTAGAAAATCTATTTTTCCAGAGTTTTCTGAAAAATTTATTTTCCTTGTTTTATGTTTCTATGTTTTTTTTTTTTAAAGAAGATGATTAATCTCTTTTCCCAATTCTATGTTTGTCTCTTTGAGAATTTTTTGTTTTGTTAGAATTTTCAGGACTCTAACCACACTCATTTTAAAGTTCTGCTTTTTTAGTTTCCTAATCATGTAGTTTTATTTTCATTCATATTTCTGTTTTCCTGTTTTCTTTAATAATATCTTTATTTTAAAATCTTAAATTGGCTGCTTAGTTTATGTTCTCTTAAGTATTATTATTTTAGACAGTGTATATGAGTACAGCTTTGTATGAATTCCATAGCTTTTTTTTTTAAAAAAATATTTCAGCTTCCTTTTTTTTTTTTTTTAAACTTTGGGTTTATTTATTTTATTTATTTATTTATTTATGGCTGTGTTGGGTCTTCGTTTCTGTGCGAGGGCTTTCTCTAGTTGTGGCAAGTGGAGGCCACTCTTCATCGCGGTGCGCGGGCCTCTCATTATCGCGGCCTCTCTTGTTGCGGAGCACAGGCTCCAGACGCGCAGGCTCAGTAACTGTGGCTCACGGGCCTAGTTGCTCCACGGCATGTGGGATCTTCCCAGACCAGGGCTCGAACCCGTGTCCCCTGCATTGGCAGGCAGATTCTCAACCACTGCGCCACCAGGGAAGCCCCCATAGCTTTTGATATGCAACATCTTTAAATTTTTTCCTTAATATTCTGTTACTGTTTTTAAACTTTGGTGGAGGGCTTATTAAAAGTATAGATGCTCTAACTCCACTCTTGACCTATTAAATGAGAATCTCTGGATGTAGGGCTTAAGCTTCTGTATTTTAAACAAGCTCCCCACGTAATCTGAGTGCACACCAAATTTGAGAACTACAAGTCTTGTTTATCCTTTAATTTTTAAAAAATTAATGCAACATTATTTAAGAGTTTAAAAATTTACAGTATTAGGATTCTTTGTTTTGAATTCATTAATTATTTGTTTTGTTGTATTATAATCAGAAAATATGCCCTGTAAATTAATTGAGATTGCCATTGTGGCTTAACAGACAACTGATTTTTGTAAATAATTTCCACTATGGATACTTGAAAAAAAGTTAGGCTATGACATTTGGTTTCTATCTATTTAAAAAAAATTGAGATGAAATTCACAAATCATAAAATTAACCATTTTAAAGTGAACAAATCAGTGGCATTTAGTACATTCACATTGTTGTGCCACTACTTCCTCTGTCTAGTTCCAAAACACTTCATCACCCCAAAAGGAAACCCTGTTACTACCTTTTTCTCCCCAGACCCTGGCAACCACCAATCAGCTTTCTGTCTCTATGAGTTACCTTTTCTGGATATTTTATATAAATATATATATAAATATGTGACCTTTTGTGTCTTGCTTCTTTTACTTAGCATACTGTTATCAAGGTTCATCCATGTTGTAGCATGTATCAGTACTTCATTCCTTTTTTTAAAAAATTTATTTACTTATTTATTTATTTTTGGCTGTGTTGGGTCTTCGTTTCTGTGCGAGGGCTTTCTCTAGTTGCAGCAAGCGGGGGCTACTCTTCATCGCTGTGTGCTGGCTTCTCATTGTCGTGGCTTCTCTTGTTGCAGAGCACGGGCTCCAGATGCGCAGGCTCAGTAGTTGGTGGCTCACAGGCTCTAGACACGCAGGCCCAGTAGTTGTGGCTCACGGGCTTAGTTGCTCCGCAGCATGTGGGATCTTCCCGGACCAGGGCTCGAACCTGTGTCCCCTGCATTGGCAGGCAGATTCTTAACCACTGTGCCACCAGGGAAGCCCCCTTCCCTTTTTTTTCTTCATTCCTTTTTAAGGCTGAGTAATATTCCCTTGTATGTAGGTATAATACTGCAGTTTGTTTACCCATTCATCCATTGAAGGGCATTTAGGTAGTTTCTACCTTTTGGCTATGGTAAATAGTGCTGTTATAAACATTAGTGAACAAGTATTTGAGTACCTAGCTCCAGTTCTTCTGGGTATATACCTAGGAGTGAAAATGCTGGATAATAAAGTAAATCTATGTTTAACTCTTTGAGGAATTGCCAACCTGTTTTCCCACATCAGCTGCACCATATTACATTCTCATCAGCAGTGTATGAGGCTTCCAGATTTTCTGCATCTTCACCAATACTTGTTATTTTCCATTTTTAAAATTATAGCCATTCTTCTTGGGTATGTAGTGGTATCTCATTGTGGCGTTGATTTGTGTTTCCCTAATGATAATGACATTGAGCATTTTTTCACATGCTTATTGACTGTCTGTATATCTTCTTTGGAGAAATGTCTGTTTAAGTCCTTTGCTCACTTAAAAAAGTTGTTTGTCATTTTGTTGTTGAGTTGTAAGAGTTCTTTAATATTCTGGATAATAGACCCTTGATTTGCAAAAGTTTTCTCCCATTATGTGGGTTGTTTTTTCACTTTCTTGATAGTGTTCTTTGATGTACAGAAGTTTTAAATTTTGATCTAGTCCAACTCATTTTGTTTTTTGTCTTTTGTTGTGGTTTTAGTGTCATATCTAAGAATCCATTGCCAAATCTAAGGTTGTGAAGATTTACCCATATGTTTTCTTCTAAGAGTTTTATAGTTTCAGCTCTTACCTTTAGGTCATTGATCCTTTTTGAGTTAATTTCTGTCTGTGGTATAATACAGAGGTCAGTTCATTCTTTTGCATATGGATATCCAGCTGTTCTAGTACCATTTGTTTCAGACTGTTCTTTCCCCATTGAATGGTCTTGGCACCCTTGTCAAAAATCAGTTGGCCATAGATGTATGGGTATATTTCTGGACTCTCACTTTTATTCCATTGATCTGCATGTCTTTTCTTATGCCAGTACCATACTGTTTTGATTTCTGTAACCTTTGTGGTAAGTTTTGAAGTTGGGAAGTGTGAGTCTTCCAACTTTGTTCTTTTTTATCACTGTTTGACTACTTGGGACTCCTTGCAATTCCATATGAATCTGAGGATCAGCTTTTCCATTTCTGCAAAACAGGCTATTGGAATTTCAAAAGAGATTGCATTAAATCTGTAGTTTATCTTAGGGGGACAACTTTCATTCTTCCACCACTGAGTATGATGTTAGCTGTAGTTTTTTTTTAAAATGCCCTTATTTTTCTTTTAAATCTTTAAAATTTTTCTAAATGGAGTTAAAATTGCTCAATTTTAAATAGGCTAATTTAAAATTTTTTGCCAGTTTATGGGAAGTTGTCTCAAAATTGAGAACAGAAGAAATTTTTGCACGGTAATAATTTGGTCCTTACGTGGTCAGGAATATACAGAAAGCATTTATGGAAAAGGGGAGAAAAGGACACAGGACCTTCAGAGCTTATTGAATACAGGGTTTTACTCCCTGAACTGTTGCAGTTGACAATTGCATCTACTTCTAAGGCTTCACTTTTTAATATTGGCTTGCAGGAAAACAAACTTTCCCCAGATTGAGCCTTTTAAAATTAAAAATGCTTTTTAATGTGTTAATTTCTTTCTTGGTTTGTAATAGATGTTTATAAATATCAGTAACTTTCTTTTTCTGAGGCCTTTTCTGAGGAGGAAAGAACCATGGACCAATGGCTGCATCAGAAGTTGCTCAGAAAAATGGAAACTCATTTTCTTAACAAAAATGGAAATGCCCCCAGAGTCAGAATGCACACTAATCTTGCATTTGGTAAACTGTCTTATTACTTGTCTTCCTTATAGTTATTTTAGTGGCAGATATGCAAAATATTTTTGATGGGCCAGGTCTTAGAAATATATTGCAGAGAGACAGGAGGTGATTACCTTTCCTACTCATTTAAGTTATTTTCAGTTTTCCTAAACATTTTTGGGAAAAATATCCAAGAGCCCTATTAGAATAATTTTGCTTCTTTGCTTCTTTGAGTCTTGCCAGCATTCCTCCCTCCCCCCAACCTTGCCCCCCATATTGTAACGGAATCTTTTGTGCCATGTTTAGCTAATGCATTGAGACTTTTAAGTCACAGTGGTAAGGAAAAGATTAGCTGTGGATCAGTGTGTTGCCTAAAACTTTTTGCATTAAACAAACCATAATTATGCCTTTCTCTCCATCCTCTCTGGAGTTTAAAAAATAGTGTAATGATTTGTTGTCTCTGAATATAGTTGAAATTTGTGTACAGTATATCTGTGGCCTCGCCAGTCAATGGAGAGCAGATGTTTTCTCTTGGAAAATAGTTTTCCTGGAATAGATATTTCTGATTGCTAATTTGTTATATGTATGTATACATATGTTTGTTTATTTCTGAGACAGTCCTGAACAAGGGCAGGATGTGTGTGTGTGTGTATGAGTCAGCGTTCTCCAGAGAAAGAGAACCAGTAGGAGATAGAGATATTTATACATACCTCTACCTTAAATATTAAAAATTTAAGTTTATTTAAAATTTATATATGTTTCTTTTTAATACATTCATATATATATATGTATGTATCTATATGTTTAATATATAACATATTCAGTATACATTACATAATATTCAGTTCAAATGCTAATCTTATCCTGAAACACCCTCACAGACACATCCAGAAATAATGTTTAATCTGGGTACTCCATGGCCAGTCAATTTGACATATAAAATGAGCCATCACAGTGTGCCTTTTACTAGTAAAAGGAATTGAAGTCTATTATGATCCTTTTTATTTTAGTTAGTGTCTTTGGGATAAGGAGAGTGGGTAGATGGAGAAGAAGCTTAGAAGCTACCTAGTTCTCCTGATGTGGGTCTCTTGCATCTGGAACATCTTCTTTGACTCTGTTATCAGTATGTTTCTCATCCTTTACTTCTCCTTATAATTCTCCATGATTATACTCTTGATAATTTATGATGCTGAACAAAGACTTTTGTATTGATTTCTTCTAAAATGAGATAAAAATATACCTACTTTTATGGATGGGAGGTGAACATGGATACATGCAAAGGGATGGCAAAATTTGAGAACCTTTTATAGAACAGACTACCAAACTTATTTTTTCATCTTCTGCCATGAATTCTGCCATTGAATTGGCCATTATCCTTAGTTGTTTGGACTTCTTAAAGGGGGTCACTGAATGGATGGTGGAGATGAGTGACAACAGCTTGTTGTGGCTGCTATTCCTTGGCTTCACCGTTATCCACAGTCTGAATATGGGCTTTGCGGTTCTGAAACCTGATTTTCTTGCTTCATCCGGTGCTCATGACTTCATTCATGCCAACACAATTCACCAGGATTGATTTTTCAGAAGCCAAAGTTCTGTTATTAATATACATGGGGAGATGGACCTTTCCAGTCTGATTCATACTCACTGTTGGAGTGTCGTTTTGTGTTGATAATCTAAGTGCTGAACAATGTCTAAGTACTGAATGGTGTCTTATCAATGGTAAGAGAGTTGACTAGTGCATTAAACGATAATATAATGATTTACAGAAATATAAAAATAAATGTGTTAAGGATTTTATTTAATTCATAATCAATGAGAGAACCAGGCAAATGGTATATAACTGGTTCAAAGGAAAGTGAAAAAAAGTCCCACAGATTTGTATGGAGTAAAGGAATGTTGAAATGGATTGCAAACGGAGACAAAAGCGGTCTGTGGGGGAGGGGGAGCTGATGAGCAGTGAGCGAAGTCGGATGAACCCTCTTCCTGACACGATGACTCTGCATGTCTCTCAGTTACCTACAGTTTATAGATTTGTAAAATTTCACATAGCGGTGGAGTATGATGAGGTGGAAGGGTGTGCTATAAACAGTGCCTAGTTTTCCATGTTTTTTTCCTCTACGTGAGTGGGAGTTAGAGGATATTCCAGGACTGTTCTTCTGGATCCTCTTGGAGCCTGGTAAACCTTTACAGTGGTACCATCACTCTGTTAATTAATGTGGACATATTAAAATAATTTGGTTTTGTAGTGGGAAGCAGCTGCATAGCACAGGGAGATCAGCTCGGTGCTTTGTGACCACCTAGAGGGGTGAGATAGGGAGGACAGGAGGGGAGACGCAAGAGGGAGGAGATATGGGGATATATGTATATGTATAGCTGATTCACTTTGTTATACAGCAGAAACTAACACACCATTGTAAAGCAATTATACTCCAATAAAGATGTTAAAAAAATAATTTGGTTTTGGATCATTTAAATAATTAGTTATATACAGATCCAGGTTTGAACTTTTTTATAGAAGTTGCTAATTTTCTCTCAGGCACTGGGTCCTTTTCTGGAAAGCTGGAGGTAACTTGGAGTATGGCTGCAAGGAGCAATAATAAATCATGCTGGTTTTGTATGCTTTTCTCTTATAAACATATAAATATTGAAATTGCTTAAAATTTTGGGAGCCCTTATTGTGGGGTTGGAAAGAGCCTATGATTTATAATAATCTGAATTACTTACCATATACATATACAAGGATGTGTAAATTATGATTTTATAATTAACTTCCTTTTAATTCCTTCTGAACATTTTAAAGTATGTTTAAACAGAATAATTTTTAAATGAACATACATGTTTTATACAGTTGGGTGTAGTATTTCTCTCTTAGCCAGAATAAATGTTGAGCGATTCTTTCCTTTTCATGACAGATGACTTTTCCTAATATTGTGATGCCCTCTAGTGAATTCAGCCTTTCAGATAAGAAGTTATGAGAGGCAGTAATCAGTACAATGAAATCTTCAGAGGGAACATTCTAGTAATTAGAACTGTTTTTATATGTCTTGTTGAGAAGGCAAGTTTCTGTTCTAGGAAGTGTTTAAGCAAAGATTTGATAATCTCCCACGAGTCTTATTGTTGAATTAAGTGAAATTGTTCCAGATGACTTCTAAAATCTCCTTGAGCTTCAAGGTTCTAGATTTCATGAGTTACTAGTTTTCAGTTTCTGAATACTGAGCATCCACAGTGTTTAGCACTGTCCTGAGGGTTGTGAAGGTTTCAAAGGTAGTGTTAAGGCATGGATGTGACTTCAAGTAACTTTTGTCTGCATCAGTTTGGAGAAAACAATAGTAACTAACCTTTGTTGAACACTTACTCTGTTTCTGAAGCTGCTCAGAACAATTTACCTTATGTCTTTTAATCCTCACGATAATCATGAGGTAGGTACCATCTTTAATTCTGTTTTACGAGTGTAGAGACTGAGACCCAGAGAGGTTAAATAATTTGTTCAAACTCATACAGTAAGTGGTGGAACCAGGACCAGCTTGTATAAAATAATAGTGAATAGGTGAAGGTAATTTTTAATTGTTTATAGGTCGACAGGTTGTCTATTGGTTGTCTATTTCAAGCTAGCTCAGATTACTTTTGGATACATTATGTTTTCATTGCTACACTTAAGTGTGTGGTTTCATATTCATTTCATTCAGAAAGTGGTAGTTTACTAATTTGGACCTAAATATTTCAGTCCATTAACAATTTTTGGTTCATAAGATACTTTCGCTTCGTTTCTTTAAAGATTTATTTATTATTTATTTATTTATTTTTGGCTGTGTCAGGTCTTAGTTGTGGCACGAGGGATCTTGTTGCAGTGTGCGGGCTTCTCTCTAGTTGTCGTGTGTGAGTTTTCTCCTTTCAAGTTGTGGCTCACAGGCTCCAGGGTGCGTGGGCTCTGTAGTTGTGGCGCGTGGGTTCCAGAGCATGTGGGCTCTGTAGTTTGCAGCACGCGGGCTCTAGCTGAGGCACGAGCTCAGTAGCTGTGGCGCGTGGACTTAGTTGCCCCACGGCATGTGAAATCTTAGTTCCCTGACCAGGGATCGAACCCGCATCCCCTGCATTGACAGGCGGATTCTTTACTACTGGACCACCAAGGAAGTCCCCGTGAGATACTTATTTCAGAGACTTATTTGACAGACAGAATGATGCAGTCTTACCTTCCTAGTTTACTTTCTGTAAAACATCTAAAACATCTATTCTTTAAAGTTTAGAGAATCTGCTGCTCACTCCTGTGCTTAAGAATTTATGACTTTTGGCTTTCTTTTGGCTTTCAGAGTCATTTACTGTCTTCTTCATTGGATCTTAATGCTAGTGTAGCTCTGTCCATTTGGTTTTCATTATCTAGACCAAGTAGAAATTGATTTCTCCATTTGTTGGTAAATTAATTTCATCAGATTGGGAGTGTTGGCTTTTTGATACCCTGGATTTTACCTATTTGTGGTGTACTCAGGTCAGTGTTAGTCATACAGAGACAGTATAGGATTCATCTTTGATGTGATTGTTGGAAAGAGAAGGTGAGCCATAGAACATATTATGTTGAGATATATAAGGTAGATTTTTCATGTTTCTGGAAACTTGCCTGGTGTCCATTTATGAAACTCTTTCTTTGCTCCAAATCATTTGTTCCTAATTTGTATTTAATAAGTTACAGATTAATGGTGACCTTAATGGCCTGACTACTCTTTAGGCTCCACCTCTCCCTTACTTCAGTTCTGTGTTTACCTAAAAGACTTGTTATCAATGTGCCTCTTTCTTTATTTTTCCATTTAGGGTTCTAAGTGAGAAATAAGAGAGAATCTGAGAAGGAACAAAATAGCAGCTTTCCTAATGGAAGGGGAGATAAAGTGCCCAGCCTAGGATTTTAAAAAGTCTAGAAGGATTGAGCTGGGCTCTAGAGAAGACTATTTCAATGAAAGTAGGAGCTTAGAAAAATCCCATGCGACTCCATGTGCCTTTTGGCACATCGTAAAAATAGAATAATTACTTTTTAGGGTTTCTTGAGATTTTGTGATTCTCCCCCACCCCGCCAATTTGTTTTTCCTGTTTCTCTTTGTCTTTCTCCTCCCAGAGTTTTTTCTAGCAGTGAAAATCTCGAAGAGTTATATCAGGAATGGGAATTATGGGATAAGTTGTGGTCTTGCATTCTGTGTGGCCCAGAATCTGGGAACATAAAGTGAAGCATTTTGGTGAGAGATTAAAAAAATAGGCATAAGCTGGTCACATTTGGAAGACAGGGAGGTAGGAGAGGGTCTCCTACAGTTTATAAGAGTTAATACAAGAGATTGGGATATTAAAATACAGTTTTACAAATCATTGTTCCAAGTTAGGTGTTTATTCATAGTGGTTAAAGACTGTGTTATTATTAGTGCTATTTTTCAGGCATGTATGAGTGAAGCTGGCTTTTTGTAGGCTGACCTGAAAACCTGATCACTTACGTATCATATAATTTCTGTGAGAAAATGCATTGTGAATTCCAGACAGCTGACTTACTGCAAGGTTTTGGCATGCTACCTGCTCATAATTTGGGACTCTTGTCTCTGTCCATATTTTGATAGAATTCCCACCTTGAGCATTTCTAATCTGTGAACTAAAATTTTATTTGACTGTAAATTAGATAAACCTCTGTGGCATAGAGATATGTATGAAAATAGATTATTTTTACCCCAAACATCTTAATCTTATTGAACGCCATAAGTTAAGGAAAATTACATTCATTTAAAAAGTTTATAATGAAGTAACTTTGGTAATTAGAGACTACAATAATATTTGGCAATGCAAAGTGATGGAAAGTAGTAGATTTAGGATATATTTTGGAAATAACATTTGACAGGTCTCTTGCTTATTTTATTGGATTTGGGGGGGTTAGGGAAAGGAAAGAATGAAAGATGACTCCTAGGTTTCTTGGTAGAGAATCTTGGTGGTTGCTGATACCATTTACAGAGATGGAGAAAAACAAGGGCTGAGTGGCGAGTAGAGGAATGGGGAAGAATAATCATGACATTTATTCTGAATGTGTTCAGTTTGATAGAACTGTTAGACACCCAGTGTCAGGTAATCAGCTGAATCTGTGAGTTGAGCTCAGAGGAGAGGATTGTGTTGGAGATATATTTTGGAAAGGTCAGCATGAGGATAATGTAGCCGAAGTGGGGAGGAGGAAAAAGAGAGAGAAGACAATATCTGAGTGATAGGAAGCCCCAGCATTTAGAGGTCTAGTAGAGGAGGAGGAGCCACAAGGAGACCCTGAAACAGGGAGCAGTGAGGTCAGAAGAAAACCCGGAAAAGTGGTGTCACAAAAGCCAAGAGAGGCAAGCATTTCAAGGAGGAAGTGGCCATTCATGTGGAATGCTGCCAAGAGGTGGAGTAAAGTGAGGCCAGAGGAGTGGCCGTTGGATTTGGCAGGTGTGAAAATGGACTTTTTTGCTGACGTGGTTTCAGTGGAGTGTTAGAGGCAACAAGCCAGACTGTAGTTGACTGAAGAGGGAGTGGGAAGTGAGGGACTGTGTGTCATTATGATGCATTTCTCTACTGGGCAGATGTTCACTTAATGTTCAAAACCCATTCAGTAAGCTTGGAGGTTTGCATTATCCATAAATGGCTGTAGGAAGTTAGCATGGGCCTTTGCCTCCCAGTAATTTTTCTTTGGTTAGCATTTGATTGTTAATTTAAAAGGTTCTGAATTTCATAGGTGGCTTCCATTTTAGAGTAAAATTGGATGTTCAATCTGTGTTAACTTCTAGAGTTAATATTATATTAAGTTAAAACTTAGAGTATTTACCTTTTCAGGAAAGTAATTATAAAGCCTTGAAAATTATGCCAGGACTATTTCATCTTGAAACACTTAGAAATTCATTTTGGTTTTTTGTAATTACAGTGTTTCAGTAAGCAACATCTAAACAGGGATTGCATTTGGCAGTTATGTACGTGTTCTTGTTCTAAACTAAGCACTGTTTCTGTGGTTTAGATTTTTCCTTTATAAATAGAATTTTAATCAGTGTAGCTTAAATTTTTTCCGGACATGTTATAATTAGCACTGGCTACAACTTAACCCTAAAATGTGCATAATAAATTTAATAATATTTTATAAGTACTCCTGCTATTAAATGCAAGTAAACAGGAATTATTTGAACATTTAGAAAATTCTCTGGTTTATGTTTTTCTGTTACAGTGTGTAAAGCAAGTATGGCTACTTAAAAAGAAGTTGATACATTACCTGCTTGGTCTATCACTGGGAATGATGTTACTTACATTTTGGAGTCAAATTATATTTTGGCGTCACATGGTCTTATATACCATGATAGCTCATTCATATATTCTTCTGAGTATACTATGTATTAATGCAGTTACTGGCAAAAAAGAGTATTATTGTAGGACATACTTTCCAAGTGTGATTGGTCTGCCAGTTCAGGCCCACTGCACTGACCAACACATGGGCCTCTTAAAAATTCTAACGACAAGCAATTTGGTTTATAGGAAATTGTTTGGAGAGTTGTTAAGAAGCACATCTGGGTCTCAGTTTTTTAATTTCCTAGGTTATCACAAACAAGTCTGAAAAAATGATACCGCTAAGAGGACTTAGGAGACATGATGACTTAAATGTAATATGGTATCCTGGAATAGAAGGACATTAGATAAACACTAAGGAAATTTAAATATAGACTGTAGTTACTAAAAATGTGTCAGTATTGGTTTATTAATTGTGACAAATGTACTATACCAACGTAAGATGTTAATACTAGGGGAAACTGGGTGTGGGGTATATGGGAATTCTATACTGTCAACACAATTTTTCTGCAAGTTTAAAACTTCTGAAATAAAAGTTTATTATGGAAAAAAAAAGAACATGTGGGATAGGAGATATTTTTGTAGCCATCATTGGAAAATACAGTCTGCAACACTCTATGACTCTGGTTATGTAAGCTTTGTGGATCTGAGTTTCCTTATCTTTAAAATAGGGATATAATAGTGCCTCCCTCCATAGAGCTGTTCTGAGAAGTAAATGAGGTAATGCAAGTGCCTAGCATACTGTCTGACATTGTAAGTGTTCAATAAATGCTATTAAACAGTATGATGACAACTCATTAAAAATTTTTTTTAAAATGTCTGCATAAGAAAAAACGCATATTTGTACATTTTGATTGAGTTGTAAGAAGTGTGGCCTTGCCAAACTGGACCTAATTTAGGGCCTAACCTCTTTGAACCTGAACTACTATATCATCCATCCTAAGTTGATTTTTCTACAGTTTTCTGCAGTCCCTGCCTATAGCAGTTGGAATTGACATATCTAAAAGTGTGTGTTTTAAAATCAAATTGCATATTCTTAGAGAATTTGGGGATTCTCAGTTGTCTTAACTTGAATTTAAAACTAAAACCCTTAATGAATTTTTTTTATTTTGTTTTTTTAAAAATAACATTTATGAGTTAGAAGGGACTTTTACTGTAATCTTTTTTAATATTTATTTATTTATTTTTGGCTGCGTTGGGTCTTAGTTGCAGCACGCGGGATCTTTGTTGCAGCACGTGGGCTCAGTAATTGCGGCATGTAGGTTCCAGAGCATGCGGGCTCAGTAGTTGCGGTGCGTGGGCTTAGTTGCCCTGCAGTATGTGGGGACCGCCACTTAACCACTGGACCGCCAGGGAAGTCCCGTACATCTCATTTTTGACCTAAAAATATATATTACTCTGCTTCTGCTTGATGATCCATCATATTCTCTATAGCAGGGCTGTGTGACTCCTTAATTGGTTTAAAAACTCAAATACCGTTTCCAGGTTTGCAGATTCATTAAGGCTAATAAACAGAATATGCTAAAGGTTCTGCAGAGATTTCCCAAAAAGGAATTCTAAAAATATTATAAGCACTGACAGCATGTTGGAGTAAGTAGTGTCGCTTCCCAAGCCAGTCTTTTTGAAGTGTACACATCTCATTTGGAAATAATGACTCTAGTATTTCTTTTCAACTTGAGTTACTTTATGGGACTTCCCATTTTAAATTTCTGTAACTCTTAGCTTTCCCATTAACCAAAATTATTGTCATTTTAAGATAGTAGCACTAGAGGAGTATTGTAGGCAAGAGCTGTGTTGTGCAGAATAAAATCCCTAGTGCAGATCTAGTGTCTGTTTCTTTGTCCATAGCTTAGGGGACAGCTACAGCTTGTCCATACATGTAACAAATCATTGCCATCAAATTTTAATATGATTCACACTGATATGATCAATATGTATAAGTATGTGAATGTTTAAGTGTGTAACATGTAGTAACACATCTACTAGACATTTTTTAAAAAGTGATTTCATTTTAAAATAATTAAATTGAACAGTTTATCAAATACTGTTTCATTTTTCCAAATATATGGTAAATTGAGTTTCAGCGAGCTGAAACTTTTTATTTGTATAAATAACTTTTCAGATCTTTTATCATGGTAATGGTGTGTGTGTGTTACGTTTTTAAAAAACAGTAACTCTCAGTTAAGCAGGAAATTCTTTAGAACCTGACTAATTAAATTATCCAAACATGACCAGACTGCTATATGGTAAAAATAGTTTTTGATAATTCCACTTTAGGCAGATCTTTCACCAATGAATACTTGAACATTTTCCATGGAAAGCATTATGATGAGAGATACGTACTACTATTGGCAACTATTAACTTTAGAAATTATCAGCAGATGTTTTCCTTGCATGGTTGACTTGGTCACCCCTGAGCTGAGTAATTCTAAACTGCCTGGAAAGATGCGTGGCTCACATTTACATGGTGTCTGGAACTTATTGAAACATACATCAGGTTTCCAATAAGCGGAATTTGCATCATTTTTACTTCCCTGACAGCTTTTTTCTCTCTGTTTTTAAGAAGGCATGCTGTGCTGTGTCATCATTTCAAGCCTTGCCATTAGTGGTATATAGGAGAAAAGGTAGAAAAAGTGATTTTTATAGAGCTTTGGTTCTTTTAGAGCCTTGGAATTAGCTTTTTGTCTTTGATAAGCACATATTTCCATTGGTTATAAGGAGTTCCTAAGTGTTCATTTTCTTTAGTGTTTAAATTTAACACTGCTTTATTCCAAATAAAATTCTTATTTTTATCTCAGTGTTGAATGATGGACGTTTGAATTTCTCTAGTGAAAAGAGCATTTTACTTTTTATTGCTATTTTTAATGGTAACTAACATTTCCCACTCTAACTCAACCCATAGTAAATAATTAGAAAATTAGTATATTATGCCATTTTTAGATTAAAGGTAGTTATTTTAGGAGAGAAAGTTTTGGGTTAATGCTATAGCAGATTGTTTTTTAGTTTGCTAATTTACTGCTTTCTTAAACTCCCTTTTTGAGTTTAATATTTGTCTTATATGTTATATGTTTATATAAAAGTTTGAAATTCAGTCCAGAAGAGTCAACTGTTTTGTTTCAATCTTTAGGGCATTGTATTTTGAGTATAGTTTATAAATGTAACACATTTTGCTCACTCTTAGGTAACTCTTGTTTTTAATATTTAAATCCTAATGACTAGAACTAATAAATTGTTTTAATTTCCAAAGCAATACAGGTTTGTTAGAAAATATTAAATAATTAAAATTATATAATAAATTGGAAAGTGACAGTAAATCCCCATTGCCTACAGGACATAGACTAAATCTGTTATAGTCAGGAAAGGGCATTATCTTAGAAAGAACTGTCAAGAGCTTTAATTGCTATGTTGAAAATTAAACAATGTAATTTTAATTTTATGATATCACATTGTATGTAAGTCATAGGAAATTGAATTACAAGTATATAACAATAAAATTAATTTAGCATTATTACCAAGTTATCGACTTGTACTTATTTTTCTCACTTCATTGTAGACTGGTAGAAATTTTGATATATATTGGGATTGGTCTTTAGTTTACATTTGGGAACCATTGACCTAGCCAACCTCATCTTCTCTCACTGCTTTTCAGAATACAGCCAGACTTGTCCTCTCTCTTGGCGTACTGCTTAGTTATGACTTGCTTGTTTTTGCTCATGTGGTTCCTTCATTCTTGGTTACATTCCACTTATCCTTCAGGGTTCATTTCAAATCCTACATGTGGCAGAGACTACTAGCTGTGTACCAAAATTTGTTCTTCTCCTACCTGAGCCTGGAGCTAGCTCTTCTTTTTCATGTGACTACATTCTAGCCACTGAATGTGAGTAGAAATGATACTCTACAGCTCTCCGTGTTTTTTTCTCTTTTGCTGGCCAGACACATACCATAAGGTGGAACTAGGGGGATGCTGAGCCGCAATGGAAGCAACTTGGATCCCTGAGTAACTGTATGGAGGAGAGTTATCCACCAACCTGAACTTTCCCCTGTTACCCCGCTACTATTACATATGCAAGAAATAAACTATATGTTAAGCCATTACATGTTTGGTTCTGTTTGTTACCTCAGTTTCATCTATAATAACACTACTTCCTCTAGGAGGCAGTTTCTGACTATTCCAGTTCACTTAGATTACCATTTTTTTCTCCCCCAATTCTTTGGTACTTATTAGGTATTTGCTAATCTTTAAAATAAAGCATAGATATTGCATCTGCAATGGTGCTAAATTTAGTTAACTTCTTTTATTTTAGTTTTCTCTGGTTAGACTTTCATTCTAAAGGAGAAAAATATTATAAAAATCCTGTAATTTAATAAATTAGAACAAAGATCTCACAAGCTAGTGAAATTTGTAGTAGTGAAGTCACTTCCTTTTCTCTCTTCTCCCTCCCCCTTTCCCTTCTACAAACATGAAACATTTACAGCAGTGTCCTGTTCTAGGCTCTGGGGGTACAGCAGTAAATAGATAAAAATTGTGCCCTCTTGGAGTTTACAGACAATCAACATGTAAAAACATTTAGAATGCTAAATGTGATCAGTATCTGGGAAAAAAAAAAGTGTGTTTGTTGGGGGGTGAAGGTGGGGGTGACAGGTGATACGATGCGTGAAGTGTGTGCTGCATGGGGTGGTGTAACAGGTGCAAATTGGGCGGTTAGGGAAGGCCTCTCTGCGAAAGTGACCTTTGGGCTATGACCTGAACCGGGTGAGTAGAAACCATGTGGCTAACTGGAAAAAGAGCTATTAAATAGAGAAGACCACAAGTGCTCTTCAGCCTGAGGTGAGCGTAATGAAAATGTTCTAAAATCAATTGTGGTGCTTGTCACACTACTCTGTGAATATACTAAAAACCACTGAAAAGTACACTTTAAATGCGTGTATTTTATGGTATGTGAATTATATCTCAGTAAAGCTGTTGAAAACCATCAAGCTTTAGAGATTTTCAGCTTCACCCCAGGGAAATCCCTTACTTCTCTCTTTAGAAATGTTCAGGTTTGTAGTAGTTGTCATTGCCGTGAATCACATGAATTATGTTCCAGTTAGACCGGATACTGGGAAACACAGTAATCATTACGAATATTAGTGAATTCATATCAGGTTACTTTGGCTGTACATTTTAAAAAATTCCAACACTAAAATCCTGTCATGTATATGCAGTCTTCACAGCTTGCTGCTAAAGTAACAGTAGATTATTGCGCATTTTATAACTTGGGAGAGAAAAGGTGATGCTGGCTTCATGCTCAGTAATGACTGATTTGGGATGGAGACTGCGCTGGCTTTGCAGCCACGTCCCTCAGCAACATGGCAGTTGCCTGAGAGCGTTGCCCTTAGATCATGCTTGCTTCTTGTTTCCTTTTAATGGTTGATATTCAAAACATCTTGGCTGTCTTAGGCTGCCTCCCTGGAACTTGCTTTTTCAGATTCTGGCTCTGAGATACTACGTTCCATATTTTTCTCTGGAAGTAATTTTTAGCACTCAATAAGTGTTTCCTTTGTACCACAAGTCCACCTAGATCCCACCTACCTAGGCAGCATGGATTTAGATCTGTCTTCCTAGATACTTAAAATTTTAGAGCTAGGTAGAATCTAGAGTTCAGAGTTATATAAGTAATCTCTGCAAAGCTTGTGTTAGATTCTCAATAATCCTGAATTCCGTCATGTGTCTTTTTCCAGTACCATTACTATATTTCCGTAAGGAATAAATAATGCTCATAAAGGCAGCTTCCCGTTGACTCTAAGGAGATTCTTTAGACTCTATTACAGTGTTTAAAGGTATTGACTCTAAATTTGTATTTTATTAAATAAAGCATCAAATCATTTTGTCTCAATATGTAGTTACTCTTTGTCATAGGACCCGTTTTCTCTTGTACTGGAAGTTATCAAAGTTATCAAATGACTTCATTGTAGTTTGGAGTTGAACAGTTTACTTCCACTGTGATTCTAGGCCTGGCTCTGCCACTGACTCACTCTGTGACTTTGGCAAGTAGCTTAATCTGATTAAAGACAGATTTTGTATTTCAGAGGTAGGTTTTATAAGCAGGATTTTCCCTCTCCAAGAGAATGGATTTTATGCAGAGATTACAACTCAAAAGGTGTGAGTAAAAGAAAAGCCAATGTAATGTTACCTTTTTTACTTTCCTAGACCTCGTGGGAAGGAAAGGAAGGGGTTTCCACTCCACAAAGAAGTGGAGCTTCACAGCTTCTTACCACACAGGCAAGATGCAGTGGGGAACGAACCCAGCTCTGTGTCATGTGGTCAAGGAAGAAAGGGTGATTCTGCCTGCAGGTCTTTTGTAAGATGGGTCAGGGAGTGCATTGTGGTCTCCGCCTGGCCTGAAGAGAGCCAGTCAGGGCTCTGAGGGCTGCTTGTACGCAAGAAACCCGCCGTTACTCTTAGAACATTAGAAAAAGTTGGTCACACTCTTACCTTTCAGATGAAGCATTTGTATCTTAATTCAAACAGGTGCAACTTAATCTAGCTACGTCAGCCTGCTTAGTAAATAATAAATATTTACTAAGTATGTACTATGCACCAATTGCAGCTCCAACCACTTTCCATGTATTAACTCATCAAATTTTCACAACAGCTCCTTTACCTGCTATTGACCTGACTTGGTACTGCTATTACCCCTATTTTTAAAATTGAGGAAGTTACAGGTTGGAAGTTCACAATTATTAAGTGGCAGAGCTGGGATTCAAACCCATAGCCTGTCTGAGCACAGGCTTCGGTTTGATTAGGGACAAGCCTGATGTTAAAGGAGTAAGTTTCATTGTAGAGGTCTAGGACTCAAAAAGGAGACTTTCCTGGGTGCCCCTACAGATACCAGTGAATTACTTCTCTGAGTTTCTTTATCTGTAAAATAAAGAGTTTTAAGAAATTAGGCCTTTGAAGTGCTTCCTGTTGGAGAAATCTTAAGATTTTGAACACACAAATTATAATACCTAAATACTTCTTTTCAGTAAATTTAGTACAGCATGAAGATTTTATTATAGATTTAATCTTACCTTGTAGTCATCAATATGTAGTATATACTAAACGCATGGCATTGGGCATTTGCCATGTGTCTAGTGTGAATTGAGATGTGCTGTAGTGTTAAAATACACAGCAGATATCACAAATTTATTATGAAAAAATGCATGTAAAGTATCTTATTAGTAATCTGTTTAAATTTGATTACATATTGAAATAGTATTTTATATAAGGTTAAATCTATTAAAATTAATTTTATCTATTTTTCTTTTTCTTTTTTTTTTTTTTATAGCTTAGCTACTTTATTTATTTATTTATTTATAGCTGTGTTGGGTCTTCGTTTCGTGCGAGGGCTTTCTCTAGTTGCGGCAAGCGGGGGCCACTCTTCATCGCGGTGCGCGGGCCTCTCACTATCGCGGCCTCTCCTGTTGCGGGGCACAGGCTCCAGACGCGCAGGCTCAGTAGTTGTGGCTCACGGGCCCAGTTGCTCCGCGGCATGTGGGATCTTCCCAGACCAGGGCTCGAACCCGTGTTCCCTGCATTAGCAGGCAGATTCTCAACCACTGCGCCACCAGGGAAGCCCTTTTCTTTATTTTTTAATGTGGCTGCTAGAAGATTTCAAATTACATATGTGGCTCATATTATATTTCTATTGGACAGTACTGTTGTAGAGAGAGAGTCCTAAGTAAGAAAAAGATGGTATTTTTCCTATGGGTAGGAAACTAATTTAGTGAAGTAGGCAGGAAAACTATACATATCTGGTAAATCTAAGTGCATCAATGTTGTCCCCTACTTGGCCTTGGATGAATAATATGTATTTGTTATAATAACTTGAATATGTTTGATAAATTAATTGAAAGAATAGATATATTTGCACCATGTATAAGTCAGCAGTATATTTATAGAGCACTTATCATATACCAGGCACTCATCTAAGCACTTTACATGTATTGTTAACTCTCTTAATACTAATAGTAACACTATTAGGCAGGTACTGAAGGGGGTACAGTAAGGTTAAGCTAAGGCCACATAGTATAGTGAGTAATAGAGTTCAAGTGTATACAATTTGGTTTCAGAGCCTACACTCTTTTTTTTTTATAATTTTTTATTTATTTATTTTTATATTTCTGGCTGTGTTGGGTCTTCGTTTCTGTGCGAGGGCTTTCTCCAGTTGTGGCAAGTGGGGGCCACTCTTCATTGCGGTGCGCGGGCCTCTCACTATCGTGGCCTCTCTTGTTGCGGAGCACAGGCTCCAGATGCGCAGGCTCAGTAATTGTGGCTCACGGGCCCAGTCGCTCTGCGGCATGTGGGATCCTCCCAGACCAGGGCTCGAACCCGTGTCTCCTGCATTGGCAGGCAGACTCTCAACCACTGCGCCACCAGGGAAGCCCCCTACACTCTTAACTATTCTTTTGTATTGTCTCTTAAAACTACATGGCCTTATGATTTGTTATATTTTTGAATCTTATGATTTAGTATGGTAGTATGTGCATGGCTATAACCCATGGGATTTTTTTTTTTTTAAAGCTTGGCAGGTGTCCTTAGTGTTGGCTTGTATTTATATTTTATTTGTAGATGTATTTTTAATTTCCTAAGAGTGAATAATTTTTGTTTAGCTTCCACTTGAAAGGTTGGTTGTTAATGCCTTAATTTTAGCCTGTTAACTGCATTTGTGGTATTATTCCATAAATTTTGTATATTATAAAAGTTCTGCCTGGACTTTCAGTGAGAAATGTATATGACCAAATGATAACCAATAAACTTTATAATTTAAATGAGTGGTATCAAGAGGAAATATAGGAATTTGCCATTGGGTTTTCTCTGCTTAGAAGCTATCATTTAGGCATTTAGCCTTAGGAAAGATAACATATGTTTTAAATGTTTTTATTCTCAATGGGAAACTAATACTGTGTCTAGGTTGAGCATACATTAGATATTTATATCACATGTATCACATAAATATATTTAAGTACAATTCTAAAATTAAAAAAAATTTTTTTTCTTTTCTGGCTGCCAAATAGGTGTGAGATGCTGTAGATCAGTGGTCCCCAACCTTTTTGGCATCAGGGACCGGTTTCTTGGAAAACAGTCTTTCCATGGATGGGGGTGGGGGTGGGGTGGTTTCGGGTTGATTCAAGCACATTACATTTATTGTGCACTTTATTTCTATTATTATCACGTTGTAATATATAAATTATACAACTCACCATAATGCAGAATCAGTGGGAGCCCTGAACTTGTTTTCACTTGCCACTCACTGATAGGGGTTTTTTTTTGTTGTTGTTGTTATTTATCTATTTATTTATTTATTTTTGGCTGCGCGTGGGCTTTCTTTAGTTGCGGTGAGCAGGGGCTACTCTTCGTTGCGGTGCGCAGGCTTCTCATTGTTTTTGTTTTTTGTTTTTTTTTAATGTCTTTATTTATTTATTTATTGGCTGCCTTGGGTCTTCACTGCAGTGCGCAGGCCTCTCATTGCGGTGGCTTCTCTTGTTGCAGAGCATGGGCTCTAGGCACGCGGGCTTCAGTAGTTGTGTCACGCGGGCTCAGTAGTTGTGGCTCATGGGCTCTAGAGTGCAGGCTCCGTAGTTGTGGCGCATGGGCTCAGTTGCTCTGCGGCATGTGGGATCTTCCCAGACCAGGGCTCGAACCTGTGTCCCCTGCATTGGCAGGCAGATTCTTAACCACTGTGCCACCAGGGAAGTCCCACTGATAGGGTTTTGATATGAGTCTGCAAGCAGTTGATCTATTATGGTCTCTGGGCAGTCAAACCTCTCTGCTAATGATAATCTGTATTTGCAGCTGCTGCCCAGCGCTAGCATCACCGCCTCAGCTCCACCTCAGATCATCAGGCATTAGATTCTCCTAAGAAGTGTACAACCTAGATCCCTTGCATGTGCACTTCACA
This sequence comes from Balaenoptera ricei, assembly GCF_028023285.1. NCBI lineage: Eukaryota > Metazoa > Chordata > Mammalia > Artiodactyla > Balaenopteridae > Balaenoptera > Balaenoptera ricei. The sequence continues at coordinate 78,619,215 of NC_082651.1, read as the reverse complement.
GTAGGGTTCGCGCTCCTATGAGAATCTAATGCTGCTGCTGATCTGACAGGAGGCGGAGCTCAGGCGGTAATGCAAGTGATGGGGAGCAGCTGTAAATACAGATGAAGTTTCACTTGCTTGCCCACTGCTCACCTCCTGCTGTGTGGCCTGGTTTCTAACAGGCCACGGTACTGGTCCGTGGCCTGGGGGTTGGGGACCCCTGCTGTAGATGATACAAGAATAGATGTCACAGATCTCTGTCCTATAGAAATAAGACACACATGAAAAAATGAAATAAATACCAGTTCAGTACAATAACACTGTGTACATCATGAATGGACAAATAAGTCTTATAGGAATTCTGAGAAAAGGAGGAAACTTTTCAACTAGTAGTTTGGGAAGGGTTATTGGGAGAGGAGAGAACTGAGCTGGTCTTACAAGATAGGTTGAATTTCCTTAAGTGGAGTGAAGAGGGTATGTGAACAAAAGCTTAGACATGAGGAGGGACACATTGAGCTTAGGGAACAGGAAGAATTCAGCCATGGCTAGAGTAGAGTGTTAGGAAGATGAAGATTTAGAGAAATTTTCAAAAATTAATTTGGGCCAGACTGTGGAAGACCTTGAATTCCAGGAGTAGGAATTTGGATTTCTTAAGAAGTTTGGAGTTGAGGGGAGAAAAAATGCTTTGGGTATATGATACTTAATTCTTGAGTTACTTCTTATGTGATGGACATCACCTAATAAGTTATATTCTTGACTTAAAATGCTAGATATTTTTAGTTGTTGGGAACAAGAAATACCGAAGAGCTTGCCTTCTTGGTTGTTAGTCAAATCCAGTGCTTAAAATTAGCTTGTTAGCATCATCTCAGACTTCCTGGTTGGAAGAAGTTTGTATCACATAGCAATTACTTGACAGTTGTCTATTTTTAGAGATGGCAAATCAGGATTTTGCACTGATGGTTAATTTTGTTTATAAATTTCCACCTACTGTAAATTTATGCCCTTATTTACAGGCACACTAAAACTCGCTCTTGTTTTAAAGCTCTGGCTTATCTTGGCCCCACTATCGCATTAGCCCAGCAGCTGTGGGCTGCATTGTTTAACCTGCTGAACTCCATGCTCTTTCTTTATAAAATTGGAAAACTCTCTCTCTCCCAGGGGTGGGGAGGTTGTTCAGTGAGATAAGACAGTTTAAAGAGAATGCCGTAATGTTTGGCACACTATGGAACTATATATTGAGTAAATTTTCTCTCCCTCCTTTCTGACTTTGGAATAGTTGTGAATAGAGGCTTATTGTTTCTTAATTTAAATATAGACTCATGTAACAAAACTTATAAAGAAGTTTGGAAGGCAGTTACTTTTGTAAAGTCTGACTTCGTTGTATAATAACTTGAATTTTTAAAAATGTTGATATGTCAAGAGAACTTACTGACAATTTAAAAAAGATAAATTTGCAGTTGTTTAATTAGAATCTACATAAAAAATCAGAACTATTAAAGGACTAAAGTGTTTCTCCCAGGTCATTTCATGAGCTGAAAGCATACTCAGACTGTGGCACTGAAAGGAAATGAAGTCCAGGAGAAGTATTCTGAATCAACGATTTTCTGCATCATGTTGTTAAGGAAATGCAGTTAAACTTTTTTCTAACTTGACTTTCTTTTTTCTTTCGTTGTTCATCTATGAGTGTTAATGTATGTATGGATTTGTGTAACTCCCACCACAATCAGGAAGCAGAATAGTTCCATCACCCCTCAAAACTCCCTTGTTCTATCTGTTTCTTTAGAGTCACATTCTCTCCCTAACCCCTGGTAACCACTGGTCTGTTTTCCATTTCTTCCCTTACGGATGTATTAGTGAACACTGTCAAATGATAAATATCTTATCAAATATGATAAAATATGAGAAATATCATGTAAGAATGTATACGAAAGTGCTTGGCATATAGAGGCACCAGGACTTAATAAAAATTAGTTTCACGTGTAGTATTAGGTCAATAGGTAAAGCTTAACTGGACTCTTCTTTTGAGTTAACTTTGCATAATATTTGATAGCTTTTTTTCTCCTTACTCAGAGGCTTTTAGGCTTATTTTTGAAAGGCTTTTTGTTCCACATGGTCTTGATTGCTGGAAGTCTCTGCGTTACTTTTTAACCTCATGTTCCTCATAAGAAACAGTGGAAAATGGTATCGACCTTGAAGGGTTGTTACAGTGATTAAATGTGATGATATATATAAACATACATGTATAAATATAAATACAGTTTTACACCACATGCACACGTGTGTGTGTGTGTGTATGTACATATCTATGTATGTGACCTGACCCACAGTAGGCGTTCTACCAATTAAAAATATATTTTATAAATAATATCGTTTACAGAACTTCGGAATAGCTTGGCAAAGGAATATCATGTCCTCTTGTTATCAGGATTCTCACCCACCCCTCCATCCTCCCAAAAGCTTCTGGAATGGGAATGTTGGTCCTCAAAATATCACCTTTTGGTCTTAATAATTTTTTATAAGTTTTTTTCAGAAATTTATCACCAATTTCTCTGTTTTGCATTGGAGGGGAGAATACTAAGTCTGTTTAACTTTATCTTAATATTTCAGGGTTCATATCATATTATAGCCGTTTCATAAAATGTGAGTTTTGAAATTGATGATTGGGGCATATGGGCTGAATCTTTGCTAACCCCAGGGCTTCCTTTTGAACATGTATTCCTAAGCTTCCACTATAGTAGTGTTTTTTTCTGGCCATTTTAATCTTTTTCTTAAAAGTAAAGTACACAGTATTCGATATATATAACATCCTAGGCAGCGGGATATAATTGCTTTCCTACAACTTTAATTATTTAATCAAATACAGAAGCAGATTTAGAATTTTTTGTTCTTGTCCACAAATCATCACCTACACGCTATCAGTGTGTTTTGTCTCATTATTAGTGTTCAACATATTAAAAGAATCAGTAAGTTATAAGACTAGAAAGAACCTTTAAAATCTTCTAGTCAGTTACTTCTTAATTCTATCTAACCCGAAGCCCCTTTTCATAATAAATATTTTGCAATGCTCTCTTTAGCGTCCAGAAGTGAAATTCATAGTTAATGCAAAATTTTACCTATTTAATTAAAATAAACCATTTAAATTACCTAACTGTAATATAAAGGAAAAATAAAAGGAAAATCATTGAAAATATGAGATATGATTATGCTAGAAGACAAAACCGCCCAAAACAAAGAACAACCCAACAGATTTCTAAAATGCTCCTAGTGGGTGGGCTGCCCCATGGAGAGCCATGAGTTTTCTCATTTCATAAGTAAAGAAAGTAAGGGGTGGGTGTAAAAGGGCAGAAGAGGGTGTGTCGGGTGGGACTTGGTATTACTTTCTCAGAATTCCACAAGTGTTGTTAGTAGTAGAGCTTGGACAGGAATTCCAGGTTTTGTGATCTGCCCTGCTGCTCTTGTATTTAGTGCTTCCGAAGCTACCCTGGATTCTGAAGGAATCCAATTGGCCATGAGTCCAGGGATGCTACTTTAAGTAATCAGTAGGTACAAAACTTTGCTTCTTGATTTTTCTGAACACCTACCTGTGGGATGTCACACATTTTGCCCTCGCCCCAGCTACTGTCTCCATCTGCCTAGTCCCCATCTCCTCCTCTTCTATCCCTCAGTAAGCACACAAACAAAAAATCAAAACAAAACTTTTCTAGTTTAGCCCCACTACTATTACTAGTCAAGGAAGTCTTCTAGGAGAGCATAGAGCCCTTGTTAGATGCTTCCAAAGCTTTTATTACAGTATCACTCTTATTTGAATTTTTGATTTCCTTGCTTGATTGTAGGTTCCATGAGAATTTTGTAGTCTACCCTATGTGCTTGTGTTGAAGGTGAAAGTATTATTTCCAAAATATAGTAATACTGACACTCAGTGAAGATGTGCTGTGTTTATCTTCTAGTCTCAACCCTCTCTGATATTCTGGTGTTTCCAGAGGTGCTTGGAGTAGAACCCAATATGAAGCACCGCCAGCACTAGTCCAAGTTCCTTTTTACTTTCATCCCATTAACTCACTTAATTTCTTGGAGGAAACATTGTCCCCTGTAACTTTTAGACTTTTGCTTCTGAATTTTACCAGTTATGCAGAATTCTTTCTTAGCTTAACTTTTGATACTTTTGCCTTATACATTGAATTCTTTTTTTAATAAAGATTCCAGGTAATCAAGATCAAAGATCAATTAATGAAGAACTAATACTTTTGTGGTGTTTTATTAAACATCTGAAAGACATTTTACTCTTTTGTAAATTGTTTTAGGTAGAGTGTAATTTTACTCTTTTGCGGTAGCTGTCTGACTTTGTACTTCTTTCCTCTTGTATTTTTGGACTTCGTGTTTTTGCTTAAGTACAATTCCATTTCTCATTGTTGACTTCCTGAATATGTGTTGGTGAAACTTTCTTTACATTCAGCAGCCATGCCTCATTAATTTAAACCTGGCTTTGCTTTGCTGGTCTCATGGTCACTTTGTTTCTTCTTTATCTTAATGTGTTGTCAGCCATACTTCTCACAACCCCATTTCAGTGCTGCTAACTTAGGGTGCTCATGTTGGTAAATACCTATCACTTTGATACTATTTTGGAGACTCTCTGGGTGTTTTTCTTGGCCCGGTCCATGGATTCCTCTTTCTTTTGTAGTCTGGCATTCGTGCTATACATATATAACATGGTTTAATTGGAAAGAGCACAGGCTTAGGAGTTAAATGGATGCAAGTTTAAATCCTAGCTCTGTGACCTGTCAACTGTATAGTCTGGGAATATTTGAATGCTTCTGAGGTCACTTTCTTCAACTGTAAGATGGGTGTACTTTTACCCATTTTTCAGAGTTGTGAGATTAGGAATATTGTATGTGAAGTACTTTATACAGTCTTTCTTTCTCTCCCATGTCTCTTAACAGTCTCTGAAAAGAGAGGCAGAGTAAACTAGAGGGAGACAGACTGAGAGTGAGAAGTCCTGGCCAGCCCTGCCCTTCTATCTCAAAAATTATGTGTTTGTGACGGATTTTATGTGAAGATCACCCGAGGAGTAAACAAACCACCAGGCGGTCTCAGTGAATCTGGGTCTTTATTGCCTCATCTGGAATATGAAGGGTTTGCCTGGGCCACTGGTTTCAAATGATGTCTTTAACATCCCTTTGGACAGAGAGGTCTAGGCAAAGGTGAGGAGCTGGGGCTGGGGCTGGGGCCAGTCTTTAAGTAGAGCTCTTCTCTGGTTCTGTTTTACATATGAGACTTCTTGGTGAGTTGTTTTTTTTTTTTTTTTTTTAATGTTGAGTTTCTTTAGGAGTTTTTTTTTTTAATTCCTCTACTTTTTAAAAAAAATTTATTTATTTATTATTTATGGGTGTGTTGGGTCTTCGTTTCTGTGCGAGGGCTTTCTCTAGTTGCGGCAAGCGGGGGCCACTCTTCATCGCGGTGCACGGGCCTCTCATTATCGCGGCCTCTCTTGTTGCGGAGCACAGGCTCCAGACGCGCAGGCTCAGTAATTGTGGCTCACGGGCCTAGTTGCTCCGCGGCATATGGGATCTTCTCAGACCGGGGCTCGAACCCATGTGCCCTGCATTGGCAGGCAGATTCTCAACCACTGCGCCACCAGGGAAGCCCTTGGTGAGATTTTTGAATGAAGGATTCAAAAAGTTTGCAAACTGGTGGACTAAATTATCTCTAAAGCCCCTTTCAATTCTGACTTTCCATGATAGGTGATTTTATAGACAGTGTGGTTTTTAAATTGAACTTTCAGAGATGTCTTTCATAATATTTTATGCATTATACTGTAACTGTGCCCTTAGTGTAGAAAGCCAAACTCTTGGTAGCGGTTGTTTGCAGCAAAGTAAGGGTTTATTGCAGGGTGCCAAGCAAAGGGAATGGGAGACAAGTCTCAGATCCACTCTCTCGTGGTCTTTGAGTTAGGGATGTTTTAACGGGGACGAACAAAGAAACTGGGATTAATCATCATCTTGTGACATTTCTTAAGTGTGGTTTTGGGGGTCAGGATGTCCCTGATGTACGATTCTCTGGCCAGGTGGTCTCATCTGTAGAAACAACCTGAGTGTACATTAATGATGATACCTACGACAGCCATTTTAGTACATTAATGGTGTTATGGACAACAGCAGTCTTAGTCATCTAACTCTGGGTGATAAGTGTTCATTTAGCACAGGATTGAGGTCAGGGGGAACAAGAAAGGGATTGAGGTCAGGGGAAACAAGCAAGTGAATACAGTTTTGGATAGAGAGATTAATCATAAACTTGTTAGGGAAACTTAGTTTTAGGGGGGCTTGGTTTCAATACTATTCTGAAAACTACCTCCTCTTGTCTATCAAATAGAGTAGTTACATTTGTAAGCTCTGTAAGTAACTTTTAAAGTCCTATAAATATCAGTTGCCATTCTTAAGTCTTCATGAGCTTTTGTAACCAAATGAAATATTTTTATTGGCATTCTTACTAATTTCTCCACCTATGTTTTTATTTACTAATGGTAAGAACATGCTACATGAAACACTTTAAAATACATGGAAAGAGTTCTAGGATTATTTTCCATCCGTTATTTATTTTGATTTTTGCAAGTTTAGGAGGAATAAAGGTCACAGAAGTAAAGTTTTAATAGCAAAGCAGATATTCCAGATATTAACGCTGTTATTACTTGCATAAAATACACTTTTACACATGAACCAAAACTCAGTCATTGTCTTTCAGAATAAGTCAGAAAAAAACATTTTGTACATTTGTAGCATTCACCCAGAATTCCATGACGTTTATGAATAAAAGCAGTTAATGGATTTCAGTCTGAAATACTTTGAATCAAAAATTATTTGATTTCATTCATATTGTGAGGTATTAAATAAAAACGACATTTCAGATATTTTTAAGACAAGGCCTACTACAAATAAATACAAATAAAATAATTATGGTCTGTAATATTTCTGCCTTTGCCTACAACACTTGGTTGGTTTTTCTGACTTCTTGAAGTTTTTTTCTAGAATAGTGGCTATATATCATTTATCCTTGGTTCTATCTTCTTGTCTAGATACTTTTGTTTCATGAAAGAAAATTACGTAGGGTAGTTTCTTAAGAGTTAACGTCTCTAGGATTCCTTGTAACAGAAGACCATTTTAGGCTGTGGTTCAACTATTTCTCTAAAGCAGTAGTGTCTAACTTTCTTTGAGTTACAAACCCCTCTGATAAAAGTTAGGGATTCTCTCCACAGGGGAAAAATATGTATATATATTATATGTATATTATATATATACATATATTTATAAATAACGTAGCCTACAATTTTAGGGGGTTTATGAACCCTTGAATACATTCTCTGAACCTTCTATGGGTAAACTGCCCTTTGCTGTGTGAAGAATAGATGGTAGATATTTTCTTCATTTGCTTTTATCTATTATAAGAAAAAATACTATGAATGATAGTTGACTTTATTTTATTTGACAAAATGGTGGCATTTTCACTCAGTTTGTATTAATCTGTAGCTTAGAAGTCTTTTTTTTTTTTTAAAGAAATTCACGTTCTTTTATTTATTTATTTATTTATTTATTTATGACTGTGTTGAGTCTTCGTTTCTGTGCGAGGGCTTTCTCTAGTTGCGGCAAGCGGGGGCCACTCTTCATCGCGGTGCGCGGGCCTCTCACTATCGCGGCCTCTCTTGTTGCGGAGCACAGGCTCCAGACGCGCAGGCTCAGTAATTGTGGCTCACGGGCCCAGTTGCTCCGTGGCATGTGGGATCTTCCCAGACCAGGGCTCGAACCCGTGTCCCCTGCATTGGCAGGCAGATTCTCAACCACTGCGCCACCAGGGAAGCCCTAGAAGTCTTTTATTAAAGGTAATGACATAACTATAGATTTTAGAAATAACGTGATCAAGTTGTTTTGTTTTGTGGTATGAAACAGGGAGAAAAACATTGTATTACTTGACCAGTCAAATCACTTGATAGATGTTCCCCTGTAACAGTGGTATTTTATGGCTTCCAGTAAATACCAGTAACTTATATTAGAAAAAACCCCCAAAACTATTGATTCAGAATATCAGCTCTTTCATATATGGAAAACATGGGGCCAGTGTCTTTAATATTGTATAATTCACATTTTATACTTCTCATTAGTGGTTAACTCTACCTTCAGTGTTTTGTTTGTGAGGCACCCTATCCAGTCCCTTAGTATAAGAAGTTCTGGCTCTTGATTTTTCCCTTTGAAATAAATGTTGTTGAGATTTTTAAAAAATTATGTAAAAGTAATACTCTTTGTCCACAATTTGGAAAAAAATCAACCATAGTCTCACTATGCAGGGACAGTCATTGGTAACATTTTGATGTATTTCTGTCTGGTCTTTTTTCTGTTCTGCGATTTCATTCTGTCTGTGTTTTGGTCTCCTTTGTTCTCTGGCTTCACTTGTATATACTCTTGTTTCTAATTTCTGAGGTGGCAGTTATCCTCACAATTTCTCTTTTCCTTCAGCATTTCATGAGCTCCAGGGTAGAGTTGGTTAGAGTTATTCATGTCTTGGTAATGTCCCAGCTAATTAACCGTTTTATTTTGAGATATAATTCACATACCATACAATTCAGCCATTTAAAGTGTACAAGGCAGTGGCTTTTAGACTGTTCAGAGTTGTGTAGCCATCACCACTGTCTAATTTTAGAATTTTTTTTTTAACCCCAAAACGCACTTCATACTCATTAGCAGTCACCCCGTCCACCTGCCTTGAGCCCCAAAGAACCACTAATCTACTTTCTGTCTCTATAGATTTGCCTGTTCTGGACACATAAATGAAATCATAGAATATGTGGACTTTTGTGACTGGCTTCTTTCACCTAGCATGAGTTTTCAAAGTCCATCTGTGCTGTAGCATGTATCCAGTACTTCATTCCTTTGTTGAATGATACCCACTGATGTTTATACCACTTTTGTTTATCCATTTATCAAATGAAGGAGATTTGGGTTGTTTCCACTTTTTGACTGTTATGAATTGTGCTTCTATGAACATTCCTTTATGTTTTTGTGTGGACATATATTTTTATTTCACTTAGGTACATATATATCGAGGAGTGGAATTGCTGGGTTATATGGTACCCTATAGTTAACATTTTGAAGACTATAGTAAGTAATTTGAACAGGGAGGGTAGTCTCTTGAATAACAGGTAAGAGGTATAATAGAGTTACACTAACCTGTCTTTCTGAAATGATTTCATATAGTTATGTTCCTCTCAGTGTGGGTGTGTGTGGTTTTAACTTCTACATCTTACAAGGAAGCCTTGTGTAATAACAGGAAATTGTTGAAATATAGTGAGTGTGCTTGCCATATATGCAGAAAAATATTGGTGACGTTTTCATTTTTTAAAAAATGCTTGCCGTTAATAATTCATATTGTTTGAAACAATTTCAAAGAAACAAAACCCAACAGAAATCCTGAGACTTTGGAAAAACTTCCTTATGCCTAACCGGTCCCTGTGCAGTGTGCATCATAAAGAATAATGTCAAGAAGTCGGCCTCTTTGTCTATCTTTTTTGTCCTAGCTTGACAGAGTACTATTCTTCGTCCAGGCCCAGGCCTTGTTTGCATCTTGATTCCTCCTGCATGTTTTAATTGATTGTCTTAGACCTCTAGGATCCCTTTCTAGTGGAGAGAACGCTGAGCTGGTAACTGGAGATGGGAGGTCTTCACCTAGTTCCATCATCACTGGGTTTGCCACTGCGAGCACAGTCAGGTCCCTCAGCTTTTCTGCTTCTCACTGTCTTCACTGGTGTAATGAGACAGTCATCTGTGAAACCAAAAGTTGTTTAAAGCTTGGTGATTTTTTTTTTTAATTTACCATTTTATTTATTTTATTACAATTTTTGGCCACGTCATGCGGCTTGAGGGATCTTAGTTCCCTGACCAGGGATTGAACCTGCGCCATGGCAGTGAAAGCACTGAGTCCTAACCACTGTACTGCCAGGGAATTCCCAAAGCTCGGTGATCTTAATTCTAGCTCTAGATTTTTAAGGTTTTACAAACTCAATTGTCACACTTACTGATTTTTCATGAATTTGGCATTTTAATATATACTCCCTTGTATTGCCTCCCTCCCTCCTTCCTTTTAAAATTCATTCTTCCCTCTCCATCTAGATGATCTGTCCTAGGAGGGCAAAGACTCTGTTAACAGTAACAAAGAATAGTCTTTGTAATACCTTGCCCGAAGACGGTTAGTGTTTGCTAGTGCAAATATTGTGAGTTTTCAGGGACTGCAGAATGACTCTAATTGGTCATATTCTCTGTTTAAATGAAATGATTGAAAAAATTTGGTAAATTTAGATAGATATTTTAACTTTTTTCTCTCTTTTAAAGAGTATGCTTTGACTAAAGTAGACATGGGTATAATCAGAAATGAAAATTCTGTTTTTGGTAACTTTAATAACTTTTCTGCTAGAACTTTATCCTTATGAGACTTACATATGTATATATATTTATGGGCTCATATTTTGTATATAAGAAGAGTGTCAGTAAACTTGCTTGCCTTCTGATAGTCTATGTACCTCCATCACTTAGTACTTTACTTATACATTTTACTGGCTAGCTGTGTGTCTCATGAAGGAAAAAAGCAAAACATGAGCTTAAACTTCAAGTTAACGGAGATAAGTGCTGTAAAGTAAATTGAATGGTGGTTTTGAGTGACCTTTGTTAGGCCAAGGATTCTTAAGGGTGCCAGTGTAGTTTTAGTTTATCTAGGGTGCTTTATCATTCCTATCTCAGTGTATGTTTTGAGTGGTTTTTAATTTGTCTGTAAAAATTTACTTTTAGTTTAAAGTATGGCAAAGAGTAATTTGGCTAAGAGGTATGGGTTATTTCTACCTCAGCATTTAATCATTTTTAAAAAATATATTTATTTATTTATTCGGCTGCGGTGGGTCTTAGTCGGCGGCACGCAAGATCTTTGTTGCCACGTGTGAGATCTTCATTGCGGCATATGGGATTTAGTTCCCTGACCAGGGATCAAACCCAGCCCCGAGTATTGGCAGTGCGGAGTCTTAACCACTGGACCACCAGAGAAGTCCCCATTTAATCATTTTTACTCTGATTATTGGATCATGGAACAACTGGCATTACTAGTAAGCTGACTCTTTTGGCTGTGCCTAAGCTGCTGCTTTTTTCCTTTCTCTTTCCCTCCCTCCCATTGTTCCTTCCTGTTTTCCTTTTACTATGTACGTGAAAATGTTCTCTTTTTAAAACATTATATCAATAGAAAGGTCTATTCCTTTTTGACCACCATCCTTAGTTGCAGCCTCTTCTGTCTTCACTTAAGCAACCATAATAACATTGGCGTGTATCATTCTAGACAGATTTATGTGTATTTACATTTATTTATATAAGCCATATAGCATAGGGGTTTTTGGGGGGGAATGTGGTCCCCCCTTCCAAAAATGGTATCATATTCTTTTTCACTTAGCAATACCTCTTGGAGAGCTGTTCATTTTAAAAAATATGGCTCATTCTTTCCAGCTGGGTAGTATTTCATAATGCTGAAAGTACCACAGTTATTTAGCCCTTCCCTCATCAGTGGACATCCACATTTCCGATTTTTGTTGTTGTCATTACAGACGAGGCTACAATGAAACATCTTTTTACTTACAATTGAGTATTTCTCAGGGGTAGATACTGAGAAAGCATTCCTGATGGTAGGCATTCAAAATTATAATAGCTACTTATCTGTTTGCCCCCCTAAAGTTTATACTCCCCTCCTGCTATGAAGACAAAGATACTACCAAATGATTTTTAGAATATCAAAGGCAAGACTTAGACGTTTTTGTCAGTCTTTGAGAAGAAATGGTGTTTTGTTGTTTCACTTTTGCATTTTCCAGAAAATAGTGAGGTTGAACTTTATTGACTTGACCATTTGTATTTTCTTCCTATAAACTGCATATATTGAATTGGATTACTTATAAGGTATCCAGTTTAAATGATAACTTTGGGGGTAAATATTGTTGAAATATACATATAGAAAAGTGCATAAACCACAAGTATACAGCTCAGTGAATTTTCATAAAGTGAATACGCCATGTGTAACGAGCACCCAGATAAGAAACAGAGTGTTGCCAAAGCCCTCGAAGGCCCCTGGTGCCCCTTGCAGTTACTATTCCTGCTCTGCACCTCCCAGGATAACTATTGTCCTTACTTCTAATATTATAAATCAGTTTCTGTGCTTTTGAATGTTAGGTAAATAGAGTTATACAGTATATACTCTCTGCTTCTTTCTCAGTATTAACTTTTGAATACATTTTGAGTAAAAGAATTGTATCAGTGTAGAGATCTGTGAATATTTATATAGATAATTTCTTCTCTCACTAAACTTCAATAGATAAGTAGCGTCATTTTATATACCCGCAAATGTCTGTATACAGTTCTAAGAACTCAGGGTAGAATCCCCCACCAGGGAGTTAACAGACTTGTTTACTGAATTCCAGTTGATAGTTGAAAGTTCTTGCTTCATTTTTGGGTAGAGCTAAGGTTTGACCCTATTCTGCTCTTTAGCTGTCCTGCTGTGTTTTGTCAGAATTTGTAAACTGGTTTTATTTCTTCTGAGTGCTCTGTAACTAGAATGCTGCTTAACCTTTTACTTTCTTTTTGTATCTGGGAAAGTATTATTCTCTCGTGCTGCTTCAGGAAGAATGAAACCATATAGTTTGTCCCTTTCCTGTTATTGTCTGTTGGTTTCCCAAACAGGTAAATGTGCCAGAGCACCTTTAAACATTATCCTTTTAGCTTCCCCTGGTTGCATTATAAGTGCTTAATTGATAAGCAGAGGTGTTTTAAGTTCTGTCTTTTTGGTTTATTTTTTTTTGGCGATTTGCTTATAAAGGAGTATACTTTTTTGTCTTCAGAATACCTAGAACATAAACTGTTAAATACAAATTTCTAGTGGTTTCCTGACACTATGCTTTAGTAGAGACCTAGTTTCTTTTGTATTTTTTTTAATTAGTAAAATGTGTAAACATAAATAAGGTCACTATAGGTGACAATGTTTAAATTTATTTATTTATTTGTTTATTTTTGGCTGCGTTGGGTCTTTATTGCTGCGCACAGGCTTTCTCTAATTGCAGCGAGCAGGGACTACTCTTTGTTGTGGTGCGCGGGCTTCTCATTGTGGTGGCTTCTCTTGTTGCGGAGCACGGGCTCTAGGCGCATGGGCTTCAGTAGTTGCGGCTCGTGGGCTCAGTAGTTGTGGCTCGCGGGCTCTAGAGCGCAGACTCAGTAGTTGTGGCGCACGGGCTTAGTTGCTCCGCGGCACATGGGATCTTCCCAGACCAGGGCTCGAACCCATGTGCCCTGCACTGGCAGGTGGATTCTTAACCACTGGGCCACAGGGAAGTCCTAAATTTATTTTTAATTAATAGTCTGCTTCCTAAAAGAATTTAAAGTGATTTACAATGAAAGACATATGGCAATAATGCCAATAAGAATAAAAATATAAGATTGTAAGAGGAGAAAAAGATAATAATAACCATAATCTTTGCTTCTAAAATTGGATGTTAAATTTAGCTTTGAGCCTCTGTCTTTCGGGACTTGAAAGGAAAACAAATACAGTTGTCACTGGGGAATAAAGAAGCACACCATTTCATCAGTTGACAGATGTGTTTATGTTATTAAATTCAAAAAAATGAAGACATGTTCGTCAAAATCAGGTCATGCACATTAACATGCATCCAGGGATTTAGAAATGTATTGGTGGATTTAAAAGAAATTAATCAGCTCATAAACATTTCACTTATGTTTGTGAAAAAACTAAATCAGTGCGATTGTATAAGTGAAGTATTCACCTAGGTTACAAAATTAGAGCGTAAAGAGCATTTACTTAAACTATTTAAATAGTTAACAGTTAATTTTCAGTTTGTGGAATGATCTCAATCATCAGGCTATGATTGTTTTAGCTGACTGTTAAAACGTTTTCATTTTCATTGTGAAGCGATATTTTGCAATAACTATTATTACATATCGTATGTATGCAGTGATTGACATTAGTGTTCACGCTCTCATCTTATGTATTTGATTTTGTCACTTGAATCAGGATCAACATGTTGTTTATTTATTTTGGAGCAGTCTTAGAAAAATTATAAACTTGTCCCATATATTTGTTTCCACTGATTCCCAAGGACTGCTTTTTCTGGCAGAGTATTTGATTACGGATTATAACAGAGAGAGATCATCCTAACCTGAATTAATGTGTTCTTAAAATTTTTATAATTAAAATATCTTTAATTGTAAATTATATGTTTATTCTTTATAAAATTAGGGTAATATAGAAATACATGAATTAACAAGTGAAAGCTGTGTTTTTTCCGTTTCCACCAAGGATGGTAATAACTAAAACCGTTTTTGTTGCTTTTGCTAATGTAGCATATAATTAGAAGAGTGTATGATATACGGTGTGTGTGCAGATTGGCAAAAATTGCCGCTGATAGAGTAAAAGTCATTGTTGGTGAACATATAAATAGCCACCATACTTAAGAAATAGAATATTACCAGTAACTTTAGAAGCCTCCTGTGTGCCCCACCACGACAGCTAGTATCCTTTTATGTTGATTGTTCTTTTACTTTAAAATTTTACCTATCTACGTATCCCTATACAATTTATTTATTTATTTATTGAGAACTTGAGAAGTCAGCGTAATCTATCAAACACTGCCATCAAACACTGCTGCCACCAGATAGATGAAGGCTTCTACAGGTACAGAATCTCTGGGTGATAGTTAGACCTCAGCTTCCCAGAGGATTCACCAGATAGATCCTTTTTTAGGGGAAGGCAGTGGGCAGGTTCATGCATAAATAAGTCCTGGAAAACTACTGTAGAGGGCTCACCACAGTCAGGACTCTGCAGGTGTTGACTCTCCGGTAGGAATAATGCTTCTAAATTCACCATGCCCTCCCTCCACCTCTCAGGAGTAGGTCAGAGCAGAGTACTTAGGATAGATAAAATGAGTGTCATCAGCTGATCTGGCAGCTGTGGATGGAAGAGAGAACAGGAATTTTACTAGCACATGTTCAAGAAGCCAAGTACAGATTAGAATCTGTGCCAGCTTTACCTGGGCATTCTGTTCTTGGCTCAAAAAAAGATGGTTTGTTTAGCAGCAAGGATTTTGGTGATACAGCTTTCAAAGAGTCTTTCTCTTGAGTCACCCTCCCCCAGTTTGTTTAGATTGGATGCCTTCTCTGTTTTATGCATGACTGTCACCTTGGGATCTCCCTTCATGATCATTTTGGAGGTTCTCACATGTGTTGGATCTCTTGTTTCCTGTATGTCAAGTCTCCCTCAGTCTTGTTTACTCTTTTGTTTTAGCAGAGCCCGTTTTCCAATAGCTTCTTGAAAAAAGATTGTATGGGAGGTAACTTTGAGACCTTGCGATAGTGTTTTTACTATCCTTACACTTGATTGAAAGAGTGACTGGATGGAATAATTTTCTTGAGAATTTTGTAGGCATTGTTCTGTTTTAATCTTGCTTCTGGTATTGCTGCCGAGTTCAAATCCAGTCTAATTTTTGATCCTTTACATGTGACCCATTTTCATCCCCTCTGGAGGTTTTGTAGAATGTCCATCATTTCCTCTATTCTGAAAGTTACAGCGATGTGCCCTGGTGAGCATTTGTTTTCATCCATTATCCTAGCTTTCAGTAGACTCTGTTAAAGTGGAGTGTCATGTCCTCCTGTTCTGGGGAGTTTCTTTGAATTATTTTGTTGCTGATTTCCTCCCCTCCAGTTTCTCACTACTTTCTTTTTGAAGTTTATACGATTTGCCTATGAGACCTCTGTCTTGGTCCTCTAATATTCTTTCTACTTTCCATCTCTTTATCTTCTGCTTGACTTTTGGGGGGATTTCTTCAGCTTTATTTTCTAACTCTTCTGTTGAGTGTTTCATTTTTGCTAATGTTTTTACTAAACATTTGCTGTGTTTTAAACTTCCAGTAGCTCTCATTCTCTGAATGTTTCCATTCTTCATTTTATTAAAAGTTTTTTTCCCCACAAGTACATATTATTCTTGTCTACCAGATGCAGTATCTCTTGTTTTTCTGAAAATGTTAAAGATAGTTTTTTTCTCCCTGAATAGTTTGTTTCTTTCAAGTATACTTTTTTCTGTTTGTTTTGGTATCTAATGTCATGTTAAAGTCTTTCCTCAGATGTCTCATAATCTACTCACAGTAAAAAATAGGGGACTTACAAAGAAGCTTGCATAGAGGTGAGGGTTATATGAACTTTGGGCTTCACTGCAGGGTGATTAGCTGGACTTTTTATTACAGCTAATAAAAAGGGAACCACCAGTACTCCTATATTTTCATCTTTCCTCATGGTCTGGTCAGCCTCCTCAGAGAAGTGTGCTCCAGTAAGTCAGCATAGAGCTGTGCTATTCATATTCAATACAGTGGCCACATGTGGCTACTTAAATTTAAATACCATTAAATTAATAATTCAGTTTCCCAGTTGAACTAGCCAAATTTCAAGGGCTCAGTGGCCACATGTAGTTAATGGCTGCCATGTTGGACAGCACAGCTATTGAACATTTCCATCATTGCAGAAAGTTTTATTGGAGTGCACTGGACCAGGACTAAAATCTTGTTGCAGTCATTTGAGAGCTCAGGGAGGGAAGACTCTGGGGTCTCAGCATTCGCGATTCAGTAGGTATATGGTTACTTAATCCCACTGTTCTTAGAGCAGTTACTGCCCTCAGCTGTGTGTCCCCCAGCCCAGAAACTCTGTTTTACTTTCTCCAGAGAAGACAAAGACTGAAACAATATGCTTAACTCTTCATATTACTTTTATTACTCAGTATTTACTTTTTGGCCTTTAAGTCTTACTGGTCCCAGTTCTGGATTCTCCACTGCATTTTCCAGGAATGCCCCTGGTAATAGGTTCTTTATCTCACCTCTCTCAGTATAAACAGTGTTAGGGACTTTTCATTAAGAGAACCAAGTCCCATAGTTCTTCACCTGTAAATACCACTGATATAATTAATATCTTATTTTTGAGGCTTTTGTTTAAATTGGAGGAGAATGTTTGGTAAAGTGACTATTTTAGGACACATTTGACATTATCAAGGTTTATAGCAAGGTCTTTTGATAATAAAACCTCCAATTTATAAATCCACTATGGCTCATGTGCGGTAAGTAGAACAGACTAAAGGCCCATTGAGATTAGGATACTCAATGGGCCTTTAAAAAAAACTATCTTTAACATTTTCAACTGGATAGTTGGCCAGATTATTACTACCTAAATGATTTGTTTTTTGACACTAGTTTTGCAATATTCAAATTTCAACATTGAGTTTCAGCAAAATTACAGATTACTTACATGTCATGAACCTTTGGGTTGTTCATGAATATGAATCTGTAGGTGTTAAGTATGTAAATATCGAGAGCCTTTTGTAAAGTGCCTGGCAAATATTAGGTGCTCAAAATTTGAGGGAATTTTTCCTAACTTCCTCACCTGTGAGCATCCTGGTTAAGTGGTGTGGTCATGATCATCAGGCTGTTGAGAGGTGGAACTGGATCAGGTGCTCCTGGTTCACAGACCTCTTTGATACCGGTATCTGTCAATGCTGGATTTTTGCTGACAGTCCCGTGCACTGTTTTAGAGGGCGGAGAAGCTCTTTGCTCTTAATCAGTATACAGGTTGGTTTTATTGAGTCCAGGCTTATCTACACCATGTCACTTTTGACATTTATTCTAAAACATGAGTCATACGCCTTAGGTTTTTTCCCACCCATGGTGACATGCTCAAGGTGGTATTCTTGTCTATCCTGCCCTGGGTGTGTGCACTTTGTCTTTAGGACCTAGGTCTTCTTGATTTCTTGCAGCTCCCCGATGTATACCCTATACCTCATTAATATGTAATGAGTTACAGTTCCTTGTTTAAGCCATGCTGTTTCAAATTTCTGTGACTCTACATGTTTTTTTGTTTGTTTTAAATTTATTTATTTATTTGTTTTTATTTTTGGCTGTGCTGGGCCTTCGTTGCTGTGCGCCCGTCTTCTGTAGTTGCAGCGAGCGGGGGCTACTCTTCGTTGTGGTGCGTGGGCTTCTCATTGTCATGGCTTCTCTTGTTGCAGAGCACGGGCTCTAGGCACGCCGGGCTTCAGTAATTGTGGCTCACGGGCTCTAGAGCGCAGGCTCAGTAGTTGTGGCGCACTGGCTTAGTTGCTCTGCGGCATGTGGGATCTTCCCGAACCAGGGTTTGAACCCCTGTCTCCTGGGTTGGTAGGCGGATTCTTAACCACTGCGCCACCAGGGAAGCCCTACGTGTTTTGTTTTATTATCTGTAGTAGTCTCTCCCCTCCCCCAATTTCTCATCCTCTAAGTGTCTAACACCTTCTTTAATCCCTTTTAGCAGAGCGCATCTTGCCTTGCTTTGATCTATCCTTAACACCTGTTACATACCTCTATTATAGTATGTATCACACCAAATTGCAATCGTTTCTTAGCACACTTAGCTTCCCTCCTAGACTATGAGAGCAATGCTAGTTAATATTTGAATTGTTATGTGAATTTAAAAAACTAAGGAAATTTTATGAAGTAAAACGTCTTTCCTTCCTGAGCAAGGAACTGTAAGTATCCCTAATAGAGTCCCTTAATCCTTGTCAGGGAGTATCCTCCCACATTGTCATACTCTAGGAATAATATGTGCAACTGAATAAGAAGTCCAGGTGGGCTATGTTTTGGTTCCTGCCTTTGCTTGGCATTGTAGTCATTGGAACCACAGATGGTTAGACAAGGGCAAGCATCAGAATCAGAATCAGATTATGAGCTAGGAAGTTAGTGGGTAAGAGATCTTAACTCATTGTGAAGGGGCAGTGGTCTTAAGGGGAAAAGTTCCTGGGTTACACAGAAGTAGGCATAGCTTTTCAAGAAGATCTACAGTTTAGTTCTATGTATCTGTACTCGGCAATAAAATGGATATGCCATTTTAAAACTATGATTATTTCTTTTCCAAATGGCTTTTATTTTTTGAGAACGCTATCAGTATTATACAGAGAATGCACAGAAATATTAAATTACGGTGTTTGTGATTACCTTTGCAGTGATGTGGCCCTTATTTTAAAGGATTTTAAAAGATTAGGTGGTTCATTTACCAGTTATTTAACCAGATTTTTTTCCAGCAGAAGCTGGCAACCCCCATCCTCAGCTCTCCCCAAATTTTTGTATGCTATATGTTAAGTACTAGGGAGTGTTAAGGTAAGAAAGACGTTAGATTTCCTCACTAAGTTCCTATAAACTTCTCTAACATTCAGAATAATTTTTGCATGAGATATTAAAAATTTGGTTTAGATTTATGACATCTTGATTTTGTATACTGTTTATTTTAAAGTGTGTGTGTTTAATTACAAAAGAAGTATGAGCTTGAAAAAGAACATAATGTTGAATTTTAGACTGAGCATGGACTCTGATACCCCATTACCTGGATTCAAATCCCAGCTCTGCCATTTCCTAGCTGTATAATCTTGAGCATATTACTTAACCACTTTGTGCCTCAGTATCCTTATATATAAAGTGTGGGGTAATGAAAATATCTACACCATGGGATTATTGTGAGTATTAAACAGGTTCACACATTTAAAATATATGAAACAGTGCCTGGCGTATTCTAAAAGCTTGACATAGTTTAGATGTCATTATAATTGAAATAATCCAGACGTGTAGAATTCCCCAGATCATAAGAGCTTAATGAATATTCTATCAGATTTTATCTCACATAGCATAATCTTTTAAATTTAGTTCTTAATCTGCATACAGTAAAGATCAGTAAATATACGTTTTGTGAGCTTCAACAAATGCATAGTCTTGTAACCATCACTGCAGTTGGGAAATAGAACAGTTTCCTCAACCCCTAAAACTTCCCTTGTGCTACCCCTTCACAGTCAAACACTCCCCCTACCCCTAACCTTTGGACAACCACTGATCTGTTCCCTCCGTATAGTTTTGCC
This sequence comes from Balaenoptera ricei, assembly GCF_028023285.1. Lineage (NCBI taxonomy): Eukaryota > Metazoa > Chordata > Mammalia > Artiodactyla > Balaenopteridae > Balaenoptera > Balaenoptera ricei. The sequence continues at coordinate 78,599,253 of NC_082651.1, read as the reverse complement.
TTTTCCAGAATGTCATATAAATGAAAACATACAGTTAAAAAGAAATCATGCCTTTTGAGCCTGGCTTCCTTCACTCAGCATAATGCATTTGACGTTAACCCCAGATGTTGCATGTATCAGTCATATGTTTTTTCACTACTGAGTAGTAGTATTTTCTATGGATGTATTAGAGTGTGTTTATCCCCTCACCTGTGACTGACATTTGGGTTGTTTCTAGTTTTTTGCAATTATGAATAATCCTGCTGAAAACAATTGTGTGCAGGTTTGTGTGTTAATGTAAGTTTTCAATTTGTCCTGGATATTCAGTAGTGGGATTGCTGGGTTATATCGTAAATGTACATTTAATATTTTAAGAAACTGTAAAGCTGTTTTCCAAAGTGGCCATACCATTTTGCATTCCCACCAGCAGCGTGTGTGAGTTCTGGTTGCTCTGCATCCTTACCAGCACTTGGTTTAGCCAGTTTTTGGGTTTTTTTTTTAATTTTATTTATTCTAAATAAGCGTGTAGCTAGCATAATTCTTAACCAAGTTTTCTATCAAATCCTCAAGACTTGGAAGAAGAGAGAGAATAGGGCTAGATTAAATGCAGAGTTAATAAGGAGGAGCTGGAGAGACTGTTAGATTTGTAAGAGCTTGGTATGTCTGTCATGTTCACTGTTGTATCCCCAAATGACTGGCACAGGGCCTGACACACAGTAGGAATCTCTTTGCATGTTTATTGAATCACTGTACACATGATTGAGAGGTTAGGGAAGAAACAGGAGTAGGATGGAAAAGTAATTTTAGATTAGACTTGGTTTGAGTAATCCCAGTATATTCATGTGACACATCTCTTAACTCTTCTGGTCCTTAGTTTCATCACTGTAAATTGAAAAGATTCTGTTAGATGATACCTAAGCTCCTTTAACTATAATTTTTTTCCTTTTAATGACATCAGATGAGAAGTAGTTTAGTAAGTGAGGAAGAAGCATGTCAGAGCCTTTGATGGGGAGGTAGTTGTTGTATATAGATGTAATGTGAAGTATAGCCCTTCAGGGAGTTGAGGGGTGAGTATCTAAACAGAGAGCTAGCTAATGGCAGAAACAAACAGTAGATTAAAAAAAAAGGTAGTTACAGAGGGGTTTTCAAATCGAGTAGTAGCATTGCAGGGATATTTTGGGGGCAGGGGTTTTGAAAGGAAATAGGGGTTGAGAATACTAAATTTAGCAGCTCTTTTTAAATTATTATTTTAGACTGGAGAGAAGTGGCCTATAGTGTCTTTTAATGCAAAGAGGAGGAGCTGAGCCTCAGAGAAAGCAAAGCCAAGGGTGTGTAGAACTACAGACCATCCTGGGCGCTGTGTGAGCAAATTGTTTGGCTACTGTTTTCCAGTGTTCTTTTTCTCCACCCTCACTCCCTCAACCCGCTTCTTAGAAGTTCAGATCTAGAGTTTAGCAGAAAGCCAGTTCTTAGCAGATATTTGTTCTATTTGTACTTTGAAGGATTTTGTATATAACACTGTCACGTATTGGTAGAGATTTAAAAATATACCAAATATGCAGAAAAACTTGATTCGGCGTTAAGAGACTTGACCTGTTTTGTTTGTCTGACTGACATTTTTTAAAGCACCATGACATTTGAAATTTTATTTCTTTTTCCTGTTGTGAGTCTTTTCAAATATTCAGAGGTCTTAAAGACTCCGCACTCCCACTGCAGGGGGCCCGGGTTCGTTCCCTGGTCAGGGAACTAGATCCCACATTCATGCCGCAACTAAGAGTTTGCATGCCACAACTAAGGAGCCCACCGACTGCAACTAAGACCCGGCGCAACCAAATAAATAAATGAATAAACAAAATAAAACAAATATTAAAAAAAATATTCAGAGGTCTTAATTGCTGAAATACCTTTTTTTTAAAAAAATTTATTTTATTTTTGGCTGCGCTGGGTCTTCATTGCTGCGTGCGGGCTTCCTCTAGTTGCGGCAAGCGGGGGCTCCTCTTTGTTGCGGTGCGCGGGCTTCTCATTGCGGTGGCTTCTCTTGTTGCGGAGCACGGGCTCTAGGTGCACGGGCTTCAGTAGTTGTGGCACACAGGCTCAGTAGTAGTGGTGCATGGGCTTAGTTGCTTCATGGCATGTGGGATCTTCCTGGACCAGGGCTTGAACCTGTGTCCCCCGCGTTGGCAGGTGGACTCCTAACCACTGCGCCACCAGGGAAGCCCTGAAATACCTTTTTTAATATATAAATTTTAAGGCCATTATTGTTTTCATGGTTTTAATGTTTCCAACGGTTTTATTATCCTGAAGCAAACCATGTTTTTGCTCTCATAGAGTTTAGGTTGTAAAATCAAATGTTTGATTATTCATTTTAGACTGTGCTTCCAACAGTTTATTTTTAAAACATCAATATTTTGTTCATCTGGTTATGAGGACCCTCAAAAGTAATCCATTGGCAAATAATTTAAGAAAGTGAGTGAGGAGTCTGACTTCTACTTAACCTTTCAGCTCATAAAAACCAATTGCCCAAAGATATTACTTTTAGGTTCTAATGTAAAGAATTAATATTTCTAGATTTAAAAAATTCTTTTTTAGTGCACTCTGTAAAATTGCCATCACTTTTAGGCACAGTCACCCTTAGGAAGCTGTTCCGCAGTTCTTAGTCCATTAAATCTACTTTTTATAGGAAGAGATTAAAAAAAAACAACTCTGGAATATTTTAAAATTTTGTGTTGGATAACGTCTTGGAAAAGAAAATATACAGTTTTATGTTAATACTAATAAGCAGAACAAAAAGCAAGGCTTTTTAAACAGCTTTTTTCTTTTTGGGGGGAGGTCAGTTGAGAGTATCTCTTTTTTTTCTTTATTTCAATTTAAAAGAAAAGAGAAAAGTTGATTTATAATGTTGTGTTAGTTTCTGCTATACAGCAGAGTGATTCAGTTATACATATATATATGTATTCTTTTTCATATTCTTTTCCATTATGGTTTATTACAGAATATTGAATTTAATTCCCTGTGCTATACAGCAGGACATTGTTGTTTACCTTGTTGTTGTACTGCTAATCCAAAACTGCTACCGCTTCCCTCCCCCACCCCCTTTCCCCTTTGGTAACCATAAGTTTGTTTTCTATGACTGAGTCTGTTTCTGTTTCATAAATAAGTTCATTTGTGTCATATTTTAGATTCCATGTATAAGTGATAGCATATGGTATTTGTCTTTCTCTTTCTGATTTACTTCACTTAGTATGATAATCTCTAGGTCCATCCATGTTGCTGTAAATGGCATTATTTCATTACTTTTTATGGCTGAGTAGTACTCCATTTTGTATATATAACTCATCTTCTTTGTCTATTCATCTGTCAGTGGACATTTAGGTTGCTTCCGTGTCTTGACTATTGTAAATAGTACTACTGTGAACACTGAGGTGCACATATCTTTTCGGATTTTGGTTTTCTCTGGATAAATGCCCAGGAGTGGGATTGCTGGATCATATGGTAGCTCTATTTTTAGTTTTTGAAGGGACCTCCATACTGTTTTCCATGGTGGCTGCACCAATTTACATTCCCACCAACAGTGTAGGATGGTTCTCTTTTCTCCACACCCTCTCCAGCATTTGTTATTTGTAAACTTTTCAGTGGCCATTCTGACCAGTGTGAGGTACCTCATTGTAGTTTTGATTTGTATTTCTCTAATAATTAGCGATGTTGAGCATCTTTTCATGTGCCTATTGAGCATCTGTATGTCTTCTTTGGAGAAATATTTATTTAGGTTTTCTGCCCATTTTTTGATTGGGTTGTTTTTTTGTTATTGAATTGTATGAGCTGTTTGTATATTTTGGTAGTTAAGGCCTTGTCAGTCAAATTGTTGGCAGATATTTTCTCCCATTCGTAGGTTGTCTTTTCGTTTTGTTTGTGGTTTCCTTTGCAGTGTAAAAGCTTATAGGTTTGATTAGTTCTCATTTGTTTATTTTTGCTTTTAACTTCTGTTGCCTTGGGAGACTGACCTAAGGAAACATTGCTAAGTCAGGGAATGTTTTGCCTGTGTTCTCTTCTGGGAGTTTTATGGTGTCATGTCCTATATTTAAGCCATTTTGAGTTTATATTTGTGTATGGTGTGAGGGTATGTTCTAACTTCATTGATTAACATGTGGCTGTTCAGCTTTCCCAGCACCACTTGCTGAAGAGATCGTCTTTTCTCCATTGTATATTCTTGCTTGCATTGTCAAAGATTTTTTTTTTTTTTGGCTGCGCCACCTGGCATGCAGAATCTTAGTTCCCCAGCCAGGGATCCAATCTGTGCCCCCTGCAGTGGAAGCGCAGAGTCCTAACCACTGGACCATCAGGGATTTCCTGTCGAAGATTAATTGACCATAGGTGTGTGGGTTTATTTCTGGGCTCTGTATTCTGTTCCACTGATAAATATATCTCTTTTGGGGGAGAGTATCCATTTCTAATGTTCTGACTTGTTAGACCTGTAGGTCATGTAAGAGGGAAGTCAAGCTCATATTCTTTATCAGGGCCCATTCTGTAGCCCTATAATTAAAGATTATTACATGTATCATTCTGAAATTGAATTTGGGCAGTTACAGTAACAAAATATATCGATTTTTTTTGTGTCTTTCAGAATCATGGTGTCATGGAGAGGGATATACTTTATACTCACTCTGTTTTGGGGAAGCTTTTTTGGAAGCATTTTCATGCTGGGTCCCTTTTTACCTTTGATGTTTATAAACCCATCTTGGTATCGCTGGATCAACAACCGCCTTGTGGCAACCTGGCTCACGCTACCTGTGGTAAGTTAAACAGCAGAGAAAGAGACCATACCAAAGTGACCATACCAAAGTGGCCTAGCCTATTGATTTGTATTTTGTTAGAGTCAGATTTAGTCAAATATTAGAAGAAACATATTCGTGTTACATAAGAAGCACATTAGTTTTTGTATTTCCCCCTTTAAATGAAAGAGAGAAATGAAGTAATTCATGTTCTTGAAATAAAATATGTATTTAAGGGCTATATTCCAAAATTGAGTTTCTTCCATATTCCTAATGAATTTTATTTTCCTTCACTGGGGTATACTTTAGTAAAATGCAAAAAATCTAAAGATGCAGACTGAAGAATTTTTACATTGTTAATTTTATATTGCATTTCCGTTTATTTTATTTATTTATTTATTTATATTTATTTTTATTTTATTTATTTTATTTTTGGCTGCATTGGGTCTTCGTTGCTGCGTGCGGGTTTTCTCTGGTTGCGGCGAGCGGGGGCTACTCTTCGTTGTGGTGTGTGGGCTTCTCATTGCAGTGGCTTCTCTTGTTGCGGAGTATGGGCTCTAGGTGCGTGGGCTTCAGTAGTTGTGGCTCATGGGCCCTAGAATGCAGGCTCAGTAGCTGTGGCGCATGGGCTTAGTCGCTCCACGGCATCTGGGATCTTCCCTGACCAGACCTCGAACCCGTGTCCCCTGCCTTGGCAGGTGGATTCTTAACCACTGCGCCACCAGGGAAGCCCTGTTTTATTATATTTTGTATTTCTCTTGCTTCTTTTTTTTTTTTTTGGTCTTATTTATTTATTTATTTATTTAATATACATGTATCTCTTCTTTTTCAAATTCTTTTCCCATTTAGGTTATTACAGAACATTGAGCAGAGTTCCCTTTGCTATACAGTAGGTCCTTGTTGGTTATCTATTTTAAATATAATGTGTGTATATGTCAATCCCAAACTCCCAATTTGTCCTCTCCCCCCCCCCCCCTTCGGTAACCATAAGCTTGTGAGTGTGTTTCTGGATAAGTGCATTTCTATCTTTTTTTTTTTAAGATTCCGCATACAAGCAATATCATATGATACTTGTCTTTCTCTGTCTGACTTACTTCACTTAGTATGATAATCTCCAGGTCTATCCATGTTGTTGCAAATGGCATTATTTCATTCTTTTTAATGGCAGAGTAATATTCCATTGTATATACGTACCACAGCTTTATCCATTCATCGGTTGATGGACATTAGGTTGCTTCCATGTCTTGCCTATCATAAACAGTGCTGCAATGAACATTGGGGTGCATGTATGCTTTTGAACAATAGTTTTCTCCAGATATATGCCCAGGAGTGGGATTGCTGGATCATATGGTAGTTCTATTTTTAGTTTTTTAAGGACCCTCCATACTGTTTTCCATAGTGGCTCTACTAATTTACATTCCCACCAACAGTTGTAGGAGGCTTCCATTTTCTCCACACCCTCTCCATCATTTATTGTTTGTAGACTTTTTGATGATGGCCATTGTGATCGGTGTGACATGATATCTCACTGTAGTTTTGATTTGCATTTCTCTAATAATTAGCAATGTTGAGCATCTTTTCATGTACCTCTTGGCCATCTGTATGTCTTTGGAGAAATATTTATTTAGGTCTTCTGCCCATTTTTTGATTGGGTTGTTTGTTTTATTGATACTGAGCTGCACGAGCTGTTTGTAAATTTTGGAGATTAATCCCTTGTCAGTCACATTATTTGCAAATATTTTCTCCCATTCTGTGGGATGTCTTTTTGTTTTGTTTATGGTTTCCTCTGCTGTGAAAAAGCTTTTGAGTTTAAATAGGTCCCATTAGTTTATTTTTGTTTTTATTTCCATTACTCTAGCAGATGGATTGAAAAAGATCTTGCTGTGTTTTATGTCAAAGAGTGTCCTTCCTATGTTTTTCTCTAAGAGTTTTATAGTATCCGGTCTTTTTAGGTCTTTCATTCATTTTGAGTTTATTTTTGTGTCTGGTGTTTGAGAATGTTCTAGTATCATTCTTTTACAGGTAGCTGTACAGTTTTCCCAGCACCATTTAATGAAGAGACTGACTTTTCTTCATTGTACAGTCTTTCCTCCTTTGTCGTAGATTAGTTGACCATGGATGTGTGGGTTTATTTCTGGGCTTTCCATCCTGTTCCATTGATCTATATTTCTGTTTTTGTGCCAGTACCATACTGTTTTGATGACTGTAGCTTTGTAGTATAATATGAAGTCAGGGAGCCTGGTTCCTCCATTTCTGTTTTTCTTTCTCAGGATTGCTTTGGCTATTTGGGGTCTTTTGTGTCTCCATACAAATTAAAAAAATTTTGTTCTAGTTCTGTGGAAAATGCCATTGGTAATTTGATAGGGATTGCATTGAATCTGTAGATTGCCTTGAGTAGTATAGTCATTTTGACACTATTGACTCATCCAACCCAAGAACATGGTATATCCTTCCATCTGTTTGTGTCTTTGATTTCTTTCATCAGTGTCTTACGGTTTTCAGAGTACAGGTCTTTTGTCTCCTTAGGTAGGTTTATTCCTAGGTATTTTATTCTTCTTGATGTGACAGTAAATGGGATTGTTTCTTCAACTTCTCTTTCTGATCTTTCATTGTTAGTTTATAGAAATGTAACAGATTTCTGTGCATTAATTTTGTATCCTGCAACTTTACTGAATTCATTGATGAGGTCTAGTAGTTTTCTGGTAGCATCTTTAGGATTTTCTATGTATAGTATCATGTCGTCTACAAACAGTGACGGTTTTACTACTTCTTTTCCAACTTGGACTGCTTTTATTTCTTTTTTTTCTCTGATTGCCGTGGCTAGGACTTCCAAAACTATGTTGAATAAAAGTGGCGAGAATGGACATTGTTGTGTTCTTCCTGATCTTAGAGGAAATGCTTTCAGCTTTTCACCGTAGAGTATGATGTTAGCTGTACGTTTGTCATATGTGGCCTTTATTGTGTTGAGGTTAGTTCCTTTTATACTGACTTCCTGGAGAGTTTTTATCATTAATGGTGTTGAATTTTGTCAAGAGCTTTTTCTTCATCTATTGAGATGATCATATGGTTTTATTCTTCAATTTGTTGATATAGTGTATTACACTGATGGATTTGCAGATATTGAAAAATTCTTGCATCCCCTGGGATAAGTCCCACTTGATCGTGTTGTATGATCCTCTTAATGTATTGTTGGATTTGGTTTGCTAGTGTTTTGTTGCACATTTTCGAATCTGTGTTCATCAGTGTTGTTGGCCTATAATTTTCTTTTTTTGTGGTATCTTTGGTTTTGGTGTCAGGGTGATGGTGGCCTCATAGAATGAGTTTGGGAGTGTTTGTTCCTCTGCATTTTTTGGGAATAGTTCAAGAAGGATAGGTGTTAACTCTTTTCTAAATGTTTGATAGAATTTTCCTATGAAACCATCTAGTCCTGGACTTTTGTTTGTTCGAGTTTTTTAATCACAGTTTCAATTTCAGTACTTGTGACTGGTCAGTTCATAGTTTCTGATTCTTCCTGGTCAGTTCATAGTTTCTGATTCTTCCTGGTCAGTTCATAGTTTCTAATTCTTCCTGGCTCAGTCTTGAGAGATTGTACCTTTCTGAGAGTTTGTTCATTTCTTCCAAGGTTGCCCATTTTATTGGCATACAGTTGTTTGTAGTAGTCTCTTATGAAATTTTGTATTTCTGTGTTGTCTTTCGTAACTTCTTCTTTTTCATTTCTAATCTTACTGATTTGAGCCCTCTCTTGTTCTCTTGATGAGACTGGCTAAAGGTGTATCAATTTTGTTTATCTTTTTAATGAACCAGCTTTTAGTTTCATTGATCTTTTTTATCATTTTCTTCATCTCTGTTTCATTCATTTCTGCTCTGATCTTCATGATTTCTTTCCTTCTTCCAACTTGGGGTTTTGTTTGCTCTTCTTTCTCTAGTTGCTTTAGGTGTAAGGTTAAGTTGTTTATTTTGGATTTTTCTTGTTTCCTGGGGTAAGACTGTATTGCTATAAACTTCCCTCTTAGAACTGCTTTTGCTGTGTCCCACAGGTTTTGGATCATAATGCTTTCATTTTCATTTGTCTCTAGGTATTTTTTGATTTCCTCTTTGATATCTTCAGTGAGATCCATTGGTTGTTTAGTAGCATATCGTTTAGCCACCACATGTTTGTGTTTTTTAAAGTTTTTTTCTTGTAGTTAATTTCTAATATCATAGCGTTGCGGTCGGAGAAGATGCTTTATATGATTTCAGTTCTTTTAAATTTACCAAGGCTCACTTTGTGGCCCAGCATGTGATCAGTCCTGGAGAATGTTCCATGTGCAATTGAGAAGAATGTGTATTCTGCTGCTTTTGGAAGGAATGTTCGATAAATATCACTTACGTCCATCTCCTCTAGTGTGTCATTTAAGTCCTGTGTTTCCTTACTGATTTTCTGTCTGGATGATCTGTTCATTGATAAAAGTGGGGTGTTAGAGTCCCCCACTATTATTGTGTTACTGTCGATGTCTCCTTTTATGACTGTTAGCATTTGCCTTATATATTGAGGTGCTTCTGTGTTGGGTGCATATATACTTGTAATTGTTATATCTTCTCGGATTGATCCCTTCATCATTATGTAGTATCCTTCTTTGTCTCTTGTAACAGTCTTTATTTTAAAGTCTTTTTGTCTGATATGAGTATTGCTACTCCAGCTTTCTTTTGATTTCCATTGTTATGGAATACATTTTCTATCCCCTCACTTTCAGTCTGTATGTGTCCCTAGATCTGAAGTGGGTCTCTTATAGACAGCAAATATATGGGTCTTGTTTTTGTATCCATTCAGCCTTTGTCTTTTGGTTGGAGCATTTAATCCATTTACATTTAAGGTAGTTATCTATATGTTCCTATTACCATTTTCTTTATTGTTTTGGGTTTGTCTTTGTAGGTCTTTTTCTTCTCTTGTGTTTCTTGCCTAGAGATGTTCCTTTAGCATTTGTTGTAAAGCTGGTTTGGTGGTGCTTATTAATTCTCTTAGCTTTTGCTTGTCTGTAAAGCTTTTGATTTCTCTGTTGAATCTGAATGCGATCCTTGCTGGGTAGAGTAGTCTTGGTTGTAGGTTTTTCCCTTTCATCACTTTAAACATATCCTGCCACTCCCTTCTGGCCTGCATAGTTTCTGCTGAAAAATCACCTGATAACCTTATGGGGATTCCCATGTATGTTATTTGTTGCTTTTCCCTTGTTGCTTTTAATATTTTTTCTTTGTATTTAATTTTTGACAGTCTTTTGGTTGAGGTATTTAATCCATTTAAGTTTAAGGTAATTATCAATATGTGTGTTCTTACTGCAATTTTGTTATTTGTTTTTGTAGGTCTTTTTTCATCCCTTCCTCTTTGGTTCTCTTTTAGGATTTTATGACTAATTTTAGTGTTGTGTTTGGATTCCTTTTTCTTTTTTGTGTGCGTACCTATTGTAGATTTTTGGTTTGTGTTTACCACGAGGTTTTGAATAGCACTTTATATATAAAAAGGATTGTTTTAATTTGCTAGTCTTTCAATTTCAAATGCATTTTCAATAACCTGTGTTTGTACTGTCATCTTCTCATGATTGCTGGGTTTGATATCATATTTGTGTGTGGATGACTTCCTACCTTTACTTCATGTTTGCCTTTACCGGTGAGGTTTTCCATTCGTAATCTTCTTGTTTCTAGTTGTAGCTTTTTCTTTTCCAGCTAGAGGTTCCTTTAGCATTTGTTGCAAAGGTGGGTCTGGTGTTGCTGAATTCTCTTAGCTTTTGTTTGTCTGTAAAGCTTTTGATTTCTCTGTTGAATCTGATTGAGAGCCTTGTTGGGTAGAGTATTCTTGGTCGTAGGGTCTTCCCTTTCATCACTTAAAATATTGTATATCATGTCACTCCCTTGTGACCTGAAGAGTTTCTGCTGAAAAATCAGCTGATAACCTTACAGGAGTTCCCTTGTATGTTATTTGTTGCTTTTCTCTTGTTGCTTTTTATATTTTTTGTCTTTAATTTTTGTCAGTTTGATTACTATCAGTTTGATTACTATGTGTTCCTCCTTGGGCTTATCTCTGTGCTTCCTGGACTTGGGTGACTGTTTCCTTTCCCAGGTTAGGGAAGTTTTCAGCTATTATCTATTCAAATATTTTCTCAGGCTCTTTCTCTCTCTCTTCTCCTTCTGGGATCCCTATAATGCGAATGTTGGTGCATTTAGTATTGTGCCAGAGGACTTTTAGACTGTCCTCACCTGTCCTCATTTCTTTTTATTCCTTTTTCTTTATTCTGTTCCACGGCGGTCATTTCCACCAACCTGTCCTCCAGCTCATTTATCTGTTCTTCTGCCTCACTTATCCTGCTATGGATTCCTTGTAGTGTATTTTTTATTTCAGTTATTTTTCATCTCTGTTTGTTTATTCTTTATTTCTCCTAGGTCTTTTTGTTAAATATTTCTTGCATCGTCTAGATCTGTGCCTCCATTCTTTTTCTGAGATCTTGGATCATCTTTACTATCATTACTCTGAATTCTTTTCAGGTAGGTTGCCTATCTCCACTTCATTTTGTTTTTCTTCTGGGATTTTATCTTGTTCCTTCATCTGGGACATATTCCTCTCTCATCCCACTTTGTCTAACTTTCTGTGATTGCAGTTTTCATTCTGCAGGCTGCAGGGATGTAGTTTTCTTGCTTCTGCTGTCTGCCCCCTGGTGGATGATGCTGTCTGAGAGGCTTATGCAGGTTTCTGGGTGGGATTGACTGGTTCCTGCGCACTGGTGGGTGGAGCTGTGTCTTGTCCTTCTGGTGGGCAGGTCTGTGTCAGGGGGTGTGTTTATCTGGCAGCTGTGTGCTCAGGAAGACTTTAAGTAGCCTGTCTCCTGATGGGTGGGGCTGTGTCCTCCCCCTGTTGTTTGTTTGGCTTAAGGCGTCCCATCACTGGAGCCTACAGGCTGTTGGGTAGGGCCAGGCCTTGGTCAGAAAATGGCAGCCTCCAGGAGGGCTCACGTCAATGAGTACTCCCCAGAACTATCACCACCAGTGTTTTGGTACCCCCGGTGAGTCACAGTGTCTCCCCTCCTTTGCAGGAGACCCTCCAATACCAGCAGGTAGGTCTGACCCAGGCTCTTATGAGGTCACTGCTTTTTTCCCTGGGTCCTGGTGCACACGAGACCTTGTGTGAGCCCTCCAAGAGTCGAATTTCTGTTTCCCCCAACCCTGTGGAATCCCTCCTTTCAAACCCTGCTGGCCTTCAAAGCTGGATTCTCTGGGGGCTCCTTCTCCTGTTGCGAGACCCACAGGCTGGGAAGCCTGATGTGGGGCTCAGAATTTTCACTCCTGTGAGAGAACTTCTGTGGTATAATTATTTTCCAGTTTGTGGGTTGCCCACCCGGCACATATGGGATTTGATTTTATCGTGTTTCCGCCCGTTCTACTGTCTCCGTGTCGCTTCTTTGTCTTTAGATGTAGGATATCTTTTTTGGTAGGTTCGAGTGTTTTTTTTTTTTGGTCGATGATTGTTCAGCAGATAGTTGTGGTTTTGGTGTTTTTGTAAAAAGAAGTGCGCTCATGTCCTTGTACTTCGCCATCTTGTCTCCACCTCCATTTATTTTATAAAATGACAAAAATTAAGATTCAGATAACAGACTTTTTAAAACTTGTGACATTGATGTGATCAAGTCTCCCCAGTAACCACAGAATTTAGGAATGAAGTGATTTTCTGTCTGGGGGCTAGGTTGAAAACGTGTGAGGTAAAAGTGCATACAAAACGTATAGTAAATTCTTGGATCAGCCAGATATTTGCTACCAGGTCTGTGCATACTGCTCTGAGCACATGTCCCTCTGACCCTGAGAGCTGGTTACTCCTTATAGGTTTCTAGTCTATACTTCTCCCTTCTCTGGCACTGAACCGGTTTCAGCCCTTTGTTGTTGCTTAAGAGCAGTGCCTTCTCCAAAAATGAAGTGTTGTGCAAGCAGCCTCCTTTACCTTGAATGGGTCGTATTTCCTGAGAGTGTTCTGTTCCTTCCTTTCCCTGAGCAACACCTGGAACTTAATTTTACTGGGTTTATTGACCAGTTTTGGTGGAGGTGGTGAGTATAATACCTGAAAAGGAGAAGAAGGAGGGAATTCTCTTCCTTCGCTTGTTGAAGGGTCTTCTCTACCTGTTTCTTTTGAATGAGTTGTCTTTTTCCCCTCAGGCAGACTGCCATTGTTGTGTTTGTAGAGAGGAAAGTATCAATGCTGATGCTATAGACCCCTCAGGTGGAGGTTGATAGGGAAAGATTTCCAGAAACAAACAGTGGTTGGTGGGGGAGTACCTACCTTGATAGAGTAGACGTTTCTCAAAAGTTCCCTGTAAATTGAATTTTAATAAATTGTTTACAGTGCACTCTCCTTCTTCTCATATTTTAAAAAGAAATCCTGTGATGAATAATTTTACAGATTATATTCCTCCCTTGTTACAAGGTTAATTAAAAATATTTTATTCAGGCGATCTGTTTTATGAAATGTGATATTGTTAAACTAAAAGTAGTCTCCTCCTTCTTCTCATTTTCTTTTCTCTATTTGTACTTAAAGCTGACTTTTCTACAGGCACAAACTAAAGGGATTGTAACCTACTGGTAGATAAATACCTGTGGAAAGGTATGGCATATTTAATTCAGATATAAGGAGAAGAATTAGGAGGTTTTGTTAAAAGGAAAAATCAAACTAAAAACCCAAGGGTAATGATGATCATAGCTATTGACCACTTATGTGGTAGATGTTATGCTAAGTGCTTTAATAAGACAGCCACATTTTAGGTGCCACCATCATCCCCATTTTACAGAAGAGGAAATGGAAGTTTTGAGAAAATAATTTGCCCAAGTTCACATGCATAAGCAAATTATTTAAACAGAGCTGAGATTAAACCCAGTTTGTCTGCTGCCATTAGAGCTTTAGGTGATAAGAAAACCTTCAAGGGTTGGTCAGAGTCACCTGGCACCTTAACCATTCCAGGTGGTAAGAAACTCATTGGCACCTCATGATTGTTTCTAAAGAAGAAGGTTTGGAGTTCTTTTCAAGCCAGGGAATACCTGACTTTGGGGGGTGGGGAGGAAATCTGAGAAACCAACAACTCGTAATAAAGTCAGTTTCATTAGTGAGATGATTCTGTTGCAGTGGAAGATGAAAATTGACAAGAAATAGTCATAGAAGCCTTTTCTTTTTCTAGAGAAACCAAAGACATAGGTTGCTGAAATACCTGGAACAAGGAGCATATTAGTAAATACTCGTTGGATGAGTGGACAAACATAAAGAAGTTTCAGGGTCAAACTAGCTCAAACTTTAGTATCAAGAATTGTGCAGTATTCTCTCCTCTATTTGTTGAAAGAAAAATTTATATATATATATATATTTATATATATATGTATATATATGTGTGTGTGTTTATATTTTTATAAATGTTATAAAATCATGCCTTTAGGGATTACGTAGTGTGTCACAGTCCACCTAGAGTAATTTTACTACGTATAAAATGTAAGAGCCTTGTAACAGTGTGGTGCATTTGTTCTCACATTCTTTGTGCTGTTATTGTCATATTGCATCTACTTACACAGTAAACTCCATAGAACAGTGTTTTATCTAAATATCATCCATTTACAGTGTTTTTTTGTTTTTTGGCTGCGTTGGGTCTTCATTGCTATGCGCAGGCTTTCTCTAGTTGTGGCGAGCCGGGGCTACCTTTCGTTGTGGTGCGTGGGCTTCTCACTGTGGTGGCTTCTCTTGTTGCGGAGCACAGGCTCTAGGTGCACAGGTTTCAGTAGTTGTGATGTGTGGGCCCAGTAGTTATGGAGCGCAGGCTCAGTAGTTGTGGCGCACGGGCTTAGCTGCTCTGCAGCATGTGGGATCTTCCTGGAGCAGGGATCGAACCCGTGTCCCCTGCATTGGCAGGCGGATTCTTAACCACTGCACCACCAGGGAAGTCCCACAGTGTTCTTTATTCTTCCTGTATGGTACAGTTTCTATCTAGTGACATTTCCCATCAGCCTGAAGAACTTCCTTAAGCTTTTCTTGTAGTGAGGGCTCCTGTAGATGGATTCTGTTTTTATTTAATTAAAAGTTAAGTTTACCTCCGTTTTTTTTTTAGAGAAAGAGGGTCTTTTTTTTTTTTTAATTTTTATTTATTTATTTATTTATGGCTGTGTTGGGTCTTCGTTTCTGTGCGAGGGCTTTCTTCTAGTTGTGGCAAGCGGGGGCCACTCTTCATCGCGGTGCGCGGGCCTCTCACTATCGCGGCCTCTCTTGTTGCGGAGCACAGGCTCCAGATGCGCAGGCTCAGTAATTGTGGCTCACGGGCCCAGTTGCTCCGCGGCATGTGGGATCTTCCCAGACCAGGGTTCGAACCCGTGTCCCCTGCATTGGCAGGCAGATTCTCAACCACTGTGCCACCTGGGAAGCCCTACCTCCGTTTTTGAAGGCTAATGTTGCTGGCATTTCTAGGGTGACTCACCTTGCGGGGCCCCCCACCCCCAACTTTGAAGTTCCCCTGTCTTATGTTCCTCTTGAAGTTCTCCATTGTTTTTGATAAAAAGTTAGCTATCATACATGTTGTTGCTTCCCTTTATGTAATGTGTCATTTTCCTCTGGCTGCTTTAAAGATTTCTCTTTGTTTTTTAGCAGTTTGATTATGATATGCCTAGGTATAGTTTTCTTTATTTTGCCATGTTCCATTGGACAGCTTAGATCTGCAGCTTTGTTTTTGTCCAAATTGGGAAATTTGGGGCCATTATTTCTTTTTTTTTTTCCACACACACACACTGTATTTTATTTTTACAAGAGATAAATAGACTGACACCAAGCATTGTACATGGATGACCACAACAAAAGCAACAATGATTGCAATTACCAAACATGAAACACACTCATACTATGTCATAATATTGACATTCAGTCCAGTAATCCTCCACTGTAACAGCTCCTTTACTTTGCAGTGAAAATTGATTTGTATATTCTTTGCCTCTGAGTCCTTGTGGGATTTTTTTTTTTTTTTAAATTCAGACAGAAAGTCACAAAAATTATACTCATCCTCATCAGTTCACTCAGTCCCATGTAATTAATTTTTTTTTCATCTTGATGTTTTGTTAGCACTTTTATGAGTTCATCAGTTTTTCATTAGAGTTCTGAAAATGCTTATTCATTCAGTTCAGAAGTACCGTCAGTTACCAGAAACCTGTACTTGTCAGAGTCTTTTCCATGAATTTCTTGAAGATGAAACCCTTTTATAGGAACATATTTGCAAAATCATCAGAGTACACCCAGAACTGTCCATAAATGACAAAAGACTTAAAAATGACCACGGTTAAAGATTTGATGAAAGTTCATAATAATGCAGTTGACAAGAAAATTAGTTATTTCTGAGATATACATTTTAAAGTAATAACTAGGATCATTACTTATAACATTATACCAGAACATATAAGATTTTTAGAAATTTCATGTAATGTCTGAAACATTTATATTAACATATTTCCATACATATTTCCATACAAATACAAATATAGGATTTTTAGAAATTTCATGTAATGTCTGAAACATTTATATTAACATATTTCCATACAAATAACCCAATGAAAGTTTAGTATTAGTTGTTTTGTTTGTTTTTTTATACTGCAGGTTCTTATTAGGCATCAATTTTATACACATCAGTGTATACATGTCTCAACTTCTGCCCTGCAAACTGGCTCATCTGTACCATTTTTCTAGGTTCCACACACATGCATTAATATACGATATTTGTTTTTCTCTTTCTGACTTACTTCACTCTGTATGACAGTCTCTAGATCCATCCACGTCTCAACAAATGACTCAATTTCGTTCCTTTTTATGGCTGAGTAATATTCCATTGTATATATGTACCACATCTTCTTTATCCATTCGTCTGTTGATGGGCATTTAGGTTGCTTCCATGACCTGGCTATTGTAAATAGTGCTGCAATGAACATTCGGGTGCATGTGTCTTTTTGAATTACGGTTTTCTCTGGGTATATGCCCAGTAGTGGGATTGCTGGGACATATGGTAATTCTATTTTTAGTTTTTTAAGGAACCTCCATATTGTTCTCCATAGTGGCTGTATCAATTTACATTCCCACCAACAGTGCAAGAGGTTTCCCTTTTCTCCACACCCTCTCCAGCATTTGTTGTTTGTAGATTTTCTGATGATGCCCATTCTAACTGGTGTGAAGTGATACCTCATTGTAGTTTTGATTTGCATTTCTCTAATAATTAGTGATGTTGAGCAGCTTTTCTTGTGCTTCTTGGCCATCTGTATGTCTTCTTTGGAGAAATGTCTATTTAGGTCTTCTGCCCATTTTTGGATTGGGTTGTTTGTTTTTTTAATATTGAGCTGCATGAGCTGTTTATATATTTTGGAGATTAATCCTTTGTCCGTTGATTCATTTGCAAATATTTTCTCCCATTCTGAGGGTTGTCTTTTCGTCTTGTTTATGGTTTCCTTTGCTGTGCAAAAGCTTTGAAGTTTCATTAGGTCCCACTTGTTTATTTTTGTTTTTATTTCCATTACTCTAGGAGGTGGATCAAAAAAGATCTTGCTGTGATTTATGTCAAAGAGTGTTCTTCCTATGTTTTCCTCTAAGAGTTTTATAGTGTCCAGTCTTACATTTAGGTCTCTAATCCATTTTGAGTTTATTTTTGTGTATGGTGTTAGGGAGTGTTCTAATTTCATTTTTTTACATGTAGCTGTCCAGTTTTCCCAGCACCACTTATTGAAGAGACTGTCTTTTCTCCATTGTATATCCTTGCCTTCTTTGTCATAGATTAGTTGACCATAGGTGCGTGGGTTTACCTCTGGGCTTTCTATCCTGTTCCATTGATCTATATTTCTGTTTTTTGTGTTGTGTACCATATTGTCTTGATTACTGTAGCTTTGTAGTATAGTCTGAAGTCAGGGAGCCTGATTCCTCCAGCTCTGTTTTTCTTTCTCAAGATTGCTTTGGCTATTCGGGGCCTTTTGTGTTTCCATACAAATTGTGAAATTTTTTGTTCTAGTTCTGTGAAAAATGCCAGTGGTAGTTTGATAGGGATTGCATTGAATCTGTAGATTGCTTTGGGTAGGAGAGTCATTTTCACAATGTTGATTCTTCCAATCGAAGAACATGGTCTATCTCTCCATCTATTTGTATCATCTTTAATTTCTTTCATCAGTGTCTTACAGTGTTCTGCATACAGGTCTTTTGTCTCCTTAGGCAGGTTTATTCCTAGGTATTTTATTCTTTTTGTTGCAATAGTAAATAGGAGTATTCCCTTAATTTCTCTTTCAGATTTTTCATCATTCGTGTATAGGAATGCAAGAGACTTCTGTGCATTAATTTTGTATCCTGCTACTTTACCAAATTCATTGATTAGCTCTAGTAGTTTTCTGGTGGCATTTTTAGGATTCTCTATGTATAGTATCATGTCATCCGCAAACAGTGACAGTTTTACTTCTTCTTTTCCAATTTGTATTCCTTTTATTTCTTTTTCTTCTCTGATTGCCGTGGCTAGGACTTCCAGAACTATGTTGAATAATAGTGGTGAGAGTGGACATCCTTGTCTCGTTCCTGATCTTAGAGGAAATGCTTTCAGTTTTTCACCATTGAGAATGATGTTTGCTGTGGGTTTGTCATATATGGCCTTTATTATGTTGAGGTAGGTTCCCTCTATGCCCACTTTCTGGAGAGTTTTTATCATAAATGGGTGGTGAATTTTGTCAAAAGCTTTTTCTCCATCTATTGAGATGATCATATGGTTTTTATTCTTCAATTTGTTAATATGGTGTATCACATTGATTGATTTGCGTACATTGAAGAATCCTTGCATCCCTGGGATAAATCCCACTTGATCGTGGTGTATGATCCTTTTAATGTGTTGTTGGATTCTGTTTGCTAGTATTTTGTTGAGGATTTTTGCATCTATATTCATCAGTGATATTGGTCTGTAATTTTCTTTTTTTGTAGTGTCTTTGTCTGGTTTTGGTATCAGGGTGATGGTGGCCTCATAGAATGAGTTTGGGAGTGTTCCTTCCTCTGCAGTTTTTTGGAAGAGTTTGAGAAGGATGGGTGTTAGCTCTTCTCTAAATGTTTGATAGAATTCACCTGTGAAGCCATCTGGTCCTGGACTTTTGTTTGTTGGAAGATTTTTAATCACAGTTTCAATTTCATTACTTGTGATTGGTCTGTTCATATTTTCTGTTTCTTCCTGGTTCAGTCTTGGAAGGTTATACCTTTCTAAGAATTTGTCCATTTCTTCCAGGTTGTCCATTTTATTGGCATAAAGTTGCTTGTAGTAGTCTCTTAGGATGCTTTGTATTTCTGCAGTGTCTGTTGTAACTTCTCCTTTTTCATTTCTGATTTTATTGATTTGAGTCCTCTCCCTCTTTTCCTTAATGAGTCTGGCTAATGGTTTATCAATTTTGTTTATCTTCTCAAAGAACCAGCTTTTAGTTTTATTGATCTTTGCTATTGTTTTCTTTGTTTCTATTTCATTTATTTCTGCTCTGATCTTTATTTCTTTCCTTCTGCTAACTTTGGGTTTTGTTTGTTCTTCTTTCTCTAGTTTCTTTAGGTGTAAGGTTAGATTGTTTACTTGAGATTTTTCTTGTTTCTTTAGGTAGGCTTGTATAGCTATAAACTTCCCTCTTAGAACTGCTTTTGCTGCATCCCATAGGTTTTGGATCGTCGTGTTTTCATTGTCATTTGTCTCTAGGTATTTTTTGATTTCCTCTTTGATTTCTTCAGTGATCTCTTGGTTATTTAGTAACGTATTGTTTAGCCTCCATGTGTTTGTCTTTTTTACGTTTTTTTCCCTGTAATTCATTTCTAATCTCATAGCGTTGTGGTCAGAAAAGATGCTTGATATGATTTCAGTTTTCTTAAATTTACTGAGGCTTGATTTGTGACCCAAGATGTGATCTATCCTGGAGAATGTTCCATGCGCACTTGAGAAGAACGTGTAATCTGCTGTTTTTGGATGGAATGTCCTATAAATATCAATTAAATCTATCTGGTCTATTGTGTCATTTAAAGCTTCTGTTTCCTTATTTATCTTCATTTTGGATGATCTGTCCATTGGGGTAAGTGAGGTGTTAAAGTCCCCCACTATTATTGTGTTACTGTCGATTTCCTCTTTTATAGCTGTTAGCAGTTGCCTTATGTATTGAGGTGCTCCTATGTTGGGTGCATATATATTTATAATTGTTATATCTTCTTCTTGGATTGATCCCTGGATCATTATGTAGTGTCCTTCCTTGTCTCTTGTAACATTCTTTATTTTAAAGTCTATTTTATCTGATACGAGTATAGCTACTCCAGCTTTCTTTTGATTTCCATTCGCATGGAATATCTTTTTCCATCCCCTCACTTTCAGTCTGTATGTGTCCCTAGGTCTAAAATGGGTCTCTTGTAGACAGCATATATATGGGTCTTGTTTTTGTATCCATTCAGCCAGTCTATGTCTTTTGGTTGGGGTATTTAATCCATTCACGTTTAAGGTAATTATCGATATGTATGTTCCTATGACCATTTTCTTAATTGTTTTGGGTTTGTTTTTGTAGGTCCTTTTCTTCTCTTGTGTTTCCCACTTAGAGAAGTTCCTTTAGCATTTGTTGTAGAGCTGGTTTGGTGGTGCTGAATTCTCTTAGCTTTTGCTTGTCTGTAAAGCTTTTGATTTCTCCATCAAATCTAAATGAGATCCTTGCCGGGTAGAGTAATCTTGGTTGTAGGTTCTTCCCTTTCATCACTTTAAGTATATCATGCCACTCCCTTCTGGCTTGCAGAGTTTCTGCTGAGAAATCAGCTGTTAACCTTATGGGAGTTCCCTTGTATGTTATTTGTCATTTTTCCCTTGCTGCTTTCAATAATTTTTCTTTGTCTTTAACTTTTGCCACTTTGATTACTATGTGTCTCGGCGTGTTTCTCCTTGGGTTTATCCTGTATGGGACTCTCTGCGCTTCCTGGACTTGGGTGGCTATTTCCTTTCCCATGTTAGGGAAGTTTTCGACTATAATCTCTTCAAATATTTTCTCTGGTCCTTTCTCTCTCTCTTCTCCTTCTGGGACCCCTATAATGCGAATGTTTTTGCGTTTAATGTTGTCCCAGAGGTCTCTTAGGCTGTCTTCATTTCTTTTCATTCTTTTTTCTTTAGTCTGTTCCGCAGCAGTGAATTCCACCATTCTGTCTTCCAGGTCACTTATCCGTTCTTCTGCCTCAGTTATTCTGCTATTGATTCCTTCTAGTGTAGTTTTCATTTCAGTTATTGTATTGGTCATCTCTGTTTGTTTGTTCTTTAATTCTTCTAGGTCTTTGTTAATCATTTCTTGCATCTTCTCAATCTTTGCCTCCATTCTTATTCCGAGGTCCTGGATCATCTTCACTATCATTATTCTGAATTCTTTTTCTGGAAGGTTGCCTATCTCCACTTCATTTAGTTGTTTTTCTGGGGTTTTTTCTTGTTCCTTCATCTGGTACATAGCCCTCTGCCTTTTCATCTTCTCTATCTTTCTGTAACTGTGGTTTTTGTTCCACAGGCTGCAGGATTGTAGTTTTTCTTGCTTCTGTTGTCTGCCCTCTGGTGGTTGAGGCTATCTAAGAGGCTTGATGGGATGCTCTGGGCCATTATTTCTTTACATATTTTTTTCTGCCCCGTTTACTCTCTTTTATCCTTTTGTGTCCACAATTATTATATGTATGTTAGATTGCTTAGATTGTTACACAGGTCACCAAGTTCACTGACCCTCTCTTTTGCCATCTCTAATCTGTGTTTTGTTTACACAGTGGATTTCGATTTAAAATACTGTAAAGTTCTAGAACTTACATTGGGTTCTTTTATTGGTTTCACTACTTTCTTGAGATTCCTCAAGTTGTAATTATAATGACTATATTTTCCTGTAAGTCAACTGGGTAGTTAAGTGTGGTGCCATTTACTCTGTTAGGGCCCTCATCCTCTTTTTTTATTTTTCCTGTAGGAAATACTTTGCATTGAATATTTGCATAATTCCTACATTATTAGTATGTATCCTCCTTATCTGTCAGGCAAAATTTCTTTCTCTTAATAGAAGGATGTTTGTTTTGTGTTGTAACTTTTGTGTTTATTGAAAAAGTAGCAGCAGGATCCCTGTACACTCATTTATTTATTATTAACTTATTAACTCTTCTTAAGTGTCTACCATCCTAGCTTATGACCTCGGTCCTTGTGGAGATAATAGTTCTCTACCTAAACTGTCTTTCCTAGTTGTAGATTTACACAACTTGACTAGTTTCTTTTCTGGCTTTCATTTGATTGAAAGACTACTTCCTTTGTTAGAGGACAGAAGTTGACGTTCCAGGCCATGACTTTTTTTTTTTTCAGGCCATGACTTTTTAGAGTTAGATTTTTAAATCATCTTTAAAGATAAGAAGCCCAGTGCTTTGTTGCAGCTGTCAAACATATGATTTAATAGAAAATATTCATTTTGTGGTATTGTTTTAATCACCATTACTCATTTATTTATAAAGCATTTCTCCATGAAATATTTATATTAAGTGAAATAAGCATATTGTTCAGTTACATAAAATTAACCATCACAAGTACCTATTTCTAATAAGTCATCTACAAACTGTTAAATAATTCTATTTATAGTTATTATAAAATCAGAGACATTTTGTTTTGAAAGTTATAAATTTTCAAGTCATTTACATAACTTTAAGGTTTTTATTTCATCATCTGTACAATAAGGAAATTGGAGCAGATGATCTTTTGAGATCCATTCCAGAGTCAGCAATGTGTATCTGATTCTAAAGCAAACATTTAGAGGTAAATGATTTTTTTTTAATAACAGTCATATGTTGCTGCTACACTTCATTTTCTTTAATGTGATAAATATTCCACAGTGTATGATTTTTTGATTATAAATTACATGTTTTTGGCTGAATCTCTCTACCAAAACCTTAAGAGTTTCGAGGATTTTCTTGAGTTACTACATTGGTAGAAATCATTGCAATTGTTATGCTTTCCAGGGTCTAATCAATCTAATTTCTTTGGAAACCCAATATAAGCAGACTGCTTATTCGTACAGGTATTAGACACAGACTTTTGGTTTCACTGTTGGCCTTCCCACTTTCTAGTCATTTGAACTTGGCTAAACTACTTAGCCTCTCTAAACTTCTCTTCCTTCATCTGCTTAAAAATAAATAAATAAATAAAGGAGTTCTAATACCACCTACCACAGAGAGTTATTGTGATGACTAGATGAGATAATGAATATAGCCTTTCCAAAGTAAGCAGTAAATGTTTGCTACTATAAAAGTTTTAGGGGGTAGGCTAAACTACATTATCAAAGAAAGTTCAAAACATAATGGCTGGAAAAAGGCAGAACTTTATTCACCCTCAAGTCCAGGTTGACAGGTTAGCTTTGTTCCCTGATGTCACTCAAGGACTCCGATTCCTTTCACCCAGCCTGGCATAATATCCTCTTCTATATGGTCAAGACTGTTCACTACCCCTTCTTTGCCCCACTCAGCAGGAAGTGGGGAGGGAAGGAAGTCCAGAGCAAGTTCTTTCCCTTTAGACCAGTGAATTACAAGTGGTACATAA
The DNA here is from genome assembly GCF_028023285.1 of Balaenoptera ricei. NCBI lineage: Eukaryota > Metazoa > Chordata > Mammalia > Artiodactyla > Balaenopteridae > Balaenoptera > Balaenoptera ricei. Next base: position 78,575,930 of record NC_082651.1, on the reverse strand, counting down.
TCTCTCTTGCTCACCCCATTGGTGAGAACAGCTAAAAGCTGTAACAGAATCTGGGAAGTGTAGTCTTTTTTCTGACAGCCATGTACACAATTAAAATCTATTACTCTGGAAGAAATGGACAAATTAACTGGACAAAGTCTGCCATAGCTGCTCCTACTGCTGTTACTACTAGTACCAATACTGTTACAGCAGAATTATGTCATGTATCTATTTACCTTCTACAGCTTCAATTACGTGTTCTAGGGTGGATATGGGGAGAGTGGAGAGATGAGACTGAATGTTTGAAATGTGAGTGGTCTGGTGGTGAATATGATTCTTGTGTTTGAAACAATATGCAAACCAATAATTTCATCTGATGGTCAGTTGGAGAAATCTGGTCCAACATTCAGAAAAAACAGGCTGAGCTGGTCTTACTGATGTGTGCTGGTCTCTTGTAGGTACTTTCCTATGAAATATTCAAGGGTAATTTCAGCTATTCCTGACTTTTGCCTTATTGCCTGTCTTCAGAGCTTATCATATAGGCAAGATTCAACCACCATTGTAGTGTTAAATTGGTATATATTTGCAAACACTTCTGTTACTCAACTTTTTAACTCACTGCCTTGCTCACCAGTAGTGGCATATCGAGCAGAGAGTCTTTGAGTTAGAAATTTATAGAAGTTGAATCCCTTGTAGCAAGGTTATAGAAGGTTGATGTTCTGGTTTTGAGAAAGTGAACACCTCTGTTAAAAGAAATGGAAGAAAAACTGTCAGGGTGTCTTTTATAATCTTTTATTTCATACCTTCATAAGGTGCTAATGGAGGTTTTATTTTGAAGAAAATAGTACAACAGATCATTTTTTATTCAGAAGGAATTTAGCTTTCTCTCCCCATAGGTGTACTTTATTTTAAGCAATCCCAACCAGTTAAAAATCATTTTTCACTAAAAATAAATTAGGGTAAATGCATTTAGACTAATTATTGCTTCACAGAAATGGTCACAAATGATCTTTTCTTTTGTAAGCTTCTCCTGTTCATTAAAATGATTTCATTGGCAAGATTTTTCTTATCTATTTTTAACTGGCACATTTTCTGTTAAATGAGGTACCACAATAAAATCATTTAGAATTTTAGAGTTAGATGAGACTTAGAGGTCACCTAGTCTAACTTACCTGTGTGTCTGAGAATCCTTTCCTGAAGTCTGCAAAGTACTTCTAGTCTGCAATTCAGTCTCCCTTGGAACATTTTTGTAATGATGAGTACATGTCCTTGTTCATTTAATTTTTGGATGGTTCTGTTCAGCATAATCAATACTGTCAGGTCAAACTTTGCTTGTGCCCAGAGCAGTTTTTGCTTCTGAAAATTCTGAGTCTTTCCAACAGTGTTTGTTAGCTAATTACTGAGATTATTAGAACTACTTGGAGTTCTGTCCTTTCACCATAAATCATGTCGTAGGAATTCGGCGGTCATTTTCTAACTCCCCTAACTCCCCATCTAGGACACATGTCTCTTCCACAGCTTGCTGATTCCATTCCTGTCCTAGAACACAACAGGTGTTCAACAAACATAGATTACTGAATATAATTTCTGTCTAGACTGCTGCTCTTAAGAAAGGGGGTCTCAGTCTTTGATGAATGATTTGGGATTGATGAATGACTTGGGATTGCGCGTCCTTAAATAGCTAAGGATTTGAGGAGCCGGGCCTAAGCTGAGTCTGAAAAGCCAAAGCAGACTTGGAGATGAGGAACGTCATAGATCTTTCTTACATCAGACTAAGTAAAGATCCACTGGAGTAATAAATAGGAACATGGGGCATGATGGCAAAACTGAGTCTCTGTGATCAGGAGGGGACCCATTCATCTTTGTTTTCATACACACTTGGAGGTAGTAAATAGTGGTATATAAAAGATCCTCAGAAATTACTTCTGTATTTCTAATTCTAGGCGAGATCTTTGACCAGTTAAAAGTCATGAGAATTATCACTCTTGGTTCAGTTTAAGACATAAAACATTATAAAATTTTATAAGATTAGTTTCTTACTGCTAAAACTGTTATCTTCTGTACTAGAAACAGAACAAATATGAGAATAGTGTCTTTTTTTCTTTTAAACAGTTTTTGATCTGGATTATTTGAATTCTGGAGTTCTTTATAGGCATTACAACTTTATTTCTGTAGTGTATTTGTTATTCTGCTTTTGTAGGAGCTGTAAATAATGTTGACTAGGTATGTCTTATCTAGTATTAAAAATGATTAATGTGAACTAGAGATCTAGGCTGCCCAGAAGATTATATATAACTTTCAGTCACATTCTGATAGAGTGCTGGATGGCAGGGAGGAGAATACTTCATGATATGCTCCTCTACAGTCTAGGATTTTTTATTTTGATATTTACTATGACGAAAGGCTAACGATTATTTTGGGATTCATAGGAAACATGTATTAGAAATTACACATGTAAGGTTAGAGTTGGTGTTTGGGAATTATAGGCTTAAGATTTTTAACTGTTTTCTATAGTACAACATACAATTAGTAGTCAGCTTCCTCTTTCTACCAGTTAAAGGAAGGGTTTCTTGCATTTCAGTTCTTTGCAAAATCTGAAAAATATATCATATTTGGAATGCAGAGTGGGGCTGATCTAAACTAACCTTGGATGGTGACTTCAGACATGTCATCTGGGCCAAGACATATAATTCAGTGATTCACATTGGTAGTTGACAGCCCTTTACACTTGTAAGTGGAAAAATGGTTATTTTTTGCTGTGGGTCCAAGTCTAGAGGGCTCCTCCCCGATCCTCTCCATTCTGAATTCTCTTCTACATTGGAACTTAACTTCCCAGACTTTGGAGTGGGGGTGGGGATTATAACTATTTGAGTGGTTATGGACTCTTTTGAAAATTTGACGAAAACCGCAGGCATTTTGTAGCTACTTTAGCCCAAATGATCATGTTTTACATCTTAACCCTCTGACTCTGAAATACTGTGGTCATAATAACAAACATATCTTTTTTTTAAAGCTAATATTCCTTTTAACCTGTTTTTTTCTTGGTCCTATTTGAGGTCCTATTGTTCTTTTGTATCATACTTTTTTTTAAAAAGGTCTTTTTGGAAATATACTGAAAAATTAATAAAACATAAAGGCACTTTAATAATTTTAAAGTGTAACTATCAGCCAAATCAAGAAGTAGGAAATTGTCAGCAAGCCACCTAGCTTCCCAGTCGCAACACCCTCCTATTTAGTAGAAGTAGCTACTGTCCTAACTTGTAAGATAGTTATTTCCTTGCTTTTCTTTTTAATTTTACCGCTTGTATTTTTACCATCTGTATATTTATCTGTAGATATCTTAGTTACTGTCTGTTTCAGAAAGATTTATATGGACACTTAATGTATATATTCTTGTTTGGTTTTTTTCTCTCAACATTATGCTTGTATGTTGTCCATGTTGCTGTAGATATCCATGGTTCATTTGTTTTCATTGTTGTATCGTATTCCATTGCATAATTGTACCACAGTTTCTTTGCTATACTTTGATCAAAGTTTTCATAATATTGCCAGAGAACTTCCGATTTTCTTGTCTTTTATCTGCTGTGGACCAGTTTTCTCTCCATTAGTCAAATATTTATTAACTAGTAAATTTGTTACCTGTAAATTATTCAAAAATTTAAATGGGCATTGAAATCAGTAATCAGGGCTTCTTAATATGTTATTGTTCTTTCAAGAACTTCAGTCTGTAATTTATTTCCTTCTAAATATTTCATATATACTTTATGCCTGGCCATCAGAAAAGTTAATTAAGCAAATTTGGCAAATATTTGATCTTCTATGTGCCAAGCACTATTGTAGGTACTGGGGCTGCAGCACTTTAGTAAATATACATTCTTTATATATTTAAAAAATAAACAGATACGTGTATTTGTTTAAAAAAAAATCTTAGTACAGAAAGGTATAAAATGAAAAATTTGACTCTCTGTTCCCTCAGTCCTATGTTCAGTATTAAATTTCTTGACTATTCTTTTTATTAAAAAATTTAAAAATCTTATATATCTTTCTTTAACCTGAAAAAATTACACAGTGGAAACTTCTTGTATGCCTTTTGTACTTTTTCTTTTCGTCTTAATAATCCATCTTGAAGATTTCAATGAAAGTTAGCATTTTTAAATTAGGGAACTGCCAGAAACTTAAATTAGTAGAACTGAAAATAGAAACAGTGCTGTCATGTTCTTCCAGATTAACTTCTTTTTCTTAATTTGTTATAGAAGCAAGAATAACATGCTTTTGACTTATTAGAAATCAGATTTATTTATAGGACATGATAAAATTTACCTATGGGAAATCATAACTTTAAATTGTTAAATATCTGTATTGTTTTTTCTGTAGGCATTGCTGGAGACCATGTTTGGTGTAAAAGTGATTATAACAGGTGATGCATTTGTTCCTGGAGAAAGAAGTGTCATTATCATGAATCATCGGACAAGAATGGACTGGATGTTCCTGTGGAATTGTCTGATGAGATATAGCTACCTCAGATTAGAGAAAATTTGCCTCAAAGCCACTCTCAAAAGTGTTCCAGGATTTGGTAGGTTATTCACAAATTATTATAAGTTGTTCATTTATTTTATATATGATGTACTCACTCTAAAACTACAGAATAACTTACTAAACTCCACTTAAGTATTAAAGCCATTTCCACTTTTTTCCCTCCCTAGCCAAAAACAATCACCAGTTTTTTTTTTTTTTTTTTTTCCTTAGGGGATAATAAATTATTTTAATCCTTTTTCAGAAACATCTTATGTTGAAAGAGAATAAACTATTCACAAGGAAGTAGGTATGGTCCCAGAGGACCAAAAATTTGAAGAATATGAATTAATAGTTCAGTAACTTTTTATTACATGTCATACTTGTGGTAATTTAGACCAGAAAGTGGTCTGTGCTGATAAGGTACTTGAAAGGAACTGATTCATTCACATTTATCTAATAATTGAATAGTAATTGAATAACCATTGGTTCCAAGCGTTATACCAGGTGCTGGTGTTTTCTGAACTTACCTAATCCATCACTTTTTTTTTTTTTTTAAAGACTTTTCACTGTCCTTGTTGTATACTATAATATTAAAATTCTTAGAAATGTTTATTTTCCATAGTTAGGAAAGCAGCATGTTCACTGAGTGGTGGATAAGTAGGGATATTTCAACATTGCATGTTAAATCTTAATTGATCTCCACTCTGTAATGTGAAGTAGGGGTGAGGAACAGACTAAAAATATATTCAAACCAGTTATTCACATATGAGTGGATGAAGCACCCACTATACTCCCTGACAGCCTCATCCATTAAACCTGTACTTCTTTGGTTTCCTATGTAATATTTCTTATTTGAATTCTTTGCTCTCTAAACCATGTGCCTATCAGTGTACTGAAATTGTGTAGGATTTGTGAGGGCAAAGGGCAGGCATTGTCCTCAGGATAGACTAGTAAGAAGTACTGCATGTTTGTGTTTTAGTTGCCTTCATGCTAATAGTTTTATCTTTCTCTTTGTCACTTGAACAGTATTGTGGTCTCAGGATAGTCAGATTCCTTAAATGGCAACTGACTTTCCCTAGAGCAAACATCCCCATAGAACCAGCAGGAAGCTGCAAGGCATTTTATGACCTAGCCCCAGAATTCATATAGCATCACATCTACAGTACATTATTGGTGGAAGCCATCACTGTCCTCAAAGAGTCTAGGGGAGGGTGCATAGACTTCACCTCTTGATGGCAGAAATGTCAAAGATATTTTAGTATTTTAAAAAACTGCCACATTCCTAAAAAGACTGATCAAGAATGATAATGTCTTGTTTATCATTCCTGATTCTACATAAAATAAAGTAACAGAATATTAAGAACATTATGTGAATGAGCTTGAAAATATATATGAAATCAACAAATTACATTCAGAAAAATACAACTGACAAAATCTGATAATAATGAAAACAAATGAAAAATAAATTAAAACAGCTTCATGTCTAATAAAGAGATTGAATCCATAATTAAGAGCCTTCTTACAATGGTTTTTGGAGGACAATGGCAGCTGCCTGATCTTCCTCATCTTTAAAAAAACAAAAAACAAAAATCATCCAATCAACAAGCAGAGGAAGTAAAACCACATCACTCATCTCTTCAGCATGACCAGTAGACAAAGAAGGCATTTAGAAGGTTCTGGTATTAAGTAGAGAAAGTCTAAAAGAGTTCTTTCTACCCTCCCATCATTGCAAACCTGTGGGTTCTGAGAGTGGTAAGAGACTTTACTCTTAAGAGTAAAGAGAGTAGAGAGGCATGGAAAACTTAGAGGAAGCACAAACAAAAGCATCCCCAGAAAAATTAAAGTCTAACGCTAAGTGCCAAAATACTGAACACAGGTCTGGACATAGTAGTTCACAGCACACGATACAAGGAAGTGATTAGAAAGACAGTGGGACCTGAAGATGCCTCAGGAGAAGTATTGCTTCTGAGGGAGAATCAGATATATAGAGAAGGGCTAGCTTCCCTTAGAAGTGTGGTAGTGAAGGAAAACAAGGAAATTAAAAATCCTGCAGGAATAAAAAGAGAAGCAAGAAATAACAGTCTTTGCTTACCCCACCCCCAAAATTATACAGCAAAACCCAATAACCATAAAAGCTTTTTAAATTCATAAAAGAAACTTAAGTGGAGGGCAGAACTGAAAAACCAAAAAGCCAAAAAATGTACACCATAACACAACACTCCAAACTGAATGAATTATCATTAACTAAGCAATTGGGGATATTAAAAAAAAGATACTTTTGAGTGAGAAATACAATGAACAGTAATAGACAAGAAAACAAGGAGAAATATAAGTCAATTGAATTCAAGGAAAAAAAAGAACAAAAAGGCAAAATCATGTCAGAAATGAAGAGCGAATTATGAAATATCCAAGAGGAAAATAGAGTAAAATGAAAATAAAGAGCAATACAAGAAAACAGAAAATGACTCAGCAGTGAAAAGCTGAAAGCATTTCCTCTAAGATGAAGAACAGGACAAGAATGTCTACTCTCAGCCACTTTTTTTTGTTGACCTTGCCACGCAGCTCGTGGGATCTTAGTTCCCTGGCCAGGGATTGAACCTTGGCCACAGCAGTGAAAGCACCAGGTCCTAACCCCTGGACCACCATGGAATTCCCACACTCTTGCCACTTTTATTCAACATAGTCTTGGAAGTCCTAGCCACAGCAATCAGAGAAGAAAAAGAAATAAAAGAAATCCAGATGGGAAAAGAAGTAGTAAAACTGTCGCTGTTTGCAGATGACATGGTACTATACGTAGAGAATCCTAAAGATGCTACCAGAATCAATAGTGTCAAAATGACTATTCTACCCAAGGCAATCTACAGATTCAGTGCAATCCCTAGTAAATTATCAATGGCATTTTCCACAGAACTAGAACAAAAAATTTTTTTTAATTTGTATGGAAATACAAAAGACCTCGAATAGCCAAAGCAATCCTGAGAAAGAAAAACAGAGATGGAGGAACCACACTCCCTGACCCTAGATTATACTACAAAGCTACATGGCACAAAAACAGATATATACATCAATGGAACAGGATGGAAAGCCCAGAAATAAACCCACACATCTATGGTCAATTAATCTATGACAAAGGAGGCAAGACTATACAATGAAGAAAAGTCAGTTTCTTCAATAAGTGGTGCTGGTAAAACTGGACAACTACATGTAAAAGAATGAAACTAGAACATTCTCTAATGCCAGACACAAAAATAAACTCAAAATGAATCAAAGACCTAAATATAAGATGCGATACTATAAAACTCTTAGAGGAAAACATAGGAAGAACACTCTTTGACATAAAACACAGCAAGATCTTTTTCAATCCATCTGCTAGGGTAATGGAAATAAAAACAAAAATAAACTAATGGGACCTAATTAAACTCAAAAGCTTTTTCACAGCAGAGGAAACCATAAACGAAACAAAAAGACACCCCACAGCATGGGAGAAAATATTTGCAAACAATGCGACCGACAAGGGATTAATCTCCAAAATTTACAGACAGCTCATGCAGCTCAATATCCATAAAACAAACAACCCAATCAAAAAATGGGAAGAAGACCTAAATAGATATTTCTCCAAAGAAGACATACACATGGCCAAGAGGCACATGAAAAGATGCCCAACATCACTAATTATTAGAGAAATGCAAATCAAAACTACAATGAGATATCACGTCACACCAATCAGAATGGTCATCATCAAAAAGTCTACAAACAATAAATGATGGAGAGGCTGTGGAGAAAAGGGAATCCTCCTGCACTGTTGGTGGGAATGTAAATTGATACATCCACTATGGAGAACAGTATGGAGGGTCCTTAAAACAGTAAAAATAGAACTACCGTATCATCCAGCAATCCCACTCCCGGGCATATATCCAGAGAAAACCATATTCTGAAAAGATACAGGCACCTCAGTGTTCATAGTAGCCAAGACATGGAAGCAACCTAAACGTCCATTGACAGAGGAATGGATAAAGAAGATGTGGTACATTTATACAATGGAATATTACTCAGCCATAAAAAAGAATGAAATAATGCCATTTGCAGCAACATGGATGGACCTAGAGAGTATCATTCTACGTGAAGTAAGTCAGACAGAGAAAGACAAATATCATATGATATCATTTACATGTAGAATCTTAAAAAATTATACAAATGAAGTTATTTACAAACCAGAAACAGACTTACAGATGTCGAAAACAAACTTAAGGTTAGCAAAGGGGAAATGTGGGGGATGGGGAAGGATAAATCAGGAGCTTGTGATTAACACACACAAACTACTATATGTAAGATAGATAACCAACAAGGACCTACTGTATAGCACAGAGAACTATACTCAATATTTTATAATAACCTATAAGGGAAAAGAATCTGAAAAAGAATGAACATATGTATATGTATAACTGAATCACTTTGCTGCACACTTGAATCTAGCACAACATTGCAAATCAAGTATACTCCAACACAATTTTTAAAAAACCAAAAGAAAATAGAGAATGAAAAGGAGAAAAAAAGAAAAAAAATTGTCAGAGAGAAAGTAATTGAAATGGAACCTAGTTAGAGGAGTTCTAACATCTGTTTAATTGGAGCCTCTAAAAAAGACAGTCAAAACAATGTAACTTAAATATCACAAGGGTGATATTTAAAAGTACAACCCAAGAAGAATCTTGGGTGTAAAAGATGACTGAGAATTCCCTGGATGGCACAGTGGTTAAGAATCCGCCTGCCAATGCAGGGGACATGGGTTTGAGCCCTGGTCCGGGAAGATCCCACATGCTGCAGAGCAACTAAGCCCTTGCACCACAACTACTGAGCCTGCACTCTAGAGCCCGTGAGCCACAACTACCGAACCTGCGCTCTAGAGCCCACGAGCCACAACTACTGAGCCTGTGCACCACAACTACTGAAGCCCACCCACCTAGAGCCCGTGCTTCGCAACAGCCCACCGCAACGAGAAGCCCACTCGCTGCAACTAGAGAAAGCCTGTGCGCAGCAGCGAAGACCCAACACAGCCAAAAGTAAATAAATAAAAATAAATTTATTTTTAAAATAAATAAATACAAGACAACTGGAGGACTTCCCTGGGTGCACAGTGGTTAAGAATCTGCCTGCCACTGCAGGGGACACGAGTTCGATCCCTGGTCTGGGAAGATCCCACATGCCGTGGAGCAACTAAGCCTATGAGCAACAGCTAGTGAGCCTGCGCTCTAGAGCCCGCAAGCCACAACTCCTGAAACTGCATGCTACAACTACTGAAGCCCACATGCCTAGAGCCCATGCTCCACAACAAGAGAAGCCACTGAAATGAGAAGCCCGTGCACTGCAACAGAGTAGCCCCCACTTGCCGCAACTAGAAAAAGCCTGCATGCATCAACAAAGACCCAACACAGCCAAAAATAAATGAATAAATAAATTTATTTTTAAAAAAATAGTTCATAAAAAAAAAAAAAGATGACTGGAAAGGCAGTTCCAACATGATAGTATGCGGAGCTCTGTAGACCCACTTCCCAGTAAAACTGGTGAAAATTCTGAAGTAAGAGTCATTTAAAATCTCCAGAAATGGTCTGAAGGACATACAGCAAATGAAGAAACATTTATTCAAGAAAATTTATACCAAGACTCATCAAGAACAATGAGAATCTGTGGTATTTGAAACAAGACACACTTGTTTCCTCCCACCTCCCTGTTCAGCCAGACAGAAACTGCTCCAGACTAGTGCAGCCAGGAACACAGGGCGACCCACAATCAGGAGGAATCTGACAACTCTGAGCATCTCCCTCAGGAGTGGAGGTTTTGAATCCCACATCTAGCACCCCAACTTCTCAGGAGTGGAGGTTTTGAACCCCACATCTAGCACCCCAACTTTTAACACCTGCACCTGAGAGATGAGCCTTCAAAACATCTAGCTTTGAAAGCCAGTGGAGACCCATAGGATACAGCAAACTGAGAAATAGTTTTTAAAGGGCCCTGCACACTTATGTGGCTATACTCCAGGACCCAGTGCAGAGGCAGCTGAATGGAAAGCCCCCAGTCTTTCTGTGAAAGACGGCTGTTTGCTTATGTTCCTTGCTGTGGCTGGAGGGGCAGGCTTCTAATTAAACACACATCTAAGGGTAGACTGTAATCTAGAGACCTTGGGGGTGGGGATATCACTTTCCCTCTGGCCCACCTTTGGTCACCAGTGTCTCCGAGAAAGGAGCTTGTATACTTGTCTGGCACTCTGACTTTTGTGGCTGTCACCCAGAAAACACATCCCTTGATAACCTGGCTCTTGTAGCCAGTGGGCTTGTGTTTGGGGGGAGGGGTGAGGTCAATGGGACAGTAGCAAATAAAGAAACAATTCTTAGAGCCAACCATTACTCTAGAGCTTATTTAGCATGGAGGGAGCGGACAAAAGAACCCATCTCCAAGTCTTCTCCTGAAAGAACTATATTTGCCTACTTTAAAAGCTGCTGCCTGAGGGTTTGACTTCCAATTGGCCTGAATCAGGGTGCTGAGATCCTCCCCCCACATTGGCATATCCATCCTCAACTACTGGGAGCCACTAAAAATAAAGTAGGCTGCTTGGACAAACAAAATGTCTCTTAAATCACAAAGGTTTAAGAGACAACCAAGAACTAGAGCAGGGTTGAATGATAAGGTTCATCTCCTATAGGAGGACACTCCTACAAGCCTGGGAGAGGTGGGTATTATATCTAATGCATAGAAACCAACACAGAGAATCAAGGGAAATTAAGAAACAGAGGAATATATTCCAAATTACAGAACAAGATTAAACTTTAGGAAAAGATGTTAATGAACTGGAGACGAGTAATTAACCTGGTGGTAAAGAGGTCAAAATTACAGTCCTAAAGATGCTCATTGGGCTCAGGAGAAGAATGCATGAGAAGTTTAACAAAGAGATAGAAAATATAAGAAAGAAGTCACAGAGCTGAAGAATACAATAACTGAACTGAAAACAGGGTTTAACAGTTTAAGCAGTAGAAAGGGTCAGTGAACTTGAAGACAGGGCAGTAGAACATAACCAATCAAAGCAGCAACATAAAAAATGGAAAACATTGACAATAACTTAAGGGAATTATGGGACAACATCAAGTGGTCCTGCATTTACATTATAGAGGTCCCAGAAGAAGAGAAAAGGGGGCAAAAACTTATTTGAAGACACAATGGCCAAAAAGTACCTCAGCCTAGGGAAGGAAACAGATATCCAGATCCAGGAAGCCCAGAGAATTCCAAATAAGATGAACTTAAAGAGCCTCACACCAAGACACATAATTAACTCATTATTGATGGGGTATTTTTGCAAAAATTAATGCCTGTGGCCAGTGATTTTATTTTGGTCAGCCAAAAATTGTTATTTCACTAACACTTTGTGGGTTATTACATTCAATAGTTACAACTGACACACCTGTAAAGTCTTCTAATTTTCATGAAATGTTGTCTTCAATCCACTCTTCTATAGAAGCAAAGGAGAATTCTCTAGCACTGAGTTTCATTTTCACTTTCTGTATCAGAATCAATCACTAAGGTTTTTTGTCTTTTTGTTGGTCTAATATTCACATCGTCTGAATCAGAACTATATTCTGAAGAACTATCTTCTGAGACACTAGTATATATGTCACTCAATCAAAGAAAGTATCTGCATAGAATTCACTGAAAAATTCTTCACTCAGAATTTTGCAATACATCATTTTTGAAAATTTTACGTTTATAATATACACAAGGTTGGAACAAAGACCTAACGGAGCAAAATGTGAATGATACTGACAATCACAAGTTGTATAATGAACCCTTGATCAATTTTAAGCTCTAACAACTTTGCACAGTGATGTTAATTGTATCACTCTCTAAAAACGTACTGATATGTCTCCTTTCAATAACATTCAGGTAACAAAAGATGTATTAATATGTCTCCAGTCAATAATGTGTTAAAGTGTCAAAATTTAAAGATATGAAGAGCATTTTCAAAGCAGCAAGAGGAAAACAACTTGTTACATACAAGGGGACCCCCATAAGATTATCAGCATATTTTTCAGAAGAACCTTTGCAGACCAGACGGGAGTAGCATGCTATATTCAAAGTGCTGAAAGAAAAAAACTGCCAGTCAAGAAAACTGTATCTGGTAAAGTTGTCCTTCAGAATTGAAGGAGAGATAGAGAGGTTTGTGGACAAGCAAAAGCTCAAGGAGTCCATCTCCTCTAGAATGGCCTTACAAAGAAATGTTAAAGGGACTTCTTTAAGCTGAAAAGAAAAGGTGCTAATTAGAACTGGGAAACATGAATGTATAAATATCCTTGGTAAATATAAATATATAGTAAAATTCAGAATAATGTTGTAAAGGTGGGTTAATCACTTCTAAAGCTAGAATAAAGTTTAAAAGACAAAAGTATTAAAAATAACTATAGCTACAATAATTTTTAAGGGATACAGAAGATAAAAAGATGTAAATTGTGACCTCAAAAACATAACATCGTGGGGGAGTAGTAAAAATGTACAGCCTTAGAATGTGTCTCAACTTAAGTTGTTATCAACTTAAAACAACTGTTATACGTTATTTTATGTCTCATGGTAACCACAAAGGAAAAAACTGTAGCGGATGCACAAATGATAGAGAAAAAGGAATCTAAGCCCACCACTACAGAAAATCACAAAGGAAGAGAGCAAGAGAGGAAGAAAGGAACAAAGGAATTACAAAGCAGCCACAAAACAATTAGCCAAATGGCAGTAAGTACATAGCTATCAGTAATTTCTTTAAATGTAAATGGATTAAATTCTTCAATCAGAAGACAAAAGTGGCTGATGGATTAAAAAAAACCAAGACCTATCTTTATGGTGTCTATAAGAGACCTACCTCAGGTCTAAGGACACACACAGACTGAAAGTGAAGGGATGGAAAAAGATATTCCATGCAAATGGAAACCAAAAGAAAGCTGAGTTAGCTGTATTTCATATCAGACAAAATAGACTTTAAGACAAAGTCTGTGATAAAAGACAAAGAAGGTCATTATATAATGATGAAGGGGTCAATCAAACAAGAGTATATAACATATGTAAATATTTATGCACCTAACAAAGGAGCACCTCAATACATAAACAAATGTTAACAAACCTAAAGGGAGAATAGCAATTCAGTAATAGTAGAGGACTTTAATATCCCATTTTCATCAATGGATGATCATCCAGACAGAAAATCAATAAGGAAACATTGGCCTTAAGTCCAGTTGGTCTGACATATAGTTTAATAGACATATATAGAACATTGTATCCCAAAGCAACAAAATGCACATTTTTCTCAGGCTCACATGGAATATTCTCCAGGATAGATCATATGTGAGGCCTCAAAACAAGTTTTATTACATTTAAGAAGGTTGAAATCATGTCAAGGAATCTTTTCTGATCATAATGTTATGAAACTAGAAATCAGTTACAAGAAAAAAAAAAAACCTGGAAAACTCAAGTATGTGGAGATTAAATAACATACTACTGAACAACCAGTGGGTCAAAGAAGAAATCAAAAAATACCTTGAAACAAATGGAAATAGAAATACAACACACCAAAACTTATGGGATGCAGTGGAAGTAATTCTAAGAGGGGACTTCAATAAACAGTCTATCTTTATACCTCAAGGAACTAGAAAAAGAAGACTAAATAAGGCCCTAAGTTAGAAAGAAGGAAATAACAAAAGTTAGAAGGAAAGAAATAAATGAAAGAGAAACTAAAAAGACAATAGGAAAGATCAGTGAAACTAAGTTGGTTTTTTGACGAGATAAAGGAAACTGACAAAGCTTTAGTTAGATTCACCAAGAAAAAAAGAGGACACAGATAAATAAAGCAGAAGTGAAAGGGTAGATGTACAACTGATACCACAGAAATATGAAGAATCATGGGAGATTGGTATGAACAATTATATGCCAGTAAATTGGACAACCTGAAAGAAATGGATAAATTCCTAGAAACATATGACCTAGGAATCATGAAGAAATAGAAAGTCTGAACAGACCCATTACTAGTAAGGAGACTGAATCAGTAATCATAAAACCCCCAACAAACAAAAGTCCAGAACCAGATGGCTTCAGTGGTGAATTTTACCCAGCATTTAAAGAACTAATACTAATCCTTCTCAATCTCTTCCAAAAAATAGAAGATGGGACTTCCCTGGTAATCCAGTGGTTAAGACTCTGTGTTTCCAATGCAGGGGGCACAGGTTCGATCCCTGGTCGGGGAACTAAGATCCCACATGCCACGCGGTGCGGCCAAGAAAAGAAGAAGGAAACAAAAAATAGAAGAGGAGGGAACACTTCGAAAGTCATTTTATGAGGCCAGCATTACCCCGATACCAAAACCAAACAAAGATGCCACAAGAAAAGAAAATTAGAGGTCAGTATCCCTGATGAACATAGATGTAAAAATCCTCAACAAAATATTAGCAAACCAAATTCAGCAGTACACTAAAAAGATAATACACCATGATCAAGTGGGATTTATCCTAGGGATGCAAAAATTGTTCAACATCTGCAAGTCAATCAATGAGATATACTGCATTGACAAAAGGAAGGATAAAAACTGTCTGATCATCTCCATAGATGCAACAACAACACAGCATTTGACAAAACTTAACATCCATTGATATTAAAACTTCCAGCAAGGTGAGTATGGAGGGAATGTATTTCAATATATTAAAGGCCATATATGAGAGGCCCACAGCTAACATCAGACTTAATGGTGATGAAAAGCTGAAAGCTTCTTTTCTAAGTTCAGGAATAAGACAAGGATGCCCATGCGCTCCACTCTTATTCAACGTTATATTGGAAGTTCTAGCCAGAGCAATTAGGCAAAATTAGATAGATTACATACATAGCATCCAAATTGGAAAAAAAGAAGTAAAACCATCACTATTTGCAAATGACATGATATTATATAGAAAACTATGAAGACTCCAGCAAAAAACTGTTAGAACTAATAAATGAATTCAGTGAGGTTGCACAATACAAAATTAATATACAAAAACCTGTAGTGTTGCTATATACTAATAACAAACTAATCAGAAAGAGGAATTAAGAAAACAATCCCATTTACAATGGCACCAGAGAATAAAATAGGAATAAAGGAGGTGAAATACTTGTACCCTGAAAATTATACAGTATCAATGAAAGAAGCTGAAGTAGACAAATAAGATATTTGTGCTCATATCTGAAAGGAAAGATATTCTGTGCTCATGGATTGGAAGAATTAGTATTGTTTAAAAGTCCATACTGTCCAAAGCAATCTACAGATCCAGTGCTATCCCTATCAAAATTCCAATGGCATTTTTTGATAGAAATAGAACAAACAGTCCTAAAATTTGTATGAAACCACAAAGACTCAGAATAGCCAAAGCAGTCTGGAGAAAGAAGAACAAAGCTAGAGATATAATGCTCCCTGATTTCAGACTAGTTACAAAACTGTAGTAATCAGAACAGTATGGCATTGGCATAAAAACAGACACATAGATCAGTACAAAGGAATACAGAGCCCAGAAATAAACCCACACATATATGGTCAATTAATTTTTGACAAAAGAGCCAAGAGTATACAATAAAGAAGGGATAGTCTTTTCAACAAATGGTGTTTGTTGTGAAAACTGGACTACTATATTGCACTGTACACAAAAATTAACTCAAAATGGATTAATGACCTGAACATAAGACCTGAAACCTTAAAAATCCTAGAAGAAAAAATAGGTGGCAAGCTCCTTGACATTGGTCCTGGTGATGATTTTTTGGATTTGGTACCAAAAGCAAAGGAAACAAAAGCAAAGATAAGTGGTACTATATCAAACTGAAAATCTTCTGCACAACAGAGGAAACCGTCAACAAGATGAAAAGGCAACCTATGGAATGGGAGAAAATATTTGCAAATCATGTATCTGACAAAGGGTTAATATCCAAAATATATGAAGAACTCAAACAACTCAACAGCAAAATAACAATCCAATTAAAAAATGGGCAGAGGAGATCAATGGACATTTTTCCAAAGGTGACATACAGATGGCCAACAGGTGCATGAAAAGGTGCTCAACAGCACTAATCATCAGGAAAATGCAAATCAAAACTATGAGATACCACATCACACCTGGTAGAATGGCTACTGTCAAAAAGCTGAGCAATAACAACTGTTGGTGAGGCTATAGAGAAAAGGGAACCCTTGTGCATTGTTGGTAGGAATGTACATTGGTGTAGCCGCTATGGAAAACAATATGGAGGTTCCCCCAAAATTAAAAATAGAACTACCATATGATCTGGTAATTCTACTTCTGGGTATTTATTGGCGGAAAACAAAAGCACTAACTTGAAAGGATATCTGCACCCCCATGTTCATTGCAGCATTATTTACAATAACCAAGACATGGAAACAACTTGTGTCCATTGGTAGATGAATGGATAAAGAAAATGGTAAATATAGACAGTGGAATATTACTCAGCTATAAAAAAGGATATCCCATAATTTATATCACCTGGATGGACTTCGAGGGCATCATGCTAAGTGAGAAGTCAGATAGAGGAAAACAGATACCACATGCTTTCACTTATTTGTGGAGTCTCCCAAAATAAAAAAACCAATAAAATAAGATAAAATAAAATTCCCCAAAAACCCAACTGAATAGATACAGAGAGGCCAGGATTTGGGGGTGGGCAAAATGGGTGAAGTTGCTCAGAAAGCACAAAATTCCAGTCATTAAATAAGTTATGCAGATGTAATGTACAGCATGGTGACTATAGTTAATACTCTATTGTATATTTGAAAGTTGCTGAGAGTAGATGTTAAAAGTTCTGATAAGAAGAATATTTGTAACTATGTGGTGATAGACATTAATTTAGACATATTGTGGTCATTTCGTGACATGTACATATATGGAATCATTTTGTTGTACACCTAAAGCTAATGTAATGTTATGCATCAGTTACATCTCAATTTAAAAAAGAAGTAGTACAGTTTTATTGGGTGGTGTGAGGATTAAATTAAATGCCAGTAGAGTGTTATTTGCTGCTGCCTGTTACTTCTGTAGTTCCCTTTGGGACATCCACCCTCCCACCTTTTGCCTTACAGAGATCCATGTTAGACCTCTGGTTTTTCTGGTGTCTCACAGACCCATGTTCTCTTTCCCTGACCACCTAATCTTTACTTCCTCCTACTCTGCAATGGTATACTCATTTTTTTTTTTTATAAATTTATATATTTTTATTTATGTATTTTTGGCTGTGTTGGGTCTTTGTTGCTGCGCACGGTCTTTCTCTAGTTGCAGTAAGCAGGGGCTACTCTTCATTGCAGTGCGCGGGCTTCTCACTGCGGTGGCTTCTCTTGTTGCGGAGCACGGGTGTTAGGCGCGCGGGCTTCAGTAGTTGTGGCTTGCGGGCTCTAGAGTGCAGGCTTAGTAGTTGTGGCGCACAGGCTAAGTTGCTCCACGGCATGTGGGATCTTCCCAGACCAGGGCTCGAACCCGTGTCCCCTGCATTGGCAGGCAGATTCTTATCCACTGCGCCATCAGGGAAGCCCCTGTACTCATTTTTTTTTTAATTAATTTATTTATTTTTGGCTGTGTTGGGTCTTCGTTTCTGTGCGAGGGCTTTCTCTAGTTGCGGCGAGCGGGGGCCACTCTTCATCACGGTGCGCGGGCCTCTCACTGTCGCGGCCTCTCTTGTTGTGGAGCACAGGCTCCACACGTGCAGGCTCAGTAGTTGTGGCTCACGGGCCTAGTTGCTCCGCAGCACGTGGGATCTTCCCAGACCAGGGCTCGAACCCGTGTCCCCTGCATTGGCAGGCAGATTCTCAACCACTGTGCCACCAGGGAAGCCCTATACTCATTTTTAACATTGTTAAACTGTCTTCTCTCTTGTTTGAGTTTCTGTGTAAGTATTTCATTCTTAGCTTTCCCATTTTCTTTTCCCAAAAGATATAAGCTCCTTACGGTGTCTCTCACCATTGTAGGCTCTTAAAGTATTTGTAGACTTGACAGAATTTCATAAAAATGCAAACCATTAATGAGAACAGATTTTGGATTGAAGAAAAAACCGATTTTAGAATCTTTAAAGTGAATAAGTGCAAAGTAAATTAAGCAAGGCAGAAGTGTAGGCAGGAAAAATAAAACAGAATGTGTTTGCAAATGGAATATTAATGTTGGAGTTTGCAGGGGAAAATGAAAGAAAGGGAAGAGAATGGATGTGTCCTATTGGTCAGCTCTATCCTGCTTCAGACTATGCTAGACTTAGTTTGTTGACACTTGCCATGACTTTAGGGTGTATTTAATGTTGCTATGTATAATTATTTCTAAATAAATGTTTGCTTACCAGAGTTTGGAATATAATTATCTGGTTCCTTTAGTTCATTTACGAATGACCAAAGGGAAATAATATTTTATATCTGTAGTGCCAGTTTGGAGAATGGATGAGAATTTAGAATTTGAAAGTTTTTTCTTGAAGTATGGAAGTAACAGACTTACCTAACAGGCTAGGGAAGAAACCATTAAGAGTGTTTAGATTCCAGTTCATGTTGTAAAGAGTTTGGTAAGCTAAGCTAACTAAACTGTTTAGAGTCTGCTAAGGTATGTGAAATTAGATGTTAAGGAAAAAATGTCTGATAGTCAGATTTCAACTATTTATAATGGTGGTTTAGACATAGATTTTTATTTTTAGTCAACTTCGTAACCACTTAGTAACAACGCAGGAAATATGAAACCCAGAGGTGTCATGAAAAGTCCATTTGCCTGGTGTTTTCGTACCAGGAAATTCGTGTGCCATCTGGCCCACCCAGCTCATGGCTCCTTGGTTTTTCTGGATCATTAATTAATCACATTTGAGTGGCAAAAGGGTTTGAGGCTTTTAGAAAGCACAAAAAGAGGAGTAAACATTAAACGGATAGTGATTTAAAAAGTTACCGAGTCATGGATTAAACTAAAACCCTCCCTGACATATTCCTCATGATTTCAAAGTAGATTGTCATATAATCCTACTGTTCTCAAACTGCAATGAGGTAGTGGTGAAAACTAGGAACAACCATAAATTGGGGAATATATCTAGATTGTTCAGAATGAGATCAGGGAGAAGAAAGAAGTAACAACATGGCCTCTGATGAATGCTTTTATCCACTCTCAGTTTGTTCAAGGCATGCAAAGTCTGAGTGTATCCTTAGAGGCTCCTGTGGTGGTCCTGTTTTAGCTGGATAATTGAAACTGTGTCAGAGGCTCTTCCTGAGTCCGGCCTCCCTGAGTATAACCTGTCTCCCAAAATATTAAAATTTTTTGGTCAAATCTGATTTATAGAAATAACTGGAATTTTAAAACTATGCCTTTGGCATTTTATAAGCATTCTTCTCTTTTTAAAGACCATGAATAAAAACTACTCGGTTAAAATCTATTGTACACCTTGCCCAATACACTGGAGAAACAGTGGTTATAGCGCATGCTGCTATTACACATGAACATGCTGCAAAACCGGCATCATACATTAGTTGGAAAGATAATCCATTTTATGTGGTCAAAATTTCAGTTTTAACTGTATTTAATGTATAAGTGTTAGATGTAAATTCAAAGATATTTCTCACACAGTTTTAAGAATCACTAGATTTACTGAAGTCACCTTAATTTTATTAACTATTACATAGTACGTACAAAGAATGGATAATTTTCTATTTGAGATATTTACAGTTTATAATACCCAACTTCATCTCCAGCGAGAGGGAAAACTCTCCCTCTCCTACCCAGCTTCCTCCTACTTAAAATGGACGTTCACTAAAACTAGAACCATCTTTAAGCCATGAATGTCTTTGACACCATTCAGTTTGGTGGACCCTTTTAAAATTTAACAACACTTCATGCTGCTCTCCTATTTTACAACTCAGAGAATAAGATGAATACATTTCTATATTGAAGTAAGACTCTCCTCAAGAGTCGGTATCAGTAACACCCCACTCCTACCAGTTTCTTCGGTATATCCGAGGCATCAGTTTCATTACCTGCATCAGGTAAGTGAGGAATTACTAGTTACTAGTCACCCTGAGTAACAGCTGCTTGAGATTTCCTGGAAGGAATCTTTACAGCAGGGGTCCCCAACCCCCGGGCCGAGGACCGGTACCAGTGTGCGGTCTGTTAGTCACCGGACCGCACAGCAGGAGGTGAGCAGAGGGTGAGCGAGCCAAGCTTCATCTGCTGCTCCCTATCGCTCTCATTACCGCCTAAACCATCACCCCCCACCCCTCACCCCCCACCCCGTACATGGAAAAATTGTCTTGCACAAAACCGGTCCCTGGTGCCAAAAAGGTTGGGGACCGCTACTCTACAGCACATATATTTGACACTCCCTCTGTGACCTATCTTCAAAGGTGACTTTTAGTCAAGGATTCCTAGCTACTTAATTACTAAACTGTAGTTCTTACTCTTACAGCAAATTTTCTTGTCACCTGGCCACAAGAGACTGATTATTTTATTGCTTCCTACTGTATCTAAATCATGGAAGGTTTCACACCACCCTTCTTTCCTGTGTTGTTGCATTTGTTACTAAATACCTAAAGGCCAGAGAGGATGTTTTACTATTTTTTTTTTTTTTTTTTTTTTTTTTTTTTTTTTTTTTAGAAATTTCATGTAATGTCTGAAACATTTATATTAACATATTTCCATACATATTTCCATACAAGTACAAATATAAGATTTTTAGAAATTTCATGTAATGTCTGAAACATTTATATTAACATATTTCCATACATATTTCCATACAAATACAAATATGATTTTTAGAAATTTCATGTAATGTCTGAAACATTTATATTAACATATTTCCATACATATTTCCATACAAATACAAATATAAGATTTTTAGAAATTTCATGTAATGTCTGAAACATTTATATTAACATGTTTCCATACAAATAACCCAATGAAAGTTTAGTATTAGTTGTTTTGTTTGTTTTTTTATACTGCAGGTTCTTATTAGGCATCAGTTTTATACACATCAGTGTATACATGTCAATCCCAATCGCCCAATTCAGCACACCACCATCCCCACCCCACCGCAGTTTTCCCCCCTTGGTGTCCATATGTCCATTCTCTACATCTGTGTCTCAACTACTGCCCTGCAAACTGGCTCATCTGTACCATTTTTCTAGGTTCCGCATACATGCATTAATATACGATATTTGTTTTTCTCTTTCTGACTTACTTCACTCTGTATGACAGTCTCTAGATCCATCCACGTCTCAACAAATGACTCAATTTCGTTCCTTTTTATGGCTGAGTAATATTCCATTGTATATATGTACCACATCTTCTTTATCCATTCGTCTGTTGATGGGCATTTAGGTTGCTTCCATGACCTGGCTATTGTAAATAGTGCTGCAATGAACATTCGGGTGCATGTGTCTTTTTGAATTACGGTTTTCTCTGGGTATATGCCCAGTAGTGGTATTGCTGGGTCATATGGTAATTCTATTTTTAGTTTTTTAAGGAACCTCCATATTGTTCTCCATAGTGGCTGTATCAATTTACATTCCCACCAACAGTGCAAGAGGGTTCCCTTTTCACCACACCCTCTCCAGCATTTGTTGTTTGTAGATTTTCTGATGATGCCCATTCTAACAGGAGTGAGGTGATACCTCATTGTAGTTTTGATTTGCATTTCTCTAATAATTAGTGATGTTGAGCATCTTTTCATGTGCTTCGTGGCCATCTGTATGTCTTCTTTGGAGAAATGTCTATTTAGGTCTTCTGCCCATTTTTGGATTGGGGTGTTTGTTTCTTTGATATTGAGCTGAATGAGCTGTTTATATATTTTGGAGATTAATCCTTTGTCCGTTGATTCATTTGCAAATATTTTCTCCCATTCTGAGGGTTGTCTTTTCGTCTTGTTTATGGTTTCCTTTGCTGTGCAAAAGCTTTGAAGTTTCATTAGGTCCCATTTGTTTATTTTTGTTTTTATTTCCATTACTCTAGGAGGTGGATCAAAAAAGATCTTGCTGTGATTTATGTCAAAGAGTGTTCTTCCTATGTTTTCCTCTAAGAGTTTTATAGTGTCCACTCTTATATTTAGGTCTCTAATCCATTTTGAGTTTATTTTTGTGTATGGTGTTAGGGAGTATTCTAATTTCATTCTTTTACATGTAGCTGTCCAGTTTTCCCAGCACCACTTATTGAAGAGACTGTCTTTTCTCCATTGTATATCTTTGCCTCCTTTGTCATAGATTAGTTGACCATAGGTGCGTGGGTTAATCTCTGGGCTTTCTATCTTGTTCCATTGATCTATGTTTCTGTTTTTGTGCCAGTACCATATTGTCTTGATTACTGTAGCTTTGTAGTATAGTCTGAAGTCAGGGAGTCTGATTCCTCCAGCTCCATTTTTTTGCCTCAAGACTGCTTTGCCTATTCGGGGTCTTTTGTGTCTCCATACAAATTTTAAGATGATTTGTTCTAGCTCCGTAAAAAATGCCATTGGTAATTTGATAGGGATTGCATTGAATCTGTAGATTGCTTTGGGTAGTATACTCATTTTCACAATGTTGATTCTTCCAATCCAAGAACATGGTATATCTCTCCATCTGTTGGTATCATCTTTAATTTCTTTCATCAGTGTCTTATAGTTTTCTGCATACAGGTCTTTTGTCTCCCTAGGTAGGTTTATTCCTAGGTATTTTATTCTTTTTGTTGCAATGGTAAATGGGAGTGTTTCCATAATTTCTCTTTCAGATTTTTCATCATTAGTGTATAGGAATGCAAGAGATTTCTGTGCATTAATTTTGTATCCTGCAACTTTACCATATTCATTAATTAGCTCTAGCAGTTTTCTGGTGGCAGTTTTAGGATTCTCTATGTATAGTATCATGTCATCCGCAAACAGTGACAGTTTTACTTCTTCTTTTCCAATTTGTATTCCTTTTATTTCTTTTTCTTCTCTGATTGCCGTGGCTAGGACTTCCAAAACTATGTTGAATAATAGTGGTGAGAGTGGACATCCTTGTCTCGTTCCTGATCTTAGAGGAAATGCTTTCAGTTTTTCACCATTGAGAATGATGTTTGCTGTGGGTTTGTCATATATGGCCTTTATTATGTTGAGGTAGGTTCCCTCTATGCCCACTTTCTGGAGAGTTTTTATCAGAAATGGGTGTTGAATTTTGTCAAAAGCTTTTTCTGCATCTATTGAGATGATCATATGGTTTTTATTCTTCAATTTGTTAATATGGTGTATCACATTGATTGATTTGCGTATATTGAAGAATCCTTGCATCCCTGGGATAAATCCCACTTGATCGTGGTGTATGATCCTTTTAATGTGTTGTTGGATTCTGTTTGCTAGTATTTTGTTGAGGATTTTTGCATCTATATTCATCAGTGATATTGGTCTGTAATTTTCTTTTTTTGTAGTGTCTTTGTCTGGTTTTGGTATCAGGGTGATGGTGGCCTCATAGAATGAGTTTGGGAGTGTTCCTTCCTCTGCAATTTTTTGGAAGAGTTTGAGAAGGATGGGTGTTAGCTCTTCTCTAAATGTTTGATAGAATTCACCTGTGAAGCCATCTGGTCCTGGACTTTTGTTTGTTGGAAGATTTTTAATCACAGTTTCAATTTCATTACTTGTGATTGGTCTGTTCATATTTTCTATTTCTTCCTGGTTCAGTCTTGGAAGGTTATACCTTTCTAAGAATTTGTCCATTTCTTCCAGGTTGTCCATTTTATTGGCATAAAGTTGCTTGTAGTAGTCTCTTAGGATGCTTTGTATTTCTGCAGTGTCTGTTGTAACTTCTCCTTTTTCATTTCTGATTTTATTGATTTGAGTCCTCTCCCTCTTTTTCTTGATGAGTCTGGCTAATGGCTTATCAATTTTGTTTATCTTCTCAAAGAACCAACTTTTAGTTTTATTGATCTTTGCTATTGTTTTCTTTGTTTCTATTTCATTTATTTCTGCTCTGATCTTTATGATTTCTTTCCTTCTGCTAACTTTGGGTTTTGTTTGTTCTTCTTTCTCTAGTTTCTTTAAGTGTAAGGTTAGATTGTTTACTTGAGCTTTTTCTTGTTTCTTTAGGTAGGCTTGTATAGCTATAAACTTCCCTCTTAGAACTGCTTTTGCTGCATCCCATAAGTTTTGGGTCGTCGTGTTTTCATTGTCATTTGTCTCTAGGTATTTTTTGATTTCCTCTTTGATTTCTTCAGTGATCTCTTGGTTATTTAGTAACGTATTGTTTAGCCTCCATGTGTTTGTCCTTTTTACGTTTTTTTCCCTGTAATTCATTTCTAATCTCATAGCGTTGTGGTCAGAAAAGATGCTTGATATGATTTCAATTTTCTTAAATTTACTGAGGCTTGATTTGTGACCCAAGATGTGATCTATCTTGGAGAATGTTCCGTGCGCACTTGAGAAGAACGTGTAATCTGCTGTTTTTGGATGGAATGTCCGATATATATCAATTAAATCTATCTGGTCTATTGTGTCATTTAAAGCTTCTGTTTCCTTATTTATTTTCATTTTGGATGATCTGTCCATTGGTGTAAGTGAGGTGTTAAAGTCCCCCACTATTATTGTGTTACTGTCGATTTCCTCTTTTATAGCTGTTAGCAGTTGCCTTATGTATTGAGGTGCTCCTATGTTGGGTGCATATATATTTATAATTGTTATATCTTCTTCTTGGATTGATCCCTGGATCATTATGTAGTGTCCTTCCTTGTCTCTTGTAACATTCTTTAATTTAAAGTCTATTTTATCTGATATGAGTATAGCTACTCCAGCTTTCTTTTGATTTCCATTTGCATGGAATATCTTTTTCCATCCCATCACTTTCAGTCTGTATGTGTCCCTAGGTCTAAAGTGGGTCTCTTGTAGACAGCATATATATGGGTCTTGTTTTTGTATCCATTCAGCCAGTCTATGTCTTTTGGTTGGGGCATTTAATCCATTCACGTTTAAGGTAATTATCGATATGTATGTTCCTATGACCATTTTCTTAATTGTTTTGTGTTTGTTTTTGTAGGTCCTTTTCTTCTCTTGTGTTTCCCACTTAGAGAAGTTCCTTTAGCATTTGTTGTAGAGCTGGTTTGGTGGTGCTGAATTCTCTTAGCTTTTGCTTGTCTGTAAAGCTTTTGATTTCTCCATCAAATCTAAATGAGATCCTTGCCGGGTAGAGTAATCTTGGTTGTAGGTTCTTCCCTTTCATCACTTTAAGTATATCATGCCACTCCCTTCTGGCTTGCAGAGTTTCTGCTGAGAAATCAGCTGTTAACCTTATGGGAGTTCCCTTGTATGTTATTTGTCGTTTTTCCCTTGCTGCTTTCAATAACTTTTCTTTGTCTTTAATTTTTGCCACTTTGATTACTATGTGTCTCGGCGTGTTTCTCCTTGGGTTTATCCTGTATGGGACTCTCTGCGCTTCCTGGACTTGGGTGGCTATTTCCTTTCCCATGTTAGGGAAGTTTTCGACTATAATCTCTTCAAATATTTTCTCTGGTCCTTTCTCTCTCTCTTCTCCTTCTGGGACCCCTATAATGCGAATGTTGTTGCGTTTAATGTTATCCCAGAGGTCTCTTAGGCTGTCTTCATTTCTTTTCATTCTTTTTTCTTTAGTCTGTTCCGCAGCAGTGAATTCCATCATTCTGTCTTCCAGGTCACTTATCCGTTCTTCTGCCTCAGTTATTCTGCTATTGATTCCTTCTAGTGTAGTTTTCATTTCAGTTATTGTATTGGTCATCTCTGTTTGTTTGTTCTTTAATTCTTCTAGGTCTTTGTTAATCATTTCTTGCATCTTCTCAATCTTTGCCTCCATTCTTATTCCAAGGTCCTGGATCATCTTCACTATCATTATTCTGAATTCTTTTTCTGGAAGGTTGCCTATCTCCACTTCATTTAGTTGTTTTTCTGGGGTTTTTTCTTGTTCCTTCATCTGGTACATAGCCCTCTGCCTTTTCATCTTCTCTATCTTTCTGTAACTGTGGTTTTTGGTCCACAGGCTGCAGGATTATAGTTTTCCTTGCTTCTGTTGTCTGCCCTCTGGTGGTTGAGGCTATCTAAGAGGCTTGATGGGAGGCTCTGGTGGTGGGTAGAGCTGACTGTTGCTGTGGCGGTCAGAGCTCAGTAAAACCTTAATCCACTTGACTGTTGATGGGTGGGGCTGGGTTCCCTCCCTGTTGCTGTGGCGGTCAGAGCTCAGTAAAACCTTAATCCACTTGACTGTTGATGGGTGGGGCTGGGTTCCCTCCCTGTTGGCTGTTTTGCCTGAGGCAACCCAACACTGGAGCCTACCCGTGCTCTTTGGTGGGGTCAATGGCAGACTCTGGGAGGGCTCACGCCAAGGAGAACTTCCCAGAACCTCTGCTGCCAGTGTCCTTATCCCCACGGTGAAACAGAGCCACCACTCGCCTCTGCAGGAGACCCCCCAACACCAGCAGGTAGGTCTGGTTCAGTCTCCCCCAGGCTCACTGCTCCTTCCCCTGGGTCCTGATGCACACATTACTTTGTGTGTGCCCTCCAAGAGTGGGGTCTCTGTTTCCCCCAGTCCCGTCAAAGTCCTGCAATCCAATTCCCACTAGGCTTCAAAGTCTGATTCTCTAGGAATTCCTCCTCCCGTTGCCTGACCCCCAGGTTGGGAAGCCTGACGTGGGGCTCAGAACCTTTACTCCAGTGGGTGGACTTCTGTGGTATAAGTGTTCGCCAGTCTGTGAGTCACCCACCCAGCAGTTACGGGGTTTGATTTTACTCTGCTTGCGCCCCTCCTACCGTCTCACTGTGGCTTCTCCTCTGTCCTTGGACGTGGGGTATCCTCCTTGGTGAAGTCCAGGGTCTTCCTGTCAATGATGGTCCAGCAGTCAGTTGTGATTCTGGTGCTCTCGCAAGAGGGAGTGACAGCACGTCCTTCTACTCCGCCATCTTGGTTAATCTCCCTGTTTTACTATTTTTAACAATGTATTTCTATGATACACACATCCCATGACAGAGAATGAAAATACCTCATATTGCCTTCCTCAGCCTCCTATCAGCCAGTCCCACCAAAGGGACCTAATAGGGAGACTCCTTGTTAGAAGGTTCTGGGAAAGATTTTCCTCCTTAATAAGAGAAAAGAGGTTCATGAAGGGACAGTGCCTCTCCTTTTCTACTTTGGGACATTATTGTGAGAGTACATCATACTTGGAGCTCCTGCAACCATCTTGCATCCAAGAGGATGGCCAAATAGAATGTGAGAGCCTGGCTTCTCAACCAGCCTTGGGGCCAGACTTCATTTTATGTGAGACACATACACCCAGAGTGTTTATATGACTTTCAGATTGGTATTCTGTTATTTATAGCCCAAAGCATCCTGATACATACAGCTTCTTTCCCACATTTCACCAATCTATAAAGAAAAGTATCCAACGATTGATTTAGTCATTCAGTAAATGTTATTATAATAGTTATCATGAATTAAGATTTTTATGAAAACTGTCAGAAGAAATATAGTAGACAGTATATTAAAATGTTTTAGTTCTATGGCTAGATATCACATACAACTCTGTGTATTTTCAGATACATAACAGATCATTTTCATCTTAGCTGTTCTACTGCTAGTTGAAAAATAAGTTTTTGTAGTTGATTTTGTAGTTTCAGTTGCCAGGGTTGCTTGGCTGAGATGAGTATTGATGCTTTTTTTTTTTTTTTTTGCCAGGGAGGGAGGGAAACCCATTGGGAACAAAGGTTTAATTTAGTTAAGTCATATGCCAGGCAGTATACCAGGATTATACTTCTTTCTAGAATTACATTGAGAACTAAGTAATTTTTTGTGATTGCACTGAGATCTAAGTAACTTAAATGAAGCTTTTGTTTTGACTGTGTTAGCTGAGTTCTTAACAAAGCTCAAGTTCTGAGCTGTGTGGAAGTTGACAGATCCTTTGGTTGGGAGACATGGTCCTGGGCTTTAAGGTTATTCAGTCAGTTACTTACTGGAGTTATACTACAGTTGCTTACCTAAATTGGATATCCCGTTGATGTGTACCATCTCTAATGCCTCAGTCAGCTGTACTGCTTCAGGCTGCGAGGCATTCCAGATGTGAGCTGTGAAGCATATTTTGACTCTAGGCCTTTCAGTACCCTCAGTTGTACTGAAAATTGAAGAGTTTCTTTGCCTAAATTAATAAGTAGATTCTAAAAACTACCTAAAATGCATGTTTTTATAAAGGGCAATTTTAGGAGAAAGAAGTAAAAGAATTTGGGGGGAGCTTTAGGGTTTTCAGTCCACTTTGCATTTAGTAGAGAAGCACAAATAAAGTCAGTCTTACAATGATCAGTTAGAGCCAACTTTGAAAAGGGTGTTTTACAATAATAGTAAAAAGATAGGAGAGATGGACCCAATGTACTTCATAGTTTGTTTTTCAACCTTAATTTCAATAGATAACTTGATTCTAGTGCCTTCAGTTTTCCTTTCACTTGTGGCTAAGTAAGTACCTATAAATTGTAATGATATTTTTAAAGAGAAAGGCAGCATTGTAATACTGGGGAAAAATTGAATTAGCTGTTGTGTTTATTATATATGTCATTGTTAAGGGAGCTTACGAAACCCAATGTGGCCTTTTTTCCCTTGTTTATTCTTGTCCTTAAATCTTATGGGAATTATTTTCCTTATGCTTGAAGTCAGATATTTCTGAGAGTCATACAGTTGTGTAATGAATACCAGGCAGGGACATATCATGTAGCCAAGATTTAACATGTCCTTCCACAATAAAAATAATGTCCCAACTATATCTTAGAAATGTGGTTACTGATAATCTTCAACTATTACAATCAAATAAACGGCATAGTAAGTGAATCCCAAGTAAGAACACTTAGGTCTTTGATTTTAGAATGCAAAATAGCTGTTATTCATGTATTTTTAAATTACAGTAGTTTGCATTAACATTAGATGTTCTTAAATACCTTTTTATATGGAATAATTTTAGGTTTATTGAATGTTTGCAAAGACAGTACAGAAAATTTTCCTATTTTCACCCATCTTCCCCTGATGTTAACCTCTTACGCAGCTGTGGAACATTTGTCAAAACAAAAGATTAACATGGGCACGATACTATTAACTAAACTACAGACTTTATTTAGATTTCACCAGTGTTTCCATTAATGTCCTTTTTCTGTTCTGGGATCCAGTTGAGGATCCCTTTTTTTTTTTTTTTTTTTTTTTAAGTCACCATGTCTCTGTAGTCTTCCTCCATTCTGTGGCAGTCTGTCTTTATTTTAGTGCTTTTGAAGAGAACTGGTCGGATATTTTGT
This sequence comes from Balaenoptera ricei, assembly GCF_028023285.1. Classification (NCBI taxonomy): domain Eukaryota; kingdom Metazoa; phylum Chordata; class Mammalia; order Artiodactyla; family Balaenopteridae; genus Balaenoptera; species Balaenoptera ricei. Next base: position 78,546,164 of record NC_082651.1, on the reverse strand, counting down.
AGAATGTCCCTCATTTTGAGTTTGTTTCGCATTTGTTTTTCATGACATTTTCTCATGATTAGTTGGGGGTTTTGGGTTTTGGGAAAAAGCCCCATGGATATGAAGTGACTTTCTCATCGCATCAGGAGGGTTCATGATATCAACCTGGCTTATCACGGGTGATGTTAATTGTAATCATTTGGTTAAGGTGGTGTCTGCCAGGGTTCTGCACCACAGAGTTAATGTTTTCTCCTCTCTCTCTGTATTTTATTCGGTAGGGCTGGTTGTGGGCAGGGGGAATTAAGCTTCACCTCCTTGGAGTGGGGAGCATGTACCTATTTTATTTGCAATTCTGTGAAGGAGATTTGTCCCTTCTCAATCATTTAATTATGCCAGTATGAACTTATTTATTTTATTCTTTGGGTTATAATCCAGTACTATTGTTATTTATTTTGTTGCTGAAATTGTTCCAGCTTTGGCCATTGGGAGTTTTTGCAGGTTGGCTCTTATGTCCTTTTGGGTCCCCATATTTTTTTTTTCCTTTTAATCATTTTCTTATTTTCTGGTGGTACAAGATTCTTGTATTTTTCCCTGCCCCAGCCCTAGACTCAGCATTTTCCTAAGGAACCTTAGTTCCTTTGATTAAAGAAAGGTGTTAGAAACTAAGATCTGGGCACTGATTGTGCTCTGTATTAGTTTTCTATTACTGCTTGTTCCGTGAATGGAGTCACCTTAAACCACACATATTTATTATCTCACAGTTCTGGAGGTCAGAAGTCTGATGTGGGGCTCACTGGCCTAAAATCAAGGTATTTGCAGGACCAAATCCTTTCTGTAGGCTCTGTGTAGAGTCTGTTTCCTTGACATTTCCAGTTCCTATTGGTCACCCACATTCTTTGGCTTCTGGCTCCCTTCCTCCATCTTTAAGGCCAGCAAGAACCAGTTGAGTCCTCCTCACATTGCCTCACTCTGGCACTGAGTCTTTCCCTGCCTCCATCTTCCACTTTTAAGGACCTTTATGATTACGTTGGGCCCACCAGGCTAATCCAGGATAATCTCCCTATTTTAAATTCAGCAGATTAGCAACCGTAATTCTTCTTTGCCATGTAATGTATTCACACTTCTGGGAATTAGGATGTGGATATCTTTTGTGGGGGCATTATTCTGCCAGCCACATGCTGGTGGCTACTGCCTCTCTCGGTGTATAGAGCTAGTAATATATGTAGCTTAGGAATCAGTTTTGCAACAGGAACAGATATCTCAGATGGCACTTCATCTATAATATTGATTAAATGGCAAATCTCACGTAGTATGAAAAACAGGTTTTTGGTTCCACCATAGGGTAAACCCCGAAACTGTAATCATAACCAAGAAATCGCATCTTGCCAACCAAAAGCCATCAATAAATAGGTATTTCTTCAATGTCAAGCAAGACTTTCTACTCTCTGCAGGTAGATATAATCATCTCTTTGTGGAGTCTAGTGAAATCTGCAGTAAGGGTGGTTTTATCCATTTTGTGGTTTTTCAAATTTGAAATTATATTTAGAATTGAGTTTCCTTTAGGATATTATTTAATTGTCTGCTCATATTTTATACTTTGATTTCTGTCTTGTATTTTCAGCACAAGCACATTTGAAACCTGATGATATAGGCATGCTCTAAAAGGATTATTGCAGGAAAAAGTCATAGAATTGATTATCTGCCTCCTCCCCATGTTTTTAAAAGCCAGAGCCTCATGTAAGTTAATCATCTTAGACGAAGGATGTAGAGAGCATTACCTAATTTCAAATGTGAGTTCAAAGAAGACAGAGCTTCCCTAACTTGGCGTAGCATTTTGCTAAATGCTGACATAGGTTGAAATTCTGAGAACTAGAACTTACTTGTTCTGTATTTATTTGTATAACCATTGTTATGCACAACCACACAGTCAGCAAACATAGTATTTGCTTATGATTGTTGTGATACGAGTTTATATAAAATTTGCATCTGTTCATATAATCACTCATTCTCATTTAATAGAGGCCTATGGGTAATATTCCCTTGGTTGCATCCACACCCTCTATTCAGAATTGAAAATATGTTGGAGAGAACAGTTTGTTTTATCTCTTGCACATTGCTTTTTGTTTCTGGTATTGCATTCATAGTCCTATAGTAAATACCGTAATGAATAAGTACATGGACAACAATGATGAATTAATCTGGTTTTGAAGTTCAGTTTTTAGTACAATAGGTGAGTAGTATAGATATTTTTATGATTCTCATAACTACAGTTGACCCTTGAACAATACAGGTTTGAACTGCACGGGTCCATTTACCTGTGGTTTTTTTGTCAATAAATACGTACTACAGTACCATACAATTTGTGGTTGGTTGAATCGTGGATGCGTAACCATGGATATGGAGGGGATGATTGTAAAGTTATAAGTGGATTTTAGACTGTGCTTGGGGGTAGGCACCCCTAACCCCCATGTTGACCAGGGGTTAACTGTATATTCATCTACACTAAAATGAAAAAAGGATGAATGGATAAAGAAGATGTGGCACATATATACAATGGAATATTACTCAGCCATAAAAAGGAACGAAATTGGGTCATTTGTAGGGACGTGGATGGACCTAGAGACTGTCATACAGAGTGAAGTAAGGTCAGAAAGAGAAAAACATATGTTGTGTATTAGCACATATAAGTGGAATCTAGAAGAACGGTACAGATGAATTGGTTTGCAAGGCGGAAATAGAGACACAGATGTAGAGAACAAACGTATGGACACGAAGGGGGGAAAGTGGTGGTGGGGTGATGGTGGGATGAATTGGGAGACTGGGATTGACATATATACACTAATATGTATAAAATGGATAACTAATAAGAACCTGCTGTATAAAAAATAAATACAATAAAATTCAAAAAAAACGGAAAAAGAAAATGCTGAAAAGCGCTTACTTTTTATGGAGAAAGAATGCATAATGTTAAAAATACACTCAAGTAAATTGGTTTTTTTTTTTTTTTTTCCTAGCCGACTCTAAAACTTGATAAAAGAAAATTTAAGCCAAGCAAAACCAGGTTCTAAAATTATGGAATACCTTTGGACAATAGAGTACGCTTAGAGATTACTCCTGTCTGCTTTGAGAATGCAGTGCTGGTAACGTAAATGGGATTTTTGAAAGAAGATGGTGGTAACAGAGCCATGCCAGCATCCACAGAATCTATTTTTATAAACCTGCCAGGCTCTCAGTACTTGTCTGAGAAATTCAGGTGATAGACGGAATATCCTCCAATGGAAAAAGTATAAAACAGGCAAGTTATATAGACTAATTTCAAATGACAGGATCAGTTGCACTGTCATTTATCAGCCCATAGACATGAAATAGATGTCATAAAACTGTATGAGGACCTCAAGAATGTTAAGAAAAATCTGGATATTGCTTTAAACGTGAATAACATGTGTATTGATGGCAATGAAATGAGAAGAAAAAGACTCACGAGGTCTTCCTTTGGTTTTTGTGAGAGGGAGAAAACATTTAAGCTAAAGGGAGTAAAACAGATTCAAAAGCATTAGTGATGTGTAATGTATAAATGGAACATGAGAAGGCAAAGCACAAAGGGGAAGAATCATCACACCTTCAGAGGAGATATCCAAGAGGCTGACTGATTTAGTCATTTTACTTCCCTTTCTGGGATTTCTGAAACATATACATAATGTTTGAAAAGTTTTATGACACAGCCCCATGGGTTTTCCTCCTGCTCCCTTCCCCCAAGGGAGCAACAGATATTCTCACTTGGAATGGAGAAATACACTCAACCTGTCAGTATTGTTCAGTCTAGAACATCCTTTACAAATATGAGGACAATGCAGAATTAACATTTGAGAAAAATACACAGCTTTAAAGAAGGTCTAGGAATAAACTCTCTGAGGAATAGACATTTCTCTGAGGAGAATTTATACTGTGTTTAACTAATACCCTTAGAGAGATTCAAGTATATATTGCAAAGAGGCTGTTTAGTACAGTGGTTAAAAACATCAGCTTTGGAGCCAGACTGCCTGCATTTGAAACCTGATTTTACCACTTACTAGTTCTGTGAGTCTCAGTGTGCCTTAGTTACCTCATCCATAAGATAGGAATAATAATTTTACCTAATTCATAAAGTTGTCTTGATAATTAATTGAATTAATGAAAAATGCTTAGAACAGTACTAGGCACATAGTAACCATTCAATAAACATTTTTTAAAAATTACTCCTCTTTGTACTTGTCATAGCTTATTATAGTTTTTGCTGTTTGTCCATAAAATTTGAAAATTAAAGAGTTGATTGCTGAAATAAACTCAAATAGTAGACTAGAAACAGCTGAAGATCAAATTAATGAGTTAGATGACCAAGCTAAAAGATTTTCCTTAAACACAGCATCAAATGAAGGGAGATAAAAAGTATGAGAGGACAAAACCAGAAGTTTTAACATCTATCTAAGAGAAGTTCCAAATAGAAAGTCTGAGAGAATGAAGAAGAGAAAAAATAGTGTCTTCTTACATAATGGAAGGAATATTCCCAATGTTAAAGAGACTCATATTGGAAGAGTGTACCAACTGCTGAGCAGAATTAATAAAAAAGTTGCATACTGGTGAAGTTTCACAAAACCAAGGATAAAGAGAAAATAAAGCTTCCAGAGGGAAAAAAATTATCTACAGAAATCAGATTGATTGATCAGACTTCTATAAGAAGACTGGGAAAAACAGCTTTGAAATTCTGAGGGGAAAATGATTTAAAATATCAAGTTCTGTTTTAAGCCAAGCTAGCCTCCAAAATTGAGAACGAAATAAAATACATTTCATAAATGCAAAAACTCAAACATTTTTTTGAAACAGGTTCCTTAAGGAGGACTAACAGAAGGACATAGGATATAAGAAACAATGATAAGAAGAGAAGCCAACAAACTTAACCCGAGTCAAGTCTAAATAATTAAAAATCGTTCTGTGAAGCATAAGGAATAGTAGTAGTAATAATAATAGCAATTTGGAGGAACTATTGGATGATTTCTACAAATCTTGGAAGAGGGACAAGAGGAAGGCATAATTTTTTGTTTGGGGGAAGATTATTTATTAACTCAAAGTTGATAGAATTATTTAAGTTTAAATGTTTGTAAAAATAGAAAGGTGAAAAAATTTTAAGCATAACCTTTAAAATAATAAAATAGAGTTTATAATTTCCAAAACACTAGCATAGGGGTGGGCAATTGTGAATGGGAACTTTTTTGGTTACATTTTTATGTTCCTTGATGCAATATCCTTGGTATTATTGTAACTTCCTAATCATAATAATGACAATAACTATTACTTATTGAATACTTTGTGCTAAATAATCTTAATTTATTTCTTAAAACAACTCCTATCAGGTAAATACTGTTGCAGCATTATGCTTATTTTTATGTTTGGGGTCAATGAGGGACAAAGGCTTAAAGCTGAACAGCTGGTTTGTGGTGGAACTATGATTCTAACCCAGGCAATCTCATTCCAGAGTTATACCACCTACAAACTGCGCTGTGGATGTAGGTGTCCTCAGGTAAAAGAGGAGACATGTAAGAGGGGGCAAGTGTGGGATCAATTCCAGTACAGGTGGATATGACTGACAATAAATACAGTGGGTGAGCAGCAACTGGACACATTATCAGCAAGACCTATACTAACATGTGGATTATTTGGGAATATGCTTATTTATATTTGTAGAATACAGTATTCTAGTTTGGACTTAATTCAAACCAAATAAAGTCCTACAGTTTTTTAAATCATGATTTAATGATAATTTTATATATTCTTAGGGTACTACTGTATTTACTAAATGATAATAACTATTATTTTAGTTGTGTTTTTAAGAAACTACCACTCATCCCCTCTAGCTGAACTAGTAAAAGTATATTGCAAAGATACACATGACAGTAAGGGAGATGGACTCTTGTGGGATATCCAAGAGGTGAACCCAAAGACTGGCCAGCCATTGTGGAAGACTATCTTTTGTTCTTGATCACAATCAGCTTTAGGTGCCTCAGCAGCAGTTGTTGTTTAGGTCCTCACTATAGTGTACTACCTTTATTTTGCCTCAGGTGCTACTGTCTCTATTATCTGCTTTTTTTGTCCATCCATTTGTCTTATATACCAACTTGTTTTCTCCATGGTCCCACGTAAAATTCCTGAGAGAGAACATTTGGCCAAGACAGTTACTGTGTATGTGTCAAGGGTTTCACGCTTCATGGACTATTGAATAGACTATTGATTGTCCGCCTTAAGTCAGATATTTACCACAGTAGTTCTAGTCATTTCTGGCCAGGGAGGGATGCCAGCTGGGAAAAACCTGGCTCGTCTAGAGCTGCCTCTTCAGTAGCAAGGTTGAATTCGCCTTAGAGAAAGGGAATGTGATCACAGCATATGCTCTAATTAACGTGTTCAGTAGCCATTGCATATTTTCTTTTTAAAATAGCTCTGAAGAAGAGATTACATTGAAAACAGCAATTGGATTTAGAAATTGAGTAGTATAGAAAGGGAAATACTAAAGACAATGCTTGTATACATGGCGTGAGAACAATCCCTTGCTTACTGCCTTGTAAGCCTGATAACACACAGTCATATATCTCTTGTAGGTAACTTGGTTAAAATATCTGTTTAAGTTAGGATTGTTAACTTTGGATGAGGTACTGATAGATATTAAGGAAGTTTTTCTCCTTGGTGTTTTAATAGCTAGGTTTTGCTTGAAAAGAGGTTTTTGAGAATTTTGCAAATTCCAGAATTTAGCAGACTCCTTTAAGAATATTCTCTGGTATATCTGTTATTTAATCCAAGATCAGTGCTGAATTTAAGGTATATCATGAGATGCTTATTATGAAAGTAACTAATTTATAGTAAAACTCTGAAGTATTATATTCAAAAATATGTGGATATTGGTATTAAAATTATACATAAATACTTGTTAAATTGCTTCTAGGTTGGGCCATGCAGGCTGCTGCCTATATCTTCATTCATAGGAAATGGAAGGATGACAAGAGCCATTTTGAAGACATGATTGATTATTTTTGTGATATCCATGAACCACTTCAACTCCTCATATTCCCAGAAGGGACTGATCTCACAGGTAAGGTAGCCTTGGTTTGGATCACAGAATTTTAAGACATGAAGGAACTCCAAAACTAGCTATCTAGTCTAAACTTCTCAGTCCTCAGATGAAGCAACTGAACACCAACAAGATTAATGGCCCATCCCTGGGGTCACTCAGTTAGTCAGCAGCACATCAGAACCCATAACTCCTGGTTTCCAGCCCACAGAGTTGTTTTTTTTTTTTTTTTTTTTTAGTATTTATTTTTGGTTGCATTGGGTCTTCATTGCTGCGCACAGGTTTTTTTTTTCTCTAGTTGCGGCGAGCGGGGGCTACTCTTTGTTGAGGGGCGCGGGCTTCTCATTGTGGTGGCCTCTCTTGTTGCGGAGCACAGGCTCTAGGTGCATGGGCTTCAGTAGTTGTGGCACGTGGGCTTCAGTGGTTGTGGCCTGTGGGCTCTAGAGCGCAGGCTCAGTAGTTGTGGCACACGGGCTTAGTTGCCCCGTGGCATGTGGGATCTTCCCGGACCAGGGCTCGAACCCATGTCCCCTGCATTAGCAGGCTGATTCTTAACCACTGCGCCGCCAGGGAAGCCCAGCCCACAGAGTTTATGATGGGCAACTCCAAGAGGTATTATTTATACTTGCCATCTTAGAGCTTTATATTTTAAGTCTCGGTATACTTTAAATATCAGCCTTTTACTTTATATAATTTGTATATAACCACAAAAAACCCCAAGTAGCCAAAACAATCTTGAAAAAGAAGAACAAAGCCTAGTTTTAAAATATCTATTCTCTGTCCTCTTCCAAGATCCATATTTATCCATTAGACCCTTTTTTTTCCAACTTCTTTCTTATAAGAAAAGGATCTGGGCTTCCCTGGTGGTGCAGTGGTTAAGAATCCGCCTGCCAATGCAGGGGACACGGGTTCGAGCCCTGGTCCGGGAAGATCCTGCATGCTGTGGAGCAACTAAGCCCGTGCGCCACAACTACTGAGCCTGTGCTCTAGAGACCACGAGCCACAACTACTGAGCCCACGTGCCACAACTACTGAAGCCTGCATGCCTAGAGCCCGTGCACCGCAATGAAGAGTAGCCCCTGCTCACCGCAACTAGAGAAAGCCTGTGCGCAGCAACAAAGACCCAACACAGCCAAAAACAAATCAATTAATTAATTTTTAAAAAAAGGAAAGGATCTAATAGTAACCAATTTCACTTGTTGATTTAAGTTAGTATGTTGCCTTTTTCCTGGTATTTTTAAAGTCTTATCTCTAATATAAGCTGGAAAGGCCTTGTCCTTTTCCTAAAGAAAATTCAGCCATCGTTGAGTTGTAGAGGGGACACAGGAGAATATATCTAGCACTTTTCTATCTTCCCAGATATCAAATTACACAGGCCAAGAATGCCAGTGGATCTCAAGGAATTCTTTAAAAGATTAAAAACAAAATACAGTCTTTCATTCTTACTAAATCAGTGGGCTTCACATCTTTTTTGAACCACAGGTCATTTCTGCAGGTGAAGCCTTCTATTGCAGTCTAGGATTTAAGATGGAGAGAAGAACTGCTCTGGTTGATGAGTATTGGTGGGGGAGGAAGTAAGCTACAACAGGAAGTAGTTTTATAGAATCCTTCAACTTAAAAGAGCAAAATTCAAAAGCTTTAGTACCCTGGTTACTTTAAGAAAAATACAGCAGAATTTGAGAAGGACCCAGTGGATAAAGGTCTGCTGTACAAGGGAAGACAGACTGAAGCAGGATAGAACTGAAATCTAAAACTCACAAATAGTACGGAGAGATCCCTGTGAACTTGTCTTCTAAATCCTCAGTACTAGATCAAGGCAACTAAGAGCTACCAAGAAGGGCAACCCTTAGAACCTGAGAGGAGAACATATAAATGAAAAATCTAATTCAGTCTGTGGACATAGTAATTTCTGGAACCCAGTACCCCAAAAAAGAGTGCAAGATGGAAAATACAAATTACACAACTACTTAAGTAAGTGAATGGGTGACTAAACTGTAATATGTTAATAGAGAAATTAAAGTATTTTGGGAAGTATTTACCATTAATACCAAGGAAGAGATCTTTGACTAATGTATGACAGATTGGAACTGAGCTAAATGAAGCATGGCAATTTTTATATACTAGTATGATGTACTAAATTATACTTACTGTATAGTATGTTTGATTTTTTTTTTAAAGGTTTTTTTTTTTTTTAATTAATTATTTATTTATTTATTTTTTGGCTGTGTTGGGTCTTCGTTTCTGTGCGAGGGCTTCCTCTAGTTGTGGCAAACGGGGGCCACTCTTCATCGCGGTGCGCGGGCCTCTCACTATCACGGCCTCTCTTGTTGCGGAGCACAGGCTCCAGACGCGCAGGCTCAGTAGTTATCGCACGGGCTTAGTTGCTCCGCGGCATGTGGGATCTTCCCAGACCAGGGCTCGAACCCGTGTCCCCTGCATTGGCAGGCAGATTCTCAACCACTGCGCCACCAGGGAAGCCCAGTATGTTTGATTTTTATAGTTAAAATTCTAATAGTAGTTGGGTCACAGAGGGTAATACTGAGCGTAATATTGGCTGCCTATTGTTTAAGCTTGAAAATATATTGTTAGTTGTAAGTTGATTGATTCCCAGAGCTGAACTATCATTAGGAAATTTTAATGGACAGCCAGCCATATTTACATTTTTTAATCCTTAGAATGTATAATACTTAAATTTGAGTATTGAAATATCATCTGTATTAGAGTATAGAAAGTCATTTACTGAAATGATAGATTTTGTGAATGCCAAAATGAACACTAAAGAGTGGCAACTTTGGAAGTTATTTAGTAATTAAAAGCTAATGGGATAAAAGCTCATGGGTTGCTGTTACTTTGATACATCAGTATTAAAATGTTCATACATTAGACGTTCAGAGTTTATAAAGTAGATATTTAAAACTTTCCAGTCTGTATTTTCAAGTGTCTTTTTTAGGTGATGAACTTAACATCTAGTTGAATATTTTCAGGGTCCAGAGTACTCATTATTACATGATGTAGTTGCATATTTTTAAAGTTAAAACAGTATTTACATTTTAAGGCCAACTTGCAAAACCAAGACTATTTGTGATAGAGGAAATAAATAGACTGATCTTGAAGTTAAAAAAAAAATTTTTTTTAAACAGTATTTTACAAATAGTTTTGAGTTGGGATATGATTTTTTTTTTTTAAGTAGGCTAGCAAAATACCTTTGGTTTGAAAACGTATCTGTTAACTCAATGGTGTTTTTAGCTACCACAGTTAACTTTAAACTTGGGTTTTTAAGCCCAAAGAGAATGTTTTATAATCCTCTTTAAATTGTGAATCCAGCTTGTTTGCACATTTTCAAATTAGTACGTTTAAATGTAACTTTATATTTTATTTTCATATATTATTGTTGTTTATAACTTTTTTTTTGCTTATGCAAGTAATATATGTTATTTTGGGGAAATTTATAAACATAGAAGGGAGCACAAATATTACTCTAATCCCACTGCCCATAAAGAAGCACTATTCTAATTTTGCTCCATTGTTTTTGGGTCATTTGGTCACACGTGCACATGCGCGCACACACACGTATACATACACACATCCATAGGCATATATATGTGCACACATACACGTAATTTTAAAATTGGAAAACCAGAATTACACTTTTCTTTGTACTTAATATTGTAATATCTCACATCATTAGTCAAGGTTGTCCAGAAAAACAGAACCATGTGTGTGTGTGTGCACGTGTGTGTGTAGAGAGAGAGAGAGAGAGAGAGGGAGAGAAAACGAGGGAAAGGGTGGGGGGGTGGCAAATTTATTTTAAGGAATTGGCTTACGTGATTCTGGAGGGTGGCAAGTCAGAAATATGCAGGGTATGTCAACAGGCTGCAACCCCAGGGAAGATTTGCAGTTTGAGTCCAAAGGCAGTCTGCTGGCAGAATTCTTTTTTGCTTGAGGAGATTAGTCTTTTTCTCTTAAGACCTTCAACTGATTGGATGAGGCCCACCCACATTATGCAGAATAGTCTGCTTTACTCAAAGTCTACTGATTTAAATATTAATCTCATCAAAAAACACCTTCACAGAAACATCTAGAATAATGTTTGACCAATATCTGGGTACTTTGGCCTAGTCAATTTGACACATAAAATTAACCATCACAGTTGGTATATTATGATTTTCTGTTTTGTTTTACTGGTTTAGAAAGGAAAGCTTTTCTAGGTTTTAACAATTATATAATATTACATGCAATTAAACACGCTTGTATGTAAAACTTATTCATTTAATAAATATATGAGTGCCTGGAGCTTTATATACAAAAAAGTCTCTTCATGAGACTTTTCATGAAGCTTACTTTCTAATGAGGAAAAACATTAAAAACTAATAATAAAAATATGCTTGGTATTCATAAATGCTGTACAGTAAGGCAAGATAAGGAGAGAGAGAGAGAGGGAGAGAGAGTAATAAAAGATGGGGACGTAGGGTGCTGTTTTATATAAGGTGGTTTGAGGAGGCCCCTTAAATTCTTATTTAAGGAGAGACTAAATGAACAAAGCAGAAAATTATGCAGATGTCTGGGTAGAAGGCATTCTGGGTAGCAGGAAGAACCATTGCACAGACTCTGAGGTGGGAATATGCCTGGCTGGTTTGAGAACATCCGAGCAGCCGGTAGTCTCACTGGAGTGGTAGGCGTGCTGGCACTGGAGTGTTACAGGGAGCAGGCCAACGAGATAGGAGGCTGTGGTGAGAAAGTGGGATGCTAGTCTGTCAGTCCTAATAATCACAGTCTGGGGGTGGGCAGATAAAGTGGGGATGGAGGGGAAAATCTGCATCTCTGATCTGCGATTATTTCTTTCTTCCCACATTGTGCCTGTGCCTTTTAGAACTACTTCCACCTGTATTCACATTCTACAACAGCGTTCAGTTTTATCTTCAGATCCCCCAAGTCTGTGACCAACTGGAAGAGCAAACTGAAGAGTAGTTAACTACTCTTCTTTTTGGTGTCTCTGGGATTCCTCATCCCATGTAAGGTCCTGCCAGTTGTCTATAAAATACTGTTCTGTAGTCCCGTGCCCAGAATATTCCCCTCAAATGAATGTCAGAGGAGCTTATTACTTTTCTTGTTTAGAGCTTTTACTTTTGACTTGCTGGAGATCTGTTTAATTTTTTGACTCAATTTATAGGAGTGTTCTTTGAATATTTTAGTGTCGTTGAATCCATCTGTAGTTTTTTGAGATTTTGAGGATTCTGTGGTCTTAAATTTACTCCTCGGAAAGTAGTATTTTTACATATAGGTCTTTTCCTGGTGACTTGGAATGGTCTATAAATTTCAGGATGGCGCTGAGGATTGCAGGTTCTAACGTCTGCTGTCATCAGAAGGTATTTCATGATCTCCCCCAGCAGCTAAGGCCAAATTTCTGAACACTTTACTTTTTCCAAATATAATTGCTGAATAATGGGTTTGGTTCTTCTTGGAACTTATAAAGTTACCTCATGGAATGGAAAAAGAAGTTTTTGCCAACAGTTGGAACATATACTTGACTCAGTAACTATATTCAGCCAAACCATGTTCAGATGTTTGTACATGGTGTGCTAATCATGTGCCCATTCTGTCGTGGAGTGGTGTTGGTTAGTAATATTAGTGTGCTCTGTGCCTGAGCAAGGCAGATATTTCACTTTGCACTGAAGCCCTAAATTATTGGGTTAAAAAAATGTTGATCTGATATATTTGGCAAATTGTTAGTTGTGTCTTCTGGATGTCTAGATCCTTATGTTTTATTACTATTTTAGTTTTACTTTATTTCATCTTTATATTTTAGTATTTCAATTTTTATTATGTAATGACTATTTTATGAAAATTTTAGTTATTAGTATTTTATCTGTATTTCAGTTTTCATTGTATATTGACTATTTTATGAAATCTCTTAAAGAATTTTAAGGATTTGAATATTAATTTATAAACTGTCATAAAACATCTATTAATACCTTATTATAAAATTTCCGAAATTCCAATAAGTAGGTAACTCTAGGATCTTTGTTAGGGATTTACTAAAGTATTTCTATCTTATCATTTGATTCAGTATGTTATATTAATTACAGAAAAATTAACTGCCATTTTTATCAAAGAAATTCTGCACCATTTCCTTACCTCACTTATCTTCCTTTATTTTATGGCTTCTAATGGCCTATTGTTTTGTTTAGAAAATAGCACGGCTCGAAGTAATGAATTTGCTGAAAAGAATGGACTTCAGAAATATGAATATGTCTTACATCCAAGAACTACAGGCTTTACTTTTGTAGTAGACCGTCTAAGAGAAGGTAAGCACCCATCTCAAAGTGTACTTTTTTATATAAGTGGCAGAAATTGCTAAACTTCACATATAACTCCGTAGAATTTACAAAGCACTTTTTCATACTTTATCTCAAGAAATGAGATCCTGTATTTTTATGCTAACTTGACCCCATGCGCTAAAATGTTTTATTATGTATTCTTTAGAAATATAAAAGAATCTTTGTCAAAAACAAAACATTTTTTCTCCTTTTTTGGAATAGACAGAAAATAATACATACAGTTAGACCATCATTCCATTTTTAAATGCTTCTCAAAGCAGCAAAACTGTCTTGAAAGTATCTTATCACTTATAATATAGTTATTTATAACTTAAAAAATATTTTTACATTCATTATTCCACTCACTGCAACGAGTGATTCCGGTTGGTAGGAAGGCAAGTACTGCTATCTCTATTTTGTTGTTAAATAGAAGTGGCATCCAAGGTCGTTCATAAATTTCCATAGATCATGGATGGAACCTCGTTCTTCTGCTTTCTACTTTGTGGCTCACACTACCCCCTCCCCACCCCCACGTCCTCTAGAGCCGTGTCTGTTGAAGGGCATCTGGAGCCAAGGTGATTGCACTGACCATGTCACACCCATTTAAATGTTTACATTTTGATATTTTTATGAAAAAAAAACCAATTGGACATTTTGTTATAGCTGCATATGTAAATATTTATATATTCATACACACATGTATATACAAATGGATAACAGACATATAGATATATATGAAAAAGGAACTGTCCAGAAACATGCTGAAGTGTTATTAATTTTACAAGAACAAGTCAAAGCCCAGAGTCACCTAGCAGAAGAAAAATCTTGTTTGCATGTTTCTGCTCTCCACTCTGATTTCTAGCAAGCCATATTGTATAAAGGTAACATCTGTGACAAATTATCACCTTCATTTGATAATTGCTATGTTGTCATAAAACTGCTTGTGCCTAACATGAAAGGCCTTGAAACATTATATAAGAAGAGGTATAAAGTTCTTACTTCTTACCCTAATTGGCATCACTTTTGTTCCTTTAGGGTTTAATGTACTTTAAGATGTAAAGTAAAGTATAACCTCATTTAGTGAACCCTGCCAAAACGAAGCATCTTTACAACTAAGTACTCATGATATAAAAGAAATGCATAGTCAATCCAAAATCACATTGGTATAGTAAACTAAAAATATTGTCCCTGTTAGTTTGGCTTGCTTTTGGAATTCTGTGGTTATAACTAAATGAAATGGAAACATGGACTTTATGGTCATATTGTGTATGAATAGTGAGTGTCCATCTACCCATAGAAGCTCATGGAGAACACAGTTCTTTATGCCTATGGAATAGGACAGGGAGGTACCAAGACATTAAAACAGGGATGCTGCTGCTTTTTGTTTTTTTGTTTTTCTTCCCCAGAACGTGGTACCACTTACTGTGGCATTCAGTTTAGACTCTCCCTTCTCATTCAACAATATGTTTTTTATTTTCTAACAATCTGATATTTTATAGTATTTAATGATTACTTTAAAAGTATTTCTGACATCATGGAACATGCTGTTGGAACACATCTTTTGCTAATAAAGATCTTTTTAACTGCAGGCAGGATAGTTGAGAGATTATTTTATAGTGGATGAGGATATAACTACAGAGCTCTCTGTTCTGAAATCTGGAAAATATTTTAGTAGCAAACTGATTTATAACTTTGGGGAACATGTATTACTTAGTCATCACTCAGAGTACTAGTCAACAACCACAGTATGTCATTTTTCCTGCCAGAAGTGGCAACTGATTTTTCCCCCTTCTCTGTATCAGTAAAGAAAGAAACACAGATGACTCCATTTGCTTCAGCTAAAAAAAGTTAGATGATTCCATTTACTTCAGTTAGAGAAGTAGAATGGGTCCTATACACTATGATAATAATAGAAACAAGAAATATGATGGTGGTGATTATAATAGTAACAGCAGCTAACGTTTACTGAGTATTTACTAAGTACCAGGCATTATGCTAAGTGTTCTGTATGTGTAAGGTCAGTTAACCCTCACAACAACTGTCCTGGTAGTTACCAGTATTTAACCTGTAGAGCAAAACTGAAGCAGAAATTGAAGAATCAGCTCAAAGTTATTGGAATATGGTTGGTCTGACTGAATAGCCTGTGTTCTTTCTACTGTAATATGATGCCTCGTATATTTATAGTGTGATTTTAGTTAAAGCACCTTTGTAATAATAGTGAGCTGGATGGTTTTTCTTCAAGGAAAATATTTTAAAAGAAAGAAGAGGCTAAATGGCCAGATCGTGGAGGGATGGGAGTCACAAGGGAAGTGGTTATGATGCTGCCTGAGATGACGGGGAGAGCAGGCACAGTCATCTAGTCAGAGTATCATCATTTTAGGAAAGAAATCTAAGACTCAGAAAGGGCCCAGCACAACTTCCTGATCTTTTCTGGGATCTGCTTTTGTTTATCAATTAAGTGAAAAAGAATCTTGCTCTTAAAACAAATGGCCATTATAAATAAATATTCCAATGGAAGCCTGGAGACCACATATTAAAACCAATTACCGAAGAAATGTATGAGGACAAGATGGCAGAGTAGAAGGACTTGAGCTCACCTCCTCTCACTAAAACACCAAAATCATAACTGCTGAACAACCATCAACAAAAAAGACTCAGACCTACCAAAAAAGATATTCTACACCCAAAGACAATGAAGAAGCCACAACAAGATGGTAGGAAGGGTGCTTTCATGATATAATGAAATCCCATACCCGCCAGGTGGGTGACCCACAAACTGGAAAATAATTATATCACAGAGGTTCTCCCACAGGAGTGAGAGTTGGGAGCCCTATGTCAGGCTCCCCAGCCTGGGGTAGGGCATCAGGAGGAGGAGCCCCCAGAGCATTTGGCTTTGAAGGCCAGCGGGGCTTGAGTGCAGGAGCTCCACAGGACTGGGGGAAACAGAGACTCCGCTCCTTGAGGGCACACACAAGGTTTCATGTGCACAGGGACCAGGGCAAAGCGGTGACTCCATAAGAGCCTGGGCCAGACCTACCTGTGGGTCTTCGAGTGTCTCCTGGGGAGACGGGGGGTTGTCTGTGGCTCACTGATGGTGGATGCCCCAGGGAATACTCATCAGCATGAGTTCTCCTGGAGGTTGTCATTTTGGCACTGAGACCTGGCCCCACCCAACAGCCTGCAAGCTCCAGTGATTGGATGCCACAGGCCAAACAACCAACAGGGTGAGCCCCACCCATCAGGAGACAGGCTGCCTAAAGTTGTCCTGAGCCAACAGCCACCTGTAAACATACCCCTTGACACGGCCCTGCCCTCCAGAGGGACAAGACCCAGCTCTACACACAGGAAAGCATGCACAAGCCCCTGAACTAACCTCACTCACCAGGGTCAGAAACCAGAACCAAGAAGAATTACAGTCCTGCAGTCTGAGGAACGGAGACCACAAACACAGAAAAGTTAGACAAAATGAGGCGGCAGAGAAATATGTTCCAGACGAAGGACTAAGATAAAACCCCAGAAGAACAACCAAGTGAAGTGGAGATAGGCAATCTACCTGACAAAGAATTCAGTGTAATGAGAGTAAAGAGGATCTGAGATCTCAGAAAAAAGAATGGAGGCACAGCACACAGAGGATACAAAAATGTTTAATAAAGAGCTAGAAGCTTTAAAGAACAAACAGAGATGAACAATATAATAACTGAAATGAAAAATACACTAGACAGAATCAATAGCAGAATAAATGAGGCAGAAGAATGAATGAGCTGGAGGACAGATTGGTGGAAACCACTGCTGCGGAACAGAATAAAGAAAAAAGAATGAAAAGAAATGAGGACAGCCTCAGAGACCTCTGGGACAACATTAAACACATCAACATTCACATTATAGGGATCCCAGAAGGGGAAGAGAGAGAGAAAGGGCCTGAGAAAATATTTGAAGAGATAATAGCTGAAAACTTCCCTAACCTGGGAAAGGAAACAGTCACCCAAGTCCAGGAAGTGCAGAGAGCCCATACAGGATAAACCCAAGGAGGAACATGCCAAGACTCATAGTAATCAAACTGACAAAAATTAAAGACAAAGAAAAAAAATATTAAAAGCAACAAGAGAAAAGCAATAAATAACATACAAGGGAATTGCCATAAGGTTATCAACTGATTTTTTAGCAGAAACTCTGCAGGCCAGAAGGGAGTGGTATGATATACAATATTTTAAGTGATGAAAGGGAAGAACCTACAACCAAGAATACGCTACTCAGCAAGGCTGTCATTCAGATTTGACAGAGAAATCAAAAGCTTTACAGACAAGTAAAAGCTAAGAGAATTCAGTACCACCGGACCACCTTTGCAACAAATGTTAAAGGAACCTCTCTAGCCGGAAAAGAAAAGGCCACAACTACAAACAAAATTACAAATGAGAAAGCTCACCGGTAAAGGCAAACATACAGTAATGGTAGGAAATCATCCACACACAAATATGATACCAAAACTAGCAATTGTGAGAAGAGGAGAGTATAAGTGCAGGATATTGGAAATGCATTTGAAATTAAGAGACCAGTAACTTAAAATAATCTTGTGTGTGTGTGTGTGTGTATACACACACACACACACACATATACGTGTGTGTGTATATATATATATATATATATACACACATATATGTGTGTGTGTGTCTATATATATACATATATATATATATGTATATATATAGACTGCTATATCAAAACCTCATGGGAGCCGCAAACCAAAAATCTATAATAGATACACACACAAAAAAGAAAAAGCACCCAAAGACAACACTAAAGATAGTCATCAAATCACAAAAGA
The DNA here is from genome assembly GCF_028023285.1 of Balaenoptera ricei. Taxonomy (NCBI): domain Eukaryota; kingdom Metazoa; phylum Chordata; class Mammalia; order Artiodactyla; family Balaenopteridae; genus Balaenoptera; species Balaenoptera ricei. The sequence goes on along the minus strand of NC_082651.1, from coordinate 78,527,953 downwards.
AGAAAGCAAAAGAGGAAGGGAAGAAAAACCACCCCAAAAAAAGAGAAAACAAATCCAGAACAATTAACAAGATGGCAATAAGAACATACATATCGATAATTACCTTAAATGTAAATGGATTAAATCCTCCAACTGAAAGACATAGTCTGGCTGAATGGATACAAAAACAAGACCCATATCTATGCTGTCCACAAGAGACCCACTTTAGATCTAGGGACACATACAGATTGAAAGTCAGGGGATGGAAAAAGGTATTCCATGCAAATGGAAATCAAATGAAAGCTGGAGTAGCAATACTCATATCAGATAAAATAGACTTTAAAATAAAGACTGTTACATGAGACAAGGAAGGACACTACATAATGATCAAGGGGTCAATCCGAGAAGAAGATATAACAATTATAAGTATATATACACCCAACATAGGAGTACCTCGTACGTAAGGCAAATACTAACAGCCATAAAAGGAGAAATCAACAGTAACACAATAATAGTGGGGGACTTTAACACCCCACTTACATCAATGGACAGATCAGACAGAAAATCAGTAAGAAAATGGGCCTTAAATGATACATTAGACCAGATGGACTTAATTGATACAAATTAACTTATTTACAAAACAGAAGAAGACTCACAGACTTCAAAAACAAACTTATGGTTATCAAAGGGGAAAGGTAGGAGAGGGGGAGGGATAAATTAGGAGGTTGGGATTAACACATACACACAACTATATATGAAATAGATCATTAACAAGGACCTACTGTATAGCACAGGGAACTCTGCTCAATAATGTGTAACAACCTATATGGGAAAAGAACCTGAAAAAGAATGGATATATGTATATGTATAACTGAATCACTTTGCTCTACACTTGAAGCTAACACAACATTGTAAATCAACTAAACTCTAATATAAAACAAAAATTTTAAAAACCCAATTATCATTAGGTAACATCTTCATTGCTCACTCATGTGTGTAACTGAATTCACTATTTCTGATATTAATAGCACAAGTTCAGGCAGATGAGAAATTCAAGACATCAAGAAGTTAAGGATAAGAAGTCCTAACAGGAAGCACTGAATAAGAGAAAATGCAAAACAAAGAAAGTAGTTTCTGAGCGTCTCTTTAGAATATATTTCACCGAGATTAAGAACATTTAGAAAACACACACTTAACCTGAAATATAACACCCATTATATGACATTATACAGATGTGTTGTTCTTGTAATAATAATGGTAAAAAGTTTTCCCAGAGTACCTTGATTTCCATCATTTTTGTACTTTTATACTTTTACTAGATCATAACCTTCTTAAGGATATGGATTGTCCTGCCCCTAATAGAGACTAAATCAGTATTAGTTGAGTTTAATATTTTCTTTTGTCTGCAAAGATAAGCACAGTGTCCTACCATCTTCCCAAAGCAATGTATATTACACTGATCAGTATCTCATGGAAGATTTATTTCATATGTACCTCTAATCACAGGACATTTCAATATGTGATTATATAACCCTTTTCAGTACTAAGATTAACCCAAACCCAAAAGGAAGGAAGTTGCTAACTTAGAGAAAAGAAGGTTTTACATGAGAAAGATATAGTCATTATCATCTCTGCTGCTGTATTATTTTTAACAGTAGTAGCTTTATTCTTCTTTGATTTTAAACAAGTAATGATTTGGTCCAGCCATTATTTGGTTCTGTTATGTGCTTTGTAAGCCAGTTACTGAATTGTAACCATGCAATAATTACCTTCACCATTAGGCGGCACAAGTGTGCACATTTGAGATAACTTGAAATTAGGTTAAAGTAGTTGGGAGTGGGGGGTCAAATACCCCATGGAATATGACCTTGCCTTCAAGAAGTTTATCATCTTCCTGGATAGATAAGAATATTACTCATGGAAATATCTAAAAAATAATATGACAGTATAATTGCGTGCCAAGTTTTGTGGTATACAGTATAAAATATTATGCTTAATTACATTACACAATCACAGGTAAAGAGAGATCATGTAGTGTTGAAATACTCAGGTAAGGCTTCTTCAAGAAGCTGAATTTCCCTTGGACCTTAGAGACTATATGTAATTTGGATAGGCAGGAAAAATAAGTATGGCTGAGAACAGGAAAGGAAGAATACAAGAAAGGGCACAGTGTTTGGTCAGCTAGGCAAAACCAGTCTGATTGAGCTGAAGACCTGGCTGTAAAGTAACAGACAATATTTAAGAAGGTTGTGTGACGCCATTATTGTTGAAGAACTTAATTCCTACCCCCAAAGAGTCATGTTTTTATTCTTTCCATTTCTAGATGATCAGTCACTCAAGCAAACAGCTCACTTGGGACAGATCTTACCATTGTGTTCAGTGAAGAAAGTCATGACAGCCTTAATGAAAAATGATAGAAGCCCTATATTCTGTCCATAAAAACAACCATCTAACATTTAGCAAGTACCTGCCTTGTGCCAGGCACTGAACTGTTCACATGTTGCTGCCCATGCAGTGAAATTACCCAGGGAGCTTTTAAAAACGTAGATACTCGGGTCCAGGCTCAGACCTGCTGAATCAAAGTCTGGTGGTGGCTCCTGGGCTCATAGCTACCCCACGAGCTACTTTCTTACAGATCACTTAGTTCTCATAACTGTGCTAGGTGGTGGTTTGCCCTGTGCTACACCCGAGGAGACTGGCTCAGTTAACAGCTTGCCCAGGGTCACACAGCTGCTGAGTGGAGGTACCGTGATCTAAACTCAGGTCTCTTTGATGCCAAAGCCCATGTTCTTCCTGCTTTGTAAGAAGTTAGCAGTTTTTCTATTCCAGATACTACAAAAATGCCATCTTTGTAGGGCTTTTTCTCTCTTACCTAGATCTCTCCCTGGTATCCTTTGGCTGTACTGTGTGTTTTGTTTAAATGGAAAAATAAATCAAGGATTTCCTTTTTGTAAGCATCTCTCTTTTTTTTTCCTGGTTCCTACATTTACCAGTTCTTCATTTATTTCTCTGATCCTTAAAACAAAACTCAAACTATCTGTCCTTTCAAATTGTGGTTCTATCTTTTCTTTCTTTTTGCCAACAACTCTCAAAATAGCCTGATGACTTGATTTTCTCAATATTAGCTCTCTTCCTATTAAAAAAATAAAGTTTTTCTTTATTTAAAAAAAAAAAAGTTGGAAAATTAATTACAAAGAAGAAAATGGCACCCATAGTCTTGTCTGGCACTTCTCAAATATCCAGTGCCTTTTGAGTCTTGTGTTTTTCCATGTTTTATTTTAAAAATTGGGTCAAATTCTATTTTGTTTTGTAAAAATGTTTTTTCCAACTTACTATAATGCGCATTTTTTCACCATCCTTACATAATTTTTTATGATACGTTAATGTATGCATGGTGCTTCATCAGATAGAGGTGCCACTATTTATTTAATTAGGCCTCTATTATTAAAAATTAAAATGGTTTCCAGTTTTCCACTCTTATAAATAATGCCAAAGTATGTGTAAATCTCTATTTCCGTAGGATATATTTCCAAATCTAATTACTGAGTCAAGGGTATATTTTTTTAAGTTTTTAAAAAATGTTAGTCTTATGCCCTGCCCCATTTAATTTGGTCACCAATTTCTATGATATTGCCTTGGAAGCATCTCTTAGAGAAACTTCCTATATTTCCGCAATGGCCCCATTAGATGGGATCCCATTACCTCTCCTTTTCATGCTTCCTGGCTTTCTCACTGGAGTGCCTCTTGTTTCTTCTTTGCTAATCCATATTGCACACAGCTAACAGTCAGTCTTCATAAAGTACCACTCTAATGTAATTGTGTGTATGTTTATTTGTTCAGAAAATGCTTCTTGGGCACATACGTTATTTGACTTGCTGAGATATTGCCAGTACCAAGACATACCCAATTCCCTTCAGTATCATCAAGTTTAGGAAACATTAAAATGCATTATCATAAGAGATATGAATAGAAAGTAACTTAAGCACATAAAGAAAGGCTAGTCTTTTTTTACTTAAAGTGACACTGAAGAGGTGGCACATGAGCTGAGAATTAAAGAATAATTAGGCATTTTCCAGGGAGAAAAGACATTTAAATATGTGCATTACTTCCATATTCCTTGGTGAAGACTTTATAATATGGTTCCAATCTACTTTTTAAATTTTACCACTAATGCAGAATGAGCCAACCTATTTGAATTAATGGACTATTCCTGACTGTGCCTTATGCTTTCTGAATTTTGCCTCTGGTTACATCTGTCCAGGCTAAAACCTGCAAGGCTTTGCTCTTTTCTTTAATCTCCAAATGCTATTTTTCCTTTAATGATCTTCTTCTAAGAGTCCATTCTCATTTCCCCCAGCTGGCAGACATCTGGACTGAATATCTTTTTCTTCTCTAATAGGACTTAGCACAGATCTTATATTAATAGCCATTTTAATATATTTTATCTCTTACTTCCTAAAAGGACAGCAACAGCCATGTCACCTAAACCATTAAGAACAAAGATTTTATTTCTAAATCTAATGAATACCTTTCCATTCTTATTTTCCTCTTAGCAACATTTGGCACTGTTGATTCTTCTTGAAATACGCTCTCCCTTTGGCTTGTCATTTTTTCTCCTACTTCTCTGGCCACTTCTCATGACTTTTTTGCAGGTTCTTCAGTCCTCTCTATGTTCCTCATAAGACTCTCCCAGGCTCCTTTGTTCTCTCACTCCACGCATTCTCCCTGAGACATGTCATTCAGGTTGGTGGCTCAAATGATCATCCATGTGCTCATGACTCCTAATTCTAAACCCTTGGTCCAAAAGCCCTTTCTTACTTGAGAGCCGTATATGTGATTTTTGCCACTTGGAGGTTCTGCAGGCACTTCAATATGTTCAGAATTGAATTTGTCATTCCCCCTAAATTGCTTTTCCTCCTATATTCCTCACACCACAGAGTCATTATCATCATTGTCAATCAAGCCTTCTTCTAAATGAATGTGACAGCACACTAAATTAGGCACTCAGGCCCTGGAGTCAAAAGACCTGGGTTAGAATCCTGGCTTCACTAGGACCAGGAGTGTGGCTGGTTAGATTCCTTTCCCTCATTAAACCTCATTTTCATCTTCTGTAAAATAGGAGTAATAATAGCGCTTACTTTCTATGATTTTATAGGACTCTTCTGAGGGTTCAGTATAGTCAGGCACAGAAAGCACTTAGCACAGGGCCTGGAAAATAGCAAGCACTCAATAAATGTTACAGTGCAAATCTGATTGTGTCAGCGCCCGGCAAACCCTTCTGGGTTTCACAGTGCTCCAAGGTTAAATCTACTTCTTTAACATGATTTGCCAGGCCCTCTGTGACCTGGTCCTTGCTTACCTCTCTGGCCTATCTGCCGTCTCCTTAGTTACACCATTTGTCCCAGACATACTGAACTGCTTTCCTTCCCCAGAGTGTACTGTACTCTGAGCCTTCCCCACTATAGCAGAACTTCTCCTACTCAGCCTGGAGGTCGCAGCTTAGATAATAGTTCATTTGGGAAGCCTTCCTAGCTATCTTAGACTTCTGTGTTCCCTATGTGAATGCTTTTCCTACTATATTTGCCCTATATAAATGTTTTTCCTATGGTATTATCACTTGTTTAATTATCCATTTTGTCCATAACTCTCAGTTTCCTGACCATAAGCATCAAGTCAGGTCCACTGACAGTTTTTATCCTAGCCTTCAGCAGAGACCTGGCATATAAAAGATGCTCTTTAGATTTTTTGAACCAATCAGCTGCTTGGTTGCTGTAATTTTATACCCTGCTATGTTCCAATAAAGATTTAAAGTGGCAAACATAATTATGTATGTTACGATAACAGCAGCACCACGGCATAAGAAAAAAAAATTAAGGTAAAGGGACAATAAAGGGATGAATTTAATAGACAAGTTATATGTTACAAGGTTATTGTATACATAAGACATATGTTATAAGCTCTATATTCCTATAAAATATGGGTCTATAAATTGGCCCTGAGCTTTCTGGCACCTTCTATATAAGGGAACTGAATGATATCATTGACAAGGGCCATAAGATTAAAGCAAACCACATGCTTGGAAAAAGCATGACCATTTCTGAAGGACTTGAGAGAAAGATCTTTGGTTCCTCACAGGGGACATTGTGCACTGTCGTGCCCAGCAGCCTCACAGCATCTTTAATGTTAAATGTTCCACATAGCAGCAGAGTGCTTGCCCACATGGGCTAATGGCAGAAGGAGAAAGAGTAGTTCAGTAAAAACAGCCTCATAAGAGCTCAAAACATTGTCTTAACTCTAAAGGTATGGAGAGACTGCATGTCCTTCAAATCATTCTCCACAAATGGTATTTTACTCACTGAGCTTTGGATGAGAATTGGTTTGTACAGGTTTTGGTTACTCTTCATAAAGCATCTGTTGTGCAGATGTTTTGTATCACGAGTTAAGTACAGGTCCAAGGGCTTTACTCGTAGGTGGAAATGGGTATAGGCTTCTCTTAGGGAAGTTGAGCCTGCTGAGATTTTACTCAGGAACTGAAGGTGACTTTACCTCTGAACTGAGGGTGGCCAGTGTGGCCTGCAGAAAACAATTGAGATTCATGTGTTTTTGTTTGCAATACTTAACAGCATGGTCAACAGACCACTGCCCAAAGCTCAGTCCCTGTCTGTGTGGCCTTTCTCATCTTGTTTCTGGCTGTAACTCCATGTCCTGTCTTTGTTCTAGCCAGGTCGAACATGCTTTTCTCATGCTATTCCTTTTCCTGAACTGTTCCCAATCATCTGGGTAGCTCCTGTTGGTCCTTCAAGACAGTTCAAATGCCTTTTACATTTCAGACAATCTCCTGACCAGGTTATTAGGGTTCTTTCTTCTTACTCTCGTCATACTCCAGGCATTTGTCAATCACTTTTTTCATATTTTCTATAATCAGTGATTTTTTTTTTTTTTTTGGCCTTCTCTCACTTGGACTCTGAGCTCCTTTAGGGTAGATACTGTGTTTTGTCATTTTTATATCTGAGGTCCTAGTGTCATGAGTATCACAGGTACTCAGTATAGGTTTGTACAAATTTTGTAGCTGCTGTTTTCAGCATCTCACACACATGCACTTGTGATTAGTAATGCCCCCTACCACCTTCAGTATCCACTGTAGGATACATGTAAGGCTGATTTTTTTTTTTCCCCCCAGATTATCTATACTATTAGAAGGGACATACGGAAGCATATGATTTGCAACTTACATGAACAAGCTCTTGGCATTTGATCATGTAAAAATCAGTATGGAATTGTGGTTCTTAAATGTTTCCTGGTTTATTGGTATTTCTACTCAACGAGTTTCAGCTTCTGAGATGGTCCTGAGAAGACAGTCATTGCAGCCTTGTGCCTCTCTGTACCACTTGACTTCAGTAGGAGAAAAATCTTGTTCTGGGGGTATGTACTATTTCTCTAACACCGGCCAGCTATAATAAATGCCGACGAGTGTGAAAGGTAGGCCTCAGTGATGAGTTCATGTCTTTTGGCACCATTAATAAAAATTCTCAAAATATATATTCTCCAATTGGTTAGATTATCATTTTTACAAATGAGTGAAAATTATATACAAGTTGTATTTTACTCATTCAGAATGCCTAAGTATTGATACTCTGTTATAATGTTTACATTAGTTTCTTAAGAGTAGTACACTGAAAAATGCTGATGACTGTGACACTTACAAAATATGTTTATTTTAAAATTTAGAATTGTGGAAGAAGCTTTGTAAGTAAAATTTGTGGAATTGTCTTTGAGTGATAACTTTCTGTAGGCTGTATACTGACTGTAAAGAATATTGTTACATACATTAAACTCATTCTTTCAGTTTTTCCCTCTGAAGGCATTAGTGAGACAGCTGAACCAACAGCAGAGAATGCTGGCAGCTCTGGCATCATGGTGTTATCTCCCCGAGCGGCAGCTAAGCACTAAATCTTCATGTCCTTATAATGTTGTTTTGAAGCAAAATAAGAGTTTCAGTGCATATGCACAACGTATGTAACAATATTATACTTCAGCTTCCTGTTCATATGAAAACCAAAGTTTATTCTCACCAAAGCTGAGATGTTGGCCTGAATCTAACTGCTGTGGACACTTCAATCCAGAAGTTCATCTGAACAGGAAATTATGCCTGCCTTTTTGTTTTATATAGTATATAATTTCATTATGGATGTATCATTTTTCTTTTCTGGGCTTGTCCAAAAAGCCTTAAAGCTTTAACTTGTTTCTCCTTTTTTCTGAGCATGTGTCCCATTTCCATATTTTTAAAGGTTATGCCCTTTCTCTTTTAGCTTTATAGTTTTTCGTATTCAAAATATTTTTTCTATATTTTTTCCAGTTGCTAGGACCTTTTCTCGTTTTGTTTTTTTGTTTTTAAGTAAATTGATGTTTGTTTTGAGTATTGCAAAGGTATTGTTAAAACAATACTGACCTTGCTGGTGTGTGTGAGTGTGTGCTTCTGCATGTGCACATGCAAACCAAGTTCATGTGCCCTCACTTTTTAAAAATAGATTCTTATCAGAAATCAGTGCCACAGGAACATGAAACTAAATATAGAAGTTATTTGCTTATTAATGTTGAAAATTATCTGAATAGCTTTCTAAATGAAAGAATTTTTTTCCATTTTATTTTGCATAATTATATTTTATATAAAATAATTATATTTACATTTACTATTATATATTTTATAATATAGGCATCCCTGTATTTATCATTTGATTGCTAAGAGCGCCCGAATGTACTTTGTTATAGAATCTGGACTGAGGAGAACAAGTCCTGGTGCAGTTATCCTAAGTTGGCCTTTTTATGCTACATGAAATGCAAGATGTTGAAAGTGTGTTAGTAACTTTCTAATTCACCTGCTTTCTCATAACAAAGTTATGTAGGAGAGGAAAGCACATGTGTTCTCAATAGCTTTCATTCTCTCTGCACCTAAGTACTGCATTTGACCACATGGAGCAAATTCCAGGTATTCTCCTTCTTGTAAGAATACTGACTGGTCAGAGCATGCATGTACATACAACATGCCTATTTTAGTGTGTTTATTTTGTGATAATTAGTAACGATACAAATAATTTTCATTGTGACTTAGTCATCTTTTTCATAAGGAATAATAATTGAAAGAGAAATTAAATATAACCACTAACGTACATTTATTTCTTAATCTTTGTTTTATCAAGTGCCTTTTCCAGGCACAGTCTCATTTGAATGTAAAAAACAGGAATCTACAATGTGTTGGATTGTCTTCATTCTAATATTTTACATGAACAAAAGCTGCCATCATAAATCTTTGAACAGCAAGTGTCCTGTTTGAGCTCTTCTCGTCTTTGTTGTTCTCTGTTGCTCACGTTACATGCCTGTTTGTGGTGACTAAGATACTCCTCACAAATACTTGAGTTAAGTAAACAGCTGTCTGTAATTCCTTGTTATTTATTATATAGAACGCACTTCAAAAGAATCTACAGTGCGTGGTTATTTGTAGACTTAAACAACAAGCCTTTGATACTGTGAGGGTGCTACACAATTTTTAGATGTTAAATATGAGGAATTTGTGTTGAGAGTTGTCTTATCTGTAGGTTAACAACTGTTTGCTTTGATAGATATTACCTCCCCAAACTCTGCATTCTTTGGCTTAATCTTGCATTGTATAAATGTAGTCTGAAAATAGTTTGGGGTTCCATGTGGAAATTTTGACAAAACTTTTGAGACTGCTGTACAAAAGTTCTAAAATCCTGTATTCATAGTTTATTTATGATTTACATCTTTCCCATTTCCTCATAGATTTGAAATGGCCTTTAGCAGAAGATAAAATAAGAAAAACATGGCTCACGGTGTCAAAGCCAGGTATTAAAGTATGTGTGTGCATAGGGCTTGAGGGGAAGGCATATTATTATCCGAGCGAAGAAAAACTGCTTCAGTCAAACATAAACCTTAGCAGTGACCTTCTTAGAAGTCAAGGCATAAGGAGTCTTCCTAGATTTTACTCACTGCATTAAGCTCTTGGTGATTTACAATGCTGATGAGTTAGTTTATAGCAGAAAAGGAAGTATTAGTCAATGTCTTTTCTGGGCACAGTTATCACTGCTCTTGGGTGGGAGATCTGACTGAGTTCGGTTAACTAGCACTCCTCAAAGCTGGATGACAAACTATTCCTAGTCCTGTTGCAGACTGCTCTTAGTTGTTATTATAAAAGACCTGCCACTTGGCCCTGATATGCTTCCAGTCAGGAGAGGAACTTCGCACTGTTGGTGTGAGTACATGGAAATTACTTTGAACATTCTTTTCTGGGTCAGGGGACTTACTTGCTTTCATCCAGAACAGAATTTTAACAACCACAATATGTTCATAATAGTAATCCAAACAAAGTTTCCAAATAGTTTATGAATTAATCTTTGTTAAAGAAATTATTAATAACCTTTCTGATCAGTAAAAATATCATTAATATGTTGGTTCCAATATTAGTTTCCTTAATAATTCAAGTAGACTGTAGCTGCCTCTTATGTTACTAAATCAGTCATAATGAAGGCTTATAGTTTAATACTTTAGGGATGGATATTGGTAAGAACTGACATTAGGAAGGATTTAATGGGAAATACTGACTTTTGTTTTGACTCGACAGATGAACAGAATTTGGGCAATGGGAAGCATGTTATAAAAAGTTTGTCCTGTATGCATTGTCATTAAAATTATGATGAAAGGTGTTTATATTTAGATATTCTAAAGAAAATATCTTTTTTTTGTAAATGCAAATAATCTGAATCTTAGGTAAAGCCTGTTTTTATAGTTAATACTATATGATCAAGGCATGCTGGTGACAGCATGAGAATAAAAACTTGTGATGAACATCTTCTTGTGTTCACATTTGGAAAGTTAGTGTGTGATCAAGTACCATGGAGACCGTATACCCGGCAGAAGAGAAGGGTGGAAGTGAAGTGGCAGAGCAAGGGGAGAGTTTAGGGAACCAGGGCTTGAATTAGATCCTGAGGAACAACAGGATTTGATCTGGTAAAGATACTGGGAGAGTACAGTCAGGGTTGGAGATCCAGTGCTGGAGACTGGCCTGACTGGAGCCCAAAGTTCACCCTTTTAAGTGGTAAGAGCTAAAGTTAGAGAGGTAGTCTTGGTTGTTGTGAAGTCTCACTTCTAACAAAGTGAAAAATAAAAGGAGGCAGAAATGGTGGGAGTTGTGCAGGTAGTATTTAGGACTATAAATATTCTGGGACTGGTGAGTAAATTGTTCCCTTCTTAGTATTCTAAGAGAGTTGATTATCTTCCTAAGCAGTTTACTACTTATTCCCAGATAAAATAAGATCTGTTGGCTTTCCATCACCATAGTCATCCCAAAATAGTCTTTTATTTTGAGATTTCTGTATTAATTATGTTCAATTTAAAGGAAGACTCAGTAAAAGTAATTGCATCTCATGTTTTTTTTCATCTCTTTTGATCCATGAGTGAGGTATTTGCAGACTGTATGATGGCATATAGTAGGAAAAAAGTATGATTCATCCTAATTACAAAGCTGTTTCCTAAGAAAGAATCATTGGAGAAATATCTTATTTGTGTTTTCACAAATGGTTTTGACTTAAAAAAATCTTGCCTTTTCTGTATATGGCTGTAAATGGCCATAATTTTATACTGCAGTTTTTTTGTGTGTGGGACTATTTACTTAGTGCCTGTCACCCCTAGTGATCTACAGAGTTAGCCATAAAATCTAAGCCCCATCCCGTAATACCTACCCCAAACTTTAATAGCTATGCCTTAAACTGTGTTTTTAAAGTTCAAAACCCAGATAGGGAGTCCCTTGATATGTATTGGCAAATATTGATTTCATCTAAATCGATCTTTTTCAGCAGTAGTTGGCCAATTTGCAAGGTTCAATACTCGTGGACTTTGATGGATTCATTTTCTAAAACATTAGCAACTTATCTGAAATTCTAGGTGCCAATAGAATCTTTGGATATAAAGCCTGAGAAGAATCCTCTGGGTACAGCACTAGGATGTATTTGTTGACCTTAGAGAGAGTAGTTTCACAGGAATGGGGGTGCCAGAAACCAGATGTGAGTGGAGTGCAGATTGATGTGAGTGAGTGGAGACAGCAAGTTTAGATACTTCCTACAGGGAATTTGCTGATAAAGGAGAAGAGAGAGCTGGAGCAGTCAACAGAAGGGGAAGCCACATCAAGGATACTAGGGGAGTTGAGTGTTTTTAAAGGCTGAGAAAACTTAATGGAGGAAAAGCTGGAAGAGAAATGGATTAATGATGGAGCAAATTTTCTGAGAAATCTGGAGGGGTTAGGAACAGAAACAAACTTAAGGGGATTCCTCATTTTCTGAGGCAGGAAGCAAGGCTGAGCTTGAATATATATTTTGGTTTGGGGAGTAAAGGGTGAGAAAGTGAGGGGTGCTCTGATGAAAGGCTCTTCTATCAGGTCAGAGGTTAGGTGGTAATGTGATGATTATGGTAGGGAGGGGAGGGGAGAGAGGTGAATAATGAGAGTTTGGAATAGTTGCTGTGGAAAATGAGAAAAGGAAGCTGATAAAAACAATAAGAAGCATTACTGAGCTCTCCGACCTCGTGCTACAGGCCCAATCTAACTTCCCACTGTAGCTTTAAGCTCCATCCAAAGTGGAGACTCACTTTGCCCTGCACTGACCTCACTCCTTCTCTTCACCTTCTGCAACCATCTTATCTCTTCTGCCTTTCTTCAAACCTACCTGTTCTTTTATGCCCAGCTCAGGTAGATCATTTCTTGATCTCTTCAGCTGGCAGTGCTATCTATCCCCCTCCAGTCTTCTACAACAGCTGAACCACTCTTAAGAATTGTGTAATTTGCAAATATATTTTATCTTCTTTCCTAGGTTGTAGGTTCCTTTGGGGCAAGAATCATGAGTTTGTCAGTGTCTCTGTTTCTCTTTCTCTCTCTGCCTAGGGCAGTGCTCCTGTGTTGTTCAGTAAAAGTGAATGAATAAATTAATGAATGAAGTAAATCCACCAAATTATATAAGAGTGGTGGATGGACCTCACTATGAACCAGTTCATTTTATTTTGTACTTAAATTAGCTCCTTTGTGGGCGGGTATCACAAAGTACCCGCTTCGTGGTATTATTCATTTGAGGAGCTACACCAGAAGTTTCTCAGATGCTTCTAATTGCCTCCTTTGCCATATGGATATAGAGGTACAAATAGCAATCACAATTCAAATTCCATTTTTATAAACTCCAAGATCATAGGCTTCATTGTTTCATGGAAGTGCAGTAAAAAGTAGTCTTCTGCATCACCACAGCAATAGCAGCATTCCCTACCTGATTGCCAATGCCCCTACCCAAGGCCCAGAGAGTACATACTTGAATTTTTTCCTTATTTCAGTGATACTGGTCCATCCATTTATATCCAGGTTTTCCCACCTCAACCCCAGCACAGTATCTCACAAGATACTGCTAAAATGTCACACTCTCACCTTGGGGAAGAGTGGTCAGAAAGATAAAACCCTCAAATTCTAGGTCTGTCTGGGGACATTGTCCAGAGTAGGCCAGTGTATTATCAAGTGAAGTGAATATAATGCAGAGGAAAGAGGAAAGGAAATCTTGCCAAAAACTGCCATCATTTCTGTGCCAGTTTCTGCCTATAATGTTAAATTTCCACTCATTGGATTTTTCAGGCTCCTAGGTATTGGTGTACATATCATACCTGGTGTTTTCTTTGGATAATCACTCAGGATTTTAACTTTGTTTTTGTTTTGTTTTTTTCCCTGCTGAAATTATTACATAGAGATATTTGAAATGGGCAAGAAGGTGAGAGAAAAAGGATCACTACTAGTTGTGGCCATCTCATCCATGAAGCTTCCTGATTCTATCAGCTAGAAATAGTCTCTCCCTTCCCTAACTTTCTGTAGCCATTTAACTGTACTTGTATTAAGACAACTCAGTTTTAGCCAGATATGGAAGCAACCTAAGTATCCATCAGCAGATGAATGGATAAAGATGTGGCACACACACACACACACACACACACACACACACACACACACACAATGGAATACTACTCAGCCATAAAAAAGAATGAAACTTTGCTATTTGTATATCTATAATTCAAAAAGATATGTGCACCCCTATGTTCATAGTAGTACTATTCACAGTAGCCAAGACATGGAAACAACCTGCATGTCCATCAACAGATGAATGGATAAAGAGGATGTGGTACATATACACCATGGAATACTACTCAGCCGTAAGAAGAACGAAATAATGCCATTTGCAGCAACATGGATGCAACTAGAGATTATCATACTAAGTGAAGTGAAGTCGGAAAGAGAAAGATGACTACCATATAATATGACTTACATGTGGAATCTAAAACATGACACAAATGAACCTATCTATGAAACAGAAACAGAATCATGGACATAGAGGACAGACTTGTGGTTGCCAAGGGGGAGGGGGTTGGGGGAAGGATGGAGTGGGAGGTTGGGGTTAGCAGACGTAAGCTTTTATATACAGAATGGATAAACAACAAGGTCCTGCTGTATAGCACAGGAAACTATATTCAATATCCTATGATAAACCATAACGGAAAAGAATATATAAGGAATGCATGTATATATATAACCGAATCACTTTGCTGTACAGCAGTAATTAACACAACATTGTAAATCAACTATACTTCGATTTAAAAAGAAAGAAATTTTGCCATTTACAACAACATGGGTGGGTCTGGAGGATATTATGCTTAGTGAAATAAGTTAGACAAAGACAAATACTGTATGTTTTCACTTATATGTGGAATCTAAAAAATAAAACGAATGAATATAACAAAATACAAACAAACTCAGATGCAGGGAACAAACTAGTGGTTATCTGTGGGTAACTAGTGGTAGGGGTAGGGGAAGATAGGGGAAGGTGATTAAGAGGTGTAACTTAGGTGTAAAATAAATAAGATGTAAGAATATATTGTACAACACTGGGAATATAGCCAAAATTTTATAATAATTTTAAATGGAATAAGTCTATAAAGATATCAAATCACTGTATTGTACACCTGAAACTAATGTAACACTGTGAATCAACTATACTTCAATTTAAAAAAAGATGCCCCAGTTTGTGTTGCAGTTGCATACATGAACCTCACTTTTTTATACTGTTAGCCTGTTGCCTACCCTGCTCTTGCTCCCCCTTTTTTCCAGCCCTCAGTACATATAACCAAAAACAGCTTTGTTGTTTCAGTTGTTGTTTTTGTTGTTAATTATACTGGTTAGCTGATCCATATCTAGAATGGCTTTTTTTAAGAGGGCTTCTTGGTGACTTTAATGAATCCATTCAAGATATCATATGTTTTGTAGGTGCAGATGCCACAGTCTTCAAGAAGGTTAAAGAAGATCACTGCTTTGCATAGTGTAGAGATTGATGGCATATGGCCACACTCTGACAGTATTCTAGAAGGTTCTCTGGATTTCTCCTTGTAATTGTCTAGTTAATTATTGGTCATAGTTGATGATGCAGCCTAAGGAAAAAAAAAATCTTTCAGTGATGGCAATTAGTCTGACTTTTTTCTGCTTTAAGGTTACTAGACCTCTGTAATGATTAGAATCCATAAGAACTGGCTAAGCTATTCTAGAGCCTGATATTAAGGTCTTGTGTCTTCATTGATATCCTTTGCTTCTCAAGCACATCATGAAGTATCAGTGATCTTTCTTTCGAACAACGTTTTTTGATGCCCATGGGAAAGGAAGAACCAATCGCTGTCCTGATAAGGAACCAACATCACTGTATTTTAAAAACTGTAGGCTTCCTTAAATGACATAAATAAAGGTAAAGTGTTAGATATCAGAGTGACTTTGTAACACCCAAGGTACAATCTCTGTAAGAGAAATATGAGCTAAATAAGAAAAATTATCTCAATCATCAGTGGGGTGGGTACTTTCCTGTTGCCCTCTCAAGTGAAAGCAATTCACTGTCACATCTTACTACCTCATGATGTTCTTAATTCACCTCTGACTTAATGTCCCTTGGAGTTCAAAAAAATTCTTTTGGGATTCTTTTTTGAGCCTTTTGTGTCTAAATACAGCAACTTTTACTCCTCTCAGCTATCAATCAAACCATCTCTCCATTCTCTGCCTCAGCCTTCATTTCAGTGGAGAGAGGAGACTTAGCACCTGGCTTAGCTTTCCACTCCATCCCTGGTCAAGCCATCCGCGTAGGTAATTTCATGTATATGATGACACATTTAGCTCAGTTTCTTGATCTCCCCATTATCCATGCTGCTTTATACTTTGAATTTTGTCTTCTGGATTTGCTCTGCCTGTTACACATGAAATTTAAACATCTCATTCTCTGATGACAGTCTCATATTACAGCTGTTGGTAAGTTATTCCCCCTGTAGCTGTTCTTTACTCTCGTGAAGATCTCTCTTCCCTAAATGCCTTTATTCTTTTTCCCTATTCATAATCATTCACCTGCCTGCACTCTTTTCTCCAGTCCCAGTTATACTCTGTGGCCCATCCTTTAAACCATATTCTTGCCAGTATCCTCAGCACCTTAGCCCTAGTGCCCACTCCTGGTAGAGGTGCAATCCTGGGTCTCGCCAGCTGACTGCCTTTGCTGTACCTGCACTGGCTTTGAGCTCCGCTGGAGAAAATCTCCCAAACCATTCAGATTACTGCCAAAATAAATTCTTTGCTGTATTAGTTTTCTAGGGCTGCTGTAACAAATTACCACAAACTAGGTTGGCTTAAAACAATAGAAACTTACTCTCTTATGGTCTGGAAGTTAGAAGCCTGAAATCAATGTGTCAGCAGCCACGCTCCCTCTGAAGTCTCTAGGGAAGAATCCTTTCTTGACTCTTCTGGCTTCTAGTGGTTGCCAACAATCCTTGGCATTCCTTGGCTTGTGGCAACATAACTCCAATCTCTGCCTCTTTCTTCACGTGGCCTTCTTCCCTGGGTCTCTCTTCTTCTTACAAGGATCCACTCATTTTGGATTTAGCTCCCGGCCTAATCCAGTACAGCCTTATCACAGTTTAACTAATTACATTTGCAGAGACCCGATTTCCAAATAAGATTACATTCTGAGGTTCCAGTGGACATGGATTTGTGGGGTGGTGGGCGGCGGTGGGGATGGACACTCTCCAACCCAGTATAGTTGCGGGTCTCCAAAGAACCCTCAGTGCTGGCTGTTTTTCTGTATTTCCCTGGCCAGTTTTCCTGTTCTCTACAGTAGCAATTTTAAGCCTCCCCTGCCCATCCTCAACACTCCAGCGCCCATCCTCCTGCCCCCATTTCTTTCGCAAAGAAATCAGACACCATCAAACCAGAACTCCCTTCTCTTTCTTCCCTCAGACCTACAGATTAGCTGAGTCTATACTCATTGCTTCCTGTTGTAATGAAAGAGCTCATCCTCCTGTCTAAAATTCTATTTCATTTTTTTCCATCTCCACAATGTATCCCTTACCCTTCTGCCCCCTCAGGAAACTTCAATTCAAACTCTGTCCCCTTTCTTTACCATAGCTTTAAACTTGACCTTACTAATGGTTCCTGTCTTCAGCATTTAATGTCATTCAGATGTCTTCAGTCTTTAAAAAGAAAAAGGAAAAAACTGCACAATTGCACAACACTTTTCAATCCCCACCCCTAGGCCAGCTTTCCTGCTACCTCTTTCTTCCCTTCAGATGCAAGCTTCTTAGAAGAGCTGTGGACGCTGTCACTACAGCCTCACCCCTAATGGCTTCATGAGCCCCGCAGTCCGTCTCCCACCCCCGTGTCCCACTGAACCGGAACAGTCTCCCCTGTGTCGTAAAACCCAGATCTTATCCCTTTTTGCCCCATCACCAACACTTGACCCTGATGGACATTTCCTTCTTCTAGAAACATCCCCTGCCTTGAGGGTAGTTTAGGGAGAATTGGGGGCCAGGATAAACTAGATAGAACTAGAAGACTTCTGAGATCTCCCTCAATTCTAAGAAGCTGATGATTTTCTGAGATTTCAGGAATCTTCAGTTCTTTATAAAACTTCTTGGCAATTTGTGGTTATTTAAACATGGTAGTGCTTTAAAAAAAAATAACGTTGAGACTACAGAATGCAACATCTTTCTCATGCGGTTACTGAAATTTCAAAGAGATTATTTTTAGTAACTGTATTTGTTATTATAAAATTTCTCAGAAATAGAAAACCCATTAGGGAAACTTGAAATAGAAACTGGCTGTACTGAATTTAAAATTCTAAGATTCAAAGATACAGTTCATCTGATGCATTAAGTTATCTTTTGAAGTTCTGAAGCCTGAAATGTCCTCTTGTAAGAATATAAGGTTTTTATTTGTATAAAAATAGGCTTGTTATCTAATTTAATTTTTCAGAGAGTAGGATGACAAATAATATAAGAGAAAATGGAAACTAAATGGTGTGAGTTAAAACTTGAAGTTTATAATCTCCTCCCTTTCCTAACAATATCTATAGTATGAAGAACTCAGCTGTTTACGGCAAAGTTTTTTTTTTTTTTGAACAGTTCTCCCTTTAGACGATAGTTTAGTTTGACTCTTGATTTGAATTAAATCAAGTTGCTCCACTTGATTTTCATTCAAGAACAATGTTTAAAAGATAATTCCAGATGTCCCCAAGTCTTCCTGGCCTAAAGATGCAGATGAGTTTGGGTTAATATCAGAAAGTCCCATCTTGGAGCCCCTCCAGCATGGCTGCTGCACCTCATCATCTCTCTCCAAGGGTCCACCAAAAATTTCCAAGTCTTGCTGTCTCATGGGCTCTGACCTTCTGGTAGAAGTTCTCCCTGCAGTCCCCGGGCGTGAGACACTGTGTCGCTGCCTAGGGCATGGCCGCATGTCTCCCCAAGTTGCCAACTCCCCAAGGTCCAGGCAGCCCTGTATTCTCTCATCCTGACAGAAGTCCCTCTAGGAAGGAGTTCCTTGAACTTTTAATCAGAATCTTCTCTTTCCCTGGGACTCAGTCCTTGGGGAAAAGCACCTTGCCCTCCTCTTCTGCCCTCCTTTTTACCAGTTTCTGCTCCTGTGTCTGGGCCCCAGACAACCTCCTAAGAGGGTCTCTTTACTCTGCCCTACCATTCACGCACATAGAGGTGGGGAGGGGGCAGGAAAGCGGATGCAAAGTCATACGGAGTTGCTGGTACAGCTGTTGGGAGCCAGAGCTCCGGGATTCGCAGGCTTCAGACTTTCCCCTTACCTTTCAGTCTCTGCCCCTTCCCCCTCAATTTTGTCCAGCTGTAGCAAATTAATAAAATACCGAATGAAAGCCAATCAGAACTGCAGAAGTCTTCAAAAGTTATTAAAATGTTTTTTTCCTTTCCAATCTGAATTGCTACAAACTTGATAGTTAAACAAGATTTTGGTAAACAGTACATTTTGTAAATTCTGCAAATTGGTTGTTTGGCAAATTGGCCTGCTTTCCAGTTCATCAGATATTAAATCTCAGTTAGGTTCACTTGGAACTTCCTACTGCCATAGCCCTTTCATAACAGTGAGCTTCAGAACACTTAAAAAACGTTATGTCTACAAAATCCACATTTAGTTTTATTGAGAACAAAATGTTGTCATGTCTCTGGGGTTTACAGTCGGTGTATGCAACACAATAACAAGAGGTCTTCTAGGATATCACGTTAAGAGTTCTTTGCAACAGAGCTGGATGCTGACCTTGCTTTTATTTATTTTTAATTGAATGAATTGAGGAAGGGGTGGCACTGGAATGTGTGTTTATCATAAGCCTGGAGATTCACTGTGAGGGGGGTGCCATGTTGAGGAGAAAAAAGTAGAGAAAGGGGATAGTGTATTGCCAGCTACTAAAGATTTAAATTAAGACATACAGCTGAATAAGATTATATTTTTCTCCTGTTCACCTAATTCCCAAATTATAAAACTATTGAAATTGGATGTCTGTTCTTTAAGCACTAGTATTATTAGAGTGAATTAAGTTTATGTATTACACTAGAAATGAAAGCAACAAAACAAACCACAGATTTGTATACCCGTAGATAGATAAACTATAAATAAAAGCTATTTTATCTTTGTTATTCAAAGCATGTCAGTGTATCCTACTATAAAGGGATGAACTTCCACCCACTGGTTTTGTAGTTCCCTTTGGGTCTGCTGTTGATTGTACAAGCTTTTTGTCTTTGACGAATATTTAGCAACAGGCAAGGATGCTTTCTGGCTGTTTGTCCAGCATTTGAAAAGGATCCCTTGTAATAAATTCCAGCATCCAAGAGGTGATTCAGTCTTAAGTTTTTCTGCCTTCTATATGGCATTTTCAGTTTTATTTTATTGAATTGTTTGTTTTGAAACAGGGATGATAATTGTTTCCTCATGGTGAGAGTTCAAGGACATCTGCCTTCAGCTCTGCCCTTCTGGTGTATTTGATTTCACTCATATAGTCATTCTATTCCTAGAGTATCTAGAGAAGATTCTTGGAACCTGATTTGTCTATAAGAATTCTGGATCCTTCTGCTTAGGAAGGGCCTTCATCCAAACTCCTAGTAATTCTAGAATATTTGTGGGTGAAGAAGATGTGGCTTAAAACATCACTTAAAATAGTTTTTGTTGGCTATGCACTTTAAGCTTCTACCACTGATCTTATAATACTCTAACTCGGGCTTTTGAGAGATTGCTTTTTAGATAGGAAAAAAGGTAGTTGCTTAGCTATCCGTTAGCTGAAACAGTTTTATAGGTGGCAAGGAAATCACTTGATTCCTAAAAAGAAGTGAAGAATGCATTAGAAAGAATAAGATTTGATTTGCCCTACCAAGAAGCAATAAATCTATTTATTAGCCACTCTTAATGTGATGGTGGGTCTAATATATATTCTGGGAGTGATGAGGCATGGCTCCTACACAGCAGAGGGAAATTAATAGGCAAATTACAAATTTGGAATGGAAACTTGACATTAAAACAGATCATTTTATGTTTCACTGCTTGAAACTCAGAGTTTTCGGGAACTAATTACCTAGCAGCAGGTAGTAACATGGGAATGTTAAATATACATAGAAAACTCAGATACTTGAGCATGCAAAAGGGCCAGGTCAATGTATTTTTACACAAATAAAACAAGTTCAAGGTTGCCAAATATCATATTAAAACAAGAAAAAACGGTAAGTGCCTATAAACCAGCAAGGATGTGCCTAACTAAGGCTAACTAATGTGCCAGCCATTACTTTTCCAGATATCACTAATGAAATACACTGTATGATTTGTAACATCAAAGCATGCTGTGATGATACAAGTTTAGTGTTCTAAAATGTTCTCTTCTTTTCAGTCCTTTAACTTAGAGGTAAATTTGGGTAGCTGATATGCAGTTTGCATTTGTCAATCAGCAGATAAAAGGGTGCTACTTTCACAGATTAGGGCATTGTAAAGACAGTTTGTATAACTAAAATTGTGTGTATTACAACTATAGAAGAAAAAAATGTTACTTTCCAAACTAGAGTGTGATGATCAACCTGCTAAACTATCCTCATCACATTTGTAAAATGAGGATACCCGCCTTTTAGGATTATTGTCAGCAACAAATGACATAATCTGTGTAAAGAATTTAGCTCAGTACCTGGGCCACACTTACGTGTTCCATAAACACATCATAATTACTACTAATTAGCCGTTCAGGTACAGATTGCAGCACCTGAGCTTTGAGTTTAGCATTGAATTAAGAAGTAGACTATTTATGTTGCATCCTTTAAGGTCAAAACATGAAAGTCCTTTTGGAACTATTTTTATTGCATTAAGTAAAATAATATATTTATTTAACTTCTAAATTTAGGTTATCGATGTATACAGATGTGAAAAAACAAGTGTTTTATATTCATGTATTATATTTGGAATGTTATGTTAACAGAGGAAATAATCCTACAAAAGTTTTATTGAGCACTTCCTATAACCAGACCCTGAAACTACAATAGTTAATAAAAAACATAGACCTGTCTTCCCTAATAATCTAAAGCCCACAGGCCATTAAGGGAACAAACATGTGAAAAATTAATAACACACTACACCATTTCATCTTTTTTTGTCTTTCTCTTTGTTTTAAATACCCCCATGTAGTCTAGGGGTGAATACCTATACACCTTGAAAATGGGGCTTGGCTGTTGCTCTTCTTAGAAATTTCCCCACCACACCCCTTCCACCATATTCATTCCTTCCTTTGAATGTACCTGTATCTTGTACATTCTCAAATTGGTAGCATTGTAATTTGTTTATTTACATGCCTATCTCTCCTACCAGACTGTTAATGTCATGAGAGTTACGGCTCATCTTTGTGATCCCAGCTCTGAGCACAGGGCTTAGCACCTACCAAGCCCTCCATAACAGTGGATGAATGGATACTTTGTATTCTTCCCTCTCCAATCCCTTTCTCATTTTCCAACATGCATTAAAAGAAAGGAATATTAAATAATCAACTTGATTGACAAGAAAACATATTTTCCTAGCTTAGTAGTTATATTCATGTATAGTGAAGCCCTATTAATGTGACTTTCTCAATTCAGAATGACTTATATTGTTTATAGAGCAGGACTGAAATATATCATTATTTCATGTATAAGGAAGGGGGGGGGGTTGCCAAGCAGAGAACTGTGTGAATGAAACTGCTGGGGGATTGTTTAATCCATTTCACATATTTTAGTAGCATCCGTTTATATCCATTCAGTTACTGGATTGATTACAAATGATAACAAAAGAGTCACCTGTTTATTAAGGTATGTCCAATAGGAACTATTATTTGCCAACCTGTTACTAGCAGTTTCCTTTCACAAAATATACTTGAGGCAACAAAAATGCCATTCTTGAAGCAATCTGAACTGGAAAATAGATCTTCCCAGTTAACCCAGATTAAAGAGCTCTTGAATTCCCTACCCTCAATGTTGAATGGCTGGCTATAGAATAAGGCTTAGTTGAAGGACTTTAAAATCAAATCCAATAGATAGTATATTCTGGCATATGATCATAAATTCCATATATCCCTTCAAAACTAATGTTCATTATTTATGACAAAGCATTCGCTGGTGGTTAATTTTATCAAGGATTTTAGTAGATAGATGTATCTCAAAACTATTATTCAAAAATTGTTCTCAAAACTTGAAAATCCACTTTCTGTGAGATGAAACTAAATAATGAGCCAAGTCTAAGACTCCATTAGGAAAAATAATTACATTTACTACTTATGCTGATTTTGACCATGACCTTTCTGTGATTCTGTACAGCAAAATTAAATATTTTAGGATAACGTTTTAAGTCTACAAGAAGTTTTTCCTGATCAACCATATTTGTTACTGGAAAACTAAGGCATGTTTTACATTTATACTAAAATGAAGTTTGTTTTATATGACAAAGTTGGACTTTGTATCTCCTGAACTTTCATTAGTGTTATTTAATTGCATATCAGTCTGCCTGCCTGCCCCTCATCTCTTCATTCACCTTTCTATCTTCTTTAACTCTTTCAGTTCGTGTAAGTTAACAGTCCAAGAAATCCAGTGCTATTTCCAGTTATCTAAATTACTTAAGGCAAAATGAAATGAGTAAGTCTTAAAGTTAAAAAATATTAAGAGAATATTATACTGAAACTTCAGTAAAATATCAGATTGATTATATTTTGTCTTTCCAAAGAAAGTCATATTCAAGAAAATACTGTTCCTGTACTTGGCAAATTGTTCATTTTAATTACTGTCAGGATGATTTAATTAGAATTCACCGTCACCTTTAAAAAAGAGTATCCCTAGCCAGCTAATCAAGAATTTGAACATACTACTTAAATCTTGGTATGTGTGCAAACTCCACATGAAAAATTTAAAAAGTCTGGCAAAATGGCATATTGTCCGTATATTTTACCTGGGATTGATCCTAGCATCTATCTAGTTGGAGAATAACAGAAAGTTTTCCCTGAAACAAATTTCAAGGAAATATAATCCAGTCCTTTCATGTGATATTTCAGTCAGGTTGGGCTTTTAATCAATGGGTTGGAAAATGACATACATTTTCAGGTCTCAGTGATTAAATTGTTTTGGTTTCTTAGCTGAGCTTTCTCCTCTTTCTCTTGCCTAAGGTATAAGCAGCACCACTAAGAAACTGCTGCTATGTTGGGCTCCCTGTTTCACTGTGATGTCTTCACTCCCTCTCCTGTTACGCAGAAGAGATTTTTGTGACATTGTAGAAGACAGCTTTCTATGAGTTTCATCAGAACGTGTAAAATTCTAAAATTGTCATTCCATGACTCTGCAATTCGTTTTATTCCCCACACACATTCATTTCTTTAAAAAACTTACATAAGAAATGTAATATAGGTTTTATATTTTAATAAAGTTTTTGTAGTTTCACACTTATGTTTTTAGGACCTGGAAACTTAGGGATATGGTAGTGGCCTGCTATTTTTCATTATAAGCCTTATTGTGCTATTTGATTTTTTAATCTATGTGTATATGTTATTCTAATAAAAATTAAATTAAGGAAAAATAATCAAAAGTTTCAGAAACTTGTTCATGCCAGAATATGTTTTTCTCTGAATTCACATAGTCCTGCAGATTCACCTAGTTGGTTTTTATCCAACATTTCTTTATGAAAAATTTAAAACATAGCGCACAGTTCAAAGAAGTTAACAGTGAACACTCATATAGCCACCATCTAGACTCTACCCTAAACATTTTTACTCCATTTGATCATGTATCTCTCAGATAATCTGTTAGATAATTGATTGTTAGATAATCCCTGACTAGAGCTCTTTTATGAATTCCTTTTTTGGCTTACTCGTTTTCAAGTAACGAGTTTGCATCGAGTTGTACTGCTGTTTCATTTAGCCTCATTTACTAAGATTCCTTTCATAATATGTGGGGGGGCCTAGCCACATATTTTCAAAACCAGAGTTCCCAGGTGTTTACACCAAAGTGGCCAGTTTTTTCTGTTGGACTAACCATCATGTGGGAAGGTCTCATTTCTTTGCACAGTGTATAAAATTGTGATCTCCCATCTTTCTACTCTTGTCTCAGGAATTCTATTTTAATTGAAATGAAACAGTACATAATACTTCTCTAGGAAAAAACGATGAAACAAATTATTGGACATTTTTAAAGATATCTACAAAGTTTATGCTATACTGGAATCTTGTTATATAATCCTCAAATATTTTAATGAAACATAAAATGAGCATTTTATACATATATACTCCCCCCATAAATCATGAACCTAAAGGCTATCCCCTTGATTAATGCTAGTTTTCAGAAATGATTGCCTATAGAGTTTATTGATTTGTCTTTGACCTTTTTTCCTTCTAAGTTCTTTAGAGATCAGTTTTAATCATACCATTTTTGTGAATAAGAGGTTTATTATGTATCTTTTATTCCCTGAAACTTAAAGAGAATCAGTTTTCATTTTGTTGTCTGTATACACCCATTTCTTAGTACTGAATTCCTCCCATCTTTTACCTATTTTCTTCTAGGTACTTTCCTGTAACATATTATTACTGGTGTACAGCAAGCTCTCCTGACCTTCTTCCTTCTTGTCTGGTTTCCCATTCCTTGTCTTTTTCTTAGGCCCACTCTCTTCCTGATTCTTATAGTAGACCCAGAAGTTTTCTTAAGTTTTCATCATTCATTCCAATCACTATTGTATTGAGTACAGTTATGTGCCAGCTCTAACTCGAGCTACACTGATACCTCCACCTTATCTTCATTCTGCTAAACTTGAATTCTCAGTGCCTCCTGAACACATTGTGCTCATTCTCAACTGGAACATTTGCCCTTGTTTGCAATGCCGTTCTTACCCATCCATCAAGACTCAGCTACTCTCAGCTTTTGCCGACCTTAATAAGGTACATTTAAAAATAATATGTTAGAAAGGTTTATTTATATCAAGGTGATATTTATACCAATGGTTTCAAATAATAGGTCTGCATAGTTTTCCAGAAGAGAGCCTGAATTTTGGGATTCTAAGTTTGAATATGGTATGCTGTCACTTTCCAAATATTTTTACTACATGCCAAGAACTGTTGTAGTATTTCTGGGCAATTTTTCAACACTAAAGTTCCTCTGTGAGTGAAGATAATTATTGAAGTGGTAAAACAACCAAAGCAGAACACTAACTTTACTTCAGTATATTATTTCTTTTGGTTAAAGACCAATAAGACCAAGATTGTGGGTTTAATCCCATGTGGGCCAGTTAACTTCCCACCAACAAATACTTTTCAGTATTCACATGAATATGACTAGTTTAGCACAAACCCATTTATCATGGTCAGTACTGCAAGCTTCATATTCCAAGGTTAGCACATGCAGAAAATAATACATTTTAATAGAAGCATTTAAGTTATTTGGCAAGGTTTCTGTTTGTTTTTTTTTTTTTTTTCCGGTGCAGTGCCAGAGACATACCAACGAAGTGAAATAAATGTTGCATTTAAGTTCTTTATAAATAGTATAATTCAGTTGGTGTATCATATAAATAAAAATTCAAAAATGCAGAAGAAAGGAATAGCATAAATTTGGGAACAAGACAGACTTGGGGCCAACTCCAACATTGGGCTATTAGGACGAATATAGTGATGGGGCAGATGGGGCAGCTCGTTAGGTCGGGGTACCGGTTGGTTGGTATCCACCCAGTTTCCTTCTCAAAAGGCTTTCCAGTGCTAGGCTGCAGTAGTTAGATTTAATCAAGTAGACAAATAGAAAACCCATAGGGTTTTTACCAGGAAATAATGGGCTGATAAGTGTGTATGAGAGAGATTATCCTTGCAGCTATGTTAACAGTACAGCAGAGTAGATTACTGAGCTTTTAAAACCACAAACACTTTCTGCTACCGTGGATCTTACTGGATCTTACCAGCAGCTTGGAAAATGCCCCTCAGAAGAGTGTATAGTTCATTCCTTCTGCACTAGACAACCAGGTCCAGTATTTGAACCCCAAGAGATAACTTCTCAAGGCTCTCTTTAATTCATGAAGCCAGCCTGTAGTAAAATGGTTAAAGAGGTGAGGCTTGTGTTAGAGGTCACCTCTACCCTTTCCGTACTCCTCATCCTGGACTCAGATCCTGCTCATCTTCGACCGTCTTAGGCTTCTACCTGGACACACAAGCATTAGGGGGTTGTTCTAAACTCTGGACTTGTCCAAAATCATTAGTTCTGTGTCTCATTTAAGAGCTTTTCACAAACTGTTAATCTAATCAGTTGTTTCTCCCAAATGCCTTCCTTTTTCTTCCTTTCTATGTATTATGCACATTCAGTAACAGAGAGCTTTTGTTTTAATGGTCTGAAATACAGGAGTGATTCTAATGGCGGAAAGTTTAAGCACCATGGCCATCTACTTGGGAGGCTTTGTGGGCACATTGATCCTTGAATGGTGCTCTTTCAATCACATGAACTCAGCCCTTGTTTCCCATCACTTGTCTTTAGATTGATCACATTTAAATTTAGAGAAAGATGAGATCTCTAGAAATGGAGACTGTACAACTTTCCTTCCGAGACAGTAAAACATAATAACTTAGAACATTTCAATGAGGAAGGAATTGAGCTAGAATTGTAATTCCATGTCTTCCTAGCTTTGTGACCTTGGTGATTTATTTAACATTTTATTAGTAAATGAGGGTAATAAAGCTTTACCTAACACAATGTGCTGCTTCCGTGAAATAAAATGTATATAAGAAGCTTAGCACTAACATATAATGCAAATTATATAAGAAACAAAATACGTAAGAAATAGTATCTGACACAGAGTAAACACGCAAAAAACTATTTCCTGAAAGTTGTAGTCTTTGGTACAGGGAGTAAATCATCAAAGAAATTATTCAAGAAGTGATCCCAGATTTTTCCAGAAAGATGAATGTCTAGATTTTGAGAGAGCCCAGTGAGTACGCAAGATAATGAAAGGAAAACACCTACCACAAATCATAATCATTATTAAATTTCATAATACCAGCAACAAAACAAAGATCCTAAAAGCTTCGAAAGAGGGGAAGTAACATTCAAAAGATCAAAAATTAGAATGGCATTACAATTGCCCAGAGGAACATTGGTAGAAAAAATAGAGAAAGTCCTTTAATTTTTTGGAGGAAAATGGTTTCCAACTAAGAATTCTGAATATAGCTGAATTCTCCATCAAGTGTGAGGACAGAATAGGCGTCGTCAAAAATTTAAGATCTCAAAGTTTACCTCTCATGTACCTTTCTTAGGGTGTTAAGGGAGGATGAATTCTAACAAAATAAAGAAGTAAACCAAAAAAAGATAAAGATAGAAGATTCAGGAAACAAGGAAAACAGCCTAGGAAGGGAATCTCCAGGATAATGGTGAAGGAAGATCCAGGATGGTAGCTGCACAACAGACCTTGAAGACTACAGTCCTGATCAGAGCAGAAGCATGGAGGGTTCCACGAAGAACGTCCCCAAGAGGATGAAACTGATAGATTGTCTGGTGCGTGTGAATGTACTGGAAGGAGATTTGTACTTCTGGCTAAGTTTGGGGTTGAACTAGTGACAGGTCTCTAGAAAATTAAGCAAAGGGAAAAATAAGGCCGTTATTAACTCCAGGGAAAATGATTAGTAGCACAGGAAAAAAATGTAATAGTTACTATACAACTACATTATGAATATCTGCCTTGTTTTTTAAAGTAAGCACTAAATATTGACCTTATCAATATTATGATATAACTGTATTAGGGCCATGGAGGAAGGGAGGAATGGGGAGAAATGCTACAAGAAATGCTACAAAAATCCTCATTTTTCATAGTAGGAAGTTGATAGATAACAGGAAAAGTATAAAAAAACTTAGGAAATGTCAGCGTAGGCATTTTACATAGCTATATGGAGGTAAACATGAGAATAAACAGCTTAAAATGTTAGAAATGATTATCTCTGGGGAGTGGCATTACAGGTTAGGGAGGAACTGGGCAGGTGATTGCTTTTTATATTGACTAGAAGCCACGGTCATTACTAATGCTCATCAGTATGGTTCTTCTCTCACTCCATATGTGTCCAAGCACCCCTCCAACTAGTCAGGACCATAGGAACAGCTCTGGCCCAGATAGAGCTGAAGAGGTGTGTGCCGTTTCCGGGCTACAACCCTGCGACCCTTCAGATCCTCCTTCCCAGGCCTCAGCAACCCCACAAGGGACAAGGAGACAGGAATGCATTCAGTAGTCTGGAAATCTTTCCTCTGTTCTTTAGAACTGTGACTTCTTAGCTTAGAGAAGATTTGGCAAACTTTTCTGGAGAGGGCCAGATAGTAAACATTGTAGGCTGTGCAGGCCTACAATACAGTTTCTTTTGCAGCTACTTATCTCTGCTGTTGTGGTGCAAGTGAATAAGGGTCTGTGTTCCACTAAAACTTTATTTATGGACACTGAAATTTGAATTTGATGACTTTCACGTGTCATAAAACATGTTCTTTCGATTTTTTCCCCAGCCATTTAAAAACGGGAAAAAAACGTTCTTAGCTCACAGGCTGCACAAACAGAAGTGGAATTGGCCCGTAGCTGGCCAACCCTTGCTCTAAATATTCAAAGAATTGTTACTCACAAAAGCTAATAGTGATCTCAGGTGGCCTTGGCCTGCAGCGGCTTGAAGCAGGGTTTCAGTTCCTGGCCAGAGACTGGAGTCAGGCCGGGGCAGTGCGAGCGCTGAATCCTAGCCGCTAGACCACCAGGGACCAGTGGCCAGTGACAAGGCCCTGGCCCTTCGGCTTTGCAGAAAAGAATTCCCACAAAGATGGAAAGTAGTGAAACATGTAAAGTGTTTATTAGGAGGAAAAAGAGTACAGTATGTGTGGATAGACACATGGGCAGACTGAGAGAGAGAGTAGTGCCCTCGTGGTAGTTTCAATTGCTTATATGGGGCATTTCTTCCGGGTTTCCTTTGGCCAGTCATTTTGATTTACCTGGTTCTGGGTCTGTATTTGGTATATTTCAGGATCCTCCCATGTGTGTCCATGCATCTCTCAGCCAAGATGGATTCCAGCGAAGAGGCCTATGGGTAGCCTTGACATCACTCCCCTTATGACCTCCATGGAGCTTTCTAGTCGGCAAGGTCTCCTTGACTTTGAGAATGAGAAATATGTGGTCTCTTATGTGGGCAGGGCCCAGCCTCCTCTCTCAATTGTCCAGCTATTTTCATCTTGGAGTATTGGTCCACAGGGAATGAACTCCAGCTGTTCATCCTGGGGGGGGGCCTACCTATCTCCTGACTCAATAGTATCATACTGTTTGTTTTTAGGAGACAGAACTAAAACTGAGGAGTAGAAAGTCCCCAGGGAATCAATTTCAGTCTCAAATTTCCTCACATAATGAGAGCATTTCTACAAATTAGAGCTGCCTACAATGAAAAAGGCTGCCGCACGGTGTCCCTGTGCTTGAAAGGTTCACCCAGAGGTGGGAAGGCCCACTCGGTGTCCATGCACCCCTTTCATTCTTACATTTCATGGCCCTGTAAGACGATTAAGAGGAATCATTCTGATAAAGCTGTTTTAATGTTTTCCAAAGTACAGTCACTTCCCACTGGTTTTAGGACAGTGCTTAGAAAAAAATTAGACTAGACCGTGTGTGTGAGGGGTGAGGGTGGGGGAGGCCATAAGTATTTTAAATTAAGCATTTGTGGTGCCAAGGTTTGCAAAGACGACTTGCTAGCTTAAACATGTTTGCACACAGCAGTATTTTCTAATTTAAATTCAATCCATCTCCAAACAGCCCTAGCCTAGACTAGCTGAAGGTATAAACTTCATTTTCATCTCATTAGGCCACCTGGAAGCTGCAATCAGTAAGTAGTCTTGAAGTCAATAGTCTGTCTGCTTCATTAAAATGTTAATTTCATGGCTTTAATTCTCTTTGTAAAATGTACCACTGCAGGACACTATATGCAGATTTATTCTAAAGCAGATCAATTTGCATGTCGCATTTTAGTATATTTATTTCTCCAGATTTCTCTGTGTATTGCTATTCTTAGGAATTGCTTTCATGTTTAAAAAAGTGTTTAAATATCTAAGATATTTAGATATTTAAGGCAATTTCAGCCTAGCAAAATTCATTTTTAAATAATTCTGAAACCTAGTTTCCTCATCAGTGACATAAATTCCACTTCTTGGAGTGAAATATACATCCCTTTTTTCCCCCTATGGCTCTGAATCTCCACCTTTAAAGAAAGATTCAGTAGCAGTTTTGGTGAACAGTCAGATTGAATCTAGATAGTGCCAGGTAGAAAAATGGATGAGCAAAATCTTTTGTCATATGAAGTCTTCGCAGTTATCTTTTATGTTTTGAAAGTGCCAATCTAAATACCAAGTTCACATTTTTACTCCTCAAAATCTTGAGTTCTGACTGATTTCCCACAAGGGAACATTAATCAAGAGATAACCAAGAGGCTGCTGCTGCACTGACAAAAACTAAGGCCCCCCTCGCAGTCAGTGCCCCAAACCAGTAATCAGAATGACTGCACTACACAAATGCAGATGACAATGCTGTAGGGCCTAGACCCTTGTGGGTATCTCGGACTCTTCCTTACACACATGTGCCAGTACCTTTACATCTTGCTGATTTTCCTCATAACTATTTTCTCCTTTAGGTCTCCCTTGCAGGCTTCCTTTCCTTTTCTGATCTCCAATGGAAAGACCATTCCCCAAAGTTCTGCCCTCTGCTGTCAGCTCTTTTCTCATTATAGTCTCTCCCTTAGAATATACCTCCATGCTGTGACTACCACTATCATCTGTTTTGGTAATGATTCTCAAATTTATGCTTCTGACTAACCTGTCTCCTGAGGTCTAACCTATCTGGATCTCCAGTAAGTAGAGACACTTTATCTAGATCTGTCTCTGTCACCCCAAATATAATATTTCTAATACCAAACTACTTACTTTCTTCTCAGCTTCTCCATTTCTGTTCATCACTGCCACCATTTTTATATATTCATCAAGCCAGAAGTATTCTGGGAGATGGCCCACAAGGATTTAATGTAGAAAATAAAAGAATAGTTCATCTCTCCCTTTTGATGAATGCCCAAAATTTATCTTGTACTAGGCCCATTGAATAGAGTTAAGTACTTCTTAGGCCAAGCATACCCGTAAGAGTCTTTTCCCATTAATAATGACCCAGTGAAATTATAGTTCTCCCTCAGTCATGTACCTTCAACTTCCACTATGGCCACCGTGCAGAGATTTATGTTACTCATCTTTAGGCATGGAGGATGGGGGGTTAATTTGATCAAGAGTTTCCAAATCACTTGAAGTTTTTATTGAAATGAACGTAATTCCCAGACAGTCCTGAAATTACTCTATTCTCAAGCTTCATAAGATAAAAGGTAGCTCTAAATAAAATAAAACTCAAAAAAAAAAAAAAAAGAAAAGGTAGCACAAGTCATCACCCCAGGGCTATTGGCTGCTTTATGGGCTATAAATAGACCTGCCTTAGTGACTTTTAAAAATAGTTTAGCAAGTGGCATTCCACTTTGTGTTTCTTGGATAAGTAGCTCATGCAACTCTTTTCTCGGCTACATGACTGAGGATCAGATACAACTGGGCTTATAATTCAGATCCAGTGAGAAAAGCAAGCACCCAATTTTCTGTCCAGTCTTGATACCATCATCACTAATTGTCCCAGGTGACTGAGATATATAAGTCATAAGTTTAAAGCCACATAAGTTTAAACTCACTGTTTTAAGGTATTATTTAAAATCTCTTATTGATACTTGAATGAAAATGATTGTTAACAAGGCTAAGACATTTTTATTAAGCCAGCTATGATAGTTATCACTCACTCAGCAGATATTTATTGAATGTCTATAATGAGACAGCATCGAACTAAGTGCTATATGACATACAAAGACATTGTTAATACTCAGACATTACTCTTGAGGAACCTGTACAATCTAGTAAAATTTCTGACTGAGTTGGTGAGTTAAAAAAAAAAAAAATTATAAGAACTACAAGATTAAAAGCTTTCTGCTTCCATATGATTCAGTGATGAATTCCTAAGGTCAGTTTTTGGAAGTCTCAAGAATTAATGCTTATGTAGGTATTCACAGGGGTCTAGAGCTGATTCTATGACTACTTTTAAGCCATTCTAGACACTAGTAAGATCAAGAATGATTTTTCAGGGACCACCCCCGCACACCCCCCACCCCACCCCCCCCCCGCCCCAGAGCAGGAACAGCTTAGTTTGACATTGAAACCGACTTTGACCTTGGAACTTGGGGCAGGATACCACATACACACACAGAGTTAAGTGATCTCTAATTAGCTGCATCCACAGCAGTACATGAGAAAAACATACTAAGTCAGCCTTAGAATGACTGAGCTTTTTTTCTAGACTGAAAGATACCAGAATATAAGTTTAGCCTTTATTTTAAATGTGCAAGCTAGTGTCTCTGAGTGAGTCTTATTGAATGTATTTTGCTATCAAGTTGCCTTTCCTAACTTCCTCGGTGTGGGCAATATTTTTGTATATATACCTATGGTTAAGAAAGGTGGAGGCCAAATCTACAGAGAGATTTGAAGACAGTCAAGTCAGAGAGACCCAAAGTCATACTGTAACTCCAGGTGAGCCAGGTATAGAGTATTTCTATTTCTTTAGAGAGAAAAGGAAATATTGCCCCAAGAGTCACTGATGGATTTTCATGAGAATGATGGGTAGTAGCAGCACCATAGAGATAAAACTATAGACAGAGATGAATGAAGCACAAGAGAATATTCATTTATATGGTCATCCTACTCACTTATAAACCTTTAGTTTTCTCTGCCAGGCTGGATGTAAGAGATACTTTACTAAAACGAGGTTTATTCATATTAAGTAGCAAATTTACTCCAAGCAATGTACATTCACTGGAATAAAAGATAACCTAGGGGCTTCCCTGGTGGCGCAGTGGTTAAGAATCCGCCTGCCAATGCAGGAGACACGGGTTCGAGCCCTGGTCCTGGAAGATCCCACATGCCGCGGAGCAGCTAAGCCCGTGTGCCACAACTACTGAGCCTGCGCTCTAGAGCCGTGAGCTACAACTACTGAGCCCGCGTGCTGCAACTACTGAAGCCCGCGTGCCTAGAGCCCGTGCTCCGCAGCAAGAGAAGCCACCGCAATGAGAAGCCCACACACCACAACGAAGAGTAGTCCCCACTCGCAGCAACTAGAGAAAGCCCACACACACCAACAAAGACCCAACGCAGCCAAAAATAAAATAAATAATTTTTTTAAAAAAACATTAAAAAGATAACCTAGTTTACCCTGGGAATGTGATAGACCATACCATGTCTCACTTTATTACAGGTCAATGAAGGAACCATTTTAAAGTTCACATATGAGCCCCTAATTCTTTCGAATAGAATTAGGTATTCATAATCATACCTAGAAGAGTAATGGAAAACTTTTCCATTTCAGAAACACAGGCAAGAAAATATACCATAGCCCAGTCCTTTTCCATCGGCCACTTTCTCAATTAGAACAGTGTGTTTTCTTCCGCTGTGGGTAAATGTTGATTAATTGATGTTTTGTTTGTAATGTGTTTCAGAAATGGAAAGAATTTCAGTTATATTTGCAGTGTAATAAAATTAAGATATTTAAGTTGTCTAAAAGGCTTTTGCTGCCAACCAACTTTTTGAGAGACTTTTAAAAAGATAATGTAAAGACCAATTATATTCTTCTAGATCTTAACTTTTAAAAATGTGCTTATTGAGAATACCAAAGTACAATTTGGGGGCCTGCGCTCCATTCCTTTTATGAAATGGAAAGAACTAACTAAAGCTAGGAGGCAGGAAACCTAGCTTCTAAATTTAGTCCTTTTATTCAGCCAAACTCTAAGCTTAGTCCTTTTATTCAGCCAAACTCTAAGCCTCTTTGAAAAATTATTTAATCTCTCTGATCTTCAGTTTACCAAACTGAAAATGAGAAATCCTGAACTGCCTCCCTATATTAAATTCTTGACCCTAACCCCAGGGCTTTAGAATCAGATTGACCTAGGTTAAAACCATCACCTTGTCCCTTACTGGCTTTGTAACCGTGTACAAATTACTTAACCTGGGTCTCAATACCCACTTCATGGGGTTATTGTGAGTATCAAATAAAGTAGTATGAGGAAGTACATAGCCTACTGTTTGCATTTAGTTTCTTTCTTTTTTTTCTTAGGTTTCATAATACAGAGGAATCATTTTTCTAACAGGTATCTGTATGAATAGTAGATCCAAAGCAATGTGGAGAATACAAAGAGAGAAAGACATGCAGCCTGCCCTTGAGTATATAATCTAATCCGAGAAATATGATTTTGACAAAAACAGTTTAAACTAGAAGAATGATAAGTGCTATAAGAGAAGTTCATAGAAAGAGCTGTGGAATTTAGAGAAGGCAGACAATGTATACATTATCATCAGATCCCAGAGTTCAGATGACTGGGAGAAAATAAAACATAAGCTTTGAATGTTATGAGATGTTATCATCTAGTGATGGTAACAAACCACGGTGATGTGTACATTGGAAGTGAATGTTGTCCATCCACGTTGCCTCACTTTGTATTAAAAAGACAATGGATGTTGATAGGCTTCACTGAGAAGGGAGCATCATCACTTCTGAAGTATTCATGCCAAAATGCATAACTTGGATTAAATCATGAGGAAACATCAGACAAACCAAATTGAGAGACCTGCCAGAAAATACTTGTCAACATTGGTTCCTGGATTGGATCCTGAACCAAAAAAAGGGCAATAGTGAAAAAACTGGCAAAGTTCGGGTAAAATTTGATCAATAGATTAGCTAATAGTAAAGTATCAATGTTAATCTCCTGGTTTTATTTAATTGTACTATAGTTGTATAAGATACTAACATTTGGGGAGGGTGGGTGAAGTTTACTGGAAGTCATTTTAGTACTTTGCAACATTTTTTATAAACCTAAAATTACTCAAAGTAAAATTTAAAAAAAATAAAGAGAATAGATCCTCATATAAATCCTTTGCAGATGAAGATAGCTCAAGTAAAGATCTGTTTTAGATTCAGATGTGACAATTAAAGGGGAGCTGAGCTGAGCAGTCATAGCAAAGCTGTTTCTAAATTTTAAAATATTTTGACAGGTTTCAGTCGACTCACAACCCAAAACGAAAATGTTGCACATAAAAACCAGAGATCTAAATAATCTCATCCTCAGAATTTGTAGTACTCCAGTTTAGAATAGGGTTTACTGGCCAAAACAAACCATCCCCTCCCCTCCGCCATCCCATGATGTGTATTAAAATTATAGTGTTCCATGGCAGTGGGGATTGAGCTTTAAATCCTGCTTCAAAAATGCTGTTAGCTCTTCCCTTCTAAATGTGCTATTATTTGAGTAGATATGGTAGCTAATTTAGATTCTTTAATTGGGGGGGGTGTGTATTATTTTAAAGGGCCTAATTTGTGTTTTCTACTGTCCATTAATTACTTAAAAGCACTTATTACTTAATGCAGACCTGGGGTTCAGAGGATTGAGTTAATCATACTCCTTGGTTTATAGGACATTGTTGTTGGTCTTGAGCAAAGCTTCTCTTTTGTTTTTATTTATTCTACTTTTCCCTGTACCCTACTCCCATTCCTTCCTTCTTCCATAGGTATTCTGATACATTTAATGTGTATACTTTTGCTTCTATTGTTCCTATAAAATTTTTGGTGTGTTTTGTATTCCTGCATTTTTAAGTTTACACAAATTAGACTGTTTAATATCTTATTGTTTATTGCTTTTTCACTTAGCATTTTGCTTTTAAAATACATTCATGTTTGTTAACCAAAATTTTAGAAAAGGGGACTTGATTGAAATAAGAAGGTGTTTATGTGGGGTTTATTAGGACTGCAGCCCAGGAGCTACAGATTCAAGAAGCATTTGAATTGTGTTCTGCCAGACTACAAAATGGGGGAGGTTTATAAAGGCAAAAACCGCAAGGTTACAGTTACATGAGTTGTTTATCAAGAATTATAATTGGAGCTGGCAAGAAGTAAGGATGCTTGTTAAGTAAGGATTGGTTGGGATCCAAAATGGTTGCATAGTTACAGGGAGAGACCTTGAGACCATAGTGGTGCAGCTGGCAGGTGTTGTTCTGAATGTGATTGGTGGTATCCTTGGGTCTTGTACAGTTCAAAGAAAGTTCAAGTTCTCAGTGGTGCAGAGGCATGTCTGAGACCAGATCCTCAGTGGCTGCCTGATTCCATTTTTGTATGCCTGAATTGTGATTACTCCATTATAATTAAAGTTTCTCATCGTGCTGTTAAACGTGTATCTAATCCTTGGCTTCTGACTACTGTCTTCTCCATGGTGTGTCCCTTCCACATCTCAGTTATTGAGGCTCCCAAAGACAGACATCCAAGGTAGCCTCTAACTCACCATCACAAAAGCACTGCTGTTATGCTCTCTTTTGTACCCATGTGATACATGTCCAAGAGTATGAATTGCTGAGGCAGAGGATTAGGTAGCCTTAATTTGACTAGATCCACATTGCTCTCCAAAATGGTTACTCCCCTCTAAACTCACTCTGGCAATGCTTGAGGGTACCTGTACCCTCTCACTCCTACCAGCATTTGGTATTATCCAGCTTTCTACTTTCTGCCAGTCAGATATGTGTAAAGTAGTACCTTATTGGTGTTTTGTTTGCATTTGTCTGATTACAGAGGATTTTCATGTGCCAATTAGGTTTCTGCATTTCCTTTTCTATGTTTATATGTTGTTTTTCTATTGAGATTACTATAGTGACTTATTGATTTGTACTAGTTCTTTTTGTGTTATAGATATTAATCCTTTGTTCAGTTTTAAATATTGCAAATATGTTCTTATTCTATTACATATTCACTGAACAGAAACACTTAATGTAATCAAAATCATTAAAAATGTTTTGCCTTATAATTTATGCTCTTGAAGTTTATTTTTAATAAAACCTTTCTTGCCACTTGATCAGAAAAATAGTCTCCATTTTCTTATGTTAAATATATAACTACCTCTTACATTTAAGTTTTTGTCATCTCAAGTCCTCCTTTATTTATTTATTTATTTTATTTATTTTTGGCTGTGTTGGGTCTTCGTTGCTGCGTGCGGGCTTTTCTTTAGTTGCGGCGAGCGGGGGCTACCCTTTGTTGTGGTGCGCGGGCTTCTCATTGCGGTGGCTTCTCTTGTTGCGGAGCATGGGCTCTAGGCACAGGGGCTTCAGTAGTTGTGGCTCACGGGCTCTAGAGCGCAGGGTCAGTAGTTGTGGTGCATGGGCTTAGTTGCTCCGTGGCATGTGGGATCTTCCCGGACCAGGGCTCGAACCCGTGTCCCCTGCATTGGCAGGCAGATTCTTAACCACTGCGCCACCAGGAAAGCTCTCAAGTCCTCCTTTAAATGTGTTGTTGTTGAGGACGCAGTTTTATTTTTCTCCAGCACTATGTATTAAGCAACCTGTCATTGCCTCGTTGATTTGTGATGTCATCTTTGTTGTACATTAAGTTCCCATATATCCATGAGAATGGCTTTGAACTCTATTCTCTATTGCATTAGTCTTTTTTTTTTTTTTTGAGGCATCTGATGTTTGTTTTTCTGTAACTACTTGATTCTTTTAGAATGTATTTTCCATATTGAAAATGCTGTTTCTTCTAAATTTCAAGGAACTGGTTCATGCATATGTTAAACCGGAATATTCTTCTTGCTTTCAGAACTGTTTAGGCATTTCACCCCACAGTGATCTTGTCCTTCTCTGAACTCATAGTACTCATTTTCCATTACACTCACTTCACTTCTCTTTAAAATTTTGTATTAACTTTTATTAATTTCCCTTGTTATTACTTTTCACATGATTATATCTTGTATTTCCATGTCTTTGAGTCTTCCATAGTAGCTGCAGCTAGCACAGGATCTGCAATCGTCATCATAGCCATGATTTACTGAGCACTTATTAGACTTTTCATCAGTACCTTTGATTTGATGGATGTATGTCTTAACTGAATTGTAAGCACATAAGGACAATGACTGACTTAAAGGATGTAGGACAGACATCCAGTTTCTAGATGTACTAATTGAACACAGTCGTATCTTCTGCAGCAGGACTTCCCCCCCCCCCCCCCGATCATTAAACTTTTTGTTACATCCGAATCTCTCCATGTTTAAAAAAAAGTTTTAATTTACCTATTTTTTCTTTCCCTTTGTATTTTCAG
Organism: Balaenoptera ricei; assembly: GCF_028023285.1. NCBI lineage: Eukaryota > Metazoa > Chordata > Mammalia > Artiodactyla > Balaenopteridae > Balaenoptera > Balaenoptera ricei. The sequence continues at coordinate 78,488,877 of NC_082651.1, read as the reverse complement.
TAATTGCATTTTACTGTTTTCCTTAATGAACCAAGAGAAAAGCAGTTGTGGTAAATAAATCATGTGTAGGGGAAAGCAATATATTATAATTAGGATTCCATTATCATTTAATTAGGCATTCCATTACTGAATTGGTGTTTCTGGCTTCCCCTGGTCTCTAATTCTGAAACAAATTCTTCTTTGTGGACAAATATTAGCCTGTAATAATTAGAGGATTCATCTATGCTAAGGCTTTTCATTAAATCTCTTTCTGATTAAGATAGCTCCCCAAGTACAGACCGATTTAATTTCATATGATTTATCCACTTGTATATCAAGGTCTGGTGGGAAGTGTTTTTAACACCAGAGCATTAGGAATATTAAGATCATCTTTATATTCACAGATCTCTCAGGTATTTAAGACCTTGCTGTTTGAATAGTTCTGTAAACCTAGGTCTGATGTCACTCTGCTAAATTCAGGAATGTCACAAGTGCTGTAACAGCCCGTCATTGAAAACAGGAGACTTAGTCTGTTTTAAATTAAAATACTGACCTTATATATTCTTATGTTCCTTTGGTTTGGGAATCAGTTTTCATCCCAACTAGTTGGTTCACCACATTAAATACGCCTTTTCTGTTTTACCAGAAGTTCAGTTTTAATAGAAACAAGCATTGTAGATAAATATTCTGAAATGAGGGCCTCCATGGACATGAGTGTAACTTGTCTTTTTTTTTTTTAAACTCCTTGGACTTGACCATTGTTGCTTCCTCACCCTTTACCTTCTTTCTGCTTTTCCTCTATTTTTCATTGATGGATATTTAATAGATATTGAATTTAATTTTGCTTGGGGTCTTTTTTCTTCTTTCTTAATCACCTTTCCCCCAACATTCTTTCCTTACTTTATTCAAGTCTGGCCTCACCACTTGCTCTTATAACCTTGTCTAACCCTTTTGTCCAGCTTTTTATTTTTATTTTTTGTTCTTTCAGCCCTTCCTCTTCCCCACTATGTGTGCAGGAGAAAGTTTACATTGCTGTCTCCATGTGAATGTGACTAAAGCTATGTGAATTAACGATATCAAGCCAAAGCATACACTCTAATTTGCTGCAGCCAGAAAAAACCCTGAAAATACTGTTCCTTTTTTTGTGATATCAAGAAAGTCCATTATGAAGCAAACTAAATGATGTGTTCTGATCATAATTTAGCTCCAGTTTCTGGAAATCCCAGGGAGGGGAGGGGTGGGTAAGTGTGTGTGTTTGTGTGCACACATGTTCTCAGTTGAGTAGGAGAGGGCGGGCGGACCACGAGGGTAGAAGGAAAAGGCAGTCCAGCATCCCGTGACTTCTGAGCTCCCATTTCCTGCCGAGCCCTTTGCTTACCAGCTCCCTGAGAGTTGCTGACTCTTCCTTTTCTCTCCCCGTCACCCTCCTCTGCCCTGTGTGAACTATTGTGTTTGGAAACAGTGGTTTGGTAGGAAGCTGAGTCAGTAGGGCAAAAGCTGATAGAAGGTGCTCTGGAGTCTGGACCGGAAGTGGAGGGATCTCAGACCAAGTCAGGCTAAGATTCTTAACAGGCCTGGGCGTGGTGTGAGGGGCTCTAGCAGCTTGTCTGCTCAGCGGGGGGAGGTGGCTGATGAACTGGTTAGCAGGCCACGTGAAATAATAGGATGAAATACTGTGGTCATTTGCAGAAGAGACCCCCCCTGGGAAGAGGTCAAAGTAGAAACAGTGTGTCATGTAAGTAAGGCAGCAGTTACTGAATTCGGAGTAATGTCTGCACTGATGGAAATGCCAGCTCTGTGAGATTTTTTTCAAGCAAGTGAGAACCCTATGTGTCTCATGGACAGAAAGAAAAATAGCACAGTAGAGAAATTACAAGGCTTTCTTTGAGGAGATTGGTGGTTCACTTTAAAGACTTATTTTTAGAGTTGATGAGGAAACGAATGCTTCTACTGTAATACTTCAATTAAGGAAGAGGCAACATTCCAGCAGGCTTAATGAAGTATCTTTTGTTGATAGAGAGAAATGATACAGAAAGCACTCAGTATTGCATTACAGAATTTCAGGAAAGAATTTCAGTTTAAACATAGCATTATATACTTAGCATTGTCAAATATGCCATAAACTAGAAACTATTCATCTGGGGGTTTGAAAGGTAGTGGGAGAGGGGGAACATCAAAACTCACTCAGCTCTCTAAACCTTTAATGGGTACCTATGCACATTGAATAGACCCCTACTTTCCTACGCTTGTGGCAGCCTGTAGATGTCCTAATGTTGGTCGGTTAGCTCCCTTGACCTACTCTTACTGCCCCACACGTGTGACCTTGATTCCCAGTATATCACCTGAAACCTTTTATCATCTCAGGTTGCCCAAAACCCGTGAAGAATACTGGTGCTTTAACAATAATAACAAACAATAACAAAACAATAGCGGTGTTTGCACAAATAGAGGTAGAGAATGGCAGAAGCGCAGAGTGTCTGAGGCTTAACAAAGAATGTCTGATGCTCACAGAAGAACAAAAGCATAAATCCCTGTCTTCCTTCTCTTCTCAGGTCTGGAGGATCATTAATCACAATTACTGTAGAGTGACAGCCTCCCAGTACCTCTTTCTCCTGCAGGCTGTTAGCAAAGCCTCTATTCTCAGGTACTCTTCCTGGCAGAAATATACCACAGAGGGAGGCTCAGCTCAGTTTCCCTTTTTCTGCTCATTCAATATATTCAGTAAACAGCTATTTACCGAGCACATTGAAGAAGCACTGGGGATATGCCAGTGAGTAAAAGCGACAAAATTACTACCCTGTGGTGCTTCCATTTTAGCAGGAGGAAAATGGGCGATAAACAAGTAAGTAAAACATATAGTATGTCTGATGATGAGGCCTATAGAGGAAAAATAAATCAGGGAAGAGGAAAGCCTGCTATCTTAAATAGGGTCCTTGGGACCTCCCTGAAAAGGCGAATTTGGGGGAAGAACATCTCAGGTAGAGAAACAGCTCGGGTCCTGGGAGTGTGCATAGTGTGTTCAAAGGAGAACACAGAACTCAGTGTGGCGGGAGCAGCTAGTCTGGTGGGCAGTAGAAGAAAACGAGGGCTGAAGGGTAACAGGTTGTCAGGTGAGTGTAGAATTTTGGCGTTTTCTCTGCATGAGGTGGGGTGAGGAGACCAAGGTGGGTTATAATGTAGTGACTGACATTCTGAAAGGATTACTCTGGCTGCTGTGCTGAAACGAATCTGTAGGAGGGAGGGTGGTCAAACAGAGAAACCAGTTAGAAAGATATTTGCAGTAATCCGGGTGGGAGGTGGTAGCTTGAGGTAAAATTGGGGAGGTGGTGAGAACTGGCTAGACTCTGCATCTATTTTAAAGTAGAGCCAATAGAACCTTGTGATGGAATGCATGTGGAGTATATAAGAGAGAGAGAGAGGAAGCAAGGATGACTTCAGGGTTCTTGGTCTGAACTGGAGGAAGGACAATTTTGCCTTTAATTGAGACAGAGATGGTGGGAAGCATAGGTTTGGGGGGAGAGACCAAGAAGAAGTTCCACTGGGGCCATGTTAAACTTGAGATACTAATTAGACATCCAAGGGGAGATACCAAGTTAGTAGTCAGATATATGAGTCTGCAAGGGAAAGAGGCAGGCTGGAGGTACAGATTTGGGAGGCATCAGCACATATTTGGTACTTAAAGCTTTAAGACTGGAAGAGATCACCTCGGGAATGAGTGCAGATCAACTAATAAAATCCAAGACTTGAGAGTGATCAGTGAGTCAGGAAAAGCACCAAGAGAGTAATATGGGAAGGAAACAAGGTAAAATGGTTTTTCAAGGAGGGAGAGAGTCATTGGATTTGGGTTTTTTTTGAAGGTCACTGATGACTTCGATGAGAACAGTTGTGGTGGAGTGGTGAGGGCAAAGCTTAATGGGCATAGGTCCAAGAGAGAGATGAGAGAGGATTGAAGATGGTGAGTATAGACAACACAAGATGTTTAGGTGTGTAGGTGAGCAGAGAAGTGAGCAGTAGCTAGGAGGACACGTGGCAAGAGGGGATGACGGGAGGAATTATACCCATGTTGATAGGCAAGACAGGAGTGATTGGTTATTGCTGGAGAAATATCATCATCAAATATCACTGGAGTAGGCAGGATGATAGAGCACATAGGTGGAGGGAATTGGCACTAAATAGGAGTATGGACAGGTCATCCATATAAAGAAGAGTAGGCAAAGTATATGGACTTACATGCAAGTAGGTGGGTAGATGGGGTGGTAAGAGTTTGTAGAAGTTTCTTATGATTTATTTTCTCAGAGAAATAGGATGAGAATGAGGGATGATGAGGAACTGTAGTGGAGGTTTAAAAGAAAAACAAAGGCATGAAATACTCAAATCTGGGCAGTTGGGACACAGAATGGACTAAAGAAATAGGTATGATTGCCAAGAAGTAGAGGGCCAAGTTTTGGCTAATAATCACGAATTTACCAAGGACTCCCACTAGCCTCCATTCCCAGCCAAAAAATCAAATACTCCCCGCGAAACATGTACCCATCCAGTAGGCTCAAGTGAGTTTCTGGGTGAGGAGGAGGCAGCAAAAGGAAAAACCTCCAGTAGCCAGAGGGGTTATGTAGATGGGTGAAGTGAAAGGGAGTACAAAACCTTAGGAACTGAGCATTCAAATCCAGTTTCATTTATTGGCTCTATGGAGCTATGGTGGAAATTTTTTACGAGGGAAAGGTAAATTATACATCAGGAGGACTAAATCAGATTTCTTTCTGGTTATGTCTTAAGACTGGTTGCATGGTTAAGATTTCTTGAAATCTACTCATATCAAAGTATGGATCAGCTTGTTTAAAGTACTGAAATGAGACTCTTCCCTGTTCAGTAAAGGGGGAGAGAGCGCTAGATTACAGAGCAGGAGCCTCTGGACGTGCAGAGGGAGAGTAGTAACCACCTCCCCGTCAGCCTTCTGTGCAGTTCTGCCCAGGCCCGGCCTGGTCTACAGCCACTGTGTGTGAGTAACTCAAAGCGGTGCGAGGTAATCTCGACGCAAGTGTCCCACCTTCTGTGCCACTGAGAAAGTGCTGCTGTTGAGTTGCTGTGGCATGTGAGGGGATTGGTGCTCTGTTTTGGGTGGTGGTAAAGGGAGTACTTGGCCGGGGGGATGGTTACAATGGGTATGTTAAACCACTTCCCAAATGTTTTATAAGTTTCTGTGTCATGGTGTTGGTTAAAAGCAGAAATAAATCCTCCAAAATCTGAACTATTAAACAGATTAGATGCTGTACTGTTTTAAAATTGAAGGGCACAAGGGTGTGTATGTGTGTGCTTTGTTTGATAAACCTGAAGCCCTGCTCCCATTGTGGTGATCTAATAAATGAGAGAGCTCTGCTTCTAAAATATTGGTCTCAAGACACATTGTCTCCCACTTGTCTTGTCATCTTTATTCTTTTCTGTGTCAATCCTAATTGAATTATTTGTAACTGCTTCAGAATTATGTTGATTCAACCCTTTCCTTTCTAGATAGTAGCAAGAAAACATTTCAGATATTATTTGTGACCCTGAAAGAAATTAGGGTGGTAGACATTTTAAAATGTCAGGTTGCACTAAGCGTAATTTCTTAATTAGGGAATTATATTAGCCAAGAAAGGAAAAAATGGTGCAAAACAATAATGCAAAGCTTATTAATATGTCAGTGTTTATTTGAATGAATAGGAAAATGTTCTGTTTCCAATAACATGCTAATACCAAAAAAAATCATTAAAAATTAGTGCATGTGAATAAATTTTGGACTTGTTTCAAACTTTAAATACTATGTTTTCTCACATTTTGGTTTGATGAGAATCCAACCAGTGTAAATAAAGCTCTATTTGGACTATAGCAGATATTACAAATTTGTTGTATCACAAATATTTTAGAGTTCATATTTGAAAAGCTTTAAAAAACAACAACTTGTAGAGGTACAGTCTACTTGCCTTAAAGTGCAAGTACATTTTAAGTGTACAATTAGATACGTTTTGATAAATGCAGTCACATAACTACCACCATTATCAAAATACAGAACATCCCATCACCCCTAAAAGTTCTGTGACCCCATTTGCAGTCAGACCTCTCCCCTGAACCCCCAGTCCCTAGAAGCTGCTCATCTGCTGTCCCTATAGTTTTGCCTTTTCTAGATTTTCATATAAATGGAATTAAATGGTATGGAGTTAACTGTATCTGGCTTCTTTCACTTAGCATAATGCGTTTAAGTTTCGTCCATATTGTTTTATGTATCAGTTTATTCCTTTTTATGGCTGAGTGGTAGTCCACTGTATGGAATATACCACAATTTGTTTACCCATTCATGGATTGATAGATATTTGGGTTGCTTACAGTTTTAGAATATTATGTATAAAATTGCTACAAACATTTGCATAAAAGAATTTGCTTATGTTTTCTTGGGTAAATACCCAGGAGTGTGATTAGTGGGCCATTGCCAAACTCTTTTCCAAAGTGTCTGTACTAGCTTACATTCCCATCAGCAGTGTGGGAGAGTTCCAGTTGTTTGGCATCCTCACCAAAACTTGATATTGTCAGTTTTTTTAATTTTAGCCATTCTGTTAAGTATGTAGTGGTATCTTACTGTGGTTTCAGTTTGTATTCCTTAATAACTAAAGATGTTAAGCATCTTTTCCTGGATTTACCTGCTTTTCATATACCTTCTTTGGTGATGTCAATTCCAGTCTTTTACCTATTCTTAAAAATTGGGTTGTCTTCTTATTACTGAGTTGTAAGAGTTCTTAATATTTTGGTTGCAAGTCCTTTATCATATAAATTGGTTTGCAGTTATTTTCTCCCAATCTGTGGCTTGCCTTTTCATTTCCTTCCTATTGTCTTATGCAGAGTCAAGGTGTTTAATTTTGATGAAGTACAATTTCTCCATTGTTTCCTTTCTTGTTTTTGTTCTCTGTGACCTATCTAAGAAATTGTTGCCTAGCCCAGGTCACAAAGATTTTCCTTTATGTTTTCCTACAGAAATTATATAGTTTTTTAGTATTTAGATTTAGGCCCACAATTCATTTTGAGTTAATTTTTGTATATGGTATGAAGTAAGCATCAAATTTGTTTCTTTGCCTTTACATGTAGATATCCAATTGTTCCAGTACCATTCATTGAAAAGACCATCTTTTCTCCATTGAATCAGGCAACTTTGTTGAAAATGAATTGGCAGTATAAGTGTGAATCATTCCTGGACTCTGTTCTGTTCCACTGAGCGATACGTCTAGCCCTCCTCCAGCACCACACTGTTTTGATTACTTGAACCTTTAGAAAGAGTCCTTAAGTTAGCTAGTGTAAGGCCCCCAACTTTGTTCTTCTTTTTCAAAATTGTTTTGTTATTCTAGTTCCTTTGCATATCTATATAAAATTTAGACTTAGTTAACTTATACACAGCATACTAGGAGCTTTGATTAAGATTGCTTTGAATCTGTAGATCAGTTTGGAGGACAAATGTCCTCTTAACAATAGTGAATCTTCCAATCTATGAACATGGTACAACCATAACTTGTTTTATTGTGCTTTGCTTTATTGCATTTCACAGGTACTGCGTCTTTTTTACAAATTGAAGGTTTGTGGCACCCCTGTGTTGTCAGATAATGGTTGGCATTTTTTAGCAATAAAGTATTTTTTAATTAGGCATGTACATTTTTTTTAGACATAATGCTATTGCACACTTAATAGACTACAGTATAGTGTAAACATAACTTTCATATGCACTTAGAAACCCCAAAATTTGTGACTCACTTTATTGTGATACTCCCTTCATTGTAGTAGTCTGGAACTGAACCTGCAATATCTCCAAGGTATGCTTGTAATCTCTCCAATTATTTAGGTCTTTCAAATTTCTCTCAGTAATGTTTGTAGTTTGCAGTCTTGCACATATTTTGTTAAATTTACCCCCAAGTGTTTTATATTGTTGATGATAAAGTAAATGATATTCTTTAAAATTTGAATTTCTAACTGTTCATTGCTTGTATACAGAAATAAGCTTATTTTTTATATTGAACTTATATTCTGCAACCTTGCTAAATCTACTTATTATTCCAGTAGCTTTTTGATAGTCTATCAAATTGTCTGTGAATAAAAGACAGTTTTACTTTTTCCTTTTCAATCTGTATGCCTTTTATTTCTTTTTCTTGCCTGTTATAATGACTAGAACCTCTAATACCATGTGTCTGGTAATAAATGCTAACATATTAATGTAGTACAGTTATATGGCTACTTAGTGTTATTTTAGGTATGTGGAACTGAAAGACCAGGAGTATTTTACCTAATAGTTTGGGTTAATTTTTCAAACACATCTTACCTAACCTCTTGTTAAGCATCTCTGTTCTAGTGAGCTGCTAAGAACAGGAAAAAAGATGAGAACAACTGGTTTTTATCATACGTTAACCTTATGTCTTTATATACTACTTTAAACACTTTATATACTACTTTAAAACGTTTAAAAAAAAAAAAACCTGCTATTAAGTGTAGCCTCAGCTGCGTGAATACTGGTGTTAAAAAGTAGTAATATGAAACTTACTATCCCACATGGCTCTAAGATTCAGGCCAGAGCTCTGTCTTTAGCCTTCAGGGTTCAGACTGCCAGACTTCCTGCTCCCCTGGCACCAGTCAGTAAACCGCTGTCAGGTGTCTGCAGTCTTCCTCGCTCCTCCCTGCCCACCAGTCCCACTGAGGAACTTTTCTACAAATATGAAGCTCTACTTAAGTATTCTAGTACTAAAAAAAAGGGAACTTTACTCATGCACCTATTTCGTTTTTTTCTTTTTTCTTTCCTCTTCTTTTACTAGTATATAAAGAATTGAGACTGACTGAGAAACTAGGTTGAATTTGGAGGTCAAGAATGCCACTCTTTCCAATCCAGCCCAGGTATACAACTATGACACTGGCCATGCCAAATACACAAGAAATGATCATAGTGGTAAACGTAGGAGCCACCAGGGTTTTCAGGCAAAACTGCAGTGTTGGAAGAGTTGGGGTTTGCCTTCTTCCTTTTAAAATTTCTCTTGTTAGTGCTAGCTATTTTGTTCCCTCTTGCTGTCTCAGTTATCTGAAATCATACCCAGCAAGATCTCTCTCCAGTACCCCAAAGCAGGAAATAAACTCTTATCAATACCCTAATCAGAATCTCGCACTATGTGAGCACAACTATGGCAGTTACTGTTCTAATTAAGTAAGTCACTATGTAATGTGAATTAGAGCAAATTGTTTTTACCTTAAGTAAATTGTAAAATAATTTTAATAGACAACATTCATCGACCACTTACTAGGATGATCTCATATAATCCTCCCAGAGGTGTACGTTTCCCAAGCCACACGTTAGCAAGGAGTGGAACTAGACGAAGAACCCACAGTCTTTTCTGATTCTAAGAACCCAGCTCTTAAACACAACTCCTCACAGTCTCCTCTGCTTAGAACCATCCTTATAACCTAATGTTTTCCAAAGTGTGGCCCTCCAACCCTCTGCATCAGATCAGAATCTCCTGGAGTGCCTGTTAAAATGTAGATTCCTTGATCTCACCCATACATGCTAAATGAGAATCTCTGGGAATGAGGTCCAGGACTCTTCATTTTCATTTAGTTCCCCAGGTGATTCTTAGCCCCTGAAAGTTGAGAACCACTGTCACAGCCTCTCCTTCTCAACCAAGGAACAGATCTCAGCAGTTTGTAGGAACTGCCATAAAATGGTAGCTCTGCATTCTCCATAAGAACCTGTAGTCATCCTCTTCAGATAAATTTAGAAAACAAACTCTTCATTTTCCATACAGCTGTCTCTAACAGTTAGGTGCCCTTGCTCTCTATTCTCAAAATGCCACTTGATAACTCAAGAGTACAACAAATCTCTAGAAGAAATGTCCTTCCCCAAAATAATGCCTCAAAAAAGAAGCAGTCCTTGACATTTGATACTTCTTAATGTATGTTATGTTAGTTTCCTAGGCTGCCATTAAAAATCACCACAGACGCATATTTCCCACCGGCTGAATGTAGGGAGGCACAGGCGGGAGCCAGAGCCAGGGGTCTTGTATTGCGCTGCTGCGACTGCGGAGCCCTCTCCAAGTCCTGCCCGGATCCAGGAGAGAGGCTAGTCAAAAACAAGAGTTGGGACTGATGGTAAAACGGAGTGATGAAAGTACAATGGAAAATCTCAGTCTGGAGAGGTCCTAGAGAAGACAGGTTCTCGGAACTGTGTAGCAGGGAATAGGGGAAAGAACTGTAATAAGTTGGACTTTGTCTGTTTTTGTTGGGACGTGGAGTTAGAAAAGAAGCCAAATGATTTAGCCACGTGCCTGACAGGGTCTTGGTGCTCTGGCCGGGTGTAAGGCCTGAGCCTCTGAGGTGGGAGAGCCGAGTTCAGGACATTGGTCCACCAGAGACCTCCCCCGGCCCCACGTTATCAAATGGCCAAAGCTCTCCCAGACATCTCCATCCTAATGCTAAGACCCAGCTCCACTCAACGACCAGCAAGCTACAGAGCTGGACACCCTATGCCAAACAACTAGCAAGACAGGAACACAACCCCACCCATTAGCAGAGAGGCTGCCTAAAATCACAATAAGTTCACAGACACCCCAAAACACACCACCGGACACAAAGACAAGATGCAGCCTCATCCACCGGAAAACAGGGACCAGTCCCCTCCACCAGGAAGCCTACACAACCCACTGAACCAACCTTAGCCACTGGGGGCAGACACCAAAAACAACGGGAACTACGAACCTGCAGGCTGCGAAAAGGACACCCCAAACACAGTAAGTTAAGCAAAATGAGAAGACAGAGAAATACACAGCAGATGAAGGAGCAAGGTAAAAACCCACCACACCAAACAAATGAAATAGGCAGTCTACCTGAAAAAGAATTCAGAGTAATGATAGTAAAGATGATCCAAAATCTTGGAAATAGAATGGAGAAAATACAAGAAACGTTTAACAAGGACCTAGAAGAACTAAAGAGCAAACAAACAATGACGAATAACACAAATGAAATTTTAAATTCTCTAGAAGGAATCAATAGCAGATAACTGAGGGAGAAGAACAGATAAGGGACCTGGAAGATAAAATAGTGGAAATGACTACTGCAGAGCAGAATAAAGAATGAAAAGAATTGAGGAGAGTCTCAGAGGCCTCTGGGACATTAAACATACCAACATTCAAATTATAGGGGTCCCAGAAGAAGAGAAAAATAAAGGGACTGAGAAAATATTTCAAGAGATTATAGTTGAAAACTTCCCTAATACAGGAAAGGAAAGAGTCAGTCAAGTCCAGGAAGTACAGAGAGTCCCATACAGGATAAATCCAAGGAGAAACACTCCAAGACACATACTAATCAAACTATCAAAAGTTAAATACAAAGAAAAAATATTAAAAGTACCAAGGGAAAAGCAACAAATATCATACAAGGGAATCCCCATAAGGTTAACAGCTGATCGTTCAGCAAAAACTCTGAAAAACCAGAAGGGAGTGGCAGGATATATTTAAAATGATGAAAGAGAAAAACCTACAACCAAGATTACTCTACCAGCAAGGATCTCATTCAGATTCGATGGAGAAATTAAAACCTTTACAGACAAGCAAAAGCTAAGAGAATTCAGCACCACCAAACCAGCTTTACATCAAATGCCAAAGGAACTTCTCTAGGCAGGAAACACAAGAGAAGGAAAAGACCTACAATGACAAACCCAAAACAATTAAGAAAATGGTAATAGGATCATACATATCAATAACTACCTTAAATGAAAATGGATTAAATACTCCAACCAAAAGACATAGACTGGCTGAAAAGATACAAAAACAAGACCCATATATATGCTGTCTACAAGAGACCCACTTTAGACCTAGGGACACGTACAGATTGAAAGTGAGGGGATGGAAAAAGATACTCCATGCAAATGCAAATCAAAAGAAAGCTGGAGTAGCAATACTCATATCAGATAAAATAGACTTTAAAATAATGTTACAAGAGACAAGGAAGAAGGACACTACATAATGATCAAGGGATCAATCCAAGAAGAAGATATAACAATTATAAATATATATGCAGCCAACATAGGAGCACCTCAATATATAAGGCAAACGCTAACAGCCATAAAAGGGCAAATTGACAGTAACACAGTAATAGTAGGGGACTTTAACACCCCACTTTCACCAATGGACAGATCATCCAAAATGAAAATAAATAAGGAAACACAACCTTTAAATGATGCATGAAGCAAGATGGACTTAATTGATATTTATAGGACATTCCATCCAAAAACAGAATACACTTTCTTCTCAAGTGTTCATCGAACATTCCCCAGGGTAGATCACATCTTGGGTCACAAATCAAGCCTTGGTAAATTTAAGAAAATTGAAATGATATCAAGTACAGGAAAAAATCTGTAAAAAATAAAAACACATGGAGGCTAAACAGTACACTACTAAATAACCAAGAGATCACTGAAGAAAACACAGAGGAAATCGAAAAATACCTAGAAACAAATGACAATGAAAACACAACGACCCAAAACCTATGGAATGCAGCAAAAGCAGTTGTAAGAGGGAAGTTTATACCAATACAATCCTACCTCAAGAAACATCTCAAATAAACAACCTAACCTTACACCTAAAGCAATTAGAGAAAGAAGAACAAAAAACCCTGAAGTTAGCAGAAGGAAAGAAATCATAAAGATCAGATCAGAAATAAATGAAAAAGAAATGAAGGAAATGATAGCAAAGATCAATAAAACTAAAAGCTGCTTCTTTGAGAAGATAAACAAAATTGATAAACCATTAGCCAGACTCCTCAAGAAAAAAAGGGAGAAGACTCAACAGAATTAGAAATGAAAACGGAGAAGTAACAACTGACACTGCAGAAATACAAAGGTTCATGAGAGATTACTACAAGCAACTATATGCCAATAAAATGGACAACCAGGAAGAAATGGACAAATTCTTAGAAAAGCACAACCTTCCGAGACTGAACCAGGAATAAATAGAAAATATAAACAGACCAATCACAAGCACTGAAACTGAAACTGTGATTAAAAATCTTACAACAAACAAAAGCCTATGACCAGATGGCTTCACAGGCGAATTCTCTCAAACATTTAGAGAAGAGCTAACATCTATCCTTCTCAAGCTCTTCCAAAATATAGCAGAGGAGGAACACTCCCAAACTCATTCTATGAGGCCACCATCAATCATCCTGATACCAAAACCAGACAAAGACGTCACAAAAAAAGAAAACTACGGGCCCGTATCACTGATGAACATAGATGCAAAAATCCTCAACAAAATACTAGCAAAGAGAATCCAACAGCACATGAAAAGGATCATACACCATGATCAAGTGGGGTTTATCCCAGGGATGCAAGGATTCTTCAATATACGCAAATCAACCGATGTGATACACCATATTAACAGATTGAAGGAGAAAAACTATATGATCATCTCAATAGATACAGAAAAAGCTTTTGACAAAATTCAACACCCATTTATGATAAAAACCCTCCAGGAAGTAGGCATAGAGGGAACTTACCTCAACATGATAAAGGCCATATACGACAAACCCACAGGCAATATCGTTCTCAATGGTGAAAAACTGAAAGCATTTCCACTAAGATCAGGAACAACACAAGGTTGCCCACTCTCACCACTGTTATTCAACATTGTTTGGGAAGTTTTCACTACAGCAATCAGAGAAGAAAAAGAAATAAAAAGAATCCCAATCGGAAAAGAAGAAGTAAAACTGTCACTGTTTGCAGATGACATGATACTATATGTGGAGAATCCTAAAGATGCCACCAGAAAACTACTAGAGCTAATCAATGAATTTGGTAAAGTAGGAGGATACAAAATTAATGCACAGAAATCTCTTGCATTCCTATACACTAATGATGAAAAATCTGAAAGAGGAATTAAGGAAACACTCCCATTTACTATTGCACAAAAAGAATAAAATACCTAGGAATAAACCTACCTAAGGAGACAAAAGACCTGTATGCAGAAAACTATAAGACACTGATGAAAGAAATTAAAGATGATACAAACAGATGGAGAGATATCCCATGTTCTTGGATTGGAAGAATCAATGTTGTGAAAATGACTATACTACCCAAAGCAACCTACAGATTCAGTGTAATCCCTATCAAACTACCACTGGCATTTTTCACAGAACTAGAACAAAAAATGTCACAATTTGTATGGAAACACAAAAGACCCCGAATAGCCAAAGCAATCTTGAGAAAGAAAAACGGAGCTGGAGGAATCAGACTCCCTGACTTCAGACTATACTACAAAGCTACAGTAATCAAGACAGTATGGTACTGGCACAAAAACAGAAATACAGATCAGTGGAATAGGATAGAAAGCCCAGAAATAAATCCACACACATATGGTCACCTTATCTTTGATAAAGGACTCAAGAATATACAATGGAGAAAAGACAGCCTCTTCAATAAGTGGTGCTGGGAAAACTGGACAGCTCCATGCCAAAAGAATGAAATTAGAACATTCCCTAACACCATACACAAAAAGAAACTCAAAATGGATTAAAGACCTAAATGTTTGGCCAGGCAGTATAAAACTCGTAGAGGAAAACATAGGCAGAACACTCTATGACATAAATCACAGCAAGATCCTTTTTGACCCACCTCCTAGAGAAATGGAAATAAAAACAAAAATAAACAAATGGGACCTAATGAAACTTAAAAGCTTTTGCACAGCAAAGGAAACCATAAACAAGACAAAAAGACAGCCCTCAGAATGGGAGAAAATATTTTCAAACGAAGCAACTGACAAAGGATTAATCTCCAAAATTTACAAGCAGCTCATGCAGCTCAATATCAAAAAAAAACAAACAACCCAATCCAAAAAAGGGCAGAAGACCTAAATAGACATTTCTCCAAAGAAGATACACAGATTGCCAACAAACACATGAAAGGATGCTCAACATCACTAATCATTAGAGAAATGCAAATCAAAACTACAATGAGCTATCACCTCACACCAGTCAGAATGGCCATCATCAAAAAATCTACAA
Organism: Balaenoptera ricei; assembly: GCF_028023285.1. NCBI lineage: Eukaryota > Metazoa > Chordata > Mammalia > Artiodactyla > Balaenopteridae > Balaenoptera > Balaenoptera ricei. The sequence continues at coordinate 78,473,856 of NC_082651.1, read as the reverse complement.
ATGATAAATGCTGGAGAGGATGTGGAGAAAAGGGAACCCTCTTGCACTGTTGGTGGGAATGTAAATTGATACAGCCACTGGGGAGAACAGTATGGAGGTTCCTTAAAAAACTAAAAATAGAACTACTATACAACCTAGCAATCCCACTACTGGGCATATACCCTGAGAAAACCATAATTCAAAAAGAGTTATGCACCACAATGTTCATTGCAGCTCTATTTACAATAGCCAGGACATGGAAGCAACGTAAGTGCCCATCAACAGATGAACAGATAAAGAAGATATGGCACATATATACGGTGGAATATTACTCAGCCATAAAAAGAAATGAAATTGAGTTATTTGTAGTGAGGTGGATGGACCTAGAGACTGTCTTACAGAATTAAGTAAGTCAAAAAGAGAAAAACAAATACCATATGCTAACATATATATATGGAATCTAAAAAAATAATAAAAATAAAAAATAAAATGGTCCCGAAGAACCTAGGGGCAGGACAGGAATAAAGATGCAGACGTAGAGAATGGACTTGAGGACATGGGGAGACGGGAAGGGTAAGCTGGGACGAAGTGAGAGAGTGGCATGGACTTATATATACTATCAAATGTAAAACAGGTAGCTAGTGGGAAGCAGGCACATAGCACAGGGAGATCAGCTTGGTGCTTTGTGTCCATCTAGAGGGGTGGGATAGGGAGGGTGGGAGGGAGACGCAAGATGGAGGAGATACGAGGATATATGTATATATATATAGCTGATTCACTTTGTTATACAGCAGAAACTAACACACCATTGTAAAGCAACTATACTCCAATAACGATGTTTAAAAAAAAAAATCACCACAAATTTGATGGCTTAAAAAGAAAAAGATTTATTATCTCATGGTTTTGGTGGCCAGAAGTCTGAAATCAAAGGTACTGGCAGGGCCACATCCTCTCCCAGAGTTCTAAGGGAGAATCCTTCCTTGCCTCTGCCAGGTAGTTAGCTCCTGGCATTCCTTAGCTTGAGGTTACATAACTCTTCCCTAGTATCTTTACATGATCCCCTTTTCTATCTTATAAGGACATTCCCGTTGGATTTAAGGCCCACATTAATCCACTATGATCTCCTCTCAATCCTTAACCTTAATTAGATCTTCAAGGACCCTTTCCAAGGATAAAGAAGATGTGGCACATATATACAATGGAATATTACTCAGCCATAAAAAGAAACGAAATGGAGTTATTTGTAGTGAGGTGGATGGACCTAGAGTCTGTCATACAGAGTGAAGTAAGTCAGAAAGAGAAAAACAAATACCGTATGCTAACATATATATGGAACCTAAAGAAAAAAAACCAAAATCGTCATGAAGAACCTAGGAGCAGGACGGGAATAAAGACGCAGACCTGCTAGAGAATGGACTTGAGGACACGGGGAGGCGGAAGGGTAAGCTGGGACAAAGTGAGAGAGTGGCATGGACATATATACACTACCAAATGTAAAATCGATAGCTAGTGGGAAGCAGCCGCATGGCACAAGGAGATCAGCTTGGTGTTCTGTGACCACCTAGAGGGGTGGGATAGGGAGGGTGGGAGGGAGGGAGGGAGACGCAAGAAGGAAGAGATATGGGGATATATATATATATATATATATGTATATATATATAACTGATTCACTTTGTTATAAAGCAGAAACTAACACACCATTGTAAAGTAATTATACTCCAATAAAGATGTTAAAAAAAAAAACAAAGGACCCTTTCCGAATAAGGTCATATTCTGAAGTTTTGGTGGATGTAAATTTTGGGGGAGACACTATTCAACCCACTACATATACTTATTTACTTCCCTAATTAATTGTTATTCTGCCAGCTTAAATTTCATGTTAGGTAGCTGTTCATCCAGATGTTAACTCTGCTTATGTTTCTGAATTTAAACAGAAAGTCCAGTTATTACTCAAATGACTCTGTTTTTATGCCGAGTCATAGGACTTGATCCCTGGATGGAAGCACTTTTCTCTCTCTACTCCCTATCTCCTAATGACTATCTGCAAAGAAATCATCTGCTCTTTAATACATTGTTTACTGCAGTGGTCCCATCCTGATTCCTCCTCTCTGCGGTTCAGATGTAGCAGTTGTTTACTAAACAGCTGGGCTAGATCATCAGCACTGACCTCTGCTTTGTGATGAAACTTGACAAAGTTTACTAGAAAATGAACTCACCTTAATATCTTCCTCCACCCCTACCCCCACCCCCCAGTCTCTATTGATGCTTTGGGGAGTGTTGTTTTGAGAAGTTTGTCAGCACTGAAGAATTTCTGGTTGGTGTTTGGGAAATATTTAGAAGAATCTTTGATCCTGTCTAATCTAAGGAATAAAATACACAGAACAGTGTTACATAAAACATTCCCTCCCTTGCATCAGCAATTGATTTTAGACTCCTCAGGATGCAAGAAAATGAGTTTTTTGCCTGGAAGAACATACAGCAGGCCAGAACTTTTTAAATCCAGGAATTTAAAAAGTCTATAAATGACTATAAAAAGTAAGTCTATAAATGTAGGTGGCCACCTCTGTGGTATTCTGATCATTTACAAAGGTTGAGAGTACTTGGATTAGTTTCCAGTTTGGTGTAATGTTAGTTTCTGTCTTTGAGCTTTATCCACAAATAGTAAAAAAAAAAAAAAAAAAAGAGGAAAGAAGGAAGGGAGGGAGGGAGGAAGGGAAGGAAGGAAAAGAAAAGAGGGAGGGAGGGAGGGAGGGAGGGGAGGAAGGAAGGAAGGAAAAAGAAAAAAAGTACAAAAAGGAAAAGAAAGTACTAAAAGAAAAAGCAGGAAAATGTAACCTCTTTCGGTCAGAAGTATCAAAATGGTACATGATGTTATCAGTATGCCTGCTCTGTTCTTTGAAACACATCTTTCTGAACTACATAAAGTCCGTTTTCTTTTTCTTATTTTATTTTAAACTTCAAAAGATACTCTAAATGCTGTAAGAATAGAGCCTACTGTTCCTTTTCCATCTTGGAAGAACCTGAGACTTTTGTCCTTCAGTTGAGCTCCACACAGTCTGATTCTTTATCCTTTCAGTGGAAAAGAAGTCACAGTCCCATTAAATTATCCCCTCTTCCCAGTAGTGGACCTTTCGCAGAGGCGAAGTGAAGACCTGCACTGAGAATTCACTGTTGGAAGTTTTGAATATTTCCTGTGCTGACCCATTTTCTTTACCAGCACCACCGCTGCTGCACTTTGTACTTTACCTTACAGGACTCATTAAAACAACGTAAGAAGATAAGGAAGAATGAATTACGACTATTTCTACTAAAGAGTACAGAAGCCATAAAGTATGTTCCCTGGTAGAATATTTAATTTGGTCATTTGGGGGAACAGAGTATGAGCAGATGGTGGTGGAGGGAAAAAGTAGAAGCACAGCCTTCAGAACACACATAATCCTGCTCAGAAATATCTCCCCACATGCCTTCCATCGACCAGAGGGCCTTTTGGATTAATAAGGCCCTACTGTACAAGGTGTGCAACCATGGTTGGCTCAGTCCTGGTTGATGAAACGTTGTTGTAGTAAGATCCTCAATCCCGTCAGGCTGAGGTCAGTTTACTGAGTGGGAATTCTGATTTCTGAGTGACTGAAAGCAAGATAATTCTTGGGTCATCTAAGGAGAAGGCTACAGGAGGTGTGGCACAAGCCTAAGGCAGTTTGCCAGCCATCTTGAGACCGACTCATGTGGCTCCTAATGCAGAGCCCAGGGCCCCGGGAAGGACAAAACTGTCATCTACAGTCAGAGACCTTCACTTCTACTCTATCTTCTACTCTTGAAGACAGCAACTTGCCCTCCACCCATTAATAATACCCCATCCTCAACCAAATTAATTTTCCCTCTCAAAGGAGACAAGGATGAAATTGCAGAGAACTCTCTCTGTGTTATATGCAGAATCACATACAAAATAAAGCTATAAAGTAGTAATGTTAGGCTTTGATTTGGGGGCATACTTTTTACTAGTTTAAGCTGTATTTTTATTACCATAAATTTTTTAGATTTACAAGATTGTAACAGATATTCCACTGTGGTTTAGATAGCTGCCACGTAGTGGACGGTAGGGCCTAGCTTGTGGTTTGGTGGATCAATCAATCAAGCTTTATCCCAGGAGTATATAACAGAAATTTATACAAGATTTAATCATTTATACTTTGTATAAAACTATAGCAAAACTCTTAATCAGAATATGTGCATGATATACTTAAAAGATGAAAATAACAGTGCAAGATTGAAAGAAACTTGAAAAACAACAAGATCTTTCATTTGCATAGAATTGATGCCCTTACTAAGTACAGTAGACTGCCTTTACAGACTGGCTGACCTTTTGTTTCTTCTAGCCCTCCAAGGGAAGCATTATTCCCAGATTGCAGATGAGGAGCCTAAGGCCCAGGGAGGTTAAGTAACTTGCTCAAGGTCACGTGGCTAATAAGACTGTGGGTACAGACCGGGTCAGTCTGACTCTGCAGCTCCTGTTCTTAATGTGCAGCTCTTAGAAGGTAGAGCAGCACAGTGGAAAGGCTTTGGAGTCATTAGACACAAGTGGCTAACTAACTGTGTTCTTCAGCAAGTGACAACTTCTTTGTGCCTCAGTTTCCACAACTGCAAAAGAGGGATACCACCACAAGGGTGGTTACATATCTAAAAGTGACTGTCCTGATAAACTCCACAAGGGAGGGATCTTCCTTTTGTCCATCAGTGTACCCCAAATGCCTGCAGCTTTTGGAACTACAGCCAGTACCTGCTCCATAGAGAACTTGTTGAATTAATAATGCCTGGCACTTAGTAGGCATTCAATACATGGGAATTTCCAAGTGCATTATTAGTCGTCTTCAATCCTAACCTCAAAGCATAGAGACTATAATAATGTGCTGTCTCCGATCTCATTTAATTCAAACACCAGCAAATTAGCAGAGTATGCATATGCTGACACTTCTAATCTTTTAATCCAGTATTGATTCATGTCCATGGGTTTTGGAACATCTAAACAAATTTGTTGAATCCAACAGTAACATAAATTATATTTTGTTATTGCTCTTGTTTCTTTTACATTGAATTTTGAATGTCTTCTCTAAACATCATTTTAGCACATCTTTTTCTTTTAAAGAGTAATGAAAACAAAGAGTATGAATTTTTGAAAGAATAGGCAAAATAAGTCTGTGTCATCAATGACACAATCTACAGATGCGCCATTGTAAGTGGCAGTTACACTTAGTAGGTCCTGGGAATGAAAACAATTTGGAACTAGAACTCTTTCTCCCTTTCCCTTCATAGCACATTGTGTTATTTTATTCATTGCTGTCTCTGTTTGCTTTGTAAATTCTGCAGTAAAATCCCGGGAGTTGAGGAGACAAGGTGCATGAGCTATGTTGGCCTGCCTATAAAATTAGCACCCATGCTCTTTGTCCTTATTACACAGCAATAATAGCTTGCATTTCTGTTGAAAATAAACTGAATAATGATATTTTATGATTTTTGACATGAACACAAATTTTCACCAAGCAAATCTGAAGTATAATATATAGTGTATATACACATGGATCTTCTACTGTGGTTTGTGTATATCATCACATGTGTAGATTCACGTTTTTGTAATTCTTTTAATCTCTTCCATATTTGTGATTTTGTTTCGTTTGCTGTGATCTTAAACATGTATGCTCTTTTTCCCTTAATCATCTTTATAGAGTTTAATATTTTATTCATCTCATCAAATAACTAGCTTTTGCATTTGTTTATTCTTTCACTATTTCTTACTTTTGTTTCATTAATTATTGCTTTTTATCTTTAGTAATTTTCTCTTCCTGTTTCCCTTCGGATTCTTTTCCTTTTTTTTTTCCAATTTCCAAGATAAGTAATTTCTCTTTATTTTTTCTCTTTAATAATGAAGCATTTATTATTGAGTACAGCCTTTACTGTATCCCACTGATTCTCTTTTTCATTCTTTTTTAAGTAGTTCATGATGTTTCTTTTGATTTCATCTTCCATCCCAGAGTTAACTCCCTCTAAAAGAACACTTTTAGTTATTATACTTTGTTGTTTATTTTTATGGAATCTTGATGTGAGAATGTAACTTATGTCAGTTTTTTAAAAATCTGTTTTAATCCTCTTGCCACCAAGTAAATGGTCAAACATCAAAGTGTTCCAGGGATCCTACCCCCTTTAAAATATTTTTGAGGCACAATATGGGTTTGTATAAGTCTATTAAATCAAATTTATCAGTAGTTTCAGTTCCTTTAATTAATTTTTATCTACTGGAGTTGTCCTATTATGAAAGATAGTGAGGTCTACACTGTAATTTTATTATTTTTCAATTTCTCTTTGCATTTCTAATATTTTTCCTTTTAATATTTAGCTACTACTTTGGTTCATACAGATGTTTGACCAGTTATTTTCTTTTTAAAAAAATATAGATGCTGAAAAGAGATTTGATAAACTTAAGGCATTCCTAATAAAAATTAGAACAAAATAGAAGTTAACTATTTAAATATAATATTGTGTAACCAAAACTCAACAGTATCTCATATGCTGAAGCATTAAAACCCATATTTTGGTTAAAGTCAGAACTATGCTTTTTATTATTAAGCAAATGCTAGTGAAAGCACTAAGAAAAGACCATAAAGATGAGAAAATTCAACATAAAGCTGTGTTTTTGCTGCTGACAGAAAATCTAGAAAGTCAAAAAGAGTCTAGTAAAAAAATCAAGTGGACTTAAAATTTGTTAATATGGCTACATATGAGATAAATATACAACAAACAATTGATTTTCTCTATTCTAAGCAGTGATTGCCTAAAAGCGGAAGTAGGAACACATATTCCATACACCATAATGAAAAAAATTATGAAATTATTTAGGAATAAATTTTAAAAGAAAGCCACAGAAGTTATATGAAGAAAACTGAAGTCTTATGGGAAGAGAAAATAAGATTTGAGCACATGGAAACTCATACTTTTTTCTTGAAAAGACAATATAAAAGTGTCAGTTCTTTCAAAAGTATAATGTAAGTATCACACAAATGCAATTTCGGGATAAGTTGAGAGGGAGGTGTTTTTTTGTGTGTTAGAATTAAGTTAAATACTCTTAAATGTATATTGCAAAATTGGTGCCAGCAGGAGCCCAATATAGTGTGAAAAAGAAAACAGCCAGACTTGCCTTATAAGATATTAAGTCACTAAGGAAAGCAGGAATAAACACAGATCAATGGAGCAGAAGAGAGAAGGGAGACTGAATATCTATATATTTGAGAATGTAATATATGACCAAGTTGGTATTTCAAAACAGTGGGGAAAAAAGGAGTTATTTAATAAAGGATGCCAGAAAAACGAATGTCTTGAAAGAAAGTAAAGCTAGATTATAAAATTAAATGAAAAATGTTTTTCATCTTGTAGAAAAATATAAAATATACATACAATCTAGGGGCAGGGAAGACAAAAACAGGAATCCAAAAGCTATAACAGAAAAAGAAATGAACTTGTATAGACACATAGACACACACATGCACATGCACGCACACACAAGTATTGGATAGATGCCATAAATAAAGGCGATAGTGGATTTATAAAAATTTGCAACAAAGAATACAGAGTATTAATAATCCATGATAAAGAAGGAGCTTTGCAAGTTGACTAGAAAGAGACAAACAGCCCATAGGAACTAGATAAAGGATGTGGAGCTGCATTCACAGAGCAGCAAATCCAACAAAATAAACTCATTAGTGGCCAGGGAAACACTAGTGGCCTGATGACCAAAATTAGTGTAAAAGATTTAAAGCATGTACAATATAAAGAGGCCTTACAAATCCGTAAGATGACAACTAACTGAATTTCCAAAACAGGTAGGAATAGTCCCAGTGTATATCCAGTGAACTTGTTTTATCTAATCAAAGACATGCAAATTAAAACAAAAATGACATACTTTGGCAACTTTCTAAAAATAGCAATCCCAAGCATTAGTAAAAGTGTGAAAAAGAAAGTACCACCATACATTTCTTGTGTGTGCTTATTAAATTGACCTTTGCAGGGGTCAGTTTCCCATATGTAGCAAAAGCCTATTAAAGTATTCATGTTCTTTCATCCAGCAATTTAACTTATTGGAATTTATCCTAGAAAATCCTTATCATTAATTACAAAGATATCTATTTAAATATTGATAGATATTTAAATATTGTTTATGTGAAAACAACTTAAATACCTGAAAACAAAGTAATTTTTTAATATATATATAAAATCAAATATTATACATCTATAAAGTGATATATTAGAAAATCTTTAATGGCATGGATGGGAAATGCATGAACAAAGTTATAAAACAGTGTATACGGTATGATCTCGTTTTTGAAAGTTTATGTATCTTTTTTCAAGGAACATGTTTTATATACACGTGTGTATATGTGTGTATATATGTGTATCTGGCCTCACCAAGTGCTGTATTGTTATTCACATCTTGCCTTTGATGATCTACTAATGCACCAGTACTGTCAAATTATGGAAAATGTCAACAGGTTGCCACTCTACCTAGAAAATAAAACTTGTTTTGAGGATCCAGAGAACCAATGCCCATCAAAAGAGAGATTCGTAACTGAAAAGATTCATGCGTTTACACATGAAAACACAGAAGTTCAATAGATTTAGGATAGGAAAGTGAAAATATCTGTCCCTAAAATTAATCTGTAAGACCTGAACTCAGGTTGGATAAGCAAGATTGTTCACAAGGATACCATTTTTAGTTTCACCTTTCAGCTGAAAGTTGCTTTTTAAGCGCAGGATGGTTCTTTCTTAGAAAAAGAGTAGGCACTAACTTTGACTTATTAAAACAACAACAACAACAATAATATGGGACAAGAGACCAGTGATCCTAGAGCACAAATCATCAGTTTCTAATTCTGAATGCCCTCAGAGGATTTAATATCTATGCTGAGCTCAAAATGTCTAAGGAATGAGTTAGTAGGGATGGAGAAGAATATGTATCAGGAGATAAATTGAGACCTACCCCTAGAGCCAAGGTCAGTCCCCTAAACAGCTTTGCTTCTATACCGTGGGAGAGGAGTGGACTGCATGTTAGACAGTAGAACTCAGTGTCACTACAACAGACTTGTCTCTCTCCCAAAGGAAGAGGAAATCTAGAGAAAGAAGGAAGGTAAAGGGTAGCAGCCTAAACCGAACCTCTCAAGTGCTGTAGGTGATCCTCCCACCTGGAGGAATAACAATCACAATGAGAGTCTGAGCACACACCACCTTCCAGGCACTTCTCTAAGCATCCTGCAGTCCTGTTTCCAACTGATCTTCACAAAACCCTATGAGGGTCGCTACTGTTACCATCTACATTTACAGATGAGGCTTCTAGTGAACTTGGCAAGTCATAGAGCTGATAAGAGGCAGGGCTGGAAGCCACCAGACTCCACCTTTTGTTCCATATGCACCCAACTTGTACAGAAGGAAAAATGAATAATGTCCCTAGTAGGAAACAGTAGTGTTTTCTCTAACAAAGAAAATGGTACTGTTTGAGCCTTAATACCAGTTGATTTTAGGTGATTCATGCATGCCCTATTATTTTGAAGCTGAAAGTGTCTTCTTTATCGGTATTTTTCGTCTAAATATATCCAAATCTGTCCACTCAAAGCTGTTCTTCAAAGTGTACTGACTAGTGCCAATTTGTCATGCTTATTATTAGCCATGTACTATTACATGTCAGTGTCAAAGTGGCACAGTGAATGACTGTTTAGTTACTAACTCCAACTTTTATTCTATTGGGTTTTTTTAATCTGAAAAATAGTGCACAAAACCAGCAGCCTCAGCATTTTCTTTTAACACAAATACATCTTAGATGACAAGCTGCTTTATCAAAAACTATCTAATTCATGTAGTTAGATTTATGGATCTAGCTCTAATAGAAAATAAACTTATTTGTAATTTTTTTAAAAGCAGGCATTAAAATGATATCCAAAATAAATTATATTTTTGTATATTCTGCATACATTTGATTATGGAATGGGGAAAGAAAAGACATTTCAGTTGTTATCAGCTCCATTAAAGATCACTTTGGATTAAAAAGAAACAAAAAAGCTTACATTTCTATTATTCTGCCACTGAACTATATAATTGAATCTGGGCAAACCGGGATTTCTTCACTCCATTCTTTCATTTTAAACATACAAGTGTGTAAAGACTTGGCCTTCCCCCATTCCTGTGAGTAGGGCTCTACTAATAATCATGCACCCAAGTTGATTTGCATATGGAAAAGTCTGTTGATTTCATACCAGAAAATTTAAAGATAGTTTAACTCCTTTGTAGTTGCAGGAACTTATCTTTTCTTAATCCATTATGCATTATTTTAGCTATTATAAATTGGTAAATGAAATAGAGGCACATCTCAACTTCTGAGTATCCATTTCATTATTGTCACTTACGTATGAACCAAGCTCTGCAAGCCTGCCAGCCCCTGCCTGCTACCTTCTGGGAGGAAGCTAACTTGTCTGGTGGTAAGGGTTCCTCTGGGCTAGAGGCCCCAGGGCCAAGAGGTCTTGATAAGATAGTGTGAAAAGTAAGCTCTTTTCTCAGCAGTCAAGAGTCGTATGTGGCTTTGTGTTGTCTGGAGACATTTACTAACTATAAAGTTTAAAAATTATCAAGACACTGCCAGGTATAAAAGCCTCTCTCCATTTCCGCCTCTCTTGCTCTGGCCCTAACGCCTTTCTGAGTCTGTGATGCTTGAAGACCCAGCTCCAGGAAAGGAGTGACAAGATAGAAGCCGTCTTTTCTCCTCCTTCTTCCCAGTTCTCACTTTTTCACCTTACTGTCTTTTTTAGTTTCTAACGTTACGATGTTGCTCTTGTTTATAATGTAGATAGTGTTTTAATTATGTTGAAGTCCATCATTCCAGAGCTCTAAATTCCAAGCAAGCAACTTACTAGAAATTTTGGGAACACTGCCTTTTTGTAAGGTAACACCCAACAGCCCCACCGAAGATGGTTGTAATTCTTTCAGAACCAAGGATTCACAGAACCAAGTTGAAAAAAATCCACTAGAGCAAGTCAGTCTCATATAGAAGTTGTAGCAGATGCTCACATTTAAGAACTTTTCCATGTGCCAGTCCTATGCAAAGAGCCTTGAGTACATTAGTTCACAAAATTGTTATAACAGCCTCATGCAGAAGGCATTATAATTCCCTCCTCTATTTTTAGATGAGAAGATAGGTGGTCTATAGATATTGGTTAAATAAGCATTTCTGGAACCTCTTTAAGTGCAGGACATTATGTCAGGTACTAAGGTTCTAAAGAGGCAAAGACACGGTCCTGCCCTTAAGATTCTTATGTTTCCCTGGGACACTGTGGGTTCCTGTGAGCTTCTAGTACTATAGTGCAGGATGGCAGGTAAGTGCCCCAAAGAGCACATCAGCACATGTGCCTTAAGCACTCATAGAGGGCAAGACAACTCAGCCTGAATACGTAAAGAAAACTCTGCTTAGAACCCTTAGAATTTGAGCTGGTCTTTGAAGAAAGTTGAGATAAAATATTTCAGGGAAAGAACCTGAAATATTTGAGGCAGAGCAATGTTCTTGGCCATTTTGTGAAATAATAGTTTGAACATTTGTCTTGAGTAGGAGACATGAGGTCCGTAATTGGCATCTTCAGGGCCCAAGAGAGGAGTGCCCTGGATGGTGGTATAAAGAAGATATTTGAATGCAGTATTTCCCCCACTAACCATGCTCGCATCTGTGGACTAATAGAAGCTAAAGTTAGGTTAGAGCATAACATGCTAACATTATGATGAAGTAGCGCTTACTATGTATCAGATCTAGTTTTCTGTTCTTACATATATTATTTAATCCTTGCAACAGCCCTATGAGGTGGTTTATAGATACAGGAACTAAATAAGTCACAGAGAGATTCATTCATTCATTTACTAAGAGGCAGAGCTAGGATTTGAACCCAGGCAGTCTGCTTCCACAGCCCTCATGCTCTGCACTGCAGGGAATCTAGAATTTTTTCACAAAACATTTCTGTCAGTGGTACCATCTCTGACTCAAAACTTGCCATTTCTATATTGAACAGACACGTGTGCATGTGCACATACACCGGTACCCTACAGGTTGTCAAGAAGAATGCAGAAAGGGGCAGTTTAGTTTCTTACTAGTATAGTGTATACCACTTTGCTACCAGTTTGTAATGATACATGGCTGTATTTGCTTGATAAACATTAAGAACCACCTAGAGGAGAAAGGCTGGGACAGGTGAGGTGCAGGAAGTGGTGTAGAGTGACTGAGTAGCAAGACGGTGGGAGTTGCATGGGGAAGCAGAGAGTCCAAGGCTGTGGACCACTGAGGCTGATGAGCCCGTAACCCTGACTGAGGAGAAGGGCTGGGCAGAAGGCGGAGGCAAAAATGCTGACTGCAGAGGAGTTGTTGGGTTTTTGGGGGTTTTTAAATTATCACTGTGGCTGATACTTTTTTTTTTTGAATTTTATTTATTTTTTTATACTGCAGGTTCTTATTAGTCATCCATTTTATACACATCAGTGTATGCATGTCAATCCCAATCTCCCAATTCATCACACCGCCACCCCCACTCCCCCGCGGCTTTCCCCCCTTGGTGTCCATACGTTTGTTCTCTACATCTGTCTCTATTTCTGCCCTGCAAACTGGTTCATCTGTACCATTTTTCTAGGTTCCACATATATGCATTAATATACAATATTTGTTTTCCTCTTTCTGACTTCACTCTGTATGACAGTCTCTAGATCCATCCACGGCTCAACAAATGACCCAATTTCGTTCCTTTTTATGGCTGAGTAATATTCCATTGTATATATGTACCACATCTTCTTTATCCATTCTTCTGTCGATGGGCATTTAGGTGCTTCCAAGACCTGGCTATTGTAAATAGTGCTGCAGTGAACATTGGGGTGCATGTGTCTTTTTGAATTATGGTTTTCTCTGGGTATATGCCCAGTAGTGGGATTGCTGGATCATATGCTAATTCTATTTTTAGTTTTTTAAGAAACTGTTTTTTTAATATTCAGCTGCATGAGCTGTTTATATATTTTGGAGATTAATCCTTTGTCCGTTGATTCGTTTGCAAATATTTTCTCCCATTCTGAGGGTTGTCTTTTCGCCTTGTTTGTAGTTTCCTTTGCTTTGAAAAAGTTTTTAAGTTTCATTAGGTCCCATTTGTTTATTTTTGTTTTTTTATTTCCATTACTCTAGGAGGTGGATCAAAAAAGATCTTGCTGTGATTTATGTCAAAGAGTGTTCTTCCTATGTTTTCCTGTAAGAGTTTTATAGTGTCTGGTCTTACATTTAGGTCTCTAATCCATTTTGAGTTTATTTTTGTGTATGGTGTTAGGGAGTGTTCTAATTTCATTCTTTTACATGAAGCTGTCCAGTTTTCCCAGCACTACTTATTGAAGAGACTGTCTTTTCTCCATTGTATATCCTTGCCTCCTTTGTCATAGATTAGTTGACCATAGCTGCCTGGGTTTACCTCTGGGCTTTTTATCCTCTTCTGTTGATTTATATTTCTGTTTTTGTGCCAGTACCATATTATCTTGATTACTGTAGCTTTGTAGTATAGTCTGAAGTCAGGGAGTCTGATTCCTCCAGCTCAAGACTGCTTTGGCTATTCAGGGTCTTTTGTGTCTCCATACAAATTTTAAGATTTTTTTTCTAGTTCTTTAAAAAAATGCCATTGGTAATTTGATAGGGATTGCACTGAATCTGTAGATTGCTTTGGGTAGTATAGACATTTTCACAATATTGATTCTTCCAATCCAAGAACATTATATATCTCTCCATCTGTTTGTGTCATCATTGATTTCTTTCATCAGTGTCTTTACCTCCTTAGGTAGGTTTATTCCTAGGTATTTTATTCTTTTTGTTGCAGTGGTGAATGGGATTGTTTCCTTAATTTCTCTGTCTGATCTTTCATTGTTAGTGAAGAGGAATGCAAGAGATTTCTGTGCATTAATTTTGTATCCTGCAACTTTACCAAATTCATTGATTAGCTCTAGTAGTTTTCTGGTGGCATCTTTAGGATTCTCTATGTAGAGTATCATGTCATCTGCAGACAGTGACAGTTTTACTTCTTTTTTCCAACTTGTATTCCCTTTATTTCTTTTTTTCTCTGATTGCCATGGCTAGGACTTCCAGAACTATGTTGAATAATAGTGGCGAGAGTGGACATCCTTGTCTTCTTCCTGATCTTAGAGGAAATTCTTTCTGTTTTTCACCATTGAGAATGATGTTTGCTGTGGGTTTGTCATATATGGCCTTTATTATGTTGAGGTAGGTTCCCTCTTTGCCCACTTTCTAGAGAGTTTTTATCATAAATGGGTGTTGAATTTTGTCAAAAGCTTTTTCTCCATCTATTGAGATGATCATATGGTTTTTATTCTTCAATTTGTTAATATGGTGTATCACATTGTTTGATTTGCGTATATTGAAGAATCCTTGCATCCCTGGGATAAATCCCACTTGATCATGGCGTATGATCCTTTTAATGTGTCGTTGGATTCTGTTTGCTAGTATTTTGTTGAGGATTTTTGCATCTGTATTCATCAGTGATATTGGTCTGTAATTTTCTTTTTTTGTGGCATCTTTGTCTGGTTTTGGTATCAGGGTGATGGTGGCCTCATAGAATGAGTTTGGGAGTGTTCCTTCCTCCGCAGTTTTTTGCAAGAGTTTGAGAAGGATGGGTGTTACCTCTTCTCCAAATGTTCGACAGAATTCACCTGTGAAGCCATCTGGTCCTGGCCTTTTGTTCGTTGGAAGATTTTTAATCACAGTTTCAATTTCAGTGCTTGTGATTGGTCTGTTCATATTTTCTATTTTTTCCTGGTTCAGTCTTGGAAGGTTATACCTTTCTAAGAATTTGTCCATTTCTTCCAGGTTGTCCATTTTATTGGTATAGAGTTGCTTGTAGTAGTCTCTTAGGATGCTTTGTATTTCTGTGGTGTCTGTTGTAACGTCTCCCTTTTCAGTTCTAATTTTATTGAGTCCTCTCCGTCTTTTTCTTGATGAGTCTGGCTAAACGTTTATCAATTTTGTTTATCTTCTCGAAGAACCAGCTTTTAGTTTTATTGATCTTTGCTATTGTCTCCTTTGTTTCTATTTCATTTATTTCTGCTCTGATCTTTATTATTTCTTTCCTTCTACTAACTTTGGGTTTTGTTTGTTCCTCTTTCTCTGGTTCCTTTAGGTGTAAGGTTGCATCGTTTAATTGAGATTTTTCTTGTTTCTTGAGGTAGGATTGTATTGCTTTAAACTTCCCTCTTAGAACTGCTTTTGCTGCATCCCATAGGTTTTGGATCATCATGTTTTCATTGTCATTTGTCTCTAGGTATTTTTTGATTTCCTCCGTAATCTCTTGGTTATTTAGTAACGTATTGTTTAGCCTCCATGTGTTTGTGTTTTTTACGGTTTTTTTCCCTGTAATTGATTTCCAATCTCATAGCATTGTGGTCGGAAAAGATGCTTGATATGATTTCAATTTTCTTAAATTTACTGAGGCTTGATTTGTGACCCAAGATGTGATCTATCCTGGAGAATATTCCATGTGCACTTGAGAAGAAAGTGTGATCTGTTGTTTTTAGATGGAATGTCCTATAAATATCAATTAAATCTATCTGGTCTATTGTGCCATTTAAAGCTTGTGTTTCCTTATTAATTTTCTGTCTGGATGATCTGTCCATTGGTGTAAGTGAGGTGTTAAAGTCCCCCACTATTATTGTGTTACTGTTGATTTCCTCTTTTATAGCTGTTAGCAGTTGCCTTATGTATTGAGGTGCTCCTATGTTGGGTGCATATATATTTATAATTGTTACGTCTTCTTCTTGGATCGATTCCTTGATCGTTACGTAGTGTCCTTCCTTGTCTCTTGTAACATTCTGTATTTTAAGGTCTATTTTATCTGATATGAGTATTGCTACTCCAGCTTTCTTTTGTTTTCCATTTGCATGGAATATCTTTTTCCATCCCCTCACTTTCAGTCTGTTTATGTCCCTAAGTCTGAAGTGGGTCTCTTGTAGACAGCATATATATGGGTCTTGTTTTTGTATCCATTCAGTGAGCCTGTGTCTTTTGGTTGGAGCATTTAATGCATTCACATTTAAGGTAATTATCGATTTGTATGTTCCTATTACCATTTTCTTAATTGTTATGGGTTTGTTTTTGTAGGTTTTTTCTTCTCTTGTGTTTCCCACTTAGAGAAGTTCCTTTAGCATTTGTTGTAGAGCTGGTTTGGTGGTGCTGAATTCTCTTAGCTTTTGCTTGTCTGTAAAGCTTTTGATTTCTCCAGCAAATCTGAATGAGATCCTTGCCGGGTAGAGTAATCTTGGTTGTAGGTTCTTCCCTTTCATCACTTTAAGTATATCATGCCACTCCCTTCTGGCTTGTAGAGTTTCTGCTGAGAAATCAGCTGTTAACCTTATGGGAGTTCCCTTGTATGTTATTTGTCATTTTTCCCTTGCTGCTTTCAATAATTGTTCTTTGTCTTTAACTTTTGTCAGTTCGATTACTATGTGTCTCGGCGTGTTTCTCCTTGGGTTTATCCTGCCTGGGACTCTCTGCGCTTCCTGGACTTGGGTGGCTATTTCGTTTCCCACGTTGGGGAAGTTTTCAACTATAATCTCTTCAAATATTTTCTCGGGTCCTTTCTCGCTTTCCTCTCCTTCTGGGGCCCCTTTAATGCAAATGTGGTTGCGTTTAATGTTGTCCTAGAGGTCTCTTAGGCTGTCTTCATTTCTTTTCATTCTTTTTTCTTTAGTCTGTTCTGTGGCAGTGAATTCCACCATTCTGTCTTCCAGGTCACTTATCCATTCTTCTGCCTCAGTTATTCTGCTATTGATTCCTTCTAGTGTATTTTTCATTTCAGTTATTGTATTGTTTATCTCTGTTTGTTTGTTCTTTAATTCTTCTAGGTCTTTGTTAAACATTTCTTGCATCTTCTCGATCTTTGCCTCCATTCTTTTTCCGAGGTCCTGGATCATCTTCACTATCATTATTCTGAATTCTTTTTCTGGAATGTTGCCTATCTCCACTTTATTTAGTTGTTTTTCTGGGGTTTTGTCTTGTTCCTTCATCTGGTACAAAGTGCTCTGCCTTTTCATTTTGTCTATCTTTCTATGAATGTGGTTTTCCTTCCACAGGCTGCAGAACTGTAGTTCTTCTTGCTTCTGCTGTCTGCCCTCTCGCAGAGGAGTTTTGAAAGTAAATGAAATGTGAACTCAGTTCTGAATCAGAAGCCAAGTGGCATGACATGTGACAAGAGGTGAAGACATGTCTTTTCCCTCATTGAGAGAGAAGGTGGGGAAAGGGTAGATGAAGTGGAGGTAAGACAGCTAGAACAAGGATTATGTTTCTGGTTGGTGGGCATAAAGAAACAGGCTCTGAGGTCTGCAGGCGGAGGGAGCACTAAAATATCAAACTCGCTTGTCAAGGAAAAGTTTGATCTGTGATGGAGCAGGGTAGTCGTGATTGATGCTAAATTGATAAAAGGCTCCTCAATTTTTAATGCAGGTGAGTTAACAGGTAAGACACATTATATTACCCTCTTAGTGGATATATCACGCTCAGTGTACCAGTGAAAGAGTTGGTCTTTGGATGCTTGATCAGATGGCCCACATTCCAGCATGTAAATTCCCACTACAGCACACCAGGCGGTGGTCAACCAGTCTTTTCTCAAATGGTGAACACATCACCTCTTGACAGCTGAGAAAAAGCTTTTCCCTGTGGCTTCTAACCATAGGACCCAGTTCCCTCCTCTGGAGCCGAACGGCTTGGGCCTAGTCTCTCTTCTAGGACTTCAGACACAAGTGCAGTGGAGTTGCCTCTACCAGCCTTGCACTGCCTCCTCTACTGCCATGTCAACAGTGCACAGGGTCCCTAAAGGACTGTCCCTCCGGTTTTGAATCTAAACCTTGTTGATATAGGTATTCTCATTTTTTATGACATAGCTCTTATTAAGGGCTGAGTATTTTATAAGATAGTTATGAAACCAGATTGAAACCTGCTCCTTTCCCTAAAGTAAATCACAGAGTAGAGGAGACGGACAGTAAATACTTACAGAGGTTCAGTAATGGCTCAGTAGTAAGGGTAAACATGGTGAGCTAAGGTGGGGAAGTTGCTTCATATCTTTACCGTTCTTAATATTGAGCTAAAATTCGAATGGAGTGAAATGCACAGATCTTAAATGTACCATTTGATGTAATCCACACCCTAATCAAGATATAGAATGTCCCTGCCCCCCTGAAAATTTCCTCATGCTCCCTTCCAGTCAGTTCCCTCCCCCACAGGCAACTACTGTTCTGATTTCCGCCACCACAGATTAATTTTGCATACCTCATACGGTTCTGTGATTGCAAATATCACATCAAAAGTCTCTCACTGCAGATAACTTGATATGGAAGAAAGCAACATTCAGAGACTATGTGTCAACACGCTGTGTGCCCTTGGGCAAAAAACTTCACCTCCCTGGGCCTTGTTACAGGGTTCCGTAGGTGATCCTCTTGATTCCTTAAGGATGGAACTCCACTCACATTTCTTTTCTTTTTTTTTTTTTTTTTAAAGATTTATTTATTGATTGATTGATTGCTATGTTGGGTCTTCGTTTCTGTGCTAGGGCTTTCTCTAGTTGCGGCAAGCGGGGGCCACTCTTCATCGCAGTGCGCGGGCCTCTCACTATCGTGGCCTCTCTTGTTGCGGAGCACAGGCTCCAGACGCGCAGGCTCAGTAGTTGTGGCTCACGGGCCTAGTTGCTCCGTGGCATGTGGGATCTTCCCAGACCAGGGCTCGAACCCGCGTCCCCTGCATTAGCAGGCAGATTCTCAACCACTGCGCCACCAGGGAAGCCCACCACTCACATTTCTAATCTCAAAACTACCACCCCACCACTGCTGTCTGTTCAAGAACCCGGAGCAGAAACAAACCTCGGGCTCATTCCACCCTCCAGTTGAGCACTCTGTCAGGTCAGTTCTTCCTTGTGATTTTTTTGGACATGTCACTTCCTTTAGTCCCTACCTCCTCTTCATCTCTTGCCTTGTAATGACCAATCAAATTACTTTTCCGACCTCTCTTGCCCCTGGTCCTCTCCAAACTATTCTTATTACTGCCCCCAAGCTAATCCCTGCTAAAATGAAACAAATTCTGGTCGCTTTTCTATTTAAAATCCTTAAGTGGTTCTCCACCATTTAAGGTGCTTCTCTGTCACCTACAGACTTGAGTTCCAATTCTCAAGTTTGACAATGAGGGCCTTAACCGAATGCCTCCAGCCTATGTTTAGTGCCCTCAGCCCCCCAGTGTTCTCTGCTGGGAGGTTCACCCTGCCATCGCTCTCCTGCCTCACCAGCTCCCTCCCCCCTTCCACAGGCCCCTGTTAGGGCACTGCACTTGCCCGGCTCCCTGATTCTGCTGTGAGCTCTGCAGTGGGGTTAGGAACCGTATTTTATCCACTTCTCTATCTCTAGCATCTGGCATATGACTTTGCCGAAAACACTTAACCCCAAGGTAACTAAATCATGAGATTTCTAAGGATGGTGCTGTACTGGGTCAGGGTCTTATTGACTTCACATTGATGTTTCTAGAAATAAAAAAATCATATGGAAGTTTTCATGCATGGCTGACCACTTCATCAAGTCTGATTCTGAGTTTTTCTTTCCAGTAGCTTTCGTGATAATATTGGGTTAAAGGTGAGCAAGTTTTTTATTTGGAGAGAGGGTGTATTTATTAGTGATAGGAGGTCTCAAAACAGTGAGTCCTGTTGGTGTAAAAGAGCTGTCTGTGCTCTAATTCCTATCTCAAATCTAACTTAACGTGCTTATTCGTTTAGTTCTAGAATGGCAGATCACCGTTTCCACAAATGAAGGTAATTTCTTTCTAAAGGTCTTTGTGGTAATTAGCAAGCAGATAAAAAACTAAAAATGACTGGTAAATGTTGACCCAAGAGCATAGGAACACGAGTATTTACAGCCCTTGTTTGTTCACCTTGGTTCACTTGGTCCTGATTTTGTGAATCAGCATTGCTGTCTGAATTGATCTTTACTCCATCTGTATTTTTATCTTTTCCAAAACCTAGGTAAGAACCTGGATGCTGTCCATGACATCACGGTGGCATACCCTCACAACATTCCCCAGACAGAGCGGCACCTCCTCCTCGGAGACTTTCCGAAGGAGATCCACTTCCACGTCCACCGATACCCAGTGGACACCCTCCCCACATCCCAGGAGGACCTCCAGTTCTGGTGCCGCAAGCGGTGGGAAGAGAAAGAGGAGAGGCTGCACTCCTTCTATCAAGGGAAGAAGAATTTTTACTTTACGGGGCAGACTGTCATTCCACCTTGCAAGTCTGAGCTCAGGGTCCTTGTGGTCAAATTGCTGTCCATACTGTACTGGACCCTGTTCAGCCCTGCAATGTGCCTGCTCATCTATCTTTACAGTCTTGTTCGGTGGTATTTTATAATCATCATTGTCATCTTCGTGCTGCAGGAGAGAATATTTGGTGGACTGGAGATCATTGAACTTGCATGTTACCGTTTTTTACACAGACAGCCACATTTAAATGCAAAGAAAAAGGAGTAAGATTGTAAGATTCACAGTGTAAAAACCTAGGGGATATTTTGGAAATGTTCTAAGCTTTTGTAAACTGAGATGCGTTTTTGCATGACTATGTCAAATATTTCTTACTATCGTCATTATTTGTTAAAGATATTTTGCACTTAGTTTTGTGGGAAAATATTGCTACACACACGATTTTTTTTTTTTTTTTATATCTCTGAATGTAATTTCAACACTGTGTAGCAGGGAGCGATCGCTGTGAAATAACTTGGGCCAGAGTATTAGTAAACAATCATCAGGCTGTTAGCAGACAAGGTACACACAAGATCTTCTTAAAGGTCCAATCCTGCTTCCTAAGCAACTCCCCAGACAGGAGGCAGACCTGGGGCTCCTGAGCACTGGCCCAGATCAAGTGCTGGCACTTGACCGTGGAGGTGAGGGCCCTTCCTCCTGGCTCCCTCTTGGCCCTGTCCCCGCACTCCTTTCTATGCCAATCAAACCCTTGCATCCTTCCTTAAGACCAGAAAACAGAAACCCCTCGTCCTTAAGCTGAACAAACATTTTAATAGGAAGCCCTTCATTACTCATGAAATCTTGGCATTTAGCTGTGCACAGACCTAGACGTCAGAAGACCACCGGTGCCCTTTTCTCACGTGGAAAATAAGAGCTGGACAAGTCTCAGGGAGCAACCGCAGGCTCTCCACTCAGAAACCTTAGTTTGAATTTTTAAAGCTAGGAATTCATACAGTTTAGTTCTTCACTTCTGTGTAACCTTGCATGTTTAGTGCTGGTTTCTTTACACCTTGTTAGCAGGTGTAGCTTTTCTGCATTATAAACGGTATACATCAAGTCACTTACCTTTTTAAAGGAAAGTGTAGAAGAATGTTCTCTTATTGCCATCAGAAACTCTCTTTTGAAGTTGTGTCTTGGTTGAAATATTTCTTTAAAACCTGCCACAAAAAGGAAGGTTATTGTATTTTCTACATGTGCGTGGGTGTCTTAACTTCTGCCACTAAATCAACAGCAGCACTTGCAGACAGGGCCGTAATGGTTTAACCTAAATTATTCAATCCCTGTAGCCTTGACAAGTTTTATTCTTAAAACCAAAACGGTCACACAAAAATGAATCCTTTTTTAATGATAGTGAGGGATCTCTCTCTCTCTCTTTCTTAGTCCCAGGTTTCCTCTTTCATTAGTAAAACCCACTTTTGACCAATTGTTCACCTAAATATTCCTGTCATTTGGAGTCAATGGAAAATTCAGCAAGTCAACAGCACCAATCTGCTTCTGAGGCAAAAAAGAAATATGTGGCCATTGTTTCCACTCCACTGGAGCCCTGCAGCTACTTTTCTTCTTTTTTTTGGTCCTAATGGGAATGCCGGTCAGAGCAGCAGAAAATGTGGGGCATTTAAAAGTCTTTACTGTTAAAAAACCTGTCCGCTCATTCCTGCCTTGAACCAGCCTCAAACACTGTTTCTAGCTTTGTGTACTCTTGGCCGTACATCTCCTTTGTGCTGGACGGTGACTTCCGCCGGCAGTGGACACCGGCATCGCCCTGACAGGCACGCACGCTGTGAGCTAGACTTACCCAGCAGACTCTTCCGCTTTCAGAAAGCCACCGCATCACTCTGTTGGCATACCGTTTCCACTGGAAGAGAACTAACTAGTGCCTCTGCTGAAAAGCCCAGCCTGTATTTAACTACTCCCCCAAGGCTGTTTTTAATCCTGCGGGGCTACTAATTAGTTATCAGGCACATCTGCTCCAGACCCAGCTTCCTTGGTTTCTAAGGTGGTTATTTTTTTAACCCTTTTTTTCCCCCCCCTTAATAAAAGAGGTTTCTAATTTAGGTCTCTCTCAGGCTTCTGGTTATATTTGGAAATAAGAAGTAGTTTAACAATCAGGATTGCTTTTGTCCTGGGTCAGAGAGAAACGCTGAGTTTTCTACTCCACAGGTGTTTGTAATGTAGCGCGGCTGCCCTTCCTCCAACTAACTGCTCACGGCTCCTTGGTTCGGGGTCTGGCTTTAATGGCGAGTCCTCTTGAACCCTTTGAAACCTGTAAAAAGGGAACTCTTCCTTTTTAAAACATGTTTTCTTTTGATCGTAAAAAACATGTTTAAGATAAAACTCAAACTCTTTTTTAGTACCCCGAATTCATAAGCACTGAAACTGAGACATTGTACTTCTAAGAATTAGAAATAACTTCAAAAAGAAAAATGTTGCCTTTTTTGGTCTCTGGTGTGGTTTTTTTGGTTTGTTTGTTTTGTTTTGTTTGCAATAAGGCTTCTTTTAAAATTGTAATCATTTGTGTTTTCCTACACAACTTTTTCTTCTCTTATTTAAAGAAATACACTGTCCATGATTTGGACTCTAAAATTGATAGTGTCAGGTAGAGGTTAATGCAGCTCCGGTACTGCGCTTGGCCTCAGCTGTGACCCCTTCCCACCTCCCAGTCTCGCTCTGGACTCCGCAGCCGCCCGTCTGGCGGCATCTGGACTCTCACCAGTCCATCCATAGGAAACTCAGTGGAGTTTGAAATGTTTGCAGTGCTGTATGTCCATTTGTTACATCTTTACCATTCAGACAAGATTTAAATAAAGCAAGTGTGGTTTACATGGAACATGAACCATTATACTTAAAATAGGAACCTGCAAGGAAGGGCACTGATTAGGTCACAAGTTTTCCCACCAGGCCTCTTTGATGAAACAAGCCAAAGTCATTGTAAAATTCAGTAGAAGAACATGGTAAAAGACTAAAAGAAAAATAAATGTCAGAGCCCATAATTTAAAGCTCTTAATAAAATTCTTGTTTGTTAGGCTACTAAAACACAGACGGGGAGAAATCCCAGCTTCCACTTGAGTCACTTTGAAATTAGTTATGTCCATAGCCCCACGTCAGATGTCGTCCATCAGCAGCTGAGACTGTACTCGCCAGGAGGGGAGACGTTCCCATCTCACCCGGACTTCAAGCTCTGGCCTGACCACGCTGCCCTTGTGCACTTTTATAACAGAGACTAATGGAGGGAGCCTGTTGGTATTAAATTGTTTACATTTCTTTATATAAATAATGTGCTTTCAGTGCCTTAGTTACGGGTCCCTTTCTTGTTCCAAGAATTCTTCAATGTGTCTCTTAGGTAAAAGTCTCTTTTTGCTATTCACTGGGAGAAAAATGGTTTCTAAAACACTGGTCACTGTGGTCAATACTACTTTGTGATGACATCTGGGAAAGAGAGCTTTATGTGGAGGTAGCGGTTGCCTCAGGGCTATTGTTTATGTTGCAGAAATGCTCTTGTCACATGATGAGCTTCAGATTAGGCATGGCCCTAAAGTTGTCTTGTGCTGACCTTAAATTCTTATTTCAGAAGAGAATCTTGGGTCTGGTAATTCATTTTTTAAAAGATCATGTGCAAAAACACTACGTTTTAAAAATAACTCACAGAATGGCCTTAGTTTTTTATGTCCTGGTATGTTTGTGAGTTGTGTTCTCTGTAGTATACATCCCAGAATAAAATGGAGTGAATTCAATAGTTTACATGTGTGTTGGGTTTCTGTTTTTGCAGGAATGGCTGGAGGCTATATTGTTATTGTATTATAACATGTGGTATTGAGGAAGAGCTGACCAGTTAGGACTCTCTTTCACAGATGTTTAAAACATAATGCCAGAGCAAAAAGGGAATATACCGCCTTCATCACTGAAAAAGTGCAGGGGCCGCAGCTGAATTCAGGGTTCAGCGAATGTCATCAGAACTTGATTTTCCTCCATCTCGGTTCAGCCTGAGGACAGTGTGGTCATTCCACAAGGGAGGGGGTCTCATGGGAAATATCCGCACCACTAGCTGCAAGAGGTAAACGGGGCTCTATGCACGCCCTCCCCCATTGTCAGGGAATACAGAACTAGGAAAGCAATTCTTGGACCAAAGCTTGACAAATGCATGAAAACACACTTAGCAAACAGACACGTGCAAAAATCATGGGACTGAGGGGTAGCAGAATATGCCACCCCAAAATATGAGTATAGGAGTTCAGGACATGTCACCCCAAATATACCACTTTGGAATATTGATTATTTTCAGCTGTAGGCACTTGAGAAACAGCAAATGCAGGGAAGGGCTGTCTCTGAACTCTCCTCTCCTGCCTGAAGACAGATCCTCCAAAAGGAACTCAACTGCCATAAATCCCCTCCCTGGGAGTTTCATCAACCGGAGGGGATTGACTCTTGTCACAGGAAAGGAGACTTCACACCCACACACCTTGTCACAAAAGGCCATACGCCCCTCCCCCATCTATTCCAAGGGTCCATTCATCTTTCCTAAAAAAAAACATTCACTATCCCCTAAGAGGGCTACTTTCTTCCTCCCCTTTTTCCATTAAGATGGTATTTCAGCCTGGATTCTAAGCCACCTCGAAGAGTTACTCATTTTTCCCTGGGTATCTCCATGAATACATGAGGGATACATGCTAATGAATTTTTGATTGTTCTCCTCTTGTTAATCTGGCTGATATTACAGGAGTCTCAGCCAAGAACTCAGAAGGGTAGAGGGAAAATGATTTTCCTCCCCTACAGAACCTAAGCTCTGCAGTGCCCCATTCTGTCTTTGGGTTCTCCAACAAGCATTTGCTTGAAAGATCCACTCTGAGGGGAGCCCCCAATGTCATTCTCTGGGAAGGGGGCATGAGGGACCAGAAGAGCGGGTTTCCAGGACTGGGCCATGGGGCTGGTGGGATTTCTATATTCTGTTCAGGCAAAGGGGAGAGTAGAGCAGAGTCTTTCTAGTCACCCATGTGCTTCCACATCACTCATTTCACTGATAAATTATGTAAAGGGCTTCAGCAGCTCCCTGCAAAGGGTGGGTTTTCAATGAGGTACTTCAAATGCCACCTAGTAAGCCCTAGGATGTAACAGAGTCTAACCTACACTCATACGATGCACTCTTCATGCCAAAATGTTTTTAAAGTAAATACCTAAAAGACAACTTGCGCTCTCCTGACTGTGTTGACTTGATTCCCAGGATCCACATGGTGACTTGAGGCCTGCAGTCACTTCAGCCCTACATCCTCTCAGGTTCAAACCCGGTGGGAAAGAGCCAGAGAGACTGCTTCCCCAGTGGCTTAACACAAATCCTAAAGTGGGTTGCAATGCTCATTCCTGAACCACTTACTTGCCTGGAAATAACTAGGTGGCTTGAGTCCCTGGGTTACTCACCACCCCCTGGAGCCAGGGCTGGAGTCTGTTCCCCTGGACCACAGGGACCAAGTGCTGGGGAGGGATGAACTTTCAGAGGGCTGCTGTTGAGAACAGGGTAAAATGACGCTGGGTGGCCAGATGTCCACCTCGACTATGAAACTTCCCAAACCTCCCAGTGGAGTCTGGAGCAAATCAGCACAGCTTGCAGAGAGAGTCCCTGACCCTGTGCAGTGAGAAACAAAGGAGCTTGGCTGCCTCCTCCCATCAACACCAGGGGATATTTGGGAATCCAAGGTTCTCCAGAGCTGTACACAGACAACCTCATCAACAACTGGTCCATCTGAATACTTTAATCATTACCTCTACCCAGATCACCCGACTTAAGCAAGACAGTATGGACAGCATTTTTCTTCCTGTGGGAAATCTGTTGAAGTACAAATACTGCAGCTCCCATGTCTCTCCCTGTTGGCTGATGCAGCCCTCTTTCTTCCAGCACTGCAGGCACAGAATCTCACAGTGTCACTCATCCCTCCCTCACCTGTCCTGACAGTCAAGCCGTCACCCCCACCTGTGCCTTCCTCCTCAGGGGCAGCTCCTCCTTCCCACTGCATTAGACCTGGCAAGTCGGCACTACCTACCAGTTCTCCCTGCTCCAGGAGATTGACGCCGATCTCTATCCACGGGACCCAGTTGATCTCCCCACAACCCCAGTTTAATCATGGAACCCTGCTTCTCACCACCCCCAGTGGCTTCCTGCTGATGTCAGGCAGCCCAGACTTGACCTATCCCAGTTCTTCCCAATCCACCCTATCCTCGGGCCCAGGATTGTCCCCAGGTGTGGACCTTTTCACCCCAATGCAACTGGCTGCCTAAAACTCACGTGCCCCCTGCTCCTTCCCACCTTTGCTCATAAAGGTGCTTCCTTCAGAGCCCAAATTCTGTCAAATCCCACTTTTTCTCTGAACTGTTTCCTCATCAGTCTAGCTTGAAATGTCCTCCTGTCGTGGTGAAATATCTCTGCAACTCTCGCTTGACCGTATTACATACTATCTCACGTTATAGTTATTTTTCAGTCTTATCACCTCACCTGGAGTATAAGCTTCTGGAAAGCCAAGATAAGAATGCCTCATATTTCTCTTATCCCGAACAGTATTTAGCCCAGCATCTCACCAATTCCTTTTGCACAATAAATTCTAAACGGTGATTCCTTGGAAGTCATTCAGAAAGCATCCTGTACTAAACTCAAGCTGGGTGCAGAAATTTACAAATTTAACATAACAAAAACAAAAATTTGAAATGCAAACCCATCTACCTCTGGGAAATAGCTTTTTTTTTTTTTTTACAAGAATCAAATAATTTTTGATTGATGATATGATTTACCAAAATATATTAGCAACTGAACTGTTAAAAGTAGAAACTTGGCTCGAAATGTGCATCCTTAAGAAGCCTTGTTCAACTAATCTCACCTCCCCCAGCTACACCTGTGGAGGAGAATTTGCCAATACCTAACATAATTCTTATGCACTTACCTTTGGCCCACAATCCCACTTTCAGAGATCTATCCCCCAAAATACACTGGCCAAAAAAAATTGTAAGATGCGTGCACAAAGCTCTTCATTGTAGTTCTGTTGGTAAGAATAAAATACTGGCAACAACCTAAATGTCCATGGTAGGGAATGACTGAATACTCTTTGGTATAATTATATGATTGAGTTCTGTGCAGCTGTACAGAGGCACGATGGACACCTCCAGACACTGATATAGGACATTTCTCGAATATATTATGTTAAGTGAAAAAAGAAAAAATGGAGAACAATGTGTATAGTTATGCTTTTATTGAAGAAGGTGAGGCCATACAGATACACACACATATGCTTAATTTAAAAGCTAATTCATTAAACATAATTTAAAAATATAAGTTATAAAAGTAAAATTGTAACATATGGGGGAGGGAGGGAACATGATGGATGAGACTAGGATAGGAACTAGACTTCTTTTATATATCTTATTTTATGCTATATGCTTGACTTTGGAACCAAGTTAATGTTTTACATAATTATAAAATTAAATGAGGGAATTCCCTGGCAGTCC
This sequence comes from Balaenoptera ricei, assembly GCF_028023285.1. Taxonomy (NCBI): domain Eukaryota; kingdom Metazoa; phylum Chordata; class Mammalia; order Artiodactyla; family Balaenopteridae; genus Balaenoptera; species Balaenoptera ricei. The sequence goes on along the minus strand of NC_082651.1, from coordinate 78,446,027 downwards.
AGTGGTTAGGACTCAGCACTTTCACTGCGGTGGCCCAGGTTCAATCCCCGTTTGGGGAACTAAGATCCTGTAAGCCATATGGCATGGCCAAAAAAAATTTAAAAATTAAAAAGTAAAAGAAATTTAAATGAAAAAGTAAAGGCAATTTCTAAAAATCAAAAGAAGAAAAGACAAAAATCAAAAGGAAAATGAAGCAAATGACCCTAACATATCAAATCTGGGGAATAATTACACAGAGAAATTTTTTCAGGTAATTATAATGTATATCCTTAACAGTATATATTCTCAAGGCAGAAAGAACTTCAAAAAAAATCTTAAATTGTTTTTGTCATCATATTGTTAGTAATGATACAAGTTTATTTTCTGAAATTATTGCATTTATTGTAAGATTAGGCATGTAAGTAATTATGATAATGTTGCTAGGACCAAGATCTTCAGTGTAAAAGATATATAAGTATAGAATTTTTAAAGTTAAAAAAAATCCCCATAATCCTAAATTTGAACTGAAAATAATCAGTATGAATTTATGATGTATTCTGTCTTAAAAAAAAAAAAAAAAAACAAGAGCTACTTGGTAGTCCTGTCCATTAAAAATGTTAGAAATAATGGCCAACCAATAGCAATGAACAGCCTAGTGCCCAGATAATGGAAAATCATTTTCCATTAAAAAGGAGCCAGAGGTTCTTGGACAAATGGCCCAGGACAGGTAGAAGGTAAGCCTGGACATCTTGAAATACCAGAAAGCAAGGAAGCTTTCAAAGACCTCTGAGGTCAGCAATTAGGGCTTAATTTCCAAATATACAAACAGCTCATACAACTCAATAACAAAAAAACAAACAACCCAATCGAAAAATGGGCAGAAAACCTAAATAGACATTTCTCCAAAGAAGACAGACAGATGGCCAGTAGGCACATGAAAAGATGCTCGGCATCGCTAATTATTAGAGAAGTGCAAATCAAAACCACAGTGAGGTACCACCTCACACCAGTCAGAAGGGCCATCATCAAAAAGTCTACAAGTAACAAATGCTGGAGGGAATGTGGAGAAAAGGGAACCCTCCCACACTGTTGTTGGGAATGTATATTGGTGCAGCCACTATAGAAAACAGTATGGAGGTTTCTCAAAAAGCTAAAAATAGAGCTACCACATGATCCAGCAATTCCATTCCTGGGCATATATCTGGAGAAAACCATACTTTGAAAAGACACATGCACCCCAATGTTCATGGCAGCACTATTCACAATAGCCAAGACATGGAAACAACCTAAATGTCCATTGACAGAGGAATGGATAAAGAAGATGTGCCTCAGAATGGGAGAAAATATTTGCAAATGAAGCAACTGACAAAGGATTAATCTCTAAGATTTACAAGCAGCTCATGCAGCTCAATAACAAAAAAACAAACAACCCAATCCAAAAATGGGCAGAAGACCTAAATAGACATTTCTCCAAAGAAGATATACAGATTGCAAACAAACACATGAAAGAATGCTCAACATCATTAATCATTAGAGAAATGCAAATCAAAACTACAATGAGATATCATCTCACACCAGTCAGAATGGCCATCATCAAAAAATCTAGAAACAATAAATGCTGGAGAGGGTGTGGAGAAAAGGGGACACTCTTGCACTGTTGGTGGGAATGTAAATTGATACAGCCACTATGGAAAACAGTATGGAGGTTCCTTAAAAAACTAAAAATAGAACTACCATAGGACCCAGCAATCCTACTACTGGGCATATACCATGAGAAAACCATAATTCAAAAAGAGCCATGTACCAAAATGTTCATTGCAGCTCTATTTACAATAGCCAGGACATGGAAGCAACCTAAGTGTCCATCATCGGATGAATGGATAAAGAAGATGTGGCACATATATACAATGGAATATTACTCAGCCATAAAAAGAAACAAAATGGAGTTATTTGTAGTGAGGTGGATGGAGTTAGAGTCTGTCATACAGAGTGAAGTAAGTCAGAAAGAGAAAAACAAATACAGTATGCTAACACATATATATGGAATCTAAGGAAAAAAAAAAAAAGGTCATGAAGAACCTAGTGGCAAGACGGGAATAAAGACACAGACCTACTAGAGAATGGACTTGAGGATATGGGGAGGGGGAAGGGTAAGATGTGACAGAGAGAGTGGCATGGACATATATACACTACCAAATGTAAAATAGATAGCTAGTGGGAAGCAACTGCATAGCACAGGGAGATCAGCTCGGTGCTTTGTGACCACCTAGAGGTGTGGGATAGGGAGGGCGGGAGGGAGGGAGATGCAAGAGGGAAGAGATATGGGAACATATGTATATGTATAGCTGATTCACTTTGTTATAAAGCAGAAACTAACACACCATTGTAAAGCAATTATACTCCAATAAAGATGTTAAAAAAAAAAGAAGATGTGGTATATATATACAATGGAGTATTAGTCAGCCATAAAAAAGAATGAAATAATCCCATTTGCAGCAACATGGATAGACCTAGGGATTATCATACTAAGTGAAGTAAGTCAGAAAGAGAAAGACAAATACCATACGATATCACTTACATGTGGAATCTAAAATATGACACAAATGAACCTATCTATGAAACAGAAACAGACTCACAGATATAGAGAACAGACCTGTGGTTGCCAAGGGGTGGGGGAGGGATGGATTGGGAGTTTGGGATTAGCAGAGGCAAACTATTATATGTGGGATGGATAAACAAGGTCCTACTGTATAGCACAGGGAACTATATTCAATATCCTGTGATAAACTGTAATGGAAAAGAATATGAAAAAGAATATATATATGTATAACTGAGTCACTTTTGCTGTACAGCAGAAATTAACACAACATTGTAAATCAACTATATGTCAATAAAATTAAAAACAACAGCAACAACAAAAACCAAAGACTTTTGAGGTCAGGACAGACAGACTCAGGAGCCAAGTTAAACAAGCTCCCACTGACCGAAGACGGGCAGCTTGAGCATTAGTAGGAACGATAACTGAAACAGGGAAAGACGTCAAGTGTGGTAAAAGCCCAGAGTTAATGATAGTCAAAATAAATAAGTAAAAACACACATTGATACATTTGGAAGATGCTAGATAACCAATTCATTACTCTGAAAAGTGGTATCTAGATGGAAAGAATTTAGCATTTAACCTTCCTTTCCTATATGAACTGTACCTCAAGCTAAATAGTTGAAGGAAAGTTTCTCTCTATAGAAGTATTCCAGCTTATAAATGATGAAACTATAGACTAAAAATGACTTCAGTCACATTAATCAAATGCAATGGGTAAATCTTGTTGGATTCTCCTTTGAGTAAATAAACCATAAAAATAAACTATGAGACAGTCAGTTACACTAAATGGATATTTAATGATATTAAGGAATTATTTTTTGGGTGTGAAATGGTACTGTGATTATGATTTTAAAGCGGTCTTATCCTTTAGAGAACACGATACAGTGGTGTGCCGTCTGGGGCTGAGGAGTGGGTGGAGAACGGCTGAGCAGAGCCCGGAGCCGGTGGTCCTGTGTCTCCTGATGGATACGCGAGCCTGCCTCGTCCTAGTCTCTCCAAAGTGTGCACCTGGAGTAAAAACGTTAAAAGAAATTGCTTCCTCAAGAGATTTTAGAATCCACACTTGTTTCAGCTCCCTTGCTGCTGACAAGAAGGCACAGGCGTCTGGAGAAAGCTGGGCGCGGAGAGCAGGGGTCCCGTCCGGTCCCGGCTCCCTCGTGGCAGTGGGGCTCTGAGCTCAGCCCTTTCTCTCTAGGTCTGGGCTCAGGGCCGCCTCGGGCCGCACTGCTGCCCCTCGACCTGTCCTGGGCCTTCCGGCCAAAGTGCCTGTTCCTCGGCAGGGCCAGGTAGACACGAGATGCGTTGAGATGCCCAGCGCCCTCCCCCCGACTCCACTTCCCCCCCCCACGAAGATGCCCCTCTGCAAACTCTCCCTTGGCGCCCTTTGCTGACTGCGCAGCACCTCTGCTCGCGGAGAGCCAGCAGGGGCACGGACAGCGCCCTCTCTGGCCTGGTTCCTGGGGCGTAGGCTCTGCCTCCACCTCCCTGAGGCCAGGGCTCTCCAACCAGGTCACCTGGGATCACCTGCGGAGCTTTCACACCTGCGCTCGGTCGGTCCCACCCAGGGATTCTGATTCAATTGGTAGGTGTGCAGGCTGAGCGGTGGGTGCCATCAAGCCTCCCAGGTGATTGTAACGAGGGGCCAGTGCGTCCACCCTTCTCAGGCCTCACACGGAGGGCGTCCCCCCCCTAGGCTCCCGCGTCCTCATTAGTAAAATGAGCCCTTGGTCTTAGATGTTCTGTATGATTTATGAGGTGATTTAGTTTAGTAAATATTTACTGCCTACTCACTGCCTGCGGGCCCTGGACTAAGGAGGGAGCAAAGATAAGGAAGCTTTATTCTTTGCCCCTCCTGCCCACACACGAGCTTTCCTTCTTTGCAAAACAAAAACAAACTACTGTTTATGAGGTGCCACTTTCCAGGTGTGAAGCCAACCAGACAGAATTGAAGAGGGTCAGTAAGAGAGGGCATCCTGTCCAAGACGCAGGCCTGAAACTGGTGCCCAAGTCTGGGCGCAGGCAGGGCTGGAGGGGCCCCACACGTGGTGGGTGAACAGGGGCACCAGCCCTGTGGCCACTCTGTCCACTGCACGGGGCTACGTCGGTGTTGCACACGGTAGCTGGCACTGCAGCTTCAGAAACTGCTGTAAAATGACAAAGGACCGCAGCCCCCAAGGGGAATTTTCCATCCCACGGCAGGCTGGAGGAAGGACCCGTGTTCTCTTCACCTCTTTATTCTACAAGATCTCAACTCCAACTGGAAGTCACCACTGGTGACCAGCACTTGCAGGGGAGACCAAGCAGCGGACTCAGTTTCCCGGTTGGTCCCCGTGTGGGCAGGGAGTGGGCGAGGAAGGGGACAGGTCGCCGGAGGGTGAGCGCGCGCGACAGGGGCGGATGAGCGCGCAGCCAGAGGCCGGCCACACGGGGCTCTGAGGAGGCAGGAGGTCATCTGAGGAGGAGAGAGGCCTGCAAGGAGCCGGCTCTTCCCCACCTGCCCCTGCTGTGGAGACGCCTTCCCGTTTCCTGAGGATCCACAGGACTGGGGGCGGCTGCCTTGAGGCCGGCCCGTGATTCTACTCAGGAGACATGGTAACTAAATTACAAAGGGGGGATCCCAGATTGGATCCTGGCAAACTTGAATATGCTCTATAAATCAGTTAATATTCTTGTATCAATGTTCATTTCTTGGGTTGGATGACTGTCCTCTGGCTGTGTGAGATGAAGAGACCTGCGGGAAGCTGGATGAAGTATGCTTATCAAGATTCTTCGCCCTGCGGTTCCTGCTGCTGAGATGCTCTTTCCCAGATAACACATGGTTTGCTCATTTGGTCCCTTCCTGTCTTTATTCAGACACCCTGAGGCCTGAGATGTCATCAGCTTTTCCACCGCAGGAGACTGTCATTCAACCAAGCCACATGCTCCCCATTCACTTTTCAGGAAACATCCCCACAATCTTCCTGTTGAGACGGGAAGGCAAATATCAAGGGTGGGAGCAGCTGGGCCAGTGCGTCATCTTTCTTGGCTGGATGAAAAGAAGGTCAGGGGGTAGGAGCCGCGAGGGGGGCTGAGAATGTCCAAATGGGGGTGATGTCAGGCCGAACAAAGGGCAGCTTCTGCTCATCCCTCCTCCCACACAAGCCCGGGGCCAGAAGCAGGCTGGTCAGCGAGGAGGCCCATGTCACCCTTTCCCCAGTCATCAGCGGGGGTCAGAGGTACCTGGACACCATGTGACGCGCCTGACGATGCAGGCCTGCTGCGCGCCCCTCGTTATTCCGTGCGGGGCACATGCCCACTGTAGGGATGGGAAGAGGCCAGACCCTGTCAAAGAACTCCGCGGAAAACTGCTAAAAACCCATTCCCCTTTTTACACATACTTTGACTTGACTCTCACGGCCCTCCATGCTGGAAGGAAGCCGGGCCCCGGGCACTACCTCCGCTTCTCAGATGTGGAACCTAAGACTTGCTCCAAGTATTTTGCTTACGAACACACGGTGAGGACAGGATTCCAAGTCAGCTTTTTCTAGGGGCCCACTAAGTCTCTGCGCCATTGCATTTCTTCCCAAGACCAGTCATCGCTGTACGTGAGCAAGTGTTTGGGGTTATGTGGCATGATACTTGGAACATGGACGTGTGAGTCTGGATCCAGCCCAGCCATGTAGGCGCTGAGTCATCTTGGGCATGGCCCTTGGTCCTTGTGGGGTTTATGTTGTCATAAAGTATGAGAAAGTGCTTTGCAAACTGCCTGTTACTTATCAGTATGTGTGTGTGGATAGTGATAGGGCCAGTATTCTATGGCTTGCTGATTATAAATGGCCACAGTACAAACAATCGCTCCACTTACGGAGTGCCTGCTTCACCCCAGGCACTGTGCTGTGCATCTTACATGAATTATCCTTCTGAATCCTCCCTCGAGCTCCGTGGGACCGTGCTTGGGTTTTCTACTGCTGTATAACAAACCTCCAAAGCCCTAGAGACTTACAATAACAACCATGTATCGTCTCTCACGATTCTGTGGGTTGCCCAGGCATCTCTTCTGCTTCACGTGGTACTGACCGGGGCTCTGGCCCCCTGGAAGGTTCACAGTGGCCTCAGTCACGTGGCTGGCAGGTGGCGCTGGCCGCTGGCTGGGAGCTCAGCGGGGCTCTTGGCCATGGCTTTATTCTCCTCCATGTGCCTCTCCACGTGCCTGCCTGGCCTTCCTCAGCGTGGTGGTTGGGTTCTGTGATGTTCTAAGAGGACAAGCTCCGACAGGCAAGTGCTCACCAGACCCCCACTTGACTCACCCTTGCTAATGTCCCTTTGGCCACAGCTTGTCACAGAGCCACCCCCAGAGACAGGATGGAAGGGGACTTCACCAGGGTAGTAGCATGCTGCATTGGGGGCCTCCAAGTAGGAGTCTACTGCAGAGAGGTACTGCTGCTCTCCCTATTTTACAGGTGAGGAAACACGTTTAGAGGGGTTAAGTGACTTGGCCAAGATCTCAGGGTTACTAGTTGGCAGAGTCAGAGCTGAGATTGGAAAACTTGCCCCTGCTTCCCCTCCCTCCTGTGTGGACTGTAAAGGGTGACGCTACCTGCAGGCTTCTGTCAGGTCACTGCACCTCCCTTCCTCACCCCGGCACCCTCTCTTCTATTAACTGTGAAATGTTCCCTCTGGAAGCATCTTGCTCTCCCACCTCACAGTGAACTTAGATGTCCTCCCCTCTGTATCTTCCTCCTCAGCTTCCGCCCTGCTTCCCTCACTCCTAGATCAGTGAGGCCATCCCCCTCGGGGCTGACTCAAGATGTTCTCAGACCCCACCCCGCCGGAGGCAGCAGGGGTTCAGGTTGAGCCAAGAGCCAGTTGTGGAGTGACCAGGGCACACAGAGGCTGGACTGCACCCCATCTGGCCCGGCGGAGTCCAGAGCCCAGGCCCTGCAGCCCGGGAGGCAGCTGGTGCCAGGCCCCGCTCTGTCTCACATTGGCGAAGTCACTTTCCCTCACCAGGGCTCCAACAATCATTGCATCAGGATGGAGTTTGGGCTGAACAAGTCCCTTTAAGAACTTCTTCTAGATGCTAGGAGGAGGGAGTGGGAATTTGGTCAAAGCTAGTCGGAGAAAAGTAGAAAATTGGGTTTCTCCAAAGTGAGGTCTCTTTGCTCAGAAGAAGGGGATTGGAAAAGATAGAGGGGCTTCTACACAGCAAAAGCAACAATCAGCAAAATATTATAAAGGCAACCTACAGAATGGGAGAAAATAGTTGGAGACCATCTATCTGATGAGTTAATATCTAAAATATATAAGGAACTCATATAATAGCAAAAAAACAACCTGATTAAAAAATGGGTAAAGGACTTGAATAGTCAGTTATTTTTTCAGAGAAGACATGCAAATGGTCAACAGGCACATGAAAAGATTCTCAACATCACTGATCATTAAGGGGAAATGCAAATCAAAACCATGATGAGATATCACCTCACACCTGTTAAAATGTCTATCATCAAGAAATAAGGGACTTCCCTGGTGGTCCAGGGGTTAAGACACCGTGCTCCCAATGCAGGGGGCCTGGGTTCGATCCCTGGTCAGGGAACTAGAGCCTGCGTGCCTCAACTAAGATCCCACATGCCACAACTAAGACCTGGCGCAGCCAAACAAACAAATAAATAAATATTTTAAAAAAGAAGGTAAGTGTGGGCAATGATGTGGAGAAAAGTGAACCCTCTTGCACTGTTGGTGGGAATGTAAGTTGGTGCAGCCACTATGGAAAACAGTGTGGAGGTTGGTCAAAAAATTAAAAATACGACTACCATATGATCCAGCAATCCCACTCCTGGGTATTTATCTGAAGGAAATGAAAACACTATCTTAAATATCTGCATTTCCATGTTCATTGCAGCATGATTTACAATAGCTAAGACATGGAAACAACCTACATGTTCATCAGTGACTGAATGGATAAAGAAAATGTGATGTATACACACAACAGAATATTATTCAGCCATAAAAAAAGAAGGAAATCCTGCCATTTGCAACAACATGGACTGACCTCGAGGGCATTATGCTACAACACAAATACGGTATGTTCTCACTTACATGCAGAATCTAAGAGAGCTGAACTCGTAGAAATAGAGACTAGAATGGTGGTTGCCAGGGGCTGGGTGGAAATAGGGAGATGTTGGTTCAAAGGGTACAAACTCCCAGCTGTATACAAGTAAGATCTGGGGGTCGGGACTTCCCTGGTGGCGCAGTGGTTAAGAATCCGTCTGCCAATGCAGGGGACACGGGTTTGAGCCCTGGTCCAGGAAGATCCCACATGCCACAGAGCAACTAAGCCCGTGTGCCACAACTACTGAGCCTGCGCTCTAGAGCCCACAAGCCACAACTACTGAGCCTGCATGCCACAACGACTGAAGCCAGTGTGCCTAGAGCCCATGCTCCTCAACAAGAGAAGTCACAGCCATGAGAAGCCCGCGCACTGCAAGGAAGAGTAGCCCCTGCTCGCTGCAACTAGAGAAAAGCCTGTGCGCAGCAATGAAGATCCAACGCAGCCAAAAATAATTAATTAATTAATTAATTTTAAAAAAAAGATCTGGGGGTCTAATGCACAGCATGGTGACTGTAATTAACAACTGTATCCTATATTTGAAAGTTAAGAGAGTAGATTTTAAATGCTATCACCACACACACACAATCATAATTATGTGAGTGGATGGAGGCATTAACTAACCTTTATTGTAGGAATAATTTTGCAGTGTATACATGTATCTAATCTCATGTTGTACACCTAAAACTTACATAAGTTGTATATCAATAATATCTCAATAAAGCTGGAAAAAAGGAAAGATTGAGGGGCAGACACGATCCGATCAGTGGCTCAGGTCTGCTTGCCCACTCACTCAGTCATCCAGCATTTACTGAGTCTACCGTGGGCTGGGGTGTGCATGGGGAGGATTTGTTCAGTTTCTACAGCAAAGAAACTGAGGTGCAGAGTGGTAGCGGGGGCGTGGAGGCTGGGCCTTGCGCTCCACAGCATAAGACGTACATTGCATATTGCATGTCTACTGGAGAGTTGTCACATGGTCTGAGCTACGTGGTGAATAAAGAGATCACACTTGTGCTGCATGAAGGATGGGCTTTGGGGTTAAGAGTGGAACTGGAGTGATGAGCTTATCAAGTCAGGGCAGGCCATTGGACGAAGGCATCTGTTTGCCATGTAGAAGGGAGCACCAGCATCTCACATTCCCCCATCTTCTGCCAAACCTGCTCTGGAATCTCTCCTAGGGTGTTCTGTGGCCTTGTGATTTCACCCACCCTCCTAGCCACCCAACCAACTTTCTGCTATGCATCAAATACTGCAAAGGCGTGTGCTCTCTGGCCCCAGATCCTGCCCTCACACCCACAGCTGGTCTCCACCCCTGTTAGTAGATATTTTGGGACACACACTATGGCTAGTATCTCTGAAATTCTGGGCAGCCTTGGAGAATTAAAGGGGAAAAAAATATACACATTTGCAAAATTTCCCATGATGGAGCAAAAACTTCATGGGGTACTGCAGATCCAGTTTCAGTGCTGGCTTCTTTCCCCTCTCCTTCCTCCAGCCACTAATGATAGAAGGTGAAGAGCCCTGTGCTTCCCTTGGAGCCCTAATACTGGTGTTCACGGATTAGCTGACACCATATGATGAGCTAAGCCTGGCTCTGCATCCCTGCCCTCATTTTCACCCTTGACATTCACCACAACTTGACCTCTGGTGACCAACAGCTCTCTTTCCTGCCTGGTCAGTAAAGCTCAAGCTTGAGTTGCCCGTCTTCAGCAGACTCAAGGTCATTTCAGTCTGAGGGTGGAACTTTGGACTTCTCTGAGGGCAGCCTGGTACTGTGGGGGGAGCACAGGCTCTGGGAAGAAGCCAATCTGGGTTCAACCTCACTGTCGTCATGGGCCCACTGCTTGAGCCTGGGCAGAGCTCAGGGCTGCTCAACCTTCCTGAGCCTCGGTTTCCTCAACTGGAAGTTAGGGATGAGAATGCCCAGCGCGGGGCCATCATGAGGATGATAAAATGATGGATGTCAAACACATGATACACGATAGGTGATGAAAAGGTGTCACTTCCCGTCCCCACCTTGGTAATTAACATGGGCTCTGGATCTTCCATCATGTATTTCAGATGTATCCCTACAATTAAAATTTGCAATGGATGCATTGTAGACGTTAGTTTGAATCACACTATGCAGTGGTCTCATTTTGACTGTGAGGTGGAATAATTGGCTCTTCTAGAGTGGCCTGCAGTTTTCCAAACTGCATGTCACCTGCTTTCAGTGGCCCCCGTGGGAGGACAGCATAGGAAGACCCTCTGACCCTCTGGTCCAGCCGCTTCATGCACAGATGGGAAGACAGAGCCCCACAGCAGATAAAGGACTTACCTACGTTTATAAATAGCGGCAGAGCTACACTACAACTCAGGATTTCTGGCTCTTGGACGTCCTGGTCTCCAGGCAGCCTTCCTCTGGGCTCAGAAGAGCTGAATTGATGGGTTCATGTGAAGGGGGACTGACCTCCCAACCCTGGTCTCTGGTTCTGAATGTCAGATGGCCCAGATGATGTCTAACAGACATTTTCTAGATTTATTCCGGCCTCAAGCTTCCCACAAGAGGTCCACACTGTTCCAGCTTGACCCCGAATTTCTGGGGCATGACTTATTTCCTGCCCCCTTTATGCCTCTCCAGAGAGTTTCAGTTCATTCATCCAACAAGCATGAATGGGCTTCTTCTATAATGAGGAACACAGCTAGCATGCACTGAGAATTTAGAACATGACAACTATGCATGTATTTCTCATTGAATCTTTCCAATAATCTGAGTTTGATAAGTATTATTTTCCCTGTTTTACTGACAAGGAACCCAGGCTCAGAGGAAAGTAATTTGCTACAGGCCATAGTGCTGGATTGTGCTGTGTCGAATTGGTTAAGCTGGGAGCTACACTTCCCAGAATGCCCTTCCCTACCTGGCTCCAGGTTATAGGAGACTTAGAAGGTGGAAGCGGAGCAGTGGCCATTATCCTCTGAAGGCTCTCATGGTTGCATATGGTGTTGGACAGATGCAAAGGTATCTAGCAGGTCACAGCTTGTCCTAATTCTCCTCTGCTTCACGTCTAGCTTGTCACTTTGACTTCTGATCCTCCCGATCAAGAGAGGCCCCACGCTCTCAACCAGAAGGTTGACAGTGAGCCCGCAGAGGCGGCAGCTAGACCGAGGCAGCAGTTTTCACTGGACCTCATTATGCATCCCCTGTCCATCCACCACTCTAGGGGCTGGGCACGTTTGGCATCGTGGATTTCCTGGCAAGCTCTGACTTGTCCACTTGAGGCAGACTGAGTAGTGACTCTGAACCTCTGACCCCCCTTCTAGACCTCCATCTCCTCAGACCTTCCCATATTTGTTTAAGGTCAAATTCTTGGAATAAATCTCTTAGGCCCACAATACTCTTAGTGGCTCTGTTGCCCTACCTGAACCCCGACTGATACAGCCACATAACCAGTAAGGGATAGAGCAGAGATCAACCCCAGGCCCCTTGAGCTCTTAACCACCGAGCTAGACCACTGCCCTAGGTACGGGGCACACAAGTATGACCAAGACTCCTGCCCTGGCTCCTGCCCTCAAGGAGCTTACGGTCTAGTAGGGCATACAGACAAGTTGTTTCAGTTATCCGTTATTCATAACAAACCACCCAACACTTAGTGGCCGCAAGTAATTATGTTATTATCTCTCATGATTGTGTTGGTTGCCTGGGCTCAGCACCGCAGTTCTTCCGCTCCACGTGATGTCGGCTGGGGCTGCAGTCCTCTGGGGGCCCGGACATCCAAGGTGACTCACTCACATGGCGGCAGCAGAGAGTGGAGCAGGGCTGTCAACTGGAGGGACGACATGTGGCCTAGCTCTGCAGCTTGGGCTTCTCAAGGAGTGGTGGCTGGATTCCAAAGAGTGCCCGGAGAGAAGTGTCCCAAGAGGAAAGAAGCAGAAAGTGCCGGTCCTGGCACAGGCCATTTCCTCAAAGCAGCCACGGGCCCAGCCAAAACGCAAGGAGAGAATACATAGGCCCTGATTCTTGATGGGGCGGAAGAAGGCACGTACAGGAAGAGGCAGAATTGTTTGGGGTTGTCTTTGGAGCTCCGCTACCACACACGTCCATCAATCCATGGTAAGGGCCCTTGGAGAGGGTAGGCACGAGCCTGGTGGGATCACAGAGGGGCAGACACAGCTCATGCCTGCAGGGGTTCTAGAGGCAAAAGGAGATATGGCAACGGGTTCTAGCTGTGTCCTGAGAGGCGAGGAGGCACTTTCCAGGTGGAGACGTGGTGTAGAGGAGGTGGAGGAGAAGGGGTAGAGACAGGATTCAGGAAGAGGGAAGATCAAGTCGGTGGAGACTTGCATATTATTTCAAAGGGCTGTCACGAGGCTCAGAGACAGTGGAGGAGTTGAAGTGCCTTATGAAGCACAGCCACAGGAGAGATGCAAGGGGGCAAGTTATGATCATTAGATTGTGAGATGGGATCATCTTTGCAAGAAACTTGGGTTTCATAAAGACCTAACTATAAAGAGATCCTGGCACCTTGGGAGACAAAGTCCCAGGGCCTTCAGCCCACACAGCCTCTGGGATCTCCAGACCAGACGAGAAAGCCCCTCTGCTGAAGCCCAGACCTCTGGGCACCCATTTCGAAAGTCCCCCGACCAGCAGGGAAATGGATTTCCCTAAGCTGGGGCAGGACAGAGGCTGGAAGACAGAAGTCAGGCACACTAAGTGCTGACTGGGCTCAAATGGATTCCCAAAATTCAGAGCCTAGGACACATCCTGCTTCCCCAAGGTCAGACTGGCTTGAACATGGAGCTCTGGGTTCCTCCATAACCCTCCAGGCAGGGACAAGGCTCAGAGCCAGAAGACAGCAGCCAATGTCTCCTTGGAGCTGGAGGACTTCCAGGATCCTAGGAAGAATCAGTTAGGTCTTGATGACAGGAAGGCATCAATTTCACCATGCCATAGAGGCAAGACCTAATTTAGGAGCTGAGCAGGCCCTGGTCGCTGCCAAGGTTGCCATGGGGAAGTGGTCAGCTATGCGCTGAGGCGGCAGGACAGGAAGACCGGTCTAGGCAGAATTTAAGACTTGATGATCGCACTGAGCTCCGTGTCCTCACCTGCAAAATGGGGTGAATCTCATTTTCCCACTCTTCAGGGTGGATCAGTGAAAATGGTAAACGTGGGCATGGCTTGGAAGCCCTCTACAAATGGAAGGGCTGATCACAAGTCCTTCGTGGACAGAAGGGATGTGGAGAGATGCTCAGGAACCGGCCTGGGAATCAGGACCCTTGGTGTCCAGTCTGGGCCCTGCCTCTTGCCTTGAGGTGTGACCTTGAGGCTCTGACCATGGAGGGGGGTGAGGGTCGGCCCTGGAGGATCTCTGAGCTCTTGCTGCTCTCCCAGGCTGGATTCCCACACCGTAAATCTCACAAATCCCTCTTCTAGCAGGAGTGGAGAGCTCTGAGACATGACCTCTCACATTTCTGGGGGTGGGAGGTGGGGATCCGTTATTGGGCTAAAAGAAGGACAAAGCGGGGTGGGGGGGATTTTCCCTCCCGATCAGCAAATACACAGAACTCAGGGAGCCCATTGGTACGCTGCACCTGTGGGACTCCTCCACCCCTGCATTACGGATGGGAGCCACCTCTTTATCTCTCTCTTCATCATGTTCTTACACTTCAAGGTTGGTCCGCCCTCTACTTCCTCCTTTCCCCCAGGCCTCTAGCACTACATCTTCTTTCTCACACACTTCTTAGTGTTCTCCTCCTCCTCCTCTTTGTCTTCTTCTTCATCCTCCCTCATCATTATTAGCAAAAGCCAGAGCTGATGGTGAAACTGGCACCCAGAGAGGGCAGGAGCCTTGTCCAAGGGCGCACAGCAGCAACGTTTACTGAGCTCCTATTGTGTGCCAGGCATCTTGCTCCTTGGAAATGTCACACCACCTCTTGCTGGGACATTGCCTGTTTCCACCCCAAACATCCTGCAGACAGAATTGTGTGGATGCGGGATGAAGGGAGATTTCCGAAGGCCACCAGGGATGCTGAGAGCATATACTCATAGAGAATTTCCAATTGCTACCTTCTAAACTAGAGAAGTTAAGGCCTTAGCAATAAGAAGATGAAGGACAAGGGGGAAGATGGTTGATGTGAAAAAAAGTCATGAGAGGTATGGTTGGATTGGGTGGGCATGCATTTGTCTACCAGCAGAACCTGAAAAGGAAAGGAGAGAAAATAAAAGGCTCTTTTTCATGGTGGAGAATACAATTGTGGAGCCCATTATGCTATACGGTCAACCAGGCTCAAACACTGAACGCTCACAGAAAGTGAGTATTGGCTGTCTGTGAAAAGAAAGGAGGAATGGTGCCTTTCACTTGAGGTCCTCAAGTTGTTTGACAATCATCCCTTGGTATCATTCCAGAAAAAGGTCCAGGACAGGCTTGCAGTTTTAATTTGTAGCCTGGGTCCCATGGAATTGTAGTGCAGCCCCAGACCTGAAAAAGGGTACCTGTCAAAGAATATGTGAATGGAAGGAGGGTGGGGAGGGCTGGCCCATGACGTCCGTGGCTCCTTTGGCTCATGCAATGATCATGGCAGCGTGCTAACTCTCCCCGAATCTCAGTCACACAGAACTCCACGTGAGGAACAGACCCCAGCATCACTCGCTTCTCTGAGGGTACGGGGGGTTTGTTCTGAAAAGCACATGGTCTCCCTCTGATGTGAATGTCCCACAGGGTTAATCATTCCAACTGAGGTGTTGTGCAAAAGTATGTGGGTTGATCACCAAAGCAGCTAATCAAGATCTAGATCATTCTTAGCTTGAAATAAGAAATCTGTGTAGAAAACAGGCTTCCTCTAGCCTGACAGCTGTTGTGCTGGGTGAGTGAGCTCAGGACACATGTGGCTTCTCTTTCGGTAGAACTTTTATTAGCACAGCTGGGAGGCTTATTAAGTAGAAGAACACCGATGCTGTTTGAATCACGCAGCTTTTCCTCATTAGACGTGTGGCCCTGGGTCAAAGTCCAGCCTGATCTGCCAACCTGCCCAAGAACTCTGGCACAAGATGAGGGGTGGGGAATTCAAAATTTATGAATTTGCATAAACCTCTTAGGCTGTATGGGAACTCTTGGGAAGGAGTCTTTGAAGCAAAAATTAAACCCTCCAATGCCAGGATGAAGGATCCCCTCCCACCCCCAACAAAAGTCAGCCCTTTAACTTGTGGACAAGGAGTACTCCAGAGAAGACAGGATCTCATCGCGAGGGTGTGAGGGGGGAGGGGAAGACTTATGCCTCACCCTGTTCAAGGTAGGGATTCCCAACTATCAAGGAAGAACTGGGTAAGTTCTTGTGTAGCAAGAGCCTTGATCTTGAGTAGAAGAATATTAAAACCATCCAGGCAGATGGTTGGCTCAGCTCCATACTGAAATGGTGTGACTTTCTGTGGGGTTATGGAGGCTCTGTGGAGACCAGATGATTATTTGCTTGGAGGGAAAACCTTCCCCTTGGAGCAGAAGGAGCTGGCAATGTCAAGGCCAAAGTCAGGAAGGCGGAGCCTGGCAGCTGACCATCTCCTGAAGGAGGAAACTGCAGGGCCTTGCCTTGACCTTAGGGTCAGCACCCTGGTCCCAAGGGACTGGCAGTGTTGAAGTTCTCAAAGCAGATGCTGCGGATGGGATCTGAGTCCTTCAGCAGCCCATGTCTGGGTTGTGATTCCACGTCAGTAATGAAACAGCCTCTTGGCCCAAAGAAGGAGACCCCGTTTTCATCAGCCAAGTCCTCTACTGACCACCAGCTCCTGTCTGTGGCTATTCAGGGAAGCCCACAAAGCAGGACTCCCACCACCTCCCAAAGACACAAAGCCGTCAGCTGGGTGTGCTTGAGGAGACACCTTCTCATGTGCTCAAACTCTGCCCCCGCTATCTTCCCCATCGCCACCCCGTGGCCCACTCTGCGCCCTGCTTGCCGATGCCCCTCCCCATATCTGCACACGAGGCTCAAACTCACCTGCTGTCCTCCTAGGAGCCCCCCCCCCCCAGCCAGCTCCTTTCTTATGGCTTGTAGCACGCGAAGCAATTTGTATGTTTCCTCTCCCCTGATGGACTGCAACGCCTTTCTGAAAAGGACTCTTGGCCTGCACCTTGTCTCCTGCAGAGCTGGGTACCATGCTCTGCCTACAGGAGGAGCTTAAGAGGAGCTTGTTGAATGAGAGATCTGAAAACAGACTCGGAATAAGAGCGCTTGCTAGCGGGGCTCGGCCCTTAGCAGGTGCTGACTCTCCCTTGGCCTATGGATACGACCACCAAGCATAAATAGCGTCCCCCCGTGTCCATCAAACCTTTCACCTGGTCCTCACAACAGCCCTTCTCATCTAAATGTGAACCAAACGCAGGGGTGCAAGGGGCCCCTGCTGGGGAGCTGACACGGTGGGGGAACGTGCGGGGCCCAGGGGCTGCACATGGGTGGGAGAGGCCACACAGCCAGGCCTGTAAGCAAAGAGGCAGACAAAGCCGCCTCTTCTCCAGGGCTCTCCGCTTCCCCACGGGGAGCTCCTAAATGCTCAGCTTCGAACTTTCGAGGCCTCTCAGACCCACATCTGGAGGCCATTTCACATCCAGCTCCCCCGTGCCGGCCAAGCAGCCCCCATTTTACTGCGCTCCCCATCCTCCCCGGGCTGCTCTGGCCCACACTCTCCGCTCCTTGGGGGTCCCAATGAGAAACGGGCCTGGGGGCTGCGTGAACTCCTGTGCTCTCCCACCTGCTCCCTCCCAAGCCACGAAGCCAGCCGTTTCCACAGCAAACAGTCGTAAACAGGCGGAAGAGGACCAGGACTTCAGGTGCCAGGGGAGGTGTGGGCTGTGGCCACACACGCTCTGCCAGGGCCCATTTTCATACAGATGTTTTTAGCCATAAACTAGGGGGGGAATGCAAAGCAAGAAGCAGGCCAGGTTACTAAGGACGAGGCCTGCAGAGCGCATTAGGCCGCCGCTCAGAGGGTGACTCAGAGCTTCCTCAGGTGCTGCTGTCCATGCACAACCCGCTGGGCTGGGGCTGAGGGCCGGAGCCCAGGGAAGCGGGTGGCCAGCCCAGGAAGCTATCTGAGGATGCAGCCCTGGTTTGACACACGGAATCACCCCCAGCTCCACAACCCACATGGGGTGGGGTTACTTCCTTCAATTCTAATTAGCACACGATTCCTGAAATATCTCTGGGGTGCCTACTATGTGCAGGTTCTGTGAATCAGACAGTGTCTGCATCTAAGGGTCTCCGATCGTGCAGGGACGATGGAGGTTCACACAACTGGTGACACAGGTCAGAATGTGTCTTGTACCAGGACAGAGGGACAACGCAGTAGGTGGGTGGGATTTGGAGGGGTGTCGAAAGGAAAGCACAGGGCAATGTGGGGCCAGTGTCTGTGTGTGACAGGTGAGGTGTGTCCTGGGAATGGCAAATAGCTGAGTCTCAGAGCGTGGTACAGCTTTGGCCACAAGCAGGGCGAACAGCTGCTGTGGGAGAAGGTGCTGGATGCATAGGTGGGGTCCAGGCCAAGGAAGATCTGCAATGCAGGAATAAGGAAATTGTTCAGTGTTCCAAATGTGGGTTAGTTACCAACTTTTTCATTCACTAATTAATTTATTTATTTTTGGCTGCGTTGGGTCTTTGTTGCTGTGTGTGGGCTTTCTCTAGTTGCGGCGCGCGGGCTTCTCATTGCTGTGGCTTCTCTTGTTGCGGAGCACGGGCTCTAGGCGCGCGGGCTTCAGTAGTTGTGGTGCGCGGGCTTCAGTAGTTGTGGCATGCGGGCTCTAGAGTGCAGGCTCAGTAGTTGTGGCTTAGTTGCTCCGCGGCATGTGGGATCCTCCCAGACCAGGGCTCGAACCCATGTCCCCTGCATTGGCAGGTGGATTCTTAACCACTGCGCCACCAGGGAAGCCTCAACTTTTATAAATTAAGAGGTTGCATAAGCCAATCAGGGTTCTCATGAAAGTCCGGAAGGTCTTGCATTTTGGCGCCTCAGGCTACACTTAGCCGTGGCTGGGTGGTGGCCGCCGCTGAGCAGGACAGGGGTTCTCCAATCTGCGTTCGTCCTCAGCCCTCCATTTTGTGGCCTTTTGTCAAGTCCCCCTCAGCCCGCTTCCCTCCTTTCTGTCACCTGCTTGCCCTCCACGGGCCTATGAGTGGCCTTTGCTGAAGACCCTGAGGACACGCCATTGGAGGGTGGGGAATTGCTACCCAGACGTGTTTAGGAATATATGTTGAGGGTGGTGACGAGAAGTCTGCAGCCCAGAGACAGCGAGGCCAGTGAGGGGTGTCCCGAAAGAGTTCCTGTGGAGGAAAGGGCACAAAAGGAGGAAGAAGCAGGAGGATGGAAGGAAGGGGCAGACCGGGCTGGATTAGGTGCTGGGAGTGATGGAAAGGGAGGAGTTGAAGTGAACTCCAGGATTTCAAGACCAGGATTCAGGGCGAAGGTGGAGTAATTCAAGGAGGCAGATGTGAGAGGCAGAGTTGGGCTTCGGGAGAGGATGGGGAGCTCTGCCTGGGGGCTTGGGGCAGGGCAGCCCTGTGCAAATGCGTGGATATGCCAGCCTGGGCTTGCATGCCACAGGATGAGAGACCCAAATTTGGGACTCCCTGCAGAAGGGCGTGCTCAGGCAGCGGCCCACAGAGGCAGGAGGTGGAATTGAGCCATGCTTCCTCACTTCTCCCCTGGCAAGCTCAGCTTCTGCACTGGGAAATTAATCATGACTTATGCTCTGAGGACCCCTGCCAGGAGGGGACCGTCCCTCCGTCAGCACATGCCTGAAAAGATGTGTCACTCAGAGGCCAGAGCCTTGCCCACCTCCATTCTTCAGGCAGGAAGGGAGCAGTGGGCGTGAACAGGTCAGGCTGTCTCTCTCTGCCTGAGTCACATGGAATAATTTTGTCTCTCGTTCCTCTGAAGCACTCCTGGGGGACAGGGAAGGGCGGGCGCTGTGAGTCATGTGAGCCCCGGGCAGCAGATGGTGGAGGGCAGTGAGTCACAGCTCTGGGTCTTAATCGGAAGCATATTAGTGACTCAAAGAGAATGTGTCCGTGGCTAGGGCTGGGGTGCCCAGCTTGCTGGTGACTGTCCCTCCAACCTTGACAGACGGGGCTGTCACCTGCGGGACTTCTCGGTTCATTCACACCTATTTCCTCCCTGAATCTGTTTCTAAACGTACTTCATTTGTGTGGTTTTTTGGTGACTGTCTGCACCCACCACTGAACTCTGAGAGCAGGGACCGGGTCCTTAGCCTCGAGCCCGTTTAAAATGAACGATTGAATGAACACATGAATGAGTGGCTCTAACTGCTGTAAAATTTAGTATAATATTCAAGTGTGTCTGCATAGCCTATTATATATATATATATATATATATATATGCTATTTTTCGTATAGAATATCTTTGGAAGAATACGAACTCACAAGACAGTAATAATAGAGCTTGCTTCCTGGACACAGAGGCTGGGGATAGGAGTCTGAGGTGATAGGAAATTTTATTTTCCTGTATATTTTTATTTCCTCTCTCTCTCTCTCTCCATTCTGCTCTTATAGTGAGCCCCCCAAAAAAAGTTTACAAAGGGGCTCATACTAATCACATTGCTCCACACCTCTCTCTTCCACTGCGTGACAGGCGGAGGACACTTTTCGTGTGTGTCTGCATGGATTTTGCGCCCCTGTGGGGCTGTCATTCCACATCCTGGCCCTCTTGGAGCCTGCTCTCTGTTGGGTGGACTCCGTACTTGGCTTTGGGGATGCTGGCGTGACCCCTTGCCTCTTGGGTGTTGTGTCAGGTTCCTGAGGAGACAAAGGCCTGCATGTGGCTGGCTGGGATCTAGACCTTGGATGTGGAAGCATGGGGGAAGTAGTGGAAGCATGGGGGAAGTAGTGGAAGCATGGGGGAAGTAGTAGTGGAAGCATGGGGGAAGTAGTGGAAGCACGGGGGAAGTAGTAGTGGAAGCATGGGGGAAGTAGTGGAAGCATGGGGGAAGTAGTAGTGGAAGCATGGGGGAAGTAGTGGAAGCATGGGGGAAGTAGTGGAAGCATGGGGGAAGTAGTGGAAGCATGGGGGAAGTAGTAGTGGAAGCATGGGGGAAGTGGTGGAAGCATGGGGGAAGTGGTGGAAGCATGGGGGAAGTAGTGGAAGCATGGGGGAAGTAGTGGAAGCATGGGGGAAGCGGTGGAAGCATGGGGGAAGTGGTGGAAGCATGGGGGAAGTGGTGGAAGCATGGGGGAAGTAGTAGTGGAAGCATGGGGGAAGTAGTGGAAGCATGGGGGAAGTGGTGGAAGCATGGGGGAAGTAGTGGAAGCATGGGGGAAGTAGTGGAAGCATGGGGGAAGTAGTGGAAGCATGGGGGAAGTGGTGGAAGCATGGGGGAAGTAGTGGAAGCATGGGGGAAGTAGTGGAAGCATGGGGGAAGTAGTGGAAGCATGGGGGAAGTGGTGGAAGCATGGGGGAAGTAGTGGAAGCATGGGGGAAGTAGTGGAAGCATGGGGGAAGTAGTAGTGGAAGCATGGGGGAAGTAGTAGTGGAAGCATGGGGGAAGTAGTAGTGGAAGCATGGGGGAAGTAGTGGAAGCATGGGGGAAGTAGTGGAAGCATGGGGGAAGTGGTGGAAGCATGGGGGAAGTGGTGGAAGCATGGGGGAAGTGGTGGAAGCATGGGGGAAGTGGTGGAAGCATGGGGGAAGCAGTGGAAGCATGGGGGAAGTAGCAGAAGCCAGTGTTATGCCTTACTGAGGACCCCAGGCAGGAGGAGGATGCAGTCAGGGCTGAGGGACAGGGGAGGTTTCACGCCTATTGCCACCAGTGGAAGGTCTTCTGCCTTCTCCCAATCTTTCTTGAAAGCACTTGGTGGAGGGTCATGGTAAAGAACATGTGAGTGCTTCAAGACTTAGCAATAGAAACTATCCAAAATTAAATAGGTGAGAATAAAGACTCTACTTTTCAACAGTGCTGGAATGACTGAATATCCATATGCAGAAAACAAACAAACAAACAAAATTCAATCCATACCTTGCACCATATCCACAAATTAACTCACAACAGATCATAGACCTAAATGTAAAACCTAAAACTATAAAATTTCCAGAAGAAAACTTAGGAGAGAATCTTTGTAAATCTGGGTTAGGCAAAGATTGCTAAAAGTACAACACTAAAACACAACCCATGAAAAAAGAATTGATAAACTCGACCTTATCAAAATTAAAAATCTCTGCTCTTCAAAAGATTCTGTTAAGAGACTAGAGACAAACCATAGACTGGAAGAAAATACTTGCAAAACATAGATCTGATAAAGGACTTGTATACAGATTATACAAAGAGCTCTGAAAGCCAATAATAAGCAATCAAAAGACCTGATTTAAAAATAGGCCAAAGTCTTGAACAGACACTTCACCAAAGAAGATACATGGATGGCAAATAAGCACATGAAAAGGCGTTCAGCATCATAAATCATTAGGTAAATGCAAATTAAAACAACTACACTGAGATACCACAATACATCTAATAGAATGGCTAAAATTAAAAAGACTGACAGTGTCAAGTTTTGGTGAAAATATGGAAAACATACATTACCGATGGGAATATAAAATAGTACAACCACTTTGGAAAACAGTTTGACAATTCCTTAAAATGTTAAGCATGCATCCACTATGTGATTCAACCATTTCACTCCTAGGTGTTTACCAAGAGAAGTGAAAATATACATCCATAATGAAGACTTGCACACAAATGTGCATAGCAGCTTTATTTGTAACAAATATCCATCAACAGGTAAATGGATAAACAAATGGAAGTATATCCATACAATGGAATACTACTCAGCAACAAAAAAAGAATAAACATGGATGAATCCCAAAATAATTATGTTGAATGAAGGAAACCAAACAAGGTAGAGTATATAATTTGCGATTATATTTACATAAAATTATAGAAAATGCAAACAAATCTATTGTGATAGAAAACAGAGAAGTGAGGATTAGGGAGGGTAAGGAGGAGTAATTGCCAAGTGAAATGAGGAAACTTTGAGGGGCAGTGATGGATATGTTCACTCTCCTGATTGTGGTGGTGGCCTCATGGGTGTAGACATATGTAAACCCTATCCACTCTCATGCCTTAAATCTGTGCAGTTAATTGTATGTCAATTACATATCAATAAAACTTTAAAAAACAAAATTAAGTTAAATTAAAAAGCAATATATATATATGTATCTCTGATGGAAATTAATCTGAATTTATCAATCATGTTACTAAATTGAAATGGATTAAACTTGCTGGTTTAAATAGAAATTGTTGGATTGACTGAAAGAAACAAACAATATTCTGTTACATCCTGTTGACAAGAAATACATAAAAACATGAGGGCTCCAAAGAAACATATTAAAAAAAATAAGTACTCCAAAGGATAAACGTGAGAGGATGGAAAAATATATACCAGTGAAACACTAGTAAAGAGAAATCTTACATTGCTATAGAACTACCAGAAAAAGTAGACTTAGCCGAAGAGCATGTAAAAGGGGAGTTGACAAATCTGTAGTCATAGTGAGTTATTTTAGCACATTTCTCTCGTAACTGTTAGATCATAAAGATAAACAACCAGTAAGGATATAGAGGATTTGAATAGCGCCAGTAATAAAACTGATTTAAGTGGATATATGTAGAATTCTGCACTTAACAATTAGAGAATACATATTCTTCTCAGATACACTCAGAACAAATTACTGTCCTCAATTTATTCCTTCCTTCCTTCCATCTATCCACTCATTCATCCATCTCTCTACATAGAACATTTCCAAAAATTGATTATGTGTGAGCCAATCAAGTCTCAACTACTTTCAAAGGATCAGTATCATACTGACCATACTACCTGACCACAACATAATTTAGAAATCAGGGATGAAAAGATAACATAAAAATTCTCACGTTCCTGGAAATTAAAATACACACACACACTTCACAATAAGTCATGGGTAAAAGAATCATAATGAAAATTAGAAAACTCTTACGACTGAACTATAGTAAAAGTACATCAAAAATTTGTGGAATGCAGCTAAGGTAGAAATTAGAGGGGAACCTAATATATATATATATATTAGAAAATTAGGAAGACTGAAAATTAATGAGCTAATATCCAGCTTAAGAAAAAGGACAATAGAATAGGTCCTCCAATAGAGAGGAGAGGGAAAGAAAGAATAGAATTAAGAGCAGAAATTAATACAATAGAGCACAAAAGTGCAGTAGAGAGAACTAATCAAGCCCATATCTGGTTCCTTGAACAGATGAATAAAAAATCTCTAAGCAAGATTTATCAAGGGAAAAAAAAAGAGGCAGGCACAAATAAACAAAATTTAAGAACACAAAAATACAAGTAAAAAACAATCAGTATTATGAATAATTTTATGTGAATTTAAAATTTTGTACAAAATAGAGGGGACTTCCTTGGTGGTCCAGCGGTTAAGACTCTGTGCTCCCAATGCAGGGGGCCTGGGTTTGATCCCTGATCAGGGAACTAGATCCCACATGCGTGCCACAACTAAGAGCCTGCATGCTGCAACTAAAAGATCCCGCATGCCTCAATAAAGATCCCGCATGCCTCAATAAAGATCCCGCATGCCGCAACTAAGACCCGGCACAGCCAAATAAATATTAACAACAACAACAAAATAGATAATCTCCTAGTGAAAATATAAATTAACTATTGTTTAATGAGAAATATAAAACCTGAGTGTACATTCAAATAAACTAAATTGGTGACTAAATAATGATCTATAGAAAAGAAGAAACCCTCATCAGATGACTTAATAGGCAAGTCCTTCCCAACTTCACACACAGACAAAATCCCATGACTAGAATACCCCTCTTTATTTATTTATTTATTGGCTGCATTGGGTCTTCCTTGCTGTGCGCAGGCTTTCTCTAGTTGCAGCGAGCCGGGGCTACTCTTCGTTGCAGTGAGGGGCTTCTCGCTGCGGTGGCTTCTCTTTGTTGCGGAGTACAGGCCCTAGGTTTGTGGGCTGCAGTAGTTGTGGCATGCGGGCTCAGTAGTTGTGGCTCGCGGGCTCTAGATAGCAGGCTCAGTAGTTGTGGTGCACGGGCTTAGCTGTTCCGCGGCATGTGGGATCTTGCCAGACCAGGGCTCGAGCCTGTGTCCCCTGCACTGGCAGGCGGATTCTTAACCACTGCGCCACCAGGGAAGTCCCAATATACCCCTATTTAAAATACAAACTACACTAGAGTTGAGATGAGTTCCTTCACTCTTTAATGAAGCTGGTAAAACTTGCCATCAGGACAAGCAAAGAGGAAAATAGAATGGAAGATTATAGTTCAACATCACTTATGAATGAGTGCAAAAATCTTGAAAAAAATTAAAGAAATTTATGAATGTATAAAAGAAATTATACTTCATGACCAAGTTTAGCCTAGAATTTAAAACATGAGTCAATATTAGATAATCAATGTAATTCACTACAGGAACATACGAAAGAGGGAAAGTATTTTATTATCTAAATAGATGCAGAAAATGTACTTGCTGTGATTCAACACCCATTCATAGTAAAAATTATTGGCTACCTTGGAGCAAAGGAAATTTCCTTAACCCAACAAACAGTATCTATCCCTAACCTGAAGCCAACTTCACACTTAATGGAGAAACATAAGAATGATTCTTGTTAGAATCACAGGTGAGATAAAAGTGCCAGGTCCTGCCCAGGGAAGTGAGATGAGAAAAAGAAATAAAAGTATAAAGAGTGGACAGGGAGAAACAAAGATGTCATTTTTACAGATAACATGACTCTGTACTGTATATAGAATTGGAGAACAGAAATTATTAGAAACTTCAGCATGGTTTCTTAATATGATACCAACATATAAATGGAACACAATATTACTTATGTTTACATTCATCAGCAACAGTGAGGAGAAAAGATTATATTAAAAAAGAGCTAAACCTTACCCAAATAGAGTATTACTGAGGGTAAAGCCAACTGCCCTAATGAACTTCAAATTGTCAGTGACATAACACAATAGAAGTTTCTGTCTTGTTCATGTATTAGTTCAAAGCGGTGGTAGGTGATTCAGAGACTTAGGCTCCTCTCCTTCTGCCTTGTGGGTCCACCCTCCCATAGCATCTCGAAGTCCCCTGCATCCAGCTGGCAGCCAGGGGAGGGGACAGTGGGAGGACACATTCACTTTTCTCATCACGTCCCACCGGGAACACCAGTCTCATGGCCACACTTGGATACCAGGAGGGCTGAGATATTGAGCCTCTGGCTGTGCAGCTGCCTCCAGCAAAAACTTCACATGAAGGAAGGGGGTTACCAACTTGTGCAGGACAACTATCCATTGTCTGTCACAGATGAAAAAATAAGTCACCTAGAAATAAACCTAACCAAAGTTGTCCAAGACTTTTATTTTTTAAAAATGTTATTGAAAGGCACCAAAGAGGATACAAGTGGAGAGAAACACCATGCTCATAGGTGCAAGAAGCCAATATTCTAACAGTGTTAATTATCTCTGAATCAATCTATGTTTTCAATACAATCATAATAAAAATCCACCCCCAATTTTTTTTGTGGAACCTGATAACCAATTGTAGACTCTAACTGAATGAACAAAAGACCCAACATCACAAAGGTACTTGGAAGAGGAAGGAGTGAATTCTTCTGGCCAGATATCAAGACATAAAGTTATAGTAATTACAGCAGCGTGGTATTAGCACATGGGTAGATCCATAGTCAGGTGGAACTTAAGATACTTCAGAAGTATCATTACAAATACATGGCAAAAGGATGAAAACATTTGGTTATCTGGATGGAAAAAAATAATACTTTTTGCTACACCAGATATTTCTGCTACACCAAAAGATAATTTCCAGATGGATTAAAGATCTGAATGTGAAAAGCAGAAATTAAAAAGAGGGTTGTAAATTTATATCAAATTAAACAAGACACAGCACAAACTTTAAAGTTGAGAATTTTGACTACATTAAAATCAAACATTTCTGTTGCTCAAAAAACACCAAAACCAAAGCCAATATGTTACATATCGGAAGAGGATAACTACCACCCATAAAACTAAGAAGGAATTAATATCCAGAATATATAAAGAACGTCCACAAAGCAATAAGAAAAACATAACACCCCCCGCAGTGAGCAAAAGAGGAAACCCAAATTGCCATAATCATATAAAAAATACACAGCCTCTATCTGTTTAGACAAAGGCAAATTAGAACCAGGAGACATTCTATTGCATCATCAGATTGGCAAAATTTTAAAATTCTGCCAATACCAAGCATGGGAGAGGATGTGAAGGAAAGACAACTCAAAAACACCAATGGTGGAGGTGTAAAACGATACAAACATTTTAGAGAGCAATTTGGCACTATTTTATAAAATAGAAGCAGCAAATATGTCCTGACCCAGCAACTCTGTTTCTGAGAGTAGATCCCAAAGAAACTTTGCATGTGGACACAGGAGACACGAACAAGAACATTCCCAGCAGCAGTTTAGCAAAAACCTGGAAGCAACCTAAATGCTCATCACCAGGAGAATGGATAAACTAACCGTGATGGTTAGTTTACAGCAGTGAAGATGAATCACTATGCCACTCTCTAACATGGATGAGTCTTAAAACCACAATGTTGAGTGAAAGAAGCAAATGACAGAGGATTAATATAGAATTTAAAATACGAAAGTTTTACTTTTTTAATAGCTGTACCCCTCCCCAGTTAAGTTACAAATAGGGTCAGCAAACTTTTTCTGCAAAAGGCAGATATAAATATTTTGAGTGGTGCAGACCACATACAGTCTCTCTCTCTTCCCCTCTCCCCTTCTCCCCCCATCCCTTTGTGGAAAGGTTGGGGGAGGAATAAATTGGGAGATTGGGATTGGCATATACACACTACTATATACAAAATAGATAACTAATAAGGACCTGCTGTATAGCGCAGGGAACTCTACTCAATACTCTGTAATGACCTATATGGGAAAAGAATCTAAGAAAGAGGGGATATACGTATATATATAACTGATTCACTTTGCTGTGCAGCAGAAACTAACACAACATTGTAAATCAACTATACCCCAATAAAAATTTTTTTAAAAAAGCAAATCAAAAGAAAAATCAAAACCATCCTTAGTCTGAGGGCTGTAGTTTGCCGACCCCTGGGCTATATCAACCCCCCTTTCCCGTTGGGTAGCTGGTGTCTCTCAGTGATAACTTGGCCAGATGTCATTTCTTTCTGGCATCTTTGATGACCGAGCAGTCTCATTTCAGTATTTTAGACTCAAATGGATTTATTTTAAAACTTCAAATCAGGCTTAACTCAGAACTCAACTCCCCGCCGCTGTGCAGGGGGACGGTGTCTGCAGCCTAGCTGGCTGGAAAAATAAGAAAGGGTCTGCTCCTCACACACTCTGCCTTTTGTTCTCTCTTTGAACTCCCTCTCTGCATTCCCTTCAGGGTCTAAACCCCCCAAGACTTACTCTCTGGCCCTCCTGGATAGAGCTCCCTGGGAGGGCAAGGAGAGTCTGGATACATGACTCCTAGGTTGGGAGGGGTTGTCCATGGCTTCCTTCGGGTTCTGGGTGCTTCTGGCCAATGCTGGTGGTGCTGATGAGGTGATGGTCTCTGCAGAGATGGTGCTCAAGGCTTTCTGGGGCTCCCGGTCGGCACCCACAGTCCCTTCTGTAGCTAGGTCCCAAAACCCTCCTGAGGGCAGTGGTGTCTACCTCCAGCCCTGCCAAGAGTGCACACCCACAAACCCGGCTCTGGCTCGGGCCTCCATCACTCCCAGCTGCCTCCATTGCTCCGGCTCTCTGCTAACCCCAGTGCTCTGGGGTCTGTGTAGATCCCGGGGACCTCCAGCTTGTCCTTCTGGACTCTCTGGGGGCAAGAGAATCGGTGTGGGGTAGGCCACCCCATCTTCCTCTCAGACACCCTCAGCCTCTGTCGCCTGGAGCCCTCCTGGCAAGGCCTCTCCCTTTGGAAACTTCTAGAGCAGAGGTAGGCACTGCTCTCGGGGGTCAGAGGAACCTGTCAGGCACCCTCTTCTTCCCGTGGTGGGGGAGGACTGCATCAGACACTTGTTCCCCGGCTGCCCCCGAGGCTCCTCTTGCTGCGGCTCCAGCGGCAGCCCCAGGGCTGGCTTCGGGTCTGCGGCTCAGTGAACATCTGCCCAGCCTGGGACCAGGCCACCGGCCTCCCTGTGCTGCAGACACTGCAGAACCCCGGACGCTCCCCTCCTCCGGATGCAGGGGAGGAGCCTTTCGGCATGAGCGCCGACCTCCGAGCGCCCTGTCCTGCCTTCCCTCCCCCAGGCCTCCTGCCTTCCCTCCCCCAGGCCCCTGGCACCTTCCGGCACCGCCAGTGGGTAGGGTGGGCAGAACTCCAGGTGTTTGGTGGAAGGCAGTCTCTTCTTGAGTCCGCAGGGAGGGACTGGTCCCCCAGCAGGTGGATTTCTGAACCCAGAATATGGGATCCTCAGAACCCTGTAGCCCCAGCTTTGGTGCCTTGGCTGCAACTGAGGAAAAATCGTACTTGGCCTCTTGTTTCCATCTACTGGCGCTCACTCCGGTGTGCCTGACCCCGCCTTCTCCCCAGTGGTGATGGGGGGGTGGTGGTCAGCGTATGCAGAGGGACGGGCACCCCAGGCCCCCTAAGCCTGGCTCTGCCACGTATTAACTGACGGATAACAATACCCCCCTCAGAGATGCGGTTTGAGGATGAAATTAATTAATACTTGTGAAGAGTTTAAAACGATGCCTGGCTTCCCTGGTGGTGCAGTGGTTGAGAATCTGCCTGCCGATGCAGGGGACACGGGTTCGAGCCCTGGTCTGGGAAGATCCCACATGCCGCGGAGCAACTGGGCCCGTGAGCCACAACTACTGAGCCTGTGCGTCTGGAGCCTGTGCTCCGCAACAAGAGAGGCCGCGATAGTGAGAGGCCCGCGCACCGCGATGAAGAGTGGCCCCCGCTTGCCGCAACTAGAGGAAGCCCTCGCACAGAAACGAAGACCCAACACAGCCAAAAAAAAATAAAATAAAATAAATAAATAATAATTAAAAAAAAACACAAAACGATGCCCAGCACAAAGTGATTGAATTCTAAAAGTTTGCTGTTAATCTCATCACATTGAATAAGCCACCTCACCTCTCTGAGCCTCAGTTCCTGGCCTGTAGAATGAGGTTCTAACACGCCACGGTGGGATTCGAGGATTAGCTGAGAGCCAGCGCCTGAGCCCAGTAAACGCTAGTTCCCTTCTACCTGCCTCGGCTTCTGCTATTGTCAGTTTAGCAAGCCAGGCCTCAGAGCAATAGGGTTTGTCTGGATGAGCGGGAGCTGCCGTCCCTGGAAGGCACTGTGCTAGGCAGGCCAAAGCAACATACGGAGCAAAAGGACCAAGATCCATTTGCTTGACTGGAAGCAACAGGAGAAAAGCATTACGGCGCCTTAGTGCCTTCCGTCCACTGGGATGAATCCTGGGCAGGGAGGCACAAGGCTTGGGTTCCGTGAACTGTTGTACAGTATTTGGCAGGAGCCTGAGGCCTCTCTTGGCTGCTCTGTGTATTGAGAGAGGCAGGTGATGTGCACCTCCATCTGATTCTGGCCAGTCACTCCCCCTCGACCCCATCCAGTGCCCATTCTCCCTCTCTCTCATTCTAATGCTCTTTCATCAACCTTTCATCTTGATTATAGTTTTTTGGGGTTTTTTTTTTTTGCTCATGGCACCAGATTTTGTTATTCTCCGGCCCAGCATGTTCTTTCCTCCCAGAGGCACTTCTCTGCTCTGCCTGGAGAATGATGATGAAGTGACATCTCCATGGAAACAGATGTTGATCCCACAGTTGCTTAGCGGATGTGCTGCAGGATGATGTAAGCCATGCTCTGGTTTCCAGGGTGGCTTGGTATCCTCTGATGTGTCTGCACTAATGGGGCTGGGGTTTCTTCCCTTGCTTCTACCTTTTTTATGTAAAAGTAAAAAGCAAAAAGAATGGGAAATGTACCTTCTTTGGGAGGAATGCTTTTGTAAGGAGAGCAAAGTGTTGGGAGTCAGAACTGGGTGTGAATCAGAGGTAAGATGATGAAGGTGACAGGTTTCTCTGGAGAAACAGGCTGGGGGAACCTTGGAAACTGTCCAGAAGGGGATGTTGCTGGCTAAGAAATACTCAGCTTTTCCACTCCCCTGTAAGGTGCTATAGACCTTTCACCTTGGACAGCTACTGCTCCCACCAGAGCAGCCCTGCTATTTGCCTGGGGCAAGAGCACAAATAGAGGCCACACACCGTGCTTCTAAATACTTAAAATTATAAACCAAGTCAACAGATTGTTAAATAAAATATATTCTACCCTCTGACGTTGGCAACTGTAGTAGCAGAATAATGCCCCCCCAAAAGATGTCCATATCCTTGTCCCCAAAACCTGTAAATATGTAATGTGGCATTAAGGTTGTAGACAGAATTAAAGTTGCCAATCACCTGACTTTATGATTATACATTATACCCTGGATTATCTGTGTGGGTCTAATGTAATCCCCAGGGTCCTTAAAAATGAAAGAGGGGGCAGAAGAAAAGGTCAGAGTGATGAGGTGTGAGACTACTCTACCAGCCGTTATTGGCTTTGGAGATGGAAGAGGCCACAGGCCAAGGAATGCTGGTGGCCTCTAGAAGCTGGAAAAGGCAAGGAAACAGATTCTCCCTTAGAGCTTCCAGAAAAGAATGCAGTCTTGTTGACACTCAGTGAGACTTCTGACCGACACATGAACTCAGATAATAGATCTGTGTGGATTTAAACCACTAAGGTTGTGGTAACTTGCTATAGCAGCAATAGGAAACTAATATAATAGTCGTGCCATGATGGCCATTGGGAGGGGCACAGACAGAGGAGGGCCATAGGGGGTCCTGCTAACTGGTGTGGCCGGGAGAGGGGCCTTCTCGCCTGCATCTAAGGGCAGAACTGGTACTATCATAGGAGAAAAAAGAAAATCATTTCCTCCTGTTTCCCTTCTTCAGTAGCCCTTTCAAACCAAGACAAAACAAAGGAAAAGCCCAAACAAACCAAACTAGCCAAAACCTTCACCATAAAGCCAAAGCCAGCTCTCCAACTGGTAGGAGGGAGAGCAGTTCCTCTGTGTTAGAAAAGAAGGTGGGGCCTCAGGCCCTGTTGGATACCCTTGCGTATCTGACTTTACCACGAACTAGCCCCAACCTGGTTGTGCCTCAGGGTTTTCCCCTGTGAGATGGGACTCAGAAAGTATACCAAGTCAGGATGACTTTGCCTTTCTTTCCCCTCACCTCTCTTGCAGTTTAGTAAATTGTCTTGCTTAGCTCTGAGGGGTGTGTTCTGAGCAGTCAAGAATCGCAAAGGAATTGGTGGTAAACGTTCTCTCCTCTCTCAGCGGATGTCCCATGTCCTGCAGGTCCAGGGTGCATCCCACCTCCTCCAGGAAGCTCTCCCTGACCTCTGCCATCCATGCTCATCTGCAGCACTTTCTGGCTGCAGCCCTTTCCCATCCTTGTTTTCTTCTCTGTGAATAGTGACACATTCTGCATATTTAGTATAAACGCATCTGTTCGATGACTATTGCACGCCTCTAATCCCAAACAGGTGAAGCACGACGCTAGGCACATTGCAGACCTCGTCAAATCATTTTCAGTCAGTTGATTATCAGTTAAAGGATTCAAGGCCCAGAACACCTGGTTACAAATTCAAATCAAAGCCTGAAATAATTTGTAACGCGTAGGTTTACCTCCTCTGCTGAGAGCCATGGCTTGTTTGACTTCTTGCTTTTACAGCCTCCCGGACTCCTTCCCTGGATCTACTTGAGTATCTCCACGTAGACTCATCCTTGCTGCAGTCTCTGGGCGGACGCTTTCCTAAGATGGGGAGAATTTAAAGTTCAGTGGCTCGGGGGATTTGTCCTGGAGCCAGCCTGGCTAGTCCTTCTCTGGCCTTGATCTCAGGTCTACTAACAGGCTTTATTCTGAAGGCCACGTCCTGCCTCCAGCTCCTGTTCTAGTTGCCTCTGGACACCCGAGGCCTCGACACCTGCCCGGCCCACATTCTGTTTCCTCTACGACTCACCCTGGATGGAGTCTGGGGTCCTGCTCCTGAGGCCCTGTGTCCCCTGTGTGACCTTCACGTGTCTCCTGCTGTCGGAATACCTACTGACCTGCCTGCCAGGACACCCACCCGGCACCTCTAGCCAGCTGCCCTGTCATAGCCACCTGCCTGTCCCCTCTTCTCTGTATACACTGTGGCTTCCCAACAGGACTGACTACCCTCCTGCCCGCTCTAGGTCTGCCCCCTCAAACCTCACCTTACCTGGTGCCCGTGTAGCCTTCAGGTGCAGACTCTTCCTTGCTTGGCTCTGGCTTACATCTTTATTCATTTATTCATCCACGTAGCCACTCACTCATCCAGCAAATATGTGCTGAAAGCCCATTCCGTGGCAGGCAGTGTGCTGGAGGTTGGGCTCTGTGCTCCAAAAACTCACCAGCCTCTGAGCCCGAGGCTTCACACAATGCCCCTCCCTGAGGCTCCACATGGGGAAATTACCTTGAATGATGGGTCTGATTGTGGCCACCTGTAGTGCTGTTTATAACAATTAAATTGGTAACACAAGGCAGAACAAGAGAGATTAGATTACACTTCTAATCCTGATAGAATTCTTTGGTATAGTAAGAACTCATAGTAATAAACAAATTAAGCCATACGAGCTACAGTTAATTTTTAGTTATTTAATTAAACATGTGCCACAAGTCTTTCAAGAAGTCCTGGTTGAGACCTCTTTACATCCAGGAGTCCAAGAGGAATTGTCTTTAGTCAGTTATAGTTCAAGATAGCCTGGTGATCCGTGTGAGTGACAGTGAGACAGCTGGACCCATTTCATAGTGGACACAGTGCTAAGACATTATTGTTCCTCCACCATGAAGTCAAACTAGAAATCTGAGCATTAAACATTTTAATAATAAAAGTGTGGCACTAATTACACACTTAAAATTTTATATCTCTTTTTGCATCCTGAAGGGTATCTATAAGGGCAATATTGGGCTTCAGCTCAATGTTTAACACTTGGCCATTCTACCTCTGGCCAAGCTGAGTATTCACCACAGCTCTAAAAGGATTCCATTGAAGCTTTTATATTTCTTTCCTCCAGATATTTTATCCCAGTTAAAAATAGCATCTCACGCCAGAGCTCAAAACAGGTTTCTCCTCTCTTCCCTTCCTCACTCACTCTGGTTCTCAGCCTCCTCCTGAATCATGGTTGTGGAGCTAGTTCACTGAGATGTCCTGGAGATGCAAGGCAAGAAATCCCACATTTCCTCTGGGGAAACAGTGTC
Organism: Balaenoptera ricei; assembly: GCF_028023285.1. Taxonomy (NCBI): domain Eukaryota; kingdom Metazoa; phylum Chordata; class Mammalia; order Artiodactyla; family Balaenopteridae; genus Balaenoptera; species Balaenoptera ricei. The sequence goes on along the minus strand of NC_082651.1, from coordinate 78,412,052 downwards.
AGCCGGTGCCTGTCCCACTGGTGTCGAACCAGCCCATTTAAACCAGATGGTGTTGCCTCTTCCCCCCTCCCAGTCTTCTTCCAGCGAAGAGCAAGGACCCCAGCTTTTGTCCTGGTTGCAGGAAGCCTGTAGTTACTCTCCGGTCACTATTTAGCCATGCCTGTTAATACCCAGAGCAGATCCAGAGCCCTGCACCCCACTCCACGCTCTGGGTGGAGTCTGAATGGTCGTGGAACGGTCCATATCATGTCTGAAAGGAGGCAGAGGAGCGGGCAGCAACAACACCCCACGCTGATGGCAAACACCTGCAGCTGGAAGAGCTCCGCATCCCCACAGAATCACAGTGAACAGGTGGTCCATATTTTCAAGTCAGCCTGGATTTCAAACGTTGTGTCACTTGCCTGATGAGTTCACGGCATCCCTGTGAGCCAGAGCCCTTTTTCATCTGGGGACCAGAAAAAGTCACAACAGCCAGCAGAGTCACCTTACTGGCTGAGTAAGGACACAGGTCCCTGAGCTAGCTGGAACTGTAATGCCATCAATGACATTCTCTCCACCCTGGGAACCTCCTACACAAACTTGTACATTACCCCTCTGGCTACACGCGTATTCCCTGCCTTCACTATAACTTCCATCTTGTCCCATTTTTGAGAGCAGTTTGCTATGTTTGTCTGCCCAATGGGCTGTCTTGGTTATAGGTTATAAGCAGTTTCTTTCCAGAGTTTCAAAGCTTCCTTTCTCCTTTAGGATTACATTTTATATTTTCCATGCAGTTTGCCTTTCTGGGAGAATGTTCTTGAGGATGAGTAACTTTGGTTTGCCCAGATGGTCTTCCTTTCAACCACTTTCCATTTTTTAAGGATCCCTTATTCTTACATTTTTTTCAAAGTGGTGTGTTTGATTTGAGATTTTAGGCTGAGACACTGCTTTTTACTGCAAATTCCTGCCCGTATGCTATTGTTTCATCCTTTGAGGCGACTAGGTGAAATCTGCCGTTAGCTGAGATCATCAGGGCACCGTTCCTCAAAGTAAGATCTGTGTCCACCATCAGTGTGCTCCCTAAAAATGCAGACTGCTGGGTCTGGCTGCAAACACATTGACTAAAAATGTGGGTGGGGCAGGAGGAGGCCCTGGAATCTGCATTTTCCCACAATTGCAGCAGGTGATACTTGTACACTGTAGAGTGTGAGAACAACCATTCCAGCTGAAGGAGTGAGCTTCCTAGATGTCCTTGGAGGCTGCTTTTCTCTGCACATCTCCTCAATCCATGGGACCCATGCTGTAAGAAGGACCCCTGTGTTGGGTTTTCTTGCCTGCCCTTGTGGCTTTCAGTAACTTTCATATTGTGCAGAATCCTGATGGCCATTCTGAAGGCAAGCTGCACTATCTTAGTTGGACTCGATGGAGATGAATCTGGCCACAATGCCTAGGATGGGGCTGAGTGGGCAGAAGAAAGATAGGTGCTTCCCCACATTTCCCACATGGAAGCAACATAAAAAAATGATGACATTTGAATTGCACACTGAGATTAACAGACGAGACTTCCTGAGGCTGCAAGATGCTGGTCTAGAGGCTGCAGCCTCCACAAGCCTGGTCTGGCCGCCCCGAGGGCTGAGGAGATGGAACTCTCAGCACACCTGTTGCCCATTTGTCCGGAGCCCCGCATAGATGTCTGTTGCTCTCATCCAGATAAGAAATGGATGATGGCCGGTAGGAATAGAGAGGCGGGGATGAAGCAGCAGATGTTGAGGGTGGGAATTTTAGACTTAACAACCAATTAGGGACTTCCCTGGTGGCGCAGTGGTTAAGAATCCACCTGCCAATGCAGGGGACGCAGGCTCGATCCCTGTGGAAGATCCCACATGCCCCAGAGCAACTAAGCCCGTGCACCACAACTACTGAGCTTGCGCTCTAGAACCCGCAAGCCACGACTACGGAGCCCTCGTGCCACAACTACTGAAGGCCACGTGCCTAGAGCCTGTTCTCCTCAACAAGAGAAGCCACCGCAATGAGAAGCTCGCGCACCGCAAGGAAGAGTAGCCCCCACTCGCCGCAGCTAGAGAAAGCCCATGCGCAGCAACGAAGACCCAACGCAGCCAAAAATAAATAAATAAAATAAAATTTTAAAAGCCCAACCAATTAAATGGGGGGAAGATAGAAGGGAAGGCATCAGAGGGCTGTGAGTTCTGAGCCCAGAGGGAAGTGAGGACTTGGACAGAGTAAAGACAGAGCCTGGTCTTATTGCTGTGGGAGCTGTTCCTTTACTTCTCACCTCTCTCCTCCGTGTCCTGGCTGAAACCACATGCTTTCCCCTGGTCATCTGTTCCACGGGCTCCTAAGATCAACGGGAAGAGAGCGATGCTATAGGTGTTGGAGTAGATGGCTGCTTTCTCCTCCCCAGCCCCTTCTCTCCTACTAATGATGGGTGAGGGGAGTAGCTTGCATTTCCCATTTTATTTCTTGGTCGAGTAAGGCACACACAAGCTATGTACCTTGTTCCACGACTTGCCAGGGCTGAGGCAGGGAATTTATCTCTGGCCTTTTTCATTCCTAAATCAATGTTTTGTGTGTTTTTGCAATCACCACTGACACCGCCATCTCAGCACATTGACTGGTGACCCATTTGTTCTTTACATTCAGGCTCAGAGGCTCCTAAGCTGCACCCAAGGCTCCCGGTGTGAGCAGAGCATTCTGACTCTGTGAAGACCCAAGTCCCGGGGTCCTTTGTGCTCCAACACATCACCAAATTCTTCAGTTCACAGTGCAACACCCTCTGTGACTTGCACCCCCAAATCCGCTTGCTGGTCCTTAATGGCCATGATATGCGAGGTCAGTTTCCAGACAGGGCAGACCCAAGAGAAAGCTTGGCTTTAAACCCAGGGGTGGATTACGTTTTATGGAGCCCGAAGTCTATATAATTTTGGAGAGTGTCTTTAGGAAAAAAAAAAAGAAACATATACTACTACTTATGCATAATTCACAGAAAACGCGGGACTGTGCAATTGAGGGGGCCCTGAAGATTACGCTCTCTTAGCTCCCCAGTCACCCTTCTCTGCTCAGGGCTGCTGATGGCAGGCAAAACCTTGGGTCACTTCTCCCTTCTGCTCTCATCTTGCCTTGCGCAAGTGCAAAATCACAGTATCCTTGCATCTGAAAAAGGCAGTGTCATCCCAAGGCCCCAGAGGCCCCTTTATAAATGTCAAGCTAATTATTGGATGATGAGATAATAGCTACAGTGTGTGCCGTCTGGGTCAGCTGCTGCTGCTGCTACCAAAATACCCCGTGGATGCCAAGTGACATGTTTGCAAAGAAGGGAAGGACTAAGCGCTTCAGGCCTGGACGGTGAAAACAAGCTCCCAGGTCGCCTCTGTCAGGGAGACACCTCCGAGGCAGAGGATGGGGAGGGGGGTGGCTGGAGGAGGCTGTGGCAGATGAAAATCTCTTCCCTGGGGAGAGGGTAGCAGCAGAACTTCCTGAGCCTGCGAAGCTCTTTACATGCATTATTTCTTTTCATCCCCCAACCAGCCTTTTAAGGTGGGAGCGATTATTATCGCTAACTGCTAATTAAAAGAAGAACTGAGGCCACACCACACAGCTAGGAGGGGGTGGAACCAGTATTTGAATCCAGAACTCATGGGGAAGAGCACCCTGGGCTACGATCCCCTCTCTCTCTGCTTTTTTTTTTTTTTTTTTTCCCACATACACGGGAGGCTTGTGTTTATAAATGACACAAGACCTGCCCACAGTCAGAACTTCCCATGGGCAGGACGGAATGAGCAGTTATGCGGCCAGCAAGGTGAGGCCGTAGCGCTGCTCCTCAGGTCCCCAGTGAGCGGTTACGTTGGGTTGATGATTTGCAGATGCGCTCTGTGGAAACGTAGGCACTCCACGGAGGTTGCCAGGAAGCAGGGGGGCGGGGGGAGGGAAGGAGGACATCTGATGGGGAGTGGTGGGTGGAGCCGTCAGGCAGCTGCAAGAAATGCCCGCTTCCAAATCCAGCCAGAGAAGCGCCACCTTCATCTCATGGGCTGGGCTGGGCTTCCTGATAAACTTTGTGTTTGAGCAAAGGTATCTTCACCCCCAAAATGTTACAGGACCACATGAGTCCTCCCAGCCCTGCGCCCACCACACTGGCTGTTTGGGTGGGAAGATTACACCAGGTTCTGCAGGGAAAGCAGATCCCGACCGTCTCTGTTCAGGCAATCTAGTGAGGCTTATGAACCCTCCCCTAAGCAACATTTTCAAGTGCATTAGAGAGAAAACATAAGATTACAAAGGAAACCAACTACACTGAAATACAGTTATCAAACTATTCTTTAAAACATCAAAGTTGCGATCTAGTACCGCGTGTGCTTCTTTAGCACATTCAGCAAGATCTAGTGACAGGCCTATCAACCACCATAATTCCCAAGCCATGATGAGCGTAAACAATAATCTAAGATATCTGCAACCGGTACGCTGTGATAGGAAGATGGGATTTCTACTGGTGGCAAATCACAGACACAGCTACAACATCTGAGGTCCTCTGCCTACACTCGTAACAGCAGGAAATGCTAAATTTTGACCGAAGGTTAGCGAAAATAAAGGTGTAAAATTTTTTCCCATCCAAGTGTCCAGACCCTTTGAATTCTGTCCGTGGGCCCCGCAGCCCCTCATGGAAATCCATCAGCACAGCGCATGTCAGACACCTGAGTTCGTAGCCCTAATTATCAGTGTTGGTGCGCTTCTGTGAAGCAGCTGGCACAATGGCCTGGCTCGGTGGAGCTCTTCAGTGCTCATTCTCTGCTCTAAGTCCTTGTGGCCACCAGGGCGGGGGGGTGGAGGAGGAGAGGGGCGGCATTTCTCCACATCTCTTCTCACTGGATTGTGATGAGGTGCCCTTGGCCCTGAGACTGTCCTTTAACTGTCCCTCCGCCAAGGAAAGCTGCAAAAGGAGGCCCGCAGCGTTCCATCCTGGGTGCAAGGGCTTTATCCATTGCCCCATGACCAGAACACTCACTCCTGACCCAGCCCGTCCTCATGCGCGCACACTGCAAGCTCGCTCCCAAGAGGGAGACTCCAGGAGGATCCATCGGGTAGCTCGCTCTGCTGTGTCCAAATAACAGACCGTCTCGGCTGCAAAGACATGGGATTAGGCAGCCTTCAGAGAGCTATTTTGGGACGAGTGGTTTCTTTTCTCTCCCTCTGATGCTTTGTTTTCAGGCTCATTCACAGAATGCCACGGAGGTCACGGGAGCCGAGGAGAGGTGGCGCTTTCTCCCCCGCACCTATGGTGGAGCGGGGTGGGTGTAGGGCACAGGGCTCAGCATGCCCCCCCTACTTCTCAGGAAGGAACTGCTAGTTGTTTGCAACGTCTCAGAAACCCCAGAGCAGTGTCCACTCACCTCGCAGGTGGCCCCGTGTTTTGCGGGGGGCTCAGGCTGCAAGATGGAAAAGGGCAGGGCGGGGCCTGGATGAGCCTGGACTGAGCCAAGAATGTCAGAGCTGGAAGGGACCCCAGAGAGCATGCAGCCCACCCTCCTCATTGCCCAGATAAGGAACCTAAAGCCAGGTCCCAGGGGTCAGGGGCCAAGCCAACACTAGCAGCCCTCATCCCCTCTCCTCAGACCTCACCCGGCCTGAGCCTCAGGCGGATCTCGCCCTTGAGGGCTTGGTGAACCCCCTGGACTGTGCAGTAGCTCCTGCCACCAAGTCTCTACACAAGAGTACTCAGATCTCCTGCCCGCAGACTTTCCCTGTCTCATCTGCCCCTGCCGAGCTGGAGCGATGCATCTTCCTGCCTTGGTGCTGGAGGTGCGCCCCATCCGTGCCCCAGCACCGCCCAGAGCTGGTGCCACTCCCAAGGGTGGCTTTGCCTGAACGGGGCTTGGGGATGAGGGTGGGACCACTTCTTGCTCTTTGAACCCCCAGTGCCGGCCACCAACCTGAGGGTCAAAGTACGTGTTCAGAAAATATTTACTGACCGACTTTATTAAGCGCCAGCTGTGTACCCTGCACTCTGCACCATCCAAAGCATAAATGCTCTTAGCCTTTGGCAACTTTATAAGCCAGGAGGAGAAACAAGATACCAACCCTGCCTGGCAGGAGAGGAGCTCAGTGAATTGGACACACGAATAAGCGAGATTTGAGGAAACAGAAGGGCAACAAAATGCAAGTATAGTTTCTACTGCCTCCAAAGTGAAGCATGCCCGCTGATTCATTTATTCGAATGCACAGTCACAATGTTGGTCTTCTATTTATATTTATTTTTAGCTTTTTACTTGGCTGTGTTTATATTTTTTGAAAGTTTTAATGCGCATAATGTATCTGTGCATTATTATACAAATAAATTAATTCATGCCATATAATTTAGAAATAACTACACATTCATTGGAGGGCGTGCTGAAAGATGTTTTACTGATAAGGGTATTGGATTTAAATGGTTTTAAACTGTGCTGGGTGAGAGCCTTCTGGCGAAGGGAGAATCAGGAGGGCTCCCTGGGGGTCTGCACCCCCTTCCCCTGACCCCGCTCAGTACTCTCACTTCTTCCCAGAAGATGAGGCCTGCCATCTGAGCTCTGGACTAGCCATCTGCAGCTCCAGCCCCTGTCGCCCGGAGCCATCACCCCCGAGGCCTGGGCAGTGAGCGGCGTCGGGGCTCTCAGTCCGCCCTGCCCCCTCACCGAGGGGCCTCCGGGGAGAGGTGCTCCAGTGCTGGAATGGGTCTCAGCCCCAGCCGACCTGGGAGAGCAGTTCCGACGTGGGGAACGTGGATGGAATAACTTTCTGTTCAGCTTTCCCAACAAAAGCCACTTGTAATTTATGTCCCTGCACATACCGTTCCACGCTTCTGCTCACATTCTTCCCGCTGCTGCCTAGAAGCCTTTAAATTTGCAAACAGCCCTGCTTCGGCATTTGGGAGGTCAGAGCCATCCATCACCCCCGTGTTTTATTTCCACAGGGACTCTTGAAGTCCCCACGGAGAGCCAGGCTTGGGGACAGGTACCTGCGATTCTAGAGAAAGACGACCGGAATGGGAAGAGGGCAGAGACCCTTTTTTTAGGACCTCATTTTAAACATTGTGCCAGGTACCAGGCTGGGTACTTCGTAATGTAATTGGTCCTCCCGGCAGACTTGGGAGGTACGGATTATCATTTGTAAAATGAGGAAATTGAGGTGTGGTAGGCTAACATTCCCTGCCTCTGCCTGGGATGTCCATGCTCTAAACCACAAAACCTGTGACTAGGTTCCCATACATGGCAAAGGGGCTTTGCATATGTGATTAAGGATCTGAGGATGGGGAGACTGTCCTGGATTATCCAGAGGGACACAAGGTCATCACAAGTATCCTTATAGGAGGGAAGCAGGAGGGCCAGAGTCAGAAAGATGCAGTGATGGAAGCAGTGGTCCAAGTGATGCAGGGCTCAAGCCAAGGAATGCAGGAAGCCTCTAGATGCTGGAAAAGGCAAGGAACTGGATTCTCCCTCAGAGCCAGAAGGAGCACAGCCCTGCAGACACCTTGATTTTAACCCAGTGAGACTGATTTTGGCACCTTTCCTCAGAACTGTAAGGTGAAAAGTTTGTGTGGTTTAAGGAGCTAAGTTTGTGGTCATTTGTTTCGGCAGCAATAAGAAACGAATACACAAGGCATTACTTTTCCCAAGGCCACAGAGCTGGGGAGTGGCAGAGGTGGGATGTGAACCCAGGTCGGTCTGACTCCACGGGTCCAAAAGATGTTAAGAAACTTTTCAACGGAGCTCAGAGCTGATAAGCTGAAGGTGCTATTGCTTGGCCAGGTAAGAGAGGTGTCCCAGGCCTGTGGCAGAGTTGGAGGGACAGATGCACTGGACAGAGGGGTCCAGGCTGAGTCAGGAGGTGAGGGGAGTAGTAGGTACCGAGAAGCTCACAACTGCAAAATGGCTCTATCCTTCCTCCTCGAGGACCCACGATCATCTGACAACCCTCTGTTCCCGCAGGGCTTAGGACGCAGGTTCTGCCCCTTCAGTGACCGCAGCTGGCCAAGGCTTCTGCCAACGGACAGGGTTGGGCTGGTCTGGTCTGGAGGCAGGGCAGCAGGGCTTCTACCCTCCTCTATGTGGAGGCAGGGTGGTCTCCCATGACACTCTCAGAAGAGGCCGTGCCCAGCTCTGCCATGACCAACCATGGGACCCTGGATTAATCACTGAATCACTCCTGTCCTCAGTCTCCCCATCTGAAAAATAGGATGACGGTACCTACCTCATAGGGCTGCTGGAAGGATTGATTGCACGTGGGTCTAAGGGGAGCTGAGTCTCAGCTGGCATGCAGAGCTGTGGTGGTGACCGTACCTCCCCTTTGTCAAGGGTTGGTAGGTGCCTCTGCTGTACTGGTGGCCAAATGATTTTAATGGCACCCTTGAGTCCAAGTCATGGGTCCTTAGCTCCAATTACCTGCTTCAGCCACCACTGCTGGTGAATATGAGCTCGTGGGGCTGCCCTCCCGTTCTGAGCTTTCACTCCCCTGTAACAGAGAGAAGTGATCTCTCAAGCTCTTCCCTGTGGGGGACATCTGGCGACCTAGCGCCTCTGGCCAGCAGCCCTTGAAGGGCACTGTTGCTCCTGCTACCCCACCCCTTGTCCAGAATGCTGGGGGAGGCTGGGCACAGACCTCCCTCCTCGCTCTCCCTCCTGATCGTTGTGGGGAGCACCGGGGGAGGGGGACGGGGGACAGAGGAGCAGCAGGACGGAGCCAGCAGTGGCAGCCTCTGCAAGTGATTCTTCCCGGATTTGTTTTGAAAGTTTCATTCGGTGACACATCTACCCATGTCGCTATATTTATCTGTGAGAGAGGCAGGATATTTTTGAACGGATGTAATTTCTGGCTCTTTCCCTCCAAGGGGAAAAAAAAAAGTTTCTCATTCCTATTCATGTCTTCCTGCCTCTGCTCCTGCCTCTTCCACACTTCTGTATAAACACACCCATGCACACACACACACGCACACAGCAAGGCAGACCCTTGGTTCAACAACTGCTATTCTGAGACTCTGTGGCTGACTCAGGCCTAGGTAACGTGATGGATAAACAGACAGAAAGGCGGATAGACTGAGAGAATTGAGAGGAATTGAATAAATGACCAAACTCACAGTGAAGAAATTGTGGGTTTGGGTGCTTATTTTTTTTTCTCTTCCAACTTCACTGAACACATGCTTAATAGGAGGAAAACGGACTGAGGGCAAGAGAGAAGGCCCCAAGGGGCACCAGCCAGGGCCGGGGGCTGGAATGAGCAGTTTGCTCTCTGACTTTGATGGAGTTGCCGAGAAGACAGACCCGGCTCACAGCTGACCCAAAGCTGAGTGTGGGCGTGAGAAACCCGAAGCCAAGTTCAGGATGGCAGGGCGAGCTTGAGAAGCAATAAGATGAACTATTACAGGATGAACACCTTCAGTTCTGCATTCACATGAAAATAACCAGCAACCTGCAAATGCCTCCAGGAAGTAAATCAGGGAGGTAGGAGATGGGGAAACAGGATTCAGGCCTCTGTAGTTGTGTCATGCACAGATTCCAGGTGTTGTTGCCAGGCAGCCAAAGTCATGGAGATTTCCTTCTATGTTCCTTCTAGAAGCTTTACAACTTTAGGTATTACATTTAGGTACATTTAGAGTCAACTTGAGGTAATTTTTGTATAGGGTGCTACGTATGGCTTAAGGTTTGCTTTTTACATTTTTTGCATATGGATATTCAATTGTTTTAGCATCATTTATTAAAAAGAGCATCCTTCCTCCATTGAATCGCCTTTGTACTTTTGTGAAAAATCAGTTGACTAAATATGTGGATCTTGGGACTTCCCTGGTGGTCCAGTGGTTAAGACTCCGCACTTCCACTGTCGATGGCATGGGTTCGATCCCTGGTTGGGGAAATAATATCCCACATGCTGCATGGCGTGGCCAAAAAAAAATAAAAATAAAAATGTGGATCTACTTCTGGATTCTTTCTTCTCTACCACTGATTGATATATATATATATATATATATATATATATATATATATATATATAAAATACATATAAAATATATTTTATATTATATAAATATATATTACATAAGATATATTTTTTCCAGAAGTACACATACATATAAAATATATATCATATATTTATTTGTATATATTTTATATATGTATACTTATGTACATTAATATAAATACATTATTATTATACAGTAGTATTATTAATATTTATTTATTTATATTTTCCTCCAAAACCACACCAACCTCATTACCGTAGCTTCACAGAAAGTCTAGTAAGTCTTGAAATCAGATAAGTCAGTTCCTCCAACTTTCCTCTTCTTTTTTGAAATTGGTTTGGCTATTCAAGTTCCTTTGCCTTTCCATATAAATGTTGGCATTAGCCTGTCAATTTCTGTTAACAATTTTTGCAGGGAGTTTTATTGGATTGCAGCCCACAGATCATCTTGGGGTGAACTGACAATAACAAGCCCTCATTTTAGGGCTTCTCTTTGCACCTTTGTTCCCTCTTAGGGAACATTTCTCTTCCTGCTCCTGATCCCCCAGCAACGGACTGCTGTTAGCTGTTACTCAACACTTGTTAGCCTGTGGTCGGGATGGAGTAGGGGTCGGGTGACAGCCTCTGCTGTTCTGCTTCAGTTTCAGTCTTAGGCAGGTGCTGTGTCTTGGATGGGGGATAGTTCAGTGATTCTGTCCCTCCCCCATCAGTAGGGGACTTACTGGTCTGCGTGTAGTTTTGCCCCTCACCCCCAGGGTAGAGGGTTTTACTCTTCTCCCATCTGCCATGGATCCTGCGCCCTAAGGACAACATGGTTTGCTGCCCTTTCCCCAATGGTTATATACTTTTTCCATAAGGGATACGGGGAGAAAGATCTGGGTGGAACTTCATGATTTTCCAGAAGCACTGTTCCCCCTCCCCAGGCCTGAACCAAGAGAGAGGTCTTCCCAGGTCTCTTAACCTTCCCCCCGTTTCTTGTGAGCATCCAGTGTGTTCCATGGAGAAGAGCCTGCCAGCGGGTGTGGATTTCCCTGAAGTCTGCAGCCCCCAAGGGGGCTATACATTCACACAGGCCCCACATGTGGCCTTTAGCAGTTCATTAATAAGTTTGGTTGGATTCTTCTTTCCTTCTTGTATGGCATCCAACATCTATAACAGGTAAGCAAGGACCTGTGTCCCATCTCTCCTTGGAAGTGTCTGTTATTCCTTAGATTTCAGCTTAGTTTTTTGCCTTCCATCTCAGTTCTCTGATGAGTTCAAGAAAAGGGGTCCTTTTGTAAATGATTTGGCATTTTTTTGGGTAAGGGTGAGAGCAATGCTTTTTGCAGAGTTCTACACCCTAAGTGGGAGCCAAAACTCCAACAGCCTTTTTCGTTTAAAAGTATAGAAGCTTGGACTTCCCTGGTGGCGCAGTGGTTAAGAATCCGCCTGCCATGCAGGGGACACGGGTTCGAGCCCTGGTCCGGGAAAATCCCACATGCCGCGGAGCAACTAAGCCCATGCACCACAACTACTGAGCCTGCGCTCTGGAGCCTGTGAGCCCCAACTACTGAGCCCACGTGCCACAACTACTGAAGCCCGTGCGCCTACAACCCGTGCTCCGCAACAAGAGAAGCCACCGCAATGAGAAGCCCGCGCACCGCAGCAAAGAGTCGCCCCCGCTCGCGGCAACTAGAGAAAGCCCATGCACAGCAACAAAGACCCAACGCAGCCAAAAAAATAATAATAATAAAAATAAATAAATAAATAATTAATTAAAAGTCTAGAGGCTTACTTTATTGAGCAATGTTAGAAAATCTTTAAAAATAGAATTTGTATCTTGACTTTGGATTCTTTGAGAGTACAAATCACTCTATGCATAGTTAAAGCAGGAGACTAATAAAGGTCTTCATTTTTGTCTCATGTGACTGGTTTTCTTTTTGTTCATACATATATATTTTCAAATTTAAGTGTTGGATAGAATATACTATCACGTGGTTCAAAATTGAAAAGGCTATACATAAAAATCTCCCTCCTATTCCTATTCCCCCACCACCTCGTTCTCTCTACAGGAAGCTGGTGTTACAGGTTTCTTGTTATCCTCTCAGAATTATTTTATGCAACTATAAGAAAATACCTCTATTCTTTCCCCACTGATTTTTGTACAGATGGTAGCATACTTTACACACTGTTCTATTGCCTTATTATTTCACCTAGCAATGTATGTTTTGGAGATCTTTTTCTGCTCTTTTCTCATTTTAGTGGCTACGGAGGACCCCACTGTATGGGCTACCATTTCTTTAGCCATTCCCCATTGATAGACATTTAGTTATTTACTCCCTTTTACATTGTTTACAAACAATGTTGTAAGATCATTTACCTTCTCTGCAGAGATTAGCTGTAGCATAAATTCCTGCTCATGGAATTTCTGGGTCTCAGGATATGTGTACTTATATTATAGATATTGCCAAATCTACATCACATTAAGCTTCTTATCTGCAATGCATAAGAGTGGCTGTTTCTTACACCTCTGCCAAAACAGAGAGCCTTCCCATCCTTTTGGATCTTTGCCAATATGATTGAGCAAAAATAGTATCTTAGTGCAGTTTTATTTTTATTTTTTAATTAATTTTAAAATTTTTACTTATTTTTTTATACAGCAGGTTCTTAGTAGTTATCTATTTTATATGTATTAGTGTATACATGTCAATCCCAATCTCCCAGTTCATTCCACCACCACCACTACTTCCCCACTTGGTGTCCATATGTTTGTTCTTTACACCTGTGTCTCTATTCTGCCCTGCAAACCAGTTCATCTGTACCATTTTTCTAGGTTCTGCATATATTCGTTAATATACGATACTTGTTTTTCTCTTTCTGACTTACTTCACTCTGTATGACAGTCTCTAGATCCATCCACGGCTCTACAAATGACCTAATTTCATTCCTTTTTATGGCTGAGTAATATTCCATTGTATATATGTACGACATCTTCTTTGTCCATTTGTCTGTCGATGGGCATTTAGGTTGCTTCCATGACCTGGCTACAGTAAACAGTGCTGCAATGAACATTGGGGTGCATGTGTCTTTTTGAATTATGGTTTTCTCAGGGTATATGCCCAGTAGTGGGATTGCTGGGTCATATGGTAATTCTATTTTTAGTTTTTAAAGGAACCTCCATACTGTGCTCCATAGTGGCTGTATGAATTTACATTCCCACCAACAGTGCAAGAGGGTTCCCTTTTCTCCATATCCTCTCCAGCATTTGTTGTTTGTAAATATTCTGATGCTGCCCATTCTAACTGGTGTGAGGTGATACCACATTGTACTTTTCATTTGTATTTCTCTAATAATTAGTGATGTTGAGCAGCTTTTCATGTGCTTCTTGACCACCTGTATGTCTTCTTTGGAGAAATGTCTATTTAGGTCTTCTGCCCATTTTTGGATTGGGTTGTTTGTTTTTTTAATGTTCAGCTGCATGAGCTATTTATATATTTTGGAGATTAATTCTTTGTCTGTTGCTTCATTTGCAAATATTTTCTCCCATTCTGAGGGTTGTCTTTTCATCTTGTTTGTAGTTTCCTTTGTTTTGCAAAAGTTTTAAGTTTCATTAGGTCCCATTTGTTTATTTTTGTTTTTATTTCCATTACTCTAGGAGGTGCAGGAAAAAAGATCTTGCTGTGATTTATGTCAAAGAGTGTTCTTCCTATGTTTTCCTCTAACAGTTTTACAGTGTCCGGTCTTACATTTAGGTCTCGAATCCATTTTGAGTTTATTTTTGTGTATGGTGTTAGGGAGTGTTCTAATTTCATTCTTTTACATGTAGCTGTCCAGTTTTCCCAGCACCACTTATTGAAAAGACTGTCCTTTCTCCATTGTATATCCTTGCCCCCTTTGTCATAGATTAGTTGACCATAGGTACGTGGGTTTATCTCTGGGCTTTCTATCCTGTTCCATTGACCTGTATTTCTGTTTTTGTACCAGTACCATACTGTCTTGATTACTTTAGCTTTGTAGTATAGTCTGAAGTCAGGGAGTCTGATTCCTCCAGCTCCGTTTTTTTCTCTCAAGACTGCTTTGGCTATTCAGGGTCTTTTGTGTCTCTGTACAAATTTTACAATTTTTTGTTCTAGTTCTGAAAAAATGTCACTGGTAATTTGATAGGGATTGCATTGCATTTGTAGATTGCTTTGAATAGTATAGACATTTTCACAATATTGATTCTTCCAATTCAAGAACATGATATATCTCTCCACCTGTGTGTGTCATCTTTGATTTCTTTCATCAGTAGGTAGATTTATTCCTAGGTATTTTATTCTTTTTGTTGCAATGGTGAATGGGATTGTTTCCTTAATTTCTCTTTCTGATCTTTCATTGTTAGTGTATAGGAATGCAAGAGATTTCTGTGCATTAATTTTGTATCCTGCAACTTTACCAAATTTATTGATTAGCTCTAGTAGTTTTCTGGTGGCATCTTTAGGATTCTCTAGGTCTACTATCATGTCATCGGCAAACAGTGACAGTTTTACTTCTTCTTTTCCAATTTGTATTCCTTTTATCTTTTTCTTCTCTGATTGCCTTGGCTAGGACTTCCAAAACTATGTTGAATAATAGTGGCGAGAGTGGACATCCTTGCCTTGTTCCTGATCGTAGAGGAAATGCTTTCAGTTTTTCACCATTGAGAATGATGTTTGCTGTGGGTTTGTCATATATGGCCTTTATTATGTTGAGGTAGGTTCCCTCTATGCCCACTTTCTGGAGAGTTTTTATCATAAATGGGTGGTGAATTTTGTCAAAAGCTTTTTCTCCATCTATTGAGATGATCATATGGTTTTTATTCTTCAATTTGTTAATATGGTGTATCACATTGATTGATTTGCGTATACTGAAGAATCCTTGCATCCCTGGGATAAATCCCACTTGATCGTGGTGTATGATCCTTTTAATGTGTTGTTGGATTCTGTTTGCTAGTATTTTGTTGAGGATTTTTGCATCTATATTCATCAATGATATTGGTCTGTAATTTTCTTTTTTTGTAGTATCTTTGTCTGGTTTTGGTAACAGGGTGATGGTGGCCTCATAGAATAAGTTTGGGAGTGTTCCTTCCTCTGCAGATTTTTGGAAGAGTTTGAGAAGGATGGGTGTTAGCTCTTCTCTAAATGTTTGATAGAATTCGCCTGTGAAGCCATCTGGTCCTGGACTTTTGTTAGTTGGAAGGTTTTTAATCACAGTTTCAATTTCATTACTTGTGATTGGTCTATTCATATTTCTGTTTCTTCCTGGTTCAGTCTTGGAAGGTTATACCTTTCTAAGAATTTGTCCATTTCTTCCAGGTCGTCCGTTTTATTGGCATAGAGCTGCTTGTATTAGTCTCTTAGGATGCTTTGTATTTCTGCGGTGTCCGTTGTAACTTCTCCTTTTTTGCTTCTAATTTCATTGATTTGAGTCCTCTCCCTCTTTTTCTTGATGAGTCTGGCTAAAGGTCTATCAATGTTATCATCTCAAAAAACCAGCTTTTATTTTTATTGATCTTTGCTATTGTTTTCTTTGTTTCTATTTCATTTATTTCTGCTCTGATCTTTATGATTTCTTTCCTTCTACTAACTTTGGGTTTTATTTGTTCTTCTTTCTCTAGTTCCTTTAGGTGTAAGGTTAGATCGTTTATTTGAGATTTTTCTTGTTTCTTGAGGTAGGATTGGATTGCTATAAACTTCCTTCTTAGAACTGCTTTTGCTGCATCCCATAGGTTTTGGATCGTTGTGTTTTCATTGTCATTTGTCTCTAGGTATTTTTTGATTTCCTCTTTGATTTCTTCAGTGATCTCTTGGTTATTTAGTAACGTATTGTTTGGCCTCCATGTGTTTGTGTTTTTTACGGTTTTTTCCTTGTAATTGATTTCTAATCTCATAGCATTGTGGTCGGAAAAGATGCTTGATATGATTTCAATTTCCTTAAATTTACCAAGGCTTGATTTGTTACCCAAGATGTGATCTATCCTGGAGAATGTTCCATGTGCACTTGAGAAGAAAGTGTGATCTGCTGTTTTTGGATGGAATGTCCTATAAATATCAATGAAATCTATCTGGTCTATTGTGTCATTTAAAGCTTGTGTTTCCTTATTAATTTTCTGTCTGGATGATCTGTCCATTGGTGTAAGTGAGGTGTTAAAGTCCCCCACTATTATTGTATTACTGTTGATTTCCTCTTTTATAGCTGTTAACAGTTGCCTTATGTATTGAGGTGCTCCTATTTTGAGTGCATATATATTTATAATTGCTATATCTTCTTCTTGGATTGATCCCTTAATCATTATGTAGTGTCCTATTACCATTTTCTTAATTGTTATGGGTTTGTTTTTGTAGGTCCTTTACTTCTCTTGTGTTTCCCACTTAGAGAAGTTCCTTTAGCATTTGTTGTAGAGCTGGTTTGGTGGTGTTGAATTCTCTTAGCTTTTGCTTGTCTGCAAAGCTTTTGATTTCTCCATTGAATCTGAATGAGATCCTTGCTGGGTAGAGTAATCTTGGTTGTAGGTTCTTCCCTTTCATCACTTTAAATATATCATGCTACTCCCTTCTGGCTTGTAGAGTTTCTGTTGAGAAATCAGCTGTTAACCTTATGGGAGTTCCCTTGTATGTTATTTGTCATTTTTCCCTTGTTGCTTTCAATAATTGTTCTTTGTCTTTAACTTTTGTCAGTTTGATTACTATGTGTCTCGGCGTGTTTCTCCTTGGGTTTATCCTGCCTGGGACTCTCTGCGCTTCCTGGACTTGGGTGGCTATTTCATTTCCCACGTTAGGGAAGTTTTCAACTACAATCTCTTCAAATATTTTCTCAGGTCCTTTCTCTCTTTCTTCTCCTTCTGGGACCCCTCTGATGCGAATGTGTTGCATTTAATGTTGTCCTAGAGGTCTCTTAGGCTGTCTTCATTTCTTTTCATTCTTTTTTCTTTAGTCTGTTCTGTGGCAGTGAATTCCACCATTCTGTCTTCCAGGTCACTTATCCGTTCTTCTGCCTCAGTTATTCTGCTATTGATTCCTTCTAGTGTATTTTTCATTTCAGTTATTGTATTGTTCATTTCTGTTTGTTTGCTCTTTAATTCTTCTAGGTCTCTGTTAAACATTTCTTGCATATTCTCTATCTTTGCCTCCATTCTTTTTCCGAGGTCCTGGATCATCTTCACTATCATTATTCTGAATTCTTTTTCTGGAATGTTGCCTATCTCCACTTTATTTAGTTGTTTTTCTGGGGTTTTGTGTTGTTCCTTCATCTGGTACAAAGTCCTCTGCCTTTTCATTTTGTCTATCTTTCTGTGAATGTGGTTTTCCTTCCACAGGTTGCAGAATTGTAGTTCTTCTTGCTTCTGCTATCTGCCCTCTTTCTGGAGACAAGATCAATGACATCATCTGCCTTCCAGTGGAACGAGTACTTTGTGATGTACCGGTGTTGCCTATGTGCAAAGTACCTGGGATGAGACCACATCAGAGCTTTTGGACATGCTTACTGTTTCACTTCTTTCTGCATGGTACTGGCTGACTAGCAGTCTCAGAGCTTAGGTGTGGCTCCTGAAGAGAAGTTAGGGTTCAGAGAAGGTCCGGAGCAGCTGTCTTATATGATAGGTCATACTCTCAGTGCAGTTTTAATTTGCATCTGTCTTAGTAGGAGTTAAGCTGGATGACCTTACACTGGTGACAGAGACATTTTAATTTCCCTTTCTGTCCTCCTGTGAGGGTGGGGGGAGGGGTGGGATTGAGCCTTCATGCCTCCTCCAGATTCAGCCAAACCGTCTGTCTTCACTATTTTACATGTACTGGGGTCCTGCATGGGGTTTGATTATGAGCAAAATGTTTCTGTTACGTTAAAAAAGTTCGAAAAGTATTGATTGAATGCCATGTATTTTAATCGTAGGAATAAAGACCCTGTATTTTAATCCTTGCCTCCTTATATGCCAGGCTCCTTGGAGGAGCTCCAGTAAATGGAGGGGTGAGGGCTTCTAGGCTGAGAGAGGAGCGAGATTTCAGACACCTTCAGTAAGACACACTCCTTGGAACACAAGCCACGGCCTCTGTGTCTAACCCACAGGCTGCCAGCACGTGGCGGCTCCGGCTCCAGCCTCTGGGCCACAGTGGAAGCCAGCACCGCACAAGTAGCTGGACTAGGGTGGGCAGGGGTCTCCCCGGCAGGAGGCAGCTCCCTTCTGGCCAAGGGCGAGCTTCTGTGCTTCGGGTTAAACAGGCAAGGACCCCAGGAAAGGTCTGGAGCCCTGTATTCTGAGGAGTGTGAGGGAGTTTAGTCTTTACTTTTGTTTTTCAGTATTGCATGGACAGAGGGAAAGGGAACAGGAATCCATAAAGAGGCCCACACCTGGGGGGAGATAAGGACACAGCTGTGAGCCCAGAGTGGAGGTGGGAAGTGCAGAGGCGGGGGGGTCAGGACGGGGGCTCACATCTCCAGGAGGGAGCTGAACCCCCACAAGGGAGTTTGAGCCAATCCTTCTTAGGGCCAGGGCCCCCTGCTGACTTGTGGGTTATAAAAATACTGTGCCTCAAAGATCCAGTCGTTTATCCCTGCTCATGGAGCTGCCCCCTGTAGCATCTCTCTGTAAACTCTGCCTGCCTGGGCAGCGCCTGGGACCACCCTGTCTGTCCAGCTGGGCTGGTCCATCCCTGCCAGGGATGCGGCGCTGCCCCACCCCAGCCTGCCTGCCTCCCTGGCCCTGCGCTCCTTCGTCTCTCAAGAGCTTGAGCCCTGCACCTTGGCCAGGTGGCCACGCTGGGCATCTCTCCTGCATTGGGTACACCTTCTCAGAGCTGCAGGTCGTCCTCGGCCTCTCCCCAGCACCAGAACCGCGGCCCTACCGGCAGCCCCTAGACCGTGCACAGCCCACAGTGGCTCCCCCACCTTTGCACCATGCAGCCTGTGTGAGGAGTTGCTGTGCCGGGATCCGCGCCTCCGGAGGTGGGAGGGAGAGGAGGGCTGAGGTCGTCACCGAGGGGTGGGGATGGCAGGCAGACACTCCAGGTTAACCACAGCTACCAGCTCTGATGGCTCGTTAGGTTCCAGCCTCCGCCTTAGGCTCGTTAAATATGTTACCTTTGTAAATCCTCATAAGCAACCTGAAAGACTATTCTTATCCCCATTTTTGAGAGGAAGAAACTGAGGCCCTAACTTCAAACAAGAGCATCCCTCTGGGAATCATGCGGTGCAGAGGGTGGCGGCCCCAGCTCCTCGGCTGTCGGCCAGCTGCCCTGTCCAGGCACCGCCAGGCACAGACCCAGGCTTCTCCCCGACCTGCTGCCAGTGAGACTCGCAGGAGGGAGAAAAGGACGCTGACTCCGAGGGACAAGCTGGAGGTCCCCGGTGTGCCCGACTCAGACCCACTGGGCACCAGGCCCCAGCACGACACAGGTCTGCACATGTGCTTTCCCAGGAACATTTGGGGCCGGAGAGATTAGGGGCCACCAGCCGCAAATGCAATCACTAAAGGGTTCAGCCAAAGGAGGATTAGCCAGGGATTTGGAGGAAGTTTTTCACAAATCACCGTGGCTCCCGGAGGTGAAGATTACTTGGGGATCGGAAGAGGTCTTGTTGGATGAGCAGGATCAGACAGGAGGACATCGTGTGCTTGCTTTCCTGGGGTTCCCAGCACCCCCCAGAGAGCCCCAGACTGAGCCTCATGGCAGTGGGGACCTTGGCCGATGGGATCCTCCCTGGAGACTGGGCCCTGCAGGCAAGCATACCTGCTTGGGGTCAGGGCCCTGGCTTCCGGTCCCTTCTCCCCTCCTTGGGCCCCACTGTCCTCATCCACCACGTGAGGCTCCTGCAACCCACCAGCCTGCCAAGTGCAGCGGGCAGGTGCCCGGGCTGCGTGCAGGGGGGCTTTCGATTATAGGCTCTGCTCCATTATGGGTCCTCCTGCCTGGGCCCGTCACTCCTCCCCTGCACGAGGCAGGTGACTGAACCTCCCCCCATACGAACTTACAAGGGTTAAAGGAAGGTGTTTATGAGGTGCCCTCATGCACCCAGCATGGTAAGAGCTCAATAAACAGTCTGTGGTTACTGTCACTCAAGAGTCCCTGACAGCACTCACATTACGAGAGGGCTCTGGTCCATGGCCCCATGCTGCCACCTGGCAGTCACAGGGAGGAAAATGAAACTGACTGAAGAGGGTGAGGGAAATAGGATGTGGAGTTCTTACCAAGGCACTGTCCTAATGCCTTACATGGATGCTCTCACGTGAGGACAAGATACCTAATAGCTCATATTAAATAAAGTGGTACTGCTATTTATGTGACCAGAAACATTACCTGTGTCATTTTGCTTAATCTTACAACACCCGTTCGGGTAGAAATTTACTTCCGCCACTAAATAGATAAAGGACAAGGTTCAGAGATGTTAAGTAACTCCCCAAGGTCACACAGCAAGTAAACGTTGGAGCTAGAATTGGAACCCTGTTTAGAGCCGATCTCATGCTTGTTTGAGCATCATGTGCTTCCCCCAGAGAAGCTCTAGATCCTCTCATAGGGGAGGGGGATTGACAGGGAGGACAGGTGTGACCATGGAGGGGGACTCAAAGAGAATCAAGCTCTTTGGTCAGGAAGCAACCACTTTTATCCTGGATCAGATACTGAGAGCAAAGTCACAGCCCTGCAATCTCTGAAGTTATCTAAGCACTTTGCAAACAAGTGTTCCATTCCCACAAAGGTGGGCACAGAAATGGGGATTCAAAACGCAGAGCCTGGAAGGAAATGCACATCTCTGGGAACCATGATTAAGGAGACTTCTTCATTTTCATCTTTACACTTTGTGTGTGTTTTATATCTCTCCCAGTGCATTTGAACTACACTGAATAAAACGTAATATCACAACAGGAAGGAGCTTAGAGATTGTCATGCTCATAGTGGGCACTCAGTAGTGTATTCAGTGAAAGAAGGAAGGAAAGAATCCAGTCTGGGGAAACTGAGGCACAGAGAGGAGGAGAGGTGTTCCCAAGGTCACACAGCTACCACACAGTTGGGTCTAAAATTTGGGTCTCTGGGCACCCACCTGTTCTCTTTTCTATTCCACTGAATGGTACCCAGAGTGTCCGTAGAGCAGAGGAAGTGGAGGGGAGGCCTGTGTGTCAGGTGAGGGTACTGGGGAGCAAGTACGGGCTTCAGAGCAGGGGAATGGCCCGCCAGATTTATGCTTTTTCCAAATAGCCAGTCCCTTCTGGTTCCTTCTGTTGGCTATGAGGTTTATCTGGAGAGAGGGAGAGAGGGAGGGACTGAACTTACAAATCCTAGACCTGGGCCTGTTATCATATCCAGCCCTGGGCCATATTTGCTGCCCTGTCTTCTGATTTATTAACACTTGGCTCAGTCTGGTCCTTAATTCTTACACCTGTCCCCACGCCCCCAGAGGGCTCCCTGAGGGGGACGAGGTGGCAGAGATGAGCACTGCTCTTCTTCCACTGTCAGGTCCTCCTGGGTCTACACTGAGCTTACGGGGTGATATCTCCCCTCATTCAGCTGCCAGGGACCCTGATGACTGCCAAATCCTGGGCTAGGCCCTTTTATAACTTATTTAACAATCTCACAACCACATTAAGAGGCAGTAATTTGGGGGACTTCCCTGTGGTCCAGTGGCTAAGACTCCGTGCGTCCAAAGCAGGGGCCCCGGTTCAATCCAAGGTCAGGGAAATAGATCCCACATGCCGTAACTAGAGATCCCACATGCCGCAACTAAAGATCCCGCGTGCCGCAATGAAGACCCGGCGCAGCCAAATAAATAAATAAATAAATAAATAAATAAATAAATAAATAAAAGAGGCAGTAGTTTTTTTTCTCTTTTAAATAGACTAATTTGTAGAGCAATTCTAGGTCCACAGAAAGACTGAGGGGAAAGTATAGGGAGTTCCCATATACCCCATGCCCACCCACCCCTACCCCCTGCCCCCTGGTGGGAGGCATCCCCCCACCAGAGTGGTACATATGCTACGATCAAAGAACCTACACTGACATGCCGTTATCACCCAGAGCCCACAGTTTATGTTAGGGCTCATTCTTGGTGCTATAGTTCTATGGGTTTATGTCACTGAGCAGGACCCCGTGAGGCCTTCCTGGGACGGACCCCTCACCAGGACAGACCCCTCGCCTATATCCTCTGCTTTGGCCCCTCTCTGAAGGACCTAGATAATAGCATCTCACATGCGCTTCCTGAGTTGGTTTATAGATGCTAAAACCCTCACCAAAGGGAAGACGTTAACTACTTGATGAGCACGTGGCCCCCAGGCCTCCTGGAGCCTGGCCCTCCCCCGGCAGGGGCTCTGAACCAGGAGCTGCTCCCCCTCCCAAGGCCATGAGCACAGCTTTGGAGTTAAGACCCACACGTGCCTGAATTTCAGCTCCGCCCCTATATCTGTGTGGCCTTGGGCAGACCCCCAGCTTCCTGCCTCCTCATTGTGGTGTTAACCCTTGCAGGCGGGTTTAAGGATTGGAGCATAGTTCCTGGCACATGGTAGGTGCTCAAAAGCTGGTGGCTCTTATTCCTGCGCCAGATGGGATTGCCTGGCAAGCTCTAGCTCGGAAATACCTCCTGTCCAGAAAATATGCCTAAAGGACTGCCAGGTCAGGGGGCCAGGGGTCCTGGAGCCCATCTTCCAATTTTCCAGCTGACAAATAGGAATCAATTCAGCCTCTGTGAGAGCCATTACAACTTCATCACCCATGAAGCAGATCCATGTGTCCTATTTGATTTTCATTTCAGAAGCCAGGTATCAATATTGACCTTTCCGCGGGGCGCTGGGGCTGAGAGGACCTTGTTAGCGTGAAGTCCCCTTCCCCCCAGCAAAGGCCAGGCAGCTTCTCGCTTGCCGCTTCCAGCCCAGGGGAGAGGTTGGTGTTCCTTTCTCGGAGCATCGGGATTTCCGGGGAGTTTGTTCAATGCAGATTTCAGCTACCCCTGCCAATCTATTAAATTGGTACCTACAGAGGAGGCCCAGGAGCCTCTATTTTCACCAAGCTCTTCCAGTGATTCTGGTTTGGGAATCACTGCCTTAGAGCACCCCCAGGGCATCTGCCTCACTGTCGGTCTCTCTCAGGAGGAGAGCCCAAGAAGCAATGCTGGGAAGGTTTACATGAGTTCATGGAGGAGGAGGGTTGAAGGGAGGAGAGCAGGATCTCACTGCCCTTCACCCTTTACAGAGAGAGGCACCGTTAGCTTGCGGTAGGAGACTGGACTGTAGAATCACACACACAGCAGTCAAAACACCAGCCCAGCCACGTATATTAGCTGCATGTCCTTCTCAGGTTACTGCTAGCTTTCAGTACCCTCTTAACATTAAAATGGGAATTCTATTATCTATTTCAAGGAATTATGCTTGAGATTACGCTAGATTCTTGATGGAAATGCAAGCACAGGGCCTGCCATGGAATAGGTGTTCCTGTTATCAATTTGTTGCTTTTAACTCCAAATTCACCATTCCTTGCCTTGCTTTGTAATACTGCAGTTGGACCTTGTCAACACTTGTCCTTTACCAGATAGACAGTAGAGGGTGCTAGGGGGACACCGCAAGGCACACAGAGGAAGAGCTCCCCTTCCTGGCTCCAGTGTGCCTTTTCTCTTCCTGCAATGTGACTGCCAGCGCATCTAGGCTCTCTCACCCAGTGGTGAGAGGAGTTTTTTCACCTCTCAGTGGTGAGAGGAGAAAAACTCAGGGAGTTTTTCTGGCTCCCAGCAGGGGTACCTCCTGTGCTTCAGCTCCAGTGGGCTGGAGCCACACTCTCTCCAAAGTGGTCTGAATCTCATCCAAGTTCTTCCTTCCATCATTGGGTAATCTCCCTTATCCTTAGAGGTAGCAGCTCCTTCCTGCATTTCCTATTCCTGTATTCCTTAGAGTCCTCTATTGCCCCTTTTAGTAGGTAACTACCCTTCACTAGTTAATCATTCTTTATATTAAATTTTCCCTATTCAAACAGCTGGTATGATTTTTGTCTCCTGACTGGACCCCGATTAATACAGAGTAGGTGTTTTAAAATGATAGCTCATGTGCTCTCCATCTCCAAAAAAGTGTTTTTACATACGCTCTTTAATAGCCAAGGAAAAATTGTCACATACCACCAGAAGCTGTGGCAACTCTAGAAATTGCATCCCCAACCTGAATGAATGACTTCCCTCTTCAAGGGGTTCCTGGGTGTTACCACTGTACACTTCTTGGGGACAGTCTAGGGAAGCCATAGGGAGTGATGGTGACATGAACACAGCCATATTGGAAAGCACCTCGGTCTTCTGCGGACATCATGCAGCACTCAGAGATTACACCTGGAGAAAGACTAGTAAATACAGACCGGAAACTAGTGATAAGGGACATGGCTCAAGAGGCAGGAAGCCCAGCTCTTCTAGGGTAAGAATAATGTGATACTCAGGAAAGACCCAAAAAGCTCAGCCTCTGTGTCTTCAGCCATCCAAAATATCATGAGTGCCTGGGGGGAGGTTCAGAAGCTTCAGCACACAACCCTCTTTCTCCTCTTTGCAGCTTGCGGGGGTATCAGTATAGGGAGGAAAGTGTATTAAAAAGAACCCATCTAGGGCTTCCCTGGTGGCGCAGTGGTTGAGAATCTGCCTGCCAATGCAGGGGACACGGGTTCGAGCCCTGGTCTGGGAAGATCCCACATGCCGCGGAGCAACTGGGCCCGTGAGCCACAACTACTGAGCCTGCGCGTCTGGAGCCTGTGCTCCGCAACAAGAGAGGCCGCGATAGTGTGAGGCCCGCACATCGCGATGAAGAGTGGCCCGCACTTGCCGCAACTAGAGAAAGCCCTCGCACAGAAACGAAGACCCAACACAGCCAAAAATAAAATAAAATCAATTAATTAAAAAAAAAAAAAAGAACCCATCTACATTGTTTTTGGGGATACATGAACCCTATGGGTCCCACCAATAGGGCAAGATTCTGGTAGCAGGTGAAGTCCTCCCCACAGCCAATAGAAAGCTGGCTCAATGAGGTTTCCTTCTGGCTGGTTCTGTTACTTTTTCCCACCTCAGCAGCTGGCAGCCGGGATGGAGTCAGGCCTTGGATGGAACATCTGTGGTCAATGGTCTGGCTGTCTCAAGGAGGTGGGTGTGTGGCAGGACCGTGCATGATCACGTGGGTGGGACCCCAGGGTCCTCGTGGTGAACTCGGGGCCATGCCTTCCCAGTAGGGACATCCTGCACACTGCATGGACCTAGGATCCCTGACTACACACCGTAAGTCGTGGAAGTCCAGAGAACAAGAAGTTGGAAGGGAAAGACTTAAGGACCAAACTCCCGTTTGAAGAAACTGAGGACGGTCAGACAGAGAGGCAGTGGCAAGACTGAGATTACAACCCAGGGCCCTGCATCACTCCCACTCACTGAGGGTTAATGCTGCCCCAGGAAGGATGGGGCTTTCGCAAGTGCCGAGAAGCAGGGCT
This sequence comes from Balaenoptera ricei, assembly GCF_028023285.1. NCBI lineage: Eukaryota > Metazoa > Chordata > Mammalia > Artiodactyla > Balaenopteridae > Balaenoptera > Balaenoptera ricei. The sequence goes on along the minus strand of NC_082651.1, from coordinate 78,386,664 downwards.
GGGCTGTGATTAGTGGAGATGGCCACGAGGTGTCACTGTCTCACCACCATCCGTGGCTGCACTGTGGCCTGGATTCCACCTTTCCAGGGCAGTGTCAAAGCTAATGACCAACACTGGGTGAGTGAAGCGGCACTGTTTTTTCATTCCATGCATACGGTTTTTAAAAAAATGTTTTAATTGAAATATGGTTGATGTCCAATATTATGTTAATTTTCAGGTAAACTACAAAATGATTTGACATTTGCATACATTATGCAGTGATCACCACAGTATGTCTAGCAACCATCTGTCCCAAAACAAAGTTATTACAATATTATTGACCATATTCCTTATGCTGTAATATACAGCGAAGAGGCTTTTGAAATTTCCATCGCTGAAAAATCATAAAAGGAGTAGTACCTCCCACGCTGAGGGGAAAGACCACTGCTTATTTCCCTAGAGAGTGGGTCCCAGTAAGGGCTGTTGCTCCTGCATTGTTAGGGGCTCTTTTTTCCTGCCTAATTGCTGTCTCTTCATGATGATCGTGGCTTAGAATCCTTAGGCTCTGGCTCCCCAAGTGTGTGCCGTGGAAGGGACCTCAGAGACCTCCAAGGTCAGCCCCTTCATTTTAAGGGAAGCCCAGAAAGAGAAGGCCATTCCCAAAGCACACACAGCTGGACAGAGGCAGAACCAGGACTTGAACCTGAGACTCCAGAGGCCTTGCCCAGCGCTCTGTCCACTCCACCATGCTCCCTGTCTCCACACTACACATGCTCAGCCATTCATTCTCTTAACACTATTGAGCACTTACTCTCAACTATTTTTCTTTTCTTTGTGCCTAAACAGAATTGGAAACTCTTCAAGACATAAGATGACACGGCATGTCAGTGATCCCATCAGAATGGCACACCTGGGGGTCAGTTTCCTTCCCTTGATCAAGAGTATTTACCAACTCAGAATTCTTCTCCATACCAGGAGCACTCCTATTTGAGTGAGATTTACATGAGTAAGATCAAATTCTACCTGGAAGTCGGGGGGTGGCGGGGAGGGGAGAGAGAGAGAGATGCAGTTTCTAAATGATAACATAGAGTCTAGTAAGTACTGACATAGCTAACAGAGTAAAATAAGTGAAACCTGATTTAGTGACGGAAACAGCGCACCATGGATATGGGTCTTTTAGACTCATGACTACATGCTTAATTTTTATGTCTTCTCTTCTAAATCAAGCCCTTATATATTAACTGCCACGTTCTCCTATCTAGCTTCCTTGAATCAACTCTCTTGCTTCTTATCTATCCCACACATTTTACTAACCTACCATAAACTCTGCTTTCATCATATCACTCCCTTGTTCAAACAATAAACTGTTATCTTCTAATATAACAAAACAAAACAAAACAGAGTATTTACCAATGTCATCCATTCTTTATGCCAAAAAAGGGCAGAAATGAGATGAGAATTCAAGGTCAGACAGAGGATGGGGCAATTCTGCAGAGATGGCAGCTCAGATGGCAAGCTCCAGCCAGGCTGGCTGGAGGCTCCTTGCTGAGCCCACACTGGGTACTTGAGTGGGAAGGAACCTTTGGAAGGTGGATGCTTCGAAGCTGCATCAACTGTGACCATCAGGGGGCAGTGTTTCACCACATCCTGCTCGGTTCCAAGAGACTATTTTCTGAGCACTGAAGAAAGTAAATCTTTTAAGGGAACAGAGGGGTGTTTAAAACAAGAGTCTAAGTGTGGAAAAAAAGAAAGATGTATCAGTCTGGACTTGAAATTGATCCCTGAATGCAGTCATTCTATTGTTTTGCCCGTGTCTTCTCTTAGTCGGCAGTTAAACAGTTGCCACAGCTATGAAGTTGGAGAATTATGTCTCCTTGTCGAGCCCCTTTCACATGGCCCTCCTCCCGTGGTCCAGAGCTGTTCATAACCTTCGAAACCCTCTGGGGGCATTCGGTAGTCTCAGAAAGAATGGTCTAGAATCTGGCTAGGGATGCCGCAGCCTGTGCAGCCTCAAGCCCATCCATCTTCCTCTCCACTGTCCTCCACCTGGCTGGAAAGTTGGCCCGCCTGCCCTTTCTGCATCTAACTGCTCAGATTCAGGCATCACCTGCTCTGCTGCAGCCCAGTGTCACTGCTCTACTCATTACTGACCACTCGCTGGGATATTAAGCACTTTTGGCTTGGCTGGGGGATGGTTAATCAACAATGTTGCCAGAGAGATGGATTCTTCCAGGATTACTGCTTAATTAGCTTGTTTAGAGGTAAAAATCAACTAGGACATCAGTTCTCTGCGAGCTGGAAGGAGGGGAGCAGTGAGCTGGGAGGTGGTGGGGAGGGATCTCAGCCATCCAGGGCAGCAAGCGTGGGGCTGAGGGGGTAGGGGAGGGGTGGCGGGAGGCCTCTGACCAGAGCAGACCTTAAGCTTGAATTCATCAGGCATTTCATAGCCATCCTGGTTGCTGCAGCCCAGAGCGTTTCCACCATTCAGCGGAGCTGCAAAAGCAGTGAGTCCTGAAAAGTCACCTGAGGACCACAATTATCACTTGAGAGCTTTAAAAGAAAAAAGCAGATTCCCAGGTCTAGCATCAGACTTTCCGGATCAGAATTTCTGAAGTTTTTTAGAAAAGTTATTCCTAATTTTTATGCACAATGAAGTTTGAGAGCTACAATTCTGATTGGTGTCGGGCAAGTCAGCATTTCCACTGGCAACAGATTTCAGATGATTGGGGCTATGGCCACCAGCCCCATCAACGTCCATAGACCCCAGTCTTCCTTCTTCTGTTTTTTTTTTTAACTTTTTATTTTATATTGGAGTATAGTTGATTAACAATGTTGTGTTAGTTTCAGGTGTACAGCAAAGTGATTCAGTTATACATATACATGTATCAATTCTTTTTCTTAATTTATTTATTTATTTTTGGCTGCATTGGGTCTTTGTTGCTGCACAGGCTTTCTCTAGTTGTGGCAAGCAGGGGCTACTCTTTGTTGCGGTGCGCGGGCTTCTCATTGAGGTGGCTTCTCTTGTTGCCAAGCATAGGCTCTAGGCACGTGGGCTTCAGTAGTTGTGGCACATGGGCTTAGTAGTTGTGGCTCGCAGGCTCAGTAGTTGCGGCGCACGGGCTTAGTTGCTCCGCGGCATGTGGGATCTTCCCGGACCAGGGATCAAACCCGTGTTCCCTGTGTTGGCAGGCGGATTCTTTGCCACTGCGCCACCAGGGAAGCCCATATATGTACCTATTCTTTTTCAAATTCTTTTCCCATTTAGGTTGTTACATAATCTCCTGATTGCTGTCTTGCCCTCAGTCTCTCCTATCTTATTTGTCTGTATTGCTCCCTGCCATGCCTCATTTGTTTGCCCCCCGTCTGTCTGAATCATCCTCCCCGCCAGTTCTCCATCTCCATCTGCTTGTCGTTCTCTCTCCCCCCATTCTTCTCTTTCCCCTGTGCTGACTATTGTCTGTTGGCACCTGACACTCTTTATACCCCCTTTCTATACCCTCTCCCATTTGGCAGGGGCTGGAAGCCTGAGAACTACCTTTAGAAGAGTCCCAGATATATTTTAAGTCCCACCAGTGAGATGCACTTATGATTTGAAAGGCAGCAGAGAGGCAGAGCCTTATTATTCTGCCTCTGGCAGGGTGGGCAGACATGTGGGCTTCAGCAAATGTGAGGTTTTGTCCTGCAAGTCACCTGCTTAGGCCTGCAGGCAACTGTGACCGTCTCTGGCCGCTCCCTGTCGTATCTGGTGAGGGCGGCGGTGGTGGCAGCAGCTTCTTGGTTCTCTGAAAGCTAGTGGTGAACCTGGGAGTCGGTGGTGATTGTGTCTGGCTTGTGCTCCTCCAGCCAATCCAACAACTTTGTGAGCAACTCACTCCCTGTGTTAAATACGTCCTTTTTGATATACCTTGAGCGGTTCCTATTTTCTTGCCTGATGCTGCCTGATATACTCTCTGTTCCTCCCTTCCACTTAACCTTTTCTTCTATTCCACACTCTCTGCCCTTTCCCTATTCCCAGCCCTTCCTCCTAACTGGCTATTATATGAAACTGAAAGTTTTAAATGTTTAGATTTGGATAAGTTATATTATCTCCATTCTTAATTTAAAACATAGGTGAGTTGAACATTTTTTGAGGTTGGAAAACCCCTCGTTGAACTGAGTTGGCTATATCTGAGGTCCTCCTGGATTCTGTCCTAGTGGGTCAGGGCCCTTGATGGAGCACAGGTGATGGGGGAGGGAAGAGGGAAAGCACAGGCATGACATGTGCTGCACTGTTCCACTGTAATCCTGCCTCTGTCCCCACTGGGCCTGGAGGTGGCAAGAACCAAGGAACCTATTTCTGTTCTAGGGAGAAGCAAGACTGATGTCACCACAAACCACTGGGTTTGCATGTAGAGCTGCTCTCTGGGCCTGGGTTTCCCCGGTGTGTGTGTTTGTGTACACATGTGCACTTTCAGATGCCCACTCTCACCAGGGTAACCTCCAGCTCTGGGGAAGCAGGCCTGTCCTTTGTGTTCCTCCACTTGGGGGCTCCCTAGGCCCAGCTGCTGCAGAGGGCACAGTCACTGAGTCAGGGGACTTGGGTTTCAATGCATGTGGCTGGAGCAGCAAAGTGTGCAGGTGTGTTGGACTTTCTACCTGGAGGTACAGGTGAAGGTCATCTCTGAGTCCTGCCAAAGAAGCCCATTCATTTTTTTGAGCTGTCCATTTTTTAAAGCAGAGTCTGTGTTGACCAGTCGGGACCAGTGTTTTGCATGCAGAAAATCTTACGTAAGAGGGCAGTCTGATAGCCCAGGACTTGGGGTCTTCAGGCATTAGCTCTGTCTACCTCTGAAGTCCATGCTGATAACCATGGCCATCTATCCTGGTTAGCCAAGCACAGGGCCAGGAGGCCCGATGACGTGGCCCAAGCTATGCTGTGTGTCTGACCCTGCTATGCTACTGAAATGATTGCAAACACTTTGAAGCAGTTCCTGTGAGAGGCAGGTCAGTTGGCCGTGTGTTTGTTCCGTGTACCAGGATGCATCCACTTCCAAATGCTAATTTAGTACCTGAGTATGGGCGTTTGCATGATGGCGCACCCCTGCCCATGCCATCAACCTTCTGATGGTTTCTTCTCAGAAAGGTCACACTCTGGCAGTTTCTTGCCCTCCTGTTCTCTTGACACACGCATTTGCTAGGATTCCCTCACTGGAGAAATGCTTCTAGGAATGAGTTCTCAAATGTCAGTCTCCTAAGCGGGGTCTGGCCTGGTCACTCTCTGGACGCTCTTCTGTACTCTGGTGAGGCATGATCTTTTAGAGCTCTCTGATGACCATTTTATGGATTAGGAGCGAGGGAGGCGTCCACCTTGCTGGCTGGATTTCCCCTTCCCCAAAGGTCTTTTTCATCCAGAACTAAGATCCTATTTGTCACAGAGTTGAAGACCTTTATTTTGCCACCTGGCTGTGAAACAGGATTCAGATATCGGAGAGTATGATTAATTCTGCAAACACCCAACGGACCGTTCCCATGTCACGCACAGCACCCTGTGGGTGGGCAGACTGAGAAATGACTGGGTTGATGGGAGGGGAACCGAGATGCAGCTTCTCCCCTGCTTTCCCATGAGGGATCATCTTCTGCTTCATTCTCCTGGGATTCCAGGCTGGGGTTCTGAAGTATTCAGATGACCTGTTCTATGACCTTGGGCTAACCAGAGATTGACCCAGCTGAGGACCTGGCCCAGGATCCTTGAAGGTGGCTTTGACTATGTTCCAAGCAGGGCAGGCTTTGATGTATCGCACCTACGGGGGCAGCACAGCCCAATGGAACAAGAGCCAGACTCTTGAGTGATCACTGGGAATTTGTCCTAGAGAAAGACACAGATGCTCAAATGCAAAAGGTCCAGGGTGAGTAAAGAAGCTTTTCCTTCGAGTGACTACAGAGGCCAGGCCCCATTCCCACAGATGCTGTTCAGGTCCACCAGACAACAGAGGGAGCACTTGTACCACCTACTGGCAAGGCTGGACCAGCTCCATCACACCCATGGCTCCAAAGGATGAAAATGTCCCTACTTTATTCTTCAAAATTCCCCAGAGGCACCCTACCCACCTACTCTGCCCTGTCTGAGCACAAACCATAGTCCATTTAGCACCTGAGTGCCTGCAGCAAAGTGGAGGGAAAGTCAGTTCCTCTGACCCCTTGGACAGGATGGAAGGGCTGAGAAGAGGGGCAGCTAGAATAACTACAACTCTGTCCTCTGGTCCAGCTGAGCTCTGGTCTGCTGGCTGTGGACCCCTGGGGAAGAGTGGCTTTTCTCAAGGGCTTGTCTCTTGGATTCAAGTGATATTCCTGCATAGACATTTTTTTCTACAACTATCATCAAACATCTTTCCTGCCTACCTGGTAAAGAAGCCACCTCAACTCTCCTTCTCTGTCTCCCTCCTCTTCTCTTGAGTCTTAAACTCTTGTCTCTCAGATTATTTGCTAGTTTGCTTATTTATTTTTCATAAAGGTCCCGCCCAAGGTACATAATTTAAAAATTTAAGACATTCATACAAAGCATGAAGAAAAAACAGCAGTCCCCTGCCCCATTCCTATCCAAAATTCCTCTCTCCAAACTCTTTCTTCTGAACTCTTTACTTCTAAATAATATTTTACATGGTTACCCCTTGACTTACCAATTTTAAATGGCTACTGACGCCTCATGATGGAAGATGGGGCTGGGGTGCTCCTAACCCCACTTTCATGCCTGTATCTTCTCTCCCTCCATTCTCTAATATATTATGTCACATTTTTTTGTTAAATCAATACTCAATTTTTATTTTATTCTGCTGAGTGAAGAAAAACTCTAGGTTCATATTTCCTTTCTTCTAGGAAGTCTTTGTTCTTCCAGGAGTTAACAATTACCTCATTTAAAAAATCTGCTTGGTCTATGTCATTATCCTAACAATTCTTCCAACCCTCCAGCAGAAATTCAAAATCCTTCTGAACACTATTTTCCCCATGATTAAGCGATTAGATAAAACTACTGGTTCCTTTTTTTCCATAGGTCACTTTTCCTGCTCCCTGCTGGGCTTCTGGCTCTCTTGTTCAGCTCTGCAGCTCTGGCCTTAGGACTTCTGTAGTGAGTGAAGGATATAGTGCTGGATGTCCTGTTTCCTGGATTCCAACTCTTTCTCCATCTTCATTTATATCCTTGGAGTTTTCATGCTATTGTCCTAGTTGGATACATTTCTCTTTAAAAGCTAGCTCTGGAAAGCTGCACATCCTAGGTGTGAAAGGTGCCTGGTAATCACCAGGTGTATGTTTGCCAAAGGAGGTGGGGAGTTTTCCTAACACCAGAGACAAATCCAGACTCTCAGCTCTCAGAAAGAATTTCTTTGGTCTGAAGGCTGGAGAGACGGATTTATTAGGATAGAAGCAGACCCACTCTTGTGAAAACTGCTGTTGGTAAATCAGCAGGATCAGGGCCACCGCTGCCCATATTTCACCCTCATGCAGAGTAGGAAGAGGTGGCTCATTCCTCCAGACACTTTATTCATGCATAGTGGGAAATTGTTCTAAACACTAACTTTGTTAGAATAAGGCACTTTACTGCCATATTGACAGTAGATCAACGTGAATGTAGATGACATCAGCTAGACAAACTCTCAGCAGGGTGTGACTTGCAGTGTACGAAACCTCTAGACTCTGAAGTCAGTTAAGCTCAACATAGCCTCAAATGTCCAAGGACCACACACCAAAGCACGGAGTATTAGCATTCGTTAAAGTAAGAATTCAGTATTTTTAAACAATTTTAACATAAACATTGCCCCCAGTGTGACAACCGAAGTGTTTGCTTTGTTCAAAAGAAACAGATATGATGAGAGGGGAGGAAGAGGAGTTGTCTGGTTGGTTTTAAGATCGTAGTTTACTAAGTCAGAGGAGAGCAGATGGGATGAAGATGAGAGAGAGGAACAGAAATGTTCTCACAATGGGAGTACACCCCAGCTTTCCTGGTGAGTCCAAGGGCAGGTAGAAGCTTCCTGTGCACAGTTTGTAGGAAGCAGCCCAGCAGGGGTAGACTGGGGAGGGGCTTCAGCAACCCCAAGTCTCTGGGGAGAAGCTCACATAGCTCATCTGGCAAGGCCTTCACTAGTTCCCGTGACTGCTTCCTGGCACGGAGGACCAAATGAGCGAGGCGAGGAAATCCGCCTCTGGATGGAGCGTTGGCCAACAGTGAACCTGGGAGTGATGGGAATCCTGGAAGAAAGTAACTTTGACTTTGTAATAGCAGAGTAAGGGAATGTTGGCCAGAGTTGAAATGTTTCTGGGACTTAGGAAAGCTGATTTCAAAAGAGTGAGAGGATCAATGGGTCAGACAATAGCCTTTATAAAAGAATATAGGTCATGATGTATTGGAGATTATAACAAGATAATGTTAACTATCTGCTCTCCAGTAATCCCAATGGGGAAGAAAACAGAAATAGCTGAAATAGCAGGAAGATGTGGGTTTAAGACAATATTGACAATATTTACAATTTTAACAATATTTACATCCCATTTACAAAAGTTGGGAGGAGAACAAAACAAAGGAAGACACAAACCTGAAAGGACAATTTCTTTCAGTCATTTTGGAAATCGTTACTGAGTGGTTTCTCCACATGCTAAGGAGATAGCAACAAATAAGACATACCTAGGCTTACAGTGTAGCAGGGAATACAGACATCAAGAAAGTAATTAAAAGTGTGCTGACTTAGCAAACTACAAATACAGAGTAACTTCCTCAACTTGACAAATGGTATCTACAAAAACCCCAGAGCAGGACTTCCCTGGCAGTCCAGTGGTTAAGACTCTGCACTTCCACTGCAGGAGGTGCAGGTTCCATCCCTGGTCAGGGAACTAAGATCCCACATGCTGTGTGGTGCGGCCAAAACAAACAAACAAACAAAAAACAAAACCCACAGCTAACATCATACTTATTGGTGAAAGACTTGGGAGTTTTCTCCCAAGATCAGGAACACAAGAATGTCTGCTTTCTCCACCTCTACTCAGCATTGTATTAGAAGTTCTAGCCAGGACAGTTAGACAGGAAAAGTAAATAAAAGTCATCCAGATTGGAATGGAGAAAATAAAACTATCTCCATTTGCAGATGACATGATTTTATATATATAAAACCTAAGGAATCCCCTAAAAAACTATTAGAACTAAGAAATAAGTTCAGCAAGGTGGCAGAACATACAAAAATCAATTTTACTTCTATACATTAGCAATGAATAAGCTAACAGTGAAATTACGTATAATGGCACCAAATTGAATAAAATGCTTAGGAGTAAATTTAACAAAGGAAGTGCAGGACTTCTACACTGAAAACCACAAAATATTGTTGAAAGAAATTAAATAAGATCTAAAAATAATGGAGAGACAGCTCATGTTCATGGATCAGAAAATGTTATATTGTGAAGATGGCAATACTTCCCAAATTGATCCACAGATTTATGTGATTGCCATAAAAATCCCAGCTGCCTTTATTTTCTGCAGAGTTTGTCAAGCTGACCCTAAAATTCATATGTAAATGCAAGGAACTCAGTCACCAAAACAATCTTGAGAAAGAAAACCAAGTTGGATTTATCTCTTGTAAAAATAAAATACAGTGTGTGTGTGTGTGAAGAAGAAAAAAAAAAAAAAAAAAAAAAAAAGAAAACCAAGTTGGAAGACTCACACTTCCTGATTTCAAAACATACTACAAAACTATAGTAATCAACAGAGCGTGGTACTGTCAAAAGGACAGACATTAAGATAATGGGATAGAATTTAAAGTTCAGGAATAAATCCTTCCATTATGATAAACTGGTTTTTGGAAAGTGTGCCAAAACAACAAAATGGGGCAAATAATAGTCTCGTTAATAAATGGTGCTGGGACAACTGGATATACAGGAAAAGAATGAAGTTGGACCCCTTACATCACACCATATACAAAAATTACCTCAGAATGGATCAAAGACCTAAATGTAAGAGCTAAGCTATAAAACTCTTAGGAGAAAAACATAGGAGTAAATATTCATGATCTTGGGTTAGACAATGATTTCTTAGATACAATACCAAAAGTGTAAGTGACAAAAGAAAAAATAGATAAGTTGAACTTTATCAAAATTAAAAACTCTGAAAATGGTATCATAAAGAAACTTAAAAGACAACCTGAAGAATGGGAGAAAATTTTTGCAAATCACATATATGATAAGGGACTGGTAACTAGAATATATATATAAAGAACTCTTACAACTCAGAAACAAAATGATAAATAACCCAATTTTAAAAACAGACAAAGGATTTGAACAGACATTTCTCCAAAGAAGATATACAAATGGCCAATAAACAACAAAAAGGTACGCAACATCATGAGCTATCAGGGAACTGCAAATCAAAACCAAAATGAGATATAACGTCATACCCTCTAGGATGGCTATAATAAAAAAGACAATGAAAAGTGTTGGCAAGATGAAGGAAATTGAAGATGATTTAAAGAAATGGAAAGATATCCCATGCTCTTGTATTAGAAGAATTAATATTATTTAAATGACCATACTACCCAAAGCAATCTACAGATTTAATGCAATCCCTATCAAACTACCCAGAACATTTTTCACAGAAGTAGAACAAATCCTAAAATTTATATGAAACCACAGAAGACCCCAAATTGCTAAAGAATCCTGAGAAAAAAGAATAAAGCTGTAGGTATAACCCTTCCAGACTTTAGACAATACTACAAAGCTACAATAATCAAAACAGCATGGTATTGGCACAAAAACAGACACATAGATCAATGGAACGGAAGAGAGAGCCCAGAAATAAACCCACATACCTATGGTCAATTAACCTATGACAAAGGAGGCAAGAATATACAATGGAGAAAAGACAGGCTCTTCAACAACCAGCACTGGGAAAACTGGACAGCCACATGTAAAACAGTGAGATTAGAACATTCGCTCACATAAAACTCCGAGAAGAGAACATAGCCAGAATACTCTTTGACATAAATCGTACGAATATTTTCTTGGATCAGTCTCCTAAGGTAAAAGAAATAAAAGCAAAACTAAATGCTTTTGCACAGCAAAGGAAATGAAAAGATAACCTATGGAATGGAAAAAATATTTGCAAATGATGCGACTGACAAGCGGTTAATATCCAAAATATACAAACAGCTTATACAACTCAATATAAAAAATAGGCAGAAGACTTCAATAGACATTTTTCTAAACAAGACATACAGATGGCAAATAGGCACATGAAAAGATGCTCAACATTGCTAATTATTAGAGAAATGCAAATCAAAACCACAACGAGGTATCACCTCACACCTGTCATAATGGCTATCATCAAAAAGTCTACAAATAACAAATGTTGGAGAGGATGTGGAGAAAAGGGAACCCTTATACACTGTTGGTGGGAATGTAAATTGGTACAGCCACTATGGAGAACAGTATGGAGGTTCCTCAAAAAACTGAAGATAGAACTATCATATGCTCTAGCAATTCCACTCCTGGGTATTTATCTGGAAAAAATGAAAACTCCAACTCAAAAAGATTCATGCACCACAATGTTCACAGCAGCACTATTTACAATAGCTGAGACATGGAAGCAATCTAAGTGCCCATCAACAGACGACTGGCTTAAGAAGGTGTGGTATAGATACAATGGAATATTACTCAGCCATAAAAAAGAAGGAAATTCTGCCATTTGCAGTCATGTGGATAGACCTAGAGAATATTATGCTTAGCGAAATAAGTCAGACAAAGACAAATACTATATGATATTGCTTATATGTGAAATCTAAAAAATAATATAAATGTATGTATATGCAAAACAGAAACAGACTCACAGACATAGAGTCTGTGGTTACAAATTTGTGGTTACCAAAGGGAAGCGGGAAGTGGGGAGGGACAAATTAGGGGTCTGGGATTAACAGATAAAAACTACTATATACAAAATAGATAAGCAACAAGGATACACTGTATAGTACAAGGAATTATACCCATTATCTTGTAATAACCTATAATGGAATATAATCTGCAAAAATACTGAATCACTATACTGTACACCTGAAACTAACACAGTATTGTAAATCAACTATACTTCAATAAAAAAAAGTGTTGGCGATAACATGGAGAAATTGGAACTCTCATTTCCTGCTGGTAGGAATGTAAAGTGGTTGTAGCTGCTTTGGAAAACAGTTTGGCAGTTGCTCAAAATGTTATACATCAAGTTATCATATGATCCAGCAATTCCATTTTTAAGTATACAAATGAAGTGAAAACATACATCCATGCAAAAGCTTGTACACAAACATTCAGAGCAGGATTATCTACGATAGTCAAAAAGTAGAATCTACCTAAGTGCCCATCAACTCATGAATGGATGAATAAAATATGGTATACCTACAAAATGAAATATTATTTGGCACTAAAAAGGAATGAAGTACTAATACATGCTACCACCTGGATGAACCTTGAAAATATTATGTTAAGTGAAAGAAGTCAGTCACAAAAGACCACATATTGCATGATTCAAATGATATAAAATGTCCAGAATAGGCAAATCTATAGATTCAGAAGTAGATTAGTGGTCACCTAGAACCTAAGGGATGAGGCAAAAATAGGACTTGACTGCTAATGGGCATGGAGTTTCTTTCTGTGGTGATGAAAAATGTTCTAAACTTACATTGTAGTGATGGTTGCCAAGCTCTGTGACTATACTGAAAACCACTGAGCTGTGTACCTTAAATGGGTAAACTGTATGTTACGTGAATTATATTTCAGTAAGGCTCTACAAAAAGAAAGGAAGGAGTGAGCAACAGCAACAAAACAGTGTTTTGAATGTTATGATTGGGGAGGTGGTTTACATGAATAAATACTATGGAAACCCAATGGAGCCAAGACATGAAGGATCAAGAATGAGGTAACTAACCCAGGGCTGGGCAGACAGTAAAGGCAAAGGGCAAGGCTGGGAAAAGAATGAAACACTGAAGGAAATAAAAATATCTGATAAGGGGTTAATATCCAAAATATATAAAGAACTCATATGACTCAATAGAAAAAAAACCCAATCTGATTTAAAAATGGGCAGAGGATCTGAATAGACATTTTTCCAAAGAAGACATACAGATGGCCAACAGGTACATGAAAAGGTGCTCAACATCACTAATCATCAGGGAAATGCAAATCAAAACCACAATGAGGTATCACCTCACACCTGGTGGAATGAGTATCATCAAAAAGACAAGTGTTGGTGAGGAGGTGGAGAAAGGGAACCTTTGTGCACTGTTGGTGGGAATGTAAATTGGTGCAGCCACTATGGCAAACTGTATGGAGTTTCCTTAAAAAATCTGTAATAGGCTCTGGGTGTCCGCTCTCCAGAGGACACCAAACCAACTCCTAGGACCATCGGACACACCCACCACTGGAGTGGGCACAGCATGCCACCTTTTACTTGTGTCAAGGAAGACTGTGAGCTGTGGGTCTTGCCCTCAGAGGAGGGCCTCCCGTGACCAGCTGCCTGCACACTGTCCACTGACTGCCCAGCTGGTGATGTCCTTCTGCCTTGAAGCCTCGCTCAGTCCATCCAAAGTACTCCATGTGAACGGTGACCTCATCAAGAGCCCACAACATTGGATAACAACTCCTAATCATTCTGGACTCAGCTCCTAGGCTGTCTCCTAGAGAGACATCACAACTTCCAGGCCAACTTAGTTGTACCATCATCTTTGCATGAACTTCTGTGTTAGCCTTCACTACAGAGTATTGCAATTGATCTATTATATTCCGTATTTACATTTCTGTCTCTTTCACTCCATAGCAAGACCCTCCAGGGCAATGACCGAGTTTGATTTCCCTAAAGACCTGTATGTTCAGCTGTCAATGGGAGATCTCCATATGGGTGTCCCACAAGCACATCACCATATCCAAAGCTGAACTCATCTGAAGAACCCCCCTTAGTGTCCATACAGCACCGAAGCCTCTTTCATTGCATCTTGTATAGTAGAGTGTAGTTTCCTGTTATAAGACTATCTCTCCCACTAGACAGTGAGGAACTGAGGGCAGAAACCATGTGAATTTTATTTATCTCTGTATCCCTGGAGCCCAGCACAGTGCCCCTCATATAGGTGTTATTCAATAAATGGTCACTTAATTGAAAAAAAATTAATAATAGAACTATCATATGATCCAACAATTCTACTTCTGGGTATTTATCCAAAGAAAATAAAAACACTAACTCGGAAAGACACAGACACCTTCCTGTTCATTGCCGCATTATTTACAGTAGCCAAGACATAGAAACAACCTACTGATACATGTCCATCAATAGACGAATGGATAAAGAAAATGTGGTATACATATATACATACAGAATATTATTCAGCCATAAAAAAGAAGAAAGTCCTGCCATTAGTGACAACATGGATGAACCTTGAGGGTATTATGCTAAGTGAAATAAGTCAGAGAGAGACAAATACTGTATGATTTCACTTACATGTGGAATCTAATACCACAACTGAATTCATAGATACAGAGAACAGGAGGTAAGGGGGTTGGTCAAAATGGGTGAAGGGGTCCAAAGGTGCAAACTTCCAGTTATAAGATACAGAGGTTTTGGGGCTGTTAACATACAGCATGCTGACTATACTGTGTTGTAGATTTGAAAGATGCTAAGAGAGTAGATTGTAAAAGTTCTCATCACAAGAAAAAAAAATTGTAACTATGTGAGGTGATAACCAAACTTGTCATGGTAATCGTTTCACAATACATACATACATCAAAGCATTATGTGGTACGCCTAAAATCAACACAGTGTTAAATGTCAATTATATCTCAATAAAAAGAAACTTTAAAAAAGAATTCTAAATCCCTCCCTCATAACCTCCAGGCCACACTCTTTCATGAATGCCCCTTGTTCTACATGACTTGGATGAAATCTGCAGCATTGGCCTTGAAACTCATGGGCCAAGCAGCTGAGCCTTGGCTCACATAGAGAAGGGCTCTGTAATCTCTGGGGAGGCTGCCCCCAGGGAGAGAGTCTTGTGTGCAGTTCCTGGAGGGGAAGATGCATTGTGCCCCTGGGAGGAAATGATTCTAAAGCTGCGTCGTCTTACCTGGGCTCCGGGGTCTGCTCTCCTCCTGGCTTCAGTTGTGCATCACCAGGTTCATCCAGTCAGAAATAAGCATCCTCGTTACAACCCAACTTTAAACTAGTGAGCTTAACACAGAGCAGGGCAAATGGTACCCTCTTCCCTTGAAAGATCTCAGTCTAGTCTCATCAACCTTTTCCAGCTAATTCCAACCCAAGCAGGAGGTCTCGGCCCTCTATTACAGCATATCTTCTGCTGCTCCCTGAATAGCCGGGCACTGAGAGGGACAGCTGAGGTCAACCAGCTGGCTGGGCCAGGAGGCTCTTTCTAAAAACTCACTGGGAGTAAGTTTAATGTACAGTGAGCTCATGGGGCTTCCCTGGTGGCACAGTGGTGAGGAATCCACCTGCCAATGCAGGGGACACGGGTTCAAGCCCTGATCCAGGAAGATCCCACATGCTGCGGAGCAACTAAGCCCGTGCGCCACAACTACTGAGCCTGCGCTCTAGAACCCGCGAGCCACAACTACTGAAGCCCGTGTGCCTAGAGCCCGTGCTCTGCAGCAAGAGAAGCCACCGCAATGAGAAGCCGACACACCGCAATGAAGACCCAACGCAGCCAAAAATAAATAAATAAAATAAATAAAATTTAAAAACCAGTGAGCTCCGCAGGTGTTCCTTAGTTCCCTCTTGGATTTATGACTCCCACACAATCCTCTGCTTTATTAAGCTATTGGAAAAAATAAAATCTGTCTGCCAGGATCCTAAAGCAGCCTTGGCAGCCAGCAATATATAAAGGCAGTAACTGGAGGCAGGGGGGCTGGCAGCTTGGCTGGCCTTTGACAGACTGTTCAATAACCTCAGAGAGAGAAATGCCCCCTGGAATCAGGTGAGGAGAGGTAGCCTGGGGTTGTGCCCTGTCTCTGGGAGGGGAAGGTACCTCACTTCCATTTCTGTCAGGTAGAGTCCTTTTCCATCCTCGGAGAGGTTCTGGAACACTTCTAGGGTAAAGAGAAGGAGAAGAATCAGGACAGGCCTGGGCCCACGTGCGACGAAAGCCAACGTGGTGATTCTGTGCGAAGCCCTGGAGTGTGCTCGGCCTCCCCTCCATTCCAGCCAAATGTGGGACAGCTCAGGCTCAGCCCTCAAAACAGCCTCCTGACTGCTCGGCGCCACACGCCCCTGCCCCCTGCAGCTTCCTTGCACTTTGTACTCTCCACACTTGGCTGTGGGGATGCGGGGGCTTGTTTTAGCAGGTATCTCGGGGCACCTCCCTTGTCCAGCTGCGAATTCTCTGGAGCAAGACTGTGCCTCTGGCTTCTCCTTTACCCTCCCGGCGCTCTGCTCTCTCCACCTTGTTAACTGCCTGCCTCAGAGCTGTGGGGTTAGTGCCACATGGCAGGGGCGGTGCAAGGACGTGAGTGGAGGCCAGATCCCACTTCGACCTCAACCACAACAGCTCCATTTGGAGCTATATTGTGGCTTGGGGTTTCACGTGAAATGTCATTTTAAACAAAGGGGTGTGCTGCTAAAAAGTGTCAAAACCTCTGGCCTACATCGCTGGATTTCTGAGGCCTTGGGGGGGGACCTCCTGCTCCCACCTACTCGCTGTGTGTGCAACACTTCAGCAGCGATCAAACCATTCGTTGCGTGACTAAAGAATAGGTTTAGGGCTTCCCTGGTGGCGCAGTGGTTGAGAGTCTGCCTGCCAATGCAGGGGACACGGGTTCGAGCCCTGGTCTGGGAAGATCCCACATGTCGCGGAGCAACTAGGCCCGTGAGCCACAAATACTGAGACTGCACGTCTGGAGCCTGTGCTCCGCAACAAGAGAGGCCGCAATAGTGAGAGGCCCGCGCACCGCGATGAAGAGTGGCCCCCGCTCGCCGCAACTAGAGAAAGCCCCCGCACAGAAACGAAGACCCAACACAGCCAAAAATAAATAATTAAAAAAAAAAAAAAGATCACTCTTTAAAAAAAAAAAAAAAAGAATAGGTTTAAACTGAGGGGCCTATTCAGAGAGAGGGGCCACAGCGATTTAACTTTGTCCCTGAGAGAGGTGCTAGTAGGGTGATGAGGAAATGAGCCATCTGGGGTGGGGGAATGCCCTGGGGAGAAAAGGGTGCAGAAGGGAGGCTGGGGACTCCAGGCAACTACATCATCACACAGGCTAACGTTGGCTCTGTCCCTTGGGACGAGCCCAGGCCTGGGGCCGGAGCGCATTCCTGGTCCCCTCCTGTGTCCTTTGGTCACTGTGAAGGTCTCCAGGATGGCCCCAGGGTGACACTTACTTGTCACGGCTTCAAGCCGCATCAGGACGCAGACCAGGCTGGGGAAGCTGACCCCGCCTGTGCTGTCGCTATAGCGGAGTCTCATGACATCCAGCCGCTCATTGGTGACGGAGATCCCTGCGAGGAAGTCTGGGACACAGGGGGAGCCAGTGAGCGGGGAGGAGGCCGGGAGTTGGGGTGGTCCTGTCCTCAGAGCAGAGAGCTCAGGTGGTGGCCTCAGGTGGACGGGAGAGAGCTGCCTCACCCTCTTCGAGTCCTGTGATCGTGCATGTCTAGTTGTGAGCTCCAGGGGGGCACTGACCACAGAACCAACAACGGCAGACTGAAAACCAGGGGGGTCTGTGCACCCCGGTGAGCCAGCAGAACACTGTACACCAAACCATCCATCAAGGGGACAAGACTGGTGGCCTGTGGGCCCCATACAGCCAGAGACACGTTTGGTTTCTCCTGCAGAGCTAATAAAATGTGAATTTGAATGCCTTTAGATAGGGCATGCCTCTGCAGCTTGCATGTTCTCAAATTGCCTCCTCAAATCACATCAGCTCTGTTGCCCCTTTCAGTTACCGGACTGGCCCCTGCCAGCTTTTCAGCCAAATTCCAACTATTCTCTTTCTCCCTTTTATTATTCTGGAGTCATTAGTGAGGTTCTCCTTTAAAGGTTTCACCTTTCACTGGCCATTCAGTGGTTCTCAGAGTGTGATTCCCCAGACCAGGAGCTTTGGCCTCACTAGGGAACTTGTCAGAAGCGCCAATTCTTGAGCCCCACCCCAGTCCTCCTGAAGCAGAAATTTTGGGCAGGTGGTGAGGCTCACCATCTGCACTTTCACAAGCCCCGGGGGGTCCTGACGCAAGCGTGAGAACCACAGCCCTCGGCTGTGAAAACGTAAGGCGAGGAAAGAGGCTGGAGCCGGGGCGGGCGGCAGCTCAGGTTTCTACCCGCTCAACAGGCTGAGAGCCCCTGGGAGGGAGACCCATGGAGGCTGCCCTTCCAGCAGGCGACCTGCAGGAGCCTGATTTTACATTTTATTCAGGAAGGCGGCAATTTCCTGACTTACCCTTTTTGTGAGCCATTTCCCCCATGGGTACAGTGAGGATAATGACTCCTGTCCTTCCCAAGTTCCAGAGCTGTTGAGACAATCAAATGAGGTGACGTGAGTGCAAGTTCTTGCTGAAATATGAAGCATCTGCACCCTGCGGTGTTATTATCATTCTCCCAGGACTGAAAGCTCTTGCTTCCTTGAAGCAGACAGAGGCCATCTGATTTCACTTAGCCCCAGACCCTCTGTAAAGAGAGCACATCAGCCCACCTGTGGGTATTTAACCCTGATGGCTCGGATGCTGAGATGGAAGCATCTTCAAGGCAAGCTAGATTTCTGGTAGGGTACCAACCATGCGGGGTCATTTTTACACAATTAGAGCTGCGCTGGGGAGAGAAGGCAGTCAGGAGAATTGACTGGCAGGTGAGAACTCGGGCGGGGGAGGGTGGAGTCTGCGTCTGGAGCCAGGAGGCTCAGGTACCCAGTGCAAACCAGGGGAGGGCACAAATACTGTGCTCTGCTCTCCCCACCCCTGCCCAGCACCTCTCTACCAGCCTTGCCTACAGCATGCTGGGGGCGAGGGCAACACACACACACACACCCCACCAGTCATCACGGCTCAAAGGGTCGCCTGCTTTACCTGTGTCCTTTATGGCCTTCCACAAATCCGGGCTCGGGAAAACTCCAGAGCTCTTCCGGGAGTTCTGGAAAACACTCTGATATGGGAGAAAAAGCAAGAAGCCTGTGTGATCCCCAGTGTCCACCTGGAAGAGGATCTCCTGGGTAGCTGGGTAGAGGGAGGTCCCAATAAATCTCGTTCCCAGCCCTGGAGGCTGCTTCACTAAAACACGAGTGGGCCCAGCTCAGAGGTCGGCAGGGTGCATAGCTGAGGCCGGGGGGTGGGGAATGGGCTCTGCTTGACAAAGCTAACTGCCTGGCAGTCAGCTGCGGGGCGGCGGGTCCCTCTCCCAGGCCCGCACCTTCCCCCCACTCCCACAACCTGCTCTCCTTCCTCTTCCTCACCCCCTAGACTGGGCTCCTGCCACCCGCCCTGGGAGGCTTCTTGTTTTCCAGGGAGGTAGAGAGCTCTCTAGAGCTTGCCTAGGGTGGGGTTAATAGCACAGACGTTACAACCAAATCGCTGAGTATAAATCCCAGCTTGACTATTTACCAGCTGTGTAACCTGGGGCAAGTGCCCTAACCTTTCTAGGCCTCAGTTTCCCCCTCTGGAGCACAGGGCCAATTACAGTACGTACCTCACAGGTTCGTTGCAAGGAGTAAATGAGCACATCTTTATAAAGTGTTTAGGAGCGTGCCCTGCACGATAGTGAGTGCTGTGTAGGCAGCTCGGAAGGCACGTGAGCATTGCGCCTGGGACCAAGCACGGCCGTGGTGTGGAGTCACCTGAACACCCCGATTTTGTACAGGGCGGCTCTCCGTTTGCCCGAGACTTTTCTCCCTCTCCCTAATTCTCACTCTAACCCTCAGGCTCCTCCTGCTTCCTAGGTGAGGACACAGGTGGGTGAGTAACTTGCCTTGAATGAGGCAGGCAAGCACCGCAGGACTGAACCCGGGACTCCTAATGTTCGCCTAGGCTCAGCTGCTGCCCAGGAGCTGTTTTAAAGCAAAATACCCCCAAGCAGGTGTGCAGCTGAGGCAGATCGTGGGAGCCGATCACTGTGAAACAGCGGCTTAACAACTTTTTTCTGGCCTTAGTTGGCTTTTGTGAGTTCAGAGACTTAGCGTGTTCTCAATTAGGTACGGACTCATTCATTCAGTCATGCATTCGTTCGGTCGTTTGTTCAGAACTCTTGAGTGCCTTCTGTGTGCTGGACACTGTGGAAGGCCCTGGGGAAAAGGATGAATATGAGGGATTCCTGCCCTGGAGGACCCTGCAATCTAATGGGAGGACTGTCAGCCATTGCAGTGCCTGGTGAGAAACCAAATGACCCCAATCAGGGATTAGGTGATATAAATAAATAATATGTAAAGAGAAAGTGTTTTTATTTTATTGTTGTGGGTTCAAGTGTTAGGAGCTGAAGGGGGACTAACTGGGTCTTAGGGGGTCGGGCAAGGCCCCCAGGGGAGGCCCCGCGGGGAAGGAGTTTTGGGGCTGGACCCGCAGGCTGGGTGGGCATCAGGCAGGCTCTGAGTGCAAGGAGTCTCATAGCTGGGGTCCGATGGAGGGAGTGGGATGAGGGAAAGGGCTTCTCCTGGACCCCAAAGTGGGTCCCAACTCAGAGGATCTCATGTATAGCTGATGAGTTTCGACTTTGTCCTGAGAACAACAGTGGGGCCACACTGAGGCCACAGACCACAGCTGTGATTCTGATGTGTGTTCCGGCAGATGGAGAGGAAGGGGATGGGGTGAACCAGCGGCCTAGGGGATGCTGCGGTGGGCCTGGGGGGAAATGACGAGGGCAGAGCTAGCTGGAAGTTTTAGCTACAGTCACTGTGACCCGTTTCTCCTCCAGCCTCCTAGAGCCGTCCTCAGCCCGCCACCTGACCGGGCCTCGCCTCGTACCTTCTAGTGGTGCGTGTACAGCTCCCCAAGCAAAACAGGGGCCCTCCTTGAGGGTGGGGGTGAGGTTCCTCTTCTTTCATAGCCCTCAACCCTGGTGTAGGATCGGGCTACCCAGTAAACATATGCTAAACCAGACAGAATAAGAGTGCTCGTCAAAAGGGAACACGCAGGTACCTGGCAGTGAACAAGACGGCTCCACAGCCTTGAAAACTCCTCTTGGTCAAGCCGCCCGTTCACCTTCAGCTGGTGGGGAGTTAAGAGTCAAGCAGTCCTTCGTGCAGTGAGCGGAGGGGCTGCAAGGATGGAGCAGCTCCACCCACCACCGAGCAACACAGTCAGTCCAGTGTCACCTGGATGTGGCCCTACGCCAGCCGGCTCTCGCTGCATCTGAAAGGGACCTGGCTTAGATTTATTTCACAGTGAAAACAATCCATTGGAAGGAGAAGGCAGCCCTGAGAAGAAGAGCCAACATCACTTGCGCCCAGGGGAAGAGAGCGAGCCCCAAACACAGCCTTCACCAGTTGGGGTGGGGCCCCTGGCAGGGGGGAGTGGGGAGCAGCTGGGGGGAGGAGAGCGCCTTGCAACTCCGGAGGCAGCATGAGAGGTGAGCGCGCCCGCTAAGCGTGCGCCAGTGGATGCACCGCGCTCTGTGTATTCAAGTCAGCCCTGGTCACTCCATACGATGGGTTTCATGAAAACTAGTGAAAAGAATGGATCTCTGAGGAACTGGAGGGGAGCTGGTGGGTGAGCAAGAGGAAGGGTAGAAAAGACCTGTCTGCTTTGCAGGGGTCCTGCAGACATGACCTCCCCTAGGGTTGCCTGCCCCAGGACGTGGGGCTGCCGTGGGCCATTGGACTCATCCGCAGGGATGAGCAGTGTCTCTGGGTGATTCCAAGCCACAGCCAGCAGAGACAGGGCCTGACTGATGATTTCATCAGGAAGGCCTCTTGTTTGACAATGGCTGGCTTCACATCCCCAGTCGAGCCTTGTTAGGAGTGAAAGAGCCGGGGGATCCGTGTCACCCCAGGGAGACAGTGCACACCCGAGGGAAGAGCTGCAAGGCAGCAGCTGGGGGATACGCCCACGAGGCGCCAGAGGGGAGATGGGGCGGGCAGGGGAGAAACGGCTCAGGGGAGAGTGGAAGTCAGGACGGGAGGCAGGAGACCCGGGGCTGGGTTCCAGCCCTGCCACTTGTGGCCACGGAACGTGGGCAAGTCACTGCACTGTCCCAGCCCAGTCTCATCTGCAAGTGCAGCACAACAGTAATAATGGGGTGTAACTGTCGTGCAGACCGCAGAGTTTTCTACAAGTGTTGGTGGTTGTTATCTTTATTGAACTGGGGGCTTGTTGAGCAAGGAATACATAGTGAGGACTCCTCCAGTGGTAAGGAGAGGGGTGTAAGGAAGATAGTTCCCATTGGTGCTACAAGAAGGCAGTGAAGGATAATGTTAGAACACAGACTTTGGAGGCTGAGAACTCCAACTTCAAATCCAGGCACAAATTCTGACTAGCTGTGCGATCTGGGTTGAACCCTTGTTTCTTCCATTGTATCATGGGACAATACTTCTTATATCACAGGGGTTATTGCAAGAATTACAAGGAAAAAAATATCTATCAGTAAGTTCTTGGCACGCGGTAGACGCCTGATAGGTGGTAAGTTTTGTTATTGTTGCTGTGGTGGTTCTGGAGAGCGAGTTGGTACAGAATCCCCAGAAGCCCAGGCTCTTTGGTGAGCCCTTAGAACCAAGAAAGAAAATAATGAGGGTGAGAAAAGTGTTCCCCAATGTCCTAAATAGACCCCAGGGGAAGCCCACGAGTAGACAGGCGCTTAGAGCTGGGGGAGGGGGGATGACTGCAAAGGATACATCCGTCAGAGCCACCATGCTCCGGAACTCATCCAAAGAGAATGTGTCCCCTGGAGGTCCTGAGGGGGAGAACAGGAAGGACTGAAACGTCAGAGAGGGTGGCATAGGACTGGCGTGGCCATGCGGATGGGGTTGGGGCCAGCAGGTTCTTACCTTTTAGGAATTCCTGGTTGAGAAGCCTCTGAACCTGGGTAGCATCAATGTCCAGCCCCTGATCCAAACGAGGAAGGGATGCAGGAATCACATCGGTGCCCAGGAGCAGAGGGGCACACCTGCCTGACTATAAAAGCACTGGGATTTCTGAGCACTTGGTTCCCATCTCACCTTTGCCATGAAGCCTTCCCTCCCTCCCTCCCTCCCTCCCTCCCTCCTTCCTTCCTTCCTTTATTTTGGCTGCGCAGCGTGACTTGTGGGATCTTAGTTCCCTGTCCAGGGATTGAACCCGCACCCTCAGCAGTGAAAGCGTGGAGTCCTAACCACTGGACCACCAGGGAATTCCCATGAAGCATTTCCTGATTGCTCCAGGCCCTGGTGATAACTCCCTTCCTGAACATCTGTAGTGCTGATTACTCCTGACATTTGATACCTGGTGTGGGTCACCTTGCATTTCTCTCTTTATTCATTACTGGGCTGAAAGCTGTGTTTGCTTCCTCCCCACCATACCTGGCACTGGGGAGCCCCTCAGAAGTATTGTTGAATGATCAATTCAGCCCTGCAGGTGTGTTCCCCCATCTGCTTGCAGAAAGGAAGTGAGAGAAAACATGACGTGTGTGTGTGTGTGTGTGTGTGTGTCTGTGTGTGTGTGTGTGGTGAGGGGAGATAAAAACACCAGGAATCCAGGCTAAGACAAGTTGCTCTAATTGAGCACATAACGTAGTATTAGTCTTCACAGCCACGGAAGGAGAAAGGGAGACATCACGTTTTTCCTTGGATAAAAAACGGGAAGCAGCTGAGGTTGAGGGGAGAGAAACTTTTCCTGGCCTGAACTTCTGAAGGTGTTAACCACCTTCACTTTTCTGTTGGGGACACCGACCAGTTTTATGGGCAGCAGATTCTGTGACGATTCGACAGAGAAGCAGAGCTGTTCTCCACGCAGCTGTCTCTTTCACCCAGCCTGGTAAAAAGCCGAGGGCATGATGGGACATCACCACCCTGGGGAAACTTTTCCACAGGAGGAGCTGGAGTGAGGGCTCCCAGCAGGTGGCTTTGTAGAGTGGCACTAGGTCAGGCGGAAGGAGGTGCCTCTTTGGGGTCTTCTGAGAACGAGCACCACACAGACAACAGATAAGCAGTCCCCAGGGTGGCCTCACCACCCAGAGCAGAAAGCAAAAGCAGCCCTACAGTTTGTCCTTACTGGAGTCCTTTAGCTGGAAAAATTACCCCCAGTGATGTCACCAGTGCAACACATCCTGCCAGCATCTGAAGTTGGCCCTCAGGTCATCCCTCCAACGTCTCACTCGGTGGTTACATCAGGGAAGTTGGTGTTGTGTGCCCGCCATGAACTCAGTTTTTTCCTCGAAAGAATAATGGTACCTCACTATAAAGAGCGGTTGCCATGGTGAGGAATGCCAGCTTACATGGCGTCACAACGAGAATGTAAGCAGCTGTGGGGCACGGATCACATCCCCCACCCTGGGACAGCCCCTGACCTGGTCCCTGCGCCCAATAAACACCAGAATGTTGGAAAAGATGAGGCTAGCAATGGAGATAAAGGTTGCCTGAACAAAACGCCCAAAGAATCACACGTTGGCCTCTGCCACCTCAATGGAAGATGCCTAAGGACTGATGCTTTGCTTTCCTAAAGCTGAGCAGAGTCTTGGAACATCCTAGGGTATTTGTACATGTTTGCTGACTGAATGATAGATGATGGATGTGGCCTGTCCCAAAGGCCAAGTGTGTCCTTCCTTTTCCCACAGGCGGACCATGGGTTAGGGTACCACCACCACTACTATGGCTGATAGAGGGGTACAAGAGACTGGGAGACAGGACAGAGTGAGTACATGGACGAATATTTTGCTCTCAACTTTCTTTTGAGGACACAGCCTCTGGGGATAGTTTGCAGGTTGTGCAGAATGATGCCAGGTTGGTCCTGCTCAAGGGTGTCCACCAAGGGGTGAAAAGAAGTTGGAGTCCAGTCTGGGTTCTACTCTCGAGCCATGCACCTTGGCACAAAGCTCCATCTCTCTTCTATTCTAATTCCTGCAAAAGCCTCATACGGGCTACCAGTTACCCTCTATGAGAAGACATTTGGTTGTTGTTTGGAAAAGTCCTGATTAGAGAATCTGTACCATTTATCATATGACAAATTATATTTTTTATTTCAGAGGTACAGGTTCATGGACCACGTTGAGGATTTTGCCACCTGCCCCTGAAGGAAGCTTGGTCTCAGGTATCCTAATCTGGTCCTGCCGATCACCTAAGGGGAAGTAACCTTAGCTAGAGCATCTGCTCTGGGGAAATGAATCTGTCTTAATTCAGTGCAAATTGATTGAGCACCTTCTCTGTGCCAAGGACAGTGATAGTTATTGGGGACAAGGAATGCATACGATGTCATCCTTGCCTTCAGAAGCTCACAGACTGGGGACATTCACCATAGTAGATCCTGTTTTGCATCAAGTGAAGTGCTTTCTGAGTCAGCCCAGATGCGGGCCTGAATCCTGGGCTAGTGCTGATTTCAAGGAGGTTCATACTGAGCTGTTCCCTATAACATGTACTCTCATGCCAGCCGCATTCTTCATCTCCCCTTATTTTTATCTCTGGGCCCAGGCTACCTGAATAACTTCCCTTTGGGCTGCCTCTTGGTTACCAATGCCCTGTCAGCCCTCTGAATGCCTCGCATCTTCCTGTCCTTGGCCCCTGCCTGCCCGAGGCCGGAACAGTACACACGATCATCTATATGGCTTTCCGCTTCCCACACCGACATGACGACTAATGGTAAAAGGCCCATCGTGCAGAGCCCTTGGCAGCTGTTTTTTTCCCTGACAAGTCAAGGAGTTCTTTATAACGGCTTATTAAACCATTAAGAAAATCCCCTGTGCACGTAGGTGGCTTGGTAGGAAGAAGGCTGTTGGTGCTTTCTGAAGCTGGCCAGCTCCAGAGAGGAAGGATGCCAACGTTGGTGGGAGGTGGCAGAACAGGAGAAGGAAAGATTTCAAGGGGTATTGCCAATTGCTTATTTAAAGATTTAAAAAGCTCACTCCCCTATAATCAGGCCCTTACTTTCCAAACTACACTTCACCCCAGATGTCACCCAGGTGGGGCGCCCCGTCTCTCCAGATCAGTTCTGGACATCCAGGGAGAGAGGCTGACACGACCACCCATCAAGTCATCTTCCTCTCTCTATCCTGATAAGGACCTGGGAGAGGTTTCCTTCCCCCTGGCCCCTCCATCACCCGTCCTATGTAGGGCCTCTCGCCGTCATGCTAAGTACTGTACCTGCTGAGCGTATTTGTAGAAAATGCTTCGTTGGGAGCCATTTCTGGAAGACTTGCCTGGATCTAAGGAAGAAGAGCCAACATCAAATTTCTGGGGAAGGAGGCTGCCTGTCTGATATGGTGAGGGCCCAAAAACCTTCCACCTGGATCTGAGACAGAGGCTTCATCCAGCAATTGGATCAAACCTTTTTGGGGAATGGGAAAATGGAAATTTGTGGAAGGAAGATGGTTGGGTCCAGCCTGGCCTTCAAGGCCTGGTCTTCTCACCTCATCCCTGCCCCTTTGAGCCATCACCAGCCCACTGTGGTATCTGTGCTTTCATTGGTCAGTGGTGAGGCAAGAAGGAAGGGGATAGAAGCTCTTGGGGAGGGGACGTGACCCAGTGAAGTTTGCCAACCAAGCCTTGCCACGCACTTACCTGCAGTGGTCTGAGGTTGAGATTATCGTCCAGGTTCCTAGAAAATCAGGGGGACAGTGTGACAAGGATGACCAGCTCACTATTCAAAGGAGGCTCACGCTTACATGTGGCAGGCACCCCTGCAGGCATTGGGCATCTACGCCAAGGACACACGTGGAGAGCCCTCAGCACAGCAAGCTGTGAAGCGGGCAGCCATGGCAGTCAGCAGACAGATGAGCATCGTGACCCCGTGTCCAGTCTTTCGGGCGGCCCTCCCCTGGTCTTCAAATCGTTTTGTAAACTGTTCCTTTCACAACCAGATATACGTGTATCGTAACCCCCATTGCCAGGATGGCAAATAAGATTTGTCTTAGGTTCCAACTCTGAATGGTGGCACAGTGACCATCTGGCACGCTGGACTGAGAAGCCCTCGTCCATGCCCAGCTGTAAAGACTGCCGTGACTGTAGCGATGTCTGCCTCGGGGCCAAGAAGGCATGAGGTGCCCAGCAGGGTGTGTGCTTGTTGATCCCAGTCTTGACTGCCGACTTGGCAGTGAAGACCCTCCACCATCAGGCTCTATCACTCAGGCCCGTCTCTCACTGTCTCCCTGATGATGTACCCCACATTCTGTCCACATTTCAGACAATTGCCGTGCATGCCACGTACCACCTTCCTGTGTGTACGGACCACATCGCTCATTCTTCAACGAGCCCCATGCTCACCCACTTCCCTGCTTCTGCTCACGCCTTTTTCCTCCACCTGCACTGCCTTCCCCTGGGAAACGCTGTTAGGTTTTCCATCAAGGACTAGCTCACATTCCATGTCCCCCAAGAAGCCTTCCTCTGTCCCTCTTGCCAGAAGAGAATCCCTCCACTCTGTCCTCCCACATGACCCCGCACTTCCGTGAAGCAACGGCCCCATCCTGTTTGTGGTCTCCTTACTGGTCCACAGACTCTCTCGCCTCCACTTGTGCTGAGCTTCTCGAGAGCGGGGGCCGTGCTGTGTCCCCTGCTAACAGAGTGCGTTGCTGCACAGAATGATGCAAGGTGTTTTTATAAAATTAAGTAGAAGAAAACGTTTAGAATCCCAGAAGTTCTGTACCTGTCACTGTCTGGCATCTTTAGGAAGATTCGGAGCAAGAACTCAACTGCTTCTCTGCCTGCGGAGACGACCACCACATAGGTCCCAGGGCTCAGGCTGAAGCACTCTGTAAGGTTGCATGTGGTTTCAGAAACGATGCCCTTCTCAGCAATTGTGAATTTGGAAAAACAAGGTGGACGGCAATCTCTCTCTCGGAAATGCTGGAACTGGAAGAGACGTGATGATGGTGAGAAACCCCCTCTGTGCATGGGCCCCAGCTACCAGGAGAGACCCCTACCTCCCAGACCCCTGTCCATCCACCAAAACAGCACTACAGGCCCTGAAAAGGGAGACACTGCTTACCCGAAATCTCGAAATGCAATAGAATTCAGACTGTTATTTAATATAGATGCTAACACTACAATGAATGTGGGGAAATAAGATACATGGTTTTACCTCATTAAATCTTACAGCATCCTGGGCTTCCGGGTTTATCTCTCTGCTTATATACAAAGACGAATCATGAAAACTAGTGAGATTGTTCCAATACTGAATTAATTCAGTAATTCAAAACGTAATTCAGTATTGGAATTTGGAGCCCCTAAAGTCCCTTCTCTCTGGACCCTTTTGCAAAGCACTCCTTGGACCCCTGCAGCACCGCGGGGCTGGTGTCCTTTCACTCCCTCCATTTCTTCCTTCCAGTAAAGCCCTGAAATGCCTTCTCACTGGAGAATAATAGGCCCTGATCATTTTCCTTTTATTTCAATATTTTCTTAGAGATAAAACAATAAATATCATGCAGTTCCTATTACCGGACGTCACATACACATTACATGATAAAAACCCCTTACTAAATAAATTTTCCCCAACACAATTGAGATGGGGATTCCATTTAGAATGGTCACGCAGCATGAAATGATTGCTTGTGAGCTCTGCCTTGGGGGGAAACAAGGAGGTGGGGAGACAGTCTTTTCAAGGGATGGGGACCAGGCTGGGCTGCAGCGGGGCGCGGGGCAGAGTCTCCAAATGGATGCTGCTGACGTTATCAGCAACCCCAGTGTCTCTGGAGCCTGACTTGCTTGGCCCTTTCTGGCAAAAGCAATGATGAGATCAGTTCTTCTCCAGAGAGTCAGCACTGTTCTGTGTGTGTGTGTGCGCATGCACACGTGTGCACATGGGGAGGCACTGTGTACAGACGGGTGTGGGCTTTGAGCCTCCTACAATCACAAGACCTGACCCTCTATTTCTAGGGATGCGGCTCACGCCTTTTGTTTGATCAAGTCCTCACCTCGTTCTCCAGGTCTGGGAACTAGAACCCTGACTCGTTCCTTGCACCTGACTGCTTCCTTTGAAACCCTTCCAGAAGTTCTCATTCCATGACTGGTGTGATGAGAACCAGAGTTGGATCCTAAACCCAGCTCTGTGGCTGGGCCGCCGCTGTGACAGGCAGACCTCCTTGCTGTCTGCTTTCTGCCTGGGCTTCTGTGTATCCCCTGCTCAAGGACCACCTGTCCCAGCCTCTGTCTCCCTGTTGGGGAACGTCTGGAAGGCCCGGAGGAGCTTCCCTGGACCTGCCAGCAGGCTGCAGTCACCCCCTGTTGGCTGTGGCTACATCCGGCTCCCTCCCTCTTCCCTTCCATCCTCGTCCTGGCACATGTACCTCCCCTTGGGCAACAGCCGCATCACAGAGTTCACATCTAAGGGGGTTTGAGTGCCTGTGAGGTTAGGTTTCCCAAACTCCATCTTTCCTTCTCCATCCTTACCCATATTTTGGTCACCTTTCACCCATGCCAAGCCAGAATATTTACTGGCCGGGGGTGGGGAGGGGCAGGTGGTAGGGGGTGGCTGGGAGGGTGGGGAGGGAGGGTGGTGGCAGTGAAGTGGCTGTAAGAAGAGTTGGAGGATGTGCCTTGAACTTGCATTTGCATTGCATGCATCCTGCTTGTGGCGGGTTTGGGGGCTGACAAAGAATACAGGAGGCTAAAGATCCACCCCCCGCCCCACCAGGGACCCATGAGCCCTGTCTCTCATCTGAAAAGGAACCGGCAGCGTCAGTCTTATCTACCAGGGGATAAATGCTTGAGGATGGTTTCATGGCTGCATTCCCTCTGGAACGTCAAACCAGAGAACAGTCTAAGGGATCCAGCTTTAGACAAGGACAGCTGAAATATTCCCTGCATTGTTGACCTGTTTGGAAGTTCTAAGCTTGTATCTATTACAGGACATAGCAAGACTGAATTGGCAGCCACGGAACAGTGAGAGACACGTTGAGGACAAGGGTGTTGGAAGAGGCGTAACAATACCGACTGACGGCAGCGGGGGTGGTGGCCATACCTGACAGTTGATCTGAGGGAAGAGAAGAAAGGCAGGTTCAGGAACCCAAACTAAAACCCAAAGGCGAGCAGATCTGAGCAGCCTGGCTCAGGGCCCTGCGTTCCTTTTTGTTGCACTTTCAGCCTGTTTCCTGGAACACCTGGGCGTGAACAGGGACCATCACTCATTCTCTGTGCAGAGCTGTGACAAGGGAAACCCAACTGCTGTAGGGAGCATGAAGGGGAAAGGAAATTGAAGGGGGAGGAAGGTGTCTGAGAAAAGGAGACTCTCCCTTCCTCATCTCAGCTTGGTAACTCTTCACAGCAGTGATGATAAAATTGGAAGGAAAAGAGACAGTGATGGGAACTGGAGGTAAGACAGAACTTGGATCAAATGTAAATTTCCCAGAGTTGGAGCTCCAAGGAGAAGGAAAGTGTTATTCCATCAGACCACTGTAGAGCATGATGGGAATTTGTTCCAGCATTCCCCTCCTCCCCCTCACTGTACCTCAGTGTTTGTAGGGATGTATGTGAGTGTCTGAATGCGGAAATAGCTGTTTCAGTCTGTCCATGTTGCATAAGGAAGCACCGAAGATGCAGTCCCATTTTTAAGCCACTTCATGGTTTGCAAAGTATTTGCATGTAATGTGTTGAGTTGTCATAGTAATACTAAGCATATGCTAGGCTCCTTATTTTATGGGTGTGGAAACTGAGGCTTTGCAGTCTCAGTAGCAGAGGTGAGAATAGAGCAAGCTGTGTTGCTTCCTTTGTAATTAATACCCACCACCTCCATGCACTGTCTTCCACAGTTGGCATGGGTTTCAGTTCTATCCCACTGCTGATCCTGGGCTCCACGTAGGTGTACAGGCCATTTGATTTGCCTGGGCAGACTTATCTGGAGATCAGGAATGAGCTGCACCTTGGGCAGGTCATTCACGCTCTCTGACTTTTGGCTTCCACATCTATAAAAGCAGGGGTACCGGGGTTTCTGAGACAATGAATGTGAACATGTTTGGAACTCTGAAGTTCTCTATCAGTGAGGCCTTCATATTAGAGTGAACCACAGCCAGCGCACAGGACTGTTTCAGGACCCGGGAGTCCTGCCCGTCCATGAGGGGGCTAAGGCCCTAGTTGTGAATGTTGCCTTAGTCTCAGTGAACATTCCTGGGATCCTTCCTAGAGATGCTGTAATCAGAGCTCCAGCCACACAAGTGATGGGTGTGTTTGACTGAAGGCTCGAGGGACATCTGGCACCCAGTCCCCAGCTCTGCCATTAACTCTGACTGTGTCACTTCATGTCCCTGGGCCTCAGTTTCTTCACCTCTAATATGGGGACACGGGATCCCAGCATTTGATGGTTGCACGATCTTAGTTATCCATGTTCGTGCAGAGAGGCTGTGGGGTGTATGATTTGAGAACCCTTCACTTTATCTGTGGGATGCATTAAACTATTTGGGAAAGGAGCAGGGAGCACAGGTATCAGATTTTCTTTTGTAACTCCTTTCTTTTGCATGGTATTAAAACAAAACAAAACAAAAAAAATAAGGAATTCCCTGATCACCTACTCACAGCTAGGGTGTGTGCAGGTGAGTGTGTGTGTTGGGAGGTGTGCGGCGGGATGGCCCCTTAGTAGCTGAAGGGCTGGCTGAAGAGCCATCAGAGGGAAGGGGAGGCTAGGTGGAGAGGAAGACCTGGCCTTGGATGAGTGGCCAAGCAGATGCTCGTAAGCCAACCATGGAGCTTTGACTGATTTTGGTGTAAGCATAAGAGAAAAACGTACCTCCCAGCTGTATACCCAGGATTGTTTTGTTCCTTAAACTCCTCCCAGAGTTTAGCCAATGATTCTCAAACATTTCTGTGTGTAAGCAGTCGCTGGGGAGCTCATTACAATACAGATTTTCAGGCTCTGTCCATGGAGAATGGGACTCAGAATGTTTAGGGGTGATCCCAGGAATCTGCACTGTTGCAACAGCTGGTCTTGGGCCAGACTACTTTTTAAGGAACAAGCATTAGAGTCTGCACCAGGAAATGCTGACAAGGGCAGGAGGTGTGTCCCACTGTAATTTCCTTTGTCAGGTTTTCCCGCAAATTTAGAGTTGGACCAACTGAACTCTATCACCCATTGGGTTTTATTTCTGAGTCTGCAGCTGGGTGAAATCTCCCAGCCTAGCTGGTTGCTTTCTCCAAGGTGTACAGAAATGTCCTCAAAGGGCAAGCCCGGAAGCATGCTGCCTTACCTTGAGCACCTCGGACTTCAGTGGAAATGTCCTGTCTTTTGCCTTTAAATTCTGTGGCATGACAAAATTGAAGGACATGATGACATTGTTGTTTTCCATGCTTTCTGGTAGAGAGAAGATGTACTGCATGTCCCTCTGGGGTCCTGCATGAAAAAGGGCAGTAATTGGACTTCAGCTCATCTCTGGCATTCCAGGATGGGACCGTGACCACTTCAGAGAGCCAGTTCAATGGGTTGTGATGGAAACTCTGGATTTGGGCTAATAGACCTAAGGCCCGGGTCCCAGTCCCCACAGTTACTAGTTGTGACACAAGCTTCTTTATTTTGTGAGCCTAAGTCTCCTCCTCTTAAAAATAAGGAGGGAAAGTATAGTTCCTACTTGGTGAAAATGTTTCTTACACTGTAAAGTTGAGGGCTATTTTTATAATAATAAGTGGAATTCCAGAGGCCTCAAGTATGCATTGGTGACAACCACGGAGCCAAGAAATGATGTCAATCCCCCAAGCATCAATGGAGACAGAGGAAGAGAGGCAGAGAGATGGCAATTCATAGAACTCTGCTACCCAAGAGTCCTCACCAAAGCCAGAGGGAGACAACTAACGTGAAAACCATTAGATTCAAATGCATGAGAGATCGGGACTTCCCTGGTGGTCCAGTGGTTAAAAATCCGCCTTCCAACGCAGGGGAGGCGAGTTCAATCCCTGATCGGGGAACTAAGATCCCACATGTCACCAGGCAACTAAGCCTGCGAGCCATAACTGCTAAGCCCGCTTGCCTCAACTGCTGAGACCGCGTGCCACAACTACCGAGCCCACACACAACTAGAGAGCCCGCGTGCCACAACTACTGAGACTGTGCACCACAGATAGAGAGAAGCCTGCACACTGCAACAAAGGGCCTGCGTGCTGCAATGAAAGACCCGACACAGCCAAAAAAAGCAAAACAAAAAAACACAACCAAACGCATGAGAGATAATGTATGAAAAATAAATGAAGATGAGTCAAGCTAGAAATGAATTAACAGACATCAGAAGGTTGGGGTACGATTGGGAAGCTCTGAAAGGGGAATAGGGAGACATAGAGACCATCTCGGTCATCGGCTTTTTGTGAGGATCAAACAAGATGACACACTCAAGTGCACTTAGCAGCACAGAGCAGGTGCTCGCCGGCTGCCTCCCTTCCCTCTCTCCCTTGTAAGGAATTACTAAAGATGGCACCAATGTATAATTTTGGTCAATTCATCGATCTGCACTAATATCTGGGGGTGTTGGCCCACAGTCAGACAGGTGCAGCTCAGGAAGATGAATCAGTAAACTTGCTGCCCGAGCGACTCGGTGGTTTCTTAGAATCTGTCCGTGGTCTCCTGGTGACTAGGTTCTCTGACCAGCAGAGTGAAGAGCCTGGAGGCGTGGGGTCATTCAAGCATACCATTCTCGACAGGCTGGTGCCAAGGAGAGGGAACGCACACGTCGAGGTGCAAACACACACACACACACACAAACACACACGCACAAATATGTTGTTTGCATAGCTTTTCCTATCCAGGATGTGTGAGCACACTCAGGTTCACCTTCAGAGGGTGATATTTCACCCAACCATGTCACAGACGGGGAGCCGGAGGTGCAGTGAGAGTATGTCACTCACTCTCTTAAAATCACATCAATAAGAGTCATCTCCCGGCAGCCCAAAGACAGGTTCTGAGGTGCCCACCTCTGGGATCTCAGTATGGTGCTGCAGGATACATCAACCAACATGGGCAGGAATATGCTCCCTGATGCCTGGATGGTGCTTTGTGGCTTCAAGGGGCAGATAGAGATGACTAATTCCACTATTTACAGTTGGGGAGACTGAGGACAGAGAGACCAGAGCCACAAAGCCAAAATGTGGCAGAAACAATGGTTTAACCCAGGCCCTGACTTCTGTCCAGTGTTGTTTTCATAGCTCCCCCAATGTCCTGGATAATTATTGAAGAGCAGTGGGCCCATTCTACTCTTGGGAGGTGGGTGGAGGTTAGTAGAAGGACAGTGGGAAAGCAAGAAAGCAGGGGATTCACACTGGAGATTCTCCGACGCCCCCCCCCCCCCCCCCCCCCGCCACCAGCAATCATTTCCCCTGGAGAAGTATAGCTGTTCCTTTGGGCTGACAAAGTCCTCTTCTTCTTCAGGCTGACGGTCTAGAATCGAGGGCCATTGAGAGCTGAAGCTGGGATAGGGCAAAGGCTGGCAGCTTCCCATCTGGCAGAATAATTACCAATGTCATAACTACCTTCTGCATTTCCTGGAATTAAGTGGTTCTTAAACATCAGTTGGGACTATCTTTCAGGGAGTGTGTTTCCATGGTCCAGGCTGACTGGAACTTGGTTACATATAAATAGGCAGAAGAAGTTATCTCGGAAATCTTGACATGACATCCTGTTATAAAGAGAGACACATCACTTAATGACCACGGGTTTGTCCCATAACTTCACCGTACCTTTGCCTGTCAACTATAGTATCCATTGATTTGCCACTGTCCTACCCAAAGGCCAGAGCCCCATTCTGGTTCATTCGTGGTCAGATACACTTTTGATGTCTCCAGTGGTTGGGAGGACCAGGACAGAGTCAAATTATGAGTTCTTCAGGTCCCCTCTCATGGCCAGCAAGACGACTGCCAGTCTCTTTCTGTTCTGGGTCCTACACACTGCTAAGAAAATCACCTTTCCCTAGGGCCCTTTGCCAAATGCACTGTTGGGGTCTTATCAGAATACAGTGGATTCAACACCTAAAATCACACCTGTGATTAAAGTTGCGATACTGGAAATATTCTTCCTCCTAATTTATATTTGTCTCTCTGATTCTTAATTACTTAGACCCAGTCTCTTTTTCACACATGCTAAATTTTATTTAAGTATGTCATTGAATAAACCAGACAACCCTTCAGAGAAAATGTCCATCTTATCCTTTAAGATGTGAGCATAGGGCTGGGGATGTGTTGTAAAACATCTAGTCCTACATAGCTGCTGGGTGATGACACCGATGTCTCACCCAGAACTCTAGAGTCAGGGCTGGGAGATTAACCCCCATGTTCCTCTTTTGCGATTCATGCCAGGAAAGACTGTGGCGTTCTAGGGCTCCAAAAAAGATGGCAAAAGAAGTTACAGGCATGATAACCATGCATCCTGGTTTCCAGGAAACTGTTGGTTTCAAAGCTTTGGTGCCAATATTCCCTTTTACCATTAACATCTCTTGCAAGTTCTAACATTTCAGAGAGGAAATACCTTTCAGGCAAAGAGAGAACACACAATTTCCTTTTCAAAGCTTTTGTGTCTTGGTGGAGAAAATAGCCTCCTTCTACCTAGGTCTCTGAAAAGTGAATCTTTATTCTCACAAAAGTTTAGGGAAAAGGGTGGGGATTGAGGGTTTGGGCAATAGTTAAAGATTTAAAATCTAATTTTGAAAAAAGAGTAAGTACCAAAACTCGCCGTCATCCTTATTCTCATACAGCTGGCTTTTCCGTTGGTCGTGGGTTTCCTGCCACTCCAGAGACCTGGGCATGGAGAGACAGACCATAGGATGAGACTTCCTAGGATGTTTCATCTCAACCACACATGGCCCGACAGGGGCCCTTTGCACAGGCCTCCAGTAGTTTCCGGGTGCGAGTGGACAGTGTCGTTCTACCTGGTGATTCTAAGCTGATGTCTTCCAAGCTGTCCCCCAGCCCCATCCTCTTTCCTGAGCTTTAGATGGATACATGCTATGGTCCATTTCTTGTCTCCACCAGAGCCCCACCGTGACCTTGAAATCAACGTATCCCAAAATGTACTCATCCTCTGCCTCCTTCTATTGCCCAAGTGAGAACATGAAGGGTTATTCTCTCTCATACCCTCCACGTCCAAGCCATCACCAAATATTAATGATTTATTGATTCTACCTCCTAAACCCCTCTCAAAGCCATCTAATTATTTCCATCCTTTGCTGTTTTCAAGTTCAAGAACCCTCATCTCCTTCTTGGACTTCTCACCCGTCTCCCGGAACTCAGTCTGGCCCGCTTTCCTATTCATACTCCACACCTCCAATCAAAACAATCTTTCTAAAACAGAAGTCTGGTGAGGACACTTCCCTGCTTAAAACACATCAGTGCTGCCCTTTTACTCTCAGGATGAACTTCAAACTCTGAAACAGAACTTGGCCTCTGCCTACCTCTCCAGGTTTACCCGAGCAGCTCCGTGTCCCCCTGCCCTTGAACTGTACACTCCAGCAATAATGAACATCTTCGTTTCCTTAGAAATACCTGTCTGTCTGGTGGCAGTGGCAGCACCCAACCCCGACCCACCTTGGCCTTCACCATGATGCTCCCTCTGCCTGGAATACACTTCCTCCTTTCAGTCCTATAACCCAATAACTTGTACTCATCTTTCCTCCTAAAGGCACTTCTGCTGGGAAACCTTCCTCGTCCCCCCTGTGGAGCCCTTCCTTTGAGCCCGCATGGCACACCGTACCACTCCCATCTCAGCACTTAGCACCCTGTGTTACTAGTGCTTGTTTATTTCTTGCTGTCCCCCATTAGACTCCCAGTGCCATGAGATCAGTGACCTTGCTCACCATTATATCATCCGTCATACGGCTTTAACACAATGCCTTGGCACACAGTAGGATGCCATAATTTTTTGCTGGCTTAATTAATTAATAATTAAAGCTGTCTACTTCATTGGGATAATGTGTTCCAGAAGCTAGTCCTAGAGTCTGCGGTGAAGGAGGGAGACCTCACGGGCAGAAGGGAGCATCTGTCACTTCCCAGCCTACTCCTGAAAGTGGAGGCACATTCATAGGCGACGGGCCGCCAAGGCACAAAAGTGTAATGAGATCCTTCTCTGGGACTGACTTGCATGGAGGGCCTGGGTCACCTCTGTGCCGGGAGAGCAAGGCAGGGACCACTCAGGCTTCTGGCTGCAGGCTGAGCCAGTCAGATGTGTTATTGTAAAAAGGCCAGTTTATAATTAAGTGATAATTACATTTTCTGCAGTGTGTAAGGGAAAATAAATGTAGTGTAAATCAATACACTATTGATTCATGCAAGTTTGTCTTTAAGTGTGTGTGATTGAAATTTCCATCATAGTTGAGATTAGACCACGCCCCCTCCCCATCCGTCTCCACTCCTTAAAACTTAGGGAAGGGGCTTCCCTGGTGGTGCAGTGGTTAAGAATCCGCTTGCCAGTGCAGGGGACACAGGTTCGAGCCCTGGTCCAGGAAGATCCCACATGCTGTGGAGCAATGAAGCCCGTGCGCCACAACTACTGAGACTGTGCTCTAGAGCCCGTGAGCCACAACTGCTGAAGCCCCCGTGCCTACAGCCCGTGCTCCACAGCAAGAGAAGCCACCGCAACGAGAAGCCCGCGCACCGCAACAAAGAGGAGCCCCCGCTCAGTGCAACTAGAGAAAGCCTGCACGCAGCAACGAAGACCCAATGCAGCCAAAAATAAATAAATAAATAAATTAATTAATTAATTTTAAAAAACGTAGGGAAGAAATCGACCAGTGCACGGAGACAGTGATGATGCGGCCATATCGCTTCCTTCCAGCCTGGTTGCTGGTGGGGAATGGGGAGCCTCAGCCCTCAGCCGGGGTACGTGATCCTCCAGAGTAGGTGTGGAGGGTCCATCCCCCGTCCCTGCTCTGCACACTTCTCCTCGCTGCTTGAAGGCCTTTGTGAACCCCCATGCCTGTAGGTACAAACCCAAACCTCTCAGCTGGCACCAGGCTCTCTGGCTCCAGCCCCCGACACATCTCCCCCAGGTTCCTCTGCCTCAGGCCAGCTTCTTGGCCCTGAACACACTACAGGTGTTCCTGGCTCAGTGCAGCAGCCGACACTTCCCGCCTACCTAGGGATGGCTTTCAAAGTGAGTCATACTTTTTTTTTGGTTGAACTCCAGTTCAACCCCATTCACGAAGCCTTCCCTGAACAGGCCCGCCCATGGGAAGCTTCTCTTCCCTGACCTCTGGGGTCCCTTATTGCCTTCACTGGTCATTTGATCTTTAGCCCGGGGGACGTGGGCAGAACGTCAGCTCACGTGAATTTCTTGCCTCTTCTACTCAAGGGGGCTGTGCCTCTGACATCTGCCCTTCCTCCACTCCTACTGCAACAGCCAACCCCGAATCAGGGATTCTGGCTGATCGGATCTGCCCCCCCACCGCCCCGGGCCATATTGGGCAGCTTGGGGTGATGATTGCGAAGGAGGGCCATGGATATCCCCAGGGAGGAAGAAACACAGAGGCAAGATAAAAGGAGAGAGTGCGGCGGGGAGTAAAAATATTGTTCGGTGGTTCGTGGTTTTGCAATTTCATTCCCCTTCTGTGCGGGAGGAGGGGATTCAGTTGCCCTGCTCTCCAGGGGGCATCTGAGGGAGGTCACACCCAGGTTTATTCTAAGAATTCATGTCTCTCCCTCTCCCTCATATTCCTACCCTCCAGCCCCACCCGTGCAGGCACCTCGGCTGTTGGGCACCGCCCAGCCTGGGGCATCAGGCTCAGGGCAGGGACAGGAGAACTCTGCATTCGCCTCCAGAACACGCTTCTCCCTGTATTGATTTCCACCACCGGCTGGGTCCTGTTCTCCTGCTTGAACGTAATGTATTTCCTTTCAGATCATGTTCTCCTTCGTGCTAAGCTGCCACGGCTGGCCAAGGTGTCTCGACTCTTTCCGTGGATCTAACACAGGCCCTCAGAGACCTGCGGGCAGGCTGGGCCTCGCTGGCTGCCGAAAGGAGCCAGTGCCCTGTGGCTGGTCTGCCATCCCTCTCAGGACTGCCATCTCGTTCTTAGTCAGCAAAGGGGTGGGGACCAGGGGTCAGTCCTCCTGGCAGCTGGGAAACACCAGCCCAGCTCTCCAGGAACTACAGACCACACAGCGGGGGCCCCATAGGTCAGCTGGGTCAGCGAGCAACTGCCTGGGACACGGCCAGCAGGGGCATCTGAGGCCCACTTAGCTTTGTTCACTCCTACCACCAGCAAGGCATCGGCTGCTTGTGGGAGTCTGGACCAATAGGGCAGGATGGATGACGCAGGTGGACTGAGTCAAAAAATCAGCCAGATCTTTGCCTCAGCTCCCCAACTCCCCCTAGAATGAAGTCTTTTCCATCCTGATGACATGGCATCATCTGGATCAGAATCCCATGGGATCCTTTTATGGAAGGCGACTCCTTCTCTCCATCTCTGTCTGCCAAGTAGAACTTGACTCCTGCCCTACCCTACCCCTCTTTTAATTTTGTACTTATTCTAGGAATATGGGTTCATCGCTCAAGACTGTTCCCTTCTGGAGGACAGACACTGTCTCTTGTCATCTGTATGCATCCCACAGCACCCACCCAGCACGGTGTACTTAGTCCAGAGTACACAGCAGGTGTTTAAATGATGCTTGGTGAATGGCATCATGGGAGTGTGAGTTCGACTGAAAGTCACACACAGGTGTGAGCTGGACAGACCTGCAGTGAGATCCACCTGCTGCCCTCATGGGCCAGAATGCTCTCCAAACACCGGGTCTCCATGAAGGAGAGAGAGAGGTTTCCAGAAGCCATACCTGTCACTCCTGCACCCTCTCCATTCGCTCTTGCTCCAGGGGTTCCACAGGCGGATAAGATATTCCCAGCCGCTCCTGTACTGAATCTGCAAAGAACAGAAAAGGAAAACTGTCAGTGTTCTCCAGCAAAAGTCAGCAGAAGGGATATGAGTGCAGCTGCTTTTCACCTCCAAGGACTAATTTAACTTCTGACCTCATTTGGCTGCAGCCAGGGAAAAAAAATGGAAAGGAAAAAAAATCAATGTCTCTGCCTGTGTGGAGTTGGAATGAGACCGAGGAGAAAACAGTCCTTCTTTCTGTGCAGCACCTTGAAGGGCAGGTGCAGCTTCCTCAGTCTGTACGACTGCATGCTAAAACCTGCGCCAGCTGAGACAACAGCAGATAAATAGATGGTGCCATGGGCTGCAGAGGGGAGATCTTTACGGGTCTCCAGCCTCCTCCATGCCCTGTCACAGCCGGCATCTCTATTCCACTCAAATAGCTGTTTCCTTGCTGGAGGCCCCTTGGGAGCTGTGCTGGGGTCTCCACAGCACTGTCCTGAGCAAGGCCAGTAGGAGGCTGATTTGAGCAAGACAGGACCTTTGAGGCCTGGGAGTGGAGCCCTCCTAGCCTGCGGCCCCGGGGCTGCACCCGGCCCCCCGGCAGCCTGCCTCTGTCAGCGAGCAGGGCATCTCCGTGGCCTGAACGTTCCTTCCTTCCCCGGGCGATCACATCATCATCTGTCCTAGATACAGAGGCCGGCACACTTGCTCCTTCAGACCACTGAGGCCAGAGGGCAGAACTGTTTGTTGAAAAGTTACAACAAAACAATCACAACCCTTTGAACTTATGTTCCTGGATCCAGGAGGCCTCCGCCTGGTGAGAGGAATTAAAGCATGATTGAGTTGTAGCGGCAGTATTGATCTGTGCTAATGTCATCTGAGGAGACAGAGGCCTGGAGGGGTGAGGAAGGGGCGGACTTGTTCACTGATTCCAGGTCACAGGAGAAAGTCCCGAGTGGAATATTCCCACGTGGAAAAGGAACCCGTGGGTGGAGGCAGGGCTTGGAGACAGGCCTGGCTGAGTGTGTGACGTGCACTACGGCCTTCAATCCTCTGAGGTAGATATTCATATAATCCTCGTCTTGCAGAGGAGACTGAGCATCAGAGAGGTTAAGCAACTTTCCCAAGGCCACAGAGTAAGTGGCAGAGGAGGAATTCTGATCCCAGCCACTGTGAGTCTCCAAAGCCCAGGCTCTTAATTTTAGAATTGGGAGTGGATAAAGGATACAGCTGTTCCAGGGCCCAGCTCATTCTCACATGTGGATGAGACCCTGACCTTGCACGTAAACCCTGGGCCAGCAC
Source organism: Balaenoptera ricei (assembly GCF_028023285.1). Taxonomy (NCBI): domain Eukaryota; kingdom Metazoa; phylum Chordata; class Mammalia; order Artiodactyla; family Balaenopteridae; genus Balaenoptera; species Balaenoptera ricei. The sequence continues at coordinate 78,345,538 of NC_082651.1, read as the reverse complement.
GTGATCACCAGTAGGGCAGTGCCATGAAGGAGCGATGTGGTCAGACAAGGACCCAAGAACCCAGCTTGGGTATCGTTCTTTTCTTGTCTACTTCTGTCTAGCTGACACTGCAGTGGAAGGTACTCTTTTAATGCCACATGGGATGGGGGTGCCCCCTCTGACCCCACCAGGTACCCCAGGCTTTGCACACAGTGTATTATTAACTGCCAGCACGTGACGGAGCCCATGGAACAGGGACGTGAGAAACGGTCGCCTGGTGGCCCAAAGAGCTTAATGAGCCACCCTCAGTGCCTAAGGGACAGTCAGGGGCTCAGGCAGGCACAGGGGAGAAGAGTGGCCAGTGGCGGGAAGGGGCTGAGAGCGGGGCTAAATGAGGCATGCAAAGAAACACGCACCCCTGGCCCCGGGGAGTCACTGACCCAGCGAGGTGCATGGTATAAAATGCCAATTTCATTTATCTTGTTGTCTGTGTCCCACCCAGAGGGTGGATGTGCAGATTACAAAGCACACTGCGTTTATGGGCTGGTTTAATCTTAGCACTTGTGGTCAGAGTTATAACCTCCTCTTTCTGCAGGAAGAACCTGTAATCAAGTTCTTGGGCTCTTGTCTGACCGTGTCACTTTTTTTTTTTTTTAAAGGAACTCCTTTAATTATTTATTTTATTTATTTATTTTTGGCTGTGTTGGGTCTTCGTTTCTGTGCGAGGGCTTTCTCTAGTTGCGGCGAGCGGGGGCCACTCTTCATCGTGGTGCGCGGGCTTCTCACTATCGCGGCCTCTCTTGTTGCGGAGCACAGGCTCCAGACGCGCAGGCTCAGTAGTTGTGGCTCACGGGCCTAGTTGCTCCGCGGCACGTGGGATCTTCCCAGACCAGGGCTCGAACCCGTGTCCCCTGCACTGGCAGGCAGATTCTCAACCACTGCGCCACCAGGGAAGCCCATGTGTCACTTCTTTTTGACAGTGCTCTGCTGGTGATCACATGGGCCTTGGCCAAGTGCCTCAGGGGTAACCTTCGAGGCCAAGGTCACAGCTGCATCTGAGAATGGGCGGGCTTTCTTGCTTCACTCTCCTGGCTGCTGACGGTACCCTGGCCCTGGTCAGATCTCTCAGAAAGGGTGCCACTGGGAAGAGGTGATCCAGGTTATCTATCCTAGGATAATAATTCCTTGAAAGTATCTCTTGAAGGCAAGTTGCAGAGGCAGTTAATTGTTACTCCTAGAAAAAATAAGGTTTCATGGCTAATGGTAGATTAAAACCAAGCTGTACTTATATTGTTAACACAGGCCTTCTCAGAGCCTTTAAAATGTTAATATCCAAATACCGCTTTCACAGAGCATCTCAGCAGGCCGGTGCTCCTTAGAGCACAGGCTGGGAAGTGTCAGCAGCCACAGAGTGGCAAGAATGGCGGGTCACGCGGGACACACGGTCTTCATCACCTACGGTCACAGGAGAGTGTCCTGTTTAGATTGCTCAGTGTGTTATAAGAACAACTCAACGTGTGTGCTGTGGGGCAGGAAACATCGGGCTGTGGATAGAATCATTGGGAGCCCAAACCCCAGCCAAGCCCACACTTCCACTCCCCAGTTCACCTCCATGACCTTGGCCCTAGGTGTTTACTTGGCTGCTCTATAAGCCGGCAGTCACTGCCATCCCCACGCCCAGCCTCTGCGGGACTCACATTCCGTGGCCGTCTGGACCTCTGGATACACAAGTCCCTTCTCCCCTGCATTCAGAGGAGAAAGAAAGGCCGTCTCAACGTATAAAAAGGGCCTTGCCAGGAATGGCCAGCACATCACGCAGGTACCATGGCTCCTTCCTTCCATGCCCAGCACAGATATCATTCATTGATCGCAGCTCTCTTTTTCCAAATCTGGAAGCAGAGCCAAAGTCTTGTCAACACAGTAATCCAGGCAGCATTGCCTGGATGAAGGCTGGCACACAAGAAAGCTGACCTTCTCTCCCTAACCTAGACCTGTCCACGTCTGGGATGGGGAGCTACGGCGAGCAGAACGTCCATCCGTGGCCAGATGTGATGATGGTATTGCCTGTCTCCACTGAGAATTCAGGGAGGGGCATGGGAGGTTCCAGAGGAAGAGCATCTGGAGCCCCTGGGACTGGGATCTCCTGTGGCTTGGGTTTATCGGGGCCTCTTCCTTGCTTGTGGGAAATGTCATTTGAGCTCCTCACATATTCTATGATGGAGAATCCGTGATATCACCCTCATAGGCCAAGGACAAATGCATTCATTCACTCATGCAAGCACACTCACCCATTGATCCAACAGGCATTTATTAGGTGCCTACTCTCCTCCACTTGCTGTGCACAGGAAGCATTCTGGTACTGATTTCCTTAGGGAGGAAGGTGGGAGACAGAAAATATTGCCTCTGTTTTTTTTTTGTTTGTTTGCTTTGTTTTGTTTTGTTTTTTAACATCTTTATTGGAGTATAGTTGCTTTACAATGGTGTTAGTTTCTGCTTTACAACAAAGTGAATCAGCTATACATATTCATATATCCCCATATCTCTTCCCTCTTGCATCTCCCTCCCACCTTGCCTCTGTTTTGCAGATTGGAACATTCACCCAAACACAAAACGATGGAGTAACTGCCCTTAGGTCAACGGACAGGAGAGACAGATTGACACGCAGAGAGGGAAGGCAGGTATGAGAAACATGCCATAAATAGAAGCTGATACTCTACGTTCCTTGGCCCATAAATACCTGTGAAAAATGGACCCTGGGGTTTGCGACACTGTCTCTTATGACCTAGAAGACATTATCAGACCTCGAGAGTTGTGAGAACTACAGAGATGGGGGAACATTTGTGGGAAATCATCACAAGGCCAGGAAGTGCTGTCCCTGCACGGCTGCGTGATAAGCATAGATGGGAACTGAGGAGTCGTGGTGTCTGGGCCCAGCCATTTCAAGCAGCTGTGTCACCCTGACCTTCCCCTCTCAGATGTCGGCTTCTCATTTATGAATGGAGGAGGCTGGACTTCAGTAGTGTATTCTAGACCAAACGCTACTGCACACACTGATGATATGCATTTTTGTCCACCCAAAGTCGGTTGTTACGGGAAAGACTGTCTCCCAATAGCCATCCTCCCCTCATTCATGGGAATAAAGTTCTAGCTGGGCATATGGCAGCCCGGCTAGATGGTATGTTTCCCAGACAACCTTGGGCCTCAGGGTGGCCCATGACTAGGTCCAGACTCCTGGGATCTGAGAGGAGATGGTGTGTGCCTTTACTGATACGTGCCTTCCTTAGGGACGTATAAGTGTCCCCGGCCTCTTTCTCGTCCCCCGGCTGGGAAATGAGGGGACCTGAGGCAGCTACCCTGGGCTCACAGATAGAAGCCCCATGTTGCAGATGGCAGAACCAGCTACCAGCTCTGGAATCACGTGCCTAGCTGAGAAGTGAACTTGATCTTGTTTGAGCCCCTGTATCTTCGAGTGTCTTTGTCAGAGCAGTTTAGTTGGTATGTAACAAATAAAACCCTTTCGGGGCAAAATTTCCTCCCAAGTCAATTGGGTAGTTAATTCTGCTTTCTTTTTGGGCTAATCCCCCAGCCTACTTAGACACTCTGCCTGTCTGCGGCCATTCAAGGATAGTAAGATTTCTGGTGGGTCCCTGGGGGGTGAGGATACTGGGTGCCAGAACTTCTGAATGAAGAGAGGGAATGGGGTTGTCCATGATGGGCCTGGACGTGGTGGAGGCAAGGGTGATCACTACTTGTTTCAGCTTGCTGGGCTCACTGAGGCAAGTGATTCTGACTCCTGTGTAGGGGAGCAAAAACCCTGGGGCACCGTGTTCATGGGGAGCCTTACCTGCTCGGCGCCAGTCACTGTGTAGGCACGCCGACTCACCAGTCCGTTTGCCATCCTCGTGGACTCACTTGTCGGCTTCAAAGGAGGAAAGCAGACCAAGCGTTAAACATTCACACATTCTTCAAAAAGATAGAAAAGCACTATTCAATCAGCAGCTGGGCCGTGGCCAGATGAAAAGCATCCCACTGACTCACGTTGGAATGGCATGTGTTCCTGGATTTCTTTCCTAGAGAGGCAGAGTTTGAAGGCTGTAGGGTGCTTGAGGCCCCAGCATTTCACACCTCAGGAGACCACCCCATGACAGACAGAAGCCCACCGAGTCCTGAGGACCTGGGCTGCTGGCTTCTCCAATTACTTGCTATCAACGAGACACAACACAAGACATAACTTCTGGGCACTTTGTGGGAGTCGGGAAGACCTACCACCTCCAGGCTATGAGGAATTGGGGTTTAAAGTGCATTCTGGTTTCATGTGGCATTTCAGACTAGGGCTGTGTGACTCAAAGCCCACATGGTTAAAGAGTGAAGGAAGTGTCCTCAGGGATACGGTGTTGGCTGTTTCAGAACAGACTCAAATAATTTGGAGGGTCATTCAGGCTTTTCAGAATGGGCACTCTGCCTTTGGGATGCTGCCTTTAAAGCCAGTGAGAATCAAAGGGCCCCCCGATCACTCTGGACCCCACTGCTTCCGGTCACAGGGAAGCACTAGGCAAAGGCTTCAGTATCAGACAACAGCATTTGAACCCCTGCTCAGCCACTCACTGGCTGTGTGATGGTAAGCATTTTACTTAGTCTCTCTGAGCCCATTTCTTCTTCTGTAAGTGAATTCTGCAATCCCTATTTCAGATGGAGGGCTACTGTGAGGATTAAATGAGGTGGTGTCGGTGAAGCACAGCATCAGATCTCTATGATGGTCACTTGGCCATTCCCCTGAATGGGCCAGTGGCTGAACGCTCCTGGGTGAGGAAAGGCTCGAACCAGTGCAGCGAGATTCCTGGTCTACTCACCCCGGCCAGGGTGCTGCAGGTCATCAGGGAGCCCGCCTCGGCTACCATCTTCACCATTGTCATCAGGTCAGATGAGGAGGAATGCAGGCTGATGTTGGTGACCACCCCTCCTGTGACTGGTCCACCAGGGCATCAGGGAGGTAGCCATAGTGCCGGTTGACACAGGACGCATGAAACCTGGGAGGGAGAAAGGCAGATCAACCCCTGTGGTGACTTTGGTGCCCCCAGAAAGGGAGGTTGTACCTGGACCTCTGCATATTTCCCAGGAAATGGACTTCCCAACCACCCCCGGGCTATGGCAACCTGCCCACCTTCTGTTCTCCTGGATAAAGAATCTAGCGATGTGCCACCATTACCACTTCCTTCCCCTGGTCTCCTGGGTCTGGGGAGCCCCACAGGTGGCATTATTGTATAGAGCTTAGGAATGCAGGTGCTGGAGCCACAGGCCAAGGGTTCAATCCCAGTCTCACCAGATATTTAGCTGCTTGACCTTAGACAAGTTACTTAACCTCCTAGGGCTGGGCTTAGCGTAGTGCCTGCCACATGGGAAGCCTTTAATAAAGACTGGCTATTATTATGATAAGGATCCACTGTTTCAGTACGGAGGTTCCTTAAAAAACTAAAAATAGAACTACCATACGACTCAGCAATCCCACTACTGGGCATGTACCCTGAGAAAACCATAATTCAAAAAGAGTCATGTACCAAAATGTTCATTGCAGCTCTATTTACAATAGCCAGGACATGGAAGCAACCTAAGTGCCCATCAACAGATGAATGGATAAAGATGTGGCACATATACACAATGGAATATTACTCAGCCATAAAAAGAAACGAAATTGAGTTATTTGTAGTGAGGTGGATGGATCTAGAGTCTGTCATACAGCGTAAAGTAAGTCAGAAAGAGAAAAACAAATACCGTATGCTAACATATATATGGAATCTAAAAAAAAATAAAAAAATTAAAAATGGTCATGAAGAACCTAGGGGCAAGACGGGAATAAAGACACAGACCTACTAGAGAATGGACTTGAGGATATGGGGAGGGGGAAGGGTAAGCTGGGACAAAGTGAGAGAGTGGCATGGACATATATACACTACCAAACGTAAAATAGATAGCTAGTGGGAAGCAGCCGCATAGCACAGGGAGATCAGCTCAGTGCTTTGTGACCACCTAGAGGGGTGGGATAGGGAGGGTGGGAGGGATGGAGACACAAGAGGGAAGATATATGGGGACATATGTATATGTATAACTGATTCACTTTGTTATAAAGCAGAAACTAATACACCATTGTAAAGCAATTATACTCCAATAAAGATGTTAAAAAAAAAAAAAAAAAGATCCACTGTTTCCTGTTTAACAACAGTGGTAAGTACTGGCTGTGTGCAGCGTACCTTGCTAGGCACTGAGCGTTCACAGATGGATGAGACCCTGTTCCTGCCCTCCAAAAGCCCACAGTCAACAACTGTGATGCTCGCTGTGGCCATAAGCAGCCTCTATTCTTACTCTGTGCGAAGCTTGACCCAGAATCCCCATTCCCATCCTCAAAACTAACCCACTCCCCCCAGAATCATCAGGGAGGTGATGTCACTGAAGGTAACACAGGTGAGGGTGAGGCTTACATAACACATCCCCAAAGCAAATCACCTAGAACTCTCAGACCTGTTCTCCAAAATGCCTCTTCCGGGACTTCCTTGGTGGTCCAGTGGTTAAGACTCCATGCTCCCAATGCAGGGGGCCCGGCTTTGATCCCTGGTCAGGGAACTAGATCCCGCATGCTCCAAGTAAGAGCCCGCATGCCACAACTAAAGATCCCATATGCTGCAACTAAGAGATCCCGTGTGCTGCAATGAAGATTCCGCATGCGGCAACTAAAGATCCTGAGTGCCACAACTAAGATCCAGCTCAGCCAAATAAATTTAAAAAATAATAAATATTTTAAAAAATAATAAATATTTTTAAAAATGCCTCTTCCCGGGCTTCCCTGGTGGCGCAGTGGTTAAGAATCTGCCTGCCAATGCAGGGGAACCGGGTTCGAGCCCTGGTGTGGGAAGGTCCCACATGCCGCGGAGCAACTAAGCCCGTGAGCCACAACCACTGAGCCTGCGCGTCTGGAGCCTGTGCTCCGCAACGGGAGAGGCCGCGACAGTGAGAGGCCCGCGCACTGCGATGAAGAGTGGCCCCCGCTCTCCGCAACTGGAGAAAGCCCTCGCACAGAAACGAAGACCCAACACAGCCAAAAATAAATAAATAAAGTTTAAAAAAAAAAAAAAAGCCTCTTCCCACCCTCCCATGGGGTTTCTGCTTCTGGACCCACACCCTGAGAAATGCCCTGTCTTATTGCCCTATCTTGCCCTCCTCCCAGTTCTCCCCCCGTCACCTATTAGACAGGCAGATAGTCTCCAGATTCAAGAGTCAACCTGCTCAGCCCTACTGCTGGCCTCCCCTCTCATGAGCTCTCCTCTCGGGCGGGAGGCTGAGCTTTTCAAGGCCCCCTTTGCTCCTCTGGGGAATGGGCTCTTGCGGTCGTGCTGCCAGGTGAAGCGCGCACAGCACGGGGAGAGGGTCTGGCTGGTGGAGGTGTGCTTGCTGTGAGCACGATCAGGACAGCAAGTCCACGCTCACCTGCTTCTACCGCCACACTCGTCCACCCCTCCACAGCAGCGCTCACCACCCACATGCTCTCCCCTTAGAAGGACACGTCGGGCTGCTTTGCCTTCCTTGGGTGTCTATTTGCTGTGAGAGCGCGTGGATCACCTTGGAACAGAGAGGAAGTAACTGGGGGTCCCAGGAAGGCTTCTGAGAGGTGGCACAACTCTGAACTGAGTTTTATCCAGGTCCGGACAGTGGGACGGACATCCTGGGGAGGAAGAGTCAAATCAGGGAGGCTCCAGAGCCAGAAGAGCGTGGTGGAGTGGGGTTGATGATGGACTGACTGGTATTCCCGGGAGAGAGGGCGGATGGATCACTCACACGGAGAACCACTGAAGCAGGGGCCAGAGGAGGTCAGATTTGTTTTGAGAACTCAAGTTCCTGTCGATGGGGTGAATTGGAAAGGTTCCCATGGGCTCCTAAAATATAGGCAGGGCAAACCCACAACAGCATGGAGCTGAGCCAGGCCAGGCAGGAGACCCTGCCTCTTGGTGTCAAAGCTGTCCAGTGGGCATGTTCCCACACCGCCTGGTCACTCGGGCCTCCAGCCGGGACCTAAGCTTTCCTGTCCCTGATGGGGAAGCAGAGGCCAAGCCCCATAGAGGTTGGTAGCCGCAGGAAAGCTCCAGCTGCGGCTTGCTTTCTGGTGATGCAAAACCACGTGGGGGTCAGGCGTGGGTCCACCCTGCTGCCGCCTCTACTGGGGCCCGAGGCCTCGGACAAGACCCCTCCTGGTCCTCGGCCCTTCACCTGGATCAGCTCTGGGGCCCCTCAGACACCCCTCTCTCACCATACTTCCACCTCTGCAGTTCTCTCCTCCTGGGGTCCCCCAGAATTCATGTAAACTCACTTCAGCAAATACAGATCAAGCAGCTGCTCTCAGCAGGACACCTTCCCAGGCACAAACACCATGGACAGCTTAAGAGAGTCTTGCGTTAATGAAAGCACAGGATCCACAGAACCCAAGGGCCGTTCTACAGGAACCAGGTGGCAGATGGATCTCAACTTGTTATTTAACTCGTTCTAAACCTTATGTTTCTGTCTCTCCCTCTCTCTGACCAGGGTTGTCTGGTATTAGACTCTTATCTCTGCAGTGTTTTTAGTCAACTGCAAAGCTTCCCTTTGGTCACGATCGTGCCTAGGTAGGTCTCAGGGTCTGACTCACTTGATTTTCCACATGTTTTCTGGCTCTGGGTCCTAGATTAAGAGGACTTTGATGAGGGTGCTGGAAGATCACCAAGACTAGGGTTCTGGAACCCATTCCAGAGCCCACCAGCATGACCTCCCATGTTGCCACACCCCCTTCTGGCTTCAAATAGAGCTTCACCAGAGCCACACCAGGAAAGCAGCTGTTGGCTCTGCCCCGTCACTTCAGGGCCACTGCCTCAGTGTCTGCGGGCCTCGTCTGATGGTCTGATGTCATGCACCCCCCCACCCCACCCTCTGCAGTCACCACAGAGACACCCAATGCAAGGGGAGGGACCCATGGCCAGTGCCCCCCTCTCGGTGTCTTCCACAGCCTTCTCTCGCTGCGCCTCCACGATGCCCACGAAGCCTGTCCCGGCAGCAGCTGGGTGTTTAGACAACGAGCTCTCCCTCTCTGCTTTACAAACACGAGCTCAGAGATCCTGCTCATGCTTCAGGGACAAGTCAACTCTTCCTAGCTCCCTTTGCTGCCAGGAAATAGAAAGGGAGGGAGAGAGAGCCCTGTGTTCGCCACACCTGTCACTACGCGTGTCACCTGAACCCAGGAATTCTGAGAGCGCCTTGTTCTCAGCCCTCGGCTTCAGCCTCATTTTGGGGAAATGTCTACGTGCCTGGCAATGATATGAGAGAGGGAAGAATTCAGATGTCAAATCGGGATCCAAAAAGGACGCTGAAAGTCTATAATTCTGAGCCACAGAGATTCCAGAAAGGATGCTAGGCAGCTTACCAGATCTTGTCTCCCACTCTCCTATTTTATGACTTCTGGGGAAAAAAACCCTGCAAACAAAGATTTTTTTTCCCTCCACATCTGACTCACTTGACCAATTCATTTCTGACTCCCCAGCTGCAAGAATGGTTGAAAGTTTGGGATCCACATGTTCACTGGGTATTGCCTACACCCTTGGAGGGAAAGAGGACCATCTCCACCTGGACAGGTGGGTCCTCTGTGCTCGCGCTGTGGTCCCTCTGTGCCAGACACTGAGTTCCAAAGAAGCAAAAAGACAAATCATTTTCCTCTAGGACTGACAGTATCAAGAAATGATGGAAAAGCACGTGACTGGGGAGGACAGACCTGATCCCAGCTTGGCCTCAAACACGGTGTGACCTTGGGCAAGTCATTTCACCGCCCACCGCCCCCCCCACCCCGAGCCTCAGTTTCCTCATCTTTCAAAGAAGGTAGGGTTTGATGCTGACAGAGGCTCCATCTAGCTCTGATGGGGTATAATTCTATTTGATTTCCTCCTGCATTCTATAACCCCCTTCTTTGGATGGAGGGGAAAGCTTTTAAATAGCTTTGGAGTTTGAAACATTTTCTCCTGCACTAGATTTCTTCAGGCAGTGGAATGTGGATTCTGGGTCCAGTTTCCCATTTCTTTTCAAGCTGAATGATTGCTTTAGGTCAGCTGTTAACAAAATCGGGTCAAAGTCATCATTTCATCTGCGAGCTTTCTAATTCTCCAAGTGAACTGCCATGCTCCCCCCTTTTGATAAGGAAAAAAACGAGGCCCTGGAGCGGTGAGCACTGAATCCACCCCGGAAAGATAATGGCAGTGTTTGCATAAGTAGCTTAGAAGTGAATTAACCTCCCCAAACATATGGATTGCTTCATCCACTCGCCTGTTTTCTGGGCTTCATTCTCAAATGCTAACGACCAGCTCTTCCTGACACTGGAAATGAGCAACAGCTTTAGTTTTGCACAAGCTGGCTCAAAAGAAAGAACGCACAAAAAGAGCCCTTGAGATGTGCCTCCAGAAGGACAGGGGCTGGGGTAGTCTGTGGGGTCGTAACCACTCCACAGGGCCCAGGATTGGATGGGGCGGGGTCTTCCGTCTTGCCAAATGATGTCACCTGGTCAAACGACCAAAAACCTCAGGAGACTCAGGTTAATCGCTTACACCTGCCATCATATCACTATTCAGAGACTTGGCTTCCCCATTTGTCATTATGAGGCATTGGTTAGGAAGATCTTTGGGGAACCTGATTCCAGGACACTCTCCACTATTCATTTTTCTCCTGAAATGTGTGGTCCCCTGACCTTTTGTCTCCTAGCATTGATTTCCAGCTCTGATGTGTCCCTCACTTGTGTGGGTCTTGATGACAGCGACCTCTTACACACACACATACTCTTGCACACCCCACCTGAGCTGGCGTGAGCGTCTCTTCCAGCGCCCAGCACGGTGCCCGGACTATGATTAAATGCACCATACACATCTGCTGAATAAAAGCAACCCAAATTGTCTAAGTGAAACAGGTGACTTGGGGAGTTTGTAAGTCCTCGAGCTTGTTAATACCAGAAGGTAGTCCCTGACTCACGGTGTTTGGACCATATAATAATAAGCAGCTCCCGCCCTGCCCCCAGTCATAAATGCAATCTCACGGTAGCCACACCAGGTCCCCACGTGTCCCGCCCGGGTCACTGCTCAAATCACTCCCCCCCCCCCTCATATCTCCTCTCTCTCTTCTGAAATCCTACCCATCCTTCAAGGCCTCGCTCAACGTCACCTCCTCTGTGCAGCCCCAGCTGAGTCTCTGTGAGTCAGAACTGCTGTCTCTCTCCTCTGCTCTCTCTCTCCTCTCAGCAGACTTTGAACATGATACTACATTTTATTTGGGCCTATACACCAGCCCTTACAATAATACCGTTGTCAGTGCCCATCTCTGTCCAGCTCTGCCCTGCCCACCCCTCGCCACGTGTCTCCGGATCCCTCCACTGGCTCCAACTGAGCCTTGCGCACAGTGATTATTTACAGAGGATGCCCAGCGAGGTGGCAAAGGCTCTGGAGCTCCCAGGGGCATCGCGTGCATTGAGCAGAGCTGCCAAAAGCCTTAGCGCTGGCTGGTGGGGAGCATCAGTCAGGGCAAGTGGCTGGGCAGGCAGGGCCAGCATCCAGGGCCTGGGCAGAGGGGCGGGCCCATCCTTACCTGGCGCAGGCTTTCTCCAGCAGGCTCGGCCAAAACTCTTGTTTGTTGCGAGGATTAACAAAGAAGTACTCATTGTTCAGGACAGGTAGGCAATCGTCAATCACCACTTCCACCCACTGGCCACACTGCCAGAACTGGAGGAGAGAGAGAGGAATATACACCCTAGTAGAGTTGGGGCAGGAGGGAGGTGCTGGCCCCCCGACCCAGGCCAAAAGATAACCACCATCACCACTTGACCACCACAGCGCAACAAGGAAGTCTATCCAGACCAAAATCCCAGCCCAGGTTGGCGGACAGGGGACAGGACTGTCATCTCCACTGACAGGTGAGTCACAGATCAAGTTAATCAAGGAAAATACAGCAGGGAGGAAGGAGTCTTGGGCTCTAGCTGGACTTTATGGCTAACTCCTGCCTCACTTTGGCAAGTCCCTTGTGAGATTCAGGCACACTGAAGACTCTCCGGGTACATCTTGTATACAAAATGGCAGTAGGGGGAGCAGATGCTGAATAGCAAAGGAGAATGGGAGATACAGAGTGTCGTGATGGGGAAGGACAGCCTTTGGGGAGCTGAAGGCTTGAGAGAGGAGGCAGGATTCCAGCAGGTGGCGAGGAGCAGGGAAGGCAGCCCAGAAGCGGCGGCGACAGTGTGGGCGGAAGCCTGGGGGCCGAACGGTGAGGTTGCTCGGGAGGACTGAGCACTTACAGGCTCGCCCTGGGCCTCCTCTCCTCACGTCCAGCCGTCCCTGCCAGCCGAGCAGCAGCCATGAAGCGGGCTGGCACTGTCGCTGCTAAGAGTGCAAAGGAACCAGATGCTCCTCTCCAAAACAGAGTGGTTTAATCGTCAGCATTCAACTCTTAATGGTTCACCCGGGGGCACTGCCAAATGAGGATAATTGATAACAAAGCCAGCTTTTTGGAGTTGGTTTGCTGGTCTCTGGAACAGCAACAGGGCTTCTGGCTTCAGGCCTGCGTCTTGACAAGACTCAGGCAAGCCTCCGATAGCTGGGCTTGGAGTAAAGCTGGGTGGATGCAATCCATCATCTGCTCGGTGGTGACAGGGAGCCTGGCCCACAGCTGGATGTCCCAGATGTTGGGCTTTTGCATACAGATGAGGATGCACTTTCGAAGCAGGGAGGGAGACCAAGACAGAGATGTCAGTGGAGACAAGACAAAGAAGATGTCCTCACAGTCTTTAATGAACCAGCGCACTGGAGCTGGTGTTGCCCCAGCTGTGGATCTGCGTCCCGACTACAGTAAGATGCACAGGAGGGTGAGGCTGGGAGCCAACAGGGATGCTATCACAGTGAGATCGTGAGACCTGGCTGAAGCATCAAGGAAGCGAACTCTAGCTCCTTGAAGGAGGATACTAGAAGCACAGACCCATCTGGATTTTGGGTGTAATTGGATAGCAAAGTGGAGTAGGCGGTATCCAGTCAGTGGAACTGTGCTCCAGTCTTGGTTTTGTCTTTTTGTCCTGAGCAATAGATATTGGATAAGACACTTAATTCTCTGTGATTCAGTTTCCTCATCTGTCAAATGGTGGTAAGAGTAAGAGCTACCTCCTTCTGTGATGGGATCAGATGAGTGTGTGAAGGTGAGATCACAGTTTTGAAAGTAAGAACTATTTTTCGATAGGCTTTTCATTCAGCACTTAGGATAGTGCCTGGCACACAGTAGGCCATAAAGAATGAGTGAGTCCTGGCTTGAACGAGATCCTCTTGTTGGTTCTACCCTCACTCACATCTTCCCACACCAGTAATGCTGACCAGACTTGTTCTCCCTATACAAAGGGAACCTCAGATAAGATCATCGTTCCCAAAAAGGATGAAAATGGCCTGACTGGTGGTCAAGAAATGAGGCCACCGATCTGTGTTTCCTGGTTCACTGCTCTGGGTGAGGAGGGCTGGCACCTGGATAATGTCTGCACCCTTCAAGAAGCTGGCTGGTGCCATTTAGCCAACACCCAAGTGTCTGAGGGAAACCAGAAGTGTTTTGGGCAAAGCATCCAAGTTGCCCAGGCACTGGGCCCTTTCCAGAGAAGAGTGCCCAAGCTCAGAATGATGAGATGTACAGAGGTCAGCACTTGTAGCTATTTCTGGGGAACTGTGGGACTATCTTCACCACCCAGAAGGGCAAAGCATGTCCAGCCTGGGCCTCAGTTTGTCCTAAGTACCTGTCACCCCACCAACACTTGCACCCTTGAGGTGAGCCCAGACACAGCTAAACACTGCACCCTCTGGCTAACTCCTCAGTGTGACCCTTGGACCAGCAGCATCATCTGGGAGCTTGTTAGAAGACCTAGCATGCAAATAATTGGACTTCAGGAAGAGAGAGCAGGATAAAGGAGGACACCCAGAAAAAATGGAGGGAAACAGCTGAGCAGAAAAAGGAGGCAGGTCTTCAGAACGAAAGTGCTCACTGAATTCCAGGCAAGCTTAATCTTGCCTGGAATTCACACATCTGGACATTTCTAGAGAAATTTCTGAGCCAAGGAGAGAGATCGCCTCATATAAACTTGCAATTTGAGAGAATATGTCGCATACAAGGTCAAGAGAATAGATTAGCATTGGATTTTTCTTCTGTAACATTGGGGAAGGTACAGACAATGGAGAAATGTTTACAGATTCTTGAGGAAAAGGAATGTAATCCAAAAATCCTAAACCCAACCGAAATATTGTTCTTAAGTAAGAGCAAATGAAAAATACTCATGTAATCTGAGGAAACTATTCAAGGAACCACTCCTACCAAATGTGGATGAAATTAGAACAAAAATCTTAAGAGGAAATGAAGGCTGAAAGAAACAATGGTGAGTAATGAGTTTTAAATATGCTTTGGACAAGAAATATACTGGTAATGTAGTGAAAATGAAATTGATAGTGAAAGGATGAGCAAAGATATAATAGGGAAATGTAAGTAACAGGAAGCCGGAGTAGCAATGTGAATATCAGATAAAGAGGAATTCAAGTTCAGAAGCATTAAATATAGCAAAGAGGGATATTGTGTAAGCTTTATTGCAACAACTGGAGAGCAAGAACATAAATATTTGGGCGCCAAAGAATATAGCAGGAAAAGTATAAAGCCAGAACATGAGGACCCCTCCAAGCTATAACTTTGGGGAAGAACTTTAACTCACTTCTTTTAGAATAAGACAAATCAAACAGACAAAAAATAAGCCAAGATAGAAGAGATAATTGCAGATTATACAATCTGCAAATCAGAGAGCTTGATTCCATATATCAGGGATATATTATCTTGGATAATATATACTCTTCTCATATGTCCATGAAGCAACTATAAAAACTGTTGTGGACCTGGCCATGAATAAAACTTTAATAATTTCCCCAAATGTGAGAGTTTATGAATTATATTCTCTGATCATCATCTAATAAGTCTAAAACTCTACAATCAAGAGATGATCCTCTATAAAACTTAATCAAAACTAAAAACATCATTAAAAACCTAAAAACATATTAACTTAAAATTAATAAGACATTTGATATTAAAATCGATGGATACAGATAAGATCTGCGAAGGAAAATTTTAGTCTTAAATCTTTTATCATGAAGAAAAAAAGAAAGAATATTAAGTGTATAGTTTCAGAAAACAAAAAACCAATAAAATTGACCAAGAGAAAGTAAATGGGAATTAATAAAAATAAATTGAAATTAATTATATGAAAATCAAAACCCTAAAAGAAAAAGAATAGAAAGAACAATGAAAATTGAAAGTTGAGTCATTCAAAAACCAATACAGTAGATTGGCTGGATTAAGAAGAGCTGGATTAAGAAAAAAAGGAAAAATAAAAATATAGTTTAGGGATTAATAAAGTTGACTTAATCACAAATTAGAAGAAATAAAATAAATTTTCAGAGAATTATATAAGCAACTTTGGGGCAATAAATTTGGAACTACAGAAGAAACAGTTGGTTCTCTTGGCAAAATATAAATTTCAAGAATTAACTCTAGAAGAAATAAGAGGCCCAAGCAGATCAACAGCTATTGAACATGTCAGAAGAGTTTAAGAAATCATATTTAAAAAGGAGATAGGTCCAGACGATTTAACTATTGCCTATTTTACTTTTAAAGAACAGATAATCAATGGTTAACAACCGTTATACAAATTATTTCAGATCAAAGTAAATCTCAATAGGTTCCTATTAAAAAGCAAGCATAACTCCATAGTAAAAACAACAAACAATGGGAAGCCAATTCTACATGTGATATAGATGTAAAAATTCTAATAAAAATTTTAGCAAATTTAATCTAACAGTGGATTTAAAAGAATGACAAACCAGGAAAGTACGTCACTAAAACCAAGAGACAGCAGGATTTTGCTCGTCACTCTTATTCAAAATTGCAAACTTCTAATTAATGCAACAAGGCAAAAAAGCAAAATAAGCTCTATAAATAGTAAAAGGAGAGACAAAATTATCTTTGTGGATAATATTAGATAACTAAAAAAAAAAATCCAGACACTACTAAAGAAAAAAATTAGAACTAATAAAAGAATTTGGTAAGGTGGCTAGATACAACTTAATATAAAACAAGGAATAGCTTTCCTCTTTTTAGCAACATCTAGTTAGAAAAATCATTCATATTAGCTACAAACTTGTAAAATATCTGAGAATACATTTACCAAGAAGGGTATAGCATGAATATCAAAACATAACTATAACATTTTACTGAAGGGCATAAAACTAGTTCCAAATAAATGGAAAGATATACTGTCTTTTTGGAAAGGAATAACTACAATAATAATTTTTTCCAAATTAATACATAAATTTAATGCTGCTCTATTCTGTATCACAGTGGCTTTTCTTTTTAAATAGACACAATGATTTAAAAATTCTCATAGAAGAATAAATGTGCAAGAATCACCAAGATAAAATATTTTTGAGGCAAGGATAATGAATAATGAAGGAGAACCTATGCCACCAGATATTACAACTCATTCTAAAACTACTGTAATCAAAATAACAAGATATGGCATGGGAATAGACAGACAAAATCTCAATGACGTACAGGGTTCTTGATGAATGACTCTTTTCTTTTGCTGATTGTTACTGCCATTCTTTACATTTACATGAAAACATTTTAACTCTCATCCTCCATATGTGTCATCAGGTCACGAGCCAACACAGAGTAACTAACACATAAGTGTCTCTTCCACATCTCGGGCTGCCAGACCAACAGAACTTTCAAGACGGTCGCCTTCCTGTGCTCACAGAGAATCCCATTTAAGGAGCATCCCAGCAGCACACTTAGCGGAAAACGGAAAATCCCCGCATATTGTTATGAAAAGCTTTGGTCCTTTCGGATCTTCTGCAGGTGCTGTGGGTTCTGTGTCAAGGAGCCCAGTGCTGCCAGGAAGCAGCAATCTCCTGGGAGGGGACATAAGCCATGAGAGCTGACTGGACACAACTGGAAGCCCCATCCCATGTACTGCACAGAGTCAGCATACCTCCTTCTGAATAATGTATTTTTTTCTGTCTGAGAGAGGAGAACTGGAAGAAAGATTCACTGGGTTCAGTTTCAAGCAAAATAGAGAAGGTGATGGTAGTGGTTATGGAGATAGTGGTAGTGGTGAAAGGGGTGATTGGGGTAGAGGTGGTGATGGGGTGGTGGTGGTGGTGATGGGAGTGATGGGGGTGGAGGTGGTGATGGGGTGGAGTAGTGATGGGGTGGTGGTGGTGGTGGTGATGGGGTGATGGGGGTAGAGGTGGTGATGGGGTGGAGTAGTGATGGGGTGGTGGTGATGGGAGTGATAGGGGTGGAGGTGGTGATGGGGTGGTGGTGATGGGAGTGATGGGGGTGGAGGTGGTGATGGGGTGGAGTAGTGATGGGTTGGGGGTGGTGGGGGTGGTGATGGGGTGATGGGGGTAGAGGTGGTGATGGGGTGGAGTAGTGATGGGGTGGTGGTGAAAGGGGTGATGGGGGTAGAGGTGGTGATGGGGTGGAGTAGTGATGGGGTGGTGGTGGTGGTGATGGGAGTGATGGGGGTGGTGGTGGTGATGGGGTGGAGTAGTGATGGGGTGGTGGTGGTGGTGATGGGAGTGATGGCGGTAGAGGTGGTGATGGGATGGAGTAGTGATGGGGTGGTGGTGGTGGTGATGGGAGTGATGGGGGTGGTGGTGGTGATGGGAGTAATGGTTTTACCGAAATAGCAGATACAAAGTATCTAGCACAACCTTGCAGAAGTTCAATTAATGTTTGCTTCCCTGATGCTTCTCTCTACTCAGTGCTCAGATTAAACTCTGTGTCTATTTGCTCATTTTCTTTGATAACTGCTCTCCCCAAAGGGCTCTGCACCCCCACTGCTGAGCCGACTTCCAGGCTGAGGGTCTGGGCGTGCATAGTCCGTCCACAGCAACACCGAGGGTGCCAGCCTTGCCTCCTCAGAAGATGGGGCAGCATTCTGTGGGTCTGGGTGGGCACTGCTCTTGACCACCCCCTACTCTGAGGCTGACTTTGGGCAGCCTGCCTCAATCCAGGGCTGGGAAGGAAAATGTTGAGTTCTTACCTGCCTCCCCCTGTTGGATGTCAAAACTGCTCGCACCTTCCAGGATGAAGTGAGGCTCTGATTTACCCTTCAATAAATCCTTAGAAAAGAGGGAGAAAAGCCATAAGCATCTTTCATTCCTCTATCTCCCAGTGTGCTACCCAAGACATCACTCTCCTTGTCTTTGAGGGGTAGAGGTTACTTCTTAAATAGGTGTTTAAAATCTGAGCTAGGAAAGCTGCCCTCATTCTTCAGGTTTTATTGCTAACAGCAAGGCAGATGTCAAAAGGGTGTATCTGTAACTGACCAAATAGGCAATAAATGCATAAGCAATCTGTGCCAAGAGATAAGGACTCAGGATCCTTACATCAAATGATCAGCCATCCTGGTACCAAAAGCACTGTTTCATTGAGAGTTTATAAACAACCAAAAAAGAATAGGATGCATTTATTAGAGGAAACTTTTATAAGCATAACGACGCTTTCCTTGTGAAATGTCATCTCTCAGAAGTCAGCGTAGACATTCTGAGCTCCAGGTTCAAGTCTAGCCATGCGCTGTACAGGATAGAGGATGTGCATTACTCAGGTCTTTGTCCACTCCCTGGCTAACACACAGACTGATTCTGGAAGACCCCAAGCAGCCTCTAGGTTTTCCTGCTACCAGGAGCCCACACGATTATCCTCAGCATCTTCTCTGTGCATCTCTTCCTGGATTTCCACTGCGTGGATTTGAATAATTTGGTAACTGTTCCTGTATCATTTCTTTTCACATTGACAAATAAGTCCCCAGAGAGCAGGGTGGCAAAGTAGATTCATCTACTCAACAGCCATGAACGTGTGGAGTCCTGTATCTTGTGAGACCTGTCAGCCCTTCGTATACTGCCGGCCAGTTTCCTGGTGGAGCCGCCAAGGGGCAAACAAAGGCGTGCGTGTCTGCAAACAAGTCAGCCAGCCCACCTCACCAGGCCTCCTCCCACCATCTTCTCTGCACATAACCAGCCCTCTCTGATGGCCAGGGCAGGGCGCTCAGGCCCAGGCCCTTGCGATGGAGGCATGCAGCTGACCCTCTGCCCTACCCTTGGCTGCTCAGAACTCGGGGTCTCTCCCAACACCAGCGGGAAGGGCAGCTCTCCGCAGGGCCCTGGAGGGCGCGACTCTCCCAGTGTCAAAGCAACTTGGGGCACTTCAGTGGCTTTAGCTGTCCCCTCACCTTCTACTGGAAAAGGGAACTCAAGGTCTCAGTGGAGGCTAGCTGGAGAGCCTCCACTCAGGAATTAAAGAAGAGGGTGGGGCCATCAGGTTTTTGGATGGGGTAGAAAAGACAGTGTGGCTCAGCTTTCTTGACCCAGCACAGCGGCAGCTTCTTCGTTGTTTACCCCTGGTTTACCCCCATGATGGGCAGAGGAGGGGTAGGTGTGCCGAGAGTGAGGGAACCGAGCCTGGTGTGGAATCCTGCCTGCATTGTTCCCTGGGTGACCTTGAGCAACTTTCTTTACTTTGCTGAACCTCAGTCTCTTCATGTGTAAAATGGGAGTCAAATGAGAAAGCCATTGGTGCCCTGGCTGCTGTTACCAAACCCTCGCCGAGGACTAGATGCTCCATTCGCAGTGGTCGCCCGACAGAGCTGCAAAGCAGGAGTCTTTGCATTTTACAAACGAGGAAGGATGTGAAATACTTAGTGTAGCATCAGACGAGGGACCTGTTCAATAAATATTGATTCCCTGCTTCTGTAATATTTGCAAAATTAAAAAGACCACACTCACGGATAAACCCAGCATCTCAAAGGCATTCATTATTAAACGAGAGAGAATAAAAACATGGATAACACAGTCAACTTTTAGATATTAGAAAGACAAAAAGAGCCTCACAAACATAGGCGGAAGGAAATGATAAACAGAACAACTGGTGAATTACAAAATAGAAACACAGCAAGATCAGTAAAGCAAATATTGAAGACATTGTATTTGGGGAGAAGGTTTACTTAGACCCAACCTTTGGCTAATATGCTAGAGAAACCCAAATAAAATTAGAAATAGAAAGGAGGTTTTAGCAGTATAAAAACATGATGTAAAATTCTATACTAATCAGTTTAAGCATACCGATGATTTTCTGACAAGAATTAACATGGCCAAAATGATCCAAGTTGGTAAATAACCTGAAAATCAATAACCTTGAAACAGTATTTTTAAATGATCAAAGAATATCTCCCTATTATCTCTGCCAAGGCTTCTAAGTACACAAAATTTTCTTGCTGAGTTCTCTCAAACTTTCAGGAAATAATTCCTGTGTCGCTTACAGTTTCAGTGTTTAAAAAAAGAAAGAATTCTGCCACCGTTTATTTTAAGAAGTCAGCACAGCCTGGATGCCCAACCTGAGAGAGAGAAACACATACGCGCGCACACACACACACACACACACACACGTACACACACACGTACACACACACATACATACACACACATACACACACGTACACACACACACATACACACACATACACACACACACACACACGCACACACACACATATACATACACACATACACACACACACGTACACACACACATACATACACACACACACACACATACACACACACACATACACACACACACACATACACGTACACACACACACATACACACACACATACACACACACGTACACACACACACGTACACACACACACACACACATCACATCACAGACTGATTTCATTTACGGAAATATACTGAAATAAATACCCGGCAAATGAATCAACGATAAATTATACAACTAACCCACTATCATTAAGTAGGGTTTGCCATAGAAGTGCAGGATGCCAGGATGGTTTCCTATCGGGATATCTAATGGTATAAAATACCATTTACATGGGCCAAAGGAGAAACAGTTGCTATCTTTCCAATAAATGCCTTGAAGGCATTTGATAAATGCACAAATTTCTCTGATTTACCAAAATAACAAAATCGAAAATGAAAAAAACCAAAACTTTAGTTAATTAGGAATAGAAAGATACTTTAATTTATGAAAATTAAAGGATAATTATTTCAAATAAAAAATCAATTGTCAACATCAAATTTATGGGCAAACACTAGAATTGTGTGCATAGAAGTTGGGCACCAAACTAGCATTTTTTATCTCCTGTCCTGAGCTGCCTGTTCCTTCCTCACTCTGGGCTTTAGAGGGGTCCTGGGTGATCCAAAAAGAGCAAAGGTAGAAGGAGACAGAAATTATACCCAGAAGCATTTCAGTCTGCCGGGCTGACTTTCTGAGACCAGGCCCACAGAGAAAATAGATAAAGATGGTTGGAAGATGAAAATCCCCTGGCTCTGGGCAGGTCCCCTGTCACTAGGTGGGCTGGGCACACCAGGGCAGTGAGAGAGTGTGGTAAGGCTGGTGATGGGTAGTCTCTACCCCGAGTGTGACTCAGAATCACGCAGGAGCTTCGCAGACATGGAGACTGCTGGAGGCCGCCCCCCATGACCTGGATTTAGTAGGGCAGATGGAGGTAGAGTTAAGGATCCACACAGCTCCTCAGGTGATTCTGAGGCCCAGCCAGGGCAAGGAGCAGGTTCAGAGAGGTTGAGTGATTTACCCTAGGTCCCACAGGAATCAGGCTGTGCATCAGGCCCTCCGCTCCCATAATGCCTTCCCCATGGCCCACACCGGCAGGCAGGGTCTTCAGTGTTTTCTGACTCTGTGAGATGGATTGGCCCTTTGAGGTCTCTGCAACACCATTTGTACAGAAGGAAGCTGTGATAGTTCATTTTATGTGCCAATTTGACTGGCTCATGGGGCACCCAGATTTTTGGCTACACATTATTTCTAAGGAGTGTTAGCATTTGAATCAGCGGACTCAGTAAACAAGATTGCCCTCCCCAACATGGATGGACATTATCCAATGTATTGAGGGCTTGAATAGAACAAAAGGTAGAGGAAGGGAGAATTCACCCCTTCTCTGCCTGACTGCTGAGCTGGGACATTGGTCTTCTCCTGTCCTGGGACTGGGAATTACATCATCAGCCCCCCCTGGTCCTCAGGCCTTCCCACTTGGACTAAACTACACCATCAGCTCTCCTGGGTCTCCAGCTTGCAGACAGCAGATCTTGGGACGCCTCAGCCTCCATAATTATGTGTGCCAATTCCTCACGATAAATAAATCAATAGGATATATCTATATAGTTCCTGTTGGTTATGTCCTATAGGAGATCTCGACCTCTCCCCTCTCCTCCTCCCTCTTCCCCTCTGCATTCACACCCATAACCCATATCCGAAGTGGTACCGAACCAGGCACTGCCCTGCAGTTGTCTCTGGAGGTGTCCCTTCTAACACGGCATCACTTCCTATGTTTTGGACAGTGATTCCTGTGTTCTTGTCAAAGGCTCCTCATGCCCACCCCCCCCCCACATGGTGTGCTGCTTTTGGATGAGGAAACACCCGCTTTAGCGTGTTGGTCTTCCGACACAGGCCCTTTCAGCCGGTGGCCAGAATTCAGGCTGGGCCAGGTGGCAGCGTCACTCCCTTTTCTATTTTTGCTAGAGAACTTTGCTTTATTGGAATCAAAGTTCTTTGGCTCAGTGGCAATTGGCTGTTGGCGTGCTCCCTTTCTGTCACCTTCTGCTACCTGTTGCCTTCACAACCTACATTCAGAGCTCCACTTTGTTAACCCCTTCCTTTCCGGAATAACTCATGCTGAAACCAAGGTGAATCATTTATAGTAAATGATCCTTTCAGAAACTCTGCTCTGGCTACTTGGAAGATGAACATCGGTGTCTGGGTAGGCAACACTTCATTCTGGGATGGCCACAGGCCAAAATCCACAGTGGGGCTGGGTGCTAAGTCCTGAACATGTTTTGGGCCCCCAGCCCATTCTTCAGTTGAGAAATGAACATGTTTTTCACTAAAGAATGGGGACAAAGATGAAATTTCAATCCCTCAGTCTGACACAGTGGCAACTCTGCTGTGAAGATCTACGTCTACAATTCTGTGTCTTCCAATATGGTAGCCACAAGCCATATTGGCGACATACATTTAAATAAAATAAAATTAAATTAAATTAAGTCAAATCTTCAATACCTCAGTCACACTAACCCATTTCAATTGCTCAATACCAACATGTGACTAGTGACTACTGTATTGGCAGAAAGGACATTTCCATCATTGCCGAAAGTTCTATTGGACAGTGCTGATCTACTAAATGAGGATAATAATATTATCTACCTCATAGGCTGCTATGGTAATTAAATGAAATGTTGTATGTAAAGTGCTTAGATTAATACCTAGCATAGGTACATGATTGATAAATGGAATTTGTTATTATTCATGAAATAAAATCTTTAGAAGAAAGTGACTCTAAGTGCCAAATTCAGTTCAGGGAAATATCATATAGAGTCTCCAGGTATAAGCGTAATTCTCAGCACTGTCTCTTGCTGAGGCTGGTGTTGCAGAAAGCATTGAGGAGGATGAGGAGTTGGATCCTTTCAGTGCCATTTGCTCCAGGCACAGTCACAGGCATTTCCAGAACCTGACTGCCTGCTGGTGGGGGGAGGGGAGGGTGTGGGGAGTGGGTTACCAATTCCTCAAACCCAGAAAGCTGAAGGAAGCAATAGAAGGAGCTTCTACAGCAGCAAAATGGATTAGGGTTAATTGTTAGAGAGAGGGAAGATAAGGAGGAAGAGGTAGGCAAAAGGAGAGAGAGAGAGAACATGAACTATGGGATGCAAAGCAACTTTTCTTCTTCATGGGGCGTAGAAAGCTGAGCCTAGTTTCATGCCCCTGACTCTTGCACTGTTGTTGAACCCACCTAGCCTAGATGAGTATGCGAGGTAGAATGATATCCATGATGGTTTAACAGTTGCCTAGAGTATGAAGCTTTCCCATTATCTAGAAAGGCCTAGAATGCAGAAATGGCCTAAGGAGCCTTGGTGCCACCTCAGCCATTATATAATTGAAGTTTAGGGGATGCCAGTCAGGCCTCTGGTCAGGCACTGAGCAAGCTTTAGATTGGGAGGCAACCTTCTAATAGTGACAGGCGGCAGAATGTGCGAAGAAAAGCACTATGCACACTCCCTGCCAGGCTACCCTGGCCTCCCCAAATGGTTTCCTCTGACCCACATTTCTCCTTAAAAGTGTTTGCTGAAATTGGCTGAAGACTGAAGCTGCGATGACTGGACAGTGAAAGCCCAAGAAATCCCAGGGGATGGCCCCTGTGGCTGCCACTCTATGCCATCCCACCCAAATTAGTCATAGTAACAATAGCTAGTGTTTAGTAAGTGCTTACAATGTGGTAGACAATGTTCTAAGTATTGTCTTCATTTATTCCTTAAAATAATCTTGTTAGGTACTGGTACCATTTTTATCCTCATTCTTTTCACCTATAAAAATGGAAAGAAGGGCAGAAGATAGACAGGGATTGATTCCTGTTACCCAGACAAAGTAGGAGATTCTATTGGTGCACAAGATATTATTAGCAGCAAACAGGAGCCTAAAATACATCACGAGCTTATGATGAAGCCTTACAGAAGGCGATACAGTTGTGGTGTTAGGAATATGTCTCAGAGCCAGACTCCAGGGTTCAAATCCCAGCTCTAACACTTTAGGCAGGTCACTTAATTCTCTGTTTCTGTTTCTCATCTGTAAAATGGGGCTAATAATAGTACCTACTCATAGAGTTATTATGAGGATTCAGTGAGTCAAAGCACCTAAAGCCAGGCCTGCCATGTGGTCAGCACTATCTAAGTGTTGGCCATTACAGGTAGGATTGTTCCATGCTGGCTGGAGCTTCTCTTTCAAGGCTCTTTTTAGTCGCAGCTGTGAGCTGTGGCAGTTGAGGACGTCACCATGTTTAAGGGGTGACTACATCAGCTTTCTCCTCCACCATCTGACTTGGAAAACAGGTCAACTCAAGAATTCTCTATTATACATGTAGAGCTTGAAACCCATTTCAGGTGCCTGTGGACAGAGTCATTCACTCACTCACTTATTCATTCACCCAAATCCTAACAGAATCCCGTGGGGCACACAATCTTATGTGAGGAATAGTACAATATGTGGAGTCAGAAATTTTAGTTTAAATCCTGGCTCTTTCCCTCACTAACTGTGTCACATTGTGCAAGTCACATCACCCGTCTGAACCTGTTCTCTCATAAAACTGGGAAAGAACACGAGACAAAGTAAGAGAAGACACATGGAAAGCTCTGGAAAATACTATACAAGCGTAAGTGCTGCCAGTTGTGATAAGGGATACAAAGAGATACGACATATCCACATATACATTTTAAAAGAAATGTTGGAATGAAAAATGACCCCCTGGTAGAGCTTTTGGATGGGTAAGCTTTCGGATGAGAAGAAGAATGGGAGTAAAAAGTATCTGGCCCCTGGCTGCCTCTATTTTGGGTTCCTGGAATGATTCTGTGTGAGTCATTTCATTTCTGTTTGCCTCAGTTTCTCCTGGACCTCAAAAGACATCACAATTTGAGATGTTGCTGGAATTAGACAATAAAAAACTCTCAACCCTTTCTAAATAAAAATGTTATAAAAATTCTTTAACACTATAAATATGATCTCACATCTATTGCTCAGTACCTTGTGAAAAAAAAAAAAACATTCTAAAAGAACCTCATCTGAAAATAACAAAGGGAGAAAAATATAATCCTTCCAAGCTTTAAATAGAGTTCTCTGCTCAGCTCTCCGTAGGAGTGAAGTCCAGAAGTAGGGAGTCA
The DNA here is from genome assembly GCF_028023285.1 of Balaenoptera ricei. NCBI lineage: Eukaryota > Metazoa > Chordata > Mammalia > Artiodactyla > Balaenopteridae > Balaenoptera > Balaenoptera ricei. Next base: position 78,319,708 of record NC_082651.1, on the reverse strand, counting down.
TTGTTGGGGACTTACTGCCTCTGGATGGTAAGATGGATTCTAGAAGCTTGAAGCACCCTCATCTTAACTAAGCAGCATCCTAAGCCCCACCTGATCCCCACTCACCCTCCCCTTCCCCAAAGCTACAAATTGGTCCTGAGTTAGGACAAGAGTTCTTACCTCCAGAGTTTCCGTCTTGTTCTACGTCATCAGAAAATACCTATTCTGCATAACCTAACCTGGCTTTATTGAGTGTGTTGCACAGAGTGCTTGGCCGTTCATTCGCACTCAGTAATGCTTGCTGATATTATAATCATTAGCTTACTAGACATTATATTCTTTCCTCTTATTCTAGGTTCTGCTGGCTGCTTTTGGAAGCATGAACAGGAGGTTTGAGCAACAGGGCCCTCCAAGTGGCCCTTAGCCAGGTCCTTTGCATCAGTGAAAATGATATTATGAGAATGCTTAGTGGGCTGAGAAATTTCCCTTGGATCTTCATGCCCTGAAACTGAGATAGTTCTAGAAAAACCAACAGGGCTCACCTGGCTTCAAGGTGGAGTTAGTGGTCGTCTACTGGGGTGGGGGAGTCAGGGGGTTTGAATATTGCCATGAAATACCTCCCTAATTTTATAGCTGATGTTTACAACTCTTTTATAGGTGATCAGCCTTTACAAGATTGAAAATACACATACACATGACAGAGGCAAGGCAATTGTTGAAATTCATCCTATTGTATAAGTGACTGACATGTTATCTTCCCTTCGAGTAAATTCTAATAAGGAAAGAAAAAAGATAAAGACCGTAATACCTGACAGAATAAAGAATGATGAAGACTGACAGAGGGGCTCATTTACGGAGATTGAAGAGACCCCACAGCTACTACTACAATCCTCCTACCCATGCATTCCCATTTTTAATGTGGGAATCCTAAGGCATGTAATCTAGTGACATGCTGTCTTAGAACTGGGATCCTGCTTCCTGGTACAGGGTCATTCCATCCCACTGTGGATACAACACTATAGCTGAGGGACCAGATGAACTTCAGTCTCCTTCCAGTTTAGTTTGGGCCAGCCCTGAAAACCAGGTCTCAGGCCCGTCATTTCAGGGGGAGGCGCCATGGGAGGCACCATGTCAGAGGGTCCAGGAGCTAGAGAGGAGGCTCGCTTACCTTTGGCCGCATCCAGCTTAGGCTGGAGAGGTTTTTCCCTTGAGCAGCTGTAGACCTATGGAATAAGTCTCAGCAGGGAATGTCTCATCCTCAAACAGCAGGCCTCTGTTTAGGCAATAATCCCGCAAGGAGTAAAAGTCCTGTTGCTTGAACTTGGTGATGGGGGTCTTGGCTAGAAGCTCCTGGTTGTGCGCCATGACTTTTCTTGGAAGAGGTATAAGGTCTTTCCCTTTCAGTGAGAAAAAAAGATATTTTTAGGGGCAAGCCATCAAGTCCTTTGCATCATTAGATGTGAACCCTTGAAAGGCACCCAGATGTCCCCCACTTTTACAAGTGAGGAGACTGAGACCCAGATCAGTGCTGTCCCTGGTGACACAGCCAGTTGGTAGGTGAGCCCAGACTACAATCCAAGCATCCTTCCTTGTAGTTCAGTTTTCAGTCTGTGGTACTGAACAGCTTCTCAGGATGCTCTTACGTGCGTGAGAGACTATTCATACATTAATGAACATTTATTGAGTACTGACTTTATACCAGGTACTTTTCTGAATGCCGGCAATCCAAAGATAAATATGACATGATCTTTATCCCCTGGGGGCTCATTATCAAGTGGGAAAAATAGGTTAGACATTTCAACAACTAGCTCTCATTCAACAGAAACGGTCTAATTAAAAATGTGTACAGAGTCCTGTGGATGGATATAAAGAGGAGGAGCTAGGAACTGCCAAGGAGTGTCTGGGGTGGTTCTCCCACAAGCAGTGACATTGGAATTGGCCTTGAGGGAAGAAGAATCTGCCAGGTGGAGAACTGGCAAGTAGGTTAAGAAAAAAAAGTCCCTCCAGGTGCCCTGAGTAGCTAGTACATGGAGGACCAGGAGCTGGATTGGAGAAGTCATGGGTGTTAGAGGGGGTGGGAGGGGCTGGAGAGTCAGTGGGGCGAGGGTTGGGAGTAGAGAGTTTTGGCAGACAAGGCCAGGCCAGGAAGGTAGGTTGGAAAGCTGGATTGTTTTCGTTTTATACCCTGCAAGCACTTCAGGGCCACTGAAGAGGTGGATTATGATCCAATCTGTGTATAGGATTGTGGAGCAAGTTGGAGACCACACAGCGGGATGGGGAGGGTCTGAGACAGGGCAGAGGCTTGGAGGCTGCTGCATATTTGTCCACGGGAGAGACAGCGTTAGAGCAGTGGTAGTGAAGATGGTGGAGAGACAGATTCCAGAGTCACTTTTTAGGTAGAACCCGTAGGATTCGATGATGAATATAGGGGCGGGAGGTTGAGGATGTGGGGGAGGAAGAAGAAGAGGCAGTGCAGTGAACAATCAAATGAGCTTTGAAGTTTGCTCTCTGCTCTCACCACCTACCTACCAGTTCTGCAATAGTGCGTTAGTATTCAAGCCTGTGAACCTATCTCTCCACTTGTATGGATTAATGATACCAACCTCAGAGGGTTTATTGCTGTATTAAATGAGGTTGGACCTAACAGACTGAACAGAGTGACTGGCAAACAGTAGCCACTCAGTAAATGTTGGCGCCCTAATTTCTCTAAAGAGCAGTCAAGGTAGCCTGGGTTTTCTTGTTCAGGAAGCCACAGGGGTGTAACTGATGCCATTTACCAAAATATGCATCACATCCTCCATCTGCAAGGCAAGCTGGCTTGGATCTGAATCCTAATCCACACTTACTAGCTGTGGCACTTGAAAAACCTCCTTAGCCCATAAAGTCGTGCTTTTCAATCTTCTTTGACCAGGGTCTATAAAGGTGACACAAAAGACCGAAAGGTCCGTATGTCCTATCCATACCCACTTCACAGCGAAAAAGGAATCAGGTAATGATAAAGAACTGGAGAGGAACATGAAAGAACAACTCATAAAGAAAGAAAATGAGCTTACAATCAGGATCTCGGATCACAGAAAAAAATATGCAAACTTAAAAAATAACTTACAATTTTCTTACGATTAACATATAATAGTAGTATGTTGCAAATTATTTAGATAGCACAAATTCATCGGCAAAATAGCACCAATAAGTATCATTGTACACACATATTTGGAGGGAATGATGCATACAATTATCTAGCAAAAGAGATAAAAATAATTTTTCTTTGAACTATTAGGTTGGACCATATGAAACTGCCATTTTTATAGGTCAAAAATCGTTGAATATAGTATCATACGGTTTAACCTAAGGTAAAAATGATTGAATATGAGCAATTTCCTTTGGTTTACCCCAGTATGATATATACAGTTCGTCAATCTAGTTCTTGGAAAATAACAGGTGAAAATATGTCAGTGTACCTCACCACTCCCTATAGGGTTAAGAGGAGCACCTACAACAAACTACATAAATAGTGATAAAGCTGAAATAACAGTAAGGTATCGTTCAAGAACAAGAAAATGTTAGTAGAAATTGGCTGCCAATTGAAGACAATGGCAATGACACCTGATAAGGGAGAGTTGTGAAAACTGTGGGTCCACCATCTGTACACATACCTAGGGATAGCGGAGCCAATACCGCACTGCCAAGCCACCCACCTACAATTACGAGACTGTTATTAAGCAGCCCTTAACTGCAGGTAAAAAGGAGTCTGAACAGTTTGGCTTGACTTCTCTATCAGAATCTTGCAAAAGGGCCTTATATTTGGGGATCAGTTCCCAGGCTCATCTGCAGGTCCCCCACTGCCCACCACTGGCCAGTGCACCAGCTGACTTTAGGAATTCCCCTTCTAAGACTCACTTCCCTCATTTGTGAAATGGAGATGCCATTAATATGCATGTTATAGAGTTGTTGGAAGACTCAGACAAAACCATGCCTGTCGAATACTTAGCACCGTGACTGGTGAGCAGAAAGCAGTCAATCAACAGTGGTTATTAGTATAATTAACATTCTTATCATTCTGGCCATGAAAGGATGGTGCAGAAGCCCCACACCCTCTAAGAGGAGGACCTGCACTTATGAATGACAGGCCAGGCTCAGAGGGGCCTGCAGGGGTGAAGGCCAGGGGTGGGACATCAGACCTGTGCCCTCAGCTCTGCTACTGCTCTGAGAGCTCGGAAAGGAAGGAGAAGGCTCTGGGGGACAGGAGGCAGGTCTGGGTGTCCGCTGCTGGAGGAGGTGGTCTGCTGCTTTGGGAAGGAGGAGAATCTTGATGTGGAAAAGAGAAGACAGGCTGGAAAGGCAGCCTCCACCTGCACAGACCTCACACCTACTGGGCCCACCTTCTTGCTCTCCAAATTGCTAATGGCTTTACCAGGGAACAGCCTGTAGACTCACTTTCTCAGGCAGGAAGGGTTTACATAATTTGACAACATCTTGCTTGTGTGTGCAGCAGAAAAGGCCAAACAATTTTCCCACCTGTCACTTTGGGGAGGGCTCTTTGGCTTATTTCTTTCCTTCTATGTCCTACTCGCCTCACTTTGCAAAAAAAAACAAAGGCAGGAGAAGACTCTGCTCTCTTGATAAAGAAAGAAAGATAGAAGGTCTACCTGATATTCAGGATAAAAACCAGTCTTGCTGCTGGGGTATCTCTTGGGTCTAGTGAGAAAAATGGCACAGGAGGAGCTAGAAAAACGGCAAAAAGAGTTGATATCAAGTTATTTTTTTAAATTGAAGTACAGTTGATTTACAATATTGTGTTAGATTCAGGTGTACAGCAAAGTGATTCAGTTATATATATTTATATATATATTAGATTCTTTTCCATTATAGGTTATTATAAGACATTGAATATAGTTCCCTGTGCTCTACAGTAAATCCTTGTTGCTTATCTGTTTTACATATTGTAGTTTGTATCTGTTACTCTCATACTCCTAAATTTATCCCTGCCCCCTCCCTTTCCCCTTTGGTAACCAGTTTGTTTTCCATGTCTGTGAGTCTGTTTCTGTTTTGTATATAGATTCATTTGTATTAATTTGTAGATTCTATGTATAAGTGATATCTTATCACTTAATATTTGTCTTTCTCTTTCTGACTTACTTCACTTAGGATGATATTCTCTAGGTCCATCCATATTGCTGCAAATGGCAATATTTCACCCTTTTTTATGGCTGAGCAATATTCCATTGTATATGTATATATCTTCTTGAACCATCTGTTGATGGGCACTTGGGTTGCTTCCATTTCTTGGCTAATATAAACAGCAGTGCTATAACAGTGGGGTACATATATCTTTTCGAATTAGAATTTTCATCTTTTCCAGATATATGCCCAGGAGTGAGATTGCCAGATCATATGGTAGCTCTATTTTTAGTTTTTTAAAGAACCTCCATATTGTTTTCCATAGTGGCTGCACCAATTTACATTCCCACCAACAGTGTACAAAGGTTCCCTTTTCTCCACACCCTCTCTAGCATTTATTATTTGTATACTTTTTGATGATAGCAATTATGACCAGTGTGAGGTGGTACCTCATTGTGGTTTTGATTTGCATTTCTCTGATTAGTGGTGTTGAATATCTTTCACGTGCCTGTTGGCCATCTGTATGTCTGCTTTGGAGAAATGTCTATTTAAGTCTTCTGCCCATTTCTTGATTGGGTATTTTTTTTTTTTTTTGATATTGAGTTGTATGCAGTTTGTATATTTTGGATACTACCTGTTAAAGTTCTTAAGGTGAGAACTGTGTGACCTAATGAATCAAGCCTCAGAACTAGGATGAGAAGCAGGTAAGAGGTATATAGTTGGTGGTTCAAACCTGTTCTTCTGCTCCCATCAGTGTCTATAAAATGAGTTTGATTCAGTCCTTCCCTCTGTCCTCTACTGATATGGGCAACTGTGTTAGTCTGCTCTGGATGCAACAAAATGCCACAGACTGGGGGGCTTAAACAACAGACATTTTCTTCATCACAGTTCTGGAGGCTGGAAGTCTAAGATCTGGAAGTCTAAGATCTGGAAGCCAGCATGGTCGGGTTCTGGTGCAGACTTCCTTCCTGGCTTACAGACGGCAGCCTTCTCGCTGTGTCCTCACGTGGCAGAGAGTGGCAGAGAGAGAGGGGGACCTCTCTCTCTCTCATTTTCTCTTCGTATAAGGCCACAGGCCTATTGGAGTAGGGCCCTAGCCTTATGACCTCGTTTAACCTTAGTTACCTGCTTAAACGCCCTTTTTCCAGATACAGTCACATGGAGGGTTAGGACTTCGAACCGAATTTGGGGGAAACACAATTCAGTCCACAGCAGTGACTAACCCCAGGCTGTACAAACAACTCTCACGACCCCAGCTGCATATTTCAGGGAGTGTGTGGATCAAAGAGGACCTGGGGGCCTACCAATACTTAGATCTTAGTATCTTTGGTCTGCCAGCACCTCGTGCCAGGCCTGGCACACAGTAGGTATTCTATAAAATTCTTATGAGTGTTGGTGGAATGAATGTCACATGTCAACTATTCTCAAGCGTGTTCTGTGGAGAAGCCTCCATGAATAACAAATTATGACGTCAAACTGTTTGGGAAAATATTTCATATTGAATAGACTTTATGAAGATTCACAAAAGACTCCAAGAAGTCCTTCAATAAAGAAACTAATTTAAGTTTGCTTTCAGTGTTTCAGACATATATAACCAGCAAGTCTTTTTATTGGAAAGTTCTTATTAATGTGTGGAGAAGATGGACAAAAGTTAAAAGACCTCAGAAGAAAAAAAAAGCCCCAAAGTTAAATGACTGCAGAAGATCCCAACTCAAGTCCTTATTCTGCCCCTTAATAGCCATATGAGCCTGAGGAAGTTTTTTAAGCACTTAGAACTTCAGTTTCCTCTTCTGTCAAATGGGTACAATGATACTTTGTTGAAAAATAAAATGAAAAATATGTGGGAAGGGATTTAAATAATAAAGCATTATACAAAGATATTATTTATTTCTCTGACTCCAATAATCTTGTCCTAACCTTTCTTGTATTGCTCCCACTCAGAGGTGGATAGTTGTTAAGAATACACAGGTGGGGGCTTCCCTGGTGGCGCAGTGGTTGAGAATCTGCCTGCCAATGCAGGGCACACGGGTTCGAGCCCTGGCCTGGGAAGATCCCACATGCCGCAGAGCAGCTGGGCCCGTGAGCCACAATTACTGAGCCTGCGCGTCTGGAGCCGGTGCTCCGCAACAAGAGAGGCCGCGATAGTGAGAGGCCCGCGCACCGCGATGAAGAGTGGCCCCCGCTTGCCACAACCTAGAGAAAGCCCTCGCGCAGAAACGAAGACCCAACACAGCCATAAATAAATAAATAAAGAGTAAAAGAGAGTCAAAAAAAAAAAAGCTAAGAATACACAGGTGGATGATCCAACTACTTCTGCCTGGACACAAGATTAAGGGCATTTATCCCACAGACAAGACGCCCCCCCCCCCCCCACACACAATTGTGTTGGTGTTCTACATGGAAATTCCAGACTGGGTTATCTTTGGAAATGGAGAAGATAAACATGTATGGGTGTGTGTATAAATGCTCTTACAAATAACTTTTTTTTTTTTTTTTTTTGAAGAGTAGTCATCGTCCTCTCAAGACAAGTGAGCTTCAGACATATTTAAAAACAGGATTTTTTTCCCCCAGTGGGTCTCTCAGTTAATAGAAATCTTCCTAAGGATGGTTTAACAATAGGTAACCAAACTCTTTAAACTATACAAACCAACACATTCTTTAATTTTTAAATTAGGCCACTTTTGATACATATAAGAGAATATGTAAGCTATATAGGTTATAAAATATCATAATCTCATGAACACCCATGAGCCTACCACCAAGGTTATGAACTTACCAATACTTATGAAGGTACCTGTGATTTCCTCCCTGATGCCACTCCCTCACCTCCCCCAGAGGAGGCCAACACCAGAATGTTGTGTTTATCATTCTTTTGCTTTTATTGAAAAATAGCTTTATCACATATTTATGCATCTCTACATTGCCTTGTTTTAATTTTGCTTGCTTTTCAGCTTTTAAAAATTATACAGGAGTTCCAATTCCTTTATGGCAATGTAAGAAGCCCCCTATACAGCCCTCCTCTTGAGCTGATTATAGCTATAACCTCTGGAAACAACTACCTGAGAATCTGAAAACAAAGGCTGGCAAATCATATGGGGGAGTCAAAACTTGGAGAAGAAACAAGCACGAAGGTGAATTTCCAGGTCTTTGATATTTGTCTCTCACATTTTTGCCATGAGGGTGGGCCCCAGTCATGAAGTGGCCTGGTGCAGATGACTGAAAGAAACCCTGCCATCTTTCTGGGAAAGGAGTTCCTACAGACCTCGGGGGAGAACACCAGGGGAAAGAAGCAGAGTAGAGAGGGCACCAGAGAATGAGATCCTCTAATTATGTAAGTAAACTTGCACAAGTCTTGGCCTAACCCACCTGTATTACAGATGTGTGGTATGTATCCAAACCAGCACAGCAGAGGCTTAAAGAAACGAATTGAGATTTGAATTACTTCCCACAGAAGGTGAGCTAGAATGCATAGTCTGAACTTAATCAGGTTGATTCCTGCTTTAAAAAAAAAAAAAAAATCAACATTCCCCAGAGGATTATAACAGAACACAAAGTCTACCCAACATAACATTCACTTTGTCCAGGATATAATCCCAAACTTCTCAAAATAAAAGAGTAAGAAAATGTGACCCATTCTCAAGAGAAAACACAACTGACAGGTGCCAACACTGTAGTGACCTAGATGTAGAAAATTATAAGAAAAAGATTTTAAAGCAGCTACTAAACTATGCTCCATGAGATAAAGGAAAACACACTTGAAATGAATGAGAGGATAGGCAATCTCAATAGAGAAACAGAAGTTATAAAAAAGAAACAAATGGAGACTTTGGAGTTGCAAAATATAAAATCTGAAATAAAAAAATTCACTGGATGGGCTTAAGAGCAGAATGGAGGTGACAGAGGAAAGAATAAGTGAAACGAGAGGAAAGAATAAGATCAATAAAAAGTATCCAAGTCAAGAACAGATTGAATAAAACATTGAAAATAAAGAATAGAACCACAGGGAGACACGTGATGTGATATCAAAAGGTCTGACTTATGTGTAATTGAAGGTCCAGAAGGAGAGGATCAAGATATTAGGGCAGAAAAAGTATTTGAAGACATAATGGCCCCAAACTCCCCAAATTTGATGATAAATTTATGAATTCAAGAAGCAAGTAAAGTCAAGAAAACCATAACTAAACACATCGTAATCAAGCTGTTGAAAATCAAAGATAAAGAAAAAATCTTGAAAGAAAGTAGAGAAAAATAACACATTAAATAGAGGGAACGATGGTGACAATGATGACAAATTTGTCATCAGAAGCCCTGGAGGACAGAAAACAGTGGAATAACTTTAAAGCACGGAAAGGAAGAAATGTCAACCTGGAATTCTATATCCAGTGAAGATTTCAAGAATAAAAGTAAAATAAAGACATTTCAGATAAACAAAAACTAAGAGAAATCATGTAGAGACATGCCTCAGAAGAAATGATAAAGGAAGTTCTTTAATTTTTTTTAATGTGGTGGAAAATTATTTTATTTTTTTCAGTTTTACTGAGCTATAATTAACAAACAGCACTGTATAAGTTCAAGGGGTACAGCATAATGACTTGACACACATATATTGCAAAATGATTACCACAAGAGGTTTGGTTAATGCTCATCACCTCATACAGTTATAAAAAATGATTTTTCCTTGTAAGAACTTTTACTATTTGCTCTCTTAGCAACTATCAAGTATACCACACAGCAATGTTAACTATAGTCATCATGTTTTATATTACATCCCCAATACTTACTTATTTTATAACTGTAAGTGTATACCTTTTTACCACCTTCTTCCAGTTCCCCTAATCCCATCCCCTGCCTCAGGTAACCACAAATCTGGTCTTTTTTCTATGAATTTGGTTTTATTTATTTTTAGCTTCCACATATAAGTGAGATTATTTCTCTGTCTGACTTATTTCACTTAGCACAATGCCCTCAAGATTCATCCATATTGTCACAAATGGCAGGGTTTCCTTTTTTTATGGCTGGCTGCAAAATATTTCATTATAGATATGTACCACATTTTCTTTATCCATTCATCTATCCATGAACACTTAGGTTGCTTTCATGTCTTAGCAATTGTAAATAATGCTGCTATGGATGTAGCTATCTTTTCAATTTACTGTTTTTGTTTTCTTTTTTTCATCTTTATTGGAATATAATTGTGTTACAATGTTGTGTTAGTTTCTGCTGTATTAACAAAGTGAATCAGCTATATGTATACATATATCCCTATATCCCTTCCCTCTTGCGTCTCCCTCCCACCCTCCCTATCCCACCCCTCTAGGTGGTCACAAAGCACCAAGCTGATCTCCCTGTGTTATGCGGCTGGTGTTATGCGGCTGCTTCCCACTAGCTATCTATTTTACATTTGGTAGTGTATATATGTCAGTGCTACTCTCTCACTTCGTCCCAGCTTACCCTTCCCCCTCCCCGTGTCCTCAAGTCCATTCTCTACCTCTGCGTCTTATTCCTGTCCTGCCCCTAGGTTCTTCAGAAGCTTTTTTTTCTTTTTAGATTCCATATATATGTGTTAGTGTATGGTATTTGTTTTCCTCTTTCTGACTTACTTCACTCTGTATGACAGACTCGAGGCCCATCCACCTCACTACAAATAACTCAATTTCGTTTCTTTTTACGGCTGAGTAATATTCCATTGTATATATGTGCCACATCTTCTTTATCCATTCGTCTGTCAGTGGACACTTAGGTTGCTTCCAGGTCCTGGCTATTGTAAATAGAGCTGCAATAAACATTGTGGTACATGACTCTTTTTGAATTATGGTTTTCTCAGGGGATATGCCCAGTAGTGGGATTGCTGGGTCATATGGTAGTTCTATTTTTAGTTTTTTAAGGAATCTCCATATTGTTCTCCATAGTGGCTGTATCAATTTACATTCTCACCAACAGTGCAAGAGGGTTCCCTTTTCTCCACACCCTCTCCAGCATTTATTGTTTGTAGATTTTTTGATGATGGCCATTCTGACCGGTGTGAGGTGATACCTCATTGTAGTTTTGATTTGCATTCCTCTAATGATTAGTGATGTTGAGCATCCTTTCATGTATTTGTTGGCCATCTGTATATCTTCTTTGGAGAAATGTCTATTTAGGTCTTCTGCCCATTTTAGGATTGGTTTGTTTGTTTTTTTGATATTGAGTTGCATGAGCTGCTTGTATATTTTGGAGATTAATCCTTTGTCAGTTGCTTCATTTGCAAATATTTTCTCCCATTCTGAGGGTTGTCTTTTTGTCTTGTTTATGGTTTCCTTTGCTGTGCATAAGCTTTTAAGTTTCATTAGGCCCCATTTGTTTATTTTTGTTTTTATTTCCATTTCTCTAGGAGGTGGTTCAAAAAGCATCTTGCTGTGATTTATGTCATAGTGTTCTTCCTATGTGGAAGTTCTTTAATTTGAAGGGCAGTAAAATGGGAAAACTGAATTTTTGGAAATGGCATATAGTAAATACCTGAATAAACATATAAGACTATTTTTCCTCTTAAATTCTTTAAAATACACACATGTGTTTAAAGCAAAAATTATAACATTGTCAGGAGAGGTTTCAAATATATGCAGATATAATTCATATGACAACTATAATGTAAGGAACAGTAGGAGGGAATTAAAGGGACCTATATGGTTGCAAATTTTCTGTATTTTACAATGAAGTGGTACAATAGAATGTGAAAGGTAAGGTATGTGCATTCTAATTCCTAGACAACCACTAACAAAACAGGTAAGTTAAAATGGAATACGAACACATATTCAAATAATCAACAGAAATCAATTAAGGCAGAATAGTGGATAAAACAAACAAAATGGACCTAAATCCAAGCATATTAATAATTAAATGTTAATTTAATTCCAATAAAAGGCAGAAATTGACAAAATTGATAAAAAAGCAAGACTCAACTATATGCTGCCTATGAAAGACACGCTTTAAATATAAAGGCATAGGGGCCTCCCTGGAAGTCCAGCGGTTAAGACCTCACGTTTCCAATGCAAGGTGTGCAGTTTCTATCCCTGGTCGGGGAACTAAGATCCTACATGCTGCATGGTGCAGCCAAGAAAATTTTAAAAATAAAATAAAATAAACAGCTGTTTAAAAAAAATATAAAGGCACAAATAATTTGAAAACAAATAGATAAAAAGAAATATACCATACAAACAGTAAGCATAAGAAGGCTGGGATGAACGTTAGTAGATTGATTAGTCAGACTTCATAACAAAGAGTGTTACCAGGGATAAAGTGGCGCATTTAATACTGGTAAAAACACATCAGGAAGAAATAAAATCATAAATCTGTAGGCACCTAATAATAGAACCTGAAAATATATGAACCAAAACTTAACAGAATTAAAGGAAGAAAGGAACAATCCCACAATTGTAGTAAGAGATTTCAGCATGCATTTTTCATCAATTAATAGACAAACTAGACAAAAAAAAGTTAGTGAAAACATAGAATATCTGAATAACACTATCCATCACCTCAATCTAATTGACACATATATTGATACTACACTACATCTATAAACTGCAGTATATACTTTCTTTTCAGATGTATGATACACATTCACCAAAACAGACAATATGCTGGGCCATAAAACAATATTATTTCCAAAGATCAAGTCACATAGGGTATGCTCTAACCGCAACAGAATTAAAATTAGAAATCAATAACAATATTTAAGAAAACCCCAAATATCCGGAATTAAACACACTTCTAAATAATCATGAGTCAAAGGTGATATCATAAGGGAAATAAGAAAACCTGAAACAAGTAGAAGTAAATAAAGAGCAGAAATTAATAAAGGAGAAAAACAGTAGAGAAAATTAACAAAGCAAAAACTGTTTCTTTGAAAAGATCAACAAAATTGACAAACCCAGAGTCAAACTAGGCAAGGAGAAAAGAGTGAGAACACAAATCACCATTATCATCATTGATAAAAGAGTTATCACCACATATTTTATAAACATTAGAGATCTAATAAGAGACTACTATGAACAAGTTAATGCCAACAAATTTTGTAAGTTATATGACATGGATAAATTTCTTGAAAAATATAAGCTTACCAAAGTTGACCCGAGAAGAATCTGAATAACCTTATATCTGATCAAGAGATTGAATTTGTTATTAAACGTTTTCCAGGGACTTCCCTGGTGGCACAGTGGTTAAGAATCCGTCTGCCAATGCAGGGGACACGGGTTCAAGCCCTGGTCCGGGAAGATCTCACATGCTGCGGAGCAACTAAGCCCATGCACCACGACTACTGAGCCTGTGCTCTAGACCCCATGAGCCACAACTACTGAGTCCACATGCCACAACTACTGAAGCCCACACACCTACAGCCCGTGCTCCGCAACAAGAGAAGCCACCGCAATGAGAAGTCTGCGCACCAAAACGAAGAGTAGCCCCCGCTTGCCGCAACTAGAGAAAGCCCGCATGCAACAATGAAAACCCAACGCAGCCAAAAAAAAAAACTAAAAAAAAAAAAAAAGCTTTCCAAAAAGAAACCCCCAGACCCAGGTGGTTTTACTAGTGAATTCTATTATACCTTCAATGGAAAAATAGCACTAATCTTACACACTCTTCTTCAGAAATTAGAGGAGAAGGGCAACACTGCTGAATGTATTTTATCAGGTCAGCATAACACTAACAACGAAGCCTTATAAAGGAATCCACCCCCACCCTGCCCCGAAAAAAAATTATGAATCAGAGTCCCATGTGAGCAGAGATGGCAAAGATCCTTAACAAAATTTTAGGAAACCAAATGTAAAAAAGAAAAAAAACAAGGATAATACATCAAGACTAAGCTGGTTTTATTTCAGGAATGTAAGTTTGGTTTAATCCCACAAAAAAAAAAAAAAATCAGTGTAATTAGCCATATTAAAAGGCTAAAAAGAAAACCAATAATTGAATTAGGATTATTTGACAAAATTCAACACATACTTATGATAGAAACTTTCAGAGGAGAGTTACCTGAAAGAGTAGGTAATATTCTCAAACTGATGAAGGACATCTATGAAAAATCTACAGCTAAAATCATACTTAATGATGGAAGAGTGTGTTTTTTTTCCGCTATGATCATAATTAAGGCAAGAATGCCTGCTGCCACCATTTCTATTTCACATTGTACTAGAGGTCCTTGCCAGTTCAATAAGAAAATAAAGAGTAAAAAGATGTGAAAGAAGAAAAAAATGGTCCCTATTTGATATTTGGATTGTAGAAATGAACTACTAGAATTAATAATTGAACGTAGCAAGGTCACAAGATACAAGCAGCAAACAATAGGAAAACAGTAGCATTTTATTAAAAATGCTTGGGGAAAAATCTAACTAAAGACATCCAAGCTCTCTATATTGAAAACTAAAAAACACTGCTGTGAGAAATTAAAGACCTAAATAAATGGAGAGATAGATCAAGTTCATTGCTCAGTATTGCAATTCTCTCCAAATTAATCTATGGATTCAATATAATCCCAACCAAAATTCTAGCATGCTCGTCTTTTAGAAATTGACAAGCTGATTCTAAAATTTATATCTAAATTCAAAAGATCTAGAATAAGCAAAGAATTTTGAAAAAAGAAAAAGAAAAAATTGGAGGACTTAGCCAACCTGACTTCAATACTTGTTATAAAGCTATACTATTGGCAAAAAGATGGATGAATAGATCAATGGAGCAGAGTAGAGAATCCAGAAATAGACCCAAACATATATGGTAAGTTAATTTTTGACAAGGTTCCAAGGCAATTCAATGGGGACAGAAACATCTTTCAAAAACTGATGCTGGAGCAGCAGGATATCCATGTGGAAAAAAGATAAACACGAACCCTTACTTCATACCATATACAAAAATCAGTCAAAATGATCACAAACCTAAAGATAAAACTTAAAATTATAGCACTTTTAGAAGAAAACATAGAAAATATTTGCGATCTTGGGGTAGGTAAATGTGTCTTTGATAGAACACAAAAATGAGCCTTAAAAGAAAAAAAAAATGGATAAATTAAACTTCATGAAAAGTGTGAAAGACACCATTAACAAAAAAGCAAACGATGGACCAGGAGAAAATATTCATATGTAGCACATATATTAGGCAAAGGACTTGTATCCAGAATATATAAAGAACTCCTATAAATCAATAATAAGAGGAAGACCACTGATCCAAAATGGTCAAAAGATTTGAGCATTTTACCAAGAAATATATAAAAATAGGCAATAATCAACATGAAAAAATGTTCCACTTCTTAAGTCGTCAGTGAAATGGAAATTAACACCACGATGAGATACCACCACACAGGCAGTAAAAAGACTAAAATTAAAAATACTGACTACACTAAGTATTGGTGAGGCAATGGAATAGCTAGAACTTTCATTTACTACTGGTGCATATGGGAAATGGCACGACCACCAAGTACCAGTGGTTTAGCTTTTGCATATATTCAACTTCACTAAATATACCACAGTATTTTCCAAGATTGTATCAACTTATAATCTCACCAGCAATGTAAAAGAGTTCCCAGTGCTCTATCTCCTTGCTAACACTTAGTATTGGCAGGATTCTTATTTGTATGCATCTGGTGGGTGTAAAGCGGCAACTCCTTGCAGTCTTAATTTATGTCCCCTTGAAATTACTGGTAAGACTGAGCATCTTTCAATATAATATTCTTCATTCACATTCCCCCTTGTAAGAAATGAATATTCATATCTTATGCCCATTTGTCTGTAAGTTATCTTTTTCTTATGGACTTGTAGGAATTCTTTATTTACTCTGGATATTCATATTTTGTTGGTCATATGTGTTCTAAGCATCTTCTCCCAGTCTGTGGCTTATCTTTTTACTTCCTTTATAATGTCTTTGGATGAACAGAGATATTCTTCACTTTATACAAATATAAATGTGTTATGAATCTTTTCTTAGAAGTTTCATTTTTATAAGTTGAGCCAAATGTTAATTTTTATGGGAACTTAATGTAAGAAACTTTGTGATTCTCTTTTTATAAACAGAAGGCTTATTTGTAATTTACACATTCATTCTCCCGAAGCATTGGTTAAAATTTTTTATAGCTCTATAATAATATTTTTAAGAAGTATGATATTCATAGCAAAATTCTGAAATGGACTTGCAAAGAAACACTGAGTACTTAGGAAATGATGTGTGTATTTCTAGAAGCAAATATAGCCTTACCAAAATAAGTTACTTAGCTTTCCCGCTCTTTTTTTTTCTGATTCTAAAAATAGAGTTCCAACTCCAGAGGAACAGGAGAATGCCATATATATGGTCATATGTATTGATTTATATAAATACAGATAGATAAAATATCTTGATTTTTAAAAAGTGTTTGATAAAATCACCCTTTATTCCTTATATATAAGATGGTAAAACCAAACAAGACCACTAGACTGGGTAGGTTATATCCCACAGTATTGTACATAAGTACAGTGTAGAGTAGCACCATAAAGTAAAATACAGTAAATATAATTCACAGTTTGAACCAGAGATCATAGATTAATGATTCTGGATTATCTTAGAATCATCATACTGTAATAGTCACAGAACTCTGTCCTTTGCACTAACATTTTTAATCTTGGTCCTGGATGAAGATGTTGAAATGAAAACGAAGTTACTTTTCAACGTTTTCATCATTTTTAATGATAGAAAGAAAACAAGAACAATTAACCACGCAGATGGCAGAATCCAAATTCTAAAGGACCTCAAAACCAGGAAGATGGAATTTAACCAAAGTAACTGCAAATCTGTCTTCACATTTAAAAGTTAACTGTGCAAGTGAATAGTGAGTGGGTTCTGCCTTGGCTAAATTTCATTTCAGAAATATTTTGTGTGGCTTACTTGAGTTCCTGCTTTAAATGAGGCAATGTGGTGAAAAACTTGACACAATCTGAACTGCTATCACAGTAGTAAGGGGTTGCTCTAGACAGGATAGCTCCAGCCCCCTGTACAAAGCTGCTCGACACCACATGGACTGTTCAGTTCTGGGGGCCACATTTCAAGAGGTACATCAACAACCTCAGTGGTGCCCAGAGAAGGTATTAGAGTAGCATAGGGCTGCTTGCAAGGATGGTTTCCTGGCATGCGGTTATAGCCACCGGGAAAACGTGATGACTTTTTCTAATTGGCACAAACATGCCATCAGCTAAGCATGCAAGGAACCTAGAGATTACTTCCTGGGAAATTGGAAATCTAGAAACGTTTATAGGGAGAAAGACAGACTGAAAGACTTACAATGACTGTCAGAGCCAGCCCTGCAATCCTGATCCCCAGCCCTCTACAATAATCCCGGTCCGAGAGAGCATGGATTTAACCACCTCTGGTCCCACAGTTGGGCTCCTCCTTGCTGCTTCTCTAACCCCCAAGGTAATACTGCCTTTCGGAAAACTGGGCTTTGCCTTGTCTCTTAAAAAAAAAAAAAAAAAAGACATCATGGAATGGTGGTCAAGAGCATGTGGAATCAGGCTGAAACTTTGGTTCAA
Organism: Balaenoptera ricei; assembly: GCF_028023285.1. Lineage (NCBI taxonomy): Eukaryota > Metazoa > Chordata > Mammalia > Artiodactyla > Balaenopteridae > Balaenoptera > Balaenoptera ricei. The sequence continues at coordinate 78,302,093 of NC_082651.1, read as the reverse complement.
ATCCAGTGTGGCTTAGTGACGGACTGACTGAGCAATGCCAAGCCCTTAATATCTCTGAGCCTCCTTTTCTTACGTATAAAATGCACTGGAGGTGGTCGTAGTAAAACCAGCCTTTTAGCACTAGGTGGGTATTAAAGGAGAAGCTTCTTGTAAAGGGCTTGGCATGGAACATAATGAAGTCTAGGTAGGTAGGTCTCGTGACCATCACCCTGTCAGGATCTCCCCAGGTGCCCACTGCCCTGTCCCTGTGACAGGTGGAAGCACCCCAGGCATTGGCCAGTTACTCCTGGACTTCCAACAGGTCTCCTCAGGTCCCCAAAGTTGAGTCCAATAGAGTAGCCACTAGCTACATGTGGCTTTTGAGCACTTAAAATATGGTAAATGCAACTAAGGAACTGAACTTTAAGTTTTATTTAATTTTAATTAATTTACATTTAAATTTGAATACCCATACACGGCTAGCGGCCACCTTATTGGACAGAGCCGAGAGTAAGAGCTGCTAATGGCAGCCATGACCACAGAACCAGGAGGGCCCTGAGCACCCTTCAATGGAGATAGTCAAGCTGAGGTTGGATGATTATTAAAGGGGGGTGCAGAAGCATCCCTGAATTAGACAGATCCTTTCACTTTGACCTGCTGGGGTTCTCTGCACTCAGCTGCTTTTCTTCAACATGATATTTTTGCCACCAAACCACCCAGTTGCTTTCTGTCAGTGACACGACAGGACAGACCTCACAGTGACAGGTGCAAGGCTTGCCCTGGTGACCCGGCCTCCAGGCTGAGCTTAGAACATCCCAGCCAAAAAGGGGGATTCTCTTTGCATTTTGTTTTCAATCCGCTAAGAAACAGGAAGCAGCGTTCAATTGTTCCCTGCCCCGGAATGATGCACACCGCTCTCTCCTGGCTGGTGTTTTCCAGAACAATGGAAATAAATCTGATGTAACGTAGCAGAACACGACAAGGGACAGTTTTCCCCTTAACAAATACTCATTTGAAATGGTGCCCACACCCTGCACGAGGAGCGATCTATTTCCCACAACAGTGTTCCGGCAAAACCCATTACTAATTCCACAACTCAAATTAAAACTAACAGAGCTTGAAGGCTGGGGCTAATGTGCTCCCTGCCAACAAGGAGCGAGGAAGGGTGGGGGGAGGGGCCCGGCGCATTTCGTGCGTATGTGTTTAATTACACTGTTTAAGCATCGAGAATAATTTAGCCACCGGAGTGGAGAAAATAAGGCACTTAACTGCTCTCTGGAGGAAAAAAGCCCCGTGCAAACCACTCTCAGCTGTGTGATACCTCGCACACCTCAGGGCTTTGGGGGGCGGGGAGAGACAGAGGAAGAGAGAGAGGGAGGGAAGGGAAGGAGAGACAAAGAGAGGGGAGAGGGAGGGAGAGAGGGAATTTTGTGCATGTGCAAATCTACTCTGAGTTGGGAGGACACGTGACGATTTCTCAAGGAGAGCTGGTATGCAGTGGTGTAAAGGTGAGAATGAACATATGTTTTAGGTTTTAAAATTCAACTTAACACCTAGACCAGTGCTTTCCCTGGGTCACTCTCCCACTTCAGAATCATCTCAGTGAGATTCCCTGCCTTGGTGGCCTGAAGGCCATGAGTGAGGTTTGTGGCCCCCAAAAAGGCAGTCCTCAGAGGAAGTCTACCCAGGGCTCTCTTTGCAGAAGGGGAAACTGAGGCTTAAGATCAAACAAGAGGCGTTTGGACAGTGCTTGGAGTAGACGGCTGTCCAGCCCCCAGCTTCAAGGCTGGTGCCCTGGCCTGGATGCAAAGCTTGTCCTAGTCCCTGCCAAGGGACACCTTACTTTCTGTTTCATTAGGGCTGAGAGGGGTCTGAGAATCTCTGATCCAAGGGCCACAGGAGAGGGAGTAACGAGAGAAGCCTCTCACGTGGCTTCAGATACACAGTGCCGCAGCGCCCCCAATGGGGAACAGGTGCCAGAGAAGTGAGTGCTCAGAATAGAACTATCCATGGCCTGCCAGTGACTCTGGGTTCAGGGCCAGCCCAACTGCCAAGGAGATGAACAGCCTGGCAAGAGAGAGGCAAAAAGCAGAAACCGCTTTGCATGGCCCACAGATGATGCAACCCTACCCTGTTCTCTCTGCTGGCCTCACCATGTGCACCCAGCCTCCTTGGGGACTCATGGCCTAAGGGAGCTCGGAGACCTCAGCTGATGGGTCCCGCCCAGGCACCCTATGGGGTAACAAAGAGAACGCCTGCCTGGCAGAAGGGAGTCTGCACTGCTCCACTAAATTTGTGAGCCGCGCCTCTCCTCTGGCCTCAGGTTCCCCGCTTGGAACACTGAGCAATTTGGATTTACTCTTCCAAGTGCTTTTCAGCTGTAATGTTCTGTGTCACGGGAACTGAGAACGTGAGTTCTTACGCACCCTACGTGATACTGTTGAGCAGGCAGTGAAACAGGGATATAGTATTCCTTTCAGTTAGGTTCGCCATGTGCAAACACAAAAAATCGGAACGTCTTTGCATGAAATGATTCTCCTTACCATCCCCAAAGTGCTTTGGTATGTGTCATTCAATTACAGAAGAGGCCTAGAAAGCTCCTGAGTAGACTGTCAATGTATTCTGAGAACAAGGCAGAGTGTTCTTTCTGGGTTCTATAATTACATGTGTCCTAGAAACACCGTGTAATATTCGGTATGATCTTGGATTTCTGGGCATGTTTCTTTTTTTCCCCCCCATCTATAAAGAGAGGATATACTTCCCATTTAGCTAATTCAAGCTCCCTCTTAAGCTAATTAGGGGGATTTAGGAAGTTGGGGCCTGTCATGTACCAAATGATAATCTGGTCTTAAGAGCTACTATTTCCAACCCATCCTCCCCAGGCCGCTCCAGGCGGCTCACCTCCCAGCGGCAGGAACCAGAGAGGGCTAGGCAAGCACCGTGCTCACTGAGTTTAGGGCCTTTTAAATAATTTCTTTGGAAGGCGATACCACATTTAGACAATCAGCATATTCTTAAACGATTTCCTCTTGGCCTATCTTCTTAGGCTTTCAATGAAATGAGACAAAGAGAAAGAGAAAATGGATAAAACAGAGAGACAGGGACAAAGAGACCCAGACAGACGGGGGCAGAGAGACAAAGACGAGACAGCCAGCCAGCGGAGACGGAGATGGTGATGAAGAGAGTGGGAGGAACAAGAGGGCCAAGACATGGAGAAGGGCAAGTCCACTAATAAAAAGCATCCATGTGCAATGCCAGCATACGACTGTGCTGAAATCACACCCAAACATCACCATGCTTTCTCACCCCTCAGACGTGAGCACTTGAGGCACACCTGGAAAACAGATGTGCAACGGCTGAGACTCCCTGGTGGAGCTCTTTGAAGTTCCCTCCTGCTGTGACAGAGCCACACGGGGAGATCCAGGGGATCACCCAGGGGAGAGAAAAAGGCGGACAGCAGCAGTTGGACCTCTGGCCAGGTTACCTCGGGCATCCCGGTCTGTACCCGGCCACCCCTGGGCATCTCAGGCCTGTGGAGGCCACAGAGGTGAGTGGGCAGAGCCTTGGACTTGGGCCTGCTTCTGGCTCTGCCAGTGTCCACTCCTCACTGTGGTGTGAGGATGCGGGTGGGGAGAGAGGTACACTCGCACCAGCACCCAAGCACTGTGAGGGAGAGTCTCCCTTTTCTGACCAGCTCAGGGACATAAGATGATGGTATGTCCCCAAAAGGCCCAGGCCAAGCTACTTGGTCTCAGACTTTTCTGAAAGCAGGCTTCCATCCAAGTGGATGGAGTCATGCTTGTGGGGTTGGGGACAGGGCACGGGTCAGCAAGAGGGGAGAAGTTTTTTTTGAAAATAAGAGTTTTCTGCGGGACTTCCCTGGTGGCGCAGTGGTTAAGAATCCGCCTGCCAATGCAGGGGACACGGGTTCGATCCCTGGTCCGGGAAGATCCCACATGCCGCGGAGCAACGAAGCCCGTGCACCACAACTACTGAGCCTGCGCTTTAGAGCCACAACTACTGAGCCCGTGTGCCACAACTACTGAGCCTGTGCACCTAGAGCCCGTGCTCCGCAGCAAGTGAAGCCACCGCAGTGAGAGGCCCCTGCTCGCCGCAGCTAGAGAAGGCCTGTGCACAGCAACGAAGACACAACGCAGCCAAATAAATAAATATTTTTAAAATAAAAAAAAAGAGCTTTCTGAATTAATTATGTTAAAGAGCATCACAAAAGAGAATGAACTTAGAACACGACTCTGTGTGTGAGCATGTGTATAAACGTGTGTATAAGCGGGTGAGTGAAGCAGTTTTGAAAAGCAGGTTGAGGGGGGTTTTAAGCCTCTCAGGGCTCCCATGCTCTTTTCTTCACTCTTAAGAAGCAGAGAAGTAGGAAGAGAGAGGAGCAGAAATGGTCTAGGAGCCTGCTTGGAGGCGGGGCCGAAGGGGAGGTGGTGGGAACGACAGGCCAGGTGGGAGAGGGACCGCGCCTCCATCCCTCCAGCGCCTCCATCCCTCCAGTGGAAGACAGAATGCAGACGCTGCCACAGGAAACCTCGGCCTCCCTTCCGCTGCCTGGGCTGCAGGCCAGAACAGGTGAGGGGGGCAGGTGAGTCCTGTGCCCATCTGGAGGAAGCGACCTGGTTGAGGAGGTAGCCAGGGTCCTCAAACAGCATCAGAGGGGGACAGCGTCTGGATCAGGACAGACTCCGAGGCATGTGCCTGCGGCCTAGCTGCTGGCCCGTCCTGAACGCCTCTGCCCTGAAGTTCTCCCCCCGGCAATGCCATCTGAAAGTTTCTTCACTTTGGTTCCTGAAAAGAAGACGAAAATTTCAGACATGGAGCGTTATGATGTAGCTCGGCTGGTGGGCAGCCTCTTCTCATTAAGGATTAGACTGGGGAGAAAACAGAACATTTGGCTAAGAGACCCAGGGAACAATTCCTGTGACCTCTCCTACCTCAGGCACTTGAGAACCAACTGGATCCAGATGTGAGTCATCGGCTGTGCCTCCAGAAGGCAGATGTGTGGTCTGTCCGGATGGAGACAAGCCCCCAGCGTCTCTAGTCCCCAGGCTGTGATGGGGTCTGGCTCAATTCTCTGAGCTGTGTGGGAATTCTTGGTCAGGCTGGATCCACAGGCATGGCAGGGCGGACCTAGCCAGTGATCAGAGGGCAGAGTACTGCCCAAGGGACCACTCTTTCAGAGAGAAGTCAAAGTTCTTGGCCACTTTCAGTTTTAAAGGTCCCTTGTGGCCGATGTGGCGCAGTGGGAAAGTTAACCCCAGTGCTGCAGCTCTCTACCAGCCCAGGGGCTCAGAGGCAGCCCATCACCAGGGTCATTACCCTTAGTACACAGTACTTCTCTCATCTTAGAAAAACTCTACCAGAGGGGGCGGCAGTGGGATGGCTTCAAATTTTGCATTTGTTTATTAGCTAAATAGGTCATCTCTGAGGCAGCTCAGGAGCTGGATGAGATGACCTTCAGCTGCCTTTCAACATGATCCTCACAGATTACAATGGTTTAGAAGGCTCCTTAGGGAGCACCTTATTCAACTACCTTAATAACTAAGATGAGGAAATTGTGTTTGGCCGAGATTTTCCTGGTTTTTTATTGGGAGAACCAGCTTTGCAGACTAGTGAGCACGCATGGTAGAGAAGAGCTTCCTGAGAATTCAGGGATAGAGACAGAGAGAGATGGAACCCAGGGTCGCTAGGGTCCAAAGTAGTGCTCCCGACCAGTGTTGAGTATGGGAATTGCTGATGCACTCAGTTCAACCAGTTTATTTTGCCTTCTCAGAGCCTTTTATGTGAATCTGAGTCATGACTCTCCAAAGAGGGGAAGGTAGGAGGCAACATTCACCCAAATGTTTGATCACAGAAACTTTATATCAAGGAGCTCCCAGCAACAGTTCCTAGAAGTAGTGTTCCATGTACCATGCTTGCCCAAGAGATAGAGTCCCCAAAGGTAGCAGAAAAAAAAAAAAAAAAATCAGCATTCGGCTCCTGATTCTGTTCTGCTCTTTTGCACAGCCGTAGACTTTCTCACTATCAAAGGATGCTCTGCCTTATAAAGGTTTGGGAAAGTGAAGGATGTACTCAGTCTGACCTCTTCCAAACACTGAGGAGAGATGGGATAGACCTGAGGACTCTTTCATGGTTGTCTCATGGGAGAAAGGGGGAGGTGACTCCCTAAGATCAGGAAACATTAGTGCCTTGCACAGTGTCCTGCAAGTAATAATGATAATTTGATCCGTATTGGACTAATCTTATGTGCTGTCTCAGGTCCTCTTGGTCTCACCCGTCTCTGGGTCTCTTACTCCTCTTTGGGGGGTTTTCTTTGACCCCAGGAAAAGAAGTGGCTCTTCTCACCACTTCTGGACTCAGATGAGGTGCCAAGCCACAAGGAGGAGGATCTGGATTTCCCAGTGGCTGCCAAGGGGCCACATGGCACAAGCCAGAGGTTCAGAAGCATTAATTCCCCACGGGGCAAACTCTGAGCAATGAGAGATGGGACACAGGAGGGGAGCCCACATGTAAATTTCCTCTCCAACCTCTCTCGTGTGGACTATTCAAGACACAGCATTTCTGCAAAGCTCGTCCACAGGTGTCCTGCTTTAGCCAAGTAGCTGGCTATATCTCTTTGTGAAGAGAGGTGGGTGACACATCATCTTATATTGCGTCCCATCCTCCTCTCCTCATTTCTCATTTCCCTCACTCTCACGGCCCTGGTATTGCAACTCCCAGTGAGGCATTAGCACTTAAGCTTTGCCTCAAGCTTTGTTTTGTAGAGAACCCAGGCTCAAATAATGTCAATAGTAACTACTAAAATGTTTTGAACACTTACCATGTGCCAGGCACTGCTAAGTACTGTACATATATTATCTCATTTAATCTAATTTATTGTTATATTCTAGTGATGAGGAAACTGGGACTCAGAGAGGTTATGTAACGTGCCCAGATGATAGTATCAGACAGCACACATGGTAGCGTCAAGCGCAGTGCTAGACATAGAGTAAGCCCTCAGGGTCAGTAGGTGGATCATTAATTTGTGTATTTCTCACTAGCACCTTTTCTTCTAAGGCATTCTTTCCAGTGAAATCACTCACTAAATACTACCAGTGAAGAAATCAAAGAGGAAATCAGAAAATATGTCAAGACAAAAGGAAAATGAAAGCACGACACTCCAAAAATCTATGGGATGCAGCAAAAGCAGTTCTAAGGGCGAGGTTCATAGCGACACAGGCCTTCCTCAAGAAACAAGAATATCGCAAACAACCTATTGATAACTTACCACCTAAAAGACTTAGAAAAAGAACAAAGCCCAAAGTCAGCAGAAGGAAGGAAATAATAAAGATCAGAGAGGAAATAAATAAAACAGATCAAAAAGACAATAGAAAAGATCAATGAAACCAAGAGCTGGTTTTTTTAAAAGATAAACAAAATTGAGGGCTTCCCTGGTGGCGCAGTGGTTGAGAATCTGCCTGCCAATGCGGGGGACACGGGTTCAGGCCCTGGTCTGGGAAGATCCCACATGCCGCGGAGCAACTAAGCCCGTGAGCCACAACTACTGAGCCTGCGCGTCTGGAGCCTGTGCCCCGCAACAAGAGAGGCCGCGATAGTGAGAGGCCCGCGCACCGCGATGAAGAGTGGCCCCTGCTTGCCACAACTGGAGAAAGCCCTCGCACAGAAACGAAGACCCAACACAGCCAAAAATAAATAAATAAAAATTAAAAAAAAAAAAAAAAGATAAACAAAATTGATAAACCTTTAGCCAGGCTCACTAATTAGAAAAGACAGGACCTAAATAAACAAAATAAGAAATGAAAGAGGAGAATTAATAACTGATACTGGAGAAATACAAAAAGTCATAAGAAAATACTATGAACTATGAAATACTGTTCTATATGCCATCAAAGTGGACAACCTAGAAGAAATGGACAAGTTTATAGAAACAGCATGCCAGGAATAATATAACTATTAACTCAGTCATTTGCATCTTGCTTAGTAGCAAGTGGCTCACCAGGTACCTTTCTTATTCCATCTACAAATTGGGAATAATAAGCTTATGTTACATATAACTCTTGCTTATTACACAATTGGTAGATTATTATATTCTCAACAACCAATGTGCTAACTAGAGTCCTCCTGCAGCTATCACCCACAAGAACAAAAATTAGGTCCAGTTGGGTACAAGTGGGCCAATTCCAGAGAATTGCTGACTGAATATTCAGGTAATGCCATCTGGGGGTCATCAAAATTCTGTTTCTGTCCCAGGACAAACAGGGTAGTTGGCAGGTCATAACTGTAACTGCAGAGGAAAAATGTCTGCACTCGTTCTAATCTGGTCAGCTTGGGTTCAAGCAAAATAGCTGTGGCTCTGTCTCCCCAAGTACAGAATCACATCTCAGATTCCACAACATTTGTAGCCATGGAGGCACATGCATTGACCAGGAAGCAGCTCTAGGGGTATAGGAACCACCTGAATCTCTGCAGTGGTGTTGACCAGCCTTTGGGGATTAACACAGATTTTTCAACTTGGTATAATTATTAATCTAGATCATTAGAAAACAAAAGGCAAGCCCTGGGCCCCATTCCTCCAGCAAATATAAAACACCGACTATGTGTCAGAAACTATACAATGGTGAACAAAGACATGGTTCCTGCCATCAGGGTATCCCTTATGACAATGTAGCCCTCCAGGTTGTAACTAAATGAGCAGAAAGCCAAGGTGACGCAGTGATTAAGAGATCCTCTCACCGCATGAAGTGTGCAAAGTTTAGGTTATCTTCTCTTAGGGAGTCAACTCACCCTTTGCCCTAGTTTTTCTTAAAACTTGTACTTGGACCCTTTGCATCAGAAACACCCACTTTTCGGAGCTACTGAATCCATATCTCTGGGGGTGGAGATTTAGATCTACAGATTTAAGACTGTCCCTGAAACATTTATGTGCTCACCAAAGTTTGGAGCACTGTCTTGGTCCGAAGCCCTGGGAGGTCACCACTCACATCCTACCTGTTTCAGAGGCAGGTGGTTTGAAGGAGCCTAGTCAGCAGGATTCCCGTGGGGAGCTGAGCTGGGACCGGGCGAGTCCCACAGGCTCGGTGGCAGTAGCAGCTCTGCGGGATGGAGAGCGGCATAGAAGACTGGTGGTGGAGGACCGCGGCAGTCCCTCCGGCGAAAAGGCAGGCTGAGAGCCCCACAGCGCAGGCGTCTGCTTGCTTCGTCCCCTCGGGCTCTTCCTTATACAGGCACAGTAGGTACCGTCCCACCTTAGTTAAACAATGACTCCAGCCTGGCGCCTGGCGCCTCCCTCCCGGAGAGAGTATATTGGATTTAATTGCAAAACTTCCCCAAAGATGCTCCACCCTAAGCCTGTCTCCACCTGATCCCACCTCACTTCCTGGAGCCCCGAGCTTTCGACTTCTTGGCTGCCTGAGTTCTGGACATCCGTTGTTTCCAGATAATTCAGTTGCTTTGCAGGGAAGTGTCCTTCCTTGGTGCCTCATTCTCACACCGGCAGTGCCTTCGCCAGGTGTTGCACGTCAAGAGCAGATGCTCAAAGTAAATCACACCACCTGGGCTTTCTGCAGGGAGAATATCTTCTTTCCACAAATATAAATGGCAGACCCCATGAACCCTTGGGCATGGAGAGACCCGGGGAACGTCTCCGCATCATCCCTGCTTAACGGATCAAGGAGAAAGGGATGAGGCAGTAAAGCAGGCCCTTCCTGACTCCAGACTCCCGATAGCATGGCTCACCCTACGTAATAGGTGTTGACTGAAAAAAAATGCACCACCTAAAAGCTGAGAATTATTAGGACTTCAAGCCCAGGAGGCAGCCTCTCACACAGCTCTGAGGGACGGCTCTGAAGAGGTAACGGAGGAGCCAGGATACACAGGAGTTTTTGCAACAAACACGAGGTAGTTGGAACATCAAAAGGTTACTGTTAATTAAAGAAAACCAGACATCTCAAGTTAGGGAATTTAGAGCTTTTCTGTGTTTGGGAAGATGCAAGAGCCTGGACTCACTGCAATCATTCCTTTGATATGCACCTTAGCTATCTACAGCCAGTATCCTGTTCTTTCCCATCCTGAGTCCCCTGCGGGGTGGGCGTGCTGCGGTGCCTGAGGGCTTGGCAGTGGGCAGCCCTGTTTGTCTCCATCCTGAGTTCCCTCAGGGCTCACCAGCGGGGGGCTGCTTTAGTGGCTGATGGCTGCAACATCCTTTGTCTGCTGATATGGCAGGCAACATTTTTCATTCGCAGCCTAAAAGAGGGAAACCTCTTCTCTACCGATGAGTCATGGGAGTGATGGAGGGTGGGGAGCCTGCCAAGAGAAGAGGTTGGTGATGTGGTCCAGGCAAGGGTGAGCAGAGTGAGAAAGTACAAATACCAAGTGGACAGCTTGAGGAATTTGCAAGAAGTGAAACCCAAATCACCAGCACCCAGATAAAGAGACAACATTACCAGTACCCCAAAGCCCACTTGGGACCCACCCTTCCCATCACTATCCTCCAGGATAGCCCCAAGACAAACTATCCCAAGCTCCCCCGTGCATTTTGATAAGCTCCATCCTCTTCCTCATTTTTAAGAAAACAGATTCAGTGTTTTGTCCATTATACCCCAATAAAGCTGAGAAAAAAAACCAAAAAGAAAAAGAAAAAACAAAAAAAAGGAAAAAAAAAAAAGAAAACAAATTCAGTGTTGATTTAGGGGATTAAATCAAATGTCCCTGCAAAATATGACGACGGAGACTAGTGCGGTAGGGCAAACAGGTGTACAGAGTATTTGCCATGTAAGCAAATGGCCCATCTAACAGATTTCACGTGTTTTTACATTCCTCTCTGGGTGGAAAAAGTCGTCAACAAAGTGAGATGATTTTTTTTAGTGCCAAGCAGTGTGAAGTGCAGGCTCACCCAGCTCCGGTACTGTGCTGTGGGCTGCATTCTGGACGAATTAGGCAAGTCATGTTCTTAGAATCAGAGCAGTAGGTGACAAATCGAACAGTATCTTCAAGAGAAGCATTATAAACACTCAAGTTTTCAAACCAAAATGTCACCACTTACTTATCGTGGGATTTTGGACAAGCAACTTAACGCTAAGCCTGTTTCCCTAACTCCAAAATAGCGATGATAATTGAATCTAACTCATCAGCCATTATGAGAATAATAAAAAAAAAAAAAAAACGCAAAGGCAGGTGAATTGCTTGCTACTAAGTCTGACACATAGTAATTATGCAACAAAGGGCGGCTATTATTTAGTAAAGCCAGACATAGTACTTGGCTGGTGGGAGTTTAGGAGAACTAAGTCAGAGAGAGGCTGGGACTTCTAAGGTGGAAACCTTGGACTCTTTTGGGAAGGATAAAGGTGATGCCCGAGGCTAGGGAAGTAGAGCCTTACACTGTTGGAGAGAAAGTCTGGAAAGGGAAATGAAACTTGTCTTCATTCATTTCTTAAAATTCTGTTTCAGTAACAAGTAAATCTAACCTAATTGTCCGTCAACAGAGGAATGGATAAAGAAGATGTGGTACATATATACAACATATGGCTTTTTTACAGCCATATAAAAGAATGAAATAATGCCATTTGCAGCAACATGGATGGACCTAGAGATTGTCATACTGAGTGAAGTAAGTCAGAGAAAGACAAATATCATATGATATCCCTTATTTATAGAATCTAAAAAAAAGGGTACAAACGAACTTATTTACAAAACAGAAGTAGAGTCACAGATGTAGAAAACAAACTTATGGTTACCAGGGGTAAGGTGGGGGAGGGATAAATTGGGCGATTGGGATTGACTTTGATTGACTGATATGTTGATTGATATTGATTGATATGTATAGTAGTAGTATACATACTACTATATATATAACACTGATAATTAATAAGGGCCTACTGTATAGCACAGGGAACTCTACTCAATACTCTGTAATGGCCTATATAGGAAAAGAATCTAAAAAAGAGTGGATATATGTATATGTATAACTGATTCACTTTGCTGTACTGCAGAAACTAACACAACATTGTAAATCAACTATATTCCAATAAAAATTTAAAAACAAACAAACAAAAAATAAACAAACCAAAACCAAGTAAATCCACATAAGTATTGCCTGAAGAAACCAACAGAGACCAGCATGATGTGTTTGTTTCTGGTGTTGCCACATGTTGCTGACCTGAGAAAGACAGAGGCATCGGGCCAAGTAGAAAGGAGCTCTGCTACCAAAGTGGAAACCTTCGTAATGAGGGGGCTAAAAGGAGATGGACCCCTTTCCCTGCCTTCTGATGTGGTGGCCATGGTGAAGGGAAACTGGGGAAACCCACATCTTGCTTGTGCTGAAGGAGCAGGAAGCCAGCACCCTGAGAGATGTGTGTCTGTGTCGGGGCATGGTCCCTGGGCGCTGCTCTGGCCCTGTCAACGTTCCAGCATCCCTCAGGGTAAGCTCCATTGTTGGACGCCCATTTCCACAAAAGCACAGTCTAAGGGTGGTCACTGTCATTGCAGCCTGAGGAGGACACATGGACCAGAACTGCAGAACTGTCCTGAGACTACAGTATGGGTGAGGATAGAGGACTGTTATTGCTGCTTCCTTCTTGGGTTACATCCCCAGTAAAGAAGTTCTCAGAAACTGGAGGCAAGAAGGCTTAGGTCAGCCAACACACGTGGGTGGATTAGGGAGGATTAGAGTCAGCTGACTCCCTACTTTCATTCCTGAGCGACCCCAGAGGACTGTGGAAAACTCTCCCTTCTTCCTGAAAGGTGACAAACGGGGTGGAATAGGAACAAGTACAGATAAGAAGGGTTCAAAGTTGGTGCAGAGTGGCTTGAGACGAAGGGCATTTGGTAACCGGGCTGGGAAACACTGCACTTGCCCAGAAAGGTCAGTGACTGACCCTGGAGGTGAGCAGACCTCAGGGAGGAAGAGGCAGTGTGCCCAGGACAAAGGATGACAAGCAGGTTCTTGCAGGGACTGGGAATCCATCTAAACTGGTGGCAGCATCAACCCAAACTCACGTGGGGCTACGGCGGGCTTGCTTAATTTTGAGTCATTTGCCTGAAAAGACACTCTCAGTCCTGATGGCAGAGAGCTCCAGGGAACCTCTAAGAAAACGATCCTGCAGAGCCTGGTCAAGCCAGTGCAGCTTCTGCCTATGGATCTCTAGGCTTCCCCATCTGTCTCCCAATGTGATGGACAAGAAAACTAATTGAAAAGGATGCTTATGCTCACTGGGGAGACAGAAGGCTCCGTCTAAGCCAGTCTTGGGGTGACCAAAGGAACTACAACAGAGCAGATAAATGAATCCCCATGAAAAAAGAAGAGAGAGCAGGGGGGAGCCTTGGAGAAAAAAGAAAGGGGAAACCCTGGGTCTGAACCAGCAGAAAATCTGCACTGTGCTCTTTATGGGGCTGCAAACTGTCCACTGACACACTCTCTATGAAAGATAATCAAAATAATTTCATTATTTTGGATGCAGCACCCTCACAAAGTAACTAAATGAGGATGTTAAACTGCCCAGTACCGTGTATAAGGAATACACAGAAGTGCCTCATAAAGATGGGGCTTCAGTCAAGCTCAGATATACCGGTTTTGACTCCCAAAAGCCAAGATGGGAGGTCAAAGAAATAGTTGTGCCTCTTTGATGAGAAGATGCTGCTGGGGGGTGTGGTGTGTACAAGCCTATGAATATCTAGTTTTATCCACCTCAGGGCCGTACTTAATCTTGAGAGCGCACTCATTAGACAATGGGCCGAGCCTGAAGAGAAGTTCTGGGTGCTCAGTGGCAGATCTGCCTCCGAACAATCAAGCTTTATTCATTTCTTGTTTGCTCACCATGTTAACAGTTTATTATGCAAAACTGTCGACTCAATTGCAGAATGCCAAAAAAAAATATTTGGGCCAATTCGCAAGCCATGTTTACCATAGCTGCTAAAAGGAAGAAAAAAAAAAAAAAAAAGAACTGGAAAGAATTTGCTGAAGAGGATTCTCAGGCTCTGCTCTCAGATCCTCACTGGCAAGCTGATCTTGTCCTCCAGGGACCTGACTGCCTACTCCAGTGTGCGTTAGAAAACCAGGAGCAGGCCAGCACTCCTTTGCTGCAGAGAAAGCAAAGCTTTCATATCAGCAAACTGGTGCGTAAGAGAAAGTTCCCTGGAAGTGAGCTCTCAGTAGCAGTTCTCAAACTTAGGTGCACAAGATTCATTGGAGGGGGTAGGGGTGTGTTTAAAATGTGGATTTCCAGGCCTCACTCCAGAGATTCCTATTTAGTAGGTTTGGGGTAGGGCCAGAGAATCCACAGGTTTGACAAGCATCTCAGGGTTCGGATTAGGATTGGGCATTGAGAATAAATCCCTGTAGTAGCCTGGTTGGGGCTGGTCCCCTGCTTAGAAAAAGCAACCCCCTCATCACATGCACACATGGGCCCTGCTGAGACATGGGTGCTGTCAGAGGGGCCTTCCAGCCTTCACAGGGTCAGGAGGTGGGGCTCCCCTCTGTGAGCTCAGCCTGGGGCCCAGGAAGTGGTGAGTCAGGGTTCGTTTAGCAGGGGGCAAAGTAAACTTGCAGAGTAGATTTTAGGGGACGTCATTAGCCTTCCCTGCCTGCCCACCTCTGTTAGCCAAATGATTCTCCATCCTGCCTATGCATTAGAATCACCTGGGAAGATTAAAAAAATGCTTAAGCCTGGGCCCCACCCCTCTTTCCTACCTCCTGGGTCCCTTCTCTTCTGTCTCCCTTGTGGGTTGGGGCACTTCCAATAGTTCAGTGCTCAGACCACACCCTCTGGCTGCCTAAAGGCCCCTGTTCTGCCACCCCATCCAGGCCTGCTCTTTCTCGGAGCACCTGGGCACCCGCTAAACACACTCCTGTCTTCCCTCAGCGTGGTGCTGAGCGAGTATGCCAGGCTTCAGGAGTCCTAGAGGGAAGATGTGCATTTCTATATCCCCTTCGTCCACAGTGTGTCAATGACTAATGGTTTAATGGTCTCAGGGCAAGTTCCAGAGAAACAGACTCTAAGAGATTTATGTATATAAGGTTTATTGGGTACTGTTGCTGGGATCACTGCTTGCCAGGTAAGGGAATGAAGGAAGAAGTACGGAGAGAGGGAGGTTATGGATAGAAGTAAAGGGATAGAGGCCATTGCAGCAAAGGTCTCAGCTGACCCCACTGGCAGGTCTAGACTCTGGATGGCCCTTCAGAATTATCCTACTTTACGGGCAAGAGGGCAAGCCCTTTAAATCCCCCAAGTGGACCAGTAATGGGATGCAGGCTGCCTTTGAGGAGGAGACATGACCTCGGATGAGGTGATTCTCTTCAGTCAAGGGCAATTCAGGGAAATGTCTGGAGAGGGACTCAGTTGAGAACCATCAATTGTTAACATGCCCAGAAGGAGGGGAATGATATTCAGGACCAAATGTCTCAGTCCTGAACCAGGGTCTACCTGCCACACCACATCACCCACTATACCAAACATACCCAGGGTCTTTATTTTTTGAGAGAAGCCTGCCAGTATAAGAGAATACTAGTTAGTTTCCTCAAGGAAGGGAGGCTTCTCAGTGGCCTTGAGAGGCAACTTGAGTGTGTTATAAAAACTTTGAATTTGGATTGGAATCCCAGCACGGCCCCTTACTTATCTCGGGCAACATCTAAAAGCTCTAGGTCTGCATTAATTTGTCTTAAAAGTGGGGCTGATGAATGAGTACCCCGTGGAGTCTCTGAGATTAAATGTAATGGGTGGTGGGGGAAGGATAAATTGGGAGACTGGGATTGACATATACAAACTACTATTTATAAAATTGAGAACTAATAAGGACCTACGATATAGCACAGGGAACTCTACTCAATACTCTATAATGACCTATATGGGAAAAGAATCTAAAAAAGAGAGGATAGGGCTTCCCTGGTGGCACAGTGGTTGAGAATCTGCCTGCTAATACAGGGGACATGGGTTCGAGCCCTGGTCTGGGAAGATCCCACATGCCGTGGAGCAACTAGGCCCGTGAGCCACAACTACTGAGCCTGCGCGTCTGGAGCCTGTGCTCCGCAACAAGAGAGGCTGTGATAGTGAGAGGCCTGCGCACCGCGATGAAGAGTGGCCCCCGCTTGCCACAACTAGAGAAAGTCCTCGCACAGAAAAGAAGACCCAACACAGCCAAAAATAAATAAATAAGTAAGTAAATTGAAAAAAAAGAATAGCGTTCTTCTTAAAAAAAAAGAAAAAAGAGAGGATATATGTATATGTATAACTGATTCAATTTGCTGTACACCTGAAACTAACACAACATTGTAAATCAACTATACGCCAATAAAAATTTAGAAAGCAAGAAAGAAAGCAAGAAAGCAAGCAAGCAAGCAAGAAAGAAGTGTAATAGGTGGGCAAGTATCTGGGGCAATGGAGTATGTGTGAACTGAGCCTTGCCCACCTGGGCTCTCTCTCCCCATCTCTGACCCCACAGGACACTTAGGACAAGACTTAGGAGCCACTTGTCTCCAGTTCATGCTGCCTGTCCTGGTGGCTGAGATGCTGAGAGAACACTGGTAATGTCCCTGGAGGGACTGTTGCCCCATGTTTGGTCCTAGACCTCCTTGATTCTCAGATCCCCACTTTTCTCACTGGAGTACCAAGCAGTACCTTGACCAATTTTCCTTTAACTGGTGGCCTGGCAAGAGGGGGCTTGCAATTTGCGAAGAGTGTTATAATGGTAAATAAGACCCCCCAACCCTCCCGGACCTGAAGAAATCTCAAAGTCAGTGTGGAGGACAACCACCAGTGGAGCCAAAGAATTGACTCAAACTGGATTTCTGCTTCATCAATGGGTTGCCAGTCTCCCAGATAATATTCATTATGAAGTTGATTAACAACCAGCCTTAGCAAAATGCTATGAGACTATCAAATGGAAAAAAAAAGTAAGGCTCAAAATAATATATTCAATAAGATTTCAACTATGTTAAACAATGGTTCAGGAAAATTCTGGTAGCAAGAATGCCAAGATGTCACATAACTGCCTCTGTATGGCAAGATTGTGGCTGATTGCCTTCATGCCGTCTTTACATGTTTCTATAGTTTTAATCTTTCCCACAATGAGCAGAGGGTGGGGAAAGAAAACTGAAAATGCACTCCCACCAGGGGAACGCACATGCCGACGTTTCCCACTGGTTTCCCCCACGGGTGACAACGGGCCTGAAAGGGGCATGCAAAGCTGGTTGTCCATCTTACTTTCCCAGGCTCAAGTGTCTGTGTGAGGAGATGTTAGCAAAGCAGAAACTTGTGGTAATACGTGCTTGGAGTTTGGCTGCTGAATGTTTTTGGGGTACCTCATTCTTAGCTGCAGGCTGCCTGCTGTGTGGGGTGCGTTTCCCAGCCCTCACAGGATAATTTTGTCACCAAGGACAACATTTGTAGTTCTGCATGAGCAGCTCTCCTTGTGGGATAGAGAGGGAGACTGCAGCTCAGGTATTAGGGCCGAGGTGGAAGTGTGAGAAGGCTGGTATACCAGATGTCTGAGGGAATTGGAAGCTGTAAGTAGAACTGAAGGGCATTTGGAGGTCCATGGTGGTGGGAGCAAGCTTTGATGGATCCTGGTAAGTCCCATCTGTCTTCAAAACATATTCTCCCTCTGATAGTCCACTGCTCACCCAGTTCTTATAAGCCTTGCCTTGGGACCTTTGGGGCAAACCAGTTGAGCTTGATTCCTTAGTTAACAGCACTTGGGAGCTTCTTGGGGTCTGTGAATGACACCTGTCTTTAAAATTCAAGAAAGAACAGAAGCAAGTCCAAATCTGATTTTATTTTATGACTCAGGCCTGAACTCTTCTCCAAAGAGGACATGCAGATGGCCAACAGGCACATGAAAAGATGCTCAACATGGCTAATCATCAGGGCAATGCAAATCAAACCCACAATGAGATATCACCTCACACCTGTCAGAATGGCTATCATCAAAAAGAACACAAATAATAAATGTTGGCAAGGATGTGAAGAAAAGGGAACCTTCCTACACTGTTGGTAGAAATGTATTGATAAATTGGAGCAGCCACTGTGGAAAACAGTTTGGAGATTTCTCAAAAAACTAAAAATAGAACTACCATATGACCCAGCAATTCCACTACTGGGTATATGTCCTAAAAAAACAAAAACACTAATTCAAAAAGATACATGCACCCCAATGTTCATAGCAGTGTTATTTACAATTGCCAAGGTATGGAAGCAACCTCAGCATCTATCAACAGATAAATGGATAAAGAAAATATGATATATATGTATACACACACACACGCAATGGAATACTACTCAGCCATAAAAAAAGAATGAAATTTTGTATTTGCAGCAACATGGATGGACTTGGAGGGCATTATGCTAAGTGAAATAAGTCAGAAAGAGAAAGACAAATACTATATGATATCACCTATATGTGGAATCTAAAAAATATGACAAACTAGTGAATACTGTATAACAAGAAGCAGACTCACAGATATAGAGAACAAACTAGTGGTTACCAGTGGGGAGAGAGAATGGGGAGGGGAAATATAGGGGTAGGGGATTAAAAGAAAGGGTTATAATAGGATTATATGAAATCATGTTTGTGAAACTTTTGAAACTCATAAAGCACTATAGAATTTAAAGAATCTTTTGTTTAATTAAAAAAAAAAAAAGCCCTGGGGATATAAGGTACAGCATGGTGACTATAGTTAGTAATACTGTATTGTATATTTGAAAGTTGCTGAGAGAGTAGCTCTGAAAAGGTCTCATCATAAGGAAAAAACATTGTAAATATGTGCGGTGATGGATGTTAACCAGACTTACTGTGGTGATTATTTTGTAATATATATGAATATTGAATCATTATGTTGTACCCCTGAAAAACTAATATAATATTATATGTCAATTTTACCTCAAAAAATGAGGCCTGGAATAGATCTTCTTGAGTACCTTCAGAGGGAACATGGCCCTGCTCACACCTTGATCTCTGACTTCTAGTCTCCAGAATTGTGAGGAAATAAATTTCTGATGTTTAAGCCACTCAGTTTGTGATACTTTTATTACAGCAAATCCTGGCAAATTAATACAGAAGGTTTGGCAGAAGAAGGACTTACAACATTAGCCCTGTTGGATGGAAGGGGAAAATCTATGAATTCAGTCATCTATGCCAACCCTGTACCTCACGACCATTAACAACGAGACTGGAAAACTCATAGACAAGCTAGATTATTTGCTGCAAAGTTGGAAACTCAGCTGATCACTCAAGGACCTAAGAAACGAAATACTGTCTGTGGTTTGGTACAGCCACACACAACACGTCCATCAAGAGATTGTCCCGGGGCTTCCCTGGTGGCGCAGTGGTTGAGAATCTGCCTGCCGATGCAGGGGACACGGGTTCGAGCCCTGGTCTGGAAAGATCCCACATGCCGTGGAGCAACTAGGCCCGTGAGCCACAATTGCTGAGCCTGTGCGTCTGGAGCCTGTGCTCCGCAATGGGAGAGGCCACGATAGTGAGAGGCCCGCGCACCGCGATGAAGAGTGGCCCCCGCTTGCCACAACTAGAGAAAGCCCTCGCACAGAAACGAAGACCCAGCACAGCCATAAATAAATAAATAAAAAGCCAGACCCTTAGCTCTTTAAAAAAAAAAAAAAAGAGAGTGCCCTGGCTCTAGGGAAGGTGGCTGACGCTGGACCAGGACAGAAGAGCTCAGGTCCGGGTCATGAAATAAAAGATTTGGACTTGCTTCTGTTCCTTCTTGAATTTCAAAGGCAAGTGTCAGTCACAGACTCGATAAGCTCCCAAGTGCCATTAACTAAGGAATCAAGCTGAATTGGCTTGACCCAATGACCAGGTGTGTTAGCATGAAAGCCTGGAGAGGGGCTTAACACACTTTGACATAAACCACAGCAAGATCCTTTTTGACCCACCTCCCAGAGTAACGGAAACAAAAACAAAAATAAACAAATGGGACTTAATTAAACTTAGAAGCTTTTGCACAGCAAAGGAAACCATAAACAAGACAAAAAGACAACCCTCAGAATGGGAGAAAATACTTGCAAATGAAACAAATGAAACAACAGACAAAGGATTAATCTCCAAAATATACAAATAGCTCATGGAGCTCAATATCAAAAAAACAAACAATCCAATTAAAAAATGGATGGAAGACCTAAATAGACATTTCACCAAGGAAGACATATACAGATGGCCAAGAGGCACATGAAAAGATGCTCAACATCACTAATTATTGGAGAAATGCAAATCAAAACTACAATGAGGTATCACCTCATGCCGGTCAGAATGGCCATTATCAAAAAATCTATAAACAATAAATGCTGGAAAGGGTGTGGTGAAAAGGGAACCCTCCTGCACTTTTGGTGGGAATGTAAACTGATACAACCACTATGGAAAACAGTATGGAGGTTCCTTAAAAAACTAAAAATAGAACTACCATATGACCCAGCAATCCCACTACTGGGCGTATACCCTGAGAAAACCATAATTCAAAAAGAGACATGTACCACAATGTCCATTGCAGCACTGTTTACAATAGCCAGGACATGGAACCAACCTAAGTGTCCATCGACAGATGCATGGATAAAGAAGATGTGGCACATATATACAAGGGAATATTACTCAGCCATAAAAAGAAATGAAATTGAGTTATTTGTAGTGAGGTGGATGGACCTAGAGTCTGTCATAAAGAGTGAAGTCAGAAAGAGAAAAACAAATGCCATATGCTACAAATGCCATATGCTAATGCATATATATGAACTCTGAAAAAAAAAAGGTACTGATGAACCTAGTTGAATGGCAGGAATAAAGATGCAGACGTAGAGAATGGACTTGAGGACACGGGGTGGGAGGGGGAAGCTGGGGCGAAGTGAGAGTAGCATCGACATATATACACTACCAAATGTAAAATAGATAGCTAGTGGGAAGCAGCCTCATAGCACAGGGAGATCAGCTTGGTGCTTTGCGATGACCTAGAGGGGTGGGAGAGGGAGGACGGGAGGGAGGCTCAAGAGGGAGGGGATATGGGGCCATATGTATGCATATGGCTGATTCACTTTGGTGTATAACAGAAACTAACACAGTATGGTGAAGCAATTATACTCCAATAAAGATCTATTAAAAAAAAAAAAGAGAGGCAGGTGATGAATAAAATGCAAGAAATATCATTTCTTTCCCATTATTAATCACAGTTTTCCTTGAGTCCCTTCAGTTCAGCACCTGAATTCTTTTTTTTAAGTAAGAAGTGAGGTGTAGGGACGCATGGCTGTCAGAGATGCTGTCTGGCCAGGACCAGTCTTGGAGACAAGGGGGTCAGACCAAGAGTGCTTTCTCTCCTTTCTTTCTTTACCTTGTACGTTGCATTGGAGCTCACAAAGCAGTGAGGGGCCCCTGGATTAGAAATTGCCTTTTTCTCAGATACCTTTGTTTCTAGGAATGTGGCCTGAAATTCTAATCTGTTGACACCTTGTCAAGTACACTGATTTAGCTGGAAAAATGCCATACCATCATTATGGGGAAAGATTTATCTCTAATGATTAAAAAGCAACTTGGAACTTGAAGGTGTAACTGCCTGAGGATGCAACTGTGTATAAGGCAATGCAAAACTCTGAAATAGCCCTGGCCTAGAAAATGGGAGATGAAAGAGATTAGCCATTTTGAAAATATATTTTTCTTAAAAAAGTCAGTGGAACTGTTTCTTTAAATAATTATCAAAGAATTACAAAGAGATAATATACCCATTCTTAAGAAATTCACCGTCTAAGGGGAGAAGTCTATCACAAGACTACTCTTACTAAGAAAACAGCTTAAGATTTGAGAGCAGACACACCCTAGGGACTTCACTGGTGGTCCAGTGGTTGAGACTTAGCCTTCCAATGTAAGGGTATGGGTTTAATCTCTGGTCAGGGAATTAAGATCCCACATGCCTCGGGGCCAAAATACCAAAACATAAAACAGAAGCAATATTGTAACAAATTCAATTCTTTAAAAGTGGTCCACATTAAAAAGAAAAAAAATCTTAAAAACATAAATAAATAAAAATAAAGCAGACACACCCTGTTCCTGAGAAATGCTTATGTATTAATAGAGGTGTGTATATACTTTGAGTCTGGTTCACTATTTAGATAAATGTTCACTCCTCAGATAACCATATTGATCACAGCAGGACCTGCCAACAGTTTGATCTCAGGTTCCTGGCTGAACCTGAGATACAATTGGCTGTGACATGGGACCAACGGAATTTCTCTTAGTTTCAAATTTTTATGTGAGACTGTACCTTCTAGAAGATTTCATATCAAGGATTTTTTAAAGAGCTGTGATCTAAACCCTTCTGAAGGAAGCTTATTTTATTTTATTTTACTTTGTTATTTTATTTTATTTGAAAAGATTAAGTAAGATTTTGCTAGATTGAATTTGGATATGGCTTGGAATCCTGCCTGTTATGATAGAGATATAGTAGGCAGATTTCCCTATGGGCAATGTTTCATTTCTGAAACTTGTTTTAAAATGTGTTTTTAATCTAGTTGGTTCCTTGGGAGAATGATATGCAGACAGTAAGGTATAGCACTGGTTGACATGCAGGCAATCTCCTTCTAAACGTCAAACTATCTGCTTTTGTGATGATTCCATGTGTTTGGGGCTGTCCACATGTATAATCCCTTACATGGACAATCAAAGAGCACTTTGTTTTGGAGAACCTTAATTTGAAGGGAGTTTGTAATTCAGGAAGGTAGACTCGGTATTATTTGTAAAATCTATCTGGAAATTTATTTCTCTCTGTTTATCATTGGCTCTCAGTGTTTGTGTGTGTATTTAAATGCTAACTGGATCAGAAAGTATTAAGGTGGATCATGTCAAGTGGGATCAGTCAGGGAAAGCTTCCAGGAGGAGGCAAAACATGTGAGCAGTGATTTCAGGAGAAGAGTAACATGGTTCAACAGGGAAGAAAAGGGGAGGACTTTCTAGAAAAGAGGGAAGCCCATGGATGGTAGGTAGAAAATTGATTTGTTTGAATCAAACAGGGTCTAAACGCAGTGGGAATAAAGGGCCTTGTCTAAAATCATGAACACTGGGAGGTCAACCAAGATGGTAACATAGAAGTTCTTGGACTCCCCTCCTCCTATCGACACACTGAATGTACAGCTACACACAGAACAGTCACCTCCGAAAGAAATTCAGAAACTAGCCGAGCAACTTCTACACATAAGGTGACTGACATAATACTCACATTGAAATGGATAGGAAAGGCTGAGACACACGTTCGTCATAAACCCCATGCATGGCATAACATCATACAACTGGGAGGGAACTCCTAACTCCCAGCTTTTCTGTGAGGTGTGAAGGGTTGGGACCCCACATTTTACTGCTCCAACTTTTAAAACTGCCACCTGAGCAATAGACCCCCAAAACATCTGGCTCTGAAAGCCAAGGAGGCTTGTATCCAGGAGACTCACAAGACTATAACAAAGGGGCAGCTGTTAATGGGCATGCAGGCACTCTCTAGGATCAGTACAGAGGGAGCAGAGAAAACCGCCCATGTCCCAGTCTCTCCTTGAAAGCAGTTCATCTGAAAACTTTCAAAGCCGCTGCCTGAGGGTCAGGTTTCTAATTTAGAACACATCCAGGGGCTGCTATGATCTTCCCCAGGGGCTGGATAGCTGGCAGACACCTCCCCCATTGTCTCCTTATAACTTGCTCCAAGTCACCAGTTTCTCCTAGAAAGAAGCTTGGGCACACATTTGCACCAAAGCTTTTGTAGCTGTTGCCCAAGGTACATGTCCCCAAATTGCCTGGGTCTCATTGCCAATGGGGCTTCCATTTATGAATTCCACAGGACTATACAAATCAAAGAAGGAGTTTTTAACTGACTCAACACAGAGGGGACAGACAAAATGCTCATCTCCCAGTCTTCTCCTGAAAAGACTTCATCTCATACTTTAAGAGCTGCTGCCAAAGTGTCAGCCTTCTAATTTATCATATATCTAGGGGCTGGCTTGGATCCTCCCTAAGGACCAGGGAAACTGGTGGACACTGCCACTGCTATCTTCGTATACTCTGATCCAAATTGCCAGTATCTACCTGAAAAGAGCTTATACACACCTCCATGCTCTACATTTTGCTGCTGTCACACAGGAATGTGTTCCTGGATCCCATGACTCCAACAGCCAAAGAGACTTCCATTCATGAGTCCCATAGGGCTGTAGCAATCAAAGAAGCAGTTCTTAATGGGTGCAGGAACACCTGCACCACAGCTATACACATGGGCTCAGTCCAGAGGGAGCAGACAAAACTACCTATCTTCCAGTTTATCCCTGAAAGGGGCTTAAGTACATACTTTCCCAGCTGCTGCCTGAGGATCTAACTTCTTATCAGCCTGCATACAATTTACATATTATAGAGGTCCCAGAAGGAGAAGAGAGAGAGAAAGGGGCAGAAAGCTTATTCAAAGAAACAATGGCTGAAAACTTCCTTAATCTGGGGAAAGAAAGAGACATCAAGACCCAGGAACACCATAAAGTATGAAAAAAGATGGACCCAAAGAGACCCGCACAAAGTTACATTATCACTATATAATCAAAAGTTAAAGATAAGGAGAGAATCTTAAGAGCAGCAAGAGAAAAGCAACTTGTTATGTAGAAGGGAGTCCCCATAAAACTATCAGCAGATTTGTCAGCAGAAACTTTGTAGGACAGAAGGTAATGGTTTGATATATTCAAAGTGCTGATAGAACAAACAAATCCTGTTAACCAAGAATATTCTACCCGGCAAAGCTGTCCTTCAGAATTGAAGGCAAGATAAGAATCTTCCAGACAAACAAAAGCTGAGGCTGTTGATCACCACCAGACCACTCTTACAAGAAATGTTAAAGGGAGTTTTTCAAGCTGAAATAAAAGGTCACTAGTTAGTAATATGAAAACAGATGAAAGTATAAAACTCATTGGAGTAAAAGAAAATATATAGTTAAATTTAGAATACTCTAATGTTGTAATGGTGGTGGGTTAATCACTTATAACTCTAGTATGAAGACTAAAATGCAAAAGTGTTAATATAACTATTACTACAATAATTTGTTAATGAATACACAAGATAAGATGTAAATTGTGACATCAAAAACATAGAATGGGGGAGGGTTAACAATGTAGAGCTTTTATATGTGTTAGGAGTTAAGTTGTTATCAGCATAAAATAGACTGTTACAAATACAAGATGTTTTATGTAAGACTCATTGTAACCACAAAGCAAAAACTCATGTAGGATACGCAAAAAATAGAGAGGAATCAAAGCATACTACAACAGAAAATCATCAATTCACAAAATAAGAGAAAGAAAGGAGGAAAAAAGGAACAAAGGAATTACAAAACACCAGAAAGCAATTAACAAAATGGCAATAGTAAGTCAATACCTATCAATAATTATTTTAAATGTAAATAGACTAAATTCTCCCATCAAAAGACATAGAGTGGCCGAAAGGAGAAAATAATAAGATCCAAATATTTTCTGTTTACAAGAGACTCACTTTAGCTTAAAGGACACAATGGACTGAAAGTGAAAAAGATATTCCATGCAAATGGAAACCAAAAGACAGCAGAAGTAGTTACATTTATATTAGACAAAACAGACTTTAAGCCAAAGACAGTAATGAGAAATAAAGAAGTCCATTATATAATAATAAAGGGGTTAATTCACCAAGAAGATATAACATCAGTAAATATTTATGCATCCAACAGAGGAGCACTTACATACATATATAAAAGAAATATTAAAATATTTAAAGAGAGAAATAGACAGAAATACAATAATAGTAGGAAACTTCAATACCTCACTTTCGTCAATGAGTAGATCACCTAGACAGAAAATTAATAAGGAAATATTGGACTTAAATAACATGTTAGATCAGACGAACCTAATAAACATTTACAGGACATCCCATCCAACAGCAACAGAATGCATATTCTTCTCAGGCACACAAGGAACATTCTCCAGGATAGATCATATATTAGGCCACAAAACAAGTCTTAATAAATTTAAGAAGATTGAAATCATATCAAGCATCTTTTCTGACCATGATGGTATAAAACTAGAAATCAATTACAAGAACAAAACTGAAAAATTAACAAATATGTGGAGATTAAACAACATGTTCCTCAACAACAAATGCATCAAAGATGAAAACAAAAGAGAAATAAAAAATCTTGATGTGTGATAATCATTTCATGATATATGTAAATCAAACCATTATGCTGTATGCCTTAAACTTATACAGTGATGTATATCAATTATTTCTCAATAAAACTGAAAAAAAGAAAAAATACTGTAAGACAAATTAAAATGCAAACACAACATACCAAAAGTAGTGATATGCAGCAGGAGCAGACCTAAGAGGAAAGTATACAGTGAAAAATACCTACATTAAGAAAGAAAAGGGCTTCCCTGGTGGCGCAGTGGTTGAGAGTCTGCCTGCCTATGCAGGGGACGCGGGTTCGAGCCCCGGTCTGGGAAGATCCCACATGCCGCGGAGCAACTAAGCCCGTGAGCCACAATTACTGAGCCTGTGTGTCTGGAGCCTGTGCTCCGCAACGGGAGAGGCTGCGATAGTGAGAGGCCCGCGCACCGCAATGAGGAGTGGCCCCTGCTTGCCACGACTGGAGAAAGCCCTCACACAGAAACAAAGACCCAACACAGCCATAAATAAATTAAAAAAAAAAAAAAAAAAAAGAAAGAAAAAAAAGATCTCAAATATGCAAGCTAAGTTTATACCTCAAGGAACTAGAAAAGGAAGAACAAAGTAAGCCTAAAGTTAGGAGAAGGAAGGAAATAAAAAAGACCAGAGTGGAAATAAATGAAACAGACAGTAAAAAGACAATAGAAAACATTAATGAAACCAAGATCTGTTGTTTTGAAAAGATAAATAAAATTGACAAAACTTTATGGACACTTAACAAGAAAAAAAAAGAGGATTCAACTGAATAAACTTTTAAATGGAAGAGAAGACATTACAATTGATACCACAGAAATACAAAGGATTATAAGAGAGTACTATGAATAATAATATGCCAATAAATTGGAAAGCCTAGGAGAAATGGATAATTCCCAGAAACATACAACCTTCTAAGATTTAATCATGAATAAACAGAAAATCTGAACAGATCAATTACTAGTGAGGAGATTGAAACAGTAATCAAAACCTCCCAACAAACAAAAGTCTAGGACCAGATGGCTTCACTGGTGAATTCTACCAAACATTTAAAGAGTACCAATCCTTCTCACAATCTTTCAAAAAATAGAAGACAAAGGAACATTTCCAAACTCATTTTACAAGGCCAGCATTACCCCAGTACAACAGCCAGACAAGTAAACTACAAGAAAAGAAAATTATAGGCCAATGTTCCTGATGAACATAAATGCAAAAATCCTCAACAAAATGTTAGCAAACCAATTTAAGAACACATGAAAAGGATTATACAACACGATCAAGTGGGATTTATTCCAGGAAAAGAATAATGTTTCAACATCCACAAAGCAATCAATGTGATACATCATGTTAACAAAATGAAGGAGAAAAATCATGTGATCATCTCAATAGAAACAGAAAAAGCAGCTGACAAAGTTCAACATACTTTCATGATAAAAAAAACTCTCAAGGACCAGAGGGCAGACAGCAGAAACAAGAAGAACTACAATCCTGCAGCCTGTGGAACAAAAACCACATTCACAGAAAGATAGACAAGATGAAAAGGCAGAGGGCTATGTACCAGATGAAAGAACAAGATAAAACCCCAGAAAAACAACTAAATGAAGTGGAGATAGGCAACCTTCCAGAAAAAGAATTCAGAATAATGATAGTGAAGATGATTCAGGACCTTGGAAAAAGAATGGAAGCAAAAATCGAGAAGATGCAAGAAACGTTTAACAAAGACCTAGAAGAATTAAAGATCAAACAAACAGAGATGAACAATACAATAACTGAAATGAAAAATACACTAGAAGGAATCAATAGCAGAATAACTGAGTCAGAAGAACCGATAAGTGACCTGGAAGACAGAATGGTGGAATTCACTGCTGCGGAACAGAATAAAGAAAAAAGAATGAAAAGAAATGAAGACAGCCAAAGAGACCTCTGGGACAACATTAAACGCAAAAACATTTGCATTATAGGGGTCCCAAAAGGAGAAGAGAGAGGGAAAGGACCAGAGAAAGTATTTGAAGAGATTATAGTTGAAAACTTCCCTAACATGGGAAAGGAAATAGCCACCCAAGTCCAGGAAGCACAGAGAGTCCCATACAGGACAAACCCAAGGAGAAACAGGCTGAGACACATAGTAATCAAATTGGCAAAAATTAAAGACAAAGAAAAATTATTGAAAGCAGCAAGGGAAAAAACGACAAATAACATACAAGGGAACTCCCATAAGGTTAACAGCTGATTTCTCAGCAGAAACTCTACAAGCCAGAAGGGAGTGGCATGATATATTTAAAGTGATGAAAGGGAAGAATCTACAACCAAGATTACTCTACCCGGAAAGGATCTCATTCAGATTCGATGGAGAAATCAAAAGCTTTACAGACAAGCAGAAGCTAAGAGAATTCAGCACCACCAAACCAGCTCTACAACAAATGCTAAAGGAACTTCTCTAAGTGGGAAACACAAGAGAAGAAAAGGACCTACAAAAACAAACCCAAAGCAATTAAGAAAATGGTCATAGGAACATACATATCAATAATTACCTTAAAACTGAATGGATTAAATGCTCCAACCGAAAGATACAGGCTGGCTGAATGGATACAAAAACAACACCCATATATATGCTGTCTACAAGAGACCCACTTCAGACCTAGGGACACATACAGACTGAAAGTGAGGGGATGGAAAAAGATATTCCATGCAAATGGAAATCAAAAGAAAGCTGGAGTAGCAATACTCATATCAGATAAAATAGACTTTAAAATAAAGAATGTTACAAGAGACAAGGTAGGACACTACATAATGATCAAGGGATCAGTCCAAGAAGAAGATATAACAATTATAAATATATATGCACCCAACATAGGAGCACCTCAATACATAAGGCAACTGCTAACAGCTATAAAAGAGGAAATCGACAGTAACACAATAATAGTGGGGGACTTTAACACCTCACTTACACCAATGGACAGATCATCCAAAATGAAAATAAATAAGGAAACAGAAGCTTTAAATGACACAATAGACCAGATAGATTTAATTGATATTTATAGGACATTCCATCCAAAAACAGCAGATCACACTTCCTTCTCAAGTGCACACGGAACATTTTCCAGGATAGATCACATCATGGGTCACACATCAAGCCTCAGTAAATTTAAGAAAATTGAAATCATATTAAGCATCTTTTCTTACCACAATGCTATGAGATTAGAAATGAATTACAGGGGAAAAAACCCGTAAAAATCACAAACACATGGAGACTAAACAATACGTTACTAAATAACCAAGAAATCAGTGAAGAAATCAAGGAGGAAATCAAAAAATACCTAGAGACAAATGACAATGAAAACACGACAATCCAAAACCTATGGGATGCAGCAAAAGCAGTTCTAAGAGGGAAGTTTATAGCTATACAAGCCTACCTCAAGAAACAAGAAAAATCTCAAATAAACAATCTAACCTTACACCTAAAGGAACTAGAGAAAGAAGAACAAACAAAACCCAAAGTTAGCATAAGGAGAGAAATCATAAAGATCAGAGCAGAAATAAATGAAATAGAAACAAAGAAAACAATAGCAAAGATCAATAAAACTAAAAGGTGGTTGTTTGAGAAGAAAAACAAAATTGATAAACCACTAGCCAGACTCATCAAGAAAAAGAGGGAGAGACCTCAAATCAATAAAATTAGAAATGAAAAAGGAGAAGTTACAACAGACACTGCAGAAATACAAAGCATCCTAAGAGATTACTACAAGCAACTCTATGCCAATAAAATGGACAACCTGGAAGAAATGGACAAATTCTTAGAAAGGTATAACCTTCCAAGACTGAACCAGGAAGAAATAGAAAATATGAACAGACCAATCACAAGCAATGAAATTGAAACTGTGATTAAAAAATCTTCCAACAAACAAAAGTCCAGGACCAGATGGCTTCACAGGTGAATTCTATCAAATATTTAGAGAAGAGTTATCACCCATCTTTCTCAAACTCTTCCAAAAAATTGCAGAGGAAGGAACACTCCCAAACTCATTCTATGAGGCCACCATCACACTGATACCAAAACCAGACAAAGACACTACAAAAAAGAAAATTACAGACCAATATCACTGATGAATATAGATGCAAAAATCCTCAACAAAATATAGCAAACTGAATCCAACAACACATTAAAAGGATCATACACCACGATCAAGTGGGATTTATCCCAGGGATGCAAGGATTCTTCAATATATGCAAATCAATCAATGTGATACACTATATTAACAAATTGAAGAATAAAAACCATAAGATCATCTCAATAGGTACAAAAAAGCTTTTGACAAAATTCAACAGCCATTTATGATAAAAACTCTCCAGAAAGTGGGCATAGAGGGAACCTACCTCAACATAATAAAGGCCATATATGACAAACCCACAGGAAATATCATTCTCAATGGTGAAAAACTGAAAGTGTTTCCTCTAAGATCAGGAACAAGACAAGGATGTCCACTCTCGCCACTATTATTCAACATAGTTTTGGAAGTCCTAGCCATATCAATCAGAGAAGAAAAAGAAATAAAAGGAATACAAATTGGAAAAGAAGAAGTAAAACTGTCACTGTTTGCAGATGACATGATACTATACACAGAGATTCCTAAAGATGCCACCTGAAAACCACAGAGCTAATCAATGAATTAGCTATGGTCAACTAATCTATGACAAAGGAGGCAAGGATATACAATGGAGAAAAGACAGTCTCTTCAATAAGTGGTGCTGGGAAAACTGGACAGCTACATGGAAAAGAATGAAATTAGAATACTCCCTTACACCATACACAAAAATAAACTCAAAATGGATTAGAGACCTAAATGTAAGACTGGCCACTATAAAACTCTTAGAGGAAAACATAGGAAGAACACTCTTTGACATAAATCACAGCAAGATCTTTTTTGATCCACCTCCTAGAGTAATGGAAATAAAAACAAAAATAAACAAATGGGACCTAATGAAACTTCAAAGCTTTTGCACAGCAAAGGAAACCATAAACAAGACGAAAAGACAACCCTCAGAATGGGAGAAAATATTTGCAAACGAATCAACGGACAAAGGATTAATCTCCAAAATATATAAACAGCTCATGCAGCTCAATATTGAAAAAACAAACAACCCAATCCAAAAATGGGCAGAAGACCTAAATAGACATTTCTCCAAAGAAGACACACAGATGGCCAAGAAGCACAAGAAAAGCTGCTCAACATCACTAATTATTAGAGAAATGCAAATCAAAACTACAATGAGCTATCACATCACAACAGTTAGAATGGGCATCATCAGAAAATCTACAAACAACAAATGCTGGAGAGGTTGTAGAGAAAAGGGAACCCTCTTGCACTGTTGGTGGGAATGTAAATTGATACAGCCACTATGGAGAACAGTATGGAGGTTGCTTAAAAAACTAAAAATTGAATTACCATAAGACCCAGCAATCCCACTACTGGGCATATACCCAGAGAAAACCATAATTCAAAAAGACACATGTACCCCAATGTTCATTGCAGCACTATTTACAATAGCCAGGTCATGGAAGCAACCTAAATGCCCATCGACAGACGAATGGATAAAGAAGATGTGGTACGTATATACAATGGAATATTACTCAGCCCTAAAAAGGAACGAAATTGGGTCATTTGTAGAGCCATGGATGGATCTAGAGACTGTCATACAGAGTGAAGTAAGTCAGAAAGAGAAAAACAAATATCGTATATTAACGCATATATGTGGAACCTAGAAAAATGGTACAGATGAACTGGTTTGCAGGGCAGAAATTGAGACACAGATGTAGAGAACAAACGTACGGACACCAAGGGGGGAAAGCCGCGGGGTGATGGTGGTGGTGGTGGGATGAATTGGGAGATTGGGATTGACATGTATACACTGATGTGTATAAAATTGATGACTAATAAGAACCTGCCATATAAAAAAATAAATTAAATAAAATTTAAAAATTAAAAACGAAAAAAAACTCTCAAAAACCTGGTAATGGGGGAAATGTCCCTCAATATAATAAATGCCATATATGACAAGCTGACAACTAACATCAAACTCAATGGTGAAAAGCTTAAATCTTTTCCTCAAAGATCAGGAAAAAGACAGGGATGCCCACTCTTGCTACTTTTAATCAACATAGTACTGGAAGTCCTAGCCCAAGCAATTAGGCAAGAAAAATAAATAAATGGCATCCAAATTGGAAAGGAAGGAGGAAAACTGACTCTTTGCAGATGACATGATATTATATATAGAAAATCTTAAAGGCCCCACCAAGAAACTGTTAGCATTAATAAATGACTTCAGTAAAGCAGCAGGATACAAAATCAATATACAAAAATCAGTTTCATTTCTATACACTAACAATGAAGTATTAGAAAAAGAAATTAAGAAAGCAATCCCATTTACATGGGATTTAAAAGTACCAAAAGGAATAAATACTTAGGAATAAATTTAAGAAGGTGAAAGGCCATATGAAAACTAAAAGACATTGGTAAAATACAATGAGAAAGACACAAGTAAATGGAAAGGTGTTCCATGCTAAAATGCCCATATTACTCAAAGTTATTTACAGATTCAGTGCAATTGCTATCAAAATTCTAATTATATTTTTCATTGAAAAAGAAAAAAGATCCTAAAAGCTGTTTGGAACTACAAAAGACAATCTTGAGAAAGAATACAATTGGAGGAATCATTGTCCTGATTTCAAACTACAGGATAAATGTATAGTAATCAAAACAATATGGTAGTGGCAAAAATATAGACATATAGATCAGTGGAACAGTAAAGAGAGCCCAGAAATAAACCCATGTTATATGGTAAATTAATTTTTGATAAAGGAATAAAAAATATACAAAGGGGAAATCATGTAACTCACAGTTAAATGTTCATATGGTCACTTAAAGTATAATTACTCAAATTAACTACTTAAATACAAAATCATCAAAATGATGATTCATCAAAACCAAAAACCAAAGCCACCTATAAATTCAATGCAATCTCTATCAAAATTCCAATGGCATTTTTCATATCAATAGAAAATATCCCCCAAATTTCTGTGGAACCACAAAGACCCTTAATAGCGAAAGGAATCCTGAAAAAGAAGAACAAACCTGAAGGTATCACACTTACTGATTTCAAATTATACTACTAAGATATAGTATTCAAAACGGTATGGAACTGACATAGTAGACACATTGACCAATGGAACAAAATAGAGAGCCCAGAAATAAACCCATACAAATATGGTCAACTAATACTAGACAAGGGAGCCAAGAATACTTAATGGGGAAAAGATAGTCTCTTCAATAAACGGTGCTGGGAAAACTGGATAACTACATGCAGGAGAATGAAATTGGATCCTTGTCTTACACCATTTACAAAAATGAACTTGAAATGGATTAAAGACTTAAATGTAAGAATTAATACCATAAAACTCCTAAAAGAAAACATGGGGAAAGCTCCTTTGACATTGGACTTGCCAATAATTTTTTGTATACAGTACCAAAAGCACAAGCAACAGAAAGCTTCTATGCAGCAAAATAAACAGTCAATGAAATGAAAAGGCAACCCATGAAACAGGAAAAATATTTGCAAATCATGTATCTGATAAGGGGTTACTATATAAAGGATTCATACAAACCAATAGCAAACCCCCCAAACAATCCAGTTAAAAAATGAGCAGACAGGTTTTCCTGGGGGCGCAGTGGTTAATAATCCACCTGCCATGCAGGGGACATGGGTTCGAGCCCTGGGCTGGGAAGATCCCACGTGCTGCGGAGCAACTAAGCCCGTGCACCACAGCTACTGAGCTTGCACTCTAGAGCCCGTGAGCCACAACTACTGAGTCCACGTGCCACAACTACTGAAGCCCATGTGCCTAGAGCCCATGCTCCACAACAAGAGAACCCACTGCAACGAGAAGCCCGTGCACCACAACGAAGAGCTGCCCCCACTTGCTGCAACTAGAGAAAGCCCACACACAGCAACAAAGGCCCAACGCAGCCAAAAATAAAAATAAATTAAAAAATAAAAATAAACAAAATGAGCAGAGGAACTGAATAGACATTTTTCCAAAGAAGACATCCAAATGGCCCACAGATATATGAAAAGATTCTTGACATCACTAGTCATTGGGGAAATGGAAATCAAAACCACAATGAGATATCACTTCACATCTGTTAGAATGGCTATCATCAAAAAGACTAGAGGCAAGTGTTGGTGAGTTTGTGTAGAGAAAGAAACAATTGTGCACTGTTGGTGGCAATGTAAATTGGTACAGCCACTATGGAAGACAGTATGGAGGTTCTCCCCAAAATTGAAAACTGAACTACCATATGATCCAGGAATCCTACCTCTGGGTATATATCCAAAGAAATGAAATCGGGATCTTGAATAGATATCTGCATTTCTATGCTCATTGCAGGTTTATTCACAATAGCCAAGATGTGGAAACAACTTAAATGTCCATTAAGGGATGAATGGATAAAGAAGATGTGAGATATATATATTCAGTAGTCAAAAGGTGGAAGCAATGCAAGTTGCCACACACACACACACACACACACACACACACACACACACTCCACAGTGGAATATTATTCAGCAATGATAAAGAAGGAAATTCTGCCATTTGTGACAACATGGATGGACCTTGAGGGCATTATGCGAAGTGAAATAGGTTAGAGAGAGAAAAATACTGTATGATATCACTTATGTTTGGAATCTAAAATAGACAAGTTCATAGTAACAGAGAGTATAATGGTGATTACCAGGGGCTGGGGGCTGGAGGAAACAGGGAAATGTTGGGCAAAGTATACAAACTTTCAGTTACAAGCTGAATAAGTTTGGGGGATCTAATATACAGTACAGTGATTATAATTAACAACATTGTATTATATACTTGAAAGTTGTTAAGAGAGTAGATCTTAAATATTCTCATCACAAAAATAAATGATAATTATGTGAGTTGATGGAAGTATTAGTTAATACTACAGTGGTAATCATTTCACAGTATGTAAGTGTATCATATCAACATGTACATCTTAAATTTACACAGTTTTATGTATCAATTATATCTCAATAAAGTTGGAATAAAAAGAATTTTATACAAGAATAATTTTAATAGATACTTTTATTGATCTAATTTAGCTATGTCCTATAAATAATGAAACATTTATGCAGTGGGATACTGTATAGCCATTCACGCACATACACGCATATTTATCAACACTTTGAAATGCTCACAATATAATGTGGAATAAAAGAAAAAAAAATCATAATTGTATAGATAGTACTATCTAAATAATTCTGCTTGAAAAACACAAATAAAATCATCTGAGGCCCATAAGGGTAAAGTTACAGAGAACAAAGATTGGACAGAAACATTTCAAAATATAAACATAGGTTATCTCTGAATGATGGTATTATGAGTAACTTTTATTTTCTTTTACAGTCATTTCCATATTTTCCAAATTGTTCATAAAGCATGTATATTATCCTTAAAATTAAGGAAAATATATTAAAACTATTTTTGCCACTATGAAAAACAGCATGGTACTTCCTCAAAAACTTAAATATAAAATTACCATATGATTCAGTAATTT
Organism: Balaenoptera ricei; assembly: GCF_028023285.1. Lineage (NCBI taxonomy): Eukaryota > Metazoa > Chordata > Mammalia > Artiodactyla > Balaenopteridae > Balaenoptera > Balaenoptera ricei. Next base: position 78,266,310 of record NC_082651.1, on the reverse strand, counting down.
AATTCTAGGTGCATGCCCAAAAGAATTGAAAGCAAGGACTCAAACAGATGTTATCACCCCCATATTCATAGCATTATTTGACAATAGTCAAAAGTGGAAGCAACCCAAGTATCTACTGATGGATAAATGGATAAACAGAATGTAGTGTAAACATACACTGAATTGTGTTCGGCCTTAAAAGGAAGGAAATCTGCCACATGTTACAACATGAATGAACCTTGAGGACATTATGCTAGGTGAAATAAGCCAGTCACAGAAGGACAAATACTGTATGTTTCCACTGATATGAAGAAACTGGGTTAGTCAAATTCACAGAGACAGAAATTAGAATGGTGATTACCTGGGACTAGGGGAGAGGGCAATGGGGAGTCACTGTTTAATGGGCACAGAGTTTCAGTTTTGCAAGATGAAAAGAGTTCTGGAGTTGGATGGTGGTGATGGTCCCACAGCCATGTGAATGTACTTAACATCACTGAATTGTACACTTAAAAAAAGTTAAAGTGGTAAATTTCATGTGATGTATATTTTACCATGACTTTAAAAAGTTTATTTTCATCTGATTTGAATTAAAATCCAGATAATGCTAGGTCCTAGATAAAGTGATAAAGTTGCTGACAAAGCTGAAAGGCAGTGGGCCAAATGGTGGACCAGGGCCTTGACAGCCCAGCTGAGCTGTGACATAAGAGGAGCTATGGGAAAGCGACACGGAGAGAATGGGACTGCAGGAGAACCTGTCACTCTCAGGATGAACTAAGCAGGAGAAGCAGGAGAGGAGAAGGAAGCCAGAAGTCACCAAAAGCCTGTTATATCCTGGATGCTCTGCATATGCCTCCATACTGATGGATGAGGAGATGAAGCCTAAGGGAGACTTGCCCAGGGTCCCAGAGGTAGCAGGTGGCAGATCCCTGTCTTGAGCTCAGATGTCACAGATTCCACATCTCTGCTCTGTTCTTCACACCATGCTACTTCTCCCATATATTATAAGTGAAAGAAAGGAAGAAGAATGGTGGGAGAGGAGAAGAAGACAGAGAGAATGGGAAGAAAGTAGAAAAAGAGAGGAAAGAAAGGGGATGCCAGGAGAAAGGAAGAGGAACTTCAAAGCTGCAAACAAGAGCAAACTGTTAAATAAGCCCCCAAGTCTGCATTGAACTTTTGACAATTACGTTTTGTCAGCATGGTAACTGATTCATAATTATTTCATGAGATTTTAGCAACTCTCTATGTAACTGTCTTGGAGCAGTTGCAGAGCTGTTAATCCTGAATGTTTATTACCCACCATTCAATAAATAGCTTAATAAATCTAAAGAAGTCCAATTTATGGGGATGGTTATAGCATGCTATTCAAATTCCAAGCAATTACAATAAAACCACATCTATTGATGGTAATGCAGTTTTTTAAATTTGATACTGGAGGATGCTAGAACCTGACATCCCTTTGAGCTATTCTTTGTTCTGTGTCTGGGCCACGGGGGCCAGAGCAGGACAGAGGTCAGAGGCTGTCTCTGGGTTGCTGTTTGCCAAGGTGACAGAGTGAGATGGGACATATGTTCATCAATTTGAATGATGTTTAGGATCTGGGTTCTGGGTAACAGTGACATTTCAAGGCTGTTTGGTTCTCCGTTCAGGGCTCACCTCTGACCCTGGTGTGGTAAAGTATGCCATAGCCCAGGTTGGGTGGGCTTTGGGCATCTTCTAGAAGGTGAGTGACTTGGGAAGAGCCAGAAGTGATGACTTCTCTCCTCACAGATCCTGTCAAGATCAGAGACTTCTCTGCTCATTTCCAGGAGCCCAGTGCAGCCACACAGAGGCCTGTATATAGTGTAGAAAGGAGGCAAACACACAAAACACACACACACACACACACGCACACACTCTCACATACACACTTGATGGACCCCATGGCCCATGGATTTCCTTTCACTCTCTGACACTTTTCCTTCCATTGTCTCCCATTAGGGTGACAACTGGTTGAAGGTGGTGCAAAGAGGGAGCAGAGAGAGAGAGTCAAGTGGGAAGATACTGTCCTAAAGAGAACTGTCCTAAGGTGCCCTGGCCGTGGCTCTTATCCTTGCCATGTAGCCTTGGACAAGTCACTCCATCTGTGGGGCCTCAGTTTCCCCTTCCAGTTCTGACATTCTGTGGTTCTATACTTCAATAAAAGAGAACGGCAGGTGAGCTAGAGAGGCAGGCAGAAGAAGTGCTCCACCGAAGAGGACGCCTGTCCAAACGGGAGATAAGATTTTACATCATCTATTACCCCACGCCTGTTAGAATGGCCAACATCAAAAAGACAAGAGAAAATAAATGCTGGCGAGGATGTGGAGAAAAGGAAACCCTTGTGCACTGTGGGTGGGATTGTAAAATGGTACAGCCACTGTGGAAAACAGCATGGAGAATCTCAAAAAATTGAAAATAGAACTACCATATGATCCAACAATTCCACTTCTGAGTATTTATCCAAAGGAAACAAAAAACACTAACTCAAACAACTATCTGTACACCCACGTTCATAGCAGCATTATTTACAGTAGCCAAGACATGCAAACAACCTAAATGTCCACTGACAGATGAATGGATAAAGAAGATATGGTGTATATATACAATGAAATACTATTCAGTCATAAAAAAATGAGGAAATCCTGACATTTATGACAATATGGATGGAACTTGAAGGCATTATGCTAAGTGAAATAAATCAGACAGAGAAAGATAAATCCTGTATGATCTCACTTATATGAGGACCCCCCCCCCCAAAAAAACCCCAAAAGCCAAATTCATAGAAAAAGAGATCAGATTTCTGGTTACCAGAGGCAGGGGTTAGGGGGAGAGAGAATGGGAGGAAGGTGGTTAAAGGTACAAACTTCCAGTTATAAGATAAATAAGTACTAAGGATGTGATGTACAGCGTGATGACTATAATTAACACGGTTGTGTAATACACAGGAAAGCTGTTAAGAGAGTAAACCCTAAGAGTTCTCACAAAGACATTTTTTCTTTTTTCCTTTTTTCAGTTATATCTATATGAGATGATGGACGCTAACTAAACTTATTGTGATAATCATATCACAAGTCAAACCATGATACTGTACACCTTAAACTTATACCGTGACATATGTCAATTATATCTCGATAAAACCGGAAAAATGTAAAAAAAAGAAGACACATTTTTAAAATAAAAAGGCTTAGAAGTGAATAAAAAAAAAAGACTCTACATCATCAAAAGGCAGACACCTTCTTTCTGCTCACTTACCGAGCACCTACCCATTCAGTGTGAAGTTCAGTGTTTGAAACTGTACATGAGTGAGACACATTCCTCTCCCTCCAAAGAGTCCAAATTTACTGAAGTTGGAGACACACATTCAAATAATTGTAGTACAAGGAGGTAGATGCTAAAACGGCACTTTGTAGAAAATGTTATAGGAGCCCAGAGAAGAAAAGTCACTCGTTTTGAGTTGGGGAAGGTTGTGTTAGGTCAGACTTGATGGAGAAATTGATATTTGAGCTAGACCTCGAAGGATGAATGAATAGACACTCACCATGGAGAACAGAAGGGAAGCGCACCCCAGGTGAAGGGAGCAGCAACGGTGCAGAAGCATGGAAATATATCCATCCGCCTGTGAAATGCCAGGGATGGTTTCAGGGTACTTGGAATATAGTAGTTAATAAGACAGTCTCTGATATCATGGAGCTCACAGATAAGCGGGTAGGGACAGGTATTAAAAAGTCAAACATATCAATGAATAAGGTGGTTTTAGGAAATAAACAAGCCTGTGTGCCTGAAGTGTGGGGTGCGGTGGGAAAAAACTGTACATGAGCTTGAAAAGATACAAACTTCAAAGATTGTGGAGGGTCTTGAGCGCATTGCTAAGGAGTTTGTACTTTGTCCTTTAGGTAGTGGGGAACCAACAAAGATTTCTCTAGTGGAGAAACATTACCAGATATATGTTTAGAATTAAAACCAAGTAAAAACTACATTAGCGGGAAAGAGACTGGATGCTGAGAAAGCAATTAGAGTGTTATTACTATAATCTAGGAAAAAGAGGATGAGAATGGATGCAGGGCCATATCCATGGGAATGAAGACAAGGGGAGAGATTTGCAAGGCATTTCAGAGGCACAAAGAAGATTTGGTGACATGAGCAATGATCGAGAAAGAGGCAAATATACAGTTTACAGATTAAGTGACTTGGGAAATAGTTACGCAATTCTTGAAGATAAGGAATACAGAAGAAAGGAGAGGTTAAAGGAAAAACATGCAGTTGAAGTTAAGGTGCCTATGGAACAGCTTGTAAGTTGATGGAAGTGTCAGCTTGGATCTCATAAGTCCAGGCTGGAGCTAGTGACTAGAGAATCTTCAATCTAAAAGTGTGAATTTATAAATAAAGAAGACATTTCCCATCTTTCCCCAGGGGAATGCATGAAGCCACTCAGAAAAGAATGAAGAAGAAGACTAAGCCACACTGATGAAACTCATGCAGAAGGAGGTTAGTGAAGAAATTTAAACTACATGCTTAGGGAGAATGCTGCCCTAGAATCAAGGGAGGGAAATAAAAAGATGAAGGGACTTCACAGGAGAAATGCTCCCTGAGGCCAAACAGAACCAGGGGAAAAGGGGGTCACTGAATAATTCAGCAGCGAGAAGGCTAATGGAGACTTTGGGTTAAGCCATTTTATTGAAATGATGGGAGCAGAATGCATTATGTAAAAGATTATGAGGAATCAGAAGTCCAGAATGTAGAGAAAGCAAGCATATAAAACACTCTGATAAGAGTATTCCAGCAAAGAAGGACTCGAAATGACTGGATATTACAGTCATGGCATTCATTCACTCATTCAATAAACATTTTTTAAGCTGATAATACATTCCAGGTACTGAACTGGCAGTCATTATAGAAACCAGTAAGATATAATTACTGCCTTCAAGGTGCTCATAGTCTCGTAAGAGAGGCAGATGCAAACACTGCACTAAAATTAACAGTGGAGTGTACAGAGGTGCAGGTGTAGCTCAGAAGAAGAAAAAATTGTTCCACCTGGTGGAGAAGTTGGGGATACTTCCTACAGAGATGCCATAAAGCTGGATTTTTTTTTTTTTTTTGTAAAAATCATCTATTGTGCTTTTTTTTTTTAACATCTTTATTGGAGTATAATTGCTTTACAATGGTGTGTTAGTTTCTGCTTTATAACAAAGTGAATCAGCTATACATATACATATATCCCCATATCTCCTCCCTCTTGCGTCTCCCTCCCATCCTCCTGATCCCACCCCTCTAGGTGGTCACAAAGCACCAAGCTGATCTCCCTGTGCTATGCGGCTGCTTCCCACTAGCTATCTATTTTACATTTGGTAGTGTCTATATGTCCATGCCACTCTTTCACTTCGTCTCAGCTTACCCTTCCCCCTCCCCCTGTCCTCAAGTCCATTCCCTACGTCTGCATCTTTATTCCTGTCCTGCCGCTAGGTTCTTCAGAACCACTTTTTTTTTTTTTTCAGATTCCATATATATGTGTTAGCATACGGTATTTGTTTTTCTCTTTCTGACTTACTTCACTCTGCATGACAGACTCTAGGTCCATCCACCTCACTACAAATAACTCAATTTCGTTTCTTTTTATGGCTGAATAATATTCCATTGTATATATGTGCCACATCTTCTTTATCCATTCATCTGTCAATGGACACTTAGGTTGCTTCCATGTCCTGGCTATTGTAAATAGAGCTGCAATGAATATTGTGGTACATGGCTCTTTTTCATAAAGCTGGATTTTGAACAATTAAAAGGAGCTTGCCAGGTGGAAGAAGATGGGAAATTCATTCCAGAGAATGGGAAGAGTACATGCAGTAAAATGAAGGCAAGGAAGAGAATGTAATGTATTTTGGGAATTCAAGCAATTAGGTATTATTGAAGCATGAATTGTGCTGGGGAGTGGCAACTGATGGGGCTAAAAGGCAAACAGGTTCTAGATCATAAATGGCTTCAGGTGCCATGCTTTAGGCTAAGAAGCTGGTCTTCACCTTGTAGGTGGAGATAAAACATATAAGCAAGGAAGACTTGGGGTTGAAAGAGCTCTTTGATTTTAATTTTTTCTTTACTGATTCTTTTTTTCCTGATTGTTTGGTTTATTTCACTGTTATAGTTAAAGTGAGCCCTTGGTTCCTTTATTTTCCAGTGTCTTTCTTTAAATAATTGCATACTGCTTTTATAGTGTCTCATATTATTTTTGTATAAAGTGTTATATTTTTCATTGGTATGAAGCTAGTAAGTAATTTCTTTTTTAATTTCTTCTTTGAAATCAGTGAAATGGAAATTTTAAAAATAGAAAGGATAAATAAATACTAAATCTAATTTTTTTGAGAAAAGCAATAAAACAGATATACCTCTTGCAAGCCTTATTAAGGGGGAATAAAAGAGAGCATAAACATAGACAAGATTGGAAATGAAAAAGGAGACATGCCACTATTACGTGCTTGAATTATATACTAGCAAAATTTAAAACTTAGAGTAAATGTATTAATTCTAGGTAAAACATTCCCAATTAGAATTAAGAGGAAATGAAAACGTTGACTTGATTAATTACTAGAGAAAAAATAGACAAACTGATTAGTGAATTATCACTGAAAATGTCATTAGGCCTATAAGCTAAGATTTTATATAACATAAGAATAGGTAATTTCCATTTAAGTGTTCCAGATGATAGAAACTTGCCAAAACAACAAAGAAGAAAAACTATATCCCAATATCACTTATAAGTATAGGTACAAAATTCAAATTGAAATATTAGCAAATAGAATCTGGCAATGATCTAAAGAAAAACATATTGTGATTAAGTAGATTTTATACTAAGGGTGGTTCATTATGAGAATATCTATTAAAACAATCCGTTATGGGGGCTTCCCTGGTGGCGCAGTGGTTAAGAATCTGCCTGCCAATGCAGGGGACACGGGTTCGAGCCCTGGTCTGGGAAGATCCCACATGCCGCAGAGCAACTAAGCCCGTGAGCCACAACTACTGAGCCTGCGCGTCTGGAGCCTGTGCTCCGCAACGGGAGAGGCCACGACAGTGAGAGGCCCGCGCACCGCGATGAAGAGTGGCCCCCACTCGCCACAACTGGAGAAAGCCCTCGCACAGAAACGAAGACCCAACACAGCCAAAAATAAATTAATTAATTAAATTAATAAGAGGATTCCCAGCCATTGGTCACTGGGGATGCTTTAAAAAAAAAAACAACAACAATCTGTTATATCATTATGTCAATATACCATTATATAAATAAATTGAATATGTATGTGTGTTTACACAGATATATGATGTATATTGTTTGTATGTATCATATACATGCATATTATTATACATTTATATTACATACAGGGTATTTATGCATTTCTATATATATTAACCTAGGAGACGCAATCTAAGGTTGAGCAGGCTCTGCTAATGAACAGTGGACACCCAGAATAAATAAAATAAAGCAGAGATATATTTAACTGTATACAAATTAAAGTAAACCGTTACAAGAAAATACAAATTAAAATTAACTTTTACGTGAAAAAAAGATATAACAAAGACATCAGTGAAAATGGCAGAGTAAGAACTTCCAAAAATTCTCTGCTCAGAAAGGTAATAATAACGCTAGCAAAAATGTTCAGAATCAAGGATCAACTTTTTCAGAACTCTGAAAATTAACAAAGGCTTGCAGAAATCCAAGGGGCATTTATATAAGAAAAATGGCTGTATTTTTGATAAGAACAGTTGACATACAGCATTTTAGCTTGTCCTATTTTCATCTCCTCTCACCAGCTCTGCAGTTGCCCTGAAGACCAACAGCTCACAATCTCAGTGAAAACCAGCAGCCTGGCAGCCACCAGGGCAGCTCCTACTTTGAAAATAACTAAAAAATATATAGTAAAAGAAGTGACAAAGGACTTAAGGTGAACTATTAGAAAATATTTAACACAATGACACAGTACGGAAGACTGGAGTAACAAAAAAGACATAAGATACGTAAAAACAAATAACATAATGGTTAATGTAAATAATATCTCATTAGTGATTGCATTAAATGCAAACATATTAAGCATTAAATGTAATCATTAAACTCCAATCAAAAGGCAGAGATTGGCAGAATCCATGAAAAATAATCCCACCCTATGCTGTCTGCAACAGACACATTTTAGATTCAAAGACATACATAGGTTGAAAGTGTAAGGATGGAAAAGATATATCACACAAACAGTAACCAAAAGGGAGCTGGAGTGGCTATACAGACATACCTGTCTTATTGTGCTTCACTTTATTGTACTTTGTAGATGCTGTGTTTTTTACAAATTGAAGGCTTGTGGCAACCCTGCATCCAGCAAGTCTATTGGCACCATTTTTCCACCAGCAGTTTCTCACTTTGTGTCTGTTTTACATTTTGGTAGTTCTTACAGTATTTTTTTTTTAATTTATTTATTTTTATTTTATTATTTATTTTTGGCTGTGTTGGGTCTTCGTTTCTGTGCGAGGGCTTTCTCTAGTTGTGGCAAGCGGGGGCCACTCTTCATCGCGGTGCGCGGGCCTCTCACTATCGCGGCCTCCCTTGTTGCGGAGCACAGGCTCCAGACGCGCAGGCTCAGTAACTGTGGCTCACGGGCCTAGCCGCTCTGCAGCATGTGGGATCTTCCCGGACCGGGGCACGAACCCGTGTCCCCTGCATTGGCAGGCGGATCCCTAACCACTGTGCCACCAGGGAAGCCCGTTCTTACAGTATTTTAAACTTTATTGTTATTGTTATATTTGTTATGGTGACCTCTGATCAGTGATCTTCAATGTCACCATTGTAATTGTTTTGGGGTATGATGAACTGTTCCCACATAAGATGGCAAACTTAATCAATTGCTGAAATGACAACAAAGGATTTAGAATATTACATAAATTTAGTTGATAAAACAGCGGCAGGGTTTCAGAGGATTGACTCCAATTTTGAAAGAAGTTCTACTGTGGGCAAAATGCTGTTAAACAGAATTGCATGCTACAGAGAAGTCATTCATGAAAGGAGAAGGTATTCATGAAAGCAAAAGTCAATCAATATGGCAAATTTCACTGTTGTCTTATTTCAAGAAATTGTCACAGTCACCCAGCCTTCAGCAACCACCACCCTCATCAGTCAGCAGCCATCAACACTGAAGCAAGACTTTCCATAAGCAAAAAGATTATGACTTACTGAAGGCTCAGATGATCGTTAGCATTTTTTAGTTAAAAAAGTATTTTTAAATTAAGGTATGTATATAAATTGTTTTTTTTAGACATAAATCTATTGCACACTTAATAGACTACAGTATAAACATAACTTTTATATGCAGTGGGAAACCAAAAAATTTGTGTGACTCATGTTATTTTGATCTTTGCTCTATTGTGATGGTCTGGAACCAAGCCTGAAATATCTTCAAGGTATGCCCGTACTTTTTAAAAATTTTATTTTATTTTTTTTGGCCACACCACACGGCTTGTGGGGTCTTCCCTGACCAGGGATTGAACGCAGGCCACCACAGAGAAAGCCCGGAATCCTAACCACTATGCCACCAGCGAAGTCCAAGGTATGCCTGTACTAATATCAGAAAACAGACTTTAAGACAAAAATTGTTACTAGAGACAAATAAGGACATCAAGAAGATATAAAAAGTATAAACACATGCAGCTAACAACAGAGTTCCCAAATGCAAGAAGCAAAATATTATATGACAAATTGAAGGGAAAAATAGACATTTTAACAATAATAGATTGAGTCCTCAATATCCCACTTTTAATAATGGATAGAACAACTAGACAGAAAATCAATAAAAAAATAGAATACTTCTATATATAGAACAACAACACTACAAGCCAACTAGACCCAATGGACATCTATAGAACACTCTACCTGACAAGAGCAGAATAGACATTCTCAAGTGCATATGGACATTCTCCAGGATAGACCATATGTTAGGCCATAATACAAGCCTTAATAACTTTAAAAGGATTAAAATCAGGCAGTATGTTCATCATCCACAATGGAAGGAAATTGTAAATCAATACAGAAGGAAATTTGATAAATTCACAAATGTGTTAATATTAAACAACAAACTCCTAAATAAGCAATGAGCCTAAGAAGAAATCATAAGGAAAATTAGGAAACAGTTTGAGAAGAATGAAAATGAAGACATGATTTTCTGAAACTTATGGGATACAGCAAAAGTGGTGCTTGGTAGAAAATTTATAACTGTAAAGTACTATATGAAATAAGAAGAAAGATTTCAAAACAAAATCCTGTCTACCCGAATTAAAAAACTAGACAAATAAAGTAAACTAAACTTCAAGCAAGGAGAAGGAAGGAAATAATAAAGATTAGAATGGAAAGAAATAAAATATAGAATAGAAAATAATAGAGAAAATCAATACAATCAAAAGTTGGTTCTTTGAAAAAAATCAACAAAATTGATTAATTTATAACCAGATTGATAAAAAAAGAAAGAAGACTCAAATTACTAAAATTAGGAGGCATTGCTATTGACCATATAATAAACAGAATTATAAGGGAATAGTATGAACAATAGTGGGCCAACAAACTAAAGGACTTAGATAAAATGGATGTTTCTAGAAAGTTATACATTAATTTCAGGAGAAACAAACAATGTGAATGACTTATAACAAGTGAACAGACTGAGTTAGTACTAAAAAAATTTCTCAAAGAGAAAAGCCCAGAATCTAGTTTCTTCACTGGTGAACTCTACCAAAGCTTGAGAGAAGAATTAGCGCTAATCCTTTTACAAATTCTTCCAAAAAATAGAAGAGGGGGCAAATTGAAAGCTTCATATGTTACTGGGGGAAATGTAAAATGATGCAGCTTCTTTGGAAAACAACTAGTTTGGCAGTTTCTCAGAGGTTAAACATGGAGTCACCATGTGACTCAGCAATTACACTCCTAAGTATAGACTGAAGAGAAATGAAAACACATTTGCACAAAAACTTGTATACGAGTGTTCATAGCAGCACTGTTCACAACAGGCCACAGGGAGAAGCAACCCAAATGTCCATTAACTGATGAATGGTTAAACAAAATATGGTATATCCATACAAGGGAATATTGAGCCATGGTAAGGAATGAAGTTCTGATGCATGCTACAACATGGACGGACCTTGAGAACATTATGCTAAGTGAATGAAGCAGACACAAAAGGCCACATATTGTATGATTCCATTTATATAAAATGTCAAGATTAGGCAAAGTCATAAAGACAGAAATCAGATTTGTGGTTGTCGGGGACCGGGGAAAGAGGGAAATAAGGAGTGACTGCTAACGGGTACAGGGTTTCTTCAGGGTGATGAATATGTCCCAGAATTAGATAGGAGTAATGGTTGCACAACCTGTGAATACACTAAAAGCCAATGAATTGTACACTTTAAAAAAAGGTACATTTTATGATATGCAAATGTTATCTCAATAAAAAATTTACTTTATGCATTCTGGCAAAAAAGAGAGGGTAAAGATAATATACATACAATACAGCCATAAAAATGTTTGTAATTCAGATGGTAGATAAAGTGTCAATTCCACTACTACACAAAGAGAAATGATAAATTGACAAAAAGACTAAATCACAATAAACAGAAAAAATTATATCAAAATACGATTCATAGAAGGGCATATGCAAATGGCACAAAATGTACTCCGTTCGCTGATAGTCACAGAAGTCTAAATTAAAATAACAATGAGGTATATTTTTGCACCTATCAGACTGGCGAAAATTAAAAAGAACTATCATATCTATTGCTGGCAGGGATGTGGGGAATAAAGAGCGTTCTCATACATTGCTGGTTGGGACAGTGATATAGTTATAGCTATTTTGGAAGCTAGCAAGCAACAATCATTAGTATTCAAAGTACATATATCCTTTGAACTGGCAGTCCCACTTCTGTGAATCTAGCCTATATAAATAAAAAGAATAGTTTCTAAGGACACAGACACAGGTGGAATATATATATATATATATATATATATATATATATATATATATATATATATATATGTATTTGCTGAATTGGTTACTGATGTTTATAGTGGCCCCAAACTGAATAGACTGGTACATCTATACTGTGGATTATTATGTAACCATAAAAAAGTATGAATTGGAGAACTACCAGAAGACTTAGAGGAAATTCCACGGGTTTTACTGAATGAGAAAAGAAAGATACAGGAGGGTCTGTATGTATAATATAATCAATCTCCTCTTAATAAAATAATTACAAAGAACAATATATGTATATATGCTTATATTAAATACATAAATCTATATATGATTATACTTTTAATATACCTATAAACACAGAGGGGAAAAGGATAACTTTGGTGGTTCTAGCGGGGAAGATACTTGAAAGGAAGCAGAAATGGATGGTACAGAGACTAGGAGGGAGGCTCCTGCAATGGTCCAGGAAAGACATGATGAAGACCTTGACTAAATCAATATCAGAGCCCCGGGGATAGAGCACGTCTCCAAAGTGCTGCTGGGACATCCTCCCTGGGGCTGCCTTTTGGATACTGGAGCCCCTGTGTGCCTTTCCTCCTGCAGGCCGGGTGACAGGCCTCCTGGGTTTCTGCTCTCCAGCCACCACCCACTCCATCTCGGATTTTCTTTTTTCCACAAGGTCAGTGAGAATGAAAGCATCTTCACAGCTTCTCCCTACACCCACCCCTGCCGCCTCATGGTCCTGAGCATGCCCTCATATCCTCCTGATACTCTGCACGAATTTGGACCATGGAATCCTCCCAAAACACACAGGGTCAACAATAAGACATCCAAGATGATATCCTAATGGCCTTTTCCCATATTTATCCTCAGTCTATGTGGATAATAACATCGAGCTGTGACCTTTCTTCACCTCTTCCCTGCCCTCTGCACGTTTTCTGTCTTCATTCTCCTGGGAGTCAGTTTCCCTTTTTTTTCTTTTTTTTTTTTTTTTTACTATCTAGAGCTTCTGAGTTCTCCCAGAACACCATGTACTCCTCCATTCCAACCCAATGCTCCTGTCTTCAGACCTAGACTAGAGATTCTCATGTTGGGGGTGGATGAGTTTATTAAATCCTGTGGGGAAAGATTTTCAAAATACACACGCCTACCACTCTCCATCCTGCTTCCCTCCCCCATGCGTCATAGGTTCCTGAAAAATGAGGGTTTTTTTTTTAAATGATAGTAATAAGATGGTACCAGCCACTATCTCCATTTTGCAGATTAGGAAACTAAGGACCAATGAGATTAAGTGATATTCCTACTATCTGACTCTAGAGCACATACTATTTCTATTGCACTCCCAGCTTTTTAGGGGAATTCATCAAAGATTCGGAGGAGGTACCTTTACTTCTCAGAGGAACCCTTGGGAGTCTAATGCCCAATAGCTTGTTTGGGTTTTCACTGTTCTGCAAACAATTATTGAGCTTCTAATATGTGCTAGGCATTATAGTAGGTCCCTGGTGTTAGAGGTGAGGAAGTTCGAGGAGAGATATGGAAACAGAAAGATGAACAAAACAGGGCATCTGCCTTTGATAAGCTCATATCCAGCGGGAGAGTAGATCAGTGCCTTATGAGAGGCACTTAAAATCAATGTGATTAGCGCCTTTACAGGCTAGAGAAATTTGGGATTTATTTAACCTCTGAGTGCCTGAGAAGCTTCCCAGTGAGCAGGTGTTAATCCACTTAATGTAAATGGACCTATTTAGACTCAGCTGTTCATAAAAGGGAGTAATCCTGTCCTCCCTTAACAGAGTCTACCATTTTCCATGATTTCCGAGGGCTGTTCATGAACCAGGATGTCATGAGAGTTTTTGTTTTGTTTTGTTTTTAAAGATTCTTTTTGATGTGGACAATTTTAAAATTCTTTATTGAATTCGTTACAATATTGTTTCTGTTTTTGTGTTTTGGTTTTTTGGCTGCGAGGCATGTGGGATCTTAGCTCCCCAACCAGGGGTCAAACCCACACCCCCTGCATTGGAAGGCAAACTCTTAACTACTGGACTGCCAGGGAAGTCCCATGTCATGAGGTTTTGACAACAAGTTCTTTGGATGCTCCCCAGCCTCGGGCAGACAAAATAAATGCATGAAAAAACAATAAAGTGAGTGGGTCTTTAAAGTGTTTTTTGAGAAGTGAGTGTGATTTTATAGGAAAGATTAGAGGTTCATCAGGTGAAGGAAAAGAAGAGATGAGAATTCTGAACAGATGGAGGAGTATGAGCAGAGGCAAAATTTCAAAATGCTTTTGATTTCTGTTAAAAAAAAATGCTTTTGAAATTTTGCCTCTGTTCCATGGGCATGTTCTTCATAGATCATGGACTATGGAGCTAGCCTGTCTGGCTTTGAACCCCAGCTCTGCCACTCTCTAGCTGTGTGGTCTTGGGCCACTTATTCAGAAGGAGAAGGACATTTCTGATTCTGAAATAGAGAGAAATTTGGGGGGAGGGTGTGGAGGAGGTGGTGATGCTCCCAGTAGGTTGGTCCAGACTGTAAGGATCTTACTTGAGTTTGGGCCTTAGCTGGGGGAAACTGGGGGCTAGAGTAGATTTTAAAGTGAGCATTGCAAGGTCAAAAAAAATTATTTTTGATCATTTCTTCATAACTCCCCAGTGGTTTTCCTACCTGGCAGGGATTTCTGGGAAGCATTTGAAGAATGCCTGTGAGTGAAATCAGCCACAGAGAGATGGCAAGAGAACACACATCTGACATGGGCTGAATCACATATCTCTTCAAAGCAGAGGGGAACCAAGGGAAGAAGGGAGGTATCCCAGGTGAGAGAGTGGGAGCAGGTCCACAAAGCCAAATGTTTGTGCAGTTTCTGCCTCTGGGGCCGAAGAACTCCTGAAACCTTTGCTCTCCTTCTGTGCTTTCAACCTATAAAAACTGCTTCTTTGATGTAAAAGAAAAAAAATGGATTCAGCCTCTGGGTTAATGTTGTTGGCTAAGTACTTCAGAGAGGCTGCATGACTTAAGCATGAACAGAGAACATGGCATCGGAAGCAGCAGCTGTGGAATAAAGGCAGTCCACTTAACCTCTATGAATCACAGTGTTCTCATAAAAGTAGGACCCCTGTCCTACTTTCCTTCCCGAGGAGGGGACACAGGAGGTCATACAAGGCAAGTCTCCTCATCAGATATCTGTTGCCACATTAGTGATGCTGAACAAAACCCTCAAAACCACAGTAGCGTACAGCAGTAAACACTGAATTAGGTCAGGAGTCTGTGGGGTTCAGCTGATCCGTGCTTGGCTGCTCCCGATTTGCTTGCTTGCCCATGTGACTGTGGTCAGCTGCAGGTCACAGCTGAATGGCTCTGCTGATATGAATGGGCTGGGCTCATTCATATTGCTGGGAATTGGCTAGCTATTGCTGATCTAGGATGGCCTTGGGACAATTGGGATGCCTTGCCTCTATTCCATGGGCATGTTCTTCAAAAGGCGATGGCAGAGGGCAAAGATAAATGTCACGTCTTCTGAGAACCCATTAGCCAAAGCAAATCACATGGTTAAGCCCAACATGCAAAGTTACAAAGGCATAAGGTGAGGATGCAGGGAGTGGTGAAGAATTGGGGCCATTTCTTGCCATCTACCATGGCCCTATACACCATAAGCTATGCAAATAAATGTAAGGTAATATTACTATCCAAACGTAATTTAATCAATGTGTTCTTGTTGAATTGATTTACATGGCCATTGGCCTGTCTCAGACCTGATTACTTCCACAAGTTTTTCCAATTGCACCATAGTTTTTCATAGCCAGAATAAAACTCCATTTAAAAACTATCTGCAAGTTTTTCTTGGACAGCTGAAGCTCTCTGCTTTCTCTCCGTCTGATACTACAGTGCGTGTATGTGTATGTGCTGGGGTGGTAGGTGTTAGTGGTGATTTTGTGTTTCCATTTAGCTTAACTCATCAGCGGTAACTTTAACTTGGCAGTTTCATCAGGGCGCTTTCTAAATGTGCTGACATTTCAATTAAATGTCAGTGGCATCATTCTGTTTACCAGCTGGAAGATTTGTAATGGGGAATATTGGTAGTGCCAGAGACTATAGAGATTTCCATTTGGTGAAATGCCAGCCAATGTCTTTGTCTCTGCTGTACCCCGAGGGTCCTCTGCATGTGTGTTTTGACAGACTGATTGTTCCTTCAGTATGTCCCTGGTGCTCTAGGTCAGGAATTTCAAACTGTTCCCCGAATCCTAATGGGGGTGCTTCAGGGGCGAGGTTATCTATTATTTTTTATTAGAACATGGAATAAGACTTCTCTGCCCTCCCAGTTTAATTAAAGAATAGCCCGAGATTGCAGGGCAGGCAATTAAAAAGTTATTCTTTACAACTATGTATTTATATATATTAGGCTTTTCATTGGGAGCAGCAGAAGCAAATAGTTATTCCAATCCTGGACTATAGCGTTGGCTGCCTGGGTTTGAACCCCAGCTCTGGCCACTCCCCAGCTGTGTGATTTTGGCCACTTAACAAGGTCTCTGGGCCTCCATTTCCTCCCCTGGGAATGATAATATAATCTGTTAGAGTTCTGAGGCCTAAATGAGTTAAAATGTTTGAAGCACTCAGAGCAGTGCTGAAGTATTAGTTATTATGCATTATTAATACAATACACCCCAAATAAAATACAGATATAAATCAGATGCTGAAGCTGATATAAAAAATGCAACTGTCATCTGCAGTTCCTGATTTAATCTTATTTGTTAATCAAAACAACCTCAGTACTGTCACAGATTGACTTTGAAAAAGGTATTATTAGTTAGAAATTATAAAATAACCACATAAATTCCAGACGAGATTTCATTTGGGGAAAAAAATCCTCTGCTGCTCAGAAATTTTGAAAGCCACTGTTCTCAGCTATCACATATGATTCTGAGTTAGGGGCTTAAAAAGCGATTCAGATAAGGAGCCAGCTCCCAACCTATGTGGCCTTGGAGGACAGATTCCAGGTCGAGTGCTTAAGTATAAAAGTACAGAGCTGAAATCATTCCCTCATGGTTTCCACTAGCACACACAGTTGAACCAAATAATTTGTAAGAACATTTGGTGACAATAATCTTCTATGAAAATATGTAGTAGTAATTGCCTTGTGCATTGACCAGAGTCTGGAAATGGTCCTCTAAATGGTTGCTAAAGCATGAGAAGTCCCGAGGGTATGTGTGGCTATTACCATCATTGCTGTTAGGCCCAGTTCTAATATTCTGGTTCAGCAGAACCCACAAATACAGCAGGGCCCCAGGGGGAGCCATGGTGGGTCCACGCCTCTCCACGCCTGCCACCGTGTGGACAGACCGCTGCACATCAACTTGATTCAGGTTATGGAAGAACCTGCTGGGCGGGCAAGTCCAGACAGCAGCGGTTGGCCCCCTCTTCTGCCAGGGTGCCATGCTGAAGCTGCCCTCACTCTCCCTGTGCTTGGAGAAAGCCCTGAACGACGGAACAGCAGGGAGACACGCTCCTGGGAGTGCTACCGGCTACCAGTTGTGCTCAACACAGCTCCTCAGTAGATGGACTCCTCCCCATTTTACAGATGAGCACCCTGAAGTCCCAGTGACCCAGGCGGGCCTTGAACTAATGGTCTCTGACTCCAAGTCCATTGCGGTTTTTATTCTCCCAGCTACCTCAGGCACTGCTCCAAGGAGAAGCTGGCAAGTGCTGGAAACTTTAACTTAGACATGAATACAAAGCTTGATTCACTCGCATTATCACTGTTTTTGTTGTTATTATTATCCTGGGGTCCATGCCAGCCATTTCTGGTTTTGCTCATATACAATATGCCCAGGATGCCTCAGGGAGAGAGACTTGCTCTTCCTTTAGCTATGACCATTGTGGGGAGCCAAATGCTCCCCTGTCATGGGCTCCTACTTCCATTTCAGCGGCTATTTACTAATCTACAGAGTTGAAATAATTTTTTCTTAACATTTCGGTTATGGTTGACCATGTATGTTGTTTTTACTTTTACTGTAATGTATATTGCTGTAATAAACATCTTTGTGTTTAATGCCAAAACATCTTTCTCAGTATACAGGTATGTAATTTGTATGTGTGTGTGTGTGTGTGTGTGTGTGTAAACATATATATATTTTTTATTGTGGCAAGAAAAACAGCTCAATTCTGAGAGTGTAGAAGGAATGCAAGTATTGGACTTGCTCAGACACCTCACTTGACTGAGTAGGGTTGGGGGATGGTGCACGGAAGGTTGACCAAATTGTTGGGGGAGCTTGGATGGCAAATGAAGGTATTGTGACTTTTTTATGGGGAAAAGGATACTGCTAAAGAGGAAAGGAGGGTGAAACGTGGAGTGTGGGACTGTAAATCTGAGGTTGAAGGGTAGAACTAAATGGAGCACAAAAACACGAGGTCAGGCCCTGATTGCTGGAGTTCTTACAACTCTCTGGGTCTCTGTTTCCTTGTCCATGAGATGATTGGAAAGCTCAAGGTACAGAGCAAGAGTCCCAGCCTCAGAGCCAGACAGATCTTGATATAAATGCTGGCTTAGCTACTTACCCATCTGTAAAATGGGGAGAATTTTACATACCACATACAATTATAATGGAGAGAACACAGTCCAATGGTTACACAAGCCTGGATAAGTAGTAACTGTTTCAATTTTATGGACTGGAGGTTGCCTAAGCTGTTTTTTAGCTCAGATGTGCATTGGTTCTATTATGTGATGAGAAAGTAATTTAGAAGAATAAGGGCTTAGAAATTAAATCACTGGTTAATGGATACATGCTTTAATCTATTTTTTAAAAATCCTCTCCTGGTAAGAACCCAAAGGAAAATAATAGGTAGTAAAGATCCAAACACTTCTCTGAGGAAAAACTAATGTTGACTAGAGAGGTTTTCTTTAAAGTGGGTTTAATTCACATCACTTGATGCCGTCCAGGCCTTACAGGTCAGTACTCCCAGTTCCCAGGAGAGGAACGGCATGACATGAGGAATACACCTTGAAATTCTTGGATGATAAAAAAGGATTAAAAATCAATAGTCTTTCAGCTTCAACTCTTCCAATTTTGTTTTCACCTCCCTTCTGTAGAAAGAAGCACAGCTACTGAAGAATAACTGGAGTTTCTGGGGGACCTGGTGTGTTCTGCCAAGGATGTAGGAAAGTTTCTCCAAGTGTCACCACCAACGGCAAACTTCCACTGCATCACAATTTGGCGGAGGCTGTGGTGCTGGGCCTTGGGGAAGAGAACACGCTAGAGCTGTGCTGTTCCAACATGGTAGCCACTAGCCACGGGACTTAAAGTTTCTGCTCCTCAGTCACACTAGCCACATGCCAAGTGTTCCACAGCCACATGTGGCTAGTGGCTATTGTATAAGACAGTGAGGTATAGAGCATTTCCATCATTGCAGAATGTTCTACTGCCTAGCACTGCCCTACAGACTAATTTGCTGATCCAGAATCCAAGTGTCCAGCTATTGGAGAGCACAGAGGGCTAGTAGAGATTGTCCAGTCCTGCCCCAGACCAGACTAGGAGGCAGAAGACCTAGTTCCAGTCCCAGCTCTGCCATAAGTCATATATAGCCTTGGCCTATCAACTAGGGATAACATGCCTTGGTTTACTCATCTGTAAAATGGGTTTATGCACTCATTTAGTCTGTCAGTGAATTATTTTTTTAACATCTACTAAGATGAGGCACTGTGCTACCCACCTGTTGAATTTCTAGCAGCACCCCTCAGAGCTGATTGAAACACCGGTGTGTCACAGCCCTGACAGCACGAACTGCCCAGATAAAGTGCATGAAGTGCCTTCCACTGGGCCTGGCACAGAGGAGGGCTCAGAGTGCTAACTGTGCTGTCAGAAACCATTGAGATCAAGTGGTCTTTTCAGAGAACTCCTTTCAGCTTCTCCCTTCACGTTCTGCTGGTCTTTTCATATTTTTGCAAGCTGAAAAGGGCTTAGGGAAGAGACAGAGCAGAGATACAGAAGCTGTGTGTCTGGCCAAGGTGTGGCTTTAATCTCAGGCCACCTCCCTACCTTCCTACTCCTGCCCAGCCAGGTTACAGCCTCCAGGAAATCAGTGGAAAGAAGCAGCCCACGTGAACGCACGCAGCTCAGATGAACCTGGAGTATCTGATCCAGAGGGAGAAGCTGGAGGAAGTGTCTTCACCTTTCATCTTGGCCCTACAGCATCTTAGCCTACCAGCATCTCCTGTTTATAGGTGAGGAGGTGGATGGAAGAAGTGAAGCCCAGACAGGAGAGAAGACCCACCCACACTCAGAGTCCTCAGAATCGCTGGTACTCAGGCATCCTGTGGTATCCAGCGTGAAGACCATGCTTTAGGTGTCTGGCCCTCATGCCCACCTCAGTACTGTCTCCATCATGTGTATACCCAGGTGAGGACACCTCAGCTCTGTAGCCCTGTGCTTCCAGAGGAGCGTTCTGGGCTAGAGGAGAGGATACCCAAGGTCCCATCTCAGCCCTGCCAACAACCTAGCTGTGTGATCTTAGGTAAGGCAACCAACCTCTCAGGAGCGTGCATCAGTAAAATGACCGCAATGCCTATCTCGCGTGTGTGTGTTTTAATGAGAACCAGAATTTGGAAGCTAAAAGCAAAGACTGTGCACAAATTAAAGCCCCAGGCAAAGGTATTGATACTTTGCGACTAGGATGGGTGCTCTGGAGAAGGACTGGTGATGCCTGGGGTAATATCCTGTGTAAGGAATCTGAAGCTTCAGGACCACAGAGAAAAAGCAAAGAGCTAGGACAGGCTCTCAAACCCTTCCTCTATTGCTAATCTGCAGCTTGTGCTAGTACCCCAGTTTCTTGCTGAGCCCTCTCTAATCACAGAATCTCAGGGACAATTGGATCCCAACCTTTACCTGTGATCAGTTACCCATTACAGCATCTCTGCATGCAGATTACACAGCCTGTGCTTGAATACCACCAGTGACCGAGAGCTCACTATCTTATCAGCCTGCCTATTCCATCTTTGGGCAGTCCTAGCTGATAAAAGGGGTTCTCCTTGAGAGCTGTCTCTAATTTCCTATTAATGACTGCCTGGACAGCCAGGTTAAGGAAGGTGCTGAGGCCGTCTAGGCTCAGTGGCAGGGTGATTGATTAATTAACCATGTCTGCCACGGGTATGGAAGAGGGCAGCTGTGGAATGGATGCAGCATATCTGCCCCCAGTGCTAGAAGCTTTTCTTTCTATGAGTCATCTCTGCCTCTACCTATTGGTCCTTGTTTTCTCCTCTAGCAAACAGTGTCCATGGCCTTGCCAAATATCAATCTCCTTTCTTCCTTCCCAACAGAGGCCAATACTGCTCAGGTTGCCCCTGAGATCTGCCGGGAATTTCTCCCCTGACATCTCAGGGGAAGCTGACCTGCAGCAGTTCCAGGTGAGCCATGATTAGTCTTCACCAACCACAGTAATCCCATCCTCCCTCCCACAGTGAGTAATTTACAAACGAGCACGTGACCCAGTTCCAGCCAGTGAGATCAGAGATATTTGCTGAAGGCTTCTAAGAGCTCTCCTCATTTTTCTGAGAGTTATGGGAAGTCAGCTCTTGCTTTCCTATTGGAAAAGAACAAGAGCACATGTAGCCCTTATTGCTACTGGCAGCCATCAAAAGCACACTGGAGGGCTTCCCTGGTGGCGCAGTGGTTGAGAATCTGCCTGCCAATGCAGGGGACATGGGTTCGAGCCCTGGTCTGGGAAGATCCCACATGCCGCGGAGCAACTGGGCCCGTGAGCCACAACTACTGAGCCTGCGCGTCTGGAGCTTGTGCTCTGCAACAAGAGAGGCCGCAATAGTGAGAGGCCCGCGCACCGCAATGAAGAGTGGCCCCCACTCGCCGCAACTAGAGAAAGCCCTCGCGCAGAAATGAAGACCCAATACAGCTAAAAATAAATTAAAAAAAGAAAAAAAAAAAAAAGCACACTGGAGTCACCAATTTACGGTAAGGCTGATAAAGTGAATAGCAGAGTGGAGGAATGGAAAGAACCTGAGGCCTAGATTATATCACTGAGCCCCTGAATCAACCAACCCTGAAGCCCATCTACCTCTGGACCTCCAGTTATACAAACTAGTAAATGCCCTAGTTATTGAAACCTGTTAGAGTGGGGTGTTCTGTTGTCTGCACCAAATTCATCCTCTTTGGGCCGTGTAGACGTTAACACATAGAATTCATCTTGGAATGTCAATAAATGGCCACCTTGTCTTCTTTTTTCCTGGTTCAACTTCTTTGGTTCCTTCAACCACTCGGCATATAGAATGGTTGGGAGTAATTCAGCATTTTGGAGACTCTCTTCCAAGAACGTTCACATTGTTTTGAGTAACTCTATAACACCTGATAATAGTTTTCATCTTCCACCTCTAGGCATTTGTGAGGCCAGTAGAAAAGTGAGCCCCAACTGTATACTCTGCCACTCTGCCTTCTGCCATGGCCCTGGGACTCTGTGCTGCTAATGGTCACAGGGGGTTTCTCTTTGTTCAGCTTGGCGGAGGCAGCCAAGTTCTTCCTGGCTTCTGGGTAAATAACTCATGTTCTCGTCACTGCGCGTCACAGATAGAGAGTTTTCAGTGGGGTTCAATGTAATTGCTACCATCTATCACTTTAATAGCCTAATGAAGGTGAGATGTAATTAGAAAGGGTGTCAGTGGAATATGGAGTTTGTTTTACAATTATCTATGCAGCCGGGGACCATCGGCACAGAACATTGCCTTTTAAAAGCCCAAGAAACATATGGCATAAATGTTCATCGTTGAATGAGTTAAAGGTACCTGTGGTCAAATTCCACCGGGTTTTCTTGTAGCTCCTTTGAATACTGATGCAGGTTTGTTTGCTTTGGACAATAGGTGGGCTCAGAAGACAGTTGCATAAAAGCTGAGTTTTACTGAATCAAATCCTCATTTCCTCATTGAGTTACATTAACGTTGCAAAGCTGTTTCTCTTGTCCTGTCATCTCTTGAGTGTTTTTGGCTGCTCCTTCTTTGATGAGCAGTTAATGATTGCTAAATAAACATTATAATCGTCCTGGACTCACTACTGAAAGGCACTCTGGTAGCATAACATTCCCTCCCTGAGGGCTTTTTTATTGTAGTAAAATATACATAACATAGGATTTACCATTTGAACCATTTTAAGTGGACACTTCAAAGGCATTAAGTATATTCACAATGTTGTGCAACCATCAACATGATCAATTCCAGAAATTTTTCATCATCCCAAACAGAAACTCTGTATCCATGAAACAATAACTCCCATTTTGCCCTCCCCTCAGTCCTTGGTAACCTGCATTCTACTTTCTGTCTTTATGAATTTGACTGCTTTAGGTACTTCATAGAAGTGGAATCTATAGTATTTGTCCTTTTGTGTCTGGCTTGTTTCACTTAGCATAATGTCCTCTAAGTTCATCCATGTTGTAGCATGTGTTCCTATTTCCTTTGTTTTCAAGGCTGAATAGTATTCCACTGTGAGTATATACCAGCTTTTGTTTATCCATTCATCCATCAATGGACACTTCTACATTTTGGCTGTTGTGAATAATACTATTGATACTATGAACAACATATATAAATATGTTTCAGTCCCTGCTTTTAATTTTTTTGAGTATACACCCAGAAGTGGGATTGCTGGATCATATGATAACTCTATGTTTAACTTTTTGAGAAGCTGCCATACTGTCTTCCACAGTGGCTCTGCCATTTTACATTCCCACCAGCAATGCACAAAAGTTCTGATTTGTCCACATTCTCACCTACACTTTTTATTTTCCATTTTTCTATTATTATTATTTTTTTTGCCCACGTTGTGTCTTCGTAGCTGTGTGCGGGCTTTCTCTAGTTGCGGCGAGCAGGGGCTACTCTTCGTTGCGTTGCGTGGGCTTCTCAGTGCGGTGGCGTCTCTTGTTGCGGAGCATGGGCTCTAGGCGTGCGGGCTTCAGTAGTTGTGGCTCACGGACTCTAGAGCGCAGGCTCAGTAGTTGTGGCACACAGACTTAGTTGCTCTGCGGCATGTGGGATCTTCCTGGACCAGGGCTCGAACCTGTGTCCCCTGCATTGGCAGGCAGATTCTTAACCACTGTGCCACCAGGGAAGCCTTATTTTCCATTTTAAAAAATAATAACCACCCTAATGGGCATGAAGTGACATCTCATGTGGTTTTGACTTGCATTTCTCCCTGGGGTTTTAAATATTCAAGTCCCTCAAGAGGAGCTTACCTGTCTTAGTACCCAATGTTAGCAAGGCCTCAGAATTGGAAGCAACCAGAATCAATGCATAGCAGCCTCCCAGAGTCTCAGCTGCCAGGTATGTAAGCCAGGGATTTTCACTTCTCCGTAAGAGGTTTAAGGACCAGATTATACTCTAGTTGGAATAGGGGAGAGAAGCCTTGGATTTGAGAATAAACAGATATAGCCCTCACCACTATCCTGTCATTGGGTTGGTCTTGGGTTGGTCATTCAACCTCTCCAAGTAACAGTTTTTCATCTGTAAAATGAGGACACCTTCCTCTCAGATTAGTTATAGAGTGTTAAACAATATAACGACGTGGAAGTACCTGGCACCGTTTAGCACACATCAGGCCCTCAATAAGTAGGACCCACCTACAGAGTGGTTCATGATTGTGCCTTGGCTTCTATTAGGTTCATTTTGTCCAAAAGTGAAACTTAATAAATCCCATGAGGGCCCACAGACTAAATCACGTATTCTTCTCAAATCCCCATAGCCTAGTACAGCCTCAGTTACACAGGACTCTCTACTGATTGACAGGACTCATTACTTGGACCATAGCTCTCAACCTAAGACCAAAAGAGGTAAAATAACAGAAAGAAGGCCAGCCTCTCAGTCAGTAAGACGAGTTGTGCGGGACAGTGCAGGGCAAACAACCTCGACAATATCAACCAAACCCTAGACCTGAAGGGGAGCAACGGTAGGTCACACGTGAAGAGCAATCCACAGTCCACACGACGTTTCTTAGATACGGTATTATTATCTCCCATAAGCCTCACAACAGCCCCTGAGAAAGGGGTCGCTCGCATTCCCATTAGGCAGATGAGCAAATCAAAGCTCAGGGAAGTTTAGGGACTTGCCTGAGGTCCAGGATCCTGGAATCGGTGGAGTCTGGACTTGAATCTCGGTCCTCTGATGCAGGGGCCAGGACCAGTTGATGACAGTTCATTCTGAGCTCCTCATTCGAAACCCATTCCAGATTCCGGTCTGATGACAGGAAGACAAGCGACAGAGATCAAGAGCTACAAGAGCCTGTTCTTTCACCTTCCTCACATCCAGAGATTTCCCTGGATGGTCTGTGACATTTATGTATGAAAGTCTGCTGAAGTGGAAATGAGGGTTCTCCCTGGTGCTGTCTTCCGTCTTCTCCCAAACTTGTCAGAATCAAAGCTCAGGCCAGTTTCTCTGGCTCAGCTGCGGAACGACCTCCTCCTTAATCAGCTTCTCTCTCCCTGCCCCCACCCCAGTGCCCTCGCTTCCTTGGTTTCATCCCACAGGAGGAAATCAGCGGCAGACAGAGCCCTGGATGGCTGACCCTTATTTAGAAGATACTCTCAGTGGGAAGAACATCGCCACCAGATAATGATTGCTCGCTGCTAGATAAATGCCAGGGCTTGTCTCCTGATGGATGCTGTGCAAGAAAATAACAATCACTCACCCTAGCTTTGCTGTGGGCTCACCCTTGCCAAGGGGCACAGGCACCCTATTGGGACTGAGCCGCTGGGGACCAAGAGCAGCTTCCGTTTGACACCCAGTTGCCCAGACCAGGAGGCAGGAGATGCTAAGTGGGTAATGGGGAGGGAACGAGAGCGTCCATCTCCAAACCGCTGTGCGACTTTGGGGTGCTTTCCTGATCTGACAGTGCCTCAGTTTCTCCAGCCTGTACTATCATGGTTGTCACTTGCCACCCCAGGCTGTTTTAGGTGTTAGAGAAACACTTGAAACCAACATTAGGATGTCAAATGGCATTCCCAGCCCTGGTGAAGTACCTACATCAGCTCCATTTTCACAGCTGGCAGGTGGCAGGGGCAGGAGGGTTGGAAGGAGAGACGGTGGGGTGGGAGAGAGGCATGAAACAGGCCGGGAGATAACCTCCCCCCTCAAAGTGGGAGGACATTGGCCAATAAAGGAACTCTCAGGACAACACAAAGCCCAGTTTTCCTTCCTGGGCAAAAGAACACTGGATTTGGAGTCAGATGGCTCTGGATTCAAATCCCAGCTCAGCCACTCATTAGCTGTGTGACTTGTGAGCCAGACAGGACTGTTGGGTTTCAATTCCTGATTTTAAAATGGGAATATGATCCTGCCCAAGCCTGGATTATTGCAATAGCCTCCTAACTGGCCTCCTGGTTTCCCCCGTACCTCTCTTCAATCAGTTTTTAAAAACTCAGGTCAGATCATTACACTCTTGTATTTCGCTCCCCCTGTGGTTATGGCTTCTGTTGCATAGAGAGTAAAATTTACAGTCTTCACGATGACCTAAAAGGCCTCCCAAGACCG
The DNA here is from genome assembly GCF_028023285.1 of Balaenoptera ricei. NCBI lineage: Eukaryota > Metazoa > Chordata > Mammalia > Artiodactyla > Balaenopteridae > Balaenoptera > Balaenoptera ricei. The sequence goes on along the minus strand of NC_082651.1, from coordinate 78,239,829 downwards.
GGTCCCCTGTTCCCTCTCCGACCTCACCTCCTCCTACTCATTCAGTGCAGCCTCCTTGGCCCCTCCCTGCAGTTCTGAGGCTTTGCACTGGCTGTTCCCTCTACTGGGAAAGCTGTTTGCCCAGATATTTGTCTGACTCACTTCCCTCATCTTCCTCAAGTGCTTGCTCAGAAGTTTCCTTCTTGGGCTTCCCTGGTGGCGCAGTGGTTGAGAAGCTGCCTGCCAATGCAGGGAACACGGGTTCGAGCCCTGGTCTGGGAAGATCCCACATGCCACGGAGCAACTAGGCCCGTGAGCCACAAGTACTGAGCCTGCGCGTCTGGAGCCTGTGCTCCACAACAAGAGAGGCTGCGACAGTGAGAGGCCCGCGCACCGCGATGAAGAGTGGCCCCCACTCGCCGCAACTAGAGAAAGCCCACGCACAGAAGCAAAGACCCAACACAGCCAAAAATAAATAAATAAATAAGTAAAAGTGTAAAAATAAAAGATGCTGAGCAAATATCACTCCCCTGATCCCCTACAAGGCCAAATCTTCCAGCCCTTTAAAAAAAAAAAAAAAAAGTTTCCTTCTTAAGGAAACCTACCCTCATCATCCTTTTGAAAACTGGAAGCTCAACCCACTCCGACTTTCCCAATTCGCCTTATCTCACTGTATTTTTCTTTAGTATATACCACCTTCAACCATACTGTTAACTTCTTAGATTATAGGTATTCATTAGGTTTATTGCCCGTCTCTTCTCACAGGAATGTTTGACTACAAAAGGTGCAGGGATTTTTGTCATTTTTATTCAATGCTGTAACTCCAGCATCTAGAAAAGTGCTTGGCATGTAGTAGATGATCAGTAAATATGTATTAAATAGAGTGTTGAATTATGCATGTTTTTCAGGGCTTTGTGGAGGATCAGAAATAATACATATAAGGCACCCAGCACAGGACTCAGTCCCCGGACAATGTTCCATCAACGTTAGTACTAAATGTGCATGCAAGGGGTATGGAGTGGTGTGTATGATGTGGTGTGATGGGTAGCGTGTGTGATGCTTCAAACCCTGCCTGCTTCACTGATCGACACACAAGACTTCCTGGGACTCATATGAGAATATGTATATCAGCACAGAAGGACTTAACAAATGCTCACAAGGACTCTTTGCAGGATGTATTATTATCATAATTCTCATTGGAGATAAGAGCCTCATCTTGTCAAAGTCACACAGCGGGGCTTCTAATGGAACCACTCCACCCCCACCCCCAGCTCCCAGTAAGGGGAATAATTGCACCTATTTTGCACAATTGGTGGCTCACATTTTAAAAAATGTTTCTGTAGAAACATTTGAGAATAAGAGTGTAAAGAAAATTAAAATGTCCCAAATACCACCACCCAAAGCTAGGTATGATCAACATTTTAGTATGCATCCTTTCAGGCATTTGTTTCATATATAAGTTATAAATGAATAGCTTTATTTAATAAAAGTGTTTGTATCAATACTATATTATATATCAACTTGCTCTTTTTTAAAAAAACATTATGGATATTTTTTCATGCCTTTGCATTCAGATCAATTTCATTCTTTTCACTGGCTATGTAGTATTCCATAAACTTAACCAATCTTTTATTGATAGAATTTAGTTTTCTCTAGTTTTTCCCCATTACAGATAATGCTGCAATGATCATCCTTGTATATATTACTGTTACTGTGGGCTAGAACCTAGAAGTGGAGGTTCTGGATTGAAGGACATGCACATTTTAAATTTTGATTAAGGGTCTCATTGTCTATAGTGGTTCCCGAAAAGTACGTGGACCAATGAACAATGTTTCTGTCCAAACTCATCATTCATGTGGAATTTTTCCATACCACATCTCTCTCTTCCATTTGAAGAGGAGGCAAACACTTCAGCCTCAGAACACGTGTTTAAAACATTATCCTTGCAGCCTCAAATAATAAACCAATAACTGCCCCACGGCCCACTAGGCTTCTACTGGAAAAGCTCCCTGCATAAGCAATAGACTCTATTGTTTAATAAGTATCCAATGTTCACAATTAAGTGTAATGAAAACCATAAAGTTTGTACCCATTTTTTTATCCAACTGAAGTTCTTTCCCTAATTTACTGAGTATTTGCTGGGTATTATTGAATTTTCTCAAATTCTTTTTCTGCATCTGTTGAGATGATCATATTATTTTTCTCCTCTACTCTATTAATGTGATGAAATATATTGATTTTCAAATGTTGAAAAAACCTTGCATTCCTGGGATAAGCTCCACTTAGTCAAGATGGATTATCTTTTTTTCTGGATGTGACTTGCTATATTTTGTTTATGATTTTTGTATCGTTTTCAAGAGGGCTATCAGCTGTAGTTTTCTTTTCTTTCTCAGAGGAAAATCTGGCTTTGTCAGATTTTTGTATGAGGCATACGGTAAAATATAGTGGGGCATGTTCCTCCTCATAAAATATAGTGGGGCATGTTCCTCCTCTATTTTCTGAAAGCATTTGCATAAGATTGTTGATAAAATTCAACAATAAAACCGTCTGGATTTAGAGGGGTTTTTTTGTGGGAAGGTTTTAGATAAATCTAATGTCTTTAATATAGGGCTATTCAGATTTTCTAATTTGTTTGTGTCAGTTTTTGCAAATCTTGTTTTTCAAGGAATTTGTCCATTTCATCTAAGTTATCAAATTTATAGGCATAAACTTGTTTATAATATATCCTTATTATCATTTTAATGTTTGTGGGATCTGTAGTGATAACAGACCCCTAATATAGATTATTTGTGTTTTCTCTTTTTTTTTTCTTGATCAGTATTGCTAGGGGTTTTATTGATTGTATTAATCTTTTCAAAGGACCAAATTTTGGCTCTGTTAGTTTTCTTTATTGTTTGTTTTATAGCTCATTAATTTCTGCTCAAATTTTATTATTTTCTTTCTTCTATCTACTTAGGGTTTAATTTGCTCAGTTTTTAAATGGTAGAAATGTAGATAATTAATTTTAAACCTTTCTTCTTTTCTAATATAGACATTACAGCAATGAATTTTCCACTAAGTGCTGCTTTAGCTGTATCAAAAGTTTTGATATATTGTATTCTTATTACTATTTAGTATGAAATATTTTCTAATTTTCCTGTGATTTCTTCATTGACTCATGACTTATTTAGAAACATATAGTTTAACTTCTAAATATTTAAGGCTTTTATACATATCTTGTATTAGATTTCTAATTTAATTCTGCTGTCATCAGAGAACATACTCTAAAAGAGTTTAGTCTTTTGAAATGTATTGAGATTTATTTTGTGGCCCAGCATATGTTTTATCTTGGTGACTGTTCTGTGTGCACTTGAAAAGAATATGTTTGTTGTACTTGTTGAGTGTAGTATTCTATAAATGTCAATTTGATCAAAATGGTTTATAGAGTGGTTCAGATCTTCTGTGTCCTTGCTGACTTTTGTCTCCACTTTTATCAATTACTGAGAGGATGATATTGAATTTATCTAGTTCTCCCTTTAATTTAATTTTGGTATGTTGTATTTTGTTCCATATACTTTGAAGATCTGTAATTACAAAAAGGTTCTGTATTTGTGCATACAAATTTATTATTGTTATGTTTTCTTGATGAATTAATCCTTTTATCATTATGAAATGTAATATTGCTTTACCCTGAACTCACTTTGTATGATATTAATAGAATGACTTCAATGTTCTTTGATTAGTAGTTGCATGCTGTACCTTTTTCTGGACTTTTACTTACAACCTGTCTCTTTGTATTTAAAATGTGTCCTTTGGTGGACCGCATACAATTGGGTGTTGACTTTTATCCATTCTTATAACCACTTTTAATTGAAGTGTTAAACCATATAATTTAACATAAAAATTGATATTGTTGAATATGGACTACCAATTTGATATTTATTTTCTGTTGTTTCAATTAGTTTTTTGTTTTTCTGTTTCTTCTTTCATACCTACTTTTGGGTTAATTGAGTATTTCTTACTGTTTCATTTTAATATCTCTATTGATTTTTCACCTGTACCTTTTGGCATTAATTTTCTAGGGATTACAATGGAATCTTTAACTTCTCACAGAAATTAGAGTAAATATTGTACCATTGCACACTAAATGTAAAGACTTTGCAGCAGTGGTTTTGTTTAGTACCCTCCCTCCCATTCTTTGACTATATTTATCATATAGCATCCTGGCACTGGGGCAGTCAGTTCAGACACCATAGGTATTTGGTTTGTTCCAAGATGCCAGCTCCTCCTGTTGAGTGGAGATCAAATAAGGCCTCTCCATGAACCAGGGGGTGCCCATAGGCCTGTGTTTCCTCAGGTAAAGAAAAAACATAGAGGGAACTGGAGATCATCTTGAGGATCCCCTGAAATATACAAATGGGGTAATGACCAAGTTCCTCAGGGTCTAACAATAACCTGTGCAGGGCTGAGGACACATGACATCCGAAAGCTCTGAAGAATGTGCACAGGCTTAGGATCAACCTGATCTAATTTATGAGAATTCAAAATTAAAAACTAAAGGATATGAATAAAATACCTAGGAATAAACCTACCGAAGGAGACAAAAGACCTGTATGCAGAAAACAATTAGATACTGATGAAAGCAATTAAAGATGACACAAACAGATGGAGAGATATACCATGTTCTTGGATTGGAAGAATCAACATTGTGAAAATGACTATACTACCCAAAGCAATCTACAGATTCAATGTAATCCCTATCAAACTACCAATGGCATTTTTCACGGAACTAGAACAAAAAATTTCACAATTTGTATGGAAACACAAAAGACCCCGAATAGCCAAAGCAATCTTGAGAAAGAAAAATGGGGCTGGAGGAATCAGGCTCCCAGACTTCAGACTATACTACAAAGCTATAGTAGTTAAGACAGTATGGTACTGGCACAAAAACAGAAATATAGATCAATGGAACAGGATAGAAAGCCCAGAGATAAACCCACGCACATACATATGGTCACCTTATCTTTGATAAAGGAGGCAAGAATATACAATGGGGAAAAGACAGCCTCTTCAATAAGTGGTGCTGGGAAAACTGGACAGCTACATGTAAAAGAATGAAATGAGAACACTCCCTAACACCATACACAAAAATAAACTCAAAATGGATTAAAGACCTAAATGTAAGGCCAGACACTATCAAACTCTTAGAGGAAAACATAGGCAGAACACTCTATGACATACATCACAGCAAGATCCTTTTTGACCCACCTCCTAGAAAAATGGAAATAAAAACTAAAATAAACAAATGGAACCTAAACTTAAAAGTTTTTGCACAACAAAGGAAACCATAAACAAGACGAAAAGACAACCCTCAGAATGGGAGAAAATATTTGCAAACGAAGCAACTGACAAAGGATTAATCTCCAAAATATACAAGCAGCTCATGCAGCTCAATATCAAAAAAACAAACAACCCCATCCAAAGATGGGCAGAAGACCTAAACAGACATTTCTCCAAAGAAGATATACAGATTGCCAACAAACACGTGAAAGAATGCTCAACATCACTAATCATTAGAGAAATGCAAATCAAAACTACAATGAGGTGTCACCTCATACCAGTCAGAATGGCCATCATCAAAAAATCTACAAACAATAAATGCTGGAGAGGGTGTGGAGAAAAGGGAACCCTCTTGCACTGTTGGTGGGAATGTAAATTGATACAACCACTATGGAGAACAGTATGGAGGTTCCTTAAGAAACTAAAAATAGAACTACCATACGACCCAGCAATTCCACTACTGGGCATATACCCTGAGAAAACCATAATTCAAAAAGAGTCATGTACCACAATGTTCATTGCAGCTCTATTTACAATAGCCACGACATGGAAGCAACCTAAGTGTCCATCGACAGATGAATGGATAAAGAAGATGTGGCACATACATACAATGGAATATTACTCAGCCATAAAAAGAAACGAAATTGAGTTATTTGTAGTGAGGTGGATGGAGTTAGAGTCTGTCATACAGAGTGAAGTAAGTCAGAAAGAGAAAAACAAATACAGTATGCTAACACATATATATGGAATCTAAGGGGGAAAAAAAAAAAAGGTCATGAAGAACCTAGTGGTAAGACGGGAATAAAGACACAGACCTACTAGAGAATGGGCTTGAGGATATGGGGAGGGGGAAGGGTAAGCTGTGACAAAGTGAGAGAGTGGCATGGACATATATACACTACCAAACGTAAAATAGATAGCTAGTGGGAAGCAGCCACACAGCACAGGGAGATCAGCTCGGTGCTTTGTGATCACCTAGAGGGGTGGGATAGGGAGGGTGGGAGGGAGGGAGATGCAAGCAGGAAGAGATATGGGAACATATGTATATGTATAACTGATTCACTTTGTTGTAGAGCAGAAGCTGACACACCACTGTAAAGCAATTATACACCAATAAAGATGTTAAAAAAAAAAAAGAAACAAAATTGAGTTATTTGTAGTGAGGTGGATGGACCTAGAGTCTGTCATACAGAGTGAAGTAAGTCAGAAAGAGAAAAACAAATACCATATGCTAACGCATATATATGTAATCTAAAAAAAAATAAGGTTTTGAAGAACCTAGGGGCAGGACGGGAATAACGACGCAGACATAGAGAATGGACTTGAGGACACAGGGAGGGGGAAGGGTAAGCTGGGACGAAGTGAGAGAGTGGCATGGAGATATATACACTACCAAATGTAAAATAGCTACTGGGAATCAGCCACATAGCACAGGGATATCAGCTCGGTGCTTTGTGACCACCTAGAGGGGTGGGATAGGGAGGGTGGGAGGGAGACGCAAGAGGGAGGAGATATGGGGATATATGTATATGTATAGCTGATTCACTTTGTTATAAAGCAGAAACTAACACACCATTGTAAAGCAATTATACCCCAATAAAGATGTTAAAAAAAGAAAAACTAAAGGATAAATAAGGGGGTGATTCTCTCTCTACAGTAGGATTCCCCATAGGGTTCCTTTAAGCAGTGAGCTCTTCTACTGCCATTAAAATATTATTTGATCTGCAAAATTTTAATTAGACCTAACTTTTCCGGAACACATTTACTCTGCCCCTGGCTACCTTGGTTTGATGGAGATTTCACTTGCTCATGTTTATTTGAGCATTTATTATCAGGTGCTGTGCTGGGCCTTGTGCTCAAGAATATTGAGGTGAGTAAGACTCAGTCCCTGACCTCTAGGAGGTCAGTGTTTCATGGAGGAGCTGGCTGTGTGCACATCTAGCTGGAATGCAGTAACACAAATGTACACAAAGTGCTCTGAGGACACAGAGAATGAAGCAGTGACTTCTGTGGTGGCAATGGTGAGGACGTATACTGGGAGCCTTAACAGAGGAGGCAACACCTGAAAAGGAGTTTCATTCAAACATTCAGGTCACAAATATTTGAGTCCCTGCCCTGTGTCGGGTATCGTGTAAGGGTCTGTCATACCACAGGGATGACAGTCAGGGTTCCTGCCTTCATAGTGCTTACATTCTATCTGTGGAGATAATGAACAGGTAAACAAGATAATTATAGATTGTAAAACATGTATGGAAGAGGTAAAGAGGATGGTATGTGGGGGAAGCCTATTTTAAATCCAGTGGGTTGGGAAGTATTCTAGGAGGGGGCACTTGAGCTGAGACTTGAAGGATGACAATAAATCTCTTACAAGAAGAGCTGGTGGAAGCTCCAAATGGAGGAATCAGCAGGTGCAAAGGTCCTGAGGTGGAAAAGAGATCACTGTGTCCTGGGAATGGAAGGAAGATGCTGTGGCTAGAGCGTGCTGGGCAATGGGAGAGGATGCACCCACAGGGTAAAGAGCTGCCTTGCTGCTTTGGGGAACAGGGGAGGTGTTTAAGCAGGAGGAGGAAGTTCAATTGGCTTTTATGGTTAGAAAGAGGTGCATCCCCTGCAAACAACCTCAGCACTTCCCATCTAGCTTGGGGCAACTCCACTGTCTGATTGATCCTGTTGATACTACCTTTACTTAAATTATAAATTCAAGTTCGTTATACATTTTTGCATTAGTTTTGATTTTTTTATAATATTGTATTAGAACATGATTTATCTTGATTACTGAATTCTTGGCACCCCCTACATTTTGTGCCCGAGGTGAGTGACTCACTGTCATCATCTCAATTGCAGCACTGCTTCCTAGGCTTTTACCCTCTTCCTCAGATGCAGCTCAAAGGGAAGGAAGTTGGCTCAGCTTCTATTTCCTGCCAAGAATTTTAACACCTCCCACCTCCGCCCCTGCACCTTTCTCTGGCACGTTTATCATGTGAGCACAGAGACATGGCTCTTCTCCACCAGCTAATCTTTCTCGAATGCAGGGGAGCTGGAAAACCATCAGCCATCCTCAGAAACTGGTAACCAAGGAGGGTTTCAAAGCAGACAGACTCTCAGATGCTTGGGGGCAGAGCCCCACTCTGTGGACCCAAAGAATCTGGCTGTCCCACATGGGGACCACCAGTAGTCTTAAAAGGGGGCTTGCTTTCTACTTGGAAGAGACAAAGGAACCAACAGAGTCTGGGGACGGGTAGAGATCAATGAAAAATTTTAACAAAGGGCCTTTGGTAAGCTCTTACCTCCAGGCCAGGTAGCCACTGGCACATGAGCCAGGTGCAGATTTTGATGTCTTTATTTGGCTTCCTCTGAAGCCCTGGCACACTTCCTGATGCTGGGCTAAGTAAGACACCCTGTGAAATCAGAGCGTGTATTCGAGAGGCCTTGTGGGAGGAGCCCCGGGTAGGTAAGGGGATAGGGGCTCAGCTCTGTGCAACCTCCATGGCCACGTCTGTTTCATACCTCTGAGCCTCTGTGATAAAACCCCCGTAGGGACTTCCTAATTCCCTACTGGACACTGAATCCTCAATGGCTGGGATTTGTCTTAATCCATTTTTAAAAATCTTATTTGCAGCATGTAGTGTGTGCCTGGCACATAGCACACCCTTAATAAATTTTGGTTAAATGAAATAGTGAATGATGCCTAAGATTAAAAAAGAAAATTGGCAATGGTGACGTGAAGTCCTGTGCCAAGGAAGGAGGGGCTGAAAGCACCCTGGAGCCTCTTTAAGTTTTCCTTAACTCATCAATCCTTGTCTTCTACTCTCTGCATTCTCAACTGGATTTATTCTTCCTAATAAAGTCTTCCTCTCATCAGAGGCTAAACTGGAAAATTCTTCATTGTTCTTGAAGAACTTTGAATAATGTCTCAAGTATATTTAATATACTAGACGGAAGGTTGGATTTAGGGAAGAATATAGATTTTATGCATAACAGACCTACGCTTGGAAATTTATTTTTTTTAAAAAATGATTTCTTAAGTATTATGTGAACTTTGAGTGCAAGGGAGAGGCATTCACGTAAATTCCTCAAACTCTTGCCATGGTCAATGGTGAGCTCTTTGTGGGAAATCCAGTGGGTAAGACTTTGTGTGAAATCTTTTTGTGCTACTGATTTTATGAGTCCTCTCTGCAGTATGTCACTAAACGCTCTTCCTGGAATTCTCTCCTCTCCTGGTTTCCATGATTATATCTCCTTTCTTTTCCCCCTCTCAATCAGTCTTTGCTGTTTCCGTTCCCTCCTCCTGCCCCTTAAACATTGGAATTCCCCGGGGGTTCTCTCCCAGGATGGTCTCACAGCCCTCATGCACTGTGTCACTTACATGTCTACGGCTTCCACATCTTTCCCTCTGGCTCTCCCCTCATCCTGGGGCTCCAGGTTCAAATACCCATCCTCCTTGGATAATTCCACTTGGGTTCTTATTGTGCCTGCAATTTAATTTGTCTGAGAAGAAACCATTTGCCTTTCCTCTCAACTCCCCTCACCTTCTCCCTGACCCGTATTCTTTGTCTCCATTAATGACTTCACCACCCACTTAGATGTGCTTGAGCAACCTTCGAAGCTTCCTGCCTGCTCACCTCCCATACACATAAAGGTAAATGCTATGGGTTGTTCTTGGGAATGTTTCTCATCTACACCTTCCTCTCCATATCCATTAGCCCTGCTCTATTCAAACCCTCACTTTTTTTGTCTCTTGCACAAACGTTGCAAAACCCCCTAATGGGTCTTCCTCCCCTTAGCCTCCTTTTCCAATCTGTCCTCCACCGCCTGGTCCATTTTATCGCTGTTTTACTGTCTGGAACCTGCCGCTAGGATCGTTGTCCTTCCCTTAGCCAAATGAATGGACCTGGGGAGCCACAGGACCGGAAGGCGGCTGGGACAATGCTCGCCCCGTGCCCCTGTGCCCTGCAGATTGCCCCTCCCTTACCCTGCCTGAGGAGGTGGGATGAGGGTGTATGTAGCCTTCATCCACAGCCGTCCTGGTCTGGCAAGAGCTGACAGTAAATCCTCCTCTGGTTTTTCTCATTCCCTCTGTAAGCTCCCACTCAATGGGAAGCAGAAAGCCAGCTCTTGGATCCAGCTGCAGAACTAAGACTGAAGATTTCAAACATCTATGGAAATAGAAAAGTATAGTAAATCCCAATGAACCATCATCTACCTTCAACCGTGTTTAGCTCATGGCCAATCTTGCTTCTTCTCTACTCCCTGCAACCCACCTCCCCACCCCCAGCCTGGGTTATTTGGAAGCAAATCCAAAAATGGTGTTTAAACAGAGCAGGAGAACCAGGGGTACAAGCCCTTTGGTGAGTCACAGCCTTGGGGCCCACATAGCAGCTCTCGAGGGCAGGGCTCTACCAGGGACTCTGGGACTCAGTCACGGCCAATCAAGGCTCGTGACCCTTGCTCCGCTGTCATCCATGGGCGACACCACCCCATCTCCGAGGGAGCTGAGAGAACTCCTTGGGGCCTCATGCCAGGGTTCCCTGCACTGTGGCCGCTTCCCCACCCAAGCCCCCCAAGCACTGCCCTCTGCTGGAGGGATCTGGGACAGCCAGTAAAGCACTGCTTTCCACCTCCCCAGGCGGAATGCCTCACCACCAGGGTGCTCAGCCGACTTCTCAGCAAAAGTTAGAATCCATTCCTGAGCTTAATGAGGGGCTGAGGGAGAAGGAGCAGCTGCACAAAGGGAAGGAACCCGGATTCTGGGGAATTAAGGTAGAAAAGACCATATTCACGTTCCTAGGGACCTCTGGAGGGACCCAAGAGTATAGTCTGGGGCCGGAACAAGGGTGACCAAGCCACGGGTGCCCGGCAAGGCTGTTGGAAGAGAGGAGTGTCAGGCCAGAAACTGCAGTGGTGGTGCGTTTCCCTGAGGCCTCGGCATAGCCTTTTTTTTTTTTTTTTTGTAATCAAAAACATTTGCAGGGCTCTGGGCTCAAGATACAAATTTGCATATTGCTTTACATAAGTCAGCATATGGAGTTCGTTCACCCCTAACACCAAGAAAGAGAAATTAAATTCAATTAGATTAATTAGTGCAACTGATTGCAAATTGTTTTCAGACCTTCTATTAAGGGCTCTACACGCAGGAAATACAGAATGGATTATTTAATTGGGAGAGCGGGGAGGATGGGAGGGAACCAGCCTGGCCAGCCCAGCCGGGTTTGCTAGAGAGGACTGAGGGAGAGAAAGAGCCAGGGTGGGCGGAGGGCGCGTGCCTGTACTTCCATGGGACATTTCAGCACCCACACCCACCCCTGCATACATCACTCCAGGTTGGGCAGAGGCTGACTCCCCTGGAAGATGAAACTTAGGCTTAGGGCCATTTTCTGGCACGACTGCTTCCAAAACCCAATGTTGCGTTTTCATGTTTTAAGAGAACCCCCCAAATTGTATGAGTTTTAGGTCCCTGAAAACCTGCATCTGTCCCTGGTACTTTCCTATTAATTTCCCTCCTCCCTCCTTCGTTGGTTTGCTTCTCTCCTTTCCTGCCTTGTTTCTTGGAATTCAGAGTGGGAGAAAAGGGCTCAAGGGAAGAGAGGTCTTGGGGGTGGGTGCTGGGGGCCGCCCCTGCCCTGGCCAGCCCTGCAGATCTGCAGCCCTGTGAGCCGGTCCTGACTCCCAGCCAGGCTCACCCCAGCAGCCTCTAGCTCCCTCAGGGTTAGGAGGTAACGGCCCACCCTTATCAGGTGTCTGCCTGGGACCAGTCTGTTTGGGGCTTGCCCCTCCCTGGCCTGCTGGGGTTGCCCAGTTCACGAGGGGGATGAGCAAGTGCTTTATGCCCTGGGCTGAGAGGGCACCTGTCAAGACGCCCAGCTCACACGGCTGGGGCCCTGACATCCTGTGAGCCCTTTCACTGCCCCCTGGACTGCCGGTGCTAGCTGGCAACCTCCCGCTAATCTGGCAAATGACACAACTCTCCCCTTCCCGAGTGGCCTATGTTCCTGAGGTCCCAGCATGCCTAGGGCTGAGTCGGTCTCAGTTTTGATAAAAAGGGACTTCCTTTCTTTATGCTTTCCAGGCCTGGTCCCTTTGATGAAATACCAGAAGGCCAGGGCACTTCCCAGAGCCTCTGCCCTACTTCCTTTTCATTCACTTTCTTAACAAGATGCCTTAGACGGGCTTTCTGCACGAGAAGTCACAGTTGGTGGCACAGTGATTCCTGGATGGCTAAGCAGTGTCCTGGAGACTCTTCCACATGATTCAGGTTGGAAAAGTTCGTTCGTTCGTTGATTCGTTCATTCATTCATTCACTCAACAAACACATATTGTTTTACATGTACAAACACCCTGTACTGGCATGAGACGGTTCAGAGGTAAACCCATACAGCCTAGTAAGGTGCATTAAGACAAGTCCAGAAATAACCATGATTTGAGACAGAGTAGGATACACCATCAAGAGAGGCACAAACAGGTCCTAGTTTGTTTAGGTAAGGAGGGCATATCTGGGTGGGCAATCAAGAAAGACCTTGAAATGGAGACTATGTAAAGTGGCCTTCCTGGTGGGGTAAGGCGACAACAGGTGGGGCTGGAGGGTAGGGCCCGACATGGAGGGAGCTGAAGCCGACACAGGGAGAAATGGCAGGAGTCTCACCCCTGGAAGAGCAGCCATTCAGCTTGGCCTTAGAGTTTGGGTAGGGAAGACATTGACAAGTTTGGAGAGCTCTGTGGGCAAAAGGCAGCCTAAGGGGAAATGAGAAGGAGAAGCCCAGGAAAGAAGAGGGGGAGGGTGGACACATGGGGGTGGAGGCATCAAAGGCCTCTTGTTCCTTTTCACAAATTCCTTTCCTTTCCCGCTACTCCCAGCTGATGGCACAGAAGGAGGTTGGAAGACCTCAGCTCAAGGCCCCCGAAGCTTGGCTCTGCTTGGTCTGGGCTGAGGCCTCCGTGCGTGTTTCACGCTGCAGCTGGGAGGGAGAGCCCCGGAGGTTCTGCACTGGGCCTCAGGCTTTCTGAACCCACTGCCTTGGGCATCTGACTGGGGGCAGCACTTCTCCACACCGACCTCGGCCTGTTCTGCGTAACGATGCGCTCCCCCGACACTGCTAACGCTGGCTTCTAATAAACCCCATGCTGGTGGGTGCAGTGCACGAGGTAATGATCACTCTTCCCGGCTCCCTCAAAGTGTAGTCAGATTTATAAAGACGCATGAATCAGAGATGGCAGCCTGTAACAAAAGCTTTACCTCCAGCTGTTTTGTTCACTTTCGGAACAACAACAGAACATTCCCTCCTGTCTCTACCCCTCCCGTCTGTTCCTTTGTGATTGGGATCCATTATCAGCCAAATGCATTCGCGTCTAAAGCTCCAGGCTCACACAAGTGGAGGGAGGGAGGCCAGAAACAGCTGAATCACAGGAGCTGACCTGTGTCCCATGGTTTCTTGCTTGTGCCTCTCCTTGCTAATAACTTCCCACCTGGAAAGAGGATCCCAGGTTCCTCTGTGCCCAGTTAAACACAGTCCGTCTCCCCTGCTGGCTCTGCCCTGACCGTCTTCCAGGGCTACACCTGCCTGGGGAGCCCTGGCCCTGTATGCTGAGGCTTCGCACCAGACCCCTTGGCTAATAACTGGCCTACTGCCTTGTACTGAAGACTTGGTCCACATCATTGACACCCCTGTTCAAGTACCCGGGAACCTGCCTTGGTCCCTGCCTGGCGCCAACGTTGTTCTAAGCTCCTGACTTATTCTTTGTTTTTAATTGAGGTTAACTTCACATGACATAAAATTCACCATTTTACAGTGACCAGTTCCGTGGCATTGTACATTCATACATCCGTAATGTTGTGTAACCACTACTATCTTGTTCCAAAACATTTTCATCACTCCAAAAAAACAAAAACAAAAATCCCACACCCATGAAGCAGTTACATTTCAGTTTCTTCTCCCCCCCAAGTCCCTGGAAAGCACCAATCTGTTGTCTCTATGGATTTACCTATTCTCGATATTGCATATAAATGGAATCACACAATATGGGACCTTTTCAGTCTGGCTTCTTTCATTTACCATAATATTTTCGAGGTTCATCCACATTGTAGCACGTATTAGTACTTCATTCTTTTTATGTCGGAATAATATCCCATTGTATGCATACACCACAATTTGTTTATCCATTCTACATTTGGTGAACATTTGTATTGTTTCCACTTTTGGCTACTGTGAATAGTGCTGCTATGAATATGCATGTGAATGTATTTGTTTGAGTAGTTGTTTTCATTTCTTTTGGGTATATATTTAGGAGTAAAATGGCTGGTGCATGTGATAAACTCTGTGCTTAACTTTTTCAGGAACCACCGACCTGTTTTCCATAGTGGCCAAACCATTTACATTTCCCATGTGTTATATTTATATAACACAATGTACAAGTGTTCAATTTCTCCACATCCTTGTCCACACTTGTATTCTCTCTTTTTTTTTTGTATTGTTATTATTACAGCTATCCTAGCGGGTATTAAGTTGTATCTCATTGTGGTTTTGATTTGCATTTTTCTAATGACTAATGACGTTGAGCATCTTTTCATGTGCTTGCTGGTCATTTGTATGTCTCCTTCAGAGAAATGTCTATTTTATTCCTTCATTCATTTTTTAGTTAGGTTGTTTGTCCTTTTACTGTTGAGTTGTAAGAGTTCTTTATATATTCCGGATACTAGACCCTTATTAGATATATGATTTTCAAATATTTTCTCCCATTCTATAGGCTGTCTTCTCACTTGCTTGATAATGTCCTTTGATGTACAAAAGTTTTTAATTCTGATGAAGTATTAGTTATCCACTTTTTTCTTGTGCTGCCTGTGCTTTTGGTGTCATATTGGAGAAATCACTGCCAAATCTGAGGTCATAAAGATTTACCCCTATGTTTTCTTCTAAGAGTTTTATGGTTTTAGCTCTTATATTTAGGTCATTGATTCATTTTGAGTTAATTTTTGTATATGATGTGAGGTAGGGATTCCTAACTCTTAATTCCTGCTCCCGAGCCCACCTCAGCTTGGGGTCCAACCTGGATCCCATAGTCTGCTGGCAGTTACCCCTGATGCCTGCCTTGCTGAGTGTTTCTTGCCTGAATTATCTGTTGGTCTGGGACACCCCTCCATCCTATGTCAGCTTCCATGAGGTGCATTGCTTGTCTGGACTGTTACTCTTGCCTTCGATTGGATTCCATCAGACAGGACTTCGTCTCAGCTGACTAGCTAGGTCTGTTCCTCCAGCTCTAGCCCATCCCTGTCATTGGTCTAACCCAGGCTCTCTCTCTCCCCTGAGACTGAGCTATCCTGCTATTGCATCAAGCCACTCCAGCAATATCTTGTGACAAAATCAAGTTTCATCAATAGAGTGCAATTGCTAAGGGCATGGACTCTGGAACTGGGGACCAAATTCCAGCCCCGCCACTTACTACATGGGTGACTACAGAGAGAGCTGTTTGCCATTTTTGTGCCTCAGTTCCCTCATCTACAAAATGGGGATACTGATTACACCTACCTCACAGGGTTGATGTAGCAATTAAGTGAGTTAATACATAGAAAGGGTTAAGAAGAGTGTCCAGCATATTGTAAATCCTCCATGGGTGTCGGCTCGTCTTAAGAATTTCTGAAAAGACCACCAGTCCCCTGGGAAGAGTATTACAACTGACCAGAACAACATTTTAGTTTGAATGAGCTCATCCTTTTCCTAGGTCTAAGGTTGGAAGGGGTTACCTACCAGACCAAGGAGGACAATAAACCTACTCATGCCAATGGCCAGGGCGAGCAACTAGACACAAGGAGGGAAGGAAAGGAGGGAGAGGTGCAGGACCCCAAACCAATCTTGCTGGTTGCAAAATTCTGCTGGTACCTCTAGGTTAGATAAATCCACAGCAAATTCAGTGGCATGATACCTGTGATCTAATAAAAGTGGCAGAAAGCAGGAACAGATTTTGCTGAGTTGTCCTTGGTTGTTCTATTCTGCCCCCCCGCCCCCCCCAATTTGCCTGCTATTGAGCTCTGAGGTAATCTTGTTATATCTGATGTAATTACCACTGGCAGGTTTGTGTCCCAGGGCCAGAATCACGAAGGTCCCCCAGAGTCACCTATAAAGAAGCCTGGGAGGAGGCCCCCTCCCTGTTGCCACCCCTGTGGCTGTGTCCTTTGCAGAGTTTCAGATGATTCATCCTCGGGAGGGAGGTTAGCCACCAGATTTATTGTCTGTCTGAATAGGCTGAGTGCAGCACGACCAAAATAAAAGGGAAAAAAGAGAGTTGTCTCAGCAAAATCTGCTGAATCAGAATTAACAAGACAATCTTGTAACTAATGATCAGAAATTGAAATGTACTCAGGAGTTGCGCTGTTTAAGTGAATAGCAGGGCTGTGGGGGGATGATGAGGATAATGGGACTTGGAACAGCTCATATCCTGCAGTGGCAATGAGGGTAGCCTGTTCACGAGCTAATCCAGGTGGGAGGCTGGTCTCCTAACAACCTGGGGTACCCCCCACCCCCCGACAGGATTGCCTTCTCCCCTCACCCCAGCCCTCTACTCCTCTCATCAAAGGGACCTCATCTTTCTAAAGCACATCTTGGTTTACAATCTATAGCCCACTAGATTCTCATGACAGCCTCATGGGACAGCTTAGTCTGACATCTCTCCATCTTACAGAGATGAACACTGAGGTGCAGAGAGGCTATGCCAGTAAGTGGTAGGGCCTGACCTAGGATTCAGGTTTTCAAATTATTGGAATTCCTGTACAAAGGCATCCTGGTAAACAAATGAATAATCTCCTCTAGTTTAACTTTTTGGTAAAGTTAGATTTTCATAGATTGTGTACTTACAGGGCCACGCATGCTGGCAAATGTTGGTGTCTGAAGTGCAAAAGTGGGGTTGTTTTCTATATTTTAAATGTTAAAAATTGCTTTCGTTAGAACAAAAGTCAAATATTTTCTTGCTTGACTAACTCTAAAAGCACTTAACAAGTTTTACAAAGTAATTCAGATCTGGGGCTGCATTGAACCATGAATGTTTTCAGTCTCTGAGTAAATGTCTCAGAAAGCTATGGGGAATGAAAAATAAGGGTGTAGAGGAAAACAGGCTTGCAGCCTGGCTGTGCCACCTCACCTTGCAGACAACTCTCACGGCCGCCGAATTACCAAGATCACGGCTGGCCACACTTCGCCTACCACAATAATGGACGCCCGTGGGGGAGGAACCTGGTGATCTACATGCTCAGGGGGAGACACAGTGTGATTTGATTTGAATTTCATTTGCAGATGTCTCCCTGGGAGGAAAGAGAAGAGGCTGCTGCCCCCAGAGGGGAGAGCTGCTTTCTTTAATTACAGGGAAGCAGCAGGAGCAAACCGCAAGGAGGAAAGAAACCAGTCAGCACACTGGGCTGCCGGTCTTCCTCTTAGCACTTAGTATTCTTGAGGTCTTGAGAGAACAATTCTCCTCTGTGCCTCATTTTCCACATCTCTAAAATGGGGATAACCATGCTTCCCTTGAGGGTTGTTGAAAGTCTCAAATGATATATATATATATATATATATATAAAATATACATATACACACACATATGCAGTGCTTATCCTAGAGTAGGGATTCAATGATAATGTATATGAATATTAGTAGGAATAGTTATAGTAGTAGTACTTGTAGTAGCAGGAGGCATTTGGTAAGTATTTCCTAGACTTCACTTCACCCTCCTCTATGACTATGCAAAAATACTCTTCCGCTAAAAGTCCAGCTGAAATCCCATTTCAGTGTGACACCTCCCTGAGATGCCAGCCCGAGGTCATCACTTCCTTCTCAGTGTTCTTTGTCTGCATCGCTCATTAGACCAAACATCGTAACACCCAGTAGCATTCTTTCTAGTTATGGGACTCACAGCACAGGCAGATCCAGATGGGTCAGGGCAGAATAAGGCAAGATATCAGACTTGGGTGTGTGTGTGTGGGGGGGGGGGGCGCGTGGTGGGTGGCAGGTGATGGGGCAGGGAGGACATGAGTTCTGGCAAGGGCAAGTAAGTCCTCCTGAGTCCAGGAGGCCAGTGTGAGGACAGAGAGGAGCCACGTGGGAGGACCATAGCTGAGTGAGGATGCAAAGTTTAAGGTCCGGGGTTTAGGCCCTGTCCAACCAGGGCAGTGGGTGGGCAGAGGCTGGAGTGGGCAGGTAGTCTGACCCAGGGACATGTGTTCCAGGACATCAGAGCTCCAAATGCAGGCATTAGGCATGAAAGGCAAGGGTGTGGCAGACCCCTGTCAACTAGGAGGTGACCAGAATCACTTAGGTGATCTTCTCAAAATACAGATTCCCAGGCTCTAAAGCCAGTGAGATTCTGATAGAGTAAATCAGACGCACTGTCGGAAGAGACGATGGGCTTTCCTGCTCTGTGACTGAACGAGCTTACCCAGTGATGACTAAAGAAGGCCTTCTCACAGCTGTGACCTTGAAACTCAAAGACTTAACGAAGGTTTACCAAGAGGCAGGAGGACTTCAAGGCACATGAACCAGATGCTCAGAAAATGAGTGTGACGAGATTACAAACACTCCGTGAAGAAAAGTTTTAAAAAAGAAGGGTCCCAAGAAACCAAGATCAAATTACATAAAGAGAAATAGGAAAGGAGTCATTCTCTGAAGAAAGCTCCATGAGGAAATATCACCACCTGGACCCCAGGTTCTCTCTTTAGGATGTCCTACATCAGATGTCCCCCTTCAAACAGACCCATAAAGAATGACAATGTCTGCACGAGAGAGCACAGTATGAATCAGGAAGTATTTGAATCACATGTCCTGTTGATTGGATCAATTTGTGGGTAATTTCCTCTACAAGACAAGAGGAGTCTCAGGCTCTAAGCTAAGGCCCACCCGTCAGAGGCTGGGATGAGGGCAGGACCACCGTAAGGATAACTGGGTCAAGTGCATTGGTTAACCAAATGTATTTATTTCTTCTCCTTCATAAAAACATGCTTGGTGAAGTGTGGCAGCCTCAGCTTTCTTCCCTTGCCTTATTTCCAGAAAGCCAAGCCTGGCATAAATCTCCCAGGTAGGAAACCAATAGTTTTCTGGAGAAACTAGAAGAGCCAAGAGCAAACACCTACTGCTTTTGACAACTGGGAGCTCCCACCCCAACAATGAAAAGCCCAAATCACGCTTGATCACCCTATGGCTCAGCTTACCAGGTGGCAGGCCCTGGCCAAACACACAGAACTTCCAGCTGTTTTAGTCTCTCATTCTTTTTTTAAAAATTTTTATTTATTTATTTTTGGTTGCCTTGGGTCTTCGTTGCTGTGCGCGGGCTTTCTCTAGTTGCGGTGAGCGGGGGCTACTCTTTGTTGTGGTGCGTGGGCTTCTCATTGCAGTGTCTTCTCTTGTTGTGGAGCACGGGCTCTAGGCACATGGGCTTCAGTATTTGTGGCTCACAGGATCTAGAGCGCAGGCTCAGTAGTTGTGGCGCACGGGCTTAGTTGCTCTGCGGCATGTGGGATCTTCCCAGACCAGGGCTCAAACCCATGTCTCCTGCATTGGTAGGTGGATTCTTAACCACTGCGCCACCAGGGAAGCCTTAGTCTCTCATTCTTAAATATACTCTGACAACCATAGGTAATGGGAAACGAGGAAAATCCTCCAACCTGAATGACAAAGCAAATAAATCTAAAGAAAACTAGAGAATTCCATGAGGGGATACAAGGGAGAAAGAGACCATCTAATAATCAAAGAAATGGTGTAAGAAAATTCTCTAGAAATGCAGGATATAAGGGTCTCCAAGTTGACAGATGGAAATTTCAGAAGACCAGGTATACAGAGATGGTCCAAAGGCTTTCAAGGGAGGAAAAAAAGGCAACAAACTACAGAAAACAGCTGCACAGACATCAGTGACAGCTCAGGAGCAGTGGGGGAAGCCAGGAGGCAAGGAGACACTTTTTGGCAGACACTTTGCCGTGTGTCTCTTGCATTTCTGAGTGTCTTACAAGAGAGGCCCTGACTGCCTTTTGGTTTGGATGGACTATACTTTCAAGCATGTTCATAGAGTGAACAGCTTTGGAAGACAGAGATAGTGTTTCCATCCAGAGCAAAAGGCAGGCATGCCCATTATAAAAGATTTGGGTTCCCTAAGCGCAGGGTTCCTCTCTTGTAACACAACCCATTGTGTGTGTGCAGGTGGCATTTGGTTCTCTTTACGTCCTCTATGAGAACTGGGGTTAGGGGCATAGGTGCAAAGAATGCTGATATTCTGGCTTCTCCCACAGCTGTGAGTAATAAGCTGTCCTATGTCTGACCCAGGAGCCTCAGGCCTTCTGTCTCCGTGAAGCTAGAAGCCAGTTGGTTAGCTTGCAAGGAGGGTAAAACCTGACCCTTCATAGTTGCGGACAGCAATGCATTCAGAATTCTGAAGGAAAATGACTTTCACCTTAGGATTTCTTTGTTTCTTTTTTTTTTAAAATTAATTAATTAATTTATTTTTGGCTGCATTGGGTCTTCGTTGCTGCGCACGGGCTTTCTCTAGTTGCTGTGAGTGGGGGCTACTCTTTGTTGCGGCACGCAGGCTTCTCATTGCGGTGGCTTCTCTTGTTGCAGAGCATGGGCTCTAGGTGTGCGGGCTTCAGTAGTTGTGGCGTGTGGGCTCAGTAGTTGTGGCTCACAGGCTCTAGAGTACAGGCTCAGTAGTTGTGGTGCACGGGCTTAGTCGCTCCGTGGCATGTGGGATCCTCCCGGACCAGGTCTCGAACCCGTGTCCCCTGCATTGTCAGGCAGATTCTTAACCACTGCGCCACCAGGGAAGTCCCCACCTTAGGATTTCTTATACAACCAGAGTAGAAAACAAATGTGGAGGAGAATAAAGACATTTTCCCAATTCAAAAATTTTGCTTGTACAAATTCAAGTTCAAAAAATACAATGTGCTCATTCTTAGGAATGCACTCTAAGATGTTGTTGAGCAAAAAAAAAAAAAAAAAAAAAGTAAATCAAGAAATAAGAAGATATCTGATCCAGGAAAGAGGGGAACCAAAATTAGAGACTGGAGGAAAAAGTTCCCAGCTTGTCTGCTATGCAGCATGCACTGAAAACAACCGATGACGTTGGGACACAGGGACATTTGAAAAGAGAGCCTCTTGTGTGAGGACTCAAGGAAAACAAAATAAAACACAACAAAAAAGGAAATGAGGATTTGTTTGAAATTATGGAAAGTATTATTATGACATAGAAAAATTTGAAGAGAAGTGTGAAAGATTCATAGAAAACCAGGTAAATTAAAAAAAAAATGGAGGCAATTATTAATTCTAGGAAAAACAAAAGATTATACGAGAAAGGAGGTTTGGTTGTATTTCACCATTTGGCTCAGTGTGTCAGTACTGATTATTGATTTTTGCCAAAAATTATTTTATAAATATGTCACAGGGATAAAAGGAGAGAAATGTGGCCAGTGGTATGAAAAAAGGAAATCCTTATCTACCATGGCCCAAAGTGAATAGATAATGTCTAAAGTTGATATTCAAGAAATAGCAGTATGATTTTAAAGGACAGAGGTAAATGCTAGGGGGAAGCCCTGGAAATGTGAGGGGTGTTCTCTCTGGGGAGAGGGAGCATGTGTGGAATGGGGGATTTCTGTACGTAAATATTACTTCAAACAAGTATTACTTTTATAAAAATAATTAACAAATACAAATTTGAGTTTTAAAAAATGACACAGACAGCTGCCACAGCCTTTTAGTGGGCTGGATCTTTTTTCAACCAAACTAGTCATCAAACCGCAGCTTTTCTCATCGTGAACAAAAAAGACAATTTTTAAAATGTGTTACATTTTGAACTCCTTAGTTACACTATATACAGTATCAGTTTCATGTTTTTTGTGATTAGACTTTTAAAGTTAGACTTTCTTGAAAGAAAAGGAAAGAGGACAGGGGCCTGGGATCTGGAGCTGAAAGAAGTGGGTTCCAGCCCTGACTGTCCCCCGCCCCCCCCCCCTTACTTGCTGTGTGTCCTCGAAGAAGTTACTGCACTGCTCTGAAACACAGTTTCCTACTCTGCAGATGAGGCAAACACTACCTTCCTCACAGGGCAGTTACAGGTGGGGCAAGGGCACTTCATTTCACTGTAGCCTCAGTAGACCCTGACTGCTTACACAGAGTAGGCGTTGCTGAGTATTGATCTGATTTGAGCAAATTAAGAGTGACTTCTAAAGGCACTTAAAAATAGAAGCAAATGGCTGCTATGATTTGGGGACAGGTCTGCCAAGAGGCTGGAGTTGGACTAGAAATGCTCTTTCAAAGTTCTGTTTGTGCTCACTATTCTAGACTTTTCTTTCATTCTACCATAGGAATACAGAATCCAAGGCAATGCAGGCGTGCTGTTACAATTAGAGAGACTGGGTGGAGCAGAGGCAGAGGTAATCGAGCCTGTTTTCCCCGGAGTGACTTTGTTTGTTTCATACTGGAGAATTCGTGTTGGGCCGTGCTGGGTACCCAGCAGATGCTTCCGCGTGGGAGCTTCTGGTTCTAGAATCTGAACTACGGACCATGACCGCTGGTACCCGCCTTGTCTTCCTACAGGTTCCCCTCCCCAGGCACCACTTCCCAGGTCGGCTGTTACCCTGAAGCTGACTGAGTCTGGATGTCCCAAACCCAACTGCGGCAGGGGAGGGCGGTCAGCGGTCACCCCTCGGGCTCCTGGCCTACTGCCCTGCCATCCTCGGCAGGGCCGGTCCTGCTCAGGGCGGCTGAGTAGCCCCCGAGGACAACGGGAGCTCCCTAAGGCAGCTCTGAATATTGCAAAGTCCCTGCTAGGTTTGTGCTGTCAATCCCCAGGGCCGCAGGGCAGAGGCACCTGACTATCCATCAGCAGAGGTCAGGTTTGGGAGGTTTTCATCACTTTTATGATCCAACAGAAAGAACTCTTGGCAGTTAGAATGAACTATGGCCTGTCTGTGCTGCTTAAGTTGCAAGGGCCTGTTCTGGACAGAAATATGTCTATGTCCCTGGCCTGGCTGGTTGGATGTGGGACCAAAGCAGGGAGCAGCTTCACCTGGAAAATCTGGTTCGGTCCACGCAGGGTGGTTCAGTTCAACATGCACCCTCTGAGGGCCAGACGCTACCAGATGCAGGTGGGTTCCCTCCTGTGAGGTGCGTCCAAACAGATGAGGGTGGGCGGATAGACACATGAACAGAGGAGGTACAGGCCACGGAGTAAGTGCTCTGTTAGCTGTGCCGAGGGTGCTGTTCCCACGGAAGGACCCGGAGACAGAGCCTTCCATGGGGACACAGGCTACCACGGGGATACAGAGGGGACAGCCAGCCTCTCCGCATCCTTCCTCCTGGGGGGCCCAGAAAGGGGTTCCTAGGAGATGGCTCAGCCTTCCTCCAACCTCTTGATGAAATCGTCGCAAGTTCGTAAAGAAAATGCCACCCTTACATTATCGCCAGCGTTGAGCCAGGGGCTCCAGGACGGTGTGGAGACGCAAGCTCGGGTTCCTGTGTCTGGAATCCCGCCTTCTCTTCCTTTAGTCCTGTCAGCCTTACAACTCAGCCACCCCACCCTCTGCGAAGCCTGCCCATCCCCTCTTCTGTGCCCCTTGCATTCAAGTGACCTCTTACAGCTGAGCACCCCCTCCCTCCCCCTCTGCTCTTCACACCCCGCCCCCCCGGCCCCCTCTCTCTCTAAATAGAACCCGGTTCTCTCCTCCGCTCGTTTTCCTTGAGGGCACGGTCAGTGGCCAGCTCCTGGCATAGTGCCTGCCATATGACAGGTGCCCAGGAAATATTTATTGCTTAGTGATTGCCATAGGCATTTGGGGGCTGAATCCCCACGCTCGTGAGGCAGCAAGGTCACCAAGAAGAGGCAGACAGCTCTGCCACATATCAGCTGGGTAACCTTGACCGGTTATTTCATTTCTCTGAGACTCAAGTTCCTCATCTGTAAAATCTGAAGGATAACCTACCTCATGGGATGCTGTCAGCATTCCACAAAATAGTGACTGCAGAGCCCATAAGCACACAGTTGGCACATAACTCTAGCTCCCTAAATGCTGATTCCCTTCACCCTTCCTACCTGATGCAGGACGACTGATGGATGGATGAACGGAGGCTCAACATGGCTCACCATTGTTAAAGATGTAGAACTACGTAATTTGACAGGTAAGCCCACTGGGGAGCTGTGCACGAGGGACTTCCCTGCACTTGCAGCCCTTTCTTTCTGGTGAGGACACGGGTATCTGTTATTCTGTCCTCCGAGTGAGAAGCAGCAGAGCCTGGTGGTTCGGAACCCAGCACTCTGGAGTGGACTTCTTGAACTTGAATCTCACTTCTACAATATTACCCTTCTTGGCTCTCAAGCTACTCACTTGTAAGATGGAGATAGTAATAGCTGTTATTATATTATATCACTACTATTTTCAAGAGGATTGACTAAGTTAGATTCTTTAAAGCTCTCAGAACAATGCCAAGCGCAGAGGAAGCACTGTGTACGCAGTTGCTACGCTACCAGTCTTCTTCTGTGTGTCGGAAATGTGTTATAATTGAATAATTAAGCCTGGTTATCAGATACTCAGTTAAATGTAGGCCCACAACGGCACTTGCTCAGCCGGCAGAGCAGAATCCCTCTGACATTAAGGCCCTTCTCCTGCTTTGCTCCGTCTCCTCTCCCTCCTTCTCCTCCCCTCCCATGTCTGCCGCCAGGATCTCCCATAACTGTTGTCTGTTTTCCCCTCTGACTGATGGTGACATAGCGCAGGCCTCATACTACTTCTGGAGTCTCCATCAGGCCCCTCTTCACGGAATCTTACCTCCAAACCACCTTACTCTCTGCTGTCCCATCCGTCTTCCTCCTCTTCCACCCTGGCCAGTGTTACTCCCTTGCTCCAACACCTTCAGTAGCTCAAAAGCACTTACCCAATTAAGTTCAGCATCTTCTGCCTGGCATTCGAGGCCCCCTCTCTTGCCTTACCTGACACCCCCACCCCTCCCCGCTCTCTTCCATGTCTTCTACACCTGCAGCTAGCTGAGCTGCTCCACATTCTCTGAAAAAGGTCCATCCTTTCCTGCTTCTGTGTCTTTGTTCATGCTGTTCTTATTCCCTAGCATGTGTCTCTGTGTCCACCTTTTTGAAGTCTCATGTATGTTTCAAGTTCATCTCACATGGGGTCTTTTCTTCCTTTGGACCTCATAGTTCTTTACTGGAATCTCTTTTCTGGTGCAACATTCTGTCTGCACTTCTTTGGGCCCTTAACATCCTATCCGCCTGCTCAGGACCAAGTGTCCTGTAAAGCCGGTTTGGTGAGATAGATCAGACCCTACTCCCGGAGCTGGGGACCCCACCGGAAGGCAGGCGGAAGCCTGGGGCACTGAGCGCCGGCACCCGAGCCGGACCCGGTGTCCAACAGCATCTGGGGGTAACACCAAAACTGAAAAATCACGCAGGGGCCAGGCCGATGCGGGAACAGAGGCAGAGTTCAGGTGTGAGAGCTGAACTCTTAGGTTAGACTGAAGAGCCAAACAGAGGGTCAGAAGCAGAGCTGGAGACGTTTCCTGGGTGTTGGGGTGTGGTGTGACCACCGTGCGAGGGTAGAGGGGGGTTCTGGGGGTGGGGGGCCGGGCTGGACTTCTCTGCCAGGCCTTATTCGCATGCCTGTCCGCTGTCCTTGTCTATGACACCATTGGCGCTGTGCACGACGTGTCCTCCCGCGGGGCTCTGCACGGATCAAGGCGCACACAGGGCCTAGCGCACAGGTGACAGACCCGTCAGTGTGAGCCCACGAGCAATGAACACACAGGCTGAGGCAGCACCAGGAAAGGCGAATGGTGAATTGCAGGCAACAAAGGGCCAATTCCAGCGAGGGGCATCGCCATTCCCTCACCGTCCTCACTGTCTCTCTTTGCTTCCTCCCCTCCCGACACCAATTCAGACTCAAAGAGCAGGGCTGCCGGGGCTTCTCCTGGCAACCCCACAGAGAGTCTCAGGCCCCAGCCTGACCTCTAAGTGGCTGCTGAGGATTGAGGCTAGAGGCTCAGCCCTCCCCACTCCCAGGTCCTGCCCTCTGCTCTGGAAACTGATGTTTCATTCTCACAGTAAACCTATAACAATGACCAACATTTTTAGACATAATACGTGCCTGGCACTGTGCTGAGAACATCACATGAGTCATTTCATTTAGTCTCACAATAAACGTATGAGATAGGTGCAATTATTAGCCCCATTTAGAGAGGAGAAAATTGAGTTCAGAGAAGTTAAGTAATTTGCCCCTAGTCACACAGCTAGGAACTGGAAGAGCCAGGATCTGGACCTAAGTCCATGGGACCAGCTACTGTGCTTTCGAGGAGCGTGTTGGCCAAAGAAAAAGGGGAGACCAGGTTCAAGGGAAGGCTTTTTTCTTTATGTCAGGGTGGGAGAAACCGGGACACTGTTCAGTTAATGGGGAGGGGGTAGCAGAGGCGGACGCATCACTGCAGGAGCAAAGGGAGGAAGATGAAGGCACAGGTGAGGGGTCAAGAATGAGGATGGGGAGGGGAAAGAAGGGGAGGGGAAGGAGGTGGTGACTACTAGGGGAAAGAGGAGGGAGCTCGTTCCTCAAGGCCCCAAACCCCTCCGCTAACCGAGGAGAAAGTTATTTTCAGTACAAGGCAAGGCAGGAACTTGGGCCTGGGTGGAATGGAGTTCAGTCTCCTGGCTGTGGGGAGAGGCCTGGGGCATCGCCTCAAGCTCTGGACAGGTCTGCAGAATGGAATAAAAGGCCCACCTGAGCTGGCTGCCCACCCTGATCTTACACCTCAGTGCTATAAATGAGAACAGCTTTGGAAAAAGCTTTGTCTCTCTGTTGACTCCTATTTAGCCCCTGGCTTTCAGCTCATACGGAGGAAGGGACCTATTCTTTCCTCCAACCTGGGGATGAATGAAGGCCCACTGGTGAAGCCACTGTGTCTTCTGGAGGGAAGGGAGGTGCAGTGCACACCAACACCCCAAGACCTTGCCCGGCCATCACCAATGGCAGCCCTTTGCCCCAGCGCTGTGGCCAGCCCAGGGAGGGCTGAGCTCTTGGAAGCTGGAATTTCTCAGAAGGCCATCCAGTGAGCCTTTTGCAGGGGTGCTCAGGGCTCCTTGCTGTGCTGGGCAGTGAGTTATTGCAGCCTGTTAGCTTCAGCAGCAGGTAGAGGCATTCTGGGCTGCGCTCCTTCCTGCGAGTGAAGCCAGGTAATATCTACTGGCTCCAATGAATAAGGTAACCAGCCCTTTCATGGCACAGAGGATGCATCTCTCACCCAAGGTTTTTTTTTTTCCCCTCCTTTCTTTCTTCATTATGTTTGTAATTTTGCTTTATTATTTCCCATTGGAAAGCTGTGAAATGAAAATGATGCAATCTACTGCTGTGAAATAATGTCGTGCTCGAGTCCTTTTCCAATAAGCCCTGAGGTTTGCTCTGTGACGGCTTCATTAAATTAGTCGGCTCCATGGCAAATGGAAAAGCGCTCGGAGCTTTGGATTTTGCTAATCCGAATTGGGCTGCCTGAGACCTTAGACCGCCAGGGAGCTCGAGAGGTTGGCTCTGCATCCTGGGGAGAAGAGGCTCCCGCCTACCGTGGGTGATGTCCCAGAGGCCACCACGTGCGCACGGCTGCCAGACCTCTCATGCAACCCTTCGCCGTGCTCCTCTGCGTGCCAGATGCTGCCCCAGGTGCTGTCACGTGCCAAGGGACCCGATAGGTCAGGGCACTGTCTCTCCAGGAGCACAACGTGTGGGGTGGGGGAACGGAGGAGGCGTAACTGCACTGCAGGTAAACTATGATGGAGCACAGGTAAAAGGTGAGCCTGTCCTTGAAGGCTGGCCAGGACTCAGATTACCAGTTGCCGGTGAATATGCCTGAGATGCTTGCAGAGGAGATGTGAGGGCTCCCCACTTACCCTCCCATCTCCATCCCCCAGAGTTTATGAGAACAGACTCTCTCTTGCCAGGCTCTATTGTAGTGTTAAAGATTTCCATTACTGATAGTTCTTTCTAGTTAACGCTTCCAGGATTAATCTCTGTCATTATGAAGTAAAATATGCATGATCCCTAAATCTTTGTGTATTATAATGAGATTTCATTGTTATAAATTTGTCTTCTCGGTCCTCCATTTCTGCCTTTGCTATCTTTTTAAAACTCTAATGTCTGGTAGCTATAGCCAGGAGGTAATTAGGAAGTAGTACTAAAGAATCACGGGCTTATTCTCTCACTCACTCACGGAAATTTATTGAGGGTCTACACTAAGATATGGTCCCAGAGCCAGTGGGAAAGACAGTGGTGACAGCTAATTATAGCACTAAGGAATTTTGATCTGAGCTGACACAGGAAAGCCCCCTGCCACAAACACCTATAAATATTGGATAAAATACAATAAAACAATTTGAAATCACATCTGCATTTGAAAGGAAGAAAAGAGAAATTCCAGATTCCAAAAATGAGTGGGAATTCAAAGCCAGCATGGTGAATGACAGCTGAAAGGGAGTGGAAGCCAGATATCTGTGCAATCAGGACTGGGGTTGCAACACCCCAGTGGAGGCAGATATGAAGACCACAGCTTCATGAGTGGCTGCGGCCAGAAATGGGACCCTACACTTAAGTGGGTGCTCAGAAGGGCTAAACAAACCCCACCTACCAGCCGGCATGGGAGCAGGACAATTTGGGTAGAGGAAAGATAATCTGCAAAGGATCAAAATCCAAGATTGTGCCAAGCACAGATGTGGGGTCCAAAGTCACTGAACTTTCACAGTGTGGAAACTACAATTGGAAACATCAGTGTACATACTGGTTTGAACTCAATGGAACCCAACAGAGGCAAACTTGAACCTTCCTTGAGGCATGCTTCCACAGCCCAGCGGAAATAACTCCTGCTGAAGATGAGCTCACACACAGAGAAATTACACAGTACATAAGAAAAGAAACTGCCAAGAGAGTGAGTCTCAGATTCAATATGGCACCCAGTGTGGCCACCTATGCTGCCTCCAGAACTACTGAAAAACTCCCATTTCTGCGCATCCACTCTACACCATCATCCCTCCAACTTTAATCCAGGTCCTGGAGAGTGCCTGAAGCCCCTGTCTCTCTTCTTTCCAGTTCACAAATGTATACTACGTATGTATAAATTCCCTTTCATTTAATTTGCACACCACACCATTTAGATACTTAGGAGCCCATATTGTTCACGTCCGTTCGCACTAGCCAGAGGCAACCCCTGGTGAGGCGTTTCTGCCACACCTGGCCACCTTCTCGCCCGGCAGTGCGATGAGATTGCTGCAGAGTGGTGACTCGACTCCCCAAGCTGGGTTTGGGGTCTCTATCTTGCTAGCCCATAAGATATGAAGAGAGTAGGTCCTTTTCTGCTTCCATATGCTGATGTCATTGACAAACTTTCACTTTCACTTTCACCCACAATACTGCTGGCCTACAAAGTGAGCCGTTCCAGGTTCCTGAAATCTGGCATTCAAACTCAACGATCAGAGCTGACCAAGGACTCTAATTCAGCACCCACTAAAAGACCTTACTGCCCGGCAAAGCTTGGCCACACTTGCTCTGCTGCATAATTGCCGGACATAGGAATCTCAGACTGGGGCAGGTTGCTGTCCCATCCAGGTATCATCAGCTTTGTCTTGATAATCGGTGGAGCTTTGGAACTGCTGCTATTCTTGCTTTTAAATCACAAATTACTCTTGCTTTGGCTCCATCACCATCAACTTGGTGAAGAGAGGGTATTTGGATAACCCTACACAGTTATAGTGATCCCTATCTGCATCAGTTTTTAAGTTCTGCTTTCCACTAAGGAGGTCTTAAGATGCACACCCTGCAGCCCAAATGTGAACCTTTGGCGTCTCCATTAGCAAACTACCCCCCACGTCCTTCACAGAGTCTTTGTTACTGTCCCAAGTTCTTTCACTAGTAAGAGGAAGGTCAGTGGGATCCCCGAGCCTTAGCTTTTCTGCCACATCTAAGCAGCTGAGATTTAAAAAAAAAAAAATGTTTGTCCCTCTGGGGCAGAGGCCTCCATTCCTGTTTCCCCGTTTCCATGGGTATTCAACGGATATCTATGGCCACCTACACTCTGTGACTTTACAGGGGGAGTAAAATAGGAGTAATGTCCCTTCCTCTTGGACAAGGAATAGTGTTTCCAATCACCCATGTGGGAAAATATTCACTGAGAGCTTGATGTGCCTGATTCTGTGCTGGGGCTAAAGTCAGTCACGAGCCAGCTTTCCTGCCACCGGGGAACTCCCAGACAGGCACAGATACAGAGGGAGACAAGGACACAGATGGGGACAATACCAGCTCCTTTAGTTATTTTAGTGCAGAATCTGTTTCCCCGATTTAGGGGAGAGGGCGCTGGTGAAACTGCCTGTTCTTTCTTCTCTGCAAAACTGGTTTAAACCCCGTGGACCTGTAGCTTGAGGAGCCAACAGAACATCTTCTTCTATAGATGTCTTTATTACACGGCCTCCTCTCCTGTCCACAGTGGGGAGTGAGCCAGCCCCACATAAGAGCCGAATGGTAACTGAAGAAGGCAATAGGAGGATTGCATAAACAAATGCAACCACCAGAGGACACGCTGGATCTGCGGGCCCAGCCCTTCACTTTCCATGTCTGCAGTAGTCCACAGTCATGGATTTTTTTAATGATGAGCTTGAACAACGGCCATCACGGAAGGCTTTCTGGATGAAGGGGAGACAGACACCTGTTCAGGGTATAAGATGGGAGATGGATTCCAAAGTGGATCCAAATGACCCCCACCTCCTGGCACCAGCTCTCTTGTGTAATCCTCTCCCCTTGAGTGTGGCTGGGCCTAGAGGCTCACTTCTCTCAAATGTGGCAAAAGTGATGGGAGGTAACTTGTGAGACGAGGTTGGAAAGGACTGTGGCTTCCGTCTTGCTGGTACTCTTGCCTTCCTGGCTTGCTTGGCTTGGTGGCTGGGTTAGAGAGGCCGACACGGTAAGGAACTGAGGGCGGCTTCTGGCCAACAGCAAAGAGCCAGATCCTATCAAAAACCACTGCAACACCTTGACTGCAACCTTCTAAGTCACCCTGAAGCAGGGAACCCAGGGAGGCTGTGCCCCATAGAAACTGCGATCAGAGATGTGTGTTGCTTTGAGCTGCTAAGTTTTGCGGTCATTTGTTTCTCGGCGATAGCACGTGGTGGTGAACTTACCTCGGCCGAGAATGTACAGGCATATTCCGGGAACTTTTAAACAACATGGGTTGGTTCTTTTCTTAAAGCCTAGTTACTAAGAATGGACAACCACCATACCCAATTCCCAGAACACACTGGGGATTTGTTAGAGGAAGAAACTCCCACAGCGATGGCCACAGACTCTAAAGCCATCAGGGCCCACAGAGACGCCTAGAGCAGTGATTCCAACCAGGGAGGAGCCTGGGTCCTGCCCTGGACCTACTGCAGTGGGATCCCCACAGGTAGCCCCTAGGGCTGCTGAATAGATGCAGTTTCCCCAATGAGACAGACTGTGTATCCCCAGGCAGGAAACACTGCTGTCCTTCGCCTCCCCCACTTGATGTAACAGGAGATGAAGGGCCAGAGAATTATGTGTCTTCTCCAGGCCGCACTGCCGGCCAGCGGCAGCTCAGGATCAGAGGGCAGGTTTCCCATCTCCCCGTCCTCGTTGTCGACCCCCAACAAGGCCCCACCAACTGCCCACCCCGACTCGAAGGAGAACTCAGCCTAGCTCTGAGCTAACCTAAGTGGAAACAAAGGAGGAGAGACACAGACAGAACTTCCACGGTTCCTTTAATTGTTTTGAAAAGCACCTCCGCCGTTCATCTCTCAGTCGAGTCCTGGCCTAGTGACGACGAAGGCTGTTCTCTCTGGCCTCTTTCGTTAAGACAGGGAACAACATCAACACTTCCCATCAGATCTCTGCCGCCAGATACCGTGCAGGTGCAGACCCAGCCAGGACTGGAACTTAACGGCCTTGAGAACACGGGGATCTGTCTGTCTCTGAGTTGCTCTTGGCTCGCAATCTCTTCCTGCATCTTCCCTGACAGCCGCTCCTGTCCTGGGGGGCTCTGCCTTCGCCTCCCCGTTCAGGGCTTCTGCAGTAGTTCGGGCCTTCCTGCAGCCTGGTTTCCAGTCCGATTCTCATCCGGGGAAGCGCCACCCCACGGCCCCTGCCGGTTCCGACACGGATCTTCAAGAGCTCACCAGGTCCCAGTGCTGGCTCATGAGTGAGGACTCACACGGATTGACAACGATCTCCCTGCCGTTCTCAGTGCCATCGCCAAACATGTCCGTGTCTAGGCAGAGGTGGGATGCCACGTGCTCGATGCGGGAACCAGTCTTGGTCCATTGCTGGGAAGATGGAGAGGGGAGAGGATGAACCAGAATTCTCCGGCTAAGGTCCCGGGTCCTAGCAATAGTATTGGGAGTTCCAGCGTAATCAGCAATGTTGACACCACATGGCTAGGGTCATCCAGAGACTTGACTTCATGGTCTCATGGAGGAAGAAAACTGCAACTAATTGCCTTGCCAGGTATTGTTGTTGGTTTTCTTTTTTTTTTTTTTTTATCGGATTAAAAAAAGTAAACGCAAAATCAATATGTTTGCTAGGAAAACTCATTAGAAGGCAATAACTTTCCAAGCAATAGGCCAGAAAATAAGAAGCGAGTTAGTCACAGGAGCGGCTAAAGAAATGATCCACGCTCGGTATCTGCACCGTCATGAAGAAGTGGGTGAGAATGAGGAAGGGGGGGATGGCGAGGCAGGAGGGGGGGAGGGGCTCCTGGGCAGCACCTGAAGCCGAACCTCTGCTCCTCCAAAGTGCTTCAGCACACGAGGGGCCCAAGCAGAGAGGGGGTCTCATGCTGCTGCTTCCCAGACCTCACCTCACTGGACAAGGAGGGAGGGGATGGACACGTACTGGGGAACTACCACTGACCAGGTATCATGGACCATCTCAGTGAACTGCTCTAAACAGCTACCCTGTGTGATGGGCATCATCAACCTCATTTCATAGAGGAGGAAACGGAAGCTCAGAGAGGTCCAGTAACCTGCCAAGGGTCACACAGCCAGTGAGCCGTAAAAATGGGTATTTGAATCTCGGTCTCTCCAACACCAGGACCCAGTTGGCGGGAAACTGAGTGGAGCCAACACCGTGCCGCCAGAGAAACTAGGCACAAGGTGCATCCAGAGTGCTATGAACTTTGCTGCACGTCCTGCCAGAGCCCAAGGCCCCCGAAGGCAGAGGTTCGAGTCTTGTTCATCCTTGTGGCCCTGCAGGCTCTGTCCCAGTATGCTACTGCTCTGGGATCCTGGGTGGGCGTCGGAGCAAGACAGGGCAGTACAAGATACGCATGCAAGCTGAGGTCCAGCGCGGTCAATAGGCTTTCACATGGCAGCTGATCGCTGCCGCGGGCACCACGGATGGTATCAGAGGCCCCTCCCTCCCTCTCTTAACCAGAAGGACCCCTTCCTTATCACCCCTTCCTCCTCTGAAGCTTCTCTCTTTTCCTGCACACTACACCGGCGGCCACGTGCCAGGGCAGACGCGCTGAGCACTTACCTGTCTGTCATCTCCATTCTTGCAAAGGACAAGAACCACCGGGGCGCCAGGGAACAAGGTGACGACTGACAGGCACAGTTCCTCCTGCAGGATCTGCTGGGTGTATGTGAAGGCCCAGGTCTGGAGGGGAAGAGGCCAGAAAGGGTCACCTCAGGATGCCTGAAAGCCACCCCTGCTGGGCTACTACTGTGCCTACGCGTGACAATTAGCACAGCTTGGTACGAAGCACTGGTGGGGGGGGGGGGGTCCTAGCGGGAATCGACTGTCAACAGGTCACCTGGGAAAATGCTACTCAAGAGCCAGAGATTCTTGGGTCACACCTTCAGTGAAGTCCCCGCCCCACTCCCAAGACGGGGCCTGGCCTAGGGCATGCAGCTGCCTCTGAGAGGCAAGGAGCAATTCTGGGCTTTGGGCAGGAGACTGAACGACACCCCGGCCGAGCTGCATGGTCTCCAGTTTCTCCGTTCGGATTGGTGTCTGTTCCCCACTCTTGACATTTCACGCAGCTACGCGGTAGGTCACACACCCTGTTCCCCCCAGCTGTCTTTAGAATGTCCCTTCTTTGAAGAGGAGTCCAAATTGGTGCCCTGAGAACATGAGAGTTGTGACAAGAGGCAGATGGAGGGGCAAAGGGAATGAGGAGGGGGTGGCAGAGGAGCAGGAGGGAAAGAAGGAAGTTGTGAGAAATAAAATCATTGCAAGAGGGCGCATGCACGCCAGCACTCCAGGAGAACAGAGCACTTAACCCCGGAGCTCCTGCAGGGGGAGCAGCTGAGAAATCGGATGGACATGCAGAGTTCTGACGTCGGCGAAGGGAAAGGGGCATTCGGTGAGGTTCATTACAAGGAAGGAGGAACGTTTCCTTCAAGAGCCAGAGACCAGACAGCAACCAACTGCTGAAGCAGCCCGGGACACCGCCCAGCTCTTCGATCAGGGGCGGAAATGCTGGCGTAATAGTTGTCAAACGTGAACCTTCAAGAGGTTTTTCCTGGGTTGTAAAACAGGGATAACATCTGTCCTTTGCCTTCATCATGGGGCAGAGAAGACT
The DNA here is from genome assembly GCF_028023285.1 of Balaenoptera ricei. NCBI lineage: Eukaryota > Metazoa > Chordata > Mammalia > Artiodactyla > Balaenopteridae > Balaenoptera > Balaenoptera ricei. Next base: position 78,204,958 of record NC_082651.1, on the reverse strand, counting down.
TGTGAATCAGATGCCCCGAGGGGAGCTGCAGAGAGGACCCCTTTAAGGGCTGTACCCTTCCTCTTCCACGACACCCTTACCGTCCAGTGGACCCTCTGTCCCTGCACCAGGCCACTTGGTGTCGAGAGAAGACTTAGACCAGAAAGTACTCCCTGGGGAGTGGATGGAAATAGAGACGAACAAAGACTGGCTGTGAGTTGAGAATTCCTGAAGCCTGGGAATGGGTACACGGGGGTTCTTCATACTCTTCCACTGAGTTTGATTTCTGTATCTATTCAGTTTTTTTTTTTTTTTTTAATAATAAAACGTTAGGAAATGTACTCTTCTGGCCTTGTGAGCATCACCATGCTACGCAAACTATTTGCCTTCCTCCAGGGTAAGCTGCAACGGGAAGACGCCTGTATGCGTGGAGGTAACGTCGGAACCATGACAAGATGGCTCATAGCTGCTCACATTTCTTGAGCACCTACTATGTGCCAGGCACCGTTCTGGGAGCTTTACACATGTTAACTTAATCACACGACTCCAATTAGGTAGGTGTTGTCATTATTCCCCTTCTACAGATGAGGAAGGTAAGGCTCAGAGAGGTTATCCTAAGTCAGGTACAGTAAGTGGCCCCTGCACCCACTCTCCCCAACAGCTCTGCTTGAGCTACTGCTGCCACTGGGGTCATGGCTCGTTCCGGGCCCTTTGATTCAACTGAATCTCGGGAGACCCCTCCTCCAGGTCGTAAATATTAAAACCATAGATCAATTCCTCCTTGACAGGAGATAGCTGGCAGGAGCTTCCTCCTGTTGGCCAGTTCCCAGTGGCAGCCGCTGTGAGAAGGGAAACCAAGCTCACACCCCGTGTCGGGGGCCTGGGAGGGGGCAGACCAGAGAGTAGGCCCCTCCCCTGACACTGATGGGAACTGGGCAAGGGTATGAACGGAGGCCCACCCGCCGCGGACGCCACACCAGACCAGGGGACACGCGTGGCACTGGCTTCCAGCGTGGGCTGCCCCCCTTTACTTCCCACCCCACCTCTGTCCCCCACTGTGAACTCCCAGCCTGCATCTCCCTGCTTGGTCACTCCTCTCTAAAGGGTCCCCCTAGGGCCTGGGTGTGTGGACCTGGGACACAGTCCATCCTCTGGAACGGACCCAGGGGAGAGAGATCCATGCAAGTCCTGAAATCAGGCTCGGGTCATTAGGGTGGTGGGTTCTGGGGTCCTACGCATTGGGGGAGTGTAATGTAGAAGGTAGACACAGGTCCGAGGCGTGAGCCCTGAGAATTCCTTGGCCGGTGGTGCGGGGGGAGAGCAGGGCCCAGGTTCAAGGGCAGCGCTGCCAGGGGGCCATTTGCCCAGGCCCACCGTACCACTGGCCTCAGTGTTAGACTTATGCATTGTCTGGAAATGAGGATAAACACACAGTCACGGATGTGGAAAGAAGATGAGGCTCATTGCTCCGTCCAACTACCCGACCACACAGCTTGCAGTGAACCATGAATTAGCATTTTAAAAATAAACCCTGTAATTATCTTATGATCACTACAATACACTGGCTTTGTGTTTTTTATGTTAAAAGCATTAACTGATTAAATATAAAAACTTAAAATATACCACAATTTCTGGTAGCCCATTTTGGCATTTCTTTTTGAATATCCTAGGGGCTTCAAAAACCAGAAGTGCTGAGGATGGCATGGGGTAGGGTGGGGAGTGGTGGTCCTTTTAACTCTGAGACACCCCATCCACAAATGCCTTTCGGGAAGGAATGTATATGGTACCCCGGGGGCTCTGAGGAAACCACCTCAAGACGCCCGGGGGAGAACGGGCACAGGCACAGACAGGTATTGAAGCCCTCATACTATGTGGACTTTCCATTAGCTAGTACTTTACTGGCATCGAAATAATTCAGCCTCACAATTCCCCAGAGGAACGCAGCTCTGTGGCCACATATGCAAGAGAAGAGAGTTGAAGGGGAAGCAGAATACGGGAGCAGGCGGGGCAGGAAGCAAGGAGAGGTTTTCCGATTCTTATTCTGCAGCCTGTCAGGCTTCGCAGAATGGTCAGTGATGAATGGGTTTATTAAATGAATCTCAGAGTCAGAAATGAATTCAAGAAGGCAGCACTGGTTGCTCAGGCTGGCCTGGCCTCGATCGGTGAGCACTGACGGCTCCATTTCAGGGACTGGCAAAGTCACAGCTTTCAACCCAATGCACACAGACACAGCCATATCCATGGAAGCTAACCCAGAGGCCATCCTGGAGGCGGTGTGGGATGCCTCGCCCCTCTGGGACAGGGCTGGTAAGGGGCTGAGGAGGAGGCAGCCCATTCCTGGCCCTCCAGCCTCTTTGCCGCTGCCCTGGAAGAGGGGAACTGATGATGGGGAGGGGATGGTCCAGGCCAGACAGCCTGAAGACCTTCTGTGCTCAGAGGAAGTCTCTGGAGCTGCCAGTGTGGGCGGGAGACGGGAGTGGCCCGTCACTGGGGGAGGAGACTTCTCGCTAGTAAATGCTCACCTGGCCATGGCAGCCAGCCTGGGGCTTACTGTCCTGTACTGGCTGGAGAAGCAGAGAGGAAAGATTTTCTTCAGAGGAGACACCTGAAGGAGTAAAGTTCTGAAGGGAGCAGGCATGAAGCTAAGTGGGGGCCCAAGCCCAGGGGCTGATCTTAGAATGGTCCAGAGCCACCGCTAGTAGGCAAGGGCACTGCTTCTCAGCTGGGGTGATTGTGCCCCTAGCCACCTACCCAGGGAACAGCTGGCGGTGTCTGGAGGCATTTTTTGACTGTTATGACTAGGTCGGGGCTGTCACTGGCACCTGGTGGGTGTGGTCAGGGATGTTGCTAAACGTTCTACAATGCACGGACAGTCCCTGCAACGAAGAATTACCTGGTACTAATGCCAACTGTGCTGAGGTTGAGAAACCCTAGCCTAGCCCTTTTTTTTTTTTTTTTTTTAGTTTTTGTTGGATACAGTTGCTTTACAATGTTGTGTTAGTCTCTGCTGTACAGCAAAGTGAATCAGCCATCTGTACACACATATCCCCTCTTTTTTGGGTTTCCTTCCCATTTAGGTCACCACAGAGCACTGAGTAGAGTTCCCTGTGCTCTGCAATAAATTCTCATTACCTGGCCTAGTCTTAAGAGCTTGGTATCTGGAGGCGGCAGGCCCGTGTCTGAACCCTGCTCTGGCGCTACTAGCACATGACCTGGGTAGCCTTGGTCAACTCCTCTAAGCCTCGCTTCCTCCATCTGTGAAATGGGGGTTATCGTGAAGATGAAACAAGCAGATGCACGTCGAGCACTCAGCCCGTTGCCCAGCCCCTGGAGGAGAGTCTCCGTGAATCATCTTTTTCCAACACGTGGGAAGGAGGAGTGGTTGGACGAGGACAGAGAAACATTGCCATGTGGACAGACGTTAGGGGGCTGTGTTTTCCTTAAGGCAGAAGCACACATCATTTTCTGCTGGTAGTGAGTCCCCTGTTCAAAAATTCTCCCGTGTGCGGAAGAGTAAACAACGGAGAAGAAACAGTGAATGGGAGGCAGCCCTTCTGGCTGTGCTGTGGTTAGACGGCCGAAATAACTCGGTGCCAAGGGACGATTCTGTTCTAGGTTGTTCACCTTCCATTGTCTACGTGACCCTGACAGCCACCCTGGGAGGTAGGTACGATTGGATGGAAGGCGGACTGAGGTCAGTGGTTGTTCTGGGCAATGCCAGGGGCAGACCCTGGGGTTGACTGTGAATGCGGGACCTCCCTGGTGAGACGGGATCTGAGCCAAGCGTGTCCAGGACCACGGGCTGGCCTCAAACCTCGTAGGCCACACTGGGCATTGCCCTCGTCCATCGAACACGCCCTGAAGCCTGCTTCAGACAAGATGCTGGGAATGAACGAGTGGGTTCAAGCGAACCTTTAGTTCAGCCGACCTCTTGATGCACCTGTGTGGCCGTGGGATCCCCCAGACGCACTGACTGGCTGTGCCGGGGGCCTTCATCACCCGCAGGGACAGAGCTCAGCCGTGCCCTGGTGGGGGCCCTCTGACCAGGGGCGGCTCTGAGACGCTCCTCTCCTTCAACTGGGACTAGACTCACTTTGGGGACCTTTGTTTCTAGTCCATCGTGTCCTTTCCGCCCAAGTTGCAAGAATACACCCAGTACATATGGTGTTGGGCCAGGCTGTTGGACTCTGGAGTGACTGCCGGGGCTAAGACCCTGGCTCGCTTGTTTTTTTAACCCCATAAACTTGGGTGAGTTACTTAACTCTGCGCCTCAGTCCCCTCAGCTGTGAAATGAAGATAACAGCAGCCCCGAACTCGGAGGGTAATACGTATACGTGTCCAGAATGGCGCTGACCATGGAGCAAGGGCTCAGTTACTCTCCGCCTGTTGGCTGTGATGCTGGAGGATGCCAGCAGGAGGAGAGACGGCCCTGGAGATCCTCCGGTGGAAAACTGCCTTTGCTTTGCCTCCCAGGACAGATGCTGCAGAGGCAGTCGTGATGGGGCCATTCCCAAGGGTGTGCTGAGAAAGCCGGGGAGGAAGGGTGGTATCAGGCAGGGAAGGTGACTGCTGGCAACCTGTCCCACTGGCAGACTCACCGAGAGGTGCCAATGCGAGTCCGGGTTTGGGGGAAGAGCTCTGATATTCATCTCACCCACCCAGGCTATCGAGCGGCCTGCATGCGTCCTTCACAAGCCAGTAGCCTGAACTGCTGGGGATCCAGGTGGGAGGACACACTAAAAAGTCCTTCATTTATGTTTTTTCCCTTTCTTTAAATTGGGATACAGTGAGATTGGTGCATCTGTCTTCTTTCTATCTTTCACAAATATTTTTCTAGGGAATCCAATAAAATTGAGAGGAAGCTTACTACCCAGAAGGCTCCTGGGGCTTCACACATTTACAAACTGATGATGTATTTCTCTTTCTACCCAAGGCATCAGGTTGCTGCCATCCTGAATACACACTCAGGTTAGATATTTTGCTCCCAAGGTTGACAAACCAGCCAAGAAAGGGAAGTAAGGGAGGGTGAGGGATGGAGGGGGCTGGGGTGGGGCAGGGTCGTGAGCCAGCACTGGAGCCAGAGGACAGCCACGGTCGGATGGTCTCCTTTCAACAATGAGGACCGCCACGTGCACGGGGACACGCCACCTGGAGACTCAGTGGCCAGCTGGAAGCAGAGCTCAGGGCCCCCGAGCCCCATCCTCTGCTGCTCTTTCACCCCACACGTTGAAGACCCCGGAATCCACCACCCAAATAACCTGAGCCTGATTTCAGGACTTGCGTGGATCTCCCTCCCCTGGGTCCGTTCCACAGGATGGACTGTGTCCCAGGTCCACACACCCAGGCCCTAGGGGGACCCTTGAGAGGGGAGTGACCAAGCAGGGAGATGCAGGCTGGGAGTTCACAGTGGGGGACGGAGGTGGGGTGGGAAGTAAAGGGGGGCAGCCCACGCTGGAAGCCAGCGCCACGCGTGTCCCCTGGTCTGGTGTGGCGTCCGCGGCGGGTGGGCCTCCGTTCATACCCTTGCCCAGTTCCCATCAGTGTCAGAGGAGGGGCCTACTCTCTGGTCTGCCCCCTCCCCAGCCCCCGACACAGGGTGTGAGCTTGGTTTCCCTTCTCACAGGGGCTGCCACTGGGAACTGGCCAAGAGGGGAAGCTGCTGCCAGCTATCTCCTGTCAAGGAGGAGCTGATCTAGTGTTTTAATATTTACGACCTGGAGGAGGGGTCTCCCGAGATTCAACTGAATCAAAGGGCCCGGAACGAGCCATGACCCCAGCGGCAGCAGTAGCTCGAGCAGAGCTGTGGAGCCAGGTTTCCAAATCCTGCCTTCCTCCCTTACTAGTGTATGACCTTGGATAATCTCTCCAGGTCTCAGGTTCATCATCTGCAAAACGAGGATAATAGTAACACCTCCTTAATCGGCTTGATATGGCCTCTCAGAGACAGAGAAGTAGGGGCAGGAGAGAAGGTGAACAAGTCACATGAAGGGGTCTGAGGGGCAGATGCAACTTCTCTGGACAGGCCAAGAGGCAGGACAAGCTGAGAGACGCAAGAGGGGAGAGGAGGCAAAGGAGGGTTATCACGTTAGCAGGAGGCGCTGGGAAGCAGGATGACAGGACGGGTAGTTTATGTAGGAAGGAGGGGCAGACACCGAAAGCATGAGAAAGGTAGTGTAAGTCAGTCCTGCAAGGGTATATACTCCACGCACACACGTGCACACACCCAGAAACACATGCACATGCCCACACGCCCACACACTGGGGGGACGAGTCTAGCTGAAATTGCTTTGCGGATTTCTATCAGTGGGTTCAACGCCTTCAGAATACTTGGACAGGCATCCCAGGCCTGCTGTCGGCCGCGGGTCCCGCTAGGAGAGAGGGCCGTGTCTAACCCAGGGTAATCCCACCCGGCACCCCAGCATGCAGCCTGGTGCCCGGGGCACCGTGCACACTCGGTGGGTGTCATCTGTTGAAGGGAACTGAACATCGTCCTGTCTCCTGTGTTCTTCCCATGTCCTGAATTCGCACTGCTGCCACACACACCCAACTGTTCTCTCCAAAGCAGAGAAGAGTGACAGCTTGGCACGATTTTCTACAAAAGAACTCTTTGCTCACTTGAACGCTGTTACTGTGCTAAACCTTAGTTTCCCACAGTGACAGCTTTTTTCTCTCCCCTTTCTCACTCCGCTGGAACGTCAGCCAGAATAGGTGCCATTCTCCTCTAGTCAAATAAAGGCCTGGCAGCTTCTCCCTGGGCCAGGCTATTGGGTGGCCCCTCCCTGAGATCCAGAGATCCCATGGCTCCCCCCGCCACCTTCCTTATGCAGCCAAAGACATTAAGTACCAGAAAAACCCCTACTTTGCTAGAAACAGATGAGGCAAACTTCTGTCTCAGGGAAAGGGGGATGGTAACATTTTGGCTGTTTGCGATCCCCCATGAGCAGGGCCCACACATAGAGCCAGAAGAGAGGGATGTGCGTTATCTACTCACACATTCTACAAAATGCCACTATCAAGTGGTATCATTCTCAACCAGGCTGCCACACCTAAAGCAAAACTGACACCTCTATTTCCTTCCCCTTTTCCTGTCTGACTCAGGCAGCACCCTTCCGTGTCTTGCTGGAGCAGAGATTATTTTTGGAAAAACTCTCAGCAAGCTGGAGGCTGGTGGTGCAACGCCTCAAATGCCAGGCTGAGAGTGTGGGTTTTTGTGGTAGACAATGAGGAGCCATTGAAGGCTGTATGGAGATGGGGAACAATGGTTTGGTGATCACATGTTACTGGAGGCTGTGGCCATAATCTAACACAGTGGTTCCCAAGCAGGGTGGTTTTGTCCCCCGGGGGCATTTGGTAAAGCCTGGAGACAGCTTTGACTGGCATGACTGGTATGTATGGGGCGCTCCTGGCATCCGGTGGGCAGAGACCAGGGATGCTGCTGGACAGCCTACAGGAGACAGGATGGTCCCTGCCACAAAGAGTGATCCAGCCCCAAATGTCAATAGTGCCGAGGTGGAGGGCCGCTGATCTGGCATGAAGAGGTGAACGTTGGGGCCAAGAGCAGCTATTCCGAGGGGAGAAGGGATGGGATTTGCAGGAACGGGGGATGTGGGAGAAAGAGGAGCCATGGAAGATGGACAGAACTACAACCATCTGGAGAGAATTAGTGGGATGGTGAGATGGCCGGGGAGCCTGACAGGTGCTTGGGGCCATCTGTTGGCTTGAGTTTCAGAGGCGTTTGTTGTGGCTGTGGACTCACTAGATCACCCCGTGTTTGAGAGGGAGAGTCCGGCAGGGATGTCTAAGTGTAAACCCGCCATCCTGGAGCCATCTCCTGGGCGCTCACAGCCTCATACCCCTGAGGATAAAAGTCAATCTCCTCAGCTGGGAAAAGAGGCCATGACGTGCCTCTTCCCTCCTCTCCAGTCTTACCTTTGCTGCTCCCTCACCATTCTACCCCTCTGACCACAATCTCCCTGCAGCCTTTCAAAGGCATCCTGGCTCCCAGCCCCGGGCCTTGGTACATGCTGGATTTGCCCACCTGCCCTTTCTTTCCTTCGTGACCTGGCCTATTTCTACTCATCTCTCAGGATACAGCTCATTTTCAGGTCCTCTGGGAAGACTTCCCCAATCCTTGTGTAGAAGTTGGATATCATCTCTCTGCACTTCTATAGCACCGTGGACCAAACTCTCTCCAGGACAGAGATTATATCAAAATGGCTGCTGACTTGCTTCTTTTTGCGTTAGATCCCTCGAGGGGCCATGGTGGCCTGCAACCTAGCCTTTCACCTGTGCATCTCCACAGTCAGCAGAGAACATAGACATTCGTTGAGTGGATGAATGAATAAATGAATGGATTCATGGATGGATGAAGATACAGAGTTTGTGAATCAAGAAAACAGAGGAGGTTGCCAAAGCTGGAAGCATGGATAAAATCTCCAAGGAACCAGTTACAGAGAAAAGAACAGTGAATTGAGAACTTGGGTGATTACTCACCATAGGGTATGAGAGTGGAGAGAGGAGGCAGCCAAAAAAAAGAAAAAAGGGGTGGAAAGAACAGGAATGCAGGACAGTCAGGATCATGCAGTGTCTCCAGAGCCAGGAGGGAAGTTATAAGATGGATGTGCTTTCATGCATCCAGCGGGCCAAGTGTTACAGAGGTTGAGACAGGCTGTGAATTTGTCAGTGACTTTTGAAAAGAGCTCTGTCCTCAGAGGGGAGCACACTGACCCACAGCGTTGATGAAACAGCTACAGCACAAGGAAACCTCTCTGAGAAGGGGCGACAATGGTCCCTCCAGACCTGGGGGAAGCAGGAGACAGCAGAGGTGGAGCCACAGGCCTGCTGAGGGCAGAAAGGGGATGATCGACGGCCCTGCCCAGAGATGGGGGCGGTGGATGGTGGGGAAGGCTGTAGCACATCTGTGGTGACTGTCTGGAAGTCAGGGTTAACTCAGGGGGGAGACTCACAGAGCAGGCATTTCACCTGGAGACAGTGTCACCCAGCAGGATGCTTTTCTGTCTGCATCTCATATTTTCGAGGTAGCTGTGCTATCCACCCTGCCTGATCGAGCCCACATTTACTGCCAGCAGCTTGGACACCAATGACATCCTCATTAAACTCCTGCTAATTTAATGGTTAATTCCTATAGGCGCTAAGTTGCCTGGTGAGGCGTCTTTCAGAGGAAGTCTGTGCATTTGGAAACCAAGCGGAGTGAACCCAGTCCCAGAGTGAGGGGGATCGTGCTTCTCTTGCTCTGCTGTTGAGCTCCGGGTATAACTAGACACCTGATTCATGTAAAAGCAGGAAATAGAGGCCAAGTCCATTCACATGTTCAAGTATCCCCAGCCAGTTACTTTACCTGGGACTTTGCTTCCCTGTCTTCAATCTTGACACAGGGGCTTAACTTGAGGTTGGAGATCTCTTGGTCTTTCTGCTTTTGAGACTCGAGGCACTTCTGCCTCTGTCGGATGCTGCCCTTCTGGATGGAGGACTCCTTGGGTACTCTAGAGGAAAGCCACGGGAGGGATGAGAATCCACTACTCTTTGGATTAGTAGTAACACCAGCAGTTGGAGAGGTCGGGCAGTGTTTGGAGAATGGCAGGGGCATTTTGTCCCGGCTGTGTTACAATGACTTGCACTGCTCGGGGCCTGGGGATGGGGGAGGTGCCACTAGGAGCAAGGCAACAGGGAACAACCCAGGAGACTGGAGCCTGGAATGGAATCAGTGAGTCCATGCCCTGAGGTCACACCCCGGAGTTCAAACCCCAGCAGTTGAGAAATACTGCTACAGCTGACCTCAATTCCTCATGCTACTGATGAATAGAATTCTCTTTCTGGTTTCAGGGATAAGCAGAGCCAAATGGCCTTCTCAGACCTCCATATACTTAAAAACCCTCATCCAGATGGCCACAGGTGGTCCCTTCTCCAGACTGAGTCAGCGGAGGGTCTCCCTCTGCAGCTAGCAAAGGCTCAGACCACAGGGCGGATACCTGAGTTCTGGATAGACGTTCTCCAGGTACCACTTGAAGCTCCGGCACTGCAGGTTCTTCCTCAGGTTCAATCTGCTCTCAATGCTGGGGGCGAAGGGGGAGGGCAGACACAGAGACAAAATACAGCTGTGTCAGAGACAGGTAGCAGCAACATGGACCCAGGAGGTACCAGCCCTCCAGGCTGGGAGGCGTACAGCACAACCCGTGCCCATGCTCTGCACCCACGTCTCCCTGGAGGGTGCTGGAGAAAATAACCGAAAGAGATTTTGAGAGCTCCAGACAGAGCTATGGAAACACTTAGCAATATCTCACAGTGGAGCGGTAATGACACCAAAGATTTGTGCTTTACCTGAAAACAGAATTTGGGGGTGTTTTTACTTTTCATTAAAAACAAGGCTATGAGAACATTCGGCGTGTTGTTAATAATTCACCTCCAGGGCTCTGTGTCTACTTACAAATCTCTCTTTGGATTCTGCTGTTGAACTGCCATCCCCCCGATGCCCTGCCTCAACCAGCCCAGCCTCAAAGAATCCTCTTTGTTAGCTGGTTCTGGGCTTTGGTCATGTATTTGTTCATCACGTATTTCCTGAGTACCTAGTATGCGCCAGGCATTGTGCCCAATGTGGGACGTGATGGTGGACTTTCGAGCGAGAGAGACAGGTAATGAACCGGGTGGTCACAGCCCTATGTGGATGTGGGGTGGGAGCACCTCAGAGGTGGCCCCATGCCTGTCGGGCCAGTGGTGGTCGAGTGGTAATGTGGAAGCTGGTATCTGGAAGGAAAGTGGACGTTGTCCAGACAAACCAGAAAGTGGGTGAGGTGGGGGCCCCTGGTAGTGCCAGGGGAATAGCAAAGAGAGATTAGTGCACGTGGAGAGGGAAGGGGTCTGTTGACAGGAACAGCGGTGCAGGTTAGAATATGTGTGTGTGAACGGATGTATGTGGGGGGATGGGAGAGGGGAGGTGGGTGGGAGGAGATGAAGATGCAGACCATAAAAGGTCCTGTGAAATACTGTGGAGGAGCTTAGACTTCATTTTCAGGGCAATGGGATGCCATGGATGGGTTCTAAGCAGAGAACGATGTGGCGGTGTTAGCCCTTTAAGAGCATCTTACTGATGGTGAATGCATCTGATGTGCAAAGCTGGGAGAGCAGTTAGGAGGCAGCAGAAGAAACCCAGGCGCCGCTCATGATTGCTGGCAGGGAAGTGGGGGTGGGAACGGAGAGAAGGGCCAGGTTTAATTCTCTCCACTGCACCACCAGCACCCACCCGAGTTCCATGTACACCTTGTCTCTCCTGTGTGACCACACAGAACTGGCCCTGCTCTCTCCAGCCTTGCCTCCTTCCACCCCAAGGACTGGACCGGGCGCCCTCACGGCACTGGAACTTCTTAAACAGCACTAACCACCATTCCTCACCAGACTCCAAGCAACATGAGGGCAGGAATGACATTGTTTGAATAGGGCTAAATGTTCAGTATTTGCAAGAACCCAGATGTTCAGTGCATGAGTGAGGCAGGATCTCTGGGACTTGGTGATTGCCTAGGTGTGGGAGGAAAAGTCAAGGTTGACACTCATTTCTGGTTTGGCAACAGGATGCAAGGAAGAGCGTTCACTGAGAAGGGGAATATGGGGTAAGGAGCAAGTTTAGGAGCGAAGAGGAGGAGTTCAGTTAGGACCTGTCGAGTTGGAGGAGCCTGGGAGGCATCTGGGCAGAGATGTCCAGTTGCTACTCAGACATAAGGGATGGAGCTCAGAGGAAAGGTGCAAGACAGAGATGGAAACATGAGTATCGGCAGCACAGTGGTGGTTGATGCCAGGGAAAATGTGGAGTAAGAGGGCTTATGACAGATCCTCAGGGAACGCCAACACATAAGGGTGGGGAGAGGAGCCTGAGCCTGCAGAGGGGGCTGAGAGGGTGCGGCCTGCACCGCAGGACAAGAGCCAAGACTGCAGTTCTGGAAACCGAGATCAGAAGTGCGCCTGAAGCGGGCTGGGTGGGAGAAGTCTCATACCAATGGGGTAACATAGAGAAAGGTAAGGGGTCCCAGGGAGTCATGGGTGGGCCAGGTGGGAGTGATCGCAGGGGGTGGGGGCACGGCCTCAGGTCACAGTCAGGAGAAGGCGGGGGGGGGGGGGGGAGCCGCAGACAGCGATGCAGGCAGCTCTTTCATGAAGCTTGGCTCTGAGCGAGCAGAAGACCGGGTGTAGGTGATGAGCAAAGCTGGACTGAGGGAGAGTTCTTACAGTTTTCTTTCCTTCTCTTCCTTTTTTGTTTTTAAAAACTATGTAAGATGCTGAATAAATTTAAATGCCAATGGGGACCATGCAATAGAGAAGAGAGATGGGTGATCAGGGAGAGTGAAGGCACACAGAGGGCAAAGTCCCCTAGAACAGGGGCTCCCACACTGTCTGCGCATTAGAGTCACCTGATGGTGGGGGGGGGGTGGTTCTTTTACAAATTCTACAGCCCAGGCCACAGCCCAGAGGAAATCCACTCTCTGGGGGTGGAGTGGAGGCAGCAGAGTTTTTGAAGCTCCCCAGGTGACTGCGCTGTACAGACAGTTTGGCAACCATCACCCTGAAACCTCGCTCCTTGAGTTGAGGTCCTCAGACCAGCAGCACGGCACCACCTGGGGCTTACAGAACTGCAGAACTACCGAACCAAAATCCACACTTTAACAAGATCCCCGGGATATCTGTGTGCACATTAAAGTGTGAGAACCGACAGGCAGGAGGAGATGAATCCAGGCAGTGGGACCTCGATAAATGATGATTTATGAATGAATGCAGGGGGGAAGAGTGTGTCCGGAGAACAGGAGGCACACCTTATCCTTCAAGATGAAAGAGACAGAAGGATGGTGCAGATACAGGTTCGTCTGTCTTGGGAACTTGGTGCTATTTCATCTACAAAACAGAGGTGTCATCCTCTCTGAGTGAAAGGAGTGGGGTGGACTCAGCAGCTGGGGAGAGTGGAAAAGGTACAAATGGAGATTGAGGGAGAACGCTGGCCAGGTAAGGTGGCAGGATCAAGAGGTCCACCAAGGGCCCCCCTGAGCCTGATGGCCACGGAGTGGTAGCAGCACCAGCTGACAGTCCCAGAACTGTTCAGCAGCCTATGAACAGGGGAGGAAAAGGTACAAAGCCAGGTTCATCCAGTGTTAAGAGAACTTCACCAAGGAGGGTTGATAGATGCCCAACAGAGCAAGAGATCTGAGGACAACATCTTTTAAGCATTCTCTTTAAGCAAGAAGGTGGAACCCAAGTTGGAGAGGGGAGAGCAGTGAAGAAAGGAGGGGTGGACCCACATGGCCAATAGACCGGAAGTTGGCTGAGGACTCAATAAACACCGTGGGAGGCTCTGAGTAGGAGACGTGGAGAACAGTGTGGGTTTATGGTTTCAGAAATACAAATCACTTTAGCAGCCTCTGATTTAATCCTCCCGGGCAATGATGGGCTCGACCTATGGAGAGTAGGATGCAAAAATCCCATCTGTCAACAGCCTTAGAATGACTGAGGGACATTAGATGACAAAAGCCACCGGCTGCCCCCCCAAAAGATGAATGATAACATCAATGAAGTTGCCATTTTTCTCTACTCAAATCAACCCTGGGTTGGGGAATGCAACATCACAGAGTTTTGGAATATGACAGGTGTGATTTGAGCCTCCTCCCCCTCCTGTAATGGTGTGATCCAGGGCAAGTACCTGAACCTGTAGAAGACTCAGTCTCCTCATCTGTAAAACAGGGGTAATTATACCCATTTCTCAGTTTGCGGAGGACTAATGGGATATCTCATGTAATGGTATCTGGCCCTTAATTTCTCTCTCTGTCCTCTTCGACCCCCATGAAGCTGGAGCCCGGCTCTAGAGGAGATCTGCATGGTACCGTTCCACCTAGGAAGGCAGAAGATTTAGGCTTGGGCAGCTGAGGACAAGGAGGAAGGAACTCCGACCTGGAGGGACCAGGGCTGCTTAGCCCAGCACCCCACCTTCCTAAAAAGCTGGAAACACCAGTCCACTGCACAAGGCACAGCTCTGCCCACTGAGTAGATGGCCCAGGTTGCCCGGGGGTCATCCCACAAGAGCTGTCCAAGGCCCTGCAGCCGGAACTGGGCAGGAGCAAGAAGGCACATGAAGGGAGAAGAGCCCCAGCCTGGGCCCTGGAGGGGCTTGGGGGCTCGGGAGACCAGCTGAGCACACAGGCCTGTTGGGACCCGCTCTCCTTGGGCCTGTGAGCTGGGGCTCTTGGCTCTTTGCACAAATAAACCAGGAGGGACACTTACTTTCCAAAGGGTCTCTCCAGGGCAAACGGCCGGGAAGCATAATAGTACTGCTTGTATTCATCCATCCACACTTCAGCTGTCCGCTTGGTGTTCCTGGGGAGACAGGGGGTGTCGAAGAGGGTCAGAGAGGACCTGGGACGTGTCCAGGTAAAATATACACAAGCGGCAAGCTGGCAGCGTCATCCCTGTGGGGCCCACCACGGTCCAGTAACATTACTCTCCCCACAGTGCTGAGCCCAGCCACTACCACCAATCTCCAAAGGGACCTCTACCCCAAGACACACGATTTTAGGAGTCACTACATACTCTTTTCCCAAAAGGCACAGGCCAGAGAAATTACACCAGAAACTGAACTTCTGTCGCCCTCAAAAAAGAAAAAAAATAAGGGAGAAAAGAGCCAGGAGAATCTGGTGCAGCCCTGTGGTGCCGGTACAAGAGGAGCAAGTGCTGACCGCCTCACCTCTGGCCGTCCGCGGGCTCCTGCTCCAGAACTCTCCCCTGCGGCCCGGGGCCCAGCTCTCCAAGGGGAGAGCCCGTCACGCACGGGTTTCCCACAGGCCACGTGATTAGCTTGGTGCAGGTGTAAAGAATTAAGCAATCACGCCATCTCGGTCAAACGTTTGCCAGGACTCTGAAGTTTTTAAAACATCAGCTCTTCGCTCTGAGTTTGACATCCAAGGTCACAGAAAAAGAGACAGAGACAGACACGGAGGATGCCAGTACTCAGCTGTCCAGCAGGCAGGGGCACCAGGAAGAGAGGATGTGGGAAAACCATCAGAAGCCAGGAGCAGGGCTGGGGCAGCACCTGCCAAGGCCCGCGTGCGTGGACTCGGGGTCTCACCGGAAAGGCCATGTCCCTCCAGGTTTCTGGCTCTGTGCGCCACAGAGGCATTCAACAGCGGGGCGCGGCACGCCCTTCAAGCCCGTGAACCTGGAAGGAGTTACGCACACGCAGCCCAGGTCTTGGTGCTCAGAAGGCAGCTAACAGAGCCTTGCCGCCTCCCTTCACTGGCCTAACCACCGGCAAACCGGAAGCTGCCAAGGAGACACTGCCCCACGTTTCCCTCCCCTCCAATGACCCGCTGGGGGCACGCAGATGCCCGCTGGCCAGGGCCCAGTCTCAAACACAAGGAATGTTCTGGAGCCCAAGGCTCTGCCCCCTCACTCCCAGGCTGGCCCCTTTCCCCATCGAGGCCCCACCACTTTCCTGTGCCAGGCGCCCCCAGATCACCTTTCCCTGTAAAAGCCCAGAGCCCAGGCAGCCCCGCCTTTGTTCCTGTCCCTGCTGACTGGGTTCTCACTGCCCCGCCCTGCCCAGCATGGGGTCAACTTTCTCCCTGTTCAAGCCCACGGCGCCTCCACACCTGTCCACACCCACAGCTGTCCATAGTGTGAGAAACCGAGGACGGGAGAGCCCAGACGAGGAGAACAACACCGCAGGGGAAGCAAAACACCAAAGGAGGCGCTTGGTTCCTTCCCCCAAATGGACCAAATGAGAGAAAAAAAGGGCACAGTGGGAATAAATGGGGAGTGAGCTGTCAAGTGACAAGAGACAAGGGGAGGCGAAGCTGGAGGACCAGAAGAACAAAAGGAAAAAGAGGTGTAAGGAATTATTTTTAAAGAAAAGGAGAAAGGTTGAAGAAAAAAATCACGAAAAGCAGAAGGGCGTATGGAAGGAGGGAACAGGAATAGGCAAGTGGGCACCGCTGGGTCACTGAGACCCCGGGATCTTTGTCCTGTCCCCAGGCAGGAGGTGACAAGTCCCAGGAAAGGAGCCCAGGGCCGCAGGGCCTACGCCAGCCTGGCAGCTTCTGTGCACCCTCGAGGTCCTGGAGCAGTCAGGTGGGTTGTATCCACTCATGCCTCCCCATTCCCGAATCTTCCCAAGGGCCTTTCCCCTGGTGACCCAGCCTGAAGGTGGGAGCAGCGGATCTTCTAGAACTCAGGGGCAAAACGGTCACCCTTCTCCCACCCCAAACAACCCAAGATACCCAGGGCCCTGAGCCCTGCAGGATGGCGCCGCCCAGTGACTTGAAGCCCCCAAGGCTACATGTGGGGGAAGCCAACAGTGGAGAACAGCCTTGGGGCTTCCAGCCTGAAGCTGGACGGGCAGGCCTGACTTCTCCTGCTCAGGCAGCGGCCCAGCGAGCAGGACCCGCAGCCCCTGTCCATCCAGAACACTCAGGCGACCTACCAGAGAACCCAGGGCGGCAGCAACCCATCGCCAGAAAAGCCCTCGGCCGCTGCAGCGCACACTTACTTTATATACGTGTTGGCATTTCCATCTGGGAAGACATACGGGTGCTTCTTCCGGAAGACGTGGCCCACTCGGCTGCAGGGGACGATCTCGAGGCTGCCCCCGCACATCCACACCCTGAAGGAGATTTCTGCAAGACAGCCAGGCCCCCCATCGCTGCTCTGCCTCCTGGGCGGAGGGGACACAGGATGGCAGCGTTGAGACTCCAGGCGCCAGGGAGTCCCAGGTCCCAGGGAGCGGCGAGGGCCGGCTGCACCCAGCCGCTGGCGCGGCGTTTACCCGCGTGCTCCACGGGCCCGGCAACCTCGGTCTCCCGGCCCACAACAAGGGTGGTAACAACTCGCACCTGGGAGGGTGGTTTGAGTTAATAGGGAAACAGTGGCCGGCAGGGAGGAGCACACAACAATCACGCCCTGTTCCCTGCCCTCATGGAGGCCTCTGGATCACACTCAGGGGCCTGCACGGCGGGGGCCACTGCTGTGAGGCTTTACTCTGGAAAGAGAAGCCTGGGGGCTACGAGAGAGCTGCTTTTGAGCACGTGGAAGATGGATTAGACGAGCTCATATGATCCCAGAGGGTTAGAGCCAGGACCCAGGAGAAAGACTTTCCATTAGAGACTATGGGAGAATTTTCTGATGGTCAAGGTCCAGATAGAAGGGGCTGTCATGGAGTAAGTGAGTGTGTTTGCCGCTCTGACAGGCCAGCAAGCCACATGGCCTGGAGGCGACAGAGAGGACCAGTTCCCAGGAGGCACCTGGACAAGGTGTCCAGGCCAGAGCCTCCCAATACTGAGACGGCAATGCTACCCGCTGCAAGGGCCCCTCAATCTTAGCCCGGAGGAGGAAGTCTGAGCCGTAGTCGAGAGCTGGGAGCAGCCATAGAAAGTGCTGGAAGCCTCGAAGCTCTTGTTGGAGGTGCTCCCCTGGGTGGGAATTTGCACACAAACCCCTTTTTCCCTGTTGGCTGCTGCTGCAGGGACGTCCGGGAGGTGGGAGGGGTGGAGTTAGCAGAGGCACTGGGACTAGGCTGGCGGGTGCATTTCTCCCTCGGGGCTGCTTCCTGCAGGCTTGGAGCAGTGGTTCTACCCCAGAAGGAGGCAGCGGAATTCAGCGGTGGTGGGGGAGTATCTCTCATCACTGCCCTGGTTTGGAATTGCTGAACACTGTGAGGGGGTTTTATTATCACTTTTAACTCCTCTACAGATGGTGCCTCCCCTTACTGACTGCACCCAGGGCAGCCTCCTCGCTGCACCCCACTGGCTTCCCACCTGAAATGCTTGCCTGGCCCATGCTTCTGCAGTCAAGCTCAAGCAAGAGGATGGCTCAGGAAAATCCCGTGCCCGTGGGCAACTGCTCCTGGAAGCGGCCCGGGTGTCCACGAGCAGGAAATGAGGATGCGGGTATTCCAGTGCTGTCCCACCATGTACGACGTGCCCCGCACCCTCCAGCACCTTGGGCCCCACTTCCCTGGGTTTCTTCACCACAGGGTCCTCTCCTTTATCCTCTGTCCCTCCCATGTCCTGCTCTCCTTCTCCCTTCTTTCCAACTCTCCAAGCAAGTGCTTGGACACAAATTCTTCATCCTGAGCCTCACCTGCTCTCATACTCACCTGTCCTCAGTCACCCTTTACCTGTCCCCTCCTGCCTCCTGCCCTGTGTCCCTGGAAAAGTTGCAGGCCAGGCTGCCTTGACACCTGTCGCCCCCTGCCCAGGTACCCTCCCAGACAGGCTACAGCTCATTTCCAGCAAGCTCGGATTTCCCTCAGAGTGGGGGCAACGTGGACACCAGGATGAAGAAAGGACGTCTCAAGATTGCTGTCAAATGATGGCAAGAACACAGGGTCGGGGAGAGATGGGAAGAACTCGGCTTTGGGGTCAGTGGCCCCAAGTCTGCAGTAACCCACTAGCCGTGTCCCTGGGAAACCTGCTTGACCTCGCTGAGGCCGGGTTTCCTCACACGTAAAATGAAGATCATAAAAGTACTCCACAGGATTGCCGTTGACATCAAATGAAATGGAATTTCAAGAATGACTGTGAAAACTCTTACGTGTGCTGGAAAGCTCAGTAACAGTTACAAGACATTCCTCTGCAGGCCGTCTCTTTAAGACGTGGACGCCAATGGCATCGCCCACCTGTGCCCACTTCCAACTTCCTAGATGATTTACAGCTTCCTGCTTCTGCCACAGGAGGCAGTTGAAATCTGTGATACTTAACACCTGAGATTTTGTCTCTCCATAGAAATCCACGATACACGGCGCCCTGGTGTTTGCCTGGTTGGAATCGTGGGCACCGGCCTGGCGTTTGCGGGGGATGATGAGTGAGCTTAGCTGACGGCCAGCACCCAGCTCTCCACCCTGCAGAGATGCACGAAGGGGCGGAGGGCTCGGTGCAGGGAATTGTGATGGAACACGTGTGAATTGAGCCTCCAGGGCTAAGGTCTACTGGGCTCCAATCAGCTCCTCTCCAGGATCGTAAAACAGGGTTTCCAGTTCCCTAAAAGGAAAACCCTCTCATCCCTCAAAACCGGAGATGGAGGCCTCGCTTACTGGATATAACCTACCAATTCTGTGCCAGCTTTCTTCCAAAAATATGCATACGTTTCAGCTATGGTCTCTTCCTTACATGTATTCAAATGAGACATACGTCCCTCCTCATTTGCAAAGCAAATCCCTCCAACCTGTGCCTCAGTCCCACCCCCACCCCCCCGCCCCTGAAACCTGTTCCTCTCCCTGTGCTTCCTTCACCCAGCATTCTGCTTCTCTCTGAATCTATTGGCCCCCCTCCTCTGCCACCATCACGCACAGACCCCACCTCAGAAAGTACCGTTTCCCTCTCCACCTTCCTTTTGGGCTTCTGGCATTCTCCACCCCAAGGCTCTGTCTCTGAGTGCCTTGCTGACACTGCTTCCTCATCTGACCCCAACATTCACTTGATGCTGAGGACTCAGCCCTATCCCACCAGCCCAGCTCTACTGCGGGCTCCAGCACTGACCTCCGGGGCTGCCTGACGCTCTGTCGAGGTGCACTGGATGTCCTCAGATGTGGTATGTCTTCTACCCCATCAGCATCCTCTAATAGCCCTCTGCAGGCTACCTCCTCTCCTCCGCCTCTAAAACCATCCTTCCTCCTCGTTTTCCTGTGTCTGTGCTTCTTTAAAACATCAGAGTATCTCATTTCTGCATGGGAGGAAAGGACTCTTTCATTTATTCCTGGGCTGGGCTTTGTTTGGTCCTCCCTCAGGCAGTAACTTATTAGTCATCCTAACAACCCCACACACAGTTGTGGATGTTATTTTACGATGCAGAAGCAGTCCTGATAGGACAACTGACAGCAGGTAGCTGGCATCTGAAGCCCACCTCCCCAGCTCCAAAACTCCTGCCCTTGCCCTGACCCCACCTCCCCCAGTGTGAACACACACCATCAGCCAATGCGGCTGTGGACACGAAGATCCTGACTTCAGGGCACTCACAGACGAACCAGAGGCCAATGTATAACCAGCTACCTCATCCAGTCCTTCCTCCAGTCCTGACACCTGCCTGTCTCAGCTCTGCTTCCGGCCAGCTGATGCTGCCCACAGAGGCCGCAGCCTGAGTTGCAGTAAGAGCTTCTCTGCTCTGGAGTCCAGACTGTCGTAACCAAGACGACCTGAGACGCGTGCCTTGCTGTGCCTCGGCCAGAGTCAAGGCAGCCTGGGTGATGAAGCTTGGAGTGTTCAGATCAGTGTAATGACTTCCAGGTGCCACAGTGTGGAGTATTCAAAACCTAGGACATGTCGTTGTCCTACCCTTAACTACACCACTGACGTCAGGATAACAATGTGTATCCTCCCAGGACTGCAAGCCAGGTCCGGTGATTCACAGATTTGTGCTGAAGCCTCTGGGAAAGGCTTGTGATCCCGAGGTCCAAGCAGTGGGGCCTTAGACCGAGGTGTAAAGCAGTGGGCCTTCCAGGTATAGCCCAGACCCTCCACTTGCCATGTCGGCAGTTCCTGCAAAGTCATCACTTTCTTAAGTGAAGGAGCAAAAAGATGATGTAGGGAGCTTGTGGGGAGCTCTCACTGAGTCAGCACCCGCATAATCTCCCTGGTGATGAATGTCACGCAGCCCCAAATCTGCTCGGAATTCCAGGCAGGGAGATGTGTAATTATTCCATCCTCACTGGGGGCACTGTTGCCTTCTTCTTTTCTTTAAACTTCAGATTAATATTTGGGAATAAACCGCCCTCCCCCAGCCTCTGTTCTCAGCTCTTCTCAGCTCTTTCCTTCTATCTCCTCACCAACTCATCCGTAGTTTTGCCAGCGCTCATAAGCCCCCAACCCTTAACCAGAGCCAGCGTCTACCTGACGAGCCGTGATGGGGGACAGGAATTCAGGGGAAAGGGGACAGCTTCCTCCCCAGGAACCGTATCACAGCTATTCCTCCTTGGCCATATAGGTCAAGTTGGAATCTCCTCTGATAGCCTGGTTTCTAGACAAAGGCAAAGGGAGCGTTCGACATGGGCTCCCCTGAAGGCAGTGGGCCTGTGTTAAATGGCACCTCATGGACTGTATACAGACACATATTGTCTACACGGCATTATCCACTCTCCCTCTGGCCGAGTTGAAATCCAGTGAGGACAAAGGGATTGGAGTGGAGAGTGGTGAACAGTAAGAGACAGCCACTCAGTCCACACAGATAAATGTGGTGACAGGGACCTTTCCTTTCAAGAATCTTTACGTTCTCAGGGCCACCTGGGCTAGAAAGCTCTGTTATTATTTTTTAATGAGTACACGGACTCGAGTAGAGGCAATCTTACTGGGCCACAAAGGATAACCTTGAACCTATTAGCAAAATTATGCTTTGCACCATCCGGGACAATCAAGGTTGCATCCAGGTCCCTGACTTCTGAACAAGCAGTAACCACAGGCCCACCCTGGTCACCATGGGCTGTCCAGCTGCGAACGTCACGGCGGCACCCTTTACCTCTCCACAGTCCCTCTGGAAAAGGATGGCCTTGAGGGACCGCACCTGGGCCTGGGGCTTAGCAAGCAGCCCCACCTGCAGGGGGAAAGATGACTTTTCATCAGACTTGGATGCTCTTCCCAGATGAGGCCACTTCTCTCATCTTGAGCCCCTGAGCCTGGAAAGGGTGAGGCCGAAAGAGAAAGCGAGAGGGACCCACTGTTCCCGTGGGCGTGACACAGCACTCCTCTGACAAACCTGCTCGCCCTCAGCCTGAAGGCGAGGCAAGGCCACTGCTCGGGGCCTCATTTGTCTTCACAGTGGCCCTGGGAGCGTGTTTCTACTGCTGCCGAAACAAATTACCACACCAACCTAGCGTGGGTTTGTTTGGGCCCTCTGCTGAGGGTCTCTCCAGGCCGCGATCAAGATGTCAGCAGGATCAGGTTCCTTTCTGGGGGCTCTGAAGCTTTCGAGTTGATTCAGGTTGTTTGCAGAAGCCAGTTCCTCGCGGTTGCAGGGCTGTGGTTCCCTTCTCCTCGCTGGCTGTAGGTCAGGGGCCCCTGCTACATCCACGTTGCCAGGGGCCCCTGCTACATCCACGTTGCCCCTCTCTCTTCACACCAGTGGCAGCCAGGCCAGTTCCTCCCAGGCTGCGAACCTCTCTGACTGCTTCCGCTACATCTCCTCTGACTCCAGCCAGAGAAAGTTCTCTGCTGCAAAGGACCCACGTGATTGGACTGGGCCCACCTGGACACTCCAGGCTACTCGCCCAACTTCAGATTCAGGAGCCTTAACACATCTGCAAACTCCCTTTTGCTGTGTAAGGTAACCTCCTGACAGGTTCTAAGTGAGGAGATGCTCTCCGTGACCAAACTTTACTCGGGCTTGCCCTCTCTCTGACTAGGCGTGAACTGTTGTTCCCTACCCTCGTCAGGCCTGTGTCCCGTTTTAGCAAGAATCCTGCTAAGCCGGTTTAGAGAATCCATCCCCCCAGGCTGCCCCGGCCCCCATATCTGATTACCCTGGTAAGAAACCTTAGGTCAGTGTAGCAGAATTCCCCCCACTTTGTTTTAAAATTAAACTTTTAATGTTGAGATGATTGTACATTCACAAACAATTATAAGAAATAAAATAGAGACCCTGTGTACCCTTCATGGTTTTCTCTAATGGTACTGTCTTGCAAAATTATAGTACATGAATTTAACAAAGATATTCACATTGATACAATCCATCAATCATATTCAGGTTTCCAAGTTTCATGTACATGAAATTGTGTGTGGGCATGTGTGTATTTACCTCATGCAATTTTATCACATGCATATGTCCATGTATTCACCAGTAAAGACACAGAAGAGTTTCATTACCACAAAGATCCCTCATGCTACCCTTTTAATCACACCACCTCTCTCCTCTCCTGTCAACCTCACCTTTAACCCATGTTAACCATTACTATTTCCTTCATAATGTTGTCACTTCAAGAATATTATCCCCTCCCACTTTTGATGTTCCCTCTTAGTAATTTCCATCCACCACCCCCCACCCCACTCCTTGGATCCAAATCCCCACCTGTTCTTGTTGTATTTGGAGCTGAGTCCCATACCCCCCAGCCCTGCCATTGCGATAGCCTTGACACCCATTGTGAGAGTCCTGAATAAAGTCTTTCTTACCATTTTAACAAGTGTCAGAATAATTTTTTCTCTAACCCGGGGATTAGGGCGGGGATGTATTTTGGCGGAGGCCCTTCCCCTACCATGGGGATCACTGTCTCCACTTTAAAGACTTAGAAACAGTGAGGTAAAGCAACTTTCCCAAGGACACACAGCTAGTGATGACTGCAGGATTCAAATGTAGGCCTGTCCGATTCCACAGCCCATGTTGACACACAGGAGTGTGCCGGCCAAACCTGACACAGCCTGATGTCCTTGACTGTGTTCTGGGGATGGGGGAGCTGGTGGTGGCAGCTTCTCTCTGGGACCCTCATCTCTCTCCTCAGCGCTGTCTTTTGTATCTGCTATGCTTTAGAAATCCCCCATTTTAAATCCAGAAATCCCATACTCTCCCTTCATATATGTGCCAAGGCCTCCATTTTGGAAAGGCACACCTCCTACCCCACCACTTACACACACACACACACACACACACACACACGCACGCACACTTTTACTGGGCAACAGGTTCCTTTCACCTCTAAAGACCAAAAGCTAAAGTGAGTAGATGTATTAGATATTTTCCATGTATCCTGTGTTATGAAAATTGGAGTTTAAACATCCAATTTTAATGCAAAGCAACTTCTGAAAAATAAAAGGCTAAAAGGCACATTTCCCTAAAGCCTGTTGCTATGCTGAACTGCAGATGTAATTATCAACACTTCAGCTCCTCTTAGAAACGCTTTG
Source organism: Balaenoptera ricei (assembly GCF_028023285.1). Lineage (NCBI taxonomy): Eukaryota > Metazoa > Chordata > Mammalia > Artiodactyla > Balaenopteridae > Balaenoptera > Balaenoptera ricei. The sequence continues at coordinate 78,181,121 of NC_082651.1, read as the reverse complement.
TGCGAATGATTGCACCAGGGTCGGGCTGCTCGAGTGCATAGCGGGGGTTGGCTTTCAAGTGGCCGCTTGGGGCCGCTCCCAGCAGATGAAAGTGAGATGGGCGGGCCAGGCAGCGTGCCACTGAGGATGGTCCCGGTCACCCTGGCCAGAGCCTTGTCCGGTGATCTCATGGACTTCTGTGCTGTGAAATCAAGTCAGTGCAACAAAGGCAAATACGTCTGGAACACACAGAAATCCCATGTCTTGGGAAAGGAAAGACATCTTTACCTGCCATTGTTATTCTCCACAGGCTCTGTTTAATGCATGGAGACTGATTTTAAATGGAGCCTCAGAGCTGTGTACAGGTGGTCCTTCCCACCCTGAACCCCCTTCCTGGTCAGTCTCCCGCTTTGAACACACATTCAGCAAGCAGTTTCCACCGCTCCAGGCATCGAGGTCGAGAAGTTGGATGAGTGTTCTTGTAGGTGGAGGGTGGAGGGCACAGAAGAAAAAACAGACAAATACAAGAGAGGGCCCAGTACCAGAGTGGAGAGGAGAGCAGGGTGCTGAGGGCAGTGGGCAGAGGGTGGGCAGGGAGGGTGTCCTAGTCCTGGGGGAGGCCCGGCAGCCCCAGAGCGGTGATCTGTGGCCATTTGGCACTTGGTGGAGGATGGAGGCTGGGTCTCTGTAGACGGCTGGGCAGCGCAGGAGGGTCTGTCAGTGCCTCTGGACTGAAGGCTGGGGAGGTGGGCAAGGTCAAGGAATGGTGTGGGCCTTGTCTTTAGGACAAGAAGGGGCCACAGGGGGTGCCAGACCCGGGAGGGTGGGAGAGATTGGCATTTCCAAGAGCACTTTGGCGGGAGTGTGTGGGGATGGCTTTGAGGAGAGCAGACTGGAGGTGGAGGATCCTTTAGGAGAGTGAGAGGGGGATGGACATGAGTGATGCTGAGGGGAGAGGATCTTCAGGACTTGGAAGCAAGGGGCCCTCTTGCCACACACTGGAGCTGGGATTTTTTACTCTGACATGCACATTCCTTTACCCCTCTTCACCATCTGTCCTTTGCAGGTGGACAAATGGGACCTCATCAGACTTATAAGCTTTTGCACAGCAAAGGAAACCATAATAAAATGAAAAGACAACCTATGGACTGGGAGAAATATTTGCAAACGATGCGACTGACAAGGGCTTAATTTCCAAAATATACAAAAAGCTCATACAGCTCAATATCAAAAAAACCCCAAACAACTCAATCAAAAAAGGGGCAGAAGACCTAAATAGACATTTCTCCAAAGAAGACATACAGATGGCCAACAGGCACATGAAAAGATGCTCAACATCACTGATTATTAGAGAAATGCAAATCAAAACTACAATGAGGTACCACCTCACACTGGTCAGAATGGCCATCATCAAAAAGTCTACAAATAATAAATGCTGGAGAGGGTGTGGAGAAAGGGAACCCTCCTACACTGCTGGTGGGATTGTAAGTTGGTGCAGCCACTGTGGAGAACAGTACGGAGACTTCTTAAAAAACTAAAAATACAACTACCACATGACCCAGCAATCCAATTCCTGGGCATATAACTGAAAAAGACAAAAACTCTAATTCAAAAAGATACATGCACCCCAATGTTCATAGCAGCACTATTCACAATATCCAAGACATGGAAACAACCTAAATGTCCATCAACAGATGAATGGATAAAGATGTGGTATATATATACAATGCAATATTACTCAGCCATAAAAAAGAATGAAATAATGCCATTTGCAGCAACATGAATGGACCTAGAGATTATCATACTAGGTGAAGTAAGTCAGACAGAGAAAGACAAATATCATATGATATCACTTATTTGTGGAATCTAAAAAACATATATAAATGAACTCATTTACGAAACAGAAATTGATTCACTGACATAGAAAACAAACTTATGGTTACCAAAGAGGAAAGCGGAGGGTGGGGGAGGGATAAATTAGGAGTTTGGGATTAACATCTACACACTACTTTATATGAAATAGATAACCAACAAGGACCTACTGTCTAGCACAGGGAACTATATTCAATATCTTGTAATAACCTAGAATGGAAAAGAATCTGAAAAAGAATATGTATGTATATGTATAACTGAACCACTTTGCTGTACACCTGAAACTAACGCAGCATTGTAAATCAACTATACTTCCATTAAAAAAAAAAAAGCACTGCATGTTCTGGCATGTAAAATGCTAAAAAAAAAATCCAGAAATGACTTTTAAAATGCTGGGAGCTGGCTATAGTATGATGGAATGTTGGAATTGGAGAAAACAGTGTTTCCTGTGATAGCTGTCTGCAATGCTTTTTTTGTGATTTAAAAACTTTTGTGATGGATTGTAAAATGTCTCTCCCACACCTCTCCCGAAGCCCCTCCCTACTTCCCTGGTCCAGTCAGCACTTGGTGACGCCAAACCACTGGGAAACCAACAAGAGGAGATCACCCTGGATGTGAGCAGGTGTGCGTCAACATTGCTATAAAGAGCAGGTACTGGTCGGTTGCACCAGAATGTGACATCATTGAAAATAACATGCTGCCTGCATCCACACGTGGCTGCCACGGAAAGGAAGGATCACACATACTTTGTGTGGGTCAAGAGGGCAGAACAAGGCCTGACTGATGGAAGCTGGGCTTCGACTTAGAAGAATTTTCTAACAATTCAACACAAAAATTCTCAACAACAGAACTTACCATACTGTGAAGCAGCAAACACATCATCGTAAGTAGCATTCGAGCAGAGATTGGATCACTGCTGTCTATCAAAAGGGCTGCAGAAGCTCTATTTACAATAGCCAGGACAGGGAAGCAACCTAAGTGTCCATCAACAGATGAATGGATAAACAAGATGTGGCGTGGCACATATATACAATGGAATATTACTCAGCCATAAAAAGAAATGAAATTTGAGTTATTTGTAGTGAGGTGGATGGACCTAGATTCTGTCATACAGAGTGAAGTAAGTCAGAAAGAGAAAAACAAATACCGTATGCTAACACATATATACGGAATCTAAGAAAAAAAAAAGGTCATGAAGAACCTAGGGGCAAGATGGGAATAAAGACACAGACCTACGAGAGAATGGACTTGAGGATATGGGGAGGGGGAAGGGTAAGCTGGGACAAAGTGAGAGAGTGGCATGGACATATATACACTACCAAATGTAAAATAGATAGCTGGTGGGAAGTAGCCGCATAGCACAGGGAGATCAGCTCGGTGCTGTGTGACCACCTAGGAGGGGGGATAGGGAGGGTGGGAGGGAGGGAGACGCAAGAGGGAAGAGATATGGGAACATACGTATATGTATAACTGATTCACTTTGTTATAAAGCAGAAACTAACACACAATTGTAAGGCAATTATACTCCAATAAAGATGTTAAAAAAAAAAAAAAGCGCTGCAGAAAGGATTCAATGTACAGGAATAAAGGCTAGAGCACATCAGGAAGAATCATGAGAGGTACTGTGAACGTTAGGACATCTGATGGGCTCTGCCCAGAAGGAGAGCGATCTTGTCCCCATTGAAAACGTCAAAGGTGTACCCAGCTCCAAGTTCTCCCGGGCTGGTGCAGGCAGATCCCCCCTCAAACCCCACCCCAAAGACCCCCATGGCATCCCAGGACTGAGTCCTAGTCAGGGGATTTGGTTTGGTTTGTGGGAACTGGGATTTTCTGCTTTGTTTGCCGAGCTTCCAACCTGGCCCCCACATGGCAGGACACGGACTTTTCTGATAGATTTCTCTACACTGCCCAGTTTAGGAGAACAGATGCTGTGGGTCAGGCCAAGAGCCATAAATTTCCAGGAAATAACTCTTAATGACTGAGGAAGAAAGCCATAACGCATCCTGGAGACAGGGACAGGAGAAAACAGGGGCAGAGGACAATGCACGGGATTACCGCTAAATGCCAGGACGAGCCCCATGGATCCTTCTCCTGGCCTGCGCCACTGCTCGGGGAGCCCGTGCCAAACACGCTCCCCGGTACCCAGAAAGGGGAAGGGGCCCTGACACTCCGGACTCTTCTTCTTCCTCTCTTGCGGTTTATTTTTTTAACATCTTTATTGGAGTATAATTGCTTTACAATGGTTCTCCTGCGGTTTATTCAACAAATAGTTACTGAAGCCTCCTTTGTGGCAGGCACCATACTGGGCAAGGGAGATGGCCACGAACAAACAGACCAAATCCCTGCCTGGTGCAGCTTACGTGCTGGTCATCTCTTAGGTCTCACCTGCTGGAGGGAAGAAATGGCAACTAACGTGTACGGTGTCCACATGGTGCCCAGAGGTTTTACAGACTTACCTGAACGGATTTCCACAGCAACCCCCAAAGCATCCCCGTGTTACACTTTTAACACACGAGGAAACTGGAGGGTCAGTCATTGTCATCATCTAGATGGGATGGGTCTCCGGCTACTTTCTCCTTTATCTGCACATGGCAGCCCTACACCACTGTGGCCACACCTGGCCATCTGTTTACACAGTTCTGGAACACGTAACCCAGCCCCTCTCCCCCCCCCCCCCCCACGGCTTTCTCTGTGCGAAAAGATAAGGGCTTCTGTAGCATTCACCCAGACCCTCCTCATTAACCCAGTGCCGAGTGCCATATGCCTAGACCAGCCAACAGATGTGATCCAGATGTTAATGGCGTTGCTGTCCATCCTCCTCCTCATCCTTTTTATCCCCAGTCTCCTTCCAACTCCAAATTCCCGTGTTCAGTACTCCCAGCTCAAGCCTGCCTCTGGCCCTCAGACTTGGTGCTCCTCCTTGGTCTTTCCAGCTTTTGCATCTCAACATTCCCCTAATGGTCCATCTGGGCGTGTTTCCCTGGTCCGCAGCATCCATGTGGCCCCATGGATAAATCCCCTCCTTCCCTCCACCCTCCCAGCAACCACTCCTCTGGCGCCCCATGTGGTCTTCCCCCAAGGGAGTGATCCGCTCCCCATCTCCTTGGCCCTCATCCCAGGCACATGTGGTCCAATGACATGGAGACCCCCGCCCTAGCCCCCGGATGCAGAGACAGCGACTCACCGAAGTTCTCCCCGCCCCAGATGTCCATGTCCATGTCATACTTCCCCAGGTAGTCGAACCAGGATTTGTCCATCACGAAGAGCCCTCCAGCTATGATTGGAGTCCTGTGCGTTTGGAAGGAAAAGCAGGAGGGTCAGTCACGGGAGGGGGGCTGCTGCCTGTTCTTCTGTCCCGGTGGTCCTGACCTCGAGGCCACATTCTTCCCGTTTCTGCCCCTCTTCAGAAAGACCGACACATTGTCCACTTGCCTCACACAGGAACATGCCCCAGGGCTTTTCCCTTTGACCATGAATCTCCTGACCCTGCAGACAGGCTAATATGCTCGTCCGCACACCTCCTGTGGGGCAGTCGGGCTTTGCTCAGAGCCCCGGCTGTTCGGAGGGCCTGGGGAGCCTCCCCCCGGCTTTTCCCACAGGCCCTGCCCAGTGGGGCTCTCCCGGGAGCTCCACGACAGGGAGCGGGGACCATGGGCCACTGACCAGGCAGGGAAGAGGGGCTGCGGCAGCACCTGTGAACAGCACATGCATTTCTCGAGACTGGACTCTCTCTTCTTTTTTTCCCTCTCTTTCCTTCTGCTCTAGATTGAGTTATATCCCCCGAAAAACATGTTGAGGTCCTAACCCTGAGTACCTCAGAATGTGACCTTATTTAAAAAGAAGGTCTTTACAGAGGTGATCAAGTTAAAATGAGGTTATTAGGGTGGGTCCTAATCCAATAGGACTGGTGTCTTATAAAAGGGGACATGTAGTTGCAGAGACAGACATGCACAAAGAGATGACAATGTGAGGAGACACAGAGAGAAGACGGCCCTCTGCAAGCCCAGGGGAGGGTCTGGCACAGCCCTCAGAAGGAAGCAAACCTGCCAACACCTCCGCCTTGGACTTCCAGCCTCCAGAGCTCAAGACAGTATGTTTCTGTGGTTTAAGCCACGCAGCCTGTGGTACTCTGCTGCAGCAGCCCTAGTAAACAAACACGCCCTCATCTTCATTCTCTTTCCTTGGAGTCCTCTCCCAAGCTCCCCTCCCCTTGACCACTGAAAGAGATTCCAGAGAAGCCACTTGGAAAGGAAAGGGCTGCAGAGTCCAGCCAAGCAACCCGATAAGCACAAGGATGCATGTCTGCAAGAATCAACAGCTCGGGTGGGGTGGTGGCAAGCCCTCCAGGACCTGGCCCCTCATTCAGTGGGTCCAGAGGGCGAAGGGCGTTTTCTTCTATGTCAGACAGTTAGTTGACGGGGAGCAGGTCAGAAGCTCAGTATCCCAATGCCACGACACCCTACTATCCTCTGGGAAACACTTGTCCTCTGATGAGCAGAGATATTCCCACAAGAAGAGAACCTGCCCCAAAAACCCTACTCCTGGGACAGAGAAGGGAAACCCAGAGGCAGCTGCACCATCACCGCCTTGTCCTTGACTTTGTCCAGGTCCATTGCCACATCAGACACTTCTGGCAGCAAGTAACTGAGGCACCGGTGTGTGCTGCATGGCCCTGAGGACGGTGAGAAGGCTCTGCTCTCCCTTTAGGAGCGAATGGCACTATCTGGCATGCCACGTGGCTCCAACCTCCCTCTCGGCATCACTCCACATCATGAAAGCTGGAGGAGGGAGGAGGGGCTGGCAGGTAGACGCGACAGAGGTCCCACTGCAAAGTTCTCCCAATTCCCACCGTTTGTCTGAGTGTCACCACTCAGTTCTTCACAGCCCTTTGAGTCTCAGTTTGACTTAAGTTAGTTCAATGAAAATGATCAAACATTTACTCTATGGCAGGCCCCGAGTCGCCCCTGAAGAGCCCAGAGCCCCCCTGCAACCTCGGCAGGAGCAATCCCCGTCCCGTGGTCTTCTCTCCACATCCTCAAGCACTTGCTGGCCTCCTGACGTTGCACTGGAGGCAGGAAAGGTTTAGCTTGGAGGTTCCCAGCAGGTCTGGGACACGTGCACCCTCCAGTCTTGGGAACACTGAAGCCGCACTCACGATGCAGACACCGCTGGGTGGACCCCTGTGCTCTACTCTACGCCGAGCCCTCAGATGGGCCTGAACCCCAGGCGGCCATCTGGCCACTGTGCTGTGGGCCACAATGGGGTCTGGAAGTGAGAATGTAGATGAGGACAAAGCCATCTGCAGCACCGCAAAGGCAGCCCAGGGCTGACGCCCCTGTCGTGTTCTCGTGTGGGACACGGCAGTCGCGTGTGTTAGTACACAGCAGCGGCCATGCCTCGACAGCAGCCTCCGCTTACAGCAACGGCTCACTCGACCCACCTGGGCCGAATCCTGATATCCAGCACCTGAGGGCTAAGGAACCATCTTTTCCCTTGTCAGAGGCTCAAACGGGACCATCTGGGACCCTCCAACGCTTAGCTGGAAGCGTAAGTATTGACATGGCATGTGCGTGGGTGGACAGCGCTGGGCAAGTCCTCAGCACAGGTCTCCACCGGCCCCCATCCCTTCAGCAGAAGTCTCCACGAGGATGGAAACCTCCTAAAATAGGGCAAAGGCGGTGCTGGCCTGGCAAAGGGTCCTCTTGGTTTCTGCCCAGTCGTTTGAGCACCTCACATGGACTGCTTCCCTATACCACGTGACAGTGGGAAGGGCCAAGTGGTTATGAATCTGCCCGCCCCCAACCCTTGCCCTGACTCACCTAATGGGCTCAGTGGGGTCCAGGCGCCGAGCCTTCTGCGCTGGTGTGAGCTGCTCCCATTGGAAGTGGAGGCTCCAGTCAAACCCTGAAACACAGCATCCGCATGGCTGACTTGGTCTCTCTGATGTACCTGCAGACCTTGCTCATTCCGTCCCTTTACTAGAAGCTCAAGAACATGCCCAGTTTCCCAGGTGGTCCCAGGGATAACAGGTCTCACCTAAGCTGGTCGGCAACAGAGCTTCCTGATTTCCCTTCCACGGCTTCCTTCTTTCTCTACCCCCTACTGCCTCTCTGAGCCTTCTCTGCTGGGCGGACTTAGGGAGCAAAGGGCACAGGATAAAGAGTGGGAGTTGACAGAGCCCAAGAGTGGGACCCAAGGGGGACATGATGGACAGTTATGGAGTGTGGCCCTTGGCCAAGAGTCTCGGGAGTGGGGGGGTGTAAGCAGGAGGTCTGTGAGGGGCTGAATCACCCCAAATCCGTCTTGAGGAGCCAGCACTCAGCCCTGGGCAGAACTGTGGTGGGCCTCGAGGAGAGGGAGGCACCCAATGCTGAGATGCTGGAACAATTCAGGCCCCACACTGGAGGGGGGCCCTTGCTTCCCTCGAATCCTCAGGCCCTGGAGTGACCCCGTGTTGGAGCTAGAGCTCAGGGGGCTGGGAGTGACCTGCCCCCTCCCCGGCCCTTCCATTCACAGTGCCCATGGTGAGGGTCACCCTGGAGCTACTGACATTACAGGATGCAGGGCTGGCGGTTCCAGACAAACCACTAGGAGATTTTTCTCACTTTCCCCCTTGGCAGCAACGACTAGGAGAAAAAGAAAGTCCTTACTGGGCAAGGGCGTTAGCCCCACTCACCCCCTCTAAGTTCCGTGGCCGACTCGATGTAGTTGAAGGTGTCCAGGTGGATGATATCGATCACGGGGCACACCACCCGCGTGTAGTCCTGCAAAACAGAAGGCCTGCAAGCTCAGAGGGCGGCATAAGGGAGCCAGGCCGGGGCTCGGTAGGGCCTCGCCCTGGGAGGGCCGGAGACTGGGTTCAGGGCCTTGACTGAGAACTTTCCTCTCTGGATCTCAATGTTCTCATCTGTAAAATGGGCCAACAGACACGTGACCTCTCTAGTTACGATGCCTACAATGCTAAGAGCCTTTCCTTTACTCCTGGGCGCCTTCTCATGGCCACGTAGTCATGGTGGAGACACGGGGAGGCTGGCTGGAGCATGCTGCACACTGAGAAAAGGGACATCAGGAAGAAGGGGAGCCCTGAAGTCCTTCAGTGCCACGGGGCTCTCAGGAGGCAGAGGACACAGTCAGCCAGGAAGGTGGCCTCGAGCCTGCAGCTCCAAGAAGCAAAGCCACACCTCCACAGTGGGAATTTCCCAATACTTAACGTCTATGCCTGTGGTTCATGGGCAAGTTGATGCGTAGCATCTCCAAAAATTCCTAACTTCAGTCGTCACCTGTGATAATCAAGTCTGTACCTCCAGCCCTGATGTTGCTCCTCACTTCCAGACTCGGGTGGATCCAGTACACCGCTGGCCCCTCCATGTGGACGCACACAGCCTTTCAGTGGTGCCCTCATCATCTTCTCCCCACACACGCTCCTTCCCTTGGTTCCCTATTTCTGTCAACATATCCCCCCTTCCTCCCCAGCACTAACTTAAGAAGCTACACCTCTGCCCATCAACTGGATCAATCCTGCCGACTGTAACTCTAAAACTGCTTTTCTGAATGGATGCTTATCCATTCTCCCTTATCCCCTCGAGCCTGGCGAACACGGCAGTGGACTCCCAGCTCCTCCCCACCCTCATCTCACCGCTTTCCCTTTCATTCTACAGGTGGCTGACAGAGTTGTCTTTCAAATCTCACTCTGTAGCTCAACAGCTAAAAACTTGAATTGCCTTGAAGATAAGGTTCAAACTCCTTAGCCTGGCATCCAAGACCATCGAAAACAGGCCTGTTTCTAGCTTTCCGGCTTCATTGCTTGCTACTTCCCCCAGGCTACCCCGCTGATAAGCATCAAAGTCATCCAGGGGATAGTTTCAAAATCTTCAAGACAAATCCACCAGTTCTTGGGGGCCATCAAGGCATTGCATATGTTTTTAAAATGTTCCTTAATTCTGGATGAACACTCCCGTACTGGTATGCAGGAGGGGAAACTGGGCTCCCACGGGCAGGATAATTGAGCTGTGACCAGGAGACTCAGTGGCTGAATGGGAATCCAGCAGCTGGGAGGAGACAACAGGACTGGGCCTACAAGGCAGGACCACTTTTCCAATCCTTCGCACCTACCACCCCCGGTCAGCATGGGCAGGAACTTCTGTTTCTCTTGCAGTCATTTAATTTCCTGGTTCAATCTCTCCCATAAATAAGGCCGTCTTCTAATTTTAAGCTCAGATTCACCGAGCACCCGCCTTGACATTCACAGACTTAATTTGGCCCTTGGCCTCCACACACAACTCATCTCAACGGTGCCAAGGTGCCTCTGAAGCCAGCTGGCTCCCGTGGAAGGAAATGCTCATTTTCAATGCATTGCTTCCCCCTCTGGGATGTGCACAGATGCTTCCTGTACAGCACCTGCCCAGCTGCCACAGTGCCTTGGGGCCACTGTCACCATGTGTCCGTGTGTATATACCCACTGCACGCACGCACAACCATCCACCACCCACACCAATATCTCCACAGAGACACACCTCAAAGACATTCTCCTGACTTGAATTCTGAAATGTTCTCAGAAGTTCAGAGACTGATCTTCTTCTGTGGGTCTGACAAAGTCCTCTTTTTGCCTTTGTCTGCTGAGTTTGGGCCTCTACAGCTTCACTGAGTCTTTAGGTAAAAACCCTTGTGCCATAAAGGATTAACCTAAAGATACGTTTAGCCCTTGCCCAACTCCTGAGAGGTAACTTCTAAGCCCTTGGCATGTTCTGCCTATAAAAGTGTCTCTGTTTACCTGGGACCCTGGGGTTACATCAGATAGTCTATGCTAACGGTGAGATTTGTGGTGACGGCCTTGGGTCACGGGGTGCCAACTCAACTTGACCTCTGAAGGGGCGTGGAAACCATGGCGGTGATTAGCCACGGCTATGTGACTGACCTCCATTAAAACCCTGGACACCAAGGCTTGGGTGGGCTCCCCTGTTTGGCAACACTCCGTGCATGTTGCCACACACCCTGGCTGGGGGAAGCAAGTGCTGCCCGCACACCAGCACTGGGAGGGGACAACTGCACGATCGTGCCCGGAACTCCCCCCGTGCACCTCTTCCCGCTGCTGATTTTAATCCAGATCCCTTGGCAGTAATAAACAGTAACCTTGCGTGTAGCATCTTTGCCAAGTTCCCAGTCCTTCTAGTGAATTATTGAGCCTGAGGGTGGTCTTGGGGACCCCAAACTGCAATCCTGTTTTTTTTAAACCTTTCCTCAATATTTGGAAACTGCAAGGCAAAATAAAATGCTGGTTGCTTACCTTGGCCACAGGCTTCCCCAGAAGAAACCCATGGGCTCTGCCTCCAGGGCTATGACAGACTCCGGGGTACTCTTCTGTAAGTTCTGAGGGTTTCTGTCCTTCCACAACTCGGGTGTGACAGCTGCTTGGCTCAGAGTCATGGAGGCCAGATAGGCAGAGAGGGATGCTTGGGGCTAAGTGCTGTGTGGAGGCAAACTTAAGAGGGGGCTGCAGGAGACGTTAGACGTGACCCCTCGAAGACAGGACACAAACCTCCCTGAGTGACCCTGGGGGTCATATCTGCTCCACTTCTGTATCCCTCAGCCCCAGGCCAGAGCCGGCTGGGCGGCAGGTGTTCAGCTGGCATTGGCTAAAAGAGGGCAGCTATGAACTCTCTCTGAGGGCACTGTCAATGACTAGAGGCAAAGCCGGTGGATCAATTACAGCTGAGCAAGATGGCCTCTCCTCACACAGGCTCAGGGATGGATGGACTCTCCATAAAGATGCCCAGACCTACTGCAGGTCCCCACCTGTGTGCTCCAGTGGCTTTATCTTTAAGGCTAGGTCCACAGGTAAGCTCAAACGGCAGCTGGTGAAATCCCCGGCAGATCCAGAACAACACGCCCTCCCCCTCCCCGACGCAAAGCCAAGCCCAAGCCCCACTGAGAGCCAATGGCCATCAATCACCCCTCCAGTCATACCTCTCTTCTTCCTCCACCATCTCATATAATTAAAACCACACTGTAAACGGGCAATCAAAACACTTCTAGAGACGACCATTCACTCATTGCATCCACCAGCATCACTGAGCACCTACTATGGTTTAGGGATTGTGGATGGTACAAAGATGAATAAGACCTTGCTATCTAGGGAAGGTGGTGGACAGAAGAGCAGAGGAGTACAATGTGGGGTCTCTGTTAGCCTGGAGGGAGGGATGGGGGAGCAGGAGGGGGGCCAGGGACCTGGGTTCCCATTCTGGTTCTGACATCTAGAATACGTTTGACCTTAAGCAAATCAGCACACTCTGAGGAACTCTGTTTCTTCATCTATGAAGCAAAGGCAAATTATCATTTGCAAAACTCTCCTGCCTTCCTAACAGGGCTTTTGGAAGGAACAAGAAAGGAAGCATGTGAAAGGGCTTTGAAGCATATGTAAACCATTATTTATATCAATTTGCCAAATGCTACAGGGATTGAAATTTCTTAAAATCTTTTTTTCCTATTAAAGGAATATGTAGATAAGGGTGGCAGGGAAGAAGCCTCTGTTTAAAAAAGCCTAACAACTTGGTGCTTGTTTCAAGTATCATCATGTAATTGAAGGGAAGGAAGGGAAATCAAGGAGATTTTCCATGTGGAAAACACCAGCTGAGGACAGCTTCTGACAGCTCAAGCCCAACCTCTTTCTTATCTCTTTCTATTTTTGAAAATCCCAAACTCCAATTACAGCTTAAAATTTCCACTTCCACTCACAAGATCAAATCACGTTTTACTCTGAGATGAGACACATACGAAGACACGTGGAAACAGAGGCTGACACACGCCCACACTCCCCATCCTGAAGGGGATGTCTCAGCAGAACCATCTCATCATCAAGAGTTGGGGTCTGGTGAAAACCTCTGCAGGTGAGGGTGGGACCACAGTCTGGGGTTTGTCTGAGCAATCCTCTGCCATGAAAGCTTTAGGTCAGACAGTGGTGGGGACCGGGAGCTTGGCCTGGGGGGCTGAGCCCACTCTTGGGGCCGCATGACTCCTATAGGAGGATTGCTGTGCAGGGATACACAAGAGAGCATTTTTTCAAAGAGGGCTTCAGAGATGGACTCAGTGCCACGGGGAAGGAAAGGGCCTCCAGGTTCAATAAGGCCGCCCGAGGAAAGCATCCTGCAGGGACACATCAGCCTGGAGGTCCTTATAGGTCAAACACCGAATTACCACACAACCCAGCAATTCCACTCCATGGTATGCACCCCAAAGAATTGAAAGCAGGTACTCAGAGGAAAACCTGTACACAAATGTTTGCAGCAGCATTATTCACGATGGTAAAAAGGCAGAAACAACCCAAATGTCCATCAGTGGGTGAGTGGATAAACAAAAAGTGGTATATACTGTGATGTTGTGATATTAAAAGAAATCTGAATTTAGCCTTTGTTCCTCCTAAAACTCTTGGAATTTCCTGACTGATTGGGGGTGACAGGAGTATCTTTTGTTCTCATAATAAGCCTTTTTCACTATATCTGAGTTTATACTAATGAGGTGACTCTTGGAGGAGGGGGGGCTGGTTCCCAGAGGAACCAACCATGTGATTAAAGGGCTGGAAATTGCAGCCCCATGCCCAACCTCCTCACATTCCCTTCCCCATTTGCCCCCCACCTCAAAGGAGAGGAGAGACGCTGGAGATTGAGCTCAACCACCAATGGCCAATGATTTCATCAACCATGCCTATGTAAACAAACCTCCATGAAAACCCTAAACAACACGGTTTGAAGAGTTTCCGGGTTTACTAAGAATGGACTTGAGGACACGGGGAGGGGGAAGTGTAAGCTGGGACAAAGTGAGAGAGTGGCATGGACATATATACACTACCAAATGTAAAAGAGATAGCTAGTGGGAAGCAGCCACATAGCACAGGGAGATCAGCTCGGTGCTTTGTGACCACCTAGAGGGGTGGGATTGGGAGGGTGGGAGGGAGGGAGACACAAGAGGGAAGAGATATGGGAACATATGTATATGTATAACTGATTCACTTTGTTATGAAGCAGAAACTAACACACCATTGTAAGGCAATTATACTCTAATAAAGATGTTTAAAAAAAAAAAAAAGTTTCTGGGCTGGGGAAGAAAGCAGGGTGTGGATTCCTTTTCCATGGTCCATCCCAACTCTCCCTCAAAACTCTGCCCAAAATAGTTGTTCGATAAATGTCTGGTAGTTAACTTAGAGGCACGAAGCGAGCCCGTTTTCCTCCTATTCCAACCTTATCACCTCCCGTTGCATGTAGTTTCGTATTATTATCATTTCCAAACACTGAGCACCTTACTCTGTGACCACAGTGAGGTGATTGGTGCCGCCCTGGGTTTGTCATCTGTTAAGGGAGACAGAGAACTAAACCCAGAAAAGGAAATTGTAGGGCTAAGTGGGCAATTCTTGCTGGGAGTGATCCCAGCTGGCCATGCAGTCAGGAAAGACTTCCTGGAGGAGAGGAGACATGGGTGAGGCCCTGGAGAGCAAGGGGGTTGTGGAGAGGAGGGGAAGGGCATCCAGGGACAGGAAGGGCTTAGAGGGAGATGAAGCAGTGGGCATGTCGGGCACGGTCAGGGAGGAGGAGCAGTCTAGCTTTGTAAGAGTGTTAGACTGGGGAGGCTTGCTGCATGTGTAGACGGAGCACAAAGGGAGGGGAGGACGCGGAAGGGCCTCCAGCGCCGGGCCATGCCCCTCAACAGAATGGTCTGCTCATAACCGACTATGTCTCCATCCAGACCTCTTCACCTGGTTACGTCACACACTTATATGAGCCCTCCCGATCTCAGAGAAAGTGGTCACGGGATGGGTTTTAACATCTAGGCCCAGGTGTGGGAACTTTGTACACCCACCGAGGTTCTCTCAACGGATGAACAAAGTTGGTAAGGATTTCTTAGTACTCTGAGCAGTTCACACATCTCAATTCTTTCATCCTCTGAAAACCGTCATTTTGCAATAGGAGTCAAGGAGCCACCTTGAAGAGTGAGAAGGAAATAACCACAGCACAGGGCAGCTGCTGTTGAGGCAACACTGAGGGCCCTGGTGTTGGCGGTACCAGCTAGGAAATATCAGCCCAAATTATATGATTCTCCCCGAGGCTGTATCCTCACCTGTGAAATGGGTATGTTAAAAATACCCGGCTTCCCACTTCACAGAGCAGCTGCAGGAGACAGTAACTCACGGAGGAAATGAACAGCATAAATGCTAGTCACAGACACTGGCATCTAAGCATGCAGTGCTTTCTGCAGATCAAGGCAGGGGAGGGGTGGATGGATTTTTGGGAATATAAAATAATGATGGGAAAATTATAAAAAAATTTTTTAAAAATTTCAAGAGGAATAACTGAGACCCAGAGAGAGAAAGCAGACAGAATTCTAGAGTAATTTAAGGGCAGACAGAGGCAAGGAATTCAGGTCTTTTAGCATCCACCCCCTGCTCCCACCTTGGCCTTTGGATGAGGGTGACACGTGGCTGGAGATAAGTCAGAAGCCTCAGGATTTGCGTTATGAGGCCTGGTTAATCCCACGGCCTCCTTTTCACAAATGACACTCATCAGGACTCCCTTTCTGGAACTTTCTAACGTCTGGGAGAAACCGTTCTGGGCAGTCCTCTTGGCCAGGAAGCTGCGTGTGTCACGTACCAGCCATCGGCAGCCCCACCTGCAGGCCTGCTGTGGGTGACAGTGTGGTGCAAAGACGAGGTCCTGGGCTTTGTTCCACCACTGCCTGCTGGGCGACCCCGGGGAAGGCCACTCTCCCCCATTCTCCTCATCTATAAAATGGGGACCCACCCCCCGAGGGGTTGAGGGCATACGTGAAGTCCTGAGCTTAGGAAAGCGGGGGGCACGGAACCCACCTCGCTCACCTCTTTGACCCTGTGCAGCAAGGGCTGGAGCCAGTCCCTGTTCACCTCACAGTGGCTGTCGAGAAAAGTCAGGGTGGTGCCCTGGGCAGCATCAGCACCCCGGATGCGGGACCGCACCAGACCTGCAGGAGGGACAATCGGCCGAGTGGGCGTCAGCGTCACTCCATCGTCTGGGACCACACAGAACACACGCCCAAACGCATCCCACCCCCGGCCCCGCCCAGCAGCGCAGACCCACCTTGCCGCTCGTTATTGCGTAAGCATTTCACCTTGGGTAGCTTGATGAGCTCTCTGCAGTCCTCGGCTGCAAAGACAAGAGGTCACGTGGATTGAGCGCCTGGGGGTGGAGGTGAGCCGGCGGAGTAGGTGAGGCAGCCCTGCCTGCCGTCCCCGCCCCCAACCGCGGTGCCCTGTCTTGATGCCAGGGTGTTTGTGGGCTTTGGAAGGGGCTGACTGACCACAGCTAGCAAAATACAACATGGCCCAGTCTGTGCAAAGTGGCCGCAAGGGGGCCACTTTGGAGCAGGTCAGTCACACAGTGGCACCTGCGTACTTGCTGGAACACTGCCAGATGGGAAATCTTGGCATGGTCACCTGGGGACATTTCTGCCTTTTTATAGATCATTCAAAGCATGATCAGAGTCCTATTCACTTACGAGGGGCCTGATAAAAAGCCGCTGGGAGGCCAGAGAATGGATGAGACAAATTTTGGAGTTTCCTTTCAGTTCATGGACTCAATACAGGAGACCCTATTTGTTAGGGGATCCGTCCGGTGTATCCCGTCACCCAGAGCTGGTTCAGCTCTCCACCATGCAGGGAAATGTGCTGGGAAAGGCAAGAGACCCATCCTAGGCATTCACCCTGGGTGGCCCTGGCGTGCCTGCCTGCCCCAGCACTCCTTGGCTCTGAACTCCACATCATAATAAGTTTTGATTTTGCTTCACTGGTTGGCCAACCTCAGCCTCTCTGCTTGGGTCTGGACTCTACAGAGTGACCACAAAGACTTACAGGGGCTTCCTCGGAGCCAGGTGCTGTTCTAAGCACTTCAAATATGTTAACACGTTCATCCTTATATAAACCATATATATCATTGTTATCCCCATTTTATAGGCAAGGAAACTGATGCGCATAGAGGTCAATAATTTGCCCAAGGCACACAGCTAGTGAGTGAGTCAGTGACAGGTCCCGGATTTGAAGCCGGGCAGTTGGCTCCAGAGGCCATGCTCTAACCACTAAGCTATTCTGCTTCTAAGTGAATCCAGCAGCATTCCCGTCTCCAGCCTCAGTGCCAGCTACCTCCCAGCAGGACGAGTGTCTCCCCAGCTCCAACCCCTTTCTCACTAGGGAAGGGAGATCAGATCACTGAGTTTCAGAACTCAAGTCCGATCTGATTACCCTGGATCTGGTGCACAACCCCCTTGTGCATGACTTCCAAGGTTCTGAGGCTGTGTCAGAGGTGTGGGTTTCCAGCCTTCCTACAGCAGACCCCAGTGTGGAAGTGGCTCCGATGCCCAGCTTCCAGCATCAGGGCTGGTGGGGAGAGACTCCACTCTCCTGGGACTCGGAGCTGTCCCCAGTGGCCATCACCTGCTTCCCCTGGTTTGTCACTGGGAAGAGGCGGTTCTGCCTGCACGTGGCCGACTGCCTGCAGCAGTGCTGGGGCTGGGATGACGGCTCTCGGAAGAGGCGCCAGCACTGTCCATTCCTGAAGTGTAACAGTGCTTCTGCGATGATCGTGCCTGATCGTCAAACTGAACACACAGGGGTCTGAAACCTCCCACGTGCTTTTCTCGGGGAAAGTGGACTTGGATTGTGAATTTGGGTGGGACCAGGTTCTCGGACAGGATGACTAGGGGATGGTAATGACCAGTGGTTGGAAGGCTGGAAGGCAGCTGCTCACTGCGTCATGGCCAAGTGATGGGATGTCCCAAAAACTGAACCCCCCCCTCCCCATGAGTCCTGCCGTGGGAATGAAAGGAAGAGGGTAGGTGGCCTCAGCTCAGGCTGGTGGATTATCAGAGTATACGAGTGACGAATCTCTAGTCATGGGCCCTGCTTCAGGGCTCGGGGTCTCTTTGAAGGTATGGGGGCTCTTCAAGTCCAGGAATGCAGGTTGGGGGCAGGGACACACATGCATACACACACCAACCCCATCAAGAATCTACTGAATTGATCTGGTTAGATCCTCAAAGACTCATGGCAGAGAACCCAAGACATTGTTTCTCAAATGTAAGGTTTATGTACTTCTTGAGCCCCGCCTGGACACTCAGTGTCTTCCAACCTACTACAAACCCAGGCTTCTTCCATCCCCAGGGAACCAGTGGCCTCACCTCTGCTGGTTACACAGGGGCTGGGAACAGACATTTGTGTCCACAGCACAGGAGAGCGATGGTACTTACGGTCATTGCTGAAGTCATCGACTAATATGATTTCCTGGAGGAGATTCATAGGGGTGCGGTTTAATATGCTGTGAGATTGAAAGAGGAAAGATCATTATGACTTCCAGCGGCAAATACATGTATCAACTTGAGCTTTAAATAGACACCACTGCATTTGAAGAATAAAACTCAGAGCAACCGAAAAGCTTTGTCCAGCCAAACTGCTCACCTGTGAGCCACTGCGATACAACTCTGCTGTGTCTTAGTGAATATCACCACCACCCCCCTAGCACCCAGAGATCCACAGCCACCCTCAACGACCCTCCCTCTTCCCGAAATCCTGCATCACATCAATGACCAAGATGTGCTGGTTTTCCTTGAAAAATATCACTCAAATCACCTTCACCTCTTATACCTCCAACCTGATCCAACCTCTTTTGCCTGTTTTTTTTTCAGTAGCCTGACCTGTCAGGCCATCCTCCCATCACGGGAGGTCACCTCCAGAGTGAGCTTTCTGAAGCACAGATCTGATCTCCGATCATGTGACTTTCCTCACTAATGCAAGTACATAGGTTGACAAAAGGCTCCCCACAATCTACACCCCAAACCCTCAGCATGCTTTTCAAGGCTTTTCCCAACCTGGAGCCAGCCCTCTTCCCAGCCTCCTCATGCCCAGTGCCTTTATCTGGAGACACCCTGCTTGTTACAACCGAGGCCCATTCTCCTACTGCTGCCACAGCGTGAAATGCCCCTCCTGTGCCACAAGGATCTATTCAAATGTCACTTCCCCCCTAGCGGCTTTCCAAGCCACTTAGTGAGAATGAACTGCTTCCTCCTCTGGGGTCCCTCAGCTGTTTGTATCTGAAGCTTCCTGCGGCTCTCATGCCAGCCTGACTCCAAGGGCTGGTTTTGTTGGCCCATCAAAATGGCCACCTCCCCGGCAGCAGGGGCCTTGTCAAGCTATTGTCTGTACTGCCAGAGTCCAGCTGGGCCTTGGCCCATGACCATGCACTCCAGGGATGTTTAGTGCACACCTACTATGTGCTGGGTGCTGGGTATATGATGAGGATCAAAGGAGATGTGAGCTCTGTGAGAAGCCTGTGGTCTAGGAGCTACTTACTACAGGCTGTGTAATCTTGGGCAGGTTACTTCACTGCTCTGTGCAGTAAAGTATTCCCATCTGTATAACAGGGATAATAATAGTACCTATCATTCACAGGGCTGTTGGGAGAATTAAAGGAGAATGTTTCTAAAACATTTAGCACAGTGTCTGCTGATAACAGTGATAAAAAGTGTAGCAATTATTACTGTTTTGTGCATCAGTGGTGATTTTTGAATTGACTTCACTTCCTCTCCTGTGCTGTGGATCTGTACCCACAGGGCAAGGTTAGGTTTCTGTGTTCATTCTGGGTTTCAGGCCTGAGATGGCTGGATCCTGCTTCTCCTGAACACGCCAAACTGCATGGGTCCTCAGAAACATTCCTGGGCCACACCACCCACCGTGGGGCACCCAGCGCCCTGCGTGTACTGAGGACGGGGCTCAGATGGGCGCTGGCGGAGGCGTGTGTGCACCTGAGCCCTGCTTCTGGTGAGCTGTCCTTTCTAAGCAGGATGCAGAGACTTTCCAGGAGGAGAACTTCGCCTGGAGCTACCTTTATTTATGAAACCTTAGTTTTCACCATGGCAACTAGTGTGAGGGGGAGAGAGGAACCCCAACCCCAAGCCCTGAGCCCGCTGTTGGGAGGTGGGGACAGGGAGGGCACGAGGTGGTGGGAGGGAACCCTCGCCACAATCATCCGAAAGGAAACACACCAAACCCAACAACCAGCCCTCTAATCAGAGAGGGATGGGGAGAGCGAGGCTGAGAGAGAGGGAAAAGTTGCTGGAAGAATACCCTCTAATGAGGTTTGATTACGGCTGTAGCTTCTGCACGCGATCTCCCCAAATCCCTGCCGGCTCTTTGAAATTCAAGAGTTCTCTTCTGTGAACATCAAAAGGTAAATCGCGTGCAGCTCTGTGCTGGTTGAACTGAGAGATGATTAGCGAATAAAAAATGTCCAGGGTTTAAAAAAGAAAAAAAAAAAAAAGAATGAAATCGTCAGCGGTAAGTGCTAATTACACCATTTCCTAGTGACACCTGGCTGGTTTTTGCTCCTCTCAACAGAGCAATTGGAGTGATGGTAGGGGCACTGAAAAAGTGACTCGGGGCTGGGAGGGCCTGAGATGGGCAGGTGCTCTGGGCGCCTGGGGTGGCTGGAGAAGGAGACAGGTCAAGTCCAGCCCAGGGGACCTGGCTCGGCCCAGATGGTCCCCCTGGGTCCTCTCTTCTGCACACCCCACCCTCATCCCCTGGACCCTGGTGGCTTCCATCTCCCTCCTCTGGTCTCACCAGTTCTCTGCCAGGACGGCTCACCAGTCCCTCCACAGCCAAGCCGACCCTCCCTTTCCTCCAGGGCCCGGCGTTTTCCTTGCTTCACCCCCACTGCTCTGTTCTGCGCCCTTTCCTTTCACAGCCTCGCAGGGGACTGAGCGCTCGCCTCATGGGCGCATCGGGGTCACACTCGTCCTGGGAATTATCCTAGAACTGAGTCTCCTATCCACAGCTCGCTCTCTGCCAGAGGGCGGCTGCCGGCAGCGTCTACACCTTCTGCCCGCCGCGCCCTAACCATGGGGCCCCCGGATCCCCCTGAGAGATGGCAGGTACAGCAGCATGGGAGGCCGGGCGGCCTCTACCATCTACTACTATGCGATCCTGAGCAAGACACCGGGCAGGTCTCAGCCTTCATTTCCATCTGTAATTACATTTTCCTTGCAAAGGCAGGTGATGTTAGTACTTGACCTACTTCACAGGCTATTGTGTGTATGAAATGAGGAAATGTATTTGAAATTGCTTTGTGAACTGCACGGGGCTATAGGCAGGCAGCGTTTATCAGACGTTCCATAAATACCAGTTGAATGAAGACCTGAGGCCGGTTGACAGTTGAGTTTAGTCGTTCTGGAGTCAGACCGACTTGGGTTCGAGTGCTGTGTCTGCGTATCTGCCATTCACTAGCCGGAGAGCTTCAGGAAGTGCCGAACTGTCAGCACAGCTGCCTCAGCCACAGAGAAGGAGCTTAGCACCCTGCCTGGTGCCCGGCAGCTGCCCCCGGAACCTGAGGATTGATAATGATGATGACACCGGCTCTCAACGTGTGATCCCAGAACCAGCAGCGTCGGTATCACCTGGGGACCTCGTAGAAATGCAAAGTCTTGGG
Source organism: Balaenoptera ricei (assembly GCF_028023285.1). Lineage (NCBI taxonomy): Eukaryota > Metazoa > Chordata > Mammalia > Artiodactyla > Balaenopteridae > Balaenoptera > Balaenoptera ricei. Next base: position 78,159,780 of record NC_082651.1, on the reverse strand, counting down.
CCCCACTCTACACCTACTGAGTTGGAATATGTGGGGATGGGGCCCAAGAAACCATGTTTTAACGAGCCCTCCAGGGGATTCTGATGTCTGCTCAAGCTTGAGAGCCACAGCACCAGAACCCCGCTGCCTACCCGGGCTGGGGGTGCCTCATGGCACCTGCTGTCACCTCCCCAGGCTCACTCTGTGCCAGGCACTCTTCCAAGGCCTTTACCTACCTGAAGTCGTTCACTCCTCTCCACAATCATGTGAGGCAGTTATTACCAGTACTCCTTGTTTGGCAGAAAAGGAAACTGAGGCAGAGAGGTGAAGGAGGTGCCCAAGGTCACACAGCTGGTAAGGGCAGAGTGGGCAAATCTGGTCCCAGGGTCCAATTTCTTAACCATCTGAATCTGAGAGACTGCTCCTCTAAATCTAGGTTATTACCAAAAGCCACAGCAAGGAGGTTCAAGATATAAACTGGCCAGTCAGCATGCTCCAGAGCCCCCCTGGGAGGCAGGAGGCCAGAGGATGCTCCAAAAGAAGGGGGCGGCCCTGGGTCTCATATATACACAGGGTCTCGTGGCAACACCAGTCAAGATAAACTATTCTTCAGGGCTTTTCTCAGTCCTTAAGTGAGAAAAGTCCCCTAACTCATCAAGGCTGTGACTCTCTCTCCCTCCCCCCATCACCCACTGCATCGTGCCTCTGCCTGGCTCTGAGTGCCCCCATGTGTGCCTTCCCACACCCCCCATCCCCGGCTAATGCAGGAGCCTGGGCAGGGATGGACAGAGGGACCAAGGCCTGGCCAGGCGCTGCATGGGAGGGACGAGAGGGCAACTCGGTCCTTCCCAGTTCCTCGAGCATCTTTCCCTTGCCAGAGCCTGGCAGCAAAGCCATGAGAATTCTAGAAAGTTAAAGATGAAAAGATGTCTTAGAAAAGATCCTTTCATCACAACAAAAGTGAGATAGGAAGTGCTCTTCATTCAATTCTCTCTCAGTGGCTAGCGATTTATTTGTGCAACAGGATAGGGAGTAAAAGGGAGGTACGGATTCCCAAGGCAAATGACACCTGGCCACGGAATTTCCTAGAAGTAATCTTCTTGCCTCCACCCCTAAAATTCACTTCCGCCCTGCCTGCTAATGATGTTAATGCCCGTCTGGTCATACCTGGCTCTCGGGCCCTAATTCTGCTGTTTTCATGCATCACACTTGGGTCTGAGCCAGGGGTCTGGCTCACACTGAAGTTCCTGAGAGGCAGGAAAGAGGTCCTGAGCTCTCTCAGCAAAGCGCCCAGCAGAATTTGGGGTACAGTCTGGCAGTTCATGGGGCCTTCTGAAGAGCATGGTGTTGATGGTCCCCAAGTCCCCTTCAGAGTGCAGGGCACCAGGGCCTCGGGGGAAGCCCTCCATCAGGCTGGCAGACAGAGGCGCTGGGGCTGCACCCCTACTGCTCTCCACTTCCACCCAGGAAGTCAGAAACCCGAATCCTGGCTCCTGTGCTTCCCAGCTCTGTGGACTTGGCCTCCATTCACTACGTGCACCTGGACTTCACAAGGTCCGATGGGGCTCCAACTGAAGTGACAGATAAAATGTGTTCTGTGGACCATTAAGCTCAGCATACATTTAACATGTTAGTATTATTATCATAAAGTACCGTTATTACTATTATAAAGAGATGCAGGAGCAGCAGGAAGAGAAGTAGAAATATGTCTTAGAGCTGAAAGGGACGAGTCTGAGGGCAGCAGCTGAAGTGCCCCCGAGAACATAAACATAGTGTAAGGAAAGCATGGGGGACCTGGGGTGCCCACATTATAATGGCCCCCAAATGTCCCAGGGTAATGTCTTCTTGTGGGAAATGTGATAGAACTTGAAACATGAAAGACCTTTCTATCACCATCTTTACAGATGTGGCTAATGACCTGTCCAAGGTCACAAGGCAAGGAAGTGGTAGGGTGGGGACTTGACCCAGGTCTTCAGACTGCAAGTGTGGTGCTCTTTTAGGTACCCCAGAGCATCTTTTCTTTCTTTCTTTTTTTTTTTTATAAATTTATTTATTTATTTATTTATTTTTTGGCTGCATTGGGTCTTCATTGCTGTGCGTGGGCTTTCTCTAGTTGCATTGAGCGGGGGCTCCTCTTTGTTGTGGTGCACTGGCTTCTCATTGCAGTGGCTTCTCTTGTTGTGGAGCACAGGCTCTAGGCGTGCGGGCTTCAGTAGTTGTGGCACACGGGCTTAGTTGCTCCGCGGCATGTGGGATCTTCCCGGACCAGGGCTCAAACCCGTGTCCCCTGCATTGGCAGGCGGATTCTTAACCACTGCGCCATCAGGGAAGTCCCGCATCTTTTCTTTTGAGAGCTCACTAGCTGTGCAGATACAGGGATGGCTGCTCTGTGCCAGCACAGTCTCAGTCCTTTACCTGAATTAACCAAAGCAGCTCTAGGCCGTAGGACTAATTATTATGCCACAGGGAGGTTAGGTAAGGCATGAATAAGATACAGCCCTTACCCGTCAGGAGTTCATTGAGGATTACATCTGGGAAAAATGCATTAAGTGCTAGAGTAGAGATGTGCAGAGAAGCAGCCCAGAAGAAGGCCCTGATGGGGTGTGTGTGTGTGTGTGTGTGTGTGTGTGTGTGTGTGTGTGTAGAAGACTCCTCCAAGGAGGAGAAGAGGTCAGCCTGGAAGGCAAGGAGTCTCTCTCGGATGCTCTTGGCAGACCCGAGCTCTAATCCCAGACTGATGCTGGGGGTGGAGGATGTACTCAGCCTCTCGGGGCCCCGACTTCCTCATCAGCTGTGAAAATGAGAACTCATGCTCTAGAGGCAGTCTACACAGTGGTTAAGGGCAAGTGCTCTGGGACCAAGTCCTCTATGACTTCCAGTGACCTTCTATAAGTAACCCGATGCCTCAGGCCTCTATCTTTCCTCCTATATAATGGGATAATAGCCGCCCTCATAGGAGCGTGAGGAGTGACTACTAGCGGATGCATGTGCAGTGTGCCGAACAGTGCCTGGCAGGTACTTAGAAACACTTGAACTGGTCCCCCTCCCCGCGCGGGCAGACACGCCCTCGCCACGTGCCAGCCTGGAAGGCTGACAGATGGGAAGGCTCTTACCTGCGGACGGTTCTGAGCAGGGTGGAGCGGGCCTCGTTGTGGAAGGTGATGATGATGCTGGTGGGAGGGAGGTCCGTGCAGTACCCCAGCAGGGTGCATCTGGGGAAGGCAAGGCAGCGGGACAAGAAGACCTTTAGAGACAAAGCAGATCTCAAGGGCTGGAACCGAGGGCATCACTGGTGTGGACAGATGCCTGGTGTCTGGTGGGGCCCCCTCCAGCTGCACAGCACTGTGTAAGACCCCAGGGCCTCACTTGGCCCTACGGGGGAGCCCAGGAAGCTCCGAGAATGATTAGAGCTGAATCTCCCACCACCTCGGGGGAACATGGGCTTGGAGTCGAATTAAGCTGACGTACAGAACATAAATGCGGGATTTCCCGCGTGCCTGGGTTACAGCACATAGTTCCTGGTAGCCACATAAGCCCACCCCCGAGCCTTGGGCTCTGCTGCCCAGTCTGTGTCCATCCCAGCCTGCCAAGGCCTCACTGTGTTCTGGGCCAGCAGCTCCAGCCCGCCACACCATGCTGACCCCTGACTGCCGGCCACACACACCGAAATCTGGCATATTTAAAGAGGCAGAGCCCTAAAACCCAGCATTTGCAGGAAAACCCCATCTTGAAAAAGCATTCACTTCCCCATGTCCAGGATCATTTTGTATGACAATTACATCTGGGGTAATATCAATTTAATACCTCACTGCAAGTGAAAATTGTAGCCCGCAGCCCGAAAATTACTATAATAATGGAAATAAACCCACCAAGTGAGGCTGGGGCCACCAGGGGTGATCCTGGGTAAATGCTGCCTCCTGTTTCTCGCTGTTCCAGGGGTATTAAATGAGGAAATAAATAACAGATGTTTGGTGAGTCAAACATTTCCTCTCCTCATTTTCTAATTTCTTCCTAGGCTTGGGGCTTTCTTGGGGCTTTTAACTTGGGGTCCAGAGTCCCAAGGATGGACTTCAAGGAGACTGTGAGCCCCTGAACACTTTTTCCTACAAGAGCAAACCCTGAATAAGAGGACTTACACAGACAAGGCAGGGCTGTTGTGCTCAGGACCTGAGCACAGACTGGGATGGGTCAGCCACGAGGAGCCAAGAATCGGGAAAGGAAGGCCCCAGGGGTAGAGACAGTGGAAAGGCTGGTCATGACTTTCAGGTCTGCCTGTGCTCCCCCCACAGAGACAACTTCTCACCACATCACGTCAGCACCACCTACTAATAAATCCCCACACCCTGAACCCACCTCTCCTTTCTAGTCCCCATGGGCCCGGCTCAGAGAGTCTTTACTCCTCTGGGGGATTCCTGCAGCAGTCTCCTGACCAGTCATCTTGCCTCCACCCTCTGCCCCTGCCAGTCATGTCCAGTCTACCACAAAGCTCCACCCAGGTCTTCCTCTGGCTTGAAGCCTTCAGTGGCTCCTGATATAGAAAGTCCAAACTCCCTATCACAGCCTTCAAGACCTTCCACAATTGCAACTTCATATGCTGCCATAACTTTCTGTCACTGCTCTCACTATTACCTCTGCATGGAGCAGTGTCCTTTCTCTTTTCTCCACCTGATGAACTCCTACTCATCCTTCAAGACCCAGAGCAAATACCTCTTGTCTGCAAAGGTGTTCCATACTCCCCCAGATAGGTAATGACCTGTCCTTTGTGCTCCCATAATTTTGTACATATCTCTCTCCTGGCACTTCTCAAGATGGACTATCTCCCCCACTTGACTATGAGTTCCTCTAGGGAAGGACCCCTGTCTATCTTCATGTCCCTAGAACAAGAGATAAGTATATCGGATGCCCATTCATGGAGAAAGAGAGAAAGAAATTCAGGAAATGCATTCTTAGGTCAGCTGATGACTTAGCCTTTTATGCTTTTAAAAGGGGAGGTAGCCAGCCTCCCAGATGGCTTCCAGTGATTCTTAACTACTGGTCCTAGTATATAGTTCTGTCCCTCACTGAATCAGGGCTAGCTTATAGGACTAATAGAATATGATGGAAGGGACAGTGTGTGACTTCTAAGGCTAAATCATAAAAGCACCGAAGACTTTGCCTTGGCCACTTGGAGGGAAGCCAGCTGCCATGCCGTGAGGACACTCAAGCAGCCCTGTGGAGTGAGGCTGACGTGTGTTGGAACTGAGGTCTCCTGCCCACAGCCGGCACCAACTTGCCAGACACAGGAATGAGCCCCCCTGGAAGTGGGTCCACCAGCTCTAGTCAAGCCTTCAGATGACAGCAGCTCTAGCAGCTCCAAGCCTGAACCGCCCAGCCAAGATGCTCTGAATTCCTACCTCACAGAGACCATAAGGACAATCAATGATTCCTGTTGTTCTAAGCCACTAAAGTTTGGGGGCGATTTGTTGTGCATTAAATAACCATTATAAAAGAGGAGGAAAATGCCTTGAAATGGCCCCTAGTGAGAAGAGGCCTTGGACTTGCCTACCTTTGGATTCAGACCTGAGTCTAAGCTGTGAGCAGTGGGGAGGGAGGAGGGCGGGGGGCTGGCAGAGGTGGACTTGGTGGGGGGGGGTCCCTCGATTGGTGTGCTGCAGGGTCCATGGGGGGCAAGGAGGGGCTGGGAGGGACCCAGGCAGAGGGGTAGGCGGCAGTGAGCACGGTCAGCGCCGAAAGGAATGAGGGGGATGTCAGGGAGCGGAATGATAATCATGTCTCTTTATCGGAAGGTGATAAAGCAGAGAGCTTAGCAGAACCTCCCTGTCTCCATCAGAGACGGGGAGAGAAGACACGAGCAGGATGACTGAGAAGGCCATGCTGCCAGGGCTGTGCTGAGGGTCAGGCGTGGGCACTGCGCTGGAGATGGCGTCCCATTCCACACCCTGGGCGGCGATGGGATCCCAAATCCCACCTTTTATGAGCTAAGTTATTCGGGGGCAAGTTGGTGCAGGAGGTACTGGGAGTTACCCGCTTAGAGAGCTTTTGGGGACGGGGCTCCTCTTCCTGCCTTGGAGGCATCCAGCTGGGAGGCAGGTGTATGGCCGCACAGTGACGCAGCGGCATGCACGTGGCACTGGGAGAGCAGAGGGAAGCGGACCTCCGCCCGGGGGCGGGGGCAGGGGCGGGGGGGGGGCGGTGAAGAAGGCTTCATGGAGGAGGAGGAGCTGGATCTCACAGGGTGAGATGGGGATGGATGGACACAAACAGGGTACAGCATCCCCGTCACAGCATGGTTCTGGACCCGCAGGCCGGATGCCCAGTGAGGCAGTTGGCAGAATACTGGCCCAGGGGTCTGGATACCGCTGACCAGCTGCGAGACGGTGGGTAAACCACCCACCTCTGCAGGCTGCTGTCTGCTCATCTGTAAAACAGAGCTTGGGCCCAAGGCTCTCCTGCTAAAGTTTCCCAGAGCATCAGTAATCAGACGCTTTGATCGTAGCTGACATGCAATAAGCGTGGTTGATTTGAACGAAAGGCCGTGAAGGCCATTCTGCAGCTGAGGCTCAACTGTGTGGCTGGACATCCAAATTTACTTTTCTAAGACTCAGTATCTTCATCTGGAAAGTGGAGACAACAACTTTTAACTTGTAGATTTTTCCCCCTAAATTATTAACATGTTAGGTAATAATAGATGCTTGACAAATAGTGACTATCATTATTTTTAACATCACGCTTAAATCTGCAGACTCCTCCTCCCGCTGGGTGGAGCCAGATCTTGCACAGGCTGGAAGGGCATCCTTAGTGAGTGGTTCTGCCCTGTCTGACAGCGGGGGAGGGGCACCGGGAGGCAAGAGAAGGTAAAGAGAGCAAAAAGAGCATCAGTTTTAGAGAAAGGAACCTGGGCTGTGACGTCGACGGGAATCTTGGATCTGCTGAAAACTGGCTGTGTGCCCTTGGGCACATCCTTTACCTTCTCTGAGCCTCAGTGTTGTCACCTGTAAAATGAGGACAAATACCTCCCTTTCAGGCTTGTTTGTGAAGAATGCAGAGAATACAGGCAAAACACGTGGTGTTTCATAGCTGCTGAGTAAATGGTGGTGAGAATTATTATTGTAATAATAATATTGCCTCCAGGCAACGTTCAATGCTTTTGGACTAGAACTACGAACTCAGAGTTCAGCCAAGGAAGGAAGGGGCTTGGAGATGACCTAGTCCAACCTCCTAAAGCGGGCAGAACTTGGCCCAACAGGCGTCCATTGGCGCCTGGGCTGTTTTGCTCCTGGGCCTCAGCCCCCGCCAGCCTCCTGCTCCTGCAGGATAAAGGGCAGGGGCTCTTCCTCGAGGCTGGGCAGAAATCCCATAAGCGCCCCTGTGTGCACAGCCCCAAGGGAGGGCGGGCCGGCAGGAGGCGGTGCATCACAGCTCTGAGGCACAGGCATCCCAGATCCCGGCTCCCGGCACTCAGCACTGCCTTCCTCCTGCCCCTGCTCTCAGCTCATGGTGCCTGGACTCATCCTCCGTCTCCTTGGACCCTCACAACAGCCTCTGAGAACCTCTACTCCACAGATGAGAACAACCGAGGCTCAGGATCTCACTCAAGCTCACACCCCTGGTGAGTGGCCGAGATGAGCTGCGTCCAGGTTCCGTGACTTCTAATGTGGTCGTTGTCCCTAGCGTCCACTGTGAACTCAACCTGGTTAAGGCACAGGAGCCCGAGGGGCTGGTTCTGGACGGGGCGCAGCTGCCCGAGCCCTGCGCATGAGCCACCTGCCCTTCAAGGCCCAGGGGGGGCTGCAGTCCCGCTTGGAGACGAGTCCTGGACACTGGCAGCAACAAGGCCAAGGGGCCAGGAAAAATCCTTAAAACAGGCCACTGTGAGGAGTCAGAATGTGCGTGGGCTTCGTGTGAGAGGATCTGAAAGATTCATCAAACAGCAAGATCTATTAGGGGCACCAGGGGAATGCAAAAACTGCCAACACTGAGATCTGGCGCCGGCAGATGGACGAGAAACATGTTTATAATTTATTAAAGATTCAGGGCTTTTACTGGAGAGAAGAGCTAGCGAGCAGGAAGGATGGGTGTGAGGGTGGAACCAGGAGGAAGGGCGTGACCACCGCTGTGCGCAGAGACAGATGCCAGCCCCGGGCTGCTGTCCTGATTGCCACAGCAGCTCCTGAATAATGCACGCTCCTCTGAGCTGATTCTCCACCTGTAGTTTCTTTTTTGACTTTTCTTTTTTTTTTTTTTAATTATTTGCTTTATTTATTTATTTTTTTAAAAAAATTTATTTATTTATTTATTTATGGCTGTGTTGGGTCTTCGTTTCTGTGCGAGGGCTTTCTCTAGTTGTGGTGAGCGGGGCCCACTCTTCATCGCGGTGCGCGGGCCTCTCACTGTCGCGGCCTCTCGTGTTGCGGAGCACAGGCTCCAGACGCGCAGGCTCAGTAGTTGTGGCTCACGGGCCTAGTTGCTCCGCGGCATGTGGGATCTTCCCAGACCAGGGCTCGAACCCGTGTCCCCTGCATTGGCAGGCAGATTCTCAACCACTGCGCCACCAGGGAAGCCCCAACTTTTCATTTTTTAAAGAAAGATTCAACTGACTTAATTTCTCCAAGTTCAGGTGGGTCTCACAGTGCTTCCTAACCATCCATTTCTTGAGTGTTCAGTGTCATTTATTGGCCGAGGATGCTTCCAGAGAGGTGTTCTGAGATGCTAACCCCTGGCACGGGGTCAGAGCTTCCTCTTCCATCTCTCCACCAGCCAATCACTGCTCGGCTGCCTACCCCGCCTCATCCCTGCACCTGAACATGTGCCAAGCGGGGATGTTAGAAACACCCCAAGTGAGGACGGCTGTCAGTTATCACAGAACTGTTAATGCTGTGCACATGCCTTTTATTTTATTGCACAAGCTCATTAAACTGGCAGCAGCCCGTAAACAGAGTGTTATGATGATGATCGTCATCTCCATTTTAGCACTGGGCAGCAGGGAGGAAAGATGTGGTCATAAATTAGAAACATTTGGGATTTTATTCTCGAGGGTAAAAACAGGAGGGAGTGATGGAGAGGCAGACCCGATAACTTTGAAGCAGAGAGTAGAGCATAATAATTATTATCACTATAATGTCCAGAACTGACAATGGCTCTGTGTCTAGGAGGCAAACTCTCGGAGTGGGGGCTCTGGCATCCCAGCGGGAAGGCTGAGGGCAGTTAGAGAAAGGGGAAAGGTCACGCAAATATGCAGCATGACACAGTGGAAATCAAACAGGCCTGGGGTGGGACACACTGGGCCAACCCTTTGCCACTCGGGAGCTGGGCAGTGACTTCCTTGATGAAATTATCCACCTCAGGGAAGGTTTTTTTTTTTTTTTTTAGCATCTTTATTGGAGTATAATTGCTTTACAATCAGGGAAGGTTTTTAAACGACTACTTAGTGACCCCTGCTGCCGGGCGCTGTCCTGAGCACCTCGCATATTTAAGGTTCACAGATAGCCCGGTGGGAGGGGGCACTGTTTAATGGATTCACTCAGGAGGAGACCGAGGCGCAGGGGGGTTAAGTAACTCACTGCAGCTAGTGAGCCCCGGCCTGTCGTACATCCTTGTCACCAAGCCACCACCTCTCCGTGCCAGCACCGTTCCAGGCATCAGGGTATCCATAGCTGCCGTCTGTCCCCCAGGTGTACTCTGGGCCCTGCACACCGTGCGGACGCCTGGCCTCACACTCGATCACCACCCCCAAGGAGCAGCTTCTACCAAGCTCTAGAACCCAGCAGGGAGGGACAGGCTGCCTGCCGCTCCTGGGTAGTGACAGCAAGACTGGGACACTGCTGGCTGAGCCGCCACAGGAACATCCTAACAGGGGCTCCCACTTACGTCCAGATGGAGCCTGAAAGTGGGCACAGGGTGATTTCAACGAGGCCCTGGGAGGCGCGTGAACCTGTTTTTAAGCAGAAAACTGCAGTCTGTCCCTCCGATTCCCGCAGGTCCAGAGCCTGCTCCAGAGGCCAGACCAGACATAGAAAACGAACGGGTTATCTTCTCCACATGTGCCATTTGCCTGAACTCTACAGCTGCAAAGGCCGAGGGAAATAGGCATAAGCTGTAAAGCGGGGGTAGGGCTAGTTTCCCGGGAGAGCACTGTCCCCAGGGGAGTGACAACCTGGATTCCCTGCAGGTGGGTGGGGCACAGCCTTTCCTTGCTCCCCGCTTCCGTCTCTGGGCCCCTGTGTCCTCCACTATAGCCCAGAAGAGGTCCCAGGGAGACCATGTCTCCTCCCCATTTTCCCGCCAGCAACACCCCCCCAAAGCTGATGTGTGTGAGGAAGAAAGGACGAGAGGGGAAAAGCTCTTGGCCCAGTGACCTTTCCAGAATGTCAGCTCCCTCAGGACAGGGACCAAGAACACCTACTACATTTCCCAGCTCAGTGCTATGCAAGGAAGCCTGCTGTCAGCTATGAGGAAAAGGAAGATGACCGAAAACTATAAAATGCCAAATCTGTAACTGACCTCTAGGTTCAAACTTGACTCTTTAGAAGAGAAAAACACGAGCAGTATAAAAAGTATGACAGCTGTAAAACCAGAAATTCCTTTTAATCTCATTTCATGGGCAACACTATACACTGTAAGGCATGAAATTTTTATTTCGTGTCAACTTCACTGGGATTTCACATGCAGATTAATTTGTTCATCCACATAAACATATACCGCTCCTACTTCTTGCCTCAAGTCACCCTCACTTAGTGTTATGGAAATCCTGCGTCTCGTAAAAGACACTTAAGATAACAGTGAGATCTGCTATTCCATGACACTGCTACGTTTTGAATTGCTGAGCATGTTATTTTTTTTTTAAAGATTTTTTTTTGATGTGGACCATTTTTTAAAAGTCTTTATTGGATTTGTTACACTACTGCTTTTGTTTTATGTTTTGGTTTTTTGGCCGCAAGGCATGTGGGATCTTAGCTCCCCGACCAGGGATCGAACCCGCACCCCCTGCGCTGGAAGGTGAAGTCTTAACCACTGGACCGCCAGGGAAGTCCCTGCTGAGCACGTTATTAAATTCTAGTATCCTGGGAACGGGATAAGTGGGCCAGGGCAGGGAACTGAACTGCTTAGGAACTTGGTTGAGCTCTTGGTGGGCAGATGAAGGCCCCCAGCACCCACCTCCTTGTGTAATCTCTTAGCCTTGAGTGTGGACTAAACCTGGTGTCTTGCTTCTAAGGAACAGACTACAGCTAAAGTGATGGGATGTCACTTTTGTGATTAGGTCGCAAAAGACAGTGACTTCCATCTTTTTCGCTTGTATGTTTTGCTGAAGCAAGCTGCCATGATGGGGAGCCCCACATGGCAAAGCACTGAGAGTGGCCTCTGGTCCATAGCCTGTGAGGGACTGAATCCTGCCAACAACCATGTCAGTGAACTTGGAAGAGAGTCCCCCCCGAGACGTGCCCTGAGATGCCTGCAACCCCAGCTGACACCTTGAACACTGCCTGTGAGAGACCCTGAAGGAAAGGACCCACCTTGGCCATGCCTGAATTCCTGACCCACAGAAACTGTGAGATGATGAACATTATTTTAAGCCACTAAGTTTCATGGTAATTTGTTATGCAGCAACAGACAATGAATACTGGTACCCTTAGCTCCTGAAAACCCAAGTCCACCAGGATTTCTCACTGTCCTGGGGTCAAAGGTAAATTCTCTCGGGTACCTGGTGGAAGAGTTATGCAAAGGCATCAGGATTCTCCCAGCACAGAGCTCCAGAGCTCCCACTGGACCCTTCATTCATGCTCTGTTGGCATCAAGATGTTGCTAGGTATAGGATTCCTATGGCCACAACATACAGAGGGAAATTCTTCAGGGGTACCTTTGGGGTTTGTTCCAGTCTTTACAGATTCAGCTCCCTTAGGGCTTCTTAATAGGAATCAAACACATAGAAAATTGTTGAGAGACTCTCTTCTCACTTCTCCCGTGGATGGTGCATAACTAGTACCCTTCCACACGCACAGAGGAGAAGTTAATTCATCTCATATAATGGATGTCATAGGGTTTTAAGGCTTGATTCACTTGCAGAAGTCCAGTAAAGAAAGGCTGACCTAGATGGTATCACAGACATCCCTCCATTCCATGAACACGAGGCCATCTGGCAGAGCCCTTGGTCTCAGGCTGGGCCTATTTAGGCCAACAAATGCATTCCCTGTACCAACCATCACGATGTTCTTCGTTGAATCTATCTGTCAGGCCAGCTCAGGGTCTGCAATTCACCTCTTGCTCCTCGGAGAACCCTCTGGATTTCTTAGCTACCTACTTCCAGTAGCATCACATTTCTAAGAAAACCTACATCTTGACAATTCTAGGGCACTTCCACCATCATTATTAATTGCAGGCTCCGCAAGCTCATTTTCCTGGAGATGTACCAATGCCCCAAGGGTTCTTTGCTGACACGCTGCGAAGCTAACTGCAGAGGGGGGACACTAGGATGTAAGGGGCCATGTTGTCTGGAGGCCCCCAAAGGCTCAGTCTCTGCCGCTATTTCGCAGCCCAGAGTAGCTGGAAGACCTTTCCCTCTCTGGCTCCATACAAACTCCTGGGCTGCTGCAATACTGGACTGGAATGGACCACAGAGCTCCTCTGGTTAGTCAGTCCCTACATTGTGAGCTGCTGGACCGCATCTCCAGGAAAAGCCTATGCATGCTCTGAATAAAGTCTACAAGAGTCAAATAAGTTTGGCACATGAGAAATACTGGAAGACTACTAGATTAACTTTTTGGTGATCCACCCATGCACACTAACATGTTAAAGGTTCTGAGACTTGCGCTAGCATCCTGTTTACCAAGCTTTGACCTCAAACCCTGCCCTAAAATCCTTCACATATCATGGGAACTCACATATTCACAGGATATATATATTGTATCAAGCCTACCACTTAACATCCTACCAAAAACAGAATTTTGTAACACACAGGTTTTAAAAGCATTGCTTCCAGCTCCCTGTATTTTTTTTTGTTGTTGTTGTTAATTAATAGCTACTTTATTTATTTATTTATTTATAGCTGTGTTGGGTCTTTGTTTCGTGCGAGGGCTTTCTCTAGTTGCGGCAAGCGGGGGCCACTCTTCATCGCGGTGCGCGGGCCTCTCATTACCGCGGCCTCTCTTGTTGTGGAGCACAGGCTCCAGACGCGCAGGCTCAGCAGTTGTGGCTCACGGGCCCAGTTGCTCCGCGGCATGTGGGATCTTCCCAGACCAGGGCTCGAACCTGTGTCCCCCGCATTAACAGGCAGATTCTCAACCACTGCACCACCAGGGAAGCCCATCCCTCCTTTTTTAAAGATGTGCAAACTGAGACCCAGAACAGTGAGCAAATTGACCTGCCACGTTGACCCTGCTTGGCAGTGGCCAAGCTAAGACCTCTTAGTTCTTGGTTGTTGAACTTGCTACTTCCTTAAAGCACTCAGGCTTGGGGGGCCCTGTCAGATGGTTTAGAGAAGCCCCAGTCCACATAGGGTACTGGCCACCTCTGCTTTCCAGTGCCCTTTTACCCCCTCAAAATATTCCCACCAAGGTCCCTATTACTTCTCTATGTTGCTAAATCTAATGGAAAATTTTCAGTCTTTTCCTTGCTTGTCATCTCTGTAGCAGTTAATAGTGAGGGTCATACATTTCATTAAATGTTTGGATCTTTGCCCTTGGCTTTGGTAGAATCACCCTAGCATGGTTCTCCTCTTCTTAGGCTGTTTCTTGGTTTTCCTTTTCTTTCCCTCCTCTGAAATTCTGGTGTTCCCCTCCAAAATTCTCTCCTAAGCCATTCTCTTCTCAATCTTCCTTCCCTCTAGATTATTTTACTCGTTTCCAAGCCTTCAATTTCCTATCTGTTTGCTAACAATCCCAACCCTAACCTTAATCTGATGAGCCTCTTCTCTTGGATGTCCCCACGAGATGACCTCTTCAGCCACCCTCTGCCTCTCATACCTCGCCCAAGCCTGCCGACCCTTCCATGTTCCCCAGCTCACCATCTAACATGTGCCCAAACCCAAGAGATATTCTCGAATCCTACCTCTCCGTCCCTGACACCAGTCTCACTAAACCTAGTCCTATCAATCCTTCTTACTTATCTCTCCATCTGGCTGTTTGTCTCTATTCCCATCATATCTTTGCTGGATTACTGCAGCCACTTCCTAGCTGGCTTTATCCCCTTCCAATCTCTCCTGCATGCTGCAGCTAGAATGATCATTCCAAACTGCAAATTTTCAACATGTTTCAACACTGCCCAACTGCTCACAAAATAAAGTTGAAACCCCCAATCATTGCTTACCATCCTCGGTGACCCGGCATCACCTGTGACTCCTCCCTTCATATCCTCCCACTTCCAGCCACGTTCTGCCTCACCGGCTCTTTCTCCCTCTGGACCTCAGCAGGCGCTGCCCTCCCTCCCACGTGTCTGAAAGGCACTCTCCTCTCTTCCAAGGCCTGGTTATTTTTTCCTCTTCTAATCCTGGCTTGGAAGGTACTTCCCCTTGGAAGCATTTCTTGATCTCCAAGTCTTTTCTATTGTGCTCCGCTAGGACCCTGCACTCACCCCATCACTGTGGTTTATTACCAAGCACTGGGAACTCTCCGTCTCTCCTGCTGACTCTTAGCTGCAATGAAGGCTAGGACTTTTTCATAGTTAAAACCTCAGTCCCTGGCACGGCGACTAAACATAGTAGACGTACAATAAACATCTGAATAATGAGTGGATGAGTGAATGGGGGAGGAAGCAGGTGAGGCTTCCATGGGGGCAAAGCCAGAGGAGAAAACGTCCCTTGCCAAGTGACAGGTGGCACCAGCTCATGGAAGCTGCAGAGCTGTAAGCTGAGTGGCGTGCCTAGGTCAGTCACACAGAGGAGTCCAAACAAGTCACCAAAACTGAGAATGGTACCATGTGGGGAGAATGGGGAGCCTTGGGCTAAGGCTGTCCTGGGAGACTTCTGGGACAGTCATCTGGTGCCTGTGGACAGGTCTGACGCATTCTCTGTTGCATTGAAAATACTCAGCTATGTTTAAAAAGCTGGGATGTTCCCCTTGTTCACTGAAGTCCCAGAGATGAACAAGGCTTCCTTACGTGGGAGGGGAGAGACTGAATCCTAGCTGACAGGACTGCCAGACTATGACTCAGATGCTTTTCTCCCAGACCTGTGCTGTCCAATACGGTAGCCACGAGCTACCTGTGGCTATTGAGCATTTGAGATGTATCAGAATAGAGATATGCTGTAAGTGTGAAATACACACAAGATTTCAGACTGATAAAAAATGCAAGATACCTCATCAGTAATTTTTTTACCTTATTATATGTCAAAATGATAGTTTTGGGTGTATTGGGTTAAATAATACATATTATTAAAACTGATTTCACTTAAAAAATTTTAATTTTTAGGGACTTCCCTGGAGATCCAGTGGTTAAGACTTCGCCTTCCAATGCAGGGGGTGTGGGTTCAATCCCTGGTTGGGGAGCTAGTATCCCACATGCCTCGCGGTCAAAAAAACCAAAAAAACCATAAAAACAGAAGAAATATTGTAACAAATTCAATAAAGACTTTAAAAAATGGTCCACATAAAAAAAATTCTTTAAAAAAAATTTACTTTTTAAAATGTGACTATTAGAAAAATTTAAATTACGTGCATGGCTTACATCTATTTCTATTAGACATCGTTGTCCTAGGTCATTACTGAACCTAGCTTGTATATAATCTAATTTAAAATTTCAACATTAGTGTCAGACAATAGTTTCTAGATATTGGGTTCTTTCATATAATAAAATGTAAAATAAAATTTTAAATGTAAAATAAAATTTTAAAAAATTGTAGAGAAGATTACGAGGTTTGCAACATTTTCTTTTGCAGCAAAATTATATTTTAAAACTCTCATCATCTAGCATCATTGTTATTTCATAAAAGAAAGGGTGTTTAAACACTCAAAAAGGCCACAACCTCAGAATCATTAAAAGCGTTATAAATTGTAAAATTAAACTTTAAGAAAATCTCCCTCAGCATCTCCCCTTTTCCCCAACTCCACAGATCAGATCTGCACTAATTCACCAAATGGCATCTGAAAGTACAGTTCAAGGGTTTGTCCCATAAATTATGATGCACCTATGTCCACCCTCCACAGACAGCACGTATACTAAACGCAGAAGACAAGATATCTCCACACTCTGCTCTGGAAGCAGCAGCTCCAGCTCTGTTCTTGGTGCTGCTGATGCTATGACTTGGTATGATTTTTCCAGTCTCTAGCCCCAATGTATCTCCTCACGCACTTCTGCTGTCCAAGCTGTCATGCGCAATCTGGGCTCAGAATGCACACCTAACTTGGCGAATGCAGACGCCTCTGGCCACATTTAGACCTCCTAGAAATGACCATAGCTCCATTCTGCACCACTGTGTTTTTCCAGACCACTCAGCCCCTTTGAAGTGAGTGGAACACTGAGGTTTGGTGGAAACCACAGGGAAGTAACAGCGCCTTTTCTCCAGAAAGATCAGCTGCTCTCAGGAAGCTGCAAAGAGGCTTCTCTTGGGATGCTCCCAGGACCTGGGTTAGTTGGTACCAAGCACTACCCAGATGGCAGCTGTGTGCCCGTGTGTGTGCATGTGTGTGTGCAGAGGAGAATGTTCTCAAAAGGCAAATGCAGAGTCTAGCCAGGACCAGGAAGTGTGGAGGTGGGCCAAGGCTTATTTTTGAAATGTTTCCTGAAAAAGATTCCTCAGTGTCTGAGACTAGGGCTCCTCCAAGTCTTATTTTAGTCCTGCTTGAATCACATTACACAATAGTAATAATAGATAACATTTACTGAATCCTATGTCTCAGGTATTCTTCCAAGAGCTATAAATCTGCACAATCATTCCCTGAGGTAGGTGCTCTGAGACCTCCTCGCTCGTCGTGGAGAACACTGTGAGGTCACAGTCAGTAAGCAGCAGAGTCTCGAGGTCACACCAGATGGTCTGGCTCCCAACTCAGCTCTCACACTCCACTAGAATGACCCTTGATGGTCAGCCAACACACTCGTTTGCAAAACTTTGTTTCATGTTGACCTTTCTCTCTGTCTTTGCTCTTGAAGTCTGCATGCTGGAAGGTTCTGGAAAGATGGAAAATCACAAGTCTGGGTGTCCCTCGCCTGCTAAGGAAGGATGTCTCCCCTTGATCTTCCCTGAGCTGTGTCCTGATACTTCTCAGACTTTCCAGCTAAAGGATCAGAGAAGAGTCATTCCCTTCCTTTACCTGAAGGGGGAAATGTTCCTCAAACTGAAGCAGCTGAGATAAGACCTGTAGCCTAGTGACTCCAGGCATGTGGTCAGACCCAGCACATTGAGCGCCAGAATGGTCTGGTTGAGGGCCAAGCATCCAATGTCTCTTCTTCTCTAGGGGACTCATAACGGTGGGCCCCTGTGGAAGGTCTGAGCTGGGGAGATAAAAAGCCAAGACCTCCCATGCCCACCTGTACCCTTCTAGACTGTCGGCCCATCTCCAAGTCAGTCCTGTACCAAATTCTGCCTCCATCCCCTCTTTTAACTCTCATTTCCATCTGCCCAAGCCGGGCCCACCCCCTTGATCTGTGGGACTACAATGGCCTTCTGACTGCTCCTCATCTCATTCCTCCCCCCACCTTCCACATTAATCTTTCTAACACCCTGCTTCACACACGTAGCTCTCCCTACCTTCCGTAGTTACCTAAGCTAAACCTTGGCCACATCCCAAGGCCCCCACCATCGTGTTAACCCTTCAGCTCTGCCCCACGGTTCTCTTGCCTGAACCTTCTAGCCCTGCGAACCAGTCCATGCATCCTTGGTCATGCCTGAGCCATGACCTCCACACACCTCCCCATCCAGCCACCGTCCTTTCTAGGGCTGCCTCAGTGTAACTTTTGTGCAATGCTTAGCCTAGGTCAGCTCCTCCATTGCACTTCTCGTGGGCTCCCTGGCCTCCCTGCCCCTCCTGCATGGCTGTGCTATCTTCTCCGTGGGCAGCGGCCACGTTTCTACTTCTTAATGTTCCCGTGGGCCAGTTACTCAACCGACTGCAGTCACTTTCCTCATCTCTAAACCCAGGATCATAGCAAAGTTGTCATGAGGCTTAACTGAGAGAACATATGTAAGGTGCCTACCACATGTCAGGGGACTAGTTTGATCAATAATGTTGGCTGATTATGGTCCTGGATTTATGTGGTAACACAGAGAATTCTTTGTTGAGTGAAGGTCGTTTTAAGTTTCCCGTGATTTTTCTCCCTCTGTTCTGAGGATACATTCCCACACCTGCACTTGCAAACCCGGATGTTTTCAGTAGATTGTCTGAGAATGAATCCAGTGGGGGGTGCTCTTTGAATCCATCAGTCATCTGCTGATACTGATGAAGTGTCTGAGTGCCAGGCACCGTGTGGAGCTCTGCAGGGAGGTGCAAATGTAAGTCAGCATCCCTGCCCATGTCGCTCAAGGAGGGGAGAGGGTAAGCTTGAAACTCGGGGTAACGGGTGCTGCTCAGAGGTGAGCGAGTAGGAGGTGCTGCCCTACTTAGCCTGAAGGGGCAAAATGTCTTCCTGGAGTGGCGACCCAACCAACCCGCGTTCCTGAAAGGTGAAAGAGCATCCCAAGCAGAGAGAGCAGCGAAGATGAGAAGGCATGAATGAACCCTTGTGCACAGTCAGGCAGCTGCAAGCCTGGGCTTGGCTGGGGTGGGTGTGCCTTCAGGGGCGGGGTGAGCTGGCAGCTTTGCAGGGTTTGGATGGGGAGTGATGCACCGGCATTTGGGATGCTCTCCATGGAGGAGGTGTGCAGGGTGGACCAGTGGGGGGCCAGAGCCCAGTGGGAGGGCGGCTGAGGGCTGCTGCGGTCACCCAGGTAGAGGGGAGAGCTGTGAGCAGGGGCAGGGACCAGGAGCTATGTAGGAGGCAGACCCAACAAAGTGAGGGTGAGAGAGGAGGGGACGCCGAGGGTTTGGCTTGGGTCACAGGGTGAAGAGTGGGCTTGCCCTGAGATGGAGACATGAGAGCAGACTGGGTACTTGATGTCTCGACAGGCAGGCTCGGAGTAAGGAAAAAATGATGTGTCCATATGATCAATCAAGGAGAGACAGGGAGAAGTAGGAAAACAGGGAACAGAGATAACGATGTCTGGTCTGGCTGGCTGCAGGGTCACTGGGAGGGTGAGGTGAGGGCAGGAGGTGAGAGCTGTCAGATGCGATATGCTTCAGTCCAATGTAAGTGGCTCCTCTTGCTACATCCAGGACACTAAGGACCCCACAAGGGGCCTTTGCTGATCGTGCCCCTTGTCAGTCCAGATGGAAGCCCGGCTGCCACGTGACTCCACGGGTCCCCCAGCAGAGCCCTTCTTCTGTCACGTCACACGTTCCTCAGTGAGTTTTCCCGCTGTCCTTGGTCCCCGGGGCTCACGTCGCTCCATCCCACTGTCTGTCACCACAGCTGCACGGGCAGCCTCCTTCCCATGGCTTCTCCCACTCACAGCTGTCATCTCCTCTCTGCTCTTTTCATCTCTTGTCAAACACATTTTGTACTTCCTGGACCCCAGCCCTTAAATCACTCCCTCTGCTGGCCTTGGCGTCTATCCCCAGTATCTGAAAAATGCAAATTTCACCAGACACGGCATTGCAGTTGCCTCATGGCTTATTTTGCATTCCAGTTTCCAAAGTAAGTCTGACATTCAGGCACGTGAAGTGTTTGGTGCTGAGAGCCAAGGATGAGGCAGGATGCTCTCTGCACAACTTCCCTGCCCGCGCCCCTGCCACCCCTGCCCGCCTTGCTCTTGGAGGGCACACCAACTCGGAGGTGTGGGACAGGGCACCAAGCCAGGACCTCTCCAAACTTACTCACATCACCCCTTTGTCCTGGTTTGGGTCACCCTCTCTGCCCGCCTCTTGGACCTGCTTTTACCCACAGCTGTGGAGCAGTGAAAAGGCCCCAGGGCCTGAGTGCTAATGCTGGTCCTCAGACTAATACAATTTGACTGCTCATGACCACAGCTAACAAACAATCACTGAGTGCTTACTAGGGGTTAAAGACGGGGCTCAGCATTTGACATGGATTATGGATTTGCTCACCCTCACAGCAATCCTGGGTACCATTATTATTCCCATTTTAAAGATGAGGAAACTGAGGCTCGGGAGTTGAGTAACTTGTCCAAGGACCAGCTGGTAAGTGGCAGAGATGACTTCTCTCAGGGCTCACACGGCGAGAAGACCTACTCTGCCACTTAGCCAACCAGTTGCCTTGCCTGGGCCTCTGTTTCCTCTGCTGTGAAATGACAATGGCCCCTTCACCCAAAGGGCTACTGAGGACATCATGCGTAAGGGATGTGAGAGTGCTTTGGAAAGTCTCCCGTAAATATAAGGTGTGATTATTCTCATTCTAGGCACTTACTACAAGGTTCAGCCTTTCACTAAGGAATTGCCAAAGGTGCCCTGAGACTCCTTGGGCCTCATCAAGCCAGTCCTACCAGCCCTGTTTCTCTCTGGCGTCAGGGGCATCACACCACGCCAAGTGCACTAGGGGTTGGGGGATAATGGTAACTGAACATGACAGCATCCTGGGTTTTAAAGGGAAAAAGTCCGTATGCTCCAACTCCCTATACTAGACTGAAAAACGTGGGCAGGTCACCAGTTTGCAGTCAAGCTGCCGCCCACGCGTCAATTCCAGGGGTAGATGGTTTTGTTGTCGTCGTGTTTAATAGATCCTGAGACCTTCGGATAAGTGCAAAGATGGTGTCAAATCAGCTTACATTTGGATCTCCAGCTGGGAGGGAGTCTGGTGACCTCCACTGAGGGGAAGGCTTGAAGGGGCAGGGGAGCCGTACAAGGAAACGGCCACGGCAGCAATAAAAAAAGGACAGCTCTTCCGGTTCTGCGGGGCCCTGGAGTCCTGTCAGGAAGGGAAGTGTGTGAGGAGAACGACTAATCCAGGGTCTCGGGGGCGGGCCACTGCTGCTGAGCTAGAAGGAGCCCTGCGTCTGGAAATAGCCTCCAATCTGAGTCAGTTCCTAAGTCACTTCCCGCACATTCTTACTGGCAGAGTATTTTCCACCAGCAGCAGAGCTAGAAGTGACCTTAATAACAATCTCTGAGCTACTTCTCTCCTCCTACAGGTGAAGAAATGGTCACCCAGAGAGCTGAAGAGTTGGGGAGCATCTTAGGACCCAGATCTTCTCACGCTCCGTTCAGCTCTTCCCCCCTCATTTTATCATGCTGCCAAGATGTGGGACAAAATGCCAGAAACTAATCAGAAGAGGAGGAGATAATTGAGGACAGACTAAAAGCCAGGCTTCATGCTTGGTTCTTGGGCAAAGAGCACAGAAAGGTGAACAGGGAAGGGGCAAGACCCTTGATCAAGGATTCAAGTGGCCGATACACTTAGGAAAAGGTGTTCCACTTCACTGACTCGCGGAGAAAGGCAGATTTAAACCACAACGAGACACCCCTACTCAGCCCCTAGAAAGGCTAAAATGAAAGAGACTGACTATAGCGAGTGACGGGCAACAAAGACACGGAGCCACTGGAACTCTCACGCTGCTGGTGGGGGTGGAAGCGGTCTAACCGCTTCCTTAGATGTTTGACAAAATCTTAAAAAGCTGCCAGGGATACACCCTACAGAAACGCATACGCCTGTTCGCCAGAAGACAAATACAAGGTTACTCATAGGAGCTCTATTCAGAAGAAGCTCACACTGGCAAAACCCCAAATGAGCATTAACAGTGGAAAAGATACATAAATTGTAATATATTCCTCAAAAGGAATACTATACAGCAATGAGAATGAACAAACTGTCTTGCAAAATGTGGCTGGATTTCACACACTTATCTTTTTTTTTTTTAATAGATTTTTATTGGAGTATAATTGCTTCACAATACTGTGTTAGTTTCTGTTGCACAACAAAGCGAATCAGCCATATGGATACACATGTCCCCATATCCCCTCCCTCTTAAGCCTCCCTCCCATCCTCCCTATCCCACCCCTCTAGGTCATCGTAAAGCACCAAGCTGATCTCCCTGTGCTATGCTGCTGCTTCCCACCAGCCAACTATTTTACATTCAGTAGTGTATATATGTCGATGCTACTCTCACTTTGCCCCAGCTTCCCCCTCCCACCCCAAGTCCTCAAGTCTATTCTCTATGTCTACCTCTTTATTCCTGCCCTGAAACTGGGTTTATCAGTACCTTTTTTTTTTCCCCCCCCTTAGGATTCCACATATACACGTTAGCATATGGTATTTTTTTTTCTTTTTCTGACTTACTTCACTCTGTATGACAGACTCTAGGTCCATCCACCTCAATACAAATAACTCAATTTCGTTTCTTTTATGGCTGAGTAATATTCCATTGTATATATGTGCCACATCTTCTTTATCCATTCCTCCGTCGATAGACATTTAGGTTGGTTCCATGTCCTGGCTATTGTAAATAGTGCTGCAGTGAACATTGCAGTACATGACTCTTTTTGAATTATGGTTTTCTCAGGGTATATGCCCAGTAGTGGGATTGCTGGGTCGTATGGTAGTTCTATTTTTAGTTTTTTAAGGAACCTCCATACTGTTTTCCATAGTGGTTGTATCAATTTACATTCCCACCAACAGTGCAGGAGGGTTCCCTTTTCACCACACCCTTCCCAGCATTTATTGTTTCTAGATTTTTTGATAATGGCCATTCTGACCGGCATGAGTGATACCTCATTGTAGTTTTGATTTGCATTTCTCTAATAATTAGTGGTGTTGAGCATCTTTTCATGTGCCTCTTGGCCATCTGTATGTCTTCCTTGGTGAAATGGCTATTTAGGTCTTCTGCCCATTTTTTAACTGGACTGTTTGTTTTTTTGCTATTGAGCTCCATGGGCTGTTTGTATATTTTGGAGATTAATCCTTTGTTGTTTCATTTGCAAATATTTTCTCCCATTCTGAGGGTTGTCTTTTCGTCTTGTTTATGGTTTCCTTTGCTATGCAAAAGCTTTTAAGTTTAATTAAGTCCCATTTGTTTATTTCTGTTTTTATTTCCATTACTCTAGGAGGTGGGTCAAAAAAGATCTTGCTGTGGTTTATGTCAAAGAGTGTTTTTCCTATGTTTTCCTCTAATGGAGAAAAGACAGCCTCTTCAATAAGTGGTGCTGGAAAAACTGGACAGCTACATGTAAAAGAATGAAATTAGAATACTACCTAACACCATATACAAAAATAAACTCCAAGTGGATTAAACATACACATAACTTTGAGGGGAGGCAGACACAGAGCACACACTGTGTAATTCTATTTATAAACAGTTCAAGAACAAGCAATGCTAGTCTATGGCATTTGAAGTCCAGACACTGTTACTTATGGTGGGGAGCAGGAGTGGGGAACAAAGGTGGCTTCTGGCAAACTGAGGGTCTTGTCCTTGACCGAGGTGCTTGATATAGGAACATGGGTAACTTCTCTTAGGAAAAGTTCATCAAACTGTACATGTACAAAGTGTGAACTTTCCTATATGTATGTGATACTTGGATAGAAAGTTTACTTAAGATGAAGAGAGATCCTCATCCATGGGTATATTTTGGTCTTGCAGGAATATTTCAAAAGCCACGGAACTGGAAGGATTCAAAATACAGCCCATGAAATAGGCAAGGACTGTAATGAAATAGGTAGCAAACTCATCAGTGCCTTGTCCCCTTCTTAGAACTCCAACCATCCTGGTGCCCTTCATAGTGCTAGAGAGAACACCCCAGAACACAGAGTGCAAATCCAAGGTCCCCTCAGCCTTCTGCCTCTGACCTTTAAAAGTACACACCCCAAACCAAATTTTCAAGAAAAAGATAATTTAGAGGAGAGAGAAATGATACCACCTTCCCCTTGGTGTTACTGGCCCTGAGCACCAGCACTTAGTTTCAAGGCCAGAGTAAGGGAACATTCTTCCCAGGGGGAGAGACCCTCAGGTGAGGAGGGACTGGTGGCCTGCAGGGGCGCTAAGGTAGCTCCCAATCACCCAGCGGGGGATTTGCTCACTTGGGGAATCTCAGCTCCATGAGAGCAAGCGCCAGGACTGCTCATTTACTGATATGTCCCTAATAGCCTAATTACTCAGTGTGTATAAGTAATAAGTATTGTGGGCTGGTTTTTTTTCATGGCAAATATTAATTCCAAACCAGTTTCCTATTCTGGGCACTGAATATACTTCTCCGTCTCTTTCTACATCTCTTTCCATTGCCTCTTTCCTCAGGCATCATGTAATAAAGGGGGGACAAACCCAAGGAGGAGGAAGGGAAATCTGCCGCCAGAACCAAGGCCATTTAGTACCTTTCAAAGCCACACAGGGTTCTTCTTGGGGTACCTGCCCATTAGAATTTGGCCTCAGTGACAGAACACCAGAAGAAACTACTGACTCCATTAGCCAACCGAAATATGTTATTTCTGTGTCTCTAAGCAAAACTAAAATAAAAATATCAAACTATCTAATCTGAAGCCCAGAATCCTCATGCATCATCTCTTCCACTTGTTCCTACAAGCACAAGTCAAACACACACACACACACACACACTCACTCACTCAGTGAACCTGGCCATAATAGGGGTTTTATGTTTGTGACAGAATTCTATATATATGTGTATATATATATATACACACACACACACACACACACACACGCTCACCTAGAATCTAAAAGCTTGATTCTGAGTTTCACCCAAGCATTGACTAGCTGTGCAACCTTGGACAAGTCCCTTAACCTCTCTGAGCCTGGATCTCCTTACCTAGGTATGTGGTTAATCTGCTAGTCTTGCTGTTCTGCCCAAATCTCCACAGCCAGTACTGGTGCTCAATCCTGAAGCCCAGCAGTTAGTTTGGGGGTCAAGGACAAACCCCCTTTTCCAGGTCCCCACCAGCTCCTTTTCCTGCTGGACCAGTTCTGGTTTCTCATCTCTCCCACCTCACCTCTGAGTAAACTCCCAGGTGTAAGACACAACACTCCCACCCTGAGGATGCCAGAGCCTCAGAGCCAAGATCCCACATTGCCCTCCACCGCCTTGGGCCGGCTCCAGGTTCAGGCTGGGCTTGGTCCCCTCCCCCAGGCAGGAGCTCCCAAAATATGGTGCTGCCCCAGGATGTGTTGTCTAGGGCATCTCTCAGGGTTGCTCTGATGAGGGGCCAGGGCCAGTGTGAAAGTGAAAGCATTTCAGTGTTTACTGAATTAACTGTAAGGTCCTCACCCCAAATCCAAGGCTTTGCCCCAACACGACCCGAAGTATCCCTTCCAGAATTATCCTTCCCCACTCATCCCCTCCATTATCCCACCCTCCAAGGAAACTGGACTGACTCCCACAAAACACTGTGGCTCTTCCATCTCCTTGCCTTTGGCACACTGTTCCCTCAACTTGGAATGCCTCCCACCTGCAAAATTCCTACCTGTCTCCCCTAGTTCTTCTGGTCCAGATGCTGCCTCCTTCAAAAAGCCTCTGCTTCCCATTCACGTGTAAATTCCTTCTCCTCCTTACGCCAGCCTAATGCTATTTTGTCTTTTTCCTTCGGGAAAGCTCCTAACTCCTGTGTTCTGTTCCATGGTCAAGACAGAAATAGCTACACCCAACCAGAGACAGGGCAGGAAATGGGCGCTTGGAAATCAAGGGCGGGAAGGCTGTGCCTTAACTCCAGAAATAAGGACATGGCTTCAGGGCGATCCACATTTGAGCATCAGGAATCCGTCGCTGTGCACTCCTCCCACTAGACCATGAGCTCCTGGGAGCGGAGACCAGTTCCTAGCACGGAGCTGGGCATGCAGTTAGTGTTCAGTAAATGTGCTGAGTGGATGAATGAGTGGATGAATGGGGAAATGAGTGAATGAGTGAGATGCACAGCGGTGGGAAGTCAAGTTGGTGGGAATTAACTAGGAAACAAGGTGTGAGAAAACATTAGCTAAGGCGGTTTGTCCAGATGAGTTCTCATCAGTAGCTTTTCTTGACTGGCCCCCTTTCAAAGTCTGAAGAGTTGCCCTTTTGGGAAATCTGTCCGAAACTCACAGAGCAAGCCGGGGGTTGAGGGAGGGACCTGCAGGGGCAGCACACAAGGAACAGGGGACCTGAGTGGAAGGAATCCTGGCCCAGAGACGTCTGCTCTCTCAGCCTTTGTGGTCTTTCTTCCTCCGCACCCTGGAGAGAACCCCTTCCCAGGGCCTGTAAGTGGTCCTGCAATCAGGGGTACCCAGGGCAGCAGACACAGTTCTCCTGCTGAGAGATACCAGGCTGTTGGGAAACTCTTCCCGCTATTCCCTTCCAAAGCTCCCTGAAACTCTCAGATGCTCTGGAGTGAAGCACTCTCAGAGCCACTGTCAACGGGCTTGCAAGCTCCTGTATTGGAAAATGGCACACAGGAGGGACCAGAATGCAGCAGATGGGAGAGCTTGTTTGCAAAGCTTACTGTCTGTGATGGGTTTCCCCTCCCCTCCACCTTGATGTGGAATCACCAAGTCTATGCTGAGCTAGTGGAATTGCCTTGACTCTGAGGGAATATGAACATTTTTTATGCTTAGCCATTCCAGCCATAAAGATTTTGATCCTATTACTGCTAAGTGACGAGTACAAGGATAGAAATGATGATGATCTTTGGCAGCCATTCCAACCGAGTAAATTCAAGGAAGGATAAATGCAATCCTAGACTGGGCCACGGTCCCTTCATTTCCCAGAATGAAAAGAAGCAAAGGAAAAATGTCTTCCCGGTGAGATGTATCGAAGTGTGGAATGTTCCCTCCAGGCAAGCGATGGGCATCCCACTGTTCGAATGATTTAGCACCGCACCGGACAGAGCCCAGGAGGATATGCCGAGGGGAACAATCAAACCCAGCATGGCCGGGGGAGGTGACCTAATGAGGCTTCCCAGCTCTCACTCCTCCCAGCTCCCAGCTCACGGGCGCATCCACCCTGCCACCTGCTCCCCTGCAATCAAAGCGACCCCATAATAAGCATTGCTAGGCAACAGCGAAAATATACATGTGCCTTATCAAAATATTTCCCCCCTTCTCGAGGGGTGTGCCTCCATTTAATGGCTTCCTGTCTGCCAGCCGTTTTATGTGCTACTTGGATGATAGCAAATCCAGCTGTTGTCACCAGAATGTGGTGACAGGGATGGGGGCGGCAGGACTGGAAAATGAAGACTAATTGTTGGACCAGTCAATGCTTTATAAACAGCAGAACCCCCCTGGGAAATCTTCTCAGACTCACCCCAGCTAGACGCTGTCTCTTCCTCACATTGAAATATTTACGGCACCCCACCTCCAGCCCCCAGCACAGGCAGCCACAAGTATTCATCCTTGCGACCCCACAGGACTTAGGTAGTGCCCTGGAAATTAAGGCTCTCATCCGAGTTAACAGAACAATGGGCCTTAGGGGGAAAATTCCAGACTAGGATGCCCCGATGAAGCACCCCGTGTTGTATTCACACAGGCCGAGGCGGGTGGGAGAGCGGAGTGTATGTTTATATCTGGAAGAGAAGGCCAACCACGGAAGAATGAACCCATCTACAGTTGTGTGGCATTCAGGGAATGAGAAAGCTTCGAGGTTATCTAGTCCAACTACAGATGAGAAAACAAGCCGAGACAGGGCAGGGATGGGCGGAAGGCCATTGCTGGTCACCTCGTCCCCACTGCTCTCACTGGGCCTGAATCAGGGGTGGGGAGACCGAGCTGTAGCAAAGACATGTCTGAAGCCCCAAGACAGCAGGTTTCCATCTCAAGATTGTGAAAATGTCAAATGTTACGTAAGGGGTAGGGCGGGCAGGGGAAGGTTGTTGACCCCGAAGGGTGAATGAGTAGATCCACTGGAAACTGTAGAAACTCATTTCTAAACTATCCTCACTGCTGACCCCATGGACCCCACAGCCCCCATAAACCCTGGAATGGAGAGTTCAAAGCCTGCCCCCCAGTCTTATCTCCTACTCCTCACCTCAGTCATCCCAGGCTCCAGGTAAACCTTGCTGCCTCCCACAAAATACCGTGGACTCCACGGGGTAAAGGACCAAGAGAAAGATGGTGACTCTATCCCATTTCACATAGGGGATCAAGCCCCTGGCCCCTCTGGGGGTTCTTCTATCACGTGACACCCCGCCATGACTTGTTTGTCAGCGTTCCACGCCACCAATGCACTCGCTTTTCAATCAGCACAGTGGGTGGTTGGTGAAAACCTCCGCAGCCTTCCTCCTTTCTCCCCTCCTCACTCCACCTGGGTACCTTTGGATTCCTAAGCCATTCCGCCCAGTGCCCGCTCTCTCAGCAGTGTCTGCTCTGATGCTCAGCTAACAGCTCTGTGTTTCAGGCGTTGCCCAAACGCATCCTATAAATTACAATGCAATTACTGTGGTAGGAAAATTGGAAGCAAATTTAATAAGCTCAGACCCCTCTCACATGCTGTTTTTTCACTCTTCTCTTCTCAGTAATGAGAACTCTTTATGGGAAAAAGGCCTTTTTCCTTTAACAGAGGCTATTCTCCTGGTCCCTTATCTGAAGCCCATGAGGATGGGAGGATACGGAGAAGGGGGCTTCCTCTAGCTGCTCTTGTCCTATTTACCCATAAGGCAGATAGGAAAAGAGTCATCAGTTGTCTTTCCAGGCTCACTCTCCCTTTCATTTGCTCACCAAACATTTATTGAATTCCTATCACACAACAAAGATTTCTCCCCCTAGAGGGCAACTGGTGTCATAACTAGTAGAACCTTAGCTGCAAGGCATGGACAGGGAGAGGGAAGCTGTGTCCATGGGGTCGGGTCCCACAAAGGAACCAGGAGTCCAGGGTGGGCCAATGGCCACAGTAGGAGCTTCTTGGTAAAGGCGATGCCAATTGCCAAGAGGATGGCAGCACATACACCCTGTGGTTGAAGAAACTGAGAAGAGGAAGGGGCAGAGAAGCCAGAGGTCTCTACAGGGCCTGAGACAGAGCCCCATCACCTGAACAGAGGGAGAGGGCTGCAGCCTGTAGGCGGGAAGGCATCTTTACTCGAGGGCCTACTTTCTACTCAAACCCTGGGCCTTTCAGCTGGACCAACCCACCCATGGACTTCATCTGACCCACAAAAGGAAGCCGCAGTGCCAGCTGATGCTCGTGGTTTGCAAATTTGAGCAGGCATCAGAATCACTGGTGGTGCTTGTTGAGACACAGACTGCCAGGCTCCACCCCAGAGCGCCTCACTCAGTAGTTCCGGGGGGGAAGCTTAGAAACTGCAGTTCTAACAAGCCTCCAGGTGATGCCAGCGCTGCTAGTCTCCTGGTTTGGGAAGCCACACTTTGAGAACCATCGTTCTAAGCCTTTGCTATTCGAAGTGTGATCAATGGACCGTCCATCGGCAGAACCTGGGGGCTTGATGGGAATGCAGACTCTCAGGCCCCACCCCAGACCTGCGGGATCAGTTTGACGAGAACCTCAGATGATTTAAGTCTGAGAAACACGTACCTGGAACGGCGTTTCTCAACCCTGGCTGCTCCCTAGAATCACTTGGGGAACTCAGAAAAGACACTTCAGCTGCTTGGAGGCTGGGTATCAGCATTTCTTAAAAGTTCCCCAAGTGATTCTTATGAGATGCCTGGATTGAGAACTGCTGGGACCCCCACTCGTGACCAACACTCCACGCCCATTTCTCCAGCTTTGAACTTACTCTTGAGGCCCTCCTCTGTTCCTCCCTGACCCCCACCCCTCCTGACAACTTAAGTGATCTCCCTAATGCTCCTTCCTGACACTCGGCGTTTGGTTGCCTCTCTTGCCTGAGTATCTTCAGTTTTCTCAGGAGACGCCCCTCCCACCCCCGACACTTCCCTTCCATTCCTGGTCCTGCAGTGCCAGCCTGCCCATATTATTACCGTGTAATAATAACAACAATGAAAATTTTTTTTACTACTTGCTAAGGAGTATGTAAGTACTTTACATATAGATTATTTGATCCTTATGAAAAGCGCATTAGGTAGGTATCATTGTTATTTTTATCCCTACTTTTCAGAAGAGGAAAGTGTGGACCAGAGAAGCCAGGTGATGATGAGTTTGCTCAGCTAGGCAGCAGCACAGGCAAGACTGGAAACAGGGTGATCTGGTCCCAGACTCTGTATCATTAACCCCTGGGCTGTACTGCCTTCTGCTTGACTCTGACTTAGGGGGAAGATATGGCCTCATCCTTTTGCTGGGGCTGAGAAGGCATATTTACGTTTCATTCTTGAGAACTCAGGTAACAAGCAGGGCTGGCTTTATGGCAGGCGTTCTCATTGCAGTTTTGCTCCCAGGGGACATTTGGCAATGTCTGGAGACATATTTGGTTGTCACAACTTGGGGAGGTGCTACTGGCGTCTTGTGGGTAGAGGCCAGAGATGTTGCTAAACATCCAAAGTACAGGACAGCCCCTCATAACATACAGTTATCCAGCCCCAAATGTCAGTCACCATTGAGAATCCCTGGTCAGGTGGACGCAGGTCACCAGCAGCCACAGCTGGTCAGAGCTGGGACAGGCAGGGCCTGAGAATGGGCCCTGGGGCTCTGTCAGCCCAGGCAGGCAAGCCCCAGGGTTGGAGGAGGGTGAAGGCAGGATACAGCAGAGAGGCTAGAATCACAGAAGGATTAAGGGACTTAGCTGATGACTTCAACCTCAAGGACACGGACTCCCTGGGAGGTAAGGGTTGGAAGTGGGAGGTCCTGTAGACAGAAAGTCACCACTCAGTGGGGGCCCATGTGAGAGAAGAACATTGGGCTTTGCAGTCTCCAGAACTCCCATCACCACGAGGGTGATACAAGCACAGGGTCAGTCCCGTACCAAACTCAGCCTGCAGACAGCTGATCAATGGGCGGCTTCTGTCGGGGCTTGCTTAGGGTTTTGCACACAGTAGGCGTTACCACGTGCCATGGCTGCCTGGTCCCATGTGCTTGCCCTCATTCCCAATGCCCCGTCCTCTCCCCTTCTTGCTCTTTCAGATTAGGATCCATAAGTCTGAACTTCTCTGAGTAACACAATCCCAGCTCCCACAGAGCAAGGTCACTGTCCCGAGGCAGACGTGTGGTTGATACACTTTTCCTCGTTGTCTTCCCAAAGGGTGTCTGCATTCTGTCTAAATCTTCTCTTCCCTTCTTGCTGCAATCCCAGAAGATCACACTTACGTCACAGAAGAAACACACTGGGTCAGGTAGGGAGCCTGGAACTGGACCTGGGGAACTCAGATCCTTGGGGACAGGCTGAGTTCTTCACTCGCAACTACCACTGTGTCCAGCCCTGTAAAATGCTTTCGTTTCTGCCTCTCAGATCATAAAACAGGGTGAACGCAGATGTTAGTCCTGCTCAGGTATCCCCGCAAATCGGCCTGCTCAGTGAATTCCCCGACGCCTCCTTCCTGCAGGTGGGAGCTTTCAGAGGCAGCTCCGACAGCTGTCACCCAGATGCACCAGCCCCTTTCCTGGCGAGGAGGTGTCCCTGGGTCCCTCTACAGGGCCTCGGCATCTGGACACAAGACAAGGGAGGCACCACCCGCTGGAGACCCAGTGGAGCTTCTCAGCCTTCTGCCTGCTCCCTCTTCCCTGTTCTCCTATACATACTCTCCGCCCCGCGAAATAAAATAAACTAATATTTAAATAAAATTCTATCAGGTCCAAGGACCAGGGTAAGTGCTGGGGAATTTTAATAGGAATAATACAAGACTCTGACTTGAAGCTTTCAGGCAAGCAGCAGGGAGTGTCCTGGGTAAAGGGGACTTCCAGGCCCCACTGCTAAGGAAGCGTCTCCAGGGTACCTCGAGGGGAGGATTGAGTTCACAGACTCTCAGAGTGAGAAGCCATAGATCTCATCCAGTTCAGTTCCCTGGCTTTATTCATGGGGGAAACCAGGACTCCGGCTCCTCTTAGGGGTGATGGTGATTAACCAGGACTGGTCAAACCCCTCCGCGGAAATAAGCTGCATAAGTCAAGGTTCTGGGTTGTGCTGCCTAGTCGGGAAGACTGGGTTCACCAGCCTTCCCATACTGCCAGCTTACGCAC
Organism: Balaenoptera ricei; assembly: GCF_028023285.1. Classification (NCBI taxonomy): domain Eukaryota; kingdom Metazoa; phylum Chordata; class Mammalia; order Artiodactyla; family Balaenopteridae; genus Balaenoptera; species Balaenoptera ricei. The sequence continues at coordinate 78,127,840 of NC_082651.1, read as the reverse complement.
CACCTGATTGACCAGCCTCGTTTGTCATGAAAATTTTTACTGTCCTGCTCGTAAACCCCAGTGTCCACAATTCGGTACCCATAGGCCCAAACAGACACAGAAAGCTAAGACGCTAACACCAATCCTACAGTGTCTCATTTGACATTGCCTTCAAGCCCCTCTACCCCAAGCTTGCTGGTCTGCTATTTTGGGTGCCAAGTCAATTTCCCGCAGCAGACAGGAAACACGCCCTCTTGGGGCTTTGGCACAGCTGGGTCTCCCAGCTTGGAGGTCAGGAGGGGAGGCGCTGGGTGAGACTGACCTGCTTCCTCAGGCCTCCCCAGGAAGCAAAGGGCTGGCTGACTCTAGGAAGGCTTGAGAGGCGAAGCGCCTTCACAAAGCCTCTTTTTGCTGGGAAACAAAGCTTTCCACATTGCCCCAGGGCTGATCTCTGCAACCCATCTGAAGGGGGCCTGACCAAGGGGATAGCAGGACAGAGGCTGTGTGAAAGGGCTGCTCCGAAGCAGACAGCGGACCCAATGGCAAGTGTAGAGGCCCCGCTGGCTTCTCCTCTCACGTGCCGAAATGTCAGGCTGTAGGACCTCTGATGGCCTGACATTTTGGCACGTGAGGAGAGAAGCCAGAGGGACCTCCCAGCGACAGAAGAGACCACCAGACTGACTGCCCAGAGGCCTGGCCGGCCTGCCCTCCCGCAGTGTGAAAGCCAGGCCGGGCCACGGGAATCTGCCAGGGGAGAAAGGTTCTGGCTGTAGGGTGTTTAGTGTTCCATGACCCCATGGCGGCTATGCCCAGGGTGACCCCCGGGTGAGGGCGGCAGGGTGCAGGTGGAGGTCCCCTCCCTCTCCACGGGGTGCTTTGGGACGGCTCGCGGCAGCAAGCAGCACAGACGGGGTAAACTGCAACATCACAGACCCCTTCGTGTCTAACTGGCAACAAACGGTTTGCCTGCCCCGATTCCTGGCACTGGGCGCTGCACAAAGCAAGCCTGCTGTGGATCTGACATGACTGTGGGGAGGGGTCGGGAGGAAGTACCTGAAAAGGCGGGTGTCTGGGACCACCCGGCTACTGGCAATCCGCTCGCTCTCCCGCTGGTTGAAAGCATACAGCTTATAGGGATCATCACCGACGCGCCACCTCTTGGCATTCAGGTACCGCCGCTCATCAAACTGGTCCCACAGGTCATCCCAGTCAGCATCCGAAATCTGTGAGACACGAACAGGAAGTCTGTGAGGATGGCTCCCGGTCCTCTCAGCCCCCTCTGTCTGTCAGTGCCCAGCCGCTGAGACCGGGCTTGTGCTGGCGAGGTTTAGCTCAAAGATAGGGGCAGAGGTAGGACGTTAATAACACCATGAGCAACAATAATAACAACAGAATGACGATGACAATGACAGCTACCATTTAATGAGTGCTGTGCTCACATACCAGGCACGGTGCTAGGACCTATACTCACATTATCTCGTGTAGTTCTCAGAGCAGTTTTAGGAGATGGATGTTGCTCGTATTCCCACTGCACGGACAAGGAAGCAGGCTCTATAGCCCAGGCAGCTTGCTCAAGATCTCACAGTTAGGATGCGGCAGGGCTGGGGCTTGGATTCTAGAATACTAACCCCAGAGGCCACTTCTCCAGGGTAATTTGAGACACTTGGTGAAAAGTGCTGGCACAGTGGCTGGCGCATAGTAGGTGGTACAGAGTGACTGTCATTCCTTCCTCTGCCAAAGGAAGGTGGCGATGAGAAGTAAGCAGTCCATCTATCATGGTGTGCTACCCACCAGATGGATGCCTGTGTGCTCCTTTCTTCCTCCAACCCAGGAATCTGTGCTTATTTTTAAGAAGCACCCATGGGGGAGCAAGTAACAACCCTCACCACAAGGGAAGACAGTACTTTAGAATGGATAAGGCGGTTTCTGCATTCACGATATCGTTTCACCCTCCCCAAGACCCTCTGCAGAGTAGGGAAGACAAGCCTTCAGAAAGGTTACTGGCTTGTCTGAGGTCGCCCAGGTGGATGGTGGCAGAGCCCAAAGCAGAGCTCTGTCTCCTGGACCCCCCCAGTGCAGAGGAGGTGAGGGGATTCACACAGGGAGGCGACGGCTCCTGCCCAGAGCCCAGGCTGCCGCCTCCGCTCTGCCCACCCCGGCTCTGCAGCCAACAGAGACTCCACACAGCCAGCAGGAGGTATGGGCTTCAGGGCCTCGGCAAACTGGATGCTTCCCTTGATAGCCACTGCCCAGTGGATGCTAGTGCTGCCCCCACTAGGGGAGAGCCCCTCTGTATCAACAAAGCTCAGACCTTTCAGGTTCATCAAAGCCAAAAGAATCCTGTGCCAGGAAGAACCTACTGACCAGGCTCCGACCTGGACCATGAGGGCTGGAGCCCTGGGGCTGGCATCGAGGACGAGATGTTCATTCACGTGTTACCGACCCTCCTCGCTGTGCAAGTATCTCAAGCTGCCCGGGTACCACCCATCCCATCACTGGCCAGGATGCTCTTCTGCACTCAGGGCATCCAAACAGGAAGGCCCAGGGCAGGTGCTGCCGACAGCAGTGCAAGCGCTCGGCCCACATTTGGCAGGTAAGGGGGGCCGCTCGCCCACATACACGTTCATCTCAGGCACCACTGCATCTTATCTGATAATTGATCTTTCCCTTTTGCTCTCTCTCTCTCTGTTATATCCTTTTGAAACAGCATTCTCCTGCTAATAGCACAAAATGAAGCACTGGAAACCAGTGATTTTTATCCAATAATTGATTTTATTAATGTCCTGTGATACCGCTGCTATGTGGGGGTATTTGTGTGTGTGTGGGGTATGAAACCCCCAGCCTGGGCTGTGTCATGTCACAGCCTGACAGATGTCACCTGTGCTTGGAACATGACCTCAGGGCCACCCTGACATCCCATTCTTGCGGGAAGGGCCATGGGGCCCTGAACCATCTCCAGCTGGCTCACGCCCCACTGAATTCACTGCAAATCTCAAAATACGTTGTGAGTCCTTAGAGTGCTGTGTGCTGGGGAGGAGAGATGCGGAGACGGAAGGCCCCTGCCCTCCAGCGGGCGCAACATTGTAGAGACACCTGCGTGAAGACACCTATAACAGAGGAGCGAGGGAAATGGGAACGGCTTCCCAGAAGAAGCATCAAATGAGTTAGGACTTGAAGGATGAGCAGGGATTTTGCTTTGCTTAAGGGGATATGGGGAAGGGAAGTGCGTGCGCAGTGAAAATCCAGATAAAAGGCAGAATGGCTCGGGGGAGGCGCATCTTGTTCAGGGAATGGCTAGGTCAGAATGGGGAGGCCAGAGTGCGCACTGCAAAGAGAGCATGAGTGAAAGAAAATTCCAGAATGCGGCTGGTCCCGTATGAAGCAGGTCAGGGGAAAGTATCTCTGGCTGCGTGTGCAGGATGGAGTGGAGGGAAGAGAGCTCCACGAGGAGACCAGTTGGGAGGTAACCTTAGCACTTTAACCTGGTGGGAAGGGAAGCCTGATGGGGCCCCGGTGTACCATCCATCAGCTGGAGAAGCAGGTGGTGGCGCAGGCACCGTGGGGAGGCACAGGGGCTGGAGTGAGGGCACTCGACCAACCTCTAAGTCTCATCCCAATCCCTACTTTCTATTAATACCAGACCAGGCTGAGGGCCAAGGGGGTGCAAGGCTGGGTGGTTTGCTCAGCCTGGTAATCGCCACCCTAAGGGCAGCTGAGCATCCTTGGCATCCTTGGAGATGGTGCCGTGAGAACTCAGCTGGCTTCCAGAAGGCCTAGAGCCGGAGCAGCAGCCAGGCTGGCAAGAGAAACTGCCTGAACAGTCAGTCGAGGGCATCCTTGGAGGGGACCACGCCCTCAGATGGTCACAGGTGCGGAGCTGGTTCCCACTTTGCCGCACTGCATCCGCTGGGGGGATCTCCCTGTACTGGGAGCTTGGTGTTTCTATAATGATATCTGGATGTATTAAATGATGCTGAGACTGTGTTTAAAACAACACTACCATTTGAATAGCAATCTCTATTTTATGAAGCAGCTTGCAGGTAGGTATTGTCACAGAATCCTCACACAACCCCCATTTGGACAGGGAGGGGTCGACTTAGAGAGGTAAGGTGGCTTGCCCATGCACGACGGCTAGTAAGTGAAGGGACCCCCGACTGAATCTCCCCAGGGCCTCCCAGCGCCACGGTCTGTTCTGTTTATCATGGACAGAACAAGGGGCGTCCTCTCTGCTGAGGATGAATGGGCAGAGAAAGACCCCCCCCTGGAGGAGTGGAGTGGGGGACATGCCCGCAGGAAGGACCAGCCACTCTTGCCCTGCTTGCCCCCAGAATAGAGTTGACCGCGGTCCTCCCGGAATTTCTAAAGGGGCAGCGACTTTGCCAAATACTTCCAGTCCTGATTTGGAGCTGGTTTCCAAGCTCTTCAATTCGTTAAGTCCCCACATCTGGCCTCTAAGGGCCCAGGGCACGTACGTTGTACCCATGCATCGGATTCCTCGCTTCCTGGCTCATGTGAACATCGAGAGAGTTTCTGAACAGGCAGTTTCACCTTCACAAGCCTTCCTAGCACAGGACGTGCAATGCTTTTCCAAAACAAGAACACACACCAAGGAAGCCCCCACAAGGGCCCACCCCAGAACTGCGCCCACTGCCACCTGGCCCCCCAAGCTGCCACCACTTGACTATCTGACTGGAATTTATTCAATCTAGAGTGTGTGTGTTTCAAAAGAGGAGTATGATGCCACAAACAAAAACGAAGACCATCTTTTAAGTAGAAACTATCGATTAAGTCAGCCAACCCCCTGGCCAAGACCAGTGCTTAAATAATTTGGCACCAAAAATGAAAGCTCAAAAGCACATCTGTTAAGTTGCTTCATTTCTTTCGTCTCACCACACTTCCATGAGAAATCATGAATCCCCTTTCCTCCATCCTTCCCTGGCCTGTTTTCTCTCACTCTGGTTTCAAGCTGATTATTTGGCTCAGGAATCATGGGTGTAGCCTTCCCTTCTGTTAGGTTTTGAAGATGCCTCTATTTTCCACTAATGTTTTTGTCTCCCTCCCTTCTTTCCCCAGCTTGGCATTACTAGTTTTCTCTTATTGATCTAATTCTCTTCTTTTTCACTTTCAAATGAGAGAATCTCTAGCCCTTGCTAAGGCTTCCATCTTACTCTGAACTGCCCCTGATCCTTAAGAGAATGTCTCAGACTCACCCTATAATAAACGGCTAACACCTTGGGGGGCTCTTATCATGTGTCCTAAATATTTACATTTAATCCTCACTCTAATAGATGTCAATATTACCATTCCCATCTTATAACTGGGGAAACCGAGGCACAGAGAGATTGAGTAACTTGCCCAATGTCACACAGGTAGTGTTAGAGCCAGGACTTGAGCCCAGGCGGCCTAGCTCCAGCTCCCATGCGCTCACCCATTAGGTGACTCAACCTTAGTACACCCTCACTGCCATTTTCTTGGGCTACCTTCGAAGACTATCTATGTGCTTCCCACCATTTTTCGAGGTCCAGTTCTTCCCTTGCTTAGAGATCTTCCTCCATGCAAGGATGTCTGTGCCCCCTCTCACCATCCTCCCACCTGCTCTTCAGTCCCCCGTCTGGGCAGTCATTCTCCTCTCAGCAGTGGGCTTCATCCTGCCAGCCTAGGGCAAGAAAAGGGGGAACTCTGCAGGCAGATTCCTGCAGGAAGATGGGAATGTGATAGACTAACACACAGAAGGTCATAACTGAAAAAAATGATACAACTGATAATTTAAAGACGATATAATTCATCTATCCACCCCATGTTTGAAACTCCAATGTAACATTCCACTGGTGGACATCCCACCACTCAGGGACAGAGCAGTCCCAAGAAGCCCACTCCAAGCTTCAAAGGACTGTAACTTCTAGAAGTTTTCTTCTAATTTTGAACCAGAATTTGTCTCCGGGTAATATCTCCCTTTGGGGCCTGGTTTTATCCCCAGGGATATTTAATGCAAATCTGACCTTTCTTTTTCATACCCTTCAGATATTTAATGGCAACTATGTGTTCCCCAGGTCTTCCAACCCCCAAGCTTCCAAGTCTTATATAAGACTTGCAACTCAGAACAAATGACACAGAGAAGTGCAAAAGATCTACCAAAGGATCAAGAGAACGAGAGTAAGTGAAGTCGGGTGGGGTTCATCAAGGAATTCAAACACCCTGGAAACCCTTCCGTATGTGCAGAACGAGAAGGGAGACGTTGCTCATAATACAGTCTAACTTTTACATGCAGGCTTCCTAGACGGAAGTTGCTCTGCTGCGCCTTTGATAAGGCCCACCACCTACTGAGCACACAAAACTACCCATCCCAGCTCCCCTGTCAGAACCTCAGAGGGAAGTAGTGAGGGAGAGGTAACCCAAATGATGTCTAACCCTTACAATCCGAATATACAACAGAAAATTGTATCCCCAATCTCCAAGTGAGGAAACTGAGGCACGGGCAGGATTAATTATTTGCCCAAGTTCACACAACTGAGAAGTGTGCCTCAAGGCCTGTAGACCCAGTTTCTACGCTAGCTGTGCAGCCTGGCGTTCACATCTCCACGCATCCAGGTTGCTTCCAGGACCACAGCCTGTGGCTTCCCAGCACCACCCCGAGTGCCCCTGCCTCCTACCCGCTGGAGCCGTCTGCTTCTAGCACCATGGCAGACCAGATACTCGCCAGGACCTTCATGCTGAACTACAGCTAGATCCTGCATAAATAACAACAAATGTGGTGGGGTTTTTTTGAAGATATATTTTGTTTTGTTTTGTTTTATTTTATTATTTCTATTTTTGGGCCACGCCCCGCGGCATGCGGGATCTTAATTCCCGGACCAGGGATCAAACCTGTGCCCCCTGCATTGGAAGCGCAGAGTCTTAACCGCTGGACCACCAGGGAGGTGCCACAAATGTGGTTTTTAATGCATTACTGGGCTTTCTAGAACGAAAATCTTCACCACAAGAGGAGAGGTGAGGCCAGGGAAAATACAGGGTGCTAAAGCCAGAGCTGGGATAGTTGAATGGTAAGTAAAGACAATATGTAAGGCTGCCCCGAGGGTAAAGGTCACTGAGAAAGTAAAGGCAGGCTCCTAAAAGGTGGAGTAACTGAACCTGAGTCTTCCATAATTAAGGTCAAGAAGTGGGACTAAATGGTCCCAGGTCAGCTGTAACCTGGCTCCCAGCAGAGACAAATATAAATACTATCTGGAGGAAAGCATCTCCAACGTAGGCTCCCAGGATTCCCACGTAGCTCACCAAAAGATGGAATCACAATAAAAAATGATCAGACACAGAGGGAACAAGTCCACTATAAGGGAGAGTGAGTGGAAACTATAAACAACATATTCTGTTCCTCCAAGAAATCCAGACACAGAAATGACAGATATAAAATAAAGCATATGTAGGTTGAAATGTGGAATAAAAAATTAGGAAAGAACAAAAGTTATTTGTAAAAGAACCAAACAGAATTTTTAGAAACAAAAAAGTATAATAATGATTGAAAGACAAACAGAAATGTTTACAGTCTTCAAAGCATTTTCACTGGACTATCCATTTGTATTAACCCCATGCAGGTGGCAGACCAGTTAGGTTGTTCCCATTTTGCAGACTGGAAAACTGAGGCTCGAGAAAGCAAAAGAGCTTGCTGGAGACGACTGAGACTCTAACCCAGGACTTTTGACCTCAAAACCGGTGTTCTTTCCCCATCACCAGATGTTTCACTCATCCACGGGGCCACTTTGTTCACCCTGCTAGGCAGTCACAAAAATGCAGGAGGATCTGCCCACCTCTGTACTGTTCTAATGTGCATCCATCTGGGAAGTGACCTTGTTTTTCCAAGGGCCAGTCAAGAGAGGACAGCAGAATCCCTCATCACACCAGTACAGCTATGTAAGTCCTACCTGGTAGGAATGGTCTGGGAGAGGACTGACTGCTGGTAACAGACTCCCCACAGTCTGCAGGACCAACTCAAACAAAGAAGGAGGGGCAAGCCAGCCCTTCACTCACCCACCTGGGCTCATGACAAAGGAAAGAGCTGCAAAATCCTTCTCCCTCATCCAGGGACAGCACATCAATTATGGATTATTAGATAAGATCTCCATTTTAATATTTCTACCATGTATTATCACCTCTTCCTCTCACTGGAATTCTGTCTGGGGAGTTATTTAACTGATGTGCAGAAATCTAAATTTAATTTATTATGATCTAACTCACTTTAGAAGCCAAATTACCCTGCACTGGAGAAGGATCAAGTCAATATCCCACTTGGCTTTCTATTTATCTTCTGCACGGTTTTCCCTTCTTCTCTTTAGGATTCATTTTATCTCGGGTGCTGATAATAAATTTAAATTTTCCTCAGAATTAGGCAATTGCTCCTTCAATGCTGTAGTTTAATGGTTAGTATTAATTATATGAAAGTCACTCTTAAAGAATTTGATAGATGGAATGGGCATATAATAGAGGAGGAAAGGGCTATTTCTCAGGCCAAATGAGGTAGCAGATAATTCAACAGGGATAAGTTTACTTTTCTATTCCACCTCCTTCTGTCTTTCTTCCCCACTTTCCTTCTCACTCCCGCTCCCTCAAGAGCCAGGTGCCTAGATATTGGGTCTGCTGTGGCTTCTCTGAGCCACTGGGGGGTCTTGACAGTCTGGATACCACAATGACTCTATTGCTGGCTTTAGTCTCATTTGGTCTCGGACAAGAGACACCACTACCTAGCTCTCTCCTCCCCATCATTGCCAAATACACACCCTGACCACATATTTTCCAATTGCACATCACATGCAAATACGGCTTTGGGGGATGCTTCGAGCTTTCTGGAAGAAGAAAAGTTCTGATAATTATTATAATTGCCTGAAACCTCCAACTGTGAAATATAATGTGATTAACAGAATGGACAGAAGCCCAGCTTTTGTTTCTGGAATAGGGGAAAAAAAGAGTCTCATGCAATTTGGGCCTTATATGGAGATTAATTTGCTTGCTAATTAGCATGAGAGGGAGGCACCAGGGAAGTATAAACCAGCGTGACTGGGCAAGAAGGTATGGTCCCCCTGCACGTGCCAGGGTGAGTGAGCTCTAACGCTACATGTCTGCTCCCTTCCTACCCAACGCCCTATACATTCCACCACCAAAGACCAAACCCAGAGCTGCTTTATGGAGATGGGCATCTCATATCACTTGTTTGCTTGAAGAGCACCTCCCAATCGCTGGTGGGCATGAGGAAGAGAGAGCTGGCCCCACCCACAGCATTGATTTCTGCATCTTCTTTGTGTTCAAAGATGGAGCAGTAAACAGACCATGGGAACATGAGAAGCCTCTGTCCCTTTCAGCTCTGGAACCCAGAGAGCAAGAGATCAAGTGGGGAGGGAGCCAAGTAACCAAACGGGGCCCAGGAGGAAGAGGATTTGGTGGACCGCATGGTGGCACAAGGAGGGTGGTTGTGCCTGTACCCAGGAGGCTGGCGCTGGAGGACAGCAGGCATGAAGAGACCGAACCTGTGCTCGGGAGGGACCAAGGAGAGGGCCTGGACCTAGGGAGAGGGGACCGGCAGTGAGCTCAGAAAGGGAGGCCTCCAGCTAAACAGAACCGGACACTGAAACTCATTGTTTCTGGTGTGGACAGCTGAGTCGTCTTGGGCACAGGGTCACCTCCAAAGACTGAGGTCTGCCAGGGTGACACTGCAGCCATCTCTCAGGGCAGGGTTGCGAGGGAAGAGGAGGGCATTCCTCCTGGGATGGCCCAACAGTGTGGCCAGAGTGGCTTCCAGCAGGAACAGAGATGGAGCCTTGTGGTAAGACGCTCACTCACTAGAAGCAGGAAAATAACAAAACACTAAAAACGAGATTTGAATTTCCCAGTGACAGAAGAGGTCTCCCTCTTCACCTGTACAGGGCCAGGAAATATCTTAAGACATCATCAGTAATCTCGTTAGCCTCAAGGAATAGCTATGGAGGCAAGCAACTTTCAAGGGGCCCGACTGAACCAAGGTGTGCAGCAGGGGTCACAAATGAACATGCCTTCAGGGTCACCGAGAACAGAAATGTGAGCGAAGACCTTACAGGTGCCAAACAATACCTGCCTAGTGACACTGCCTTAAACCTCCCCTTTGGGTGAAACAAAATACACCCATGGGGTGAGTCTGCGGGCTACCAAATTGTGACCCAGAGACAGTAATGGGATAAAAGGAAGAGGGTAAAGATAAAGGAGGGAAGAATGAAATGAAGGGGAAAGTGCTCATGCTATACGCGTCAAGCTTTTGTGACTTCTCTTCTCTTTCAAGGGGCCCCTTGTACATTTCAACCCAGTTTCACCCGGACAGACATGCAGCAGCAAGAGCGCAGACGTGTGGGAAGGTGGAGATGGGCAGAGAAGGGGAGGCACGGCATCAGAGAAGATCCTGTAATTCCTGTCGACGGTCCCGTAGATGCTAAAGGAACACAGGAGTCAGGAAAGCCGGTCCCGAGCCTGGCTCTGCTCAGCAACGCCCTTTCAACCTCCTGTGGTCGGTTTCTTCCTCCACCCCAAGGGCAATATGAATCTTTACCCCACACAATTTTACAGTCCTGGATTAAGTCTCAGAAATGAGATAAGACACGAAAATTGTTCTGTAAAACATAATGCGAATGTAACACATTATTATTGTCCACATTGCTGTGGTTACTATTATTCCTTTTGGGGATTGAATGCTAATGGGGAGAAAATTTACAATTTTACGACTTACAGTCAGCTAATTTACGTTTAGCTTCTTCCTTCCCTGTGGCAGAGATGTGGCCTGTGACTGCATCCTCAGGTGACTGGATGCACCTCCTAACTGTCCGGCTGTGATGAAAGACACAGGTCATCATCAATGCTGTTGTGGCCTGGGGTTCAGGAGGGCTCATCCACCCAAAAGCCCCATCTCAGATACGGGTTTGAGCACAGTGCCATGCAAACGACACAACCAGAAAACTACTTTTTAAAAAAGTAATACATAAGGTCATTGCCAGCTTGGAAGGCTGGAAACTGAGTTTTGTGTGGCCTCTGTGCTAACTCCCTTCTTTATGTGTGTGAAGGTGGGGTCTGCGGCAGGCACAGAGGCTGTGCTGGGTGATTCTGGGGGGACACCTGGGGATCTCAGGGGTGGGGTCAGAAACCTGAACCTGCTTGAGACCCCAAGGCTCCCATCAGGCCAAGGAGCCTGCTCCCTGCTCGACTGCTGGCCCCTTTCCTCCTCTGACGCATTAGCCCCGGAGGGTCTTCTCCAGGCGTCCTGGGACTTGGCTTCCAAGGGCCGGAATGGCCAGTCCTACAGCTATCCTCACAAGGAAAATGTTCGACAAGGTTTGCAGCTTCCCCAAATCTCCCTCTAGGTTCTTCTTGGGCAAAGGTGACCTTGGAGAAATCAAGGTGGAGATGGCTGTGAGAAGCCAGGGAAGAGGACCAACTTGAAAAGGTGATCAATTCGCACACTGGACATAGTCACTCAGAACAGCAATCACAACTAATTGTTTTGTAGCATTTACTGCGTGCCAGGCTCTGTCCTGAAGATGTCACTCATTGAATACTCAGAACAAACCTGAAGCAGGTGCTATTATGAACCCTATTTTACTGAAGGTGAAACTGAGGTTTGAGGAGCTAAAGAGACTCAGCCAAGGTCACACACCTAGTAAGTGCAGATGCTGGGATTAAACCCAGGCAGGTGGGCGCCGTCATATCCTTTACCGGGACCTACAATGGCAGAGGGTCATTCGTGGAAAGAGGCTTCCAAACCCAGCTCCTGCCTAGAGAAGGATGGAGGAAGGAGGGGGGAGGAGGTGCCCGCCAGAAGCCCCGTCATACACTTTCCGCCGAGGCTATCCTGCAAACACCTCCCCTAATCCATAGGTCAAAAGGTGCTAAACTGGATTTTCTGTCTAGAAGGAGTTTCAGAGTCATGTCCCCTAAGCCCTATCATTCATTCCCCAAATGTGACATTAGCAAGAAGCCTCGAGCTCTTGGCGGAGGAGAATTTGTTCCTCTCTTCTCCGTCTCCGAGGTGCCGGCTAGATCTCCCCAGATACTGTGTGCAGGCAGGGCCCAGAGCTTAGCGCATTTTCTATCCGCTCTGTAAATAAGGTGACATCCAGATACCCTCCAGCTCCCTCAAAACTAGGTCAGCTGCTGAATATGCAGGTGTGGGGTTGGAGTGAATAACTCTGAAAGGGCTTTATCTCCCAGGACTCCATGGGGGCTGCTGGCTGGCTTTCAGTGAAAGGGGCTCTATTATGTCAAAAGCAGACCCAGCAGACATCACGGCTGCTGAATCTGGGTGGGGAAAGGATGCCCACCTCTGCGAAGGGCAAATTTAGTGCTGCAGGCAACATAGCAAGTGATAACAGCAGTGGGTTGAAAAACTGGGAGAAATCCTTACGAGCCTGTCCTAAATACTGACCATCTTTACAGCCTGGCAGGAATTTCGTCTATGGCATCTTGCATGAACTATAAAGAAGGGATTTATAAAGCACTTGCTTTTGCAAACAAGACCCACAGGGGCATCTCTCTCACCTTACGAAGCACCAATAATTGCTCCCCAAATGACGTGCTCGTCACCAACCATTCTTGTCCATTCGTTAAAGCACCTGTGGCATGATCCCTTGTGCAGGTTAATCCTGAACTGTGTGAGGGATGTCAAGTGCTGGAGTGACATTTAAAACATCTTCTACCCTCATCTGTGTCATATTTTAGACTCCACATATAAGTGCTGTCATATGGTATTTGCCTTTCTCTTTCTGACTTACTTCACTTAGCATGATAATCTCCAGTTGCATCCATGTGGCTGCAGACGGCATTATTTTGTTCTTTTTTATGGCTGAGTGGTATTCCATTGTATATATGTACCACATCTTCTTTAACCATTCCTCTGTCAATGGACATTTAGGTTGTTTCCATGTCTCGGCAACTGTGAATAGTGCTGCTATGAGCATAGGGGGTGCATGTATCTTTTTGAATTAGAGTTTTGACACAAATGAACCTAGCTATGAAACAGAAACAGACTCATGGACACAGAGAACAGACTGGTGGTTGTCAAGGGGGAGGGGGCTGGGGAGGGATGGAGTGGGAGGCTGGGGTGAGCAGATGTAAGCTATTATATATGGAATGGATAAACAACAAGGTCCTACTGTGTAGCACAGAGATTCAATATCCTATGATAAACCACAATGGAAAAGAATATATATATATAAAAGAATGTATATATATGTATATGTATAACTGAATCACTTTCCTGTACAGTAGTAACTAACACAACATTGTAAATCAACTACACTTCAATAAAAACAAAAATAAAACATCGCCAATCCTCTAATTCAACATCTTTTAACCCACAGTGGTCTTCTCTTTCGCTTCTTCAGAATAAAGCTTACTCTGACTTCAACCACAAACGAGACTCTCTGGGGATCCAGATTTGCAATTGAGATACATCGAGAAGAGATTAATCACTTGGCCAGAGCTGCTTTGGTTTATGTCCTACTGCCTAAGAGCACTCACTACAAGATTCCTTTAAGTAATCCATTTCCTTAGTGCACTAAAATTAGACTCTGGTGACAAAGAAAATTCAGTATCTCCACTTTTCCAGAGCACTGTCCTGGGAATGAGGTAAAAACTATCAAAGCCCTCTCACCCCGTGGCTCTCCACCCACCTACGTTCTTAGCTTGGACTCACTCTGGTCCACAGCCGCTGGGCAGGACCCTTTCCTCCTGCAAGGCCTGACACTAAGTCTCAGGTTCAATCTCTTCCCGAAAGGAGGGAGTCAAAGCCAATGGCATGAATCCGACCCTCACGTTTTTCAACAACCTCCTCTTTCTTCAGTTTCCCAAGGACCAGATTCTCTCCACGGGTTCTTCCACCATCAGGATCTTAGATCTGCCGTGGGCAGTGCGGAGGGCAGGGGGGTGGTAGGGCGGTGTGGCATCCTCTTGTCTCATTTGCTAAGTGGCTCAGTGCCGGTCTCCCCCTGGCCTGGCCAACTTCGGACACACGCATCAAAGAGCCTCTCCCAGCACATTAAACATTAAGGCTTTCCAGGCAGCAGACACAACTGTACCTTCTGGTCTGCCTCTGAAAGCGAGGCTGGGGAAAGCGGCAGCCCTGGGGGTGGCAGGAGGGTACGGTGGGTGCATAGACAAAGTAGGTCATTAGTGGTAAAGACTACAATTTTCAAGCGGTTGTTAATGCTTTGTTTATATGGATGTCTCCAAATGTGACATTTTAATGGCATCATAATTGTGTGATTACAGTGCAGTTGACACCGCTGGGCGGGTGGGGGGAAGGCGACAGGGACTCCGGCGACCTGCTGAGGGAGGCGGCTCCCTGCACCAGCAGCCAAGGGGGCTGTCTCGGTCCTGCTCAGGCCGGGATGCCTGAGGAACACGCGAAGTCGCTCCCCAGAGGGCCCTCTGCTAGACAGGAGCCATCAGTGTCCAGCAATCTTGCACCCAGCCTAGCCTTGGGACAAAATCAATGCCCAGGGCTGCAGGAGAGGAGATGAGGGGCGTTGCACCTCACCCCGGAGACCACCCATCACAGCTGCCCTTGTCATTCACATCTTCATTCATTTATTCATTATTTCTTGGGTTCTTACTGTCATCTGAGGGAAAAGGCAATAGATATTCAGAAATACAGGAACAAATTAAGACGGAGAGAGTGGCAAGGAAAAGGATCCCACGTCGATCGGGTGCCCGCTGGCTGCCCAGCATTGAGCCAGGATTTGGCACATGCCTCTTCCTTGGTCCCTCAGCAGCATCTATCCCAGCGGGAACACCCCCCCTTCAGGTGCTCTTGTCTCTTGGCTCCCAGGAGCCCTCTTTCTTGGGCTTTTCCTCATCCTCTGCCCTCTTCCCCACCTCCTTTGCTGGCCTCTCCTCCTCCCTGGCTTCTAAATCTTGGAATTGCCTGTGGATTTAATCCCCCCTCCCCCACCCATTATATGCTCATCACAGGTGACTGCTTCCATTCCTGTGTCTTCAAAGGCTTCTACAGGTGGATAATTCCCACTATATCTTTCCAGCCCAGATCTCTTCTGAGCTCACGTCTAGATTAAACAGATGCCTACTTGCCATGCCCACCCGGGTGTCTCACAAGCATCTCACGCTGAGTAGGTCCCATATGGAACTCCTGATCTTCCCATCACAACCTCCTCCAGTCTGCCCCCTGTGAGGAAACAGCACCAGCATCCGTGCAGCTGCTCAACCGGGAATCTGAGTCATCCTTCACACTCTTTCTCTCTCACCCGCATCTTCACTCTGATCGCCTGTACCCCACCCACCACCATGTCCTACGGATTCAACCTCCACCACGTGTCTCCATCCTTCCCCCCCACCATCCCCATCTCTACAACCACGCCCACCACCACTGACTGCTTTCTGAAATACTGACTGCAATAGGCCCCAACTCCGTATTTCTACTTTCGGCCCCAACAATCCATTTTCAGGAGTTACCTTCTTAAAATGACACCTGATCCTCTCTCTCCCATTCGGACTCAAAACCCCTCCAGTGGCTCCCGGGTGCACTCAGAATACCATCCGCACTCTGTACCACGGCCCTCCAAGCCCTGCCTGATGTGGCTTCACAAATTCTGCAGCCTCACTCCCGTCTCCCTTCCCCTCTTTGTTTACTACGCTCCAGTCACACTGGCCTGTCTTCAGCTTGTAGAACAAGTCAAGCTCTTTCCCATCTGAATTCTGGTCTCCCCAAATTCATCTGTTGAAGTCTCCAATACCTCAAGAGTGTAACTGTGTTTGCAGATAGGGCCTTTAGAGAGGTAATTATGGTTAAATGAGGTTATTGGGGTGTGCCCTGCTCCATGTGACCACATTTGGAGACAGGGCTTTCAAAGAGGTGATTCGGTTAAAAAGAGGCCATCAGAGTGGAGCCCTAATCCCATATGACTGGTGTCCTTATAAAAAGAGGTAGAGACACCAGGGGTGCCCTCCTACCAAGAAAAGACCATGATGAGAAGGCGGCCATCTGCAAGCCAAGGAGCGAGGCCTCAGGAAAAACCAGCACTGTCAACACCTTGACCTTAGACTTTAGGCCTCCAGAACTTTGAGAAAATAAACTTCTGTAGTTTAAGCCACCCAGTCTGTGGTATTTTGTTATGGCAGTTCTTGCAAATGAATACACCATCTCAGGCCTCCATGCCTGCCGTGTTTTCTACCTGGAATATTCTTCACCTGATCAACTCTTCATCCATCGGCTCTCAAACTAAGTGTTATATCTTTAAAGAGGGCTTCCATGAATCTTGAGGCTGCATGAAGTCCCTCCTATACTCTCTTAGGAACTTACACATCTCTTTTACAGAACTGGGAAATCACAGCCTGTATCAGGTACATTGGTCTAATTATATATTTCATGTGTGCCTCTGCAACTTGGCCACACCCTTCTTGAGAGCAGGAACTGTCTGTTTTGCTCACCACTGTTGGCATATTGCATGGCTCATGGTAGATTCTCCAATATTTGTTGAATAAATGACTCGATGGATGTTAATTATCTCATTTAATCCTCTTAAAATCCCCAAGATCTGGGTATTATTATTCCCATCTCATATACAAGCAGAGCTAGAGAGGAGAAGTAAATATGCTCAAGGGCAGCCATCAGGGAAGTAGCAGGACTGAGAGTTGAACCAAGACCATCTGCCTACGAAGAACTTACAGTGGTCCTGCCTATCCAGAGAAAGGAAGCAACAGCCAGGGCTGGGCCCGTCAGAGAACACTGCAGGGAGGGGGAAGTCCTGGCCTGGGCCAGACTGAGACAGGAGTGCAAAAAGATGGGAGGTGGGAGGTGGGGATGGGTAGAATGGATGCCCCGAAAGAGCTGAGTGTGCCATCTCTGTCCTCCAGTTACTGTCTATCTTGGGCAAGGGATTAACCTCTGTGAGTGAGCCTCAGCTGCCTAGTCTGTAAAATCACGATTCTGTTTTGTGAACAAATAGACTAAATGAAGCACTGAGTACTGTGCCGTGCACACACTAAGCACTCCGTCAATAGTAGCTACAACTTCACTTGTTAGTAAAGTGAAGACAACATCGTGTGTCCATGGGGCAGGAAGTGATCCCACCAGAGAGGCAGCGAGGATTCCCGGAAGGAGCCAGGAGATCAGGCTTTTAGACCTGCCTCTGCCACTACCTTGTATCCTTGGGTAAATCACTTCTACTCACTGGGTCTCTGGTTAGTTTCCCCACTTGCCAAATGTAGGAGTTAGAGCAGGCATTCTTAACTATTTTGAGGACAGATGGCCCCCTTTGCAACATGATGGAAGCCCCTCTCCCCAGAGAAATGTCTGTGTAGACACAGATACAAATTTCTGCTTACAGTATCAAGGACCCAGTGCCACCAAGGAACCCTAGGAGGCACCCGGCTTTCAAGTCCGGTGTGCAGGTATGGGTGCCTCCCTGAAAAGACGAGCTCACACAGGCAGACCTGCCTGGCAGGGAAGAAATCAATGATGTCTTCCTTCCCCCCGCCCCTAAGTTATACTTTAGGGGGCCAGAGCCGGTTCCCCAGCTCTGCCAGCCTCTGCCCATCCCATGCTGAGCACAGTAATGAGGGCTGCTATGCAGAGGGACCGCATAATTGGGCCCTGCTCCGTGCTGTGCCGGGAAAAAACAACAACCTTGAGATCTATTATCCCGATGTGCAGCCCCTGGCCCTGGCTGTCATCTGGACAGCTCTAGAAAACATCTCCAGAGGTCCACGAGGGAACAGCATTGGGAGGAGAAGCTGGGTTTCTTCAGCTGCTGCCCCAAAGCTGAGGGTGTCTGAAGTGGGGAAGGGATAAAGAAGGGTGGAGGGATGTCAGCCTGTCTCAGGAACCTCTCTACTCCATGGTGCCCCAGCTCCAAGTACTAAAGTTATTTTCTTGGCCTCTTTGCAGAGCTGACCCACAGATATGCTTTGGGGATGTTAAGTCTTCAGATCCGTATTTAATTTTCATGCTGCTGCTGGAGTGACTTTTCTGAAATATATAGTTGGATCCTATCGACAGAATAAAGGCCAAGTTCCTTACCATGGCCTGCAAGTCCTTAATTCCAGTCCCCACAAAACTGGTATCCTTACATTAAACTGCCACCACTAGTACTGAAAGTAAGTTGAGAAAATCTGGTCCCTGCCATCTGAAAGTGGCCCCTCCTCTTACATCATGGCACTTATTATAATTACGTATTTGTCAGGCCTTCTTCTCCCAAACTGCATAGACGTAGGAGCAAGGATTTTCTCGCTGACTCCTGGCATCTGGGAGAGAGGCTGGGTGTCCGAATGAAGACTACTCCCAGCCTCGGGCCAGCTCTCCACTTCCATTCTTGCCCCAGCCAAGGCTCTCAGGCTGCAGAAAAGTGGACAGAACACAGAACCCCCAGCCCTCAAACTACTCCTGGTGGAGAAAATGAACAAGCCAAGACACGCTGGGAAGGGGGTCAAGAACTGACTCACCCTAAGTCAGGGTCAGTAGGAAAGGCAAACTGAAAACATACTGCATGGCAATGAAGCAAATGTCATTGCGGAGTACGGGGGTGGGGGGCGGGGAGATGAACAAAAACGAACAAAGAAATGGAGCAGAGCATGAAAAAAATTAAAAATCCCACTGCACATACACATAAACCAAAAACCCCAGCCTAAAAGAAAATATAACCTAGGCACAGAAAGAAACTACCCAAACATGCTTCATACTATAGAACAACTTAAGAACATGAATTTAATAAAACAAAAGCTAGAAGATCAGATGATAAAACAAAGAAACAAAATGAAGGATTATAAAATCGAGAACCACTAAATGCTTTTGCAGAACCAGTAAATAAATGTAGAAATTCCAAGTAGCAGATGAAGCAGAAAATCTAATTTCTGACACCAACTAAAGGGTTCCATCCCCGTCTGCCACCCAGTAGCAGTGGGTCCTTGAGTGAGTCACTGTGACTGCAAAGGAGAAAAGCTCAATTTACTGAAGCAACTAGAGGACAGAAAAAACCATGCAGAAACAGTAAAGGTGACCCAACATCAGAAAACCAGCGAACCTGAAGGCGAGACACACGTGGAACGCACAAAAAGGTATTCATCCTTTAAAAATAAAAGCCCCTGAAATGAATAAAAAGTGAAATCTGTACAGCAAAAGAGGATGCCACGTTCCACAAAAAATTGATACAGAACAATTGACCCAGAGATGGTTCCTGATTTAGGTATTGAACTTGGACGATTGAGACAGAAATCATCAAGCATCCAGGCAGAACAAACAAGACATCTTCTCATCTACAAAAGGAAGAATGTTTGCTGACTTCAAACTTCCCCAGAGCAACATTCATCAACAGATGACAGTGAAGGAGTAGCCACAAAGGCTAACTCCAGGTATGACCCGAGAGCATCTTAACCTGTTCAAGCGTGGGAGGCGAGAGACTGACATTCTCACCGTCAAAGACCTTGGGGATCACAGCACCTCTGAGCCCATTTTGAAGAATCTACTAAATGATAACATCCAGCCAATGAAGAGATGGTTCAAAATGAAAAGCCCAGAAACGGAGTATAAGAACCAGGAGCACAATGAATCTATTTAATTATGAAATTAAAACGAAACAGCTGGGGTTTCCCTGGTGGCGCAGTGGTTGAGAGTCTGCCTGCCAATGCAGGGGACATGGGTTCGAGCCCTGGTCCGGGAAGATCCCACATGCCGTGGAGCAACATGAGCCCGTGAGCCACAATTACTGAGCCTGCGCGTCTGGAGCCTGTGCTCCGCAACGAGAGGCCGCGACAGTGAGAGGCCCGCGCACCGCGATGAAGAGTGGCCCCTGCTCGCCGCAACTGGAGAAAGTCCTTGCACAGAAACGAAGACCCAACACAGCCAAAAATAATAAATAAATAAAAAAAAAAAAAAAAAAAAAAGCTGACGCAGCCACAGGTAAAATAAAAATAAAAACATAAAAGTTAAAAAAAAAAAAAAGAAGCAGCTGTGGCAATGGTCATATAATACTGTGAAAATGTTACAGGCTCTGACAATCTGAAAATAATAATAATGCGGATAATGGCTTTAGGCTTTTATCTCTGTAAGCTATCATAAAAGCTGCTAATAAGGAACAAAGATTGACCTAAGTTTTCTCAAGACCTGGGCTCTGATGCCAGCTCTACCACTCACTATTTGTGTGATTTGGAGGAAGCTACTTAACCTGTTTGAGCCTCAGTTTCTTCACCTGTCAAATGGGGAGACTCATGCCTATCTCATAGGGTTTAAGGATTAAATGAAAAAATATATATAAAGCAGTGACTTGCACATAATAACTGTTCACTAAGAGGTGAAGGAGACCAAAGATGAGGGTGAAAATGGGAATGAAAGTGAGCACCTCCACCTCAACGCTCCCCGCAAAGAGGCAAGAGGATGAACCACTGCTCTGTGCCTGGATACTCATGGGAGATGCTGGGCTTTCACAAAGGTCCCTGTCCCAGTGCTTCAAAACAGGGAGCAGTGTCTCCACAGAGAGGCGTGGGGCCCCCAGTTTCCAGCCAGGCAGAAAACAGCCCCCTTTCTCAGGACTGAGGAAGAGGAGCCAGGACGGGAAGCCAGGCTTCCCCGCAGGTGAGGTGCAGGCTGAGGGGCGGGGTGGTTCCAGCTTGCCAGCCGGCTGGCACCTCCTCCTGACCACCCCGGGTGACCTCTGCAGGACCAGCCCTGAGGGATGCGGCAGCCCGGGGAACAGAGCACACGGAGGTCAGGAAGCCGAGCTCTAGACCCGGCACTGGCACCCACTTATTCCTCTCAACCTGTCTGTGTCTTTCCTCATCTGTGAAGGAAGTGGGTGGGAGTCAACGACCTGGAAGTTCTCTGGTTGACTGTATGTGTAGAGTGCAGAGTTGTGGGCAGGCTGCATGCCCCATATGATGTCTTTGTGGCCTCAACTGACTCAACAAGCAAACCAAAGGAAGGAGGGAGCAAGGCCAGGAAACACGAGACTGAAGTGTAAATGAGCAGAGGAGGGGACAAGGAGAAGGAAAGGAAGCAGGAAAGGACTGAAGCACCGATCCGATAGCCATAAAGGAGCGTCAGCTCGCTGCCTGCAGAGAGAGCTGGAGATAGCTGCCTTCAACCTGCTCAGAGCCCCAGGATCCCACTCCTGATAAGGGAACTGCTGAAAGAAGCCAACTCCACCTTATGAAAGGAGTCCAGAAAATGGCATAAAAACTGCATCCAACGATCCTAAAACCAGAGTCAAATCAGGATACTTGCAGAGTCTCAAAGTATATCCCTCTAAGATTTTTTATTAATTACAGAGAGGAAAAATGGTATTTTACAATGGAGAAGCTGGGCAGGCACCACCTTAGCCAAGGGATCAAGGTTAACACCACGCTCATAAGACACATCGACAGCATGTATCCCCTGAAATGATGTGCTGAGAAGGGCTCAATACGGCCTCTGCAGCATCCTCACCCAAAGCACAGAACCTCCATCTGGTCGGGAGGAAACATCAGACAAACCCAATCGAGAGACATTCTACAAAATTACTCACTGGTACTCTTCAAAGTGTCAAGGGCACCGGAGACACGGAAAGAGAGAAACTGTCACAGATTAAAGGAGACTAAGGAGACAGAACAATCAAAGGCAATGTGGGATCTGGAATTGGATGCCAGAAGAGACAAAGGACATTAGTGGAAAAACTGGGGAAGTTTTAAACTGTAGTTTAGTTCATGGTAGGTCTTTAGTTTAGTTAAGGAGATCATTCCAGTGTTAATTTCCTGGTTTTGATAATTATATAATACTATGGTTATATAAGATGTTAATATTAGGAGAAGCTGGGTGAAGGGTATAGGATTCTCCATACTATTTTTGCAACTTTTCTACAAGTCTAAAATCATTTTCAAATAAAAAGTTGTTTAAAAAAAAAGGATGCATCTGTCCAGATCCATGGACCACTGAGGTACTCATTGTGCTCCTAACCCCTTACCTAAGTCCACTCCACCAATGCCAGCCACTCCTGCTCCTGCTGTGCCCAGACTAGGGCAGCAATGTGTGTGTGTGTGTGACGCAGGCCTTGGTCTGGTAGCCTGGAAA
Source organism: Balaenoptera ricei (assembly GCF_028023285.1). Lineage (NCBI taxonomy): Eukaryota > Metazoa > Chordata > Mammalia > Artiodactyla > Balaenopteridae > Balaenoptera > Balaenoptera ricei. Next base: position 78,105,807 of record NC_082651.1, on the reverse strand, counting down.
GCAATGAAGCACGACCATGATGTACAGAGGTCCCGAAGTCAGAGAATGTGGGTTCAAAGCCCAGCTTGGATTCTTACGTGCTAGGTGACCCTTGAAATATTACCTAACCACTTTGTGCCTCAGTTTCCTTATTGGTAAAACGAGATTAGAACAGCAGGTCCGTAGAGAGGATCCAAGGTGCCATAGATGCTATTACTGTCCTACCCTGAGCCTTTTCCTGGGCTCAGGACACTCTTCCCTCCACTGACTCTTGGCTGCTGATGAGCTAATGACTCAGAGCTGTCTCCTTCTCCAGAGAATTCACCCCAGTGAGCAGGAGTCTGGCAGGGTCCCCTCCTGGGAGTAACCCAGAAGCCAGTGACTAACTGGCAGAAGGGACCCAAGGTCAGCCCTCCTGCATGAAAGTCGGACCAGCTCTGAAGCAGTTCCTAATCCAGAGCTCCCAGCAGGACCAGGCTAAAGCAAGTCTCCAGTGGATACTACATCCCTGCCCTATCCTGCTTCCCTGAGGTCCCTCCTCTTGGAGGCATGTCCCAAGTAAATCACTTCCACAGAGATCCCTGCCTCAGGCTCTGCTTCCAGGATCAGCCTCTAAGGATGTGGATAACATGCTGGCTGGATGGCCATAGGCCCCCAACACAGGCTGTGGATGGAAGAAGCTGTGGCAGTGGCTATTTCTAACAGCCTGGTGATGGACCAGTCAGGATACAGGTAAAAGGGTGTGCCCTGGCTGGTGCAATGCAACTGGTGTTTAAGGAGTTTGAGGGAAATTGCACCTACAAAAACTGTGGAATCAGGTGGCTGCTGTGGAATTAGGTGGAGAAAAAAGTCTGTCTTCTTTCAAAAAGGTAACCATAGCCAGGTCTCTTGAGGACTATCAATTACAGGGTCTAATTTGTTACTGACACCTTGTGACCCAATGTGCCATCAAAGTCCCCCTGCTGGATTGGGGGCAAAGAGGGGTCTGCTAAGAAATGGAGGCCTGGCCCAAATTAGTCTCTCAGTGGGTTGACTGGATCCACAGACCTACCTGGTGTTCATTTCCCTGGTTCTTCAATATAAAACTGGAAAGGACAAATTTAGTTAGCAGAAATACCACGTTGATTCTCTGACTTGTAGTATAAGAGCCACTGTGATAGGAAAGGACAAGTGGAAGACCCCGAAATCCCATTCCCCCTGGGGAATTAGTGCCATCCACAAAGCTTTAAAAATGCCAAGGTAGTGATGCCTATCAATGCTCATTTAAATCACCATCCTGGCCAAGGCAAAGACCGGATGGATTATGGCAGATGATAATAAACTACTACAAACCTAACCAGGTGGTGGGCATGAGTAAAGCTGCTGGGCCAGTTGTGGTATATTTGCTAGAACAGAGTGACACAGCCTTGGGTCACAGCTACTGACCTGGTGAATGCTTTTCTTTCAATACCCATCAGGAAGGAAGATCAGAAATTCACTGAAATTCATATGGAATGGACAACAATATACATTCATAGGCTAGCTCCAGGGCTACGTTAATTCTCTGTCACAGTATCATCCAAAGGGCCCCGGACTATCTGGACATACCTTAGAACATCACATTCGTCCATTATATGGATGGCATCATGTTAATCAAGCTAGATGAGTGGAACTAGCAAGGATCTTTGAAGTCTAGGTAAGATACACGTGCTGCAGAAGATGGGAGATGCACCCTATGAAGATGCAAGGGCTTGACCTATGGCTGAAGTTTTAGGGATCCCAGGATCTGGGGACTATTGGGACATCCCCTCCAAAGCAAAAGGCATGGGATTGCATCTTGCACCTTCTCCACTGAAAGAGAAGCATAGCACTTGCTAGGTCTCTTCAGGTTTTGCAGTCAGCATATTCCACACTTGGGAATACTGTTCCTACCCATTTATCAGATAACTTCAAAGTCTGCTAGTTTTAAGAGACCCAGAACAAAAATGGGCTCCACGGAAGGTCAAGGCTACAGGTCAAGCAGCTCTGACACTTAGCGCATACAACTTGGCAGAGCCCATGGTACCAGAGGTATCTGTGGTAAAGAAAAACGCTGTATGTAGCTTCTGGAAAGACCCAAAAGAGGAGCTGCAGCATAGAACCACAGGGCTATGTAGCAAAGTTACAGATGCTATTGAGGCATGGAAGTATATGCCAGGACATGCTTCTGGGCCCTGGTAGAAACATAATATTAAAACACACACATGCACACACACACACACCCCTAACCCTGGGATATCAAGTAAAAGAAGAGCATAAAAAAAATCTACCCATGGAACATGAAGCAACCACAGAGCCAAAACTACTCACAATGAACTGGATAGTGTGGGACCTACCAAGTCATAAGGTTGAGTAGGCCTTGGAGAAGCCATCATAAAATGGAAAGGAACGTCCAGAATTGGGCTTAAGCACATCCAGAAAGAAGGCTTCAAAAACAGGTGGCCCAGACCCCTCCTCCTCCTCGTCACTTAGAACGATCGCACCCACATTGCTCACTCAGCTCACCAATTCGGCCTCATGGGGAAGGGGTCGGGGTTTCCCATGACAGATAAAGGGGAAAGCCTGAGCTTTGTTCGTGGGTCAATTGGAACTACAGATGGGTGCAAACCACAAATAGACTGTGGTTGCATTAGCTACACCCCACTGTGGCCTTGGAATGGTGCTGAGGGAAAATCCTCCCAGTGAGTAAAGCTTCAGACAAGGCTCTCAGTCATGTGCCTTGTGCGAGTGGCCCAAGGAAAGGACATCCACGGTCTAACAAGCAGTGATGAATGGCTGAGCTGGTTGGTCAAGGGCCTGGAAGGAGCAAGGTTAAGGCTGGAGACAAGGAGATCTGGGTTGATGCACGTGATGGCCTTATGGATGCAGGCACGTGTGAGGAACTATGTGTCACGTGTTCATGCCCCCCAAGAACAACCATGGCAGAACATCCACGGCAGAACAGGCAGCCAGCCTCTGTCCTCAGCCACCCCAGCGCTTTCACAACTGGCTCAGGAATGAAGTAGCAGTCATGGAGGCAAAGGTAGAGAGTATGTGTGGGCTTAGCGGCTTGGGCTCCCTCTCATTAAGTCTGATCCAGCCACGGCCACAGCCATGGGGCCAACCTGCCGACAACAGAGGCCAATGCTGAGTCCAATACAGCACCATCCACTGGTTGCTGGAGACCAACCAGCCACTGGGTGCAAGTTAATTACAGTTGACCCTTGAACAATATGCGTTTGAACTGCACGGGTCCACTCATATACAGATGTTTTTCAATAGTAAATAAAACACTACTACATGGTCTGTTGGTTGAATCTTTGGATGCAGAGGAACTGTGGATACAAAGGGCTGACTGTAAGTTATACTCAGATCCCCCCCAGTGTTGTTCAAGGGTGAACACTGGACCCTTCCATAATGGAAAAGGCAGAGAGAGATTCATCATTCCCAGATGAACATGTATTCCAGGTGTGTGTTTGAATTTCCTGTCTGCAGAGCCTTGACTAGTACCACTGCTGAGGGCTCACACAAAGTCTGACCTATCAGCAGAGGATTCCCCATAATGGCATCATCCTGTACCAAGGGACTTACTTTATGCCAAAGGGGAAAAGCAATACATACAAGACTACAGATCCACTGATCCTAAAACATACTATGCCGTCTAAAAGACACGAGCCTATTAGAGCGGAGCTGAGGCACCAGCTTGGAGATGATGCCCTGAGAGGACAGGGCATCAGCCCTCAGGGCACCCATGACCAGGATATGGCTCTATAGTCAACACGTGGAATTCACAGCTGGATCTGGGAACCAAGGAGTAGAAGTAGGAGGGGGCCCATTCCCCACTCCCACACTTAGGGAATTTGTGCTTTTCTCCACAGTTAAAGGTCTCTGTGAAACGGAAAGGGGAGAGTCACCTCTCCCTTCCACCCCCCAGTCCCACCTAAGTGGACAGAGCCCCCTTAAACTTAAAGCTATGGCTTCCACCTCTTCAGGTTTGGTTCCTCTTATCAGTAGACAGCAGGCACAGAACATAGCTACCTAACCTAACAAGAAGAGTGACTGAGGTGAGGTAAGGGGGTGGCATTGCTGCGTGATAGGGAAAGAATGGGCTTGGCACTCAGCTGGCTTCCTGGAGCATCTCTCGGCACACGGGCGCTCAGCCGCAACTGTACATGGTGCAACCACAGACTGACAGGCTCCTAGCGATACGAGTTCTCTTCAATTACAACTTGAATGACGTTTGAATTTACTGTAAGTAATACGTATATATAGCACACTGTCCATTTTTACGAATACTTAAATTTCCTCCTAAGAAAACAGAAGATTTTTACTTTAACCTACAGGGAACCCGGGTTCTTGGACAGACTGGTGAAGCAAAAGGTTTAAAGACTGGAATCTTCTGCCCCAGGTACTGACGCAGAGATGAGTGAGAGGAGAGTAAAACCCATAACGCTTTCACAGCGCCCGGAGCGGGGCCCATTCTTCAGGGACAGCGTTCCGGTTAGCCTCTGCCCCATGACCTTGCAGTCCGCAGAGACCACCGGGGAAGACCCGGAAAGGCCAGCAGCAGCCCCTCTCACCTAGCACTATGCCGGCGCCGCTGCACCGGCTGATGGAACAGTTGAGAAAGAGGGCACTTGATGAAATTAAAAGGCAACCAATTTAAAAGAGATTAAGCAGGGAAAAGGGGATTTAATGATCAGCTTTTGCCACTGTGAACTAACTGAACCCACTGGCACGGAGACTAATGGTTTAATATGTTGTTAAACAAGGGTGAGACGTCTGTGTGAGTAATAAGGGCGTCTGTAGTTATAGCGACAAGGGTGAATTACCCTCCCTCAGGCCCTGGGCCCTGGGGACAGCTCTCCGCTCATGTCCTGACTCAGGTCAGGGCCAACAATTCAGCAGCCTCCCAGCTCCGGGAGAGGCAATTTTCCTGAGAAGAAAGGGGCCTGGAGATGTGTGAAAGGGACAAAGGCTTGGAGAACAAGAGGGCGAGGCCAGCCCTCTGGGATTTCACTCCAGCAGGGCAGCAAGGCTTCCGGGCCTGCCTCGCCAGTGGAAAGGAGGTCACCCGGTCTCAGGCACCAGGCAGCCTCAGCTTCGAAGCACTTGAGAGGAATAATCGCCACTTATTGTTCATTTTTGCTAAAGAGTCTAGAGGGGTGGTCTGTTTTTCCCTTCTTTCTTTCTTTCTTTTTTAAAGGTATTTGAAGCAAATGATATCTGGAACAGTGAGGGCTTCTAGGGATGGACAGAGTGAGGAGTAAGAAAATTTGTGCAGGTTCTTAGGGATGTGAGAGCATGAGGTCAGCGGTGGTGACGATAAAACGCACAATTTTACTCAGCACGTAGCCCTCAGGACTCCTGGCCTTTCACTGCAGCCTGCAGGCTCGCGGTTGCGTGGTGGAGCCCTGCGGCCGTCTGCCTGGCCCAGGCCCAGGAAGGGCAGACAGATTCTAAGTGAGTGGTCATTAAATGGGTGAACGAACAGTGACCCTGGGCCCCACAAATGCCAGTGGCACAGGGGCTGGTGATGGGCGAGTTAGGTGTCTGTGGGCACTACACTTAATGCTTTATTAGACATCATCTCATACAATCCTCAGAACAATGCCATGAGGTAGGAAAGATTGTCATGTCCCCAAGGCCACAGGCTGGTAGAGGGCAGTCAGGCTGCAAATGCAGGCTGTCCTCAATCACCACCCCATGTGCCTCCAGGGTGGGAGGGATGGAAGCCCTGAGGGCCGAGACCGTCTCAGAAAGGATGGAGGCTGCTATGATTCCACTGGGTCCTCCAACTCTAGGTCAACATGAATCAGTGCAGTCTTAATTTAGAATCGGACTTGGGCTGAGAATTTGTTGACATCAGAGCTTACTTTGAGTGGGTGTTGCTTTTAATTTTCATTTGTAAAGAACTCTTCCTTCTGGAATTGCAGAGCCCAGTGTCTGACACCTGACTTGTCATTTGGGAGAGGCCCAGGGTCCCTCATTCATTCACCCATTTAATGACCACTCATTGAAAATCTGTCTGTGTCCTGCAGGGCCTGGGCTAGGCAGCAGGCCACAGGGGTGCACCACACAACCACACAACCACACGACCACACAACATGCATCAGGAGCCTGCAGGCCACCACAAAAGGTCATGAAGGTTATGACAGGGCTGACCTGGGGGTGCAAGGGTATCTCCTCGACATTAAGCAGCTTTGCCTCCTTTCCAGAGGCCAGCACTTAGTCTCTGTGTGATCTTAGAAGTCCAAGCTTGGAGCCTCCATTAGCCCTTCTGTCAAATGGGAATCATGATACCTGAGCTGCCTAGGTCACAGGGTCACTGTGGGAATGAAGTAAAAAGATGCATGTAAAAGTGCCTTGACAACATAAGAGCTCTCTACAAATATAAGAGATTATTATTGTGCCAGAATCTAAGTATAGAATTGTACTAGAATAGGAGTGAGAGGTTCTCAAACAGTCTACCCTATGAACAGCATCTCTGCTGGATGGGCCAGCGCTAACTGATCAGGGATTGGGGAACAAACATGTTAGACGTGTTTCGTTGCTATAAGACGCAAAGCAGTACTGGATCTTTATCCGGGACATGAACGTAGACTCGCTCTATAGACTGTACCTTTTAACTGTGTTCGTTAAAGGGGGATTGAACTAAAGTCAACCTACAGTGAAAGCTGATTTTTGTAAAACGAGTCCAGCAAATACATGGCTGCAGCTGTTAATACCTTCATGTGGGTCAACGACACCCCAGAGAACAGAGAGGCTTAGAGAGAAGCGGGGGACCTCCAGCAGCCCCTGCCCTCCCCACCATCAAATGTTGTCACAGCACCCTCTCTGGGCAGCACAGAGCTGGGGGATGGGCAGTTCCCACCTGCGCCTGGAGTTCAAGGTGGTCTCGGGGTCATGAAAGGATGGTCTAATTTACAGACCCCAAGGGACCCAGCACCCTGGGGAAGCTATTTAATTCTCTTCTCCTCAACAGTCATGCTGGGTCTAGGAATGGTCCTCCCAGACCCACTTCTCCTGCACCCCCTGGAGAGGGGAGTTGCTAGTGGGAACAACTTACCTTCTGTCTTGTCCTAACCTGCCTCTCAGCTCCCAAGTGTCATACAGTTCATAGTGATCACTGAGGACAAGGTGGCCCCCACCTGCTGATGCAGCATTCATCCAGCTCATCCCAGCTCTGGGTGAATCAGCCTTGGCGGCTCAGAAGGGAGCATGGTGTGTAGGAGACACAGGCTTTCCAGCAGCCTGCATGATTCTGAAAAGCCAATTACATGCTTATTACTCCTCTCCAGGAATGAAACCCTCATCCCACGTGGCCAGCCCCCTTCCCCAGCACAGGCTCGCTTATCTCAGCCACGCGGTCCCTTCTGCCAGCCACTGCTGTCAGAAATGTAGAGCTGGGCTCTTAATCACCTGCCAATGGGCCTGGAGGGAAGGCAGGAGTGGAAAGGCCCATCCTGGAGCCAAGAGAGATGCACGGGAGAGCTGGAAAAGCCAGCAGGCGTTTTACGGATGGGCCAGTTTGCCGGCGAGGAAGGGACCCTCCGAGGGCTTTGTGAAGCCGTGGTCACAAAAGGGCGTGAAGGGAAGAGGCAGCTTTGGAGGAGGTCTGGGGTCCTCTCTCTCAGACCTGTGCACCAAATCCAGCCCACCACCTGCTCTGATAAAAATGTTTTACGGAAACATGGCCACACCCACTCCTTTACACACTGTGCTGCTTTCTCACTAAGCAGCAGAGCTGAGACCATATGGCCCGCAAAGCTTAAAATATATACTATCTGGCCCTTCAGAGAGAAAGTTTGCCAACCCCTGGTGTGGTAGAAAGAGAACTCTGCTGGACCCTGGGAGCCAGGAGACTGGAGATGAACGTGTGCTCCGTCCTGTCCTGGCTGTGTGCCCCGCAAAGGTTTCCTCACTTCTCTACGGATCAGTTTCTCTCATCCATAAAATGGGGATGTAACATCTACTTTACAGGGTGTTGCCCTAATTAGTAAAAATGAGATCAGCTGTGTGTACAGTGAAGGCATGGAAGGCAGATGCATCAGTAAGGAATTAGACGGAAGAGAGATTCTTTCTTCCTCTGTGGCTCGGAAATATACCTTTCCAGCCTATTCTTCATGGGCTAGAATATTTTCAGAGACCCTGCTTGTGTTTTGCAAATACCTGTCTGGATGGATGGGAGGTGTGGGTCAGAATGGAGAGGAAGGGAGGGGAGAAGGGAGAGCTGCTCTTTGACAACCACTTGATTTTCTCAGGAGAAATATGGATGAGTAGGCAAATCAATGCCCGCCTTCTCTTTTAATATGGACACTGGCACACTCAAAATAGGGCCACGAAGCCCCCCAGGGGGTCCGTTGGTGGCAGAGGCTGGGATGCGGGGCCCATCATAACACCTGGCTTGGGTCAGCTCCCCCCTTGGGCTGAGTGTATGGATTGTGACCCTAGCCTCAGCCCTGTGGCCCTGCTCTCTCCCGGTTCTGGAATAAGACCACCACGACTCTACCCTCCTCAAAGTCAGAATATCATCCCACACGGGGCCTCCAGTTTCCATGTAACACTTCTGCAAAACCGTGTCTTCACACACAGGAGATGTATATTTAGGAGCTTGGGAGATGCTGCAGAGGCCCCAAGACAGGTGGGATGCAATGCATCCTCCAGGCACTCACAGCCTCCTGGGGGAGAAAGGGGGGGCGAGGGCAGCCCAGTTAGGATCTTTAGGGGGTCCTAAGACCAGAAGAAATCATGATGCCTCCCAATATATAATTCTAAATGAAAACAATATGCCACAGTAAAGCTTACAAGTATACTGAAATGGACAGAGGTTCCTTGTAGCTCTTCCAATACCAAAATTCTGGGCAAGTTGGTGGGAGCTGAATTCCCTCCCTCACTCCCCACCCACAGGTGGCCCTGCTATGCTGCTTCCCTCAGCACGCACTCCGTCTGCTTAGTGAAGAAGTCTGCACTGATGATAAAAGCACTCGGACAGCCCAGGCAGAGAGCACAGATGGCCTAGAGGGACCACTTCCAGGACGGGTCTGGTGGGAACGCTACTTGCCTCCCCTCTTGCCTACTCAAGGAATTCCTTCCCGTAATTGCACTCTCTCAGTCTTACATCATCACAGTTCCCCTCTCTGCTGGATCAGTCTCACTAGCGCACAGATCTAGTACCATATTTCCCATCTTTAAAAACCCTCCCTTGACCCCCAGATCCCTCTCCAGCTATCAGCCCCTTTCTCGGCTTCCCTTTATGGAAGAAGAATCCCATCTTCACCATCTCCTCCTCTTCTCTCTTGAACCTCACCCCATCAGGCTCTTAGCCCTACTGTCCTCTGAAATGGCCCTCATGGAGGTCATCCATGATTTATGAACGGCCCATAGGAAGGTCATCCTTCCACAGGGTTAAATCCAATAGACAAGTCTTAATTCTCAGCATGTTTCATCCAGCAGCATCACTGCACAGTAACTCCAGCCCTCCTACTGGGGTGCCTTCCTCCTTCCCCTCCGGGACCCCGCTCTCTCCTGGTTTTCCTCCCACCTCTCTGGCCACCCCTTCTCAGCCTCTTCCTCCCCTGGCTAAGCACTGCAGTGCCCGAGATTCTGTACTCTGTCATCCTCTCTTCTGCATCCACACACACTCCCTACATGATCTCATCAAGTCCCAGGATTTCAACACAGAGATGACTCCTAAACCTATATCTTTACCTCCAACCTCTTCCCTCTTCGTTTCCAACTGCTTACCCCAAATCTCCACTTTGAGGTCTAAAATATGTCCTGAACATGCGTCCCCAACACAGAACATGATTTCCTCTTTGAACCTGCTCTTCTAAGCCTTCCCCGTCTCAGTACGAGGCAAATGCCTCCTTCCAGCCTTCAGTGTGTGTGTCACTCTTGACTCCTCTCACTGTCAGCAAAGATGAAATACACCCCACGTGACCTCTCAGCACGCCTACCACTATCACCAGAGCCCGAGCCAATGTCACCTCCCATCTGTACTCTTAACTGGACTCCCTGTTTCTCTCCTTTCTCCCTAGAGGTTATTCTCCACACAGAAACCGACAATAGTTATCCTTTAAACATGTAAGTCAAATCACGGCACACCTCTTCCCCGAACTATCTGCTGGCTGCACAACCCCCTCAGGAGGAAAGGCCTTACCGTGGCCCAAAGACCCCACACGTTCTCATCTCTTGCTGCTCTCCCTCACTCACCCCATCCTAGTCATACTGGGCTAACCCTAACCCTAACCCTAACCCCTAAACCCTAACCCTAACCCTAACCCTAACCCTAAACCCTAAACTCTAACCCTGACCCTGACCCTGACCCTAACCCTAACCCTAAACCCTAAACCCTAACCCTAACCCTAACCTTAACCCTAACCCGGGTTGTTCCTCCACCATGCCTGCCAAGCTCTCACCTCAGGGCCTTTGCACGCACTATTTCTTCAACCTGGAACGCCCTTTCCTGAAATATCTGCATGACTCACTCTCTCCTGTTTAAATCTCACCTCAGCTCTTCAGAGGACTTATCTGTACCACCCTTTCCCTTATTCTGTTCTATTTTGCTTCTTAGCATTCATTAGCACCATAGAGATTATACATGTCTTTGGAGAAGCAATGGGGAGCCACTGAAAACTTCTGAGGAGAGAGATCCCACACAGTCTTCCTGGCAGTGATGGTGGGCTGTTGGAACAGGAGAGAAAGAACCCTAGACTAGAAGTCAAAATACTTGACAGGTGGCTCAGCTACACCACAGACACTCTTCATCAGGCCAGTCACTTCATCCATTTGGGCCAACTTTTTTTTTTCCTGCAGTAATAATGAAACTAGCTAACATTGATTTGCACATTTATATTGGGTTAAATACTTTATGTGGCTCATCTCACATAATTCTTCTCATAACTCTTAAGATGTACATGTTACTATTATACCTACTTCAGAGATGGGAAAACTGAGGCAGAAAGATTTATAGTAGTGCCAGGAAGTTGACAAGCCTAGATCCCAATGCAGGGGGTCTGATTCCAGAACCAATGAACAGGGGTTGGATTTCATGATCTGCAAGGCACCCTCCTACCATTGACACTCTCTAATATGGACAAATGGAGGGGGAGGGGAGATAGACAATAGATACAGGGAGATATGGATGGAGAGAGAGAGAGAAAGAGTACGAGCCAGCTAAAGAGGCAACTGCAATTGTCCAGGTGTGAGGCTAAACAGGACCGACTAGAGAATGACAAGACAGGGCTGGATGTGAGACGGGCAGTAGAAAATGACAGTCCTACGGTAATGAGAAACACTCACAGCCTTGTTGGCCCACTGGATGTGGGTGGAGGGAAGAGGAGACCAGAGGTGAGGTCAGCTCTGCAAGCTCTAACCTGGGTGGGGATGAGGATGCAGGGACCTGTAACAGGAGGAGACCTGGAGATGAGCTGGTGAGTGTATTCGTCAGGGTTCTCCAGAGAAACTTAACCAGTAGGAGAGAGAGGGAGAGATTCTAAGGAATTGGCTCCAGCAAGAGTTTGATGCTGCGGTCTGGAGTCCAAAGCCTGGAAACTCCGGCAGGGTTTCTATGTTAGAGTCTCAAGGAGAATTCCTTCTTCTTCAGGAAACCTCACTGTTTGCTCTTGAAGTTTTCAAGTGATTGGATGAGATCCACCCACACTATGAGGGGTCAATGGCTTGACTCCAAGTCTACTGATTTAAATGTTTATCACGTGCTTAAAATACCTTCACAGCAACATCTAGACTGGTGTTGACCAAACAACTGGACCCCCTAGCCTCGCCCAGTGGACACCTGGCATTAACCATCACAGTGGGCTTGGCCTCAGACGTGTCGAGTGTGCAAAGCTGGCCAGAGACCCAAGGGCACTTCCAGGAGGACAGTTCTCTCCAGTGAGGGGCTGGGCCACTGGTTTTTCTGCAGGTTTGCAAAGGTCAGAGTGTCCATCTTGATTCCCCTTCTTCTCTCCTTACTTAGTCAGGTCCCTGAGGCCTTGTAGAAGCTTCTTCCTTCCCACTATTATGGCTGTTGTTATTATCCTTCTTAATCTTGGCACGAGGATGCCCTGGCTGGCTTCCAAGAAGGAGAATTACTTTCTGTCTCCGTTACACCCTCTTGTTGCTTTTAATTGGATGCAGAATATTTTGTCTTCTCTCCCCAGACAGACACTGGACTGTGGACGGCGATGGTTTAAGTGGCCACCCTGTCCCGGTTCAGAGATGAATGAGGCCTAGAATGGGGTGACGCCAGGTCCTCCTGGTCACTCCGTGGAGACGTTTGCTTCTAAGGAGATTCCTGAGGCCCTCATGCCTATTGCTCCCCAGAAGTGAGGCTGCGGCAAGAATCACAATGGGTCCCAGTCCTGCCTTGGCCACTAAGGTGCCATGTGACCGTGCACAGCCTTTCCCGATCTCTGGCCTTGAGTTGCCACGCAGACCTGGCTTATCTCCGAGGTGCCTTCCGGCTGGGCCATTCCACCATGCCACTGTGACTGGTCATTTCTGTCATGTACAAAGAAAGGGGACTGGCCTGAGTCAGGGTGTGTGAATATGTGCAGAAGAACTCAAGGGCATGGCCGGGAGCTGAACCCAGGACCTTCAACTTCAAGTCCAGAGCCCTTTCCTCTCCAGCCTTCCCCATGCTGCCCACCTTTCTGAGTTCAACCCCAGGTAAGAAATACATTTCACACTGTGGCCAGTACATCTACACAGCACACACACCTGCAAGCACAATGAAAGCTCACATTTTATGAATGAAACTCTCCCTTTCTGCTGGCAATGCTTTCTCATTCCAGCCCATGCCTTTAAAAAAACACAATTCACTGATGCGTCATACTCCGCATTAAACAAACACTCTGGTCTACCTCACACTAAATGGGACAACCACATGCTCTCACTGAGGGTAAAAGATGGCCTCTGCTCTCAGCATTTTCCTCTCGGAGGTGTCACAGGGCCTGGTCAGGGAGCAAACCTACAAATTCAGGGGTCCTAGGCCAGTTCACACAGACCCCAGACAAAAGGGGTCCTGGGTGAGATCAGCCGACCTTGGTCACTTTAGGAAGAAACCTGGATGCCAGTGGGTCAATAGTGTATCCCAAGCCTTCCTTTCGGAACTGGTATAGAGTATCTATTGCCCATTATCTCTGCTTCTGTTTCTCGCCACAGTTTCATGTGTCCAACCTTTGTGGTGGAAGCCAAATGAAATTTACATCCACCATCGTGCACCCGTGTACACCGTACACCTCTATAAATAATAGTTTTTACCACTGGAAGGCTTTAGGCGACAAATGCTGCCTGGGGGATATGACATGCTAAGAGGGCCATGGTGTGCATGTGTGCACGTGTGTGTGTGTGTGTGTGTGTGTGTGTGTGTACACGTGCCGGGGGCAGGGTGCTGCATGGTGACATCTTCCTCAGGTAACAGAGGTTCGCTGAGTCCATTGCTCAAGAGTGTATATAGTGAGGCACGTAACTCATATGAAAGTGCCTGTGAACTCTATCCCCTTCCTTAGTGTTAATTATTCTCCTTGTTCTCACTGTTACAGGCATGAACTCTTTCTCATCTTCCTCCTGCTGCCCACTGCGGAAGCCTGACCCCCTCACCCATGAGGCTGCCCAGGGAAACAGAAGTGAGGGTGCTTGGCCTCTGTGAGGGACCTTAATGGCCAGCACTTAGCCGGCCAAGGGCTCTACCACACTACAGCCACTTCCCTCCTCCAAGATGATGGTCCTCTACCCCCAGGACAGAATGGGCTGAAGCTGCCACTCGGCCCAGGTCTCCCTCCTCCTCCCCACCTCGACTGGGGCCAGATCAGGGCCGGCTCTGGGCCCAGCATGACAGAGCCCCTCATTCAGCCCAGCTGGGTGATGATGTCAGCACTCAGGGCTGAGGGGCCACTGCCCGCAGCCAGGCGCAGTGACAGGGCCTTCTCCATCCAGGCTAGCGCCTCCGCTGTCTGTCCTTCTCCCACACGTCTCCCACACATAATAGGCTATATCAGAAATACTGCTCCTGTATTATAAATATGCAAAGCTTGGGAGGCAGCAGGCGACGGGGATAAAACACCAGGGATTATTTACGAGCCTCTGGCTCAAACTCTGGGGCTTTATTTGCTTAATGAATGGCCAGGGCCAGCCATCAGCCCAGGGATTTATTTGTCACTGGGAGCAGAAGACACTAGGATGTGGAGATGTAAAAATGACAAATTCTCCGACTCTGCCAAGGTGGTATTTCATTGCCACGGTATCTAGCGGGGGACGGGAAGGTGAGGGGAGGGAGAGGACGGTTCACATGCTAAGCGGCAACGGCTGAGAGGAGCTTACAGTTGAGGGATTGGCTATGTTAACAAAAACCAAAATGAAAGCACTGCTTTCCAGCATGCAGGTGGAGGGCCAGGAACGAGGGCATCTGTGGCAGGTCTCATATGCTCTTACAGCCCTCAGGTCTCCTGGGCGCCCCCTGTGCTCCCATGTCTCAAACTGCCCCACCCAAGAAAATTCTAAAGTGCGTAGAGGGTAGAGCAGAGACTCGGCTCTGAGTTTCTTTTCAGCAACTCCCGAGTGGTGGGACCTTGAGCAAGTCACTTCAGCTCTCTGGATCTGTTTTGTCATTTGCAAAATGAAGGGTCAGACAAGCTCTGTGACTCTTATACAAAGAGCCAAAGTCAGGAAGAGCCAGCCTGTCTATGCAAGCATATTCTGCCCCTTGCGCCCCACATTCACGGTCACAGATGCCTCCACCACCATCACCCTCAAATGCCTCATCATCGCCACCAGCATCCGACCACCTGGCCCTCCACAGACCCGGTCAGTCTCACACGGGGCGGCAGCAGCGCCTGCGTCCCCGCGCAGTGAAGCCATCTGGGCAAAGACTAATCTCTGTCTCCTTGAATCTCTCTCCACTCCATCCATTTGGTAACAGAACCCCTGAGTTCCAGCTGGGCATACCCACCCAGCTAGCATCTGTACTTCCCAGCCCGCCTTGCGGCAGACGGAACCACATAACGAGTGGAAGGTGAGTGGATATTACGGGTACAACATCCAGGTCACAATCTTTATAAAGGAAATGGGCTGTCCCCGCTCCTCTCCTTCCCCCTTCCCCTGTGCTGGGACTTGCACGTGATGGTGGCGGCCAGTCTCAGGAATGGGGACAAGGACAGCACGTTAAGGCGTGGAGAAGCAACAAGACAGCTGGGCTCTCTACGTGAGTTCATGCTGCAGAGCACGGCCCACCCTGGACCACCTCTGGTCTGTTCAGAGAGGAAAGAAGCGGCGTCTACCTTAGTGGAAGCACGATAATATTTGGTGGCTTTGTTACAGCAGCTTAGCCCATATCCTGATGGATACAGGCTCCACCGTCCTTCTGAGAAGAGCGAGTCCTTGGCTGCCCGGGGCGGCCACGGTGCGCCCGCTCTCTGACGGCACTCTATGAGAGCACGTCATACAAACGGACGTGGCTATTACACATGTGCCTTCCAGTGAGGAGCTGGAGCGCATGCCTGCGTCTTCTTCGGTCCCAAACAGTTCCAGCTTGTTGGCACACCTTTCAATATCCGGATGCACCCAAATAAGGTCGTATGGATGAAAAGGAAGTCTTCAAATGTCCTGCCTGAGGCTTGAAAATAGCTGCCACGCTTTGAACCCCATGCGGAAATGTGGCTTTGGGCGCAGGATCTTGGCTACACATCCCGACCTCTGAGGAGGGACAGAGGCTCCCCTTCCCCTCCCCGCCCCCGAGGAGGAGCAGCGCAGGGGTTGGACACACCCTGGGTAACATGTTCTCCCTCCAGTAAGTGTCTTCCTGTTTGGAGCCGCGGTCTCTGGCCTTGCCGAGCTGGGCCCTGCTCCCTGTGCCTCCTTGGAGGAACTCCTTGGAGCTGCCACACTATCTGACGGGGACCTTCCTTCCTTTGGAAGGACGTGTCTTCATCCTTCAGGAAAGCCATGCTGAAGTCATGGTGGGATTTGGGCAGGAATACCCAGGGGCCAGACTCATGAATACAAAGGACTCCTTCAGGTCCCGTGGTGATGAGACCAGCTCTCCAAGGTGGGAGACCAATCAGGGGCTCGGACCCAAAGCCCTCACTTATGACAAGAGTGATTTTTCTCAGAAAGTCTTCTGTGCCCATGGTCCCTGGGGAACTGGTGGGGATGGCTGGCTGACGACTCACCCACTCAAGATACCTCCAGCCACCGACATCCCAGAACTTTCATCCCTACCTGAGCCTGGGTTGGGGAAGAGAAAGTCGGGGTGTGGGGATTGGGCAGGGAGGCCACAGTGCAGGGCTCCAGGATGTCTTGAACAGCAACCAAAGGCAAAGCAAGTTTCATTTCCAGGCTGCAAGAAACAGATAAAGTCGGCAGTTCAGGGTAGCTGGGCTCAACGTTTGCTGCTTTTACTTTTCTGGTGCCTTCCGAGGTCCAGCATATTAAGAAGCATCCTGGGGCTGTGAAAGAACAGAAGCAGCCCAGAGGTCAGTGCAAGCGTGCACAACTTGCTTCTGCTATCTTCCTGCCAGGGGGAGCTGCTGAGAGTATTCCTCGCTGCGTCCTCCCCCTCTACCCTCCAATTCTCTCTCTTTCCGGCCCAGGAAGCCCCGGCTCAGCACAGCCCAGCAGCACTGCTGAGCCATGAAGGTCATAGCAACCTCCCACTGACCTGCTGTGAAGAGCAGGAGGTGCATTCTGCACTCCGGAGCCAGGAAGCCCTGCCTCGGGCGGCACTTTGCTCCACGCTGGAACAACAGCTGGGCTCTGCTGGGCTCTGGGAGAGAAGGAGCCAGAAAAGGCTGCGTCCCTCGCCCTAAGGGCACCTCTGGATTGGTCAGCTCCCAAAGCAGCCCTGAGCTGGGAGGGACCCGGAGTCACACCAAGCCCAAGTTTACTGCTATATGAGGGTGGGCATCCTTGGGTTAGGGAACAGATCGGCTGCAGGGGAGGGGATAGATGGAAGCAAAAGAATTAGGTCTCCAAAACGAGCCCTGCTGCCTTGGTGGGGGGATGCTTCTCCACATGCTCAGGCGACTGAGCCCTCGAGGCTCTGGGGTATCTCTGATCTGCCAAGCGTTTCCCTCCTGCTCCTGTGGACTGGGGTCCCCACCTCTCTGTGGCGTGTGGCAGGGCTCCTACTTGCAAAACCCCATGCACCTGTCCTCCCTGGTGGCCTTCCTCGTGACCCTGACACTTCACACAGCAGAACCACTACAGAGTTTCCATTTCAAAATAAAGAATGACGACGTCTCAATGCAAGACTCTTGAGATTGTCCCGATTCTCTCTTCCAAAGCCAGTCATTTAAATGAACACTCTATCCTGTGACCTACCTTTCCTTACTCTTGATTCTCCAGCTAAATTCAGATAAGGCTGCCTTTGATTCTATCACTTTCTACGGAAACTCCCGTGTGTAGTTCAGATACCCCGTCATTCCCAGACCTGTTAGCTTCTCCCTCTCACATCTCAGAACTACAGCTCTGGGAAACCCTGTACCTGAGTGAGTTCCCGCTTCCTTCCCACCCTGGCCTGCCTCTGCCCCTAATGGGTTCCATTTCTCTGCTGGCTGAGTCCCTGCCCGTCCCACCCCACTCCTCTCTCCACTCCTCCCTCTGGGATAGGCAGGTGAGGACAAATGTTGGTTCTGGCACTAACTTCTCTCCAGAATTCCCTCCCACGTTACCAACCATCCACTCAACATTTCCACGTGGATGGTCTCACTATTGAACACACGTGTCAAAAACGAAACTCACGATAATAGAAAACAAACCCTCCTACTTGTCAAGAGTTTGAATGTTCACAAGTGGCTTTTATACCTCTTTTATGCCCATTATTCCATTTCAATCATACTGAAGATCCAGGAATATAGGCCAGGCAAGCATTGCTAGCCTCGTTTCATAGATGAGGGACCTGGGGGCTCAGAAGAATTGCCTAAAATCAAATAGCAAGTAAATGATGGAGCCAAGACTAAACTCAGTTTTCTCCTTTCTTACTTCTCAGATCAAAGATCCAGACAGCCATCAAATTCTGTGAAGTCTTCCTTCCTTCCTGACCCCTTTTATACTGAATCTGTCCTTCCACTGCCGTGACTCAACTCTGGACTTCTGTCCCTAGCTGCCTGGATTACTGCAGTGGCCTCTAGCTTCACCTTACTGATTTCATTCCTTAGCTTTTATAATGCACTGAACACTGCTCCCAGATAATGAACACTGCCTCCAGATAATCCTTTAAAATACTTATTTCATTTTGCTACTCTTCCAGGAGAAAGTTTCAAGGACTCCTCTCAGCCCACACTTCAAAACAGGGTGCTTAGTCCAGCACCAGGACCCCTCACAAAACGGCACCCATCCTTGTTAGCCTTGCCTGGAACGTTCCCTTGAGCTCTTTGTGGCTTACTCCAGTCACTGACTTTTGATCTTTTTCTAGTCCTCTGATTGTTTTCCTATTCTCTATTTGACTTATTTCTGCTCTAATATTTATTAATTTCCTTCCATCTCTTTGATCTGCTTTTTCTAATTTCTCAAAGTGGAAGTATAGGTTATTGATTTGAGATCTTTCTTCTTTATAAATATAGGCATTTACAGCCATCAATTTCCCTCTAAGCACTGATTTATCAGCATCCCATAGGTTTTCGTATGTTGTGTTTTCGTTTTCATGCTTCTTAAAGTATTTTCTAGTTTCCCTATGATTTTTTCTTTAATCCATTGGTTATTTAGAAGTATGTTGTTTAATTTCCACATATTTGTTCATTTCCCAAATTTCCTCTGTAATTGCCTTCCAACTTCACTCCACTGTGGTTGGAGAAATATTTTGTATGATTTCAGTCCTTTTAAATTTATTGAGTTGTTGCATGGCCTGATATATGGTTTATCCTGGAGAATGTCCCATGTGCACTTGAGAAGAATGTCTATTCTGTTGCTGTTGGATGGAGTATTCTACGGATATCTGTTAAGACTACTTGGTTTCTAGTGCCCAAGCCACTTTTCCCTTGTTGGTCATCTGCTGAGTTTTCTATCCCTTGTTGAAAGTGGGGTATTGAAATCTCTAGCTATTATTGTCAAATTGTCTGTTTTTTCCTTCAATTCTGTTCATTTTTGTTTCATGTATTTTGGGGTCCTGCTGTTAGGTGATTATGCTTATATTTGTTATGTCTCCATGATCAACTGACCCTTTTATCATTATAAAATGTTCTTGGTCTCTGGTAAAAATTTGGTTTTAAAGTCTATTATGTCTGATATTAGTATAGCTCCTTGTCGTTACTGTTTGCACGTTATATCTTTATCCTTTTACCCCCAACCAATTTGTGTCTCTGAATCGAAAACATATCTCTTGTAGACAGCATATAGTTGGATTACGTTTTTTTAAAATCCATCTTGCCAAACTCTGCCTTTTGATTAAAGTGTTGAGTCTATTTGAATATAATGTAATTAGTGATAAGGTAGGATTTATGTCTGCCATTTTGCTATTTGTTTTCTATATGCCTTGTGTCTTTTTTCCTTTATTTCTCCATTATTGCTTTCTTTTATGTTATACGGATGTTTTCTGGTGTACCATTTTTATTCCCCGCTGTTTCTTCTTTGTCGTCTTTTTTTTTTTAAATTATTTTCTTAGTGAGTTCCCTGGAAATTACAATTAACATCTTAATTTACAGCAATCTAGTTCAGATTAATATCAACTTACTTTCAACAGTATATAAAAACGTTGCTCCAATATAGCTCCATTCATTTCCCCTACTTCATGGTATTACTGCCAAACAAATTACATCTTTATGCATTATAAGCCTATCAACAATGTTTTATAATTGTTGCTTTGTATATTTGTCTTTTAAATCAGATAGGAAAAGAAAAGAGTAATAAATAAAAAATACATTTACGTCGTAGTAACTTTTATGACTGCTCTTTATTTCTTTGTGTGGATTTGAGTTACATCTAGTGTTTTTTCATTTTAGCCTGAAAGACTCTCTTTAGTATTTCTTGTAGAGCAGGTCTTCTAACGACATAGTCTCTTAGTTTTGTTTATCTGAGAATGTCTTAATTCCTCCTTCACTTCTGAAGGATAGTTCTTACTGAATATAAAATGTTTGGTTGACAGTCTTTCTCTGTCAGCATTTTGAATATTCCAGACCACTGACATCTGGCCTCCCAGCTCTCTGGTGAGAAGTCAGCTGTTAATCTTATTGACATCCCTTGTACGTGACAAATCTCTCCTGCTGCTTTAAAGATTCTCTGTCTTTGACTTCTGACAGTTTGTGATGTATCCACGTGTGGATTTCTTTGAGTTACTCTACTTAGAATTCATTGAGTTTCTTGGATGTGTAGATTAACGCATTTCATAAATTTGGGAAGTTTTTGGACATCACTTCTTCAAATATTCTTTATGCCACTTTTTCTTCTCTCCTTCTGGGATCCTATTACCCGTATGGTATGCTTTATGGTGTGCCACAGGTCTCATATTTTGTCTATTCTTCTTCGTTCTTTTTTCATCCTGTTCCTCATACTGGATACTCTCAATTGACCCATTTTTAAGTTCACTGATTCTTTCTTCTGCCAACTCAAATATACTGTTGAGTCTCTCTAGTGAACTTTTCACTTCAGTTATTATACTTTTCAACTCCAGAATGTCTATTTGGTTCTCATATACATTTTTTCTATCTCTTTACTAATATTCTCTATTTAATGAAGCAATATTCTCATACTTTCCTTTAATTCTCATATGTCCCTTAAATCACTGATAGATCCTCAGATGTATTTCCTTAGTCCTATCATGTATGAGGTAGAGAAAAGTCCACCTTGGAGGAACTCTTTTCTTACTTACTTCCACATTATTCCTGAAACCCAGGAGGGTAACTTAAAAGATGATGTTACAGATATGAAATAGAGGGAAAAAGCAAGCATATTAACTGAAGAATGATTTAGTCAGCACCTGTTAAACACCAGGCACCATGTGAAGCATTAGTGATTCAATGATGAAGACAGAGTCCCAGCTCCAATGCTCAAAAAGATTTCAGCAGGAAAAAAAATGGCCAAGGGCCATCAACAGGCAAAGGCAATATCAGGAGCAGAACCTACCTGCCCAGACTGGCCATACTTTTTTGCCACTTAGGTTATGATCTTTAGTAGATGATTATTTCAGTCTTTGTTCCATTTAGACTATGATGCAGTGGTGATATCAAAAATATCTGGCCATCTTTAGAAATCTGAGCAGGAAATATAGGTAGCAAAAGAAGGAACCAATATCTGTGCTCAATGCTCCCATGTGCAGGGCCCCAGGCACTCTTATCCTCACACATAGTTAACAAGAGGCACAAGCTACAGGAACAGAGACCTGCATGCAATATCTCAAAAGGCTTAACTTGATATGCCCTCTATAAAGCTTCACAAGAGAAATTTATTTTAGAACCAAGTAATAGAAAAATCTTTGCCTCTCTTGAGAAACTGATTGTTTCTCCCTTTCTGATAATAGAGTTATGAAACCTCATCTCCCTTTTCATTTTGACAACCAAATATGAAGCTTAACTATAGCAATTATAGCTACTGGGACTTTGGGTTCTTTCTCTGGTCCAAATTCTTTATTTCTATTTCTGTACCATCACAAATTTATAACGTGTACTGAGCATAAATCAGATTATTAATATGTATGACAGAAAAGTCATTCTGATATTGATTTCTTTGGGCAATATTGAAATAGGCTAAGAAGAACAAGAGGTATTTTCCCTCTCTCATCTTGTGGAAGTTTTGAGAATGTCCCCTGAAGTGATGCAGCATGGTTTCTGGACGCATCTTGAGTAGTAGAGGCTAGCGTCCTTCTCCTTGCAGTGCCCGGGGACCATGGGAGAATCTCAGAAAGGACCTCATGCTCCCAGCCTGGGCCCTCCAGCTCTCTTAACACAGAAGCAGAGGAGCCACTGGCCTGCAGATCACATGAGTTATAATGTGACCAGTATGGACCCCAAACAAAGGGTCCTTCCTCAGCTCTTCAGAACTAGTGAGAACCCTGAGGCTTTTGTACAATCCTCAAGGAGTAGTTGGGGGTGGGAGGCTGTCAAAAGACAGACTGAATTTCCGGCTAGCTCAGCAGGTGGAAGCTTGGCACTGATTAAATTTGATTTAGAGAAACAAAGAAATGTGACATTCCTGGCACCCTACAGTTGTAGCCTGAAATTCATACCCGCCACATGGGATATAAATAAGTGAATGAATGAATAAACAAACCAGAGGCCAGAGTGCCTGGGATGAACCTTGAAACACAAGGGCTAATGAAGAACTCAGTGCTTAGCACAATAAACACTGTCTGTGGCGACAGTACAGTAAGGATGGAGGTAAAAAACCAAAGGCAGTTCGCGACTTCACAAAGCTTACAGTTAAATGTGGGCAGCACATGTCAACAATAAAACATGAATAAGAAAAAGGACAGCTGTACAGTCATACAGCACATTTTTCTTAAGCGCTCACTCCACATAAGACATGAAAGGAAAGGTGAGGTTGAAGACGGCACCCAGCAGGCATACAGACTGGTGAGGAAGATATAAGAAGCAGAATAAGGACATACTAGAAGGATATGGCCTATGAAAATAATTTGCATAAAGTGCTATGGAAGGAGAGGTCATTTCTGTCTGAAGAACAGACATCTTCCAATAGGAAGGGGTGCTTGGGAGGTCTTTGAAAATGGAAAGGATTTGAGTAGAATAAGGTGGCATGAGGGGCACTGCAGGCCAGGGGTGATGAAGGTGTGGGCCCACACCTGCTCACGCTAAGGACCGCGGGCATGTCTCATCACAGATGCCCCTCACGACGCATGAGGATGAAGGGATTTACAGGTGCTGAGAAGGCCAGAGAGGTGCATGGAGGCTGGTGCAGACAGGGGCGTGGATACCATGCTCAGGGGTTTAGTTGCAAGCTAGAGGCAAGGTGATGCGGAGATTACAGATCTTTGAGCAAAGAAGTGTCACGATAAGAACGATGCTTTTGGCAGTTTGCTCGCATAGCTGAATGGAGAATGATGCATTAGAGAACAGGGCTAGAATCCTTACAGGGAGAAGAGTTAAGAAGTCCATGCACCTGAACTATAATAGAGGCAGAGGGTCAGGGAAAGAATGCGGGAGATGCAAGGAAGTTCACAGGTGTGAAGTGACGAGCTGGGTGTGGGAGGGACAGAGAGACGGATGAGGACAAACATCAAGAGATGATTCTGAGGTTTCAGGCCTGGGCGGAACAGGGAGTTCAGGAGGACGAGGGTTGAGGAGGAAAATGACGCGCTCAGGTGAGAACGCACTAAGCCTGAGGTCCCAGTGGCCCTGTGATGAGATGCCTAGCAGGTGCCTCACGCACGGAGACGTATAAGTGTGCACTCAGTTTTAC
Source organism: Balaenoptera ricei (assembly GCF_028023285.1). NCBI lineage: Eukaryota > Metazoa > Chordata > Mammalia > Artiodactyla > Balaenopteridae > Balaenoptera > Balaenoptera ricei. Next base: position 78,082,485 of record NC_082651.1, on the reverse strand, counting down.
ACATCTATAATCTGATCTTTCAAAACTGATAAATTACTGGAGCTCCATAGTCATCTAACAAAAGGACTCTTAGCCTTACAAAAGCATTAATAATAAGGTACTTTGAATAGTTCGCTCCCCTGGAGAATATAAAATAGGCTTTAATATTTTTTTAAAAGGTGACTTACACCTCTCTTTTCAAAAACTCATCGATTGTGTTAAGTAAAGTATATCTCTGTATGAATATGGAATGAACTGGGAGACTTCAGCCAGGTAAAATTAATCAAGGTAGATGTCACGAAGGAGGAGATGAATCTTAAAGGGGATAATGAAAGGGTAGCGTTTGAATTAGTGGAGAAAAAGATTGTGGGTTCAAAACAGAAGCGGGGACTCTCATCTCACTCCATATTCTCCCCACTCCTCTTCCTTCCCAGGAATGGAACCAGCGGGGCGGGTGGGGAGACGGGGCATCCAGCTCCACCCAGAGCCTTTCTCCATGACTGTGGATGGCAATTCCATCCCTCCATCTGCTGAGGTGAAAACCCTGGGTTACCCTGTATCCAATCCATCAGGAAACCCTCTTGGCTCTCCCTTTGAAACAAATCCAGTATCTGCCTCTTCTCTCCGCCTCTACTGCTGCTACCATCTTGATCCAAGCCACAAGCATCTTTGGCCTGGATTATGTCAATAGCCTCCTAATAGGTCTCACCGCTTGTACCCTTGCCCTCCTAATGTCTATTTTCAACACGACAGCTAGTTCTTTTTAAAAACAAGTCAGATCATGTCATTCCTTTCCTCAAAACCCTCCAATGTCTCTCCATATCCTTCCAAATCTAAGCCAAAATCCTATTTATGGCTTACAAGACTCTACTTGATACGGGTCTGGTTACCTGCCTTGCCTCACCTCCTACTTCTCCCCCTCCGCTCACCCAGCCCACTCCACTCTGCTGGCCCTGGCTTCAGACACTCCAAGTGCACTCTTACCTTGGAGCCTTTGCTTTAGTTCTTTTCTCTGCCAGAAACACACTCCCCCAGATATCTGTAGACAAAATCCCTCGCCTCCTACAAGTCTTTGTTCCAACCTCACTTTCTCACTCTCATCCCATGAAATGCTGTAACCTACTGCCAGCCCCACCTCAACATTTCCAATTCCCCTCCTTGCTCACTTGCTTCTTTTTTACATAGCACTTATTTCCTTCTGACATATGATATACCTTCCTTATTAATTATGCTTATTATTTATTGGCTATCTTCCCCTGATAAAACAAAAGCTCCATGAGCCTTCTTTTCTTTTTAATTGGCGTATAATTGTTTTACAATGGTGTGTTAGTTGCTGCTGTACAATGAAGTCAATCAGCTGTATGTATACATACATCCTCTCCTTCTTGGACCTCCCTCCCATCCCCCACCCATCCCGCCCATCTGGGTCATAACAGAGCACCATAAGCATTCTTCATCTGTTCTGGTTTGTACCTAGCCCACTGTAGCCGTTCAATAAACAAAGTAAGAATGAGTCAATGACTGAATGTGTAAGAAGAAAAAAACAATGTAATCAAACAAGAGGGGGGAAAAAACCCCCACAACTTGGTAACTCCAGCCAAAAACACTTGTACTTGGAGATAGGAAACAGAAGATCCAGTCCCCGTACAGGCCGCATTCTAGCTCTGGGGCTCTGGACAAGCTATTAAAATTCTCTGGGGTCCTCCACCTTACCAGAAAGGGATGGACCAGGTTTTTTTTGTGTGTGTGTGTGTTTTTCCAAAATTATTTAATTTATTCAGCAAATACATATTGAGGGCCTACTACATGCTAGGTCTTGTGCATATGACGATTAATAAGACATCACACCACACTGGTCCCTCCCCACAATCCAGAGAGATCAACATGTAAACAAAGAATTATAACGCAGTACAATATCAACATCTATAAGAAGTCCCTTGGAATTGCAGGTACAACAGTGGTGAAATCAGTAGCGGGGCGGGCAAGGGTAAAGGATGATCAGGGAAAGGGCCTGCCAGGCTATTGGATGCCTCCCTGTACCTCAGAAAGCAGTACCAGAAGGACCTGCCCTCTGGGAATGCTGTCAAGTTTCCTCACTGCCCACTTCACATACTGGACCCTATAACGGCACAGCAAAGGACCAGCAACTTATCACAAGACCCTTTAATCACTCAAAGATCAATTTTTTCACACAATTGTTTCTTCATTTCCCTTAGTAAGTCTTCTAAAGCCACACATTGTTGTAAAAAGAAGGCCTTTTGTCCTGACACATCAGAGTTCCTAAAACCATTTGGAAGGACTCAGCAGTAAAATAATGCACTGCTCATTTCGTCCAGCAATGGCTTGCAAAGTCAACACATTCTCCCTTAAAATAAATGCATTGCGTAGAGCTTGCTTTCCTCCGAAAACTCAAGTTTTGTGTTCAAATCAGGTAACGTTTTCCTCTTTTGCTGTCCCAGTTATTATCATTTACTGACACTACCACCATCTTCATCAGGACATTGATTTAAGTATCCTTCTGTGCATAGAATGTAAATCAGAGCAAGATAAACAGATGTGTGGTATGTGCACTCTAGAAACTTGTACTTCAATGCTCCATATTAACAGTGCACAAACCAGAAAGGATTCTTCTAGAAATTACATACTGGCTACACTCTATCCCAGGAGCATTTGGGTAGTCAGAAGTATGGGGTGTCAGATCTACCTAAGGTATTGGAAATTCAAGCCAATATGCTCATAGGAAATCACCACCCAGAAAACCTTCAGAAAGGGCTTCAAGATGGGAGGTGGGAAGGCAGATGTCAGAGTCACATGAGAAGAATGACCAGTTTGCTGAAGGAGAGGGTTAGATACAAGGTACAGGCAGAGATGGATCTACTGAAATAGCTGAGCAGCACCCATGTTCTGGCACATTCAGGAAGATGAGAAAACTGGCCCAAATCTTGAGCTTTGAGGCACTAGCCATGAGGGGGCCATTTCCATGTCCCAGTATCTGGGGACCACCGAGGTTTAAAAACAACCAAGGTGTCACTCTGGGCTCAGACCTGCCAATGAGGAAACAGTTATCCAGGTATATTCACAGTCATTTCAACTGAGGATGAAAGTTTTTTCCACTTCTTTTCTTGAACAAAAGATAAGCATGGATCCAGGAGGAGCTTCCAAGATCCCGCCTCCCTTTTGATAAGAAGCTTGAAACTGGCCATTTCTCCCTGGTCCCTGTGGTTAACAGGAAGCTCAAAGTAAAATACAAACTTTCCAAAGGAACAGCATGAGACCTTTGTGGTCATCTTTGCTCTTAAGTTCCGACTCTTTTTTACCGCCATCCCTTATTCTGTATTATTACTGCGTTCCTGCAGCATACGCCCCTCCAATCCTTTGTGCAACAAAGCAGAGAAAAATAATAATAATACAACAATAATCATCATGTCGAACTTTTACTGAGTAAGTTATGAGCAGTCATTGGGCTAAGCTTTTCATGGATTATCTCATTCAATCTGCACAGGATTCCAATGACGTAGGTGCTATTATTACCCACATTTTACACATGAAGAAAATAATCGAGAGTACAGGAAGTTGAAATAACGTGTCCAAGCACCAGAGAACAGGTTTGAATCTAAGCAGGCTGACTCCAGAGCCCATCTCTTAGAGGCCCTACACACACACACACACACACACACACACTTATATATGTCCAGGCATAAAATACTTTGTAGGGCATTGTTTGCAATGCTGCTATATCATAGTTGATGGCTGTGGTACGGAAATCTATGAGAGCTACCTGGCTTTTGAATGACACTTTACAGTAGAGGTTAACTGTTGGCCTGCAAGCCAAATTTGGGCCTTATCTATGAGTCATTCAGAGCCCACGGTATTGACTTTTTCTGATTGAATCTAATTCCGTTGTCCGGTTCCCCACAGCTCCCGCCATTCCTCACTGCCCAGCTCACTCATTTAGTCCCACATATCAAGTTCATGGACTTTGCTTCAGAAATTTCAAGATATTCTCCCACCTCTCAACTCATGTGGTCTTTGGAATGTTTCTATAGGGGAGGCAAGACAGAAATCAAAATCCCCTTTCACAGATGGAGAAACTAAGGTTCGGGGAGGTTGGGCCCCTTGCCTGGGCACAGATGCAGGAAGCGGTGTGGCTGGAAACAGACTCCAGCCAGGCCTCCTGCTTCCTCGTGCGGGGCTAAATCTCACAGCAGAGATCACCCTCCCCAGCGGAACCCCCAGGAACAGAGGGAGTGCAGTGCCAGCCACCATCGGGGGCAGAGTATCCCTCCAGGAGAAAACAGAGCAGGGCCCGCCCGGCAGGAGGCTGAGCGTGGGCCTCAGGCAGCCGAGAGGAGCAGGCAGGAGGCCCCCACCTTGCAGCCCTGCCTCCCCCGCTGCTGGGAAGTGTCCCTCATCCTCCTTTTGCTGCCCCTCACCTCACCCCTTCACTAGAAGACAGCGTGTCCTGGTGGCCCAGGCTCCCATTTGTAGCCACTCCCTTGGCTCTGAATAGCTTCAGAATCAGGTCTTCCCAAGGATTCTGTCTTCTGAGGTCTGATGGGCACTACAGGTAACATTTCTTCCCTTTTGTGTAACTAAAGTCAAAGGGGAGGGAGGCCCCAGGCTGTTCCCCAGTCTCCCTTCCACATCCAGATCTACGAGGGCCTAGGCTAGTGACCTTGAAGGGATTCTTTCTAGGAGGGTGGACTCGAGCAAGGGTTCCCACATCTGGCTACACGTCAGGACTACCCAAGAGATCTCCGTCAAAATGCAGATCCCAGGACCATACCCCAGACATACTGAATCGTGAACTTGGCAATAAGGCCCTGGAATCTGCATGTCAACCATCTCGGCTGATGAGACTCCTGCCCTAAGAGGACAAAGCTGGGATGGAGTCTTCTTAAAAGCCAGGACCAGAAAGAGGACCCACCCACCTTCATCTCCTGGCTCATTTTCAGTGCCAGTGTCCAACCTATTCGGGGGAGCGCTGGCTTACGGCCAAGCACCAGCCCCTTGGGGCTCCAGCTTATGGTCCATAATAGGTGGATTTAGAACATTTTAATCCAAAGCTGCTGAGCAGGTGGGATGCCGCCAAACGCCAGAGAGCCAGCTCCCAGCTCTCTGGGAGAAATGGCCCAGATGTGAGGGCCATGAATCCACATGCAAGGGCCCCAAGGGGGATGTTCAGAGTCAGGGATAAGCTCATCACCCCCAAAAGGGACCCCTGGGTGTATGTGCTGCCCACCCCAGGCAGGAGGTGGGTTGTAGGAAACATGAACTGGTCTTTTTTTTTTTCCTGCTTTCTATTAAGAACTTCAGGCTTGGGGCCCTGCTGGCTCTATGGCTTTGGGCTAAGGGATATAGGAATGCCCAAATGTGCCTCGAACCAGAGAGGTTCTTCTCCCCCACGAGCACCCTGATAAGGGAGAACAGCAGAGAGAAGACAGGGCTCTACTTTGTTAGCTTATATAGCCCTCATGGTAGCTGGATTGCAAGGCCCGGCCTGGAAGCTCCAGGCTGGGGAGGACCTCACCCTGCCTTCATCCATTTCCAAAACTCACCACCCGCCAGCCTCTGGAGGCTAAAGCAATGAATGGCCAGGTTCTTAGGAACAAATACGAAAGAGAGGGAGACAGAGTGCCAGACACGACCAGGCCCTGGGACAGCCTCCCCACCCTGATGCCTGCCTCACCTGCCTCCCCGTACCCAGGGCTGCGTCCTTCCACGGAGCTCTGCCATCGTTCCCCCATGCTGAGCCCTCGCTGGGAGCCACAGTCCCATCCTCTCCCCCTCGATGTACCGAGAGCTCTGCGCTGACTCCCTCGCTTCATGCCGCTGCTATCACTCTCTTGACCTTGGGCCAGGTCAGCTCTCTCCCCCATACCCCAGAGAAGCCCCTCTGTCCTTGCGATGAGGACTGAACTTGCCTCCCCACCACTCACCAGGATTTGGGGCCCTTCCCCTGACCCCCTCATTCCCACCAGGACCTCTTCATTGGATAGATGCTCCCTCCAGCCCACAGACGTCTCTCTTCCTTCCTTTCCCTCCCTTCCCCCGACCCTGCCCGGCCAGCCTTCCCTCACAAATGAGGAGGGAGGACCCCAGGCCGTGACAAATATCCTGTGCCCTCCTTGGAGATCCCACAGCTTCCCACGATGTGTACTTTATGCAACTAGTTCTCTGCACTGTAACAGAGTCATTCGCCGGCTCGCTTCTTTGTACTCCGGGTGCAGCCGTCCGTCTGTCCACTTCAGTGCCCTCTGTCTTAGGGCCCCCTTCTCAGGGTTAGGGTCTGTGTCTTCCGCTTGTTCTCAGGTATCACACGTAAACTTGCACTTGTTAAACACTCAAAGCAGGAATGATTATCACTCAAGACAACTGAGAAAGATGACCCAGGCTCCTGGTAAATCTCCAAAGTCCAATCAGAGGCTCCTCTGTGCTCCTAGCCAGAGCCGGGAGGGCTCCGCTGCACGGCTCCGAGGGCCCCCGGGTAAAGCAGGCCGGGGCCGGGCTGAGGCGCCGAGGGACTAGCCGGCAGCTCACTTCCTCTGGTCACGGAGAACTGGGTGTACATGGGGCAGGGGCCAGGGGGACGAATGATGAGATGAGGGGGCGAGGGGTAGGAGTGGGGTGCAGGCTAAGAAGAGGGCAAGAAAGCCACAGGGCAAAGCAGGGAGGCCAGAGCTCTCCTTAGAGTGACGAGCCGGCAGGGGACAAAATTGCAAACCTAAGGGTCTGTAAGATCTGTTTCCCCTTCATTCAAGATTCTGCTCAGACCTCCTTCACTGATTCCCTAGTGACTTCACGCTTGTAAACAGCATCAGAACAATTTACTACAGCCTTCCTTTATATGCCCTGGTTTAAATAATAAATATTTTTGTTTCACTCTTCTGTGAAACTCTTGGGGGGCAAAGTCCAGAAAAGCAGAGGTGGGACATGAGGAGGGGGAGGTGGGGCAGGAGCAGGAAATGATGCAGCATCGGGTGATGTGGGAGTTCCCAGACCCAGCCAGGAGGAGCAGTCCTTTCCACTCTGTCTCTGGGCTGCGTGTTAAACACCATCCTTCTCATGCCAGACAAGAAAGGCAGGTCCCACGGGCAAGGGGCCATGTTGATGGGCACAGCTCATAGGGGCCCCAGGAGGGCACAGAAATGACAGGCTCAGGATGTGGTCCACAGCCCCGCAGGACACCCCCAAAGGGTACGGGCTGGGAGAATCAAGCTGAGGAAGAAGAGGCCAAGGGGAGAATTTGGGGGGAGTGAGGTTTGAGGCGCAGGGGAGACATTATGGGGACAGAATTGAGTAGGAGCCCAGCAAGGTCCCTGGTGAGTCTGAGGCTGCAGGGATCCTGGCCCTGAGAGCCCTGCCCCAAGAAGCAGCAGAAGCCAATCACTTCTGGGATGTTCTAGTTGCAGGCCAGCACTAAAGCTTCTTAAGTAGAAATCATTCAAGCTCCCAGGTCTCTCGCTAAACCGGAAGGGCCAGCAACCAGCCAGCTTGTTACCGTCTTTAATGAATGCCTTTCTATTTCCTGCAGAGTAAACAACTTGATTCCATTAGATGTTGTAAAATATTTACCAAGCGGCCAGGGTGGCTTCCTTTCTCCCAGCGTGAAAGAGGGAAGAAAGCTCCAGGTTAGGCCTCTGCGCAAAGATCAACAGACATCGCCATGAGCCTCGATCAGTGAACTTTCAAGCCGAGACACTCTCTCGGGAGGGGAGGAGGGGAGAACTAGGAAGGGTGTAGTGAGAAAGCGCAAGGGGCCAACAGAGCCTGGAAGGAGGAGCAGCACTAAGCACAACGTGACATCCTGGACCGGCACCCGGAACAGGAGAACTGGTGAAACCCAAGGTCCGGAGTTAATCGTAACGCACCTATGTTGGTTTCTTCGTGGTGACAAACGTTCCATGTGATGTAAGAGGATAACATTGGGGGGAACTGGGTGAGGGACTGGACGAATGCTCTACTATCTCTGCAACTTTCTTATGAATTAAAAATTATTCTAAGCTAAAAGCTTAATTTAGGGCTTCCCTGGTGGCGCAGTGGTTGAGAATCTGCCTGCCAATGCAGGGGACACGGGTTCGAGCCCTGGTCTGGGAAGATCCCACATGCCGCAGAGCAACTAGGCCCCTGAGCCACAACTACTGAGCCTGCGCGTCTAGAGCCTGTGCTCCGCAACAAGAGAGGCCACGATAGTGAGAGGCCCGCGCACCGTGATGAAGAGTGGCCCCCGCTTGCCGCAACTAGAGAAAGCCCTCGCACAGAAACGAAGACCTAACACAGTCAGAAATAAATAAATAAATAAATTAATTAATTTAAAAAAAAAGTTTAATTTATTGAAAAAGTGAATGTACTGCCTTCTTGGAGGTGAGGGTTCTCCATCATGGGTGGTGGGGTTTGGGGGCAGCCCCTCACTGACAGGGACCTTCCCTGTGTGTGACCTCACCCCAGATAGAGCCTGCAAGTCACAGGCAGGTTATAACTAAAGAGAAGAAGGGCAAAGGGGGAAGCAGAGGGGGAAGCCTTCCTACAGAGAAGGAAGAAAAGGGATGAGGCAGGAAGATGCTACCAAAAAACCATCTTTATTGTCAGAAGAGTCTACTGGACAGAGGCAGTGAAATGAACTGGGCAGAAAGCCTCATGCCATGCAGAATACTCTGGGCTCGCATGGGGCAGCCATTGTGGGAATCCTTTTGAACTTGCCTCCGGTGGGGTGTGTGAGACCCTCTAGACAGCTGGGCATGTTTGGAAATCTCGCAGGCCCACGGAGGGAGTGTAACATCCTTGACCAGGGAGGGGACAGCTGGCAGCGACCTCCTGTCTTATGCCAGTCTCTCCTGGCCTCTGCCTGGAGGCCCACCAAACCTCCTCCAGGGCAGGGGCGTGGATCAGGTGGACACGCCCACTGTGATGTGCACCCCCCGCCCCCCCGCGCTCCTGAGCTCCTGGCTCGCTCCCACTGTGCCAAGTTCCTGCTCTGCACACAGGTGACCACACCTTTCCTTGGCTCTCTTCTTATCCAAGGCAAGGGTAGAGTCTCCCGACTCTCAGGATAGGCCAGAGGAAAAGCATAACAATTTTATGTGTCAACTGGGTTAGGCTATGGTGTCCGGTTGGTCAAATACTGGTCTAGATATTGTTGTGCAGGTATTGTTTTTTAGATGTGTTTAATATTTACAATCAACAGACTTTGAGTCAAGTAGATGGCCCCTCATAAGTGGTGGGCCTCGTCCAATCAGTTAAGGCCTTAAGAGAACAAAGACTCATCTCCCCTAAGCAATAAGAGATCTGGTGTAGTAAGAGGGGCAGGGGAATCAAGATGGACACTCTGGCCTTTGTGAACCTCGTGTAGAAAAGCCAAGGGAACATCCCCTTACTGGAGAGAAATATCCGCATGAAAGTGGCTGACACTCCACCTGGGTCTCCAGCCAGCTCTGTACACTCAGCAAGTCTGAGGACAAGCCCACTGTGATGGTTAGTGCCATGTGTCAGCTGGGCGAGGCTATGGGGCCCAGTTGTTTGGTCAACACCAGCCTAGATGTTGCTGTGAAGGTATTTTTTTTAGATACGACTAACATTTAAATCAGTAGACTTTGAGTGCAGATTACCATTTAATTTAGTAGACTCAAAGTCAAGCAAATGACCCTCTGTAGTGTGGGTGGGCCTCATTTAATCAGTTAAAGGCCTTAAGAGCAAAGAGTGAGGTTTCCTGGAAAAGAAGGAATTCTCAAGACTGCAACATAGAAACCTAGCCGGAGTTTCCATCCTGCCTGGCTTGCCTATGGATTTCGAGCTCAAGACTGCACCATGAGCTCTGACCTGATTATCCAAGACCTACAGATTTCAGACTTGCCAGCCCCCCATCATGTGAGCCAATGCCTTAAAATGAATCTCTCTAGATATATAGATAAATGGATGGATAGATAGATGTAGATGTATAAGACAAATATGAATATGTAGAAGTAGACACACAGACTGGCTCTGCTTCTCTGGAGAACCCTCACTAATTCAAGGGAAACAGAGGATCCGGAAGAGCCCGGGCTGGGTCAGAGACACTTGCGCTCTTCACTGTCCCGCTGATGTCCCTCTGTGGGTTTAGAGACAGTGACGCCCCATCACTGGTGCTCCCCAGCTTCAGCGTTCAGTCACTGAAATAAAGAGTTTGTATTGATCGTCTTAAGAGGATGCCTTTCCCTGTACTCAAAAGTGACAGGAAGTGACAAACGTTTCAGAAATAGCTTAGTGGACATCCCCCTCCCCCCATGTCTCATTTTCAACTCGAAAATAACAGCACATCACTGAACTCTCCGCAGTCACGTGTGCCTGGGCTGACAGAACTTCCTTGGGGAGGAGGACAAACGTGCCACCTGCCAAGGAGATATCCACAGCACCCAGCGGAACCAACCCACTGAGACAGGCTGCTTGCCCTTCCAGGCTGTCCTGCCCGTGGTTCTCTCAGCGTCAAGGAAACCAGTAGCATCCACGGAGCTGCTGGGAGTCCGCAGATCGGGGTGACAGCCCCAGAAGCCCACGCAGCACTAGAGGACACACTCAAGGTCAAAAGGCAGAGCAGGAAGTTGGGCATTTTCACTTCAGACACTTTTTCAAGGAGGGGAGCAAAGAGCCGCAGCCTGGGAGACGGCAGGACAGCCTCCTCCACTCTGCCAAGAGACCCCTTCCCTCTGTGGCAGCCCGGGCCACTCTGGCTGCTTCCCTCAGCCCAGCTGCTGACCCAGAGGCCCCCGTGCTCAGGGAGGTGGAGGAGAAACACCAGCTCCACCAGCCTCGACTGCAGAGGACACGTCAGGCAGCAGATGCATCAGAAATCAGTGGTTTCTTTGGGAGCTTCCACCTTTTGCCTTCAAATCAGGGTTGCCAGATTTAGCAAATAAAAATACAAGCTGCCCATTTAAATTTGAATTTCAGATCAACTACAAATACACATCATGTGATATTTGGGATATACTTATAATGGAAAAATTATTTGTTGTTTCTCTGAAATTCAATATAACTGGGCATCTTGTATCTTATCTGGCACCCTACTTCCAGCGGGGGAGAGCCGGGAGGGCGACAGCGTCAGGCCCTGCTGGTCCCCAGCCTCCAGGTCTCTTGTCCCATTTCCTCACAGCTGGGCCCCCTCATTCAGCCCAGGCCCAACCCTCAGCTGAGACAGGAGGGGTTTAAGCAGCTGCAGAGCCCCGTTGCTCCCAACAGACCCTGCCTTGGCCCCCGGCCCTAGTCTTGTGACCCACTTCCTGGGCCTGTGCTGAGGTTCTTCCTGGCACCTCTTTGAGGCCTGGGGACCTGCCTGATAACACAGGCCCTTTGCCCAACCTTGGGTCCAGTGCCTAAACCCTAGTATAATGGGCAGAGGGCCCTGACTGCCAGGACAGTTGGCCACTTCCTCTTGGGTACCCCCCATCCTCCCTGACTGAAGACAGCTATAGGCCCTGAACACCCAGGGAGCTCACCTAGACGCAGGTGTACACTTGCCCACTGGCACCTGTGGCTAGGCGAGCTCCCCATGCAGGTAAGTGGGACTGTTCTCAGCCTGTTTTCCCCACCTATCCTGCCATACCCTCCTACCCACCTCCAGTTCTGATGACCATGGATCAGATCTTAACCAAGTGTGGTGCCTGAACACAACCTCCTTTGACAATAAGACCCACAAAGACAAAGACCTGTATGCAGAAAACTATAAGACACTGATGAAAGAAATTAAAGATGATACCAACAGATGGAGAGATATACCATGTTCTTGGATTGGAAGAATCAATATTGTGAAAATGACTATACTACCCAAAGCAATCTACAGATTCAATGCAATCCCTATCAAATTGCCAATGGCATTTTTTATGGAACTAGAACAAAAAAATCTTAAAATTTGTATGGAGACACAAAAGACCCCAAATACCCAAAGCAGTCTTGAGGGAAAAAAACGGAGCTGGAGGAATCAGACTCCCTGACTTCAGACTATACTACAAAGCTACAGTAATCAAGACAATATGGTACTGGCACAAAAACAGAAACATAGATCAATGAAACAAAATAGAAAGCCCAGAGATAAACCCACGCACCTATGGTCAAGTAATCTATGACAAAGGAGGCAAGGATATACAATGGAGAAAAGACAGTCTCTTCAATAAGTGGTGCTGGGAAAACTGGACAGCTACATGTAAAAGAATGAAATTAGAACACTCCCTAACAGCATACACAAAAATAAACTCAAAATGCATTAGAGACCTAAATGTAAGACTGGACACTATAAACCTCCTAGAGGAAAACATAGGAAGAACACTCTTTGACATAAATCACAGCACGATCTTTTTTGATCCACCTCCTAGAGTAATGGAAATAAAAACAAAAATAAACAAATGGGACCTAATGAAACTTCAAAGCTTTTGCACAGCAAAGGAAACCATAAACAAGACGAAAAGACAACCCTCAGAATGGGAGAAAATATTTGCAAACGAATCAACGGACAAAGGATTAATCTCCAAAATATATAAACAGCTCATTCAGCTCAATATTAAAGAAACAAACACCCCAATCCAAAAATGGGCAGAACACCTAAATAGACATTTCTCCTAAGACATACAGATGGCCAAGAAGCACATGAAAAGCTGCTCAACATCACTAATTATTAGAGAAATGCAAATCAAAACTACAATGAGCTATCATGTCACATAAGTTAGAATGGGCATCATCAGAAAATCTACAAACAACAAATGCTGGAGAGGTTGTAGAGAAAAGGGAACCCTCTTGCACTGTTGGTGGGAATGTAAATTGATAAAGCCACTATGGAGAACAGTATGGAGGTTGCTTAAAAAACTAAAAATTGAATTACCATATGACCCAGCAATCCCACTACTGGGCATATACCCAGAGAAAACCATAATTCAAAAAGACACATGCACCCCAATGTTCATTGCAGCACTATTTACAAAAGCCAGGTCATGGAAGCAACCTAAATGCCCATCGACAGACGAATGGATAAAGAAGATGTGGTACGTATATACAATGGAATATTACTCAGCCTGAAAAAGGAACGAAATTGGGTCATTTGTAGAGACGTGGATGAATCTAGAGACTGTCATACAGAGTGAAGTAAGTCAGAAAGAGAAAAACAAGTATCGTATATTAACGCATATATGTGGAACCTAGAAAATGGTACAGATGAACCTGTTTGCAGGGCAGAAATTGAGACACAGATGTAGAGAACAAACATATGGGCACCAAGGGGGGAAAGCGGTGGGGGGGTGGTATGATGAATTGGGCGATTGGGATTGACATGTATACACTGATGTGTATAAAGTTGATGACTAATAAGGACCTGCTGTATAAAAAAATAAATAAAATAAAATTCAGAAAGTAAAAAAAAAAAAAAAAAAAAAAAATAAGACCCACAAAAATGCACTAGGGGGCTTCCCTGGTGGCGCAGTGGTTGAGAATCTGCCTGCCAATGCAGGGGACACGGGTTCAAGCCCTGGTCTGGGAAGATCCCACATGCCGCGAAGCAACTAGGCCCGTGAGCCACAATTACTGAGCCTGCGCGTCTGGAGCCTGTGCTCCGCAACAGGAGAGGCCGCGATAGTGAGAGGCCCGCGCACCGTGATGAAGAGTGGCCCCCACTTGCCGCAACTAGAGGAAGCCCTCTCACAGAAACGAAGACCCAACACAGCCAAATAAATAAATAAATAAATAAATAATAATTAAAGGTGCTAATAATTTAAAAAAAAAAAAAAAAAAAAAAATGCACTAGGAACCATGCCACCCAGACATCCCATGGCTTCCCCTGAGGTCCCTATTCCACTTGCAGCCTGAAGTCCTGGTCTGTCCCCTGCTGCTAAGAAGCAGTCCTCTGCTCCCATTTCTAGTCTTCCCTATAGATACGGCTGCTTCCAGGCAGCTCAAAGTCCAAACAATTATACTTCTGAATAGACTGGCTTCTTAGCTCTCCTGGCACCCATGCCTTCTTAACAAGAGGCATAGCAGGGCATTAATATTTTACTAAATCTTTCCTTTGCATGCAGTCTTCAGACCACACTGTTCAAGGGACTAGCAAATCAGATCAAGGCTGGGAAGACCCTTGCTGACTTCACTTACCAGTTCTCGCCCACTTTTGATCCTCTGTCACTGCCTGGCAAGAACCCCGTACCACAAAGCCCGAGGAGAGTGAAAATCAACACTGTGCCTTCCTTCCTCCTCCCCACCTCCTTCCTCCCTCCTTTCCTTCCTTCCTTCCTCCACCCATTGAATTTACTGTAGGCCTCCCCTGAGTCAGGCACAGCATCAGACTCTGTGCATACAGGGAAGAGCAAGTCAGGGGCCCTGCCTTCAAGGAGATGACACATTATTTAGGGAGGGAGAAAAGGAATCAGACCATTTCACAGAAATGTGACAAATGCTTTGAGCCCCTGGGGTGAGCTGTCCACTTAATGGCTGTTCTGATTTTTTTTGAAAGATGGTTGGCAATAAGACTGAAGTCACATTTACAGATGTGTACACTGACTTGGGCCACTCTGTCAATGTGGTCAAAGATAACCTTGGCGTGGCTGGCTCCTTCCTTCTTGTCTCACCTTAAATGTCCCCTCCCCTGAGAGACTTTCCCCAGCTGCCTGATCTAAAGCGGCCCCCATCACTCTCCCTCCTAGCCTCCTATTTTGTCATTATTATGGCTTTTCTCACAGCCTGGCCTCTCCTTCTTTGTTCATCTGTCCTCCTGCATCCTTGCCTGTGTCCTTTGACACTACACCTCCAGCGCCCAGCAAGTGCTCCCTCCACTGAAGTTTACTGCACAAATGAAGGAACAAATAAAAGAACAGGAAGAACAACCACCCAGTGGTTCCCAACCTCCCGGGCCCCTGTGAGCTATTTCCATATATTCCAAAGGATAAGGATATTCCTTATCCTCGATAAAGCCCCACAGGAGAAATAGGATGTCACATTTCTCTGCCTTTGACTACAAGGATATCAACTCAGTATTACTGGCTCCCTTGCTAATCAGAAACTCTAATTAGTAAATATATTTTGACTATTAAAAGTGGGAAAACAAAAGCATCATAACATCCAAGCTGTTTATTTAGTGGATAACAATTTTCAAGACAGGAAACCACGGAGCAAGATTAAAAAGTACTTAAGTGTTCTCCCGGTAGAGGAGAGACTGGGAAGAGCTGCCCATTTTCTGGATGGCAAGACTGAGGCCCAAGCCATATTGAGAGCCACATGCAAGAAACCTGGGCCAGAGGTCTGCCCACTAAACTATCAGAGCAAAGGAGGATGAGACTTGGCCATGAAAATATTGCACATAAAAGAAATCATGTTCTGGAAAAAAAGTAACTTAAATGAAAGTTGAAATTATCTGCAGCACAGATACTGTGAATCTTCAGGCTTGCTGCTGTCAAATGGATCATCCATACAACACTGGCAGTCTTCTGAAGGGCTAATGAAAATCTGGAAAGTGTGCATGCATTAGCAAGGTGCCAGCAAACTGTTTTCATTTACGCTACTATTTTAGAAAACATAAATGACATGGGCACTTACTCCTTGGAAGCTGACCTTTGAACAGCTCTTTAAATGCTGGGACTAAAGGTGCTGGATAAACCACTGCCTTGTCATTGCACTTGATCAACTGACTGGCCATTGCAATGCAAAACTTCAGGGTCAAAAGAGAACAGCCCAGGTCAGCTGAGACTCCAGCTGCTGGAGGCCAAAAGGGCCATTAGGCCATCACCTGCTTTCTGAGCCCTGGCATGCCGCTGCCACCCGAGTGTCTGTGCCACCCACCCGTAGAGCACTGGGTCCCCTGTTGTAATGAGAAGCTTTGAGCGGCTCACTGCAAAAGGCACAGGCTCCCCGCTGGCCAGCCCTTGGCTATGGGGACTTGAAGGACTGTCCAGTGGATATGTTACTTCTCCGGGCTTCCAGAGCAGACGGGACGAGACCCTGCTAGTACAGCCCCTGGCTGCCTTATTTCTCTCATGAAAAGTGGCCGCCCACGCACCGCAATGAAGAGTGGCCCCCGCTTGCCGCAATTAGAGAAAGCCCTCGCACAGAAACAAAGACCCAACACAGCCATAAATAAATAAATAAATAAATAAATAAAATTAAAAAAAAAAAAAGTGGCCGAGCCACAGAGGACAGCACAGAGCCTGACAAGAAGACCTCTAGTTACACTGGACAAGAGCCAGATAGACTGGCACAGTGCAAGAAGCCATGATTCTCCTCCATGCACAATTTTCTCCAACTGGAGTGGAACTTGGTTTAGAAATGAGATGTGTTCTTGAACACCCATTGCAAATCTTAAACCTCAGGTCCAATTAGCAGCTCCAGGGCACAGGCAATTGAAAGCAGTGGTTCTGGGTCCAAATATCAGCGTGCCCCCAAGTCACCCAAGAAACCCACAAAATGCATATTCCCAGGTCCTGCTCCCCAAATTCTGATTCAGTGGGTCTGGAGTGGGAATCTACATTTTAATAAGCTTCCCAAGTGATCCTGAGGTAGACAGGGGATGAACAGATCACACACTGAGGAAACTCCGAGGTGAAGGTGACCAGCTGGTTTACCCTTGTCCACTCGGTAGGTTCAGGTCCCCAGTCTCCCGTCTCGGGACACTTATCTCAGAAGTGTGATCCTGAGAAAGGATCAGTGTTTAGGTCAGTGAATCCAGAGGCAGAAAGAGCCAGAATCATCCCAGGGACACTCCTGAAGCTCGGTCCAAGGGTCTCAACCTTGGGACCTGGGGAGCTACTGGCCGGGCCCTACGACCCAGACCTTCGAGGCATCATCTGCCACAATCCAGCTGCAATACCTGTGGTTGCAACAACATATGCAGGGTCAAGACCACCCAGTTCAGAGGTTCTGAATCTTTTGTAGGGTACATGCTGTGGGGAAGCCCTTCTCAGAAAAATGCTTATAAACGCATAAAATTAAATGCATAGTGTTACAAAGGAAACAAGTTATATCCAAATACGGTTTTTCAAAAAAAATTTTTAACTTGATGTAGCGTATATGTGTTTCTTTATTAATGCCTTCAACGGGATCTAGCAGTGGTCTAAGAACTGCTGTAACTTCAAGGTAGTAACAAGATGGAAAAAAAATTCAAAACCCCTGTAGCAGCTGCATTGCGTAAGTATAAAGCTAGGGCCAAGCTAAGAAGCCCAGTTTAGGCACTGAGGCACTGGGCCTGGCTCCAGTAGCAAAGGACAGGCAACGGCCCTCTTTACAATCACCAGGAAGAACAATCACCAGGAGCTTCACTTTTTTGTCATCACGTGACAACTACACGCCACCTGAGAGCATGTGTGCAACACTATCTGAGCTTAGTGATATGGTAACGAGTCCTGATTTTGATGCCAGAGAATCAGATTTGCATCCTGTTATTCTCCATTTGCCCCCAGATATATTGTCTCCGAACTTGCCCCTGCTGTGCACCCCGGGAGCTGACCACTGCAGAGCCGTCCTCTACCTGGGCACCAAGGTGGCCCCCTGCTCCTGTAACACCATCCCTCTCCTGCCCCTCCAGTCCTAGGGAGTAACTGCTCCCTGGCGGTGCTGGTCCCTGGGGGGTTCTCCGTCTCCTGCTGGCTCCCTTACCCCTGCCCATAGATCTTTTTTTGTTTGCTTGTTTGTTTTGGGGGGTTTTTTTGTTTGCTTTATTTTGCAATTTTTTCATGGTTTAATTAACTTTTTAAAAACTTTCTTTTATGAACAGTTTCAAATATACAGAAAAGTAGAGATCATAAAATAATGAACACTCACATACCCATTACTCAGATTTAATAAATCTTAACATTTTGGCATGTTTTGTCTTTTTTTATTCTGAAGTATTATAAAGTAAATTACAGATCTTCATATTTTAGCTGTAAATATTTTAATGCGCATCTCTTAACTACAAGGACATTTTCCCTAATAACCACAATGTCATTAAGCACACCTAACAAAATTTAAAATAATTCCTAATACTACTCAATACCCAGCTTATATTCAAATTTCCCATATTGTTCCCAACAAAATGTTTTCCTTTTGGAATTTATAAATGAATATTAGGAAAAATCAAACCCATGTTATCAAGAGAATATAAAAATATATATATATACACACGTATACGATTGGTTTAGGTATAGGCCATGTGACATTTTCTGGCCAATGAGATGTGAGGGGACGTTTGCTGGGGGCTTCTGGGAAAGATAGTCTCACCTGCCCGCAGATCTTTAACCAGCCTCTTTACTAAGGGCCCCTGAGCCACACTGTGTGTGCCAGCTGTTTCTTGCCTGAGCCCTCCTGATACAACCCTGCCCTGCTACGTGACCTTGAACAAAGCACCCAACCAATCTGAGCTTCTTAATCTATGGAAGGGGAACTGCAGCACCCACCGCCATAGGCGGGCTGTGGGTATTAAGCGGAACGGTGTGAGTAGCGGGTCTAGCAGGGTGCCTGGCCAGGAAAGCTCTTGGTGAGTCACCTTCATTTTAGAGCCGGCAAAGAGCTCCGAAGACAGGTTGCCCTGCAGCTTGTTCTGGGTAGACAGACCTAGTATATCTCCTGTCCAGAATGGCCAGAATCACTCTAGGGGAGGTCTCTTGGGGGCACACAGGGCTCAGATGCCTCTTGCCCCTCAGAAGCACACAGCAGCCAGGGGGCCATTCCCCATAGGAGAAGGAGGAGGTCAGGCTGGGCCCAGGGGAGCCGTCTGGCTTAGGGGGGATCCCCTCTAGATTTCATTTTCCCTCTTCCCACTTCAGCAATAAATCCCCACACCTGACAGGTGCACAGAGCTTTCACAGATGATGCTCATTTGATCTTCACAATATCATGAAATGGACCTTACTACCCTACTTCTTTTTGGGGTGAGACAGAGTTCAGAGATAGGGGAGACTTGTCCAAAGTCACACATCTCCTGAGGACCAAAACCAGACCTAGTTCTTAAATTTTCTAACCAATGTCTCAATTTCTTTCCCAGCAGGAAGAGCTAAGACAGCAAATATAAATGACTCAACAAAACCCTCACCCTTCAGTAAATCTTTGGACCGGAAAGACAGGCTCTTCCACTGAGAAACAGAAATGGCATCGAAGAGATACAGTCGTCCATCTACAAGTCATTGAGCGTTTATGGTTTAATTGTGTAATTTAGTGAAAATGATGTCAGGAAAAAGCAGAGAGATAAAAGAAGCATCTTATGTTTAAGTAAAAGTTCCAGAGTTGAAAGTCTTACCCTCTTTATTTCCCAAGGGACGAAATTATCTTAACCTTTATTTTAAGGGCAAGAGAGCCTGCCTGGCAGCTCTGCCCCCTTCCTCGCCCGTCCAGCACTAAGGGAACAACAGGGCCAGTTTTCTTTGGATTCAAAGCAGACATCACAGCCCACTTCTCATCTGAACAGACACAATCCAGTGCTTTCTGTACCTCTCCTAAAATGTGACTTGGCCTGAATAAATACTATCAGGAATTCAATTTAATGATGTATTGGCGATGCCAAATTATATTTCCCCTCGCTTTCAACAAGAATTCCCAACACTCAGCATGGACACCACCACCAGCCCTCTCCCCTCCCCAACCCTTGAGATGCTTCACCGTCATTAATCCCTACAACATACCCGAGAGGATGAGAGGTGTTATGAGCTGTACTTCACAGATGAAGAGAGCAGAGGCAGAAAGGCTAAATGGCTCGACCAAGAGTGACAAGGAAACCAGCGTTGCAGCCGGGACCGGGAGCAGGGAGGGCCCAGGTCAGGGATTTTTTTCTGTCAGCCTGGGAAGATGCTATTATGATCACGCAGCTCTTCCAGACGGCCTCTCTCCGCCCACCGTAGACCAGTCTCTCGAGGCTCTGCTTTGCCAACAATCCACGCGAGGCCCCCAGACACACACGCCTACCACCCAGGGCCTCCTACTGAACTTGAATAGGGCCGGTGCTAAACAGGCTCCACTCCTGACGGGGAGAAAACCCACCCACACCGAACAGTCCTCGAAGACAAGATCAGAGTTTTAATTTATTCCTACCCTAGTGTTTCATGCAGTGCCTGAACCAAACTGTTTCAATAAAATCTTGAAAATGAACTGAATTCCTCCGTGGTAGTACTTGAGAATACTCTTCCTGGATGGAAAAGATTTGAAAAGACAATTCTACAGGAGGGGACTTCCAAGATGAGGATTTCATTCTCATTTCATCCCTATTGGGCAGAGTCCTCTTTTACAGATGGCAAGAGAGGAGAAATGGCAAGGTTCACGGCCAGGTACGCCAGAACACAGAATGGATGTCACAGCTAGACTGATGGAGAGTGGCCCTCTCCTCCAGAGAGCCTGCTGCAAACCCTTGATTCTAAGTGGGAACAGAGATTGGAACTCAAGTGGGTACAAATCTGTTTTTACGCTCCTGCTGTGTACAAGGGCACAAATCAAATGGAAGACATTGTTTCTGCCCTCACAGCGTTCCCTGGCTCTGTAGAGGGTCCAGACACAGGCACAACCCAGAGAGGGGAACGATGCAAGATAGTAAATTTCTACATTATCAGAGCTAGAGACAACCTCCAGGGACAACTCCTCCAGTGCTTTCCCCACCTCCCTCAGAGCCCCATATCCTATCAGAGCGCAGAGAGTCTGTCCCAAACCCTGGCCCCCTAAAACCAAAGCTACACTTTCAACTGGTTCATATCTGCTACCTGGCACAGATTTCAATCCAACTAAAAGGATTCACTGGGGGAAACGTTTGAAAGTTAACATCTATTCTAATTCCCTAGATCATTCAATTAGCTTATAGAATACCCAAGACTGTATGTTTACATGTCAGAATATACGGCGCAGGGGATACTGATTTCTATTGGACTGGCAGACTTCAGATCATCCTATCGGATCTCGCCAGACACCCCTAGCCCTTAAGACCTGAAGTCAGCAGGGCACTTCCGTCTCCTTCCCCACCCAGCACGGGTCCTCTCTGCCTTTGCAGCCCTCTCCTTGGCTCAGGAAGCAAACATTCCTGTCTAAAGGAAAGAGATGTGCCCCTTGTGCTGTGTGGCCATCAGACCTGGGCATCCGGGTCCTCCGCTGGCCCTGCCAAAGACCAGGCTACAGCAGCTAGAACTCTCTGGTTCACTACCCAGTGTCGCTTCTCAGAAATGGCTCTGCTCTGAATAAATGTGATGGGGGAAGGCAAGCAGGACCAGGGAAGAAGGACTAAGGATATTTTTGAAAACCACATGGCCAGGTCCTCTCCAGGGCATAACTTTTCCTTTGTCTGTATTGATTTCCAGAATAAACAGAGATAAGGGAGAGAGTGGTGAAAAATTGTTAGCACGGTTAAAGAGATTCATCTCCTCCTTCATTCCCAGCAGATTAAGCGCTCACACTCAGGCTGGCCACGCTTCTCCTCGGGGATGAAAAGTGAGGGAGACGCAGGAGTGGCTGGAAGCAAGCCCCAAACTGACCTCTCCTTTCCAGATCAGCCCTGAAGACCCCCCAGCTCTGGGCTCCCACTGAATTAGCAGTCTGTGCATCCATCTTGGTTCTTTATCATCCACTCTTTTGTTTTATTATTTTAACTATTACATGGATGCTTGAAGTCTGACTTGAGGGCAGAGACAATGCCCCATGTTTTACACTGTCTTTAAGCTTCCCCCTTCCTCTCCCCTCCTTCCACGAAAGGCTGAGGTGACCATGGGAAAAGCATTGCTGTGAGTCAATCCAGATCCCTCCCATCTATTTCAAAGCTGTGTGAACTTAGGCAAGTTCACTGACTTTCTCTGCCTTCATTTTCTGCATAGGAAAAATGGGGAGAATAATTTTCAAGAGTGGTTAGAATTAAGGGGAAGTCGATGCTCTAGGTAAAACACGCAGCTCAGTGTCTGGTAAATCTCAGTGGGCACAATGCAGCACCAATCAGCAGGGTGCTGGGTGGGGTTAGCCAGAACCCATAAGGGGCCAGGAGGAAGGCCTGGGATGGACCAATGCTGCTATGCACTTTCCAGACCTGTCAACTTGGTAATGGCCCCTCCTGAGTCTCAGATTTACTGCTCACCATATCAGATTTAAAAAATGATGTGTGAATTGAAACACTGTGAAAGGACTCACATTCAAATTGTGCTGGGGACCTCCTGCTTTGAGAAAGACCACAATCAACCATCCTACATGTCCTTCCCAGGTGCCCAACAAATCCTAGGTGTCCAGCAAATCTGGCCTGGGTGCCCAGGGGAAGTAGAACAGCAGGGCGGAGGACATGAGGTGGACCTGGGTTTGAGTTCCAGCTCTGACGCATTCGTGCCATACAGCCCCACAAACTGCCCAAAAAGGCAGCAGAGCACGATGACCAGAGCGTAGGCCTTCAGCTCAGTATTCAAATCTCTGCCCCAGCCTCTCCCTAGCTGTGTGACCTCGGGCAAGTGGCTCACCTTCTCTGAGGTTCCCTTTTCTTAGCTTGCTCGCAGGGTTGCTACATGAGAGAGATGACATCATAGCTTCAAGGTGCCTCGCCCAGAGCAGCACATCACGTGGCAGATGCCCCCTTCCCAGGACCCCATTCCCTGCTTCCCATCAGTCTGGAGGTTCCACTCTGTGTGCCCACTGTAAGATGCTTCTCATCAACTGACTCCTCAGCTGAGCCGTTTTTAGGCCACCCCAGGGGCCAGAGCAGCACGGTCAGAAGGAGACGGAAGAAAGCATAACACCCTCCCCTGCTATAAAGTACCCAGGAGCCTGTCAGAAGCTAGAAGAGCAGGGCTGTGGCTTCGACAGCGGCCGTTATTCACCGGCTCTGCCCATGACTCCTAGTGGCAACCAGGGAATGGGGATGGGGGAGGTGGCGTCCAGCCACCCTTCAGGGTTTGCTGGTGCAAGAGAAACAAGGGGCTCATTTACGTCACTCGGGCTGAGCGAGCAGGGAGGGGGCCGTGCAGGGAAGCCTTTAATTAGAGCTCTTCCCCTCAGAAATGCTGACACGGGCTGGCCAGGAACTGCATCTCGGCCCCTACCATCCCCGCGGAGAGATAAAATCGGCTGCAATATTGGTTTCTGCAAAGAGTCGGAGTGCGGGGCGACCTGCGGGGCTGGTCGGCAGGTGGGCAGGGCGCCGCCCCGCCGCTGCACCAATGGCGCCTCTCCATGCCGGCCCCCCAGGCCGCGCCCCTTTCCACACACAGAAAAGAGAAATCAAGTCAGTGGGAAGCCGCTCTGGCGGTGGAAAACCCAATTCCATGCCCACTCGGGCCGAGAAGGGGGAAGTGGGCGGGGCACTGGCCGCAGGCCTACCTCACCCACGTGTGACGGTGCTCGGACACCAGCCCGAACCCCTCGAGCAGGGGGTGCCCACGGCCCAGCAACACCAGTGATGCAGCTGGATGGCGCCCCCCGGCCGTCCAGCCAGGGACCCTCCTTCTGCCCCCAGCAGTCAAGGCACCATCCTTTCCTCAGGGGCTACTTTAGCCGCTCGGACTCTTCCTTCTTCCGGTCCAGGGCGAGCAGACGCGCCCCGTCGCTCTCACACAGTCACCAGGCCTGGCTGGCCATGGTCCCCACATTGGTCACATGGCCGAGAGCAGGGGAAGGTCCCCTCCAGCCCTGATGATCCGACGAGAAGAGGAAGAGTGTTGGGGACGCAGCCTTGCAGCCACACGGGGGGTCCAGAGACAGAAGCAGCGTCCCCCCTGGGGCCGAGGAGAAGGAGCAGAGGCCCACATCCCGATGAGCGCAGACGCGCAGAATCATGGAGGCCGGGCGGTCTCCACCGCATCCTAAGGACTTACAGAATACCGAGCTTCTCCCCGAGGGCCCTCCTCCAGCGGGTTTTGTGACAGGCAGACACATTTACTCGGGAAAGTGGGGCGTCCACAGGTGACTGGATCTATTGTGAAACTGGGCAGGGTTCCCGGCTCTGCCCCTAGTGGTGCTAATACTGAGGGTGCCTTCCATGCCTCCGTTTATGCAGCTTCAAAGGCAGGGGAGCCGATCCCCAGCCTATCGCAAAGGGAGGACATAGGAGTGGCGCCTGCTCGTGCGATAAAAATGAGCCTGAATGACAGATGCAGCGCTGCGCTCCCACTCCCATCGGCTCCATGAATTTTCATTAACATTTTAGGAAGCGGGCATGACTCACCCCATTTTTCAGACGAGGACTGGAGCTCTGAGGTGCTCAGGGACACGCTCAATGTCCCCCTGCGCCTGAGCCACAGCCTGGCAGTCTGAACACACACGGAGGTACTGTTCCCATGCGCCATGATCTGGGGGAGATGCAGGCAGAAAGGCTGGGGACACAGCACCTTGAGCTCGAGTCTGCTCTGCCTTCCTGTGGGTGTGGATTCTCCCCATCTGCACCAGCAACAAAGTTCAGGAGCCTCCACTCCCCACCCTGCTGCCAGCTCTGCCCAGAAAGGGGCTCCAAGTCATTCCCCAAACTGGAGCCTCTGGTCAGGACTGTGGGGCTCAGCCCTGCAGGCACCCAGATTCTGGCTGATTCCAAAGGAGGACAAAGGGCTGCAACCCCAGAAAGGCCCCTAACTAATAGGACATTCACTTTATTTCTTTATTTTTATTTTATTTATTTTAAAAAATATTTATTTATTTATTTATTTATTCTGGCTGCACTGGGTCTTAGTTGCAGCATGCGGGATGTTAAGTTGCAGCATGTGGGATCTTTTAGTTGTGGCATGCAGGCTCTTAGTTGTGGCATGCAGACTTCTTAGTTGTGGCACATGGACATCTTAGTTGTGGCATGCGAACTCTTAGTTGCAGCATGCATGTGGGATCTAGTTCCCCAACCAGGGATCGAACCCAGGCCCCCTGCATTGGGAGCACAGAGTCTTACCCACTGGGCCACCAGGAAAATCCCTGGACACTCACTTTAAAGAGTAACAAAAGGTACACAGCTAACCCCATTCCCCTCTCAACCCCAGAGGATCTAAATTAGAGGCTGGGCCACCTTGGAAGTGGTATATGGCCACTCACTACCGGGCCCTGGCATCCCAGGACAGCAGTGGGGCCCCTGGGTGTTTAACATGATGCTGGGTTACTCACAATACAGTGGAAACAACCCAAACGCCCACCAACTGAGGAATGGGTGAATAAAATGAGGTACATCAATACAAGGGAATATTATTTCCCAATTAAAAGCAATGAAGTAGGGGAGGACCTTCAAGATGGTGGAGGAGTAAGACGTGGATATCACCTTCCTCCCCACAAATACATCAAAAATACATCTACGTGTGGAACAACTCCTACAGAACACCTACTGAACGCTGGCAGAAGACCTCACACTTCCCAAAAGGCAAGAAACTCCCCACGTAACTGGGTAGGGCAAAAGAAAAGAGAAAAAACAGAGACAAAAGAATAGGGACGGGACCTGCACCTCTGGGAGGGAGCTGTGAAGGAGGAAAAGTTTCCACACACTAGGAAGGCCCTTCACTGGTGGAGACTGCGGGTGGGGGTGGCAGAGGGGGGAAGCTTCGGAGCCACAGAGGAGAGGGCGGCAACAGGGGTGCAGAGGGCAAAGCAGAGAGATTCCCACACAGAGGATCGGTGCCAACCAGCACTCACCAGCCTGAGAGGCTTGTCTGCTCACCTGCCGGCTGGTACGGGTGGGGTCTGGGAGCTGAGACTCAGGCTTCAGAGTTCAGATCCCAGGGAGAGGACTGGGGTTGGCTGCGTGAACACAGCCTGAAGGGAGCTAGTGCGCCACAGCTAGCTGGGAGGGAGTCCAGGAAAAAGTCTGGACCTGCCAAAGAGGCAAGAGACCATTGTTTTGGGGTGCGTGAGGAGAGGGGATTAAGAGCGCTGCCTAAACGAGCTCCAGAAACGGGCGCAAGCTGCAGCTATCAGCGCGGACCCCAGAGACGGGCATGAGACGCTAAGGCTGCTGCTGCTGCCACCAAGAAGCCTGTGTGCAAGCACAGGTCACTATCCACACCTCCCCTCCCAGGAGCCTGTGCAGCCCACCACTGCCAGGGTCCCGTGATCCAGGGACAACTTCCCCGGGAGAACGCACGGCGCGCCTCAGGCTGTTGCAACGTCATGCTGGCCTCTGCCGCCGCAGGCTCACTCCCCCCGGCCTGAGCCACAGCCCCCTAATCAGCTGCTACTTTAACCCCCTCCTGTCTGGGTGAAGAACAGACGCCAGAGGGCGACCTACATGCAGAGGTGGGGCCAAATCCAAAGCTGAACCCTAGAAGCTGTGCAAACAAAGAAGAGAAAGGGAAACCTCTCCCAGCAGCCTCAGGAGCAGCGGATTAAATCTCCACAATCAACCTGATGAACCCTGCATCTGCGGAATACCTGAATAGACAACAAATCATCCCAAAATTGAGGCAGTGGACTTTGGGAGCAACTGTAGACTTGGCATTTGCTTTCTGCATCTAATTTGTTTCTGGTTTTATGTTTATCTTAGTATAGTTCTTAGTGCTTGTTATCATTGGTGGATTTGTTTATTGGTTTGGTTGCTCTCTTCTTCTTTTTAATTACTTTTTAAATTTTTTTATTTTAATAATTTTTAAAAATTTTTTATCTTAATAACTTTATTTTATTTTATTTTATTTTTTCTTTCTTTTTTTTCCTCCCTTTTCTTCTGAGCCATGTGGCTGACAGGGTCTTGGAGCTCCGGCGAGGTATGAGGCCTGAGCCTCTGAGGTGGGAGAGCCGAGTTCAGCACATTGGACCACCAGAGACCACCCGGCCCCATGTAATATCAGTCGGCGAGAGCTCTCCCAGAGATCTCTGTCTCAATGCTAAGACCCAGCTCCACTCAACAACCAGCAAGCTCCAGTGTTTGGCAAGCCCCATGCCAAACAACTAGCAAGACAGGAACACAACCCCACCCGTTAGCAAAGAGGCTGCCTAAAATCATACTAAGTTCACAGACACCCCAAAACACACCTCTGGACACGGTCCTGCCCACCAGAAAGACAAGGTCCAGCCTCATCCACCAGAACACAGGCACCAGTCCCCTCCACCAGGAAGCCTACACAACCCACTGAACCAACTTTACCCACTGGGGGCAGACACCAAAAACAATGGCAACTATGAACCTGCAGCCTGTGAAAAGGAGACCCCAAA
Organism: Balaenoptera ricei; assembly: GCF_028023285.1. Classification (NCBI taxonomy): domain Eukaryota; kingdom Metazoa; phylum Chordata; class Mammalia; order Artiodactyla; family Balaenopteridae; genus Balaenoptera; species Balaenoptera ricei. The sequence goes on along the minus strand of NC_082651.1, from coordinate 78,055,479 downwards.
CATAGTAAGTTAAACAAAATGAGAAGACAGAGAAATACGCAGCAGATGAAGGAGCAAAGTAAAAACCCACCAGACCAAAAAAATGAAGAGGAAATAAGCAGTCTACCTGAAAAAGAATTCAGAGTAATGATAGTAAAGATGATCCAAAATCTTGGAAATAGAATGGAGAAAACAAAAGAAACATTTAACAAGGACCTAGAAGAACATAAAGAGCAAACAAACAATGATGAACAACACAATACATGAAATTAAAAATTCTCTAGAAGGAATCAATAGCAGAATAACTGAGGCAGAAGAACGGATAAGTGACCTGGAAGATAAAATAGTGGAAATAACTACCATAGAGCAGAATACAGAAAAAAGAATGAAAAGAATTGAGGACAGCCTCAGAGACCTCTGGGACAACATTAAATGCACCAACATTAGAATTATAGGGGTACCAGAAGAAGAAGAGAAAAAGCAAGGGACTGAGAAAATATTTGAAGAGACTGTAGTTGAAAACTTCCCTAATATGGGTAAGGACATAGTCAGTCAAGTCCAGGAAGTGCAGAGAGTCCCATACAGGATAAATCCAAGGAGAAACATGCCAAGAAACATATTATTCAAACTGTCAAAAATTAAATACAAAGAAAAAATATTAAAAGCAGCAAGGGAAAAGCAACAAATAACATACAAGGGAATCTCCATAAGGTTAACAGCTGATCTTTCAGCAGAAACTCTGCAAGCCAGAAGGGAGTGACAGGACATATTTGAAGTGATGAAAGGGAAAAATCTACATCCAAGATTACTCTGCCCAGCAAGGATCTCATTTAGATTCAATGGAGAAATTAAAACCTTTACAGAGAACCAAAGGCTAAGAGAATTCAGCACCACCAAAGCAGCTTTACAACAAATGCTAAAGGAACTTCTCTAGGAAGGAAACACAAGAGAAGGAAAAGACCTATAACAACAAACCCAAAAGAATTAAGAAAATGGAAATACGAACATCCATATCGATAATTACCTTAAATGTAAATGGATTAAATGCTCCAACCAAAAGACATAGACCGGCTGAATGGATACAAAAACAAGACCTGTATATATGCTGTCTACAAGAAACCCACTTCAGACCTAGGGACACATACAGACTGAAGGTGAGAGGATGGAAAAAGATATTCCATGCAAATGGAAATCAAAAGAAAGCTGGAGTAGCAATTCTCATATCAGACAAAATAGACTTTAAAATAAAGACTATTACAAGAGACAAAGAAGGACACTACATAATGATCAAGGGATCAATCCAGGAAGAAGATATAACAATTGTAAATATTTATGTACCCAACATAGGAGAACCTCAATACATAAGGCAAATGCTAACAGCCATAAAAGGGGAAATCGACAGTAACACAATAATAGTAGGGGAATTTAACACCCCACTTTCACCAATGGACAGATCATCTAAAATGAAAATAAATGAGGAAATGCAAACTTTAAATGACACATTAAACAAGGTGGACTTAACTGATATTTATAGGACATTCCATCCAAAAACAACAGAATACACTTTCTCTTCAAATGCTCATGGAACATTCTCCAAGATAGAACATATCTTGGGTCACAAATAAAGCCTTGGTAAATTTAAGAAAATTGAAATCATATCAAGTTCTTTTCCGACCACGACTACATGAGACCGGATATCAATTACAGGCAAAAAACTGTAAAAAATACAAACACATGGAGGCTAAACAATACACTACTAAATAACCAAGAGATCACTGAAGAAATCAAAAAATACCTAGAAACAAATAACAATGTAAACACGACAACTCAAAACCTATGGGATGCAGCAAAAGCAGTTCTAAGAAGGAAGTTTATAGCAATACAATCCTACCTCAAGACACAAGAAAAATCTCAAATAAACAACCTAACCTTACACTTAAAGCAATTAGAGAAAGAAGAACAAAAAAAACCCAAAGTTAGCAGAAGGAAAGAAATCATAAAAATCAGATCAGAAATAAATGTAAAAGAAATGAAGGAAACGATAGCAAAGATCAATAAAACTAAAAGCTGGTTCTTTGAGAAGATAAACAAAATTGATAAACCATTAGCCAGACTCATCAAGAAAAAAAGGGAGAAGACTCAAATCAACAGAGTTAGAAATGAAAAAGGAGAAGTAACAACTGGCACTGCAGAAATACAAAGGATCATAAGAGATTACTACAAGCAACTATATGCCAATAAAATGGACAACCTGGAAGAAATGGACAAATTCTTAGATAAGCACAAACTTCCGAGACTGAAACAGGAAAAAACAGAAAATATAAGTAGACCGATCACAAGCACTGAAATTGAAACTGTGATTAAAAATTTTCCAACAAACAAAAGCCCAGGACCAGATGGCTTCACAGGCGAATTCTATCAAACATTTAGAGAAGGGCTAACACCTATTCTTCTCAAACTCTTCCAAAATATAGCAGAGGGAGGAACACTCCCAAACTCATTCTACGAGCCCACCATCACCCTGATACCAATAACAGACAAAGATGTCACAAAAAAAGAAAACTACAGGCCAATATCACTGATGAACATAGATGCAAAAATCCTCAACAAAATACTAGTAAACAGAATCCAACAGCACATTAAACGGATCATACACCATGATCAAGTGGGGTTTACCCCAGGAATGCAAGGATTCTTCAATATACGCAAATCAATCAATGTGATACACCATATTAACCAACTGAAGGAGAAAAACTATATGATCAGCTCAATAGATGCAGAGAAAGCTTTTGACAAAATTCAACACCCATTTATGATAAGAACCCTCCAGAAAGTAGGCATAGAGGGAACTTACCTCAACATAATAAAGGCCATATATGACAAAACCGCAGCCAACATCATTCTCAATGGTGAAAAACTGAAACCATTTCCTCTAAGATCAGGAACAAGACAAGGTTGCCCACTCTCACCACTATTATTCAACATAGTTTGGGAAGTTTTAGCCACAGCAATCAGAGAAGAAAAAGAAATAAAAGTAATCCAAATTGGAAAAGAAGAAGTAAAGCTGTCACTGTTTGCAGATGACATGATACTATACATAGAGAATCCTAAAGATGCTACCAGAAAACTACTAGAGCTAATCAATGAATCTGGCAGTGTAGCAGGATACAAAATTAATGCACAGAAATCTCTTGTATTCCTATACACTAATGATAAAAAATCTGAAAGAGAAATTAAGGAAACACTCCCATTTACCATTGCAACAAAAAGAATAAAATACCTAGGAATAAACCTACCTAAGGAGACAAAAGACCTGTATGCAGAAAACTATAAGACACTGATGAAAGAAATTAAAGATGATACAAACAGATGGAGAGATATACCATGTTCTTGAATTGGAAGAATCAACATTGTGAAAATGACTATACTACCCAAAGCAACCTACAAATTCAATGCAATCCCTATCAAACTAAAAATGGCATTTTTCACAGAACTAGAACAAAAAATTTCACACTTTGTATGGAAACACAAAAGACCCCGAATAGCCAAAGCAATCTTGAGAAAGAAAAACGGAGCTGGAGGAATCAGGCTCCCAGACTTCAGACTATACTACAAAGCTACAGTAATCAAGACAGTATGGTACTGGCACAAAAACAGAAATGTAGATCAATGGAACAGGATAGAAATCCCAGAGATAAACCCACGCACATATGGTCACCTTATCTTTGATAAAGGAGGCAAGAATATATAATGGAGAAAAGACAGCCTCTTCAATAAGTGGTGCTGGGTAAACTGGACAGCTACATGTAAAAGAATGAAATTAGAACACTCCCTAACACCATACACAAAAATAAACTCAAAATAGATTAAAGACCTAAATGTAAGTCCAGACACTATAAAACTCTTCGAGGAAAACATAGGCAGAACAGTCTATGACATAAATCACAGCAAGATCCTTTTTGACCCACCTCCTAGAAAAATGGAAATAAAAACAAAAATAAATGAAACCTAGTTAAACTTAAAAATTTTTGCACAACAAAGGAAACCATAAACAAGATGAAAAGACAACCCTCAGAATGGGAGAAAATATTTGCAAACGAAGCAACTGACAAAGGATTAATCTCCAAAACATACAAGCAGCTCATGCAACTCAATATCAAAAAAAACAAACAACCCAATCCAAAAATGGGCAGAAGACCTAAAAAGACATTTCTCCAGAGAAGATATACAGATTGCCAACAAACACATGAAAGGATGCTCAACATCGCTAATCAAGAGAAATGCAAATCCAAACTACAGTGAGGTATCACCTCACACCAGTCAGAATGGCCATCATCAAAAAATCTACATACAATAAATGTTGGAGAGGGTGTGGAGAAAAGGAAACCCTCTTGTACTGTTGGTGGGAATGTAAATTGATACAGCCACTATGGAGAACAGTATGGAGGTTCCTTAAAAAACTAAAAATAGAACTACCATACGATCCAGCAATCCCACTACTGGGCATATACTCTGAAAAAAACATAATTCAAAAAGAGTCATGTACCACAATGTTCATTGCAGATCTATATACAATAGACATGGAAGCAACCTAAGTGTCCATCATCGGATGAATGGATAAAGAAGATGTGGCACATATATACAATGGAATATTACTCAGCCATAAAAAGAAACGAAATTGAGTTATTTGTAGTGAGGTGGATGGACCTAGAGTCTTTCATACAGAGTGAACTAAGTTAGAAAGAGAAAAACAAATACCGTATGCTAACACATATATATGGAATCCAAAAAAAAAAAAAAAGTGGTTCTGATGAACCTAGGGGCAGGACAGGAATAAAGATGCAGATGTAGAGTATGGACTTGAGGAAATGGGGAGGGGAAAGGGTAAGCTGCGACGAGGTGAGAGAGTGGCATTGACATATATACACTACGAAATGTAAAATAGCTAGTGGGAAGCAGCCGCATAGCACAGGGAGATCAGCTCAGTGCTTTGTGACCACCTAGAGGGGTGGGATAGGGAGGGTGGGAGGGAGACGCAATAGGGAGGGGATATGGGGATATATATATATATATATATATATATATATATATACACACATGTATAGCTGATTCACTTTGTCATACAGCAGAAACTAACACACCATTGTAAAGCAATTATACTCCAATAAAGATGTTAAAAAATAAAGTAATGAAGTATATTTATGCTACAACATGGATGAAACCTGAAAACATGCTAAGTGAAAGAAGCCAGTCACAAAGAACCACGTATTGTATGAGTTCATTTGTATCAACTGTCCAGAACAGGCAAATCCATAGAGACAGAAAGTAGACTAGTGGTCGTCAGGGGCTGGGTGCGGGCAATGAAGATGCTCTAAGATTATATTGCAGTGATGGTTGTATGTCCTGTGAATACACTGTAACACTGAACTGTATACTCTCTGTGGGTGGGTTTTATGGTATGTAAACTATACCTCAGTAAAGGTATTAAAGTGTTGACTTAAAAAAATGCACAATGTGAGAGATGCGAGTTAAGTTTTATTTGGGGCTAAGTGAGGACTGCAGCCTGGGAGACAGTGTTTCAGATAACTCTGAGAAACTGCTCCTGGGAGGTGAGGCAGGGGAGCCAACTTATATAGAAGTTTTGTAACAAAGGGCAAGTAATCTGAACATCAAAAGATTATTGTTAATGAAAGAAAACCAGATATCTCAAGTTAAGGAATTTAGCGCTTTTCTATGTATGGGAAGATGCAAGAGTCTGGGGCTCACTGGAGCTCAAAGGAAATCATTCCTTTGATAGGCACCTCCGCTATCCGGGGCCAGTATCCACCGCAGGGAGTGGCTGCAGTCTGATGGCTGCTAGATGGCAAGTATTCTTTTCAGCCCTGAGTCTCCTCAGGGCTCACCGGCTCACGCTGGAGGGCTGCAATTGTTGATGGCTGTGACATCCTTTGTTTACTGATAGGGCAGGAAATATTCCATTTATAAATATTCCATTCCATTTATAAATATTGCATTTATCAAAAGAAAATAAGAAGATTCTGGGTCATCCCCTTTATCTTCCTTTCTGGAGAGGGACAGGGAGAAAGTCAGTATCTCAGAAAGAGCATTAAACATTCTCATGGTTATTTACCCCCAGGCCACATCAGGAAGGCGAGAGGGTCTGTGTTTTATTAGAGTAATTTGTCTATGGACAGGTTAGACAGCCGGCATCTGACCTATAATCATCATACTTATCACTGATCGCATCCTAGTTACGTCCTAAGCACTCTGCTGGTATCCTCTCATTTATCCTTCACGATTGCCCTATAAAGGAAATGCTTTTATTATCCACACTATACAAACGAGGAAATGGACTCTCCGAGAGGTTAAACGTGATATCTCGCCCGAGGACAGGCAGACCCTGAGTGTGAACCCAGGTGGTGTGTCTCCAGAGCCTTCCTTCTTCCCCCCTGAGCCTGGGAGAGCTCGCCGCAGGAGAGGGGCGGAGCTTCCTGGAAGCTGACTCCCCCCCCCCCCCCAATAAAAACCAAACTCACGATAGGAAGATGTCATTTTCTTCCCGAGAGGCCTCGGGCAACAACAAGATGGATTTCCTTTTAAATGACTGTCCACTGTTGTGTGTGATAGCTCCTTGGTTTTATCTAATCCTCCTCAGTTTACGTTACCGCGGTCATTTGTCTCCCCATCCCGATGGGGTGATGAACGGCCTTGCTCCGTGAGAAGCCCCCACTGTGACAGGGAGGGGAGAGACCCATCAACACTGAGCCAGACCCGGGCGAAGGAAAGGACGACGGCTTAATCACCCAGCCAACAGCAAAACCACACTCCTTCCTCCATCCACCTACACCTCTCCTCTGAGTTCCGCAAAGCAGCCTCCAAGAGCCTCTGGGAGGAAAGAGATGAACCACCTGAGTGATTATCCCAGGATAATCAACGCAACCCCGCATTCAAGCCTCCTTCCCACGTTAATCAGGGACTGTCCCACACGTCCACCCACTCACCAAGTACCAGTCGGAAATTCAGCCGGCGCTTGTCCACCATCCCAAAAGGAGTCCAGAAACAAACCTAGGACATCAGTTTGAGGGCAATAACAGGGGACCCTTTAGGTCCTAATGTCCCTCTGAAGACAGAAGGAACTTGGAAATGGCAGCATCACACAGGCCTTGCCCAACAGGTCCTGTCCTCAGACACAGAAGTGCTTCTGTACTCCTGGTGGGGCCCTGACTCAAAGGCCATCTTCTTCCACCTGCCATTTCACACTGAACTTACACAATACACAAGCTTGCATTTAGGCTCCGAAAGCCCACTGATGCATCCATTTTCTACCAGCCCGAAAAACGCTCAGCAGCGATTTATCAGTGCACCCGAGGGTAGGCGGCTGACAGCCACGAGCCAGTGCAGCCGAAACAAGCAATGCTGTGAACCACCCTTCTAATTTTAATTTGAAATCCTACACCCTGGAGTCTGAATTTTTTTCAGATGCATCCAAATTCCAGTGTGTAGCAAATGCCCAAATCACTGAGTTGGTGGAATAATCCGAGATCATTTGCCCAATTGCAAAAATGCAGATTTGGAAGTGTGGGTTGGATGTTTGCAGGATGGAGAGAGGCGGGCCCTACTCGGGGCTGGGCACAGGATTGCAGGAGGAGTAAGGGCCATCTTTATTGGCGAAGAGATACCAGGGCCTTCCTCGGACTTGGAGAAGAGTACAACCGGGGTCAACCAAGGATGCCCATCATGAGTCTGAGTACTGTCCAGACTGATGCTTTCGCAGCTGTTTCTTGAACAATGTCCAGAGGACAGCGGAGCATAACAGAGAGCCAGTGGCTTCAAGGACAGCCACTTGGATCTAACACCAAGGGTGGATGGAGAAGCTTCATTTAGAAACTGGTGTCAAGCGATATCTTTTCCTCATCACAGCTGTTCCAGCTCCTTTCCCTGCCCACAAGCGCAGGGTCAAGGCCCTGGAGCTTCTGACTCTGCATGTCCCTAGCCGCCTCTCCCGTCCCACAGAATTACCTGGCTCACCTGGTCCCAGGAACTTGCCCCACGGCTTCCAAGTTGCTCCCGGGCCCTCCTTCTCCGCACCTGACCTGGTGTGTCTGGACCTCCCTGGCTCTCACCTCCACCCTCCTCTGAATTCTGGTGTCTCTCCCTTCCTTCAGACCGCTAGGTGGGCTTCTGGGCTCTGAGAGAGGACTACATAACTGGTAGGTCCCAGTGCAAAGAAAAGTAGAGCTTCCTTGTTCAAAAATCATGAAGAATTTCAAGAGCAGACTTGAAATCAAGCACAGAGCCCGTGTGCAGCTTCAGGAGCCGCAGGGCCAGGAAGCCGGCAGTGCTCTGGGGGCTACCCTGACCAGACATCCCGAGTGGAGGTGCTGAGCAAACCGAGGAGAGGAGATGTCACCTAGGGTCTGCGCGTGGGGTTCACTATGCGTGGGAGAACAGGGAATCAGGATGGGCAGAAAGGGAGGTGACCGAGACACATGGAAGAACAGGCGAACCCGGGGAGAGACGAGCACTTCAGGCTGGGAGGACAGGATGGGAGGCATGATCTTCACCTTGTGCTGGGCAGAGGCGCGGGGGAGGGGAGGAGAAGCAGGGGTGGCCCAGGCTCCGAGGCGCTCACTCCCCTCCCCAGCTTCCAATCGCCTTCCTCCACCTACTTTATTTCTCTCTCTCCTCACACACACACACAGACACACACACACATGCCAAATACATATTTTCCCCCTTCCTGATCCCATTCCTTTATTTCGTTGTTCCTTCATTGCTTTCTTCTCTCTCTTTCATTCTCACTCCTCTGGTCCCCTGGCCTCTCCTCTTTTTGTCCTCACTCTGCCTTGCTTCTCTGCTTCTCTTTTCCATTCCATTTCACAGGCCCCTGCTCTGCTTTGCTTGGACAATTCTGCCTTCCTTGGTTTCTCCCTTAGTGGACTCACAGACCCACAGACTCGTATTCCTGCAGCTGAAGGAGACCTGGAGGACATCCAGTCCTACGACAGACGACATCCCTCCAACGGGACCCCTCACTCAGTGCATGGGGACCAAGGGACTTCTCCTCCACCCTGTCGATGGGGCCAGAGAGTGAGGGAAGCCATGCACACTAGGACCCCAGGCAGAGATGTGCAGGTCAGGGTGGCCCAGGTCACCGGACTCTAGCCCGGTGCTCCTGCCATGACCACACATGGCCTCTGCCCTGCTCTGGCTCTGCTAATTGTCTATGTATCTTATTTGAGCCCTACATTCTCGACATATGATGATAAACTGGCCTTTGCACTTAAACATCTGAGTGTTGGGTACATGGAAGAAGATGTAGGTAAGGAAGACACCCAGGTTCAAAGGTAACACCAGGAACCGCACGGGCCAGGCAACCTCTGCTGAGAAAACCCCTCCTCAACTGCTTAGTGATGGCAGCAAGCGGTCACCTGAGAATAGTGTCTAAGGGCTCTGATCTGGAGTCCAACAGCCCAGGCTCCAACACTAAGCAGCTCTAGGATCTTGGACAAAATATTTAACCACTCTGCCAAACAGGAATATTACTAGGACTCACTCCATGGGGTTTTTACAAGGTCTAGCTAACATAAATAACTTTGCCCTGTGCCTGGCATATTATACGCACTCAAAACAGGTTAGTTACAAAGATGGGACTTGACGAATATATTTGTTGCACGCCGCTGTGTGCAGGTGTTTATCTAGGCACAGGGGACACAGTGGTCGAGAAAACCGACAAAGACTTTGCCCTCTTGGAGACTGCATTCTAGTGGAGGAGAGAGGCAAATCATAGATGAAGTATCTCAGCTGTGAAGAAAACTGAGGCAAATGTGGGACTAGAGAGAACGGGAGGAGAGACATCTGGGGTGGAACCCCCCTCCTTCCACTGCCACACGGAGCCCTCTGCTTTACCCCAGGCTGCCTACTTATCTACCTGTATGTTATTTGAGCCCTGAGTTCTCTGCACATCTTAATAATCAATTGGGGTTTCCACTGCAAATAGTTGCCTGTGAGCTGGGGACCTGGAAGAGGCAAATGTGGGTGAGGAATGACACCAAGGTGCAGGGGAAGTAGATAAAGGAGGCCAGAGGTCACTGCAGGAGACGACTCAGGTCTAATGGACATTTTCGGCTGACCATAACTGAGCAGAGAACAGCCTGCAGAGTCAGCTCGGGCTCCAACTCTCAGCTGGTGACCTTGGAGCAGTCATTTGACCTCCCCAGTCTTAGCTTCCTCCCATGTAAAATGAAGTTAACAAGGGACAGTTGCCGTGAACATGAATGGAAGCACATTTGCAGAGCGCAGCTCAGAATGGGGTTCCACTGTCCCCACACATCTTTCACACGCAGATCTGGCTCAAACATCCTTGAGCCTCCACCCTCCCCCCACCCAGAAGCTGCTCCAAAAAGGCCTCCTAACTGATCTGCAAACAATCGGAAACAATCTCTGGGTAACAGAGACATGGGTTGGAACAGTGTTTCTTGACTGATACAGAATGTGTGTCACAGCTGGCTCTCGCAGCGCTTCCAAGAAATAGAGACAAACATCAGAGAGAGCTTTGGCTGGACCGTGCCCAACCGCGAGAGTGACAGCATGTTTACAAGAGCTATTAGGGGCTGCTGCTCTTCACGTGCTTACAGGATGATTTACTCCGCCAGAACTGGCAGGCTGCTCCTTCGCCTTTCACTGTTGAATTGATTATTGAATCACAAATATCCCATTTGAATAACATGATTTAACTTCAAGGCAGACAGGAAGTACACGTGGTGGGAAGACCTCTCCCCGACACTGGGCTCTGTGCCTCTTGCAGGTTCTACACATGCATTCGTGAGTCAGGGAGAGAACCCTTTCTAAAGCACCCTGCACACAACTCCGACAGCCACGTGAACTGACCTATCCATCCCCCTGGCCAGAAGCTGTCTTCACTCAAGCATACCCAGGTCACCAACGGACCTGAAACCCCAGTGTATAAAGAACAGCTGGGAGAACTGAAGGAAAGAGTGGGTAGGGGCGGGCAGGGGCACGATGCTGCCCACGTATATTTAGAGGGCCGTCCTACTCAAGGCTCCCATTTATTGAGCACCCACTACGGTCAGGCACCATGCAGTACAATCCTCCTAACAAGACTTCCAGGTCTATTTTGTTACTCTTCTATATGAGCAAACGGAGACTCAAAGAAATACAATGACTGGCCCAGGAGATGTTTAGGGTGCAAACTCATTGTCGGCCCACAGCTCCACTTTAGAACCAACGCTGCTCCTATGAACACCATGTCTCCACTTCTCCTCTTAGCCCACTGTCCTCTAATGACCCCCTTTGAGCAGTGAGGGAGGGGCTCATGGAGTAGCAACAGTGGGAGGGGAGGGTCCTGGAGAAATGATCACTTAGGATGAGAGCACCGCATCTCTATGTGACGAGCACTGTTGAAGCACGGATGCAAATACAAAAGAACTACTAAATTGTGTGTGTGTGTGTGCACGCGTGTGTGAATACATACACAGATTTACACATATATAGAGTGGCCTCAAGAAACTCATAATCTTTTTGAGAAAATAGGAAACAATGAATAATACTGTCTTACTGATTGAGACAGTAAGAACCACATGTAGGATAACTATATGATTTGTCATCCACACCAGAATGCTCTTAAGAATGAAAGGAGAACACTGCTAATAACTGCACTAGGACAAAAGGTATAAATGGAACTGGCCAAGGTGAACCAGGACGTAAGGTCACCTAAGGTAGCTAGATGGTCATAAGCCCCGGCCAAACTCACACAGGCTCCGCTTTCAAGTGTCCTATACAAGTGCTGAATTCTGCACAGTGCCACCCTATCCCTTGTGACACCAGCACTAAATTCTGTTATTTGTATTATTATAGTAACAATCTTTATAATAATTGCAGCTTCTCTAATTGTTGATTAGAGATGCCAGATACTGTGCTAAGCCATTACAGATATCAGCTTGTTTGATTCTTACAATGATAAGAGATGGGCATTATTAGACCCATTTTACAGAAAGTAAAACAGGGTACAAAGAGTGTCGGTTAAGTGACATGCCCAATGCCCATGAAAGTGAGTACTCCAGCACTTTCTGAATATAAAGGGCCTCGTCTTAATTACAAGCTTAAGTTCTGACCTGTATTCCTCAAGGAGGCTATGAAGTCCAGTACACACGTCCATCTTTCACCAACCACAACTCAGCTCCTGCCATCTCAGGCAGTTTTGTTCTCTCCATTTTAATTTCTGTTTCCCTACTTAACATCTGTCCTTCTTTCCCTTCAATTATCTCGGAAAATACTTTCCCCTTTTCTCTAAATATCGCTTTCCCCGTTTCCATTCCTGTTACAAATCTCCGAAGATGCTCACTAATCTTGTTTGATAAGCCTAAGAGTTCCTTCATGAAGGCAAATGAAAACCTAAGTTGTAAAATAAAATTTAAAATAATAAACAGTTATATCATCCAATAATGACACTGAAAGTGCCCTGACGTCCCCCTTGCACAATTCCCAGAAATCTCTATTTACCTCTTCATCTGTCTTTAATTAAATCGACTTTTCCCTGAGTACCAGCAAAATACACACATTTCTCACTCAATTTCATCACCTTTGGGTTTCATCCCTTAATAAGCAGGGCAGCCACAGCACTGCCTATTTGCCATTGCATATGCATTGCATTTCAGTGCCAGTCTATGCTGAAAGCCTATGGTGGATGGGCCGGGGAACCTGACCAAGACTCATCATGGTGTGTCCACAGAGAAATTTGTACCAGGTCACAGATGGAGTTGTCTGGTACCACCCTGGGTACAGGAGAGACCAGGGCAGGCCACGAGGCTCAAGTCGGGAGTTGAGGACATTGCTACGTCATGCCAGAGGTGACAACACGGGAGCAAAAGTGAAGGGATACAGGTAATCTTGAGAAAAGACTGGCTCCAGCGGAGACTGTGTTGAGTCTGAAAAGAGGAGGCTGGAAAAAAAGGCCAGGACCAATTATGTTCATTAGTCAATAGGGACAACCATCCAAAAGTATCAGGCTCAGCTATGGCAGAGAAAGTTCAGGCTCGTTAGGAGGAGAAAACTTGAATGGTAATGATCCTACTCCAAAACTTTACAGTTTCAGCCAGGCTTTGAAAATGGTAATTAGGTTTGATATCATTAGATACTTAAGTTCACCAGGTTTGCCCCCCATTCCTGTCTCCATCAGCCCTTCCCTTATTAACAGAACACAGATTGATAAGAAAACCCTGTTGTTTTAAAGGTTACCGGAAAATTGCACCCAGAGTTAAAGCCAACTAAATGACTTCAGAAGAAAGGGTCTAAATTGGAATTTCTCTTCACAGCAATCCTGGGAGGATTTGGCCTACTGACGGTTTCTCCTCCCACTCTCTGGAAGTCCAACAAATCAGCCCACTTACCCCGCACTGAGCTTGGCTGAGGTGAGCTGTCTTGGGGCCAGCCCTGCAGCAGTGCCGGAACCAGGGAGCTCTCAGGCCTGCCCAGGCTCCTGGGGGCCACGCTGCCCACTCAGGACAGTACTCACTCATGGCAAAGGTTCAGAAGCTGGACAGCATGGTGAGGCCACCAAGACGAGCAACAGGGATGGGCACAGGCACTTGAGGTCAAGGCATGGGACAAGATACAGACCTGGGAGAACTTGGGTGTCAGAGAGCAGAGCAGAGCAGGGTTGGTTCATAGATCAGAGCACAGGGCTGCAAACTCAGGCACTTCAGGTCTGCTGGAGCAGGAAGCTGTGTAGCCAGGTCTGCTGCTGTGCAAGCCCATCTCAGGGCCTTGGAGGAAGGCCCTCCAAGGGAGAGCAGAGGAGCTATGCTGGGGGGCTGGGGCTGGGTTCACAGATGGGTGGGCCCAGACCTCAGCTGCAGACCGCTTTCAATTCACGAAAACATAAAGAAATAAGAAATGGAAATGCATGCCATGATATGTGGCTCAGGTGACCACACCTGTGGGAAACCAGTTTGTCTGAATCAAGAGCCACAGTTTAGGCTCCATGTCCAGAGGGAAGATGATGGCCAACAAGAGCTACTACTGCAATTAGAAAGCCATGCATCTAGGGATAATTGGCTTCTGTGTGAGGCTCCCATCAACCAGCAAATTGGCTGTGTCAGCATGAGCTTTCCACAGCCTTCCTTAATCAGGCAGGGTCTAGATCTCCCATCCTGGGCACAGTGAGGTTCGTGTCACTCAGCCCCCATCACAGCTACTCCCTCTGGTGGTCACTCTGACGCCAGGCCCTCCTGGTGCTTCCCAGAAAGACCAGACTGGGAACTCAGGGCACCGCTCCAGCCTCCAGCACGTGGATTTGGCCAGTTTCCTGTGACCTGGTGCCACACAGGTTGGCTTAAGCAGGCGTGAGTTCTGCAAGCATCAGGATCCCTTCTTGAAAGGATGCAGTGGTGCACATTAATGAAAATGGTGCGTGGGGCAAAATCAGAGCTGATCAAAATGAATTTTTTTTGTCTTCAGTTTCCTTCATCAATGTCTTATAGTTTTCAGAGTTTAGGTCTTTCAGCTCTTTGGTTAAATTTATTTTAAGGTATTTTATTCTTTTTGAAGTGATTGTAAATGGGTTGTTTTCTTGCTTCCTCTTTCTGTTAGTTCATTATTAGAGCATTTGATGAAATTCAACACCCATTCATGATAAAAGCTCTCAACAATGTTGGTATAGAGGGAACAGATCTCAATATAATAAAGGTAATTTATAACAAACCCACAGCTAACATCATACTCAATGGTGAAAAGCTGAAAGCTTTTCCTCTAAAATCAGGAACAAGACAAGGATGCCTACTCTTGCCATTTCTATTTAACATAGTATTAGAGGTCCTAGCCACAGCAATCAGACAAGAAAAAGAAATAAAGGGAATCCAAGTTGGAAGAAGTAAAATGGTCCCTATTTGCAGATGACATGATACTATATATAGAAAACCCTAAAGTCTCCACCAAAAGAAAATTAGAATAAATGAATTCAGTAAAGTTTCAGGATACAAGATTCATAGATAGAAATCTGTTGCTTTTCTATACACAAAATGATTTTTTTTTTTTTTTAATGAAACAAAACAGAAGAGCAGAGTATGCAGTGAAAATATAACTCAAGCATGTCTGGCCACCTATAAGATGGATTAGATACATTACTCTACACCTTAGAAAGAGCATGGGTAACCAAATAAAACACATTACCCTGAATAATAGGGAGAATAGGATTTCCAGTTAAAATACAGGAGGCCCAGTTAAGTTTTTAGTATAAGTACACCCCATGCAATTTCTGGGATATACTTACACTAAAAAAGTATTGTTTATCTGAACTTCAAATTTAACTGGGCATCCTCTGTTTTTATTTGCTAAGTCTGGCATCCTTACCAGAAAACCATCCATCCTATACCTAGACTCTAAATGCAGTTCTATGAAAGTCCAGCAAAGAACAGTTATAAATGAACAAAAGTTAGATGTTTGTATATGGAAAATAATTTTTTAAAAAATCATTACTTTCCAGAAGAGGAAGACTTAGAGGAGAAACTACTCAAATCCAGGCATGATTTATTATAGGAAACACCATGTTCTGGGATACCCAGAGGACATGGTTTCTTGTCCCAGGCTTGTGACCTGTGCAAGTCACTTAATTTTTATGTTAGTTAGTTTGAGGATGGACTAGGAAATGGCTATTTTCTTTCTAGTACTTAAATGTTATGATTCTATTCAATTAGAACTATACGAACAGGGTGAAACAAACGTATTTATGTTCCAAGTCCTAGAAAAACAAAACTAGAGGGCACCTCTTGCAGAAAGATATAGGTTCTTTCTTTCTTTGCAGGTCTCTTCTTTCTTTTTTAACATACCCATTACCTCACATAGTTACCTTTTTGGGGGGGTGGGCATTGAGAACAATTAAGTTTATTCTCTTAGCAAATTCCAAGTATATAATACAGTATTATTAACTAGAGTCATCATCCTGTATATTGAATCTCTAGAATTTCTTCATCCTACATGAACTCTTTGACCAACATCTCCCCATTTCCCCTTCCCCCCAGCCCCTGGTAACCACCATTCTACTTTCTGCTCCTATGAGTGACTATTTCAGATTCCACATATAAATGAGATCATGCAGTATTGCTCTCTCTGTGTCTGGCTTATTTCACTTAGCATAATGACCTCCAGGTTCATCCATGTTGTCACAAATGACAGGACTTCCATCTTTTCTATGGCTGAATAACATTCCATTGTATATATAAGCCACATTTTCTTTATCCATTCATCCATTGGCAGACACTTGATTTCCCAGCAGGCACAGAATTCACATGGCCCTGTTCTAAGAGATGGTGTCACGAATTGAAGCCAGAAATAGGGCCAGAAAAGATAAACCCAAGTAAGTTACCTGGGCCTCTACTGCTCTATGGAGGTCCATCCCAAACCTTCCAAGGCTGATAGAAGGAAAGAGAAGCCCTTCCATAAACAGCCCTATTAAGACTGTATCTGATTCCAAAGGTGTGTCTTAAAAGGTTTTGTTGTTGTGAAAATACTTTCTTAAAATAAAATCCACTGATCCCCATGAAGACAATTTGTTTCAGATAGGGTAAAGCTCAATTAATCATGAAAGATGCTGACAAAGCTTCATGAAGGTCACACCAAAGGCTGGCAGAAGTCAAGCACTGGGTTCTCAGCAACGATTAGGAAGAATATCAAGTTTGTGTGATCACAGCTATTTCTTCTCTACACATACAAGAGTGTCTCCCAAAGAAGACTAATTCAGCCTAAATTTTAAAACCATTTGGGAACTACAAAAGGAGAAAAGCCTACCCTTTCTTTCCTAATATGTAAGCAAGCAGAAAGGAAAGGTAAAGACTGAGTTAACTCCAAACTATATAAGCGTTTTGGGTTGGATCTGCCCGAAACAGTCTAATTTCATCTCAGCAAAGACACATTTTTACATTTACAGAAAAAAAAAGTTAAACATTCAAAAGTACACATGCTTATTTTGTTGGGAAAATTATACACATTTGTTTGATTAGCTTTGGTAAATAAAATAACCAAGTCATCACTCAAGACAGACGTGGCTGCAAAATTGATTCAACGAAATGTCAAAATAAATCACAGCTTAAAAATGCATGGTATGTAACTTCTAAAAATGAAAACCACATCTATCTCTGTCAGAGATGTGAAGGCTGTGCGTTAAAATTGTATCAAAAATGAATGCATTTTTGAAGGGAAAATATTGATTTAATCGACTCTTCCTGACTAGTGATTCAAATCATGATTTGAATCAATTTGATTTTAATCGAGCCCACCCTTTCCAAAAGTCATTTATACGTGCCTTTGGAGTGCATGATGTTATTTGCAGTGGTCTATTTGTCTCTCTAGTTATAGGATGTTCAGACTGATATGAAAAGGGCTGTGCTCCCCACACCGTGCCAACAGAGCAAGAGCACAGCCTTCTGCAAGCCCAGACCTGTTGAAGATAATTCCAGGAAGGCTGACCAAGCACCAGCTATAATTTACTAAGCGGTGAGCAGGCAGCCACGCAGGATCCAAGTGCAGGTGTAAAGGCCAAGCCTCAGTGATAGAAGTTCAAGTGCCACACTCCAGGCTCTTGTAGAATTCCAGGATGGAGGTCAGGAACAAGGCTGACCTTGGTCCCAGGGTACTGAAGTACTCAGTGGATCTCAGCCATAGGAAAGGCTGAGAGCCAGAAACCAGGACAAGGCAGGAGCTTGGGGGAAACCAGAGGATTAGAGTAGCCCCTGCAGGAGGCTGATCTGCTGCCAAGAACATAAGTTAGGGGTTCGGGTAAACAGAATCGTGCAGAAGCTGATCAGGTAAATTAACTGTAACCTCTGTCTCAGCTTCCTGAAGGGGATTACCAACTTCCTAAAGATGTACAATGTGTGGCACAGGTCAACTTGGTACATGGGAAGTACTTGATATGAGTTATTACCGATGAGGAGGAGGATGAAATGTTCCCTGCCAGTGTAACCAACTGTCCGGGGCCGGGTTCCCAAGATGTGGTTCATCCAGGGCTAAACCAGGCAAACTGGGATGGCTGGTCCTTCTCTCCCTGCGCTGTGCCCAAAATGATCACAGAGCCTGGGCTGGGTCGGAAGCTGCAGGGGGGCTTAAGTGCCTTTAGCTGTGGGCATCCGAGGCCATCACAGTCAGGGAGCCAGGAACCACACCTTCCTGGGGGAAAAGCTGAGTTTTCTTGTTTGAGGATCATGGTCTGGCATTTCCCGTCACAGTGCCTGGTGAAGTGAACGTAGTGAATCGATGATCGTTAACGAGCTGCCCAGTCTAATCATTTCCTCCCGCCGGTTCCAGTTAAAGAAAACAGAACAAGGGGGTGGGAGGGGATGGTAGGAAGCGGGGTCTGGCTGTGCCTGGGCTCACTGAGTTTCAGCTGGTCTCCCCACCCTTCACCAGGTGCCCACCCAGAGCCTCACTCACTGCAGGAGCCTGGCAGGTGGTGGGCACTCAGCCACGTGCAAAGCATCTGAATAAGCGGAGTGATGGGGCCAGGGTTCCCATCTGCTGCCTCCTTGGCTGTGTCTCTGCAGAAAGGCCTAGACTCTCAGCTGGGAATTACTATCAGGGAGCCCTGGTTCCGTGGGCAGGCCCTGGTCTCCCGGGTCAGGAGCCGAGGCCCAAGGCCTTCCCCATAACCCGTCACCAGACCCTACGTGTAACCCGACAAGAGGGCAGTTACACAACTTCGAGTCCCTACTTCCTCTCCTGCTGCTGGCGAATCTTAGAACAGTGGAAGCAAGGAGGGCCCAGGGGATGCTTGGTGAGAGGCTGTTGGTGGGGGAAGCTACAAGGGACACCTCAGCTCCCTGAGGTGGTAGGGATGGACTTAGGAACACGATTTCTAGAGATGGCTGATATACAGCAAGTGGGGGAGAAATTCAGCCTCGGCTAGCACACGCCGCACAGGCACTGGGAACAGCCACCGTACAAGGCACTGTCTCAGATTTTGTCATTTAATCCTCAGCACAAGACTCTAAAGTAAGCATTACTATGCCCCATTTTTTTTGGATGAGGCAACAACCTCAGGGAGGTAGACTCTGAGGCTAAGAGAAGTGAACTGTTGATGCAGCGAAGCTTAGGAGTTTGGTGTGTTGGCTAAAGCAGAAGCGGTTGATTCTGGAACTGTAAAGATGTGGGCTGGGACGGGGATCAGTAACATGCACCGAACCGATGGTGCCTGATGCAAGGAGCCAAGAACCTGGTGCCCGAGGAAGAGTCTTCTTTGGACCAGCCGTCCGGTGTGGCGTTTGAAGCCCCGTGGTTGATGTACCCAGCTCCTCCACGTTTATTAAGGGCTTTGACACCCTGACCTGATGCTCAGCCTGCCTGGGTCCTGGGGACGGGAGTGGCATGGGGCGTCCTCCTTGGAGACACTGCGGCGGTGGGCCAGTGAAGGAGAAGCAGCACGGGTTCGTACACCCCACACAGTAGGGTTGGAATAATGGCTCTGCTCCATGGTAACTAGGCAGCCTTAAGCAAGTCACTTAACCTCCCTGAACCTCAGTCTCTTCATCTATAACCTGGCTCACCCATAGCTGGTGTGACTATTAAAAATAGCATGTGTGACACGCTTAGCATTGCATGGGGCACAGTGTAGCCCTCCATACATGGGGAACGTTATTTTGAGCAACATTTGCTAACCCGTCAGGGTGCCAGGCCCGCAAGCCAAACAGAAGCGATAGGACTCCCCCATTAACGGCGTTTAACCACGCCAGGCTGACCTGTCTGACTAGGAGCCCGATTCAAACAAAGCCTTCGCTCCTCGCTCCTGGTCTTCCAGGCATCCAGAAAGGCAAGCCAGGATCAGGACAGCGAGAAGGGCGTCCAGAGAGAGGGAGGAGCCAGTGCTCAAGCATAACCTTCGGAGCCTCAAAAAGGTGCTCCCAAGCACAGCCGCAGAGCTCAACTCCGAGCCCAGGGACAACAAGGGAGCCTTAATCACAGGAAGGCGGTGGGGAGATGGGGTGGGGGGCGGGCTGGGCGAGGCAGGGGAGTTGGCCTCTGCAGCCCCTGGCCCGGGAACTGGTGTCCTCGCTGGGAAAACCCAAGTCCCAGCCTGACTTCCGCCACCTCCGTCACACTTTCTCCGCCTCCCTGTCATCACTCCCCTGCCACCCTCTAATGGGCTCATTAGAAGCCACTCCATTTCCTTTCTGTGCATTGCTGTGACCCCTCAGCTCTCCTGTGCCTTTTTGATGCTTCTCTAATTGAAATGCTCAGTTCCTGCCCGTGTGTGACACTTGCTCTGTCACCTCCCACTCTGGCCATCAGGCCTTCACTACGTCCCAAGAACTCTGGATTGGGGCCACACTATTCCAGGCTAAACCGTGATTTTCAGGCACACAGAGTTGCCATCTCTTAACCCTTTCACCTGCCACTACCCTCCAAGTCACTGCCTTTTAGCCCCGCAAGTCAGCTCAGGCCACAGCCACGGGCCCACCCTGCTGAACCAGATGCCTCCAACCATGTGCTCACAGCCATGCTCTTAATCACCAAGCTATAGGTGAAGGCTCCCCAGGCCCCTGACCTTTACTTCCACCTCCCTCCAGGCCTTTCTACTGTTGCAGAATGTGACCTTGAGAAAGTAACTTCATGCCTCTGGAGCTGTGTTTACAACTATAAGGACAGAGGTCTATGAATTATGTTAGAAGGTGAGATAAAAAGACCCTATGAATGTAGTAATACTTTCAAATGAACTTGTATCTTATTCATTACAACACCATTATTTGAAAAATAGTAGTACATAGATGAGCGAGATCTTTTATTACTCGTACACTATGGCTTCTTGGACCCAGGGTAATGATTCCACAGTCCCCCAGGGGTCCACAGCCTGTAGGTTGGCAAACAGAGGACTAGATAATCTCCAAGGGCCTTTCAAGGTCATTAATTCAACAAATATTTACTGAGTGCCTGCCAGTAAGTTTGCATTCTAGTTAGGGAAACAGAAAAAAAATCCAAGAGAACAAATGAAAGAATGACTAATTGTGGTAACTGGTAGGAAACATAGGACTGACATAAAAAATGAGGTAGTCTGAGGAGAGTGGCCTCCTTTAGAGAGAATGGTTAAGGAAGGCTTCTCCAGGGTAGTAACATTTGATCATATGACCTGGACGATGGCAAGACACCAGCCATGGGAAGGGGTGGGTTGGGGAGAAGGGGGGCAGAAGGCATTCCAGGAAGAAGAAACAGCCTTTCCAAAGGCTCTGAGGCAGGTGCCAATGTGGTCTGTTTAGGATCTTTATGGCTGCGGGCGGGGACATTGAAGGGGCAAATTACTGAAGAGACATTGAAGAGACAAACAATCCCATTTGGATGTACTGACTTCAAGGGTTATGCATGGCAACCAAACGGCACCGTCAAGGCAGCTGAATAGAGAGGAGGTGAACACTCAGATCTCTGAGCTAGACACATGCCTTCAGGAGTCATCAGTGCAGAGAAGGCACCTCAAACTCTGTGAACAGTGATGGAGTTTAGAGAAAGTAGAGAAGAGGGGCTCTAGACCAAGTCCTGAGAAATACCACCCCTGAGCTGGGGGAGAGGAGCAGAAGAAAGAGATGAGGAGGGACAGTCATGGAAAGAGAGGAAAACCAGGACCTGGTGAAGGTGTGAAATCCCAAAGAGAAAGGAATTCCAGAAGGAGGGAGCGCCCACCTGGGTGGAATGCTACTGAGACATGGAGATCGTAAGATGAGGATGGAAACATATCCACTGGCTTTGACATTGTGGATGCTGTTGGTGACCTTGATCAGAGGGGCCTAAGTGGAGTGGTTGTGGCAGTAGCCATTGGAGGAGACGGAAACAGAACAGGAGGTGAGGAACTGGGGACACCGTGTGTAGGCAACCTCTTCCAGAGGTCTGGCCCTCAAGAGGAACAGAACAAAGGTGTGGAAGATGAAAGAATATGGTGGAATATTGCTCAGCAAGCATGCACTCCCTCTCCCTCCATCCACAGGAGACGAGTGTGTTTCCCACCCCACTGATGCTGGGCTTGGACCTCTGACATGATCTGGCATATGAGATGGGCAGCTATGCCCTGAACAAGGGCTTGAAATGCACTTGCCTGATTGGGCCTGCTCTCTGTGGCTCCTGCCTTTTTCCATGAGAAGAACATACCTTGGGTAGCCTCTAGATGAAGGAGGATGAGTGACATGTGGAACAGATTAGGACACAACCCACAACTTGGAACCCAGCTTAGATCTGTGGACTCCTAGCCAACCTGAAGGCCTATGAGCAAAAAACAAATGCTTGTTGTATGAATGCCCCTGAGATGCAGTGGTTATTTGTTATGCAGCATTTTTATGGATATGGCTGACTGATACAAGGGAGAACTTGTAGTCAGATATCTTTAAGATAGGTGATACTAGAGTATGTTTGTATACTAATAGGAAAATGATCTACTGACATGAAAAACGATTTTGATGCCTGGGAAATGTGAGATAGCTTTGGAAGGGCAACGTCTATGAGAAGAGCAAGAAGGAATGAGATCCCGAGGACAAGTGGAGGGGCTGGTCTTAGGTAAGAGGAGGGTGGCGTATCCATTGTAATAAGAGAGGAAAAGGTGGGTACAGATGCCAGAAAGTTTAAAAATCTGGTCGAGGAAAGATGAGGAGCTCAGGTTGGATGGACTCGAACTTCTCAAGGACTAATGATGCAAGGTCATTTGTAGGAAGTGTCCTTGGTTGTGGTGAGGGGATGCTTTGCTGCCTGCTATTTGCCTTTCCTTAAATGTGTAATCTTCTCCACTGATTTAAATTCTAATAAGCCCCACTCTCTCCTTGAAAGCTTTTGCTAACGACTCTAGCTTACCATGACCCCTCACTTCTCCTACCGTATCTGCAGTCTCAACCCCAGTCCAATACTGATTAGCCTTCTCATTGTTTGCTTCAAGACTAATGCCTCCTCTTCCCTCTGCTGGACTTCACCTTGATAAGACACGCGGGCCATGCAGCCTGCTTCTTTTGAGTCTCCCAAAATACCAATGACATAATGATGGTCATGCTGAGGAGGCTTAATAATTACTTGTTAACTGGCTTAAGAAGAAAAAGTATTTGTCTGTCACTGTTTCATCTTCTAGAATAGCTGACTTGGACCAAAACAAACCAGGCAAGACCAGCTGTTAAGAGTTAGCCACCAGAACTATTGTTTTTTGGAGACAGACACATTTTCTCGTTTGGGGTTATTTTTTTTCTCACTTCTTATGCCGACTTCCCTGAAGCCTGATCCGTTTTTTGTTTTTTGTTTTTTTTCTTTACTGCTTCAAAAATGCCTTCATCAATCCTGCCTCGGACGTACTGACATCTTCCCTGGGAAAGCAGAAGGGTTATTTTCCAGATGTTCTTTAATGCCATTGCTTAGAGGGCTTTCTGTTTTATTTTTAATGAAACAAAAGGCAGCAGGTCTGACAGGTGACGCTCGGGAGCGTGTATTTCATGCAAGGGGTCCCAGAAATAATAAGCAGCAGGCCTGCTCCCTCCATCCCAACTACGCAGACCTTATTTATACCTGAAAGAGATTAGAGGGAGTTCGCTCTCAAGGGCCTTCCCAGCCTGAGCCAGGGTAGCAGAGTATACTTGAAGTCTCGGTTCAAGGTACCTGACAGTTTCTGAAGGTCCTGCACTGCCATCTTCAACACCCACCAGTTATGCGTGGGGATAACAGGACTGGTCCAAAGAACACTTGCTTGGCAACAGGGCTGCCACGGGCAAACTCGTGAAGCAGGTGCGGGCGCTCACCTTCCATCCCCTTGAGGGCTCCAATCCACCCTCCCAAGTCCCCATCATTTTCAGACACCAGAGTCATCAAGCCAGCCCACCCCTCCTTCTCTGTTGGGGCAAAGTGTCCCTCAAGAAGCCCTCCGGTCCACAGCTGGGCTGGGTGAGGGTCCCCTCTTCTGAGCTTCCGGAGTACCCTACTCTTACCTTCTAGCCAAGCAACGACAGTGACATTAGGAATCTCTCCTACGAGGCTCTGAGCTCTCTGGGTCTGGGGCTGTGTCTTATCTACCTGTCTTTCCTTCTCTAGCAGTGCGCCAGACACAAGTGGGCACTGAATAAATGTTATATTTTATTATATTCAAACAACAGAGGTAGCAGAGAATTCAACTTGCCTGGGATAAGCCTCAGCTCTGCCTGAACCGTGAAGCCCGAGGCAGTCACTTCATCTTTAAGGCACTTTCTCCTCTTCTGTGAAGGTAGATATTTTAATATATACCTCACAGGTTCCGTGATGACAGAGTTAAATAATGCATGTTTATAAACTGGCAAGTGTTTTATAAGGTAAGTCATTTACAAGGTAAGTGTTTTACAAGGTAAGTCATTACAAGGTACTAATTCATACTAAAGTTGTAAAGCCTGGATTCCCTCACCCCAAAATATTTTCACTTTTAAGCAGACCCTCTGACATCCCTTCCCTTTTGCATGGAGGGCAATATTTCCCTCCTTTATCAGCGGGGGTATTTCAGGCATGGATGAAAGGAGTTGTATTTTTTTTTTTTTTTTATCTGAGGAAGGAGCTCAGGGCTCTTAAATAGAGAATACAGACCAGAGGTCAGCAAGCTATAGCCCACTGCCCAAATCTGACCCACCACCTATTATTGTATGACAGGTGAGCTAAGAACAGTTTTTACATTTTTAAATAGTTGGAAAAACAAGTCAGAAGAAGAGCATTTTGTGACACACGAAAGTTATATGAAATTCAAATTACAGTGTCCATAAATAAAGATTTATTGAAACACAGCCGTGCTCTCTTGTTTACATATTGTCTGTGGCTGTCTTCATGCTACACCAGCAGAGCTGAGTAGCTGCAACAGAGACCATATGGCCTGTAAAGCCAAATTATTTACTAAGTGGTTCTTCAGCGGAAAAGTTTGCCAACTCCTGATATAGACCATCTTTCTACTTGCCCCAAGGCTACTCCCAGAAAAAGATCTAGAATGAGTCAGGATTTGATTCTGGGAATCGTACTTTAATAGAGGTATAGACAAAGTGGATCACATTCAGTTAGGCAACCAGGAGTGTTCTGGGACCCAGACACATGTCACAGGAAGAATGGTTAGAGAGATAATTAAGTGGGTACCTTCAATTATCCAAAGAGCTGTTAGGAAGAAGGAAGATAAGGATCCTTCTCCGTGGCTGCAAGGAGTAAACTTAGGACTGAAGACCCATTTCAGCTCAACATAAAGAAGCATGCTGGCTGTCTGTGCCAACTCAAGTGATGAGGTCCCCACCACTACATGTACTCAGAGTAGTGAGTACACAATATTGTGAGCATAACATGTAGTGATCAGTGACCAGCATCTGTTCATCTTTTCGAAGACTGTTTGTACAACAGGAGAGGCCACGCCACTTCTAGAAGCAGTGCCTGGGGAGTCTGGGGCTGCACATCCTGAGCAGAGACCACAGACATGGTATGTTGATTCCCACAAACCGGGCTTCATCTCTCCTCTTTAGGAAAAAGATAACGTGAATCTATCACACCACGCTGCTGCAAAGAATAATGAATAGCACTGTTAACAAATGACAAGTGCTACGTTTCTTATTATTATCTATCATGCATACATCACTTTATTTCTGTAGTATCCAGCAGGTGTTGAATGCAAATGGACTGAAATACACTGTTACAGACTTGCAGCCTCCTATAAAGAAAAACATCCAAGAGCAGAGCAGTAAGGCTGCCAGGTTATTCCAAGACCTAGACTGAACTACGCTGAGCTGGACCTTGGGGCTTGAGAAGCCCTTTCCAAGCATGTTGATTGGCTGGAAACCCATTGCATCCAGGTCATCCACATTAGTTTATGGTGCAATAAATGTACCCCACCTGCCGGCTTTGACTTGGCCCATTTGGAGGCCAAAGCTATTTGTGTGAGAGCCACAGAAATTGGCCATGGGCAACATGTGGCCAGATCCCCTCGATCATTCTTTTTGCTCTGGCAATAGTATGTCCTTGGGTCTCCCTTGATCCATTTTTCTTGCACATCCCAGACTTTACCACTCTCCAGGTGTCTCTCAGCTTCTTCTCTGCTCTCTCCATTTTGCATATGGAGAATGGAAGTTTATGATTAAGGAATTTTCCCAAAGAACATGAGGCTGGTCTTGAGACTGGAAGACACAGGCAGCATCTGGTCCTCCACAGAGACTCACTGTAGGCCGTGTGCTGGGCGAGGGGCGAGGAATGGAGTAAAGGAAACCGGGCTCTGGCCCCATCGTTGCCCCAGTGATATGGGGCCCCATGCGGGTCACTTCTCCTCTATGGCCTTAATAGCTCATCGGACCAATGAGCATATTAGACCAGAAGCCAGGTCAGAGCCACGGGGGAGGAGTATCAAGATCAAAATGAGAAATAGGCCCGGCACTGATACAAAAGAACCACTAGGTAAACATCAAGTCTTGAGTGAAATCAATGAGCATATTCTGGCTGAGTCACTGAGAATGCAAATAACGTGCTGAGTTAAAGAGACATGGACAGCAGAATAGTCATGGAAACATCAGTGGGAGTGGAAAAAGAAAGAAAGGTGGCAAAACCCAGAGAAGACAACCAGAGATGACTTAATCTTGGTAGAGATTTGTCACTGCAATAGCTTAATGTCATCAACACAAAACGAGGTAGGGTAACCACTAGGATCCCATCCAGCATTCAGTGTCTATGAATTTCACCCTTGTTCCAGATGTGCTGACAAATGTGCATGAACCCCGACAAGAGAACAATTGCAAGCTGAGTATCTGACATAGCACGGGCCCTGCATTAAGCTAACCGGACACAGGGGAAATCATCCTAAAAAAAAGTGCATAAGCCAAAGTCTCCTCTTCCATTTATACAAAAAATGGTCTCTGCCTCAACTTCCTACTTTTTACTTTCCACTAAGATGTTTTTTGGTCCTGAGAAAGTCAACCTGCCTACTCAGCAGGACAAGTAATGATTACACCAGGTCACTGAAAAATTTTACAGCTCTTGACCCTCCACAGAGGGAATGCAGGCTAGCTAAAAAGAGATGAAAATTTATTTCCATGACCAGCTATTTAATATCCTAATCTTTTCCAAGCTATCTCCATAGTAGTTATTGAATATTTTCAACACAACAACTCCTTTCTCTAGAAAAAGTTCCCGAAGTAGCTGACACTTATGACTTAGAAAAAGACCCTCTACCTTTCTTTGCCTACTTAAATGTGAGGAATGGTACCTGTATTCCTTTTCTATGGCTGCTGTAACAAATTGCCATAAACTAGTGGCTTAAAACAATGTAAATTGGGCTTCCCTGGTGGCGCAGTGGTTGAGAATCTGCCTGCCAATGCAGGGGACACGGGTTCGAGCCCTGGTCTGGGAAGATCCCACATGCCGCGGAGCAACTAGGCCCATGAGCCACAATTACTGAGCCTGCGCGTCCGGAGCCTGTGCTCCGCAACAAGAGAGGCCGCGATAGTGAGAGGCACGCGCACCGCGATGAAGAGTGGCCCCCACTTGCCGCAACTAGAGAAAGCCCTCGTACAGAAACGAAAACCCAACACAGCCATAAATAAATAAATAAAATAAAATAAAATAAATTAAAAAAAAAAAAAAAAAAAAACAATGTAAATTTATTCTCCTTCAGTTCTCTAGGTTAGAAATCCAACACGAGTCTCAGTGAGCTAAAATCAAGGTGTCTGCAAGGGTATGGTCCTTCCGGAGGCTCTAGGGGAGAATGGGTTCCCTTCCCTTTTCCAGCTTCTAGAGACCACCTGTATTTCTCGGCTCTGTCCTCTATCTTCATGGCCAGCAACAGAGGGTGGGGTCCTTCTCACATCCATCCCTCTGACCTCTTTTGCCTCCTTCTTCCCTTTTAAGGACACTCATATTTACATTAGACTCACCTGGGTAATCCAGGCTACTCTCCTTATTTTAAAGTCAACTGATTAGCAATGTAACTCCTCTTTGCCATGTAAGCTAACATACAGTTTCTAGGAACTAGGACATCTTGGGGGAGTAGGGGGCATTATTTTACCTGCCACAGTGGGAAACGGTTTCCTCTACTAGCTAAGGCATATGACCCTGGCCAAACCTCTTGTCACTTTGGTTTTCTCCTCTAAAATCAAGGACTTTAGTCTCAGATCTTTAAGATATGTAACTTTATGGGGATAAAATAAGGTCATTAAAAGATTAGCTTCTGTCGTGTGCATTAGTTTTCAAAGCACTTGCCTATGCTTTGTCTCATGTAATCCTCGCATCAATTGGGAAATACATAGGGAATGTACTGCCATCATCCCCCCTTTGTAGAAGTATAATCTCAGAGTAAGAAGTTAAATGATTTGCCTAAGATCACACAACTAACAAATGACAACACTTGTGGTTTCAAATTAGAGTTTTCTAATAACACATGCCCTGCGTGAAAACCTGTTCTGAATACCATGGAAATGTACACACAGGGAAGAAGGTAACCACCACTACCACCATCACCACCACCACCACCAGCACCACCATTCGGCCAAAGCACAACTTGACCTGAGTGGAGAGGCGTGGCAATAGTAGACACTGGCCTCTGAATATAACTCAGGACCCTGGGTCTCTCACTTTGCATTTCTGTCCTCTGTCTGTTTCCCATTGAAAGCATCCTCCTAAAACCATATTCTTCCTTTCTTGCTGTGCGACTACACACCATCAGGTTAGTCCTGGTTCTAAATCAAGGAGAAGTAGTCAGGTTCCTCCAGCTGGGGAAGGACTGGGAGGGGCGTCTCATGTACTCTGTGCAGTGCCAGGTGGTGTGAGAGGTGACTCCCGCTTGTGTGAGACACAGTAACCAACCATGATTACGGAAGCTTCTCCCAGTCCTCCTGAGTCAAATGCAGCAGAAGGGAAAACATGAACATGAAGACATTTTCTAAGAAACAAGGAAGGAGAAGAGAGCTAAAGAAGATTATCTGAAAATCTTTGAGGTGCAGTGGACATTAGTTGTCTTTTGGCCTCGTGCATCCACTGTCACCTCTCAATGTCTTTGGGGGACAATTCCTCCCCCCACTCTTAGACCATGCGCTTGCTCCACCCTCCATCCTACACTCCAAGGGCAGAGAACTAACTCCTCCCACAGGTATTTATTGAGCACCTAATATGTGTTCTAGGCATCAGAGATACAAGAGTAGACAAGCCAGATGAGGCCTCTTTGGTCACAGAGCTAAAAAATAAACAAATGAACAACAACAACAACAAAAAATCCAACAAAATCTTTTTGGGAGTGTTTTGCGCTATGAGAAAATAAAATAGGGGTTTGTTACAGAGAGATTATTATTATCTGGACTTCTCGGTTATGTTAGCTTAATTCTTGTTTCCTGTTGCCCACACGCAAGCATCCTAACATAGGACATTCACACCCTAATACGAAGCCTCCTTCATACTGTCCATAGAGTCACACTGTACTGACCACGCTAAGACCTTTGTGATCATGGGAAATGGGAAGATGGGAAAGAATCCAGAGTTGGCAGGTTCCAGCCCAGAACCTCAAGGTTCTCGCTCTAGCTCAGCACCTTCCACCAGGACTGGAGTGTTTGCTCACCAATAAAACGGGGGAATTTCACGAGTGAATCTCAGTGATCCATTCCATGCCCTCTGTTTCATGTCCTAGGCTCTACATGGTCAGAATTGTTCAGACTTACCTTAGAGCTGGGAACTGAGTAATCTCAAGCTGGTATCAGTCACCTTCATACATCTCTATTGAAAAGCTGCAAAACAAGCATCTAACACTTGATCCAGATCCATACCAAAGCGTCAGGGGAGATGCAAACCGCACACTCAGCAAATGCACTGCATTCTGCAAACAAACATTTCACTGCCTCATAAAAGTCAGTGATTCGAGATGATGCTGATTTTACCTGAAAAACTCACAGTGGACTCTGAGGAGCTCTGCCTTTATCCTTCACAGCTTATTAAAGGGGGAAAGGTTTGGGTAAATTATAGTTAGAGTAGAAGCATTTGTACCCTGTTCTGTAGGTGAGGGATAAGGGGGTGTGCATCATTTTGTGATATAAATATATCAGTGAATATGTCAGAATCCTGCTAGTATAATAATCCCTTTAAAAAATGGATGCATTTACATGGTTGAAAAAAAAAAAGGCACACGGTGAAAAGTTTCCCTTCCACCCCTGTCCATCCCGAGTTCACATCAGCACCCCTAAAGGCAAACCATAGTTAGTTATGTTTCCTTCCAGAATTTCCCATGCCTATAGAAGCAAATGTGAAATATACATTCTATTTCTGCCTCACCCCCACTCCACCACCTTTTATACAAACGTGAGTATTGTATACACTCTGTTCAGAATTTTTTTTTCATTTGGCACTCTGATAGGTGAAATACGGTATTTATATGTAGTTTTAATTTGACTTTTTCCAAAGTAAGGTTGAGCATATCTTTTAACACATTTAGGGCCATTCATATTTCTTTTTCTATGACTTCTCTGGTTATATCTTTGTCTATTTTTTCTATAGGACTGAAATTCTTATTGACTCTTTGGAGCCCTTTATCTATTAAAGTGATTAGTCCTTTGCCATTTGTCTTTTCGGTTTACTTTATACAGATTATTTTTTACTATTCAGGTGATTTTGTTGGTTTTTTTTTTTCCTTTCAATTTTTATCTAGTCAAATATATCAGATTTTTCTTTTACAGCTTCTGGATTTAAATCTTGGTTAGAACTGCCTTCTCTGTGTTTTCTTTTGGTACCTTTATAGTTTTATTTTTACATTTAAATCTTATTTTTGTTTTGAATTTTATCCTGGCATATATATGGTATGAGGTATAAATGCAAATTTATTTTTCTCCCCTAGGGATTTTTTAAACTTTTAAGCTTTTCCTCCCATGACTTGAGATGTCACCTCTAACAAATACTAAATGATCACATGTATTTGGGTCTATTTCTAAACTATCCATTCTGCTTCTTTTAACTATTTGTGCATGTGCCTCCAACACTCTTTCAATAAATGAGGCATTATAGTAAGTTCTAATAACTGGGAGGGCCAGTCTTCCCACATTGTTTTTCTTTTTCAGAATTTTCCTGACTATTCTTATTTATTTTTTTATATGAACTTTAAAATAAGCTTACCTAATTAAAAAAAAATCTACCAGTACTTTTATTTAGATTGTATTAAATTTATAAAGAGAATAACATCTATTGTCTTTCCACTGAACATGATATATCTCTCCCTTTGTTCAAGGCTCCTTTTGTATCCTTCAGTAGTGTTTTTAAATCCTCTTATATACCCTATATATCTTTTTGCTAAGTTTATTATTGTTTTACATTTTTTGTTGTTATTGTAACCGAGGGCTTTTCCAATGTACATTCTGTTTGATGTTTGTACATACAAAAGGTATTGATTTCTGTTTACTAATTTTTGTACATTGTTACTTCATGGGATTCTTTTATTGTCTGAAATAGTTTCATGGTGATTTCTCATATGTTCTCCAGTCATGCAGCCACAATATCTCACACAGTGACTATTGCCTTCTCCCCACTTCTCTCTTCTAATTGTTTTCTCTTGTCTAGTTGCATTGGAAAGTATCACCAGCACAATGATGAATAATAGTACTAATAGTATAGATCCTTATTCTTTACTTTAGTGAGAATTCCTTTAGTGTTTCCCCATTAAGAATGATGCTGGCTTTTAGTCCAAGATAGATGTATTTTTAGCTGTTAAGAAAAGTACCTAGCTGACAGGAATAAAGATGCAGACGTAGAGAATGAACTTGAGGCCACGGGGAGGGGGAAGGGTAAGCTGGGACAAAGTGAGAGAGTGGCATGAAGATATATACACTACCAAATGTAAAATAGATAGCAAGTGGGAAGCAGCTGCATAGCAAAGGGAGATCAGCTCAGTGCTTTGTGACCACCTAAAGGGATGGGATAGGGAGGCTGGGAGGGAGACGCAAAAGGGAAGAGATATGAGGATATATGTATATGTATAGCTGATTCACTTTGTTATAAAGCAGAAACTAACACATCATTGTAAAACAGTTATACTCCAATAAAGATGTAAAAAAAAAAAAAAGAAAGTACCTAGCTGTTCCTGCTTTTGTATGTATTTTTTTAAATAAAACATGATGATTGAACTTTCTCAAAGGCCTTTTTGACATCTATGAAGATAACCATATCACTCTTCTGCTAATGTTCACTACTGTAAAACTGTATCTGCATTCCAGGATTAAAACCCTCTTGATTATGATTTATTAGTTTTCAAATGTATTACCGAAATTGTTTTGCCATTTTTTCCTAGGATTTTTGAATTGATATAATAAGTGGGATTAGTCTTTGGTTTTCTATTTGTGCCTTCTTTGTCAGATTTTGGTAACTATTTCTCTTGTTTGTCTATGCTCTGGAATGTATTGGAATTGCCTGTTCCTTGGAAGTTTAATAAAATTTTCTCTGTAAAACCATCTGGACTGTTGTTTTTTATTTTGGGGTGGTGTATACCTGTTTGAAAAGGATTTTTTGTTTGTTTTTTTGTGTTCTGCCTTGGAAATTTTGGATTCTTTTTTGAGGTCAGCTTAGTAAATTTTATTTTCTTGGAAAATAATCTAGTTCATTCAGACTTTCAAATATATCTGCATAAATCTGAGCAAAGTAGTCCCCTGTGATTCCTTTAACTTCCTGTTTTTGTCATTATTTCCCACATATCATTTCTTATTTTATGTATCTGCACTTGCTCCCACATTCTCTTGATTAGGTTAACTAGTAGTTTATCTATTTCATTGTTGTTTTTCCCCAAAACCAGCTTTGAAATTTATTTCAACTGTTTCGCTTCCTAACTCATTAATTTTTACTTTTATCTACTTTTTCCTTCTGCTTTCCTTCTGCTATAATCTTTTTATTCTGTTATAACTCCTTGACTTAGATGACTAATTCATGTGTTTTCATTCTTTTGTGTAAATATTTAAGGTCATCATTTTCCCTCTGAGTACTGCTTTAGCTTTATCACATCTGTCCTGATTTTTAGTGTTTTTATCAATTGCTGTTTTCCAGAAAATCTGAATTTTCAGTTTCTAGTTTCCTCTTTGAGCTATGCATTGAAGGGGTCTTTTTGTTTTGATTTGATTTTACTTTTAGTGGAATGGTCTTTTGATTTTCTGATTTAGTATTACTTTCTAGCTTAATTGTACTGTAATTAGAGAATACTGCTTGTATCTTTTTTTCTAATTTGGGGGATTTACTGAGGTTATCTTTAGCCCCTAATAGATGGTCAATATTTGTGAATGTCTCGTTGGCCCTTGAAAGATGCATTCTCTTCATTTATTTAGTCTATAGGGTTTGCTATTTATCAATCAGATCTGCTTTATTACTTATGTTAATTAGGTCTTCAATATTGATTTTTATTCTTGTCCAGTTATCTGGAGACCGAAACATGTAAATTAAAGTAATCTGTTACTAGTGTGCTTTGCTCTATTTCTCCTTGAATCTCCTGAAATTTTTGTTTTCTCAATATTGCTGTTTTTTTCATTGTGAAATGCACACTTTAGCATAATGAAGTTCCTTTATCTCATTTAATGCATTTTAACCTGAATTCTACTTTTTCTGATGCAAGCCTGTGATTATTACTTTATTTCTATATTTACTTTTTTATTAACCTTTTAAAGCATTTTCCTGGTGTTCCTTTACTCATTCTTCCTGTAGTTTCAACCTTGCCATTTCACTCTCCTTAGGGGTGTCTCTCTAAACAACATAGAATTGGGTTGTGATTTATAATGCTATCTGAACATCTTTTTAAAAGGTGAGTTAAACTCATTTATATTTAGCAGTATGACAAATGGGCTTGCTCCTCGTTCTCATTTTATATCATGTTTCCTGGATTCTTGGCATTATTTTAGTCTTTCTGTGATTGTTTATTCTGTGGGAT
This sequence comes from Balaenoptera ricei, assembly GCF_028023285.1. Lineage (NCBI taxonomy): Eukaryota > Metazoa > Chordata > Mammalia > Artiodactyla > Balaenopteridae > Balaenoptera > Balaenoptera ricei. The sequence continues at coordinate 78,021,635 of NC_082651.1, read as the reverse complement.
TCTTCTGGGAAGGTTCATGTTTTTATTCTAGTGGTTACATTTCATAACTAAAACATTATATACTAATCTTAATCTATGTCTTTAGACGTGATTTATGAGTCTTATACTACAAGCAAAGATAAAATTGGTATATCTCCTCCTCTTCCTCTTCACTTCCCTTTCCACAGAGGCATAGCAAAGGCATGGTCAGGGTAGGGAGAGAAAGAGACATACATCCCTGGACACCAGTTATAAAAATGCATAGAAATTTAACACAGTGGCAGCTGCACGCAGGGAGGGAGATGACAAACACATTACAGAGCCCCTGGGCACCATTTATGCTGGCTAGGCTGCATCCCTCTTCCATCACCTGATTTTAATCAATAATATTATCTTTCATAATGTTTACCATTTATTGTTAAATATAATTATGCTTATATTACTTCATTTGTCAGCTCTAAATTACATCTTTTGACTCCCTGCTATTATCGAATGAGGCATTCCGACAACTTACTTTTTCCCCCCTCCTCTTCCAATATTTGTTGGTTGTGTTATTTCTACATCATCAGGGCGCAGAACATTTACATTCTCCTCTGTTGCTCTAATCCTTATATTTGTTTTAGCTTTAGTGTAGATTGACAGTTGGAACTACTCGGCGTTCATCCTCACTCTTCCCTTTGTTGACTGAAGTTCATCCTCTACTAGTTTGCTCAGGAAGTGCTCATGGGAACAATATTCCCTGAGTTATCGCATGATCAAAACTGCCTTTATACTTAAAAGATGACTAGGATGGATGGGAATTCGGGGTCACATTTTTTTCCCTTGCTTATCTTGTAGATGTTTCACTGACTTCCAGGCGTTTAATGTTTCTGCAGAGGAAACTGGGGCCAACCTGATATTTTTCTCCTCATAAGTAACTTGATTTCTTTGCCCAGATTCCCAATGAATTCCTTTTCCTGTCTTTCTTTCCTTTTTTCTTGTCTTTCTTTCCTGTCTGTCTGCCTTTCTTTTCTTTCTTCCCTTCTTCCCTCCTTCCTTCCTTCAAACTGTCTTTTTCATGATCCCTTTGTTAATTTTGAAGTAATTTCAAACCTTAAAAAAAAAGGTTGCAAGAACAATACAAACTCTTACACTCCCCTCCACACAAATCCCTAGATGAGAGCATTTTACTGTATTTTTCCCATTTGTGGAGAGTGAGAAAGAGAGAGATTTTTCTTGTGACATGATGTCTAGCATCTCTAAATACTCCAGTGTATGCCTCCCAAAGATAAGGACCCTTCTAAGCAGAACCACCATACAAACCCTTCTAGTCAAAAAATCAACCCTATAGTGAGAGGCCCGCGCACCGCAATGAAGAGTGGCCCCCGCTTGCCACAACTAGAGAAAGCCCTCGCACAGAAACGAAGACCCAACACAGCCAAAAAAAAAAAAAATCAACCCTGATACAGCACAGCCTGATCCACAGGCCCAATCAAGTATCTCCAACTGTCCTAACAATGTCTCCTTTCCCTTCCCGGTCTAGGATCCTATCCACCAACACGTGTTCCATTTAGTTGTCATGTCTCATCAGTTTCCTCCAATCTGGAACAGTCCCTCAGCCTTTCTCTGTTTCTCAAGTCCTTAAAAGTCTCAGTTACAGGCCTTTCATTCTGTAGGGCCTGGGTACATCCGATGCTTCCCCATGACCAGACAAAGGCCATTCATTCTTGGTAGGAATACAATAGAAATGATGCTGTATTCTCAGTGCATCACATCCAGGGTACCCTAGGTCAACACATTCCACCACTATTCATGTTAACTTTGATTATCTGGCCAAGGCGGTGTCTGCCAGGTTTCACCACTGATAATTCACCATGTTTCCATTGTATTTGATAACGGTTTTGTGGGAAGCTATTCCGTATTGTGCCAATAACACTAGATCCTTATGAAACCTCCACCCACAAGACTTAGCATCCATTGACAACTCCTGCCTGTATCAACTACCATCATGATGGTTGCCAAGTGATGAATAAATATTTATTTCCATTATTCCTTCTACATTTCTCAGTTGGCATTCTACCATAAGGAAAAGTTTCCCCTTTTCCCCCACTTATCTATTTATCCATATATTTATTTATTGATTGATTCATTCATTCATCTATAACATGGATTCCTATTTTATGCAATGGTTGTAATCTGATACTTATTTACTTTGATGCTCATACTGTCCTTTGGCCCATGGATACTCCAAGCTGGCTTCTGTGTCCTGACAGGTTCCAATCTTTTCCTGACTTTCTGCAAAATAAAATATTTCAGGTTCATTTTACACATTCTCTGCCCCATCCCTTAAATCAGCCATTTCTCTGAGGAGCCCCAGTAACTCCTAGTGGAAGGACAGTATTCAGAAAACAGGCTCTGAGTATTCAGTGTACACTCACAGCTGCTACAGTTCCACTGCCTCCAGACCATCTCAGCAGAATGAGTTAGGAAATACATGTATATACATATACACATGGATACTTCTAATTCCAATCCAGCACTCCACATTCTTTCTAGCCCTTCCTCTTTACATGTTTATAAATCTCTTCTCAAACAGTGAAAACCATGGGTCCTATTATCCTTTCTATATATCTTTACTTGCTCAATAAATTAACTTCTGTGCCTGCCACCTCTACACCTACTCTCTACTCTGCTGGGGAGGGGAGGAGAGGAAAGGGAAGGAGGGAGGGAGGAGAGAAAGGAGGAAAGAAGGGAATTATTCCCTTCCCTTAATGCCTAAAACTTTCCAAGGCTATATCCTGGTGTTAACTGCTCTGGGTAATTTTCCCCAAAGTCCAAATTTGTGTTCTTTCAACATTTAGATATTAACTCTTCTTTTATATCATAAAAGCTTTCTTAATTTATATTTTAAATGTTTGTTCCATTCAATTGTTTTGTGTTTTCCTTCAGGGACTAAAATGATGCTTTCTTTGGATTTCCATTGCATGTCTTCTATATCTATCATTTTCTCTCCAATCTTTATGAACACTTCTCTTATTTCAATTGCATTTATTCACTGTACTCATTTCTACTGTCTATGTTCCACACTGAATTTTCCAGTGTCTATTTGCCCTTGAGAGCCTTCCAACTTTATCTTCATTTCTGAGATAGATTTGCCTTTTTCCTCCTTATTTTCTCCTTGGGTTCTGACAGCTTGCGTTTCACCACCTCTTGCCATCCTGTCATCCTTTCCAGAATTCTTGTTTCTGCTTTGTAGTTTTTCTTCATAGAAATGATTGCTTCATTGGGTTCTTTAAATTCGCTGTGAAATACCTGATTGAAATTTTCATCTCCTCCGTACATTTACATGGAAATGTTCCTTATTTGGTGTACTTTTTGTGGCTACTATTGACATTTTTTCACTGTAATATCTTTGCTTCTATTCTACCAATACCCTCAATTTCTCATTTCTCTTTCATTACTTATCATTGTATGAGTGGATTTTCTTGGACCAGTTTTTTGCAGGAAGTCCCTGTGGGATAGAAGGAAGGACCAGGGTAGCATTTCACTATTAAAAAAAAAAAAAAAAAAGCTCTTTGTGGGAGGGGTAATGACTGAGGAGGCACAAGGAGACTTCTTGGGTGCTGAAAATGCCCTAGATCTTGAACTGGGTGGTGGTTACACATATATATATTGTGTGGTGAACATATATAAAATATATAAAATTTGTCAAGCTAAAAAATAGTTATATACTTTACTGCATGTATGTTAGACCTCAAGAAAAATGTACGCAGGAAGGAAGGAAGGGATGAAGGGAGGGATGACTTTTTTTCTGCTGCAACAGAAATTACTTCCGGCAAATAGGTCTCTCTGGGGGATACTTTGTATCAACCCACCTCCTCTGCTTCTCTAAAGCAAAACAGGCCCAGGAGGCACCTTCCTTCTGTTTGGCTCATGCCAGTCCCTGCCCAGTGTTTGAAAATAAGGGATACATCTTCAGGATGCCCTTGCACCTCCAGGACACATATCTTACTGACACTCTCTGCCATCTGCTGCCCCGAGGCCCTCCTGCTGCTCTTCTAAACCTCTTCACATCTGCCAGTGGCCTCTCCCAAACCCAGCTGCTTAGGTAGCCCTTGCACATACTTCAGATTCCACAGATTATATCTATTCTCTAATTCCACTGAAAATGACATTTTGCATTTTTAAATTATTATTATTCCCCTTGTTGCTTCTGTATAATATTCAAGGACAGAAAGCAAGACGTTGTCTTGCACAAACAACCATATCATGCTGGAAGTTCTGTTTGCCTGTTCTGCTGGGTTACCACAACATCTCAAACCAGTCACCCCGTGAGCCTCAGTCTCCCCAAGAGCAGAATGGGCAGAAGGAACTGCTGTCCTTCTCCCAGCTCCTTCTGAAGATGATCAAAGCAGAGTATGGGAAGCGCAGACAGGAGGCAAGTCTCACTGCTGTTAGGGAGGGTGCTTTCCATGGTGCTGATCGTTTTACCTCCCATTCTACTTCTCCTTTAGCACCAGCTCTTCTGTAGACCACCAGCCAGGAAACAGCTGGTTCTTTAGGACTAGACTGCAGACTCTCACCACCTCCCCAACACCACCCACACTCACACCCACAGACGTAGCAGATTCTTCAAAATACCAATTTGCTGGCTGCCCTGTCTCATTTCTCTTGCTGGCTGCAAAAGTAGCAGTAGGAATGTGCCACTACTTGGCACCATCTGCCTGGCTGTGAGCAAACACAGGCTCCCTCAGACAGGTGGTGTGATTTGGGAACTACCAAACCCATGACCCCATGTGAACCCCAAAGTTTCAGGCTACAGATGGGCAATGTCAAATCACCGAGGCCCGAGGACTCTGCCGTCACCATATCAGTCACAAATGTCACCCTTAGTAATAGAAGTGGCAGATGGGAACATAAATTCTTCAAAAGCAATTCACTTGCCAAGGACTAGGGAACATATGAATGAAATGTGAACAGTAAATTTTTCCAAGTCGGGAGGCCAGACACGTCACCCACTCAGCTGTACAAACAGGCTCTAGAAGACCTGACCTAGTTTTCCATCCAGCTGAAAACCTTCCTGGCTGATTTCCAGGCATACACAAAGGTTTGTTCTCTCTTCCTTCTGCTACCCCTTCAAGGAAGGCTCAGAACTACAAGAGTGAAACTCAAGCAAGACAACATGGGTAGGAGCATTGGGCAACCCATTTTTCCAAAAGAAGGAGGATAAAAACAATCCTTTGATAAAATTATCCTTTGAAATCATATGCCCTCTTTCAGAAGGCTCTGTGGAATGGGAACAGTCTCCTTGAGGAATGAGAAGTATGCAAGTGTTCATCGTCTGCATGCTCTGGGATGCTTTTCATGGCTGGAGGTTCCGGCAGGCCCCCAGCATCCTGCCAGCAGCTCCCATCTCCCCCCTGAGCCCTGCATTTGATGGAGGCCAACACAGCCAGCTTGGAACAGGCAGAATGCAAAGAGCTTGGGTTAGGCGCCAAGAGGCCAGGTTCCAGATAAGTTCCACCACCAACCAACTGAGTACTCTTGAGAGGGTACCTTCTCCCTAGTCTCAGCATCCTCAGATGTAAGGAGGGCAAGTGGGTCTGATAAACTCAAAGGCTCCCTGCTTCAGCAAGTGAGGATTCCGGTTTATCCCCCAGACCCTGGCTGTTACCTCACTCTCAGCTCTGATACCCCTAACCCCACACCGTAAGAGAAAGCCTTATGCTTTGTGAATCAGCCACCACTTCTCCCAGGCCTGGAATGCTTGCTGTTACCGTGGCAAAATGCAGTCATTACTTCAAAACCAACAGCAATGGCAAACGGCAGAGAAAATAAAATTCAGCCAACTCTTACCGCAAAACCAAACCCGCAGATGAAAGAGTGGAGGAAGTGGCTGCCTAAGTAACATTTCTCTAAAATGCCCACCTTTTGCCTCTCCACAAGAGACAGATAACAGAAGAAAACCACCCATGGAGTCGGAAAATGCATCATCCCTTGTTCTCAGATGAATCCAGGCTGCTAATAGCGCTGATACTTTTAGAAAACCAAAGACAAGGAATCTCAGGCTTAAAAAGAGCCTGTCAGAATGTGAAATGATGCCCTTTCTCCCTCCTTGAAATTGTCAACTGGGTTGGATCAAATTATGTCCAATTAGGACACAGTGAAAATGAAATACACAGAAGCACAAATACACAGAGACGCTCGCACCCAGGCACAGCCCCTCCGTCCTCCGGCAGTGCGGACAGATTGGAATGGACGCGATGCGATCCAATCATTAAACATCTCTCCAGCTTATTTGCTTGCAGTGTGTCTCAATAATGTGTTATGAGGTGTGTTTGTAATTGGCTACTGCTGATAGTGGTCCTTGAGAGCGAAATGGAGTGTGTCTAAATGCAGACAAAGCTACTTAGCGCGCCAGGACAAGATGGGACGCTCCTCACAAGGTCCAAATGGGATACTCGGGGCTTCTTCCACCCGTAGCTTGGGAGAGAGAAAAAGGAATAATCTGTCTCAATTTTCTCAGCTCCAGAAACAATATTTATAAAATAGAAGGTGATTTCAGAGCTCATTTATTTTCCCGGTTCACAGTACCCACTCTCTGCTGACATCATTTTCTAACCAATTTTATTTCCAACAATCACAGGAACAGCCTCAATTCTACTTGAAATCATTAAAAACAAATCCATTCTTTCCTTGTCTTTGAGCCCCATCTCTTTTAAAAAAAAATGGTTTAATTTCTGCACTGCCTTTCTTTGAAACAATATTTCAGGTGTCTGAATAGCCAGACTCAGTCCTTCTTTTCTCCCTTTCTTACCTCCTCAATCTCTTCATTCCCTATAAATGCAAGAAGCACACAGATCCCTCCTCCTGGCCCCCATTTCTAGACACTCCATTCGTTGGCTAATCAAGTCAAAGGTGGCCTACCTCTAGTGACTCCAGAGGACTTCCACACACTAGGCATCTTGGAAATTGAACAGGCCAAGGATTTAAAAAGCCACAAAAAGGAAAGAACCCTGTTTCTTACCCAGAAGGCAATCTTTAATGAGCAAAATAAAGGCAGAACAGGAGCTACCAAGCCTGGTTCTGGCTTCCATGAAAACTGTGGCCATATGCTGGCAGAGGGGACAGTTAGCGCTATCTCCCTTGGCCTGAGTGCTGGGGAAGGAGTGACAGCACATGGGCTAGATGTTAGCCATCGCTTGCTGTGTCCTTCCCCTGACCTCCCAGTAGACGACCATGGGAAAGAAGACGTGCTTTGTCCTGAGGGGAAGCCATGTTAGCCCTGGCGACCACCACATGTTTTTCTTAAGTGCTCAGAAAACCATCTGTTCAAAAATTGGGAGGGATTGATGTCAAGCTGATTGGTCTTTTTCTCTGAATGGGAAAAACTGACTCTGCAAGACTTATATCAACCCTCATTCATGAGGGAAAAAAATCTGCAAGTCAGATTTTCAAAGATATGACTCAACCTGACTCATGTGGATTCAGGGAACTTGGATGGTAACTCCAAACCCCTGAACGACTTGGGGTCAAGGACTTTAGTCCTCCCTCATGTACGTGGCCATTTGTAAGACAGAGTTAGACAAACCGACCCTCTCCCTATAGTCTCCCAGCAGAGCCAGAGAACTGAAACCAGTGAGCACCCCAGAGCCTCAAAGGTGCAAGCTGGGGTGAGGCAGCAAGTATATGCTGTCCCCCTGCTTCCGCTCTGAAGCCCCAGGGAACCGTCCAGGCTGCAGACGGGGAAATGCCATCGCTGAGCTGCCTGGGATTCTGCAGTCGCAAGCCCCAAGGACACCAGGATGGAGGCCTCCCAGGGCAGCTACCCTGAAAGACTTCACAAGTCTCTAGGGCAAAAGGACCTGGGCTTACACTTTTACTCCCACAAGGCTGAGTTCATCCCTGGACGCACAACAGATATTCATCCTAAACATTTGTAGAATTTAATCTGTTCACTAAGTCGACAGCAGGAAAGCCCCTCTCTGCTGGTTCCCAGGCTGGTTTGACTGGGACAGCTTTCCCGTCCACCCCCTGTGTGGCTTTCACCCAGGACTTCAAACCACAGTCCATCAAACCAAAAATAAACTATAACAAACTATCACAGACTACCCAAATCCCACCCCTCTGGAGACTCCTGAGCTGCACCTTAAGAGTTTTGTTTCCTTTTAAAATGAGGTGAGATGATGCAGGTAAATAGATGTTTGCTTAAGACTTTTTTTTCAGACAAAGGGCCTTATCTGGCTTTCGTCATTTGTCTATGCAAGATGAGTTTCAATTAGACCCTCTCCTCCTTTGTATCTATTTTGCTTCTCTCTCATGCCTTATTTACTGTTTATTTTTTAAACAGGCCGCCAGAAGCACCGGTACCAACAGCACAGCCTCTCACACGGCTGTTGCCTCCACCGACGGGGCTGGGCGCCTTCTCTCTCTGTAGCTCTGTGTATTTGCTTCTCCTTTTTTCTTCTTTGTATCCCTCCTTATTCCTCAGAGGACCTGAGCTCCTATTTCAGTCCAATTCTGTAAAAGGCTGTCCTTGGAGACGGCCAGTGGTCACATCCTGCCCATTCAGCAGAAGGTCCTTGAAACATTCTTCCCGGCGAACCGGCTCCAGGGTGTAGGGGAGCAAACATACCGAGGTTGCTTTCTTATTCTGATCACTGTTTGAGCAAATTCTGGTCAAAACCCTATGCATTTCAGCCACACAATCACATAGGAGTCAGGCCTCCCGCTCAGCTAATAAATCACGGTGGGTGTTTATTGACCTGTGACCTTGAACAAGTCACTTAGCTTCTCATTCCTGCTCTTTATGTAAACTGGGGAAGAGGCTGCCTAACACAGAACGTTGGGTGGAGAGTAAACGAGATGTGTGGGACGGCACCAGGCACAATTTTTTGTAAGGAACCGGTGTTTAATAAATTCTGAAAAACATGAGGATCTCTTGAATTCTTCATGAGCTAGTCTTTGGGACAGGTCACAGTCTTCAAGGCAAAATGGCCAACATTCACGACCTAGGTCATATTCCAGTTCTCTGCACTTGAAAGGACATCTGATAACATCTTGGCAATGAATTTCCCAGCAACCCAGGGTCCACCTGGCTTTCTGTCCACTTTATGGAACAAGATCCCGTGTCATTCTCATGGTCCACAACACCACTGAGTCTGTCCCTAATTCTACTTCAAACCTTCTCCTTCCTGCCACCCTCAAATTCTCCCCTTTGATCCTTAGGCTACACCAAGTCCTCTTTCCTCTGGTTAGAGAACCCCATCTCCATATGCTTCTGGAACTCTTACTTTGTGATGGATTAAACCTACCAGCCCCTAAATGACCCCATAAGGAAGTAATTTTGGTCTAGATAAATTAGGCTTACACAGCAGTATTATTATATGCAGCTACTATAAAATCACAGTAACACTTCTCAATGCACAGAAATTCTTTCAACACTAAAGCAAAACCCCCTCTCCTAGAAGGTGACAAGATACAAAAGTCGATGCAAAGACTCTATCTTCTCATCTTCCTCCTAGAACTGGATTGCTTTACAAAGAAACCTAAATTTCAAACAGAATTTGCTGAGAAGTTTCTGAAAATTCACTGTTGAAAATTCAGGAGTTGATGAAGCAGTTTTGGACAATGGTCTCGAACGTGCCCCTGCTGACGGTTGGAGTTGTCTCACTCAACGTCAATCTAACTAACCGCAGGTTGCTGTTGTGAGCCTGGCAGCCGCTGAGGCCAGCACACAAGTGTGTCTGGAGTCTGTGACGAGAGAGACCTCAGGTCCTGCAGAGCTGGATGGAGAAGGCTGATGCAGGGCTGAAAGACAGCCTGGAGAGGAGCAGCAGAGAGGCAAGCTCAGAGCTCCCAAATCCTGTGGGCAGCCTGGCCCAGAGTGGGATGGACCCCAGGAGGAAGGCAGCTCAGCTGGCAAGAGTGTTCAGAGAGGCTCTGTAGCCCACAGGAAGGATTGGAAGCTGAATAGGCCTGCTGAGTCCCCTCTAGCCTGAAACCAGGGTAGCTCAGGGGTTCCTTCTTGTGTCTCAGGGAACTGACTACCTGCCAGGTGGAACCACACCAAAGTACAGGAGCCAAGACTGTAATACCGTCACCACTCTCCGCTGCTCTTACCTGAAGGCAGCTGGTCCTGAGACTCATCCAGTAGACAAACGTTCCCCATAGAGGGGACCAGAAGGCAGAGAGTTGAAGGAGCAAATCACTTAGAAGTGGGAGAGGCTGGAGGAGGCAAAGGACCACACAAGCAACACAATAACAGCATTTAATGATGCTCAATTACAACACCAAACAAAGAAGACTTTCTGGAACTAAAAATCATGATTTTCAAACTAAAAAGCTCATCAGATGAGCTGAGTAAAGGAACGGTCACTGTACCAACCTGAATCAGTGGCTCAGAAGAGCAAATGGAAAAAAAATATCACAAGAAGAGCAAAAATACAAAGAAATAGCAATCGGGGCAAAAAAGATATTTGGATAACAGATCTATTCGGAAGACCTAATTTGTGCATAAGAGTAATCCCAGGAGGACAAAAACGAACAAATAAAGAACAGACAAGAATTAAACAAATGAAAATAGAGGGCTTCCCTTGAAGTCTGCCGATGGAACTGAGCTTCTTGCAGGAGTCATGGGAAAGGACGTACCCCAAAGTATGTTCCTAAGTTCCAAAGATCAGGAGGAAATCTCACAGGCTGCCAGACAGAAAGAACAAGTGACTTACAAATGAAAAGTAGTTAGCTATCAAGTTTACCTGCCATCTGCACAACGGGAGTCTAGAAGACAGCAGGGAACCAGCCACAGACTACCAGTCATCCAAGCCAGCGGTTATCCAACTGATTTGTAGAATATTTGTGGATATGCAAGGGTTCATAGAAAATATAACCCACATACCCCCTCTCAGGAAAATACTCAGGTCAAAAAATGAATGAATTCAAACAGAAATCTCAGGATGAATGAGATGAAGAGAAAACAGTGGTGAGTGATGAACCATGCAATTTGCACGGTTGAATCTAAATAGATAGTATAAAGTGCTGGAAACACGTAACAAAAGGGACAAATAAGAATACTTGAAAAAGAAGAGGCACTCTGCAAAGAAAAACTTGCCATTTAGCTCTAGAAGTGTTAAATTACCTTAGCAAAACCTAGAAATTAGTGGGGGTGGAGGTTGGGAGTAAAAGCCTTCTAAAGGTCTGCCAGATTTCAGTGTAAGAAAGAGTAAGGAAGTAAAAGTACTCCTAAAAGTCTCAATGTATTAGACTGAAAATAAGTGAGTAAAACATCTTTGTGGGGAAAACTCATCCACATCTTGTTTTTATAGAAATATCTATTTGAATGTCCTGAAAAGAAAGGTAACTGTCAGTGTTGATAGTATAGTAAGATGTCTGCATTTAAAAAGGAAACAGAAGTTGAAATAATGACTGGCCAAAATAGTGACAATAATACAAAGGAGAAAGAAAAATAAATAGTAAATATTCAATATATCAATTATTTCACTAATTATGATAGGCTGAATATTCCTATTCAAAAACTACCATTTTCAGACTGGACTGAAAAATAAAAATAGGTGTTCAAGGGAGTCAAGGGCTACCATTGAAGAAATCAGTAGTTTCAGAGCTGAGTTTTTATGTGCCCATTAAAGGACAGATATGTCAAAGTTATTTAAACTATTATTTTAACTATTTTACATTTAAAAAAAACACAAATCTCCCTAATTCATTTTATGGAAGCAGTATATTCTTAAATCTAAACCTTGATAGAGTACCAAAAAAAAAAAAAACTATAAATTAAGCTAATTCATGAATATAGCTGTTAAAATTCCAAATAAATGCCAACAAATAAAATCCAGTAGTATAAATAAAAATAAACTATAACTATAGAGGGTTTATCCTAGGAAAGCAAGGATGGTTCAAAATAGGGAAGTCAAAATATTTCACTGCATCAATCAAACAGAAAAATTATATGATTCAATCAAAATATAATTAAAAATACAAAATTAATTCTAATAAAAACTTGAAGTAAAACAGGAAAGGAAAGCACTACAATATGGTAAAGAATATTTCATAAATGTGAAATAGTAAATAGTGAAATACTACAGCCATTTGCATCAAAATCAAGAAAAGAGTCTTGTATTGCCATGGTATTTCATTTTGAATGTTCTCATGAATGTGACAAAACAAGATAATGAAATAATCAATCAATAATCTTCAGAAAGAAGAGATAAATTTAACTCATTTTGATAATGATATGATTTTATACCTGGAAAATCTAATGGACTAATTAACAAGTAACCCCTAGGTTTAATAAGAAAATTCTGGTAAAAAGTATGATATTGATATAGTAAGAGATAAACAGATCAATAGAGCAGAGTGGAGTTCCCAGAACTAAAACCCATTGTTTAGGGGAAATAAATATATGACAAAGGTGGTATTTCAGTTAGTGGAGGGAATGATGGCTTATTTAGTTAATGATATTGACACAAATAACTATCCATTTGGAAGAAAATGGAGTTAAATCTCTGCCTCAATCTAGAAATAAAAATAAAATCCAGATGGACTTAAGATTTTAAAGTTTTTTTAAATTCATATAGAAGAGGAAATTTAGGATGGTCTATATACAACCTAGTAGTTAGGAAGATCTTTTTAATAAGACAGAACATTCATTAACTAATTTTTTTTTTTAAAGTTCAGTAATTTGGGTTTTTTTTAAAATTTATTTACTTATTTATTTATTTTTTTATTGTTGGCTGCTTTGGGTCTTCGTTGCTGCACGTGGGCTTTCTCTAGTTGTGGTGAGCAGGGGCTACTCTTCGTTGTGGTGCACGGGCTTCTCATTGCGGTGGCTTCTCTTGCTGCGGAGCACGGGCTCTAGGCGTGCAGGCTCAGTAGTTGTGGCTCGCAGGCTCTAGAGTGCAGTCTCAGTAGTTGTGGCGCACGGGCTTAGTTGCTCTGCGGCATGTGGAATCTTCCCTGACCAGGGCTCAAACCTGTGTCACCTGCATTGGCAGGCAGATTCTTAACCACGGCATCACCAGGGAAGCCCTCATTAACTATTTTTTAAAAGACATATTTAACTATATAAAAATAGGCAAAAAATATATGGTAATATATACCATAAACAAAATCAACAGTGTAACAACTGACTAGAAAAAAATCTGCAATGCATATGACCAATAAAGAGCTATCTGTAACTTACAAAGAACTCTTATTATTGACAACAAAAGACACATAGGCCAGGGGAAAAATGGGCAGAGGATATGAATAGACACTTCACAGAAAAACAGATCCTTAAGGGCAATAAAAATATGAGAACATACTCAACCTCTTTGGTAGTCAGAGGAATGTAAAATTACAATAGGATTCCATTTTACACCCAAAATGGGCAAGATGAAAAGGACAAAATTTACGCTAAAGGGGCTGCTGGGGAAAGAACACTCACTTTGCCGGTGGAAATGTGGGTTATTACACTGCTTTCAAAAGCAATCTTAATATATCCATTAATATAAAAATTAGACTCCCTTTGACTCAGAATTCCCCCCTCTTCAAAACCTATCCCATAGAAGAAGCACCAATATGTAAGAACATGTGTACATAGATATTTACTGCAGCACTGTGTGTAGTGACAAAAGATAAGAGACAAGGCAGATACCCGTCACATGGAAGGGTTGAATAAAATAAGTCACAGCCATGTCATAGCATATTATGCAGTCATTAAAAATAATGAACTTGCTGATCTGAGGATTTCTAGGATATATGGTTAATGAAGAGTAAGATACAAAGAAGTATATATAATATGATAAATCTCTCTCTCTCCTTCTTAATAATGACCAAAACAGATCAATAAATATTTATATATGTTTACGTACTGACTAGAGGGTACACAGAGAAAGATATGGAAGTTTACACATCCAGGTTGTTATGTTGCTTACTTAAAATTGGGGAGAGGGGTGAGTGGAGGGCATGAGGGAGAAGACAAGGCCAAAATCAATAAATTAATAAGCAGCAATGAGAAATACAACATAGACAATACCCGTTTATGTATATTACCCATTTTGATGTTCTAAGATTTCTTTTCAATAGATATATGGTTTTAAATAAAATAGGATCCTACTATAGACACAAGTTATTTTTAACTTGGTACATCATGAGTATATTTCCATGCCCACTGGGTCAGGTACTTTCCTAGTCTAGCCTCCCAAGAAGATAATTTGGAGAGAGGCATGGTGGATCAGCCACACATCTCAGGGAACGCCAGCCGGCCATCAGCCTTTGGGCTACCTGGCATATATAAGAAGAAAGAAATCTCCCAGGCCCTGATCCCCATCCATCCTCCTGGTAACACCAGGCAGGATATCTTCACTTCTTGATTCCTTGAACGAATGCATACAGACTCAGGTCTTCTGGACTCAGAAGACGTGACTATTCTACATGACTTCCGGTCACAGCCCTGCCAAGACCTCATTGAAGAGAATGTAGGTAGAAAAGATGACTTCTCCACGGGGCATTTCTCTAAGAGCAGCTACATGACTAAAGATGAAAATAGGTGGTCAAGAAAAGCCAGAATCAGCCTTGGTGAGAAATAGAGAACGTAAACAGCAACTCTCATTTACGCCAGGGAGTAAGAGAAAGGGAATGCCACATTGAAGTTTCCCTGAATTGCCCCTTTAAGAGCAATTAACAAACTCTGAGCAGTTAAAATGCTTAAACCAAAAATATTTCCTGAACAAAGTCCCCAGTGATTAGACTATAATATTCCCAACTGAAGAGATCCATTTACTTTCAGACACATTCAATTCTGAGAACAAAAATAAGCAAATGGCTTTATTTTAAAACTCTTCCGGGCTTCCCTGGTGGCTCAGTGGTTGAGAGTCTGCCTGCCAGTGCAGGGGACATGGGTTCGAGCCCTGGTCTGGGAAGATCCCACATGCCACGGAGCAACTAAGCCCGTGTGCCACAACTACTGAGCCTGCGCGACTGGAGCCTGTGCTCCCAACAAGAGAGGCCGCGACAGTGAGAGGCCCGCACACCGCAATGAAGAGTGGCCCCCGCTTGCCACAACTAGAGAAAGCCCTCGCACAGAAACGAAGACCCCAACACAGCCAAAAAAATGAAATATAAATAAATAAATAATTTAAAAAAAAAAAAAAAACTCTTCCACTATCTGGGCTGCTCCTGGTTTGCATGGACCTCTGGTCATTCGTGCCGAGTACCACTGCCTCAGGAAGACCTTCCCCACCCCTGCCAACCACACAACTGCCCTTTCTCTAAATTCCTACAGAATTTACTTCTTGTTCTGCAGGAAGATATCCTAGATTTGCTAGTACATGGTGCTGCTCATGTCCGCAAACTGCACCCTAACATACTACAGGCATGGTAGGATAATGTACCGGGATATTCGTTTGCATTTGTTTTCATTCCACCCACTCACTCCCACCCCAGCCCTGTCCCAGCCCCTAACCTCAGCATACAACCTGGACAGGAAACTCCCTCACTCCCAGGTAAGTGGTACATAAAAGCTGTGCTGAAAGAATAAGTAGCCCAGAAGGTGATGGAAAAAGGGAATTCCTCCAGCTTGGAAAGACAATGAAGGTAGCCAGTCCTGAAAGTGGTGGGTGCCCCAGGGGGCAGCAGGGTCCCAGAGGCATGGCTGTGTGGTGCCCCTAGGGAGGTTGGGCCCTGGGCTCTGGGCTCCCAGCATCACAAGGAACCCACTAGCCCGAGAGCAACAGAATGATGAGAGCTTAGTCAATGATGTTACAGACATGACCATGATGCTCAGAAGGTTCTAGGCTCTTCCCACATCACCAGGCAATGAGGATCCTTATGAAGCTATGAGTAGGAGAGGAATTCCCCACTCCAACCCAGGGGAATGGGAGCTCTGAATCAAACTGAATTCAATAAATAGGGAAACGTGGCACCAACTCTAGACCTCAGTTCGTGAAGTATGATTCATACTACCTTTTTGTGAGCAAGAGTTAGTTGCTATCTGATGCAGCGCTTCTCAAATGTTAATTGCACAAGAACCACCTGGGGGTCTTAAAAAGATGCAGATTTTGAATCAGTAGCTGTGGAGTGGCCTGAGAATCCGCATGTCTAGCAAACTTCCACCCCTGGCCCAAGAACCACACTTTGAGAAGCAAAAGTCTAAGGCCAGGGTTAGCAAACTTTTCCTATAAAGATAGTAAAAATTTCAGCTTTGTGGGCCACCTAGTCTCCATCACAGCTGTTCAACTCTGCCACCCACGGCAGTGTGAAAGCAGCCACAGACAACACATAATGAGTGTGATGGTCCCCATAAAACTTTATTTATGAACACTGAAATTTGAATTTCAGATAATTTTCACGTGTCACAAAATATTTTTCTTCCTCGTTTTGTTTCCAACCATTAAAAATATTTTTAAAAAACATTCTTAGCTCACAGGATAAGCAGAGGAGGACGGGGTTCTGAATTTGGCCCATGGGCCGATCCTGGTCTAGAGTGTCCAACACAGTATAAAACCCACGATAGGCATCCTCGACTAATTAAAGTGAGGGGCTCAGCCTATTTTTCTATCCTGAAGTTGGTTTTCCTTTCCCGTGATCCTTCCACTAGCGCTGTGCTTTTCAAACAGCAGACACTTTGGGGACAAGTGGATGCTGAAATGTACTTCTTCAAAACTCACTGAGCGGACTTTAAAAGGCCGTCCTAAATCCTTCTTCTTCTAATAAGAGGCCCTGTGGAATAACAGGTTCCTGTTTTAGTGGAAGAGCTTTAAGGAGGAGATTAAACTTCAACCACAGTTTTTTGAGCTAACAGAAGAGTGACATGATCAGGGGAAGAGATCAACCTTGCAGAACAACACCTAGAAAATTTGAAAGCAATAGTCTCAAACATTTATCCCATGAACCCAGGTAAAGATTCTCTCCATCCCCTTGGCCTCACATCCCATTTTGACTTAAAAGACAAAAAAGACTTCTAGCCATTTTGCAGCCCATTTCACCATTTAACAGCCATCCCAGCGACACAGTTCTATCTTTCCAGGAATAAACAACACACCTGAAAGTCCAACAGGGAGACAGAGTTCTAGAGACAGAAGTCGCCAGGCGCCAGCCGGGGGCCACTGCGCCACACTTCACTACTCCCTAAGAATTCGCCCTGGGCAAGAAGGGCAGAACCAGCCTCGGCCATCTCCTGCATCCTGCACAGCGCTTCGCACCCAGCAATGCCCATGTAGGTTTGCTGAATGAACTGATGAGCCTGACCCAGTGGCCTGGAGCAGGGCAACTGGCCCCCTCTGTCTCCCCCTGTTCGATAAGCCTGTCTCCCCATGCTGGATGGGCGCTCAAAGGGAGAAACCCCTTCAAGGAGCTCACTGTCTTTCTCACTTGCCGACTGCCCCACTGGCACCTCAGCATCACCCAGACCTGTCTTAGCTCTGCCACTTGCTAGCTCTGTTGACTTGGGCAAGTTTCACTGGATGTTTATGAACCTTAAGCTCTTCATTGGTAAAATAAGGGTAATCAATACATCATCCAGAGATAATGTTCATAAGAGAACATTTAACAACCCGTATGGCTCAGACACTGTTTAATCAGAAAGGTGACAGCCTTAAACACCCAGTATGACTGTACTGGCAAGTACCAGGTAAATCTCAGCCTGCCTACCTTGTGGTAGGCCTTGTAAAGAATGAATAACTTAACACAGATAGAGCAGCTAGCATTTCTCCTGAAATGCAGCCATACACCCCTCTCCCCATGGAAGCCTCCTAGCATATGATGGTGGCCACGCAAAGCTCCATTGCCAGCGCTTCCTGCACGACACCTGACAGTCACTTGCACCACTTATTGAGCACATGGCCAGAGCCACCTCCTGACTCCTACTGGAACTTTTCCTTGCAGACAACCCAGGGAGCTCCCGAGGCTTCTTTCAGATGGTCCTACCCACAGAACTCATAGCCACCCTGGGCAGAAGACAGCTGGAATCTCATTCTACTGGGGGAACACAGTCAACCCATTTGTAGGAAGATGGCCTACTTGCTGGGGTGGGGTGGAGGGCACATACCCAAAGCACCCACATGTCCATCCCAACCTCCTCAAATCAGGAAAACAAGGACCAAACCCCAAAGTGCCACAAAAAAAGCAACTGGGTCACTTCTTTGGCAATTAACTCCAACATATATTTCACAGAGAAAATTCTACAATCCCTTACCCCTTATAAAGACTCCGTGCCCGTGGGAAACACCGGGGTTCTGCTCTGGAATAATCCCAACTTCTTCCCTGAAAAGAACTAGCACATCTCATGTAGGGCCTTGACACGTGACACTCAATACATGTCAGAGCTCTCAACTCCTTTTGAGACCAGAAGGAAACAAGAAAACAACTTGGTTACAGCTCAGAAAACAGCTATGCTTAATATGACTGGGGAAAATTAGAAGTCTTGGCACAGAAAGGGAAGGAAGGAAATTGCACATTATAAAAAGGAATGTGTATTTAAAAGTAGAAAATATTATAAATGTGGCTTATTCTTTTTAATATTTATTTATTTATTTTTGGCTGTGTTGGGTCGTGCCAGCTTTCTCTAGTTGCGGTGAGTGGGGACTACTCTTCCTTGCGGTGCGTCAGCTTCTCATTGCGGTGGCTTCTCTTGCTGTGGAGCACAGGCTCTAGGCGTGAGGGCTTCAATAGTTGTGGCTCACGGGCTCTAGAGCTCAGGCTCAGTAGTTGTGGTTCATGGGCTCAGCTGCTCTGCGGCATGTGGGATCTTCCCGGAGCAGGGCTCGAACCTGTGTCCCCTGCGTTGGCAGTCTGATTCTTAACCACTGAGCCACCAGGGAAGTCCCCAAATATGGCTTATCTATGGTTAATAGCAGGTATTTGTTTTTGGTGCTAATAATCTAATTAGCAGTCAATCCAGTGCATCCTTTATTATCAGCTGATACATAATTACTGCTCCATGCTGAGTATTTTCCCGGCACATGATAGCTTTCAACTCCTCAGCACAAACAACCAAATAATTGGTGCTATTATGTCGGATACAGGACTATTCCTCTCTGAGGGGTGATATGGAGGGGGGTTACCATTCACTATGGCCTTTGCATTTTCAGCATCTGTTGATTAACTCCTTACCATGCCCTCTTTCATCAGTCTTGAGGCATGTCGACAGCACCTTAACATGGTCAACAATGTGATAGCTTGGAGATTTCCTTTTTCAAAGTTTAACCCTGGGACCAGAAACATCCCCAGTCATCTGACGTGTTCACAAGGGATATCAAACAGTGCCGAAAGCACAATCTATTTCTCTTTGAAAGTTTTGTAAAGTTTTCTCCTTGATTATTGTTTTAAAATGACTTGTCCTGGAAGAGATAGTTTCTGATAAAAAACTATTTCATTCAACAGCTTGTGGTCTCAATAAGATGTGTGTAATTCCAGGAAGCAGAACAAAAGCGGGCTATAAAGGCAGGTTGCTAAGGGGAAACGATATTCAATCATCACTTTCAGGAGGCCAGATTCGGTGTGACTGTGAGGGGAGGAGAAACCTGGGGTGAGCGTGGTGACGTGGGAAGACGGTGGGCTCTGGAGCCAGACAGATCTGGATTGGAATCCAGTTCCTCTGCTGATGAGCGGCATGACTTTGGGAAAGTCACTTAACTTCCCTAAGGCTTGATGCTCCTCATCTGAAAAATAAAGCTACTAATGCCTATTGTACGGGGCTGTTAGGAAGAACAGATGTCTGACACAGGAAACACCTGGTACTCATAGGGGCTCAGGTTGTTAGTTCTCTGCTTTTTGTCCTGGGTGCAAAAAAAAAAAAAGAATAGAAGGTGGTTTGCTACAAGCCACTAGCTTGTAGCCATATAATTCCACTCACTGTAACTAAGCCTCCACCTCTTAATTATAAACATAGGTAGATTTCAGCCCGGAATCACTATGGAGCCGAATTCCTATTGGCGGTTCCCACTGCCCTGAAGGCTTTCCCGCTGCCTGGCTCTCCTCTAGGATTCCCCTCCCCCAACCAACTTCCTATGATTCAGCAAATAGAGGGTGAACTCTCCGCAGGTACTGTACTTTGGGTGGCTGGTACCTGTACTACACTAGTTATTAAACGTCTCCCTGTATGTAAAAGGGAGTAAGAGTTGGGAAATTGGAAAGACCTATCAAGACCTTTCTCCAGAGACTCTCTTATTCAGAAACAGAAGCCGGTGGCTGTAAAAAGAATGAAAACTTCTATGCTCTGACCCCAAAGAGGTGCTAACACCTGAAGTCAGAAGCCACCCACTCAGTTCATTCTTTATCTTTTTGAACGCCTTACAGAGGAGGCATATACAAACAGAAAAGCGCAGGCATTTGATGAATTCCCACAATGAACACACCTGAGTTACAAGCACCCAGATCGAGAAACTGACACAGTACCAACGCCCCAAATGCCCCCCTGCTTCCTTCTAGTCACTGATGCCAACCAAGTGTCACCGTGAAATTGACTTCAAACACCATAGATTAGTTTACTCTGTTCTTGTACATTATGTAAGTGGAATTCCACAGCCTGAGGGCCAAATCTGGCCTGCCACCTGTCTAAGGATACCCTGGCAAAGTACGAATGGATTTTGCATTTATAAATCTTTGAAAATCACGCCAAAAGAGGAATAATATTTCACAAGATGTGAAAACTATACGAAATTTAAATTTCAGGGTCCATAAATAAAGTTCCATTGGAACACGGCCGTGCTCAATTTCATTTACATATTGTCCTTCACTCCGCAACAGCAGAGTTGGTTACAACAGAAACCATATGACCTAAAAAATCAAAAATTCTGAGTACATGACCTTTTACAGAAAAAGTTTGCCCACTTCAATTTGAGTGCGAGGCATTCGTTGAAATACGAAATGCATTTCTTTGGGGTTTATCACTAGGAGTGAAATGGCAGGGTCATAGGTATATACATGTGTTCAGCTTTAGTAGACACTGCCAAGACGTTTTCCAAAATATACATTCAGTTTTAAGAGAAAAGCTAAAACCTGGAGCAGAAGCCATAATCTCAGTGTTAAGAGAGGCAGGGAGAATTACAGGGTGTTTACCTGATCCAGAATTAAACAAATGATTAGAAACCATCGGGACTTTTGAGTGGAGAGTGAAAATATCAGAGTTCTCCAGGTTTACATTTCCTTTCATTCTTACTCCATGCACACTCTTTAAAAATATAGTCCCCTTTAACGTTGCCACACTCTGCAGAAACGGACAAGAGTGGAGAAGTCACGCTTCTGTTCAGGATCCCACAGTAGAGACTGTGTCATTCAGGCCACATCACAAAAGCACCACCATGAGCCCTCCGGGTAGCTTACCCGAATTGCAGACAAAATACCAGGAAGATATTAGCAACCTCCTGCTTTTATGCTGTCCTAAGTTTAAGCATATACGCGGGCAGCAACTACGTTACCCACACCCAACCTCCAAAGCAGCCACCAAGAGGCTGAACCCTGGGCCTTCAAGGCTAAAGAGCACGACGCAGGCAGGGCACCCTCTGTCTTCGAGCCGGGAGGCTCTCAGGTGACGCTGGCTACCTTCCAAAGACACTTCTTTGGAGTCATTCCCCCATACACCTGCCTCGCATGTCAAATAGGATGTATGTCTTAGGTTCTTTCAAATGACATATTTCCTCTTAGAGGGGAATTGCTTCCGATTGTTTAAGAACCACATTCATCACGAAAGGGATTCATATCAACGGTTTCTGTCTTAATTGCACAATCCTGTTGACTTCTGAGTTAAGCAGCCTCTTGAATGACATCAGAGCCTCATTTCCTGCTGGCAAACCCCGCCAGCCAGGGAGAATCAAGGACAGAGACAACGCCGACTACACGACTCAGGGGTGGGAAAGCCTCTCTCCCTCCACTTCTCCCAGGACCATGAGTCTGCCATTCCAGGCCGGCACCTTCCCACAGTAGAAAACAGTGTCCTGTGGAATGTTTCTGCTGGGCCTGCGAGTGAGTTAAACTTGGCCTGTCCTGGGAGAAAACCCAAAGTCCTGGTGGCCCTCTGGAGACCGGCTCTACAGTTCCCTTAATCAAACCCTCTGTTCCCTTTTACATGCAGAAAAGCAACACTGGTGTTTTAGCAGAGGTACGGAGTCACTTCTCAGCAAGAGCATAAGCTTTTTGTCCATATGAAAATATATACATAACACATACATATATAAAATAGATGTCATTTCCCCTGGAAAAGGAAGCTTGCCAGACGTTGAGTGCAGCCATGATACAAACAGTACAGGCTTTACAGTCAGATGAGTGAGTTCAAGGCCACTTACGGCTGGGCGAGCTTGCCAGTCTCCTCCCTCTTATAATCTCAGCTTCATCATACCTCAGAAAACGAGGATAATAATAACACCCACCTCAAGGGGTTGCAGGAAGGATCAAACGAGGCGTTTGTGAATAAAAACGCTTTGTAAACTGTAAAACATCGCACAAAGAGGTGGAGGGAGGAAGCTACCTCTTATCTTCCAGTTCCTCATTCACCTTTAATTAGTCAGGTCTTTGAGCCAGTGCCTCTGCAGGTAAAGACCAGCAGCCCACCATAATAAGGACCTCGGTCGATTCAGCACTCAGCTGGCAGCTATCAACTGCCTGTCTATTAACAGCCAATTAGCTGGATGGCTTAATTAATCCATGGAACACGTGGTCTGATCTCCCCAAGATCCTGGAAAATGAGCCTGAAACAGATAATCCATGGACGACATGGTCCGATCTCCCCAAGATCCTAGAAAACAATGAGCCCGAAACACGGGCGCCAGCTAATTTCTCAATGACCATCAAGGAGTTTGGCGTCCATTATGCCTGTGCGTTGCAGCTGTGAGCGATGGGAGCATAAATATTGATTGGCTCAGTCTCTCTGTGGCTGGCGGGGTGGGGAATTAACGATTAGAGTGTTCTCAGAGGAACAACAGGAGCTACATAAATCCTCAGCCTGGACCATTAGGGGAAAAAAAATCCTAATTTCCAAACCTTAGTGAGGACAGAGGAAAGGGACCGATGGCCTCTTGGGAGACAGCTTGTCAAGATGGGGCGGTCCTACCTGCTCTGTAGATGTTACCCACGCTTTCCTGGCTGGGAATGAGATGCAAATTGGGTTTAAACAACGGGATCATTAGAAAAGAGGCAGCTGGTGGTGGTTCTCTTCGTCTGGGCACTCAGATCCCGTGGCAGGAACATGTGCGTGTGCTGCTCGCCCTGCATTTCCTTGAAAGATCTCTGTAGTGCTCACAGTTAAGAAGACAAGTGACATGAGGAGAATTTAATTATTTTTTTCAAATGCCTAATCTTGTCTCCAGGAAATGGTATGCAGAAGAGACTTTGTACTTGAAATTGGCATTGTCCGGGAGATAGTGGTCTGATGGCTCCTTAATTCCTGCCATGAGGGCTCATGCTGACATAAGAGCATCCGAGCAGAATGGCTCAGGATGGCCCAGAGCGGCTACTTCCCTCCTTCGGAAAGAACGGCCTTTGTGTCCAGAGCAGCAGCGAGACAGGCTGCTCCTGACCTTGGTCAGTGCCTGCAAGGAAGTACTGGGCTCCTGCACCTCCAGACTTCTTCCCGGGGCTCCTGACCAAGTGCCCTGTGCCTCGCTGCTCTGGGGCCCCCTTGCTTTCCAGGAGATGTGAGTAAGAGGAGGAGGAAGAATGATGAAGGGAGGAGGGAAGCGATGGAAAGAAAAGCAGGAGGAAAGAGGACTCTCTGAGTGGCACATACATTCCTCCCGTCACAGAGATAGATCTCTTCCTCGCTCTCCCCATTAGCTTCCTAGTGTTCATTAGGTCCTGTGATGACAGCAGCTGCTGCCAAATGCAAAGGCTGCTGCCCCAGAAGGTCATCTCAGGCCATTTATTCTGAAATACCAAAATACCAGAGCCAGCAAATTTCAGGAGCTTCTGCAGAATTCCCCAGGGTGCCAGTGTACATGTGTGTGCATGCGCGTTCTTCAGTATCCCAAAGGGGTTCTTTCTTAATCAGTTCAACATCTGAGGGCTCGGGAACTGATTTATCTTTTGGTTAATCTAACATTTCTGGTAAAATAATTAAAAGACAAGTAACAGACACAGAGTATCTGTGGTATAATTACTTAAAGCCACGAGGTCTCACTTCAGAATTATTCACAATTAACCCAAAATGACTCAGACTGCTGGCAAGGCAAGTGGGAGACAGGCAGTGCTGTAGCATGCTGCTCCCATTTCGCAGTTGAGGAGACTGAGCCCGGAAGAGACTATCTGAGTTATCCCCAGCACTGCCAATGGCAGAAAGAGACACCCAGGTTGCCACGTATATAAGAAAAACCAGAAGGTGAAATCACACTTGATTATGACATCATGGGAGCTGCCAGGAGAGGGCTGGGCTCTCCATCTTTCGACCCTGGTGAACAGTGTGAGTCTCTGAGGTCCAGACAAGGAGGAAGGCTGACCACCCAGCTCAGGGTCACTGTGGGCAAGTGGAAGAGGCAGCAGCCAGCTGTAGAGGGCACTGGGCATGTCAGACTCACTTCCCCAAACAGACGGTGGGTCCATAATGCTGGTCTCGGGTAGAATGTGCAAAAGTCATGACAGGGTTCACAGACGCCCCCAGAGAGAGGAGCTGGGGATTTGTCCCTACTTTCTCATTCAGATTCTTTTCCAAAACAAATGCATCGGGGACTTTGAAATGCTCTGGAAGAGTGACAAAACTAAAAACGTTAGAAATTAAACAAGGGCACAGAAACACATTTCTTCAACTTCAAAATGTGTTCCTGGGTGCCTGATAATGCATAAGACTGTTTTGGAAATTTGGGATGGGAGAGGTGTGGGAAAGGATGCAGGCAAAGGCGGCAGACAAGATGGCATGTGAACCTGTCCCTGTAAATATCCCGGGCCTTAGGCATCAGCCAACGGCAGCCTCATTCTGTCCCTGTTCAGTTAATAAATGACCTCTGATGACTGGAAATTAACACTTTTAAATGATACAAACAGATGAGCAACCTTGGAAAAGGGTAGTCTCTAGACAGGCTGGGGAAGCTTGTGACAAGGACATTAATTTCTCTTTCTTTTCTGGTTTTGCCCCTTTGTCTTCCCTGATTTGAGCAGATATCATTCTGTGCCTCTAGAAAATTTTGAGACAGGGATTCCTGGTCTTTGCTTCCAAAAATACCAGGCCACTTAGGGGAACAAGGGTTTAGGAGGAGAGAGAAAGAGAGAGAGAGAGAGAGAGAGAGAGAGAGAGAGAGAGAGAGAGAGAGAGCACTCCCCAGACTGACTCAAAGAGGTTCCCTTCGAATAGATCTGTGGGTCCCTGGGACAGGGCCTGGGGGAGAATGCCAGCTGGGAAAGCAAGCAGGGACAAGGGTGCAACCCAGGGCAGGCCAAAAATGACCCAAGGAGGAGAAATTCCCATCAGCCTGATGGGACTGAACAGGGCAAGAGAGGAAGTACAGGGGAGCTCAGCGTTTTTGGGTTGGTTTGTTTTTCTAAGCTCGTTGATATCTAGAAAGCAAAAGCATGCTATTTCTTGAATACCTGAGGCTCCAACCTTCTAGTCTCATATTTCCCAGCTTCTCACAGCAGCCATATCTGGCCCACAAGGCAACACCATCCCCGCCACCTTCTCCAGGAACTGCCTTAGACGGGAAAACAGCACAGCGTCCAGCGCAGGCACCAGCACACACAGAAATGAATGTTCATGAAGGATGAACGTTCACCTGATAATGAGCTATTTCTGGTCATGCCAGAGTCAAAATTCCCTGGACAGTCTAAAATACACCCACTGAGCGTCAGCAGATTATTAGGGCCTCTCTCTAAAATTGATGAATTTTTTTTAGTGGGAGAAATTACCTAATAAATGGGGAATACGATAACAGTGTCATATACATAAGGTATTTGCAATATACAAATATTACAGAAAACAGGCTCTTTTCTAATAGTTTTTGCTGTATTTCTAGTACAGCACAAATACATTTACATGGGCCTGAGGCACTTTATTCAAAGCCTTTACATTTCCAATACCTTCCTCCAAAAGCACCCTCAGGCCTCAAATTCTTCTGCTTTTACTAAGCCCTAAGCCCCAGGACTAAATTTAGTTTCTTGGAAATAAGAGACAAATTTGCTGGGTTTTTGTTTTTTTTTTTAATTCTGCCAGTTATTGTATAATTCTCCAAGAAGCAAACAAATGATAGGGGAGAGAAAAAATGGAAACATTTTTCAGGTCCTTTTTTTTAGTGGTACAGTATTTATTGCTAAAATACAGTTTAAATTAAGGCATCAAGCTTGTTACAGGATTTTCAATTAGGAATTAGAGCTTTGCTGAATTTGGGGGTGGGAAACCCCATAAAAAATCAAATCAACATTGAAAAGTCAAACTTAAATCTTTATTTGAGTTATTAATAGAAACAGCCCTTCTTGAAACTAAGGAAAAAAATCCAATTAATTTTCTTAAAGCTGGAGTGCAGCTTGGCTTCTCCATTATCACTTGGATTGTGACAAAGCATAGGTTTTATTTTATTATCAGGCTCACTTTGGAGATCCCATTGCCAGGTGAATGAGGATGTTCCCTAACACGGAGGAAAGGGGAATAAGGGTCTAGTCCCCAGCGAAGGCAATTGGCTGCATGGAATCTACAAGTTGGGAAGTCCCCAGCCCAGGAGCCCTCACCATAGCCCTCTCTAGTCCAATCCCTCCACCATTTCAACTTCTCTAAATATTTTTAAGGGAAGGGAGCCCAGTGTTCTTGCTTTAGAAAATAAACTGACCCCCTCCACCACACTGGGAAGAGCCCTAGGCAGAGTCCCCCTGGCTTCAGACATGTCCAAGGCAAGAGCTCTCCCCATGACTGTGCATGAGCATTGTCTAGGAAAACCTTGGATACTGAACTCACTCAAAAACCAAAAAGTTTTCCCTACAATAGACAAATGTCCCTGGATAATTCCTACTATTGAGGAAACAATCTCCGCCCTGGCAAATGATTCCTAAACCAACGGTGCTGCAACCGCCTGCAACCATTTGAGGCAACCCCCCAATGATGCTGCAACCTTCCATCAGACCCGCCCCACCAGGGTGCTCTCTATCCAGCCAGAGGAGCCTCCTCTGCCCCATATGACCTCCTCCGAGGGCAGAGCAGGATTCCCTCTGAAATGGTTTCCCCACAAATTACACCAACCTCCCTGGAGCTCTCCAAAGGCCAGCACGTAGGGATGAAAGTGCTTGGAAAGTAGGTGGGCATCGTGCAGCTATTAACATCCCTAACCTCCCCCCATCACCCACTAGCGCAGACCCAGGCATCCATGTGGCTTGATGGCATGGAAGCAGCTCTTGCGGGAGCAGTTGCCAGAATAATCCCATTCCATTCTTGTCCTGATGCTGCCACTTAATAATAGCCTTGTTATCTTGGGCCAATTGTTTAACCTCATTACTCAATCTCATCTGCATAAAAGTATGATCTGCCTTATTGTTTGTGGTCATTGTGAAGCTTAAATGAGCTAATATATGTGAAATGGAGTGTGCGAATTTGTAAAGCATGATACAAATGCTAGCTATTGTTATTTCACATGAATGCGTGTGCTCACACAGGCTTGGTCCATGAGGAACTCAAGAGGAATGAGATCATTCGGCCATATTTACATGGGGTCCACCGAACTACAAAAAAACCCAAGAGACTTGGTATTCTTCATCTAGCTCCCAAATACCACCCATCAATAGGCTGCCTCAGACTCACATGGAGCCCTTGTAAAAATATTGATTCTAGGACCTTCTACCAAACCCACAGAATCATCATCTCTGCAATAAACACAAAAACGTATAAATTAAATGAGCTCTCCAGGTGGTTCTGACATGGAATCAGGTTTGGAAACCCACCGCACTCCTTGGGACCTGACATGCAAATTTCCTGAGTAGATCAGTCATGGGAATACAACTGTTCTAGTGCTAAGAAGGACCTCTCTTTGTCTCTCCATCCCGCCCCTCAGGTACATATACACTAAAATACAGAGGGCTGCTCATCCACCAGACACAAAATACACCCACGAATACACACAACACATATATGTAGACACAAAAAGGCATAATACAGGTGAAAAACAGGAAGAAGAAACCTACTAACAAAAAAGGGTGACCGGGACTTCCCTGGTGGCGCAGTGGTTGAGAGTCTACCTGCCAATGCAGGGGACTCGGATTCGAGCCCTGGTCTGGGAAGATCCCACATGCCGCGGAGCAGCTGGGCCCGTGAGCCACAATTACTGAGCCTGCGCGTCTGGAGCCTGTGCTCTGCAACAAGAGAGGCCGCGATAGTGAGAGGCCCGTGCACCGCGATGAAGAGTGGCCCCCGCTGGCCACAACTAGGGAAAGCCCTCGCACAGAAAGGAAGACCCAACACAGCCATAAATAAATAAATAAATATTAAAAAAAAAAAAAAGGGTGACCAATAATAAGAATTACCAAGATTTTTAAAGTCTAGAGAATTCATGGTTATAAAGGATACAGAAAATGAGGGAAAAGGAAGATACTAAGACAAAGAGCAAGTGACTGCACAGCACTATGTCTGGACTTCTGACATTAGACCACTGCCCCCATCCCATGCCGCTACTCATTTGTTTGTAATTTTGCCTCAACCAGGAACTTGTGAGAGCCGCCCCCGCCAAACAGCAGGGGCGCAGTGTACTTATCACAGCCGCCCCCAAACCTAGCACAGAGCCTGGCCTGTGGCTGCATTCGATCAATGTGTGCTCAGCGCTCGCCAGGATGAGAAGAGGCAGGAAAAGAAGACAGACAAAGTGCACCAAGAAGGAAACAGATCTCTTGTCCCAGCTCCCTGGTGTAGACTAGAATAAACAAGCTTAAGGTAATGAGGCTCAACGCAAAACAGAGAGGGTTCATGCCCCCACAGACATCATTAACCTCACAAGGAGCAGAACCACCCAGGGAAAAAGACGAAAAGCTCTCCAGATCTATGAGCTCTCCAGATCTCACTCACCTCAGACCTCTCTAGGTCTGAGGTGAGTGAGAAAATTGACCCGGTGTGATGAAGGCTGTTTGAAATCATCAGTCTGACCTCATCACTCCTCTGCTTAGTACACCTCCAAGGTCCCCTGGTACCCACAAGGTCCTACCCAACAGGACCGTTACACATCTTCCCAACCTCATCCTTGCCATTGGCCACATGCTTTGACGCCAAACTCACCCAGCGCGCTGTGTAATTCCTCTCAGCCTGTTTGGTGCAATTAACCTCTACCTGGAATGCCCTCCCTACCTGCTGGCAAACCTACTGTTCATCCTTCTCAACTCAGTTCCCTTATGTCCTCCTCCTCCTCCAGGAAGTCCCCAGGCTCCCATGACGCCCAGCGCACTGAGCCATTGTAGCCCTCAGCACACTGTATGGTCCTGGTCTATTCCTGAGCAGATCCCCCTACTGCAGAGAACAAGTTCTGCATCTCTGTACCCACAGTACCTAGCACACTGCCTGGCACATGGCAGATCATCAATAAATGATTGTGGAATTCAATCGAGCATTGGCAAGATTCCAAAACATTAAGTGACCAGAGACTTAGTTAAAAGGCAATCTCAAAGGCAACTTGATATAGTGGAAAGATCCTGAATATCGGAGGTCTGAGTTCAAATCAGTAGTGTCCTAAGGCAAGGTACTTAAAGACTGAACCGGTTTCCTAATCTATGGAATAAGGAGAATCCTACCCAACTCATACAACTACTTATGAAGAAGCACCCACTATGTACCTGGCACCTAGTAGGTGCTCTGCACTGTACTTACTGGGAGCCTCCCCTCTCTCTCCCTTCCCCCATTATTTTCTGTCTCCTGCTTGGGACCGTAAATCTTCTCCAAGGGCTTTTTCGCAGTCGCTGGAGGACCTCTCTGGACCCAGTTCATAAGCGTTTCCTGGCTGGTCAGGAAACCCCCTGAGGCCTCCTTTTTCTGTGTCCTACAGCCAGGTCTGTGGAAGAGGGGACCGAGGAATAGGGGCTCTGAATAAAGGTAAGACTGAACCTTGCAGCTCCGCTCATATGAACCGACTGGGCAGGAGTTGGAAAAGCCACTTGGATTCTCATTTCCCCAACTCCCCACCAATACCAAGGCGTCTGTTTTTACAGGCTCTTTAGTGATGTTCAGGGCACATTCAATTCAACTTCCAATGCAGCCGGAGGGATCGAGGACAATTACACAGCAGGGGTGGCGAAAGGCCGGGTGGGCCCCGGCAGCAACCGCCCGGGAGGCTGCAGGGCGCTCTCCCGCGCCACACACGCGCGCGCGGCGCACCCTCGGTCTCCGGCCTCCCCCGGTCGGGCCTGGCAGCTGAGGGAAGGAAGGAGATCAGCGCGGCCTCCCGATTTCTCGCGGGCGCCAGCACCTGCCGGCCCTGCCACCCGACCCCACCACCGGCGACTCTCTCGCGGCGTCCACGGACGGCCACCCCCTGGGCTGCTCGACCGTAGTGCCCCCGCCGCCCAGGGACCCCGGCGCGCTGCCCAAGTTGAGAGCCCGCTCTGCCCGCCAGCGCGCCCACCATCCACACCCACTCCCACTCCCACTTACACACAGAGCGGGGCCGGGGATGCCCCTGAGCTTTTTGAAATCCAGAAACATCACACTGTAGCCGCATCCGGCGCCCGGTTACCTGCTCGCAGCACCCAGACCCCCGCCCTGGCTTCCCGGGAGCCCGCAAACCCGGCGCGCGAGCTGCGCGCCCTCCTGCCCACCACTGCCCCGCGCCCGGCGCGCCGCCAAACCGGTACCTTGGGGGTCTGCACTTCAGGTCCCGCCGGCACCTCCAACTTCTTCTTGGTTACCCAGAAGAACAGCAGCACGGTGATCCAGAGAACCCCGAAGATCGGCAGCACCAGGCGGCGAGTCAGACGCCGCATGGTCCCTCTTGCCTTCTCCTCTCGGCGGCGCTGCGCCCGTGGGGCACCCCCTGGCGGTCAGGGTCGGCGGGGCAGGAGTCCCCAGAGCGCCCTGCTCCCGGGAGCGCTAGCCCCGGGATCCGGGTGGAGGGCCGGTGGGATCCTGCCAGGCGCCCCGCCCGCTTGGGGGAGAAGAGAGCAGGGGTGGTGGGCACACGGTGCCCCGAGGCGCGGCAGGGAAGGGCCGAGGGGCAGCCAAGCTGGACGCCCGCTCCAGCCGGAGAAGCGCGGTGGCCGCCGAGATGCTTCCCGCGCCGCCGCCGTTGCCGCCGCCTCGGCAGCCGCCGCGAGGAAAACTGACTCGAGCTGTGGGGAGGGAGGAATCCGAGGCTGTGCCCGGCACCCCGGGAGGAACGCGACGGGGGAGGGAAGGGAGGGAGCGAAGGGGGAGGGAGGGCCGACAGACAGACCGACTCCGAGGGAGCCCGGGCAGGAGCGAACGGGGCTCTGAGAGGGGGCGCTACCGCCGCCCGCCCACCGAGGCGCCGGGTGCTGTTCTGGGGTCGCCCGCGGCGAGCCCTGGGCGCAGCTCCCGGGCCGTACCGGGATGGGGCGGGGCGGGAAAGGTGCGTCCGCGAGACCCGCCACCCCCAGCTGCGAGCTGGGATCCAAGGGCCAGCCGGCGCCAGGAGGAGCTGTGCTTGGGAGGACTTTCCGGCTCGCCGCGGGGGTCTGCACGTGGCGCTCACAGCCCGGTCCCGCCCTTTGCGCACCCGCCCTATGGGAGCTGACGCCGAGAGGTTGGGCCGCTGGCGGGGCTACTGCCCCACCCGCAAGCCACGCTCCTGGCCGTGCAGGGCCAAGGCAGAGTTCAGCCACCGCCCCAGGGTGTTTCTCTGCCTGCCTGCAGGTGCCTGGCAACTTTTTCTGCTTAATGGAACGCTGAGTTGGTCTAGATTTAACTTTAAAGAAATCCTTTTAAAAATTAAGGTGTAATTATCTCCCTTAAGGGTTTTCTCTCCCTATAAGGACCAGGGCTCTGTGCTTGCAGGAAGGGGGTGGGGGATGGAGTCCAAAGCTGGGTCAACCACGTGGGGTTCTTGGAAAGTGGTTTTGGGGCAGTGGGGTACTGAGCACAGAGGGTTATCTTTCAAAAACCCCTTTCCCCAAATGCCTTCTGGAAGTGCATCCTCCTTCCTCTTGAAGATTAGAACTACTTGAGTCCAGAGGCAGAGCAAAGTCTGAATTGGATTCCCATGTGGGTCTCAGCTAGGCTGGAATGATGGTGATATCACTGGACTAGGGGTTCCTGGCCCGGGTCAGCCACACTAGCTGTGTGACTCTTGGGGAAGTCCTTTACCTTCCCCGAGCCTTAGATTCCTCATCTGTAAAATGGGGACGATACTACCTCCTCTGACAAGTGAATGAATAGTTGTGAAAGCTAAATGCAAGGTGCTGGTGTTACCTGATCATCTAATCCCTCAAAGAGAGAAAGAAAGAAACCTTGCTCTCCCTGGGGAACAGTGCCATATTATGTCTGTTGCCTGAGTTGGAGGGATGCTTATCTCATCAAGTTGCCTGGGGAGGTGAAAGTGATGCATCTACTACTGTAGCCATCATCCTCCCTGCCTCTCCCTACAGAGCTCAGCATGGGGAGGTAGCGCAGGGGTAAAGCACGGCTCCAGAATTCACTCTCCAGTAAGATGGAGTCAGCAAAAAGTGGAGTCAGAAATGGAGGAATCTGCTGCAAACCCCTGTGTTTGGTACCTTGTCTTTCAGTCACAGGGCAGTCCTTCCTCATAGCCCCAAAGTGCTCTCGGCCAGGCTATAGATGAGAAGTTTTTGGTTGGGAACAAAGGCGGAAATCAAACAGCCCAGGAAAGCTGAGCACTCCTGCCAGCCCATCTCCAGATTCAGCTGAGCTCTCAGACCATCACACAGAACCCTGGGGATGGTCCAGGATTTGCCTTTATTAGCACACTGAAAGGTTGAGGTAGGCTTCCCAGCCACGACTTTGGCTGGGCAAAGGTCCGGGTAGATCATGGTCATGGGAGGGGTGGGGGGCAGCAGCAAGAGAACCCCTGTCTGCAGCATCTTGAGCTTCCTGGATCCTTCCAGGAGCCTTACCCTGGGCCTGCAGCCTGGGGCCCGCAAAGTGCTCTGCGGCAGGCTGCGCAGGGGAGCTCCAGGCAAGCCGCTGAAGTGCCGTAGGCTCCAGGCAGGAGCTGCAGCACCGTAGTCCGCCGCTCAGCGCTTTGTGATGCTGCATCTGAGTAACAGATGGCGAACAGTTACACAACACCACCGCCAAGCTTTAGAGATGGTGCAGCACCACACCACCTGCTGCTGAGGGTGTAAGGTGCTTGGTGCTGTTTGGCATCTGGGGAAACTGAGGCCTTGGGTCTCCCATGGCAGCTCCATACAGACCCTGTGATGCCTGGGGCAGCAGGGATTGCCTTCCAAGATGCTTGCTTCTTGATTACTATTTTGTCCTCCCTTCAAGTGGAGAAGATTCCCTGGGCCTATGAAAGCTGTGAAGGGAATCCAGTTTTGCCAAGTGTCATTACCTGATCCAGCCAAAAGGCATATTATTCTGGGTTGTCAAGCCAGTCACTGTCATTAGGGTTGAAACTGATTTCAGTTGGGACTTCAAACATTTGGAAGCCAGGTGAGTCTCCATGCAGGGTCCAGCCCTTTAAGTCTCTCCCAGCCTATTCAGGGGTCCCCCGGATAGTTAAAACTTTAATATCCACCTTAAGTAATGCAGAGCACGGTTGATCCCAGTGGGGGATTACCTATCATCGGTGATTAATCCAAGTTACTTTTTTCTCATCACAGCCTATATGGGGAGGAAAAGCTCCTAGCAAAAGATTTAACATGGCAGGAAAATAAGAAAAATAAGAACATTCTGAATTAGGACTATCCTGGTGCCCTAAAATGGATCAACCTCTGGTCTTGATAGTCTGGAGCAAATTCCTGATTTCTCGGGATCTGTTTCCCCATTCCTAACGTCATGCCCTCTCAAAGGCCTTCCAGCTCACACGTATGGGGTTGTAACCTTCCTCGTCCCTGAATTGGGACTCTTTTTTGCCACTCCTGTCCTTGGCAAGTTCTCTCCTAGCAGCCGAAGTCATTAGAGAGCGAATTGGGTATTAGAGCAGATGTGAGTCATTCGTGTTAGTATAAAAACTGTGGAATAAAACCCATTATGGCCCCAGAAAGCTGTGTAAAGCAGCACACGGAGCCAGTGTAAGCCGGGAATGGGAGGAAGCTGTGAAGTCCAGTGCATATGCTCTCCGGTGCCTTTTGCTGTGGGTTTTCACACTTTGCTTCTGGTTGCCTTTGGCTGTCCTCCTGTCACTCTCACTCAGCTCACTGCAGAGGCTGCAGCCTTTTGTTCCTTTCGGATCCGATCCCCCGTATCCCTCCTCTCTGCCCACTGCATGACTTCAGCGAGAGTGTGTGTGTGCATGTGTGTCTTCCATCTGCATGCTTATTGGACCTGCCACCACCAGCGAGATGCCCTCTGTGCCCAGCCTAATGAGATTGTACCCACAGAGGCCCGGCAGCTTCCAGGTGAGGGCTTTACCCCTTCTGGGCCGCAGGGAAATGTAACTGAGATCAGGGCAGATTGGGGCACGGTGATGAGCTGAAACACATGCACACGGGCCCAGCACTGGCAAGGGTCTCCAGCAGCAAAAGGAGCAACAGCAAGAATTCAGAGATGTCTGTCTTTATTCCACAGTCGTATGGACACAAGTCTTTGGGCCTGATCCTGCGGCCTGCTTTATTCAAGTTCTTTATTCACCTGTAAATAATACATCAGCTCCCTTTCCCTCTGTGTTCCTGTCCTTTTTCCTTGCCACTGTAGACTCTGTCAAACTGTATGTCCCGAGTCTCCTGCGAGGCCTTTTTATAAAGTGAGTGATAGAATAGTTTAGGCTGTGTGGTAAATGAGAATGAGCTGTTACCAACCTTCTTACGTCCTCTCTCTGCCACATTGGTGCATCTTTGTCAAAAGAATAAAGCCAGCCGACTTTTCCTCTTATCTTCGCCACGTAGATGGGTGGCTTTATCTAAGGGATCTGAGACTCACCTTTCTGGATCTTTCTCCATCCATTAAACACCTCCTTTCACCATCCTACTACCCTCAACCCCGCCTCCCTTTTTTTTCTTATGTACCACGGTATAATTTGCTTCCTGGAAAGGGATTTATATCTTTGCATTTCAAAAGCCTGCTCCTTTCTTTCATTACTTGAAGTGCCCCCAAACTTTCTTTGTTCCTCACCCAAATGCCAAGTATAAAACTCACTATTGCTGCAGTGATATGCCTTTGCTGGTTGCGAAAGTGGTTTGATCTTCAGTGGTGGTGTCCTGCAGTGACCTGAGCCATGGACCACCTCTCCCCACGTAGAAAATGTAAAGTTCTAGCAGCACGAAGGGATGACCCAATTAGCTTAAAGAAAAGGAGAGGAAAATTCTTTAACCTGAATTACCTAGCAGGAAAGAGGGGTGCAGGAGCAGGAGAAGAAATGGAGGGATCCGAAGACAGATATCATTCATTCCTCAGGACCCAGAGTTCACACAGCCACGTCTGATCGCCACCTGCATCATCTTTGACAAATCAAAGACAGTCCTTCTTGGGAGGCTTAAGTTTAGAGGCATCAGTGAAAGGTAGAAGGGGGCAGGAGAGCTCAGATCCTGGAAGGAATGGAAACAGGGTGCGTCCTCTCCAATCTGGCAGGAATTTCAACAATGTGAGGAGCCAAGCATGCCCAGGGGTGGAAATGGGACAAATCTGGTTCCCAGGACAAGCGGCTGCGGCCAATGGCAGATTTTGTGATCAAGTCATTAGTGGGTGTTGCGCATTGAGCAGGGTGATTACATGCCCCAGTTTGCTTAGGGCAGTCCTGGTTTATTCCTATTTTCCTGGCATAATTATTAATAGTGCCCCCTTTCACTTTCAAGAAATTCATATTTTAGGCAATAAATTAGATGGCCACTGACATGGACAGGACGACTCCAGTGATGTCGCTAGAAAAAGATTGATGCTCTTAGGTGACAAAAGGGTCTTTGCTGTTCAAGTTCTTCTGTGGGTGTGCTGAGTTTGGGACAGACTAAATGTTCCTGTGGGGCACGATTCTGAGTGAACGATAATCAAAACATTTGTTCAAAGGAGAGACAATGTGGACAAATCGCACTGGCTTTAAATGGGAAATCATCGTGTTGCCCATATCAGTCAAAGGCTGTCTGATCCTATCCACCCAACTGAAGGAACTTTATCCACCTAGCAGCTCACACATCTCAGGAAGCAGCCAGGCTCCTGGCACAGGTGTCTCTTCAAAGGACAGGAGGTTCCTGACATCAGACTCTAATTATCCCTCCAACCCTCTCTCCCTCTACCCACATAACTCTGTGGGCCATGAATGAGTGAAATGGTATGAGATCAATGAAAACAATGAAACTGACATTCAACCTTCTTGTTGAGGACACAGTGGGAAGGGGCTGGGTCCATGTAGGACTCACAAGGAAGCAGATCATTGCCAATGAAGATGAAGCGGTACCAGAGTTTTCCAACTTCTCAACAGAAACACAAGTCCAACTTCGTGATATCGCCTGGATTTTAACTGTTGTTAACTAATTCAATTCCCACCCCCTCTCCGAAAAATTAGGTGGGCTAAATTAAACAGGTCTGCAGACTGGATCCAGCCTCCTGCTTGCCAGTTTACAACCCGTACTTCAGCGACAAATGTTTCAATAAGCACTGAGATTTCCTGTGTACCATCAGTCTACTAACTTAGAACAGATAACACCCAGCCAAGACAAAGGGGAAATAGTGGAACAGACTATATTAGAGTCAGAAGGGGCCTTGGAGACCATCTAGTTCAATGCTTCTTATTTTGTAATTGAGGAAAGTGGAGCTCAGAGAAGCTACCTGATCTATTTCCAGCAAGACAACAAGTTCATCAGTAGACCTTGCATTATAACGCATCTACCCCGAACCCCCAATTCTGCCAAGTGACACCCCTCACTAGGTTCAATAGACCAAGTGAAACAGGGAACGGAGACATTTTGGGGGCTAATAAGCCCAGAAGTTTCCAGGTAATCAGCAACAGAGACATTGTACGCACAGATTCTGGGCAATTTGCTGTGAGTAATACAAATAAATACAAACCTGTTCCCAACTCTTCAAGAAAGTGTAAGCTGGTGATTAGGATGCAGGTTGAGCGCCCAAAGATCTGGTTCATCCTCTCTGTTGAGCTTCCATTGAGTAATGATAGGAGTTCCAGGTAGAGGCGCTTCAGTCCACCTGAGAATGAGCCACATTGCAACAAGAAAGTCGTTTTTGTAGCCATACTCCTCACCTGTCTTCAGTTTCCCTCATTAAGTGCTGTGCAAATATTAATTAAACAGAGATTATTTGAAAAGTTCTTTTAGCATTTGAACTCAGCTGGGCTGCATCAGAGGATGATATTAAAATCATCCCCCGGCTGGCAGAATGTTGTTCTTTTAAAATAAAAATTCTTTCCCTTTTGCAGTTCCCCCCCTACACCATAGGCAATTTATTTTGCCCATCCTCTGGCTGTTTCACCCTTGGTGTCATCATTTTCATGAGACAACTGAAAATAATATTTCTCTTGTGCTCCAAAGAGCCAAATTCCTTTTTTTCTGGTTTGATCCGAAGAAGGAGGGTTTGCGCGGTAATAGAAAAAGACACCTGATGTACAGTCCAAGCACAAATCCTCTGGGAGAAATAATGCATCTCTTGGGGAAAAGAAATAGCTCATACTTGTGAGGTAGTAGATTTTCAATTTATAATGGTTTTCCATTTCCTTCGATTGCCAGGATAACTGCATTCCAGAAAGGTTGGGCTTTCTGTATGTAAGGCAGACCTGCCTCTGGGATCTGGAAGGTAGATTCAAAAGTGATGAGTGATAAATAAGCATCCCTCTCCATCCCCCTGCACCACTGTCCCAGGGATTTGAAGCAATGCAGATCAAAGGGTTAAAATCCATTACCCAGAGAGATGGCAAAGTTCCTCTCAGTGATCTCTTCCCCCAACACTGCTCTCAGGCCTGAATTCCAAATTGATTTCCTTAATAACTATTAAAGATCTTTTAAATTAAACCGGGCATCCTCTTCCTTGGCAAACTTTTCTTGATGACATCTCTGGTTAATTAAAGGTTTAAGCTGCAAAGACGTATTACATAAGAACACGAGAAGCTGCTTTGTGGCGTGCTAATGAAGGACACTGCTGGTTCTTGCTGCAAGAAACCAGGGCTGCACCAAAGGGCAGCTCCTGGCTTCCTTTATGGTGGTGTAGGAAGTCCCAGAAAATGTTCGTAATAAAGGTAGTTGGGTGAGGGGGGAGTGTTCATTTTTCTGTTTCCCAAGGTTCAATTTCTCCTTTCAGGCATGCCGGGTAAGTGTGCATCAAGTGTTTTTCATTAAAAGCATGATTCATTTGGATCATAATTCACTGATACTAACAAGACATTTTTACCTTTTCATCCAAAATCCCTGAGGTAGGAATACACTTGGCAGTCAGAGAACAACAAACAAAGGCCTCTTTTCACCCATCAACAAAATGCAGTCACCTCTACAATAGAATGTAGCAGGTTCTCATGAAAAAGGGAAGAAAATCGTACATGGGTTTGCAATAGTAAATTGCTCTGATCCATTCACCTTCTTTGTCCTGGTTCCCTTTTTTCATTTTTTTCCCACCAGGACCCCTATTTTAAAATGATAGAACAGAGCAAGGTGTGCAGGATATCTTTAAGGAACAGAACTTTTCTTTCTGCAAAGTTAAATAGCTCTTCAGTTGGGAATCAAACCTATGACCCTGGCTTTGTGGTCACTGTGGTCTAAAATATGGGTCTCAAACCTAGACGTGCATTAGAATTACCTCTGATGTACATTAGAATTACCTCTGATGTACATTAGAATTATATCTGTTAAATCAGATGCCTGTGTCTTGTCCTAAGCCTGCTGAAATTCTGTGGGTGATGTTTCTAGGCACCTAAGTTTGGGAACCACTGGACTAGTCAATATCTTCAAGTTGAGTCAGTATCACCTCTTAGGTCTGCCTGGAAATGTTGAAGATGGTTTATTATTTCAATACTTTGGTCTTATAGATGACTCAGACAGGCAAAACAGAGCAATGGGAAATAGAACCTCACCAGTACTGCTGAGGAAAAGTGATTCCAATTCTGACAAGACACCAAGCAGGGAATTTAAAAGATTTTTCACTCACACATTGTCATTGGTCAGTGGCTCACAGCTCCACATGAGTGGGCTCAAACCATTAGAGAGAATCAGGATCACCCGGAAAACTTGTTTTACTAGTCATTTTACTATAAACATTTTTAAACACACAGGAAGTTAGGATGATAATCTACTCAACAGCCAGGCGTATAAGATACCTCCCACCAAGATTCAAAAATTAACATTTTGCCATATATTTGTGTACACACACAAGCATGCATCTATAATTGCTGAACCATTAAAAAGTAAATTACAGACATGATACAGAACACCTAAACAATAACCCAGAAACACTTCATCACAAAGTCCCCGAAATTAATGGCATCCTGGGCATAACCACAACACCATGATCACACCTAACTGAATTAAAAATAACTTCCTAAGATCATACAACACTCAGTCCATAACCAAGTTTCTAGGGAACTTCAAAACACAGAACAAAACTAAGAAGCAAACCTTGCTGGCCAGATTCCCAAAAATGTTTATTCAGGTAGGTGATGATCGTTGACTGACTAATTAAGAATGTTTGTCTTGCCAATAACTGAAATGCAGTTCACTCTTTGTACTTGAAAATTGCTTGGTGATTTGCATGGCACTTAACAGTCATTATGTCATGTGAAGCTCTTAGCAGTGCTACTCTAAGGTAGATAGGAGCGATGAGGCAACTGGGACCAAGAATTGTTGTCACCTGCCCAGGTCCTGTAGGTAAATCTCAGTGGCAGCTTGAATTCCAAATCTGCGGTAAGGGACGAAGCACTGCCTTGAGTCTGGAACTGGGAATCCTGGTTCTCCCTCTGCTTCTAACCCTGCCTATGGGACTTGGAGCATTAGACCAAATTTCTCTGGTCTTTGATGTCTTCACCTGTAAAGTGAGGAACTCAATTGATTGTCTCTAAGATCCTTTCCACTTCAGTCTCTCTTGGATTCAATGCATTTCTTACTCCTCCTCCTAAATCCTTTACTCATCTCCATTTGGTTCTGCAGCCAATGTGTACAGGGTTTTATTGAGTCATAGGGAAATACCCACTGATAAAATGTTGATGAGAAGAGATATATTTGACAAAAGTCTTCCTGTTTGCTATGGCCAAGCATGTCCAGGTCCCTTAAACTCAAGGAGGGTGTGAACCAATATTGAGAAATTCCTTCACTAAGTCACATGGGACAGGGGATGTGTGAGGATGATTCTCTTTCTTCTGCCTGAACCGGGAAGGTGGCCCTCTGGAGAGAAGCCAGTGGGCCAGGGTGCCAAACATTTGCCTCTGATGCTGGCTGCCTTAAAGCAGCACATGTTAGAGAAAAGGGTGAATCTCTACAGAGGTGCAGGAGCCCATGTCTCCTCTTCCTCACTCCTTGAAAAGAAAACTGCAAAAATCTAAGAACACATTCCTAGCAAAGTCCACAGCTTCTAAACAGAAAGGATAGGTTCAACTAGAGACCACCCCCATTTCATTAACAAGTGACCCCGGCTTCCCTACCCTTCCCTGTATAATGAAGGCTCCAGCTGCCTTAAACCCCTGCCCGATTCACCCACATCCCCCAGAACTGTTCCACGCAGACCTATGATCTGACAGGTAAGGACCAGAACTATTTAAAATTCATCACTTGGAGGAGACTTTAATTTTATATGTATTGTGTGAATTTTTTACAACCAGACATATTCATGCATTGCTTATGTAATTAAAAATAAATAATTAAAATCTTTGACAGCTGATGGGTTTTTCTCTCTGGTCTCTCAAAGACAAAGCAATCCCCAGGGTGCAGCAAACGGCTCTGAGGTTTTCAAGGGTGTGTGTGTGTGTGTGTGTGTGTGTGTGTGTGTGTGTGTGTGTGTGAGTTGGAGTGGGAGGACGTGGTATGGGCTCATATTTACAGGAACTGAATAGAAATGGTCCAGTAGTGCCCAAACAACAACAATAATAATGTTTAAGCACTTACATACAGACCACGGGCACATTAAGGAGCAAGGTGAAAACTAAGGCTACCTAACCATGGCGAAAGCTGGACCAGTGGTGGGAGGTGGGAGAGAAAGATATAAAGAACCAGTTCCTCTAATTCTGTCTCTTTCCCTCAGCCTCTCATGACCTCTCTCAGAATATCCTCTGCTCGGGCTTCCCTGGTGGCGCAGTGGTTGAGAATCTGCCTGCCAATGCAGGGGACACGGGTTCGAGCCCTGGTCCGGGAAGATCCCACATGCAGCGGAGCAACTGGGCCCGTGAGCCACAACTACTGAGCCTGCGCGTCTGGAGCCCGTGCTCCGCAACGGGAGGGGCCGCGATAGTGAGAGGCCCGCGCACCGCGATGAAGAGTGGCCCCCACTTGCCGCAACTAGAGAAAGCCCTCGCACAGAAACAAAGACCCAACACAGGCAAAAATAAATAAATAAATAAATAAATTAAAAAAAAAAAAAAAAAAAGAATATCCTCTGCTCTTCACCCTCAGTGCTGCCAGACCTGTCCAGTTGGGAGGCAGGTCCTCATAATGTCACTCACGTCATCCCCCACCAAGGCTCTGCACATGCTCCTTCTTCAAAAGTCCTTTTTCCTCATTAGGGAGTTAATCACCACCAGCAGCCTGTCCCAGGGCCCCTCACTTCTGAAGACGCCCTCTCCACCATGGGAGTCTGATCTGGGGCTGCCCCTCTCAAGCATTCTGTCCACCAACCCTGGATATTGAATTGCCATTTGTTTGCTATGACTTCAGTATTTAAGCTTTACCGTTTGTGTGTACATGTTAATAGTTTGCTTTAATACAGCAATTCTTTGCTTTAAAAAAAGCAGCCTGTCCTTGTCCTTTAAGGAAGGAACTCATCCCAGCAGTCAGGGTGACTGCCCTGAGATCATAGAACCCAGCAGCCTCACAGAGGAGACTTAAAATCAAGAGCTTCTCTCGAGAAGGAGTCACACACTCTAGGAATGAGCCCTCCTCGTGGAAAGTCAGACGGGGACATGACCTTCACGCTCAGCTGGCCGATGCCCTGGTGCTCACTAGCCTGTGTCCTCAGAGGGTCTCTGGGCGATCTGGCTTTAGTGACACACCCCTATCTCCTGGAATCGCCTGAGGTGGACAGCATCCCTCAAAAACATGGGACTGGAAAGGACAAGTTTTAAAACCTCAAGACTGAATAAAAGGCATTCAGAACAATGAAGGCAAAGAGGGTCAGGTCAGCCTGCACCTGGTGTGACGTGAGCACAGCTGATGTCAAGCCAGTTTGGCTTAGCAGCTAAGCACACAGGCACCGGAGTCAGAGGCCTGGGTTCTAAGCCTACCTCTGCCATCAGCTGCAGACTTTTGTCAAGCCACTGAATCCCTCTGTCCCCCAATTGTCCCCGGGTTGGAGTTGGTCACACAGACCTCTGGTTGTAGTCTGGGATCTGCTGCTTCTTAATTGTGTCATGTGGGCGTGTTATATAGCCTTTCTGAGCGCCAGCGTCATCATCTGAAAAAAAAGTGACATTACGAATATCTCCTTGCAGGGCTGTTGTGAGGATTTAGAAACAACAGATACAAAGCACCTGGTACAGAAGGTAATCAATATACCAGTCATCCATCACTGCCACTCATGATCATGTGATGATGGCTCGATAAGCTATCACCTTGAGGGCAAGGACTGTGTCTTTTGACCTTGGCACCCCTCCTCCACCACTTAGTGACATGATGAAAATACTCAATACGATATTTGTTTGATGAATTTTTAAAAAGCAAGCATCTCCTTCCATTTGATGGACAGAAAGAAGGACTGTGAAGTAGTGGGCTCTGGAAAGAGACGCCAAGCCCACCCCTCACTGGTCATGTCATATTGGCAAGTCTGGAGGGCACGTGACTGTGTTTGGCTGCCCACATCTGAACCCCTTTCCATTTGGGGGGAATTCCCTCCCTGATAAGGAGCTGAAGCAGCCTTTCAGAGGAGCTGAAAAGCACCAGCACTTCCTTTCCTAGCCTCCCTTGCAGCTGCAGCCCAGATTTATGCTCTCCTGGTCAGACCACTTGGCCAAATTTTTACATGGAAACTGATGAGACAAGAAAGAAGGGACAGAGGGCAGTGGGAGTCATGACAGCTGAAAAGTTGAATTTCTGGCACAAAAGCGGCATGGGGCTTGCAAAAATAGCAGAAGCAGTCTAGCCGAGTACCTGCACAAAAATGGCAGTGGTGCATATCCTGGCATCTAGTGCTCTGTAAGAGTGGCCATGGTCTGCTCATCAGACCAATTTTGCAGTGCAACTGTAGGCATACCTCTGGAAGCTTAGCCCTGGTTCTCTGTGAGCTTCCCCAAATCCTTTTAGTATTCTGTTTCTGCTTTATCAGCCAGAGCAATCTTCTGGAGCTTGCAATCCAGAATTTGACTGACCCAGCAAGGTGCTTAAACTCTGCAGTTGTTTCCCCATCTTTACAACAGGGTTAATTCCTTAGGGATAGAAGAAGATACTATACGTTCAGTGTCTGGCATCAGAGTACTCAGCAAATATTATTTCCTTAAACACAAGTCCAAGAGCAGTCAGAGCCTCAAGCTACAGTGTTACTTATATTCCTTTTTGACATTTGAGTATATGTGCATCTTGGGGATCCACACAGTTCTAGAGAGAACCCAGCTTACTGGTTGGTTCTCTAGCTAGAGTGAAAGCAAAAGGCCAGGAATAAACTGTGCCTCAGGTTCACATGCAGAATCATTCAGAGCCATCAAGAGTGATCTGTATGACCTGACTCCAAGATGGGACCAGCTCTTGCCCTCAGTTCAAAGAAATCACAACTAATATCTCCAAGTTTCCTGGAATCCTACAGATGAAATGGGATAATCTTGACATGAATAAATACCCTTTTAATGTTTTCAAGAATATAATTTCTTCCATTTTCAAAATTTGCTAAAACTGGGGATAAGAAAGTTACATTTATTATCTCTTGTCATCTATTGTGCTC
Source organism: Balaenoptera ricei (assembly GCF_028023285.1). NCBI lineage: Eukaryota > Metazoa > Chordata > Mammalia > Artiodactyla > Balaenopteridae > Balaenoptera > Balaenoptera ricei. The sequence goes on along the minus strand of NC_082651.1, from coordinate 77,977,669 downwards.
ACAGACTGGTTTTTGCTCCTTTGTTAAGGCTCCTGCACCTTCAGAATATTGGCACCAGGTGGAGATAAAGAGCCACGTGCTCTGACTAGGGAGCCTTGACAGAAATTCTAGGTAGCTCGTAACTGCTTTAGACTCACCTTGTGGATTTGTAGATGACTTTGAAATCTGTTAACTACAAGAAAACGAAAGGCTCTCCAACTGGCTTAAGCAAAAAGGGGTAATTCATTAGATGTGTAGCAGGGTATCTCACAGAACCCAAGGACAGTAAGGGCAGCCAGATCTCTAAAGAATCCTTCTCTGCATTTCTCTATGACCACATGAAGCCTTGTCCCTAACCCTCTCAGCCACCCTCTTCGGTCTTTCCTCCTAGATAGCTACAGGGATTGTTCCCTTGTTTCACCTTCCCTGTCCTTCTTATCTAAAACAGCAGCCTCTCAACCCCGTCAATCTCTATGGCCCTCGTGACTTTCTTTTCCTTCATAGCACTTACTACTGCCTGAGCGCATAGTGTGTGTTTAATTATTTTACGTCTCTCCTTTGTCTCACTAGAAAGTAGACTCTATGAGGAAAGGGACTGTGTTTTAGTCACTGTTGTATCACTTGTGTCCAGAAGAGGGTATGGTGCATAGAAGGTGCTCAGTGAATAGCTTTGAATGAGGAAGGAAGGAAGGAAGGAAAGAAAGAAAGAAAGAAAGAAAGAAAGAAAGAAAGGGTGAAAGAAAGAGTGAAGAAAGAAAGAAAGAAAGGAAGAAAGGAAGGAAGGAAGGAAGAAAGGAAGGAAGGAAGGAAGGAAGGAAGAAAGAAAGAAAAGCAAGAAAGTAAGAAAGCAAGAAAGGAAGGAAGGAAGGAAGAAAGAAAGAAAGAAAGATAGAAAGAAGGAAAGAAAGAAGGAAAGAAAGGAAGGAAGGAAGGAAGAAAGAAAGAAGAGCAAGAAAGGAAGAAAGCAAGAAAGGAAGGAAGGAAGAAAGAAAGAAAGAAGGAAAGAAAGAAGGAAAGAAAGGAAGGAAGGAAGGAAGAAAGAAAGAAAAGCAAGAAAGGAAGAAAGCAAGAAAGGAAGGAAGGAAGAAAGAAAGAAAGCAAGAAAGAAAGGAAGGAAGGAAGAAAGAAAGGAAGGAAGGAAGGAAGGAAGAAAGAAAGAAAAGCAAGAAGGAAAGAAAGCAAGCAAGCAAGCAAGAATCCCCCTTGCCGCCACCAGTGTTGTTCTCTGCATCTGAGTGCTCATGGAAGACATAGCTACCTAGCACAGATCCCTGTGACCACCCCCTCCTCACTCAAGCTCCTAATTATCAACTAATTTAGTTTCTTAGTGAGATTCTTGAAGATAAAAAGAATCTACTTGGCTCTGTCCAACCTACAAATGAGTTCCTTTGGAGTCCACCCTAATTCCAAAGACCTTTGCTTGCAGAATGGGGTTCAAAGCACCAAAAGGCAGCCAGAACTGTGGGCAGAAAGGATTTGCATCCCTATGTCAAAACCATTATGGGCACAGCCTTTGACAATCAGTCATTGGTTTTCGTGATTACATACACACACGCAAAATTAAATAAAACTCACATGGATGTGTCCTTCTTCATGAATTCCCAACTGTTTCTACAAAAGCCCTTCTAAGTGAATCTTCTCAGATGCCCTGATCGGAAAGCTAAACTTTACAGGAAACCTGAACCCCAACTCGGCAATTAAGCTTCTCCCTTGATAGATCTTTCATGCTGTGGTTTCCATCTCTCCCAAGAAACCCTTCAACCATTTTTCTGCTGGTCATCCACGTGGTTACGGGCTGAAATCTTTTCATCCATAACTCTCCCCCATACCAGTTCTCTCCCTGTCTTGTCCCAGTTAGCTTTAAAATGGGACAAAACCTCTACTGTGAAACTCCTTGTTTCTTTCTCACCCACCCCTCACAGAGAAGAAAAGCATCCCAACCAGCTTCCTCGTCCCTTTATCTAGAGTGGAGTACGATCACTGCAGCATTAACTAATTAACAGATTCTTGGTCTGGTTGCCCTGGCAATGCTCGCCAAAGCGTCAGAACCCTTCCAGAACAGCACGTCCAGCAGGCAATTAACTGTTTTCTTCACACATGTGAGTCAAGTGCACAGAGCACCTGGTGCAGAGATGGGCACCGAGGGGACACGCTGTAAGCCCTTGCTGACTAGCTGACAGCACCTCGGCCAATGAAGACAGTGCTGGGTCTGCTGACTTGAACATCTGAAGGCATTTAGAGCTGGTGGCTGAGACACCATCTAAGGGGAATAGCAGCCAGTGTGATTTTACAAGAGCATCAGCGTGGTGCTAACACCTTAGAAATCATCTAGAAGAGCAGGGAAAAGACTATCAGCCCTTGGTCAGGCCAGGCTGCCATTGCACTGGAAGAGGGGGCGGCTAGATTGATTTCTTCTGTACCTGTCATTTTCACTACCGTCTCTCGAGGCAGCAAAGAAGACTTTCCACATTGAACCTCAGTCTTGGCAGTTCCCCCAGAGCAGGCCATGAGCCCAACTCATGCCAGGTCAGATGTCCAATCAGGAAAGTCTCCCTCACCCAAGTGTGAGTAACAGAGAACGCTAACTGTATAAATAAACACAAGTGCCAGCTTTCAGCTTAGTTACAGACAAGCATGATATTCCCAGCTTGTTTCTTCTGAAGCTATGTTTGTGGCTCCAGTCTTTAAGAAAGGTGAGTCCCCCGAGGTTCATCTCAAATTCAGATTTAAACTGTTTGCTCCATTACATGCCCAATCACTGATTGCTTCTCACATTTCTTTTGAAGATAAAGAACGGAGAGCTTGAGGCTCACTCAAGCTAGCCTACTTGAAGGAGAGTTTATCGAAAAGATACAGAACTCACAGTCACCTGACCCAGTCAAAGAAGAAGCTAATGTCATAAATACAAACAAGATGATGGAGCTGGGACTGGGCCAACTGTGGCCCAAATGGCAGTAGGAGATGGATTTGAGAGACATTATGGGGAAAACCATCAAGAGCATGTAATTTGCTGAGAGAGCCAATGCACATACTTAACCTGTATGAGTTACCCTATTTTACATGACATAGAGAAACTGGTCGAAGAGGAAGGTAATGTTAACTGTAACCAGGAAAGACGTCATAGAGAACGTGGCTCTGAACTGGGGCTTATTGAAAGATGGGTAAATTTGGACATGCAGGAATGGAGGAGAATGGGGACTCCAGATGTCCCCTAGGAATATGCTTCAGGGTTCAGAGGATGGGTTGTCACACTAGTGTACTTTATACATAGCCTTCTAATTACCCAGTGAGGAGTAAAGCTTGAAAAAATAAATCAGGTAATATGGAAAGTGCACAGAGGTATTCATTTAACATTGGCCAATGTGTATTGGGTGTCTCCTCTGTGACAGACACTGTGATTATACACAAATTGATGTCACACAGGCGCTGCCCTGAAGATGCTTATGGTCCAAGCTCACCGTATTCACAGCCCGTGGAACAGTCTCTAAAAGTAGAGTCTGAAGACCACCCGTATCAATGTCACCTGAGCAGCTTGTTCCAAGTGCACATTCCCAGACTTCTCCCAAGACTGACTGAATCTGACTTTCTGGACTAAGACCCCAGAATCTTCCTTTAAAGCAAATTCACCAGGGAGTGTGTGTGCATCTCAAGCATGAGAATGGAGTCGGGGGCAGAGGACAGAATAAGTATTTTCCAAGTGACCGTGCCCCATATGTGACAAGCATTTTACATAGTAATTCATTTAATCCTCCCAACAACACTACCATGTTTATATTATTATCTCCATTTTACAGGTAAAGAAACCAAAATGCAGAGAGGTTAAAGGTTTTACCTAATGATACAACTCATATGTTTTAAAAAATAGAGGTTCCACAGGTGAAATCTCCTCTTTCACAAAAGAAATTTTTTTAAGTTCAGGATAACAGTCAAAATATTGAGGCAGACCACCACCTTTCAGCTCACCAACAGAATGACATTAGTCCATTTGATGAAAATGCCCAGTGAAGATCTACTGTGATTCTCCCAACAGAGACAAGCAGGTGTAGTTCCCATGGGCATCTCCAGGACAGGTGGAGCAGTCAGGGAGAGAAGGAACAGAAGGAAAGGGGGGAATCAGAAAAGAAGAAAATACACTTACAAATTGAAAAACTGAGTCAGGTGGGACCGAAAATCACCAGAAGGGCCACTTGAGGACTCCCGTGCTATCACTTGGCAAAGTCATTGATTTGCAGATAAAACTGCCTCCCCTTAGCACTGAGATTCAGTGGGAACTCAGTGGCCCAGAAGTATAGACCCTGCAGAACCACTTTGAACAGGGAGAAACAGCAAGCAAAATTATCAACACTCTTTCTTCCCCCTCCACTGCCATTTCAATATAACCTCCTGGGCCAGGCACTCCCTGATCCTTCCCAGATTGCAGACCATACTAAGCAAAGTAGACACAAACCCAGAGAACCAAATCTATAATGACGCCACTGGGAGTTAAGAGGAGAGAACTGCCAGGTAGAATAAGCAGGATTGAGACTGCAGCAGACAACAATGCAGGTTTAATTTCATCATGCAGGAGAAGATTGGCAAGCATGTCCCAACTGGAGCGGATTATTGCAGTGGAGGTGAAATATTTCATAGGATATTTTCAGAGGGAGATGCATGCAGAGGAAACTGTTCCAAATATATATATTTTAAAATATCTTTGCAGTAACAAGCTAGGTAGGAGCATGTGGGTAATTGATACATATGCATGAGAGCATAATTAAGAACTATAAGACCTGGAAGATTTTCAAGCTCTATGGCAATTATAAACTATGAAAAAATACCCTTTCTTGGGGTGTAGGGCTATTATTCAAGCATCTCGCCTCATTATAGGAGCTGGAACTTAAATAGCACTGCACAGAAATTGAATAAACAAGGGGGGAGTTGTCGTAAACTAATAATGACTCCTGGCTTTGTGTTTTTCCAAGAGTCATCCCACACAAGATCTTACTGGATCCCTACATGTATTAGTTTTCTATTGATGCTGTAACAAAATTACTACACATTTAGAGGCTTAAAATAACATTTTTTTCTCTTACAGCTCTGGAAGTCAGAAGTTCAAAATGAGTCTTGCCGGGCTAAATCAAGGTGTCAGTGTGGGGAGGGGGTGTCCCTTGTGAAGGCTCAGGGAAGAATCTGTTTCTTCCCTCTTCCAACTTGCAGTCCTTGGTCTGTGGGCCCTTCCTGCACCTTCAAGGCCAACCACGTAACATCTTCAGGTCTCTCTCTGCTTTTGTTACCACATTGCCTTCTGTCCCTCTGATCTCCTGCCTCCCTCTCATAAGGACCCCTGTAATTACATCAGACCCATCTGGATAATCCAAGATAAATTCCCCATCTCAAGATCCTTAATTTAATCACATCTGCAAAGTCCCTTTTGCCATATAAGGTCACATAGTCACAGGTGCCAAGGATTAGGATGTGAAAATCTCTGGGGGACATTGCTCAGGTAATCACACTCCAAAAATCCTATGAAGCAGGCACATAAATCCCATTTTTCAGATGAAGAAACTGAGATCCAGAAGACTTATTGACTTGCCTTTGTTGGGTAGTTTCGTTCATGTGTCCCACCAGTATTTATTGAGTGTCTTCTGTGTGGCAGACACTATTGTATACACAGTGGAGGAAAAGGAGCTTACATGCTAGTAGGAATAATAAACAGTTATTTAAAGATTCACATAGATACAAATATATTTGTGTTGTAAAGGAATGGGGCGGTAGGAAAGAAAAATAACAGAGGAATCATCATTTAGATTTGTGGGGAGTGAGGTCAGGGGAAGCCTCCCTGAGAAAGTGGTATTTATGCCAAGACCTGAAGATGTATGGGAGGAGATAGTCAAAAGGAGAGGGAACAGCATTCAATCCTGAGGGAACATAGATTGAAAATACTTGGAGTGGGGAGGAATCTGCAACTGCAGGAAAGAACAGCATGGCTGGAGCATAGTGAGAAGATGTCACCTCTCCCTGGAAGCTTTTCCTGATCCTGGACTATGGACCCTCCTTGGACTTACATGACCCCTTACACTTACCCCTCATTAGAACACCATGCTGACTTTAATTCTCCTGAACTAGACTGTGAATTATGGAGAACTAGACTGGATCTATTCATCTCTGAATACCCAACCTTGCACAGTTTTTGGCATGATGTAGGTACTCAATAAACACTCATGGAATAAATGTACAAGTGAGTAATGTATGGTATTTGGATCCTTCTCTGTCCCAGGACCTGCCAACTCAGACCACAGGCCCACAAAGGCAGAGTCCTCCAGCCCTTCCGGACACGAGGGCTCCTACAGCAGCTGGAGGCCTCTCTCAAATGGAGAAGGTGGTAAGAAAGCTGATTTGCCCATAAGTAAATAGCTGTTGTAATTATGGAACATTATTCTCAACAGACCAGCAGACGGAAAACAATTTGCATAACAGACGCGCTTATTCATGGAAATGTTTGTGATTTATCTACCAAAGCAGATGAAGACCCTAAAATTAAAATGTGTATGCCAGCAACAGGAAGCCAAATGCTCACTTCATCCTCTTCTCAGCAAGGTACACACGCTGCCAACAGGTCGGATTCAGCATCTTCAGATCCCTTTACGTTGGGGAGCTCTGGAGAAAGTGCAGATCTGAGAGAGTGGCACAGGAGGAAGGATGAAGAAATGTACAAACCGCCCAGCGTTTTCCTTTATGCCGAGAGGTCAGTGCTGGCAACGCTGGTGGGTACCTGGCATGAGTCGGGTATGTCCTGGCAACCTATCTCCAGAGCCCGTCTTGGAGAGGCATGGAACAAATGAAACCTGGCAAAGCGAAGTTAGGAGGTTCTGAAACACATCAGATCTTTGCATACATCAGAATCATTTCAGTGATTTTTTTCTGAAAATGGGGGTTTTGTGAAAACCTAGGTTTTCATGTCTTGGCCGCAGAATTTCAGATTTAAGTGGTGAATGAAGGTGTCGCCCTGCACACCCAGAGAAGCAGCCACTCTAAAGTTCAACCAACAGGAAATCATCTGTAAGCTGGGAGAACGTGTCACGTCCTGAAAGCGCCAGATGTTAAAATGAAGAGGGTGATCTACGGGTCCCTTGAAGCTGTGTGATTAAAACTCTCCAGGAGATCTGATGTAAGGTCCCACTGGTAAGACACACTGAGGAGGTAACCACATCCTCTACAGCATGTCAATTACCCAAACCCCAGAGTACACTCTTTTAAACCAAGTAAACAATCAAGAAACTCAGTTTTGAAGCAAAACTGAACTCCTGTAAAGACGACTTCCCTTATGAATGGGCTTTAATAGTGAGAGCTCTTACAAACCATTTGGAGACCAAGCTGTGGGGAACCGATACTCCCCAAATGAAACTTCATAAAAGTGGGGTTCTGAGGGAGAAATTCACACTTGAAGATAAAGACCTGGGGTTTATCTTTAAGGGTTTGTTTCTTCTAAAAAATTAACTTCGAAATGCGTATTAACAACGTCTAATTGTTTGCTTGCCTTTAAATAAAAAAATTATTTGTGAGGGGTGGAAAAGCTTTCCATTTCAAAATCCCAAACTCTTAACTCAAAGGTTGGCCTTGCTTAAGGCCCCTGCACACTTTCTATTGTTTTTGGCTTAAAGGATATTTATCTAAGCTCCCACGGGCTGCCAGCAACATTAAAGGCAGCATCTATTAGTGAAATAAACCAACACATGTGGCGCTTTAAGGGCAGGGCAAATCACAGAGGATCTCTTTGATCAGACCTAATGGGAATCCACACTCCTGATGCGGATCAAGTGTCGAAAAGGAAATCTTCCCCGGAGTAAATCGGGCTGTGGGAGCAACTGGGAGAGCGCACACTGGTGAATTACTGGCCCTCTTCGGACACTCAGGGAAGCAGCCACTCAAAAACGCAATCAACAGAAAATGATCTGTAAACTTAGCTCGGCCTGCTACAAGCACTAAATGTGTTCAGATGAAGATGATGTCACACAAGCTCAAGCAGATGGATGGAAGTAACTGACAGCTGATCAGGGCGCAGCCGGGGAAAGCAGAGCTCTCCGCGGTTGCGGAGCGCCGACCAGGGGGAAAACGGGAGTGTGCATCTGGCAGCGCAAATATTTAGTCACTAGAAAGGCCTGTGCTGCAGCGGCCCAGACTCGTCTCACTTCCTGGGCTTTAAGTCTGTTTAGCCATCTAATGATTTGTTTGCTTTTCCAGGTTCCCAGACGTAGTGCCTCTTGGGGAGGATGGACACAAGCATCTAGTCACCCTAAAGGGGGCTCCTTCAGATGGATGAGTTCCCAGGACACATTACAAGCACATGAGCATGGTGGTGGGGACCCAGTTGCCCAGATCACTTCCGGGTGCCCTGACCTGGGTTATCTGACCAGCTGTGTCTTGAACTGCGAAAGTCCCACCACCATACAGCCCCTCAGAGGCCCAACCAGAAGCTGGTCTCTTCTCTTCCTCAACCTCACTGCCTCTTAATAAGGGGACTTCCAACATGCTTTATATGTCTGTAAAAGCATCTGATTACTTTTGATCTAGGATATAGAAAGTTACAAAGGCATTAAGGAGGGGTGCTGAGCATATCTGAGAAATGACAAGAAACCTTGGGAATTGGCTACTCAGAGACTGCCTTTGGCTGGCAGGATACAGACATGGGGTGGAGGGAAAACTTCTCGAATGTGGAATGCGAGGGTCGGAAGCATCTGAGACTCCTGTTCTAAGGCTGGGTTTCTTCCCTGTCTTATGAAGGCCGAAGACTCCTCTGTCTTAGGAATAACTGACCGTGCTCAGCTCAGCCCTGCCCTCTACCTCCTGGGGGCGAGGGGCTGCAGACCACCTGTGCTCTGCTCTGTCTCTCTGGGCAATGCTCCCCACACCTTCCCCAGCCCTACACACACACACACACACACACACACACACACACACACACACACACACACACGGTCTATTTCCAGGCCAGCGCTATGTGGCTGATTGGGTTTGGTATTATCAAGCCCACTTGGTTGACAGACCTGATGCTACATCCTTCAACCTGGTCTCTATTTGTAATAAAAAATGACATTTGGACCCTAGTTTTATTTTATTTTTCAACTTATTAAGAATCTGGACAAAGAAGAGGTAGGCTGTTTATTGGGAACCCCAACAGTTTTGGTGGAAATGGCACAGGGTTTGAAGCCAGGAGCCCAATATTTAAATTCTACCCCTACTTCCTAGTCTAGGAGCTTGGCCAAGCCAGCAACTCAGCAGTTCTCCAAGGGTAGTCTGTGGACCCCTGTGGTTTCAGGATCCTTTCAGGGGCCCTGCAGGGCCAAAACTATTTGAATAATAGCACGAAACTGGGGCTTCCCTGGTGGCGCAGTGGTTGAGAATCTGCCTGCTGATGCAGGGGACACGGGTTCGAGCCCTGGACTGGGAAGATCCCACATGCCACGGAGCAACTGGGCCCGTGAGCCACAACTACTGAGCCTGTGCGTCTGGAGCCTGTGCTCCGCAACAAGAGAGGCCATGATAGTGAGAGGCCCGCGCACCGCGATGAAGAGTGGCCCCCGCTTGCCACAACTGGAGAAAGCCCTCGCACAGAAACGAAGACCCAACACAGCCAAAAATAAACAAATAAATAAATAATAATCAAAATACCAAGAACCTCCCACATATTACATGTTAAAAAAAATAAAATAAAATAACAATACCAACACTATTTCCAACTTCATGACTAAGATCAGATAAAGATTTAAAAAAAAAAAAAAATAGTACGAAACTCTTCTTGTCCTTTTTTGTTGTGCTGACATTCACACCGGGGATGCAGAAGCAGTGGTAGGTAAACAGCTGGCGCCTTAGATTCAGCCCAGTGCCCCCCCAACCGTACCCTGCCATCATGTTCTACACCACCGCACATTTGCAGGAGAACAGGGGGGTAACAGCCAATTTCATTTAAGAATGTCTCTGATAAAGCAGTAAAAATGATTAATTTGATTAAATCTCAACCCTTGAACTCAAACCTTTTCAGTATTTTGCGCGAGGAAAGTACACATGAAAAGTGGCCCTGGTGAGACACCTTCCCGTGAACAGCTTTCCTTAGCACCCTGGAGGGCAGATTTCCAGCAGGTTCTGGAGGGCAGAACTTGAGCCAGTTCCAGAGCTGAGATCTCCAGCAAGTCTGCCACTTTGCCTGCACCCCAGTGGCTTCTCGGCCGTGCAGGAACCACAGCGTGCCCTCTCCACCAAGGCTTCGATCAGCTCTGGGTGGAGGAAGGGAGTTATTTCTTATCTCAGACCCAGGGATAGCAGATGCCCTTCTATCTGCTTTTGTTACATTATTTAGCCCTCTCGTTACTTTTTACTACCCTGTCTCTCGTTACTCCAATCCCCCGTTATAGTTAAAAAGTCTTTATGTAAAAGACCCCTATTCACCTTACTGTGTGGTTTCTCTCTCCTGATATGACCCAGATTGATACCCGTACAATAAGATGGTTTCCTCCACATCCCCTAGAAAGGAAGCCCCCGGTCCAACAGCGCCCTGAATGTTCACTAAGTTTCCATGGTAATAAAAAGGGGTTTTTAAAACCGCTGCCCAGAGGGCTGGTCTTGCATAGTGTAAGTCAGAGGGGGTGGGGATTAGGAGGGGACCTTGCCTTGTTCACTGATGCCCTGTTTGCTTCTGAAACAAAATGCCTTCTCGTGGAGAGGGGTGAGGCAACACTGAGGAGGGAGAAGCAGCTTTGAAGTCACCCGTTAAGCCTCCTCTTCCTTCCCTCTCTTCCTTTACCTCCTGCAGGACCCTCCTAAGGAAGGACGGCTGGGCAGGGCAGCCTGAGGCTCTGGGAAGCTGCCTCCACACACCTGCCTGTCCCCGTCACACTCTCAACCTGGCCTCTGTCTGGGTCTCTGATGACGTGAGGTTGCATGGGGCAGCCTCCCCCCCTCCCCTCCCCTCCAGAGTGGCTTGATCTGCAGCCACCAGGGTGTGGGTTGACAGCAACTTGGCGGGAAAGGCACCTATCAGGCCCTTCTGGAATTCTAAGAAACCTGAGGGGGAGGCCCGGGAAGAGTTGAGTCATGAGGACCTACAACTTCCTGTGGACCTTGGGTAGGTCACTTACAATCTCTGAACTCCCTCCCATTTCTACTCCTGCCAATCTGTCCTCTGCTAAGCTATTGGAACAATCTCTCTCCAAATCACCCTCTATCCTGCTGCAACCACTTGTCATTATAGCACTCATCCCTCTCCTGATGAATCCACGTTTTAATACTCTGTCCTTTCCCACGCCCTTCCTTCTACCGAGCTCATCCTTCTGTCCCTGGATCCGTCTTTGAGCATTCAAACTAAGTACCACGCCCTCCAGGAATTCTTCCAAGCCTCCCCAAGTTCATCTGAGTTCCCCAGGTGTGTTCTCACCCCCTACACCGGGCTACTTTCTTGTATTTTCCTCCAAGCAGACTGCAACCTCCTTAAGAACAGGAGCTGAATTTTCATCTCCATAGGTTAGGATCTAGGCCAGCACCTATATGTCTATTTAAAAAAAAAAAAAAATCTAAATAATCAAATCAAATCAAATAGAGTAAGTAAAGTAAAATAAAATAAAGAACTACCTGCCTTCTCTGTGCTTGGGGTTATTGAACAGACATCAGCTGTTACAAGTGCCTGGTCAGGCATCATTTTACTAATGAAGAAACCGAGGCCCAGAGTTTAGGTGACTCGATTACATCTCACAGCTAGTACGTGACAGAGGCGGGACTCTGGCCCAGGTTTCTTTGCGCTCAGACACGTAGCCTCGCATGGATGACTTTCAGAAGAGGCTATGGGAAGGTGATGGTGAGAAAGTTGGAACACCGGTCAGGCCAGTGAGGAGAGCATGAGATTCTGTCAGGTGGTTGCTGAAATCACTTGACCTTCTGTCGTTTTAGGACAAGGGGAGAGAGCGGCAGGGTCGCTGGGAACCTCTCCACAACGTGTGGCCTTAGGCATTGCTCAGCCCTCTGCATGGGAGCTGACCCACCTGACGAGGGCTGCTGGAGAGGGGTGTACTGAGGGGCCCGCTCCACCCACCATGCGTGTAGACACGGCACCCGTACCTCAGCAGCCAAGCCACAGAGCTGGAAGCACGCAGTCCTCCTGCCCCCAGCCCCCAGCTCCCCATTCTGGTCCCAGGTGTCAGGGGGGAAATTACCTTGCTGCACGGGTATCTTCCGACTCCTCTAGCAGCAAGTCACCAAACAGAAGGGCTTGCGGACCAAAACGCAGGAGCCTCAGCTCACGTGGTTGATTGGATCAATTGAAAACAGGGAAAAGCAAGGCAGGGAGAGACGGAGTAGTAAACACACTTAGGATATTGTAGAAGGTCCACGCCACTGAATGCTGGGCTACAGAATGCTGGGGTGTCCTGTCCCTCTGCCACGTCAGCCCTTCCTGCTGACGGTGTGCTCACAAGCACCAGAGCTGAGGCTTTGAGCAAAAGACCGAAGGCTCTGGGCCCAACCACACAGGTGCTCTATCAGTGAGCCTCAGGCAGGGATGGCAGGGTACAGCTGCAGCTCGCCAATTAGTCAGCTGAAAGCCATGGTGCTTATCTGCATTTCTAGGGGTTAGAATGGGACCGGGTGGGCGTCACCAATGGGCGGCTGATTGAAGACTGAGTGCCTCACGGGTCTCGTGTATGTTTGACGTATCCTGACTATTTGATGCTTCAGGTGCCTCATGTATATTTAGTGCAAAGCATGAATATTCAGAGCCTACTCAGCTCCTGCATCCCTTCCTAAATTCACGCGGTGATTCACTCTCTTTATCTACGTCTGACTTGTCTCTCTTGCCATGTGCTTCTACACTTAGTTTTATCTATCCTCCTTATTTGTTGGTTTCTCTTATTTTCTAGAGCAGAATCAAATATTCTCAAATAATCCAGCAGATGCATATGACTCCACGTCTATCCACTAGAATAGTAACCCCCAACTACGAACCCTACTTTACAATTTGCAAAGCTCTCTCATGCTCACAATCTTATTTAATCTTTGCCACCAGCCTGGGAGGCAGGAATCACCATCCCAAATCAGAACATGACAACACTGATACTCAGAGAGGTTAAATGACTTTCCTAAGGCCACACAACCTCACATCCAGTTGGTGGAAGAGGAGACGTAAGCTCATGTCATCTGGCTCCTGGTCAAATGTGTTGCCCATTTCACCAGCCCACCCCTGGATCATTCTCACTCCGTTAAGGACCCCAGCTTTCACAGTAGGACTTGCAGAATTCAGACCTCTCCTCTCAGCTGCTGAGCCTCCAGCCTGGCATAGCCTGATCTGAAGAAACCATCAGTTCTGGGAGCCTGGGTGTCGGACACACACGCACTCAGGCAGCAACGAGCAGCCCTGAGCAACAATCTCCCAGACCCCTTTCCAGGCAGTGCCTGCAAACCGTACTGCACCTTCCCAGCCACCAGAGTCCCCGGGAGACCTCCCTGCAGCTCGCCCCTCCAGAAGCTCCTCCCCCACCCAGAGGCAGGGGCAGTTTTAGGGGAAGAGTGCCTGCCTCCTGAGAACTCCATGGCCCTCCCATCATTAAAGCCCTGGCCAAGGCACTCTAATAATCTCAGATTCCTCCTTTCTCAAGGAAGCTAAAGACCAGGAAAAGAATGTTCTGTGTGAGTCAACCATCCAAGCTGCACCCAGGGAACCCCGGACCCTGCAAAATGGGAGAGAGGGTTAGCACACAGCCCAGCCTTGCTGTGGGGCCTGAACCGGCCTGCTTCTCTGAGTGTGTGCAATACCGGGGGTGAGAGAGCAGAGGCGCCAGCCTGGGGCCCGCAACCTGTCCACCCGCTCTGCCTGAGTAAGGCCACTGCTGCCACTGTGCAGCCTTAGCTGGGCTGCGTCTGTCATTACTGCTGATGAGCAAATCAGGCCACCAGCTGGGTGAGTGGAATGTCAAGCTTGGTGACATTCCCTCTTGGGGGAGACCTGATGTGAGGCCAATGGGAAGTCAAAACAAAGACAAAGATCATTTTGATCCTTTCATTCGGCCAAAAGGAAAATGAATCTGGGAAGCAAACCCTCTGTACGAAAGCCCCGAGATTGATGTTTTCCAAGCAGAACCGCAGCTTGGGTTTCAGGCATCAGAGCCTTGTGGCCTCTGGTTTGCCCTGGTTCAGAAACCACTTAGCTTCTCCCCTGGGGGGAATCCTGGGGGGGGCCATTGTAGAGTGGAGTCAGCCCCTCCTGTGGGTCCACAGTAAACCATAGCAGAGGCCTGGCTCAGTGCTAAGCAGTGTACCTACGTGATCACACGTGATCCACACCATCCTCTGGACCACAGATACATTGGGCAACTGGCCAAAGGTAACTTACACTAGTAAATGGTGGCGCCGGACTGAAGCAGGCGTCTTTTTTCAAGCCCAGCCTGTACTCTTGGCAAATTTATCTCCAGCCAGAGGCAGATTTAGAAGTTATACAGTCCAACCTCCTCCAAGTGCACACATAACTTTTGTAAATAGTTGAATTGAGAAGTTAGGGAAGTCATCTAAGGCCCCGTGGATTGCTCTTCAGGAGAACAAAAAACACCCAGACTCCCTGCCAGGGTGAGGCCTGCTCCTTCCAACACCCCACCCTGCCTGTTCTGGCCTCATTTTCTTCTGCAAGCAGGAGAAGCTGTCGAGGCTTAGGATGGAGACGAGGACTTAACAACCAGCCTTCAGGCCCAGGACCAGCCGCCTCCCGCTACTCACAGAGCTGCCACTGCCACTGCCACCCTGAACGCAAAAGTCTCTGGAACTTTCCTCAACTGGTTAATCCCTCTGGAAGGATGAATTCTGAATGTGTGAGAGAAAACGATGCCCAAGTCCCTGGAATGTCAAGATAGGAAGAATGTCTTCAGATAGAGCCTGATGAGCTTTTCAAAGGTGGTTTGAAAAGCCACAGTGCTCGGCATCAGAGTGAACCTATACCTTATGCAACATCAGAGGGACCCTTTTAGAGGAAAGTCGTTTGTCCCCAAGCAAACATTATGTACTAAATATTTTCCGCTAGAAACTCAGTTAGATGCTGACTTTTTAAATGACAAGATTCACCTATTACTTCAAAAATCATTCATTCATTCAATAAATACCAAACGTGGGTTAGGCACTAAGCCAGGCGCTGGGTTCTAAGGGTGAGTGGACTGAGTGCATCATCAAAGAGATGCATTTGAAACAAGGGCTTAAAAGCATAGTTTGCTCTTTTTCAGAAATGAATGAGCTGTGTAAAATAAAGTACAGTACATCAATTAAAACCTGAGCAGAGGGCTTCCCTGGTGGCGCAGTGGTTGAGAATCTGCCTGCCAATGCAGGGGACACGGGTTCGAGCCCTGGTCTGGGAAGATCCCACATGCCGCGGAGCGACTGGGCCCGTGAGCCACAATTACTGAGCCTGCGCGTCTGGAGCCTGTGCTCCGCAACGGGAGAGGCCGCGATGGTGAGAGGCCCGCGCACCGCGATGAAGAGTGGCCCCCGCTTGCCGCAACTGGAGAAAGCCCTCACACGGAAACGAAGACCCAACACAGTCATAAATAAATAAATAAATAAATAAATAAATAATAAATAAATAAATGCTGACCAAAAAAAAAAAAAAAAAAACCTGAGCAGAAAAAGGAGGCAAGAAAAGGGGAGTGAGTCCATGCGGGGCGGAGGGGGGCCTTGTGCTCTGAGTCAGGCTGGCAGGACTCTAAACCAGCTGGGGTTTCCCAGGGGGCTGAAGTTGTCATCTGCAGTCCAGCACCCAGGAAGGAGCCCTTGCGTGGGGACAGGGCGCCATCTAGTGTCTGCTCATCCGCAGCACATGCCATAGATGTGGGAAGGAAGGTGCTCCGCCCCTAACCTGAAAAATCAGGCTGAGCTCACATTTTTTTAAGTGCGTTGCCCAATGCCAGACACGCTCATATCTTGTCTCATGAAATTCACCCTGTGAGGTTAGCATGTTTCTCGCCGTCTTATCGATGAGGCTGTAGAGATTCGAAAAGGCGAAGTTCCGAAGGAACCCCTGAGCTAAGCCGTGATTTGAACTCAGTTCTTAGGACTCTGAGGTCCTTGCCTGCACCCTGCTGACAGTGGCGGAAAGGAAGGGCTTGAACGTCTCATGGCCAAGCTTGAAGGCCTTGGCTGATGCCTCAGCCCCTCAGGAGAGGGTCCCGAGGCCATGACAGAACTCGCTGGGCCCCTGCCTGCCTGTGCGGACTCGCTCACCTGCTCCATCACGACAGAGCTAAGCCCCACCCCTCGGGACCGTGGCTGTTTCCCAAACACACCATGCCCTTCCCTGCTTCTGTGTACTTTTTCTCCATGTGCAGGACCGTCTATCTGGAACCTCACCGTTCTCCCTTTACTGTCTTATCTAGTGCCTCTATCCTTTAAGACGGCCAAGCATCACCCCCCAGGAAGCTTCCCCCGACTCTCTCAGGCTGGCCTGGGCACCTGTCTTGTGTGTTTCCCCAGCACTCTGTGCATCTCCATCACAGCGTGCCTTAGGCCATCTGTCCGTCAGCTGTCACTCCAGTAAACTGTGACTCTGTGTCCCCAGTGCCTAGCACGGTGCCCAACCCATTATAGGAGGTTGACACATGTCTTCTGATGGATGGGTGAATGTTTGAACGGCTGGCTGTCTGGACAGGTGGAGGGGATGCAATCCCACTGCCCAGCTGGCCTCACCATGCCAGGGCCTCATCAGCACCACAAGCAAACCAGCTGAGCCAATCAGCATGGAGGACCACTGTGAGGACATCGGTCTAACAGAGAGTAACTGCTTCCTTGCCATGGCTGTGCACTTGTCAGGCCTTCTCACTCCTAGTGTCAAGTCAGCTCTAGGTCACATCTAAATTATCCAACAGAGTTTCCGGAGCAACTGCTGGTCAGTATGGTCTCCAGAGTTGCTTGGTCTGTGGTCCAGAAAAGCCCTCACTGACAACCTGGGCCTCTGACGAGTAAACCTTCTCCTGCTTCTGAAGTTCAAGGTGACTGGAGGACAGAGCCTGTGTCTGTGTGACGTGAGAGGAGCTTTAATAACAAGATGGCCCCTTTTGCAGGTGCCTGGCATTGGAGACGAGGGGTGCCCTCCTGAGGCCACACTTCAAGGAAGCAATGATAGGTTCAGAGAGGGGAAGTAGAGGAAGAAGAGGAAGGTAGAAATGGGGTATGAAACCTTGGGTGTTTCAGAGGAGTGGTCGTTGTGAGTGACTGTGTTTTAAAAACAAAACTAAATAATAATGGTTGTAAAAAAAAGACTTGTCCTGCCTAAGGAAAAAAAGAGCAGCTTCATCTACTGAGTGCCTACAGCATACCAGCATTATTTAGTCTTCATAATGACCCAGTAACGTAGACATTTTGAGCTCCGTTTTACAAATGAGTAACCTGAGGTCCAATGTCATACAGCTAGAGTGTTCCTGCCCAACCTCTCCTCACTTTCATTCCTGTTGGATTTTGTACCCCTTCAGTCTTCGGGACTCTGGGAGAGCATTGGTAGCTCAGGCGCTGGGGCCAGTGACCCCAGAGGGCTGTCTTCCCAGAGCTCCCCAAGAGCTGGACACACAGCTTACTCCTCCACAAAGCCAGGCAGAGCTGGCCCCCTTTTACCTACCTAGGACCCACAAAACTCATTTTTTCCTTTTCTTCCATTATAAATTTTAAAAAACGTATATTTCATTGGGAAAACATCAGCTTGGAAATCCTGGAGGCTAAAATCATTTCTCTAACCCGGCGGCACCACAGAAGGAAAGCAGTGCTCTGTACAGTAAGCTGCTGACTGCCCTGCCCTGGGCCTTAACTGGTATCTAGAAGGTTCTCTCTGGTGACTAAGTTTTTGTACAAAACATGAGAGCAAGGAAAAAAGAAAAACAGGGATAAATAAAGGGCAGGTATTTTAGTCCCCTCTTGCACTGCCCTTTCATCAGAGTCCTTTTTTCCTGAGATTTGAAGGCTTAGGACGGGACCCCCAGGCATGCTCTGTCTCCTTGGGCTGGACTTCTAGACAGCCCTACCTTCTGGACTCCCTGACTCACCTGTCTTGGCACCTGAGGACTGACTGCTTGCTCCTCCGTTGCTGGGCTTCTGGAATGCAGACTTTCCACCTGTCTTGGTCATGGTAATCTTCTGGCTTTTAACTTCTGGAAATCACTAATATCCACCACTCAGACCTTCAGCGTGACTTCCTCCGGACCCTTGAACAGTCTATCCTGTCCTAGAGCTTTACTTGCCCCCCATGCCCTGGGGTGACAGAAGATGGGGAGGGGATATGTGGGTGGGGACATGGCTTTGCCCCTCATCTCCGGTACTCAGCTTTGGGAGGGCACAGAGGGAATCAGTGGGGGTGAAGGTCGGCAAGGCACAGGGTATCTGTGAGTTGCTACAGTGATACCTAAACTCAGGGGGGTGAGGGTAACACACGAGTGACAGGAGGGCAGCTCAGACCACCACCAAGAAGTCAAGCAGGGGGCTCTATCAGAATTAATTAATTTGAATGTAGATCTCATCTGCACCAAGCAAAACCGTCACATTGTAATGCAAGTGTCATGAACGGAATAATGGTACCACCTTCCCATCACCCCAAAAATCTGCAAAATGGCCTTCATCATGCAAAGCAATAATAACTTAATTAAACCAAATATTTAAAACGGCAGGGTCTAAAGAGAGAAATAATGATAAATAAATAGACATAAAAATCTTTAAAAGACTATAATTATATGACGACTGTTTACAAAATCAGTAATACCTCATGTATTAGTGCATATGGCACTTTACGGTAAACCACTTCACATTTTATCATTTGGAATAAATAAAGGTTTTTATGCTTCAAAAGTGCCCCTTTCAAGTGCTCCTTCCTCCCGCACTGCCCATCTACCAGGCTGTCAAACTTCCTTTAGTTCCGCCAATGGACACCCTTTTATCACCTATTCAGCCTCCTCCTTTAGTCTGCTATGGACCTGGAAACCAGGTAGTCATGTTTGTTAGAACAGTTTGTAAATTAATAATAAATAGAATTTTAACGAATGGCTCTGGGTTGCTAACTTATGAGTAAAACGCATGGGCCTTGGGAAATGGCCATTGTTCTGATTTTCTGCCTGGGTTCTGGGTTGGTAGGGATGCCA
This sequence comes from Balaenoptera ricei, assembly GCF_028023285.1. Taxonomy (NCBI): domain Eukaryota; kingdom Metazoa; phylum Chordata; class Mammalia; order Artiodactyla; family Balaenopteridae; genus Balaenoptera; species Balaenoptera ricei. The sequence continues at coordinate 77,958,578 of NC_082651.1, read as the reverse complement.
GGCAAGTGAGGGGCCACTGTAGCACAAAAAATCGGATATACCGACCGTCCGCTGATTAACTCTACAATGCAGCGTGGATTTGTTGTTCTTCTTTGAAGTAGATCTGAGAGCCCATAGGTCAGGTAAACAGACTGACACCCATCACATGCAGAAGCCCTGTAAGAAGTCGGGTGTTTTAAATTCACTGGCACCCCCCAAATCCAACCATCGGGAGATACTGTCAGCAGAAGATCACACGGTGACCTCAGATGCCAGATCCAGCCCATCCCACCTGGACCCTGACAGTTCTGTTATTTTCTGTGTTCTTAAAAGCTCAATGTACCCCTGCCCCACCCCCAGACCATTAAAAGTTAGCCTATCCCTCTACCAGTTTATAGATGCCGGTACAGATGCCTACAAACATATCATTCCCTCTTCAGATCTTGAAACCTAGACTATTACCCCAAATGTGAGAACGCGGCATGTCTAAGGTCATTTAAGTTGGACACCTGTGGAGGCAGTATTGTGTAAAGGAAAACACACCGACCCTGGAATCAGATTGCTTAGACGACGTTTCTGCTTGTGACAAGGTCGTGGTCACAGGGAAAGAGAGCTGGTCTTGACAAGTCCAAGGCAATCTTTACTACCTCGCTGCTTCCCTCTTTGTATGCTGCCCATCCAAAGGGGAGATCTGCAGAAAAGAAATCTTCACAGATGAGAAGGGGATGGCTGGAGACACAATCCTGAAGAACTGTAGGTGGGTTGAGCATGGGTTGGTCTCAGCCAAAGGCCACCCTTGGGCCATATGCAGAGTCCTCAACGAGGGCCGATGAGCGTCCAGCCTTCTCAGGATACAGAGTCATCATCAGCCACTGGAATAATGGGGAAGAAAGTTATGATCTATTCAGACCCATCTCTGACATTCAGTTAAGGATGCTTCATTTCTCAGTCACCAGGTCCTAGAGCCTGACGCAGGGCTTGGGGCCTCCTCCCCCATCACTCCTGGGAAGCCAGAGACAGGACATTAATGGATAGCTTAGCCAGAGGGAGCACACCATCCCATAGTAAGTATAAATCAACCTGAAATATAATCAACCTTGACTTCCCTTGGCGCCTGTGAATGATGATAGCCAAGATGCAGCCTGATTCTATATTCAATTCTCAATGCAATTTTCCCCCATGAATTCGATTTGGCATGCTTGTGACAGCAGTGTGCAGGTGTGTGGAACCACTGGGTAGCAGAGATCCAGTAGAGCATAGTCTACATGTTTACATTTATGGGCCCATTTGTCTGACAGCTTTATGTGGGTGTGATGAACGGTCCCTCTAACTCACATAGGGGGGGACCTCTGGGGAAACCACTCCCCAGGCCAGTTACATAAAAATGGTGACGCTGATGTGGTGATGATGAAGATGATAATGGTGAAGTTGCCAGTGGGGTCAGAGAAAACCCCAGAGTGAAATTCCAGCAAGTTGGCTGCCACTCCCTGTAGGCCTCCTCGGATGGCCTTGAGGATCTCCTCAAGGAGCCAGAGATGGTCAGAGCTGGAGAGAACGGTAGAGACTACCTCACCCAGCCAGCTCATTTCGCACATAGGGAAGCTGAGGCCCGGCGATGTAGCGTGATTTGCTGACAGTCCCACAGGTGGTTACGAGGGGTGCTGTGGCTTCACCCTGGGTCTCAGGCCAGCTCTCTTGCCATGATAGCACGTTGCTTTCTAGGAGACTGCTCAAGCTGTGCGCTGCCCTGTGTCAGTTGCCTCTGTGATGGCTGTCCTGTTCTCTCAGTGCTGAGTACGTCGCTATGGAAGGATCGCTTGGGATCAGGTGTCCTTGGGGATCTGTGCCTGGGTACGGGCTCAGAAGTTCTAACCATTGCCCCTCCACCTGCATCCCACCTTCACACTCAAATATGGGAGTGATTGAGGGTAGATACATGTTGAGGGTCCCTATATCTTAGAAGCTTATTCCATAAACTGAACATCTGAGGTCAAGGAAGAAACCCCAGCTTTTATTAGTCTCTTTCTAAGCAGCCCAAACAGAGGATGTGTTTTAGACAGAAAGGGCAGATGTTTCAACTCCAGACTCCAGTGTCTCCACATCTGGCCCATAGCAGGTGCTCAGTAAATCCGTGCAGCTTGAATGATCAGGGAAGACAACCAGCGTCAGACACAGAGCTGTTTTCTCCTCAGCGTGTCACCTCGTTCATTCAACGAACACTTGTACCTTCACATGTGCCTGGCACACAGTGGCTGCCCAGTCATATGTGAGGCACCCATGAATAAGTGCAATGAATACAGTGCTCCATCGTGAGCTCAGCAGAATGAAGGGCACTCAGAACCCTTCTCCTTTACAAGCCCCTGAACCGGCAGCGGCCACTGCTCCCTAAGATGACGTGAATCGACCCCATGGAGAAGGTCTTACCTCTGGCTTCTGGAGGTATATCCCTTTGCCATCTTGGGTCAAGTTTTGGAAGACGTCTGTGAAAATGCAGTAGAAAAGAACACAGCTAATATGTGTGTATGTGTTGGAAACAAGGGGGACTAGCTCCTCCCGTATGGGCCCTCACCCAGGAAGCCAATCTCGGCCTCTGTGCAATCACACGCGCCACACTTGTTCTAAGCGAGCCGCCTCACACCTTTGCCCTGGAGCAGACAGGGCATAAGTTAGTTTGGGTAGATGCAGCTGGGTTTCACAGGCACAGAGCCAGCGTTCCCCGGAGCTCCCCGCACGGGCAACAGTCCTGTCTCGTGCTTGAACTGGGGACAGGTGGGCAGTCCACGTGGAGAGCAGAGGAAGCCCGGGCCCTCCCTCCTTCCCCCCAGCTCACCCTCCATGTTCTCCACACGCAGCATCAAGCGGACAAAGCTGACGACGTCCATCTGGAGGTCAGGGCTACCGTAGCGGATAAGCATCAGCCGGCAGACGTCATCACTGAGCACGATTCCTGCATTCAACAAGGGCTCCCACCGTGGGTGCCGGAAACCTCATATCCAGCTCCCCTCCCACCTGAGGCCCCTTAAATTGTCCCTCCACTTCCGGGACCTGAATCCTAATAGCCTAAGATCTTCTTTTACACGGTTCATTGTGAATTGTTCAATTATTTAGCCTATTCATTTTATTGTCTCTCCATTCTCCATCCCTGTCCCCTAGGCAACCAGCATGAGGATCTTTTTATCACATGGGTTACTGGCCTTGAAGGCAGGAGGTAGTCTGCTTAGTGGTCAAGAGCATCTGCCTTGGAGTCTGGAAGTCCTGGATTTAAGCCCCAGGCAAGTGAACTTCTCTGAGCTTCAATTTCTTCCTCTGTGAAGTGGGGATTATAACAGGGTGTTGGCAAAGATTAAATGCGAGTATACATGTGCCAACCCTCAATGAATGTTAGCTGTGATCATAGTGATAATAATCAATGGTTTAGTTATTCACGGATCCTGGTCTCTGGGCCTCTGAACTCGGGGAGTAACTCTGCTCATTAGAAGACTGCAGGACGCCACATGCCCTGCCCAGCACCACTTACCCCCACCCCCCCGCCCCATCCCCTGCCTGGTGTGCGCCCTGCAGCACCAGCTCCCCACCCACCGGGCCTACCCGTGTCCCTCATGGCAGCCCACAGCTGGGCCCAGTTCAGGCATCCTGAGCGGTTAGTGTCCTGCTTGTGGAAAACCTCCTGCAAAGAGCCCACACCAAAGGCTAAGGAAGCCAGGCGTTTCCAAGCCCCACCTGAGAGCCCCTCACACCCCAGCGTCAAGGCTGCAGGACTGCTGAGTGTGCGCTCCACCAGTAGGCCCGGCTGCCTAGACAAGAATAGGGCGGGGGTCCCGCCAGGATGCCACCTCCTCTCCCCGTTCTCCTTAAGGCTTGTGAGAGGGCGCGGTCTTTCTGTTACGGGGGATGGAGAGTCTGGGGACAGGTAAACGTGCCTAATCTGAGCACGCCATCCAAATTTTGAAGGGCTTCCAACCTTATGACTCAGGAGACGGGAGGAGAGTTGTGAGTAATGATTGGAAAAGTAGGAGGGAGCCAAGTTATGAAGGACTCTAAATGCCATGTTGAGGAGTGTGAACTCGACTGAAGGCCACGGGGAGTCTCAAAAAATTTTTAGTAAGGAAGCGATGCGATCAGATGTCGCCTTAAAAATTCAGAAGACTATTGCAACAGGCTCTCTGAGTTTGGGAGAGAAAGGAGGAAACACTAAAAGGACATTAGGGAAGATTAGGTGAGTGGTTGGGTAGAAAGGGCTGAAAGGGAGAGAGGTACCTTATAGTTTTGCAGAATTGCCATTTCTGCACTGTCCCGTGGGAGGCGTGGTGAACACTTGTTCTTACCTGATAGAGCATCAGCTGCTTCCACGGGTCCCTGAATTCCTGGATACTCACGGTGCCGGACGCATTAAGCTGATAGCAGGGTTAAGGTCAAAGCCGCCAGGGGAGTTTTGTCCACACCTCTGGAGGCAGTAATGGGCCCTCCACACAGCAATGTGCACTTTGGGACACCCCATTCAATAGCTGGCCTCCCTTGACTGATCAGTCCAGCCCAGGGCTCCCCGGCCCTTACCAGGAAAGGACAGAATGAGCTGGAACACAGCAGCACTGGGAGGAGAGGATGGTCTGATGATGGTGATGACGACAGTTACCATTTAGTGAAGCAGGGTATTCTGACATGGCCAATCTGATGTGGTTTAAATAAAAAACAGTAACTCTTTTTTTCATTGTTGGCAAAACCAACTCATGGAAGGAGTCAGGCACAGGGTGACTAAGGGTGCCTCTTATATTTAGTCATTTTTGGAACAGTTAAAAGCTGAATGGTTAGCCCTGTAGACCACGTCCAAGTACCCCCGCATCAGAGAGACTGGCTCAGAAACACCATGACACACCACCTCTCTTTGAGCCCTGATGGCGGGCCTAGCACTGAGCTCTACACTTGACCTATGGAACTTCATTTTCACCTAGTAGGTGGGGTAGGTACTAACTCCTCCCTGTTATGGATGAGGAAATGAGGGCTCAGAGAGCATGATCTTGTCCAAGTTCATACAGCTGGTGACAAGGGTGGGACCTGCCCCAGTGCCTGCATACCTGACCACCATCCCACACTGCCCGCAGCCTCTGCAAAGTCTCTGCCAACATTCTTTATATTTGCAACCCCTCTCACAGTATCCATTCTATGTGCCTCTCTGTGGTGTGGGTAATTAAACTCCGAATAACTTAAGGCAGACGGTTTGCTAGAAAAATGACAGTGTTGAGAACGAGGAAAGCTGATTTCGCGGCATGTCATGGAACTCCCCAAGCTCTGGTTTCCTGATCTGTAAATGGGGGCAGCTGCTGCCCCATCACCAAATGGAAAACTCAGGACCCTGAGGCTCTTGTAAAAGCTTCTTGTAACCTGGAGAATTGTTACTAACCGCCACCCTGCAGCTGCCTCCTCCTCGCTATCAGGAAGTAAGCTTATTGTTATTAATAACAATATCGATCACTTTTCGATGACAGTGCTGTCCTAAGCACTTTACATGGGTTATCTCATTTGCATTCACATACCAATCTTACAGAATAGGTTTTGTTTTTTGGGTTTTTTTTTTGTATTTTGGCTGCGATTTTTCGGGTCTTCGTTGCCACTCACGGGCTTTCTCTAGTTGCAGTGAGCGGGAGCTACTCTTCGTTGCGGTGCACGGGCTTCTCATTGTGGTGGCTTCTCTCGCTGCGGAGCACGGGCTCTAGGCGTGTGGGCTCAGTAGTTGTGGCTCATGGGCTTAGTTGCTCCGTGGCACGTGGGATCTTCCCAGACCAGGGATCGAACCTGTGTCCCCTGCGTTGGCGGGAGGATTCTTAACCACTGCGCCACCAGGGAAGCCCCAGAATAGGTTTTAATACCATCTCTGGGCTGCACATGAGGACCTGGGGCACAGTGAGGCTAAGTGACTAGTCGGAGATCACAGACGTCATAAGAGCTGGGGTTGGGATTCAACCCCAGGCAGCCTGGCTCCAGGGCCAAAGCTCTCAAACAGCGGAATGCATCCTCCCACAAACCCAGAACGGTACGCCCAGTAGGGCCAGGATCCCCTGGCGGGCCTCGAGGCTGAAGAGAGGCTGTTCGCTCCTTAGACCTGTGAAGGAACAGAAAGCGTCTGCATGCCGGTGGCCCCAGGACTGCATGGCCCTTTTCTGAACAGGAAGAGGCAGTGCTGTCTAGGCCAGCCATAGGGTCCAATGACCACCATTTACGTTGGGGCAGGAAGAATGAGAACAGTGGAGACAGAGAGAGAAGGCTTAGAGGGGATTCCTACGTCCTAGTAACACAGTAAAACCCTGCAGAGAACATTCTGGTTTTGCTTCACAGTAGGTCAGACGAACATGGTCCTGTGTATCGGAGGGCTGGGGTGGGGGCAGACAGGACGATAGAGTCACAGGCTCCCCAGTCTGAAAGGGCACCTTTTTCAAGCTCCCACCCAAACCGGGAGACAATCTCAGATGTCCTGACAGATGGCCTGTCGGTTCTGGGAGCTCACTTTTTCACATGGATCCATAGCTCCAAGTCAGGAGAAATTTCTCATGTTAATTCCAAAGGAAGCTCCTGTAAAACTCACTCACTAGTCCTAGTTCTACCTCCAGAAAAGCATAAACAGGTATTTGTCCCCTCTTCGACTCCTCTCCTCCATTCTAAACATCTAAACCTTTCTCCATCGGTTCCCCAGATGATATGGTTTCTAAATCCCCGCCTCCCTCTTCTACGCACTATGCTTTGCCAGCGTCTCCCTAAAACGTGGTACCAAGACTGGAATGCACTCCTGCAGCCACAGGTGGATTAAGCAGAGTACAGTGGGTCTATCACTTCCAAAATTTTCAGTCCGCATTTCCCAGATTAGGTTCCAAGGGAGATGTTTTGCAGAGAAAGGGTTTTGAGTTCAAATACATTTGAAATATTCTGTATCCATGACCCTTGTCTCCATCACCATGTACCTTAGCACGTGATCAGTGTACAGGAGCCAATGTTGAAATTTTGTTTAATGCAGAATTTCCTAAGCACAATTGACCATAGAATCTAACCCATTTTACTTCATGGAACACTTACTAAAACCTCTTGGTTTCTAACATTTCTTGGAACACAATTTCAAAAACACACACTGAATGCTTCCATTAAATACCGCCTGAATTTGGATTAGCTTATTTAGCAGCAACTTGAAACTATTAGCACATGTTAAGCTCAAGGCCAACTAAATTAACCAGATAGCTTTCAAATTAACTGCCACAAAGATGAGGTCTCTTCTGTTAGGAACTTGTGCAACTGATTTTTTAAATATTATAAAATGGCAGTTTTTAATTACCACCCTGACTACACTTCATCTTTTTGGCTTGGGCACAGCTTGTGGTGAGCATTCGGAATTTCAATTCTGTTGGCTATTATATTAATTATTCCTCCCAGTTCGGTGCCATCTGCGGATCTGATAAGCCTGCATGCCATGTCTTCTTCCAAGCCATTGATAAAAGTTGAGGAAGTGTAAGGGGACCAAGTGCAGAATACAGAGACTCTCAACTAAATATCTAAAACGTATAGGCTCTGACCCATAACATAGAATTATCTCTCTGGGTTCATATTTATATAACTCTTGGGATGATGATAAAACTTGTGAATCATATTGCAACTTTCCAACTCACATTTCATCATTTATTATGGGAGACTTTACCAACTATTTTGCCAAAAGCTATAGTAGCTCTCCAATCTATCAACCAGAAACCCTCTCACAGGAATAAATGAAAACAATGTGTCCATCCATTCTTTCAAAAATCATTTTGCATACTTGTGATTAATGCCTTAAAAATTTTAATGTGCAGAAGCCATCTCTTTTACAATTTTTTTTTTTTGAGGAGGGGTAGGGAGGGGCCGCATCTCATATTGTATAATTTCTAGAGTCTCCCTTTCTGGCTCTTTTACGATACCCAAGTTTGGCTTTGAGAAACCATCTGGAAATTATACAGTTTCTGAGTGTGTTTGGGTTTGAAATCTTGGCTTCATGTAAAGGAGAAGCAATCACATGTTTCAGGTAGCAAATACCCTTTAGTTGTTTGGTTTACTTTTTTCAAAATCATGTTTTTCTCACTCAAAATATACACATAAAATACTTTTATATGGGCTTTAAGCTTTCCTGATGATTTATCCCAAGCTTCATACAAAGGCATCCACACCGCCCATCTGCAGTTCTCCTACGCGATGTGCTCCTTCCTATCAGATTTCTGTGGGTTAATCAATTTAAATATGAGCTCATCAGAGAGCTCCCTGGTAAGCTAGTCGATACTTAATATTTATTTGCCGGGTTGAGAAAATGAATGCCATTCTTCCACATGGACTTTATATGCCAAGAAAGAAATATTCAACTATTCTTCTCAAACTAGCAAACTAGCAGAAATCTTCATTTTCACTGCCATCTATCTTTACACACTCAACTAAGCAAAAAAAAAAGAACAATTCTCTAAGCTGCATAAATTCCTCTACCTCTTTCTCAGACCACACGACCCACCCTGGTATAAGACACAGCTCCTGGGGCGACCAGTGGGCATTCACGTGTCTCACCAGGAGAAAGAGAAATAGACCCAGAGTTCAGAAAAGTTGTGTCCCCTGAGTCCTACAGAGTCTTACTCTGAAATACTCACCTGACCAGGGCATGTGGTTCAGGATCTTCTGCAGTTGGACTGCATTTATTTCTGGATGCTAGAGTAGAAGCAGAGTGGTAGAAGAAAATCATCATTGCTGAAGGCTTGTTAGATGCAGAGGGCCCACAGCTAAAGGGGGCTGGGAAAGGCCTCTCCCACATCTGCTCAGGGTGGCACATATGCCATTTCTGGGCAGAATAAGTGATGCCGTTTTCCTGCACATAAGGAACATGACTAGACATACAACTAAATCTGGAATTTCATAAGAACTTCTACAACAGTTTAACTGGGTGCCAAGTTCAGAGCACCCCAGCAGGGCAGGACTCTTAAGAGGTAGACTAATAGGGGTGATTCTCAAACTGGGTTCTATAGAGATGCTTTGAAAGTTCAGCAATTGGGTTTCAGTTTTATTATTAATAAACTATCCTTAGCCAAGAGTCCAGATTTCCATTTTAGAGTTCAGAAAAGCAACCCTTTACATGAACATTTAACTTTAGAACATATTAATGCAATATAAGTACCATAAATTTGAACTTATAAAATGGCTATAAGTTATCTGTTCATATTTATCTGTTTTATATATGTTAGGTTTCTCTGTGAGATCCCATTTGATAAAAAGGACTGCCGCAGAAAATGTTTGGAAACCCCTGGTATGGAGGAAAACTTTTATAAACAAACACATAAGATTCTGATGTATCCTCTCTGACGACATTAAGCAAAACGCCAGTGGTGAAGATGAGAGAAGACGGGAGGGCAGGCAACTTGGGAATGAAATCAGGAGTGTTACTAACACAGGGAGTTCATGTTCTTCCAGTTGTGATGACATCACTCAGATGGCAGGCCCAGGTTTCTTGCCCTGTTCCTAAATGTATTTAGTGTCCTGCAGTTTAGGGACGGGGTGGCTTCTTGCTGGTGCTCAAACCTGGGTCAGCCCAAGGAAAGAACTGGAAGGGACCAGGTGGGTAGCCCTCCTCCTCCCCAATGCCTCTTACCAGTCCCACCCCCCCCCAACCCACCCACGGGGTCTTCTCCCTGGGCTTCCCTCCCCCAGACCCCCCAGGGCTCACCATTGCCACGTTCCACCCACTCCTCCCAACACTGAGTCTCACCTCCGCCATATTCCATCGTCACAGGGATTAAAAATTAAAGTTGTTTTTCCTACAACAAATCAATGTAGCTTCCAAGAACGGATATGCATTTTACAGGAGTCTGCTGGAAACAACAGCTCTACTCATTTGTCTAAAACCTTGAGGGCTTTCATAGAAAGTGGCAGTTTGGAGATTAGGAAGCCTTAAATCACAATTTATACACAGGGTCAGGCAGATGCAAACCCACCCTCCATGGAATTATAGGCTCCACAGTGTCCCCTGCTCCTTGCTACCTCCCTTGGTTCAACTTACCTTTTCAAAGAATTTGGTGAAGAATTCATCCTGCCCTTCACTTTGGTCTACAGTTTCCTATAGGAACAGACACACAGAAGGACTTGGTCATTCCCCTGGACGAATGGACTCTCGTGCACTCACTACTGTGCTCACGGCTCCCAGGCCTCTGAAATCTGTGATTCTGACCTTGAGTGCTGGTTGAAATGTTTTACCATAGCACTCACCCACATCCCTGTTTCTCCAATCGTCACTGGCTTTGGGGAAGTAGCAAACCGTGAAAGGGGCAGAAGAAACACCAGGTAGAGAGAAACAGAAGAACATGGAGGTGTGACTCATGCATCTGGGGCTCTGGGCCTTCAATGCCAAGGACCTGATCAGAAGGGCAGTTATTTTGGTGCAAAAACAGCAGAACCTGCATACTTCTAGGGCACGATAGATAACATACTATGTGTGCCATAGAGTAGGGCCTGCAGGATCTGCAGACCTCTTCCCCCAACCCCTGAATGTGAGGGGAGAAGCCCCCCTTCCCGGCTCTGTAAACGGTCCCCATCATGTGGAATTCCACCTGACAACTCACCTTAGAGAAGACGACACTTGAATTGCAGCCAATTTCACTGAGGGGGGAGAAAAGACCGAATTACTTCTTGGGGATCATTTTGGGAATGTTTTGACCAATATTCTCCCACCCCTGGGAACTCACCTTCCCAGTTCCTTAAGCTGACGCCCCACTTGCCCTTGAAGCATGCAGTCTGGCACATGGCTCAGCACACGACTGTACCTCCCCACGCGCCCTGTGTTCTCACCCCACGGCCTTTGCTCAAGCGGAGCCCTCCACCCCGTGTGCCCTTTCCTTCCCCCACCCTCATCTAACTACTCCCACTCATATGTTCAGACTCAGTGGTCTCACAAGGCAGTGAGGCCTGGGACCAAGTTAAACTATCTATGCCCGAAATATGATGGAAAAAGAACTGGGTTCTAAGCAATGAAGGGCTGTCATGTCAGAATTATCATAGGCAAAATACAGGCCTCCCTCATTTCACTGTGCTCCGCCTTACTGCATTTTTTTTACACATTGAAGGTTTCTGGCAACCCTGCATCGAGCAAGTCTATGGGCGCCATTTTTCCAACAGCATTGGCTCACTGCCTGTCTCTCTGTCACATTTTGGTAATTCTCGCAATATTTCAAGCTTTTTCATTATTATATTTGTTACTGTGATCTTTGATCAGTGATGTTACTATTGCAAAAAGATTCTACCTCGCTGAAGGCTCAGACAATGGTTAGCATTTTCTAGCAGTCAAGTTTTTTTTTTTTTTGGCCGCACAACTCGGCATGCAGGATCTTAGTTCCCGCACCAGGGATCCAACCTGTGGCCCCTGCAGTGGAAGCGCAGAGTACTAACCACTGGACAGCCAGGGAATTCCCGAGTATTTTTTAATTAAGGTATGCGCATTGTTTTTTTAAGACATAATGCTATTGCACACTTAATAGACTACAGTACAGTGTAAACATAATTTTTATATGCCCTGGAAAACCAAAAAAATCCTGTGACTCTCTTTAACGCAGTATTTGCTTTATTGCAGTGGTCTGGAACTAAACCTGCCATATCGCCAAGGTAGGCCTGTAATAAGTTTGGCTGGGATGAGTGTATATTGATTCCTCTGAGCCTGATGGTTGATGACAGCCCCCCTCAACTGAACAAACCCTGTGCATCTCTTAGGAATCACCACGTCCTTGAAGCCACCCCTGCTTCCCCCAGGACCATGGAAGGTTGGCTCAGATGCTCCTCCTTGGTGCTCTCCAAACACCCTGGGCAGATAAACGCTTGCCCCAGACACAGCGTAACATAAATAACTGTTCATACGTCCATGTCCTTTCCAGATTTTGAGCTCCTGGAGGGCAGGGGCCAGACCTGTTCTAGCTTTTTCTCTCCAAGTCCAGCAGAGTGTTCCTTTGTTAGAAGGAGAGCGGGGAGGAAGAAGTGAGGGATGTCTCCGCGCAGACAGCTGCCCTGCTCTCCTGCTCACCCCGTCCCCTGTGTTGGTCACAGAGACCCCCGTCCTCCACCATTTCCGCCTCGCCCTGCCCCCCTCCCCTGGCCCGAGTGGACCCCAACCTCCGGGAGAGGCCTGGACCTTACTAAAAGACGTGCTTCCTGCAGAGGACTCTGAGGACGAACTCAGACTCCTGGCGGGACTCAGATGTGCAGGGCACAATGACGTATGTCCCAGGCTCCAGCCACAGCTCCCGACTCACTTCCTTCTCTCTGAGAAACGTCTCAGGCCAATTCAGGGGAGCATTTTTCCAGAAGGACTTGGGAGGCAGTCTCCTCTGGGCATCATAGCTCTGTGGGTAGAGGACAGAGGGCAGCAGTTGAGCTGATCACCCAGGGCTTGTGGCCAGGCCTGGGCCCCTTGGCCAGGAGCCAGGACTAAGGTGGCCGCTGATCTGCCAAATCCCACCTGCCCCAATGGAGGATGAGATAAAGGGATGAGGAGTGGACAGAAAACACCAGAAAACGTCCATAGTGGGCACCTTTGCTGGAACCCTACATGAGGTTGAATAAATATGTCGACTGATTTGACTTTGTGTTAAAAACAATATCATACACAAAATGAGGTGAGGAATGTCACTGTGTTTGCACTTTCCACTTTACAGTTGAGGGTCTGAAGTTCAGACAAGTTAGGTCATCTGCACAAAGTCACCTAGCGGGTAAGAGTCTCAGCCAGGATTGGAATTCAGGGCAGCTGAGCTCCAATGTCCATGTTCTTGATACTTCCTGATGCTGCCTCCATGTATGTGCTACAATTTCAAGGTTGATTATGACATGATTATGCTCATAGGTACAGACGGACCACCAGCCATCTCCCTCCATACAGATCAACTGGATATTCCATGTCATCTCAGTGAAAGCAGCCTCATAAGGAGGAAAGAGTACTGGCCAAAGCTCAGAAGACCCAAATCAGAGGTCTGGTTTGTGTTTTGTTTTATCTCATATTTTTACTCTCTCTTTCTCTCTCCCTCCCTCTTTTACATCCCCCTTTGGCCCTATTTTTCTCTCTTGCTTCCTCTTCCCTTGGCTCTCATGCAGGACTATGGAGGGAGGGGAGATCCATAAGGGGGATGCACACAGTTGCTGATAAAGACACTACCCACCACGTAAAGACATTTCCCAGATTCCACTTAGGGCTGGGGAAACAAAATGTGTCTCTTGGTGATGCATGCTTTCTTTATTGAGACAATGAGCACTAGAAGATCAGCCCTTTGCTGTCTTTGCCCTGGCTGCCAGGAATCTCAGAACTAAATTTTGTAATCAGCTGTAGTAGCTGTTCTAGGTTTAATGTTCCTGGTAGAATTAACTGCTTCCCTATCCCTCATCTATTTCTAACTTTTTTCTCGCCTTTTGAATTCTGTAACTGGTTCATAGTTTTGTTCTGTTTATACTTTTTATTGTAGGTTGACCCAATTCTATTTAGGAATAGGCTTGATATAAATAGCTTTTTTTTTTAATGAAATAGTAGAATTTAATAGAAATTCATGGCATTTTAGATTTGTCTAGATTTACCAATGTCTATCTTGAGATCTGGCATTATTTATACTATTTCCTAGACTTTTTTTTTCTGAATTTTATTATTTTTTTTATATAGCAGGTTCTTATTAGTTATCTATTTTATACATATTAGTGTATATATGTCAATCCCAATCTCCCAATTCATCCCACCACCACTCCCCAACTAAATAACTTTTTCTTTTTAAATTAATAGGCAACTTTGGGAGCACTCAGTATTCCCTCGTGAGGAAAACAAAAAACCCAAACCGACCCAAGACACCCAATGCAAAATGGTTTCTTTACAAAAACCCTTTTACTCGATTCAGTCCAATCTGAGAAAATTAAGTTTTTCACTCCTGTTTTCTTTGGGAAACAAAGAATAGCTGCCACCGTTCAGAGGCTGGGATAGCTCAGGCCTTCTCAACTGATCCCTGTAGGCTGCCACTGCAGCTGAAACACAGAGCTGCTCTTGTCCCCTGCCTGTGTTTCTGTTTTGTTTTCCCAGCCTTTGTCCCTTGTCCCCTAGTAGGTGGGCTGCACGGGCTCCTGATGTCCCATCTGTTATAGATCTGTTTTATTATGGGCTTCATAACTCAGGCAAGATTGTGATTTATCATTCTTCCTATGCGGTGACAGTCTTCAATATTAGCCCTAAGTATTTATGTAGGGATTTAATCGATTCTAAAATTTATTGGTTCTGCATCAGGCTCAGACCTCTCTACGGAGGTATAAGGACTTTGGGGGGGCCCTTGGATAAAAAAAGAACAGCAGATGCTCTTTACTTGCACACACAGAGGCAGTTGGCATTATTGCCAGACCTTCCAGCGGCTCCTTACATAAGGCTGCTGCAGTCTCAGTGAACCCGGGACATCACTCCCTACCAGGGCCAGCCTGGCAAGTGTGCAACTCACCTTGCTCATCTGAAAAACAAAAAAGAGAGGCCTCATTAGGCAGTGAATCCAGATCTTTCACAGGCATGAATTCTAATGGAGGCTGGTATACAAGAAGACTCTACCCAGAGGCCACTTCCCCTCCCATAAGACTTGCTGTTCCAGTCAGTGACATTTTAATCCATCATCAGAAATTCTAGAAAAGGGTGAGGCAAGGTAAGCTTGGCTTTTGGAGAGGGACAAAGGGAACCAGAATTAATTGTACCAACTGTGTGCCAGGCACAATGATAAGCACTGCTACACGATCTTCCTTTACTCCACCTTTTGCATAAATATCATTGTCCCCATTTTACAGATGTAGAAACTGATGTTCAAATGCAAGAAGGTGGCTCCTTCTAGATCATATATTCCCAAGGATTTGTACCCATGGTAGACAGAGAGGGATGTAGGTAGACAGAGATGGATGGTAAAGAGGACAGGAAACAGGAAGAAATGATAAGACTCCATGAGAGGCCCACCTACCCTGAAGAGGTAGAAGCCAATGGCGAGGTGAGGCTTCTTGTTGTGGTGCCTGTGCCTGGGCTTCTGCAGCAGGGACACCAGCATGCTGCAGGGCATCTGGAACCTCCTGCCCTCCTGGGGCCTCCAGACCGACAGCAGGAACTGCGGGTTCTTCCAAAATGTGTCTGGGGCAGAACATAGCCAAGGTGAGACAGGCTCCCCTAGCATCCTGCTTGCCAAATCACAGAGAGGAGCACAGACCCAGGGTGCTGCCCCAGGATTCCCACCCAAGGTCCACCCGGACAGAGCTGGGGTCTCTTCACCACAGGTCTGTCCCCCTCCCTCCCACCTCTTCCACCCCGGGTTCTTCTATGGACACACAGACCTGAGAGTTACTCTCCACTGTAGCTTTTGCCTGGCACAGGCTTTGTGTCCTGGAGACGTTCACTGCCTGGGCCAGTGACTGTTAACTAACTGAAGAGACCGTGCCTGTGGTCCCAGGGGAGCAGCATTTTAACGGGGGCCTTAGCTTATGTGCAGCTTCAGCCTTTGGGGGGACCCTGTGGGGGAGATGAAGCCAGAGCCAAGGCCACCTGGGCCCTGCTGAGATCTTACCCCCTTCAAATCTTTCCTACCCAAGACATGGCCCATTGTGGAGAAAGGGACACAGTCCCCAAACCTCTCCACTTGGAGAATGTATACACCTTCATCTCCTATACCTGATGACCTGGGAATCCTTGATTTTGTTTCTCTACCAAACTCTAGGTAAGGAGGGCCCGATACATACGATATAAATACTATTTCAATCCTGCCTGTTATGGGGTGGTTACTTCAGCATATCAGTGACCTTATCGTAAAACCACAGAAAGATGTAACCCAACCTTCTACTATGCCTGTGCCCCTGTGGCCTCCTGGTGCCGATTAGGAAAGGGAACCCTCTGGAAAGATACACCCCCAAGAGGTAGGCAGCCTGACTGAGAATTCTACACCCTGGTGCAAATTAGGACAGAAGTGCCCCATCTCCCTGGTTCACATAGCCCGGCCCCAGCGCACGCAGCTTGGCCAGCAAAGCCCCCTCACCTTCAGCCAGGGGCTCTGGGCAGCGGCTCTGTCTGCAGCCCCACCTTTGCCCGGGGAAGCTGCCACTTTAGACCCAAGAGCCCCTGGCTCCTGTGCACAGGCTCACCTAGGGGTGACTTTTTCGGGCCACCAGCCGTGGTCCCTTTCTCCCATCACCCCTCCAGCATGGTGTACGACCACTTCTGGCCCACCTCCTGACTCAGCAGGCCTGGGCTCAGTTTACAGATGACCAGAAGCATGAAATGTGCTTTAAAGTCCTGCAGTGCCATCCTGTGTAGAGGACGAAGGAGATGACATCCAGTCATCAGGATCAGAAGGGAGGCTGCAACTAAGTAACGGGCATCCCAGCCCTCTGCTGGACCCAGGGCCCCATCCTCCACACCCCCACGCAGAGCTGAGCTGGCTTTGGACCCATGAGACTGGGGCTGGATGGACCAGTGTGAGGGTCCATCTCGGGCAGGTGGTGCTACCAAGAAACCCCACCCCGTGGCTGGAAGCAGCGTCCAACAATGGCTGCCTGAGGACAATGCTCCTGGGCCGCTGCTGGTGGTGATAAAGTGGAATTGGGGCATTCGTAGCTAGTCAGTTGATTTATACATGTTCAATAAGAATTGCACAAATCAGTTCCTCATCATCAATTGATAAAAATCTTCGCCCCTATTGGCTAATGTTGTGCCCCGAGGCGTGTTGTCTGAACCAGCTCAGTTTACTATCTGTTAACGGAAATAACAGTATTTGCAGGACTCTTGAGTTCAATGACCACCTACTTCAAGAGCGAAAGGGCCACAGCAGTCTGAAAAGGATTGGTACAGGGAGAAGAGGGACAGCGTGGGAGTTAATAGTAAGGGTGAAAAGTGGAAGGAACGGGGAGCAGGTGGGTCTCATGTCAGACACCCAGAAGCAGCATCAGCTCAGGGTGTCTGGTGGCCTTTCATAAAAAGGGGTGAGAGGCTTTGGGGTGGGTGGGAGTAGTACTGCTTTGCTCTGGAGGGCACAGGTGCGGTGGCTTATAGTTGGCAAGAGACAGAAGTCGGAGAGGAGGCAGTGGCCACACCCACCCTCTGCTTTGAGCACCTGCTGAGTTCCATGCCAGGGGTCTCTGCTCTCATGAGCCCCTAAAGGGTCTTCTCGATCTCTGTATAAGAGATGCCTGGCATGCATGAGGCACCCTGTAAACGTTTGCTGGATGGATGTCCTAATGTAAGCCAGGGCACGTGCCCCAAGTCTCTGAGTCAAATACCAGAACTCTCCATCATCATCTTTCCTCAGCAGCAGAATCTTCTCCTTGGGGCTCAGTAGCGCCCACATACTTGAGCTGAAAACAAAAAAGAAATGTTTTCATGGGGAAGGAAAGGATTGAGAGGGACATGCAAGAAATTATTCAGTAAATGCTCTATAGGGTAGCTATTTATTCTCATCTTCATACTGCTTGCAGACAATTACATCTCACATCCTCTATTATGAAAGCAACGTGTGACATTAATTCATCACTCACTCTGAGCCAAGTTCTGGGCTAGGCTCTTGACATATTTTATTTCATTTAAGGCTAACAGCAACTTTACAAAGTAGGGATTTTTACTGCCATTTTAGAGATTAGGAAACTGAGGTTAAAAGAGATTAGGTCACATGCTTGAAGTCACAAAGTTATTAAATGTCAGAACTAGCATTGGAACCTATGTTGCTATTGGTTTTTTTTCCACAGCCCATCATTTTGGACTTCTGTTTCTGGCCGCAAAGGAGTAAGGCTTTCATGTACCACTTCCCCACTATAAACAACTAAAAATGGGACAAAATACAAGAAACAACTGTTCTTGGACATTAGACAGCAGGCAGCACAGAATTGTGACCCCAAGAGGAGAGAGACAAATAAAGTGAGCCCTAACATTGCCTAGACTCCTGCCTGAAACTAATTCCCTAGACAGTGATGCAGGGAAGGGGACCCAAAAAGAGCCTAGCAGTCTTGCTGAGTGGAAGAGACAGAGTCTGAAGTTCAGGGAGACAAGACAGCTAGAATTTGCTGGGGAAAGTGCCCAAGAGGAGGGAGCTACTTAAACAAGGACCTCCAGAGAACTTCATAGGTGTTCCCTTGAGTCTTTGGCTAAAATAAAATCTGTGCATACGTAAAATGAAATCCCACAAGACTGGACTATACACAGAACAATTTCCAGAGCTGACACCAGGCTGGAAATCATTTGAATTCCCACCAGCCAGAGTCAAAAGACCTTACAGTATACATGGGGTCTTTAGGAGAGAACTCAAAGGGTCTACACCTTAGTAGTGGGGTCAAGTTAGGCCCCAACTAAAAGTTTTCCTAGATCTGTCCTAAAAAAAAAACTTCAAAGTATCAAAATAATCCCTAAGCAACTAAATTTACGATGTCCAGTATCTAATAAAAAATTACTATGTACATGAAGAAGCAGAAAATGTGATCCAATATCAAATCAATATCAAAAAAACAAACAACCCAATCCAAAAATGGGCAGAAGACCTAAATAGACATTTCTCCAACTAAGATATACAGATGGGCAACAAATACATGAAAGGATGCTCAACATCATTAATCATTAGAGAAATGCAAATCAAAACTACAATGAGGTATCACCTCACACCAGTCAGAATGGCCAGCATCAAAAAATCTACAAACAATAAATGCTGGATAGGGTGTGGAGAAAAGGGAACCCTCTTGCACTGTTGGTGGGAATGTAAATTGATACAGCCACTATGGAGAACAGTATGGAGGTTCCTTAAAAAACTAAAAATAGAACTACCATATGACCCAGCAATCCCACTACTGAGCATATACCCTGAGAAAACCATAATTCAAAAAGAGTCATGTACCACAATGTTCATTGCAGCTCTATTTACAATAGCCAGGACATGGAAGCAACCTAAGTGTCCATCGACAGATGAATGGATAAAGAAGATGTGGCACATATATACAATGGAATATTACTCAGCCATAAAAAGAAATGAAATTGAGTTATTTGTAGTGAGGTGGATGGACCTAGAGAGTGAAGTAAGTCAGAAAGAGAAAAACAAATACCGTATGCTAACACATACATACGGAATCTAAAAGAAAAAAAAATGTTCTGAAGAACTTAGGGGCAGGACAGGAATAAAGACGCAGATGTAGAGAAGGGACTTGAGGACTCGGGGAGGGGGAAGGGTAAGCTGGGACGAAGTGAGAGAGTGGCATGGACATATATACACTACCAAATATAAAATAGATAGCTAGTGGGAAGCAGCCACATAGCACAGGGAGATCAGCTCGGTGCTCTGTGACCACCTAGAGGGGTGGGATAGGGAGGGTGGGAGGGAGACGCAAGAGGGAGGAGATATGGGGATATATGTATATGTATAGCTGATTCACTTTGTTATAAAGCAGAAACTAACACACCATTGTAAAGCAATTATACTCCAATAAAGATGTTTAAAAAAATAAAAGAAAGAAACTGTGATCCATGACCACAAGTAAAAACAGACCTAGAAATAAGAGAGATATGATGGAATTAGCAGATAAGGACATTAAAACACCCATTATAAATGTGCTTCATATTCTCAAGGATGTAAAGGGAACTATGGACATGATGCAGAGAAAAGTGAAAGATATTCTCAGATGGTATCTCTAGTATTAAAAAATATAATATCTAAAATGAAAACTGCTCTGAATGAGACTAACAGCAGATTAGACACTATGGAATAAAGCCCATCATTTTATTTAATCCTCATCACACCTCTGGCTCAAAGAAATTAAGAAGTTTGCCTAAGATCACACAGCCACCAAAGTTAATTTAACCTGTCATTTTTCTCAAAGGCAAGCACTTGTTTTCCTAAACAAACCACTACCAACAACATTATGATGCTATATTTCTACAACACTTTAAAATTTATATAAATCGGGCTTCCCTGGTGGCGCAGTGGTTAAGAATCCGCCTGCCAATGCAGGGGACGTGGGTTCGAGCCCTGGTCCGGGAAGATCCCACATGCCCACTAAGCCGGTGCACCACAACTACTGAGCCTGCACTCTAGAGCCCACATGCCACAGCTATGGAAGCCTGCGCGCCTAGAGCCTGTGCTTCGCAACAAGAGAAGCCACCGCAATGAGAAGCCCAAGCACTGCAATGGAGAGTAGCCTCCACTCGCTGCAAATAGAGAAAGCCCGCACGCAGCAACGAAGACCCAACATAGCCAAAAAAAAAAAAAAATTTATATAAATCTTTGGATGCCATTTTTCCACACAGACTCAGTCCCTCCGACAATTCTCTTTATTAATTATAATAAATAGAGTATAGTACATTCTATCCGGAGTAATATTCCACTTATTTTTCTGAGCCTTCATTTTTTCATCTATAAAAATGATTAAGTGATAACGCAGATGTGAAAATGTCAAAAGCACGCTATCCATCTTTTGGATCCATTCATTTCTTGAATTTGTGTGCCAAAGGCAGCCTCCTTTGCAGCCTTCACCTACCCCGTCCTCACCCCTCCCAGCCGGTATCAGAAGTTCACCTGTCACTCCAGTCTCCTTTCCATTCCACTCTTCCCCAGGGGTTCTGCAGCTTGATTAGGTATGCAGGTCCACGTTTGGAGGTCACCTGTATAAAATGAGAACCAGTCCAGGTGGCTGGGCTGAGTGCCAATAGCAAATGTTGCAGATATCTGGGTGAGATACATGCCTGCAGATGAGACCTTGAAATGAACGATCAAAGGCCCTGGGAGTTGGTAAGAGGAGAAAATGGCTCTGCTGCTCACTAGCTGTGAGACCTAAGGCAAGTTACTTAACCTCTCTGTGTCCTTTTCCTGATCTGTAAAATGAAGCCAATAGTCACATCTACTGCAGTGAGTTGAATGGGTACCCTCCTCCAAAGATATGTTTACCTAGAATCTGTCAATGTGATCCTATTTGTAAAAACGGTCTTTGCAGGTGTAATTAAGTTAAGGATCTTGGGACAAAATCACCCTGAATTAGGGTGGGTCCTAAATCCAAAGACAAAAGTCCTTACAAAAGAAGAGAAGGGGAAAGACACAGAGGAGAAGGGCGTGTGAAGATGTAGGCAAAGACCGGAGCTATGCCTTCCAAGCTGAGGAATGCTGGGAGCCATCCTAAGCCGGAATAGGCACGAAGGATTCTCCCCTACAGCCATTGGAGTGAGTACGGTATTAAGGACACATTGATTTCAGACTTCTGGCTTTAAAAAACACCGTGAAAAATAAATTTCTCTTGTGGCAATTTGTTATGGCAGCCCTAGGACACTAATACACCTACTCATAGGACTGTTGTGAGGATTGAGTTAACATTGGTAAAGCAGTTAGGACAGTATTTATCACATATTAAGTGCTACATTTTGTTAAATACATTTGTTAAATAAATATAAAATCATAAACGTAAATATTTTTAAATATAAATTTTGTTATCTAAATATGAAAATAAAAGTTCTTGACACACACAAACATGACTGATGGAGATCTAAGAGAAAGAAGAAGTCAGGTGCGAATGGAGTTGAAAAAATCTGAAACAGAGTTAAAGGGAATTGGAGGACTTTGGGGAAGTCACACTCTCTAGAGGATAGCAGAGGTTCTTTAAGATTCAACCTGTGGATTCCTTATCTCTGTGCTTTGCTCCTGCCCTCCCTCCACCAGGAAGGCACTTCTCCCCTCACACAAATCTACCCATCTTTCAGGGGCCAACTCCATGTCACCTCCTCTATAAAGTCTTTTCTGATTTCCCTCCAACCCAACCAGGTAAATGTCTTCTCTCCTACCTCTAAACCCCTCAAGCCTTTCACCATTGCTTTCTTCTTTCAGTTTCTACTTTGCTTCCCTATCCATTTCAAATATGGTTTGCCTCCATACTTGACTGTAAGCTCCTTGTAGGCAGGGTCTCGGTCTGGTTCATCTTTCTCTCAATGTTTAGTAGAGCTCAAAAGATGGATAGCATCAGAAGGAAACTGGGAGACTGTGGGGAAAGGAGCATGTGGGAAAGAAGCAGGAATTTGGAGGGAAAACCCAGATAGAAAAGCTATCAATGGCAGCCTAGAGCTAAGTGAAGCTCAAAGAAGGGTTGTGAGGCACAGCAGGGCTAGATGGCTGATTGGCTGGGACTGTCAAGAGAGGCGGGGATGGTGCGATGGAGGTGGCAAAGGCTGGACCCACCACTTCACCCCAGAGAAGCGGCACGGAGGTCCGGGGAGCCTACTACCTGCTTTGGCAGGCCTACCAGAAAAACTCACCCCCTAGACTGGGCACAGACACCAACGTTCACCAAGATGAGGCAAGGCCTCGGTGAGAAGGCCCGGGAGAGAAGGGAGAGGCTGAAGGGAGACAGAGGGGCTGGGTTCCACCACCTTCCTGATCCCTGGGAGAGTACAGGCATGGCCTTGCACCAGCCCATTCTTCAGCACTCTCTCCTTCTGCAGAGACAGAGAGCTCCTGTCAGCACTCTGCTGTGTACAGCTAACTTGAGAGTTGGGGGGATTTATTGACTGGAGCCAGGGTTTATGGGGAGGCGGTGGGAGAGACCCATGCTGCGTTTCCTTACAGTTTTCAAAGCTCTTCAGCACCTGCAGTCTCATTTGAGCCTTTCAAGAAGTCAGGGTGCCACTCTGCAGTGATTAGCTCCCCACTTTCCCGAGGGCAACACAGACTCAGAGCTGCTAAGTCATGTGAGGTGACGCGACGGTCGTTAGCAGAGGCAGGGCTGAACTGAGGGCTTCCTACTCCACTTCCGGGTTCTTGTTTGTTATGAAATTAGACGGTGACAGCTAGTGGTGCTGGTAAATGGCCTTGCATGTGGTTGACACTCAAGAATTATTAACTCCCTTCTCTGAACACCCTCTGTATTCTACGGTGTTCTCGCCTGCCCTGGGGGCTCAGCTCTGCTGTTCTAGTTTGAACGTCAGGACTCTGGGTGCGGGAGCTGGTGGAGTCCGGGGGCCCACACGAGGTGAGAGCAGCAGCTGGTTGACAAAGGGGAAGGGAGCAGCGGAGGAGGCCATCCTGCCAGGGCGCAGCCCAGCCTCACCCTTGAGTGGGTCTGAAGGCCAATCTGGGTTCTGCTGTAGGTGGCTCGGGTTAGGATGTCCCAGAGGTTGCCGGGGGCTTCTGCCAGGTTGATGGTCATTGTCACCCCTCCAGTGAAGTCCACAAGGGCTTCAGATACCTGTTTACGCTGCAAGTCTTCATAGGAGCCAGAGAGCCTGCCCAGGGAAGGCATAAGCATGGGCTAAGGGAAGGGTGTCTATGCTGTAGCCTGGGATGGTCCAAACAAGTCTAGAGAATCCCCCACTTGGTTATTCCCCGGTCATGTGTCTGCTATTCCTTCCTTCCATCCTAGGGGCAAAAGAAGAAAATATATACTCAGAGTTTCTAACCCTATTAAAGAACTCCATCCATCAGGGAAAGGTAAGACTCTTGAAAGCATGTTCCGATAGCGTGACCTCTATGTTTGCTGAGATGCGCCTCATCTCTCACGTGAGAAACTTCACTGCTTCTTCGTCTTGTCCTCCCTCAACATTGATGAGAGGGAGACAGAGGCAGAGGAGGTGGGAAGGGCTGGGAAGGAAAGGGGTTGTCTTACTTAGCATAGGCCTTTTCCAGAAGAGTGCCCCAGAACAAGTTCTTGTAGGTAGAAGAGACAAAGACCAGCTGGCCAGCCTCATTCACAGGCAGTCGGTCATCTACCACCACTGGAACCCACTTCCCAAAGTGCCAGAACTGGAAGGAGAGAGTGCCCGCTGGTGAGTGAAGACTGCCATGGAGGATAGTCAGCCCAGGGAGCAAAGACGTGACTCTTCCAGAACCCTCTTTCCAGGCTGGGGCACCAGGAGGACACTCACCCAGAACCGGGAGATGCCAGCATACTTCTCAGTGAAACTCTGATTCAGGGGAATGACACGACTCAGGATATCCTGGTGCAAAGTCAGAGCTTGCAAAGCCGCCAAGAACCAGCAGTCGCCTAAGCCGGACAGCACACAGTCTCCACATGAATCTGCTGGACATGCGTGCACAGACCGCAGTGTCTGCATGGGTGTACTGTACAGGCCTGCACATGCTACAAGTGTCCACACGAATCTACTGAGGGCTCACTGCATGCAAGAAATGTCTGGCGCCAACTGCTATCCTCTCTGGGCTTGCAGCCTAGTTTAGGAGAAGGGAATTCTATACCGGGGAGGAAGATGGTGAGTGAGCAGAATAGAGGGTGGGGAACATTGTCTGGAATCCAGACTTGACACCAAGAACTGAACCATATTCCTGGACCAGCTTTTAGCTTCCCCTTGCCCCAATGTCAGGAACTTGGACCCAAACGCAACCAAAGTTTTCTAAGGCCTGCTTCTGTAACTGATTTATGTTCTTCTGAGAAAGCCTCAACCCTTCTGGACTCCATTTCTCTGTCTGTGAAATGGGTATCACTACACGCGTGCCTTCCCTCATGGCCAAGGGTTTTTCTATTCCTCTAAAAACAAAGTTGGGCTGAGGATAGATCTGCTTGGATTCTGGGGTATCTAGTGACTGGTGTGCCAAGAAGGACTCATTACAGGGACTAAGGTAGAGTGAGCACATTTTCCAAAGATGAAACTTAGACCTGTAAACTGGTAACAAGGATGATCGTTAGGCAAGGTGTGGCATTCCCACGCATCCTCAGGGAACCAGTTGTGATCATTTTCTCATCAAAGGACAACATGTCAAGGTAGAGTTCAGGGTGGCCATTTCCCCCGTTGGGCTCTCTCAATCCCCCTCCTCTTCACCCAGCTCTGCCTTGTCTGGGTTGGGCTGGCTACTGCCAGTTGTGCGTCTCAGGGGCTGTGCAGACTTACCTACCAGTCCCTGGCACAGATGCAGCCTTTTGGCCTTGGCAGAATAGAAGTGGGGATTGCCGTGCAGCTCCTGTAGGAACAAACAGAAATGTCCTTCTGAGCGAGAACAAAGAAGCTCCTGGAGCTACAAGGACCACAGTTTCCCATATCCCCAAACTGGACTTCTGGGGACATAAATATAGAACATATGTGAAATCAGGGCTGTTCTAGAAAATCAGGCATACAGATTCTGCCCACTGTATTTCTCATGCCTTCTTGCAGCTCATGTTAAGTGAGAGTCCTGGAGAACCCCGTGTAGATATTGAGAAGTAGCACTTGTATCAAGAATGCCTTTTCTTGGGCATCTGTGAAAAATGGAAGCACCTCTCTTAGGGAGTGTTCTAATTTTTCCTAGAGATTTCTCATTCTCCTTATTCTCCCCCTACTCTTCCTTCCTACCCCCAACCCCCAGTCTAGCGGCCTCTTTGGCTTCCATGCTGAGATGCAGGCTTGGGGGGGCAGGGGGAGTGGGGGGCCGTCTCTGCTCCACAGCAGGCCCTAATCCCTCCATCTTTGCATGTGCACGCTTCCCTCAAGGTCAGGTGTGTGACAGACTCACTACATCAGCAGTTCCCAAGATTTTCTGGGAGAAGGAGAATCTTGGCTGTCATCTAGTTTAGGAGGCTCTCTTGGGAATTTCACACACAGTAGGGACTTAGTAAGTCGGGGGCTACAGGCCCTGATGGTAACGGCTGAATAGGGAACAGAAAAGGGGAGAATCTGTAGCACAGATTGACTTCATTTTGTTCACTAGCCGTGTTTGGGAAATCTTCTGTGTTAACCAAGTTTGGGGGAGCTGGATTGCCTTTGAACACACTAAGACGTTGCCTTTTAAAGGACTTGTTGATGCGTTTTATGAAGAGAAGAACACTTGTAAAGTGATTAATAGCTTCTTCAGGATGAGGCCACACACACACATACCTTATCTTTAAAGAAGTATTCCTAAGTCACCTTCAGGAGAGTCTAGACCCAGATGCAGCCCGTTGGAAGTTCTTGTGTGTCTTCTGTTACAAGCTGTGGAAGAAATTGTCTCATTCCCATATTGCCACAGCTCTCTACAAAGGGCCACATGGGTCTCGGTCATATATGGAAATGCACTTTAACCGTTGTAAGTGAGCAATGTTGGAGCAGACTGGTAAATGAACACACTAACCAGGACACAGGTATTAGCGCGTGCAGCCTGAAGACACGCTGCCTGGCCTGAGAGCTTCCTTGGCTCCCCAGAGGGAGTTGGACTCATCCATCATGTTCTTCAGGTCGGGATTCATTTGTCCTCAGCAAATCAGTAGTCAGAGCCTCAACCTTCACTTTTCCCACATTGGCTATGCTTGCCTTCTCTGTAGATGCTGAGGGCAAGAGAGATCTTTATGGTGGGGTGGGGGATCCCTGGTACTCATGACCCCCAGGAGGCCTTAGAATGTTAACTGGCTGGTGAACATTGAGCACCATCACCAGGTGAGACACTGGGTCTCTTTCACGCCTCGGGTCCCTGCCCTGATGGTCAGTTCCTTCAGATGTTTACTGAGAACCTACTATGTGCAGACACAGTACCATGCTGGACACATACACTTGGCTCTTGACTCACCAATAAGGGTAGAGTCGGGGCTCTGAAAAGGAAACAAAAGAAATAAGAAGCATGTCCCTGCTCACAGGTACAGTGGACCTGTAGAATCCTCCTACGGGATGACTGATTTCCAGAGAGCTCTGGCATCTCACCACAACCCACTGAGTTGTCTCAGGTAAAATTGGAATAGAAACCTAGGCTCCTTGCACAATGGCTCTGTCTACATGATTAAGAGTTATCAGATGGAAAAAAATGATCAATTCCATCCTCTTGACAGTCAGAACAAAAGAACAAGACTAAGAATCAGCCCTGCCTGATTTATCTTGGGAAGAACTATACTTCTTTTGTGTAACAGGCATTGTACAGTGTTCATGGTGTGCCAGATTTGGAATTAGAAAACCCAGCAGGTGGCTGGGTTTGCCACCTCTTACCTGTGTGGCCATGGGCAGACCACTTACCATGCATGAGCTGGTTGCTTTACCTATAAAAAGGAGATGACATATACTGTGCCTACTCTCAGGACTCAAAGAGACAACGATGTGAAGTGGCTTGAATAAACTCTAAAGCAGGGGATGGCAAACTATGGTCCATGGGCCAAATCTGGCCCACCATTGGTTTTTGTAAATAAAGCTTTTTTGAAACACAGCCACACTTACCCATTTATGTACTGTCCATGGCTGCTTTTGCAATATACATTACAAAAGCAGAGTTGAGTAGTTAGAGCAGAGATCATATGACCAACAAGTAAAAATATTTACAGCCTGGCCCTTTACAGAGAAGTCTGCTCTAAAGCACTACCTAACCCAGGTGGATTGTTACTGCGTGGCACTAGGCACAGGGGTAAGCTCCAAGGAGGAATTCACAGAATAAAATGTGGTTAATTGAATCCATCACTGAGAATTTATCTTAATGCAACAGAATTTTATCTCTAATTGATTTATTGATTTTTTTTTTTTTTTTTTTTTTTACAGATTCAACATTTTCAGTTACATTTGTGTCTCAAAAAGACTTAAAAATTTGGCTTGCCACTTCTCTCTGCTAAAGTCCGGTCTCTAATGCATTTTTTAGAGGTGATGACATCAGGCATTCTTGAGCAGTTTTCAGATGCTTTTGTGGGTACTGATTATGAATAGGAAAACCCACATCTCTATGTACAGATCATGACTTGTTCATAAAAGGGGAAATGATTTTACAAAATTAATAGTTGGAAAGGATCTTGAAAGTTTTTACCATTTAGATATCTATCTGCATTTAGATTGAATTTTTAATAGAAGACCCCAAGACATTGCCTTTCAGGAAACAATGAAGGACGTGGTCCAGCTATGAGATATTGAAGGCAAGAGTATTTTTTCCCCTGGATTTGCAGAGCCCATCATTATATTATGAAAAAAGAGGTGGTTGATAAGTGTTTGCTGACTGACTGAATGAATGAATAGATGTTTCTTCATTTGTAAAACGTAAAGAATGGTAAAGCCTGCCCTCTCCACCCCTCTTGATGTGAAGCTGAAAGGAGAAAAGGACAGGAACACTTTCTGTGAGCTCTCAACCATTCGGCTGCTCTTCTGTTGTTCTGATCACATGCCTGAAACTAGTTTAGGCTGAGAACTGTTTTCAAAGGCCTCCTTAATAGCACTCCCTCCTCATCCAGGCTGGCTTTAGGGCTCCTTTTCAAGGAGGGTATGTGGGATCTAGGGCAAAGTGCCCTGAGGAACAAAGTGAAATCAAGGTCAGCCTTAAGGAGTCTCCATAGCGACTGTGCACCGGGAGAGTAGACTGGGGCCGGGGCCGGGGTTAGGGAAGGAGAGGCAGGACGCCCTCTGCCTTCACTGGTGATGCTGTGTGAGAGGGTCCTCTGGGGTGATTGCAGGACCATTTGGAGAAATAAGAACTTGGCGGATGGAGCTCCCTACCCACTCCCAACTGCCCCATCTTCCATCTGACTCTGTGAGACACTACACAGCCACAGATCTCTGTAGAAGTGCAAACACCCCCAGACTCCCCCAGAATGTGAGAGTGCACCTTGAGTTGCCACGTAAATTTCTGCAGGCTTCCGAACATTCACTTGGCCCATGTGGAAGCCAGACCCTGATGTCACTCTTTGTAGGTGAACTAAACATCGGGCTGGAAGGAAGTTGGTGGTCCTCCCTTTCAGCGGCCCTGTGTAGAGGCAGGACCTCCGAGCGGTTTCAGTGGCTCTTGGCCGTCCAGCCTGGCTGGTGTAAAAGCCCGGGGGCATCTTCTTGGCACATCCTCTTTTTTTACTTTTTTACAGGCTCCTAGACCGGAACCTCAGCGGGGCCACACCATTTGCTTCTTGCAATTCTTACCATCCTAGTCTTGGAGTCATTCCCTACTCTGATTTCTCCAGCACCTTCCACCCTTTTAAAGGACCACCTTTCTGATTTTTCTCCTTTCTGGACATTTCAAAACACACGTGAATAGGAAGGAGTTCTAAAACAGATGTAAATGAGTTCCTCTTTTTTTTTTCAGGAGTATTTGCATCTTAAGAGAGTCACAGGCTTTGAACTGCGTTATTTGATGAAACAGAAATAGCCTTCCTTCCCCTGATTCACACAGAGCGTGGCCTCAAACCCAAATGGACAGGCTCTCAGCATTTGGGCCCCTTTCTGGGTAAACAACCCCCAGCACATGCCCTCTGCTCTATTCCAACACACCTTTCGCTCGCACACAAACACAAGATGTGTCTTGCCCTCTCTGGTTCAAACTGCATCCATTTTTCAAAGTTCAGGTCAAGTTTCCCCTCCTCCCCAGAGCCTTCTCCAGCTTTCTAGCACGTTTTATCTTCTCACAGCTGAGTTACCTCATTGATGCACAGATTGTTTTACACCTCAGGAAAGGTATTCTAAGGATCTCTGAGCTTGTGTGACAGTATTAAAAGGAGACTGTTGCGAAGGTCAGCCTTTGCGCCTGCTCCATCCCGATAAAGCAGGAAAAGCAGCGCATCTTTCAGCTGCCTGGGCGTGAGGCGTGAGATTCCAAGAGATGCAAAACATAAACTTGTTTATATTGCCAAGAAGAGTACTGAAAACATTGGAGTAAATGATTTCTCTCAAACAGTTTTATTTGGAGAGTTACCCGCCTCATCTCTTGGACGTGTAACTGCTTTCCTAGACGAGATTTTAGTGCCAATTATTTCTAATAAGAACAACCATAAATCCTGGTCCTGTTGTATTTCACAAGACATGGAACGTCACATAGAAGTCATGAAATATAAAATGCATATTTATAAGGGCAAAATGTTAAGAAGAACTCTTCTACCAATTCCCACTATTGCAGGAAATATTGACCTGGATCAGAAATATTCAGAGACCAAACTAGAGCCAAATGAAAGGACAGTACTCCATGCAATTGAATCAGTGGTTATTAAATGGTCGCATCAAATCCAAGAAATTGTAGAAAAAGATTTAGTGCAGCCTTTGCTGAATAGTCTTCACTCAAATCCTCAAACTGAACTGGATTTCTGGATGATGAGAAGAGAGAACCTAGCATGCATTTATGATCAACTTCAGGCTCCCATTGTCCTCAAAATGGTTAAGATCCTGAAAAATAAGCAAAGCAGCTATTTTCCAACTTTGAAGGATATCTTCATGGCTGTGAAAAATGCTCTTCTCGAAGCCCAAGACGTGGAACTTTACCTGAGACCCCTGAGGAGACACCTTCAATGTGTCCAGGAGATGGAATTCCCACAGACTGGTGTATTAATTGCCCCGTTATTTCATACCATCTGTCTGATCTGGAGTCATTCCACGTTTTATAATACCCCTGTTCGGGTTATAGTTCTATTGCAAGAGTTTTGTAATCTCTTCATTGACCGGGTATGTAGCATGAAAAAAATAGGAACAATAAGAATTATTGCCATGTGGTAGGTTTTATGAGATCAAGGAGGAATGAATAAATCCAGTCTACAGAAAAAAAAAAAAAAAAAAAAAAGGAGACTGTTGCAAAAGAAGCCACCATGAAAGAACAATCCCAAATCTGCTATGACCTGGGGAGAACGATGCTGGGTGACAGCACTTCCCAGCCCCCCGAAACCTTGGTCCTGGACTTGAGGAATGGGTGGCCTCGCATCTCAGGCTATGATTTGCACCACTCCAGAAAATCAAGCTATGCAGTTAGAAACCCAGGCAACACTTCAGATAAAGGAAGTCAATCAAAAACATCTTTCGCAAAAACTATTCGGCAGTCAATACTAAAGGTAAACATATATACATCCTCTGATGCAGCGATTCCTGGATATTACCCAACAGAAATGCTTACATCTGTGTATCACAAAACATGTACAAGGATATTCATAACAGCGTTATTCAAAATAGCCCTGAACTGAGAACTACCCACAAGGCCATGAACATGGATAAATGATATTGGGGAACATTCACACAATAGAATGCTATAGAGCATTGAGAGTGAACAAACAAGGACTACGCACTACCATACGGATGAAAGTCACAAACTTAGTACAGAGTGAAAACATCCAGACACAGAAAGTCTATGATTCCATTTACATAACTTTCAAAAAAGGCAAAACCAATCTATGTGTTAGAAATCAGCTTAGTGGTTACCCTTGGGGTGGAGAGATTTGTCCCCAAACCAATTATGCCACTAATAGTTAAATAGATTCTATTCCTTTCTACTGATTGTTGTGATCATCAGTAGAGAGATTTACAAGGGAGATTGAAAAGCGATACATTCTACTCATTTAAACAAGTCTTGTTTACCTGGGCACCTCCCCATGGGCCCTCAATGGCAGGGATGCAGGATGAATCAGAATTTCCGCCCTCAAGGACATCACAGGCCAAGAGAGAGGGCTCTCCTCTCCTCCCTGTGAGGTTTACTCCGTAATGGTCAGTACCCAGCCCATCCAAGAATCCTCACTCTCCAAAGTCAGAGATATGCTCCCACCCTGCCAGGTCTGGAAGATTTCCCCAGACTGAGAAACTTAAGTCCACTTCACTGGCTCAAAGTTAGGATCACAGTTCTAGCCCTGAGCTCCTGTAGACTGAATCTGGCATGTCCGGAACAGAAATGTTTAACCTATATCCAGGCTGCGTCCCACCCACACAAAGGGTATCTCCCTCTGCCTTCACTGGACAGGGTCGCACACTGAGCTGAGAGCTGACGACCTTCCTCCGGAGCCATCCCAAGGCTCAGATGCCCAGAGGCCAGCAAACTGCTCCAGCATGGTGATTTCTAGATTTCTCATCTAAGCAAGGGCCACTCCTTAGCACCAAACTGACAACTATCACGTGAGGGACCATCGCGCTCTCACAGAAGGTGAGCATCGTCATCAGTGTTCCTTTACATCTGATTTCCCAGAGGACGTCAAACCAGCCTTGCTGCCTGCCAGCACCCAGAGAGCAGTCTGTCTCCCGGGACGTCAGGACCCCACAAGGCCCCAGGACCCGTTCAGCCCCCTCCCCAAATCAAGGAGGCTCAGAAGATCCCTGGAAAGTCCTGAGCCCCGGGAAATGACAGCCCCTAGCAGCATTAATAACTCTACCAAATCACCACTGATGGAAATCAGAGCAGGAGGGACCCCAGGAATCACCCAGGTCCAAAGACCCCCTGATTTTAATGAGGAGACTGAGACCAAAGGACTGAAGTCCACTGTTCTAGGTCACACCAGTGAGCAAACGCAAAGCTGAGAACAACATTCACATCTCCAGACCCCAGACTCTTTCTATGTACACTCTGACCTGCAAAGCTCATACCAGGAAAAGCAACTACCTTTCTCTCACCTTCTGAACCCAGACCTCACAGAGGCCTCAGAGGCTCTGGGCTAAACTGGACCCACCCTTGGAGCTAAAGAAATTTACCTGCACAGGAGATCTTGTTCCTTTAAGCAACTGGACAGGCTCTAATCCCAATGCAGGTAGAACCCGGCTGCCCGAGACTACTCTTTATGTAAGGTCCTTCTTAGACACAAGTGCCGGGCTGAGAGTCTGAGTTCCTGCCTTCCACAGTTTTGGTTCCTCCCCGCTGTGTGTTCCCTGGAAGGGAGGGGACCGCCCGGGGCTTTGTGATGACATGGTACAAATCCAGTTATTTTCTTAGAACAACATACAAACAGAACTTGTTCCAGTAATGCCTTGAAGAGAGTCATCTTCTCAGTTCCAATCTAGGGAGGGTATTTGGAGATACGGCTTAGAGCATTATATCATTGCCAGAAATAATACAATTATTATTTTCCTTTGCGGTCTTCAGAGCCTGATGCAGCTTTTCCTGCTGAGGAGGAACTTTGTGACTCCTTTTTGCTACTGAGATAGGGGAGATCCCCCTCTCCCTTCCCAAATCTGCTCCCCAAATCCCACTTTTCTGCCAATTTTGCCTTCATGTCTTTGACCACTCAAAGCTAGAAATGTTGACCCCTATTGATTGTTTCCTTACATTTCACACTGGCTATTCCTCCCTCAAAACACTTCCTGGTGCTCACGTGGTTGCTCTTTTGGGAAGACTTCTCCTGGGTTCCCAGCACGACTTGCACAGATTTTCTTCCTGGTGATTAAGTCAGTTCCAGCTTGTCTGACTCCACGCTTGCACACCTTGGATCCCTAGGACCTAGAGCGATGGCTGGCACCCAGTGAGTGCTCAGTACATGTCAGTGGAATTAAAAGGTCCCTTACCTCTAGAACTCCTCTCTCCTCTCCCTTCCTACCTGCTTCTCTGCAGTGGCCTTTTGCCCTGACTCTAATCTCTCACACCTCGATCTTTCTGTACAATTATCACCTCACTCATTTGAGTAATACTGATAAAGAAAAGAGTACTGATAATAATAGCTGTTATGGACTGAATGTTTGTGTCTTCCCCAAAATCCATATGTGGAAGCCCTAACCCCACAGTGTGTCTGTATTTGGAGTAAGGAAAGAAATGAGTTTGTAGTGACTCAGCCCTGATCCGATAGGATTAGTGTCCTTAAAAGAAGAGATACCAGAGGCGTCTCTCTCGCTCTCTCTTTCTCTCTCTCTCATTGTGTACCGAGGAAATGCCACATGAGGGTGCACTGAGAAGGCAGCCATCTACCAGCCAGGAAGTGAATTCTTGTCAGAAACTGACTCTGTCTCTTCTTACCCAACTTCCTGGTACTCTTCTTTCAAAGAATCCGCGTGCTCTACACAAGCCGGACCTTCCCACAAACTTCAGTGCATTCTCGGAAGTATCTCCTTCCTTTTCCTACAATCAGACTTCTCATTCTTTTAGGGCACTGGAAAGCAATCTGATTGAACTAGTTCTCACTATTGTGTGAAGGGGCTCACAAATCCTTATCTTCACCATAGGTATTTGCGTTTTAAATAGAAAACTCCTTGCCCTAATCCTTGGTGGTTGGAATCTCAGGCAGTGAGATAAGAAGTAAAAAAGTCCAGGAGAGGGATAAGTTAAGGTGCCCAGTATAGTGAATAGTAACTGTTCAAAGTGTTCATTCTTGCTTATGTGGATCACTTATGTTATTATATTAGACTCACATTAAAAAACAAGTAAAGCTGTTATGTGTCCAATACAATTGTAAATGAGAAAAACTTCTGAAATACTGTGGTTAAGATCTAACCACTCCCTGCATTGATCCCCTTTTTTGCAGATATAAGAGTGAAACAAGTAAATCATGAGATATTATAGCTCTGGCAATGGTTACTTATGGCAGCCCTATAGACGGGGATTTAAGGTCCTGGTGGTTATGGCAGCACCAAAGCTTCATAAAACAAACTGACAGTATCTCTGATGTTTCTTCCCACTTGATCTTTATTCAGTTATATGTCTTTAAAACTAGGATCCAACAAGGAAAAGAGAAGAGATTTGATTTGTGAGTAGGAGAAAGGAAAAGGAAAAATTGGTGGTTCCATATATAACTTTTAAGCGTTAGAAATTTATCCAAAAACCAAGATAATAAAAAGAGGCTTTGTGGATGAGCTCATAAATTAAAAGTCATCTTCAAGGTTCCAAAGTAAATTCTAAGACCTAAATTATTAATTTCTTCACACTGAAAATATATTCAGAATGTCATAGGAAAATATTCTTTAAGAAACTCAGTAGGGGGCTTCCCTGGTGGCGCAGTGGTTGGGAGTCTGCCTGCCAGTGCAGGGGACACGGGTTCGAGTCCTGGTCTGGGAAGATCCCACATGCCGCGGAGCAACTGGGCCCGTGAGCCACAACTGCTGAGCCTGAGCGTCTGGAGCCTCTGCTCCGCAACAAGAGAGGCCGCGATGGTGACAGGCCCGCGCACCGCGATGAAGAGGGGCCCCCACTCGCCGCAACTGGAGAGAGCCCTCGCACAGAGGCGGAGACCCAACACAGCCAAAAATAAACATAATAAATAAATAATAAAAATTTAAAAAAAAAAAAAAAAAAAAGAAACTCAGTAGGAAGTTTGGAAATAAAAACAGACAAGGTATTTTTTCAACAGGAGGGTGTTTTCCTGAGTTGTCAGAGAGTTAATTAGAATTTCAAGGACATTTATTTCTAACCCATAACCGAAGTGAACTCCAATTGTCAAGGTGTGCTGTATCTGGGAAGGGCTTGGGGATGCACTGGGAGTCAGGCAGATCAGGAGGCAGGGCAGGCATCGGGGCAGGATGGTCTGGAATGGGTGAGGGCAAAAAGATGCAGAAATACAGCGAGGTCCAGCTCCAGGCAGGCAGCGTCAGAGAGGGTCTAAAACAGCTATGGCGACCTGACCACAGAACACAGCTGGATTCCTAGAAAAGTGGCGGATGTAAGGCTGACCTCCGTCTCTTAGGGAAGAGGGTCTGAGGCAGGGAGCTCTTCTTGGTTTAGGATGAAAGACAATTGCTTCTCATAGAAAACCACACAACAAGAGAGCAGAATTATTGAGATAGATGTCAAGGGCCCATAAAAATATCTAAATTAGGTCCTAGTTATTTCCCCAGTCTTGGGGCAGAATTGGTCACTAAATCTGGGGTGGATGGAGGTTAAAAGGAAGCAGAAGCAGGACCCCTCCTCCATCACCCTCCATTCGGGTTATTGTCTTCTCTACCCCACTCTCTCTGGCCTAATATTGGTCCAGGGGACCAGGTTTGTGTAGCAAGTAGGGTCATACTGGGGCAATGCCTGGGACACACTTGTATATGACATATATATCATATACGTTATATAACATTTCAGTTGACTGGAAGTGCATTTTGGCATTTCTTTAGCAAGTTCGTGAAACATCCATTAATCTAGCACTCTGGCCTTTTTTTTTTTTTAACATACTTTCCCCCATGGCCATTGGAAAGAATCTGATAACCTAATTCATGAAAAGATGTGCATGACTGATGACAGTTTAATTGTCAAATGCCAATGATTCAATTATAAAACATAGACCTTGAAACCTAGAACTTCATCTGTTAACCATAAGCCACTGGGGGAGATCTTCCTGGCACGATGGGCCTTCCTGATATCCCCCCCAAAATCACACAATTATGAAGTTATGGATTATTCTTCCAAACAAAGACTGTCCAAAGAGAGAAAAACAAAGGAACAAAAAGGTCTACATTATGATTTGTGTTTTCATTTCTTTTTTAGCTCCTAGTCTGGTTCCCTGACAGATAAAAAAATGTTGTCTAGACTTCTTTCTGTCAAAGCCTCATAGTATACATTTCTTATTTTCTGCCTCTATTCTTAGTTGTATTCTTGGCATTATTAAACTTGTCCAACTGATACACAACTACAGAGCATATTGCTAACCATTCTTCTTCCCAGCCCTTACTTTATTCCTGACATCATTTTGCTCTGAGTGTCTCACAATTTTACCTCTACTTATCTGTCGGTGTGGATCTGTTTATTTTCCATTTGACTTGTGCCCTGGGCTATCTTTATTGGCAGTACGTTTGCCTGCCATTATCATGCTCATGGCAGGGAAAATTGACTGCTGAGGAGAACAGTGTGGTTTCCATATTTCCTTCCAAGAGGTAGCGGCAAGATTTCTGTCAGGAAAAATGCTCTGATGGTAAATAAACCGTGACTAATCCCAGGGGTACAAAAATGAGTACGACACGGTTCCTCATGCCCAGAAAAATGCAAGAAAGGAGGTGAAAAAAGTCCCAAAGCCAGGAGCATTCCAGCCAGGGTGATGACTCCAGTAGAAGTGCCAATACAGTAGCTCCAATTCCTGAGAGCTCCGTCATGCATAACCGTCTAGTGATGTCTCTAGCAAGGAAGCTTCCGGGTTGCCAATCAAAGGAAATCCTCACCTTTACAATTATGTCTACTAGCCGTCCTCAACCTCGCATTCTCTTAAAATAAGAGTTTCTCTATATCCAGAAAACAACACGCTTTTATGGAACGTGTGGCTTAAAGTTTTCAACAGGACATTGGCAGAAATTTATGTTGAAATATATTTTCCTCCTACAGTTCCATGGAAGGGTTTGTGTGTGCCTTTCAATACATAACAGATCAAACATCCTTTTAAGCCAAGAGCCTAATCTCTGATCAGCCTGAGTGTCTGGGCTTTCGAGGATGAGGCAGCAATTTTGAAAACGTCAGTCACCTAGTCACCCTCAGGTCTGAGCCTCCTAAATGCATGATGTGTTTTGCCTTGGTCTGCCCTCTCTGGAATTTGGAGTGTGTGTCCTAGAAAGAGCTTACATTTAGAGCCAGGTAAACCTGGGGTTTGAACCCAACTCTAACCATTTACTGACTCAGTTTTATCATTTCAGTTTTATCATCTACAAAATAGGGATAATATATACTTTGTAAGATTAGTGGGAAAATTCAACTATTCATTTCGTAATGAATACAAAACATTTAGTCTGGTGGCTGGTCCATAATAAGCACTCAGTAAATTGTGTTAAAATAGTAATTAAAATTATTCCTTAATGATTGAATTTAGTGCTTACCAAGAGGTCTTTGGGAAACTCTTAACCCCTGGGACTGAATGTGAGCTGCCTGTCTACAGGACATCCAGGGGAAGCTCAGACTGGAGATATGAATGTTTAGGATTATTGGCATACAGATGGTAATCAAAATCTTGCAAGTGGGTAATAGCACAGTAGTAGATTGGTTGTTTTTGCCCTCGCAGGGAACAGTCCTCCAAATATAATTTTTAAAATTTCAGTTCCTTAAATTATCCATAATACAACATAGTGACTGGTTCCCTTACTGTTAACCATGCCATATCAGACCACATCTGGGTTTATCAATCAGTTCACCTACACTTGATAAAAACTGTGGCACATGCCCTGCTCTGCCTCGTTCTAGGTACTAAGCTTCTGTTCCGCTCTCTGGGAGAATCATGACACTTCGAACTGTCATGAAAACAAAGTAAGTCATCTGTGTGAGAACAGCTAGCATAGCGCCAGCCATATAACAGGCTTCCAGGCAGCACTGATTGTCCTCATCTCCTATGTTTGGGCTCATGAGGCTCAAATCTTAGAATTATTTTTGGCAACTACATCTTAGTGTTGACTCACATTGAGTTTGCTGTCATTTCAATCTCATGTCTCACATGTTAAAACATGTGAGTTCTGTCCCATCCTGCAAAAGGAAACCCTTTGAGAAGATCCTGGACTGAGCTTCAGTATCCTTGTGGCTATCAGTAGGTATCATTTTCCAAACCTACTATTCCTCCTGTGGTCTCAGTTTCTGTTCACAGAATCGCCATCTACCCAGGCTTCTAAGAAACACTCAGAACACATAACACAAATACGTAATTATGTATGTAGGAGTCTATATACACACAAATACATGTATCTGTCAAATCTAAGAGGATGCTACATGCCAGATGCTAAAAATACTTTTTTATCTGACCAAAAAAAAAAAAAAAAAAAGCATTGATAAAGATCACAACTCCCAAGCCAAGGAGGTGAAAGAAAGAAGAATCCAGATAGGTATCAGAGTAGCACTGACATGGGGAACAAAAAAAGAAGGCTCCTTTTTAAAATTTCAACATTGTTTTGAAAATTCTGGCAAAATATGAGATACAATTATAAACCTAAATAGTATTAATAAAGAAGAAAAACACTAGCTGATCCTCATTTAACTGGAAAACTAAGAATGAACTAAAAAGTACTGTATGAATGAGTATTAAGTAAAAAAACTATACATAAGATAAACACTTTTTAAAGTAATGGCATTCCTATATATAGCAATAAGCAGTTAGAAATTGTCATAAAAGAAATATCTTTCATAGTAACAATAAAAATATAAAATAACTGAGAATAATCTTACAGAAAATTTTTTTACCTATTTGTAAACTACGAAAAGTTTACACGGATGTAAAAGAATAAGTGGAAAGCTGTATCATTTCCTTGGATTGAAAATTTAAATATTAAGAAGATGTTAATTCTCCAAAAATTAATTTATAGTTTTATTGAGATTCTGATAAAAAATATCCCAATGATCTTGTTTTGTGCGGGAGGGAAGAGACGAGGAGAAGGTAATTGACAAAACATCTTCAAAATTAATCTGGATGAGTAAACACAGAGACATAAGATTAATGTCCTTATTGTAAAAACAAGGAAACTTTTTCAAAACAATGAGAAAAACACAAAATGTTTTTAGAAAAATGAAGGATAAACAAAAATAGTCACAGAAGAAATATAAATGACTAATAAACAAATGAAAAATTTCAAACTTTTTTGGAATAGTATATACACTCATTTTAAAAAATGAGATATTTTCCAGTTCCCAAATTGGTGAATTTATTTAAATAATAACATACAGTGTTGGGGGAAAAAAAAAACGCTAGGAACTCTAACATCACTGCAATAGGGATATAAACTGTTGTACCTCTTTTGAAAAGCAATTTTGTGGTAAGTATCAAAAGAATTAATAATGTTCCCAATGGTTCCATTTATAAAATACATATTAAGTAAATAAAACCATGGATGAAGAATTATGTACAAAGGTGTTCATCTTTCAGTGAAACAGAATAGATAACTCTGAAATAAAGCTTTTATTATTGTTGGCAATAATTCTGCCAATGACTTACATGTTCATTATTTATTATGGTTAATTAAATTAAGGAATTTCCATAGAGTTGAATATTAGCATTCATTCCTATTAATTATTTGAATAGTTTTCCAGGATATGTGAAATACACATGGTATAATGTTGACTGGGGAAAGGCAGAGGATAAATAAATATATATTGACAGAAATAAGACAGAAACTAAATTACCCCCAAATTTCATAATTACTTTTCAATTAGAAGGAACAGAAGATTGAGAAAGGGGGGGGGGGGCGGGGAAGACAACAAGGACAAGAAGAAAGTGAGACTAAGAGATTATTAAAACATGGTAGTAAGGGAGAGTGAATATTCATACCAGATATTAAGATGTATCATAAGATTACAGTAATTTAAATGGCATGTTACTAAAAATAGACACAGCTCACTGAAACAGGATAACTCTGAAATAGGGCTTATATTATCCAATAATTTATAATAATGTGTCTTTAAGAAGACTTGACAAATCAAAAGAGAATGGAAGACTATTCAACAGAGGACTGGTAAAGAATCTGGAAATAATTTTGAATACATCACCACTCCACAACTTTATACCAAAAAAAAAAAAAAAGCTAATGATGAATTTTAAAGTTACATATAAAAGTTTCAAACTAGAGAACAATTTCAAGAAAATAAAAACTCAAATTCTTGACCAGGAGAACTCTTTCTAAGTTTAATGTAGTAATGGGAGAAATCATAAAGAATAAAACCAATAGCTTTGGGCTTCCCTGGTGGCGCAGTGGTTAAGAATCCGCCTGCCAATGCAGGGGACACGGGTTCGAGCCCTGGTCCGGGAAGATCCTACATGTTGCGGAGCAACTAAGCCCAGGCACCACAACTATTGAGCCTGCGCTCTAGAGCCCATGAGCCACAGCTGCTGAGCCTGCGTGCCTAGAGCCCGTGCTCCACAAGAGAAGCCACTGCAATGAGATGCCCATGCACCGCAACCAAGAGTAGCCCCCACTCGCCACAACTAGAGTATGCCCGTGTGCAACAACGAAGACCCAACACAACCAAAAGTAAAAATAAATAAAATTTTTAAAAAAACCAATAACTTTTCCTATAAAACAATTTTAAACTCAGTAAGCAAAAAAAAAATTTTTTTATAATCAAAATTGAGAAGCAAAATACAAACTAGGTGTGAGGAGGAACCAAGAGGGCAGAGTAGAAGGACGTGCTCTCACTCCCTCTTGCGAGAACACCAGAATCACAACTAGCTGCTGGACAATCATCGACAGGAAGACACTGGAACTCACCAAAAAAGATACCCCACATCCAAAGACAAAGGAGAAGCCACAATGAGACGATAGGAGGGGCGCAATCAGAGTAGAATCAAATCCCATAACTGGTGGGTGGGTGACTCACAGACTGGTGAACACTTATACCACAGAAGTCCACCCACTGGAGTGAAGGTTCTGAGCCCCACGTCAGGCTTCCCAACCTGAGGGTCCGGCAACGGGAGGAGGAATTCATAGAGAATCAGACTTTGAAGCCTAGTGGGAATTGATTGCAGGACTTCGACAGGACTGGGGGAAACAGAGACCCCACTCTTGGAGGGTGCACACAAAATAGTGTGTGCATCAGGATGCAGGGGAAGGAGCAGTGATCCCGGGGGAGACTGAACCAGACCTACCTGCTAGTGTTGGAAGGTCTCCTGCAGAGGTGGGGGGTGGCTCTGTTTCACCGTGGGAACAAGGATACTGGCAGCAGAAGTTCTGGGAAGTACTCCTTGGCGTGAGCCCTCCCAGAGTCTGCCATTAGCCCCACCAAAGAGCCCAGGTAGGCTCCAGTGTTGGGTTGCTTCAGGCAAAACAACCAACAGGGAGGGAACCCAGCCCCACCCATCACAAGTCAAGTGGATTAAAGTTTTACTGAGCTCTGACCACCACAGCAACAGTCAGCTCTACTCACCACCAGAGCATCCCATCAAGCCTCTTAGATAGCCTCAACCACCAGAGGACATACAGCAGAAGCAAGAAAAACTAAAATCCTGCAACCAGTGGAACAAAAACCACATTCACAGCAAGACAGACAAGATGAAAAGGCAGAGGGCTATATATCAGATGAAGGAACAAGATAAAACACCAGAAAAACAATTAAATGAAGTGGAGATAGGCACCCTTCCAGAAAAAGAATTCAGAATAATGATAGTGAAGATGATCCAGGACCTCGGAATAAGAATGCAGGCAAAGATCGAGAAGATGCAAGAAATGTTTAACAAAGACCTAGAAGAATTAAAGAACAAACAAACAGAGATGACCAATACAATAACTGAAATGAAAACTACACTAGAAGGAATCAATAACAGAATAACTGAGGCAGAAGAATGGATAAGTGACCTGGAAGACAGAATGGTGGAATTCACTGCTGCGGAACAGACTAAAGAAAAAAGAATGAAAAGACATGAAGACAGCCTAAGAGACCTCTGGGACAACATTAAACGCAACAACATTCACATTATAGGGGTCTCCGAAGGAGAAGAGAGAGAGAAAGGACCAGAGAAAATATTTGAAGAGACTAAAGTCAAAAACTTCCCTAACATGGGAAAGGAAATAGCCACCCAAGTCTAGGAAGCACAGAGAGTCCCATACAGGGTAAACCCAAGGAGAAACACGCCGAGACACATAGTAATCAAATTGGCAAAAATTAAAGACAAAGAAAAATTATTGAAAGCAGCAAGGGAAAAACGACAAATAACATACAAGGGAACTCCCATAAGGTTAACAGCTGATTTCTCAGCAGAAACTCTACAAGCCAGAAGGGAGTGGCATGATATACTTAAAGTGATGAAAGGGAAGAACCTACAAGCAAGATTACTCTACCCCTCGAGGATCTCATTCAGATTTGATGGAGAAATGAAAAGCTTTACAGACAAGCAAAAGCTAAGAGAATTCAGCACCACCAAACCAGCTCTACAACAAATGCTAAAGGAACTTCTCTAACTGAGAAACACAAGGGAAGAAAAGGACCTACAAAAACAAACCCAAAACAATTAAGAAAATGGCCATAGGAACATCCATATCGATAATTACCTTAAACGTGAATGGATTAAATGCTCCAACCAAAAGACACAGGCTTGCTGAATGGATACAAAAACAAGACCCATATATATGCTGTCTACAAGAGACCCACTTCCGACCTAGGGACACATACAGACTGAAAGTGAGGGGATGGAAAAAGATATTCCATGCAAATGGAAATCAAAAGAAAGCTGGAGTAGCTATACTCATATCAGATAAAATAGACTTTAAAATAAAGAACGTTACAAGAGACAAGGAAGGACACTACATAATGATCAAGGGATCAATCTAAGAAGAAGATATAACAATTATAAATATATATGCACCTAACATAGGAGCTCCTCAATACGTAAGGCAACTGCTAACAGCTCTAAAAGAGGAAATCGACAATAACACAATAATAGTGGGGGACTTTAACACCTCACTTACATCAATGGACAGATCATCCAAAATGAAAATAAATAAGGAAACAGAAGCTTTAAATGACACAATAGACCAGATAGATTTAATTGATATTTATAGGACATTCCATCCAAAAACAGCAGATTACACTTTCTTCTCAAGTGCGCACGGAACATTCTCCAGGATAGATCACATCTTGGGTCACAAATCAAGCCTCAGTAAATTTAAGAAAAGTGAAATCATATCAAGCATCTTTTCTGACCACAACGCTATGAGATTAGAAATGAATTACAGGGAAAAAAATGTAAAAAACACAAACACATGAAGGCTAGACAATACGTTACTAAATAACCAAGAGATCACTGAAGAAATCAAAGAGGAAATCAAAAAATACCTAGAGACAAATGACAATGAAAACACGACGATCCAAAACCTATGGGATGCAGCAAAATCAGTTCTAAGAGGGAAATTTATAGCTATACAAGCCTACCTAAAGAAACAAGAAAAATCTCAAGTAAACAATCTAACCTTACACCTAAAGGAACTAGAGAAAGAAGAACAAACAAAACCCAAAGTTAGCAGAAGGAAAGAAATCATAAAGATCAGAGCGGAAATAAATGAAATAGAAACAAAGAAAACAATAGCAAAGATCAATAAAACTAAAAGCTGGTTCTTTGAGAAGATAAACAAAATTGATAAGCCATTAGCCAGACTCATCAAGAAAAAGAGGGAGAGGACTCAAATCAATAAATTTAGAAATGAAAAAGGAGAAGTTACAACAGACACCGCAGAAATACAAAGCATCCTAAGAGACTACTACAAGCAACTCTATGCCAATAAAATGGACAACCTGGAAGAAATGGACAAATTCTTAGAAAGGTATAACCTTCCAAGACTGAACCAGGAAGAAATAGAAAATATGAACAGACCAATCACAAGTAATGAAATTGAAACTGTGATTAAAAATCTTCCAACAAACAAAAGTCCAGGACAAGATGGCTTCACAGGTGAATTCTATCAAACATTTAGAAAAGAGCTAACACCCATCCTTCTCAAACTCTTCCAAAAAACTGCAGAGGAAGGAACACTCCCAAACTCATTTTATGAGGCCACCATCACCCTGATACCAAAACCAGACAAAGATACTACAAAAAAAGAAAATTACAGACCAATATCACTGATGAATATAGATGCAAAAATCCTCAACAAAATACTAGCAAACAGAATCCAACAACACATTAAAAGGATCATGCACCATGATCAAGTGGGGTTTATCCCAGGAATGCAAGGATTCTTCAATATACGCAAATCAATCAACGTGATACACCATATTAACAAATTGAAGAATAAAAACCATATGATCATCTCAATAGATGCAGAAAAAGCTTTTGAAAAAATTCAACACCCATTTATGATAAAAACTCTCCAGAAAGTGGGCATAGAGGGAACCTACCTCAACATAATGAAGCCATATACGACAAACCCACAGCAAACATCATTCTCAATGGTGAAAAACTGAAAGCATTTCCACTAAGATCAGGAACGAGACAAGGATGTCCACTCTCACCACTATTATTCAACATAGTTTTGGAAGTCCTAGCCATGGCAATCAGAGAAGAAAAAGAAATAAAAGGAATACAAATTGGAAAAGAAGAAGTAAACCTTTCATTGTTTGCAGATGACATGATACTATACATAAAGAATCCTAAAGATGCCACCAGAAAACTACTAGAGCTAATCAATGAATTTGATAAAGTTGCAGGACACAAAATTAATGCACAGAAATCTCTTGCATTCCTGTACACTAATGATGAAATATCTGAAAGAGAAATTATGGAAACACTCCCATTTA
This sequence comes from Balaenoptera ricei, assembly GCF_028023285.1. Lineage (NCBI taxonomy): Eukaryota > Metazoa > Chordata > Mammalia > Artiodactyla > Balaenopteridae > Balaenoptera > Balaenoptera ricei. Next base: position 77,913,915 of record NC_082651.1, on the reverse strand, counting down.
CCACTGCAACAAAAAGAATAAAATACCTAGGAATAAACCTACCTAGGGAGACAAAAGACCTGTATGCAGAAAACTTTAAGACACGGATGAAAGCAATTAAAGATGATACCAACAGATGGAGAGATATACCATGATCTTGGACTGGAAGAATCAATATTGTGAAAATGACTCTACTACCCAAAGCAATCTACAGATTCAGTGCAATCCCTATCAAATTGCCAATGGCATTTTTTATGGAACTAGAACAAAAAATCTTAAAATTTGTATGGAGACACAAAAGACCCCAAATACCCAAAGCAGTCTTGAGGGAAAAAAAGGGAGCTGGAGGAATCAGACTCCCTGACTTCAGACTATACTACAAAGCTACAGTAGTCAAGACAATATGGTACTGGCACAAAAACAGAAACATAGATCAATGGAACAGGATAGAAAGCCCAGAGATAAACCCACGCACCTATGGTCAACTAATCTATGACAAAGGAGGCAAAGATATACAATGGAGAAAAGACAGTCTCTTCAATAAGTGGTGCTGGGAAAACTGGACAGCTACATGTAAAAGAATGAAATTAGAACACTCCCTAACACCATACACAAAAATAAACTCAAAATGGATTAGAGACCTAAATGTAAGACTGGACACTATAAAACTCTTAGAGGAAAACATAGGAAGAACACTCTTTGACATAAATCACAGCAAGATCTTTTTTGATCCACCTCCTAGAGTAGTGGAAATAAAAACAAAAATAAACAAATGGGACCTAATGAAACTTCAAAGCTTTTGCACAGCAAAGGAAACCATAAACAAGACCAAAAGACAACCCTCAGAAAGGGAGAAAATATTTTCAAACGAATCAACGGACAACGGATTAATCTCCAAAATATATAAACAGCTCATGCAGCTCAATATTAAAGAAACAAACAACCCAATCCAAAAATGGGCAGAAGACCTAAATAGACATTTCTCCAAAGAAGACATACAGATGGCCAAGAAGCACATGAAAAATGCTCAACATCACTAATTATTAGAGAAATGCAAATCAAAACTACAATGAGGTATCACCTCACAACAGTTAGAATGGGCATCATCAGAAAATCTACAAACAACAAATGCTAGAGAGGCTGTGGAGAAAAGGGAACCCTCTTGCACTGTTGGTGCGAATGTAAATTGATACAGCCACTACGGAGAACAGTATGGAGGTTCCTTAAAAAACTAAAAGTAAAATTACCATATGATCCAGCAATTCCACTACTGGGCATATACCCAGAGAAAACTATAATTCAAAAAGACACATGCACCCCAGTGTTCATTGCAGCACTATTTACAATAGCCAGGTCATGGCAGCAACCTACATGCCCATGGACAGACGAATGGATAAAGAAGTTGTGGTACATATATACAATGGAATATTACTCAGCCATAAAAAGGAACGAAATTGAGTCATTTGTTGAGACGTGGATGGACCTAGAGACTGTCATACAGAGTGAAGTAAGTCAGAAGGAGAAAAACAAATGTCGTATATTAATGCATGTATGTGGAACCTAGAAAAATGGTACAGATGAGCTGGTTTGCAGGGCAGAAGTTGAGACAGAAATGTAGAGAACAAATGTATGGACACCAAGGGAGGAAAGCGGCGGTGAGGTGGGGATGGTGGTGTGCTGAATTGGGCGATTGGGATTGACAGGTATACACTGTTGTGTATAAAACTGGTGACTAATAAGAACCTGCAGTATAAAAAAACAAACAAACAAAACAACTAATACTAAACTTTCATTGGGTTATTTGTATGGAAATATGTTAATATAAATGTTGCAGACATTACATGAAATTTCTAAAAATCTTATATGTTCTGGTATAATGTTATAAGTCATAATTCTAGTTATTACTTTAAAATGTATATCTCAGAAATAACTAAATTTCCTTGTCAATTGCATTATTATGAACTTTCATCAAATCTTTAACCATGGTCATTTTTAAGTCTTTTGTCATTTACAGACAGTTCTGGGTGTACTCTGATGTTTTTGCAAATATTTTCCTATAAAAGGGTTTCATCTTCAAGGAATTCTTGGAAAAGACTCTGACAAGTACAGGTTTCTGGTAACCGACTGTACTGCTGAACTGAATGAATAAGCATTTTCAGAACTCTAATGAAAAACCGATGAACTCATAAAAGTGCTAACAAAAGATCAAGATGAAAAAAAAATTAATGACATGGGACTGAGTGAACTGATGAGGATGATTATACTTTTTGTGACTTTCTGTTTGAAGAAAAAAATCCCACAAGGACTCAGAGGCAAAAAATATAGAAGTCAATTTTCACTGCAAAGTAAAGGAGCTGTTACAGTGGAGGATTACTGGACTGAATGTCAATATTATGACATAGTTATGAGTGTGTTTCATGTTTGGCAATTGCAATCTTTGTTGCTTTTGTTGTGGTCATCCATTTACAATGCTTGGTGCCAGTTTATTTATCTCTTGTAAAAATAAAATACAGCGTGTGTGTGTGGGAAAACAAAAAAAAAAAAAACAAGAAAATGCAAGTTTTCAGCTTGCACACTGAAAACTACAAAACATAATTGAAAGAAATTCAAGAAGACATAAATAAATGAAAAGACATCCTGTGTTCATGAATTGGAAAAAAAATACAAACTAAATAAAATAAAAATAAATACAGTTTTCAAATAGAGAAAAATCGAGACATAGTTGCTGGGTAGCAGATTTTTAAAGACAGGAGCAGGTTCTGCTTCTTCAACTTCCACTGTTGTCTGCTTTTGTATTTTTAAATAATGCCTGCTCCTATCTTCTGCCTTTATCAGGTTCCTTCTGCTGGTACACACTTTGTGATGGTCATAGCCTTATTGTTTTACAATCATTAGCCAACTGCAGGCAATTCACATTTCCAGTCTCTCTGCCCATCAAGAGCCACTTCCCTAATGAGTCAAGTTTGGGGCCTGCTCCAGCACTGAGCTCGACTTCAAGAGAAATAACAGCTCAGCCTTCCTCATCAAGAAGCTTCCTCTACCTCCCCTAGTGGGGAGACAGGCAAGATTTACCATCTAGGAAAGATGCTCAAGACTTGTCCTTGTTCCAGGGTCCCTCTGGATTCCTGTGTTTTTGTCGTTTCACTGCTTTGTTACTTTTATTACCCAAGGGGGGTTGTTTAGTGAGATGGTGCAATCAAGGTACTGCCTGCAGGGACAGATTGATATGTCTGGGCTTGGGACCAAGAACTTGCTTCTGGTTTTGCTTTCATCAGGAAGCTCGGAGCCGCACAAGCTGCTCACTTCTAAGGAGCACTGGGTGAGCGCACCTCCCCCCGACATGATCGCTGCACCAGCCACCTGCCCCTTCTCCTCCTATCTACTGCCTCAAGGGTTAAATTATTTTTCAGAATTCAGGAGATTTTGGAAAGCTGCCTCACACGTTTTGTGGATTGATGGGAAAGGAGGTAGGATGATAGATAGCTCCACAGAGGATGCCTGCGTGGGCAAAGCTTTCGACCTCTCTGCGTGAGTGTTCCTCTCAAGGAAACATTCCTATCTTTACTTTCAGCACTGCTGTGAGGACCAGATGCTACAAGGGCAATGCCCACCCTCTAGGAACACAAGTGCTATGAAAGCAGAGACTGAAAATGAAGGTGATGATGGAAGGTTTTCTAATTATAGCTCACATCTTGTAAGTTACAAATGTCTTGCCTTTGGGAGATGAGGTTCTCAGAGAGAAAACTGAGCTGTAGGGGCGCAAGAAGCAGACACTTTAATAAAACCAGACAGCCACCACTGCCTCCCATGGTGTGGGCTTTCTTCCTTGTGATGTTGGACTTTTCCGGTGAGCTCACCCCTGGTAACCTAGGGATGAGATTATCTTTCTGCCCACGAGAGCCGCTGTGTATGACAGATGCACGTTCCAGCAATTAAGTATCAATAGGTGTGGCAGTAACGGTATGAACAGGGCAGGCTGTTCAGGGACAACTGAACAACTGGACTCAGCCTGTTACTTCATCTCCTTTTCTGTTTATAAATTTCCCGAGTACAATTTCCTAATCTCCTTATTTTTATTCCAGATTTCCCTTTCTTTGTATGCATTCAGTTTTCATTCATTCAAGGGGAAAGTACAGTAGTTCAAGTAGAAAGAACAGTAGTTCACTTTCCCCTTGAATGAATGAAAACTGAATGAACAAAAGTGAACTTACATGCCATATGTATGTGCATACATATATATACACACACATATATATACATACATGTAATTATGTCTATAGATAGATAGATATTTGTAAAGAGATTATAAAATGGTATTAGGTTCTTAACCTACACTGTGTCAATTTATCCCCACGACAGCATTGTGCGGTGTCATTCTTAGACTGGGTTTCACAGATGAGGATATTGCCATAAGAAGAGGTTAAATAGCTTAGTCTAATTCTCAACAAGAGGAATTGGCTGAGCTGATGCATTTTCCCCTTCAGTGGAGCTCAACAAAATGAGTAAACTATGGTGTACTCATCTGGGAGGGGCCAGGCTGGGAGGGGCCCAAGCTCTAGGGTTGTGGACACCTGGGCCACCACTTGAACCGTCCTCCTGACTCCTCTAACCTCCCCAGGTTAGGGCCAGGGCTCAAGCTTTTTTTTATTCCAGGTTGCCACTGCAGTTTTCACCTTCTTCTCCCTCTACTTCTGGCCAGACTTTGGTGGTCTTGGTGAGAAAGGGAAGAAAAAGAAGGAAAAAGCCCAATTTCATGGTGTCACCCTCAAGGGCCTATAGTGAAGGCCACACATTCCACTACTAACAGTTGTGTTTCTTGGAGCCCATGGGCCACCCTCAGGTAAGATACAAATGAACCGAAAAAGGTTACTCACTGACCAATGATACGCTAGCTTATTAAATACGTCCAGAACACAGGGCAGTGCCCACATAGTGAATAACAATAACAGTGATTATTATACTAAGAGCTAACAGTGTATACTGAGCACTGTCAACGGACCAGGCAGTCACTGAGCAATCAACATGCATTGTCTCCATTCATTCTCAAAAAACTCTCACTCACAATGGAGCTGAGGCTGGGAGAGTGAAGCCACTTTCCTGAGGTCGCTAAGGATGTGCGGGCCCAGGGACTCTATCTACTGCAGGTTGTCTGCCTGGGAACCTCAGGGTAACAGACTATAGGAGCCACGTGGTGGGCTTAGGAGAAGCACCTGGTAGGAGAGAGGCTGCTAGGAGCCAGCAGGGGCTGAAAGCGAATGCTGCTGACAGAGTGTTGAGTAGGAAAAAAATTAAGTTCCAGGGGACTACGTGCAGCAGGATATGCTTTTTACAAAGTTCCAGAGCACAAAACCTCAACAATATGCTATTATTAATGGTAACATTAATTTAAAAACCAAGGGAATAAATTCCAGGTAGTGGCTAGCTCTGGGGCTGGCGGGGCACAGGATAAGGGAGGGACACATAGATACATGCAAATTATTGCTAATTTTTCCAGTTCTTGGATTGGCTGATGGGTTCACCAGGGGTTCATTGTATTATTTAAAAGTATGTTCAATAAAAAAAGAAAAAATTGTAACAAAAAAGCCAGGTATAAGGAGTTTGTTTCGAACCACGATTATGAAAAAAAAATCTAATTTTGTGTATCTAAGGACCAGATATTTTTTATAAAGGATAGGGGAAAAATAAATAAACAGCCAAGTACTCATATTCAGGGTTAAGAAATAGAGCACTGCGAATATATAGTTGAAGCCACCTGTGTCCCCAGCCCCAATTTCACTTCCGTCCTTAGTCCCCAGAGGACATTGTTTTCCAGATAGTTTTCTATTCCCTTACTTAAAAACTTCTGAGCATCGTGAACAACAGGGAGTGTTTTTTGCATAATTTAAAACTTTAGAGAAGTGGTATTTATTATGCTTTGCATCACAGCCTACCTCGGGCTTTATTTACCCAGCACTGCGTTTTGGCATCAGATCCAGTGTCCTCATTTGCACGTTTGTATAGTACTGTTTTATTATATGAAATTAATTTTGTTATATGAACATGGCACAATTTATCCACTTTCTTGGTGAAGAAAATTTCATTGTTTATAATATTTTGCTGTTACAAACAATGCTGCCCTCAACATACTTATCTCCCCATGCACCTGCACGTGGGCAAGAGTCTCTCTAGATAACAAGTAGGCGTGGGATTGCACGGTAGATGGAGGACACGCACACCTTGAGCTTTGCCAGGTAATGTCAAATTGTTTCCTAAGGCGTTTATGACAATCTACACGTCCACCAGTGACGAGTGAGAGTTCCCATTGCACCACATTCTCACCACCACTTGTTATCAACCAATGTTTTTCTTTTTGGCCATTTTGGTGGGTGTGAAGTTCTATCTAATTGTGATTTGGCATTTCTCTAACTACTGAAGAGGTTCAACATTTTTTTCTTGCATTTATAGGGTAGGAGTCATGTAGCCTCTTTTGGAAAAGGAATGTCTTTTGCTAATATATTTTTTTCTGTTGGAATGTTTGTCTTTTTCTTACAGATGTGCAGGCATTAATTATATATTTTGGACGCTCTTTGTTTGGTTTTATGTATTGCAAATATCTTTTCACTCTCTTTTGTATCTTCAGTTGAATTACAGTGACTTAGGTTTACTATTGCCAAATGCATTTCATTTGCCATTTGTTCTTTTGGTGTCTTATTGAAGGAATTCTTCCTGACCTTGTTGTAACATGTATATGCATTCTCTGTTACAACTTCTGTATATATCAGGTTTCCACATTTCCTGACTATTTTACTGGGTCACTGTTCTCTTGATCTATCTCTATGCTAAAACCTCACCACCTTAACCACTGCAACTTGATAATGACTTCTACTATGGCAAGTTCCCTTCACCTAGTTGTTGCTCTTGCTGTTGATATTGTCTTCTTTTTCTCCTCCGTCTCCCTCCCTCCTCCTTCTTATCCTCCTGTGCCTTCCTCTCTTTTTCTTTCTTCTTCTGGGATACCTTAGCTACTCTTGGACTATTTATTGTTCTACGTACATTTTGGAATCACCGTGTTAATTTCCATGGAAAACCCCATTCAGATTTTAATTTAAATTCTATCTATTATTGAATCTGGCAATTAAGCTATAAAGAATTCACATCTTTGTGACATGAAATCTCTCCATAATTGAACATGGTACGTCTCTCCCACTTATTTAGAACTTCGTTAATGTCTTTCTATTAAGTTTTATTACTTTTCATCTAAAGGTCTGTACATCTTTTGTCAGATTTATCCCTATGTTTTTTACTTTTTGTAAATGATTTATTTTTTAAAAAATTTTCTCTTGTAACTGGTTATTGTTAGTGTGTAGACATGCTGCATCATTACTTGGTTCCTTTTTTTAAAAGATAGATTTCCCAACTCTTCATGACTGAGAGCTAGAGTTAGATGTGTCAACATGCACTCGGTAAGTTAGATATTCAGGGCTGACATTTAGTTGTACACAATACCATGGCTGTACTAATTACTAAAATATTGAAATATTTCCACAAAGGAACCCCTGACTTCCCCACCAGCACCCTGGCCATCCTGGCCTCTCCCCGTCAACAGACCCAGACCTTCCCAACTTCCAGACACTACTAATGAGGTTTAACATCTTTTCTTATATTTTTAGGACATGCTTGTAGCCTCTTTTATAAAAGGAATTTTTGTGTCTTTTGCTAATTTTTTTCTATTGGAATTTTTTCCTTATTAACATACAGGCATTAATTATATATTTCGGATGCTCTTTTGTGGGTTTTATTATTGTAATATCCTTCACTGTCTTTTGTATCTCTACAAAAAAGGGCCTTAGGCCCTGCTTCGCTGAGAAGACAGACGTCTGTTCTGATTGCTCCATTCCCATGCCACGTGAGCTGTTAAATATTTTGAAAGTTGCCTCTTATGCTCATATGCCAGTGCTAACTTAACACCGAGGGTGAAATATTAATCTGAGTGGTTTCTCAACCAGGGGTGCTGAGAGCTCAGAAAGAGGCGATCAGCTCTGGGGTTCAAGTAGGGAGTCAGGAGATCTGAGCTGTAGCCAAGGAGATTGGAGCCAGCACCCACCTCTGACAATCACCACTCGAAACCCTGCAGCTCACCATGCTCCTCCCCTTGGAGTTCCCATGGGCACCTCGACCACATGTTTCAGACTTTAAATGCTAAGTCTGCTCTCTTCCCGACTCCCCTAATTGGTGGAACAGTGTCTCCAACCATCTTGTCCCCTACAGTAGAAAATTCAGAATTATCCTAGACTCCATCTTACCCTTATTATTGCTTACCAAGATCTGTCAATTCTATGTCATTAAAAAAGAAAAAATCTCTTGAATATGACTTTTTCCCAGCCTGATTACCCCAACTCCTACATTTTTGAATAGTTTCCTAATCAGTCTCTTGGCCTCCAGCCTCTTTTGCTTCTCCAGCCCCTCCCCTGCACCGCTACCAGCATTAGCAGTCCCACCTGGCCCATTAGCCTACTCTGTTTCCTCATCTGTGGAGGGGAGTATATGGGAGCCATCTGCCTTGGCAGGAGAGAGTATTTTGTCACTGATGCTGATGAGAATGGTGCGAATATAAAGCAGATTGACTCTGAGTTGGTTTTATTATTGTGTTTAAATTCCCTATAGACAAATACACCCCTTTTTGCCTACACCTGGCCAGCTGTCATCCCCTTCTCCTTGGCATGACACTGGAGACATGATCTGCCTCATAGAGCTGCTGTGAAGGTTAAATGAAACAATACTCGTTGGGAACTTAGCCCAGGCCCCTGCACATGGTGAGTGCTCAGTCAATGTTAACAGTTATTAGCAATAACATTATTATTGATTCCTTATCTCCTCCATGATTCCTGTTTCTGCAAAACCTTTTGTGCCTGGCCTCAGTCACTCCCTTCCACCCTCCTGAACCCAATACTCTAGGTAGCAAACTGTTTTCTCTGCCTTCACCACACCAAGTTTTTCCATGTTCCCCAGCCTTTGCAAGTGCCCTTTACTCAGCTTGGAATGTCCTCCTTCTTCTCTGTAGTTTTGTCATTTAAGATCCAGCTCATAATCAATGAATTTGGTAAAGTAGCAGGATACAAAATTAATGCACAGAAATCTCTTGCATTCCTATACACTAATGATGAAAAATCTGAAAGTGAAATTAAGAAAACACTCCCGTTTACCATTGCAACAAAAAGAATAAAATATCTAGGAATAAACCTACCTGAGGAGACAAAAGACCTGTATGCAGAAAATTATAAGACACTGATGAAAGAAATTAAAGATGAAACAAACAGATGGAGAGATATACCATGTTCTTGGATTGGAAGAATCAACAATGTGAAAATGACTCTACTACCCAAAGCAATCTACAGATTCAATGCAATCCCTATCAAACTACCACTGGCATTTTTCACAGAACTAGAACAAAAAATTTCACAATTTGTATGGAAACACAAAAGACCCCGAATAGCCAAAGCAATCTTGAGAACGAACAATGGAGCTGGAGGAATCAGGCTCCCTGACTTCAGACTATACTACAAAGCTACAGTAATCAAGACAGTGTGGTACTGGCACAAAAACAGAAACATAGATCAATGGAACAGGATAGAAAGCCCAGAGATAAACCCACGCACATATGGTCACCTTATCTTTGGTAAAGGAGGCAAGCATATACAGTGGAGAAAAGACAGCCTCTTCAATAAGTGGTGCTGGGAAAACTGGACAGCTACATGTAAAAGAATGAAATTAGAACACTCCCTAACACCATACACAAAAAGAAACTCAAAATGGATTAAAGATCTAAATGTAAGGCCAGACACTATCAAATTCTTAGAGGAAAACATAGGCAGAACACTGTATGACATAGATCACAGCAAGATCCTTTTTGACCCAGCTCCTAGAGAAGTGGAAATAAAAACAAAAATAAACAAATGGGACCTAATGAAACTTAAAAGCTTTTGCACAACAAAGGAAACCATAAACAAGACGAAAAGACAACCCTCAGAATGGGAGAAAATATTTGCAAATGAAGCAACTGACAAAGGATTAATCTCCAAGATTTACAAGCAGCTCATGCAGCTCAATAACAAAAAAACAAACAACCCAATCCAAAAATGAGCAGAAGACCTAAATAGACATTTCTCCAAAGAAGATATACAGATGTCCAACAGACACATGAAAGAATGCTCAACATCATTAATCATTAGAGAAATGCAAATCAAAACTACAATGAGATATCATCTCACACCGGTCAGAATGGCCATCATCAAAAAATCTAGAAACAATAAATGCTGGAGAGGGTGTGGAGAAAAGGGAACACTCTTGCACTGTTGGTGGGAATGTAAATTGATACAGCCACTATGGAGAACAGTATGGAGGTTCCTTAAAAAACTAAAAATAGAACTACCATACGACCCAGCAATCCCACTACTGGGCATATACCCTGAGAAAACCATAATTCAAAAAGAGTCATGTACCAAAATGTTCATTGCAGCTCTATTTACAATAGCCAGGACTTGGAAGCAACCTAAGTGTCCATCATCGGATGAATGGATAAAGAAGATGTGGCACATATATACAATGGGATATTACTCAGCCATAAAAAGAAACGAAATGGAGGTATTTGTAGTGAGGTGGATGGAGTTAGAGTCTGTCATACAGAGTGAAGTAAGTCAGAAAGAGAAAAACAAATACCGTATGCTAACACATATATATGGAATCTAAGAAAAAAAAAAAAAAGGTCATGAAGAACCTAGTGGCAAGACGGGAATAAAGACACAGACCTACTAGAGAATGGACTTGAGGATATGGGGAGGGGGAAGGGTAAGATGCGACAAAGAGAGAGAGTGGCATGGACATATATACACTACCAAACGTAAAATAGCTAGCTAGTGGGAAGCAGCCGCATAGCACAGGGAGATCAGCTCGGTGCTTTGTGACCACCTAGACGGGTGGGATAGGGAGGGTGGGAGGGAGGGAGACGCAAGAGGGAAGAGATATGGGGATATATGTATATGTACAGCTGATTCACTTTGTTATAAAGCAGAAACTAACACACCATTGTAAAGCAATTAGACTCCAATAAAGATGTTAAAAAAAAAAAAAGGTCCAGCTCGCGGTCAGGCTTTCTGTGACATCTCCCTCATATTATCCAGGCAAAAAGAATGCCTCCTCCCGCTGTGCACCCACGGCCCTCTGCTCCTATCTCCTCTTTAAGGCCGGCCTGGGCTGGAGCTCCTGGAAGGGAGAGACTGTATGTGCTCATCTTGGTGATCAAGTTTGTAACCACAGTCACCAAAATTGTGCCATAGTACCGGTTCAGTACTTGTGGAGGTTTTGCTTGTTTTGTTTGGCTTTACTGGACGGAATGAACACATGAATGAATGAATGAAAATGGTTTTGACTTCATCCTAGACCTAGCAAAAAGTTTGGGTAGTGACAGTTTTGGTCATTCGGGGCAAGCTGATATTGGGCTCTTCTTTCCATGCCCCAAGAAAAATATTCCCAAGTAATAGAGAACCTGTCATCCTAAGGAATTGAACTCAGCAACTAAAGGAAAGACTGTATCTAAGAGCAAGGAGAGCGTGAAGCAGGTCAACTCTGTCTTCGCAGCTGTCCCTGAGAGGGCGCTGTTCCCAAATCAAACCTCCAGTGGCCGGGAATGAAATACCAGACCGTTCCCGCCGGGCTCAGCATCCCTCCCTTTCCAGGCAGCAAGCGGTCGCGGGTCCCTAGTGGGGCGACTGCCCATAAACATGGCGGCGCCCTGCTCAGCTTCTCCCCGCCGGGGCCGCAGGGCCACGCCAGCCTTGCCAGTACTCGGGGACTTCCTCCGCGAGCCGGCTTCCTGCACGGCTGGCATTAAAACAGGCGCCTGGGGCTGCGGGCTGCGGCTGCAGATGCTGAGCTGTCCGCTGGGTGGGCAGCGCCCCCTCCTCCCCTGAGCCTCCCAGGCGGGCGGGAGCAGAGCCAAAGCATCTCTAAACTGCACCCGAACCAAAGCGGGAGAGAGCTGGGGGAGACCGGGGACCCCAGCATCTGACATTTTAATTGCAGGTTTGACTTTTTTCCCAAGATCGCAGCCCTCCCGCCCAGCCCAGATATTTTATCTCCCTCTGGCCTTGGTTGCTGGATGAAGCCGGGCCTGGGCTTGGTCCCAGGAGCAGGGGAAGAGCGCGTTCGCGGCCCCGCGCAGTCGCCCCAGGGACCCCCGAGCCCTGCGCCCCGGCCATGGTGTGGCTGAGCCCCGCGCTCCGGTGAGGCGGCGGCGCAGCTGCGAGCCCGGCGGACCCGCCCTGCAGGACGCCTTCCCCAAGGAACGGGGGTCGCCGGACTCCGCGCCCTCCTGCTGGGACTGCGCACCGGGCCCGAGAGGGCGAGCGGTGGCCGCGATGTTCAGCTGGCTGCGTTCCGATGACCGCCGCAGGAAGGACCCCGAGGTCTTCCAGACGGTGAGCGAGGGTCTCAAGAAACTCTACAGGACCAAGCTGCTGCCCCTGGAAGAGCACTACCGCTTCCACGAGTTTCACTCCCCCGCCCTGGAGGATGCTGATTTCGACAACAAGCCCATGGTCCTGCTGGTGGGCCAGTACTCCACCGGGAAGACCACCTTCATCAGGTGAGCCAGCCAGGGCCCCCGCAGCCCACCCAGCCGCCCAGCGCTTAGGCCCTCCGCTCACTCCCGATGTCCCCTCCTGCGTGGAGACAAGCGGGAAGTCTTCATTTGAAGGCTCTGAAGAAATCCTTGTGTGCGGGTATCCAAAGCTTACCCCCACAATTTCATTGGATGGTCCCCTTCTCCGTCCTACCTAGTGCCTCTCCACTGCACTTAGCCCTTGGCTTTGGTGGTCAGTCTGAAGTGTTAAAATTCAGAACCATCCCTATTCTTCCCATTTTATGGACGGTGAAACTGAAACCCAGGAAGCCCAAGTGAGAAAGCTCCTGGTCGCAAGAGTACCTTAGGCTGGTGGGGTTGTCTTACCCCCTCTCCTTGTAGGGACATACCCTTGATGGGCAGGACCACTTCCCTTGCCTTCTAAAGGCTTCAGCCACTCATCTGAGGTCTTTACAGTTGCAGCTGAGGAGGTGGGCTTGGGAGCCTGTGGCCCTCTGTGTGGTAGTTCCACTTGCCCTTCTTTTATCCGTTTCCTTCACTGAGCAGAGCTCCTACAGATACCTCTTGGAGACTGGCGACAAGCAGTGTCCAGAAGCAGAATGCTTTTTTCTTTTCCATTGATCTTAATGGCTCAGTAATCATATTAAAGTCTTTTGGAGGTGGAAGGGATATTGGCCATGGTCTCATCCAGCCCCTTGACTTGGCAGGTGAGGTAACTGAAGCATAGAGAGGTTAAATACATTGTTCAGAGCCATATAACAGGGTGGGAGGCTGACCTGGGATGCAGGTCCTGGATGCATGGGAGGAGATGGTTGGCTAAATGCCTGTAACTCTGAGGGTGAGTCATCCATCCCCTTGAATTACAGAATCCCTGGGCTGGAGGGATCCTCAGGAAGTCAGCTTGTCCACCCTGCGTTCAGAGAGGTCCATATATTGTCCACCAGAGTGATAAGGACCTTTCCTATCTTTAGAAAACAGGCTTCTCTCCAGTCCTCAGTCCACACAGCCTTCAAGGCCAGGCCATCTTCCTTGGCCTCATTCACAGCCCTGCAAGCTGTCGAGGGTGCTCGTGGCCCTCTGTGTTGAGAGTCAGGCTCGTACAGAGTGGTGATGTGTGCTGTGCCCACCGCCCCCAGAGTCAATGGTGCTCATCTCCTGTGGAAGGTGTCGAAGCAGGGGTGCTCTTGTTTCCATTCATTGACCAAGCACCTGCAACATGCAAAACACTGTGCTTTGTTTGGCGAGGAAAGCAGAAAAGTTCACAGTCTGGTTCCTGATTTTCTAGATTCAAATTTTCCCTAGCTCTAAGCTTTTAACACAAGCCTTTTGGAAGCAGGGCATGTACCGTACTAACATGTCATGTCTGAATGGAACACCAGATGAGTTTTTCCTTGTGGGGTGGACAGCCTTGGACTCAGCAGCTTTGAGAGGCTGAGTGATTTCTGAAGTTGGGTACCCAGGGGGAATATTGGCTTTTGGATATCTTATATTGTTAGAACTACAAGGGCCCTTAATGATGAATCTAATTCTTTGCTTCTTAACTTTTCAAAAGGTCAGTACCTCCTTTGAAAATCTGATGAAATATGTGGACCCATCTTTAGAAAAATGCACATACATCCCAAATTTACATCTAATTTGGGGGGTCCAAGGGCTGCCTTGGCCCTTAGGGCAAGAACCCCTGATCTAATCCATCTCCCTTATTTTGTTAAACACCCATTGCTGCCAAAGGCACTTCAGAGCTACCTGGGTTCTGTTCACGGTTTCCTTTGTAACACGCATCCTCCGCCTGCCCCGGTTTATGCCCCATGGGAAGCACAGGCTTTTTACAGGTGGCTCCTGCCCTTGCACAGCCTTCTGCAGCCCTCTGGACACACCTTGGTTATAATTCGTAGTATGTTATTTAGGGCTTCTTCTTCCTGTAGCACCAGCACTTACTACTGTGCCTTAGCTCCCTGGGGCCTTGCCTGGGGTCTCAGCTACAGGAGCTCCCAGTAGAGGTTTGCAGAATGGGAGGGGAGATGGGGAGAAGCTAGCGTCCCTGAGGGCAGGATCCTGGAGCAGCAGACGTGCCTCTTGTCTGAGACACTGTCCTGGCTTTGCCTGAGTCATGCTCGCTGTTAACTGGGTCTAAGAAAGTGGCAGAGCCAAGTTGCCATAGATTACTCCTTATCTGAGGGAGACTGGAAGGCCAGGAGAAGCAGATCCTTCCTCTCTCTTATCCTCCGAGTACAAGCGTTCTCCCTCCCCACTCATGTCAGTAACTGAATTTAGCTCGTGCATCAAACGCTGTCTCCCTTTGAGGGAGAGACTACCAGCAGGGGAGGAGGGGCTGCAGCACAGGGAAGCCCTCCAAAACCAAATTACATATTTTCCTTTCTTCTCATTAAATCCACTGAACAGCTATTTTTTTAAATTGGAAAATGCAGACAAGAATACATTTGAGGAAGAAGAAAAAAATGCCCCATCATCCCACGACTCGGGAAACCATTTTAAATATTATATATATATATATATATATATCTCTCTTTCCCAGTATTTTTAGCTATTTTATAACACAGTTGAGATCATGCCATAATGTAATTTTGTATGTGGATTTATTTCACTTATGGCATGAGCATTTCCCGGGTAAATTAAAAAAATCTTTGTAAGCATTATTTTTAAGAGCCACATGATATTTCACTGCATGTATATGCAGCTATTCATTTAACCCATCTACTTCTTTTGAATGTTTGAAGTTGTTTCTAATTTTATTTTTTGCTATTGTAGAATCACTCTGAATATCTCTGTGCATAATATTTTTCCACATATTAGACTGTTTTCTCAGAGATTCCCAGAAGTGAAATCACTAGGCCAAAGGTTGTACAGAGTTCTGGGGTTGTTTTTTTGTTTTGTTTTGGGTTTTTTTTTTTAACATTTTCTTACTTTTTAATCTTGGTATTAAGAGTCATATTTTTGAGTTGCTTTCCAAGAGGGTAGGCTGTTACAACACCCCTCCCCCAAAGCAAAGAAAGTTCCCCTTGGGGTAGCTAAATGCGCCTGGGTGCAGAGTACAGCCTGCCTTCGCAGCTACGCCCTCTCCCATCCCTGCTTCTTGTCTTGAACACAACGATTCAGGTCTGTGTTCCGGCCTGAACCTGCGAGGGACCTTTCCCTCGGAAGCAGACTTGCCTCTTCATTCCCCGGCCCTTGGCCTTTTGCCACCTGAGTGTCCATCCACTTTCAGTTATATGTACTTGCCTAAGGGTCTATTTCTTGTCTCAGGAAGAACATACAGAAAAGGACATTCTTCTAACAACTAATTAATGTTCTATGACCTCTGCCTGAAATAACTTCCCTGGCCTAAGGCCCAGCAACCCAGGATAATAAACAATAAATTGGCCTGGTGGATGCTTCCTTCAACACAGGCTGCCTCTTCCAAGTACAGTAGCTCTGTGTCCTTCTGGCCTGACAGCCTTCCCTCCCTCCTCTGCTGTTTTTCTCCCTTCACTCTTCCTCCTGCTGGCCTGAAGCCTCAAGTCCCTCCTCTCTCTCACCGTTTGGCCCCCTGGACATGGAGGTGAATAACTGGCTGCCCCAGGGACTGCAAGGCCCAGTGTCCCCAGTGTCTGAGGGGCCGCAAGGGAGGCCTCGCTGGACAGCGGCGGCACTGGAGTAGAGGGCCGGGAGCACTGGGTATGGGGCCCAGGGCTGCTGGAGCTAAGCTGCCTGGCGCTCCACAGGGAGATCTGAGCTGGTCTTGAGGATCGCCTGTGGCTCTTCTATAGCGTGACCCGGACTCTCAACTATGAATGAGCACATGGTGGGGTGGGCCAGTCGGGGGGGCTGCTCAGCCAGCCCTTTCGGCCTCCCCCACTTTTTCAGGGGGCTCTCTGCATCCTCCCCCCAAGGTGACGCAGCATTTGCCTGTGGTTGTGCCCTCTCCCATCATCTCCCTGGCATCTCTGCTGCCCAGGCCTCATGGCGGCATCACCACCCAGGAAAGATGATTCTCTGGAAAGCTGAAGGGCTAGAGAAGGGGCCATCCTTCCATTCCAGGTAGACCCACTGACCTCTGCCAGGCCCATCCTGCCAGCCACGGCCCCTGCAAGTCCTCACTCCTGTCCCCCCTCTGAGGTCCATGGATGTCCTTTTCCTGCCAGGGCTCTGATCTGCTGGTCCTTAAGTGGGACTAGGTGGAAATCCACCTGCCTCTTACAAGGCTTGAGTGTTACTCAAGGGAGCAGAGAGCCTAGGGCAGAGACACTGGGTCCACCTGCCTGAGGTCCGGCTTAAGATCTGCCTTGAGAGTCAGGAGTGGAGGTCATTGGGAGAAGGACCTCTGGGGAAGGGCTCCATCCCACTCCCACTGACAGCGGAACGCAGCCACGGAAAGAACACGGGTGGCCCAGCAGAACCCAGGCCCCACCAGTTCCCAGCCAAGAGGCCATGTTAGGAAGGTCTGACCTTTCTGAGCCTCAGTGTCCTTGTCTCTAACATGCGAATAGTGACACCTCATAGGGTCACTCAGGCCAGCCTGTCGCAGGGGTGGGCGGACAAGGCAAGGCTAGTGGGAGGCTTGACAGTCTGGCCACTGGCCTCCTTTGTGCTGGGGTCACTTTGATCCCTGGTGGAGGCTGCTGCGCCCCAGGGACAGTGCAGCAGAGAGCTGACTCAGACCTCAACTCAGCCATTGAGTCCCCCACCTCCTACGTCACTTTGTGTCCGTGGAGTGACTTACGGTATCCCCGGAACCCCGAGAGGCTGACAGGACAAGCATTATTGTCTTGACCCCATTTTAAAGCTGAGGTACACAAGGCTTAGAGAAATCAAAGATACAGATATATATGGGAATTCCCTGGTGGTCCAGTGGTTAGGACTCCTCGCTTCCACTGCAGGGGGCACGGGTTCGATCGCTGGTCAGGGAACTAAGATCCCACACGCCACATGGTGCGGCCAAAAACACAGAAACAAAACAAACCGAGATACAGATATATAACACGAATAACCTATAACACGGGCAGAAAGTGATACGTGCCTTCTGCGTCTACCTGAAGATATGCAAATTAAGAGCTATGTGGATTTTCACAGAGGTGGCGAGGGCCCTGGATTTGGAGTCCAGGTAGAAATGCGCTGAGTTCTTACAGGCAGTGATGAGACATTTGTTTTCTCTAATTATTGTCTCTGCCAATGTGGGCGCATGTCTGGTGTAGCCTTTGCTTTTCCCAAACTCAAGTATGTCATCTCAAAACCTTCACTCCAACCCTCTGGGCTAGTTAGAAACCCAGGATTAGCCCAGCTCTATAAACTGGGGAAACTGAGGCAGTGGGCTCTTCAGGGACTTGTCCAAGGTCATATCTGTGATGAAGCAGACACCCACCAAGGCGCATTCCCTAACTGAGCCAAGGCGGAGGGTCCAGCCAGCCCAAGGCCTCTGGTGGCACTTCCTGTGGCCCCAGGCCCTCTGTTCCTCGCCTTGGATGCTGCTCCAGCAGCAGGGAGGGTTGGTCCCGCTGTTGCAGAGATGGGTACACTGGAGACTGGGTTAAGATTCTTGGCTCCACGCCTTACCCGGGGTGCTTAGGTCACCAGTAATGCAAGCCACATGCTTAGATTGCCAGCCAAGCAGGACACCAAAAGATGAGGGAAATGTTAGGAAAGAGTTTGCTTAAGAAAAATATGAAGAAAAGTAGGCCTCATGGGTAAAATCTGAATTGCGTTGGACTTCCCTATACCCATTTTATGGTTTAGTATTTATCTTACATTGGATAGCAAGGAGGGGGGACCCAAAACTTTTCAGCTCTTTCGGCCTCTAAATATTTGTATTTGGCCCTGAACTCGGGCAGACTCCATCTCAACTTGCTCACCTGCAAAACTGAAATAATTCAGCCATCCCACAGTGCTTCTAGGACCGATTAAGTGGAATAATTCAGGGAAAGGTCGCCACCGGCCTTACAGCGGGTGCTCAGCCTGTCGGCCCCGCCTTATTCTCTTGCTTCCCCGTCTCAGCTGCTCCCACCCAGGCTTGAATTAACTTTTCTTTTTTTACACTGCCTTGGGAATGTTTTTGCCTGGCAACAGAGGCCAGCTGTATCACTTCCCATAGAGAAGCAGCCATGATATTCCTCAATAGATTTTCCTTTCTGGACACAGTGGTGGCTTTGTTAAGGGGGCACTTGGGGCTGCAGGCCATACCCAAATGTCCCTGAGAATTTACCCAGCCCTGGGTTCTCTGCTTGGCCTGACTGCATCCCTGGACTTGCTGTTGGCTTCACTGGACTCTGTATTTCTCCAGACTCATGTGTGGTCGGCAAACCTGGGGTCATGTGGGTTTAGCCGAGGAGGCAGGACAGCAGTTCCAGCCTCCAGGCCCTGGCTGGGCCGCCTGAGGCTGCGGCTCCAGAACGTCCCAGGAAGTGGCCCCCGCTATGCTGGGGCGCAGCACCCTTTGCCTGCCAGCACAGTGCATCTCAGGGATGAACTCTGAGCCGTCTGGGTCAGGAAGGTACTTCCTCACTGCTGCTTGGCAGTGTTCAGGCTGGGCATTTTCAAGGGTGCCTCAGGCTGTTTGCTTCCACCCCTGTCTATTTCAGCCGTCCCTGAAGCCTTTGATGATATCCACCACCCTCCTTCTGCCTCAGAATTCGCCCATGCCACACTCCCTGCTTGGGGCTTCTCACCCAGGCACCCACTGGGACCGGTGCTCCCTGCACATGGGCCAAGCATGGGTGGGGTTTCCAGATCATGGTGTTGATTCTCGTGAAACTGCTTCAAGTCCCAAGAATATCCTTTTAGATCCAGTGGGCCTGGGGCCTGCTTGGGTCACCTGATAGCAACAGCTTTTGCTGCCACATCCCACCCACCGAGGCCGAAGTGTGAACCCCAAGGGCAGATGTTTATGGAGATGAGTAGTTCCTGGGTTTGTGGGCCCTGAAGCCTAACCTTGCCCCCAGGGCCAGCCTCCTGCCAAACCAGATTCTTTTGTGGCTTTCTTGCCCCACTTCTTCTAGTCCCAAGGGCGTGCTCAGCCCTTTTGCATTTCCTGATCAAGGAGATACCTCAGGCAGGAAGGGAGACAGCGAATGTAGTGGTTAGGAGCGTGAGTGTTAGATTCAAATCCTAGCTCTGCTGTTTACTGACTGCATAACCTGCAGCAAATAGTTTAACCTTTATCTTCTCTTCTGTAAAATGGGATGGTGATCTAGGTCCTAGGTACTGGTTTATGTGCTTAAGGTCTGTAACTTATTTAACCCTCAGAACATCCGATGAGGTGGGTTCACCCATGAGGCCCATTTGATGATAAGGGTCATAGTGCTCACATCAGCAGAAACGTGACATGAAATGAGACAATTCACGGAAAGTCTAGAACAGTACCTGGCACATCACAGGTGCTTAATAAATCAGAACAATGATCTCCCAAGTTACAGAGGAAAGTGCTGAGGTTTGCAGAGGTCGAGAACCTTTTGAAGGTTAGAGAAACCAGGTCTGCTGGCCCCGGGCCCTGAGGTTCCCTGTCTCTCGCCCGAAACCCTGAAGGAGGAGCATCTGAGAAAGCATGAAGCGTCGTCCAAGTGCGGCTGTGGTGATCTTTCCTCATCACAATCCAGCTTTCAAAATGGTCCTCTGATGGGAGGAAATCCTCTCTTCACACCCAGAATGTGGGGCTGGGATCCTGGAGGGAGATGGGGGGCTTCCCAAGGCAACCTAAAACCCCCGGTGCAGGCGGGGTGGCCCTGGGCAGTGGCCCCTCTGCAGCAGCTCCCCTGCCAGCTCCTTGGGGAGGGAGCCCGTGGCAACCCGACTTGAACTGCCCTGGAAACACAGAGTAAACTAACAGCTCAGGACACAGAGGGATGTCGATGAGCCGGAAGAAACCCCAGCCAGTGCCCCTGGCTGCCACGCGCTGGGCAGAGCAGACCCACCTTGGGGTGGCACAGGGTGGGCAGAGAGCATTTCCTCGGGGTAGAAGACAGTTGAAGAGAAAAGGATTTGGTGTTAGACTGATAAGGGTTTGGATTCCAGCTCCATCACGTTAAAGAGTTAATAGTGAGCTAATAGGACAGCTGTACTGAGGAAACCCTTCAAAGCCTGGGTTTCTTCAGTACAGCCGTCCCTTGGTAGTATCTGCGGGACCTTGGTTCGAGGACCCCACCTCCCACGCAGATGCTCAAGTCCCGTATGTAAAATGGCACAGTAAGGCCGGCCCTCCGGATCCACGGGTTCCACATTCTTGGATTCAACCACGGGTCCTCTGCGGTTGGTTGTATCCTCAGATGTGGAACCCGCGGATACGCAGAGCCCTACTGTACCTACCTATAGGGGTGCGGTGAAGCCAGAAAGAGATACGTTCTCAAAGTGATGAGTGCGATGTATGGCATGGACATGCTATTGAGCGTCAGTGGTGTTATCAGCATAATAACAGGGTCTAGAGCAGGTTGTCAACCCCGGCTGCACATCAGAATCAACTGGGGAGTTCCTAAAAAGGACCGGTCGCCAGGACCCCGCCCTGAGCCGGCGGGTCAGAACCTCTGGGCTGGGCCCCGGCACCGGCAGCTGGAGCTCCACGGTTGCTCCATGGGCAGCCAGCTGAGGACCGCTGGTCCTGGAGGTCTCAGGCTCTCTCCCCAGCCAGCAGCCTCTGACTTGCCATCTCTTCTCCTGAGGGCTCCTTGACTTTTCCCTCTGAGCGTGAACATTGGCCCGCAAGGTTTAGGGGGAGGGTCTTGGCACACGGTGAGGGCTCACCCAAATGTCTGTGTTTGTTGGGCAACACACCCCTTAGCTCCTTGTCCATCATGGACCCTAGGACTCTTCTCTGGCCTGTCCCAGCCCAGGGCAGTTCTGGGCTCCTCCGCCCGAAGTCCAGCCGTAAGCTGTTTGGGCTCAAAGCTGTTCTGAGCTCCTTCCAAAGGGCCTGGTTGTCTTTCCAGCCTGTTCTCTTCATTCTGTGGCTCACCATGTGTTCTAAAGGGAGCTGTGGAGAAGGGCAGTGGCCTTGGGCTCTCACTGCCCAGGCCTGGAGCAGAGCAAAGAGAGGCACCTGTCCCCTGGGGCTACAGCCTGGTACCTGTGCTAGAGGGTGGGACCAAAAGTCTAGGGTGGGATGGACATCCACTTGTCATAGTGTTCCTGTCACACAGTTTGTATTATGTACGAGCTGTTTTTACATTAAGCGACTGACTAAGCAGATAAATAAATAAGGACCTATGAATGGCCAGCAGAGCCTATGGGTGATCTAATTCTAACCATGCCTGTGTGCAGGGACTTCGGCAGACTCCCTACAGCTGTGAAGTCTACAATATTCTGTGTAGGAATCAGTTTCAAGCCATGCTTTATTTCTGAGCCCAAACCTTGCTCTTCCCCGCGCCCCCTGCCCCACACCCCCAGCACTGCTTCATGGAGGGAAAAAGAGAAGGACCAAGAAGGACAGATTTGTTATTTTAAGTTCAACTGAAATCCCACCTCCTCCCAACGGTCTTTGGACTCCCCATCGGTGAAAATCTCTCCCTGCTGTGAAATCTCCTTGCTCTGGATCTGCCCCTCTGCCATGACTCACACCGTCCGCCTTGTGGTAGGCATGCGGTGTTGATCTGTGAATAGAATCCCTGCATCATGACTGTGTTCCCTTCTGCCAGGTACCTGCTGGAACAGGATTTCCCAGGCATGAGGATTGGGCCCGAGCCGACCACGGACTCCTTCATTGCAGTGATGCAGGGAGAGGTGGAGGGCATCATCCCCGGGAATGCCCTGGTGGTGGATCCTAAGAAACCTTTCAGGAAACTGAACGCCTTTGGCAATGCCTTCTTGAACAGGTGAGTGCAGAGGGAACACACACAGGCCTTGGGGGCTCTCTTTTCTTCTTGGAGTATGAGAGGTGAAAGGGCGGGGCAGGGTCCTGGGAAACTCTGTACCTTTTCCAAACCTGGAATCTCTCTTGATTGTCCCCTTCTTGCTGGGAATGAAACCACCATTGATTAGGGATGCAGGAGCTGCAAACACTGAGCTGATTTCTCCCGATCAAGTTGGGGGAAGGGTTCAACTAGTTAAATCACATTTCTCTAATGTGTACCTCCCTCCAGTAAAAGCAGAGAGGGCTGCTCTGTGTAGTTCCCAGCTTTTGCCTAAACTACGGAAGGGCTTTGCATCCAACTGGAAGGAGACAAGGGAAGGTTCCTCTCTGTGCCTAGATATTGTTTTTACTTGGTGGCAGGAGCCCTGGACGTAAGGTAGAAGCCCTGGCTTTGAGCACTGACCCCCCTACTAAACTCACTCTGTGACCTTGGACAAGTCACCTCCCCTGGGACAAGTCAGCCTGCAGACACCAGGGCCACTGGGTCAGTGGAGGAAGCTCTAGAGACTGCTTGGCAAGCTGACCCAGGCCTTCCCATTATTCTGCTTAACTAGAATGCAGGCTGATCCCCTGGTCACGCTTGTTATGTAGATCCACACCACAATGTTGCATCTGTATTGCATTTAAAATTTTTTAAACTACTTTCTCTAACTGAAGGCATTTAGAGTAAAGACTATGGGCTTTGGCTTCAGACCGACTTGGGTTCAAATCCTACCAAATAGCACCACGATCTTACACAGGTTACCTGACCGGTCTGTGTCTCACTTTTCTCATCTGTAAAATAGGATAATAAGTAACGTCCTCCTCCAAGGCAAGAGGACTTGGCGGAAAAGTTGGCATTTGAACCAGGTGTTCAATCATGAGTGAAATCACACTGAAAGGGTTAAAAAAAAAAAGGACATTCCAGGCAGAGAAAACTGAAAATATATATATATATACACACAAACATGACCTTGCTTCCTATTCTAGAGAAGGTGGAAGCCCGTATCCATGGGTTCCCTGTAGCTGGTTTGTTTTAAACTGTCCGTAAAGGGAGTTTACCTGCATCAGTCCCGTCCCGTCCCCCCAACCCCGCCCCTGCCGTCCACGCAGCCTGCAGAGAGCTGAGTCCTCTCTTTTCCCCTCAGGTCTGCGCCCCTGCGCCCCCAACCCGTGCATCCGGCCATCTGCCCAGGGACGGCTCTGTCAGTTACTCTTTCTGACAGCTCCCCCCCTCCCTTGGCTCCTTCTCCGCCTGGAACTATCTATCTGCTCTTGCAAGCCCTGCAGCAGGCCCTACTAGCCCTTACCGCCTCGCTTTCCTCTCGCAGCCAAGTTTCAGGGCTTCGCCTCCTCACTTCTTCCTGTCCCCCAACCTGTGGAACATGGCCTCACCCCGTCACAGCTGCCCGTGTGAAGGTCATCTGCGACCTCTCAGTGACAAGCGGTGAGCACTTTCCGTCCTCACCTTACCCCATCTCTCTTGGGTATTGGTTTCTCTCAACCAGCAGCCCCTCTCAGCTCCTTGGCCCTCCTCCTGCCTCCCTAGCAGACCCTGGTCCCCTTGGTCTCTGGCTCCTATGACCTGGTGGCATCCTCAGCCCCCTGCCCTTCTCACTGCATGCACCCAGCCTGGGTGATACCTCAACCGCAGCCCTGGCCCCAAACACCAGCCGCCCCACGTACACGACCTTCTGGTCACCAAGTGACAGCAGCCCCGCTCAAGGTGGCTTCAGCAAAACGTGGAATGTATTGAGGAATACTGGAGTGTGCCTTAGAACCTAAGGACCCGAATGTGGCTGGGCCCCAGGCACAATGAAAACCATGGGCTTCGTCAGGGCGAGGGCTGTGCCATGGACTTTTCTGCCCCCGCTATCTAGCGCAGTGCCAGAAACACAGCACATGCTTCATAAATATTTGTTGAACTGAACTGGACATGCTGACAACCATCATATCAGACTGTGTCACTCTTGTGCTTAAAATGTTCCAATGGATTTTTACCGCCCTCAGTATAAAATCCACGTCTCTTAATGTGGCTTTCAAGGCCCTTGTGATCTGGCCCCTGCCTCCCTGTCTCGGCCACATCTCTAGGGGCTCCAGCCTTCTGGTTCTCGCTCAGTGATGAGTGCTCTCCTGGAATGGTGCCTGCACACACACACACACACACACACACACACACACACACACACACTCCCTCACCCCCTCTTTTTCTCTCCCCGCCCCTCATTTCTGGGCTGCATTTACACCTGCTTCTATTAGTTTCCTAGGGATGCCAGAATAAATTACCGCGAACTGAGTGGCTTCAAAATAACTACTGACTCATAGTTTGGAGGCCAGAAGTTCAAAATCAAGGTGTTGGTGGGGCCATGCTCCCTCCAAAGCCTGTAGAGGAGGATCTTTCCTTGCTTCTTTCAGCTTCTGGTTACTCCAGGCATTTTGCTTGTGGCAGCATAATTCCAATAATTCCAATCTCCCCTCTGTGCATGTCTGTATCTTCACATAGCTACACACACGCACGCACACGCATGTACGCTGGCTTCCTGCCCACACCCCTGTCCACCTGGCAAACGCTGGTCATCTTTTGAGGTCTCAGTTCAGGTTCTGCGTCCTCTGAGAAGCTTCCCGGACCCTCTTTCCCGGGCATCCCCAGCCTCGTCCCCTAACCTGCATCTCTGCAGCCACCTCACTGGTAGCAGAGGCTCCCTTCCCTGTCTGTTCTTGGAAACTCTGGGACCGTGAACTGTACCTGTGATGGTCAGACACCTTGCTGGCTTCCACCAAAAATGGCATTTAAGAGAGAAGGCTTGAAGTCAGAAGGATCTAGCTTAGGTTTACCAATTTGTATTTGGAGACTTTGGGATGTGATACTGGGAATATTTCCTGGAATAAGGCTTGACTGCTATCCTACTAGCAATGTTTGGTATTTGCACAGCCTTTTAGAAACCCAGATAAACGTTCCTGGGTGGTGTGCCCCACTCTTCGAGGCCAGCTGCAGTGCCGCTTCCTCCAGGAAGGCTTCCTTCCACCTTGGATCTTCCGAGCCCTTCACTTGACCTCCCTTGGGGGCGCTGCTCCCATCGCACCCATATCGTGGTTGTCCTTATGCATGCCTCTGCTCTTCCACCAGACTGTGCTCCTTGGGGGCAGGGATCAAGGGCTGGACATCCTGGTGTCCCCGACAGCAGGGGCTCACAAACCTAGGCCCACAGCTGCCTTAGGACCACCCCGGGAGCTTCCTCAAAGTACAGATCCTGGGCCCACTACTGGGGCTGAGTCTAGCTTGGAGCTGGGAGTCTGCACTGGAAGGCGGCCGGGCTTCAGAACCTCTGCCCAGGGCAGGAGAGGTTGGCATGGGGCTGAAACGAGGGTGCCTGAGAGGCAAGGACAGGACGGCGGCTCACCACGGGTCTCCTCCCACCCCTGCAGGTTCGTGTGCGCCCAGCTGCCCAACCCCGTGCTGGAGAGCATCAGCGTCATCGACACGCCGGGCATCCTCTCCGGGGAGAAGCAGAGGATCAGCCGAGGTAAGTGAGGCAGCTGGTAGGGTTGGCTCTGACTCTGTGCTGTGTTCTTTCTGGTACGTTCTCTGGCTTGCATACCAGGAGAGAGGCTCCCGGGGCCTTGCTGTCTCTTGATGAGCCAGTGCTGCCTCGTGTGCTGTGTGGGGTCGTCCTAGGCAAGGGTCAGCAGATGGGCTTGGGTCCACTGCAGCTCAGGAGACGGCTGGCCTCGGTCTTCTCATCTGTGAAATGGAGACATCAGCGTCTGCATTATGCACCTCATCGGGTTTCTTCATGGGCCAGACCCTGGCTTGCTTCTGAAGTTCCGGCTGCCCCTGCCCCAGGAGCTTGCAGCTCTGCAGGGGAGACAAGTGCCTGCCAAGGACTCCAGCCAACAACGTGAGGATGACAGTGTGCTCTGGGGCGTGAGAGTCGGGAGCTGGGTATGTGAAAGCCCTTGAAAACTGCTCATTCCAGACAGATGTGGGTAATTGTTCACTGAGGGAGGTTGCCGGCATGCGGGTCGGGAGATGGAACTCGGGAGCCAGACCACCAGCGTCCTGAGCCTGCCTCTAACACTTCCTGGCAGGGTGACCTGGCGGGTTTCTTTCCTTCAGCTGGCTCATCTGTAGAGTAGGGGACATAATTCTATCTACCTTCTAGGGTTGTTTGAGGATTAAAAGAAATAATACAGGTAAAAAGCCTCCTGCCTGGCACATAGCAAGTCCCCAGCAAACATGAGGTGCTATAGACCATCATCATCATCACCATCACTGGTTTTTTCCGAGCTCTAAATTCCTAGATGGATACTGTAAAAATCTTGAAACTACAGCTCCCGGCTCCCCTCCCCCAGCCTCTCCTGCCACACCATGCTGTGTGCCCCAGGTAGCCCCCAACCCTTTCTGCGCCGCATGCTGTATTGCTGGGAAGAAA
This sequence comes from Balaenoptera ricei, assembly GCF_028023285.1. NCBI lineage: Eukaryota > Metazoa > Chordata > Mammalia > Artiodactyla > Balaenopteridae > Balaenoptera > Balaenoptera ricei. The sequence goes on along the minus strand of NC_082651.1, from coordinate 77,887,082 downwards.
AGCTGATGAAGCCACAGCCACCCCAGTCCTGGAGCTAGGAGCTGGGAGCTGGGAGCTGGGCAGGAGCCAGATCGGCACTCAGAGGGCAGCTTCCGGGAAGGGGAGGCTTTGGACTGGCAAGAGCTCTCTGAGCAGCAGCCAGGACTCTGCCCTGAACTGACCTTAGGTGACTGTCTGCCTTCCTCCTGCACGTGCCTGGGGTGAGGTGCATGTATGGTGGTACAAGGGCGAGGGGGGCAAAGAACCCACGGCCCTGGGGGGAGGAGCATCTCCTTCTGTCCTACCTGCCCTTTGTAAGCACCCTGGCACCCTGTTCAGGGCCCTGTGGTCCGGGGGAGGGTGCAGTGTGGGTGGCTCTCTGTCTTGTTTCTATTTGTTTCCCTAGATACTCCCTCTCTCCTGACCAGTCTCTAACCTCATGCCGTAAGTCTTCCTCCAAGTTCATCCTGAGTTTAGGCCTAAAGGGGATTTACTGTTTCACACAAATAGCCTGTATCTCCTCGAGGAAGGCTTGGAGAGCAGCCAAAATTCTCCACCTGAACTACCCAGGGGGTGGGGGCTACACAAGGCTAGTGCAGCCTGACAGGTGGGTCCAGAGAGGATTCCAGCCTTCAGGGATTCCAAGGGCACTGGACTGGGAGTTTAGAGCATTGGGTTTTAGAACCTGTGGGTCTCCAGAGGTCACATTTTCCCCCTGAGCCTTAATGTCCCCGTGCATAACAAGGGGTAATGATACCCATCACATGACCTCGTGAGGTCCACAGATGGTAATGGAAACACAGACATCAGCTCTGGGTCTGGATCACAGTGAGCTCCCTTCTTTCCTCTCTATCTGCCATCCAGGGTCACCCTGTTAAACAACCCCAGGTTAATCTACGTGAATGGCCTTCCTTGCAGTTGTGCAGTGCACAGGCTATGCAGCTGTGCGTGGCAGCCCTGCTCCTAGGGAGTCCTGCCTTCCTCAGCTTCTGTTCCATTCCATTCTTTTCCTATCCCTCTACCTTTTCTCCTGACTTTATCTTTGGACCTCAGTGGCTGCTCTACAGCAAATTGGGGGCTTGTTCTTCTTGCCCACCCTTCCTATTGCCTCCCACCCCATACCGACTACCACCAGGTCTCACCCCACCTCTGGGAGAAATGATAGCCCTGTGTGTATCTATGCAGACCAGTTTGTTCTCTGCCTTCCTGATTCTAGACTATAAATGCAGCTGCTGGCAAAAGTAGCCTGTGATAAAAACAAGAGCTGAGAGCTGGGCCGCCATTCCTGTATCATCAGCCTGGGGCAGTGCTGACCCCAGCACTCCACAGAGACCAGGAAAATTGGGTGGGGGGCAGGGATCAGACACCCTCAGATATCAGGGGCACCCCAAATGAGAAAAGTTTCCAGTATGAAGACCCCCTCCGCATCTTCCACAATCAGCCGTAGAACTCAGTAGTTCAGTTTATGCCTATACACATATGCACCCCCCATCTACACACATCACACCTCCCTCCACACCCCGCTCCCCACACACGCACACAAGTGTGTGCACAGAACCAAACGCACTTCGCGTGGCTCCTCGCCCGGGGCTCTCAGAACTCTGGGTGTGGCCGCAGCACAGATTTGGTGCTTCTTGCTTTCTTCCAGTCCAGGGCCGGGCAGGGCCCCGTGGATAGTCCACGGACAGCCCTGCAGGAGGGCACCCGACTGAGGGCTGTATGAAGCCTGAAATCCAGCCCACGTTCCGCTCACCGAGCCTGATGCCAGGGCATCGTTATCAAATCCACACAGAGCCACCTCTGGGCCAAGGCCTGATGTGCCACATTCTGGAAAGCCAGCTGCTCCCAAGGGCTCCCCGGGCCTCAGGCTTCACGGGAAGAAGCACTCAGACCCCAGGCCACAGTTGGACAAAGTGTGGCCCCTCTGCCCGGACCTGGGGGGCTGTGTGTGTCTTGAGGGGAGAGCAGAAGTAAGGGACATCCGGGAACCTGAGCCCGGGAGGTCCCAGGCCCACACTTGTCTCTGGATGTAGATGCATTGGGGTGGGCGGGAGAGGGGCAGGGAGGCAGTTCCTGGAAGTAACAGGATGCAGCCCAGGACTCATTACTGGGAAGAAGCAAGGATGCAGCAGAGGTGGGAGGGCTCCGGAAGCCTGAGTGTCCTCACGCTTGGGAACCGCATTTCCTGTCTGTTTCTCGGCTAGAAATCCCCACAGGCCCCACCCTAGAAAAGCAACCCCATGGCGCGTTGCACACATCACTCCCAGTGGACCCCCTCCTGTACAGGTGAACTCAGGAGGGCCAGAGCAGGAAAAAACTTGCCCAGGTCACAAAACTGGGATGGGAATTCTGGTCTCCTGCTTCCCCGTCCAGTGGCTTTTCAGCACATTATCGTGGCCTGCCTGCCCAGGAAGAACTCAAAGAAGAGGAATGAGGGCAAACTCTCATGTACAACTTTCCCCTGGGGGACCCCGGAGGGTCTGGGCTGATCCTCACATCCTCCCATCCCTGGCATCCTCACTTTGGGGCCTCTGGGGCCCCAGACCGCATGCTGTACATACACGGCTCTGGGGGCATCACACGCGGGGACAGAGCAGCAGGGTCCCGACTCCCTTTAAAAGGCTGCACTGACAACTTGTGGCCCTCTGGGAGGCCTGGGATGAATCTGCTGGGCTGCTTTTCAAGGTTACTTCTGGGAAGCAAGTAGTGTGGCCTTTGTCATCTGAACTCTTCCCACATTTTGCAAATTGATGCCTTCTAATTTCTCTTTTGCTAAAATGTCTTTAAATCTTGAAAGCTTTTGGGGGGCAGGATGGGACCTTTTAAGTACCCACCACAAGTAAGTGCCTGGTTGGAGGGCTCAGCCCCCTGAGCTCCAGCCTTGCAGGGCTCTGAGTTGAGAAGGGATTGCAGATGGAAGTAAGGATCTGGGTCCTAGGCCCGAGTTTGCCACCACCTGGCTGTGTGAGCTTGGGTGAGCCCCTTAACCTCTCTGTTCCCTCTCCCTTCCCTGTGTGTGCCTGTTTACCTCCTGGCACATGGAGCGTTGTGAGGATCAAATGAGATCGTGTGGCTGAAAATACAAAGAAATGTGCTGCCTTGTCAGCACCCTTGCACTGCCTTTCTTTTTTTTGAATAAGCTTTTTTTTTAATTATTTTTGGCTGTGTTGGGTCTTCGTTGCTGCGTGCGGGCTTTCTCTAGTTGCAGCGAGCGGGGGCTACTCTTCGTTGCAGTGCACTGGGTTCTCTTGTTGCAGAGCACGGGCTCTAGGCGCACGGGCTGCAGTAGTTGTGTCATGCAGGCTCAGTAGTTGTGGCCTGCAGGCTCTAGAGCACAGGCTCAGTAGTTAGTTGTGGCGCAAGGGCTTTGTTGCTCCGCGGGATGTGGGATCTTCCCAGACCAGGGCTCGAACCCATGTCCCCTGCATTGGCAGGTGGATTCTTAACCACTGTGCCACCAGGGAAGCCCCTGCACTGTCTTTCAGGCTGTGAAGGAAGCTGGTTGATGACTAAGGAGTAGCCGCACTTATTGTGTTTGTCTCATTGACATCCTCCTGCCTGGCATTACTTAGAAATGCTTTCCTTCCACTCCACTGGAGCCTGGGGTCAGTGGGGAGAGCCCCAGCTCCCTGCAGGCTGCCCAGTCTCTGCTCCAGGTGCCTGCACACCAGATCTTCCAGAGGCGGCAGACTTGCTACCCGCAATTCCAGGACAGCCAGCTTCGCCATCAGTCTCCTGGAGCCTGAGTCTCCCACCACCCACTAGTCCATATCTTATGAGCCCTTGGGCTGCTGCAGGTGCTCAAGAGCTCCTATTTTGGGGCTCAGAGCCGTTCCCAGGACCAGCGAGGGAAAGCGGGCCTATCACCCTAGACATAGGGGCAGAGACTCCAGACTGAGTCTGGGCCCTCCCTCCGCTATCTTGTTGCCATGGTTCTACCATTGACCCCTCATCAGTCAGTCATTTTTATTCCCGTTTTTCAGCTGAAAAAACTGAGGTTCAGACTTGCCTAAGGCCACACAGAATAAATGGGAGAGCCGACCCGTTCCCTTTTCCTTAATAGGTCACGTCTGTGCCTTTCAGATGCTCCCATTCTTGGATACGCATAAGCCCAGCCTACAGAAATAATTAAATACCCAGCCTGGAGCCTGCTAGGCTCTGAATAGCCAGGATCAGTGAGGCTGAGCTTCAGAGGAAGCCCACAGAGTCCTTGCTTGATTCTCATTTCCTCACAGCCACACCTGAGGAGAAAGCTTCCAGCGTTACCCAGTTGGTAATTTGATAGCCAGCCTTGCCAGAACATACAAAATTTGCAAAAGTGGGAGGATGAATAGGAGGCCTCTGTGCTTCTGAAATCCTAGAACGGGTTCGCAGAAGCCATCTGCCTGTTCTCAGGCAGGAGCAGGCTTCACATAGGCAGCCCAGGGCATCAAAGACAGCAGCCCCCAGCCTTCCTTCTCCTTGTCCTGCAAGAGCTTCCTTGTTTCTAATCTCCATCCATCCTGCTGTACTCCCCACCCTCATACCTTCAGTCTTAGAAGCAGGGAATTGTGAACTGAGAAAGGAAACTCAGAGATCTTCCAGTCCAACTCTGTGGATTAACAGGCAAAGAGACCAAGGACCAGAGAAGGGAGGCTACTTGCCCAAGGACACACAGCAAATTCATAGCTGAGCAGAAACTAGAGGTGAGCTTGCCCGGGCCAGTGCTCCTCGGGTGACCCCTTCAGAGCACACCCAAGTCATGGAAACTGGCGCCTGGAAGGAGCTCTTTATAAAGGGGCAGAGCCGTAGGGACAGCCAGGGTCACAGGCAAGCAGCCTCACCTGCATCCTCTTCTTTGATTGGATCCTCACAGCCACCCTCTGGCAGGGTCTGGTGGGTTCCAATTCAGAGACCAGAAAACTGAGGCCCAGAGATGACTTGTTCACTGTCCCTGGGATGTAAAAGGCAGAACAGGGCTCACATTTCAGGTCTGTTCAGCAAATGCTGATAGAGCACCTACTGTGTGGGGGGCACCGTGCTGGGCGCAGAGGAAGCAGAGAAGGATGGAGGAGCTCCTGCCCCGCCCAGCTCCCTGTGCTCTGGGGGGAGGATAAACCCCTGGGCGAGCAGAGAGGCAAGGGCCTGCCTGAGGGGCACCTGACCCAGCCGTGAGGACGGGAACGGACATGGGCCGGCCTCTTCCGGCAGCACTGACCTGCTGCTGCCACTCTCCTGCCCCACCCCAAGCGGGGGCTGGTCAGCTCGCTGGGATCTGCCCCACCCGCGTCCAAGCTTTTGCAGCTGAGGTTCCTCTTGCACAGCTGCTGCCATCTGGGGTTGGTGAGAGCTCAGGGGCCAGAGGCCGCTTCTCTGCAGCTTCTCTGGCCCCTTGGCTTTCCCCAGCCCGTGGAGGGCTGGCTGGAGTGCTGGGCTTAGGGCAGGAAGACCTGTGTTCTGGTCCTGGCCCTCCCTCTGCTTGGCCCTGGGCGCATCTCACCCACTTGCTTTGAGCCCTGTCATTAAGCGCCCAGGGCCAGCTGCTGTGGCTGCACGCCGGCTGTGAGCTGCTGCCTGCGAGCAGTGAGCCGGTGCGCTGAGCAGTGAGGGCTGAAATCTGCTGTACGGGAGGGCGGGCAGAGGGAGGGAGGGCGGGCGCAGCACGCTCTTCGCAGCTGCCCTCCCCGCGGCCTGCACCACCACAGCCAAAACCTTGTCAGGCTAGATTTGGGAGCAGGTCTCAGCAGAAGGCCAGAGGCCTCTGAGCCCCCTGCCCTCCCCAGCTGCAACCGAGGGCAAGCCTGCAGGCTCCAGGCACCAAAGCAGCCAGGCCGTGACCTGTCTTCCGGGTTGGGGTGGATGGGGCCCGGGAGTCAGTTTGCCCTGATTTTCTGAGCCCTCTGCACCCCCTCCTGCCCACGGCTCTGAGGGACGGCCTTCAGAAGGTGAGCGAAGGTGAGCGCTGCCCTCCACCTGGCTGTGCTGAGGGAGACTGAAAATAGCCTGGAGCCAGCCCTGGGAAGGGAGGAGGCAGGGGAGGGAGCAGGGGCAGGCTGCCGGCCCACCGGGAGCAGGAGTGCACGGGTCGCCTGGGCTCTGGGGGGCTGCTGGCCGGCCCGCGTGCAGGGAGGAGACGGGCAGGGAGCGGGAGGTGGGGCGGGGCGGGGCGCAGGTGCAGGACCGCTGCCAGCACGGCCTCTGCAGGGCGCCCAGGGCCCCGTGGCTGGGTCCAATCCTGACCCCCCAGCATGCCGGTGATCTGGCTCTCCCCTCATCTCTGAACCTCAGGTTTCTCCTCTGGAAAGTGGGATTGTGCCTGCCGCAGAGGGTGGTGCGAAGGGGAAATGAGGTCATGATGTGAACTGAATCAGAAGCTCTGAGGTAGGCCCAGCCATCTGGGTTTTAACAGGCCCCCTGGGGGATTCCGCTGCGCGCTCAAGTTGAGGACTGCCGTTCCAGGCGAGCAGAGCTGCTTGCATCTGACTCAGTTGCAAAGCAGCTGCCTAATGACCTGCCCTGGTCTCTAATCTTCCTCTGTGAGGCAAGGCAGGAACTGCTGGCTTTTTCCCCCCCGATGGCTGGGTCTCCCACTCAATGGTGGCAATGAGCTTTGGGGCCCCAGAGTCTATGCCCCTGAAAGCCTGTGATGTTGGGAGCCAGGGTCGTTGATCCCACCAGAGCTTAAGGAAGGGCTCCTACCTCCCTGCCAGAGGTGTGGCACTGGGGAGCAGCAGAGGGCCTAACACCTCCACCCTCATCCCCGTGCTGCTGCTCCTGGACTGTGTGCCCTCGAGCAAGTCACTTCCCCTCTCTGAGCCTCACTTCCCCATCTATTGTCCTCTATTTCATGGAAGAGGAGACTGAGGCACAGAGAGGTGAAGCTGCTTCCAGCTGTTAAGGGTCAGTGAATATGAGGCTGAATGTGCAGACTGTTGGCATGACCTCCCCCTCCAGGCCCTCCCGGATCCACTGCTACTTGGGGTTGAGCAGAGCAGGTGCTGTGGAGTTCCTGGAACCAGCCTGACCTGAAGCAGCTCAGTGCCAGATAACCAACGTGTGGCAGCCAGAGGTCTGTCCCATGCTAAGGAAGAAACCCCTTGTGGTTTTAAGAGTTGGGAATTTGGGGCTTCCCTGGTGGCGCAGTGGTTAAGAATTTGTCTGCCAATGCAAGGGACACGGGTTCGAGCCCTGGCCCAGAAAGATCCCACATGCTGTGGAGCAACTAAGCCCGTGAGCCACAACTACAGAGCCCACGTGCCACAACTACTGAAGCCTGCACGCCTAGAGCCCGTGCTCCGCAACAAGAGAAGCCATGACAATGAGAAGCCCGTGCACCGCAACAAAGAGTACCCCCCGCTCACTGCAACTAGAGAAAGCCCGCGCAGAGCAACAAAGACCCAACACAGCCAAAAATAAAATTAATTAATTAATTAAAAAAAAAAAAAAGAGTTGGGAATTTGGGGGCTGCAGCTGATGAATAAGGAATGAAGCGAGCTTATGAGCAGGCATGAGAAGAAGTTGTGTGTCAAGAGCCTCAGATTTCTTCCAGATCAGTGATGGGCATGGTCTGAACCTTGGGACCTTGTTAAGAATTTCTGGGTCTTTATTCAAAATATATGTCCAGAGTTTCTTTTCCAGCAGGGCCCCTGGCTCCTAAATGCAGTAAGCAAGGATAGGGGAGCTGGATGGTGGCTGTGTTTTATGGGGACAATGATGTTAGTAATAATAACTAGCATCTACTGAGCGGCTGCTAGGTGCTGGGCTCTGAGCATCTTTAGTCCTTAAAATTCTATTAACTAGATACTATTAGTACGCCCATTTATAGATGGAAAAACACTGACTCAGAGACATTTGGTAACTGGCTGAAGGCCAAATTGTGAAAATGTGGAGGAGCCAGATTTGAACCCAGATCTGCCTCCCGAGACCATGTTATTTCTATTGCACCGGCTGCCTCCCCCCAAAACCCTACCCTCCGCCCCAAAGGCCCCGCTCCCTGACTCTGCTGTGTCGCAGGGTACGACTTCGCGGCCGTCCTCGAGTGGTTCGCCGAGCGGGTCGATCGCATCATCCTGCTCTTCGACGCCCACAAGCTGGACATCTCTGATGAGTTCTCAGAAGTCATCAAGGCCCTCAAGAACCACGAGGACAAGATGCGCGTGGTGCTGAACAAGGCGGACCAGATTGAGACGCAGCAGCTGATGCGGGTGTACGGGGCCCTCATGTGGTCCCTGGGGAAGATCGTGAACACCCCGGAGGTGATCCGGGTCTACATCGGCTCCTTCTGGTCCCACCCCCTTCTCATCCCAGACAACCGGAAGCTCTTTGAGGCCGAGGAGCAGGACCTGTTCAGAGACATCCAGAGTCTGCCGCGAAACGCTGCCCTGCGCAAGCTGAACGACCTCATCAAGAGGGCCAGGCTGGCCAAGGTGAGGCTACCTGGGCGGCGGGGGGAAGGGGGGCAGGGCAGGAGAGTGTGGTGGTAATGATCACAAGCCCTGGCGTCAGATGGCCGTACTGAACTCAGCTCCACAGTTTACTGTGTGATTCCGACCCCAGCAAGGCCCTGAGTTGTGCTGTGCCTGTTTCCACATACGTAAAATGAAAGGGTTAGAAGGTAAAGTAGAATAAAGAATGGAAAAGCCCTCATCACAGTGCCTGGCGTCCTCAGAAGTGCTTTGTACACGTCAGCTGTTGTTACTGTCTTCCTCATCAGCGTCATCACCAGAATTTCCATCCCTGTTACTGCCTTGACCTTAACCTCCCCACAATCTCACCTTTCCCCAGGGTTTAGCAAAACCACGTGCGCTGCAAGCAATGGGAGAGAAAGAGGGTGGAGACAGAAATAATTTCGGAAGTAGGAGCAGGAGGAGGGGGGATTTATGGGAAGAGGTGGGGTGAGAGCCGCCCTAGAGGGAAGGAGAGAATTGACGTCTCGATCTGAAGGTTTCTCTCTGCCCCTGTTATTCAGGTCCACGCCTACATCATCAGCTCTCTGAAGAAGGAGATGCCCTCGGTGTTCGGGAAGGACAACAAGAAGAAGGAGCTGGTGAACAACCTGGCGGAGATTTACGGCCAGATCGAGCGGGAGCATCAGATCTCACCTGGGGACTTCCCCAACCTGAAGAGGATGCAGGTAACCGGGGTCTGGGGCTCCAGGAAAGGAACAAGCTGCCTAAGAAGCCTGAGCTTGGAGGAGGAGGCCACCCTCGGATTCCCCGGGTGGAAACTCAACCCAGAATCAGTAGGCAGGCAGGCAGATGGCCCTGGGTCTGCCCTTCCTGCTGGGCTGACACTGGCCCAACAGGGGCCGTATCTGGGCCCAGGGAGAAACGTGGAGCCCCAGTGCTCCCAGTGGGCAGCAGTGTTAGAGGATGTTCGGGGGTCTGATACCTCAAGTTTATGACCATCCCCAGTCCTGGCCACCACAGGTTTGGAATCCCCGCCACGTCATGTGAAACAGGACAAGTCACCTGACATTCTCCCGGCCCTTCATTGCTTAAGTTTACCACTGAGCTCCTCCTTGGGAGTGATTTGGGACATAAGCCACAGAGAAGCAGAAATCCGCACAGGAGCTCACCATCTTCGGAGCATACCATGGGCCCCTCTCTTGGGCCAGGGTCAGTCACACATAGTTTCTTATGTGTGAAAAGTCCTCTGAGGGAGGCATTTCATCCTCCTTTTACAGATAAGCAAACTGAGGTTTACAAAGGTAATTAACCTGCCTACGGTTTTAGTAGTGTTTACACAGCCTGCAAGTAGAAACCCCAGGAGTGTCCAAGGTCTAAGCAAAAAACTACCACACCATACTAACTGGATCCTCTCTGACCCTCTGTCTTTTCATCTACATATCGAGGCTACAAAAGCACCACCTTATATGGATATTGTGGGTGTATATCAGAGAATATTTGCAAGGCACTTAGCATGGCCTGGCACCAACTATGCTCTTAAAATGCAGTAGCAAGTTAGGTGAGATGTCACCAGTAGAGGAAGCTGGGTGATGAGCACAAGGAACCTAGCTCTCTGCACAAGTTTTGCAACTTCTCATGATTAATTCTCATGTAATTATTTTAAAATGAAGGGCTTCCCTGGTAGCGCAGTGGTTAAGAATCCGCCTGCCAATGCAGGGGACACGGGTTCAAGCCCTGGCCTGGGATGATCCCACATGCCACGGAGCAGCTAAGCCAGTGCGCCACAACTACTGAGCCTGCACTCTAGAGCCCGTGAGCCACAACTACTGAAGCCCGCGCGCCTAGAGCCCGTGCTCCGCAACAAGAGAAGCCACCGCAATGAGAAGCCCGCGCGCCGCAACAAAGAGTAGCCCCCGCTCCCTGCAAATAGAGAAAGCCCGCACGCAGCAACGAAGACCCAAAGCAGCCAAAAATAAACAATAAAATAAATAAATTTATTAAAAAATAAAATAAAAAAATAAAAATGAGGGGCTTCCCTGGTGGCGCAGTGGTTGAGAATCTGCCTGCCAATGCAGGGGACACGGGTTCGAGCCCTGGTCTGGGAAGATCCCACATGCCGCGGAGCACCTAGGCCCGTGAGCCACAGCTACTGAGCCTGCGCGTCTGGAGCCTGTGCTCCGCAACAAGAGAGGCCGCGATAATGAGAGGCCCGTGCACCGCGATGAAGTGGCCCCCACTTGCCGCAACTAGAGAAAGCCCTCGCACAGAAACGAAGACCCAACACAGCCATAAATAAATAAATAAATAAAAGTCAATAAACAAAAACAAAAACAAACCAAAAAAAACAAAAAAAAAAAAGATTTAAGTGACTACAAGTCAACTCACATTATCAGCTACCATGGTTTAAGCTTAGAAAAATAAGAATAAAAATAAAAATAAAAATGAAAAGTTTTTAAGAATTAGGGAATTAGGAAAAAATAGCAGCAGGTGTAGTAGTAATATTGTTTTTGCTCTTGTTGCTTTTAGGGTTTCAGAATATCAGTATAGTCCCAAATACGTATTTTTAATTTCCTATCTAGTAAAATAAAAAGAAAGAAAGACTAGACATCCAAAGTATGCATTTGTTCATGTATCCATTCATTCCTATAACCACCTACCGGGAGCCAGTCACTAATTTCAGAATTGTTTCAACTTTCAGTTTCTCTTTGAATTAAGAATTTAATGATCTGTAAGCAAACATTTGGGGAAGATGACATTTGAAAGGGACCATATGACTATGTGAGGAATTCTTTTGCAACATAAATGGTTTCACCTTCTCACTTGTTTGCCTGTCTGATGTCAGGTTCTGTCAGGGATGCTGGATCAGTATGTAAATAGCTGTCCGGTGGGGGCATATGTGTGGGCCGATGGGAGCAACCCTCACGTCCTCTGGAAGATACTGGGACCCCCTAGTTGGGAGCCCACCAAACACGCTTAGATGTGGACAGGCTGGGAGAGACAGGGACCTTAGGAGGTCGTGCTGAGGGCAGGAGAAAAGGCTTGTCTGCTCCCCCCTCCAACCTCCAGCCCCCACAGCCTCCCTGGTCCAGCCCTGCCCTAGAAGGGAGGTGAGAATGCCCAGGCTCACACTTGGTCTTGAAATGTAGCCGTGGGTGTTTTCTGAATTTTTCTGCAGTGAACTCAGTGTGCTTGTCCTGCCACTGTCCCCTGTGCATTGGCCTCTGCCCAGTGTCCTGAGATTGCTGTGGCCAGAGCCAGGGTGGGAGCAGGAAGCTCTTGTCTTATCATTACAGAGGCCAAGGAGAAGCTGGATGCTTGAGACTCAGGACCTTTCAAAATGGCAAAGACATGCAAAGCGGAACATATTTCTTTTACTGTGTGCTGTGGGGGTCATGGGAAGTCAAGGAGGGGAGCTGTTGCCCGTGCCTACTGAGTCAGAACCCTCAGGGAGAAGCCAATAGTTGAAAACTCTCTCCAGATAATCCCGAGAGCATCCTGATTAAGAACTACTGGCTTAGGAATGACCTTTGGCTTCTACTATGATTTGTTTTTAGTTGCCTATGCCTCCATTTTTCCTTCCCTATATAGGGATAGCATGTGATTTCCCACTTTCAGAAGGTCACGGGGAAGTGAATGAGATAATTAATGTAGTGAAAGCACTGCCAGTGTTCTCGAGTATTGAAGTAGACACCCGCATGGCTCAGTCTCAGAGGGGTACAGCATTCAAGAACCACTCACTGTTCAATAGCCAAAACTAACTTAAAGAGAAATTTAATTATAGTCATCCCTCGGTATCCGCAGGGGATTGGTTCCAGGACCCTCCACAGATACCAAAATCCATGGATGCTCAAGTTCACTATATAAAATGGTGAGGTACAGTTGGCCCTCTGTATCCACAGATGCAGAACCCTCGGATACAGAGAGCTGACTGTATTTGCTTTCTAGAACGCTAAAGGAAATCCAAATGGATCAAACCAGTGATTGTTAAATTTCCCTTTCTTCTCCAACCCCTGCAACTATTTTCTCTCTTGAAAAATCCACCAAGAGCCAACGTGCCTTTTTTCTCCTCCTCTCATATCTTTTGTGGATCTCCTTCCATTGTCTTCTGGCCTCACCTTCTTTTTTCTCTCTCTTTCTGCAGGACCAGCTGCAGGCCCAGGACTTCAGCAAATTCCAGCCACTGAAAAGCAAGCTGCTGGAGGTGGTGGACGACATGCTGGCCCATGACATTGCCCAGCTCATGGTGCTGGTGCGCCAGGAGGAGACACAGCGGCCCGCCCAGATAGTGAAGGGCGGAGCATTTGAGGGCACCCTGCATGGCCCCTTCGGGCACGGCTATGGGGAGGGGGCTGGGGAGGGCATCGATGATGCTGAGTGGGTGGTGGCCAGGGACAAACCCATGTATGATGAGATCTTCTACACCCTGTCACCAGTGGATGGCAAGATCACGGGCGCCAATGCCAAGAAGGAGATGGTGCGCTCCAAGCTGCCCAACAGCGTGCTGGGCAAGATCTGGAAGCTGGCCGACATTGACAAGGATGGCATGTTGGATGACGAGGAGTTCGCACTGGCCAACCACCTCATCAAGGTCAAGCTGGAGGGGCATGAGCTGCCCAACGAGCTGCCTGCCCACCTCATACCCCCATCCAAGAGGAAAGCCACCGAGTGATGGGAGGCGGGGAGGTCCAGAGCAGGCAGGTGTTAGAGGAGATGGGAGAGGCGATCACATACACACAGCCACACACACATACACACACACACACACACACACACACACACACACACACACACACACACATGTTGAGAATAGCATTGCGGATAAGAGGGGACAGTGATCTCTAGGTTTCTAGGTGGATCTTTGCGTAGACACATCTCCAAGTTCTCAGCATTGGCTGAAGCACAGGAGCACTCCCAGGGTCCCAGGTGTCAAGCCTAGGTCTCCATCCCTCTTTCCCTCCCCTATTCCACTGCCCAAAGACCTGCCTTCTCCCACAGAGGGGGCAGTTCACTCACCCACAGATGGCCCACCTACCTCCAGATTCCCCGGACTCAGAGCAGGTGGAAAAGGCTTTTCACTTAATAGACAATCCACTTTTTTTCTGTGCTTTCTCCCCCCTCTTTGGCTTCCTAATATGAAGTCTGCTCTGGGGCCAGGAGATGGGAGGGGAGGGGAGCTGCGGCAGGGAGGGGAGGGGAGGAGGGAAGCGTCCTCAGCGAACCAAGCCGCAGACTTGAAGAGACGTGGCCCCGAGCCCTGTTCTTTCCCAGGCTTAGGCTCTGACTGCCTTGGCAGACCTGGCTTTGAAACCTGCTTGCACTTCACTTCAAAGAATCCCAGAAGCAGAGAGAGAAGGGAAAAACTTGGCAGGAAAGAAAGCAAAGAAACTGTTCTGTCATCCTCTGCTCTCATAGCCAGTCAAGGTGGTTTATATTCCACAGATTTTGTGACATTCATATTTTTTCCCACCTGGCCTCTATGTTTGGATGCTTGTACTCGACTCACATTTATCCAGCCTCTTCTGAGTGCCAGGAGCTGTGTTAGGCACTTTCTATACATTATCCCATGTGGTCCTCACCACGCTCCGAGGAAGTATGTGTTAGTACCTCCAATTTGCAGAGAGGAGCCTGAGACTCAGGAGTTCAGGTGAGCCTCCCAGGGTCACAGAACTCACGTGTGATAGAGCCAGGGCCACAGACTCTGCCCTCTGCTGTGATGATGTGCAGGGTCCCAGCGTTTCTGGCTGATGACAAACCATGGCGAATAAGCTGAGCACACAGCCCCCTCATGGCCTCCCAGGGCAGGCTGGCGAGGGAGAAGGGCCAGCCAGCATTTGGTGGGCCATCGGTCTGGCCATCTGTCACAGCACAGAAGCAAACCGTGGCTTCTGGCGATGCTCCCCATGTTCCTAAAATCGCAGAAGCCCAACAGCACCAGCGGGAGAGTGGGCTGGCCTGTTGGGTGCTGTTCGCCTCTGTCTCTGCTCTGCTTCCCACCCAGTAGCCTGAATCATCCCAGCTCAAATGCAGCCACCAACTTTTATCAAGTGGGACCTCCTGCTGATCCTCTGAAGGCCAGTTTGAGAGGTCTAAGGTTGTGTTCCCTGCAGGACCCCCAGGAGTCTGCGGCGTCCTTGGCAAATCCCCACCGTTCTCGGTGCCCTACAGTCTCCCTCATGGTCTCTCCCTTGGCTTGCTTTGCGGCCACTGACTCAGTCACTTTGTATGCTACACTCCTACTGTGATGGAAAACAAAAACAAGTATAACTTATTTTGTATCTATGTTCAGACTATATAGAGAATATTCTGTGTATCTACGATGTGCTCACTACTGCAGTGCATTTGTCTTTAGTGTTCATGTTAATATAGCACATTTATCCTTTGGTACCTGCTTGGCCACAGAGCATCATTCCGTGGGAGGCTGAGGAGAGGAGCTGGACTCTTACTCGGGCATCTTTGGCAGAGGATCGGGGCCGCCCATAGCCAGCATCCACAAGTAGCATCCCATTGGCTTGGTGCCTCTCCAGGCCCGTTGCCCTGGTGGAACCACCCTGACACTCTGGAGGGAAGATGGTCCCCAACTCCTGGGCTTCCTTCTGCGTCCGTACATTTCTCTTTCTCATGAAATGAAGACCAAAGGAAGACCAAGGCAGAGAGGTCTAACCTCCTCTAACTCAAGTGCCAAGCCCAGCAAAGGGACCATTTCTCACCTCTATGCCTTTACTTGAGCTGAAGGAGAAATGGGAAGGAGACAGCAGAGGGAGGGGAGGTTTCTGTCTTTATTTTAGATAAAAGGGGGTGTCTGTTTGTCCCCTCACCCCACCACCTCTTGGACACATGTGCCACCTTCCTGCCCTTCCTCTCCCTGCCTGTCTCCCCTCCCTTCCTCAAGGCTCCACCCCGGAGAGATCTGGGAGACATGGGAATTCATGTTGGCATCTCCTGAGAAAGAGGAAATGGTGCTTGAGGCTCCTCCCCACGGGTGAGGGGACAGATGAGGAACACTTTCTCTGGGGCTGTCCCTCTGCCCCTGCCGCCTCGACCTACTGACCTCTTGTGGGCTCTGGGGGCCTGCAGAGATCCCCTGCCTCAGCCTCGAAAACATTTAATGTGGAGAGCAGAACCACGTCACAGCAGTCTCGCCGGCAAGAATCCCTAGGGGCTCCGCTGGCCTGTCGCTCCTTCCCCCAAACTCAGCCTGGGCCACAGAAATGCTCAGACAGGAAGAGCCACGCCCTGTGCCTCTGTGACCAGAAAGCCTGCCCCTGGCACCTGAGGACTAAGTCATGACCAAAGCGCAGTCATGTACGGGGGACACTGCTGCCACAGCAGGGCCTGGCCTCCGTTTACAGGGTGGAAAGAGGTTTCCCTGAGTCACCCCACTCCCATTTGTCCCTTCTGTTCCAAGAATCTACATTTATGTGTTAGCTGGTCAGAATTAGCACAGCCATGTGGGGGGAATAGGCTTGTTTTCCCTATGAGATGTTAACTAGCCTCTATACATATTCAATCTTTTATTCTTTAATTTGTCCATCCATACATTTATCCATCCAGTCATCCTTTCATTCAGAAGACACTGAGAATCTCCTGCAGAAAAGGCCCTAAGATGAGATTCGTACATCCATTGAGCCATTCAAAAATACTTAATAAATGCCACCTGTGCAGGGGGAAAGTCCTAGGTGGAGCCAATCAGGTTCCAGCTCTCAAAGAGCTCACAGCCTAGTTGGGGAAGTGAGACGTTTATACAAACATCGATAATACAGTGAGCGACCATGACAGGTCCTGAGATGGGGGAGTGCAGGAAAAGTGGAGGCTCATGAGAGTCAGAAATGGCTTCCAACTGGAGAGAAGGTGGTCAGAGAAAGCCTGGGGGCAAGGGTGGGGCACTTGAGCTGAGCCCGAAACCTTCTGGAGTCTGCCTCTTGTGCCCATCATCTCTCTTCTCTAATCCAAGGAAGACAGGATTTTTATACAAAAGTAAACACACAGCATTCCCAGCCCACAAAATCATGACAGACTCGGAACCGCTGATGTATTTGAGGAAAAGTATGATGAGAATTTTGTCCCTGGGGACTGTGCTGGTTTTTCACAGGCCATTTCAAGTAAAAATTTTATCAGTATCTTTCAAGTTGAAATTTTCAGTGCTTGGAGAAAAAGAAAAATGGTTAACAGGGATCGTAAGTTATCCCAGCTGGAGCCATGAGGGAAATGGAGGTTGTAAGGGACACGGCTCTCCGCTCGACCTCCCCCTGGAGGTAATTAGTGCTGTTCCCCACAGTGTGGTTCTCAGGTCCTTCTGGCACAGGGAGGACCGAACTTTCTACTCCCTTAAAGTTAAGGAAAACATAAATAAGACGAAAAGACAACCCTTAGAATGGGACAAAATATTTGCAAATGAAGCAACTGACAAAGGATTAATCTCCAAAATTTACAAGCAGCTCATGCAGCTCAATATCAAAAAAACAAACAACCCAATCCAAAAATGGGTAGAAGACCTACACAGACATTTCTCCAAAGAAGATATACAGATTGCCAACAAACACATGAAAGGATGCTCAACATCACTAATCATTAGAGAAATGCAAATCAAAACTACAATGAGGTATCGCCTCACACCAGTTAGAATGGGCATCATCAGAAAATCTATAAGCAGTAAATGCTGGAGAAGGTGTGGAGAAAAGGGAACCCTCTTGCACTGTTGGTGGGAATGTAAATTGATACAGCCACTATGGAGAACAGTATGGAGGTTCCTTAAAAATGTAAAAATAGAACTACCATATGATCCAGCAATCCCACTACTGGGCATGTACTGTGAGAAAACCATAATTCAAAAAGAGTCATGTACCACAATGTTCATTGCAGCTCTATTTACAATAGCCAGGACATGGAAGCAACCTAAGTGTCCATCGACAGATGAATGGATAAAGAAGATGAGGCACATATATACAATGGAATATTAGCCATAAAAAGAAACAAAATTGAGTTATTTGTAGTGAGGTGGATGGACCTAGAGTGTGTCATACAGAGTGAAGTAAGTCAGAAAGAGAAAAACAGATACCATATGCTAACACATAAATATGGAATCTAAAGGAAAAAAAATGGTTCTGAAGAACCTAGGGGCAGGACAGGAATAAACTTGAGGACACGGGGAGGGGGAAGGGTTAGCTGGGACGAAGTGAGAGAGTGGCATGGATATATACACACTACCAAATGTAAAATAGATAGCTAGTGGGAAGCAGCCACATAGCACAGGGAGATCAGCTCAGTGCTCTGTGACCACCTAGAGGGGTGGGCTAGGGAGGGTGGGAGGGAGACGCAAGGGGGAGGAGATATGGGGACATATGTATATGTATAGCTGATTCACTTTGTTATAAAGCAGAAACTAACACACCATTGTAAAGCAATTATACTCCAGTAAAAATGTTAAAAAAAAAGAAAAAAGGTGAGCTGCGTGACTTGCTTTGGCTCGCGAGATATGGTGGTCGGCGACATGTCCCCTCCTGGCAGAAACAAGCATGCGGTTTGCCACATTCTGCTTCTCTTGCCTGGCCAGGAATGCACGTGGGAGCCTTAGTGAGCCCAAGTCCCTGGGTAACCCTGAAATCCCTCGCCAGTCTGCATTGGACAGGTGGCATGAGCAAAATGGGAACTCTAGTCATTTTAATTTTAAGCCGCTGACAGTCATGGGCTATTTATCACCCAGCATCACCTAGACTATCACAGCCAAAATACCTGCTAAGTTCTTCCAAAAGTTTAGTCCATTGAGTAAGTGTAAAGGAAAGTCTCCTAGGAGATTGAGTTTCTGCTTTCTGCAGAACCAAGTTCACCTGAAGCTGAAGGCTTAGGTGATTTACACAAAGTCTTTTAGTGTCTGAGCCATATTCTGCAATGCCCCAGCCCCAGCCCTTCTATATCACTTTTTAAGCCGGAGAACTTTGCACTAATGGAGGCAAATGCTGATAGGCCCTGTCTTCTTTCTCTGATAATATAGATTCTGGGGATTGAATGAGCATTTGTCTGCCTAGAGCTAAACAGAGAGTGCACAGGTTGGAAAGAGAAGAGCTACAATCCCCACACCCCCTTGCAGCCGGGCTCAGGATGTGGTTTAGGTCTGCCAACCCGATGTACTCGTGAGAGAGTTTACTGAAGCCGATCATGCCAGAGGTGGACCCAGCAGCTAACACAGAAGCTTCCTGACTTCACAGCTTCCTTTTTATGCTCAAGAAGCTAGAGGCCTTGCTTGTGAGGTCAGATGAAGCAGTGGCCTGCACTAGTGACAGCACAGCAAATGATCATATGCCACCTAACCAGAGGGCCTGGGCACTGCTGAGACGTGCAGAGGGGACCCAGGCTGCAACAGGGCAGGCTTCCTGGAGGGGTGTGTGGGTGTGTGTGTGTATGTGTGTGCTGGGAGGATACCCTGAAGTGGTTCTTGCAGGATAAGTGAGGAAGGGAGGGGATGGCGGGGCTTTCCAGAGAGAGTGATGACTGGGGAATTTTCAGAGTAATAATCCCTTTCTAAGACTCCAGAGGGTATGAATGTGTGTACTTAGAATACTTGAGACTATAAAATAAGGAAATGGTAAAAAAAAAAAAAAAAATGAATAGCTGTTCTATCTCCTCCATTAGAATTTCATGGGGAGAGTTTCCCCCAACCCCTTCCCAGGAAACGTCACTAAAGCATAATAGCGGCAACCATGGCATGTACACACCTCATTACCCAGAGAAGACATGGAAAGTGCAAGGACTGGGGCTCAGGCTACCTGAACTCCAGCATCAGGATAAGCCATGCGGCCTCTCTGTGCCTCCGTTTATTTTTCCCCTAAGTAAGGATCATTTCAATTTTTTGGAGGTATTGTGAAAATACAAAGAGACAATAGGTGGGAAAGCTCACCAGTAACATAAATGCTGCACATGTGAGTTTTGTTGGCATGCGCTGGAAGAGGCACGATTCAGGGAAGAGGCAAGAATCCTACATACGGGAGGGAAGGAAAGCAGCCAAGCCCCAAAAAGGCACAGAGAGAAAGAAGAACGGAAGAGGAGGTGTGGAGGATCTGGGAAGAGCAGGCTTGCAGTGCTTGAATTCTTGAAATGTGCCCGGGGGCTGGAGACTACCTGCGGGTACCTGCAGGCCCTAGACCACCAGGGCCCCGGCCGCCACCTGCATCTCTGCTTGGCACCCCTGCCTGGCCTCCCAGCCACCACGCTCTGGTGCTGGCAGAGGGCTGTGAACAAGCAAGGTGCACTCACTGGGTGGGCTGGAGGAGCAGCATGACAGCCTGGCTCCAACACAGGCCACCTACGGATGTCACAGGTCAGAGCAGATCCTCCAGGATACTGAATACACAACCCAAATATCAAAGGTTTATCTTCATTCACAAAGTTCCAGAATCACACTATTATGCAAGGTGAAGTCTCCTTTTCTACCAGCCTGTGTTTTGTTTATTTGTTTGTTTTGAAATAGCATTTCTTAATCCTTGTTTGAGACAAGGAGCTAGGAGAGTAGCAAATGCCAGATCAGAGTAGAAAGGAGACGACCCTCATTGCATCCCAACCCCATTGCGGGATGGGACTGGGATTTGGTTCGCCTTCGCGAGAATCTCACTTCCTGGTGTAATGATGATGCCAGTGAAATCTGACTTCAGTCCATGTCTCCCTTCTCACAGCCCACTTCCTCTCTTCTCTCTTTCTCCTGCCCTTCTTCCCACCCCCATCCAGGGTGCCAGAGGACCACTTCTCCCCAGCTGGGCATTCTGCCCTTTCCAGACCAGTGATACACACACACACACCCCACTCCCAGTAGCCGTGTCTGTTCCCTCCCATGGAGCGGGGTCCTGCCATGGGACCACTGGCTGATCTGAGGAACCAAGAGTCTGCATGTATGACCATGGGGTCAGATGCTGTGGCCGTGGCTCTGGTCACAGGTATGAGTCTAGCAGGATGGCCCAGTGGGAAAGGTCCCAGTCAATCCATCAAAGAAGAAGGCAGGAGATTCAGGATCAGGCGGGTGTTGGGACACACCACCATGCAGGCACCTGCTTCTACGCAGGCTTCCCCTCTGGATCTTATCTACTTCCTAAATACCTCCACAGCTTTCTCGGCAGTACATAGCAATTCCCCAATTCCAGAAAATTCTACTCCTCAGGAATAGGCCATGGCATGAAAAGATATAACTGCAAGGAAGTCAGCTGGTGCTTCTGGCCCTGAGCAGAGTAACCGTCCAGGCCCCAGAGCAGATGCAGCTTGTCCTCTTGATCCTCTGGCACGTCCAGGGACCACAGGAAGCGAGGCCTGAGATAATAGTAGCCCTGAACTCTGTAGTGACATTTCCTGGAACTTCTTGAGAAGAAGAGAAAACAAGCAAACTGACTCTGAGCTGCAGTGCTCGGCCAGATGTCACTCCTCAGTCCTGGGGATTGACTTAATGTCTGGTTTGGAATCCAGGTCCAGTGGTCTGTGTACAAGAAGGGCCGCTTCATGCACCAAGGATTTCAGCTGGGCTGCCTCGACTGGATAACGACAAAAATCCACAAGCTGGGATTTTCCAAGACCTAATTCAAATGGATCAATGTCACTGGCATACGTGTCGAATTTCACCATCCAGATAATGAACTCCTTCAGGGCATGGAACACGCTTAGCCCCGTGCAGGGGTGCCTCGCTGTGTCACCTGGATTGTCCTCGAGTGCTTATTTCCCGAGCTGCAGGTAGTGCTGCCAGCTGCCCGCCCTCAACTTCAAGCCGTCTCCAGAAATTATCCTCAGCGGCCTCCCCCCAGTGCCACACCCTCTCCCCAGGAACAGCTGCACCCAATGAGGGGTCAGTGAGAGGTTACAAAGGCCTGGCCCCTTGCCCCACCTGGAACGGTTCTGAAGCGCCCTCTCGTTTTAGAACTCCACATGGGCTCAGCCCAGCCCTCCTGATTGCATTGCAGCCCAACACCGCCCTCCACCCCCTCCTGCATCTTTCCCTTCCCCTTTCCAAGAGCACCCTCCGATAAACTTGTTGCATGCTAAACTCCATCCCAGGGTCTGCTTCCCAGAGATCCCACCCTGCAATAAAAGAGAGGGTCTGGCAGATAGAAGCTGCTCAATAGATACTGGTTGGCACAGTTGAACAGTCAGTTAGTTGCTCAGTGATAAATCCAATCAGAGGTTGGCCTCATGGGGACTACTTAGTTGACCATGCAAATAGGAGAGGTGGCCTTGCCAGAAGGTAAGTGCCACGTGGCACCAAACCTACTTGGCAGGTTACTTTGAACTACTGGGAGAAGCTGGCACCATGAAACGCAGGGAAAAAGGCAAAATTGTTCCAGAGTTACACCTCAGGCAGCTCCAGGCAAAGGGTTATTAGTAAATGAGGGGAAGGACCATAGGACTCTTCTTCTTTGCAGAATGAGACCATTTTTTCAAATCACTCTCAATCTGCCACCATTTCTTCTTTTCTTACTGACAGCCAGTCTCTCCTGTTCTTGGACGTGCTGCAGCTCAGAGAGAGACAGAGGTCCATAGATGACGGAGAGAACATCCTTTCAAAAAGTAAACATTAGAGGGAAGGACACTTCCTTAGGAGCGGAATTGGTGAAGATTCTGTCCTTAAGCAGAAATCTAGAACCACTGCATTGGGAGACTTTTCTGCATTTGCCGTAAAAGCCTTGGTGATAAGGATGAGATTTTTTTTTTTTAATTGCAGACTTGTAGGATATAATAGAAAATCAGTGGATGAAAAAGAACTGGGGCAACAAAAGAAGATCTGATGGGGATGAGGATCCTCACGGCTGGTTTCCACATCCCAACAGCCATGGACGCGTAGCAGCTGCCGGGAACACTGATGCGAGGACTCAGGGTGCCTTCCGTGACCAGCCAGCTATGGCTTTGCTGGCACAGAAATGGGGAATGGTGGCACATTCCTCCTAGACTAAAATGTCACCAGTTCCTCAGTGAAGAGGAATCAAATTTAATACCAGAGCCATATTGTATATTATTTATAGTATATTATATAAACAATTTTATGCTAGACATAGTTAATAGTTTAATGAACCATATCAATCTTATTTCATAGTCTCAATCATTTTATCGTCTTTGAAAAGTCTTGAGAAAAAGGATCCTCTTCTGATACTTTTAAGCAAATAGAAGCCTGGACATGGTGAACCCCAGTGAATCATTGTGGTAAATCCCCTGTTGGCCAGAGTGGGCAGGATGGGTAACAGCACCCTTTATAGAACATGCCTTCATAAGGCCAATGCCTGATTGTGTCTGGCCTAGGTCATAGAACCACAGGTCTAGGAGTTGAACGGGACCTTGGAAATCATCATGTCCACCCAGCCTCAGACACCCACCAATGGAGCTCTGTAACCTTATGACTGTCCCTGGCCACCCATGTGTCCAGACCAATTTCTTCTGGATGCGGTATCTTTCAGCAGTCACTATCTCATTATCACAACACTTTGCCTTATCAACAGGCACATGGAACTGCATCTGAAAAGAATGCAGGGCCAAAATACACTTGTCAAAACCCATAGAATGTACAACACTGAGAGTGAGCTCTCACGTAAACTATGGGCTTTGAGTGATGTGATGCGTCAGTGTAGGTTCATCCACTGTAACGAGTGTACCGTTCTGGCGGGGGATATTGAGAGTTAGGGAGGCTGTGCATGTGTGGGAACTCTCCATACTTTCTGCTCAGCTTTCCATGAACCTAAAACTGCTCGAAAAATAAAGCCTATTAGTGAAAAAGAAAGAAAGAAATCAGGGCCCTGTCTGCACACGTGGAGCTCTGTAGCTGTATGTCACAGTGAAGGACGTGTTGTCTGGCATGAACTCTGGGGTCAATGGGATTGGGTCCTCCGGCTCCTTTCCCGTCTCACTGAGACAAAATAAAGTCAAATGACTGCTGGGTGTTGTGAGGGGTTGAGTTTTGAGTTGGGGGAACTGGGGTCTAGAAAAGAAAGAAGATTTAAATAGATGATCATTTAATTAACTCTGCAATATTCTCATCTTTGCAGCTGCAGCTAATCTCAGGAGCACTTGGTCCCCTTGTCCTCATACCCCTTTTCAGCTCCCCATTTCAGTTCTACTACTGAGGGCCTGCCTTCCACCGTGGCCAAGCTTTGAGACCGTCATGTCCCATCATTTCCCTCCGTTGTTGGTCTCATTTGATCCAGGCACGGAAAAAAATAACCCAAGATGACTTATTGCTGAGAGAAAAGGAGATAAGTCACGAGAAGGGAAAGAATTTTTTTTTTCTTTGCAGCTCAGGAAATGCAACTCGCTAGATAAGTTTTTTTTTAAAATGAACTCTTTAATTTTCTTCCAATGCAAAAATAAAATTTCCCTTGAAAACCAAATGTATCATTTATGTGTCTGAAACCAGAATCATTTTTTTGTTCAATAAAAAAGGCAGATTGGGGGGTGTGGGGAATATGATCAATTTCATCACGTGCCCTTTCTCTGTGAGAATTAATCAAATAAGGATGAAACGTAAGGTGATCCTTCCAATGCCCTTCCCCTGACTCTTCCCACTGCCCGAAAAGATTTCATACAAAGCTATTTCAGTTACTGTAGGTTTTGGCCCTAATTCAACAATTTTGCCGAAGTATGTGTTAGGAGTAGTGCAGTGTCTACAGGGCTTCAACATTCGTGTGTGTGTGTGAGAGAGAGAGAAAGAGACAGAGAAAGTGTCTGTGAGCATTTATGTGTGCCTTGTGTGTGGGTATTTGTGTGTGTGGCTGCGTGTGTGTGTTGATAACTACTTTTGTCCTGTTTCTCTAGTGGTACAACAGTTTTGGAGAGTACCTGAAAACAACTTTGCAAAACACCTTACCGGAACGTTCCTATCCTGTTTCTCTTAAGCAATTCCAGCTTTGGAAAGACAACAGTGAAAAGTGCTTCCAGCTGAGCAATTTGAAGACTCAGGACAATGTTGACCTATTATGAACCAGTCAGGTCTGCAGGCCACCAAGCCCATTACCAGGTCCTCTGCAGCCCATCATCTGGGCAGGTAGTTGAACCCTTCTTTGAACCACATCTGTAAAATGTAAGGGCTCTGCACCCTTTCCTCCTGGTGCTGCCTGCCAACACCCTTCCACAGAAGGCAGCTCGGAAATATGCCCTCTCTCCTTGTCACCACTTTCCCCTCTTTTCAGCCCTGGTCACAAGTCCACAGTGGCCTCTCCCTTTCCTGAACTGGATGCACTCACACACTCAGCACCTAATAACGTTAAGACTGAGCTGTTTATTAAGGGTCTCAGGTGTCTTTATTTTGTCTGTTGACCACACTCCAAGCTTCCACGGGCAGGCTTGAGTTTCCTGTTCCTGTTGCTTCCTCCCAAACTGCCTGGACGAGCCAGGGGCAATCTGCTGGTATTTGGTGTTGGACAGATTGTCTCAGGCCCAGTGAATGGAGTCCCTTGAGGGCTGCAGTCAGAGAAGCCTCCAGCCTTGCACGGACTCAGATGAGACTTGATTGTTAACTTGCCCCAGCTTGACATCCATGAAGTGGCAGGATTGGATTAGCAACGGGAAGTCTTTCCAAGGATTTATGTATATTTCATCTTCCCCTCTCTAACTGGAGACTTTTCAAGGAGAGAGATACACCTTCTTCTACTTTTTATATCCAACTATATTGCCTTAAAAAAATGCTTAATAAAGGAATGAAGGAATTGTTTTTAAAAAAGGAGCAAAGGGCACAAACTCTTTAGGGAAATAATAAGAATTAGAATATAGAAAATCTGAGATTATTTACACACAGCCCCACTAGGGACCAGAAGAATAGACAAATTATTCTTCAAAGTTGTTTCTAGACTCGTGACATTGGATACTAAAATAGCTTAAATAGTCAAGCTGTTGACCTTGTTCATGTCTGAAATGTCTCGTGATCTATCTGATCCTTAGTTGCTGACCATCGTGCACTCATTATATTGCCACATTCTATCCCTTAATTGCAATGGAAAGAATAATAAGTCTCTGATGAGTGAAAAGACTTTCAGCAGATAGGAGCATTTTTTCCACGTTAACGATGCTCCCAGGACTTGACAAGCTGGCCCTCGTTTCTCTGCATCAAGGTCCTGACTGTACTGTGAGAGCCTTGTGACTAAGAACTTGATTACCTGCTTGGGAGGAGGAAAGGCGGGAAGTCAGGTGAGGAGAGAGCCTTCTCACCCCAATGCAAGGACAAGAACTCTTCTCCCAAGTCAAGGATAGGATATTTCCCAAAACTCTGATTTCTTGCCTAAGGTATATCCAGATTTGTTTCCATGCTTCTGGGTGGAAATGTCCCATTCCCAGGTTGGATCAAATTGACTTCATATAACAGCTGAACTCCAAAAATACTCAAACCAAGGGTGGCCAACTCTTTTGAAAACCTACTAAAGAGAAGACCTCTCTAGATGGGGCACAGACTCTCCGCTTCACGCCATCCCTACTCAGTCTGCCTAACAGATCGCATCACCCACCTACTCTTTTAGGCATTTTGTAGGTCAGCGAGAGCACAGGACCAAGACCTGAGCCTTGAGGGCTGTCCCAAACAGGCAGAGAGAGGGAAGGGCACAGTCACTCCTTAGACCTGAGACAGAGCACCAGCCACTTCAGAGCTGGAAGCAGAAAATGGGATCTCAGAACCCAGTGGTACTAAATGCAATGGAAAAGCTACCAAGAACGAAGGCTGGTGAAGTTTGATAGGGGAGGTTCAGGAGTCATCCGGAAGGGGGCAGGGACATAGTGAGTTGATGGACTACATGTGGGAGAGGTTTAGCAATCCATAGATGACAAAGAATGGAATAGGAGCTCAAAAGGAAGTGGAATTTTTTAACAAAGAGGAGTCATGAGCAAATGTTAGGTTAGGAAGGAGTCAGTGGAGGAAAAGATCTTTAGGGTAACCTACACTCCCGGCTTGCCTGTAACTGAGCCATTTCCTGGGATATGAGGCTTGTAGCATCAAAACTGGTAACGTCCCAAGTAAACCGGAAGGAGTTGGTCATCCTAAAAAATGCGAAGGGGACAGAGTGGGGATGGAGAGAGGGAATTACAGGATCCTGGGAAAGGTAGAAAGGCTGACCTGAAAAGGGAGGCTTTCTATACACCAGTTTTTATTCCACTGGGAAGTCTCTTGGTGCACAAAGAACATTTGGGTTTACGGATTATAGAAACACATTCTCAGTTGCTCAGTTAGCTTGGCTCAGGGCTGAAGTCTTGGTGTCTCCTGCTACTCCCCGTTCAAGCTCTTGGTTAACTCGTTTCAACTATCTAGAACCTTCTGGTCACTGACATTCTAGCTCTCTGCCCTCTAAATCAAAGTCAAGCTTTCACTGTTAGTCCTCAGCCCCTGACAAATAAAGCTCCTTACAGCCAAGGTCCCAGGCCAGGCCTCTGCTTTGGATCAAAACATTCTTCCAAGGGCTTCATGGCCAGGAAGTGCTCAGGCCTGCAGCGTATGGGTGGGCTTGCTAGAACGTCCCCTGACCTTCTCCTGCTCCCATCTGGCCACATCCCTGCAGAGCCCACATCGTCAAATCCCTCTTTGACACCTCATCTTCCCCAGCCTCCCCCAGCCTGGGTCCACTTCTTTTAACAGTGCTTTCTCAGGAGCAGGGTTTAGGTACACAATTCCTTATTAGTGTATCTTTTCTTAGAATTTAGGAAATTCTCCAAGCTGACAAACCTCTCCCCTTCATATTTGTCAGGGGTTAGAATCAAACAGGGTATCCTGAAAATATAGAACCAGAGTAGCTGCTGGCTCTGCTGCTATTAGCCACGTGACTCTGGGTGAGTAAGCTCTCCAAGCCTCCATTCCCTCATCTGTAAAATGGGTCTATAAATGCCTACCTCCCAGTGTCAGCCTAATTCACCGAGAAGCAATAAACAAAAACAGTTTGCCAATTCTTAGCCACACTATAAATAAGCTAGCAGCACTAGAGGTAACGATGAGCTGAAAAGACATCCTGGAAAGCCAGCAATAAATATCTGTTGAATGAATGAATAAATGAATGAGTGGAATATAGGATTGCTGACATGATCAGACCTGGGGAGAACCCAAAAACAGTGCTAACCTAGGTATGAAACAAGGAGGGGGCAGTCCCAAGCTCACAGAGGTGGAATTTGAAGTAAGTCGGCAGTATGAAGACAGCCAAGCTGGCAGGACACCAGGTGTAAACACGAGCCACAGGAGAGGCCTCGCAGCAGAGGGGACCGGCCTTGCCGTGAGAAGCCTCCTCAGTTCGGGGCCACGCACAGGCTCAGCCACATGCTCAGCTGTCCTAGCAACACACACACAGAGGCTGCCGGAGCCAGAAGAGGTTCCAACCCAAATGCAAGTGAATAAAGCAGACAGGTACACGACAGCGGGGTGCTGGGCGGTGGTGAACCGGAGAACATACGCCCTTTTCAACGGAGGCCTTTAAAAATCGGTTAAAAACAAAACCTTTGCCAGCCTCACAAATACAGATGAAGAAACCGGCTCAGAGAGTGGAAGAGCCTGCCCGCTTGTGGCAGCCTGATGACTGCAATCTCTATCTTCCAACTGCAAACATTACATCGTCAAGACCCCAGGGGAGAGAAGAGGGTCTGTGGACCTGGCAGGTTCAAACACAGATCTTCTGCCCCTGACCCTCAGCCTAAGCTGAGCTTCAGACTGCTTTCAGCACTGGCCTTGCCCTGATGCAGGTTCCGAGATAAAAGTGCAATAAGGAATGTGCCAGAAGCCAACATAAGGACGTGATTCCCACTGGTAAGGAGACACAGAGGGAGGCTGGCTGTATTAGTCTGCTTGGGCTGCCATAATATAGTGCCACAGACTGGGTGGTCTAACCAACAGAAATTTATCTCCTCACAGTCCTGGAGGCTACAAGTCCAAGATCAAGGGCATGTTAGTTTCTTCTGAGGCCGCTCTCCTTGGCTTGTCGTCTCCATGTATCTTTACATGGTCTTTCCTCTGTGTGTGTCTGTGTCCCGATTGCCTCTTTTTGTAAGGACATTGGTCATATTGAATTAGGGCCCATCCTAATGACCTCATTTAACCTTAATTACCTCCTTAAAATCGTATCTCCAAACCACAGTCACATTCTGAGGTACTGGAGGTTAGGACTTCATATGAATTTGAGGGGGACACAATTCAGCCCATATCACTGGTTTTTGGTAGAAATCAACAATCCTTCAACATTTTAATGACATCTGTCCTCTCTGGCACTGTGTATACTAGAAATAATCAAAAGACCTCACGGGAACAGAACAAGGGGTCCTCGTCATATTAACACTGCAGCAAAGCTCTGATAATCAGCCTCTCCACTTCCTAGACACTTTAATTCTTTCATTGGAGAACTTTTTTGGGGGGGGGAGTGGGTTAAACATACTGTATTCCAGGCACTCTGCCAGGTGCTGGGGACATATTTGGTGAGCAAAGCTGACCTGGCCTGGGCCCTCAGGTAACTTCAGAGTCTATTGAAAACATTTCTTCTGGTTCTACCCTTTACTACTTATATGTCTTAGACAAGGTTGCTTAACCTCAGTGAGCCTCAGTTTTTACATCTGTGAGATGAAGAAAATAATACCCATAATTAGAGAAGATAACATGACACATAGAGAAGATCTATCACAACATGTGGAACTCGTGTCCTTAATCAACGTAAACCTTCTCCCCTAAGTCCTATTACTTAGGATTCCACATAAAATAATACATATTGAGGAATTAAACTTTTCAAACTTGAAATGGAACATCTTTAATTTGCCTAAATTTGGTACTTCCCATCCCAGGGCAAGACGAAAACAGGACCATAACTTATTAGTGGAGACAATGAACATGTTATCAACAGAAAGGCACATTCCGAGATAATGCAGGTCCCGCTTCCCATGGCCCAGCTCATCCCTCCCTCTTCCAACGCGGGGGGTTGAGGAGGGACTGGCGCCATCTTGGACCATAAATCATTTCCAAATGGTTCCTGGAGGGCACAAACCCCCGGAGCAGTACCTTCCACGCAGCTAAAGAATTTCCTGCCAAAATGGATAAGAATTTCCTGTTTTGCTTTTCATTATTACTTTAAATAATCATATTCAGAGTCTTGGAGGATCATAGCAGCAGGGGCTGAGAGGGTGCATCAGCGTCTTTTCTGGATTAACTCCAGACGATTGCAGCCACTTTAGAAATGTCACGTTGAGATCGGGACAAAATGCACAAAACGGCCAGTTGGAATGACAGAGAAGGACAGCTGACGCATGGGGTCCCCTTTGTTTGGCGCTGGACTTTACCCATGACTTTGCCCATGACTCCAGACCAGGCAGGAGTGTCCACACTGTCGCTCAGCCTGATTCTCCCCTTAGAGTTCAGGAGGGAGCTCCCACAAGCCCTCAGGGTTATCCCCTTTCCCTCCCGAGAAGGTCCCAGGTGCCCTTAGAAGCATGAACCTCTCGGGGCAGCTCCAGGTAACTCCCAGACTAATTATACTTGCTCCTGTGTGGGTATCCACACATGCTCAGAGAACACAGGCTGTACAGCCAAGGTCTAGGCGGCCAAGACCTGTGCTAGGTTCCTTCACAGGTAGTCTCACTTGCATTTGTCCCATTTCCCCTGCTGCACCCAGCCTAGAATA
The DNA here is from genome assembly GCF_028023285.1 of Balaenoptera ricei. Classification (NCBI taxonomy): domain Eukaryota; kingdom Metazoa; phylum Chordata; class Mammalia; order Artiodactyla; family Balaenopteridae; genus Balaenoptera; species Balaenoptera ricei. The sequence continues at coordinate 77,857,144 of NC_082651.1, read as the reverse complement.
AAGCCTCAGGACCTTAGTTAGGGTCTCATCACCTCCAGCCCCAAGGACAGCAGTGGCCTCTTACCTGGTCACCCCCTACCCTGTGCTACTCTTATCCCTACTTCTCTAGAGCTGCTGGTACCATCCACACACCACTCAATACGTTCACAAACCTGCTCAGAAATCGCAGAGCCTAGCAAACAAGGCACACGCCCCTTCTCCTGGCACTCAAAGCCCCGCGTGATCTGGTCTCAGATTTCTCTCTTATTATTCCTCCCCTCGTGCACCTACACTTCAGCCAAACTAGGTAGTTCCCCATTAAGTTCACATTTCTTGTCCTTTGCCACAGCTCTGCCTCTGCCCCCGCCAATCCTTCTAGATCCTGTGCTCTCCAACCCCTGCCTCTCAGAGTGCAGCCTTCTCCATGAAGTCTCCCCATCAAGGCTGCTCAGGGCCAGCGCTCCCATCCCCACTGCCCCACACAGCTCTCTGTATTGTTTTGTCACAATGCAGGGACGATATGGCTGGTAGGACTGTTGCCAAATATTCCCAGTCTCCTCTGCTGGGCATTTGGTGGACGACCTCGTGACTTGCTTTGGCCAACAAGTGTAAATGAAAGTGATCCGTGTCATTTTTGGCCAGAAGCTTGAAAAGCCAGTGTATACTTTGCCACTTTTTCTTCCCCATGAAACATGTGTCAAGGCGAGGCTTCCATCAGCCTGAGACCTTGCTGACCTGCTATGATCATATAGTGGGAGTGAGAAATGTCTTTGCATCATAAGCCACTGAGATTTGGAGGTTATTTGTTATCACAGCAAAATCTGGCTTATCCTGACTGCTATGATGTGAAATCTAAGAGAACAACTAGCCCATCTCCTGCTTTACAGGCGAGGAAACTAAGGCTTAGAGGAGGTGGAATGACTTGCCCAAGGTCACATCATTAGTAGTGACTCAAGTCTAGGGCCAAGTTCCCCTAACATCCAGTCCAATGCTGCTTCCATGGCACCATCCTGTAGGATCCTTGAGACAAAGGACCTAACAGCAGGAGTCTGGGATCTCAGCACCAGCCCTCCACTACTTAGCTGTGTGATCCTGGGTAAGTCACTCCTGCTCACAGACCTGTTTCCCCACTTCTAGAATGAGAATACGGGACAAAAACCCTTCTAGGCTGTCTTGTCCTGTACCCCTCTGTGTTCATGATGGTGCCCTGTGTATGTGGAGGACCAACCAGCTATCTCAAGGGCTTATCTCATCTCTCCCTGGGAGTAACCAGGACTTCTCCAGGTGGGGCAAAGGTCAGACTACGTGCACTGACTCACTCTTGAATCACCCTTCCCATCTCCTAGTTCCTCATCCAGCTGCCCACAGCTGTGAGTTTATGCTTGACTCTCATCTACCAGGCCCTGCCTTTAATTGGTATTTATTCAACTAACATGTACGGTCCTTAACCAACTCCACACAAGCACCTGGCCTTTGACAATAGAGTCCATGAGGTGTGAGCTTGTTTTTTCGTGTGTGTTTGTTTCTTTTGTTTTTTCTTATCACACCTCAGTTCTTGAGTATTCTAAGTGCTGTCAGCCTCTTAATCAGGTCATCAGGTTTCTGTCCAGGACATACTCTTAATTCCTTTTCTTTGTCTTTTGATCTCCTTTCCTTAAGCTGCCTCGACAGGAGAAGAACCAGTTCTTTGGAAGTTAAGACAGGAAGTTCTTAAAACATGGCAGACCATCATGTATTCCTGGACATGGTGTCAAAAGTCAAGGCTGCCCTTCAGCCATCAGTCACATGCCTGACATTCTTTTTTTTTTTTTAATTTATTTATTTATGTTTGGCTGTGTTGGGTCTTCGTTTCTGTGCGAGGGCTTTCTCTAGTTGCGGCAAGCGGGGGCCACTCTTCATCGCGGTGCGCGGGCCTCTCACTGTCGCGGCCTCTCCCGTTGCGGAGCACAGGCTCCAGACGCGCAGGCTCAGTAGTTGTGGCTCACGGGCTTAGTTGCTCCGCGGCATGTGGGATCTTCCCAGACCAGGGCTCGAACCCGTGTCCCCTGCGTTGGCAGGCAGATTCTTAACCACTGCGCCACCAGGGAAGCCCAAACGGGAATTCTTTTTTTTTTTTTTTAGTTGTGGCTCACGGGCCCAGTTGCTCTGCGGCATGTGGGATCCTCCCAGAGCAGGGCTCGAACCCGTGTGCCCTGCATTGGCAGGCAGACTCTCAACCACTGCACCACCAGGGAAGCCCTGCCTGACATTCTTAAGGAGTTGGTCAACCCAGAGCAGGAAGGATCTCAGAGCCTGGGTGACTTCTTCCTCATACTGGTGGCAGAGAGGACAGGCCATGGCCTGGAGCAGCTCCTTTCAGAGCAAATATTTTGCCACAGGAGTATGTTGTTCACAAGGACACTGGCAGTCTTGGGTTTCCCCTTTCCGCTTTGGCCAACTCTGTGAGGGACATTAGAGCAAATGACCCAGGAGCAGCCAGAGGCAGTGTCCTTGCAGCCACCTCGAGTCTTCCATTAAGCCCCCCTTTCACCTAACTCCAGGCTAGTCAACCAACCAGACCAAAAATGGAAAGGAACCCAGAAAGTCTAGCCTAACCTGTCCATGAGAAACATACTACAAATCACATCTATATTTTAAATATTCTAATAGCCACATTAGTAAAAAAACAACAGGTAGGTGAAATTAATTTTAATGATACCTTTTTATTTACCCCAATATATCCAAAAATTGTCAGTTCAATGTGTAATCAATATAATTATTATTAATGAGAAAGTTTACATTCTTTCTTTGAAACTGTTTTCAAAATCCAGTGTGTAAGCAAAGGAAACCATAAACAAGACCAAAAGACAACCCTCAGAATGGGAGAAAATATTTGCAAATGAAGCAACTGACAAAGGATTAATCTCCAAGATTTACAAGCAGCTCATGCAGCTCAATAACCAAAAAACGAACAACCCAATCCAAAAATGGGCAGAAGACCTAAATAGACATTTCTCCAAAGAAGATATACAGATGTCCAACAAACACATGAAAGAATGCTCAACATCATTAATCATTAGAGAAATGCAAATCAAAACTACAATGAGATATCATCTCACACCGGTCAGAATGGCCATCATCAAAAAATCTAGAAACAATAAATGCTGGAGAGGGTGTGGAGAAAACGGAACCCTCTTGCACTGTTGGTGGGAATGTAAATTGATACAGCCACTATGGAGAACAGTATGGAGTTTCCTTAAAAAACTAAAAATAGAACTACCATACGACCCAGCAATCCCACTACTGGGCGTATACCCTGAGAAAACCATAATTCAAAAAGAGTCATGTACCAAAATGTTCATTGCAGCTCTATTTACAATAGCCAGGACATGGAAGCAACCTAAGTGTCCATCATCGGATGAATGGATAAAGAAGATGTGGCACATATATGCAATGGAATATTACTCAGCCATAAAAAGAAATGAAATGGAGTTATTTGTAGTGAGGTGGATGGAGTTAGAGTCTGTCATACAGAGTGAAGTAAGTCAGAAAGAGAAAAACAAATACCGTATGCTAACACATATATATGGAATCTAAGAAAAAAAAAAAGGTCATGAAGAACCTAGTGGCAAGATGGGAATAAAGACACAGACCTACTAGAGAATGGACTTGAGGATATGGGGAGGGGGAAGGGTAAGATGTGACAAAGAGAGAGAGTGGCATGGACATATATACACTACCAAACGTAAAATAGATAGCTAGTGGGAAGCAGCCGCATAGCACAGGGAGATCAGCTCTGTGCTTTGTGACCACCTAGAGGTGTGGGATAGGGAGGGCGGGAGGGAGGAGATGCAAGAGGGAAGAGATATGGGAACATATGTATATGTATAACTGATTCACTTTGTTATAAAGCAGAAACTAACACACCATTTTAAAGCAATTATACTCCATTAAAGATGTTAAAAAAAAAAAAAAATCCAGTGTGTATTTGAGGCTTACAGCACACCCCATTTGGACCAGTCACAGCTCGAGTGCTCACTAGTCATTTGTGACTAGTGGCCTCTGTATTGAGAGCACAGGTCTAGTGAAGCCTCTTATCATTAGAGATGAGGAAACTGAGGCCCTGAGATGAGAAATGAATGACATCAAGATCCCCACTTCAGAGGCAGGTTAAAGCCTAGGTGTCTGCGATACCATTTTAGTGGTACCACTAAAATACCCCAAACCAGAACAAAACAAAAATACCACTCAGCAGCAAATAAGGTATTGGTTTATACGAACCCAGACAAAAATGCTGAAGGTACTTTAGCAGAGTACAAGAAGTCATGTGACTTTCAAGTTCAAGCAAGTTGGGCATTGAGGGAATTTCTTCTGCTCTCCGAGTGGGGTAGTTATTTGTGCTCCAGTTAAAGCCAAGCAAAAGCAGCTGCGCTGCTAAACAGATACTCCTTTCAGGAGAAAGGAGTCCTGGAGGGCTGCCACCCATCCAGCTGGCTGTGCCCACACTAGTGGCCACTGGATCCATTAGCCTAGCTTCTGACCTGCAGCAAGACATTGAACTAAATATCGCTGGTAAAGAGAAAAGAGATAGAGTTCGGGAATCAAGTTGACCCGAATTCCAATCCCTGACCACCTCTGTGAGCTTCTGCATTCTCCTCTGTAAATTGGGGAAGACGCTGATGATAATTTCCACTGATGGCTGCGGGGGACACTGAATGGCCTGGTCCCTCTAGTAGGTCCTTGGCACACAGTCAGGCCCTAGTAAACTTCGACTTTCCTTCCCTGATGTTCCTGAGGCTGGTTTCTCATAGCAAATCAATGCCATTCTCCTAACTGCTTTAGGGAAAGGGGTTCTCTGGCTTAAGGGCCACTCTTAGCCAGGGCCACTTAGTCAGCTGCGGAGTGCTGCTAGCTGGACCTGTCTCAGTGTCTTAATGGATGTCTCTGGAGCACCCTTCTAGGCCCAACCATGACATGCATGGAACTTCGCCCTCCTAGAGTCACAGGTGGTCCTCCTGGCAACACTGCTACCTGGGGTTAGAAAGAAAACCAAGCTGGGATGTCACAGCTCTCTGTCCATCCGTGCTATCTGGGGCCAGTCTCAGAGGGAGTCAACCCTGGGAGTGAACCCCCGACCAAAGTTTGGGAGGGGAACTCCTCAGTTGGGGGGGTGGGGGATAAACTTAGTGCCCAGCTTGGAATATGGGAGTGCCTCTCTCTCCCTGTGGTATTTCTAATTCTAACATCAAGTAAAAATAGAATTTCCTGTTGATCTGATAAGAAATTCCTGTTTTTCCAGGGAGCAGGGAAGACTATCGGGGGGCATGGACAGCAGGGTTTACCAACTACTTCCGAGATGGATGATTACAGAAAGGAGGGGCCCGGTGGGCCCTGGTCCACATTTGCTTATTCTTAAAGTGTAAAGACAGCTCATACCAAGAAGAATCACAGGGTGTGATGAATAATTTCCTACATGCATTGAAGACCTTGGTCAGCTTTGGAAAGTTCTTTCTGCTAGTTTCCTGGGGCCTGGATATTTTTAGTTGCCAGATGCAGTTTGGTCCAGATTCTCAGGCTGAGATGTTGAACCTCACACATGGAACGTGGCATATCAGGGTGGCACCTTGCAGGGGGTGTGCAGGTGCCAGGCCTCAGCCTTCAACACAAATCCCTGGTCACCCCAACTTGTGCTCTGCTTCTAGGGTAGCTCAGAGCCTTTGGCTCAGCAGTCCCCGCTGTGCTTGCTTCTGCATAAACAGTTCAAAGAGTTTGTCTCTAGTGGACATTTGAGACTTTGGGGTCTCCCAGCATCCAGCTCCCATTCCTTCTGTTAATGGCTCCCCCATTTCCATTTGGAGAATCACCTCTTCCACCCAATGTGCTGGCTTGATGGAACTATCAGTCAAGGATTCTTGCCCTCCCCTGGTCAAGCGGCCCATCAATCAGACCCTGTCCTGGGATTTGGAACCTTGAGTGGAGGGATGTAAAGACAGAAAAATGACCATCACTCATTCACCCCAGCAGTCAGCCTCTGACCCCAGGAGCCCAGACCTTGTCTGGCCCCTGCCCCTTTTGAGTCTGATTATTCATTTCTCCAATTCTGTGGGCTACCCAGGTGCCTTCTGAAGATCTCCATTTTCTAATACTTATAAATAAAGCACTGTGATGAACGCAACAGTGTACTTACTGATGGTGAGTCAGAGGTGTCACATGGTGTGTCTTCTAACTGGAAAGTAATAGTCTCAGCACAAATGTGTGATCCTGGACTGGCTGAGGGGCACCCCGACACCAGACAGCTCCTCGGCCTTCTAACAGCTCCGTGAGGAAGGCAAGCAGCAATCACAGCACCTTTGAGAAAGGAGGAGGCTGAGGTCCAGAGACCTGCCCAGCTGCTACACAGCCTGGGGATGGCAGAATCATCATGTAAACAGCTGTCTGTCTCCTGACCCCAACCTAGGACATTCTCTACCAGACCTCTTGCGCTGAATTGGAGCTGTTTCCCCAGGATGGGGGTTATTTGATCTTTAGCCTCTTCTGCCTATTGATGCCCATGTCCTGGTTCACCAGTAACTAAAATTGGGAAACTAGCCTCTGAGATATATTTCACAAAGTCTGACTTGCATCCAAGCGGAGAAGCCATCAAAACAAATTTTAAAGTCACCTTTAAAATGTCATCGGGATTGTACGTGTGTGTTTCTGTTGACGCTTCACAGTAGCCAAAATGTGGAACAGTCCAAATGTCCATTAATGGATGAATGGATACACAAATTTTGGTATATCCATACAACAGAACATTATTCGGCCATTAAAAAGAATAAAGTATATACTAGTGTATGCTACAGTGTGGGTGAACCATGAAAATATACTAAATGAAAGAAACCAGGCACGAAAGGTCACATATCATATGACTCCACGTATATGCAATACTCAGAAGAGATAAATCCATAGAGACAGAAGACAGCTGGTGGCTACCGGGGGCTGGAGGAGAGGGGAATGGGGAGAAACTGCTTAATGGGTACAGGGTTTTACTTTGAATGACAGAAAAGTTTTGGAACTAGATAAAGGTGGTGGTTGCACAATATTATGAATGTTCTAAATGCCACTGGATTATTCACTCTAAAATGGTTAATTTTATGTTATGTGAATTTTATCTCAATAAATGGTATAAATACTTTTGTTGATAAAATAACAATAAAACTAATTTGAACAAAACAAGAATATCATTGGGACTCATCCTTTCATTTTAATTCCTATTAGTCTCCCTGACTCCTTTCTCTTCCTCCGTCAAACATTCACGGTCACCTGTCACCTCAGGGCTTCCGCACACCATTTTCACTCACGACATCTGCTCTGTCAGCAATGCCCAATGACATCCCAGTGACTAGAGATGAAGTTTCAGCTGGGTGTTCAAAGTCTTCCAATCTCTACATCTAAACTGCCAGCATCCCCTCTACTTTAGCCAGACTGTTCTCCCCCTGTCACTGGTCACTAAGGTATGTGTGCTCTTCCCGAGCCCAGCCCTCCTAAGAGAGATGATCTTCATGAACCTTCACCCTCTATAAAAGTGGGTGATGACGATGATATTACCAAACCACTGCTGCTACTATTAATAATAGCTTCCATTCATCCAAAACCTCATATGCCCCAGCTCTCCTAGGTGTTTATAGTGGGGTAAGGATGCTTCCCATCAAATTGAGACGGTTTTCCTAAGCTCCCTGTTTGTGGGGTAGGCTCTGGTGTTAAGTGTTCTGGTGACTCTTTCTTCTGTATTAGATATGGTGCAGCTTTCTCTCACTCTGCATTTCTCCCACGATAACATCTACTCCCTTTCGTTTTACATTTCCCCCCTTTCGTTTTACATTTCCCCTTAACCTCTCCCTGGGTTGATATGTAGAATTTTGTATTTGTATGACCTATTGAGCCTGACGATGGCATTGGAGCCAAGATACCAGGACAATTGCCATCTATCAGGAACCTTCCCATGGGGTGGTGCTGTGTGTTAACAGGCCAAGAGGTCCTAAGAAGAAGAAGATAAAATGAGATCTTTGAGAACAAACATCTTTGACTTGTGGGCAAAGTTCCGTGGATGGGCTGGTTTCCCCTCTCCAGTGCTACGTTAGTTACCTTAATTAGAGCTCTGGAGGGGCTGAATGGAGCCCGTTGTCAAATATTGCCATGGGGGTACGGGTTATTTGTTTGAGGTTTTAGCTGGTTGAATGGCTGTTTGTGTTTGTTTCCTCCTGATTTATATGCCTTTCAAACACACACCTTTGAGCAAGGCTGTGAGCTGCCCAGCCCAGGGTCAACAGGCATCTTGGAGTCAAGGAGCACTAAGATTCTGAGGGCCGAATTGCAGGGACATGGCCCCCAAAAGAAGAAAGGGTGTTCCGGCAACACTTTACATTCACTGTTTTGTGTAATATTTATAATAATTGTAGCTAGACAGAGATAGAACTGTCTCCACATTAGAGATGAGGCAACAGACTCAGAAGGTTAGCCAAGCCACAAAGCTAGTACCCGTGGAGTGTGAACTGAATTCCAAAGTCTCTGCTTTTCCCTGCACTCCAGTGTCAGTTCCCCTCTTCTCTCCATTCTTAATCATTCCTTGGGGCTCTTCTCGCTATGAATGAGCTGGCCTTAGATTAGCTCTCCCACCTGTGGGGTCTCTTTTCTAGACTCCTACTGTGCATATGAGCTATGTTACTCACTTGAATGTTGATTTCATAATCGTCTAATATATTCTAATCTAACTGAGTCTCCTAATGAGACAGGAAGGAAGGAGGCAGGGCACAACCTTTAAAAGAATGACACAGCTGTCAAGGACAGGACAGGACATAAACTGGTTAGAGCCAACAAGGTCGAAGATAGCAGAGGATCAACTTCCAGTAGACCCTGAGCCTCATCATATGCTCATTGTGATACATTAGCATCTAAATGACACACCCACAACAGTTATGAGGCCGACCATAAAGGGCCAAAAAGTGAGCAGTGTCCCAATTCCTGGAAATCCCTGTCTCTTCCCCAAAACAGTTGGAATAATCCTTCCACTCATTAGCCTATGAAATTACCCATCCCATAAAAACTAACCACCCCATATTTCGGGGCGGCTCTTGCTTTCTGAGATGGACCGCATTCTGTCTATGGAATGTGTATCTCTCTCAATAAACCCGCTTTCACTTTACTATGACTCACTCTTGAATTCTTTCCAGCACGAAGCTAAGGATCCTCACTTGGCGGCCCATCCCAGGGATTCACCCAAGGCCTGGGACGTGACCATCGTCTCGCCACATTTTTTCCTACAGCACTAACATATGACTGTTTCTTTCAAGCATGCATAGCTTGTATCCTTGATAAAAGCATAGATTCCTTGAGAGTGGATGACTGCTCTGCTCCCCTCTCCTCATCCCTGCCTAGAAAAATGCTAAATAAGCAGGAAGTGACCACCATGTCCTGGGATCTGGGAATTTAAATGGTCCTTAAAGATTGTTCTCGGGCTTCCCTGGTGGCGCAGTGGTTAAGAATCCGCCTGCCAATGCAGGGGACACAGATTCGAGCCCTGGTCTGGGAAGATCCCACATGCCGCGGGGCAGCGAAGCCCGTGCGCCACAACTACAGAGCCTGCGTGCTGCAACTACTGAAGCCCGCGTGCCTAGAGCCTGTGCTCCTCAACGAGAGAAGCCACCACAATGAGAAGCCTGCGCACTGCAGCAAAGACTAGACCCCACTCACCACAACTAGAGAAAGCCCGCGCGTGGCAACGAAGACCCAACGCAGCCAAAAAAAAAAAAAAAAAAACACACCAAAAAAATAAATAAATAAATAAAACCAACCAACCAAACAAAAAAAGATTGTTCTCATCCAGGACCAGACCACTCTAGAAACTCCTCAATGATCACACGAGCAAATGAAGAAAAGAACATTGTTTCAACTGACTTCACTACCTCTAGTTCTTTTTGCCCTTAAATAGGAATCCAAAATTTCTTCTGGGAGAAAGAAGACAAAAATAAATAGATAGCTAGTGGGAAGCAGCCGCATTAGCACAGGGAGATGAGCTCGATGCTTTGTGACCACCTAGAGGGGTGGGATAGGGAGGGTGAGAGGGAGACACAAGAGGGAGGGGATATGGGGATATATGTATATATATAGCTGATTCACCTTGTTATACAGCAGCAACCAACACAACATTGTAAAGCAATTATACTCCAATAAAGATGTTAAAAAAAAAATTCTTCTAGGAGAAAAGAGAGTTAATTCCATTCCTTCCAGGGTTTTGGCTCTCAGAGTTCCAGGGTTGACAGTCACCACTACTGAGACTTATTTAGGGGCCATACTGACTCTGCTTTTAAAAGCAATACAGGTTCACAACCCCTTATCCTAAACTCTCAGAACCAGGTGTGTTTCAGAATTCAGAATTCTTCAGATTTCAGAAAAGTGATGTGGTGCATATACAATATATTCTGTAACAACCCCAGCAGTGTCCAAAGCAGCACTTCATTAGTATTTCTAAATATAGCTGCATTCCACATCAGGAGAGGTTTTACTTCCAAATGAGTTTCAACACCAACCACACAATTTTCAGAGTTTTGACTTCAGAATCGTAGATAACAGAATGTGGACCTCTAGTAGATAATAATTATTGAGTGCTTATTATACGCCAGACTCTGCTAAATGTCTACTGTGAGTTAACTTATAATCCGCCAACAGACTAAGAGGTAAGTTCTCATTTTACTTCCATTTCACAGATGAGGAAACTGAAGCTTAAAGAGGTTAGCAACTTGCTCAAGATCACACAGAGAGTGAGCATGGGAGCAGAGCTCCGTGGGTGGTTATAGATACCACCACCCCTCCCCCATCTCTGTGGTCCCCTTGGAGGGCACCTAGGATGGTGGACATAGGAGAGGCAGGTGACTCCCATGGGACTGCTGGGTTATGGGCCTGGGCAGATTTCACCCTCAGGCATGGAGAGGCAGAGCCCTAGGTCTTGAAAGGAAGAGACAAGAAAATCAGCCACCTTCCAGAACTAACTGAATGACAAGTTCAAGGCTGAACCTCAGCCTTGACCATGAATGAGACAAGCATGACATGGGCATCATTTGGCCTGGAGGGTCCGCAGAGTGCAGGTTAAGGGCAGGAGCTCCAAGGCCAGCCCATGAGGGTCAAACCCCTTAACTATCTGAGGGATGCTGGGCAAACTTCCTTCCTTGTTAAGTTTCAGTTCCCTCTTCTGTAAGATAAGGTTTCATCATGCTTCTTCGCAAGACTGTCTGGAAGATTAAATGAAACAATTCATGTAAACACAATGCCTGACAGAGTGGGACCCTTGATATTGGCTTTAAATAAATGCCTGTGACGGAAGAAAATAGGATTGTAAATTGAGATAACCAGAGAGGAAAGGCATAGGCAGACTGATCCTTCAGTATTGGAGTGCCCCGTCTGAATCCTTTCGCTGCTGAAAACGCCCTTGTTTCACAGCCCTTCACCACCCAGCCACACTAGGCTGCGGGTTTGAGGAGGCGAGAACAACGCCATCAGGGCCGCGGGCAGTCAAGCATGCCCAGGACAGGTCACGCGGAGGTGGTGTGGCTGTTTCACGTGGGCTCGGGTGGAAGGTGAGGGTTACAGTGGCCCGGACTGGAGCACTACGGTGCCAGCAGAGACCCCGACAAAGACCTTGACCCGCGGTCTCTGAACAGCTCAAAGACAGATGGATAGGTCGTTACTCCTGTCCGTTCATTCTGCACAAACACCCTGGGACATGGCCTCGCTCGCCCACGGTTTTCCGCCCGTACCCCCGAGAATATCTGAAATAATGGCTAGTCCTTACTGATACGTGGTTTGCCCTTCCCCCACCAAACACAGGCCATCAGAAATGGCCACCTGGGGCAGCACGAAAAGCCGGCCGTTCACCTGGCGCCTGAGGCTGTCTGAGGAGCCAGGATTTGCCTGAAGCATGCTGACAGGACCACACTTCACTGGGGTCTTCCAGGGCCCACACTGGCATAACCTCAGGCCTGGGGCCACGTTCTGCAAGATGCTTGTTCTCGGAGACTCTGCACCTGAAAAGCTTTCCTCTTATCTGCAAACTCACGGCCAGACAGGGGCACCAGACGAAGGGCAACAGAGAACAAAAGTTCCAGGAAGACGGGGCATTTGACCACTCACCACTGTGACTCCCTGCTCAACATTGTATCCCCAGGGAAGAACAACGTTTGGCAAATGATATAGGTGCTTAACAAATGCTTGTTGAGTGAATAAAGAAAAGGACACGCACCTCTTGGACCGTGCAACGTACGGCTCAGCGTCCCCCGAGGGGTGTCCCCGCCTCGTCCTCCCCGTCCTGGCTGCAGGCTCCTTCTGGCCAGCACGGGAGCTCATCTGAGCGCCACGGCCCACACCTGAGGCGCAGGGAAAGGGTGCCAAAGCCACAGGAGTCTGCCCGGACCGGCTGCCCGGACCGGCTGCCCAGTGTCGTCAGCTGTGGCTTGTCAAGCCCCTATTTGAAGCTCACAATGTCTGCTCTTGTTCCACAGACAGACCTGCCATTAGGAGCTTTCCAGACCAAAACTCAGCTGCTCCGAAGAGCAATAATTCAATCAACAGACCGTGCTGTCTGCTTTCGGTTCCTTTCACACCTGTCTGCCAGCAGGATTACTGGGTAAAAGAAGATCTCGGCTGGGCCCAGACTGGTAAGCACCCTGCAAAAATATCCTGGGGCTGGCGGGGAGGGAGGTGGTGGTCAGCCACGTGCTTCTCAGACCCACGCTGCAACTCACTGACATTTCTGGGGGGGCTGCCCTGTGGCCCGGGGGAGCTGCAGGTGGGGCTGGAATGAAAGAAGCTCACATAGAGAGTCAGCAATAGGCTATGGATACGGGCCGGGAATAATCGCTCCCGTCGTGAGCATTTACTGGGAGCTTCTGGCCGTCAGGGCTGTACCGGCTTCTCTGTCTCTTGGTTCCCTCCTTAAGTGGCCCTGAGTTGAGCAGTTTCCCCAGGCTGAGGAAAGCACTGCGTGCCCACGAGAGACATTCTGGAAATACTTGCCGACTGGGCAGGGGCAGAGGTGGGTGACACCCCAGGTTAGAGGCTCTGCGGCCAAGTTCCCCTGCCTTCCTTGCACATCTCAGTGACCCCCCCCAGCCCCGGATGGTGTCCTGGGTTTGGGGCCACAGGCTCTGGGGAGCAGAAAGGAGAAGGCTCTAAGCTCCCAGGGGCTCATGGGAAGGGAGGTCAGCATGTCACTTTCCTCTCTCAGGACCCCATGGCCTTCCGTAAATACACACAGCCTGGAATTCCTGACAATCCCAGCTGATTGTCCAGGAAAAAGAAAACAGAGCGCCCACTGAGCCCTGCCCCATTCCAGGTCCCATAAACACGGATGATTAAAAATACTTGGAGCCCTTGAAAGAATGCCTTCCGCACCAGGACCCAAGGGTGAGGCCACAGGCTCTGATACAGGCAAGAGCAGCCCCTGGCTGTGAAAGCAGTCGCCTCCAGTGGGGGCCTGGGGGCCTCTGCTCTGAGGGGCTCTGGCTAAGAGAGTTGGGAGCAGAAGTGTCTCTGGAGCCTGGAAGGGCCTAGAAGAAAATGATAGAGGAGGCCTGCTGATTCTTACTTAGAAAGAAACCCAACTAAGGTCTGTCATGTGTTTCCTTGTAGTTCAAAACTGTAATAAAATAAAAAGTAGAAAAACCTGTTGTTATCATCCAATGGGTTTTCTAAAGGGGAGCTTCTACCTGGGATCAAGGAGGTCCATTGAATGATAAGCTACAGCTGCCACCTGCACATGTTGAGTTTGAGTGTGTGTGTGTGTGTGTGTGTGTGTCATGGGGCTGGAAAGTAAGAAGCAGACTCACCGTCCTGGCAGGGGTGATTGACATGGTCGCAGGAGGAGGTCAGGCTGCTGTTACCCGGTGGGAGCAGGGAGAAGTAAGGGCACCAGGCCATTCCTTTGGGTGCCCTTGCTACTCTTTGCCCCAATCTTGACAGCATATGGAAAATGAAGCAGTCATGGGCTTAGAAAAGCATTGAAGAGACTCAAACACCTCAGGGATGAGGGTCTATCTGGGTCACACCACCAGGGAAGCTGTTGAGACCAGTAGAAGGGCTGGCTGAGGGTGTGGGCAACAAGGATGGAGATATGAGCATAGATGTGGCCCTGAGACCAGCTGGGGTTTGTCTCATTTCCTCTTGTAAGTGTCTCCCAGGAAAAGAGACCACCAGAATCCTGAAGGAGCTGCTTCCAGAACTTCTAAGAAGTGGGTCTGAGTGGCACAAAAGATAGACCATGGAAGATGCTGTGCTGAGCAGCCCAGAGGCCGCTTCAGGACTAAAGAACTTACTCCCTCAGGGGCTGGAAGTGCTGCCAGCTGAGAACCCCCTTCAGAATTGCCTTGGTGGTAGAGAGTTGCCTCGCCCCAAATGACACCCTCTTCCCAGGGCAACCTGCATCCAGTGACTGGTGGATGCGGAGTTGTAAAAGCCCTGTACCATCCCCACCACTCGATCCGACTCTGAAGGTCCACCCCAGCTTCCGGGCTCCCCACGGTGTTGGCGGAGGCCTTTGTCTGTTGCCGCTGCACCAGCCCGCAGCTTTCCCCTCACTTCAGTGCTGCTTCCTCCTTCCCTTCCTTCCACAGATGTCCATCCCGAGAGCACTCTCTAATCAAGCTTCCACACCGCACGCCGATCCTGCCTCTGTCTGGCATGCTGGCGCAGGGCCAAGCACCCACACGTGTGTTTGGCCAAATAAATACATCTTCTGAAGTCTGTTCACTGTGTATGCATTATCTACTAAAAACTTAAATAATGTTATTAGAGCAGATGCAAATGATCCCCTCCCCCACCCCCATACACACAAACCTCAGGGGGAAGCCCTGGAGTCACCTCCAGGAAGCCCTCAAGAATTCTGAAAACCAATAGGTTAGGGCATGGCTCCAGGCAGAAGGGAGTCCTGGGCGGGGCACTGGCTCAGCACCAGAATGTCTGATTCTGCCCCGAGCTTCTGCCCCTGTCAGCCCACTCCTCTCACTGCCACACCCTCATCGGTCTGATCTGCCCCGGCTCCTCCCTGGCTTGTGTGGGAGAGCAAATGAGAGCTTCAAATATTATGTTTGGAAGGACATTTTAAACTGCAAAGGGCTATGCATAAATAAGAGAATATCATTTAGCGAACGGCCAGTGAATTGTGTTCATTCACTGCGTTCGTGGCTAATTCTGGACACTCATTCCCCTAGTGTTGGATTAAACAAGATATCAGCAGAACCTGCCCTAAACACATCCACTGTCTTCTTTGTCTGGTTCATTTTAAGACTCAAATAAGATAACAAATGTGAGAGTGCTTCAAATGTCATACTAGTGTGTATAGGTTTGCTAAACTGTGGCGGGTTTGGAGCGGGGGTGGGTGTGTGCTGGAGAGAAGTAGGCTGGAACCAAAAGAGAAGACCCAGGTCCCATGCTTTCTCCGCCACTTACTAACTTGGTGGCCTTGGGCAAATCACCTAACTTTGCCTCTGTGAAATGGGACTGGTAGTTCAAGCTTTGCTTTCTTTACAGAGTTTTAAAATTTTTTTTCTTTTTCTTTTCTGAAAGTCAATGAAAATATGTATTTGGAAGCATTTTTGGTAAATTGAGGCCAAGAGACTTACAAAGTCCTTACCTCCTATAAGTGGAGAAGTTACATGGAACCCGGGGCCTTGACTCCCAATCTCTCAGCCTCTTTCCACGCTGGGTCAAGTATTAGGACTAAAAATAACGACAGCAATGCTGATTACAACAGTGATCACCACCGCCTTTAAAATACCTCAGGCAGCTTGGCACGTCTGTGTTCATTAGATGCCCCTCTGGGCTGAGGGAGTACAGCCTGGTGAAGATACCAAGGTTTCTATTTCAGACCCCACTCAGCACTCACCCCCGGTGCCAGGCACCCTTGGGCAGTGTCCAACCTGCCCGACTCCACGTTGGCAACCCCTGTGGTTATCACCTTAAGTTTTGAGTTGTTTTTCTGCAGCAGGGTGGCTGTGTGCTCAACATTTCACTATTTCGAAGGCTGTCCCCTCGTAGAGCAGTGAAATCGGTGGGCCAGAGTGTAGACTGGTCAAGAAAGAAGGCACCAACCTGACAGACAGACAGGGTGTGGCACCCTTCATCTCCTCCTTTCCTAGGAGAGAACAGGGAAAGGAGTGTAGCCTGGAATCGGAGGAAAGAAAGAGGAGAGGGGAGCCCAGCATGTGGTCAGGATTTCAATCAGGGAAGTTCTCAGCGTACAGAGGAGAAGAGGGCATTGTCAAACTTCCAGTTAGGGAGGGGACCTAGGGAGAAGGGAGCTCTGAATGTTCCCAGTGTTTCCAAAGGGCCTCTCCATTCCTACTGCGAGCTTTCCCCTGCAGCCAGGAGGTCTGGCCACCCACGAGGTGGCCCAGAAGCCCATTACGTCAGTGGGAAGTGGAGCCGAGCCCTCTGGGGTGAGGCGGGAGGTGTTGGGCCTGCATCTCAATTTCCCGGCACACAAGCCCAGTCACCTCTCTTGTCCCTTCTCTCTCCATGTAGCACACACCCCTTTATTCTAGGTGTGGACCAATGGCATCCTGCCTTGGTGGAGAATGACCCAAGTCCCGTGACACACAGGGATCCATCCACCGCTAGCAGCTCATGGAATAACTCAACATCTTGCGAACGTCACGTTGTAGCTGGGAGGTGGAGGCAATCAGCGCGGACACCACTCTGTGTGTTTCTAGGTCAGATGAGTTTCTGGATCAGGGGGCTCAAGGTGTTATCTGAGAGTACAGAGTTGCAAGTCAGCTGACCTAAATTCAAGTTCTGACTCAGCTGCTCACCCACCCAACTCGTAACTTAAGTTAGCTAACCTCTTGAAGCCTATTTCCTTACCTAGAAAATAGGATTCACGCCCGCATCATAGAGTCACTGTGAATTAAAAACAAAAGTATTTGTGAAGTATAATATGAAAGGTTACACTGAGGTGGGATAGGGTGAAGGTGAAGATCAGGGTATTTGGGGTTAAAAAGCTCTGCACTGGGTCCCAGTGCCACTCTCCACTCAGTCTGGACCTTGGACAGGCACTAAAACTTTTTAATGTAGATTATTTTTTAGAGCAGTCTTAGGTTCACAGCAAGGCTGAGCAGAAATTACAGAGACTTCCATCTCCCCATCTCCCCAATCCAGAGCTTCCCCACCATCAACATCCTGCCCTGATGTTACAACTGATGAACCTACATTGTCACCCAAAGGCATTATCACTCAAAGTCTTTAGTTTACATTAAGGTTCACCCTTGGTGGTGTACATTCTGTGGGTTTTGACAAATGTATAGTGACATGTATCCACCATTCTAGTATCACACAGAATATTTTCACTGTCCTCAAAATCCTCTGTGCTCTGACTATTCATCCCTCCCTCCTTCCAGCCCTGACACCCATTGGTCTTTTTACTGTCTCCATAGTTTTGCCTTTTTCAGAATGTCATATAGTTGGATTCATATCCTACGGAGCCTTCTCAGATAGGCTTCTTCACTTAGTAATGTGCATTTAAGGTTCCTCCATGTCTTTTCATGGCTCGATAGCTCATTAGTTTTTAGCACTGAATGATCATCCATTGTCCCAAGGTACCACAATTTATTTCTCAGCCCATCTACTGAAGGACATCTTGGTTGCTTCCAAGTTTGGGCAATTATGAATAAGCTGCTATAGACATCCACGTGCAGGTTTGTGCATGGAGTAAAGTTTTCATCTGAGTAAATACCAAAGAGTACAAGTGCTGGATCATATGGTTACTGTAACTTCTCTGAGCCTCACTTTCTTCATGATGTTTGATTGAGCTACTGCACGTGAAGCACTTTGTACAGCATCCAGCACATAGATGGGGCTCAACTAATGGGAGCCCTGCTCGTTAGCCTACTCAAATGTTAGTGAAAACACTAATGTAAGGGATGTGAAGCCAAGCATTGTCTGAGGGGGGTGACATATGGGTACGTCATAGTCATGAATCATGTCTCTGCAGTCCAAGAAGGCACAGGGCAACAAGGAATGCTGGAAGGCTGTCAGGGCACCGCTGCCTCCACTGAGGAGGGATGTGGTGGTCTCCTGAGCAGCCTGCGCTGTGGGAGGGGAGGTGGAGATGAACCCTCTGTCCCATAGTAAAGTTTGTCCCAGGTTGAGCAAATCAGGGTGTTGGGGGGTATCATGAACCCTTAGACGTCTGCTGTCCTCCACCGGCTCCTTCCCAAGTCTGCTCCTCACACAGTTTCCCCCACCCCTTCCTCCACTTGACTCATCCGAAGCTAAGCCCTGCCCATAACCAGAAGCTCAGAGGTGACGAAAACAGGCTCTCTTTTCGTTTCACCTCCTTCCTGTGAACTCACTTAATTGTTCCCAGAATTACCAGGTCACCAGGAAGCTTCGCTAGTTGAGTTTTTTCCTTTCTTTTTTCTTTTCTTGTTGCTTCTCTGATGACAAGATCTACTTGGGATCTAGACTTGAGTGTAAAGTGTGAGCGGGTAGTATTTCTTTGGAACCCACTTCTTTGGTATCTTTGGAGAGGCTGAGTGAGGAGATGGGACTGAATGACAAAATGAGGCTCCCCATGTGGTGTGTGGTTTTCAGAGGCAATGCATCCTTTCCTGCTGAAAGGACTAAGGACATGTCCTCCGGGCCTCCAGCCCTGGGCCATGTTAGCTGGAAACAATAATGGTGCTTATGTTTTGTTTATATCTCACCCTTCCTTCTCCTTCCAGGCTGCTATGGAATGATTAAGTGGTCTGAGTCAGGATCAGGCCTGAGCCTTCCAGGAGCCGGAAAGCTGGAGTTTCTGCCAATGATGCTTACAAAGCAAGCGAGCGTAGGGGGCTGCCATAGGAGAGCCTGTGTGGGTACCCCTCTAGTGACATCACCTGGGTGTCCTCCAACAGGTCACCTCTAAAATGAGGGTGTTGGACTTAATGACCTCTTTGATCTCTTATAGACCCATTTGTAAATACTTTTCCAAATGATCTTAGCACTAGCCAGTAGACGTTACTGCCATGATGGACATGTTCACTAAAGCTACACTGTCCAATAATGGCAGCCGGTAGCCAGGTGTGGCCATTGAACACTTGAAATGTGCCTTGTGTGGGCAAGCAACATTTTTTATTTCATTTAATTTTAATTACTTTATTTATTTATTTATTTAAATTAATTTATTTATTTGGCTGCACCGGGTCTTTGTTGCAGCATGTGGGATCTTCGCTGCCGTGTGTGGGATCTTTTAGTTGCAGCATGTGGGCTTTTAGTTGCAGCATGCGGGATCTAGTTCCCTGACCAGGGATGGAACCTGAGTCCCCTGCATTAGGAGCATGGACTCTTAACCGCTGGACCACCAGGGAAGTCCCTAATTTTAATTACTTTAAATTTAAGTAGCCACAAGGGGCTGGTGACTACCATATTAGTCAACACAGGTCTAGGGAGATGGATTCTGTCTCTTTTAAACTGCATGTTCTGTCGATTCTACCTGAAAATGGTAGCACAAAACTGTCCTCTTCTCCTCATTTCCAGTTTCCACCCTAGGCTGAACCATCACCATCCCCTCCTCCCTGGTTTCTTTTCTCCTACTTTCACCCTCTGTGATTCTTTTGGCATAGCACAGAGTGAGCTTCTTAAAAAGTAAAATTGCCCAAGATACTCCTCTTCTGAAAACCCTTCAACAACTTCCCCATCGCAGTAAAATCGAAAACCCCCCTGAGGCCTGGACACCTTGCTCCATCTCCCCCCTTGCAGACCAACACTAGGCTCCTGGAAGCCACCAAATCCTTTTCCACCTCAGGTCCTTTGCACAAACTTTCCCTTTGTTCTAGAGCTGGGCTGTCCAATACAATGGCCACTAGCCACACGTGGCTTTTTTATATATCCACTTAAATTAATTGAAATTATTTAAAATTCAGTTCCTCAGTCACATGAAACACATTTCAAGGGCTCAAGAGTCACATGTGGCTCATTGGTACCATACTGGACAGCACAGATATGGGATATTCCCATCATCACAGAAGTTCTGGGACAGTCTTCCCTACACTCAAGCTTGGCTAACTCCAACCTATCCTTCAAGTCTCAGCCTAAATGTCACATTCCCACAGAGGCCTTTTCTGATCCTCCAGCCTAAAATAAGAGGCCCTGCTTTCTTTCGTATAGAGCCTGCAATTTTCTTTTTTAGTTCTTACAACTGTTTGCAAAGTTATAGTTAACCTGTGTGGTTGTCTAATGTATGCATCTATTAAAATCTAGGATAATGTCTTTTTTGTTGACCAGTCAATCCCTGGATGCTATCTCAGTGCCTGAGACTTAGTAGCAGCACATTCATGTTGGGTGGATAAATGAAATAATGAATAAATGTATAGATGGATAGAGTGGTTGCACGTAATTTACTCATCTTTCAAAGCGCTAGGTAAAGAGCCAGAGCTCAGGAACCATATGGCCCTGGAATGAAATCCTGACTGCCATCCTTTTTTTAGCCCGTTGGTTAACCTTTCCGAGCCACCCTCTCTGCACATGTAGGAGGGAATGCTATTGCCAGCTCGGAGCATTGTGGTGAGCAGTGAGTGAGATGGATAGGTAAAGCCCTTGGTCCACAGTCAGTGCTGTGTGGATGTACATTCCTTTTCCTTTATCACTTCCCCTATGTCCTTCCAGCCCTCTCTGTGGTCTTCTCCCTCTCACATTGCATCTCCAGCCTTGGCTTCTGAGTCTCTCATTCCTTGGTCCCATTCCCTCTAAGAGGACTTTAGTTTTCTCTCAGCTGCCACAACTCAAGGATCAAACCAGAAGATTTCTCCAACATAGAGAGCCCACCTTGCTTGGGCCCTTCCTCACTGCCCTCCCTGTCTCTGGCTGTATAAACCAGCCTGAACATTCCCAATAACTAGACTTTAAGACATGTAGCTTGCTGTTAAAATATGAGTAATCTTAAAGCTAAAGCAGACGTGTGTGTATATATATAAATAATCCCTCCAAAATTTGCTTTAGAACGATAGCTTTTTGTAATCAGGTTGGTTTTCCATGTGGCAGTATAAAGGGCAGGGTCAGCCGGCTGCGGGCAGTCACTTAACCCGCCCTGCACTGCACACAGCTACCGTCACTCCTTTTTACTGCCTTCGCACCCTGAGCGCCCACTGTCTGCGGCAGCGCTCAACCGCTGCTCCGACACCCCCTCCTCACGCCGCAGCTCCAGGGTCCCAACTGGAGCCCTGGGTGCAACTGGATCAAGTTAATTGCAAAACAAGACACACATGGGAACAGCCAAGAGGCCCCGCTGAGGACACGGGCAAGAAGGCATTCACCCCAGCAGCTGCCACTGCACCCAGGCTCCCCTCTGCATTCCTGCTGGGAGTCTGAGCACATCCTGTCCGCTGTGTCCATAAAAACAACCTTTGTTATGCTCATCTCAGCATTGTTTATGACGGTGAAACCACTTGGGAACGAGCCAAATGTCAACATTGGGGGATTCATTAAATAAACCACGGTGCCATCCATACAATAGGAAACCATGTATCCATTAAAAATAACATGGAGGAAGAATATTAATAGACATGTCAGCTGGGAGCCTGTCTTTGCTCCTTAGGGGGACACCCGGCTGTTCTCACTGCTCCTTGCAGCAGGTCTCCTGTCTCCAAAGTTCATTCTTTCCATTTCCTCTGCCTGAAGAGCCCTCTGGCCAGGCTCAGCCTATGTAAATTCTACCCATCAAAGGTAGGCAGGATAATGGCTCGCCAAAGAAGTCCATGCCTTAATCCCTGGATCCTGTAAATACCTTACCTTGCAAGGCAAAAGGAACCTTGCAGATGTAAATTAGGTTACAGACCTGAAAATAGGTTGATTATCCAGGTGGGGCCCAATCTAATCAATTTCCCCAGCTGGGGTCAGAAGAGACAAGAAGAAGAAATCACAGATATTCAAAGCATGAGAGGATTCGCCCTCACTGCTGGGGGCAGGGGTGGGACACATGGAAAGCATGAGGAGGAACGTGAATGTCCCCCTAGGAGCAAAGACAGGCCCCAGCTGACAGCCAGTATGGAATCAGGACCTCAGTCCTACCACCACAAGGAAGTGAATCCGGCCAACGACTTGAATGAGCTTGGAAGCAAATTCATCTGCAGAGCCTCCAGAAAGGAATGCAGCTCTGCCAACACCTTGATTTTGACCTTGTGAAACTCTAAGCAAAGGACCCAGCAGAGCCACATGGTACCCACATATCTGACCTACAGAACTGTGGGATAATAACTCTCCTGGCAACTTTCAAATATGTAGTACAGTATTATTAACTATAGTCACCATGCTGTACATTACAAGGTGTAGTTTTAATGCACTAAATTTGTGGTAATTTGTTATGGCAGCAATAGAAAATTAACACACCATCCTTCAGCACCATCATTCAGTACAAATGCCACTTCCATGAAGCCTTCTCCAGTTTATCCATCTATCGGTGTGTCCCCTCTGAAGTCTCAAAGCATTCTGCCCCTGAGCCTCTTCAGTCATTGCCATGGTCCCCCTGGGTTATATAATTAGGGTTATTTATGTACATGTCATATTTATCCTACTAGATGATGTGCTACTCGGGGCAGCATCTGAGGTTTATTCATCTTTATTTTCCTTCCAGGGCACAGCACCTCATGTGTAGTCAGTGCTAAATTTTTCTTGGAAGTATGTTTCACAGCCTGTACGGATGGTTATTTTAATAAGATGAATTGCTGTGGCAATTAGGAATTGAAAGATGGACCCTAGAAATATTTGCAAATATAGAAAGGAATAGCTGATTGATGATGGATTCTGACAGCCTAAGGAAAACTAGAATGGGCAACAGAAGGATATATGAATATGGAGATGCTTGGAATCATGCTCCGGCTGTTGGCTCTGAGATGTAAATTCATATGCAAAATAAATAGGATTGAAAGTTATCTAAAGTGTTTTAGAATATAACCTCTTAAAAGAGTCAACTTCTTGGCAACACGAAGTTTTAATTAAATGAATGTTCTTCTTCTGCTTCAAAGGGATAGACATGTAGAAGAAAATGTAACATAACACCCAGCTGAGCTCAAAAAAAAAAAAAAAAAGAAAGGGAGACCCCTACGTTCCAAAAAGAAGAGGGAGCTTGAAGTCAGAAGGTCAAGAGTAAGAGCTCCAAAGAGACCTCACAGCCCCGTTGGTGCAACTACCAGATGATGGAGCCTCTGTTACACTTGGTCCCTGAGGGACTGAGCAGAGTAGATCCCCACCAATATCCTTTGACGCTGACATAGGAATGAAGAAACAGAGAGAATCCCAAGCATAATAAATAAAGAGTTAACACATACCTAGATAATGAAATATCTTAAAATACCTTAACAGAAGAAAAGCAGCCAGTGAGAGATGTATTACCTGCAAAAGAATGACAATTTGACTGACATCAGAAAAATATATGGCAAGGACTGAGAGAAAATAGCTGCTTCCTAGAATTCAATACCCAACTAAATAATGATTTGAGGATGAGGGCAAAATAAAGACATTTTTACAAAAAAGACTGAGTTTACCATTCACAAACTCTGACTGAAAAACTACTAAAAGATGTGTTTCTTAATGAAGGAAATTGAACCCAGAAGGAAGAGTGGGATATAAAAGCAATGATGAGAAAACAAAGGCAAACATATGAATACAACTAAACTTTTCAAGGATAACACAACAGTGACTAAAGAAAGTGTTAGAACAAGGTGAAACCACTCAGTTACAGAGATGGAGGAAGAGAGGGGATGATCAGAGTTCATGCATTTTAAGGTTCTTAACCTGTTTCGTGGCAGCATATATATTTAATTAAACATAGGCTTTTCTAAATACAGTGTGCATGTTAAAAATTTAAAGATTATCTCTAAAAGAGTAGAAATAGATTGTAGAACCAAAAAACTAGTAGAGAGAGCAGGGCGGGAAGGAAAGAAATAGCTTGATTAAGCCAGTGGAAGACAATGGGAAAAAGAGAGTAAACATGGTCATTAGAGAAACACCAAATGAAATGACAGAAATAAATCAAAATACATTATTAATCACAATTCCTGTAAATACCCTATTTTGCCAGTTAGAAAGATTCTCAAATTGCATTTAAACACACACACACACCCTCATCTTATATACTATTTACAAGAGACTCAACTAAAACATAACGTGAACAGTCAGAAATAAAGGAACAAAGTAGACATACCCAGAAATGCCAAGTTGGAGTATGGGCCGTGGAGGAAAATTCTCACCCATTGCAGAAGGGGGTATGTTCGAGGATGTTTCCCACAGTGTTGTTTGTAACAATGAAAGATTGGAAACAGCATGAACATCCGCTAGTATGAGGATGAAAAAATAAAATTTGGCATATACATACAATAAAACACTACATAACAGATAAATGGCTGAACTAGATCAAATGAATACATATTAAAAGCGTAAGGTTGAGTGGAAAAGCAAGTTGCAGAAGGATTTCACCATATGATATCATGGATGCGGGTTTTTTTTCAAAAGAAACTTTATTGAAGAGCAATATACATACATAAAAATGTACACATCATAAGGAACCATTCAATGAATTTTCACCAAGTGGCACACCCTTGTAACCAACACTCAGGTTAAGAAATAGAACGTTACCAAGCATCCCAGAAGATGTCTCCTCCATCTTGCTCTACTCTAGTTGCTACCCCTGCCCAAAGGTAACTACTCTCGTAACCTCTAATCCTATAGATTGGTTTTGCCTATTTTTGAAATTTATATACATGGGATCATACACATACAAAGTGTGTACTTGTTTCTTGTCTGGTTTCTTTAATTCCATATTATGTTTGGGAGACGCATCCTTGTTGAAGCATGTAGCTATAGTTTATTCATTCTCTTTGCTATGCTAGGATTCCATTGTAGGAATGTGCCACAATAATTTATGTCTTTCATTGGTGATCTACATTTGGGATGTTTTTAGTTTGGAGGTATTACAAGCAGTGCTCTTATGATCAGTCTTGGACTTTTTTTTTGGTGCATATGTGCATGCATTTCTCTTAGGTATAAGCTCAGCAATTCCTGGGTCGGAGGTATGCAGACTTTCAGCTTTAAGTAGAGATTCTCAGTAGTTCTCCCCAAGGGTTTTACCAATTTACTTTCCTAGCTGTGTGTGAGAGTTCCACTTACTCTGCATCTTATTCACACTTGAGTTTTTAGTCTCTTTAATTTTAGTCATTCTGGTGGTTGATGGGTATGACTTTTGAAACACATTCATGCACAACTACTGTACGTTGCCTGTGAATGAATATACATGTAATATAAAAACATGAAGGGGGAGGATATACACCAACCTTAGAATATTGACTACCTTAAGGCAGAGAGGCAAGTCTGAGGGCGGGGGTGGAATGAAATGGAAGGCTTCAACTGTACTTATTCATTTTTAAGCATGAGAAACAAATATGGGCAAACAAACATTTTTAGAACTGGGTGGGAAGTATATACGTGTCTTTTATTTTTCTCCATATTACTTATTTTTGATATACATTGTAATTGAATTTATTCAAGAAAAAAGTTCTTAAAGGAAAAACAGACCCTCCACAGGGAAACAAACATTCACAGTGTATCTGGTTATAAACACAATACTCAAAACATGAGTAATAGACAAGATGTTCCACTTCTGTGTATAATTGTTTCAGTACATAGAAATGCTTTAAGAAACTATAGTACAAAACAATTATGTGGGTCTGATAAAGGACTAGAAGCAAGTACCAAAGTCGAGTATCTCCATTTATAATCTTTTTGCAGGAAGGGCAATTCCCCATGCTGCGGTGGATACCTCATGCGTGTCCATTTAGAAATAAAAATTTCTTGCAGGGTTGGTATGATTTTTCAAGCCGATTTTACAGATGAAAAGACTGAGGTTCAGAGGAACTAAGCGACTTGCCCAAGAGAGAGGAAGAAGAGGAGAAGCAGAGGAGCTTGGTCCGCCCACACTCAGTTCCTAAATAGCCAAGCACTGCCTGAGGCATGCTGGTGCCACTGCCCAGGGCAGGTGTTCACTCCAGCCTTGGTGGGAAGCAAGGAAAGGCAGCCTCCCTCCAGTACATCACATGGACAGGAGGACCCCAGGAAATACACATCTCATGGGAGGAAGAACACAGGGCACACGCATGGGTCAGTTCAACACTGTTGATGGGTGAGGACAATTGGCTGCGCAGAGGAAGGGCCCTGGTCTCCAGCCCAGCTAGGATGTGATGGGGATGGGCAGGCAGGAGGAGAAGGCAGCAAGCCACACGCTGCCCAGACTCTCAGAAACGCGCTCTGTGCTTCTAGGGCTGGTGTTCTGAGTACATCAGAACAGTGGGAGCAGCCTGGGCACTGCTGTTCTTAAGCCCCCTCCCCCAACATTCAGGGCTCAATCTCAGGAAAGATTTCTGAGTGAGAAATCTCAGGTCTCAGGCTCGGGCCATCACAAAGGCACAGTAGAGCACTCGGAAAGGTGCTCCAGTGGGCCACCCTGGAGCAAGCTGACCAGAGGCTAGTTTGATCCCTAGGCACAAAATGGTCTCTCCCTCTGTTGGGATTACATCGCCCCCTCCAGGCAGTCCTCCTGGGTGGCTTCCTCCAGTGTGGCCACACTGGTATCCTTGCCCTGACACTGGAGGATGGGTAACTCGCTCTCACCCACTTCCTCTTGCTGCTCTGCTGCCTCAGGCTGATCCAACCACAGCCACTCAAGAAGCTCTCAGGATGTGGGTCTCTGAGTGGACTCCTGAAGCTCGCCCTCCCCTGACCTGGTGGGGGAAAACGCTGCCCCATACACAGTCTCTCTCTCTCTCCCTCCATCCCTTCCTCCCTCCCTCCTTTCTCTTTAACAGGGAGGATATACATCTTGCTGTCTTCAAAGATATACTCTCTCTCCAATATCTCAAACTCTATATTTCATTTCTTTATTCCCTGAGGTAGGTGATGAGCTAAAGGCAGCAAAGTCCGTTTCCAGCCAAGCCCCTATGCAAGTCTCGCATAGATGACCTAGCCCATCACTTGGAACAAGGGGATGTTTTGCACTTACTATTTTGTTCCCACCTGTGGAGCTTCAGAAGGATTCCAATCGCAGCATCTTGTCCTAGATCACAGGCGACAGTAGGGCACAGTGTTTGTCTTGGGCTCCAAGCTGTCCATATCTTCTTCCCACCCCACCTGACTAGAATTCTATCATTTTCCCCGCAATTTGACCCAAAGGTTGCCTAAGAGAAGGCTCGCTTGACTAGTGGATGTATGATTTAGTTTAAAGCATCTGGACCAGGAGTCAGGCAGCCTTGTCATAAGCCTGTCTCTCCCACTAAAGGGCTGTGGGACAGTAGACAAGTCAGTTACCCTCTCTGGGCTTACGATTCTTGGCTCTTAAACAAATAGCTTGAGTTTGATGGTTCCCAAGTTCTTTCCAGTTCTAGGATGCTGAGTCGGTCTAGAAGATTGGACAAGGTCAGGGCCAGGCCAGTTCAAGGACAGAGATGATGCCAAAAACCCTTTGGGCAGTTCCTGACATTTCCATTCCCATCGGTGGGCTGCTTTGTTTCAGGTGATGAGATTGTCACAGGATCTGTCTCCTGCCTTGGGGACATGTACTCCCCCAGTCCAGGATAGAGACGAAACAAAAGGACAGGTCCCTGGGTCTGGGGAGGCCCCAGGGTGACGTCAAGCCTCAGCAGGTCAAGGAAGCTGCATGTTCCGAACAGCCTTGTCCCAGGATCTAAAATAGGCAGCAAAAGGAATGGTTTCCAGGCTCCCCCTCCGCTAAAGATAAAAATACCATGGGCCCGGGGATGTTCCCAGTCGTAAATCAATCCGCTGGGACTATTTCTGTCCTTATCCCTTGCCCACGGTTCCTCCTACGACCTCCATCCATCCTGCCCTCCCCGTCCGGGCTCCCCAGCCACCTTCTAGCTGCAGTAGGTTGAAGTTCATCAGCTGCCCTCGGACCGCAGTCCACGGCTTGGTCACGCCCCTGTGAGAATCCTAACCTGCACACAGGCGAGCAGATAGGCGATCGGGGCCTCCTGCAACCTCTGGGAGCCTGCGTAGCACGGGTGCACTCTGACAGGCAGAGGGACTCCCGGTATATGCCAGGTTTCCCTGCCTGCATGGCTCAATCGCAGCCTGTTTTCCAGGAGTAAATGCCCGTGAGTAACCCTTCTGCACGGCTGTGGGCAGGGTTTCTTCTTCATGTCATTACAGAGATTAAAGCACTACCTCTTAAGGCCACTGGGATGATTAAATGAGACCCCGTATGTAAAACACGAAAATTGGCACCTGGCAAGTTGTAGATGCTGAGAAAGTAAGACCTGCCTTCCCCTGCCAGCCATTCACCAGGAGTTCGGACTCCCACAGCTGACCCATGTCTTCTGAGAGCTCCTTTGAGGAGATTTCTGTCAGTCTGAAACCCTAAATCAGCTTCAAATCCGGCTCTTGAAGAGACCTTTGAAGATACCCGGTCTATCCTGAGGCACTAAAGCAACTCCCCGGTAACTAACCTACAGCAGACGCGACGCTGCCGGGCCAGCTGGAGACTATGGTCTCATGTCCAGTCTTCCACTGCCCTCTGCAGGTTGCAGTGAGATACTGCAGACAATGCCGGCATCCCCTGTGCGACACCAAGCCCAAGGACCCTCACTTTACAGAGTTGAAGCAGTTTACAGATAAGACAACAAGGCAAGGCCAGGTGTCCGAGGAAGGCAACACCTCGGAATAGCACGGTGATTTACAGCTCACAAAGCACTTGCCTGTTTGATTTTCACGACCACCCTGCCTTGCCTCTGTTCCTAAGCTCAGAAGGGAATTCAGTCATTGCTCAGCCCTGATAGACTAATAACAGCTGACAGACACATCTCAGTTTCAGGCCATGTCCTAGAACATTCCAGAAGATCAATGAAACGGGCCTGTGTGGATCTCAGTGCAAATACCGGTTTTATTTCTAAAGCTCTTCAGTTTTCATCATGCTGTAAAACAGTCTAGAATATTCTGAAGAAAGGAATTTTGTAAGAAAGTGTGTGTGTGTGTGTACATGTGAGTGTTTGGTGTGTGCATTCTCTAGCAATGAAGGCTGGCTAATATATGGCAGATGTCAGCATTTGGTGTGATTATGGTGATTAATAAGCATTTCTCACATGCCAACCAGCTGACAGTTTCATTTCTTAGTGACATCAAGCACCGGGCTCAGCTGCGTGGTTTACACTGTCCTCCTTCTATGGCCAGAACCGTGGATCCCATCCAGCAGAATGTTGGATATTTTATACAGTGAAGGCACATGACAAGGTCACACTGTCCACCTAGCACCAGGTAGTGATGAAATCACCCGTCAGAGCAAGCAGAGGGGATCCTTGCCTTTCTCCTATTGTCTTTTCCAACCTCAGACACTTGGGGGGGTTTAAGTCAAGTTCATGAAGCCCAGATAGCACATCACAGTAAGGGAAACAAGCCTCTGAGCGCTGCAGTTCCCTTATGTAACTGGAGTTTTTAGGTCATATATTTATAGACGTTTAGATCCAGAGAAGACCTTAAGAGATTATTCCAGTCCAATCCTTTCATTTTGCAGTAAAATGAAGCACAGAAAAGGGAAGTGACAGTCTAAGGTCACAAAGATAGTTAGAGACATGGCTGGGAAGAGAACCCAGGCTCCTTGACTGTTTTTTCTCTGGCCTATCTTGATTCGAGTAGCCTCGTTTGTAGATGGGAACTACTGGCTTCAGTTGAAGATTTTTAAACCTTATCTTTTTTTAATGCACAAAGGAGAAGAGGAAGAAGCTAATGCATTGTAGATACTCAATAACTGGGTTTGTTGGCTTTTGGTGTTATAGAATAATCTTACTTTATGCAGCTTAAGAAGATTAAATCCAATTAACCTTGAATTTGTTTCATTCTTTATTCTCTCCAATGAAGTGCTTAGAGGTTTGAATCTCACCCCACTGTCCCATTGCAAATCTGAGTGTGGATATGAGGTTATAATATGACGCTCATTGGTTTGAAGGAAAAGCTTTCTGAGGAAGGCACACAGATTTAGAGTTACTTTGGTTTACGCTTCTGGAGGTTTGTGGAAATCCTCTTTGAAGGACAGACGCTGTCAACACGAGGTTATACAGGCTGTCCAGTGAGTTGGGACATAGCACAAACACTTCCTAAACCTATTTCAAATACATGATTACAACAGACATGAAATGATGCTAATTGCCTATTAGCCACTTGGGCCTAACATTTCTGAATTTGCTTATCATTGTGTTTATAAATCATATTTTTGATCAAAATCTTCCAATGCATTCAGTGTTCTTCCAAACACCATCCTGGTGAATCACACCGTTGTCATCCTGCAACTTTTATAAATTCATGTTCTGCAGGGCAAGTTCCATCTTCCATGGAATCCCCAGTGTAGGATAAGAAGACTCCAATGGGGCTTTTTTCTTCAGACCTTCAGAGACCAGGGTTTACAATTTTCTGGTACATCAGTGACACACTAGGAAGGAACAATAGAGAACTTATTGCAGGGTCTTCACATAGCTCGGGACACCAGTGCCAACCACCATTCCAAGACCAGACACCACTCTGCAGTCCCAGCTGGTGGGAGTGCCCCCAGGGCAGGACCCCTTAATTTCCTAGTCATTCGTTTATTTTTATTAAGCACGGTCCACGTGGTAAGCACTGTGGCAGGCTGTGGAGATCCAGGGATGACCAAATACAGAAGTGGTCCTTTGTCATGTGACACAGTCCTTCAAAAGCACAGTTGGCTCATGGATCAGCTGCTCATGCAAATCCATTGCAGGGATTTTAAATCACTGGTGTGTTGTAGCATCACAAAGGAAGGGGCTTAGATTAGAATCTTTGCTTTAGGTCTAGGGCCTCAGAGGGAGGGGCTCATCAAATCATTGAGTTCTGCATCAGACTGTTTACAAGGAGCTAACTTTGCAATCTGTGTGCGCTTATTGGGGGCCATGCAACACCTCTGCCCTGTGAGAATGGGGTTTGGGTAACGGTCAGCACTGGGGCCACGGTGGGAAGGTTCTGGGCTATGGGAAGGTTGCTGCCCAGGTGTGGGCATCTCACTGCCTGGGAGCCCCGCACATGAGCTGTGTGGTCCTCAAGCTGAAGCTAAATCTACTGGAAAACCTAAAGGGCAGCCTGACTGGGGACCCATCTGCCTTCCTCACCTTCAGTACTGATGGCAGATTTGCCTGCCCCCAGGGCTTCTCCTGTACCCTTCCCATCCCTGGAACACTGGGTTCATGAGTACCCACTTCATCTTGAAACCCAAAAGGCCTATCGAATTTCCTATCAAATACCCAAGAGGAAGTCCAACTTGGGTATCAGGAAGAATCCAGTTCTGCTAACTCAACAGAGGCTGCAAAGGCTGTTGGAGAGTCCTGTGTAGGCAGGGCCCACTTCAGCCCAACTCAGAGAATGCGCTGCTTCTGAGGCTCCAACAGTGGATGAAACTGTCCCGGCACAGCCTCCTTTTGCCAGGCATTGTCTCCACAGGCATCACATAGGGGCTTCCCCAAAATGATTCCAGTGACCGTGGAGTTCACTGCTACACACGCCTCCAAGGTAGTAACCGATCACCACGTAGTGCAATCATCTGGTTTCCTAAAAGGCTGCAAATTCTTCAAGGACACTTATGTGTCCCCAGTATCAGCATGGCACAGGGTAATCACAGAACAAATGTGGTCCATCTCATTCATTAATTAATTCTTCTTTTTCTCTCCATCTCCTTAGTACCTCACACAGTGTGTTTAACAAAGAAGGGTCTCAAAAATGCCAGGGATGGGCACAAAAGATTAGGTTCTTCTGGAGTTTTATCCATCACCCTCAACTTTATGGAAAATAATGAAATCTGTGGGTGATAAATGTGCATCAAACAGCCCTCCTTCCTCTCAGGAGGCCTAGCTGCAAGCTGCAGCTTTAAGGGGTTTCTTGTTATTTTCCTGCAGGTTGGAGGAGGTACCTCAACTGCATAGCAGAGGGCGGGCGTGGACCCAAGGCTTCCCAGTTGAGAGAGAGCCTACCGTCTCACCCCTCTCTCTGCAAGAGAACCTTCCCCAGCCTATGCCCCGCCTCCCCAGACTGAGGGGGCATCATACCAGGGTGGTGAACTTGTCCACGCAGGCATTACGGATCTTCTCCGGGGTGGCGGGGCTGTCTAGCCGGAAAAGCTCCTTCGTATTATTATCTGTGTGCTGAGCCCGAGCTGCGCGGATGGCATCCTTGATGGCAAAGAAGATGGAGGCGCCCAGAAAGAGGGGCGGCTCACCAACAGCCTGAGTGGGCAGAGCAGAGTATAGGCGGGGAGTCAGGGGAGGGCCCAGCTTCCACATCTGCAGGGCTGGGGGTGTCGGGTAGCCCAGCGGCACTAGTGGCTGCATCGAGCAAGACAGGAGGGACGGTCAAAATTAATCGGAGGCTGAGAACAATCAGTCTAGTAAATGACTCAACCTTGTGGGTCTATTTCTTCTAACTCTTACTATGTGATTTTCTCTGATGACACCACGCAAATACAATGGACCGTTGAAAGTTATATTAAGTAACTATATTTTACAGACAAAAAAAAAAATCTGACCCTTTCCTCACAGCAATAAGCCTAGGGGAATAATCCACCTGCAGCTCTGTCACCAACATTTACAGGCATCATAATTATTCTTACAATTTTGCTGAAATAGAGGCATCATGACAAATAGGGATTAAACTATTTTCTAGCAGAGGTTGTTTTATTCCCCCAAAGCATAGATCACAGACTGCCTGTATCAGAATCACTAGGGACACTTGCTAAAAATGCAGTTTCCAGGGCTGTACCCCAGACCTACCGAATTAAAATTTCTAAGGGTGAGCCCAGTGGAGCTGCATTTTTATCATGAGCTCCACCGCCCAGTGATCTGATGTGCAGTAAAGTGTAAGAGCCAATGGCAAGGATCACAAAGTATCCCAGGCCCTCCCACAGGAAAGTAAACCGTGAGATGAGCAAAGGGCTGTGTCTCATTGGTTACAAGTAATTATCTGTCTTCCTTCCTAGACCAACGACTGTATCAATCAGCTTGATTGATTTTCAACCATTTTTTCATACTTATTCAGGGCATGGAGGAAATAGAGGATGGTTATAACCATCCAGGAGTGCTGATCAAGACTTAAGGTGTAGTGGTGGACCCTGAAGGAGGTGACAGTGTGTGCCCAGAGGCGCTGCCCCATGTGCAGTGAATAGGCTGATTCTCATGAGACAACATGGGTGCTGGACCTGTGAGATCATCTCTAAGATCAAGCATCGGGGATGCACACCTGAGACGGGGGTGTAGGTCAGGCTTCGACCTACAGGACTGAACTAAGGAATCCCTCTGAGCGTACCCGCAAGAGCTGGCTTGGACCACACAGAGGTGGTGTCACCCTTGACCCAGTTCCCCATGTTCCCAGGCAGGACTGCCCACCCCTCCATCGCCCTCACCAAGGCTCGTGTCAGGCTCTCCTCTCTCTTCCACACGAGCCCCCCACAGACCCACATGGCGGGTGGCTGGAGGCCCTCATCACCACCCGTGGTTTCCCACAGTGTAGACGGGAAGGTAGCACAGACCCAGGGCAACAGTACCTTGGATGCATAGATGGCCTTCCTGTTGGGACAGTCGCGGAGCAGGGACACTCTGAACTCCGTGGGGATGCTGCCGAACGCAGGGATCTTGTAGGTGCTGGGGCCGCGGGTGTGCAGGCTGCCCTCAGGGGAGTAGTGCAGCTCCTCCAGGGTGAAGAGGCCCAGGCCCTGGACAAATGCCCCTTCCACCTGCAGGGCAGGCAGAGACCGTGGCTACCCTGCCTTCCCGCCCCCCTCACCCAAAGACAGGTGTTGCTTCCCACAGCGGGCACCAAGCCCCACCTGCAGTGGAGCCTGGAAAGAAGCTGAAAACAGCCCCCCACTGCTTCCCTGGCTCCCTCCCCAGCCCAGGATAACTGATCTGGGCCTTTGCCAGGCATCAGTGTAGGCAGAGCAAAGGCACTGAGGTTGAAATCAGTTTCAGAACTTGTCGGCCATTCCAGGAGGGACACGCAGCTGTAGGCATAATTTCCCATTAGAACCTGCCGCGCGGCAGATGGAGATGTTCCTTCCACGTTGCCAGGGGAGAAATGGCGACCCCGAGCTGAGAAGCAAGCTCGTGAGCTGATGGTGGCTGAGCGTCCCGCAGGGGCCCACGCCCCTCCTGTGTGCTGAGTGGGACCATGCGCTTTGGGGCAGCCCCACAAGAGAGGAGGACTTTCCTGGATAGTAGAATTGAGGCTTTTTGAACTCCCAGCCCTGCCTGCCCTCCGGGAGAAGAGCGCCTCTGCTGTAGCTTACAGATCTCTTAAAGGGCACTGCCATGCTCTGCTGGCCCACACGTCTGCTCTCCCAGCCTCACTGCTCAGAGTCGTGCTATGTGGCACCATCGTAGCTAAACAAGTGTGTCTGGGGGAGACCGGGGGCTGAGCATCTGTGTCTGCCATGCTGAGCCCTGCGCCTGCCTGTAGGAGGGGCTCCTCACCACAACTGTTCAGTGAGTTAATAAACAGATTTATGACTAAGTTTCTCTATACTCAGTAACTGTCCAGTTTCGAGAAACATAATGAACATTTTCTGCCAGATGTTCAATACCTCAGTTCTTGATTCCTCCCTCTGTCTTTTTCTGTTCTGCTGCTCTGCTTAATACTCTATTTTCCCAACGTGATTTTCTTCCAGCCATCCCTTTATTCCTCTTGCTGGAACCCATGTCTTTTGCTCCCAGGACCCTCCACCACCCCGCGCTTGGTAGCATTTACTTCCTAGGGTGCAACAGCTGTCCTCGGTAGAAGAGGAATGAGGAGGGAGAAGGTGCCTCTGACCCGAGATCCCACGGCCTGCACATTGATCCCAAACTCAATCTCCACTCCCCCTCATGCTCCCGCTCAGACTACGCATGTGTGCGCGTGTGTGTGCATGTGTGCGTGCGTTTGAGTGTGTGCACACCCAGTGTTCCCACCACCCATCATCTTGTTTTCTGATGTATGAGTGCCCTTTCCAGGTTTAACCACGTGGATTTGTCTTCCGCCCCGAGAGGTGGGTGGGCTCTCATCTACCTAAATCCCACTCAGGGAGACTCACTTGGTACCGTGCTCAGACCTGCTTAAAAATGACAGTGGACAACATGCTGTGTCTGGGGACCCTAGGAGGTGGTGGGGCACATCAGTGGCCAAGTCTGTCACCACTCTGACCCCCCAGGAGTCTTACCTGTCCAATGTCGATGGCAGGGTTCAGACTGGAGCCAACATCCATGACGATGTCTGTGCGGAGGTTCTAGTGCAGACAGCAAAATAAAAGCAGTTTGAAAAGAAAGGGATGTGTGGAATGATAGATGGGTCTTGGTGACCCTTAGGTTATTAAGTGCCAACCTGAGTAGTACTTTCACAAGCAGACCACTCCGGGGACACTCAGGCAGCAGTGTGAGTAGGAAGGGCAGGTCCCCAGGTTCCTGAGGCTTTGAACCTGTCTGTGTCTGGGTTGATCATGTAAGGAAGGGGTTCACAAATTACATTCCACAGGCTGAACCCAGCCTATCCCCTGTTTTTCTAGGGCCTGTGAGCTACAAATGGTTTTCACATTTTTAAATGAGTGACAAAAATAAAAAGAATATGTTGTGACACATGAAAACTATACGAAGTTCACATTCAGTGTGCATAAATTACATTTTATGGGAACACATCCATGAGCATCTGTTGACACACGTTCATGTCTGTTTTCACACTACAAGACAGAGTGAAATAATTGAGGCAGAGTCTCTGTGGCCCAGAAAACCTAAAATATTTACTCTCTGGTCCTCTATAGGAAGTTTGTCAAGGCATGATTTAACACATTATTTTCCCAACCAGAAAGTTCATTCCTATCAACTCTTTGTACTGCAATTTCAGATGTTTCTCTTTTTCCCTTGAGTACTAAAGTTTTGCAAACTTCTTACCTTATGATCCCCTGTTAAGCAGTCAATTTCCACTTCAGAGCAAGCCACCCCATAGGTGAAGTAGTGGAAAGCATTCCCTGAGTTTGTCTCAAAGCTGTAGCCAAGGTTGGGTGTCCTGGGGGAGAAAAGAGAAAATACTGCACATGTATTAAGAGGAACATGCCTCCCACTCATACAAACACAAATAGCTTGTCCCATAAAATCTTAAGACGCTAAAGGTTTTATTTTTTATTCAGCTGTTCTTCAAAAAGGTCCATCAGTTTTGAACATTTTGAACCTGTTCATGAAACCCAGGCACTCCGGAGCCTTTTGTCCCTTGTCTCTGCTCTATTTTGCCAATGGCCTTTATATGAATCATTCTGTAGAGCAGAGCAGTGGAGGGTCCCAGCATGCTGGCCTCTACATGGTAGAAACAGAGGTGACAGATCTGCCTGAGCTCATGAAGGACATGTAAGCTACACTCCAAATGATCTACTGAATAGGAATTCAAGATCTCAGAACCAAAGGTTCTTTCTGGGCCAGCTTGTGAGCTGTTCATACAAGTTCACCTGCTCATGGGGCTGCTCACCTTTCTCAAGGTGAAAGGTAGTAAGATCAGTACCTCGTGCCAACTTGGGTGTCTCTTAAAGCAGCCACCTTGCCTGGTATTACTCCTCATCTACAGACCCCTTCTAAGTTTCAACAAATGATTTGAGCAGAGGGTTGTTAATAAAAACAGATGCTCTTTTATAATTTTTTTTTCTTTTTCAATCCTGAATATCTTATAAGATTCCAATTTTGCATGAGTCAACATATACGAATGTATGTGTGTGTGTTCTCTGTTTATAACACTGTATCTGTGTTATTCTATTCACTACACAGAAATAATGATGTGAGCTGATGTGATCAGAATCTGCATGAAAACAAAACCAATACAGGGCTGAGGGAAAAGGCTTCTCCCAGGAGATCATCACCTTCTTTGACCTCTGACCTCACCATCTTCATCTGGGTGTTCCCTGATATAACCCCAGTTTTATCAACTCTAAAAATGAAATAGAAACTTATGAGAAAATTTGCGTTAGTTTGTGTTTGTGTAGGTCAAATATTACATAACCCAACGAGCACTGGCAAAACATTACTTTGCCCTAAAAGTATATATATACATTTATATTACATGTATATTATATATATTCATAAATTCACACAAAACCTTTTAAAGCAAACATTGAACTATTTTCCAAATCCACTGATCTGTGAAAGAAAAGGTCCTAGTTAAATTTCCCAGAGAAAGCTAAAACATTATGGCTGACAGTAAATACTATCATATCTTTTTACAGCTTCTAAAGCTGTTGGACAGGGTCTCTGCTACTGAATTTTAAAGTTGCGGAAGATACGTGCTCTTTTCTAAAACTCACTTTAAGTCCACTGAATTCTGCATTTTGTAACAGGACTACGTGCTCTAAATCCTCCTCTCATTCTTTTGAAGGAAAGCCTCCTTAAAGAAATCTGACGCGTAGCACAAAGTAACACACACGGGTAACTCGGAACACCAGACGCCTTTGGTTCTTGCTGAGGAGGACGCTGAGGCGGGAGTGGCTGGTAATTGATGCACTATGTCAATAAATGAGGAGACAGGTTCAGGGAGAACCAGTGATTCCCCCAAGTGGAATAGTATACTTTAAGACCAGAACTAGAACAGAGGGCTTCCGATATGACAGCTCGTGCTTTTGGCACAGAGTTGGGTAAGCCCACGTATTTTAGAGGACCTTTAAATTGAAGCTAGTGGAAGTCCATTGGAGAGACAAGCATTTTGGTGGAACTGCTCTCTCCTGACCATAGGCTGACAGAGTTCAGTGCTGGAGGGCCCTGCAGAGGTTAGGATGACAACACACTGTAAGATGGGCGAGATCAGTGCCTTACTTACCTGTAAAATCCAGTAGCAGACAAGCTCACCGTACCCCGGTAGGCAGCCATAACCTGAGGAGAGGAAATGGCCATCAGGAAGGGGGAACCATGGTTTCCAGAAACCCTGGCCCAGCACTAAACTTTCAGGAGCTCGTCCTCCTCATCTGGAAGCTGATCAACTCTTTTTACTAGTGATTCTCACTTCCATACCTTACCTCCCCTTCTCACCGTACCCCCTGCACTAGGTCCTCGTCATCTGAAGCCTGGAGCACTGCAGTAGCCTCTTAACTGGTCTTCCTGCCTCAAGTCGCCTCCTCGCCCTGCCGTGTAGCCCAGCCAAGTCAAAGGGATCATCTTAACACACCACACTACCCATGTCACTCCCCTACTCTAGAGCTTTCCACGCCTCCCCATTGCCTACAGAGCAATAGACCAAATGCCTGACATTCAGGACCCCAGTCTTCTCTCTGGCTTTATGTAACACACACACCATTGCTACTCCAGCCAAAATCAAGTGTTAAGTCTCTCCCAATCCTTCATGTCCCCACACATCTGCACCTTTGTTTATGTGGGTCCTCTGCTATATCTGCCCAAATCCTTTTCTTCCCTCAGCAACCAGCTCAAGCTTGCCTCTTCATCCACTTCTCCTGTGATTACTCCCTAATCTGGGCATTACAACAGCAGCTCTGTACACTGCTCATTTGATACTTAACATGTTAGCCTTGTGTTCTTATTTATACTTTCCTATTAATAAAGCTATCCATCTCTCCACCCATTCTATCTCTTTAGCTACATAATAAAT
This sequence comes from Balaenoptera ricei, assembly GCF_028023285.1. Lineage (NCBI taxonomy): Eukaryota > Metazoa > Chordata > Mammalia > Artiodactyla > Balaenopteridae > Balaenoptera > Balaenoptera ricei. Next base: position 77,818,534 of record NC_082651.1, on the reverse strand, counting down.
TTTCCTTCCTTCCTTCCTTCCTTCCTTCCTTCCTTCCTTCCTTCCTTCCTTCCTTCCTTCCTCCCTTCCTTCCTCTCTCTCTCTTTCTTTCAATATCCACAGCTCTAAGATTTAATTTGTTACTGATATAGTTTGCATCATAATCATTGTCAATTACCAAGCACTTTACTATATACCAGATGCTATTGAGTCCTTTACAGATACCGTCTTACTTAATATTCAGTGCAATCCTATAAGATCAGCATTTATGAAGATTATTATCTTCATTTTACAGATGAGAAAACTAAGGTTTAGAGAAAAAATTTCTCTAGGATCCTTACTATATGTGCATGATATCAAATATATACATAGATCATAGTGGTGGCAGTAATGGCTTGTTTTTCAGTACAGTACAAACACTAAAGAGCTTTGATGCCTGTCATCTCCTGATCACACCCTTCTGATAATGGCCTTTTGGGGGTTATCTGCCTATAAGGAACACTGGACTACATGGCCGATAGTTGAGGACAAAGCCCAGGTCAACGGATCGGAAAGGCATTATTAAAAACAATTACGTTGCCTTACAAATCCACACTAAAATTCAAACTACCAAAATCAACCCACATTCATGTGGTATCTATGAGTGTGGGCAGGGAAGTACAGGTTGTATGAGGCATAGTAAGGTGAGTGAGTCAGAGAGAAATAGCTTATTTTCTTTGACTCTATTGAGGGAGACTTGTACTATCTGTGCTGGTTCACGTGTGGTCACATTTTATGTGTTACTATTATATCCAGTCCTTTCACTCCAACATTAGGGGAAGGTGAGGCAGGGCCACCATTGCTATTTCTGCTCATGGGAGCAGCTGAGGTCTCCCACCTGAGAGACACTTCCTTGCAGCTCCCTCTGAGGGTTTTTGACATGCAGGCTTCTGAACCAGAAATCAGAGAACTGGGCTCATTCTTATCATGAGTGCTTGCTGTGTCACTCTTAAAATCACAGAGACGATATAAACTCGTGGGCAGTATCTTTTTCCCTGCCCCCTCACAGATAGAGTCTCTGGACCCCAGAGCTGGGCAAGGGGAGAGGCTCCTGGGGCAGCCCTCCGAGAGATGGAGGTTTGGAGAAAACGAGGCTCAGCAAGACTGCAAACAAGTGGGGCGAGGGACCAGCCCCGAGGGACCAAGACTTCCCAGTGAGGCAGAGGTAGCACTCACCCCGTCTTCTGAGGCTCAGGGTAGCCGAACCCCTAGTTCCCACAGGGCTGTCAAGATTCTGGATCAAAAACTCTCCTCAAGTGACTTCCCTCAACTATGAACACTGTAGAGAGGGGCCCAGTATGGCTGAGCATTGACTTGTCCTGTGAAAGCACACAGAGCACCTCAACTTCTCTTTGCGTGTGTGACTAGATCCCAACCTCTTATTCCTGCCCAGGATCAGGGACAAAGCCCTGCTCTTAACTTCACTTTAATTTGCAAAAGCGACTTGAATCAGCTCAGACTTACCCAGTCTTCCCAGGAGCCGCTGGGATCCTTTCTCTTGAAGGGTTCCAGCCTTTTCAGGATGGTCTGGCAGGCTTCCTGAAGAACACATGCCCCACATGGCAGACACATCAGTCCTCTGCGTTCCCAGACCCAAACAAAACCCCGAGGTCCTCCAAGCGATGCTGTGCCCAGAGTGCCACTCAGACAGCCTTGCCACCCTCTTGGGAATGTCTGAGTCCCCGGGTAGAAGCCGTTGGCCCTTGCTTGGAGAGCACTTCCTGACCCAGTCCTGAGGCTGACAGAGGGGGAGATGTTGAGGGATCCCTAAGGAGGTGCCTTCTCCCATCAAACGCCTTTGTTTGATGACATCAAACAAAGCACGTGGTCTGACCTGGCTGACCCCACAATCGAATTTCAATTTCGCTCCATTGTCTTGTGTCCTCCCAGAATCCCCTGCTTTCCCTCCAGCTGCCCTTGCCCTCCCACGTTCATCCTTCCTGGCCTTGATGGAAGCGGCTGTGGGTCTTGAGCCCCTCTTTCAGCTTGGTGTCCCCTGGAGAAGAGAGCCAGAGGCATGGCCACAGCCGCGAGCCTGCAAGGAACCACTCCAGCCCCCAGCCCGGGGACTCTCCAGGCCCCCCGCCTTGGGCTGGCCCTCAGCGCGGTGGCCCCTGAGGCTCCTTACGTAGACGGCCTGTCCGTAGATGTCGGTGCTGACAGAGGCAGCCGTGGGAGAGCTGTTAGGCACAGTGTTAGTACTTGTTTCGCTGATGTAGATCTTAGAGGTGGGGATCTTCAGAGCTCTGCTGGCCACCTGCGAACAGAGAGGACGTCACTCCCTAGGAAAGGGCTTGGCTACCTTCTCCTACCTTCTCCCCAAGATGAGATTCAGATTCACTGTTACAGGAAAGAAAATCATCTCGTAAACCATAATTCTACTGAGACTCGGATGCTCTCACATCTGTCTGAATCTGAAGCAGCACTTTATGGAGTGGTTTGGTTGGATTAAAAAAAAGTCATAAATGTAATGGTGATGAACAATGCCTTTTTAAACTAACCCTGGCTTTTAAAAAAATCCAGTTCGGCCCATGCCCACAGGCCAAGCAGGTATGCCAACTCTAATTCAGCGCCCCTGAGAGGAGTGCCGTGTGAGTGAGGGTAGCCAGCTACCTTAATACGCATAACACACACACCTTACACACAGTCACAGAGCCCTAGAGGGCTGGTGATGGAAGTGGCCTGAATCATCACCTGGCCAACCCCTTTGCACAGATGGGGAAACTGAGGCCAAGAGGAGGAGCAGACTTGCCCAGGGTCACATGTAAATGAGCAGCAGGGCTAGGGCCAGAGCCTAGGCCCGCCTCTGCTTCTGGTATGTGGCACTGCTCTCTTTTTCATAGCATCTTCCCTCACGCAGACACCACAGTGCTGGGGCGGATGCCCACGGTCTCCAGACTGCTCACCTGGACCATCTTGGTGTGAAGGCCTTGGCCCATCTCTGTGCCCCCGTGGCTCACCAGCACAGAGCCATCTGTGTACACGTGGATCAGGGCTCCTGCCTAAGGGAAGAGAACGACACCAAACAGAAAATTCAGCAAATCCTAACTCAGTTTAAGGCCTGGGACCAAAAGTACTGGAGCCCAGGAAAAAGAAAACCAGCAGTAGAAGTTTGGATAGAAACCTCAGACAGAAAAATCAAAGCAGTATAAATCTCATGATCTAATTATATAGTCTTTCAGTAGTTTGCAAAACTACTTTTTTTTTTTTTTCATATCTCTCTGTCACCCATCCTAAGAGGGAGGTAGGTCTTTGTCCTGATTCTCCTGACAAAGAAATGGGATTAGAAAGGCAGAACAGATGTCCATAGTCCTATAGGCAGGAAGATAAGAACTAGACATTGACCCCAGATCAAATAGGGATGTGCAAGTTCAACTTTCATTTAAACAGCAAAGAGTTCCTCTGGTCAGCTCTGTTCCCGTGACAATGGGCTTTCCCTTGCAACACTGCAAGCAGAGGGGGAAATGGGGCCCCAGTGCAGTGGAGATGGACAAAATTATATAAAGCAATTACCTGATTCAGAAAAGGAACTGTGAAGCTTATTCCAAATTTGGTAGGAATTATGCACAATCCTCTCTTTTTCCAACAATTCTCCCTGAAGGAAAAAAAAAAAAATTCTCATAGCAGCTTCTCCACTATATTCATGTCAGATTGGACATATCTTATGTCACTATCTTTGTAAAATTGGGACAAAGCATCCTTGGAATTGCCCACTTAGTCTCTGTCATAACTGAGTTGTGCTTCAATTGTGTAGACAAAATGAGAACAGTGGAAATTTGGGTTCTAGATCCTCCAGTGGAGCTGAAACAGGGCCCACCCTTGAAAGTCTTGACTTTAAAGTGTCATCGCTCTGCTTCCCTGAGTGGGATTCGGATTGGGTCAGAGTGCTCTTGTGATCTTGGACTGTACTCGCCCCAAGGAGGAACTGTGGCTCACTGATGATAATGATAATACTTTCTTTGTGCTGTATATTTGCTTATCCAAGTAACTCTGTCAGAAAGACAGAGCCAGCACAATTATCCCCACTCTACAGATGATGAAACTGAGACCCAAGGAGATGGAGTGACTGCCAAGGTCACATTTATAGATTAGTGTCAGAGGTAGGCACATAACGTGGTGTTCTTAGTCCCAGGCCGGTGTTCTCTAGAACATCGTCTGCCCAGAAGGCACACAAACGTATAAAGATGGACCACGCTGACGTGCTATGACGCTGAGTGCTGTGAGCCCCGAGCCCCAGGGCTGAAGACCATTTCAGGATCTCAGAGAGATGGCTGTGACTGAGTTAGCAAACACAGCAGCCTCCTAAGTTACCTCTTAAGTTATTATTCTTATTTTGAGTTCAGCAAGAAGGCTATAGAATCTGAAACCCAGAGAGCCCCACAACGTCAGGCGCCTCCCCTCCTGGCGCTTACTTGTTGAACTTGTCAACCTCAGTCTTCCGGTCGTGATACTGAGAGCTCTTCAGGCATTCATCCCAGCACCTGGGCAAGTTGAAACCCTCAAGCCTCTGGTTGAAGTGTGTCAGGTCCCCTTCTCTGTACAGGTTCTTCCTCCGTACCTTCCCAAGGAGAGAGACACTGAGGCCTGGTCGGTGGCAAGAGACCAGGGGGGCATAACTGGAAGTTGAGCTTCCCGCCCCTCACCAGAGCCTGCCCATCCTCTACCCCCACGGGAGATGTCCAAGATACAAAGCAGGCTAACCCCCTCTGACTTGCGCCCCCAGATTCCCCGCTTACTTCCTCTGCAGGCAGCCCACAGGTCACCGCGACGTCACTCATCCAGTGCTCGGCAATGAACAATGCCTGGGGGCCGCCAAAGCCCCGGAAGGCCGTGTTGGAGGGCAGGTTGGTCTTGCACAGCCGCCCAGTGCCCCGGACATTGGGGATTTTATAGCTGTTGTCCATGTGGAATAGAGCTCGTTCCATTATCTGAAGCAGAAGAAACCAAAATGGGAGAGAACAATGCATGGATTTCATTGGCTCCTCAAAAAAGGAATTTCAAGGGCTGTGCCCATCCCCACCTCTGCCAGGCCCACAGTCAACTGTCCTTCCTCAGGCCCAAACTATTGCTTTCCTGGGGTATTGCAAACCTCCTTAGTGCACTCCTGGCCTCCTGTGTCTCCTCCTTCTAATTTATGCCTCATTCTGAAATATAAGGTCATAGCAGGTCAAGCACTTGCTTCAAAGTGGCACTTACTATCTCCAGAGTGAAGTCTGTATATCTTTAAGCATGGAATTCAAGACACTTACTGACCTTTCCCCAATACACTTTTTTTTTTTTAAATAAATAAATTTATTTTGGCTACATTGGGTCTTCATTGCTGCTCACGGGCTTTCTCTAGTTGCGGCGAGCGGGGGCTACTCTTTGTTGCCGTGCGCGGGCTTCTCATTGCGGTGGCTTCTCTTGTTGTGGAGCATGGGCTCTAGGCACGTGGGCTTCAGTAGTTGTGGCACGCGGGCTCAGTAGTTGTGGCTTGCGGGCTCTAGAGCGCAGGCTCAGTAGTTGTGGTGCACATGTTTAGTTGCTCCCCAGCATGTGGGATTTTCCCGGACCAGGGCTCGAACCCACATCCCCTGCATTGGCAGGCGGATTCTTAACCACTGCGCCACAAGGGAAGTCCCCCCAATATACTTTTTTTTTTTTTTTTTTTGGCTGCATTGGGTCTTAGTTGCAGCACATGGGATCTTTCGTTGCAGTGGGCTATTTGTTGCAGCGCACGGGCTTCTCTCTAGTTGTGGCGCATGGGCTCCGGAGCGCATGAGCTCTGTAGTTAAGGCGCATGGGCTCTCTTGTGGTGCAAGGGCACAGCAGCGCCGCAGCACGTGGGATCTTAGTTCCCTGACCAGGGATCAAACCCGCGTCCCCTGCATTGCAAGACGGATTCCCAACCACTGGACCACCAGGGAAGTCCCCCCAATATACTTTTGATCCTCTTTTCTGACTGCATGTTACTCTCACCCGTAAGGCCCCTCCCCACCATCTCCACCTGCTAAAATCCCCATTCAGCTCCCACATGGAGGAGCCCCTCCCAGATCTTCTAGTTGGAATTGATCACTTGCCTCTTTTAAAAAATTGGTGACTTTATTCCCATTAAACTTGTACTGCAAATAGTTTAAAGAATCAAATACTTCCATAAGCCATGTTATGAAAAACAGCAGTCACCTCCACTTTCTTCCTTCCACTCCCCAGAAGCAACCACTTACTCTTTGTCAGCTATTTACATTGTCTTCCACATCTCTAAATAATGTGTTTATATTGCCATTTCTTGACTTGTACTGTTTTCCCATCATGGAAAAGGAGGATTTAGTTCCCGCCCAACCCCCTTTCTCTACATATACACCAGCTTCCTGTCTCCCCTCGTCCTTGTATAGTTATACTTTCTTCTCATCAACCGTCCATTTAATCATTCTGTAAACATCACTTACAGCTGAACCATGTAGTTATACTAGGTTTACTTCTCTTTCTTGATAATATTTTCCCCCTTGGAGTTAACAATTATCTTTACTTTTTTCATTTGCTTCATTTTCTATGCACATATTACTACAAATTTGTTTTCAATATGTTCAAACACATTTGATTTTCTATCAGTCTCATCTTTTTGAAGAAATTGTTTCTGGAGCCTTCTGGCCAACTTCAATTTAAATTGGCAGCCCCTAGGCTTCTGTTCAGCTGTCACCCACGGGTTTTCCCCTCACATTCATCCCAAGGATTCCCTCTGCCTCTCTCCACATTGAATCTCCTGTTTCTAGATCCCATGTTTTCCCTTTTCTTAGTTTTACACCCTTATATTATTGGAGTACAACCGTCAACATCTTCCCAAAAAGTGTATATCTAAAGGTACATTTTTGAGAACTTGCATGTCTGAAATGTCTTTATTCTACTCTCACCCTTAATTCATGATTTTGCTGTATACAGAATTCTAGGTTGGCACTAAGTTTCCCATTTACCCTCAGCATTTTGAAGGCATTTTACTAGTGCATTCTAGCTCCCCAGTATTGAGAAATCCAACCAATGCCTTTCCAACTCTTGGAATGAGTTCCGTTTTTTTTTCCTCCCTGAAAATTGTAAAATCTCCTTTGTCCCCAGGTTTCTAAAATTTCACAATAATGTAAATTAGCATAAGTCTATCTTCCTTTATTGTGCTGGTTACTGGATAGGCTCTCTTAATCTCAAAATATATGCCCATCAGTTTTGGGAAATTTCTTGAATTATTTCTTAATAGTTTTCCTTCTCTCTCTTTTTTCTATTCTTTCTTTCTGAAACTTCTATTATTTGGATCTCCTGGACTGGTCCTCAAATTTTCTTGTATTTTCTTGCTATTTTTCCCCATTGTTTTCTCTTTTTTTAAGAGAGCACCTCAAGTTTCTTTCAACCCTTCTGTTTTCACAGTTTCAATTCACAAGGCTTCATTTTTATTCTTAGACTGCTTCATTTTTTATAGCATCCTGTTCTTTCTTTAAAGTGTAATAACTCATCTCTCTGATGAGCTAAATGGTAGCTTTTGTTTGTTTGTTTCATTTTGGCTTTAGTTTACTTCCCCATTTATAGCCTCTTTCCCACAGGTTGCTTTTGGGGGTCTTTGATTTTTTCAGTCTTAGTCATCCTAGATGATTTTTATATGTCTCAATTCCATTTTTGCTTTCCCTTAGCACTTTGTCAATTGTACTTCATTTTATCTTTTATTATCTGTCTCCCCCACCATAGTGTGACCTTCTTGAGGGCAGAAACAATGCCATATTCTTCTATATGTCATCACCCTAGGGGCTCGATAAATATTTGCTGGATTGAATTTTAACACTTGTAAAATCTTTGGGGATAAGTCCTATATCTTTTTCAACCTGATTTTCCTACAACACCAAGAAGCAAGTGTTATATTTGGTGAGACTACCAGAAATGCTTTCTTTTTTGAACAGTTTCCTACACTAGATCTGACGTATAATGTTTCCTAATTGAGCCAATTAGAGAAGCCCTTAGCACGTTCAAAGTGGGAATAACGGGGAACTTCTGCTTCTCCTGAAATGTTTGACTTTTTTTTTTAACAAGAGTCTATGCATATATAACTAATATGGTTATAAAATTAAGATTTAAAAATCTTAAAATGTAGTACCACCAAGGTAACTTGGTTAATTTACAAAATGACAAAAGTATATGCCATATGAGAAGGTTCAAAGCAGCATTATCCATAAAAGCTAAAGACTGGAAACAACCCAAATGTCCTTAAAGTGGTGAATGGAAAATAAAAAATGGTCTATTCATACAATGGAATATTCTTCATCAATAAAAAGGAATGAAGGAATGATCCATGCTAAAACACGGGTGAACCTCAAAAACATTATTCTGAGAGAAAAGAAGCCAGACATGAAAGACTACATAGTATATGATTCCGTTTATATTAATTGGCCACAAAGGGAAAATCTATAAAGACAGAAATTAGATTAGCAGTTGTCTGGGCCTGAGGGGCAGGAACAGGAGTGACTGCAAATGGGCATAAGAGATAATTTTGAGGTGGTTGAAGTGTTAAAAAAACTGGATTGCAATAATGGTTGCCTGACTCCTTAAATGTACTAAACCGTAAAATTGTAAAACAGTTGACCCTTGAAAAATATGGTTTTAACTGTGTGGGTCCACTTATAAGCATATTTTTTCAATAAAGATATTGGAAATTTTTTTGGAGATTTGCAACAATTTGAAAAATCTCACAGATGAACTGAATAGGCTAGAAATATCAAAAAATTAAGAAAAAGGTATGACATGAATGCATAGGATATATGTAGATATTAGTCTATCCTTACATAGGTATAACATAAGTGATCTTAAATATAAAATAATATGTTAGTTTTCTTACTGTTTTATAACTTTGCTTTCAAAGAATTACATTACTGTTCAGTATGCCCCTCTCTTGTAATTGGAGAAACTGCCTATCAGCCTATCATCACAGGGAAGTGGGTTTTTTAAAATGTAACAATGTTTCCAGTACTATATTATGTCTATGACTGTAATCATATACTATATGCCATAAAAATTACTGTATGCCATAAAAATTTTATAACGATTCATTCATTAGTGTATAGGCTAGGCTATCCTGAAGCAATCGTATTGATTACACTGGGCTACCATAAAGCAATCATACTGCTGCTGCTTCGTTATCAATGCATGAATCACTGTATCTGTAAATAAACATGAATTTCTCTTTCACATTATCTTTTCATTGTTGATGTCTAGTGTTAGTAATTCATATAACATCTACAGTGTTTTGTATCGTATAAGATAATATTGATGTAGGTACTTACAGACAGACGGTTCAGCTTATAAACAGATTATGTAAATTTACAGTATCGATAAATATAGTACAGTCCTGTATTTTCTTCTCCTTATGATTTTCTTAAGAACATTTCCTTTCCTCTAACTTATTTGATTGTAAAAATACATATATAATACATATAACATATAATATATGTGTTATTGGACTGTTTATGTGATTGGTTAGGTTTCCAGTCAACAGTAGGCTATTGGTAGGTAAGTTTTGGGGGAGTCAAAAGTTATACACAGATTTTTGACTGTGGGGTTGGGGGTGGTGCCCCTAATGCCTGCGTTGTTCAAAGGTCAACTGTCCTTCAAATGGGTGAACTTTATGTTATGTAAACTATATTTCAATTAAATTATTTTTAAAAAGGTAAATCAAGTCATTATTTAAAATTCAAACATCACAGAAATGCATAATATAGAAAACGACAGTTAGTACCCCCCTTAATCCCACCCAGTCACTGTTTGGAGTATGGTCTATCAGACTTTTGTCATGCATATCATTATACACACACACACACAAATTAGTATTACATTCACGCACTCAATGTCACCATACGATACATAAAGTTTTGTAACTAACTTTACTTGCTTGGCAAAATATCTTGCACCAGAAGGATGAGTTTCTAGTCAGATAAGTAATATGATCACTTCCATGCTTTAGAGAATAACCAAGGATGGAGAACCTGAAGGTGAGGACCAAGTAAGAGGCTATTGCAACAACAGGCAAGAATTGAGGAAGCCTATCCCCGCGTGTGCAAACAGGCTATGGGGCACACCCGTGACCTCCCAGTCACCCCGGATGCAGGGGCACGTCCTACATACACCGAGAGAGAGGTCCTGACTGTTCCCGACATTGCTGTAGTGATCGACCTCCAGAGCCACAATCTTCCCCGTCTTCATGAAGCCAACCTGAAAAAAAGGAGAGTGAGTTCTCAACTGTCCCCTTCCTTTGTCTGTCTCTAACCATCTCCTCCCACTTATGCTACCTGGAGAAAACAGAAAGAATAAGACATCCCACCACGAAATAAAGTAGAACTTAAGAGATCACCAGACTTCACAGGTGAAGAAGAGAGGAACTAACATCTCCCCAGTGATGGACCCTGGACACCCCTTCTCCCTACACTCCTTCTTCCTCCCTACTCCTGGCTTCTCGTTCTACCAGCGGAAGTGAGGAGGTAGAAGAAAGAACATTGGTCATGATAGGTCAGGGAGGGGAGGGCTGGGAAGAGAAACTAGGAGAGAAACTGGAGACTCCCTCACAGCTTTTGGCCAGAAGACAGCAAAAGTTACACCTTGCACAAGCATGAATGTGCTTTCACATCCCCAACCTCGTGTAAACTATCTAAACAAACCCTGACAGGTCATTTCATGAGTGAGGAACCTGAAACCCCAAAAGACCAAGTTACTTTCTTGGAGCCCACAAGAATTTGGGAATGAGGGAAACACAATCCCTTTTGGTGAGTTAAATCATGGAATAAAGTCAGAAGAGGCTAAAGAGGAGATGTTCAAAGCCAACCTGTGGGACAGAGGGCTCCCAGGTTTACAGCACTAGACTGGGACCTGTAAGGCTCTACTGGTGCGCAGAGGGGAGGATGCATGGTCAGAACAGTAGTTGGTCATCCACAGAAGCCCAGAAAAGGGACAGTCCCACAGGGCACTTGGGTAGTGCCCAGCCGTACATGGTCTGGCCGAGCAGGCACCCTAACAGCTTATACCTGACCAGGCCCCTGGAAAGTTGTATTTCTCATTGGAAATTACTAAGTGGTCATTCTGACTTTGACATCAGGCTGTAAACACATTAACATCAGGCCATCCTGTGGGATGGATTTACCCCAGATCTGCTGACAAATCATGTTTCCGAGCCTGAGTGGACAAAGACCAGATGTGGACCACAGCAAATTCACGAAAGTCATGCACAGCGTCCTGTGGCATCTCTTGGGAAGTGGCCTGCCAGCCTCCCCCAGGATCACCCTCCTATGTTGCTGTTGGTCGATTTGAATTTCTCTCCTTGTTATCCCTTCTTTGAATTTCTACAGGTAGTCATGACAAAAGTCAGAGTATATCCCAGGATCCCTGAATCTTTATCCCCAGTTTCCTAAGCAGAGGGCACTGCCCACCCGGCACAGCTCCCGACATCTAGAACCTTGTATCTGGCCAAGAAGGGGTGTCTGCCGCCAGTTATCAGCATGTCCTCATCACGATCCAGCATGCAGCGCACCGGGTAACCAGTCCTGGGGGAGGCACCAGAGAGTGAGAAACCTCTACAACAGCCCAGCCCTGTGAGTCTCAGGGATTAAAACAGCAAGGAAGCCTTCTTTCTCCACCTGGTACACTGGGCTGCTTCGCTGTCTAGACACTGTGCTGGACAAGGTGGGGGACGTGCAGGTGTGGGGTATGGGGTGTGGAGTGTGTCCTTGCCATTGGGGTCCTCACAGTCAGGTAGGAGGGATAGGACATGGACACATGCATCTGAATACAATGAACCAGGTGACGTTGCCCTCACCCCTATGCCCACGAGTTCTAAAAACCGAGGGCTGTGAAAATTTGAAGCAAGGGGAATCTACTTCCCAAAGGGGGAAATCCAGCAAGCCTTCCTGGCAGAGGCAGCCTTATTCCTCTTCCCAGAGCCCACGGGGGGGAACTCACTTATATGCAGCCAGGGCCACAGCCACAGTCATCATGATGCCCCGGGTCTCCTTCCCTCCAAAGCCTCCTCCCATTCTCTTCACTCGGACCAGAATCCGGTTTATTGGAACCCCCAACATTTTTGCAACAAAGGACTGTGGGCAAAAGAACAAAATACTCCTAGTGAATGTATATGCCACCTGGACTTACTTCAGGCCTGACCCAGAGCCTACCCGACACACAGAAGCCTAATTACTGCTATGAACTCTGAAATCCCTTAATTCAAGAATCCCCCTCCTGTCCCAGGGCAGCCTTTGGGTAGTGGTGCCAGGGTCTAGCGCGCATCAGTCACTGCACACTGAATTCAGACACTCGTGTTTAACCAGAGGGGTGAGCAGCTGTTCACAGCCTACTTTCAGAGCCAAAACTCATTCCATTTGGCCAGGAACTGGTGGGTCATGAGGGTAAGACCAGTTGCCCAAAACACTGGCAACCACTGTCCTATTACACGCAATAGAGAAATTAGGAATATTTGAGCCACTGCAGATAATGTAGTGGTCCCCATGGCTCTCACTTAGCACAACCCCTTAATTTAACAGATGAGGAAACTGAGGCCAGATATGATCTGACCAAGGCAATATAGCATTGGAATGATAAAAGCTAACATTTTCTAGGCTCCATCCAAGTTTTAAAACTCATCTAATCATTACAACGTCCTGGACAGGCCCCATTTTATAGATGAGAAAGTTATATAACAAGCTCAATGACACCAGCTTGTTGGTGACAGGGCCTGGCTTCGAACCACTACCCTCACATCCCCTCCTGGATCAGCTCATGTCTCCCTCTTCCCTGGCCCTTTGTTGACCCACTGGACACCTACCTGGGTACTCATGATATTCTGTGTGGACGCAAAGAGCTCCATCTCCCCTGCCTCGCCTTTTGGGACAGCAATGGCACAGTGAGTCTCCAGATAGAAGTGCTCTTGGCCACCGATGTACAACTCGCCTGGGGAAGCAACAAGACTCCTCACAGTGAGCCCGATGCTACAGAGATGGTGAGTTTGCTTAAGGAGAGAATGTACTCATCCAGGGCCCTGTGCAGTTACCAGCTGTTCACAGGTAACCTTTCAGTTCCCCAACTGAGATGGAAAAGGGTCTCAAAGTCTTAGCCATCTGGGGGCTGAACCCCCGCACCCTAACAAAGAAATCTGAACGACACTGAAATGCATCAGGTGTGAAGCTCCCTTCTTGCTGCAGCCAGTGGAAATGAAAGATTTTTAGACTATCATCGTAAAATTTTGGAAAAAGTAAAAAAGGAATTAACAGGTGTGATTCAGAAGCTGAAAATAAACAGCATCTTCCAGACCCAAAGCTGTCAGTCCAGCTGGATAGCTGGCTTACTAGTAACTTAGCAACGCACAGAAACCAATGTAGAAAACCATCCCCAAAGGGGGCTGATAGGCAGCCTTGCTCTGGGGTGAGAGCTCTGGACCTAATTTCACAGTGCAGGAGGGAAAGGGGGAGGAGGGGAGAGAGCACTAGCTGGAGATGGGTGAAGACTGCCTTCAGGCAGATGGGGAGGACCAGAAGTCTGTGTAGCCAGAGGCTGGGCAGACCCAAGACTATTCAGACATCTGTGACCCTTTTTTTTTTTTTATATAATCTTTATTGGAGTATAATTGTTTTACAATATTGTGTTAGAGACATCTGTGACCCTTATCTTCCCTAGACAGTCTTCCAAATCCAACACATTATAATGTCTCCAGAATCACTTAGGTATGTCCAGTCTAGAGACAGGAGAGTAGAGACTAAGATGCTGAAGTTCTTTCCCAGCCACCTGTCTAGTATTTTGTTACAAACAACAGAGAGACTCTTCTGTTAGGAAATGTCAGGAAATCACTCCCTTGCTCCAGGGCTCAGGTACAGCTCTTGAATTTAACTCATAAACCAGGGCCACCCCATCCCCACTGCTGCATCGTGCAGCCATACCTGAAACAACATTATCTGCTTCCGAAAACCCCTTCTTGAGGTCTCCTTTCTCAATCTTCAGCTCAGATCCATAAAAGGAATTGTTTTTTATAGCATCCTGAGGATTAAAACGAAGCTTCAGTGACTTGGCTTTAAAGGACGGAAGGTGGATTTAAGGGATTGGAGAAGAGAAGCTCTTGGAATTATTACCTCTCTCTTCCCACATAAGTCACACAGCCATCTCTGTAAGTTTCTTATATAGACTTAAAGCTCAATTGTAGCCCAGGGTGTCCTATTTCTCTATTTCATTAGATATAGACATACAACCCTGGATCTTGAGGAACAGCAAAGAATCCCTCAAGGAACCAGCTGGAGCTGAAATTGGGAAAGAAGAACTCAGCTTGGCCATTTATGGACTGAGTCTAGGATCATGATGGGGAAGGATTCATAAGACCCCACAATCGCAGGCTGGAGGAGATTTAAAAACTTATCTGGTCAGATTCCACCTGCTGTTCGAACCTCCCCTAGAGGATCCTAATAAAGGTGCCTCCAGGGACAGGTAGCTCTCCCCTCTCCAGGCAGCCCATTCCCCAGTTACCTCAATCGTGATAATGGCTGGAAGATCCTCATAGGTGACTTTCACTCCATGGGCGGCTCTCTGTGCGTGTTCTGGGGTGTCGGCGACCACAGCACCAATGACGTGCCCAACACAAGTCACCTAGGAGCAGAGCCAGATGGTTAAAGAACATAACGTGCTCCTCATGAAGCAAATTCTTTCTGATTGTTCAAAAAAGCAAAGGAAGTCCCGCCCCCATAATTTTTTAAGGTACATTTAAGGAATGTCCTGGGGCCTCTTCATGTTCTTATCCTACTACTTGGGGTTACGTGCTTCTTCATAAGTGTTTAGAATCAGTAGAACTGGAATAGGACTTGGGGATAACTAGTATCTGATGGCAGCCTGTTGAGAAGCTGCCCAGGATAAAATGTGGTGATTGATTAGTGATGTCTGCCATGAGCAGCAGAATGGAAAGCACGGCACCATAAAGTATATCTGTCAACTCAGATCTACCCCAACACCCTTGTTCTTCATACGAAGAGATGGATACCCAGATAGCAAGATCACAATTGCCTCATTACTAGACCATGACTAAATCTTAACCCCTGACTTCCAGTTTTATTTTCTTTCTACCACTCTACTCTCGTTTATCTTCTGTTTCTCAGATTTATACCAAAAGTTTCTCAATGGCAGCAATCATGTGTTATATTTCACCTAGATGTCCCAAAGTGGTCATTCCCCAATACTGGTTCTTAAACATTATGGCCTATAAACCAGTTTTTTTGGTTGTTAGATTTATAAAATAATTAATGGTTATTGTTTTCTTTTCATTTAATAAATTCAGTTCCTATAGAAACTTTATGGATCTCCTTCAGGGATAATTTTTTTCCAACATCCCTCCAAAAATAAACAAAAAAATTGTCCAACTCATCACTTTGGAATATGAGATTTCTGACAATAGGAACAAATACTTAACATGTCTGTCTCTGATAATTACCTCTTCAGAACCCAATTAAGCTCTTGACTTAATTGGTTAGCCTAGTGGTTGTTGAACCTGGCTGATTCTCACTAACCATAATGCTAGTTATGGTCTTAGAGGCTCTTGAAGTTTGTAAAGCAATTTGTCTTCTATCAAATGCTCTCCTTTTGGAGTCCTTGTGTCTCAGGGTTATAGTTTTTCATTCTCTCCTTCACTTTTACCTTAATAATAAGTTGAATTTGTCCTTCAGCAACACCTATCAACCTCCAATTTGCAACATTTGATCTGTACTGAAATTATAAAATGACAGACAACTGTCCTATGAGTATATAGGTTTTTGTAGCAGCTGCCTTGAATGTTTGGAATTTTTTTTTTTTTTTTGGCAGAACTCCATATATGGTTGAAATCAATAGATAAAATTTCATGTAAGTGAATTATCAATACACATAGTGGTGGTATTGTAATTGTAATTTCTATTCTGGTTGGTTTGTTTAATGTATTTTTATTTTCTTTTAATAAAGGAGCTTAATATTGTACACTTAAGAACCTGATTGTTAGTTAAAATACAGTCACCAGCCTTTTTTTAATGCCACTTTGGCATGGAGTCATCCTACTATGTCTTATACTATGTACAAGCTGCAGCCATCAATTAAATAAATAAATAAACATTAAGTTAAAAGTAAAAGTGCTACCAGGCATATTCTATCCCTTTACTGATTGTCCTGGATACTGGCTAATTGGATGATGGCCGTGATATGTGCAAATGTATAATCTTTTCAAGATCAGGGATTTGGAGGAAAAAACACAAATTAAAACTTAAATACTCATTCCACTAACTTCATATTTTTTTTTAAAAAATCCAAGACGTACCTCATCCTTTGCAAAGACTGTCTCATCATTAAAAAGTCCAGTTTCGTTACTCCCAGGAATATCATCAGCGGAGAGAAAGCAAACAAACCCTGGCACCTTCTGAGCTTCTGAAATATCAATGGACCTGCAAGAAGGAGGAGGAATGTGAGGAGCCAGGGAGGAAAACTGAAGCGGAAGACCTGTCACCTGACACAATGATGAACTATGCTGTTCTTCTACCTGTGTATCAATAATTTTTTCCCAAAAGGTTGTATAATAGAGAAAATTTCTAAAATATCTTCAGCTATATTTTTATATCTTATAAATCTTGCTCCTTGTAGTTCCCCATCCGATCCCATCCATCCCTCCATAGGGAGAACAGATACTATCATCTAGAACAGGGATCTATACTCTCAAAGGGTCTATTGATAGAATTCAGGGATCCATGAACTTAAATGGGAAAAAAAAAAAAGACCCATTACCCAATTGGATAACCTTGTCTTCTTCTTTTTTTTTAAATATATATATATATTTTTTAAATTAATTAATTAATTAATTAATTTGTTTTTGGCTGTGTTGGGTCTTTGCTTCTGTGCAAGGGCTTTGTCTAGTTGCGGCAAACGGGGGTCATTCTTCATCGCAATGCGCGGGCCTCTCACTATCGCGGCCTCTCTTGTTGCGGAGCACAGGCTCCAGACGCGCAGGCTCAGTAGTCGTGGCGCACGGGCTTAGTTGCTCCGCGGCATGTGGGATCTTCCCAGACCAGGGCTCGAACCCGTGTCCCCTGCATTGGCAGGCAGATCCTCAACCACTGCGCCACCAGGGAAGCCCTAACCTTGTCTTCTGTTTGACAGTTTTTCCTCCACCCTAACGCTTCCCTTTTCGACCTTCTATCCTATCCTATCCTATTTTGCAAATGCTGATTAAATGCTTACCACATGGAGGCCACCGTGCTGAGTGCTGTGAGAGGTATAAGATGAATAGGACATGTTTGTCCCCATGGACCTTGTACAATGCCCTATTTTGGTCTCCAAGTATAAGAGAACCGAAAAGCATTTACTCTGGAGAGCTCCAACACCCACATCACAGCTAATACCTATCCAGATTCAGCACATTAGGGCCCTTGCTGTACCATTCAGTTTCCTCATCTGGAACATGGGGATAATAATATGACCTGCCTATAGGGTTGTGGTGGGGAAGAGATAAGGCCACGTGTGTAAAATGCTTTAAACCAGGCTGCAGCAAATACTGTGTGATGTGAGTGTTTTTATCATCATCATCATCATCATCGAGGTAGCAATTCTTGCCATTTGGGCTCTCAAAGTTCAACAAACGGCCACAAGTGACTATTCTCTGCTGGGTCCTTTGTGGACACTATCACTGATCCTCACAAAAGTACCCTATGGAGAAAATGAGAGCTTAAGCATACAAGCCAAGGTCAAGTTGCTAAGCACTGGAATAGGAAGTCAATGCCAGGCACGCTGAAGCCTCCTTCTTCCCTTTGGTGCTGACTCAAGTTCTCCTGAAGACTTACACTGAAGTTTAGCCCAATATCCACAGTGCAGATCTAAGAAAGGCCTTTCAGCAGCTCCTCATTGCTTTTCCGGCCAAGTGTAACGTCCCTGTTCAACACCCCAAGGCTTTCCTGATCTGGCCCCTGCCTATCTCTCCAATGTCATCCCCCCACCCTCCCAGCACCCCTGAGCCCCTCACGTCTCCTGCTCCTCTCCAGACTGGTTTTAACAAGAGTTCCCATGTTCCTCTCTGGACCAGGAGGCCCTGGAGGAGGCTTGTCGTCATGGCATCTCCAGGGCCTGGCAGGTGCTCCCTGCACCCCCCTTCCCAAGTGTTTTTACTGCACGCACTTGATCTTGGCGTGGGCCCGGGTGCTGATGACCAGCCGGAGGAACAGCTCATTCTCGTAACGAGGGATGTCATCACAGTACACAGCCTCCCCAGAGGCCTGCAGGGCCGCGGCCAGGTGGGGCAGGGGCCGGCCCACCATGTCCTCCTCAGACTGACCCTTGGGCACCTCCTGGAACAACATGGCCACCAATCAGGCTGAGCTGCAGAGGACACAGTTCCCCTAGAGGCCCCAGGGAGCCATGGAGAGCTTCAGGCCAAAGCAAATGTGAGGAGTGAGAATGGAGGAGGCAGGTGGGGAACAGGGTGAAAGAGACAGAAGGCAGGTAAGAAGGCATTGAGAAGAGTGGTCACAGTACCACTATACAGTCATCCATGGGCATCCGCCCAGGACCCCCCATGGATACCCAAATCTGCAGATGCTCAAGTCCCTTATATAAAATGGGGCAGTACAGTTGGCCCTCTGTATCCATGGGTTCCACATCCACAGATGAGGGCTGACTGTATGCAGGAGCAAACAGAACAAGGAAACCAAATGTTTTTGAGGGTCGGGTAAATAAACTATGCTATGCTCACAGGATGGAATAACATACAACTGTTAAAAGACAGTTTTGAAGAATTTTAATTAGAAGGAAAGAATGCTCATGCTAAGTGTAAAAGCAGGGCATACAACATTGTGTGTGTGTGTAATGACTCAAAATTCTGTGGAAAAATGTTATAAATATAGTACAAATATGTCCATATATGCATAGGAAAAAATGGAAAGAAGTATACAAACATATAATAATGATTTTCTCTTGGAGGTGAGATTTGGGGTGATTTTTATTTTCTTATGTTTTGCTATATTTTTCAAAATGTTCTAAAATGTATTCAGTTTATAATAAAACTCTGTTTTGTGTGTTTTTTCAAAGTAATAATAATGATGGCTAGTATTTATTGAGAGTTTACTATATACCAGGAACTACCTAAGCTATTCACTTTTATTAACCCATTGAATCCTCAAAACCATGCTGTGAAACAGGGGCCCTCATTAGCCACATTTGCAGCTGGGCATAATTAACTTGCCCAAGAGGCACAGAGAGGAAGTAACTTGTCCAAGGTTACACAGTTATGTGATGGCAGAGTTTGGATTCAAGTGCTGGCAGTCAGGCCCAGAGTTCATGCTTTGGACCATTACACTCTAGAGAAGGGGTCTACAAATCATTGACAATGGGCCAAATCTGGCCCACTCCCTATTTTTACAAATAAAGTTTTATTGGTGCATAGCCACACGCATTCATTTGTGTATTGCATCTTGCTCCTTTTGTGCTGCAATGATGGAGTTGAGGAATTGCAGCAGAGACTATGTGGCCCACAAAAATCCAAAACATTTACCCTTTAACTAATACCTCTCAAAAAATTACTGTTGATAGAAATTGGGTTTTTTAAATTTTGTTTAGTTTACATGCTCAAGAGAACTCCTAGCTTTGCACATTAGCCCTACAGAGGAACTAGAAAAAAACAAAATGGGGAAAAAAAGCTTTTTAAGGAGCAGGTGAAGATGAGAGGAATCCCAAGAGAGAAATTTAGGTGAGCAAGGGGGTAAATGGCTTCATTCACATTAATATAATTCCCATTTCCTTCACTAGACATTTATGCACAACGGTAAGGACCTTTAAGCACCCACATACAATGTGAGTCGGTCATTCACCAATGGTCAGCATCATCTAAGTTGCCCTGCAAGGGCCACTGATATTAGCTACATACCGTCTGTACTCACTTGGAAGAGCTGGATGTTGGCTGGAGGGTCTTTGTGAAAGAGTAAGGTGGCGCTGGAATAGGTGGGGTCCAGTTTACCACATTTCTGTGGAGACAAGATAACAGAGGTGATCATGACTATTTCCATCATTGGTCCCATCCTTGGTTGTTCCCAAGTGGTAAAAGTAACAACTTTCTCATCTCCTCATTTACACTCCTGGTACTGGCTGTATCTATCTCAGCATCCGAACGTGGGCTCTGACAGCTTCTCTTCCCCCACCCCTGCACCCTACTTCCTCTGACACACCAAACCAAAGTTTCCCTCCTTCCTGCATTTATGCATGTTGCTTTCTCTGTTGGGAATATCCTTCTCCCTCAGTCTTCCTGGAAAAGTCATCCTTTTCCTCCTCAATTCTGTGGGAAATATTTAGTGGTAGGGGAAATTCTCATAGTATCATCTCAACGAGATTAAGGGGAACGTGAAGTTCTGTATGCAGCATGACACAAAATCTATTTAGAAAATGATATATCCAGATCAAAAGATAGGAAGATGATAGATATATAGATAGACAGATGGAAGGACAGATAGAAAGAGAGAGAGAGATGGAGCAGACAAATAGGATGACAGACAGATGGACAGATAAACATAGGAAAAAGATGAGAGAAATAAGGAAAAGTATTAGCAGTGGCTTTATCTAAGATCTGAGAGTAATTTTAATTTTTTCTTTATACATTTCTGAATTTCTCAAGTTTTCCACAAATTTCTTACTTACATAATCAGAAAAAATTAAGTATTACAAATGTTTATAAAAAGGGATCTCACTCCGCTGCACCCACAGCTGTGAAGCCTTCTCTCCTTTGTGCCCCACCCCCCATTCCATCTCGTCAGTTGTCACACCAGGCTGACCTTTATTGATCCCGTTCTCTCCCACACTAGGCTCCCCCCTGCCACCCCTAGTGCACACAGTAGAATCTTATGATGTAATAGGTGCAAAATAAATACTTGCTGGCAAACCCATCTCAGGAGCTGGACTCTACCTCAACTAGCATCCTCTCCTGGATGCACATCTCCCCTGGCTGTAGCAGCCCCACCTCACGTTCTCATCACATCACATTCCCATTCTAACTACTCAACCACAGTTGTATCAGCTACACTGCTGGAAGGATCATTTGGTCTACCCGCCCCCCAGATTTTATAGCTAAGACATAGAAACAGTGGTGACCTACTCAAGTTCTCACCTGAGGTAATGACACAGCCAGGACAAGAACCCACACCCCCGACTCCCAGCCCAGTGCTCTGCCTCTCAGCCACCCAGTTGGCTTCCATCTCCATGTGGCTCTTTAGGCTGTGTCCCTGGTCCCTGCTCCTCTGTCCTTAGACATCCAGAGGAGAGGAACGTTTACCACCTGGTCCACGGCACTCTCCTATCCCGGCCAACTTCCCAGATCCCTAAACACAAGTGCTGCAGGAAGTCTTTGCCTTGCCCAGGCCCCACACTCACATCTTCTGAGTCCTCTTTGCCCAGCTTCTGCAACACTGTCAGGTAGAACTTGAAGAAGAAGCTGAGGGTGAGGGTGCGTCGGAACTCAATCATGCCACCTGGGGCATCTGGGGACAAGGGCAACTCCTCCACCAGGCCTGCACACACGTCCTGCAGCAGCTCCTCATTCCAGAACCTGACAGAGAGCAGGCTGTGGGAGAGCGCTCCCACCCAGCTCTCAGAATCCACTGTGTGAGTGGTTTGCACAGGGCCTTAGAGTCATGAACCTCAGCTCAAAATGTGGCTCAGACACTTATAGTTAAGTGACTTTAGGCAAGTCACTTAACCTCCTTGAGCCTCAGTTTTCTCTTCTTTAAAAATAGATACAATTTTTTAAAGACCACAAAAATAATAATCGGTAAATCTATTGAGTTCCTATAATGTACTAGATAATGTCCCAAGTGCTTTATATGAAACGTCGTTTTTAATTTAAATTAAAAGGTATAGTCGGGAAAATTTTTATACTCATTTTACCAATGAGAAAACTGAGACATGGAAAAATTAAGTAACTTGACTTATATTACCCATCTGTTAAGTATTGGAGCCAGGAATTGGAACCAAGGAAGCAAACTCCAAAGTTAAGCTTTATCTATCCATATGGTTATTGTAAGGATTACATTGGACAGTGCCAGCAAAGTGCTTGGTACAACTGCTGCCATATAGTAGCCATAGTAATAGTAGTTGCTATAATAATAGTGTAGCAGCAGTAACAGTAATAGTAGCAATAGCAATAGTAGCAGCAGCAATACTAGTAGCAGTAATACTAACAATGACAGAAGCAGTAATAGTAGTAGTAGTGTAAGCAATAGTAATAGTAGAAGCGGAAGTAATAATAGAAATAGGAGAAGAACCAGTAGTAATAGCAATAGCACCAGTAATACTACTGGTAGTAGAAGTAGCAGCAGCAGCAGTAGTGATACTATTAGTAGTAATAGTGGCGGCAGCAATGCTAGTTGCAATAGTAATAGTTGTAGTAGCAGTAACAATAGTAGTAATAGCAATAATAATAGCATTAGTAGTAGCATCTTTAAAAGTAGCAGCAGCAGTAACACCAGTAGTAGTAATACTAGGAGTAACAGCAATAATAGTATATTAGTAGTAGAAGAGACAGCAGTAGTAGTAGCAGCTATAATAGTGGCAGTAGCCACAATAGTAATATTAGTCATAGTAGTGATAGCAATAGGAATAACAGTAATGGTAGTAGTAGAACAGTAGTAATAATAGTAGCAGAAATAACATGAGTAGCACTAGCTGTAGCAATTGGAGTAGTAGAAGCAGCAGCAGTAGTAGCAATAGTCACGGTAGTTGTAGCTGCGGCAATAAGTAGTAATAGTATTAGTAAAGCAGCAGTAGTAGCAATGCTAATAGTAGTACAGCAGCAGCAACACTATTAACAGTAATACCACTAGTGGCAGCAGTAATCACAGTAGTAGTAGTAGAAGCAGCTACAGTAGTAACAGTAGTAGCAGCAATGGTAATACTGCTGGTAGTCATAGTAGTAGCAGCAGCAGTGATAATATTAGTAGCAGCAGGAGCAATTTTATTTTGTTGTTAGCTCTTACTTCGATAGCTGTTTCTGCGTGGTCTTGAGGGCTGAGATGGTTCTGTCCGCCATTCCACCATAGCAAAGGGCCAGCTCCTTTACCTGTGTGGTTCCTGGCTGGAGCAGGACTCTCATGCCACAGGTCACCTTGGCTATGTCATCTTCTCTCCGGGAGGCCTGCTTGAATGCTGAGAAAAACTCACCCTAAAAATAACGGAAAAATACCTGTTTCCTACCTTGTTTTGCAAGGACTGCAAATGGTGAGCCTGAAGCAGGGATACAAGATGGGGTGAGGTGGTAAGACCATCACAGAGCAGCCAAGAGCTGGTGGTAGAGGTCAAAGATCGGGACATAACTACCACCTTTTCAGGAGAAGTTCCAGATAATGTTCCTGGAAGCTGGGACAGGGCCAGGATTTCTGCCTATCAGTCTGGAAAATGGGAAATCAGGGACACAGGAGAACTGGGTGCTCTCAACCAAAGAGCAGGAGGAGGCAAGGTGCTTCCACGAAGGCTCCTGAGAGACTGGCTCAGCCCCACCACGGCTTCCCCATCCTGGTGCCCAGTATCATGTCCACCTGGCCTCCCCAGAGCTGTTCTGAAGGCTTCACTGGCCTGACCACCTCTCAAGCAGGTACAGTGCGATGCCAAAGGGTGTTTGAAACCCAGCATCAGATGGAGGTGTTTGTGGCTTCTGCAGATGCTCTCCCTGACTTGTGTCTCCTACCAGTCTACTGGCTATGGTTAGAAATCTTGTTTCCTGAAAGAAAGACTCACTATGAAACAGTAGCTGCCTTTGTGCTTTGAACATACATCTCCCCCAGATCCAAGCCAATCTCTGTCATTGGCGATAGGAGGAGAGCGTGAGTTACTTTCCAGGTAAGAACCATCTGTTTCAGGTTCTGCTCGAGGTCTGAGCTCACCCTGGCACCACAAGTTCTGATGAATGTCAAAGGTGGGAGGTTTAAGGAAAGGTTTATTGGAGAAACAAGGAGCCCCACTGTTCAGGTTCAAAATGGCCCCAGACTTTTGTTGAAGAAGCCACGGAGACCCCTCCTAATGAGAAAGCTTGTCTAGATTTCTGATGTCTAACATGGCCCTGGGGCAATGAGCCCAGAGCTTGAGCTCGGTTCTGGAACAGGTTCCAGCCACTCACTTCCAGGACTGTGCTCGCCCACGGCAACATTTTTCCCGGGGTTCATGCAGTGTCAGCATCAGGCCATCAGCTGTTCTTTCTTGAGAAAGACCTAATTCTGGGTATTAAAACCTCTTTTCATTTATAAAATGTTTTTTGTTAATGTCCCTACCTGGCAAAATAAAAACTGGGCAGTGCTACGCCTGTTTCCTCTTCCTTTCCCCACCTCATAATTAAAAAAAAAAAAAATCTACTGACCTGTGAAATACAAAAACTCTGGGAATCCCTGTTCAAAATGGTCTATAAGGACAAGCTGGAAAATCATTAAGAAACCACTACAGGGATATAACTGCTTTAATTTAATTAGTATTCTCATTAAGGAGGTCAAAATCAGCAAGGGTAAAACATGCCTTGTAACACTCGCTAAAGCACAAGCTCTGGTAAACCCTTAATACTCTCCTTTACAGCTGGTTCCTGGCTCTCACAGATCACTTTTCTAAAAGGCCCACTGAGGAATATATAGGACAAAACCACACCAGCTCAAGACACCACAGGCCCCAAGGAACAAGAGCAAGGCAGCCAGAGGAACCCAGACCTGCCCCAACAAGCCAGAAAACCGTCTCGTGAAGCAGAAATCCATCCAAGACAACACAGGGCAAGGTCAGTGAAAAAGCACCTTGTCAAGCCCAAGGTCAGCATGTGAGGACCTGACTCACAGGTAGCTTCTCTACCCAGCACACAAACTCCGCACTTCATCATACGAAAACTGGGGCAGGGATACTCCACAACTAGATGTGTTCTTGGAATTATGTCGCTAGCACTAGCTGGTGATCTCCACCAGCTCCTGGATATCTGCCAGGAACCTTATGAATTCCTTCTTTTCAGTCTTCGCAATAACCCACACAGTCAGTAATATGGGCCCATTTTACAGATGAGGAAATTGGGGGCTCAGAAAGATGAATGACTCACTCAGGATCACACATCTCCTGTCTGGTTTCATTGACTATGCCCTGTGCCCCCTACCCTGAAACTCCTCATTGTCCAGAGGGTAATACGGTTGGTTAAAGGCAAGGTTCAGAGACAAGAACATCAATGTTAAAGTGAAGATATGCTAAGTTTGGTTCCCGAGGCAGGCTCTGGTCTCCCTGTCTGGAGCCTGGCAGGAGTAGGGGTGATTCAGGATGTTTCTGACAGCATCTCACCTCCCTGCTGTAGGGGATCTCAATGGAGAGCAGTATCTCCTCTGGACCTAGCAGGGTCTTTCTGTAGCCAGGGAAGAAGGTGTGATCCATCGGAACTGTTCTTCTGGTGCCTGTACAGAGGCAAGATAGAGAGGGACCAATGTGAGGAAAGCATAGGACAGACCACCAGTGGAATTCTCCATCCTGGTCTCTGATGCCCACAGTCAGAGGCAGTGGCTGGCACAATGGGGGCCAAGGTGCTCCATTTGAAATCCTTAAGCACTGGTGTGCTGGTGACTGTTTAACAATCAGTTCTTTGAGAAAAAGCCCTGATTCAAAGTATTTCCTAGTTTTTGTGGTATAAATACTCCTACCACGGCCAATGTAAAGCTAAAAGAGCAACATCGCTCAGTGTGATGTTGGAAGGCGGGTAGCAAAGAGTTGACACAGCAGACCTGCCCTCCTCTGAAAGTCCTGCTTACAAGGTTGGCCACTAGCTATCCTGTGGGACTTTGGATTTCAGGAGAGTTCCCACCATTCCCTGATAAGAACGGCTCACTGGGCCTGAAATGTTTGCACACATCATATGGTTTATGCTGAACACCTGACTTTCCTTCTGGGCGTCTGGACTTCTGGTATGTGCCAGGCAGGGTTACATGACCAGCCCCCAGTAAAAGCCCTGGGTGCTGAGTCTCTAACAAGCGTCCCTGGTAGACTACCCTTCACATGTGTTGTCACAGCTCAACTTATTACTGGGGAGATTGAGTATGTCCCGTGTGACTCCCCTGGGAGGAGGCCCTGGAAGCTTGTGCCTGGTTTCCTCTGCCCCATGCATCTTTCCCCTTTGCTGATTTTGCTTTCTACCCTCCTGCTGTAATAAGTCATAGCCATGAGTAAGACTCTATGCTGGGTCCTGTGAGTCTTCCTTGACCTCCTAAGAGTCATCAAACCTAGAGGTGGTCTTGGGGACCCTCCAACGAGGAAAGATGGACAGGAGTACACCATTATGTAGCATTTCCACTCTACAAATATAATAAATGGAAATAACCTCAAGGGCATAGACAACTGTAAAATGAAATAAAATAATTAGGAAGTGGTGAATTTTGAGTACTTATTGCCTCTGGTTTTTTTTTAACATCTTTGTTGGAGTATAATTGCTTTACAATGGTATGTTAGTTTCTGCTTTATTACAAAGTGAAATCAGCTATACATATACATATATCTCCATATCTCCTCCCTCTTGCATCTCCCTCCCACCATCCCTATCCCACTAGGGATATATGTATATGTATAGCTTTGTGACTAGGTGGTCAAAAAGCACCGAGCTGATCTCCCTGTGCTATGCGGCTGCTTCCCACTAGCTACCTATTTTACATTTGATAGTGTATATAAGTCCATTACCTTTGTTTATTATACTTTATTAATACTTTGTTCATATACTTTATTTCATTGTAAGGTTATATAGTTTAAGTTTTAATCGCTGCCATGTTTAACAAATGCTCAGACTCCCTGAAAACCCAGCAATCAGCTGTGGTGAGCAGTGTACTCTGGCCCCGGCACACACCGCTAAGTAAGGCATCTGGTTGACAGGTCCTGTTGTGAATTCCTAATAAAGTGATGGTCCAGCTCCCCTGGCCCCCAACCTGGGTACATCTCCCTTTGCAGTTGCCAGGGATCCAAACTTTAGGAAAGCTGCATCATTGAACTTTGGGCTCTGCTTCTCCAGAAAGTGACCTATCTTGTGAGACTCCACCCCATCCCCAGCCCTCTTTCCTGACCACTGCGTGAGGCAGCTCACCTCTGGACACGATGGTCAGCTTGGTCCCACTGGCCATGAACACAGGGTTGAGGTCGGAGATGGGGCTGGCTGTGATGATGTTCCCTCCAATGCACTAGGACAAGCAGAGAGAGCGCGTGAGAGAGCCCACCCCAGGGAAGCCCTGCTCACACAGCTGGCTCCCGAACACGCAGAAGGTGGGGGACACCTTCTGAACGGAGAGCCCTGAGGTTCTCCACCCCTGTGGAGACACAGGATCAGCACAGTAAGAGCTCGGGCATTCGGGCAACATGCAAGAGATTCCAGTGCCTGGGGTTGGCGCTCAGCTCTGAAGTTTACCCGTTGGTAAACCGGGATCAGCCCCTTTAAATTGTTTGTTTGTTTGATCGATTTCACTCAAACTTTTTCTGAAAGGGTTGAGGTGGTTTATCACAGAGGCCATAGAGATTTAGCAAAAGAGAAATAAAAGATAAAGATCAAGGAAAATGAGGAGGAAGCCTTAAGGATGAACAGTGTGTTCTAACTGAGCTTCCTTGGCAAAGAATGTAAGGAGAATCAGACACAGGATTCCTATTATTAGAAAAGAGGAAGAAAACCAGTTGCTCCAGGGGGAAAAAAAAAAAAAAATCCTTCCCAGAAGTAGATTGCATCTGAGCTTGGGAACTCAGTAGAGTTTTCTGGGTTTATGTCTCCTTAACTGTAATCAAAGGAGGCAGGTGCCTGGGGTAGGGTGATGAGAATGGGAGTAGGCTGTTTTGCTTTGTTTTTTGTTCTAATTTAAAACAACAACAGCAGTGGAATGGAAGGGCCAGCTTTTCTCCCAACTCCATCAACCACTGTGAGACTAAAATGGCGCCAGGTATGAGAATGCCGTCTGCAAACCCAGAATTTGGGGGCTAGGCTGAAGACTTATTACAAACAGTCAACACGTGGGCCTCTCCCTCCTCTCAGGGGGTCTACCTCTGGTTCTCTCCCCAGCTCTGAAAGGCAGTCCCTCTTCCTATTTCGGCTTCTCCCTAACTTATCTCTCATCCACCTGCTGGCAGCCTCGGCCAAGTCCAGGAAGAGGGGGGCAGGTGGCTCCAACCTCAGGGGTAAAGACTGAGTCACAGCGTGGGTGCTTCCAAGGGTGGCCCGCAGGCCACCTTCATCAGAAACACCTGTGGGGCTTGTTAAAACCTGACCCCTGGGCTCCACTCCAGACCTGCCGTCAGACTCTCTGAGGGTGGGGCCCAGGAATCTGCATTTTCAACAAACACCCCAGGCAATTCTAAGCACTTAAGTTTGACACCCATTGGGTCTGCAGCAGAGTCCAGACTAGCCCCCCTCGCCTTGCGATGAAAACGTGCATCCTGGGCCCCTAAATAGGGACTCACCGCCACAGACTTGACCTGCTTCCCGGCAAACCAGCGCAGCTGCTGCAGGACGCCTCTGAACACCTCTGTTTTCTGGGTGGGAAGCTTAGCAACCGCATCGAGCAGGGTCTTTTCCACAGAGTTCAGGGAGCAAGCGGCTCCAAAGGAGATACCTGGGAACACACGCTCGGAATGACAGCGATCCCCGTCACAGCTCGGAAAGCACTTCCATACACAGCAACCCCCGTCACAGCTCGGAAAGCACTTCCATACACAGCAGCCCCCGTCACAGCTTGGAAAGCACTTCCATACACAGCAACCCCAGTAAGGCTAAACCAGGACGCACATCCTTATATGGATGAGGAAATTAAGGCCCAGAGAGGTCAAGTGACCTGCCCAATGCCACACAGCTAATAAAAGAGCCAGGACTCAACCCCAGGCCTCAACTCAATAAAATCAAATCTCTGAGGGTGAAGTCTTGGCATGTTTTTTAAAAAAGCACCCCAAAAATTCCCCCCACCTACCCCCTATTTCCATGAGCGATTCTAGCATGCAGCCAGGATAGAGAACAACTACTGAGAATCCCAAGCCCCTTGCCCGCTGGCACCCTACCATGGATGCTCCGTGGAGGAGGGCACTGAGGGTGCCCGCTTCCCCCATGCAGGGCGGCTCCCAAAAAAGCAGGTGGCAGCGGGAGCCAAAGAGGAGTCTTTCCTGGCACTCGCCATCCCCCCGCATGACCCACCTCCAGCATCCCAGCCCCTCTGAGGGCTCAGGCAAACTTCCCCTTACCCTCCAGTCCGTGCTCCACTGAATTCAGCTCAGGGATCCAGGCTGGGCAGATGATCACAGGAAACAGCTGATTCTTAAACTTCATCTCAATGCCTCAAGACAAACGAGAAGCCTCAAGTTATAGGTCTGTTGTTTATCACCAGGGCATTTTTTCCCACCACTGCACACAGGACGGAGGACATATTCACGATCATAACATGCTCCGTGGGTGTCTTGGGATGAGGGGGTGCAGTGGACAAGATGTGGGATTAAGTGCAGATTCCGCACAATCAGCCTGAAAGCTATGTCTTTCTCTCCCTCTCAAAAAACCCCATCGGAATTCAAATAAGATGAACTTGAATTCGTGTGTGTGGTGTGTGTGTGCGTGTGTGCATATGTGCATGTGTGTTTAATCACAATATTAGAAAAAGGGCATGAAAATAAGTCAGGAATGCTTCTAAGCACTTTACATATTTTAACTCATTTAATCCTCACAATAACCCTATGAAACACTGTGATTTTCTCTGTTTATAGATGAAGAAACTGAGGCACAGGGAGGTTAAATTTCTTACCCAAATTACACAGCTAAGAACGGGCATATCTAAGTACCGGAGCAATTATTAGAATTGGGATGTAATAGTAATATGATATGAAAGTCTAACATTCAGACAAAACAGGAAAATTGACTGAGAGAGAAAACTTCAAGTTGGCCTCCCAGTTCCCAATAGCTGTCTGAGTTCTTAAGGTGCACGGCTTGGTGGGACCGAATGTCTGTGTCTGGATTCTGTCCTTCCGGTGAGTCAAGTAAGAAACCTCTGCGAACAGACCTGCTGTTCCTCAGACCCAGTTAGCACAGCACCTCTCCCAGCCCCGCGCACAGGGCTGTAGATGGAAAAGGGTAAGAAGGAAATGTCTGTGCATCAACCCTCCACCCCCCCCCACTTTCCGGTGCTGTTGAGGGTCTCTGAAGGCAGGTGCAGGCTTTGAGGAGTCTGGCCTGTTTGAATATCAGCTCGTAGGACGAAGAATGCAGAGGGAGGCACTAAGTGGCTCGTTTTGACGAGGGGCTCTCTATGACCCACTTCCCCCGACATCGTGGTTGTAGGTGGTTACGCTGTGAGGACTGTGTGTGAGGGAGACCGGGGTGGAGCTGGGCATGGTCTTAAGCAATTATTTCTAACTTGGAGCTTATCATATCTTTGTGAATGCCTTTCTCTCAGAATCTAACTGAACCCAGGACATTGTGTGACTCGTGGCGAGGAACATGTCATATACCCAAGGACCCCAAATATTCTTCCAGCCCCTCATTCTCCACCTTAACTCATGGGACCCTGGGCCCTTGGGTCATGGCTACACAGGCCAGCCATTGTGGTCATATCACCTGAGGCACGTCTCACAGGCCACCCTGCCATCCCAATGTGTCACATTATGGCAGCAGGGGACTCTGTACAGCACCTGTGCTCACAAGGGTGGCCCAGTTCAGCACTTCACCAGCACAGACCTGAGCCAGGCCCTCCTCTCTGTGGCTGAAGAACCAACCGGAACCCAGGGCTCTGGGGGTCCCTCCAGAGCCAGAGCCAGGAGTCCCCCACAAGCTGGACTTGGTTGCTTAAAAGCATGTCAAGTCCCCCCAAACCAGGGTTCCTCTGAGGCAGACCTCGGCTGTGCCACCATCCTCTCCTTGGATCCTCACTGGGCTTGGGTCCCAGCCAAGTGGAAACGGGCCAAGCCAGGTTTATAAATGGATGGAGACGAGCAGGGACCTGGGCACTTCTGCTCCTGTGTCTTCAAGCACCAAGCCCGAGAGCTGCACATCTGGTGTCTCCCTGACCTGTTCACGTACTGTGGGCCTCATGTCCCAAGTGGTGGCACCACACGGCAGGTGGCCACAGTCATGGGCAACCCAGCACAGTCACACGTGGACATCTCCTCTCCCTAGCCTTACCACATCACCCCCAGAAAAGGGAGGGCAAGAGAGTGACCTTTATGGAACCCCTAGTGTCCGTCAGGCACCGGCCCAGACATGTGAGCTACGTTGCTCCCTCCGCCTTTAGACTGGGAGACACTGAAGGGAAGGGGTCTGGTCCAGGTGATCTGGGTACCCCTGGCTCTCCCAGAGTACCGCGCAGAGCCGGCTCTCTGTCAGTGTTTACGGAGAACAGTCAGCAAGGAGCTCGGTTAATACTCAGAACAACCCTTACAGGAGGTGTCATTACTCCACATATGAAATGGGGAAGCGAGGGCAGAAGAGGACACACAGAGGACACACAGCCACAGGGACTGAACTGGGCAGACTGGCCCAGGGCCACCCCGCGCCCTTACCAATCTCCGTGTTCCCCACCACCAGCTTGGCCTCGGGGTGCTGCGCTTTGAGGTCCAGCAGCTCCTTCAGGGCCGAGGCCTGGATCCAGGTCACACGCTCCCCTTCAAAACGCAGCTGCTTCTGCGGAATGTCTTTCAGCCTCTGGAAAATGAAGTTTTCTTACTGTGCTGCCTCTTCCTCCCCACTGCCATTCCCAGGGCCATTGCTTTAAGTTTGCAAGGGGATCAACTCTTCTATGGATTTGTTTAATACTGAATTCAGATGGAAAATGCACGTCAGGGGAGAAGAGAGGGAGAACACCATGTATTGAGGCAGGAATTACGTTGCAGCTCTTTTATAGACATTATGTCACTTAGTCTTCTGAAGATCTCAGGGAAGGAGGCACTGTTAGTCTCATCTTTTACAGGTGAAGGAGGAACCTGAAGATCAGGTTACGGGACCTGCTGAAGGTCACTGCCACAAGGTGACTTGAACTGTCCCACACTGTCTCCAGGAGGTACGAGAGGGGTATCAGAAGGGAATGCAATGGAAGGTTGGCTCTAGAGCATGAGGGGTGATGGGGGGCTGAGAGAGAAAACCCCCAAATCAAACTGATGGTTTTTCAAGGTTTCACAATCCAGAGAAAGACATGCTGGCAGTCTGCTGCAAAGCCGTTCTTTCTGGCCTGTTGAATTCATACAGCATGAAATCATGAGCTCATGGTGAGCTTCATGAGCTCACCACCGCCTGAGAAATCTGCACTTGAGAAACGTTGAGAGTGGCTTGATTATTATTATTATTATTATTTTGGTCATGAATGTTGGAGTGAAGGAGCAGAATCATCAAGGTGAGAAAGTAGGCATGAGAGGTGTCCTTAAGACGTGGCTGCAGGCCATGGATTGTGTCCTTTGAACACAGCTCTCTTTGTTTGTTTGTTTCGTATATAAATGGACTGCTAACAGAAAGAAGAATGGATTGCTTGAGGGCTTATCCGTGAGATTTAGCCAGGAGGTCACCAAATACTCCTGGAGCTCCTGTTACTGTACACAGTGTGCCAAAGGGATCCACTCCCTCAGAGTGACACGTGTGAGAAGGAGAGAAGTGTGGGTCCCTGTGGGAGTATGTGGCTCAGGGACTTGATGTTTGGGTGTCAGAGAAAGGAAGGGAAATTCAGGCTGAAACCTACAGGACAAGGAGGACACAAAGGCCCCAGTGGGTACGAGTGGGACCCAACAGGTCTCCAGGGGCTCATGGGGCATCACCTACCAGCAACTCTGGGGGGAAGATGGGTTCCTGCGTGGGATCCAGGGGCATGAACTCCTCTGGGTTGAATAAAGATGGCGAGAGAGTGACCTGCTGGAAAAGGGGACAGATGAGTGATACACTGTCCCCTCCTTTGAAATGCCCCATAGGGCTGGCCTAGCCCTCTGTCCAAGCGAGCTCATCCACAGACCCCAGCAGGCTGGTGGAGGAGCTGGTATCTCCTGGGAAGAAGGGACAAGGAGGTCTTGACAGAGGATCCAGGGCTAATGTATACATTCACCACCCTCATGGTTGGGGCGTAACTGTTTCCTCTTCCAGCCACCACTGCCCAGAGTGTGGAGAGAGCCCACTGGCTCCTTTGATCTGAGGTTGGCCCTCAGGCTTCCAGGCTGAAAAGGACCCACTTACCTTGTGGTCTTTCTTCTGGTTCATGCAGCAGTTTGGGTTGTTCCCATTTCCCCCACAGCATCCACCATCCTAGAGAGATGACCAACATTCACACAAAGATATTTGCAAAGAGTTTTCACAGAAGCTAAAGAACCTAGAGTATTACTATCAAATGAAATCTGGGTGTGATACCTATTCCAGCATCAAAAGGAGCAGCAGATGCCCGACCCCATCCCACTTGCCTCTGCACAGAGGCAAGGCCTCTGCTTTAACTACATTCACTTGGTTAATGTCGATTAAATAACTTGAGAGTAAACAAACAGGACCTCTCCTGGAAGCAGCAGGGATATTTAATTATGAGAAAATGTCTCCATAAAAGCTAGTCCTATTTTATCAAATCATCTCTTTGTGCCCCCTTTCCTCTTCAGTGCTGCTTCCTGAGGAGGCCTTAGCTCCCTGACCAGGGATCGAACCTGCCTTCCCTGCAGGGGAAGCACAGAGTCTTAACCACTGGACCACCAGGGAAGCCCCTCATGCCTCTACTTCTAAACCATCA
The DNA here is from genome assembly GCF_028023285.1 of Balaenoptera ricei. Lineage (NCBI taxonomy): Eukaryota > Metazoa > Chordata > Mammalia > Artiodactyla > Balaenopteridae > Balaenoptera > Balaenoptera ricei. The sequence continues at coordinate 77,784,824 of NC_082651.1, read as the reverse complement.
AGTTCTATGGGAATTGGCTGGGCGCCTCCCAGACTGGAGCCTTTGTGGGGCTCCTGCCAAAGACGTTCAGGACCAGAGGTGTGCCCGGCCAGTGTGCCTGATGGCCTTCCCACTCCTTATCAGGCACTTCTCTCCAGAAAGCTCCCACTCTTTACCCCTCACTGCAGGCCTGTTCTGGAGGATGTGTACAGGTCTGATGACTCATCACCTACGGGGAAAGGACTTGCTCAGAACCTCTTGGGGTGCCAATGGCGGAGCACAGAATAGAGCCCAGATTGCTACCTCCCAAAACCAATGCACTGAAGGTGGGAAAGGGTGTGTTCACCTGACTGATCTAGCCCAAGGAGGCAGGAGTCTCAGCTCAGGGCCCCAGAAGACACTACAGAATCGTGGATTTGTGCTAAGAGGAAAAAGTGGGGGAACTCCCAGGCATAGACCTGGGACACATTTCCAGGGCAGCTGTTCCTGGGGAAGCAGGCTGGGAGTAGCCCTTCCGAACGTGAATCGCGGAAGACACCATTCACGCCGACGTTTCCCAAAGGGTGAGTCACCACCTACCAGCGTCCCCGAGGAAGTTCTCAGAGGGCCAAGGAGGCCGAAGGTGTAGCCTCTGAGAACGTGCAAGCGCTGTCAGACTTGCCTCAACCCCCCTGCCCTGCGTGCAGACCCCTCCTGCATTCACTGCTTTGCCACTGGATCTCAGAGCGGCTCGGTCTATCTTATACCGCCACACCTCCACCTTGCCCTTCCCCTCTGTCTTTGGACAGAAAGGAGAGGGTCTCTTCACATCTCTCTTTTTGGAGGAGTGATGTGGAGAATTACCAGGCCCTGCGTACAGTAAGACAACAGCCTCCCTCACCTGGTCCTTGTGGGGAAGGATGTATTTCGCAAAAGTGGATTATTCAGATAATGAAAGTGCCAGCACTTTCTTACTTAGATCTTTTTCCTCGATAATTCATTGATGTGTTTATGACATAAATTACTGTAACGTACAATAATGTGTCACTGCCCTCAAGGTCTACTGCGGTTGGATGAGGCTAGGGATTTTCCCCAGTGAGATTTCCACTTTTCTCAGTAGGCTAAAACTACTGGGCTTATTTTTAGGGTTCCCCCATTTCCTTCCTTGCTGCTAGATGAACGTTGTCATTTCCTGCTGTGAACAAGCTGCCTCGCTATAGCATGCTCTCCTCACCCTCTTCCGGTGTGTGCTATGGCCATGAAAACTAGATAGATGAGCTTTTTAGAACTGTGTGTAAGGTAACAATTAAAAGGCTCTGAATAAAGGCCTTGGGGGCCTCCAATGAGTAACATGCATGAGCTTCTGAGCACATTCTGTGCGTCAGTCACTTTGCCTGCTTGGAACATCCAGCTCTACTCTGCTCTGCTGTACACTGCCAGGCAGCTGGAGTGAAGGGGGTGCGGCTCACCTCCTCCCATGGTGTCACAATAGACTCAGGAACTGTGTAAATGATGATAAAACTCTGACCCACAGAAGGAGTATAATTGTCAGCTACACTCAAAAGCCCTTCTCTCTGGAGAAACTAGGAGAGCTGGTCAGATTGTATTTCTTTGAGAATCCTCCTATGAAATAAGTACATGCACAAGATTAACAATCCCTGGTTCTCAGGGGAGCCTAAGCAATACATGAAGATCAAATATGGGTAACGGAAAAAATGTACCAGCATCATAGTTTATGTTGCCATTTACTGAAAATGTAAGAAGTGCCAGGCATCGTCCTAAGAGCTTTACAAGAAGTCCTTTCCACAAGCACTGTAAGGTAGATATTATTACAATCCCCATTTTAGAAACAAGGAAATTTGCCCAATATCATGCGTCAGTTAAGTGATGGAATGGGATTTGAACCCAGGTCTGCAGATTCTGAATCTAAGCTTTCAATCATTTTCATTTAAATCCGTACCTCCTGGTTCCTCATCATCAACAGCATTCACCAGGATGTGGCATTTTCCATCCTTAGAGGCTCCATCTCCATCTCCACCCTTTTGGGCTATTTGGACACAATACTCCTTTTTGTACTGTGCCAACTCTAAAAGTCAGTGAAAGGCACAGGAGTCTGTGACTCTCCCCTCAACCCAGAATCAAATTGAGACGAGACAGTTTGATTGGAGTCAGGATCAACTTGACCCAGCTGGGAAATTAGGTAAAATCTGGGGAGATTAAGCCAAGAAAGGAGAAGCTAGCCTTCCGTCCTCCTTGCCAGATGACAGGTGTGTGTCTGCATTTATGTAATCAATGCCCATGCACCCCAGCTGTGGTTTCTCACTCAGCGTTATATGAACACTACAGGGGTTCACACACTGTCTGAAGATCTAATTAGCAGTTTCATAAGCCCAGCAGAGTGCCAGCTGCAGAGAGCAGCCGGGACAGGAAAGCAGGAGGGACTCGAGTGCTGAGTCAGGCTGGGTTGTTATTAACTGCCACGTTCAGCTCCTGTGCCATGGGCCGAGCATGCCAGTCACCAAGGAAGGATGCCAAGCCCGAATGCCCTGGAGGAAATTAGCTCTTAGGCAGCATGTGTTCCAGTAACCAGTTCTCCAGGCCTTCCCTGGAAGGAAAGTCTCCGTGCTATTGATGAGAACCACCACCTCCCTCCACCCCCAAGAATAAGAACGGCAGAGCCCAATGCCCTTGCCAGGTACCTGCGGCAGAAGGACCCGCCAGCGGGCCATCTGACCATTTTTCTCTGTAACCCAGAGGCCCCTGGCATCCCTCCCAGCTGTGATTCCTGAGTGTTACTGCTTCAGGAGCAGGGCCGTTGCTGTCCCAGGGCCCCAACTTACCTTGGCGAAGGTCCGGAAGCCCTGGAGGATGGGTCTGTAGCCTGTACAACGGCACAGGTTTCCTGTGGGCCAAGGAAAAAGCTGCAGTGTCAGCGCAGGCCCCGGAGCAGCTAAGGGGTTTGTGGCTTTGCTCCCAGCTCAGTTAAATGCTCTCTTTACATATTCGATTTTCTTTGCTTGGAATGACCCTCCTCCTGCTTGTATCCCTGATTTCAAAACATCTACCACTTCTTCCAGGAAGCCTTGCTATAATGCCTAGACTGAATCAGGTGCTCCTCCTAAGTCCTCCCATGGTGCCTAGTCATAGCTTTATCAGTGAGCTTATCAAACTACATTATAAGCTCTCTTCCCCTTCAGAGTACGAACTCCTTGAGAGGAGGGACTGTGTCTTTCATCCCTGTGTCCCCTGTACCCTGTATAGTGCCTGACAAATGATAGGACTTCATATAAATGACAGAATAAATGATGCATTGAAATGGATCGAATGAGTGGGGAGCCTTCTCTACTCAATTCAGAGGAACAGATACCAGACCCAACCATCTGGGCCCATTCACAGAAGGCAAAGTGGGAAGCCAGTCCCTGCTCAAGGCTCAGAGTCATGGCCTCCTTCCTCATATGTGGCCTTTGCTCTGCAGAATCGTGCTCTGAGGAAGCAGCAAGGGAAGACGCCATGTCATTAGCTTCTGTGCGGTTTCCCAAACGATCTCCTCCCACTCCGGCCACTCATGGCTACCCCATCCCAGCACGGGGTGGGAGCAGGAAGACACCTCAGGAAGATGGTCGCTAAGGCAGGAGACCCCAGAAGGTCTCCAAACCACCCAAGTGTTCTTCAAATTAAGAAAGCACCAACCTTCCAGTCAATCGTAACCAACATGGTGGGATGGCCTGAGCCTTTCCCTCAAAAGGCAGTGCCTGGAACTCCTGGTCCACTCCTGGCACCCACTCTGGCCCTGCCCTGCCCTCCTCAGAGCCCCACTTGCCACTCCACCTCCCGGGCCCTGCCTCAACGCCCATACCTTGGAAGGCATCCTCGATCTCCTCAACAGTGGGCTCGGGCTGGTTCCGAAGCAGCGTGTACATGCTCATGACGATGCCGGGGGTGCAGAACCCACATTGGGAGCCGTGGCTTTTGGCGATTCTCTCCTAAAAGGGGCAGATGACGTAGACACCTGTGTTGCAGAACCCCTCCCAGGCTCCCTTGTGACTCAACTGGAGCCAGCCCATGTCGACAGGCAGTGTAGGGTAGCAGACGGCGTGAAGTCAAATTGTAGTGCCGCCACTTCCCGGCTGTGACCTTGGCCAGGTTACCAAGCCTCACTAAGCCTTGTCTATATGTTTAGGACCATCCTAGCACTTAGAGGATTCAGTGAGATCATTCACGTAAAACTCTTAACATCATCCCTGGCATAGAGGAGGGAGTCAACCCATGGGAGTTATTAATAGGACAGCCCCCTCAAAGAACGACTGTTAGAGCCAGAGGGGCTTCTCAACCTTCACTCCCTTCACTAGAGAGAGGAGGAAGCAGGCTCAGAGATTTAAGAGATGTATGCAAGATCACACATGGTGAATGCAAGAGCTGTGTCAGGTTCTTTTAACTACACTACCCCACAATCCAAAATCAACCAAATGAATGCATTTTATTCCAAATTAGAATGCTGCTGTATTCTTATGTGAAGGCAATCCTTGAAGTCCAATGGGTGGGGACTTAAGAATTGGGAAATGTGCGATATAGAATTCACTAAAAGCATTGAATGTCACAGAATTTTCATTCAAACCTGCAAGATTTTTATTACAAGGAGATTCTCCTCATCTACACTATTTTTTAATCTCTGGGAATCTCTCTTAGAACTTACATTAAGTAAAATTGTTAGAATGTTGTATCCCCAGTGCCTAGCATGGATAGTCATTCATTTGACAAATATTTACTGAGAAACTATCATGTACCAAGAGTGGTAAAGGCACTGGGGACAGAGAGTGAAGAAGGGAGATGAGGTTCCTGGTCTCATGAAGCTCATATCCTAGCAGGGGAAATACTGACAAAAACAAAGAAGAAAATTTGAGGTGGAGGTCAGTTCTATGCAGAGAATTAGTACAAGAGGACATGACCCAGCGTGACTAGTGGCTATTTGGAGTGGTTAGAAAAGCCACTCTGAAAAAGTGACCTTTGAGTTGAACTTAATGACATAATTTGGAGCAGGGAAGAGTGTATCCCAGGCAGAGGGAACAGCAAGTGCAAAGGCTCTGAGCACAGACAGTGCCAAAGTCTGATGTGCTAGAGCTGCTGAAAGGCCAGGGTGGGTGGAATCCTGGGACAAGGGATGTCAGCTGGGGGAACAGGCAGCAGCCAGTCGATGCAGCTCTTCATAAGCCAGGGTTAGGGATCCGGATTGTTATTCTGGGTGTGATAATGAGAGGCCTTTAAGGGGAATTTCAGCAGGGATTGATATGATCAAATTTGTGTTTTTAAAGAATCACTCTAACTGCTGGGCAGGGAATAGTTGTAGGGGCAAGAGAAGAAACAGGGGAACAGGACTCCAAAATGGCCTAGGCAAGAGGGGATAGTGACTTGAACCAAACATTAATGGGGGAAACAGAGAAAAAAGATGAAGATTTCATTGTAAAGTTTGGAGGTAGAGTAGTTACTACTTCTGGATGGATTGGGTGTGGTGTATAAGAGAAAGAATCATAGGTGACTCCTAGATTTTTATCTTGAGCAATTGGGTGGATGCTTTTGCCACTGACTCAGATGGAGGAAGACCAGGGAAGAAAGAAGTTGGGGGGGAAATAGCGTTTTGTTAAGTCTGAGATTAGACGTATCCATCTAGTGATTCAAGTAGGCAGCTGGAAATAGGAGTCTGGTCTCTGAGGAGAGGTCGAAGCTGAAGATACAAATATGATACATTCACATGTAGATGGCATTAAACTCACCTCGGGAGAGTGTGAAGGTGGAGAAGGGATGGGACCCAGGCCAGAGCCCAGGGTGCTGCAGCAATTAGGGACTGAGCCGAGGAAGAGCTGTACGTGGTGCAAGCGTGGAGGCAGGAGGAAAATGAGGAAAGTGTGGTGTCGTAGAAGCCAAGAGAGAAACATAAATGGACAAGGGGAAGTGGAATCTACAGCTTATTTGGAGCCAAAAGAAGTACGTCAGGAATAAGGATCTGTACCATTGGAAAGAGAGGGTTTTCGCCTGATTGTATGCATATGATCCCTGTGTTTAAACGGTTCATTCTTTCTTTCATCTATGTTTCAAAGAAAATTACAAGCCCTCATTAATCTTCTCACATCTGCTGCAGGTTGGACAAGTTTAGTAATCTGCCCTTTTCCTGCCTAGGAAGCAAAGACACGGAAGTGAAGCAATACCACCCCACCCCGCTCTGACCCCACATGACTGGCCCAGGATGCTCCCACCAGGGAGTGTAATTAGTTTGCTCAACCGGCGACCCTGGCTCCAGACTCTCATAAGGGGCACAAGGGTGGCAGGATCTGAATGACACGGTCAAGGGAAGATTAAGAAAAGGGCCTGGCTCAGGCACCTTCCGTGATGCAGTCTCCTAAGGACCTCCTGCCTCAGTTTCTCTAAACGTAAGCACCGGAAGCAGTGGCTTTTCCTTCCCACTGTGCTCTGCTCCCACATGGGCTCCATCCCACCTTGTCTACGAGCATCCTTTCTCTCTCCACAAACCCCTCAGACTACTGCCCACTCTTCCCCAAAGTGTTCCCAATTTCGCTTCATCCTCAGGTGCCTGATACCATCAGGGAGAAAGCACTGGTCAGACACCCATGTGTCTCTGCTCTCTGACTCAGCCCTTGCTAACCTCCATTTTAATGAGCCCATGTCTATATGATCCGTGGGTGGAAGGTGAGGGGTGCAATGAAATCACCATTGGAGGGAGCAGGGAGTAGGTGGGTTTTTTATCAAGGGGCACAGAGCATTTGGAATCTTCAATCTGAGACGGCAAGGGGGCTTCCTAAGCACACTCGGGCACAAGGTGAGGAAGTTCCCCTGCCCCTCCTCCCTCCAGCTCTGACACAGCTGGACTTACCAGCCACCAGATCCAGTTGACCTCTTGGTTCCCATGGGGCATGCAATGTCACCATTCACCCAGACACAGGAGGGAGCTTCAGGCTCGGGGGCCTCCACTTTCTGCCTCACAGCCATCCCCTCACCTCCACGAGGATCTGGGGAGGTGGCTGGGCCAGAATGCCACCTTTGCCCTGGGCAGTGACACTCAGCCCAATAACCCAGAGCAAGTCTGCAGCCTTGGTAAGAGCCTCTGGTTACCTGCACAGGATGCAGCCTCGTCTTGGTACTTCCGATTCCTTCCACAGTTGTCACGGCAACATGGTGCAAGGAGCAAATGGGGGCCAGGCAGGCATTGGCAGAAAAGTGACTGGAACCCAGATTAAGGTCATTCCATTGACAACTCAGGTCATCAGAGCAGACCTGAGTGCAGGGTCTGGGAGATCTGTGATGCCTGTGTCACTTCTCTTCACTACATTATGTTCTTGTCTTTTCTACAGGTGTCCTCACCTCTCTACCCAAGACTCTGCACCCGAGCCCCTCCAGCGTCCTGTGGAGTCAGACATCGGTGCGCCCTAGGCCTCTGAGCCGGCGCATGGGAGCCAGGGTCTCTTTCAGCTGCCTCTTAGCCCGACACTGGAGGTTGAGTCAAGAGGAAGCTTCTGGCAGTTTCCAGGCCCAAAGTGTGCTCCTCTCTCTGCAGGGCCCGTCCTTAGCCACTTCAATTTCAGAACGTCCTGTCACTTTTGCTTCTCTGCTTTCACTCACCTCCATTTCTCCCATTCCTCTGTGGGGAGAGGGAGGGGAAATCCCCAGGTGACATGGGACACCAACCCCTTAGACATAGCTTCCCCACATCCATCCCTTTATGCATCACTCATTCACTCATACAGACAACATCAGTTACTGAAGGCCAACCAAGTGCCAGGCACTCCTGCCGAGGGCTGAGGAAATACAGGTGAATAAGATGGAATCTCTGTTCTCTAATAGCTTGCCTTCAACTCAGGAAAACAGAAGCCAGTGTGAAGATGAAATTTAAATATTTTACAGTAAGTGTTTCAGGAGGGCTATGCACAGGGCACCATGGGACCAGCAGAGACAAGGGGCACCTAACCCAATCTTGGGAGGTCAAGGAAGCCTTCCTAGAGGAGGTGATATTTTGCCCAGTCCTAAAGTGCTAGTAAGAGTTAGCCAGGTAGAGAAGTCCTTGAGAAAAGGATATTCAAGACGGGAAACAGCTTCTGCAAAGACCAAGAAATGAATGGGCATGGAGCATTGGTAGTTCACAATTGTTTCTGCATGAACAGAGTGCTGGACCCACGAAGAGAAAGAAAACTGGAGAGGAAAGGTGGGGAAAATTGAAGGACCTCACACGTTGAACAAAAAGATTGGACTTCAATTTGGGGGCAATGGAGGCCTACTGAAGGATTTCATGGGATGTGATATAAGTCTGAATTTTAAAAAGATGATTTTTTTCAGCAGTTCAGAATCTTGTCCATATTTATAAGCCAGGAAGATACTTCCTAAGACATCATTCTATAATGTCCCTCTTCATGACCAAAGCCTACTTAGAAACGCAGGAGCTTACACACATGCGCACACACGCACACTCACACAAAAGCTGACCCCTGCGTCATAGTCCTCAAAGGCCAGCAGCCAGCAGGCAAAGGATACATGATCTTGTCCTGGAGACGATCATACTTGGAAAGCATCACCGTGCAAGCCCCACAGCCGCCTTCTCCGCAGCCCAGCTTTGTCCCTCTCAGCCCCACTGGATGGTCAAGGGTTAAAGAATATGAACTCAGAGGAAAAAAAAAGTCTTTGTTGGGCTGCTGGGAAATGCCTGGACTGAGCTCCGAGTGAAGAGCCATTCGTCCACACACAGGCTCAGGCCTCTCAAGCCGGGAGGCAGCAGACCCACACGGCCTCCCATTCAGACAGGCTGCCCTGCATCCCGGAGAAGCAGGGAATGAGGCCAGTTCCACTGTACAGAAAAGGAAAGGCACCAGCACCCACGTGTCATCCCCTGGGACTGGAGTTCCACTGCTCTCTAATCCTGGAGATTTTCTTGGGATCAAGGTCTTCTAGGTGTGGTCTTAACGGTCCCCCAACCCTGTGGCCTCACTGGGCAGGTAAATCAGGCACCTCAAAGACTGGGCACGTGGGGCAGACCTCACATCACCCCAGCTGGTCGTGCAAGGAAGCCACTCAGGCCAGCAGGGGACTTGCTGAGTTCAGCTTCCCTCATCCCCCCGCCGAACCTTTTGGATTGATGAAGTCCAGGGACCAAAATTAAGGCTGGACCAGGGGCTTCTGAATATCCATCCCATAGGATATGTGAATGGAAATTTAAATGAAGATATTTTTGAGGTCAGAAACCAATATTGGAGCCACCGCTTATATATTGGGGGAAACAAAATCTCTGATACTTTGTGCTTGAAAAGTGCCTTACTAATAGGCTATTCCGGAGAACAGCAGTTATGGTGGCCTCTTTCCCTGGGACACACAGGCTCCATTGCTGCTTTTCCCTCAGGTCCACAGGCCTCCAGGCCATCTATCTTCCTACTGAAGATGGAAGGAGCTGAGGCTATTATCCCTGGTCACTTCCCTAATTTCAAGATAAAATTAATAACTAACAATGATACAGCATCTTCTACTTGGAAAGCAGCTATACCCACGGACCCGTTTGATCTTCACAATAATGTGGTTAGCAGGTAGGGCAGGAATTGATGAAAGAAAGAAAGAGAGAAAGAGAGAGAGAGAGAGAGGGAGGGAGGGAGGAAGGAAGGAAGGAAGACAGAGAGAGAGAAAGAGAGAGAGAGAGGGAAAGAGAGAAAGAAAGAAGGAAAGGAAGGAAGGAAGGAAGGAAGGAAGGAAGGAAGGAAGGAAGGAAGGAGGGAAGGAAGGAAGGAAGGAAGGGAGGGAGGAAGACTGAGACCCAAGATGTAATGTGCGCCCTGCAAGGTGACAGTCACTTGTGTTACCTTGAGTGTTAGGGCACAAACATGGCCATCTGACTCCTCCTCCACCATGCTGCTGCCTCTTTTAAAGCACAGCTGGGGAGGGATCTCTAGATCTCAAGTTATTCTTTTCACTAGTCTGGACGTATGAGATCGGCAGCTTAGACCAATCTAGGGGCACATGAGGACAAATGGAAGCAGCTCAAAGTAGTCTAGAGGTCTTCTGCTAACCTGGGCATCCTCTGGAAGCCAGGGTAGAAGTCAAGGCTAGGGTCTTCTCTCTTGCCTGGAACTCCCACAAATCAACTCTCAACACAGGCAACAGCAAGCCATGAGGACTTCATATTTACGTGCCAACTTTCAGGTTTGGATTTCATTTGAGATTTGGCCTTTAAACCAGCCAACTGCTATGATCAGGAATTTCTGAGGCTGTCAGGTCTTCAAAACTGTATTAGAAATCTAAAATTGACGTCAACAATCTCTAAGAGTGAGCCTCTCTTTCCAGACCACCCAGGTAGATGGGCTGGAAATGGAGTCCCATGCAGTCCCCTGATCCCACTGAGTGACTCCAGGTCTACAAAGAACGCCATCAGGTCCATGTGCTGTGAACCTCCAGACCTGCCCCCGCCAGGTCAAAGATCCAGGGCAAAGTACACTAGAGCCAGCTGCTATCTGATAGGAGGTGAAAGAACCAGAGGCAAGGCCATGGATTCCAGGCTGGCTTCTGTGGGTGCTGAAACGATCCTTTGTTGTTCCAAAGTATGTCACTGCAAGGAGCCACCAGACATCCCTGCCTCTGGGAGCCACAGGGTTTATTGACAGAGGTCAGGATGGGTGTCATTCTACAACAGACCCCTAGAGAGTTTCCAGTGTGGGTGGGAAGTTCAGAGCATGGCTCCCGGCTTCAGTCCAGGTCTGCCAGCATTTGCCCAGAACACACGAGGGAGAGGTGTGTCCCTTAACACATCCAGCCTCACTTCCTCCTCTGTTAAAGGGATCGCTGTGAATCAGTGAGAGAGCCTACATAAATCACCTTGAACTCCACCCATATGTAGTCAGTGCCCATTAATGTTGGCTCCTATTCTAGCTTTACTGTTGGTTTTGTTCCAGAGCCTCAGAATACTTTCCTACTAGGAAAGAACAAAAGGGATGGGGGATCTTACAGAAGCCCTCCCCACTCTGGGAGCAGAGCAGCACCCCAACCCCGCTCAGGAGTCCCCCACCCCATGCTTCCCAGTGCCTGCCCTTCCCACAGTGGATGGTACCTCTACACGATTCCCACCTCAGGCATCCTTTTCCCAAAAAAATACCCTTTCCCCTGACTTTCCCTCCACCTTCACAGAGCTAGAAACCCTGCCTGGGAAGCCCATTTATGTATTAACAAAGGTCTGCTGAGGCAGGCTCTGCTCCTCCTGGGGGTGGGGGGAGGGGAATGACCATGAAGCTTGCCAGAGCTAAGGAGGGTCTTTTGGAGCTGCTTGTTTTACAGGCCCAGGATAAAACCTTGGCATTACTAGAACCTTAAATGCAGGAGACTTGAAGAACATCAAGAATCATATTCTTACTCAGCAGCTGAGAATTTCAGACCCACCAGGCTCAAATGACTTCCCAGGGTCACACAGCTGCCAAGTGGCAGAGTTCCAACTAAGACACAGGGGTCCAGAGCCCTGACCCAGTGCTCTTTCCTCTGCACTTCACGGCCTCCAGACCAGTCACTAGCAAATGGCATAAGGCCCAGAGAATGAGTCCCCAAGTGCCCCCTCTCCCTCACCCCAGCTCCAAAGTCAGGATACATTTTCTTCTCAGGTAGGCCAAAAGGGTTGTTTCTGGATCTGCATTTTTCTCCACCACCTATAAAAGCAAACACCAAAGAAAACTATATCAGAGGTATACTTAGCCATCGTCTCACCCAAGAATTTGTAGAGTTAATGGAGATGTGCTACATATATCATGAAAACGGAGGTGCTTTTCTTAATTCTATAAGATGAGCATATTAGCTGCAAGCCAAATCGTGTACCTGCGGACACGCTGCAATTCTAAAATTCTGCACCCACCACAGAGCACTTAGGTGTGGCGCCGGCCGTGCTGGGCTGACCAAGGCAAAGTTCCCTTCAAATTGAACAAGTCATTTCATTTCCAGCTGCTGGAGCACATTAGTGAACGCCAGGGACAGCTGGGAGCGGGGGCATGCAGACCTCTGGCTTTGCATCCTGGAGGGTGGACTCAGGCGGTGGACGGCCAGTCTGCCGTCCTGTGCTCATAGCAGAGTGTGGTATGCGTTGGGTCATCACAGTCAACAGCACTAACACAGGTTAGAAATGGAGGAGAAATCTCAAACCAAAGGCCCACGAACAGAATGTTCAGTAAGGCAGAAATGTTGTCCACGACGTGTGGTGTCAGTTCCAGATGCAAATCATCAAAGGAAATCTATGAAAACCTGTTTCGCTTCTCCTCATGCATCATCAAGCCTAAAAGGGTCTGGGTGATTGGGATGATTAAGGGGAGAGAATGTGTGATAAGAGTTTCTTGAGAGAGACCTGTATTATGAGTCTCACATCTTCCTAAAGTAGGAGGAGGAGGTATCTGCCTCACCCGTCCAGCTTCATGAGGGGCTTCTATAGCCCTACATGTAAAGCTCACATGCTGCAGGGCATATGGTGGTCTGGCTTAGCTAAAAGCTAGAGAAAGTCTTACCAGACAAGCTGAGGTAGAATTGTAGTGTAAGGATTGATGTGCACTTCCAGAGTTTGGAAGAGCAAAGGATGTGAAATTGTTGTGCCATGGACCTAGCACAGGCTATACATGAGAGAGAGAACTTGCTTGGAGGTGTTTAAATCATTCCTGAAAGACTGACTACAGGAGGTGATGGGACCTCCATCAGAGTCTGTGTGGAGTGGACCTCCCAAAACTGGAGGCTGAGGGAGAACAGCCAGACTGAGAAAACAGCCCCCCGCACCATGTCATGAGACTTGCAATTGAAGGTTCCCAGCAGTGGGAAGCCATCCTACACCAGCACCTAATAAATAAGAACTTTCTCACTACCCTCTCCTCTCTGTCCTGAAATGAAACTGTGTTTGGCAACTTATAATTGGTCATAGGATTTTTTGTTCACTAAGAGTAATCCAGAAGGTCATGAAACTACCAAAATTTACCCTTGAATAAAGTCTAAAGGAAAGTGGAAGATGAAATTAATTTTCTTTTATGATTACACCCCACAGGTCCAGCTTGTTCAAATTTTCCTGGTTACAAATTTCACACAAGGAGTTGTTTCTTTTCTCTTGGAAATGAAATCATAAATGCACAAAATAAAAATCTTTATTACCTTTCTCATAGATGGCAATAAGGTCCTCTTAGCTTACTAAGAGGCTCCTGCCTCCCTTTCCTCCTGCCCTGCTGCTCTCCTTTTATCATATCCCATCAGTTCTCTGCTCAGTGCCTTCAGTGACCTCCCACATATTCAAGGTAGCATCCAAGTTCCTTAGGCTGTCCTTCAAGACCCTTTTCAATGTGTCCCCAGTCTTCATTTTCAGCCTGTCCCCCTCCTGCTTCCCTGCCAAGCTGGTCTTCATACTCCAGTGAAAATACAACTTAAACCTTCTAACTCCTGTGCCTTTGGCCATTCCATTCCTCTTTCACCTGCATCTTGACTTATTAGAAGACCCCAAACACTTTCCTATCACCCCAGCCACAAGTGGTCCAACCTTCCTTGAATTCCTCAGAGAATGACCATACCACTCTCATGGTATGGCTGTAGTGTTTGTCCTAGCAAACTCCACAGAACCCTCTCTCAACAGGATGCCCAAAGGAAATGTGTATTCTAAAAGAAAAACACTGTGGGGAAGTGAGCTTAGGAAATGCTGGGTTAAACAGATTGCTCTGGTAAAACTCAAGCACCAAAACAAATAATAGCAATAATGGATTACAAACCATTAAATAGAATTGAAACTCTTAAGTCCAAACCGATCATTAATAAATAAACAAACAAGTAGGAGAGAAAGGAAAGTTCTTCCTGACAGAAGAATACCAACTAGTGGCCATTTTGGGTGGCCATTTTGTAATTCAGCACAATAACTGATCTGGTCAAGAATTATCGATGGGTACTGCAACTAGCAGATGAAAGTTTGATAATCAAGGTATTTACATAGTCCCAAAGTATCTTCTCACAGATTATTCATTAATTATAAAGGGAAAAAAGTAATCTTACAGTGGAGATTGTAAGACTACTGGTGGACACCACCTTAACTGAGTGATCAAAGTTCACATCACAAATAATGGGGAAAACTGATAACATGTGCTTCCTGATATAATCCACCAAGAAAGACATGTCATTTCTCTGGTATCCTGCCCAAAATGCAGACTCTGAGTCTAATTAGAAGAAAGCACAACACAAGCTCAAAATGAGGGACATTTTAAAAAATAATGTCTTGTTTTCTTCATAAACATCAATGTCACAAAAGACAAAGGAAAGCTATGGAGCTGTTCCAGATTAAGGGAAACTAAAGAGATATGACAACTAAGTACAAGGCATGATCCTGGATCCTGGGATTGGGGGGTGAAAGCCATAAAGACTTTACTGGGAAACTTGGAATAATGCTCTGCATAAAGTTTATAGATTAGACTAGTATTATATTAACACTAGATTTCCTGATTTTTATAATTAGATTGTGGTTATGTAAGAATACACTTATTCTTAGTTTAAGGGATAGAGAAGTATGATATCTGAAATTTATTTTTTATACTTATTTATTTATTCATTTATTCACTTGGTTGCATTGGGTCTTAATTGTGGCACGCAGGTTCCAGAGCATGCAGGCTCAGTAGTTGTGGCAAGCGGGCTCTCTAGTTGTGGTGCATGGGATCTAGAGTGCACAGGCTTAATTGCCCTGCAGCATGTGGGATCTTAGTTCCCTGACCAGGGATTGAACCTGCATCCCCTGCATTGGAAGGAGGATTCTTAACCACTGGACCATGAGGGAAGTCCCTGATATCTGAAATTTATCCTCAATGTTTCAGAAAGAAAATTTTATACTTTATGTATTTATTCCAATTAATTACATGCATAAATATATATATTAAATTATGTATTCATATATCTATATATCTATTTATATGCATAGATCTACACACATGTATGTATACTTAAAGAGAGGATGTTAAAGCAAATGTGGCAAAATGTTAGGTGTTGAATGTGGGCAAGTCTATTTAATATTTCTTTTTATTCTTCTTGCAACTTCCTTGTAAATTTAAAATACCTTTAAAGTACAAAGTTTGAAAAATAAATTTCTTCAGTAGAGGGTTTCTCAGGGCTTTAATATTCATCCATTCATTCTGTCCACATTAATTGGGCACCTACTATGTGCCAACACTATACAAAGTGGTCTAAGAATATCTAAGAAGAGTATCTGGTGGGGATACTTTTCTTTGAAATACATTTTGGAATATGGTACCTTACCTAATCACAATCCACTTTACCAACTAGTTCATAAACTCCCGAATGGTAAGTGCCTGGTCTTAGAGATTGTATTCCCCCAGCGCATATGTGTCCCATAGGCTCAGGCCTGGGAGGAGCTTGTAAATGTTGACGACATGGGTAGGTGGGTGGTTGAGTGACTGAGTGAGTGTTGTCTCATCACTGACTGCTGCTTCTCATGGGGGTCACTCCTGGACACCTTCAGCTGCACCTTACATGCCGAATCTTCCCAGACTCCTCTCGGGGCCACCATCTCCACTAACCAGAGAGTGACTGTTCAGAAAAACAAGAATCCTGTCCTCCAAGAGGACGATCACTACGGTGATACCAAAATCCTGGGCAGCTCTTTCCCTTCGACTCTGACTCTAGATCAGATGTGGAAACCATAGTCACCAAGGCCTGTCACCACCACAGAAGGCCCTCGAGGTATTTGATCATTTACATCTTACACCTTCTCCAGGACCACAGCGAGTGAAGACAGAATCCTGGACAGTGGCCTGAAACAGGGAGAGTAGGAAGCTCATATTTAAGAGTGAGTCACTAAGTACCAACAGCTTCTTTGGTAACCTCCTTGCACAATATCTGGTAACAAAAGATCTAGATTATCTTGGGAATCGAATTGGGAAGAAACTTACAGCTGTCTTTATTTGACTGGGAATTCCCTTGCTTGGTCTAGTTTTTATAGCGCTGCTTTCACCTCATCCCTCCTTGCATTGCCTCACCACCTTTCCAGCAGATTCTCAAAAGTCTGTGTGTTTATAAAATTAAAAGCACTGATATTCATCACAGAAACCTGTAGTAGTAGAAGCTTCAAGAGATAGTAGGGTTTGATGTAATGATACTAACTACAAATTTTAAATTGCTTTCCTAAGGTGAAAATAAAATACGTGGGGAAACAATTTTCACCAAACCAGATTCACCTTGAAATGCTTGCTTCTAGATCCGGTGCATCATAGCAAACCGTCCCCAAAGAAGAACAGAAGCTTGCACCGTCACATGTGAACTGTTGGCTTAATAAATAATCAAACCTTAGAGTGAGACTGTTCCTTGGAAGTCACTGAATCCGTTTGCTCACCCAGTATAAAAATTGCTTAGAAAAATGCCATGAAGATGCCACTGTGTAAGTAATGGGTCGAGAAAGCCAATTCAACGACTGTTTCTTAAATCTCTACAATGTAATTGCTGAATGTGACAAAGTCGTTGGAATTCTTGGCTGCAAGTCTAACAGCCACCAACAAGGAAGATTTGCCCTGCCTCTTAGTTTGCTACCAGAGACCAATGCTGAAAAGAAGTCGGCACAGAGAGACAGCTCTGCACCTGGAAGAGCACAGCTGACCCCAGTTCCCAGGGCCACCCAGTGATACCACTCAAACTGAATCCAACAGTCCTGGGAGCACTGATATTGTGATGGCTCATGGAATTCCCCTGCTAGTCACCCAAATATATTCTGACAATTTAAGCACTAGATGCATTTTAGTTCTTGAACATTGCCTCCAAAGTCACCCAGTTTCTCAACTCAAAATTGCCAATGTTGCAAAACAAATAAAATTGCTCTTATGACGGGGTATAATAATCACTCATACTGTGCACACGGCCATTCACAATGTGCAACCAAGGCTACCCTTTTACTGTCGCTTTCCTTTCCAATAAGGGGGCTGAAGCAGACGCAAGCACCTCAACACCTGTGTAGGGAGAGCAAGTGGACGGTGGAGACAATGTGATGTGCTTGCCCCCTCTTCTCCCTGCACCTGCATTAAAATGTGCAAAGATTCTCACCCTTCCGGTGCTGCAAGGACTGGTACCCTTTTCATAAGACCGCCCTCTGCCCTATCCCATCCCCACCTTCCCTAGGTCCCTGTGCACCAATGAAGTTAATCCAAGTGAGCAATTTTTATCAAAGTAAGAGGTTTGCAATATTTATATGTATAACTAAGTGTGGGGTGGAAGGGCTCGGGGAGAGAAGCGTGCCCTTTAAGAAATAAAAAATTGTGGCTTGCCACAAGATGTCAGTATACGTCCTCACACAACTTAGCTGTTACATTTACACCGATGAAATATCAGACGCAAAGCTGTGTACATCTTATACCCTGAGATTAGCAAGAAAACACCTTCCTGCTCCTTTTCTCGGTAAAGAAAGCAACAAGAGCCTTAGGATACATTTGATTAAACACAGAAACGGAGACGACCTCCAATCTCACCTAGAACCCTGTCCACCTTTCTCAGCTTCCTGCCAATGTCTCTATTACCGAGAAGAGGTTGCAGGTAGCACGGGTGGAACTCACAGACGCCTTTCTTCTCGCTTCCCTCCCCATCACCCCTTTGCCCTGTGAGTATCTTGACTGTGTTCTAACCCTGAGAAGGTCTTCTTTCCCCAGTGTTACCCCAAATGCAGCAACAGGTTTGAAGGAAGAGAGAGAAAGAGAGAAGGCGAACAAATGAGGGAGAACACAAAAGAGAGAGAACAAGAACAGGTCTTTTCCAGAGGACACACATCCCTCCCGGGGATCAGGGAAACCAGAGAAAAGGTCAGCTTCTGCTTACCTTTTTGCCATTCACAAAGAAAACCAACTCATCTGCTGTCATTGTCACGGGTTGGGGGTCCCTGAACTCCAGGTACCGTATGCCCAAGAGGCACTGCCAGTTATTACTGCTCTGCAACTTGAAAAATACGCCTCCCAAAAAAATGAAATGAAGTCAGCCGATGGGAGGGACCAAGCTCAGAGCTTCGGGGCATGGAGAGTTCTTGGCAAAAGCCACCCGTTTACATAATCAAGGAAAATGCAATCACACACAGCAAATCACACCCTCAACACCTGTGTCGAAGAGCACAGAGGAAGACACAGGCAGATATCAGCAAGGAGGATGCCTTGGTGCCAGATGACTGGGGGTCTTAGGCGCCACCCTCACAGAACCTGCTTCAACCTCCCACTTGCTGAAGACGGAGAAAGCGGAAGGGCCACGGTCATAGTGACAGTCCCGGCAATAGAGATGATTCACACCCTCCGCGTCTACACTTGTCATTTTTTTTTTAATTAATTAATTTATTCATGGCTGTGTTGGGTCTTCGTTTCTGTGCGAGGGCTTTCTCTAGTTGCGGCAAGCGGAGGCCACTCTTCATCGCGGTGCACGGGCCTCTCACTATCGCGGCCTCTCTTGTTGCGGAACACAGGCTCCAGACGCGCAGGCTCAGTAATTGTGGCTCACGGGCCCAGCTGCTCTGCGGCATGTGGGATCTTCCCGGACCAGGGCTTGAACCCGTGTCCCCTGCATTGGCAGGCAGATTCTCAACCACTGTGCCACCAGGGAAGCCCTACACTTGTCATTTTACCATTTAGGTTTACAGCAACCCAGACTCAGAACTTACATGCAGGACTCATTCTCCCAGAGCCTGGAGGGGTCTGGAGTCATAAGAGGCAGAGTCCAGTTATTCAGATACAAAATCTTGCATTTGACCTCAGCAGGTCTCTTATCACTTTCAGAACTCACTTATTTTCATCCTGTAAATGGGCAAATGAATGACATCAAGAGCAAAAGGCTGAGTGACAAATGATGTATTTTTGGAAGTGCTTCGTAAATAAGCAAACAACCAAAATTTTTATTACTATTGCAAATATATTCTCAACAGCACAGCAAAAATAATCCTGATAACAAACCACTTTTGAGGTTTTCCTTTTGTTTCTCTCAGGGAAATACCCTTGATTAAATTGTCAGAATAACTCATAAAAATATTTCAAAATACTGTACCAAATAAAATGTGCATATCTCATAGGCATAGGCCAAATTAATACAGAGCTGAAAACCTTCCCCCATCCAGTGTCCATTAACTCCTGGTGTAAACACACATGCATATCACCTACCCAGGCAGCACCAATGGGCTCTAAAGTCCAGCGTCCAACTGCCCCTCCCAACTCTCTCTCTCTCTCTCTCTCACACACACACATACACACACACACACAACAGCATTCTCTCTGGTCTTCTTCTACTAAGCTAGCCTCTGTGAAGTAGGTCACTTCCCCTACACCCCTTGAAAAATATGAGCGGGGAAGAAAGCAGTATTGGGCAGATGTGCTTGGTACAGAAATAATCTAGAGAAACTGAAGACTGCCAGGACAACCACCATGTTATCAACACAATGCCCCTCTCCACAACAGACTTTATTTAAGCAGGAGATGAAATTCCACTTGTAGGATGGCTAATCATCCCAATTTGTCCCCAACTGTCTTGGTTTTAGCACTAAATCCCTGGCAAATCCAAATCAGTCCAAGGCAAACTAGGATGATTGGTCAGCAGAAAACAGTGGTTCTTAACTGGGGAAGGGACATCTTCATCCCAGGAGCCTTTTTGGCAATGTCTGGGGATATGTTTTGTTGACAGAAATCATCAATAATCAATTAATAATAATCATAGAAGAGAGTTTTATTTGAGCCAAACTGAGGACTACACTCCAGGAGACAGTGTCTCCGATAGTTCCAGAGAAACATGGTTTTCAGAACAGTTTTATACCTTGTTGGAAAAAAGAACATCTAACATGACAAGAGTACATCCCTTCGTGGTTTCAGAAAAGACAGATCAGCACATACATAGCGAGTCAGTAAAGCCCTGGCACCTAGGAAAGGAGACTTACCATCAAAGGAGTACCAGCACTGGTGTCCCAGGAAGGGATGCATTTACTATTTATCTTTAAAATGGACAGTTTTACTTCTGGTCAATGCAGCCTTTTCTTTATCAATTAAAGCAGGTGTACAACGTATATTTAATAGGTCACAAAACAGGCTGTTCTAGTTAGTATAAATTTAAATCATGTATATGCCAGAATGACTTCCCCATACCTCAATATGTGAACATTTCTTCCATCATTTCCTTTTTTTGATTGAATAAAATCTTTCAAAAGAAAGCAGTGATGACCAAAATATTTGTCCCTTGATGCCAGAGTGGTTGCTGCCTGTCCAACATGGCCCTCAGTGCTAGGACTTCCTCTCTTTTTCTTTTTTCTAGGAAAAGAGTTGCCTAATTATTCTCATTGGGGAGTAATTAATTAATCAACCAAAGTAAACACAGAGGTATACGACGATGGATAAACGTAGGCTATATTATCAATTATATCAAATTGTTGCACAAACTTTATACATGTTTTTGGAGCAGTCAACTTAGAGCAAACAGTGATACATGTCGTGAGTACCTTGACAGCTAGGAAAAGAATAATAATACATACTACAACAATGACAATCATCTACAAAGCAAAGCAGGAAAAAAAAAGACCTATTACTGAAGGAAGGTAACCAAAGAGATTATTTAAAGGGTTAGTTTCCCACACATCTTTTTAGCCTTTTTGCCTTTTGGGAATTTTTTTTCTAAGTGTATGCCTCCTTTTCCACAGGTGTTGATATAAGTGCAACAAGTAACATGAGCAATAGCACAACAACTCTTGTTAAGCCAGCAGAAAATCTAAGGCAACCTTGTTATCAAATACTACTTGGGCGAAGGAGTTTAGGGCTGTCTGTTGTGCTGCAATGCTTTTTGCAGCGTCCTCAGCTATTTGGCCAATGGTGACTCATAGATTTCTGATCATCTCTCTGCTTACATATACTCCTGCACTACGAATCGAGATTCCTAAAAGACTTTCCCACCAGGTATCTTGGTATCCTGCTAAAATGGATCTCTTGACTCTGTAATGAACAGAGAAAGGAGGTTCATCTATTGCCTTATATAGAAACAACGGGGTAGTATAATGTACCAGTAAACATAATGATTCTATTTGCCAGCTATTAAGACATCTATATGCCCATCTTTGGGAAAGTGGGTCAATTCTAATACCACATGCTAAGATAAAACCTGGGGAAGCACAAGCAGTCTCATTGATAGCCTTGTTAATTGGAAGTTTTCTTAACATAGTATTAAACCACGGATCATTTTTCTTGCAGCTTTTCCAAAAACTATCTGTATGGCATTTGACATTTAAGAGTAGCTGGCATAATTTACTCGTGTTTTTCTCTTTAAGACATCTGTTAATTAAGTTAGGAACAGAGTGAAGCAGTCCTAGGGTATGTTGTATCTGGTCTCTAAAGACTGAGGACAGTATCAGACAAGGGATGGACACATTAATATGTAGAAGAATTTGAACCTGAAATGTTAGGCCAGAGAGAGGCCGTTCTAGATGAGTGGTAATGTTTGGAACATCAGAAAAGTCAGTGGCAGGTATTAAGAGGGGCCTAAATCAGGCTTGTATTCACTGAGGAGTTTGATGACAGATCCAACAATCTGTTAAATTGCCCTCAGTAGCTATACGCTGTGACAACTTTACTAGACAATGTTCTTTTCATCCTGTACATTGGGGCAAAAGCATAGCTAGAAATAATAATTTTCAATTTGATAGAGAGATAAACATTTGGTAAACAGTTCAATTGAACTGGTAGAGCGGGTCTTACAGGCTTGGTCCAGATACTTGGGTCCGTTGCCTACCACTAATGTCTTCTTCTCATCTTGGTTTGATGGTACTTGCCTCAGTCAGTGAAAGCCAGGTCAGAAATAGGTGTCAAAGTCCACTTGGGTGGAGGGGACTTTTTTAAATGAGAGATGTGAATCCATGAGTCAGTAATAGTTCAGACAAAAAAATCACTAAAATTACCATTATATTTATCAGTTCATTCAATCCCATGTAACTAATTCTTGTTCTTCTTGAGTCCAATATTTCCTTTAGTTCTGTTGATCTTGTCTGATGATTGAAGGCAATAGTGTCAATGATCATTTCAAGAAGTTTGCAAGGTTTTTGTTAAGGCTCCTACAATTTATGCAGGAAAGTGGGTGCATTGATCACTGGAGACCGTGGAAGGTATACCCCAAGTAGAAAACATTTTCTAACAGTTTCGTTGTCATTGTGAGGGCACCAGCCTTGCAGTAAGGGAAGGCTTTAACCCATCAAATGAAAAGTGGAGTTTGCCAGGGATCCAGGAAGAGCCAAGCAGTCGTTCTGGGTTTCCCAAGGCCCAACTATTTAATTTACAGCTATTCCTTACTCATCTCAATTTCTCTGACTTAGGAGCAGGCTGTTGCCATGTTACAAGGACATCAGGATGGCAAAAGTCTGACAGTGAGGGGTTAATTTTTTGCAGGAGCAGAATGGACTTTATACATGCCATAATCTTGACAGATTCTGTTGTTTGTGCCTTTGCATGTAAGTCAGCTGGGCATTTCCCTGATACTTGAGTTCAGTCCCTTCAGTGTGAGTCTCAATTTTGATGACAGATAACATTTTATGTCAGGACATATAAGACTTCCAGGAATTTCACATAATTTCTGGAACACTTATAATGCATATAAGTGTCTGGAACACTTATAATGCATATGTAGTGTCCATATGTATGAACACTACATAAAGCTGAATATTACTTTTTATTACTACATAAAGAAAGCTGAATATTTTATTTATTGACAGTGTTTCCCATGGCAACATGCCTAATTAGTTTAATATCTCTCTTTTTATAAGGAGAGAAAAATATCTCAAAGTTAGTTCTAAACCAAAAGACTTCATTTAGAATTTGAGTTTGGGAAAGTTTTTCAAAGGTATCAAAAAGGTTTTTAAAACAGTCAAATAAGTCACTGTGAAAAAAATGTTTAGTCATTCACTTAGCCAAAGTGACAATAAAATATTTCAAAGACAAATACAGAAAGACAACAGATTGCTTAAAATGTAAAGAAAGTTTTACAATCTGTTATCAAAACAGATCAATATTCCAAGAAAACTTTGTCCTCCTAACAGGGAGAGAACCAAATTCTAGTTTTGCAGCAGCTTACCTTTAAATTCAATCTCATCTTAGCCAGTCCTGACCACCACTTTTCTCAGGGTGCCTTTTCCACAAACCTCCCACAACATTCTATATCCAAATTTGTCTCTTATTTTCTTTCCCATTAGAAATAACCAGATTCAGGACAAAGTCACTTTCTTTTTACCTTAACAAAATGCACGTCCATTCCTCATATCTTTTTTTACTGGAATCACACATCCTACTTTCCTTGCATATTGAAATGTTTCTCTTATTTTTCTAGTATGTTTAATTACATATATGTTACAATTTTTAATCCTTAAGAACCTCAATCGCTAGCAAAAAACCAAGAAGCAACAATTGCGAACTGTCTGTATACCAGCATTTCCTGACTGGCAAACTTACGTACATATTCCATAACCTCTAGAAACATACATATTCTCACAACATAATTTCTTTCCTCACTGTGGTACAAGATGTGTGTCCAATAAACTAAACATCTTTAGTTTTTCTCTAATAAAAGACAAAAGTAGGTAAACATTGACTTGCTTAGCATTAATGTTTCAGTATTTTATCTTATTAAAAATGATCTAGATATTAAATGAATTCCCATCATCAAACTTAACTTAGCAAAACTCTAAAGTTTCAAGTAAACAAAAATCTGGAGAAACTATTTTTAAGTAAACATACCATAAAACATAATTATTCTTAAAGAATCTACCTAAAAACCATTTATTTCTATTTTATTACTTATGAAAGTATCATCATACCAAGTTAATTTTCTTATTGACAAATTTTCCAACAGAGATAACAGGAGTCTATTGACTTCCCATAAACCCAGGTACAATTAAAGTATTATTCTAATGTTGATGACTCTAAAAACATGTCTGTATTAATTATACCAACAACTTAAACTAACTTTAATACTGAATATTAATTTAATATTGAATATTTCCCAGATCTCATGAACCCAAAAGTCCTTTGAGTAAATTTCTATTATATTTCTGAGAATTTATATAAACACCTATTTGTTTAAGCTATTTAAATAGAGATCTCTTACAAATTAATTTTGATAATACCACCTGAAGGTAGAGACATATCATGTCTTTGACATATACATAGACATACATACATCCAGATATACACAGACAGAGATCTCATAGTTTTCCTGCTTGAGTTTGAAAAGGTCTCTTCTCCCTTTTTTTTTTTTTTTTTCGTTTGTTTGTTTGTTTCAAGTTTTAGGTTCTACTGATTAAGCCAAGGCCATAGTCTCAGGAGATGTAGGCTATGTTTACATTTCAAAGACATGGTAAAAGTTATAACTTCAAGGTTTCTCCTAGAAATACTTTTGTTCCCTATGGGTCAGAATTTTGAAAAGATATTATATCAAGCCAGCTTTATTTTCTAGCTGCATATGTAAAAACCAGTTTCAAAATGTCAAAAGAGCCCCATCCTGGTCATTTTAGGGCCAGATAAGTACTTGATAGTACTGTATTGGTTCAGTACCAACGGTACATGAACCCAGCTGGAGTTCTAGTGGGTGGCTGCCCATCTGGGAGATGGTAGGCTTTGGAAGTACTGTTTACCTTTTACTTTCATTTTATTTATAAGGTCTTAACAATTTCGAAGGACAGTGTAGGGAATCAGAAGTGTGCTACATTTTTAATTTTTTAAGGAACCTCCATACTGTTCTCCATAGTGGCTGTATCAATTTACATTCCCACCAACAGTGCAAGAGGGTTCCCTTTTCTCCACACCTTCTCCAGCATTTACTGTTTGTAGATTTTATGATGATGGCCATTCGGACCACTGTGAGGTGATACCTCATTGTAGTTTTGATTTGCATTTCTCTAATGATTAGTGATGTTGAGCATCCTTTCATGTGTTTGTTGGCAATCTGTATATCTTCTTTGGAGAAATGTCTATTTAGGTCTTCTGCCCATTTTTGGATTGGGTTGTTTGTTTTTTTGATATTGAGCTGCATGAGCTGCTTGTATATTTTGGAGATTAATCCTTTGTCAGTTGCTTCGTCTGCAAATATTTTCTCCCATTCTGAGGGTTGTCTTTTCGTCTTGTTTATGGTTTCCTTTGCTGTGCAAAAGCTTTTAAGTTTCATTAGGTCCCATTTGTTTATTTTTGCTTTTATTTCCATTTCTCTGGGAGCTGGGTCAAAAAGAATCTTGCTGTGATTTATGTCATAGAGTGTTCTGCCTAAGTTTATCTCTAAGGGTTTTATAGTATCTGGCTTTACATTTAGGTCTTTAATCCATTTTGAGTTTATTTTTGTGTATGGTGTTAGGAAGTGTTCTAATTTCATTCTTTACATGTAGCTGTCCAGCTTTCCCAGCACCACTTATCAAAGAGGCTGTCTTTTCTCCATTGTATATTCTTGCCCCCTTTACCAAAGATAAGGTGACCATATGTGCGTGGGTTTATCTCTGGGCTTTCTATCCTGTTCCATTGATCTATATTTCTGTTTTTGTGCCAGTACCATACTGTCTTGATTACTGTAGCTTTGTAATATAGTCTGAAGTCAGGGAGCCTGATTCCTCCAGTTCCGTTTTTCTTTTCCAAGATTGCTTTGGCTATTCGGGGTCTTTTGTGTTTCCATACAAATTGTGAAATTTTTTGCTCTAGTTCTGTAAAAAATGCCATTGGTAGTTTGATAGGGATTACATTGAATCTGTAGATTGCTTTGGGTAGTATATTCATTTTCACATTGTTGATTCTTCCAATCCAAGAACATGGTATATCTCTCCATCTGTTTGTTTCATCTTTAATTTCTTTCATCATTGTCTTATAGTTTTCTGCATACAGGTCATTTGTCTCCCTAGTTTGGTTTATCCCTAGGTATTTTATTCTTTTTGTTGCAGTGGTAAATGGGAGTGGTACCTTAATTTCTCTTTCAGATTTTTCATCATTAGTGTATAGGAATGCAAGAGATTTCGGTGCATTAATTTTGTATCCTGCTACTTTACCAAATGCATTGATTAGCTCCAGTATTTTTCTGGTAGCATCTTTAGGATTCTCTATGTATAGTATCATGTCATCTGCAAACAGTGGCAACTTTACTTCTTTTTTTCCAATTTGGATTCCTTTTATTTCTTTTTCTTCTCTGATTGCTGTGGCTAAAACTTCCAAAACTATGTTGAATAATAGTGGTGAGAGTGGGCATCCTTGTCTTGTTCCTGATCTTAGAGGAAATGCTTTCAGTTTTTCACCTTTGAGAACGATATTGGCTGTGGGTTTATCATATACAGCCCTTATTATGTTGAGGTAAGTTCCCTCTATGCCTACTTTCTAGAGAGTTTTTATCATAAATGGGTGTTTAATTTTGTCAAAAGCTTTTTCTGCATCTATTATCATATGGTTTCTGCCCTTCAGTTTGTTAATATGGTGTATCACATTGATTGATTTGCATATATTGAAGAATCCTTGCATTCCTGGGATAAACCCCACTTGATCATGGTGTAAGATCCTTTTAAGGTGCTGTTAGATTCTGTTTGCTAGTATTTTGTTGAGGATTGTTGCATCTATGTTCATCAGTGATATTGGCCTGTAGTTTTCTTTTTTTGTGACATCTTTGTCTGGTTTTGGTATCAGGGTGATGGTGGCCTTGTAGAATGAGTTTGGGAGTTTTCCCCCCTCTACTATATTTTGGAAGAGTTTGAGAAGAATAGGTGTTAGCTCTTCTCTAAATGTTTGATAGAATTCACCTGTGAAACCACCTGGTCCTTGGCTTCTGTTTGTTGGAAGATTTTTAATCACAGTTTCAATTTCATTACTTGTGATTGGTCTGTTTCTATTTTCTATTTCTTCCTGGTTCAGTCTCAGAAGATTGTACTTTTCTAAGAATTTGTCCATTTCTTCCAAGTTGTCCATTTTATTGGCATATCGTTGCTTGTAATAATCCCTCATGATTCTTTGTATTTCTGCAGTGTCAGTTGTTACTTTTCCTTTTTCATTTCTAATTCTGTTGATTTGAGTCTTCTCCCTTTTTTTCTTGATGAATCTGGCTAGTGTTTTATCAATTTTGTTTATCTTCTCAAAGAACCAGTTTTTAGTTTTATTGATCTTTGCTATTGTTTCCTTCATTTCTTTTTCATTTATTTCTGATTCTGATCTGATCTTTATGATTTCTTTCCTTCTTCTAACTTTGGGGTTTTTTTTTGTTGTTGTTGTTGTTCTTCTTTCTCTAATTGCTTTAAGTGTAAGGTTAAGTTGTTTATTTGAAATTTTTCTTGTTTCTTGAGGTAAGATTGTATTGCTATAAACTTCCCTCTTAGAACTGCTTTTGCTGCATCGCATAGGTTTTGGGTCATTTTTTTTAAATTGTCATTTGTTTCTAGGTATTTTTTGATTTCCTCTTTGATTTCTTCAGTGATCTCTTGGTTATTTAGTGGCATATTGTTTAGCCTCCTTGTGTTTGTATTTTTTACAGGTTTTTTTCCCTGTAATTGATACCTAGTTTCATAGCATTGTGGTCGGAAAAGATACTTGATATAATTTCAATTTTCTTAAATTTACCAAGGCTTGATTTGTGACCCAAGAGATGATCTATCCTGCAGAATGTTCCATGAGCACTTGAGAAGAAAGCATATTCTGTTGTTTTTGGATGGATTGTCCTACAAATATCAATTAAGTTCAAATTGTTTAATGTGTCACTTAAAGCTTGTGTTTCCTCACCATATGACCCAGCAATCCCACTACTGGGTATATACCCTGAGAAACCATAATTCAAAAACAGTCATGTACCACAATGTTCATTGCAGCTCTATTTACAATAGCCAGGACATGGAAGCAACCTTGGTGCCCATCCACAGATGAATGGATAAAGAAGGTGTGGCACATATATAAACAATGGAATATTACTCTGCCAGAAAAAGAAACAAAATTGAGTTATTTGTAGTGAGGTGGATGGACATAGAGTCTGTCATACAGACTGAAGTAAGTCAGAAAGAGAAAAATGAATACCATATGGTAACACCTATATATGGAATCTAAACAAAAAAAAAATTGGTTCTGATGAACCTAGGGCCAGGACAGGAATAAAGACACAGATGCAGAGAATGGACTTGAGGACATGAGTATGGGGACAGGTAAGCTGGGACGAAGTGATAGAGTAGCACTGACATATATACAATACCAAATGTAAAATAAATAGCTAGTGGGAAGCAGCTGCATAGCACAGGGAGGTCAGCTCGGTGCTTTGTGACCACCTAGATGTGTGGGATAGGGAAGGTGGGGGGAGACGCAAGGGGAAGGGGATATGGGGATATATGTATACATATAGCTGATTCACTTTGTTATACAGCAGAAACTAACACAGCATTGTAAAGCAATTATACTCCAATAAAGATGTTTAAAAAAAAAAAGAATGCTATGACAGTACATCAGGTCATACTGACTGCTACCTTTCCTTGTAATATTCATCTGCCATACCCTGGTCATTGTTCCTTGAATGTCTTAGCAACAAGATTATTGTCACTTTTTCCAATGCTATCCCAGTTGTAATTCTTGGTGATTTTTATAACTCATTTAGACGATTTCTCCAACATATTGGCATCTAAATTTCTAGACTTTGTGTACTCCAATGGTCTCAAGTTCCCCCCTTTTCAGTAACTCACAATTATGGTTTTATGATAGACTCTACTGTTATCAATAAATGTGACTAATTTCAGTTTTTTATTATACAACTCACAAGAAAGAAAGAAAGAAAGAAAGAAAGAAAGAAGGAAAAGAAAGAAAGAAAGAAAGAAAGGATTAACTGGATGGAAATTTGAAATATTAGAAAATATGTCATGAAAAAATACACAATACAAGCAATAATTAATTTTATTTAACAATAATAACAAAAACACCAACACCGATATCTAATTGTGGGTATAAGCAAAACAACATAAATATAAATAATAAATTAGTAATGCAAATTTTTTTAAGTGATTGCAACTACAAAGCTCGAAATCTTTGTACCATTAGGGGTGTTGATAAACTTTATATTTCAAGTTAGAATGCTTGTTAAAATATTAAAACTGCCTAAGAAAAGAAAAAGAATAATATGTATAATTTGCAAAATAAAATCTAAAAAATATTCAAGTAAAAAATGCAGAGGAAGGCAAGGAAGAATAAAAGTTTTTTATAAATCAGAATGAAACAGCAGAAATGAATAAAAAGAAGAAAACATGACTCCAGAGAGAAAAGATAAATGAAAGTCTAAAGTGAATATGTTAGTTGTCAAAACAAAATGATTTGCATGACAGAATAAAATTTGCTAAAGGCTTTATTCAGCTGGTGAGCATCGAGGCTACTGGAAGACCAGATGATTCCGGCATTTAAGTAGGTTCAGGCTTTTTATAGGACAAGGGAAAGTAGAGTAAGGGAGGTTTTGGCTTGGCAGAAATTTTTAACTTTAACTGAAACTTAAAAAAAAAAAAGTGTGCTACTTGTGAGCTTAGCTCATCAAGGTGTTGCCCTCAAGTCAGTTCAGCTCTTTTGTGTCTCGGTTTCTCCAGCCAGCTGTCTAAAACCACTGTGTGGGCTCAGAGCACTGAATGACAAATTCTTATGTGCATCCCCAGGACAGCTAAAAACTACATAAAGTGTCATGATGGGGTTCCCTATGGGACCACTACTCGTTATGACGATAATTTCTCAGACACTTCCTCTAGATTGTCAGTTGCCTGAGAATGCCTCTGGTCTGGAAGGAACTAGTGTCCCTTCTTTTGAGAGCTGAATGGACTCAGTCTCTCATTTTGCTCTTAAACACCTTCTTCATAATATATACATACAAATCTTTCCAATTTAAGCCAAATTTGAAAAAGAGGTCAGCCAACACATTTAACTCTAAATTTCCTTCTAGGTTTTTCCTGCCTAGGAATTCCCTCTAGGTTCCTGGGTAAGAAATCACCTCTAGGTCCCTGCCTAGGAAAGCGCTCCAAAGTTTCTTCTAGGCTTTCCTTGCTTAGGAATTCTCCCTAGGTCCTATTCACGTAGGAAATATAACAAAAATTTCTTCTAGGCTATTCCTGCCTAGGGATTCCTCCTAGATCCTTTCTACCTAGGAATTGTACCGGTTCCGCAATAAAACTCCAAGGCTTAAGATGACAACTTGAACAAAAGTCACAGGAACGTCAAACTTAAGATAAGGAGGTCCATATATCAGGAAGAACTCACCAAAGCATCGGAAGAATTCTCTGAAGCCAGGGCGGTGGGGACTCAAGGGGTCTGTGCTAGGTACTGAGTCCAAAGTAGACTCCAGGTGACCTCAGGTGGGTTTTTCTGATAACTTGCTGACTACACAAAGTAACGTCAAAGGAAATCATCAATAATCAATCTACCATACAAATAGAAGAGAGCTTTATTCGAGCTAAACTGAGGACTATAGCCTCAGACTCTCAGATTGCTTTGAGGAACTGATCCTGAGAAGCATGGTTTTCAGCACAGTTTTATATCCTGTCAGAACAAAGAACATCAAACATGACAAGCGTAAATTATTTCAAGATTTCAAAGACGACAGATCAGCATGTACACCAAAAGTCAGTACAGCCTTGGCGCGTGGGAAAGGATCCTTGTCATTGAAGTGTACTAGCACTGGTGTCTCAGGAATGGAGGCATTTAATCTTTATCTTTAAAACAGACATTTTTACTTCTGGTCAATGCACTCTTTTCTTTAATGGTTAAAGCATATGTATAATGTAGTTTAATAGGTCACAAAACAGGCTGTTCTAGTTAGCATAAAGTTTAAGTTAAATCTTATATAAGCCAGAATTACTTCCCCATACCTCAATATGTGAACATTTCTTCCATCAGTTTTATTGACATGACTGGGGAAAGTTACTACTGGTATCTAATTTATAGAGGCCAAGGATGCTACTAAACACCTTACAATGCATAGGACAGCCTCCTATAAGCAATAATTATCTGATCTAAAATGTCAATGGAGAAATCCTGCCTTAAAAGGAATAAGAGGGAAGGAGTTTGGGAGAGGTAGAGGAGTTAAGCTTGGGTAGGTGTTTTGTAATGGGTCAATTCTCCCAACAGTGCCCACACCTCTGTGATGGAGAGGCTTTTCCCCTATTCACTGATCTACCCAGCTTTACAAGACCTCCACTTCCTCCTAGCCAGTCTCTAGCCAAAGCACCAGGACACTGTCAAGGTAAAGGGGGAAGGCTGAGTAAAGAGCTCAGGTTTGGGGTTAGGTAGACAACTTGAATATTAGCTCCACCAGTTCTGTGTGACCTTTGGCAAAAATCACTCTCTTGGCTTCAATATCCTTATCTATGAAATGGGGCTAACTATACCAGCTGTGTAGGAATCCACACTGGTGAGAACTAAATGAGGCAGAGGTTAGATGTTTTACCCATAGTAAATACTCAACATATACTTTTGTCCCAAAGTATCCGTGGTGGATTGGTTCCAGATACCAAAATCCACAGATGCTCAAGTCCCTTATGTAAAATGGCTAGAGTACAATGAATACAGTCAGCTCTTCATATCCCTAATCACAGTTTAGCATATGTGGATTCAACCAATCGTGGATCAAATGTCCTGCCCTTGGTTGGTTGAATCTGTGGATTTGAAACCGGTGGATACAGAGAACTGATTGCAGGGATTGATTTACTTCCCACTCGGCCAATCGTTAGCCTCTTTCTCTTATCTGGAGAAGAAATTCCACTGTTATTATGGAACATTTCAATAAGGGCTTATATTGTCATTCAGATTTTATTTCTGTAATAACTAGTTTCTATAAAACTGAGATCTAACAAAACTTTGACATATTGATACTTTGACTTAGTATGATTACTTCTAATTCAGAAGAATATTTGTGACCATGTCTTTCTCTGCAATCTTTCAAGATGCTGTAAATTAGGTCTTCCCCAAGCTGAAGACCTGTATATGCTTTCAACGTTGGGATGCATTCTCAAATTTGGGCTGAATAACGGGATTTCATGGTCTTGAAATAGGCCAACTACAACTTACATGACATTAATTTGCTTCATTTTCCTAAGGACTGCTTGGTTTATAATATGCACTGCATTGGCATGTGAGGTCCCAAAGTCCACAGAAAAGTCAGATAAACCCTGAGGCCTCCTGGACACAGACCTCTTCCTCTTGGAACAACACTGTTAGGAAATCATAAAAGATAAGAAGAGAGAAAATGCTGCCAAAAACCAAGTCATTATTTCTGGAAGAGTGAGCCCCCTTGGGGCCAGGTACTCCCTGCAAAAGAGGAAGAGCGATTCAGGAAAGCTTTGGCGTGTTCTCTGAAGGCTTAGGCTGGGTTGGGTCGACAGCTGTAGAGCCTTTGCTGCTTTTGAGTTGATTCTCTGGTAGCTTGTGCCCTGGCAGATCCCCAGCTCCCTTCAGAAGTCTCACTGCCAGCCCTTAACCTGCCTGGACAGCAGTGCCTCTGGTCTGCTCACTCCCTTTCTTTGAATCCAGATATGCATCTTTTCTGTGTCTGACAGGCATCCCCTGTTCACTTCCTTCACTTACAACAAACTTTACTTGAAAAAAATCACCTTTCTTTCAAAATATTCCATTGTTTAGATTATTTTTTACTAAGTTGTTGGGCTTTCTGTTTTTTTTAGCTAAGACTGGTTTCCCTCTTACATACACCCGTTCTAGATGAAAGATTTTGCTATATTCTCAGAACATCACTGCCCAGCACCTAAGTTCTCCCTTGTTCTCCCAGATGTCTAGATTATTAACCAATCCTAATAATAGTTCTTAACAACTGAATAACATTTCTATCACACAATGTGATATGTTTTCATCCTTATAAAAACCCTGCAAGATGAGCAGGGAAATTATTATTATCTTCCCTTTCCAGACAAAGAAAATGGTGGTCCAATAAGTTGAGTTGCCAACTGTCTCACAGTAAGCAAGTACCGGTTTCTACACCTGTCACCCACTACCCAGCAGAGAAAGCATCTCTTTGATGCTTCTTCACTAACTAGGAGCATAAAACCCAAGATTTTTAGCATAGCACTCATGGGTACTCTCAGTCCAGCTGAAATTCAGCCTTCTGGATGTTGAAGTATTTCTCTCAGGCCTGGATGGTGAGCCCCTGAGATCAGGAGCAGAACCGTTTACTACTATATTGTTGGTGCCCAACATAGGGCCAGGTATATAAAAAGGATCAATAAATGCCCATTGAATTAAGCCCACAATGCAAGGAATGAACTGAGTTTTCAGAAATGTCTAAACCTCTGCCTCTTGCCAAATGTGGAACTCTCTCCCATCACTCCATACATTCTTAGAACCATTTAAAGTCCCTCACCAGCTTCTTTCCAACTAAACTTCTGTCATTGATATTAGGTAACCAGCTAGTATTCCTCAGCATAAAGGCCACATTACTCTATTACTACTGAGAAAATCAACCCTTGATTTTCTATGTACATCTGCGAAGTAGATCCTTCTAGAATCAACAAGGTGGTATTATCCAAAAGTGGATACAGAGTCAAAACTAAAAGCACCTGAACTTCTGCCTGGGTCAATACTGCTGACAAAAAGCTCAAAAAGTAGAAAAGGCCCAGAAGCAAATGTAAACCCGCTTTATCTGTCTGCACCTATTATGTTTTCCAATAATATCTTTCAATAAACTCTATAATCTCATCATCATTGTGATGATGAAACTGTGGGCTTGTCTGGATACCAAGTAAAGTCTCTCTTTCCAATCTGAGCTGCTCCAGCACAACTCAGGAAGGAGAGTCCTTACTACTTTGCTCATTCAAAGGATCAACTCACATACACTCTGTAGGCAATATGGCCGAATGTGTACCATTAGGGAAAACTATTTTCACAATTGTTTGCAGCCCTGTTCCTCTCCCCTGATTTATTTTTCTTATTATCATCTGAAATACTATATAATGTACTCACTTAGATATGTATTGTCTATCTACCTGAACCTAATAGAAGGTAAGTGTGGCAGATGTGTCTACCTGTCAACCAAATATTCATGCCCTCCTTTTCTAATAGAGAGTTTCTGCTGGGAAACAATTGCCAGCCAGGTGCGACATTTCCCAGCCCCCTTACATGTGGATAAAGCTATATTATTGAGTTCTGGTTAATGAAATATGGATGAAAGTGATGTTCACAATCTCCAGATTGCCATTTTCTCTCCCACTCTCTGATCGCTAATGTCAACGTCCAGGGTAATCTTGGAAGACTCACACTAAGTATAACAGAGCTTCAAGTCAGCCAAAGTCCTTAAATAAATATTACAATGATCTGAGCATTCTCCTCCCCTACCTTATTGCTTATTTGACTTTTTAGGAGCAAGAAATCAACTTGTATTGTATTTACCCACTGAGATTTCTGGGTTTGTCTGTTACAACATCTAGGATTACATTCACTAATACAATAAGTTCCCCAAAGACAGATGTGTTAATGTGTTTTTGTCAGTGCAAAACACTGCCTGGGCATGGTGAACACAATATTTATTCAAGAAGTATTTTGAAATTTCTTCTTTGTAGTCTTTTGTTAGTCCCAAGAGTAATCAAATTCTCTATAAATAAGCTCAGATCTGTCTCTCTCATGTAAACAGAGCAAATGATTAAAAAGAAAGAAAGAAATATTTCTTGAATACTGAATGAACAAACGAATGAATTAGAGCAATGAGGGGACCTGGTTTTAGTTAAAGGCAAGGGAGCACGGCTCAGATGTCTGGCTTGACCCATGTGCAAAGCTGCGTGTGTAAATGATGGCCACCAAGGATTGTGGGCCCCTGAGCAGAAGACAATTTTGGTCTCCTTCCCAGATCCTTGGCCTTTAGTGTCCCCATCCTCAATTCTGTTTTAAGGATGGGCTCAGAGCAACTTCTATACAAGGCAATATTCACACACCCATTCATTTATCAACTTTAATAGGACTCTGCCCTGTCTCAGGCACTATGACAGGCTTTGGTAGGGTCAAAGAGGCTTAAAGAACACCCTCATTTTACCTTATAGATAATCCATGATTTCTGAGCCAACATTTCAGAAACTGAACATTTCAGAACATTACCTTCCCTCCTAAATATCACCATTCCCCAAAGCAAAGATGCAGATTTCAGGCTTACATAGTGATTTTTTTTTTTTAATAAATTTATTTATTTTTGGTTGCGTTGGGTCTTTGTTACTGTGTGCAGGCTTTCTCTAGTTGCGGCGAGCAGGGGTTACTCTTCGTTGCAGTGTGCAGGCTTCTCATTGCGGTGGCTTCTCTTGTTGCAGAGCATGGGCTCTAGGCGCACGGGCTTCAGTAGTTGTGGCATGCAGGCTCAGTAGTTGTGGTGCACGGGCTTAGCTGCTGCGTGACATGTGGGATCTTCCCGGACCAGGGCTCGAACCCGTGTCCCCTGCATTGGCAGGTGGATTCTTAACCCCTGCGCCACCAGGGGAGTCCCGTATATATATTGATATTTTTTAAATAGTTATGATCTGAAAACTTGAGAGCTTCCTTCAGACCTCCCAGGGCTGCCTCCCTAGTTTTAATACAGTAGCCTCTGGGAAGTCAAGTCAGGGTGCAAGAGTATATAGGAAGATCACCTGCTGTTCCCATTCTAAATCAGTCCTTGAACCAGAACTCTCCACAGGAACATAGTGTTGCTAATGATGCTATTTGCTTTGTTTTTCCTTTAAAAAAGAAGGAACACCATCTCTCCTGCTTTTTAAAAAAATCCATTAAACTACTGTTTACATCCCAAGGCATACAGCCCAAAAAGGGAGCATAGTCCCCAAAGCAATCAGGGACAGAGAGCAAGCTGGCCACCGCAGACCTGTTCTCGAGACTAAGTTCAGTTTTCCCAGTGCTCAAGGAGAGGAAAAGGAAACTGGAGCAATCTGCTGCATAGAGTCTTCCCTTCTGCACGAGTCCTTCCTGGTGGTCTTATCCATGCCTGGCCGATGCTGTCCACTGCTGATGCGACCTTCCCTTCCATCCTTTCTTGCACTTTTGGAAGAAGTCTACCCTTCTCTCCAGAGTCTTGAAAGCTAGTTGATCCTTGGCATTTGTGGATTGATATTTGAGATTTTAGCCCTTTGTGGGTAATCCCAAAGTTTCATGGCATAATATTTGCCATTTTCCTGAAGCGTGAATTGTAATCTCATGAGCTATAATGCTGCATCCACATCACAGCACTCTGAGCAATTCTCATTGAGTGAGTTAAGGAGATTTCTTATACTGTTAGCTTTATTTTAGTACATTTTGTGATGACTGGAGAAATTAAGACAACCACATCTTCTCACTGATCTAGCAAGTAACCTTAAGGTCTTTTAGGAGAGTATATAGTTCTTGCTATAAATGCTGCAACGGAAGGCCTCCAGTCCTAAGGCTAGTCTACTGGTCAAAGTTAAATCACCTCCCTAGTAGGAGACATTTTGAAGAGGACAAAGATTTATGAAGCCACTAATATATGCCAAGTCCTAAATTAGGCATTCTATATGGATCTCATTTACTTTCTACAATATCCCTATAAGATAGATATCATTTCTTGTTTTCTATATGAAAAAGCTGTCTGGACTCAGAGAGGTTATGTAATTCACATGGCTGGTAAGGGGGAACCAGGATTTGAACCCAAGTTCCTCTGATTCTAGAATCTTCTGAAAGCAATAGAGAGCAGAGACTAAGCTTTCCTAGCTCAACACCACCTATTATAGGGGCTGGAGGCAGGGGAGAAACTGCTTCATTGATAAAGGTCTCACTTAACACTGAAGAGGTATCAGCAGTGAGAAACTTTGACCTTGAGGAATCAGAGGAGTAGAGTAGGGGATGAAACAACAAGGAGAATGGTGTGCAGTATGGCAGAAGCAGGCTTGGGGCCGTTCAGGTCTGTCTTCTGAAAATACACAGAGATAGTTTATATCTCTGTCTTTACTCTTACAGTCCCCATAAAGTGCTTCATAGACAGAGATCACCCAGTGAACAGAAATTGTCAGACTACAAGATGTCAGACTACAAGAATCTTAAGGGATTCTATAATCCCAAAGGAAATGTAAAGTGTAAAAGAGTTCTAGGGAGAGAGAAGAAACAGACAGTAGGAAGTCAGTGCAATCTTAGCTGTCACCCATCTGACAATTGACTCCCTGGGTACCAAGAAAAAGGTCCCAGGTCCCAGCCTCACTCTACCAGGAGAGAAGCAGATGAAACAGGCCATGTGACTACTGTCACCACTCCTCCAGAATCCCAGGTCCAGGATGTGCAGAGAAGGGCAAAGGCAGGAGTCTTCTTGCAGGGTCTACCCGACACTTGGACTTGGCCATTTTTCTCTAGGAGAACAAGGAAGCTTCTGGAAAACAGTACCCTTTGGTGGCTTGGTAGCTTCCTGGAGCATGAAGGGAACATGAACCTGGATGGGAAAAGTTTTAACCCCCCATAGGTGATACTTGTGGGCCTGATAGATTTAGGACATAAGGAGACAAGAAGGAAGACAGACCCAAAGGGAGGAAAAATAGAGTGGTTCCCAAGGATGATGAAGTTACCTCAGGGACCACTCCATGGCCTCTTAGTCTAATTTCCTACCTCTGTGATTCTTGGACGTCTTCTAGAACCAGGTGATTAGCCAGACCAGAATCGTTAACAGTCCTTAGTGACCTGGCAACTATAATTTTTCAGTCTTGATCACTATCAGTGATATTAAATGTCCCCTATTCATCACCTCTATCTAATTATCACCATTATTCTGAGAATCTCATATGCAAGTAGGAACTACGGTGACAAGGATCTTGTGAATGAATCACACAGCCCCAGTAGCCATGTCTGGGTGCCAGGGAAGTAGCAGCTCCCAGGAAATGCATGAAGCACCTTGCCTGGAGGCTAAATCAGAGTGCCTCAATGGTGGGTCTGTGAGCAGAGTTTGTGAACTTGTTCCAAAAAAAAAAAAAAGAATATCTTTTTCCAAGGCAAAATCTTCTAGCTTCCCATCCCTTTGTTATGAAACAGAGCCCTCATTCAACTGATCTAGAGAATTTTGGCAACCAAACATTGTGTTGAGATGAAGCCATGGAAAGAGTCTCAGTCTAAGAGACAAGAGACTCAGGTGACAATCAAGGATCTGTTCCTCCTTGACACTTTCAGCAAGACCCTTTCCTATCTATAAAATTCCACGTATTCTTCCAGCTCTGTCATACTAGGGTATTATGGTGTGGGATAATACTTGGACTTTTTTGTTTTTTGTTTTTGCATCCTTCTTTCCAATGGCATAGCCTGCTCAAGTGTGCAACGGTGCTTTATATTCATGTCCTCTGAGCCTCACTCATCTCTGAGCAAGTTGTGCATTGCTATCAGGACGCTCCCAACTCTTGTGCAACATCAGTGTAGCCAGAGTGTTAAGGAAAGGAAAATAATATCAGATGATAGAAGTGCTTTAGTTTATTTTATGCTTATCATTTTCATATAACTCTTTGGACCAGGATTTCCTAATATAGAGTATCCTTGAGTAATCCTCTCCTTAGTAAGCCTCTGAAATAGTCATAACATTGTATGGCATTATGAAATATGTTGTCAGACTCTTGTCCACCAATGCATAGACTTGACTCCCTTAAAATATCTATTGGGAGATGGAGGTGACAAGAAGTCTTCCTGCCGGCTAGGTTGGGTGCGCCTACAAAGTCAGCCCAGTAACCCTGAAAGTAGGACTCACCAAGGATAGGAGCTGCTCATCACAGCCCCACCCTGAGGCCCAAGCAAGAGGTGGCCCTGCCCTGGGCCTGCCCTTTATAGGACCCTTCTCCATTTTTCCTGTGGTTATTCCCCTCCCCACAGGTTGAGAGGTCCTTTAGGCCTAAGGAAAGTAACCACTCATAGCCTATATCACTCCCCCTTTTATAGCATACCCTAAGTACCTGGGTTCCCACCAAATGGCCCCAGCTCACTTCAAGGCCCAATCTGGCCATTTTCCTTGGTCTATTCCTGCAAAGGAGAGCTGTGATCTTATTATGACCACCCCTTGGCTCCTGATATGTACAACCTGAGGTCCCCGGAGGGTGACTCCTGGGGACAGTGGGCATAGCTTGGATTTGTGAGCTGCCTTATCCACTCATCTGCCTGAGAGAAGACCATCACAGAGTGGGACAGAGCTGAGGATGGGAAGTCAAGGTGGAAAGGGGAGATGCACTATGAGGCGGGGGAGGGCAGTTCGCTGGAGAGTCCGTAAACTATAAATTAAAACCTAGCCCTCAAGGTGATTACAAAGGTGCATTTGTCAAGTGAGGAGCATAGAACCTCTTGATTTAACATTTGTTAAGTTGGTTTACAACTTTTAAATACGTAAACATATAGCAAATGGGCTTCCATTTGTACCCTCTCCCTGCAAATATTGGGAGTGAGCCTGGAAAGTGGTGCACTTCCAACAGCTTGTATAAATATTATTAAAGAGGAGGGAAAGTAGGTGAGCAGTGGCAAAGACTCACAGCTTTAAGGGAAAACCTCTCCTAAAACTCAAACCAATGCAAACAGAAAGATTCCAAGCGCAGTGAGAAGGACCAAGAGTCCACAGCACAGACCACTTTGCCTTAGCATACAGGGTTGTGCCATCAGGACCCATCTGGACCCAGCCCACACAACCCATCTTTTGGCTAATAGGCTATTCCCCAATCCCTAAACTCACCACCAAACCTCAATGCCTTTTCCCAGTTCACTCCCTCAGCTTAGAACCCCTTTTCCCCACTTCTCCCTATAATGAAATCCTTGAAAGCTCAGCTTAAATGCAATCAGCTCCCCAAAGGCCATAGCCTCAGACCTCCACACACAACCACACCAAGGAAAATTCATTGCTCTCTTGTCTATTTCCAATATATTTTATGTCTACCTCTAGTACGGCAAAAAACAGACTAGATGTTACTTTTTTTGTATCCCTAGTAGTGGTCAATCAATATTTGTTCAATGACCTCTGCTCAGCTATAAAGGGCTGAGGGAAAGGCACTGATTCTTCTCACATGTTTTACCTAAGTCTGCTTCCCTCCCATCCAGAGAGAAAATCATCTTAATCTCACACTTATTCTTATTGTGACACTTCTCTGCACTCGTCATCATGCCCTACGGTTTGTACAGCACTACAGCTCTTTCATGTACATCAATTCATGGTATCCTCATAAGTATTACATAATGTTATAAGCCCCATTTTCATCTGAAGAAATAGATCTGAGAGTGAGCAAACAGCAGTGTTTGAACTTGAACCCCAGGTTTTAATTCCAGTTTCAGTGCTCTTTCCTCTCTACTGGATCCCCGAGATTACGACTTAAGCACCCCCCTTGTTCTTATGACTGACAAGCTCATGTAGACCCTGGTAACTGACCAGTGCAGAGATCTAATCAACATTGGATTTGGACAAATAAGGAGTCAGGGAGGAAACCCTCAACATTTATAAAACAAAATAGTAACAACCAACAATGAAAATCCAGGGATTGGGAAGTGAGTTTGGCTTAAGTAAACTCCAGTCACCAGAAATGCTAGCTTAAGTGAAATAGGACTTTCCAGAAAACAGCAGGTCAAATGGGAGTTACTCATGGTCTGGAAATCTGTCATGGGCAATGCTGGGTGCTCTCTTATAAGAAATATTTTGAAAGGGGTTTGGAAACAGTGTTTGCTAAAGGGATGGAAGTGGTCCAGAAATGGACAAGTAAAGATTATAAGGAAAGTGAGAAAGGAAAAATGGGGAAACTGGTTTGGGCAGAGGAAGAGGAAGGAAACCAGGAAGTAGCTCAAAGAAAGCCAACCCCAGGCAGAGGGAGGATGAGCCAGGAACATCTGCCCACTCCCATGGCCTCATGGTTTCCAGTGGTATGATGCAAACCTAACTGCACCCAACCGAGTCAGCTCTGACCGGAAGGGGTAGACCACAGGCTTGACTGCTCCTACCCTACAAAAATCCCCGGAAAGCTAAAACAATCTCTTCTTATTTCCCTTCTGGAAAGGAACAACTGCCCTGCTGGGCTGTCAGAGCAGAGTCTCCCTTTTCCTCCAGAAGGTCTCCCCATGTTCCCTCTGTGCCCTCTCGCATTCAGTCCCTTTCTGTTTGGACATGGGGTGGGGAAGATGTTATTCAGTTTTACATTATGTAGGAAGCAGCACAGTGTTGTACTGGACTTTGTAGATGAGATAAGGAATAAGTTAAAGCCCAGCACCTGTCAGTAAAGGCCAGTTTTCCAGAGTGTAAGAATAGGGTATGTGATATCACTTATATGTGGAATCTAAAATATGATACAAATGAACCTGTCTATGAAACAGAAACAGACTCAGGGACACAGAGAATAGACTGGTGGTTGCCAAGGGGGAGGAGGGTGGGAGAGGGTTGGATTGGGAGTTTTGGGATTAGCAGATGCAAACTGGTATATATAGAATGGATAAACAACAAGGTTCTACTCTATAGCACAGGGAAATGTATTTAATATCCTGTGATAAACCATAATGGCAAAGAATATAAAAAAGAATGTATATATATATGTATAACTGAGTCACTTTGCTGTACAGCAGTAGTTAACACAACATAGTAATTCAATTATACTTCAATAAAAAATAAATTTAAAAAACAAAAATAAATTTTGCTTCAAATAAAAAAAAAAAAGAATAGGGTGTGTAAGCAGATATAAACTCCAAGAAGCGGTAATTGACACTACCTAAATTAAAGACCCCAACTTTGCTTCCACTTTCATACACCTAGTACCTGCCTTCTCCTTCAGTAAGGGCCTGGAGATCCAGCCCTCTCCTACCAGCATCCACTGAAAGGAAGGGAAATGTCAGGGAAGAGGGTGGGAAGACACTATTCTGTACAAAGATTAACATAACACAGACATGCCATTCAAATTCACACCAGGAATTCTCTGAAGGCCCAAGTGACCACAGGCCCTGAAATGTCCAGCAGAGCCACCACATAATAATTAGTCACCTTCAAGAGCTGGTAGAGCACCTTGAGGACAGGTATGGCAGCAGCAGTTGGGAGGGATGGGAGGCACTGTCTGAGCTGTGGGTGCCTGTGGCTGCCCCAGCGGATCCCCTTAATTATGGCATGCCCTCCAACTTGGGAAGCCCACAATTAGTTCTGAGAAGTGTCCTGGGGAGACGGACCCCACAGCTGGTCTCTTCTTCTGGATTATGTTACTGTATTCAGTTGGACAACAGTGATGGCTGAGGTGTATGAAGTAACCCAGAGAGGACTGTCTCAGTCCAGTGGCTCCAGCTGGGAGCTCTATGAATCCCTGGTTCCCTACATCAGCCCAGCACAGCTTGTGCTGGAGTAACCAACAGGAATCAGGAAAGAAGGTTTTACTATTTTGATTCCCAAGGCTTGTCCCTCTGGGCTCTTCCATCAAACTTCTATGAACTAATTTTTGTCACAAAGCAATAATTTCCAGGAGACTGAAAAATGTCCTTTAACACCAGGCTAGTAGGAAGAGCTTTCAAGAAAAAGATTCCAGGGATGAGATTTAGAGAAGGGAACGTTAAGAGCTTAGTTGTACATTTAGTTGTATGTACAACATCACTAACATACAGAGAGAGGCAGAGACAGAGAGAGACAGAGAAAGAGAAATTCAAATATTTGTGTTCAAATCCTTTGTTCTTCACTCACTATCTCTGCACCCATGGATAAGATCCCTATGGTCTCTGAACCAACATCCCCATCTGTCTAACGGAGATAATACTTTCCTTATCTGGTGGTTGCAAGGAGAAATGTTTGCTAATTTCCAGGAATAGAGCAGGTATTCAGGAAATGTTTCCTGAAGCAGAAGTTGGAGCTTGGCAGTATTTTATACTGTATTTTAGCCACTCTCCCAAGAACCTACCAGCCAGATGCATCTGTCAATAAACTGGTGATGTCAATTAGGCACTTCTTAGGGGAGAGTTCCTGAATCCCACACTGGGACACACCAGCAACCACCAGGAGGCATGAGGAGAATGAACCCCTCCTGAGAGCCTGCCTTAGGCCACACGGCTGCAGTAAGTACACAACGTCCCTTCACTTCACATGTGGGGAGCCAAGCAGAGATGGGACTAAGTCTCTGACATCCAGGACTTCAGGACCCTTAGGTCTGTTTCTATCCAAGAAAATGCTGGGTGGCCCAAAGGCAGAAGTAAGGATTTGGATGAGAGAGTCAAGGCACACTTATATTAGATGTAAAAGATCTTCTTCCAGGCAATCTCATTCTCTCTTTACCAAGTCATAAATACCTAATCTCTGCATTTTGTTCCTGATTCCTTACCGCCCCACTGCATTTAGACCCAGAAGTATGACTTCTGAAGCCTGGAGAGATATGACCAAGTGATACATGTAATACATGTGACTTCTGCCCACATTTTCTTGGCAGAACTAGTAACACTGGCTACATCTAACTTCAAGGAAGTGAGTCCATCAGTCAGCGTAGTTCGGGTTAAATGGTGGCAATGAGCAGCCCCCCAAATCTCAATAATTTATAGGAACAGTGATTTATTTCTCATTCATGTGACATTAGTAGCACTGTAAATGCAAATACAGAGGGATTTAAAACAGAACTTTGTAGGAAGAAATGGTACATCCTGCCTGTACTAGAGATTAAGGGAGTAGGGACAGTTACACAGAAAAACAGACAATTGATCCTGGCCTAGAGTTGGAGAACTTATCATTATGTATATTATATTCAACAATAAATTCATTCAACAAATACTTATTGAGTATCTACTATGGACCAGGAACTGAACCCACTGATGTACAGCGGCAAACAAAACTGGCCTGGTCTCTACCCTCACAGAGATTAAATATATTTAGAAAAAAACTGAAATTAAACCAATAAACACACAAATAAATATATATTTA
This sequence comes from Balaenoptera ricei, assembly GCF_028023285.1. Classification (NCBI taxonomy): domain Eukaryota; kingdom Metazoa; phylum Chordata; class Mammalia; order Artiodactyla; family Balaenopteridae; genus Balaenoptera; species Balaenoptera ricei. The sequence continues at coordinate 77,741,051 of NC_082651.1, read as the reverse complement.
CAAATTGGGCTGTTACAATGGAAAACACTGGGCTGTCAGGGACAGAAAAGCAGACAGAAGGCCATACTGAGGAAGTGATGAGAGAACCGAGTGTTGACTGAGTTAGCCAAGCAAAGAGTGGTGGAAAGAATGTTCTAGGCAGAGCACACAGGTTGTAAAAACTCCCTGAGATGGAAAAAGGGATTGGTTACTTGAAGTACTGATGGGAGGAGGGAAATTGGTGTAGTGAGTGAGTGGAAAAGCAGTTCAAGGGGAGGTTAGTGAGGAGATAGACCATGCAGGGCCTTGAGACCATGGTAAGGGTTTTATTGTGTTTTAAGTGAAATAAGCCATTGATAGTTTTCCATCATGGGGGGGTGGGTGCAATTTATGTGTAAGTGTGAGACATTATCTTACACCCATTTATAAATCATTTTTACTGCTACATGGAGAGTGGATTGAAGTGGGGCAAGAGTTGAAACAGGAAAACAAGGTTGGACGTTAGGCAGGAATCAAACAAAAGATGGTGATGGCCTGAGGTAGCTCTCTGGAGATGGAGATGGACATATCCGTAATGATTCCAAGACTATTGATTTAGATATAGAATCAATAGCACTTTGTGATGAATTAGAATGTGTGTTGGGAGAAGAGGAGCAGTGAATGAGGAAAGGTAGCAGGAAAGATAGAGCTGGTTTTGCCTGAATGAAATTTACCCAGATGAAGAAGAATGATGAAGGGCCAGGAATAAGGGAATGAAAAGTTTCTTTGGTACATGTTAATTTTGAGATTCCTGTGAGCCATTTCATTTGATATTAGAAATATCAAATAAGTCATTAAATATAAGAGTCTGAGGCCCAGAAGAAAGGTCTGGGCTACAGATACTCATTTAAGGGTCATAGTATATAAAGTAATGTCAAAAGTCATGGGAATGGATGGGATGAGGATTTAAAGGGAGAAGAGAAGAAGTCCATGGACTGCTCCCTGAAGAGCTCAAAGTATTAGAGTTCAGATGAGGGGAGGAAGAACAGGGGTGCTGGAAAAGAAGTCTGAGAAGACCAGGGAGTTAGGAGAAAACCAGGGTAGTATGGTGTCATGGAAGCCAAGAGAGGAAACATATATTTCAAGAAAGAAGTGGCCAACAGCTTAGAATGCCACAAAAAGGTCCAATAAAACAAGGACAGAGAAAACACCGTTGGCTTTGGCACCATGTAGTGACCTAGGAAAATGGGTTTCTATGGAGTGGAGGATGCAGAAGCTGAAAGTGAATACACTGAAGGATTAATAAGAGGTGAGGACATGACACAGACAGCTCTTGAATGAAGTGTAGTTAAGTAAGGAAGCAGAAAATTGGGGCAATACTTGGAGGAGATGAGAATAACAAGGATAGTATACAAATGTTGAATATTTATTGGATGGATCCAATGGAGAGTGAAGGGTTAAAGAGAGGTGGAGGCAGAATCCCTAATAAAGGAAAGAACAGCCTTATAAGGCAAAAAAAAGGGGTGGGATCCAGAGCACAAATAGGGAACCTAGCTTTGCAGAGGAGGGAAAGGGACACTTCTTCCCAGACACAGAAGAGGAAGACAACTGGGTGGTAATGTCACCAGGTGTTTGGATTTAGTAGTGGGGAGAAACAGGTAGAGCTTCTGTATTATACTCTACTTTGGGGTTCTTAAAAAGTTAATACATGGGAGAGAGTGGCCAAGATGGCAGAGTAGGAAGACCCTGAGCTCATCTCCTCACAAAGTCACACCAAAATCACAACTATTTACAGAACAACTATGAATATAAATGACCTGAAGACTAGCACAAAAGATCTTCTACAACTTAAGATATAAAGAAGGAACCACAACAAAATGGGTAGGAGTTGGGGGGAGATGCAGTATAGTCAAGACCCACACCCCCTGCTGTGTGACCCACAAATGGGAGGATAATCACAATTTCAGAGATTCTCCCCAAGGAGTGAGGAGCCAGAGCCCCACATTGGACTCCCCAGCCCAGGACCCCTGCCCTGGGAATATGAGCCCCCCAAATGTTTGGCTTTGAAAGCCAGAGGGACTTGCTTTGCAGAAAACAAGAAGGCTATAGGAAACAGAGACTCTACTCTTAAAGGATGCACACAAAATCTCACACACGCTGAGACCCAGAGCAGAAGTAGTAATTTGAAAGGAGCCTGGGTCAGACCCACTTGCTTATCTTGAAGAGCCTCCCAGAGAGGAGAGGCAGGAGGCAACTGGGACTCACCCTGGGTACGTAGACACTGGAGGCAGCCATTTTGGGGAGTTCATCTTACCAGGAGGACACTAGTGCTGGTAAGCACAATTTTGGAATCCTCTCTCTAGTTTATTAGCCTTGGGACCCAGACCCATCCACCAGCCAGTCAGCACCAGTCCTGGGACACCCCAGGATGAGCTACTGGCTGCATGGGGACACAGCCCTACCTACCAGGAGACTGGCCACCATGGGCCCCCATTAGCTCCCCAACCACCCCAGGACATGGCCCCACCCATCAGAGGGACCAGAACCCAGCTCCACCCACCACTGGGCCAGCACTAGCCCTGGAACCCTCAGGGCCGAGCTATCCACTGTTGGGACACAGACCCACCCAAGAGCAGGCCAACACCAGCTCTAGGATCTCCAGGACCCTGAGCCAGAAACCCCAGGACCCAGCTCTACCCACAAGTGTGCCAGTGCTAGTTCCTGGACCCCCCTGGTCCCTGACCCCACCAACCCATCATCAGGCAGACACCAGCTCCAGAACATTTTAGGCCTTTCAGCCAGCCACCTCAGGATCATGCCGCAACCACCAGTGGGCCAGCTCCAGCCCCAGGACTTGGCCCTGCCATCCAGTGGGTGGGCATGAGCCCTGGAAACCCCAGTATTGCAAGCAGCTACCTAAATACCTGGATCCTCCTGCTAGTGGGCCAGCACCAAGATGGGACTCCTCAGGCCTTGTAACCAGCTATGCCAGGACCTGGTCCTGGCCACCAGTAGCTGGCAGCCTCTGCATTAGGCAGGACCTAGCAACCAACTGAGCTGTGGGCCAACCATGCCTTCCAGTGTGTCCACAGCAGTCAACCCATTATAATAAAAGGCCCACACAACCCACACAGAGCACAGCCCTAGAGCATATAACTTTGGTGACCAGAGGGGAGTGTGTTGCAGGTCCCCATAGGACATCTCCTACATACAGCCACTTCTCCAAGATCAGGAAACATAACTGACCCACCTAATATATAGAAATAAAAACAGATAGTTAGACAAAATGAGGCAACAGAGGAATATGTTCCAAATGAAGGAACAAGATAAAGCCCCAGAAGGAGAACTAAGTGAAGTGGAAATGAGCAATCTACCAATAAAGTAATGATTATAAAGATAATGATTATAAAGATTCTCAAAGAACTTGGGAGTTGAATGGATGAGCACAGTAAGAAGTTAGAAGTTTCTAACAGAATTAGAAAATATAAAGAGGAACCAAACAGAGCTGAAGAATACCATAACTAAAATTAAAAATACACTAAAGAAGTCAAGAGTAGATTAGATGATACAAAGGAGCAGATCTGTAAATTGGAAGTCAGAGTAGTGGAAATTACTCAAGCTGAACAGCAAAAAAAAAAAAAAAAATTAAAAATGAGGACAGTTTACGGTACCTCTGGTACAATATCAAACATACTAACATTTGCATCATAGGAGTCCCAGAAAGAGAAGAGAGAGAGAAAGGGACAGTGAACATATTTGAAGACATAATAGCTGAAAACTTCTGTAACCTGAGAAAAGAAAAAGGCATGAAGTCTAGGAGGCACAGAGAGTCCAAAACAAGATCAAACCAAACAGGATCACACCAAGACACACTGTAGTTAAAATGGCAGAGACAAAAGATAAAGAGAGAATACTAAAAGCAGAAGGGAAAAGTAACTAATTACATACAAGGGAATGCCCATAAGACTATCGGCTTAAGTTTCATCAGAAACTCTACAGGCCAGAAAAGAGTGGCACAATATATTTAAAGTGAAGAAAGGAAAAAACCTACAACCAAGAGTGCTCTACCCAGCAAGGCCATCATTCAGATCTGAAGAAGAGACCAAGAGTTTTACAGACAAGCAAAAGCTAAAAGAGCTCAGCAACAAGAAACCAGCTTTACAAGACATGTTAAAGGGACTTCTCTAAGCAGAAAAGAAAAGCCACAACTAGAAATACAAAAATTACAAAAGGAAAGTCTCATTGGTAAGGCAAACATAGAGTAAAGGTAGTAGATCAACCATTTATAAAGCTGGTAGGAAGGATAAAAAACAAAAGTAGTACAATCATCTATATCTACAATAAGTAGTTAAGGGATAGACAAAACAAAAAGATGTAAAATATGATTTCAAAAACATTAAACGGGGGGTGGTAAAAATTCAAGGCTGTTAAAATGCATTTGAACTTGAAGTCATCAACTTAAAATAATCATATATACATATATATATAAGTATATATATATAAATGGGAAGAGAGAGAGACTGCTATATATAAACCTTATAGTAACCACAAGCCAAAAATCTACAATAGATATACACACACACACACACAAAAGAAAGGAATCCAAACATAATACTAAAGATAGTCATTAAATCACAAGGGAAGAGAGAAAAAGAAGAAAAAAGGAACAAGAAAGAACTACAAAACAACCTCAAAACAATTAACAAAATGGCAATATTGCATACCTATCAATAATTATTTTAAATATAGGTGGACTAAATGTTCCAATCAAAGACGTAGAGTGGCCAAAAGGATACAAAAACAAGACCCATGTACATGCTGCCTACAAGAGACTCACTTCAGATCTAGACACACAGAGACTGAAAGTGAGGAGATGGGAAAAGGTATTTCATGCAAATGGAAATGAAATGAAAGCTGAGGTAGCAATATTTGTATCAGACGAACTAGACTTTAAAACAAAGACTGTGACAAAATACAAAGAAGTTTTTAGTTGTCTGAGCATAAAGAGTTTTAATTATTCATCTCCATTATTTGTTATTATTTCTCTTTTTAAATTTTTGTGTGTTACACTGGTTATTATCTCCAGACCAGTGGTGTGTAGAAGTGGTGAGAGTAGACATCCTTGCCTTTTTCCTGATCTTAGGGAGAGTAATTTTTTTTAATCTGCCTTATTTCTCCCACTAAACAGTGAGATCCTCCAGAGTAGGAATCATGACTTATTCATGATTGTGCTCTCTGCTATGCCTGACACAGAAAAGTGTCTGTCATCTAAGAAGAATTTAGTAAATATTTATTGAAATATTTTAAAAATGACAGATAGCAGAAATGCACTGGGACCTGTTCTGTTGTGAATCCTTGCCACATTTGGTGCTAATCTCTTAAAATGAAATGGCAGCTCATATAAACAGGCAACCACTGATGAAAGAATTTTTTTTAAAGAGTTAATGGTTTCAGATTCTGAGTTTTATGCAAATATCATGTTAGACGGTCTAGGCATGGCCAAGAGACATTGACCATTCTGACCAGGATGCTAAAAAAGACATATTGCATTACCCTGACTCTAAAATTCTAAGCACACTAAGAACTGCCAAAAGTAAACATAGCATTCAGGTTTGCCTACTGTGGGCCTCAAATATGCAGAACTATAAAGTTAGCTAAAAAGAATAAAAAACTGGAAAACTAGGATTTGTGGGAAAATAGATTCATCCATCTGATATTCATCCACAAAGTACCATTGCTTTCAAACAGAGTGTTATTAAAACTTTATCATCAGGTTCAGCAGCAACTGCTGATTCAGAGCTTTTTGAAAAATAACAAGTAATAGTAAATGCTATCAATTACCGAGAACTTATGCCAAGCATTGTGCTAAGAGTTTCAAATACCTTATGTCATGTCACCCACCTACACTTGGAGGTGCACACTGCATCCCATTTTATATAAAGATTGAGATTAAATTACTGTCCCAATACGTGCAGTTCCTAAATGCTACAGACGAGACCCAAAGAAGACCTAAGCCCCAACTATGTGAACTATACCTCCAAATTTCATACCGTGGAGAGGGGGTGTCCTGACCACCTTCTCCACACTACCCCAGGTCCTGGAATCTGACTCGAGATCAGGGACCACATCTGTGTGTCATGCCTCTAACCCAAAGTCTAGAATAGTGCCCTAACACTAAATAGGTGCTCAGCCAAAATTTTACACGTGAAATGATACACCTTATCAGTTAACCCTCACCACAACCCTAACATTTGTCTGTTTCATCTCCCAATAATTGCACATTTTTTATTGAAATATTTCACTCTGATGCTGAATTCTCCCATTCCTCTTGGTAATTCTAGGTAATTTTATAAATTTTTACTTTGTTTTTGAAACTGTGTTGAAGCATCTTTCTAGTGTTAAAGGTTTCAAAATATTATGTAGAGACTGCATTGCTCCTAAAGATGTTTTTTGTCTTAAAGTCCATTTTATCTGAAATTAATATATTTTCACCAGCTTTCTTTTGTTTAGGATTTATGTGTTTCATCTTTTTCTATTCTTTTTACTTTTAACCTTACCATGTCTGTAAGGTTTCGGTATCTCTTTTGTAAAAGCACATGGCTGAATTTTGTATTACTGTTCTCAAAATCATTCTAAGCCTATATTAACTAACATATTTAAGCCATTTACATTTTGTTGATTAAGTGTTTGGGCTTGTTCCTACCATTTTACTTTGTGTTTTCTTTTGTAGGATATTTTTCTCTTTTCTTTTTTTAAAATACTGAATTTGTGGCGTATTTATTTTCTTTCTTTTTATTTATTTATTTATTTATTTATTTTTGGCTGTGTTGGGTCTTTATTGCTGCCCGTGGACTTTCTCTAACTGCGGGGAGCAGGGGCTACTCTTAGTTGCGGTGCATGGGCTTCTCATTGTGGTGGCTTCTCTTGTTGCAGAGCATGGGCTCAAGGCATGTGGGCTTCAGTAGTTGCATCACACGGGTTCAGTAGTTGTGGCTCACAGGCTCTAGAGCGCAGGCTCAGTAGTTGTGGTGCACGGGCTTAGGTGCTCTGTGGCATGTGGGATCTTCCTGGACCAGGGCTCGAACCCGTGTCCTCTGCATTGGCAGGTGGACTCTTCACCACTGTGCCACCAGGGAAGCCCTGTGACATATTTATTCTCTTATTCCGTTTCTTTCTCTTTTCTGGTTTGGAAGATTTACACTCCATTTCAGTTCTCATAATGGTTGTCCTTGAACATTGCCATTTATAGGTGTTTTTATTTTATTTTTTTATTTATTTATTTTTTTCTTATCGTCTCTTAGTGCTGATGCATGGGTTTGGGTTTTTGGTTTTCTGTACTCTGCCCTTTTACTTAGGAGGCAAATCTTTTATTTTTTAAAAAAATATTTATTTATTTATTTATTTGGCTGCATTGGATCTTAGTTGCGGCACGCAGGATCTTCACTGTGGCATGTAGAATCTTTAGTTGCGGCATGTGGGATCTAGTTCCCTGACCAGTGAATGAACCTGGGCCCCCTGCACTGGGAGTGCAGAGTCTTACCCACTGGACCACCATGCAAATCTTTTAAAGGTTTCAAATTTATGTAGTGGTATCAGTTTCAGTTGCTCAAGGGCCCAGACCAATGTTCTGCTGTTAAAAGAAAAATCTCCAGGCAAGGCTTCCAGGACCACTAATCTCTCTGGAAAGGTGCTCATCAGCTTCCAAAGCTCACTGCTTTTTTGCAGTTACCCCTTCATTTCTACCATCTGAGGATTTCCCATTTCTCCTGTGACCACAGTTACGTGATTTATTTTTTGAATTTTTGAATTTTATTTTATTTATTTTTTTATACAGGTATTTAAGGGATCTCTTGGAAAAAGGTGTTCTAAGGTCAAATACATATGTGAAAAGCTGGCTTAAACAAAGCTTTAAAAATTTCATTGCAGGTCTTGTCAGTGACTTTTCTGTACTTAATGTGCTTTGTGTATGGAGAGTTCCCTAGCTGATTCAAACAACAGAATCTTCTTCTCATGAGTGCTTTCATGGAACACACGTGGGAAAATATGATTGAAAGAAATGCAGAGGGCTTCCCTGGTGGCGTAGTGGTTAAGAATCTGCCTGCCAACGCAGGGGACACGGGTTCGAGCCCTGGTCTGGGAAGATCCCACATGCCATAGAGCAACTAGGCCCGTGAGCCACAACTACTGAGCCTGTGCGTCTGGAGCTTGTGCTCCGCAACGGGAGAGACCACGACAGTGAGAGGCCCGCGCACCGCGATGAAGAGTGGCCCCCGCTCGCCGCAACTGGAGAAAGCCCTCACACAGAAACGAAGACCCAACACAGCCAAAAATAAATAAATAAATTTATTTCAAAAAAAAAAAGAAATGCAAAATTTTGCAAACAGCACAATATCTTTCTCACTAAACTTTTTTTTTATTGTGGTAGAATATACGTAACATAAATTTTATCATTTTTACCATTGTAACCATTTTTAAATACACAGTTCCGTGGCATTAAGTACAACACTCACATAGTTGTGCAACCATCACCAACCTCCATCTCCAGATCTATTTTCATCTTTTCATACTGAAACTCTGCACCCATTAAATAATAGCTTCTCATTCTCCCCTCCCCCGAGACGCTGGCAACCACCACTCTACTTTCTGTATCTGTGAATTTGACTACTCTAGGTGCCTCATACATGTGGAATCATGCAGCATGTTTGTGACTGGCTATTTCACTTAGCATAATGTCTTTAAGTTTCATCCATGTTGTAGCCTGTATCAGAGTCTCCTTCCTCTTTAAGGCCAAACAATACTACATTTGTTTATCCATGCATCTGTCGATGGACACTTAGGCTACTTCTGCCTTTTGGCTATTGTGAATAATGCTGCTATAACTCATTAAGTTTTATTTACTTCAGATTTCACTCTGGTTCTATTTATGAAGTTGAAAAAACTTAGGCCAAAACATTCCTTTCACCCACAAAATCCTTACACGTGAGTAAGGGTTTCTGGCCCTGACTAAGGCTCTTAAAAGCTTTGTGTAATCTGGTGTCAAAATGTCTCATAGACACTCTGTTCCACTCTTTCAGGGGAAGCATTTGGCAGCAGCATAGAACCTTCCAGAGAGCTCATGTTCCTACTCCTCCACTAAGCTATGTCCCCTTCCATAAGGAGAAGTCCCTTATACAAAGTGACTTCAAACCCAAATGCGAGTCCTTAGAAGCCTCACGTGGGCACCAGGCAGTGAGCTGTGTGACTTATCCTTGAGAATCAGTTGTTTCTAATTGGAGGAATATATTTTCCTCTCAAGGGAAAGGGCCTTTCATCAAGTAGTTAAAACTCTGCAGTTAACATATTTAGTGGGACAGAATTTTACTGATCTCCATCAAAGGTCTTTTAAGACTTAGAGAAAAAAGAGGAAGTACTATTTGGTGCTATGGGCTTTTTAAAGCCTGAGAAGCATGAGTCAGTATGATCTCCTGTTGTGTATTGACACAATGGGAAGAAAGTACAGGGATTATTTTAGGAATTAGCAGAAAACCGTGTTGGCCAGTCAGACAACATAGTGTGGGAGGAAACAAGTCTAGGAAATACTAGAAGAAAAGCTTCTCTCTCTGGCTTCCGGAAAGTTAAGTTATTAACATCTTCCAAGAGGTCAAGGGGAACTGTAAGAAGTTGAAATATCTGTTCCAAAGGCAGGACACAAGGGTCTACTTATGCTGTCTTGTACTTAACACCCTCCTCTTCTTTAAGCCAAACCTTGTAGCTCCTGACTGCACTGACTCTGGGTGCCCTGTGCTCTCGAGCCCACCCAGATTGCCAGTCCTTTGAGATTTAAATAAAAATGGGTTGAACTTGATCCTGCATAGTATGAGCACACAGCACTCTCCTTCCACCATGATCACTGGGAATTCTTAGTGAGTTATATATTCCAGTCGTTGTGATACTGAGCAGGACCCTGTGGGGTTCCTGGGCACAAAAACCTTTCTGTGTCTCCCATTTCTTGATTACAGGAAACAGGCTTCATTTAGCTTCCATGACCTTCCCTGAGTTCCAAGGGGCAGGTTCAAACAGTTGCTAATTAAGGAAGGGAGGGGATGTGGAGACGAGGGAGGAACAGTCAAAAGAAACAATAGTGCAGCCTTGGGGCAGGGTCCTGTTTCTCCCTCAAGGGACACACATAACAATATCTTTGAGATGTTTTGCAGATACTGAAACCCCCACCAGGTGGGAGAAATTAATGATATGCTGCCAGCAAACACATAGATGCCAGACCAGTTGGAACCTGAAGGTTAATGATGCTGACTCCCGCTTACCTCACCACCAACCAATCAGAAGGATGTCCATGAGCTGATCACGCCCTCTTTGAACCATTACTATAAAACTCCTCACTACCCCCTCCAGGTTGGGACACACAGTTTTGAGAGCATTTGCCCACTGTCTTCCCCTTGGCCTGGCAAAGCAACAAAGCTATTCTTTTCTACTTTACCCAAAACTCTCTGAGATTTAATTCAGTGTTGGGGTACAGAGGCCAGATTTGGCTTCAACTGCTTAATCCACCGCCTCCTTTCATAGAATTCTCATACTCTCTGCCATCTTCCCTCCTGGAGTGCTTTTTCTTCTCCATCTTGCAGCAACCCAAACCTGGAGCTCAGTCCCTTTCCCTTGTTTTTCCAAAGCAACACCACATAAGCAGTTATGAAGAGAAAGGTTTTATTAAGGATCTTGGGACACAGACAGGGAGTCGCAGGCCCTACAAATTCCCCAAGGTTGGATACAGAACCTCTACCTGCCTCTCCTCAGCTGTGTGCATCTTGCTAAGTCCTCTCCCCTATACCCCCTCTCCCTTTTCCTTTGATTATTCCTTGTGCCTTTGGTGGAAGGAGGAAAATAAAGGGGGCGGGGCTGTCCTCACCTTTTCCCTTCTTAGGTTGCCCCTGGACACTCAAAATTCTGCTTTCATGATTTTTGCAGAAATGGTTTTGTCTTCTTTGATTGATGCCAGCCAGTCCAGAAAATTCTTGAGGGCTACTCTTTCATGTCAAAACATAGCTTATCAAGATGTTTTTCTAAATATAATCCTTTCTCTGAGAGTCCAAGTTTACTCTTCATTAGTCAATATTAAGCCTACTCTTCCTGATGATAACTGACCTTTGCTCAGATCTTACATATTTTTCTAAAGATACTGGGAGTTAGAGAGAAATTAGGGCAAAGTCCTGGTTGAGTCTTTTGCTGGCAGATTGCCTAGAGAGGTGCAATCTATGTTTACATTGCAATCTCCCCCTTGCCTGCCTGCACCTCCAAGTCCAATTGTAAAGGAGCAGGACCCTATGGGGCCTTCCCAGGAAAGGCTCTTCCCCCATATCCTCTGCCTTAGCTCCTCTCTGAAGTACCTAGATAACAGTATTTGATGCACGTTTCCTGAGTTGTTTTACAGATGTGAACCCTCCCCACAAATGGAAGATGTTAATTACTTGACGACCCTGAGCACAGAGCCCCCACACGTCCTGGAGCCTAAGGACTAATAATGTTAAGCCCTGTGACACTACCCTGTTCCCTCACCATCAGCCAATCAGAGACTTGTGCACGAGCTGATCACATACCCTGTGACACCCCCCCCCCCTCACCTGGCTTTTTTTTTTTTTAATTTATTTTATTTATTTATTTTTGGCTGCATTGGGTCTTCATTGCTGCTCACAGCTTTTCCCTACTTGCGGCGAGTGGGGTCTACACTTCGTTGCGCTGTGCAGGTTTCTCATTGCAGCCTCACCTGGCTTTTAAAAATGCTTTGCCAAAACCGTTCGGGGAGCTCAAGGCTTTTTAGGGCGTGAGCCGCCTGTCTCCTTGCATGGCCCTGCAATAAAACTTTCTCTGCTCCGAACTCCGACGTTTCGGTTTGTTTGGCCTCACTGTGCTTCGGGCACGCGGACTTGCGCTAACACTGTCTCTGTGTCAACACTTCCCAGCCCCCTGTTGGAAGCCCAGTTACATTTTCTCATTGAGCATGGACTTCTAGGGGCTGCTGATTGAGGGCCTTCACCTCTGTACCCAAGGCAAAGTTAAGACGCCAGAAGAAGTGCTAATATTCATATCTTCAAAATACATACGGGTGACTTGAAGAAGAGGTGCAGTGCCAAAAACCAAGTCTGGAAATTACAAAGAGAAATTCTATTCTTTTGGTGGAGGCTGTAGGATTAAAATCCCACAGGGTAATTTCCAAAAGAATTTTCTTACTGACTCATCTGGGCTCCTCTCCCTGCTTTCTGCAGTTCTTTCATATTTATGGTAAATTCCACCTGATTGGCAGGCAGTATGTGTCAGCGGAGAGAAAATAGCCTCTGCTCCAATAGGACTTCGGCTACACTTGTTAGCACTGACCTCTTGATTTCAGGTTGCTTTTGGACTGACTTATGACACCTGCGTGTACTTTTTGGTTGACCTCCCTGTATTCATCCTGTCTAGAGCTCTCAAACTTACTGCTTCTTCTCCACCTAGAATTTCTCTCATCTGCCTAGAACCCATGGTCAGTGCTTAGATGCTCACTCAGAGCTTTGACAGTTCTTATTTGATATGCAATTCTGACAAGGCTTAGTACCTGATTTGTAACCTACAAGTAGGTCATGGTTGATAAAGACAGGCAAATTGGCAGTACCTAGAAGTAACAAAGTACCAATTATCTCTAAAGGAGGAGACTATAAATCCTAAGTAGGAGACATGGAACAAGAAAAACAAAGGAATGGAGAGCCATCTGGCTTCGAAACAAGTTAATCTATATCCAAATGAACCCCAGAGAGTATCATTACATTAAAAGTAACGGCTGTTTATATTGATAACCAAAAGTCAATAAGAAAAAGCCAAGTTAAGTTTGGTATTCTTTCTTTAGGAAGGCAGATAAGTAAACAATGCACTTTCCAAAGATTTATATTACGATATTTTATATTATTAAAGTTATGCTCAAATCTGGGAGAGGAAAAAAGATCATAAAAAGAAAATTAATGTTATTAAATATGCAGCTATAAGCCAGATATTACGGTAGGTATTTTGAATACATACACTGATTTTACTTAATTTAATCCTCACAACAACCCTGACAAGTATGTGCTTTGGATAGTTTTTCTCTAAGACCTTGGAAATTGGAGAAGTAAGTTTATCTTATGAGACGTAAAACTGAGAATCCACTAATTATGAAATAGAATAGAGATATTCTCTGCTATTACCTAAGGAGCAGAATTCCTCCTGGGTCTTAGGATTTGTGATGTTTAGAATCAGAAGGTATTCTGGTCTGATGGGAGATGTGCAGAATCAGAAGGAATTCTGGTCTGCCTTAAAAACATGGAAAGGAGGACCCCAGGGACACCATTTTGGAGAGTCCCCTCCAAGCACTGTCCAGTGGAGAGACTGCCCGAGACCCATGGTTAGTCTGGCACAGGAGGCAACTCCATCTCTGTACGGCTCTTTCTTTGTTTCTATAGCCTGTTCACTGAGCAGCCTTTGAAAATTTAAATTCCCATGTGGCTTGACCACAATTGACAGAGTTTCTAGTCAGGCTAAAACTTGCATCTGGTCTTCTTGGCAGTGCCTTTCTCATTATAAATGATTAAATCACCATTCTGATTTCATAAATTCTCATCTTGAGAGCTTTGTTAGCATGAGTCAGTGTTCAAGCCCCATCAATCCTAATATATCAGGTCCTAAGACGGTAAGCCAAAGGCCAGACCTGCACCTCAGTGTACTCTCCAAGGTAAATGCTATAGTATATTGTGAGTCTTCTTCATGCTGAACTGGTCTTTCCCAGGCAACACCCCTCATCCCTTTCTAAGGGTCCCTTTCTCCAATTCAGGAAATAGAAACTACTTTGAGAATTTTAAGCAAGAAAGGATTTGGTTCCTAAGATTAGGTATTTTCAAAATCATCGGAAGGGCTTAAGGATCAGGTTCCAGACTGGTCCTCTTGGAATAATCCCCAGAAATAGAGAACTGATCCACCATGGGAGCTATTCCTCTGAGACTGTCACTGTAGCTATAGAAGCAAAAAGCCACTGCCCTGTCGACTACTTCTCATGCTCAGAAAATTCGAGAATGGACAGCCCAATCTGTGATCAGGATAAGAAGTCATACCAATAAGCTATGGACATTTCCCCTCTTTCTCTATCCCCAGGAAACTGGAGACTCGACCGTGGAACCATCTGTAGGGATGTCATGTGTTTCCACAAATTTTTTTCCCAGAAAATGGCCTCCTTTTACCTCTAACTTTCTAAAAATCATACAAGTGTATCAAATTGGTAAAATCAAATTCATATTTTGAACTGAGAAATCTGAAAAATGTAGTTTTTAGTCTTCCAGCCTCTCCAGTGAGAAGAATGCTAAAATGGAGACTGGGTGACCCAATCCAGAGCATCCAGCACAGATGCTTTTATGCTCATTTTACAGATGAATTTTCCAAAGAGGGAAAGTAACTTAAACAAGTCTATCTAGTAAGTGGAAGAACTGGAATTTAAAAACAGATGTCTAGGGCTTCCCTGGTGGCGCAGTGGTTGGGAGTCCGCCTGCCAATGCAGGGGACACGAGTTCGTGCCCCGGTCCGGGAAGATCCCACATGCCACGGAGCGGCTAGGCCCGTGAGCCACAACTACTGAGCCTGCGCGTCTGGAGCCTGTGCTCTGCAACAAGAGAGGCCGCGACAGTGAGAGGCCCGCGCACCGCGATGAAGAGTGGCCCCCGCTCGCCGCAACTGGAGAAAGCCCTTGCACAGAAACGAAGACCCAACACAGCCAAAAAACAAAAAAAAAACAAAAAAAACAAAAAAAAACCAGATGTCTAATTCATATTCTTTTTACTCCACCACTGTGATAGTCACATATCTGGATAATTCACTTTTGCAAAGGCTCTTTTCCCTGAACACGAGGTGACTGCTGCAGTTCAGTTACCATCCTCTAATGGAGTCTTGCCTCTTGGTGGTACTACACTTGTGCAGGACCCAGGGATGCAGAGGAGGAATGAAGAGACTGACCTCAGTGGCTGTAACAACGCTGTGCCTCTTCGTGGACTCACCCACCTAATGCTAAACCCCGTACGTGTGTCTCTGACTTCGCCCTCTGATGTCTACTCTGCCCACCTCCTTTTGAGTCCCAGCCCCTGGAAGTGTTCCCAGCCATCTCACTCCCTGCCTGTTCCCTCTCGTCTCCGTGAAATTTACATACTGATTTCAGCTTAAGGCTTTGGGTGTGTGTTATTTACATACCTCTCCTTAGAATGGCTGACCTCCCATGCTCATGAGAATCTGATTGGCCCCTGTTTTTCCCCGCCTGAGGGTCACCTACTAACCTGGATAATATCAGTAGTATCTGATAAATGAGGTCAGAGATTAAATTTACCTACTCTGTGGGCCATGGTAAGAAGTTACATTTTATTCTAAAATAAATTGTGTGTGTGTGTTTAGGGGAATACAAAAATTAAAACATGGAGGCCAGTAAAAAAGCTATTGCACTGATCCTGGTAAGAAATAATTGTGTATATAGTGGGTTGAATGGCATCCTCCCACCCCCGCAAAAGATATGTCTACATTCTAACCCTTGGAACCTGTGAATGTGAACTTATTTGGAAAAAAAAAAGATATTTGCACACATAATTAAGTGAAGAATCTCGAGATGAGATCATTCTGGATTATTCAAATGGGCCCTAAATCAAATGACAAATGTTCTTATAAGAGACCGAAGAAAAGACATAGAGACAGAGAAGAATGTCATGTGAAGATGGAGGCAGAGGTTGGAGTGATGTAGCTACAAGCTAAGGAGTGCATGGGACTGCCAGAAGCTGGAAGAGGCAAGGAAGGATTCCTTCCTAGAGCCTTCAGAAGGAACGTAGTCTTGCCAGCACCTTGACTTCAGACTTCTGATCTCCAGAACTGTGAGGAAATGAATGTCTGTTGTTTTAAGCCACCTAGTTTGTGGTAATTTGTCATGGCAACTCTAGAAAACTAATAAAGTATATTATTTATATCGTTGAATAAGAAATTATCCTCAAACATAGCAGCTTAAAATAATAAACATTTATTGTCGCACACATTTATTTTCCAGGTGTGACTTAGCTGGGTAATTCTGGCTCGGGGTTTCTCATGAAGTTACAGTCAAGAATGTCAACTGGGGTGACATTAACTGAAGACTTGAATGAGGCTGATGGATCCACTTCCAAGATGGGTCACTCAGCCTCACCCCCCAACCCATATGGATTTCTCCAAAGGGATGCTGAGTGTCCTCATGACATGGCAGCTGGCTTTCCCCAGAGCAAAATGTGATTTCACATTGTCATTTCCACCACTTGTATTCATGAGACGTCACTAAGTATAACACACAATCAAGAGGAGGGGAGTTAAGCTCCAACTTTTGAAAGGAGATAATTAAACAATTCATAAAAATATTTAAAAACAACTACAAGAGCACAAACCAGAATGGTAAGAATGGAAATAAAAAGTAAATGAAAAGACTTACAATATATTTTGAAGATACAGTTGAAGGATTATCAAATGGATTGTATGTGAGCTATGAAAATGACTCCAAAGTTCTGACCTGAGCAACTAGATGAATGGTGACACAGCTTAATGAGAGATGAATAGGTTTGGAGGATGATCAAGAATTCTGTTCTGGATCTGTTACACTCATAATGTCTATTAAATATTTAAGTTTCTTTATTGAGTAAACAAATAGATTTATAAGATTAGAAGCAAGGGGAGACATCAAGAATTGAGATATAAATTTAGGAGTTATTAGTGTAATGTGAGAAGGACACAAGTTTTGGAGGGTCAGTGTGGAATGCTATAGACTGAATGTTTGTGTCCCCCACAACATTTATGTTGAAATCTTAACCCCCAATGTGATGGCATTGGGAGGCGGGGCCTTTGGTAGGTGATTAGGTCATCAGAGCAAAGCCCTCATGAATGGGATTAGTGGCCTTATAAATGCCCTTATAGACCTCAGAGAGCTTTCCTGCCCCTTCCATGATGTAAGAACACAATGACAAGATGGCATCTATGAACCAGGAAGTGGGCTCTCACCAGACACCAAATCTGCCAGCACTTTGATCTTGGACTTCCTAGCCTCCCGAACTGTGAAAAGTAATTGTTTGCTGTTTAAGCCACCCAGTCTATGGTATTTTGTTATAGCAGCCTGAATGCACTAAGGCAGAATATAAATGATATTTAAAATCATGCCATTATTTGAGATCACCTGGGAAATGAGCAGAAAAGCAATCTTAAGGTTGTGCTCTGGGGAATTCCAAGATTAGAGGTTAAGATGAGCGGGAGCCAGAAAGGAGATGAAGAAGGAGTGGCTGGAGAGGTAGAAGAAAAACCGGTAGAGTGTGGTATCCCAGAACCAAAGTGAAGACATGGTTTTGAGAAGGAAGAAGTGAAAACCTATTTTAAATATTGTTGAGAATCTGAGTCAGATAAGGAAAGAGATTTGACTATTGACATAACAAGCTGGAAATCTCTGTTAACCTTCAGAAGAATGGTTTCAGTAGAGGGATGGAATGGAGGTGGCTGAGGAGAGAATGGGAAGTAAGGATGTGGAGAAGAAAAATAGAGAAAAGCCTTTCAAGGAGTGCTGCTATAAGGGGACAGTAGCTGGAGTTGGTGTGGGACCACGGAGGGTATTTTAAAAGAAGGAGCCTTCGACAGAAGCAGGAGTTGTTAACACACTGTCATAGGAGGGACACTATTGCTGGTTGGTGGGTGGGAAGGTGAGGCAGTTCTCTTTGTATTGCTTCTATTTTCTCACTGAAATAAGAAGTAATGTCATCATTGGCGGATAAGCAGGGGCTTGGGGATTGGAGGTTCACAGAAGGGAGGAAATGTGGATGAGTTGACTCAAGTAAAAGAGCAATTGATAAGGGAAATGCAGTTTCCATTTGTACTGAGGGTCCGTTTGTACTGTGTGGACATCAATTTAGAGTGAGACCAGCCTGCAGGCTGGTGTAGAGGCCCAGATAAAGCCAAGAGTCAGATTTCCCCAGGGCTGGGGTTTGCCAGATATATAATGGGCTGGGGAGAGGGCATAGCAAGGGAATCGCCAGTGTAAGCAAGGAACTAATTATAGTGTTAATGACAGTCATTGGAACCAGGTAGGATAAGGAGGGAAGTGAGGCCATGAACAGGGATGAGAGAAAGTGAAAAGGTGGTGGAGTCCATGGATCTTGATATGGTTAAAGAATTGTTCTGGTGGGATTTCTGAGGTAGGTAAGAAGTAAGATTTTGGAAGAAAATGAAGTCTTGTGATGACTGAATATGTTTGACTTAAGATACTCTAGAACAATGGTCAGCAAACCATGGCCTGTAGACCAAATCTGGTCCACCACCTGCTTTTGCAAATAAAGTTTTATTGGAACACAGCCATGCTCATTCATTTGTACATTGTCCAGGATGCTTTAATGCTACAACCACAGAGTGGAGCATTTACAACAAAGACTGCATGGCTAGCAAAGCCCCAAATGACTTCTGTCTGGCCATTTACAGAAAATGTTTGCTGACCCATGTTTCCAGCAGCCAAATCTGGTCCTTCCAATCTGTGCTCCCATGGAAAGAATCAGCCCTGAGCAATAACCCCATCACACCCAGGGAAGTGAGCAAACATGAGCCCAGTGGCCAAGCATGTGAACTTATTTGGAAAAAAAAAAAAAGATCTTTGCACACATAATTAAGTGAAGAACCTCGAGATGAGATCATCCTGGATTATTCATATAGGCCCTAAATCTAATGGCAAATGTTCTTATAAGAGACCAAAGAAAAGACATACAGACAGAGAAGACTGTCATGTGAAGATGCAGGCAGAGGTTGGAGTGATGTAGCTACAAGCCCCCTCCTTGAAACAGCCATGACTGAAGGAAAGGGAAAAGCTGCAAACACACAGGGACTGCCTGAGACTAGGACTTTTCAAGACCCAGAGGGGGCTGATGAGAACCTAGGCTTGACTACTTCTCTAGGGAAATGTGGCATGTCTTATGGCAAAGGTATGTGTATATGCAGGGTGTGTGCATGTGTCGTTTAAAAGGGAAAGGGCAGCAAGAAATGGGAAGAGGAGAGTTAAGAACCCCTCTCACATGGAACTCCACCACCCAATATTTCATAGACCTGGCAAGGAAACTAACCTCTTGCTCAGGATAAAACAGGGAAGCATGAGAGCAGAACCCATGACACAGTGCCTGGTTTCCTGCCACCACCACCAGCAGCCCCACCCTGTAAAACTTTACAGCACAGCCCTAAGCTTTTCTACAAAGATCTGCTCACTGCAGTATCAGGATCTACTGAAGAAAGGTAGGTGAGAAAGACAGTAAGGTAGATCTTCTAAGTTTTCTGACCCCAGAGGGCTTGTGGAGGCTTGTTCTCTGTCAGAAAAATGAAGCCATTTACCCCTTCAGTTACTCTGTTATTGCTTAATTATCTCTTCCCTCCCAGACTCTCAGCTCCAGGAGAGTAGGACTGCACCTGGTCAGCTCATCACTGCCTCTCCAGCACCTTACGAGTGAATTGCAGAAAGGCAGCAGCCTCAGTCAGCCAGAGGCCTTTACCCTCACAGCAACGCTATGAGACAGGGACTGTAATTAACTCCCATTTTACAGATGAGTGAACTGAGGCACAGAGAGGTTAATTTTTCAATATTGGTTCAACTTCTTGAATGTTCCAGGAAAAAAAAAATTAAAAGAGTGGTAAAAACCTATTTATAGGGGTGCACGTTTTTCCTTTGGCCCCAGGCACCAATGTGGCTCAACATGGTGCTGGCTTTGGTTAAGGAAGAAGAATGTGACTCAGCTTTGGTCCCCAGGACCCCTGGAGCAGAGACAGAGGGAGACACTCAAGAGGTCCCCAAAGTCACAGTCACCTCTTCATAGAGCACTGAGTAGAAGAGAGGAGGAGAGGGAGAAAGAGATGAAAATTACAGAGTAACTGAATAGACTGGACACCAGAGGTGGAGAGGGTGTTTTTCAGGAAGCTGATAGTCCAGTGTTGGAAATGAGAGCAAGAGCCAGCAACATCAGGTTTCACAGCGATGGGAGAATCAATTTTCCATATAGGACAGCAAGTAGAACAGGCCCACAACCACCTAGCCAGGGTCTGGTTTCCTGCCAAGTGTAGGTGGTGTGTTACCTTCAAAATAGATCATCTTCCTCTCAAATGTCCTGTTCTGCAGGTGGAAAAGGAACAGGATGATTTATCCTCAGCAGCTTTTTCTCCCAACTCTTTCTTTGTCACTTTTTCTGCCTACAAATTTCCACCACTCCCAGATTCCTTCTCTTCTTTCATCATAACTCTTCTCCAGCGTCCACATCTACATCTTTTATTCTATCCATGGGGAAAATGGCAATAGCGTGGGGGCCAGTGTATGCTCCCATTACTTAACCTTAATAAAAATGCCCTCAAACTGGATCCTTAAATTTAATTTCCTCCCCCGTCCACCTCCCTGCGGCTGCCCCGCCAGCCAAAAAGTTTCTCCAGGTGCGGAATTCTGGACTTGGCAACTACCAGCACAGAGTGTGCTTGCCAGTCAGGAGCCAGCCTGCATGATGGCTCAAAGCCTAGCACCTAGTAGGATCTCATTATTTGGTAGCTCTTACAGGACTTAGCGTAGTTGCTTGCACACAGTGGACGCACATTCGAGGAGACAGTATGGCAAAAGAGCAGCCTCTATGCGGACAGGGCAACTGATATGTCAGAAACTGAAGAAAGAAAGTACTCGGCAGAGCTCGGAGACAAGATGGCTGACTAGGAGGATGCAGAATTCATGTCTCTGCACAACTAGGGCACCTACCAGGCACCGGTGGGGGACCAGGGACCATGGACACCTAAAAGGACAGGAGGAACCCCAAGCCACCGACTTGTGGGATCTTGGTTCCCAGGCTGGAAGTCGGGCCTGAGTTCCTGTGGTGGGACCTCTGAGTCCAAACCACTGGAATACCAGAGAACCTCAGACCCCAGGGAATATTAATCGGAGTGAGGCCTCCTGGAGGTCCTAACCTCAGCACCAAGACCAGGTTCTATCCAACTGCCTGCAAACTACAGTGCTGCATGCCTCAGGCCAAACAACCAGGAAGACAGGAATACAGCCCCACCCAGCACACACACAAAACAATGAAACAACAACAAAAAATGTTACAGATGAAGGAGCAAGGTAAAAACCTACAAGACCAAATAAATGAAGATGAAATAGGCAACCTACCTCAAAAAAAATTCAGAGTAATGATAGGAAAGATGATCCAAAATCTTGGAAACAGAAAGGAGAAAATACAAGAAACATTTAATAAGGATCTAGAAGAACTAAAGAGCAAACAAACAGTGATGAACAACACAATAACTGAAATTAAAAATACTCTAGAAGGAATCAATAGCACAATAACTGTGGCAGAAGAATGGATAAGTGAGCTGGGAGATAAAATGGCGGAAATAACTACCAGGGAGCAGAATAAAGAAAAAAAAATGAAAAGAATTGAGGACAGTCTCAGAGACATCTGGGACAACATTAAATGCACCAACATTCAAATTTTAGGGGTTCCAGAAGAAGAAGAGAAAAAGAAAGGGTATGAGAAAATATTTGAAGAGATTATAGTTGAAAACTTACCTAACATGGGAAAGGAAATAGTCAATCAAGTCCAGGAAGTGCAGAGACTCCCATACAGGATAGACCCAAAGAAAAACATGCCAAGACACATATTAAACAAACTATCAAAAATTAAATACAAAGAAAAAATATTAAAAGCAGCAAGGGAAAAGCAACAACTAATATACAAGGGAATTCCCATAAGGTTAACAGCTGATCTTTCAGCAGAAACTCTGTAAGCCAGAAGGGAGTGGCAGGACATATTTAAAGTGATGAAAGCGAAAAACATACAACCAAGATTACTCTACCCAGAAAGGATCTCATTCAGATTTGATGGAGAAATTAAAACCTTTACAGACAAGCAAAAGCTAAGAGAATACAGCACCACAAAACCAGTTTTACAACAAATGCTAAAGTAACTTCTCTAGGCAGGAAATACAAGAGAAGGAAAAGACCTACAATAACAACCCCAAAACAATTAAGAAAAGGGTAATAGGAAAATACATATCGATAATTACTTAAATGTAAATGGAATAAATGCTACAACCAAAAGACATAGACCAGCTGAATGGATACAAAAACAAGACCCATATATATGCTGTCTACAAGAGACCCATTTCAGACCTAGGGACACATACAAACTGAAAGTGAGGGGATGGAAAAAGATATTCCATGCAAATGAAAATCAAAAGAAAGCTGTAATAGCAATTCTCATATCAGAAAAAATAGACTTTAAAATAAAGACTATTACAAGGGACAAAGAAGGACATGACATAATCATCAAGGGATCAATCGAAGAAGAAGATATAACAATTGTAAATATTTATGCACCCGACATAGGAGCACCTCAACACATAAGGCAAATGCTAACAGCCATAAAAGGGGAAATCGACAGTAACACAATCATGGTAGGAGGCTTTAACACCGCACTTTCACCAATGGACAGATCATCCAAAATGAAAACAAATAAAGAAACACAAGCTTTAAATGACATATTAAACAAGATGGAATTAATTGATATTTATGTGATATTCCATCCAAAAGCACCAGAATACACTTTCTTCTCAAGTACTCATGGAACATTCTGCAGGATAGACCATATCTTGGGTCACAAACCGTGCCTTGGTAAATTTAACAAAATTGAAATTGTATCAAGTATCTTTTCGACCACAATGCTGTGACACTAGATATAAATTACAGGAAAAAAACTGAAAAAATACAAACACATGGAAGCTAAATAATACACTACTAAATAACCAAGAGATCACTGAAGAAATCAAAGAGGAAATCAAACAAATGGCAATGAAAACACAATGACCCAAAACCTATGGGACGCAGCAAAAGCAGTTCTAAGAGGGAAGTTTATAGCAATACAAGCCTACCTCAAGAAACAAGAAAAATCTCAAATAAACAACCTAACCTTACACCTAAAGCAATTAGAGAAAGAAGAACAAAAAAACCCCAAAGTTAGCAGAAGGAAAGAAATCATAAAGATCAGATCAGAAATAAATGAAAAAGAAATGAAGGAAACAGTAACAAAGATCAATAAAACTAAAAGCTGGGTCTTTGAGAAGATAAACAAAATTAATAAACCATTAGCCAGACTCAACAAGAAAAGAAAATAGAAGACTCAAACCAACAGAATTAGAAATGAAAAAGGAGAAGTAACAACTGAGTCTGGAAATACAAAGGATCATGAGAGATTATTACAAGCAGCTATATGCCAATAAAATGGACAACCTGGAAGAAATGGACAAATTTTTAGAAAAGTGCAACCTTCCGAGACTGAACTAGGAAGAAATAGAAAATATAAACAGACCAATCACAAGCACTGAAATTGAAACTGTGATTAAAAATCTTCCAACAAACAAAAATCCAGGACCAGATGGCTTCACAGGTGAATTCAATCAAACGTTTAGAGAAGAGCTAACACCCATCCTTCTCAAACTCTTCCAAAATATAGTAGAGGGAGGAACACTCCCAAACTCATTCTATGAGGCCACCATCACCCTGATACCAAAACCAGACAAAGATGTCACAAAGAAAGAAAACTACAGGCCAATATCACTGATAAACATAGATGCAAAAATCCTCAACAAAATACTAGCAAACAGAATCCAACAGCACATTAAAAGGATCATACACCATCATCAAGTGGGGTTTATCTCAGGAATGCAAGGATTCTTCATTATATGCAAATCAATCAATGTTATACACCATATTAACAAACTGAAGGAGAAAAACCATATGATCATCTCAATAGATGCAGAAAAAGCTTTTGACAAAATTCAACACCCATTTATGATAAAAACCCTCCAGAAAGTAGGCATAGAGGGAACCTACTTCAACATAATAAAGGCCATATATGACAAACCCACAGCAAACATTGTTCTCAATAGTGAAAAATTGAAAGCATTTCCTCTAAGATCAAGAACAAGACAAGGTTGCCCACTCTCACCATTATTATTCAACATACTTTTGGAAGTTTTAGCCACGGCAATCAGAGAAGAAAAAGAAATAAAAGGAATCCAAATCAGAAAAGAGGAAATAAAACTGTCACTGTTTAGAGATGACATGATACTATACATACAGAATCCTAAAGATGCTACCAGAAAACTACTGGAGCTTATCAATGAATTTGGTAGAGTAGCAGGATACAAAATTAATGCACAGAAATCTCTTGCATTCCTATACACTAATGATGAAAAATCTGAAAGAGAAATTAAGGAAACACTCCCATTTACCATTGCAACAAAAAGAATAAAATGACTAGGAATAAACCTACCTAAGGAGACAAAAGACCTGCATGCAGAAAACTATAAGACACTGATGAAAGAAATTAAAGATGATACAGATGGAGAGATATACCAAGTTCTTAGATTGGAAGAATCAACATTGTGAAAATGACTATACTACCCAAAGCAATCTACAGATTCAGTGCAATCCCTGTCAAACTACCAATGGCATTTTTCACAGAACTAGAAAAAAATTTCACAATTTGTATGGAAACATAAAAGACCCCAAACAGACAAAGCAATATTGAGAAAGAAAAACGGAGCTGGAGTAATCAGACTCCCTGACTTCAGACTATACTACAAAGCTACAGTAATCAAGACAGTATGGTACTGGCACAAAAACAGAAATATAGATCAATGGAACAGGATAGAAAGCCCAGAGATAAATCCATGCACATATGGTCACCTTATCTTTGGTAAAGGAGGCAAGAATATACAATGGAGAAAAGACAGCCTCTTCAATAAGTGGGACTGTGTAAACTGGACAGCTACATGTAAATGAATGAAATTAGAACACTCCCTAACACCATACACAAAAATTAACTCAAAATGGATTAAAGACCTAAATGTAAGGCTAGACACTCTAAAACCCTTAGAGGAAAACATAGGCAGAACACTCTACGACATAAATCAAAGCAAGATCCATTTTGACCCACCTCCTAAAGAAATGGAAATAAAAAGAAAAATAAACAAATGGGACCTAATGGAACTTCAAAGCTTTTGCACAGCAAAGGAAACCATAAACAATGCAAAAAGACAACCCTCAGAATGGGAGAAAATATTTGCAAATGACACAACTGACAAAGGATTAATAGCCAAAATATACAAGCAGCTTGTGCAGCTCAATATCAAAAAAACAAACAACCCAATCCAAAAATGGGCAGAAGACCTAAATAGACATTTCTCCAAAGAAGACATACAGATGGCCAAGAAGCACATGAAAAGCTGCTCAACATCACTAATTATTAGAGAAATGCAAATCAAAACTACAATGAGGTATCACCTCACACCAGTTAGAATGGGCTTCATCAGAAAATTTACAAACAACAAATGCTGGAGAAGGTGTGGAGAAAAGGGAACCCTCTTGCACTGTTGGTGGGAATGTAAACTGATACAGCCACTATGGAGAACAGTATGGAGGTTCCTCAAAAAAGTAAAAATAGAACTACCATATGATCCAGCAATCCCACTGCTGGGCATATACCCTGGGAAAACCATAAATCAAAAAGAGTCATGTACCACAATGTTCATTGCAGCACTATTTACAATAGCCAAGACATGGAAACAACCTAAGTATCCATCGACAGATGAATGGATAAAGAAGATGTGGCACATATATACAATGGAATATTACTCAGCCATGAAAAGAAATGAAATTGAGTTATTTGTAGTGAGGTGGGTGGACCTAGAGTCTGTCATACAGAGTGAAGTAAGTCAGAAAGAGAAAAACAAATACCGTATGCTAACACATATATATGGAATGTAAAAAAAAAAAATGGTTCTGATGAACCTAGGGGCAGGACAGGAATATAGATGCAGATGTAGAGAATGGACTTGAGGACATGGAGAGAGGGAAGGGTAAGCTGTGATGAAGTGAGAGAGTAGCAGTGACATACACACTGCCAAATATGAAATAGATAGCTAGTGGGAAGCAGCCACATAGCACAGGGAGATCAGCTCAGTGCTTTGTGACCACCTAGAAGGGTGGGCTAGGGAGGGTGAGAGGGAGACTCAAGAGGGAAGGGATATGGGGATATATGTTTGCATATGGCTGATTCACTTTGTTGTTCAGCGGAAACTAGCACAACATTGTGAAGCAATTATACTCCAATAAAGATGTTAAAAAAATAAATATATAAATAAAAGAATGACACTATTTTTTAAAAAAAGAAAGTACTCAGTGGTCTATGTCAGTGTCAGTGATACTGTGACAATATGACTTACTGAGAAATTGAGGGAAAAACTAAAGGAAATGCTTTCTGAACAGAGCTAAGAAAAAGATAACTATTTTTCAATCCACAAAATATCTGTCTTAAAAATGGGAAATGTAATATTTAAAGATTCTCTTGAAAGTTTGTGGATAAATATATATATGTATTAAAATTTGAAGGATATGGTAAGCATGCTTTTAGGAGTACTGTTTGTAATGAAGGAACTCAGCTGCACTTTAAATAAACCTTTACATTATGAACACTTCTTTTCATTTTCTTATTAAAAGTACTATAAATCAGTATTCTTAATGCATGTATAAAATGATGCCTTACACATCTGACATGGGACTTTTCTACACCAGCAGAGAGAAAGCACTATTTTTCCTAAACAGAAAGGCTGTTATTTGCAGATCTACTCTATTGCTCTGAGTCATTGATGGTTACAGGCTTTTATATTTAACCTGAAATACAAAGCATTTTTTTCCAAGGCCTAAAGTACAGTCTTTTGGCAAGGTGCAAAAAAAATAAAAAAATTAAAAAAAATTTAATTTCCTAACCAAGACTTTCCATGCTCTAGGCTTAGAAAAGCATTTGCATGGGAATGGCAGGTAGCAACTATTACAGATAGTCTTCAGACTTCAAATTTAAAAATAAGACTCGTATTTGTAAAAACTGCCTGCAGGAAAAAAGGTGGTGAGTTTTTACCAGCTTGGGGCGTTAACTACCACACCCTTAACACATTCATGTTTCCTTCCTACATAAATATAATCCAAGAATCCTCTGAGAATTTCCTTGAAGTCAACAGGGGAGGATGCCCCAGAAAGGGGAGATAAGACCTCAGCAGGAGGGTGGGATTAGATTTTGCCATCATAAATTAGATAATTTCCAAATAAGCTATTTGAAATGGGTGCTGATAGCAAACATTCAAAAGAAGACATGTATTTGCCCAGTAAATAATAAACATCTATAAAAGTCCATGGCATTTGTCCAAGGGAGTAAAGTACTGAAGCTCTATAAAAGAGTCAAAGTATTTTTCCAGGAGAGTAAAATGGTGAAGATCTATATAAAAGTAAAAGCATCCAAGAGAATAAAACATTAAAGACGCTGTGGTGGTTGAGATTTTATCTTTTAGAATCAACTGGGACTGGCCTGGGCAGATTGAAACGGAAGGTCATTCTACACATATACCACATTTAATTGCATTAGTTACTCTGACTCATTGAGAAACCCACAAGGTTGCCTGATTCAAATTCAGCCAAGAGCAAGAGAAGCCTCTGCAATTAGTCCGATTAATGAAAGCTGCTTGGCCGCTTGGGCCTGGTAACCCAGAAGATCCTGCGATGGTCACAGTGTCTGCAGCAGATAAGGATACTGAATGGAATTTCTGTCCAGCCCCAGTAGAGGCACAGAACCCTAAGGTTTTGAAGCAAAGCCATGTCCTCCGCTTCAAATGTCTATTCTCCTTTGAGAAACAGCTTCTGGCTTACTGCTGAGCCCTAGTTGAGACTGAATGCCTGACCATGGAGCTCAAGGTACAATTCCATCATGGCTATTCATTATGAGCTGGGTATTATCTTTTTTTTTTTTTAACATCTTTATTGGAGTATAGTTGCTTTACAATGGTGTTTTGTTTCTGCTGTACAACAAAGTGAATCAGCTATACATATACATACATCTCCATAGCTCCTCCCTCTTTTGTCTCCCTCCCACCCTCCCTATCCCACCCCTCTAGGTGAACACAAAGCAACAAGCTGATCTCCCCGTGCTATGCGGCTGCTTCCCACTAGCTATTTTACATTTGGTAGTGTATATATCTTCATGCCACTCTCTCACTTTGTCCAAGCTTACCCTTCCCCCTCCCTGTGTCCTCAAGTCCATTCTCTATGTCTGCATCTTTATTCCTGTCCTGCCCCTAGGTTCTTCAAACCTTTTTTTTTTCTTAGATTCCATATATATACATATATATATGTGTGTGTTAGCATACAGTATTTGTTTTTTTCTTTCTGACTTACTTCACTCTGTATGATGGTCTCTATGTTCACCCACCTCACTACAAATAACTCAATTTCATTTCTTTTCATGGCTGAGTAATATTCCATTGTATATATGTGCCACATCTTCTTTATCCATTCATCTGTGGATGGACATTTAGGTTGCTTCCATGTCCTGGTTATTGTAAATAGAGCTGCAGTGAACATTATGGTGCATGATTCTTTTTGAATTATGGTTTTCTCAGGGTATATGCCCAGAAGTGGGATTGCTGGATCATATGGTAGTTCTATTTTTACTTTTTTGAGGAACCTCCATACTGTTCTCCATAGTGGCTGTATCAGTTTACATTCCCACCACCAGTGCAAGAGGGCTCCCTTTTCTCCACACCCTCTCCAGCATTTATTGTTTGTAGATTTTTTGTAGATTTTTTGATGATGGCCATTCTGACTGGTGTGAGGTGATACCTCATTGTAGTTTTGATTTGCATTTCTCTAATGATTAGTGACATTGAGTATCCTTTCATGTGTTTGTTGGCCATCTGTATGTCTTCTTTGGAGAAATGTCTATTTAGGTCTTCTGCCCATTTTTGGATTGGGTTGTTTGTTTTTTTGATATTGAGCTGCACAAGCTGCTTGTATATTTTGGCGATTAATCCTTTGTCAGTTGCTTCATTTGCAAATATTTCCTCCCATTCTGAGGGTTGTCTTTTTGCATTGTTTATGGTTTCCTTTGCTGTGCAAAAGCTTTGAAGTTCCATTAGGTCCCATTTGTTTATTTTTGTTTTTATTTCCATTACTCTAGGAGGTGGATCAAAAAAGATCTTGCTGTGATTTATGTTAAAGTGTGTTCTTCCTATGTTTTCCTCTAAGAGTTTTATAGTGTCCGGTCTTACATTTAGGTCTCTAACCCATTTTGAGTTTATTTTTGTGTATGGTGTTAGGGAGTGTTCTAATTTCATTCTTTTACATGTAGCTGTCCAGTTTTCCCAGCACCACTTATTGAAGAGACGGTCTTTTCTCCATTGTATATCCATGCCTCCTTTTTCATACATTAGTTGACCATAGGTGCATGGGTTTATCTCTGGGCTTTCTATCTTCTTCCATTGATCTATGTTTCTGTTTTTGTGCCAGTAACATATTGTCTTGATTACTGTAGCTTTGTAGTATAGTCCGAAGTCAGGGAGTCTGATTCCTCCAGCTCCGTTTTTTTCCCTCAAGACTGCTTTGGCTATTCGGGGTCTTTTGTGTTTCCATACAAATTTTAAGATTTTTTTGTTCTAGTTCCGTAAAAAATGCCATTGGTAGGTTGATAGGGATTGAATTGAATCTGCAGATTGCTTTGGGTAGTATAGTCATTTTCACGATACTGATTCTTCCAATCCAAGAATATGGTATATCTCTCCATCTGTTGGTATCATCTTTTTTTTTTTTTTTATAGATTTATTTATTTATTTATTTTTGGCTGTGTTGGGTCTTCGTTTCTGTGCGAGGGCTTTCTCCAGTTGCGGCGAGCGGGGGCCACTCTTCATCGCGGTGCGCGGGCCTCTCACTGTCACGGCCTCTCCCGTTGCGGAGCACAGGCTCCAGACGCGCAGGCTCAGTAGTTGTGGCTCATGGGCCCAGCCGCTCCGCGGCATGTGGGATCCTCCCGGACCGGGGCACGAACCCGTGTCCCCTGCATTGGCAGGCAGACTCCCAACCACTGTGCCACCAGGGAAGCCCCTGGTATCATCTTTAATTACTTTCATCACTGTCTTAAACTTTTCTGCATACAGGTGTTTTGTCTCCCTAGGTAGGTTTATTCCTAGGCATTTTATTCTTTTTGTTACAATGGTAAATGGGAGTGTTTCCTTAATTTCTCTTTCAGATATTTCATCATTAGTGCATAGGAATGCAAGAGATTTCTGTGCATTAATTTTGTATCCTGCAACTTTCCCAAATTCATCGATTAGGTCTAGTAGTTTTCTGGTAGAATCTTTAGGATTCTCTATGTATAGTATCATGTCATCTGTAAACAGTGACAGTTTTACTTCTTCTTTTCCAATTTGTATTCCTTTTATTTCTTTTTATTCTCTGATTGCCATGGCTAGGACTTCCAAAACTAGGTTGAATAATAGTGGTGAGAGTGGACATCCTTGTCTTCTTCCTGATCTTAGAGGAAATGCTTTCAGTTTTTCACCACTGAGAATGATGTTGGCTGTGGGTTTGTCGTATATGGTCTTTATTATGTTGAGCTAGGTTCCCTCTATGCCCACTCTCTGGAGAGTTTTTTATCATAAATGGGTGTTGAATTTTGTCAAAAGCTTTTTCTGCATCTATTGAGATGATCATATGGATTTTATTCTTCAATTTGTTAATATGGTGTATCACATTGATTAATTTGCGTATATTGAAGAGTCCTTGCATCCCTGGGATAAATCCCATTTGATCATGGTGTATGATCCTTTTAATGTGTTGTTGGATTCTGTTTGCTAGTATTTTGTTGAGGATTTTTGCATCTATATTCATCAGTGATATTGGTCTGTAATTTTCTTTTTTTGTAGTATCTTTGTCTGGTTTTAGTATCAGGGTGATGGTGGCCTCGTAGAATGAGTTTGGGAGTGTTCCTTCCTCTGCAGTTTTTTGGAAGAGTTTGAGAAGGATGGGTGTTAGGTCTTCTCTAAATGTTTGATAGAATTCACCTGTGAAGCCATCTGATCCTGGACTTTTGTTCGTTGGAAGATTTTTAATCACAGTTTGAATTTCATTACTTGTGATTGGTCTGTTCATATTTTCTATTTCTTCCTGGTTCAGTCTTGGAAGGTTATACTTTTCTAAGAATTTGTCCATTTCTTCCAGGTTGTCCATTTTATTGGCATAGAGTTGCTTGTAGTAATCTCTTAGGATGCTTTGTATTTCTGCGGTGTCTGTTGTAACTTCTCCTTTTTCATTTCTAAATTTATTGATTTGAGTCCTCTCCCTCTTTTTCTTGATGAGTCTGGCTAATGGTTTATCAATTTTGTTTATCTTCTCAAAGAACCAGCTTTTAGTTTTATTGATCTTTGCTATTGTTTTCTTTGTTTCTATTTAATTTTTTCTGCTCTGATCTTTATGATTTCTTTCCTTCTGCTAACTTTGGTTTTGTTTGTTCTTCTTTCTCTAGTACCTTTAGGTGTAAGGTTAGATTATTTATATGAGATTTTTCTTGTTTCCTGAGGTAGGCTTGTATAGCTATAAACTTCCCTCTTAGAACTGATTTTGCTGCATACCATAGGTTTTGTATCTTCGTGTATTCATTGTAATTTTTCTCTAGGTATTTTTTGATTTCCTCTTTGATATCTGTAGTGATCCCTTGGTTATTTAGTAACGTATTTTTTAGCCTCCATGTGTTTGTGTTTTTTACGTTTTTTTCCTTGTAATTCATTTCTAATCTCATAGCGTTGTGGTCAGAAAAGATGCTTGATATGATTTCACTTTTCTTAAATTTACTGAGGCTTGATTTGTGACCCAAGATGTGATCTATCCAGGAGAATGTTCCGTGCGCACTTGAGAAGAAAGTGTAATCTGCTGTTTTTGGATGGAATGTCCCATAAATATCAATCAAATCTATCTGGTCTATTGTATCATTTAAAGCTTCTGTTTCCTTATTTATTTTCATTTTGGATGATCTGTCCATTGGGGTAAGTGAGGTGTTAAAGTCCCCCACTATTATTGTGTTACTGTCGATTTCCTCTTTTATAGCTGTTAGCAGTTGCCTTATGTATTGAGGTGCTCCTATGTTGGGTGCATATATATTTTTAATTGTTATATCTTCTTCTTGGATTGATCCCTTGATGATTATGTAGTGTCCTTCCTTGTCTCTTGTAACATTCTTTATTTTAAAGTCTATTTTATCTGATATGAGTATTGCTACTCCAGCTCTCTTTTGATTTCCATTTGCATGGAATATCGTTTTCCATGCCCACACTTTCAGTCTGTATGTGTTCCTAGGTCTGAAGTGGGTCTCTTGTAGAAAGCATATATATGGGTCTTGTTTTTGTATCCATTCAGCAAGCCTGTGTCTTTTGGTCAGAGCATTTAATCTGTTCACGTTCAAGGTAATTATCGATATGTATGTTCCTATGACCATTTTCTTAATTGTTTTGGGTTTGTTTTTGTAGGTCCTTTTCTTCTCTTGTGTTTCCCACTTAGAGAAGTTCCTTTAGCATTTTTTGTAGAGCTGGCTTGGTGGTGGTGAATCCTCTTAGCTTTTGCTTGTCTGTAAAGCTTTTGATTTCTCCATCAAATCTGAATGAGATCCTTGCTGGGTAGAGTAACCTTGGTTGTAGGTTCTTCCCTTTCATCACTTTAAGTGTATCATGCCACTGCCTTCTGGCTTGTAGAGGTTCTGCTGAGAAATCAGCTGTTAACCTTATGGGAGTTCCCTTGTATGTTATTTGTCATTTTTCCCTTGCTGCTTTCAATAATTTTTCTTTGTCTTTAATTTTTGCCAATTTGATTACTATGTGTCTCGGTGTGTTTCTCCTTGGGTTTATCCTGTATGGGAATCACTGCGCTTCCTGGACTTGGGTGGCTATTTCCTTTCCCATGTTAGGGAAGTTTTCAACTATAATCTCTTCAAATATTTTCTCTGGTCCTTTCTCTCTCTCTTCTCCTTCTGGGACCCCTATAATGTGAATGTTTTTGCATTTAATGTTGTCCCAGAGGTCTCTTAGGTTGTCTTCATTTCTTTTCATTCTTTTTTCATTATTCTGTTCTGTAGCAGTGAGTGCTACCATTCTGTCTTCCAGGTCACTTATCCGTTCTTCTACCTCAGTTATTCTGCTATTGATTTCTTCTAGTTTAGTTTTCATTTCAGTTATTGTATTGTTCATCTCTGTTTGTTTGTTCTTTAATTCTTCTAGGTCTTTGTTAAACATTTCTTGCATCTTCTCCATCTTTACCTCTGTTGTTTTTCCGAGGTCCTGGATCATCTTCACTATCATTATTCTGAATTCTTTTTCTGGAAGGTTGCCTATCTCTACTTCATTTAGTTGTTTTTCTGGGGTTTTATCTTGTTCCTTCAACTGGTATATAGCCCTCTGCCATTTCATCTTGTCTATCTTTCTGTGAATGTGTTTTTTGTTCCACAGGCTGCAGGACTGTAGTTTTTCTTGCTTCTTCTGTCTGTCCTCTGGTGGATGAGGCTATCTAAGAGGCTTGTGCAGGTTTCCTGATTGGTGGAACTGGTGGTGGGTAGAGCTGGGTGTTGCTCTGGTGGGCAGAGCCCAGGAAAACTTTAATCCACTTCACTGCTGATGGGTGGGACTGGGTTCCCTCCCTGTTGGTTGTTTGGCCTGAGGCAACCCAACACACTAGCCTACCTGGGCTCTTTGGTGGGGCTAATGGCAGACTCTGGGAAGGCTCACACCAAGGAGCACTTCCCAGAACTTCTGCTGCCAGTGTCCTTGTCCCCACGGTGAGCCACAGCCACCCCCCGCCTCTGCAGGAGACCCTCTAACACTAGCAGGTAGGTCTGGTCCAGTCTCCCCTGGGTTCACTTCTCCTTCCCCTAGGTCCCAATGCGCACACTACTTTGTGTGTGCCCTCCAAGAGTGGAGTCTCTGTTTCCCCCAGTCCTGTCAAAGTCCTGCAATCAAATCCCACTAGGCTTCAAAGTCTGATTCTCTAGGATTTCCTTTTCCCATTGCCGGACCCCCAAGTTGGGAAGCCTGACATGGGGCTCAGAACCTTCACTCCAGTGGGTGGACTTCTATGGTATAAGTGTTCTCCAGTCTGTGAGTCACCCACCCAGCAGTTGTGGGATTTGATTTTGCTGTGATTGCACCCCTCCTACCATCTCATTGTGGCTTCTCCTTTGTCTTTGGATGTGGAGTATCTTTTTTGGTGATTTCCAGTGTCTTCCTGTCAATGATTTTCCAGCAGCTAGTTGTGATTCTGGTGTTCTCACAAGAGGGAGTGAAAGCACGTCCTTCTACTCCACCATCTTGGTTCAGCCTCTCAAGAGGAATTGTCTTTTTGTCTTGTTTATTGTTTCCTTTGATGTGCAAAAGCTTTTAAGTTTCATTAGGTCCCATTTGTTTATTTTTTGCTCTTATTTCCATTTCTCTAGGAGGTGGGTCAAAAAGGATCTTGCTGTGATTTATGTCAAAGAGTGTTCTGCCTTTGTTTTCCTCTAAGAGTTTTATAGTTTCTGGCCTTACATTTAGGTCTTTAATCCATTTTGAGTTTATTTTTGTGTATGGTGTTAGGGAGTGTTCTAATTTCATTCTTTTGCATGTGAGCTGGGTATTATCTGAATCCCAGTTTATAGCATTGGGCATGCATGACACCATGCTGTAACTGAGTAGAAATGGTTCTAAAACATAAGCAAGTTTGATGAATAGGTGGCTCAGTCTTCCATGGCACCTACTCCAGCTGTATCGCTGCTACAATTGGAATTACATCTGATTAACTTTCCAAAAATGTACAGTCATTCTCCAAGATGCATCTGCCTTATGGCCAGACCAACAGGCAAATTAAGTAAGGATATGGAAGGAATCACCATTTCTGCATCTTTCAAGCCTCTAATGGTAGTACCAACAATTGCAGTTCACCCAGGGATTAGTAGGGAGAGGAAGCCCCAGCATCTTCTGCTTGGATCTCCCTACTTTAATAACCTTCAGCCCATAAGTGAAGGAACAAACTTGGTAATTCTGCCAGTTGCCAGTGTGTCTATTCCAATCATGCATTTGGGAACTTAGGAAATAACCTGAGGTAAATTCAGACTTTCTAGGCCCACTGTGAGGTCAATTTAGACTAAAACTCTGCTTATCGCCCAACCTTCACAGGCCCCCACTCTGGCAGACTACAGGTGCATTTCAGGTCCCCAGGGAGTAACATTCATTCCAACTTATTGTCTACAATTCCTAAAGATATTGTTATTTTTCTTTCCTTAATTCACTATCATCATGCTATATGGATGCAGGTCCTTTGGGGGAAATCTTGGAGGAATATTTACACTCTATAACTCTGGTCATGTCATGGGCTCCTTCCTCAAGGAGACTCAGTCCCTTCTTTATTCAAGAGGCTACAAGTCACTGAACTGGCTTGAGTCTGGGATCAGGGTGAGAGCACACAGTTCTACAAGATCTGTGTCCAGGTCTCAAATGTTTCTGATTATATTTATTACTTTCGTTGAATGCCCATCTATCAGTCCTAAGGACACAGATCAAATTGTCACAACGGGTCACAATATTCACATTGCTGTCCCATCCCTACTGACCATTTCAGGACCTGGGCCATGTTGTCTCAGGCAGTTAAGTGCTGGCACTTAGTCTCAGCCACTCTGGGGGTGTATTGTAAAGTGGCATCTATCACTTTCATGCCCAGATAGCAAGAGACAGTACAGAGCTTTACAAAATTATGGTGTTCCTTATCAATGCGTTTCTCAATGCTTTGGGTCTTCCTGGAGACACAGTGGAATATAGTAGGGTCACACCTGAAAAATGTATTCCAACTTTCTTCTCCCTAAGCTTTTGGATTTCTTCCTTTCTGTTTCACCAAAGAAGTTATAGCACCTCAGATTCATTGAATTAGGCCGCTGTTGAGTCCAGATTTCAGTCAACTAAACAAGCAAGCTGATAGCAATCACTCCAGCTGCTCTTGATAACACAGAGTTTTCAAAATCTCTGGCAATTGTACCTATATCAATAGATGCAGTTTGATCCAATATGAATGCCATCATCCTTGGTAGCAAATACTGTGTCCATCAGGATTTATTCAGAAAGAAATGGAAATCACCTTAGGTATTTTCAGCTCAAAGGGATTTAATGCAGGAGATATTGCTTAAAAGTGTTAAAAGGACTAGAGAACCAAAGTGGGGAGAGGTGGGGAGAGGTACTGTCACCCAGAGATCAGGCACTACAAAAGTCACTACCATCTGTATTAGTCTGCTCCAGCTGCCATAATAAAGTTAGAAAGCTACTGTAATCATCAAGGGGAGTGATCATGGCAGCTGTGATTGGGGTGATAGCTGTGGCAGTGGTTAGAACATGGATTTGTTGATGAATTGGATGTGGAGTGTATAAGAGAGAAAAGTTCTGGATAGCTCCAAGATGGCTCAGTGGCAATTTTTACAACAAAAGCCAGAGTGCCCTTGATCCACAGACCTCTTCTCTGACCCCTCTACACTCACGCCCATAGTGATCACACCCAATCTCATGGATTTAAATGCCATATATTTCTGTATATACCTCCAGCCCTGATATCCAACTCATATACAGTATCTTCAGACGTGTGCATCCAACTGTCTTCCCAATAATTTCACTTGAATAACTACTAGATACATCAAAGTTATTCTACCCCAAACTGGACTCTGTCCCTCTTCTACATTTTTAAAAATGTTTCTCCTCAGGTAGTCCCCCATCAGTTTCAATCAATTGCTCAGGTCAAAAACCCCAAAACTCTTAGCATTATCCTTGACTTCTCTATTTGTCTCACACATTACATCCAATCCATCAGCCATGATATTGGCTCTACCTTTAAAACATAATGTAAATCCAAGCACTCCTCGCTCTCTCCATCACTACCACTCTGGTTCTTGCCACCACCCTATCTCACCTAGACAACTGCCCTAACCCCTGGCTGGTTTGCTTTGTTTTATATTTGAGTCCTTATTGTCTATTCTCCAAAAAGCAAGCAGAGTCATTCTTTTAGCACTTAAGTTTGCTCATGTCTGGCACCTGTCCACTTGAGCGCCTTAATGGATAGAACATACTGCATTCTCCATTGCTCACCATTCACCTGAGGCTAAGTCAAGGAACCACAAAATTCTTCCAAACACTCCCAAACCATCAAAACATAAGCCTAGGCATTAGGAGGTTTGCCAAATCTCTCTGTATTTGATTCTCAGCCTTTTAAATAAAATGATACTTCTTAGTCTTTCATCCTCACATTAGCCTTTTGAGCTCCACACCTCTCTTGCACCATCTTCTCAACAAATCCCTTAAGTGAATGGGTCATAATCCTTCTCACCTTTTATTATTCTCCAGGTAGTAACAGAAAGAATACAGGTTTGGTAGTTAGCCAGTCTTTCAAATCTCATATCTTTCATCAATATTATGGACATAATACCTACTTATCAGGGTTTTATGACATTAAATGGGATAAAATATACAAAATGCCTGGCTACAGTCAGTTCTCAATAAAGGTTTCCTTTCCCATTCCCTTCCCCCAATATCTACTTACTCTCCCTTTCTTCTTTTTTTATCCTGCTTTCTTCTTGAATCGAGTCAACTTTGTATACACTCAGCCACAGGAGATCTGCCAAGATAAAAAGGAAATTGAAGCAGATGGCCAAATTGCTTTGGCATTCTCAAACCCTACTTTTAATGATGGGAAGTAAGACTCCCAGGTTAAAGCAGCAAATGGTGCCATTTGAGACTAACTTAATTCTCTGGCTTCACTTGATTTGAGGAGACCAGGTTTTACTCCCCAACCTGTTCAACCTGAATTACTGTAAAAATGACCAGTTTCTTCTGTTGCCAAAAGTAGTAAGATCTCAGAAATATGGTGGCTCAGAGAGGGGAAGTCAATGTGGAGTTGATTTCATTTGATAGGATACTTAAATCTCAGTGCCTGCAGAGAAACTCTATTTTGTTGAAATATGAGTGTATTTGGCTCACACCATATTTTTATTTATATAATATAGCTTAGTATAGTGAAAAAGAGAAAAAGCTATTATATGCACACCCTCTCAAAGAAACCTATTCTTAAAATGTTTCCCCCATTTTATGACAGGAAATGGGGGAGCAGTATATATACTTCTGGAGGGCCCTGAAAAAATTAGGTTCCTGAAGATCTTTATATGTGGGAAAAATATGATTGTAAATACAACCAGCAAACTGCAGGCAGACAAGGTGATTTGTGGCTCAGTTTAGCAGAGCAGAACCCTGATTACACCTACAAAATGTTATCAGGGGACTGAAACAGATTAAACAGACCATCTATCACTTAGTAGCAGTTTTCTTTGTTTATAATCTATTCCTACATGTTATTTATCCCTGATTTAATAATATAATAAATTATTTTTTGGAGTTTTCAAAAGCATCATTTTCTGTTTCATTTATAAAGAAGCAGTTGTTCGGGCTCAGGTGTGGGCCCTGGAAAACCCTGTTACATGGAGCTGAGGCTACTAACCCATAACCCAGTGTTTCCAAAGCCTGGCACAATCTCTTACCTGGAAGCACATCTCAGGAAGGAGCTAAATCTCCAAAAAGTGTGAGCAACTGCCCCACTTCCTGGGCACTTGACTCCACACCCACTGGAATAAATCTGTGGCGTAAAAAAGTGACACAGCTCCTATCAAAACGGATGACCTGGAGAGCTGTATTCAACAACAACCCAAGCAACTCAAATAAGTGGGTCCAACTAAGAGAGCAGAAATCACTGAGCAAACTTGAGTGGCTCGTTCATTGAGCTCAGGTGGGATCTTAACTACAGTCTTTGGACTAAGTATGCTCTATCACGCAGCTTATTTGCCATGTTTAATGAACAACATAATTAAAAACAGCAGGGGCAGAGAGCAACTACCACAGATACTAAAAGGAACACGTCTTCATTCATAGGAAACTTGGCTTCACTTTCCTTCATTTAGAGGTTGAGCTGGAGCAATGGTAAATCCCACATTTCCTATGCTAGTGCAATAGTATCTATATTCTTTGCACATACAGTGAATAATTCTGCAAAAGCACCATCATGTTTCCACACAAATCTATGACACAACTTAACTACAAGGTCTGTGCAAGTAATAATAATTTTAAAAAAGCAAAACATGTCAGGTATCTTGCTGGAGATCAATAGGCAGTAGTGGGGACCATGACAAACTGCACAGCATATTGGATGGTGAATACTTAGAATAAAGGAGGTAGCTGCCAATCGGCTCCCACTTATTGTTGTCATGTGGAAATTCAGGTTTAAAGGGTAAATGAAAATCTGGATTTTTGTTATTTTTCATTTATTTCAAACACTATTTAGTTTAAACAAACAAAATATTCCTGAGGCTCCATAATTTGCAACCTCTGATTCAGCCAATCACTCTGACTTTGCAGAGACCCCTGATGTTGGGGAGCAGTTGAGGTCCCAGACCAGTCACTGATGATGACCACAGGAAGACAAGGTATGAAAGGAAGATTATGAGTTCAGCTTGAGGCCACCGAGTTTGGGAGAGGAAATCAGGGACCTGAGGGCATTTTCCTGGGAGCCCACCAAGACTTAGGAAGCAGGAGGAGGAGGAATGGAGACTGAGAATTAACCACCCAAGAAGTGGAAAGAAAACCAAGGCAGGGGACAAACATCAAGAGAGAAGAGGGGGTTAAGGAGGGAATGGTCAGGTGAGAGAAATCATACATGGGGTTGAATCCCTTATTTGGTATCTTACTCAGTTTGAGCTTCTGTAACAAAAATGTCATAGTCTTGGTGGCTTAAACCACAGAAATGTATTTCTCACAGTTCTGGAGACTAGGAAGTCCAAGATTAAAGTGCCAACCAATTCAGTTCCTGGTGAGAACACTCTTCCTGGTTATGTCCTCATACGGCAGAGAGAGAGGAAGCAAGCTCTCTCACGTCTCTTCTTATAAGGGCACTAATTCCATCATGAGGGCTCCATCCTCACGATATATTTACCTCCCAAAGGTCCCACCTCCTAATATTATCACAATGGGTATTAGGGCTTCAACATACGAATTTTGGAAGGACGCAAACATGCAGTCCATAGTACTTGAAAAGGACAGTTAAATGTCTGCTGTTTTGGGCCAGTAAGAGGTCCTTAGTGGTGACCTTAGTGAGTGTGGTGAACAGACTGAAAGATGGACCCACTGATCCCACCTGCTGGTATTCACACCCTGTTTGGTCCCTCTCACATTGTGCCAGGTTGGTCTGTGCGTCAGATGGAAGGATGAATGTCTGAGTGGATAAATGTGTGTGTGGACTGACTGACAGAAAGGAACTCTGGCAATTTTGTCTATCCTTGGAGCACCCCCATAAGTAGAATGTATCCTTTAGGATTATCTTACTTCATTTTTGGGTATCTGTGGGGAACACATGAGACAATGGCATTAAAGATTATTTTCAGTTCTGACAGCTAGCTGTCACTCATTGGGAATTAGTTGAAGGTCATCCTGATAATAAGCATCTAATATCTCTGAAGTTCCAGTTCTTGGTTTCAGAGGCCCCCATGGCTGTGTGTTTTCCACCTCAAACCTGCCAAAATGAGAACAAGTCCCACAAATCGACTGCTGCAGAAGAGGCAAGAATCTGTCAGCATTCAGAGAAGGCTTTCCTAGTCATCACAGTTCGTTTTCATAGCTACTGTGTGAGATCAGTTAGGCAAGTGTTAATCCCATTACACAACAAAGCTTTGACTAAATTCCATTCTGTCAAAAATACAGTAAGCCCTCTACATATGAACCTTCAAGTTGCCAGCTTTCAAAGATGCAAACATGCCCCTGTATGCCAGCTGTTGTACTGTACCACTGTACTTTTCAAGGTACTGTACTGTAAGATTAAAAATATTTTATTTTTTGTGTTTGTTTGTTTTTTATGTATTATTTGTGTGAAAAGTATTATAAATATATTACAGTACAGTACTATATAGCCGATTGTGTTAGTTGGGTACCTAGGCTAACTTTGTTGGACTTAAGAACAAATTGGACTTACGAACGTGCTCTCCAAACGGAACTCGTCCGTATGCATGGGACTTACTGTAGGTATATTCATTATGTTAGTAGCCTTTCACTTTTTTCAGGGACACAGTCACATGTGCTTATGGTGTTATTCTTATTTGAGCAGAGTTCCGCTTCTCCCTGCTTTAAAGTTGGGGGAAAAGCACGAGGTACATGGAAAGTCTCAGACAAAAAGGAAGGGAATGAAAATCTGCACTAATGTACGGGAGTCTACAGTTTATAGAATGTCTACCGTGCCAGACACTTGATGTGTATGTCACTTTGACCCTCATAACAACCCTGAAGGGCAAATATTGTGATCCTTGCTTTACAAACATGAAAATTTGAGAAAGTAGTGTTATGATGATGTGAGCAATTAAAACTCCCGTTAAATTAAATTTAAACAATTAAAACTCATTGTGTGAGTGTAAAATGGTCCAAACTCTTTGGTAGTTTCTAATAAATATAAACATACACCCACCTTATCCAAACATTCCACTTCTATGTATATAGCTAGGAGAAATGCAAATATACGTCCACAAAAGGTCTTTTCCTAATAGCAGCTTTTTTCACAATAGCCAAAAATGGAAACAACCCCCATGTCCATCAGTAAGTGAAATAAGAAA
This sequence comes from Balaenoptera ricei, assembly GCF_028023285.1. Lineage (NCBI taxonomy): Eukaryota > Metazoa > Chordata > Mammalia > Artiodactyla > Balaenopteridae > Balaenoptera > Balaenoptera ricei. The sequence continues at coordinate 77,699,502 of NC_082651.1, read as the reverse complement.
AATAAATTGCAGTATATTCATACCATAAAATAATAGTCATTAAAAAATAATAAATTAATGATACACACAAAACTATAGGTGAATCTGCATATATAGCTGTATCCTATGCGAATCTGTGTCAGCAGGGTGTAAACGGTCGGTCACATGTTCACCAGCCTTGGATACCATCCCTCTATTTCTACCCATCTCTCTTGGGTTTTAGTATTCATTGTCTTGTGAGTGGTTTTGCCTGGTTTGCGAAATCACTCTGGTGTTTCCTCTTGTTTGGAAACCCCTTACTCTGTCTTCTGACCTGCTGGGAAATTTGGACACTAAGTAAGAAGGTGCAAATAAATTGACTTAGGTGACCTCTGAACCAGACCTTAGCAGGAAAACCCCTTCCTCCTTTAGCCTTTAATGGGCTTTTCCTTGACTTTGCATCTCTTAAACTTTCCTCACTGGGGAGGCTGAGAATAGGGAATGGCCCAGGACAAGGGATCAAAAGACCCCCTTACCTGCTTTTGATGTCAGTGTTAACCCATTCTGAAGCTGAGTAGTCAGCCAGCTCACCACGTATTTGAGGGAAAAACTGCAATAATACAGTGTTATTGCCTGAAGCTCTTCCTCTGTATAGCTCCCTGGAGAGCCTGTGCTGGCCACTGTGGCTAAACTTGGGGGATCCTGGGAGCTGGCAAATGGTCAGCTCAGTTGAACAAACAGCTACATAAGAATTAATTCTCATCCCCCAAACTCATGTTCACTTTTACAACAAAGTCACCATGTGGACAAAAACAGCATGGCAAGCATCTTTCTGCAATTGAATCTTCTTTTCCAAAACACTTTCTTTCTTTTGCCCATCCCAGGACACCTCAGCTTAGGCAGTCTTTTGCCATTCAAAAGGCCCTGAATTGGCCCTTTTAGAAGAGATCAATTAGCAAACCAGCATTAGACTATTCTCCTTTATTCCAGGCTGCAGCAGTATAAGGCACTCGTTAATAAAATAGGGTCACATTTAATATCCATTAATAAAATGGATAGAGTAAAAGGAAAGACCCAGAGAATAAATTAGCTGTCGTATTGATTATAATTTTTTTGCACAAACTGTGGGCTCTGTTTCTGATAATGAAGACTAACTTAATAGAAAGAAGGCTGAGAGGGATTACATCAGATTTCCTTTTACCAGATCTCTTGGTTCCAGAGCACTTTGCTCTGCATCTAAGCTTCAGATGTTTGTTTACTGGAGAAAAGCTTCAGTGAGCCATGAAGAGTCCTTTAAATATCAATTCCCTCTTGGTTGCAATGTTCTAAGCAGATGAAGCAGGCAAGTTACTTGGTACAGAGATAAGCTTGAGGGGCAGGAGACCCAACAAGATTTTAGGTTCTCCTTGAAGGAGAGATAAAACAACTGATAGTTTAAAATAGAGACAACGTGTTAAGAGAACACACACCACCTTCCCCACTACTCCATCAGGTATATCTTTGGTCAGATACCTACATTTCCAAGGAAGGAAAAGTTCTACTATTCATGCTGTTGGGAGGCAGATTGAGACTTGCTCTACCACAGGCATTAGATCTACACTTGGTGAGCTGAGAATTGTTTGTAGGAAAATGTTCATAAACTTGCAAATCCCTTCAGGAAACTCCTTCAAACTCCAGGAACACAACACATCTAAAGAATTCCAGGGAACAAATAAATTACCCCTAAAGGGCTTGCACGTAGGCTCACTCAACAAAAACCAGTGCAAAAATACCAGATTGAAAAGCACATGAACTATAAGTGAAGGGAGCCCACTTAGTAATCTTGAAGCATCTGCCAAAAAGGCAAGGACCAGTTAGGACATTTCCTGGGGACTGAGTCTCTCGTGGGAGCCATTTATATGATCTTAGGTTACCTTGATAATACCAGCACTGGTGGACACCATTTTGGAATTCTCTATCTAACCTGTTAGACCAGTGGGTTTGCCCCATCAAGAGCCCCATCCACTCCTGCACATTGGCCAGGCCTCACAGCCAACTGAGCAATAGCCTCACCCACCAACGCCCCATGGCAGATGCCACTGGGCCCTGCAGCCATTCCAGGAGCCAGCCCCACCCACCAATATCCCAGTGGCAGCCATGGACCCACCACAACAGAAGGGCACACACAGCCCACATAGGGGACATGCCTTAAACACTTGGCTTTGGTGACGAGGGAGGATTGTACTTCTGAGCCCCAGAGGACATCTCCTAAATAAGGCCACTCCTTCAAGGCTGGGAGAGAGAGCTGATTTACCTAATACATAGGAACAAACACAGAGAGAAAAGGTAAATATGTAATAAAGGTAGTAGATGCAATCACTTATAAAACAAGCAGGAAGGTTAAAAGACAAAAGTAGTAAAAAATAACTAAAATTACAATAATTAGTTAAGGGATGCATAAAGTAAAAAGATATAAATGTGTCATCAAAAGAATAAAAGGTGGGGGGTGGCATAAAATGATAAAGCTTTGGAATGCATTCAAATTTAAGTGCCTACCAACTTAAAACAGACTGCTACATACATAGGATGTCATAGGTGAACCTCATGGTAATCACAAGGGAAAAAATATAGTAAATACACAAAAGAAAAGCAGAAAGGAATCTAAACATAACAATGAAGAAAACCACCATAACACAAGGAATGAGAGAAAGAGAAGAAGAAAGGAACAGAGAGTAACTACATAAAAAACCATATGAAATATGACATATCAAAATCTACAGGATGCAGCAACAGTGGTTCTAAGAGGGCAGTTTATAGCAATACAGGCCTAACTCAAGAAACAAGAAAAATCCCCAATAAACGATCTAACTTTACATCTAAAGGAACTAGAAAAAGAAGAACAAATGAAGCCTAAATTAGTAGAAGGAAGGAAATAATAAAGATCAGAGCAAGAATAAATGAGAGACTGAAAAACCTTTTTAAATCAATGAAACTAAGAGCTGGTTCTTTGAAAAGATAAACATAATCAACAAACCTTTGATTAACCAAGAAAAAAAAGAAAGGACTCAAATAAATAAAATCAGGGATGAAAGAGGAGAAGCAGCAACTGATAACACAGAAATACAAAGGATCATAAGAGATTATTATGAACAATTGTATGTCAAAAAAATGGACAACCTGGAAGAAATGCATAAATTCCTAGAAACACAATCTTCCAAGACTGAATCATGAAGAAATGGAAAATCTGAACAGACCAATTACTAGTAAGGACATTGAAACAGTTACCAAAATCTCCCAATAAACAAAAGCCCAGGACCAAATGGCTTCACTGGCAAATTCCACAAAACATTCAAAGAAGATTTAATACTTATCCTTCTCAAACTTTCCAAAAAAATTGAAAGGAGGGAATCCTTCCAAACACATTTTACAAAGCCAACATTACCCTGGTACCAAAACCAGACAAGGACACCACAAAAAAAGAAAGTTAGAGGCCAATATCCTTGATGAACATAGGTACAAAATCCTCAACAAAATATTAGGAAACAAATAAAACAATGCATTAGAAGGATTATACATCACAATCACATTGGATTTATTTCAGGGGTGTAAGGATTGTTCAACCCCCACAAATAAATCAACATGATACATCACATTAACAAAACGAAGGATAAAAATTATATGATCATCTCAATAGATGCAGAAAAGGTTTTTGACAAAATTCAACATCCATGTATGATAAAACTTCTCAAAAAAGTGTGTCTAGAGGTACCTCAACATAATAAAGGCTATATATGACAAATCCACAACTAACATTATACTCAAAGGTGAAAAGCTGAAAGTTTTTCCTTAAGATCAGGAACAAGGCAAGGAAGCCCTCTCTCACCACTTTCATGCAACATAGTATTGGAAGTCCTAGCTAGAGCAATTAGGCAGGAAAAATAATAAAAGGAATCCAAACTGGAAATGAAGAGGTAAAACTGTCACTATTTGCAGATGAGATGAAACTATATATAGAAAACCCTAAAGATTCCACCAAAAAACTCTTAGAACTAATAAATGGCTTCATTAAATTCCAGGATAAAAAATCAATATACAGAAATCTATGGTGTTTTTATACACTAATAATGAACTATCAGAGAGAGAAAACAAAACAAAAAAAGAAAAAAGAAAGAGAAAACAATCCCATTTAAAATCACATCAAAAAGAATAAAATACCTATGGATAAAGTTAACCAAGGTGGTGAAAGACCTGTGTACTGAAAACTATAAGACACTGATGAAAGAAATAGAAGACACAAATAAATGGAAAGATATTCTGTGATCATCAATTGGAATAATTAATATTATTAAAATATCCATATTACCCAAAGCAACCTACAGATTCAGTGGGATCCCTATCAAAATTCCAATGGCATATTTCACAGAACTAGAACAAATAATTCTAAAATTTTATGGAATCACAAAAGATCACAAATAGCCAAAACAACCTTGAGAAAGAAGAAAAAATCTGGAGGTATCATTCCCTGATTTTAAACTATCTTACAAACCTATAGTAATCAAAACAATATTGTACTGGCACAAAAACAGATACACAGATCAGTGGAACAGAATTGAGAGCCCATAAATAAACCCATACATATATACAATTCATGTATGACAAAGGAGCAAAGAACATACAATGGGGAAAGGATAATCTCTTCAATAAATGGTGTTGAGAAAACTGGACAGCAACATGTAAAAGAATGAAAGACGACAACTATATTACACTATACACAAAAATTAATTCAAAATGGATAATGAATCTAAGACCTGAAACTACAAATTCTCAAAAGAAAACATAAGCATTGACATTGGTCCCAGTGATGCTTTTGTGGATCTGACTTTAAAGGCAAGGAAAACAAAAGCACAAATAAACAAATGGGACTACATCCAACTAAAAATTTCTGCACAGAGAAGGAAACCATTGTCAAAAAAAGGAAAGGTAACTTACTGAATGGGAGAAGATATTTGCAAATCATATATCCAATAGGGGTTAATATTCAAAATATATAAAGAACTCATACAACTCAACAAGTTAAAAACAAACAACCAGATTAAAAAATGAGCAGAGGATCTGAATAGACACTTTTGCAAAGAAGACATACAGATGGCCAACAGGCACATGAAACTATGTTCAACATCACTAATTATTAGGGAAATACAAATCAAAACCACAATGATATGTGACCTCTCACTTGTCAGAGTAGCTATTATCAAAAACACAAGAAATAACAAATGTTGGATAGGATATGGAGAAAAGAGAACCCTCATAAACTGTTGGTTGTACTGTAAATTGGTGTAGCCACTATGGAAAACAGTATGGAGGTTCCTCAAAAAATTAAGAATAGAGTTACCAGCTATTCCACTTCCAGGTATTTGTCTGAAGAACACGAAACCAGTAATTTGAAGAGATATATGAACCTCTATGTTCATTGCAGCATTATTTATAGTAGCCAAGATATGGAAACAACTTAAGTGTCCACCAGTGAATGAATGGATAAAGAAAATGTGGTATACATATACAATGGACTACCACTCAGCCATAAAAAAGAATAAAATTCTGCCATTTGCAACATGAATGGACCTTGAAAGTACAATGCTAAGCAAAATAAATCAGACAGAGAAAGACAATACTGTATGACTTCACTCATATGTGGAATCTAAAACAAACAAGTGAACAAACAAAATAAAATAAGAACAAAGATACAGAGAACAGGTTAGTGGTTACCAGGGGGCGAGGGGATTAGAGGGTGGGCAAAATGAGTGAAGGGGGTCAACTGTATGGTGATAGATAGCAGCTAGACTTGTGATGGTGACCACTTTGTAGCATACACAGATGTCAAATTATAATGCTGTACACCTGAAACTTAGAAAAAGGAAAAGAGAAGAGCAGAGAGTCAAGGGAAGAAGAGTGCGTTGAGGGAATTCTGAAGCAAACTATCAAATCAACAGCAGTTACTGAGCCCTGTATGCCTTCACACAATGCTTTGTGCTAAAAGTATATTGAAGTGGGAGACATGTACTCTAGAACTCAGAGGGGACTAGACATGGATCCATAAAATGATCAAGAAACCATCCTAGGCAGGATGTAAATCATGACCAAGTTGTGTGGGACCACTGGGAAATTCATGAACTACAAATCAGCAGAGGGAGGGAGTCTGGGGAACTTGAAAGAAGGGAGTGACACTTGAGCAGGATTCTGAAGAAGAATTTGAATTAGCTGAGGAGAAGAAATGCAGTGGGGGAGACATTCCTAGTTTGGGTAGAAAAGGAACAAAAACTTGAAGGGGTAATTGAGTGCAGAATGTTCATGTGACAAGAAGGAAGTAAAGTATAGAAAGAGTGGATAGGGTTTCATAAGAGTCAAGCCATGGAAGATCTTGTAAGCTGATAGGTTTGTTTGATTTCATGTTTGGGGAAATACAAAGCCTTATTAGTAAATCTATCAATTTAGCTGCTATCAGGGCCAGGACTAGAACGAGGCAAGTGAGGTGAAAGAAGCACTTACCTCTACTGCAAAATTTAAGAAGGCACAAAAAACTCAGTAATCAAGATAAATAATATTCTAATGCAGCAGTTAAAAGACAAATCAATGTACAAAAAGTCCATGATGAGCAAAATATCAAGGTTTTAAATAAAGGCAGAATCAGTAACAGTGGCACACTGAGCTATATTAAAGCCTGAGACAAAAGCAAAAATAAGTAATATCTTGTCCTCTTTTTGGAAACTCAGAACATGTATTAGCATATTAAAGGTTTTGAAAAATACTGCAGAAAAGAACCCTATTCAACTTTGCTTAATCCTACAGATTCCGAATATATTTAACCACACAACATTTTTGCAAGCAACATCTCTTATCACTGTAGAATATTTTTCAGGGAAGGCCAGTATAGTCTAACTTTTTTAAAAACTGATAATGAAACCGAGGCATTGAGAGTCGGCAAGATCTTTCTAGTTAACTAGGGGTAAATCAATGAAAAATGTTATAGATGTATGAGTTCTTTTCTTCATGAATAAGTGTGGTATAATGAACAGTTTTTAATTTTTCTTTAATTATTTTTTACAGACTTTAAGTCATTATACCTATTGATTCATTGAGAACCATCTGTGAAATACGGCTGTATAAATCATGAGTGGTTGGGTTAAACCCATGCTGACTTCAAGGTAAAATATTACCTTTAGTTTCTGCTTACTGTATTGGGAAATGAACACCTAAAAACCTGATCTTGCTGCAAGTAAGAGTTATAAAATCTGGACAAAATATGAAAACAACTACCTGAGACTCTAGAGGTGGAACAAAAGCAGGCAGTTTTTGGAGGAGAGTTGAAATCTGCTGCATGGGAAACAATAGCATCCCCTTCTTGTGGCTTTCTTCTGAAAGCAGTAACTTGAAGATGGATCAATAGAAAGTATACAGTCTAAACAACAGGAAAAAAAGTCAACACAACCTCTTGGATATATGGAACAATTTCAAAAGGTCTAACATATGTGTAAATGTAATTTAGACAAAGAAGAGAGAGAAAAGGGAGCAGAAAAAATATTTGAAGAAGTAATGGCCAAAAACTTCCAAAATTTGGTAAAGGATTTAAATTTACAAATTCTGTAGTTTCATGAACCCCAAACAGGATAAATTTGAAGAGGCACATGAGGTTCAAACAGTTGAAAAACAAAGATAAAGAGAAAATCATGAAGTATGATTTCCGAAAAAAATGACACACAAAGTTCAACAGTTGTTTGAATGATCACAACTTCTCATCGGAAACCAAGATGAACTCTCAACTCATATCTCACATCTTACAAAAAATTAACTCAAAATGGATTATAGACCTACATGAAAAACATAAAACTACAAAACGTCTAGAAAAAAAGTAATGACGCAGCCACTTTGGAAAAACAGTTTGGCAGTTTCTTCTTTTTCTAAAAAATGAAACCGTTTAAACTAAAAGAACAGAAACAAAAACCGTTCACCCATCTCAGTTTCAGAAACAGTTTGGCAGTTTCCTGTAAACATAAGCATATCATAATCCAACAATCCCTCTCCTATGCAGTTACCCAAGAGAAATTAAATTTTTGTTTGTACAAAAATCTATACATAAATGTTTATAACAGCTTTATTTATAATCGCCAAAAACTAGCAACCGTTCAAATATCCATCAACATGTGAAAGGATAAATAAAATGTATAGATTTTGGCAAATTTAATGCAATATTACTTCGCAATAATAGGGAATGAACTACTGATCCACACAGTAACACAGACGAGTCTCATGACTGCTGTGTTATGCCCAGCGAAGGAACCAACACATACTAGCGTATACACTGCATGATTCCATTTAGGTAAAATACAAACTAACCTGTAGTGAGGAAAATCACATCAGTGGTTGTCTGTGACTAGCGGTGAAGGGAAGAATGGACTGCAAAGAAGCATAAGGAATCTTTTATGAGGATGAGGAAATATTCTGTATCTTGATTACAGTTGTAGTTTCACTGATGTTTATGACTGTCAAACTCATCACATATACACTTGAAACAGATGCAATTTGTTGTAAATAAATTTTTCTTATCAAGTTGATAAGGAAAAGACATCTCTACTATCATTTTGCTTTCTTATGTTCTTCTTTCTCCTAAAAATGAATGAAAAAGAAAAAAGTTTGTCTAATAAAGTGATTTACATAATCAAGTCACTGATATATCATCTTTCTAGAGCCTTTTCTCCTCTATCACAGTTTCTCCATCTTTTTTCCTTCACTAGTTCCCTTGAATGCAAGTAGTACAAGTGTTTTGGAGCACTAACCCCACTTCTGTAGACAGAAGTTCCGTAGTTGTTGCCCAGAATCTGGTGCTCCAGGAGGTACAGCTTTCCCTGGAACTGAGCTAAACTTCTTGAGTCCTGCATTTTTCCATCCACACACATCCAGGTGTTACTGGCTCAGACCCAGAACCCAATGCAACTGAATTACTGATGTCTTGAGAGATCCTAGGCAGGGCTGGATTGATTTCCATAAACCAATTGGAACTGTAGGCCAGGTTGGCCCAGGAAAACTTGTCAACCAGGAATTTTGTCAATGCCTAGAGCTTAGAGTCACAAACTTTGAAGGGCTTAGAGAACACTAGTCTAAACCCTGGCTTCCATTCAACCTGACCTTCCCCAAGTCATCTTCCAGCCTCTTCTTTTTTTTTTTTAATTTTTATTTATTTATTTATTTAACATCTTTATTAGAGTGTAATTGCTTTACAGTGGTGTGTTAGTTTCTGATTTATAACAAAGCGAATCAGCTATACATATACATATATCCCCATATCTCCTCCCTCTTGCGTCTCCCTCCCACCTTCCCTATCCTACCCCTCTAGGTGGTCACAAAGCACCGAGCTGATCTCCCTGTGCTATGCAGCTGCTTCCCACTAGTTATCTATTTACATTTGGTAGTGTATATATGTCCATGCTACTCTCTCACTTCGTCCCAGCTTACCCTTCCCCCTTCCCATGCCCTCAAGTCCTTCCTCTACGTCAGCATCTTTATTCCTGTCCTGCCCCTAGGTTCTTCAGAACCATTTTTTTTTTAGATTCCATGTATATGTGTTAGCATACGGTATTTATTTTTCTCTTTCTGACTCACTTCGCTCTGTATGACAGTCTCTATGTCCATCCACCTCACTACAAATAACTCAATTTCGTTTCTTTTTATGGCTGAGTAATATTCCACTGTATATATGTGCCACATCTTCTTTATCCATTCATCTGTCGATGGACACTTAGGTTGCTTCCATGTCCTGGCTATTGTAAATAGAGCTGCAATGAACATTGTGGTACATGACTCTTTTTGAATTATGGTTTTCTCATGGTATATGCCCAGTAGTGGGATTACTGGGTCGTATGGTAGTTCTATTTTTAGTTTTCTAAGGAACCTCTGTTCTCCATAGCCCAGCCTCTTCTTGAATGCTCCAGTGATGGGGAATTCACAGCCAGGTTCTTTGTCTTCCTTATAGTTAATCAAATCTCTCTCCCTTGAGGTTTACCCCTTGTTTCATTTCTGGCCTCTCTCCCCCAGTCCATGGGGTGTCCATAATTCTCATCCCAACCCCCGGTTGCCCACAGCCCCTGCTGCACGTCTAAACAATCCCCACCGGAGGGCACTCCAAGCACTGCCCAGTCTCTCCCCTCTGTCGGCTCCTCCTATGCTTCCATTTCTTTGCCCTGCTGCAGGCCGACCCTGTGACAAAGGGTCAACCAAAGTAACCCCTGCCAAGAGATATTTAACCGAGTGTCATTTCAGGTCACTTGGTGCTTTAACCCAAGTAGAAGAAGGTAAATACCTAGAATTGCTGGGTTATAGGGTAACCTAAGTTTAACATTTTCAGGAACATTTCAGGAACTGCCAAACTGTTTTCCAAAGATGCTGCACCATTTTGTATCCCTACCAGCAATGTATAAGGGTTCTGATTTCTTCACATCCTCATCAACCCTCATTATTATCTGTCTTTTTGATTATAGCCATTCTAGTGTGTGCGAAATGGCATCTAATTGTGGTTTTGATCTGCATTTCCCTAATGACTAATAATGTTGAGCATCTTTTTATGTCCTTATTGGACATTTGTATATCTTTTTTAAAGAAATGTTTATTCAAATCCTTTGTCCATTTTTAATTGGATTATCTGTCTTTTTTATTGAGTTGTAAGAGTTCTTTATATATTCTGAATATAAGTCCCTTATCAGGTATATGATTGGCAAATATTTTATCCCAGTCTGTGGGTTGCCTTTTTACTTCCTTGGTGGTGCCCTCTGAGGTACAAAAGGTTTTAATTTTGATAAAGATCAACTTGCCAATCTTCTCTTTTATTGCTTGTGTTTTTGGCATCATGTCTAAGAAATCATTGCCTAATCCAACATCATAAAGATTTATTCCTATGTTCGCTTCATTGGGTTTTATAATTTAAGCTCTTACATTTAGCTTTATGACTCACTGTGAGTTAATTTTTGTTCATTGTGTAAGATAGGGACTCAAATCCATTCTCCTGCATGTGGATATCCAATTATCTCAATATAAATTAGCTTAATGAATGAAAAATTTGATATGACGTGTCTTCAGTGATCGCCAGGCGTCTGGGTTTTTCTTACAGTTCTTATAGGCTAAAGGAAAATGATGAATCTATCAAACTAGTACAGGGCAGAAGAAATCTGCTTTTACCTAACATATTTCTATGGCTTTTAGGGTGGAGGAGAGTGCATTAGAACTGTTGATAAAGTGTGGTGGTGTTTCAGCTACATGAAGCTCTGCTAATAATTCTGCTAGTTGCCAAGTGGGGGATGGAGAGGGTTAGAGCATTCCTGGCACCTGTAAATTTGGGAAGAGTAATGCCTCATATGTCGGGGAAGAGTAGACTTCAGTTGCATTGAGAAGACCAGGTAAGGATTAGATAGAGCCCCCAGAGTCCAAATGACTACTGTATAGAAGGCTACAGGGCTCATTTTCATCTCTTACATTTTTCTATCTTAAATTTTCAATAAAATATATTGAGAGTTTTGTCCATATTTAAAATTCATCTCTAGTTTCATAATGGACATAATGAGGGCCCAGTTTATGTGACTGTCCCTATGAACCCTTCCCAGACTCCTCACAAATACCATCTCACTATTTTCTATTTTCCCCTTCTGGGTTTTTTTTTGTTTTTTTTTTTTTAATTTCTTCTGCTTTTACTGCACTATTTTGGGATTGAGTAGTTTTTTGGTTGTTTTTCTTTTCCACTATTAGTTTATTATTTATATCTCTTTTTTAAGTTGTTGCCCTAGAGTTTGTACAATATATATCTTTAACTTAACACAGTTTACATTTATATTTATACCTCTCTCTGTATAGTGTAAGAATCTTACATTATTGAAAATGAATTAATGAATTAATTAACAAAATTTAATGGATTTTTATGGTATCTGCTTTCTAGTCAGTGCTGAAAAATGCACCCCAAAAGGATCCTCTTCTCTGGGGCCTCTGGAGTACCGGAAAACAAAGACCACGACAAGGGAAAACCCTGACGGATGCTGGCTCCTCGGGCTGCCCTCCCCATTGGCCTCACGGAACTTGGATGCTGCCATACGCTTCTCAGAACAATTCCTTCACCTCTTTTTCACAAGTGTCACTTCTGCACAGACTGAAAACCATCTTTATGAGGTGAGCGGACAGAAATACAATTAAATTATTTATCATGAGGCACAGCCATATGGCTTGTGTTTAAAGGAACTCAGCTTCTTCCCTTATAAAAAAAGGAGCTCCAAGAAGAGCTTATTTTCTCTCTCAGAGGGATTTTTTTCCCCTGCGAGGATAAGGAAAGTATCTGGCTTATACAGACCTGGACACAAGGGGAAGAGAAGAAACCACTCCGTCACGAGAGGCCACCCTCTCCCAAGGCCCTTTGCCTCACTTCACTGCAGACCTTCCACCACCCCATCCCATTCCTCCCACATAAGTCCCCACCTTCCTCCACTTTCTCTCTCTGTTCCCCTCCTCCTCCCAGCCAGTCTGCCACGTGGGAGAGGATACCGGATATCTTTCACTTAGACTCTGACTACAGTGAGAAAAGCCAAGCCCTGCACCCGCAAAGGTTAGGACAAAAGGAACTAACACAGCTTAGTACATACTTTAACCTTCCCCAAAGACATATTTCACTCATCCAAATCCCAAGCTATGGTTAGTGGGAAGAAATAAGACACAAGTAACACAGAACCGTTTAAGATCAAGGCTCAGTGGACTTATAGAGAGAAAAAGCAAATCTCTTATTTAGAAATTAAATCCATTCAATGGCTATTAAATCATCCAAGCACCCACATTACCATGTGGTACCATGCCTCTTTCTTTTATCATGAGATAGTATAGATGTTATAAAACAATCAGCAGCCTTCTCTAGAAGGTTTTGCCTTACCTTTATTGTTACCCTGCTTATTTGCCATGCCCGGACCTCAGCCCACAGCCTATTAGAGAATCAAAAAGCCAGGCAAGAATGGAAACGACTCTTCACGAGTCCATTCCTTCACATGCCAAGAGCTTTCTCTTGGTGAGATTCCCATGAGGTTACCACAAGAAGTCAAGATGGCTATTGCAAAACTACAGGACAGTAAAATCATAGATTTATTTATTGGCTTTTGAAAGAGTTTAAACCACCCAAGTCACTATTTAATTGCAAATTTCTCATTAGCAGTCTTTCCTCCTTCTGAACGTGGCAGAACCAATGTTGCTCTGCATGAAGATAAGTGTTTGGAATGAGGGGAAGTTGTGACTTAACATCTTTTCCATGCTGAACACAAATGTCATCTCTACTACACCTTCATTTTATCAAATAGGTTCAAGATAAGGGCATCAGCCAGCTCCTCCCCCACAGAGTGAAAAAAACAGTTTCCACCCAATGCCCAGGACAATCAGTGTGTATCTGAATTGTGACACAGCACTTAAGCTCTGGCTATTTTTCTCCTGCATGAATTCTTCAGAAATCCAAATGGCAGGCCCTAAATGGCAAGAGTTATGTCTAATTCAACAATATCCTCCCACCCCTTACCATTTTTCATATCATAAATACTCAAAAATGATTGCTGAGTGAATGAGTGTGTTCAGGCCTCAAATTCACACCTGTCTGGGTAGGCTCTGCTGGGTCTCTCTTGTAAAAGTCTGCTGTGCTTTACGAAGAAAAAAAGACTTCTGATCCTTAAAGGGATAAGTTAAGACCAGCTATGCAACACCTTGGAAGGCAGTTAACACTGGGTCTTAGTGTCTGCATCTGTGATACAAAGGGGTGGACCTAGCTGATGTCTTTTTTTTTTAACTATTTTATTTTGTTTAGATTGTCTTATTTTACATTTTTTTGCTTGTTTTTATTTTTTATTTTATTTTTTATAATTTTATTACTTTATTTTTAAAAAAATTTTATTGGAGTATGATTTACAATGTTGTGTTAGTTTCAGGTGTACAGCAAAAAGTGAGTCAGTTATACATGTACATATATCCACTCTTTTTTAGATTCTTTTCCTATATAGGCCATTACAGAGTATCGAGTAGAGTTCCCTGTGCTATACAGTAGGTCCTTATTAGTTATCTATTTTATATGTAGTAGTGTGTATATGTCAATCCCAATCTTAGCTGATGTCTTAAATGTGCTTTGGCCCTTTAATTCTGAAAACAAAACATTACAGCACCTCCTACAGGCCAGTAGGAAAACATTCCCACCAGGAAAAGCCACTGTCATATTTTAGCCCCTAATTTCAAAAACCACTCCAAAGAAGCCTAAGTTAACCATATTTTTTTTTTTTGAAATGAAAATAACATGTTTATTCAAAGAGGGAAAATAGTTCAGACTTAGTATTATGAAATAAGTAAAGGTTTCAGAAAAGGATTTGTTTAGATTTGCACAGATGGTGATGGCACCTTTTATTAAAAAACAATCAACAGTGCTAAGGAAAATTTACGCAAAAGTACTAGATAAAGTGTGGAAATGCGTGCCTTTCAGTGTATGTACTGTTTTTTGGTGGTCGTTTGGATAATCAGACCATTTGAATGGCTGAGAGCACATTTAAATTCTGTGAACGCCACATTTGGCTAAAACAACTCTTTAATGTGCAATTAGTTTCTAAAGTAAAATGTCTGTTATATGAGGGGGATCTTTATATTGGGCTTTTATATTTTTTTAAATGTTCACATTTCTTTCTATTAAATGCCATCATAATACCACGTTTATATTGTTGCCTCTCTTAAAATCAAAGCCATCTTGATGTTATTCTTTTAGGGATACATCAAGATTTGAGCAGTGTGTATAGTGATTAAAATGTGTTCTTGAAGAGCATACTGTAATAGACTGGCTTAGACAGCAAGAACATAAAAATATAATAGCTTTTGTATTAAGATTTTCTTTTGCTATATGAAAATCAAGGATTTGGTTTTCTTTTTTTCTGGCTTTTATGGAGGAATGAAAAGGGTTATCTCCTTCTAAGAGTAATTTTTGATTATCTTATAGCAATAACGTCACCATTCTTTTCAGAAGATAAATACACCTTGTATAGGAAATCAGACATAATTTTCTTGGGAGTCCCCTTTATAACTTAGCTTTTTCTTCCACTTGAGAAAATTCCTATATTTTCAGATTATTTCATCTTGAACTTTTTTGAGCTTTCGTGCAATGTAATATTTTATTGATCCATCTTTGTACATTTTCATTTTATTTCATATGTCTATTTCCCACCTATCTGTCTGAATCAGCTATTTCAGATTTTGAATTCATTGGTTAAAAAATAGTTGCTTTATAAATCTCCTCATGGGTTTATGTTAAATAGTTTTGCATTTTAATCTATTATGCTATGGAAATTATTCTGAAGTTTGTAAATTAACCATATTTTTGTTGCACTCCAGTTTTAGGAGAAAAGGGAAATATGTTTAGGGATGAGCAAGGCTTCAGACCTTTATTGTATTCCTTCTGCATACGTATTCTAGACCTAAACAGAGAAATCTAGTTGAATAGCCCTACAGCAGAGAATACCTCAGTTATCAAGAAAATATTTAAAATTACATAAAGGTTATTCGACCCTATTTTTAAATTAAGAAGGTCCACGATCATGTTAACTTGAAATGACAGTAGAATTTCTTAAATTTCCAGACATGCGTTTCCTAAGTAAATCAGGGTTGGCCTAAATAAAATTCTAGAGAGCACCCTCTAGTGGCAAAAACATGCAATTGCTGAATAGCAGTTTCGTCCTGAGATTGCACACACTGGGCAAATAGTAGCTATCATTTGTTGAGCACTTATTACATTTCAAGGACCGGTCTGGATGTTTTACATGGTAATAAGATAAAGGATTTAATAAAGGCAGTTTTCAATGTCACGGAGAGAACAGGGAGTCTTTTATTTCACAGAGGCCAAGCTACACTTTAAGATTTATTTCACTGTGTTTCTCCCACTCCCCCATGTATCCCTGAACACTAGGAGGGGCCTCCAGCCTTAGCACATTCTCCTGCGCCTTTATTGCACCTGCTTGGACTTCTTAGCTGTGTGACAAGCTCTATAAGTCATATTTCTCTTTTATTTTCAGCTCAGAGCCCTGAGTTTCAAGTTAGCAAAATGAAGAGAGAAGAGAAAAAAAGGAAGCAACACTTGGAGGAAAAAAAAAAAAGAATAAAGGGGGAACAAACACAGTGCAACACCTTATGAAAATCTTCATGAGTCTGGGGATCTTTTAATTCAAAAAAATTACTTAACATCCATGATTCGAGAGGCACTTAAACAGCAAAACATGTATATATATGATTACAATTTATATTTTTCAGTAATCTACATCATCTTCAGGTCTTCTGAGTGTCCTGTGTGTTTTATCCTAGTGAATTTCTGCACTTAGCACTACATCTGATAAAACTGGTGCTCATTCTCAAAGGGGTTTGCTAAATATTACCAATGCTGACTACAAACCTAGACCTACAGAGACAAATATCGTCATACATTCTAATTATGAATGTTCAGCCCCTTCCTTAAAGAGCCCAAAGTCTCAGCACCCATGCAAAGGTGACACCTCCACCGAGGCTGCAAATTCTGATGTCTACCAGCTGATCAGTCCCAGCTCTTAGCTGGCTCCATGGGTCCAGATCCTCCAACTTTTTAAAGGACACTAGAGAATGCAGAAACCTCCTAATTTTTAAATTTTGGAAACTTTGAATGTAAACAAAAAAAGAAAACCAGACTCTGTGAGAAACACTGTCGGAGCCAAACAAAGCAGGTTTTCTGCCTAGAGGCGTCCCTCCGGTTGCAATTTTCAGCCTCTGCTCCCAGGACTTTTGAGAACTGATGTTCAAGGCACCCCTAGGGAACGCCTTCTTGATCAGATCCTGAGGACTGTGACGCAGAAACTCCAGAAGGGAAGAGTTGTTGGGTGCTTCTGAGATGCTTTACCATCATGGTACACGTCTTGTCCAGGCAAACAACATATGCTCTTATTCGGTGATTTCCTTATCTGACACTCATTATTTGGATATTCCCACCAGTTTCTAAGAATGTAAGAATTTGCCGTCTATTGTAAAACACTTTTTTTGCTCTTGGTAGTCAACCAGAGTCATCTCTTCTTCTTTGTGGTCATTAAAATCTGACCTTCAGTAAAATCCACACCAGCTTTCTGGATTAGCCTATGATATCTCTAACAGGGATTGTGGACTCTGCAGGAAGACAGAGGCACTAAGACAATGCACACATTTGAAATGGAGTCAATGCGTCGTTGCATTTTCAGCAATATGAAGACAGAACTCCCCTATTAAAAGTCTACTTAATCATTTCACATTTTTCACAGTTAACTAAGGAAAACCCACATGAGTGGGTTTTCATTTGGAAGAAAAATTGCTCTGGGTCCGTGCAGCTTCAGAATTTAAATCGCTGCGGATTTGTATACGTGTCAAATGTGCACCTTTAATAAATTCTATAAGCACTGCCCTCAACTCAAAACTTTCTCGACTACAGAGCTGTCTTACACTGATACAGAGCAGGTATAAAGCCACCTGTACTTGGGTCTTTCAAAGAAAAAAATACATAGGGAACTTTGCACTTTCTAGGAGGAATAGCTAAGAAGTAGATGTCTTTGCGTAAAACAACGGGCCTTGTTGAAGCTTCAGTAGGAGATCAGGACAGGGAGGATGGGAGGAAACACTAAGGGGGCCCATGCAGAACCCTCAGGCCAGCTGCCAGAACGCCAGAGGCCTACTATTACATATACACAATGGGACTTTAAAAAGTTACAGGTTCAGCAGCTTGATGGTTTTCAACAGGATTGTGGGAGCTTTGTTCCCTTTTTACTTGGTTTCTTTAAAAGATGACTGGAATGAGGGCTTTCCGAGACTTGGGGTAGTCCTCAAACATCTTGAGGTAGAATCTAAAAGACAAGAGAGGAATAATTATAAATACAATCAAGCAGTGGTCAACGACTGAGGTTTGATCTGTTTGGAATCCCTGTTACAAATCCCTGTTACAAAAAGAGCATATGTTGTTTGCCTGTTACAAATCAGCCTGCAGTTGTTCAGGGTCTGACGCTTCCAGATGGCCATCTATCTATCATCTTCCTCCCTCCTGCTTCCTATCTCTTGTAGATGCTGAAGCTTCTCATGTTGAGAAATAAACGTAATAGCCAGAGGACAGCAGCGGTGGCCACACAATAGGATGAGTGCACCTGATGCCACTGGATTATACATGTAAAATTGTTACAATGGTAAATTTTATGTGATGTGTATTTTACCCAATGAAAAATACATCATAGCCAGAAAGAAGTACTCAGTGGATTCAACTGAGAAATACAGGGAACCAGAGACCCCAAAGAGCATGGGCAATGTTAACCCTAGAGAACTGGTCATGTTCCCAGGAAAAATAGCCCTTCATGAGGCCTGGGAACGCCAAGAAAATGTTACCTTGTATTATGGGTTGAATTGTGTTCCCCCCAAATATATGCTGACGTTCTAACCCCCAGTTCCTGAGAATGTGACCTTATTTTGGAAATAGGGTCGCTGCAAATATAATTTATTAAGATGAGGTCATACTGGAGCAGGGTGGGCCCTTAATCCAATATGATTGGTGTCCTCATGAGAAGGGGAAGAAGAGACACAGAAACAGACACACATGGGAGAAGGCCACGTGAAGACAGAGGCAGGGATTAGAGTGAGGCAGCTATAAGCCATGAACACCAAAGATTGCCGGCCACTTCCAGAAGCTAGGAAGAGACAAGGAAGGATTCTTCCCTCGAGCCTTCAGAGAGAGTGTGGCCCTGCCCACACCTTGATTTCAGACTTCTGCCTTCAGAACGGTGAGAGAATAAATTTCTGTTCTTTAAGCCACTCGGTTTGTGGTCATCTGTTTCGGCAGCCCAGGGAGACTAATACATCTTGTAAAAAGGCTTTCCCTTTAAGTGACCAGGCTGTTCTCTTACCTAGTTGAAGCTGGCAGCTCTCAAGTTATAATTAAGATGGTACACTCTGTTCAAGTACCATAGTTTGAACTGGGGGACAAATAGTATTAATATGTCACAGGAGGTGGCTGGTTTTCCGTGCTGTGATTTGAGGTCTGCTGAGCTGCCTCTCACAAACCCCAGTAAGCCCTGTAAAAAGATGCCCTCCGCCCTTCCCTCTGAAGCAGGCTGACATAATAGGACAGGGCCTCAGTTTGGATTTTGCTGTTGTACTAGCTAGAACCCTCTGGTGGGATTGCTATCCCTCCCGTGACCAAGCCCAGCACAGGCCACCCTTCTCAGGGCCCCTCCAACTGCTGGCTGATGCCCTGTCCTCTCCCCGGCCCCTCTGACTCTGGTGGGCAACAGGCCTACCTGAATGGGGGAGAACGATTACACTGACCCCCTTCCAGGCTGGGGACCCTCTGGCGCCCTTCCCCACCAAGCAAAGGAGGGGGTAAGAATACGTCATGAGGAGAGTTGCTGTTTCATTCATTTCTCACAGGTCTCTGCATAAATTCCACTCCAAGGAAAAGAACACATTCTTATTTAAACCTTCAAAACTTTGAAATTAATCATTAGCAGGACTAAAACACCTATGCAGGAGTATAAGGGGTTCCTTCAGGGTCCTGGTTCCAAGTCCGTTCTCTCTTTGGGCATCCATCCCCTCTGTCACCAGTAACCACAGGCTTTCTCTTTCCTCCAGCCCCATTTCAGCGAAGGGATCTGACATTTGCCTTTACAGCCTGATAGCAACTTAGTCTGTAACCCTTTCCCTTCCGGTGATACTTTTCCTTAACTCTTTTGTCCTCACCCCATCCCAGGTTCAGGGATTGGGAGGGAGGTAGGAGTTAGTAAAGCTTTAGGCTAGACCCACAGGGGAATGGGTCTAAACCCCTGCAATTTCCAGCATTCCCCAACAGATGGCACAGTCCTGAAACTGCACCACACAAGTACATAATTGTTGACCCTATCTTCCCAGGAAGCCAGCAATGACCTTGGTAATGATTTATGGAGGGTGGAGGTAGAGGAAGGAGGAGAGTACCAAAATAAGCCCTGGTATTACACAGATTCCAAGAAAATAATCCTAGAGTTTCCAGGGCTCTGTGATTACCTGAACAGTTAGCACCAAACCTAGAATTAAAAATAGTAGGCACACTAGGTACAGGGCTAGTACTTTTCCCCAGTGGTTATCCATCCTGGCTGTACCTCAGAATTACCTGTGAAGCTTAGGAAAGTGCAACCTGGGCTCCCACCTATGGAACACACTTGGAGAGATGTGGCGGAAGTGAATTGAAGCACGGAAATGGAATCTACATCTTGTACCTCCTCTTACCTGTAGCCCACTGCCAAACAGCAGCCATTGCCAGATAAGCCTGATAGGAGGGCACAGAGCCTGGGTCAACTAACTCATGTGGACACTGAGTGCTTCTCTCTGGGAAGCCTTCTTCAACAAGGAGGCATGTGGCTTCCCAAGTCACTTTGGTGCTCCTGTCTACCTGGGTTTGTTTTTGCTCATAGGAAGAAAAAAAATTGTTACTGTTACTGTCATCCAGCTAAATTCCAACCTCAGTGAAAATCCAAAAAGTCAGAATTTATCCGTCTGGATAATTGTATCAACCTTACCTTTTAAAAAAATAAAATAAAATCTCTTCGGTGTCTGTATCTGACTCCGTGTGTTAATGAAAGCCTATTTGGAGAAGAAAGCTACGTGGACACTGCCACCTTGATTGAAAAGTTTACCTATGGTGGTGAAAAGCTCTCAGCCCAAGGAAACAAAGTGAGAAAAATGCAAATGCAAGTGCTGGGAGGGACCAAGTGGCCAGGGCATAGCCGATCCATTCAATGATCTCGCCAAGGAAATTGGCTCCAGAAACGTATGTGAACAAGCCACCTGCGTGCAGAAGAATCAACAAGTCAATCATCAGTGCTAGATCATTGCTGCTTTAAAACCCCTGTGCTTTGTTCCAAAATACATAAAGGAACCTAGGATGAATGTGGGGCTGGACTGCCTTCAGAGTAATGGGAGTTTGGTGGAATCCTCTTGGGGAGAAGGGAGAACAGCATCAGCATCCTGTAGCCCTCAGAACATCCTGGAATCGTGAGGAGTGGCCCCAACTGCTGGATGAGCTCCATCCAAATCTCCAACAGCTGCTGGACTACTGGTTCCGGACAGGACAAGGATGAGGTGCAGGAGGTTGGGGATTGTTTCGTTCTATTAAGTAACATTTCCAGCTACCACTCACCTTCTCACTCCTTCCCTGGACACCCACACAGCATGTCCACCGCACACAAATTAAAAGAACACAGCACGTGAAAATAATAAAAACCTGAACTGATGTGAGAATTAGTCAGATTCTCCTTTGGCATTTGCCCTCCCACTTCTGCAAAGCAGTACACTCTGTTCAGGTTTAAAGTACAGAGTAGGAGCTGCAGGGGTTTTGCCCTACTGGAGGCTGGTGAAGTCTGTTTCTATTGATTTTAAAGATTTCCTTTTCTATCCAACCTCTATTTCTGACCTCAAAACTGTATCTAGAAATCAACACATTTATAATGTTAGGAAATATATCTACACTCAATATTTCTGCCCCACGCTAAACTGGGAAAGTTTCACCCCAAACAATTTTTTCTTTCCATACTTATACAAAGAAAATTTTGTTTTTAAGTCATTATCTAACATAACTTAATAGTTGGGGACTAACTTTGGCAATTTAACTTTTAAGAGCTTTCTCTGCTCTTCTCTATTTTTCTAGTTACTGAATGAAGACAAAAAAATCAAAGCCCCTTAAAGTTATCTTCCTTAAGGATGATATTGCATCAGCAGTTCCTGACCTGTAATTCCCCAGGAGGAAACACTGGCCTACTGCAAAGGGTCTATAAGTAGTCTGTGAATATAGCAAATGGTGTATCTCAACATACAGTATTATTTTTGTTTGATGTAGGTACTGAAAGGATGTTAGCAACATTCAAATTCATTTAAGTGTTACCGAATTCAAAGTAGCTTTGTCATTATTTTTTTAATCAGTGGATATTAGCCTATGCCAACATCATGTCGTAATTCAGTAATTTTTAAATGTAAATAAAGAGTTGCATTTACATCAAAAAGGGTGAGAGCCATTGACCTACACAAATACCCACCTAAAAATGTTGAAGGATGACTTGGACGAATTCACTCCCACCTGCTTATACTTGTCAACCTCACACCTTGGTTACTTGGGAACAGTTAGGACTTCAAATATTCTGCACCTTAATCTCTGAAAATGCACTTGTACTTGTTAGACTTCCCATCCTAATTTTTGATTACGTAAATATGGTTCTCTACACCTTTTAGAACATACGAGTGGCAGGAAATAAACAAATACTACCCCCTGACTACTCACTAGGTAAGTCTAGTGAGACTTATTGAAGAGGACAAATTTGTTGGTCATGCATGATTAGGCTTCATTTGCTAACCTAGGAAGGATGGACACTCCGTACATACTATTGTTAATTTTTTGTGTCAAGTTGACTGGCCATGGGGTGCCCAGATTATTTGGTTGACCATTATTTCTGGGTGTGCCCGTGAGGGTGTTTCTGGATAAGATTAACATTTGAATCAACAGACTGAGTGAAGCAGATTGTCCTCCCCAGGGTTGATGGGCATCCAATCCGCTGGAGGCCTGAATAGAACAAAAAACAGGGTAAGGGAGAATTCACTCTCTGTTTTTGAGCTGGGACATTGGTCTTCTCCTGCCTTCAGACTGGAACTTACACGGAAGCTCTCCCAGTTCTCAGGCCTTGGGACTCAGACTGGAAATTACACTGCCTACTCTCTGCGGGCTCCACCATGTAGATGGAAGATCATGGGATTTCTCAGCCTCCATAGTCATGTGAGCCAATTCCTCATAATGAATCTCTTTATTTATCAATATCTATATCTATATCCTATTGGTTCTATTTCTCTGGAGAACCCCAGTACAGCACATAATAATCTTACCTACTGCAACTAAGAGGCAGCCTACTTTCACCCTACCCCAAACCCCTCCCTCCTCCCACCTTCAGGGTATGGTGATCATGAACCATCCTGGGGGCTCCTCTCTTGAACTTCCAGGTTCAGATGAGGACTGCAAATGTGCTGTGGGGTAGGATGGGATGTGCAGGAGAAGTCAGGGACATATTGGGATATATTGTGTCATCTGTGCCCTCTCTGCCCCCTGTCCCTTTGTTACTCATAGTGTAATTCCTGAGACAGGCTCTCAAGGAGGAGTGGGAATCTGGAGTGCAGGGGAGACATTACCTTGTGGAATCCTATAGATGATTTCTCCAGGCTTCCTGAGCTGGCGCAATATATAGTCACTATGAATGTTGATTCCCATTCCCAAAATAAATAAGAAGACACCTTGGCAAAGAAGAGGGGGAGAAATTAAAAATGTATCCTGTTTTTCGTGTTTTTCTCACAATCTAAAGTTTTTGTTGTTGTTGTTGTTGTTTTTCTAAAAATGAAGGGAAGGGCATTTGACTTCGAATTTTAAGAATGAAACTAAGGCAAAAAGGGGGGGAGGGGGCAACTAACCCTGGTCCTAAACTTGAATGAAGGGGCTGTGCTGTTTCATAAACCAAAGGGCTGAAAATGCACAGTGTCACGTGATAGAGGCAAGTGGGAAAGGAGAGAGGGAGGCCCTACCATCATGCAATACTTAAATAAGTAAATAAACAAATAAATGAATGAATAAATAGCAAGCTTTCAGCCCATTCACAGATAATCAAACCATGGTCAGTAAACTCAACAGCCAACTCTAATCCCTTCTCCTTTGCCACCCCCACTACAGAGGCTGAGAGACGGTCTTGTGACCTAGTTCTGCCAAGAGGATGTAAAGCGACGTCTTCTGGAGGTTTCCTTGGAAATCTTCTGCTTTTCTGATAAAGGGGGCCAAATGGGACCAGTGCCTCTATGGCTTCCCTCTTCCTTCGTTGCCAGATGCGATGCCTTGAGCTACAGGAAACGTCTTGCAGCCATGAAGTGGCTGCGATGAGGACTAGAAGTAAATATGCTCACAACAGTGGAGCAGAAAGTGCCTGGGACCTTAAGGACACCAGCAAGCAGCTGAAGGAATGCCGAAGCCACCTACCTTCGGACAATCTTGTTAGTAAGAAATATCCATTCTTAATTATTTAAGTCACTAAGAGTTGGGTTTCTGTGACTTATTGCTGAGAGCACTACTGATTGATATACCCACGCTCATGGAAGTAATTGGAGAGCTTGGCACCTAGCAAACTGGTTTCCACCACGGCCAGTTCACACACACACTCCCCTTCCCCATTCACAGGTACAGAAAGGGCCCTGGTCTGAGATGAGGAGAGCTGGGGTCAGGGATGCTATGTATTACATCCCAGTGGGCCCAGAATCACTCACTGTTCCACATAGACGCCCAACCCCAGCTCTCAGCCAAGTGTATTTGTGCTGATCAAAATACATCAGGCAGGGGACTTCCCTGGTGGCGCAGTGGTTAAGAATCTGCCTGCTAGTGCAGGGGACATGGGTTCGATCCCTGGTCTGGGAAGATCCAACATGCCACGGAGCAACTAAGCCTGCAAGCCACAACTACTGAGCCCGCTCACCACAACTACTGAAGCCTGTGTGCCGCAACTACTGAGCCCACATGCTGCAACTATTGAAGCCTGTGCACCTAGAGCCCGTGCTCTGCAACAAGAGAAGGCACCACAATGAGAAGCCCATGCACCACAACAAAGAGTAGCCCCCGTTTGCCGCAACTAGAGAAAGCACACATGCAGCAACGAAGACCCAACGCAGCCAAAAATAAAAATATAATAAAATAAATCTAAAAAAACAAAATACATCAGGCAAAAAGCAAGAACAGTTGAATTAAAAACAGTCACATCTACTCTCACCTCATTTGCTATGATATGAAACAATGATTGATAATGTTGTCTTGTCAAAAGATTATTAGCCTGGAAGAAAGGAAACCTGGGAAGGGACACCGGTGGAGGGAGGACAAGGGGGTGGGAGAGGGAGGGGAGATAGCATGCACAGCAGTGGAAAAGCAGGCACCTTAGATTCGATGTCTGTGTGTCCTTGGACAAGTCACTTAACCTCTCTCAGCCTCAGTTTTCTTATCTGTAAAATGTAGATTCTAACAGTACCTATCTTACAAGGATGGTATGAGACTCATTCATGTGTTGATTCTTTCATTCATTTATTCAGATAACATGTGTTGAGGTCTTACTATGTACCAAGCACTGTCCTAAACACCAGGGATATAGTAGTGAGAAAAACAGTCAAGGTGTCTGTTCTCATAGAGCTTACATTTCAGTGGAGAAACACAGAAATGAATTAAAATAATGAAAAATTTTAAATCACATAATATCACTACAAAGCAGAAAATCAAAGTAGGATAAGGAGATAAGGAGTGAATTGGGGTGGGGAGGAAGTGTCTCTACTTTAGATGAGGTCAATAGGGAAAGCTTTTCTGAAGATCTGGCATCTGTCCTATGATTTGAATAATGAGAATACAAAGATCTGAGGAAGAGCATTCTGGTAGAGGGACTAATAGATGCAAAGGTCCTGAGGCTAGTATAGGTTCAGCATGTCTAAGAAACAGAAGGAAGGTGCTACAGTTAATGCTTTAAGATAGATGGGGGAGGGGTGGCGGGGGGGTGGTAATGAGGAGATGAGAAGAGGATGGTAACTTTCAAAATGCCATCAAGCTCTACAGGATACGGTGAGAAGTGTGGATTTTTAACTGCAACAGGAAGCCGATGGCAGGTTTTAAGCAGGGGAGAATAGGATCTGATGTCAGTTTATTATCATTACAAAAGAAGTATATATGTTTTGTGGAAGATGAAATGCTAATTAGCAGAAAGAAGGAAACCAATACACTTTGTTCCTACCACCCAGGAACTACCACCATTAAACACTTTGGTGCATGTCCTTCCAGATCTTCATCTTATGTAACATCTAGGCATATTCCAATTTCCTCAAATGTCCCCAGAATACCACTTCTAGCTGGTTCATGTAAACCAAAGTCCAATATAGGACCACACCTGACATCTGGTCATTACATCCTTTAAGGCCATTTTCATCTAGCCCAGACCCCTGTCTTTTTTTTTTTTTAGGACACTGACTTCTTAAAAAGACCAGACAGTGGTCCCTCAGAAAGTCCCCCTTTCTAGATAAGACTGGCTTACTTCCTCATGGTGGCATCTAACTTATTTTATTCTTTGTATTTCCTGTAAACTGGCATAAATCATTTTCTTGTGTGGTTATGGGATCAGTTTAATAACTATACAGTTAGGTACATTTATTTATCTGTTCTCAGTGTTGAGCGACTTTCATTTGGATTTTTAATTAAGTTATGAAGTTTCATGATTCAAAGGACAAAACTATATTAAAAGAAAATTTCTGCCCACCATCCCATTCTCTTTACCCCAAACCCTACAGATACCCTTTTTAAAAACAGTTTCCTTTTTATCAATCCAATAGTTCCTCCTCCAATTTTTTACACAAAAAGCAGCATACTATACACACTGTGCACACTTTATTTTTATTTAACCACGTGTTCTAGAGATGTCTCCAAATGAGCACAGAGACATTCCTTGCTTTTGTTTTGCTTTGTTTGATTGTTTTTGTGGCTCCAGAATACTCCATTGGGTGCATGTACCAGCATTCGTACAACTAATCCTCTGGCCATTCGTGTGTTCAAATGTTCCCTCTGACTGCTGTGTGGAGAAGGAGCTGCTGAAGGTCAGGACTGGAAGTAGGAAGTTTAGCCTAAAGGTCACCATGGCAGTCCAGGCAAGAGGTCATCCTGGCTCAGACCAGGATGAAGTTAGTGCGGTCATGGAGAGCTGAGCTCAGTCGGCACATGTTTTAGAACTAGAGGCAGCTGTACTAAGCTGATGGAGAGAACACGATATGTGATGTCAAGAGAGGGATTAAGGATAATCTCTGCCTTTTTCCTTTGAGCCAAAATAATGTACAAACAGTTGAACCTTTACTTTAGTAAAGAACTTTAGTTCCTCTTGCAGATAATGAAAAAAATTCAATGATCAGTGTTTTCTACTACTTTGGATTGGTGGTCAGGAAAAGTCTCTCTGAGGAGGTGTGAATTAATAGAGACCTAAATAAAGGGAGGGAGCAAGCTCCCCAAGTATACAGGGACTGAGCATTCTACACAGAGGGTGTAGTCTATACAACAGCTCTGGAGCAGGACAAACTTGAGTATTCCAGGTCCAGCAGGAAAGCCACTGAGGCTACAGCACAGTGAGATGGATGGAGATAGGAAATGAAGTCAGGAGATGGGGCAGGACCAAGAACATTTGGGTTTCATAGGCAGTGGTAAGAAATTTGTATTTTATCCTGAGAGTAACAGAAATGCATTGGAGGGTTATGAGATGGGTAATGACACGATGTTTTTCAAAGATCTCTCAGGCTGCTATACAGAGAAAAGACCAGGGTGGAGGTGGTCGTGGGGTGGGTATGGAAGGAATGGAATCCTTGGAAGGTTATTGCAATAGGATAGGGAGAGGTAATGGTGATTTAGCCTGTGGGAAGGGGTGTTAACTGGGGTATGGGTGAGAAGCAGTCAGATTCACTTACCCAAGCTAAACCGTATGTCTGTGTACCACTCAGCAGGGTATTCAGCACAGTAAACCAGATAGTAGCCTTGGAGGAGTCCATTTCCCATGCAGAAGACAAAGCCTCTGAAAAGGAATACAACTGGAAACGGCCTCCCTCTAGTGAGCAGTGAATAAACAAATGTCCTAGGGTATATGGGGGAGAAAGGTCAGGATCCATTGTTAAAAAAAAAAAAAAAAAAATCAACCAATGAGATGAAGCAACAGGCAATCACATCAAACCCATTTTTATAAACCATTTCCCTTAAATGTAGGCAATGAAAGAACATTATTATCTGGTTCTAGAGCAATCATTTAGGCTATTATTTGTCTCGTTTCATTAAAATACATAGTAGCCACCATGCATTTCAAGCCACAACAGCCTTGAAAGGTAAATTTCATCCTTATAAATTAAGTGAATAAATTCAATCCTATAAACACAGGACTGGAGGTCAGCTTTATATGGATCTAGAAGCGAAATCCAGATTATACTGGAAGAAAGATAAAGCCAGGCTTATCCCACGTAGCAGTGGAATGGAATTGTGATAGGAGTCATTCACATATATGTGGCTTTCCATATGTCTCTCTAATATGATTTAATTACTGATATTGTAGCATTCCGTAGAAAGTGGGCTGCAGAACCCCTTGAGAAAAGTGAGAGATTCCTTTAAATGCTAGGAACTATGAATCTAGAGGAATCTAGGAAGACGTTAAAAAATATAAATAATGTCAAAATTAAAATTTGCCCAAGATATAATGCTAAATACTAGACAGCAAACTATGTCCTGTTTTTGATTTTTCTTCTTTTATGGTGCAATATAACCATCATACAAGAAAGTTCATAAACCTATGTGAACAGTTTAATGAATTACTATCAAATAAACACCCATAAAGTCACTAACCCAAGTCAAGAAACGGAATATTGCCATCACCCAGAAGCCTCCTATGGGTCCCTCCTGTTCACAGTATCACCATTACCCCAGAGGTAACCACCATCCTGATTCCTGTAATAATCATTTCCTTTTGCTTCTTTACAATTTTACCTCATTTGTATGCATCCCTAAAAATATAGTTTATTTTGCTCATATTTAATTCCATATGAAAGGAAACTCATCATTATGTTTCTAAGACTCAAGCATGTTGTTGTGGATGGCTATAGTTCATTTATTTTCATTGTTGTATATTATTGTCATGTATGAATATACCACATGTGCTTATCTATTTTACTTTGATGAATATTTGAGTTCCTTCCATAGTGTTTTACTTACTCAAAGATAATTTTCCCAACCCACACACATATGGTCGCCTTATATTTGATAAAGGAGGCAAGAATATACAATGGAGAAAAGACAGCCTCTTCAATAAGGGGTGCTGGGAAAACTGGACAGCTACATGTAAAAGAATGAAATTAGAACACTCTCTAACACCATGCACAAAAATAAACTCAAAATGGATTAAAGACCTCAATGTAAGGCCAGACACTATCAAATTCTTAGAGGAAAACATAGGCAGAACACTCTATGACATAAATCATAGCAAGATCCTTTTTGACCCAGCTCCTAGAGAAATGGAAATAAAAACAAAAATAAACAAATGAGACCTAATGAAACTTAAAAGCTTTTGCACAGCAAAGGAAACCATAAACAAGACAAAAAGACAACCCTCAGAATGGGAGAAAATATTTGCAAATGAAGCAACGGACAAAGGATTAATCTCCAAAATTTACAAGCAGCTCATGCAGCTCAATATCAAGAAAACAAACAACCCAATCCAAAAATGGGCAGAAGACCTAAACAGACATTTCTCCAAAGAAGATATACAGATTGCCAACAAACACATGAAAGAATGCTCAACATCACTAATCATTAGAGAAATGCAAATCAAAACTACAATGAGGTATCGCCTCACACCAGTTAGAATGGGCATCATCAGAAAATCTATAAACAACAAATGCTGGAGAGGGTGTGGAGAAAAGGGAACCCTCTTGCACTGTTGGTGGGAATGTAAATTGATACAGCCACTATGGAGAACAGTATGGAAGTTCCTTAAAAAACTAAAATTAGAACTACCATACGACCCAGCAATCCCACTACTCGGCATATACCCTGAGAAAACCATAATTCAAAAAGAGTCATGTACCACAATGTTCATTGCGGCACTATTTACAATAGCCAGGACATGCAAGCAACCTAAGTGTCCACCGAAAGATGAGTGGATAAAGAAGATGTGGCACATATATACAATGGCATATTACTCAGCCATAAAAAGAAACGAAATTGAGTTATTTGTAGTGAGGTGGATGTACATAGAGTCTGTCATACAGAGTGAAGTAAGTCAGAAAGAGAAAAACAAATACCATATGCTAACACATATATACGGAATCTAAAAAAAATATATATGGTTTTGATGAACCTAGGGGCAGGACAGGAATAAAGATGCAGACGTAGAGAATGGGCTTGAGGACATGGGGAAGGGGAAGGGGAAGGGTAAGCTGGGACGAAGTGAGAGAGTGGCATGGACATATACACACTACCAAATGTAAAATAGATAGCTAGTGGGAAGCAGCCGCATAGCACAGGGAGGTCAGCTCGGTGCTTTGTGACCACCTAGAGGGGTGGGATAGGGAGGCTGGGAGGCAGACACAAGAGGGAGGCGATATGGGGATATATGTATATGCATAGCTGACTCACTTTGATATAAAGCAGAAGCTAACATACCATTGTAAAGCAATTATACTCCAGTAAAGATGTTAAAATAGAAAAGATTATTTCCCCATTATTTTAATGATTTTTCATTTTATGTTTAAACCTTTGATACATTTGGAATTTATTTTGTTGCAAGAAATTAGATAAGAATCCAACATAATTTTTTCCTAATGTTAGTAAATTCACTAAATATCTCTTCCTCACTGACACGCATTGCCATTGATATTATACACTAAATTATCATACATATTGGTTTCTCTTCTAGACTCTTGTTTCTGTTCCATTGATCTATTTATTGTCAGAACTATGTTATTTTAATAATTGTACTTTTAAAATATGTCTTAATACTAGGTGGGGCTGTTCTTATATCATTACTTTTTTTAAGGATTTTCAAGTTACGCTTCACTGTTTATTTTTCATGTGAACTTTAAAACTAACTTGTGAAACACCCACTCCCAAATCTCACAAATGTTAGAAATACCATTGACCTTTGAACAATGGGGGTTTGAACTGCCCAGGTCAACTTATCCACGAATTTTTTTCAATAGTAAATACTACAGTACTACACTATACAGGGTTGGTTGAATGCAGGGATGCAGAACCTCAGATAAGGAGGAATGGCGTTTACTGAGGAACCACAGATATGGAGGACTGACTATGAGGTACACATGGATTTTTCAATTGCTTGGAGGGTCAGTTTCCCTAACACCCATACTGTTCAAGGGTCAACTATACTCTTAAATTTAAAAATTAATTAAAAGAGTGAAACTGCAGAAGGAGAACCTCCAAGAGCACTTCTCCATAAAAGTAAAACAAAAAAACTGACAAAAAAATGTCAGACCTCTGGGAACCAACCAAGGCTTGCAGCAACCCAGGGAGCATTTAGGCAAGAAAAAGGCTAAATCTCAGGAAGGATGGCAAGCTTTGTGGCATTTTCAACTAACCTTAATCCCATCTCCCACTTTCCAGTTCTGCACAGCGTTGAAAAGTAACAGCTTCCATTCCCAGGACTGGAGGGAGCAAAACAGGGCTTGAGCTCTTTCAAAGCCCCATTTCCAAAGAGAAGTCATTATTTTACCTGTCTGGTAGTTCCCTGAAAGACTCCACTCAAAAGGCTTGTCTTTAGTCCACCTCACTCAAACCTACCTAGTGCTAAAACTTTCTGGGGATGGGGGGATGTTTTTGAATGTTTTAGCAGCACAGTGGCCTGAGGTAATGGATAACAGGTGGGGCAAATATTAGACTAATCAAAAAGCTTAAAAGGAAAGACTGAGGAATGAGATGCCCATAGGGGCTTTGAAAATCTCATACATATTTCTGGGAATCTAGACAGTCATGCACATGCATAGGGCCATGCACACACTCAAAAGAAGACCTGAAAATGTCCTAAGCTCTCACCTCTGATTGACCTTGAGGTCTGTGCAAGTAGCAAGTGAGGCCAAAGCAGAGTTGTAATCTATATGAGTGGTTGTTGAAGGACTTCTCTAAGATGCACACAGAGGCCCTCGGCAAAGACTGGGAGACTTATTGGTCCCAGGTGTTTAAGGAAATCTCTGTCTGATCACTAACTGGTCATTAAGAAAACCACGTAGTGACTTCAGTGGCCACACCAACCAAGAAAAAGGCTTCATAGAATGAGTTCAGAAAAGCTACTAGGCAAACAGAAACAACAAACCCTGGGAGGCAGAGAGAATCTGATTTCCAGAGTTGCTACACAGTATTATTTGAAATGCTTAGTTTTCAACAATAAAGTATGGAACATGCAAAGAAACAAGAAACTATGACCCATACATAGGGAAAAATGCAACCAATTGACACTGTCTCTGAGAAACCCAGACATTGGACTTACTGGGCAAAAACTTTAAATTGACTATTTTAAATAAGTTCAAAGGGCTAAGGAAA
This sequence comes from Balaenoptera ricei, assembly GCF_028023285.1. Taxonomy (NCBI): domain Eukaryota; kingdom Metazoa; phylum Chordata; class Mammalia; order Artiodactyla; family Balaenopteridae; genus Balaenoptera; species Balaenoptera ricei. The sequence goes on along the minus strand of NC_082651.1, from coordinate 77,667,368 downwards.
CCGTGTCTAAAGAACTAAATGAATTTATAAGAATGAGAGACTATCAAATAGAGAAGATCAATAGAGATCAAAATTATAAAAAGGAACCAAATAAAAATGTGGAGTTGAAAAGTATAACAACTGAAATGAAAATTTCACCAGAGGGACGTAGCAGTAGACTTGAGCAGGCAGAAGAAACAATCAATGAAATTGAAGATAGGTTAATTGAATTATTCTAGTCTGAGGAATAGAGAGAAAAAAGAATAGAGAAAAATAAAGAGGTTCAGAAGTCTTTAGGACACAGAGATAATGACAAAGAGACAGAAAGAATATGTGCAGAAATAATGTCCAGTGCTTGCTTCGGCAGCACATATACTAAAATTGGAATGATACAGAGAAGATTAGCATGGCCCCTGCGCAAGGATGACATGCAAATTCGTGAAGCATTCCATATTGTTTAATAGGCAGTCTATCTGAAAAAGAATTCAGAATAATGATAGTAAAGATGATCCAAAATCTTGGAAAAAGAATAGACAAAATGCAAGAAACAATTAACAAGGACCTAGAAGAACTAAAGAGGAAACAAGCAATGATGAACAACACAATAAATGAAATTAAAAATACTCTAGAAGGGATCAATAGCAGAATAACTGAGGCAGAAGAACGGATAAGTGACCTGGAAGATAAAATAGTGGAAATAACTACTGCAGAGGCGAATAAAGAAAAAAGAACGAAAAGAACTGAGGACAGTCTCAGAGACATCTGGGACAACAATAAATGCACCAACATTCGAATTATAGGGGTCCCAGAAGAAGAAGAGAAAAAGAAAGGGACTGAGAAAATATTTGAAGACATTATAGTTGAAAACTTCCCTAATATGGGAAAGGAAATAGTTAATCAAGTCCTGGAAGCACAGAGAGTCCCATACAGGATAAATCCAAGGAGAAACACACCAAGACACATATTAATCAAACTATCAAAAATTAAATATAAAGAAAACATATTAAAAGCAGCAAGGGATAAACAACAAATAACACACAAGGGAATCCCCATAAGGTTAACAGCTGATCTTTCAGGAGAAACTCTGCAAGCCAGAAGGGAGTGGCAGGACATATTTAAAGTGATGAAGGAGAAAAACCTACAACCAAGATTACTCTACCCAGCAAGGATCTCATTCAGATTTGATGGAGAAATTAAAACCTTTACAGACAAGCAAAAGCTGAGAGACTTCAGCACCACCAAACCAGCTTTACAACAAATGCTAAAGGAACTTCTCTAGGTAAGAAACACAAGAGAAGGAAAACACCTACAATAAAAAACCCAAAACATTTAAGAAAATGGGAATAGGAATATACATATCAATAATTACCTTAAATGTAAATGGATTAAATGCTCCCACCAAAAGACACAGACTGGCTGAATGGATACAAAAACAAGACCCATATATATGCTGTCTACAAGAGACCCACTTCAGACCTAAGGACACATACAGACTGAAAGTGAGGGGATGGAAGAAGATATTCCATGCAAATGGAAATCAAAAGAAAGCTGGAGTAGCAATTCTCATATCAGACAAAATAGACTTTAAAATAAAGACTATTACAAGAGACAAAGAAGGACACTACATAATGATCAAGGGATCGATCCAAGAAGAAGATATAACGATTGTAAATATTTATGCACCCAACATAGGAGCACCTCAATACATAAGGCAAATACTAACAGCCATAAAAGGGGAAATAAACAGTAACACAATCATAATAGGGGACTTTAACACCCCACTTTCACCAATGGCCAGATCATCCAAAATGAAAATAAATAAGGAAACACAAGCTTTAAATGATACATTAAACAAGATGGACTTCATTGATATTTATAGGACATTCCACCCAAAAACAACAGAATACACATTTTTCTCAAGTGCTCATGGAAGACTCTCCAGGATAGATAATATCTTGGGTCACAAATCAAGCCTTGGTAAATTTAAGAAAATTGAAATCATATCAAATATCTTTTCTGACCACAACGCTATGAGCCTACATATCAATTACGGGAAAAAAAATCTGTAAAAAATACAAACACATGGAGGCTAAACAATACACTACTTAATAACCAAGAGATCACTGAAGAAGTCAAAGAGGAAATCAAAAAATACCTAGAAACAAATGACAATGAAAACACGGTGACACAAAACCTATGGGATGCAGCAAAAGCAGTTCTAAGAGGGAAGTTTATAGCAATAAAATCCTACCTTAAGAAACAAGAAACATCTCAAATAAACAACCTAACCTCACACCTAAAGCAATTACAGAAAGAAAAACAAAAAAAAAAACCCAAAGTTAGCAAACAGAAAGAAATCATAAACATCAGATCAGAAATAAATGAAAAAGAAATGAAGGAAACGATGGCAAAGATCAACAAAACTAAAAGCTGGTTCTTTGAGAAGATAAACAAAATTGATAAACCGTTAGCCAGACTCATCAAGAAAAAAAGGGAGAAGACTGAAATCAATAGAATTAGAAATGAAAAAGGAGAAGTAACAACTGGCATTGCAGAAATACAAAGGATCATGAGAGATTACTACAAGCAACTATATGCCAATAAAATGGAAAACCTGGAAGAAATGCACAAATTCTTAGAAATGCACAACCTTCCAAGACTGAAGCAGGAAGAAATAGAAAATATGAACAGACCAATCACAAGCCCTGAAATTGAAACTGTGATTAAAAATCTTCCAACAAACAAAAGTCCAGGACCAGATGGCTTCACAGGCAAATTCTATCAAATATTTAGAGAAGAGCTAACACCTATCCTTCTCAAACTCTTCCAAAATATAGCAGAGGGAGGAACCCTCCCAAACTCATTCTATGAGGCCACCATCACCCTGATACCAAAATCAGATAAAGATGTCACAAAGAAAGAAAACTACAGGCCAATATCACTGATGAACATAGATGCAAAAATCCTCAACAAAATACTAGCAAACAGAATCCAACAGCATATTAAAAGGATCATACACCATGATCAAGTGGGGTTTATCCCAGGAATGCAAGGATTCTTCAATATGTGCAAATCAATCAATGTGATACACCATATTAACAAACTGAAGGAGAAAAACCATATGATCATCTCAATAGATGCAGAGACAGCATTCGACAAAATTCAACACCCATTTATGATAAAAACCCTCCAGAAAGTTAGCATAGAGGGAACTTTCCTCAACATAATAAAGGCCATATATGACAATCCCACAGCCAACATCGTCCTCAATGGTGAAAAACTGAAACCATTTCCACTAAGATCAGGAACAAGACAAGGTTGCCCACTCTCACAACTATTATTCAACATAGTTTTGGAAGTTTTAGCCACAGGAATCAGAGAAGAAAAAAATAAAAGGAATCCAAATTGGAAAAGAAGAAGTAAAGCTGTCACTGTTTGCAGATGACATGATACTATACATAGAGAACCCTAAAGATGCTAGCAGAAAACTACTAGAGCTAATCAATGAATTTGGTGATGTAGCAGGATACAAAATTAATGCACAGAAATTTCTTGCATTCCTATACAGTAATGATGAAAAATCTGAAAGTGAAATTAAGAAAACACTCCCACTTACCATTGCAAAAAAAAAGAATAAAATATCTAGGAATAAACCTACCTAAGGAGACAAAAGACCTGTATGCAGAAAACTATAAGACACTGTTGAAAGAAATTAAAGATGATACCAACAGATGGAGAGACAGACCATGTTCTTGGACTGGAAGAATCAACATTGTGAGAATGACTATAGTACCCAAAGCAATCTACAGATTCAATGCAATCCCTATCAAACTACCACTGGCATTTTTCACAGAACTAGAACAAAAAATTTCACAATTCGTATAGAAACACAAAAGACCCCGAATAGCCAAAGCAATCTTGAGAAAGAAAAACGGAGCTGGAGGAATCAGGCTGCCTGACTTCAGACTATACTACAAAGCTACAGTAATCAAGACAGTATGGTACTGGCACAAAAACAGAAATAGAGATCAATGGAACAGGATAGAAAGCCCAGAGATAAACCCACGAACATATGGTCACCTTATCTTTGATAAAGGAGGCAAAAATGTACAACGGAGAAAAGACAGCCTCTTAAATAAGTGGTGCTGGGGAAAGTGGACAGCTACATGTAAAAGAATGCAATTAGCACACTCCCTAACAGCATACACAAAAATAAACTCAAAATGCATTAAAGACCTAAATGTAAGGCCAGACACTATCAAACTCTTAGAGGAAAACATAGGCAGAACACTCTATGACATAAATCACAGCAAGATCCTTTTTGACCCAGCTCCTAGAGACATGGAAATAAAAACAAAAATAAACAAATGGGACCTAATGAAACTTAAAAGCTTTTGCACAGCAAAGGAAACCATAAACAAGACAAAAAGACAACCCTCAGAATGGGAGAAAATATTTGCAAATGAAGCAACTGACAAAGGATTAATCTCCAAAATTTACAAGCAGCTCATGCAGCTCAATATCAAAAAAACAAACAACCCAATCCAAAAATGGGCAGAAGACCTAAGTAGACATTTCTCCAGAGAAGATATACAGATTGCCAACAAACACATGAAAGAATGCTCAACATCATGAATCATTAGAGAAACGCAAATCAAAAGTACTATGAGATATCATCTCACCCCAGTTAGAATGGCCATCATCAAAAAATCTACAAACAATAAATGCTGGAGAAGGTGTGGAGAAAAGGGAACCCTCTTGCACTGTTGGTGGGTGGCGCACTGTTGCACTGTAAATTGATACAGCCAGTACAGAGAACAGTATGGAGGTTCCTTAAAGAGCGAAAAATAGAACTACCATATGACCCAGCAATCCCACTACTGGGCATATACCCTGAGAAAACCATAATTCAAAAAGAGTCATATACCAAAATGTTCATTGCAGCTCTATTTACAATAGCCAGGACATGGAAGCAACCTAAGTGTCCATCAGGAGATGAATGGATAAATAAGATGTGGCACATATATACAATGGAATATTACTCAGCCATAAAAAGAAACGAAATTGAGTTCTTTGTAGTGAGGTGGATGGACCTAGAGTCTGTCATACAGAGTGAAGTAAGTCAGAAAGGGAAAAATAAATACCATATGCTAACACACATATATGGAATATAAAAAAAAAAGAAATGGTCATGGAGAACCTAGGGGCAAGATGGGAATAAAGACACAGACGTACTAGAGAATGGACTTGAGGATATGGGGAGGGGGAAGGGTAAGCTGGGACAAAGTGAGAGAGTGGCATGGACATATATATACTACCAAACGTAAAATAGATACCTAGTGGGAAACAGCCACATAGCACAGGGAGATCAGCTCAGTGCTTTGTGACCACCTAGAGGGGTGGCATAGGGAGGGTGGGAGCGGGGGAGACACATGAGGGAAGAGATACGGGGACATATGTATATGCATAACTGCTTCACTTTGTTATAAAGCAGAATCTAACACACCATTGTAGAGCAATTATACTTCAATAAAGATGTTTTTAAAAAAAAGCTAAGGAAGAATATAAACAGCTCATGCAGCTCAGTATTACAAAAGCAAACAACCCAATTCAAAAATGGTCATAAGACCTAAATAGACATTTCTCCAAAGAATACATACAGATGGCCAAGAGGCATATGAAAAGCTTCTCAATGTCACTAATTATTAGAGAAATGCAAGTCAAAACGACTATGAGGTATCACCTCACACCAGTTAGAATGGGCATCATCAGAAAATCTACAAACAACAAATGCTAGAGAGGGTGTGGAGAAAAGGGAACCCTCTTGCACTGTTGGTGGGAATGTAAATTGATACAGCCACTATGGAGAACAGTACGGAGGTTCCTTAAAAAACTAAAAATAGAACTAACATACGATCCAGCAATCCCACTACTCAGCATATACCCAGAGAAAACCATAATTCAAAAAGACACATGCACCCCAATGTTCATTGCAGCACTCTTTACAATAGCCAGGTCATGGAAACAACCTAAATGCCCATCAACCGACAAATAAAGAAGATGTGGTAAATATATACAATGGAATATTACTCAGCCATAAAAAGGCACGAAATTGGGTCATTTGTAGAGACGTGGATGGATCTGAGACTGTCATACAGAGTGAAGTAAGTCAGAAAGAGAAAAACAAATACCGTATGCTAACTCATATATGTGGAATTCAGAAAAGTGGAACAGTTGAACACTTTTGCAAGGCAGAAATAAAGACACAGATGTAGAGAACAAATGTATGGACACTAATGGGGAAAGTGGGTGTGTGGGGGGGGGTGTGTGGGATGAATTGGAAGTTTGGGATTGACATATATATACTAATATGGATAAAATAGATAACTAATAAGAATCTGCTGTGTAAAAAAAATAAATAAAATAAAATTCAAAAAAAAAGCTAAGGAGAAAAAAATAGATATATTGCACTTCATCAAAATTAAGAACTTTTGTACAGCAAAGAACATTATTAAGAAAGTAAATTGACAATCTACAGAATGGGAGAAAATGTTTCCAAAGCAATATCTGATTGTGGTTTTATATCCAGATATATAAAGAACTACAACACAGCAACAAAGAGAAACAACTCAATTAAAAGGGCAACGGATTTGAATAGACATTACTCCGAAAAAGATAAACAAATGTTCAATAAGCACATGAAAGGATGCTCAACATCTTTAGAGATTAGGAAAATGTCAACCAAAACCATAATGATATACCACTTTAAGGCAACTAGGAGGGCTATAATTTAAACAAAAAAGAAAAGAACAAGTGTTGGTGAGGAGAAATTAGAACTATTATACATTGTTGGAGGGAATGTAAAATGGTGTCGCCACTTCAAAAAAAAACAGCCTGACAGTTCCTCAGAAAGTTAAACAGAGTTACCATATGACCCAGAAATTCCACTCCTAGGTATCTACCCTAGATAAATGAAAATGTATGTTAATACAAAACTTGTACACAAATGTTCATAGCAGCATTATTCATAGTAGCCAAAAAATAGAAACAATGTCCATCAACTGATGAATAAACAAAAATGTTATAAATCCATACTGATGGCATATTATTAAACTATAAACCACATGGATGAACCTTGAAAACAGTATCTTAGGTGAAAGAAGCTAGCACAAAAGCAACATATTTTATGATTCCATTTATATGAAATATCCAGAATAGGCAAGTCCTTAGAGACAGAAAGTAGATTGAAGGTTGGCAGGGGATGGGGAATTAAGGAATGGGGAGTGACTGTTACCAGGTACAGGACTTCTTTTTGGGGTGATGAAAATATTCTGGAATTAGATAGTGGTAATGATTGCACAATTTTTTGCATATACTAAAAACCAGTGAATTGTACATTTAACATGGTGCATTTTATGATATGTGAGTTACATCTCCATTTTTTAGATTAAGTAAGAGAAAATCCTGGCAGTGGAGCACAGAGGTTAAATTGTAGGGCCTCTTCCACTTACCAGATGGATGACCCTGTCACTTAACTTCACTACGTCTGTTTCTTCCTCTACTCATTTCATAGCGTTGTAAGGATTAAGTGAATTAATATACTCAAAGTGCTTAGAACAGGACAAATAATAAAAGCTGAGTAAATATGTTATTTTTGTAAACATTATCTTTATTAGGTTGTTGTTGACATTACTCTTCTATTCAGGTACAGGATGTTCCTTTCCACATATTTGGGTCTTTTTTTGTGCATCTCTCAGTAGGTTTTAAAGTTTTTTCATATATATTTTGCACATTTTTAATGTTTAAACCCAAGGGTTTTTACAAAGGGTTTTAAAAAGTTTTTTTTCTTTTTTAAATTGTGTTACTGTAAATAGGATTTTCCATTTACATCTGTAACTGTTTTACATATACAAGAAGGCCTTTGATTTTTTAACATTTTGTTAATTTTGTTCCCAGCCACATCCTGAACTCCCTTATTATTTATAATAGTTTTTCAGTATATTTTCCAGGTCTATCAGCATCTGCAAATAATGTTACACTCCTCTCTTTAAAAAGAATCTGGAAGCATTTGTTCTTTGACCATGCTCTGGAATGACATAAATAGCACCAGAATTACCCATATTTAAATATTTGGTAGAAGCCCTTTGTGAAATCTACCTTGGACTGTATTATTGGGAGGAGGAGTTGTTAATATTATTGATCATATTTCTATTTCTCTCATGGTAATCGGTTTGTTTAGATTATCTACGCCTTCTGGGGCATCCTAATAAATTCTGGAAATTTTATATTTTCATAGAAAATCATGCATATTATTCAAGCTTTTGAATGCATCTGTAAAAAACTAAGATAGTATTTTATGACACTTTTAAACTTCAGTATATTTGCTTATTACTCCATCAGCACAAGGATTCTATATGCTGTCTTTTCATAGCCACAGATGTATGCCTACCCTCTTCCGACCCCTGGTAACCACTAATCTGTTCTCCCTTTCCATAGTTTTATCATTTCAAGAATATTATGTAAATGGACTCATAAATATGTAACCTTTGAAATCAGCTTTCTTCACTCAGCATATCTCCCTTGAGATTCATCCAAGCCCTAAGACATATTTGTTAGTGAAAAAAGAAAGCTGTAAAATAGTATCTAAAATTTGCCACCTTTTCATAATCAAGAAAGGGAAATAAGTATATACATATTTGCTTATTTTTATAAAAGCTTTATTGAGATAAAATTAACATACCTAAAATTCACCCTTTTAAAGTGCACAATTCAGTGTTTTTTAGTATATTCACAAAGGTGTGCAGCCATCACCACTATCTAATTCCAGAACATCTTCATTACCACAAAAAGAGACTCCATACCTAGTGGCAGTCAATCCCAATTTCTCCCACTCCCTAGCCCCTGGAAACCAGCGATCTATTGCTAATATCTGTCTGAAAGGACTTGCCTGTTCTGAATATTTCATATAAATGGAATCATATAATATGTGGTCTTTTGTGACTGACTTCTTTCATTTAGCATAATGTTTTCAAGGGTCATCCATGTTGTATCACTACTTAATTTCATTTTTATAGCCAAATAATAGTTAATTGTATGGATATATGACATTTTGTTTACCCATGTCAGCTCTTAGAAATTTGGGTTGTTTCCACTTTTTTTTTTAACATCTTTATTGTAGTATAATTGCTTTACAATGTTGTGTTACTTTCTGCTGTATAACAAAGTGAATCAGCTATATGTATACATATATCCCCATATCCCCGCCCTCTTGCATCTCCCTCCAAACCTCCCTATCCCTCCCCTCTAGGTGGTCACAAAGCACCGAGCTGTTCTCCCTGTGCTGTGCAGCTGCTTCCCACTAGCTATCTATTTTACATTTGGTAGTGTATATATCTCTATGCTACTCTCTCACTTTGTCCCAGCTTACCCTTCCCCCTCCCTATGTCCTCAAGTGCATTCTCTACATCTGTGTCTTTATTCCTATCCTGCCCCTAGGTTCGTCAGAACTTTTTCTTTTTTTTTTAGATTCCATATATATATGTGTTAGCATATGGTATTTGTTTTCTCTTTCTGATTTACTTCACTCTGTATGACAGACTCTAGGTCCATCCACCTCACTACAAATAACTCAATTTCGTTTCTTTTTATGGTTGAGTAATATTCCATTGTATATATGTGTCACATCTTCTTTATCCATTCACCTGTCAATGGAACTTAGGTTGATTCCATGTCCTGGCTATTGTAAATAGTGCTGCAATGAACATTGTGGTACATGTCTCTTTTTGAATTATGGTTTTCTCAGGGTATATGCCCAGTAGTGGAATTACTGGGTCATATGGTAATTCTATTTTTAGTTTTTTAAAGAACCTCCATACTGTTCTCCATAGTGGCTGTATCAATTTACATTCCCACCAACAGTGCAAGAGGGTTCCCTTTTCTCCACGCCCTCTCTGGCACTTATTGTTTGTAGATTTTTTGATGATGGCCATTCTGACTGGTGTGAGGTGATAACTCATTGTAGTTTTGATTTGCATTTCTCTAATGATTAGTGATGTTGAGCATCCTTTCATGTGTTTCTTGGCAATCTGTATATCTTCTTTGGAGAAATGACTTTTTAGGTCTTCTGCCCATTTTCGGATTGGGTTGTTTGTTTTTTTGATATTGAGCTGCATGCGCTGCTTGTATATTTTGGAGATTAATCCTCTGTCAGTTGCTCCATTTGGAAATATCTTCTCCCATTCTGAGGGTTGTCTTTTCATCTTGTTTATGGTTTTCTTTCATGTGTTTGTTGGCAATCTGTATATCTTCTTTGGAGAAATGTCTATTTAGGTCTTCTGCCCATTTTTGGATTGGGTTGATTGCTTTTTTATTATTGAGCTGCATGAGCTGCTTGTAAATTTTGGAGATTAATCCTCTGTCAGTGGCTTCATTTGCAAATATCTTCTCCCATTCTGAGGGTTGTCTTTTCATCTTGTTTATGGTTTCCTTTGCTGTGCAAAAGCTTTTCAGTTTCATTAGGTCCCATTTGTTTATTTTTGTTTTTATTTCCATTTCTCTAGGAGGTGGGTCAAAAAGGATCTTGCTGTGATTTATGTCATAGAGTGTTCTGCCTTTGTTTACCTCTAAGGGTCTTATAGTGTCTGGCCTTACATTAAGGTCTTTAATCCATTTTGAGTTTATTTTTGTCTGTGGTGTTAGGAAGTGTTCTAATTTCATTCTTTTACATGTAGCTGTCCACTTTTCCCAGCACCACTTATTGAAGAGGCTGTCTTTTCTCCATTGTATATTCTTGCCTCCTTTATCAAAGATAAGGTGACCATATGTGCATGGGATTATCTCTGGGCTTTCTATCCTGTTCCATTGATCTCTATTTCTGTTGTTGTGTCAGTACCATACTGTCTTGAATACTGTAGCTTTGTAATATAATCTGAAGTCAGGGAATCTGATTCTTCCAGCTCCATTTTTTTCCCTCAAGACTGCTTTGGCTATTCGGGGACTTTTGTGTTTCCATACGAATTGTGAAATTTTTTGTTCTAGTTCTGTGAAAAATGCAAGTGGTAGTTTGATAGGGATTGCATTGAATCTGTAGATTGCTTTGGGTACTATAGTTATTTTCACAATATTGATTCTTCCAATTCAAGAACATGGTATATATCTCCATCAGTTTGTATCATCTTTAATTTCTTTCATCAGTGTCTTATAGTTTTCTGCATACAGGTCTTTTGTCTCCTTAGGTAGGTTTATTCCTAGGTATTTTATTCTTTTTGTTGCAATGGTAAATGGGAATCATTCCTTAATTTCTCTTTCAGATTTTTCATCATCAGTGTATAGGAATGCAAGAGATTTCTGTGCATTAATTTTGTATCCTGCTACTTTACCAAATTCATTGATTAGCTCAAGTAGTTATCTGGTAGCATTTTTAGGATTCTCTATGTATAGTATCATGTCATCTGCAAACAAGGACAGTTTTACTTCTTTTCTGATTTGGATTCCTTTTATTTCTTTTTCTTCTCTGATTGCTGTGGCTAAAACTTCCAAAACTATGTTGAATAATAGTAGTGAGAGTGCGCAAACTTGTCTTGTTCCTGATCTTAGAGGAAATGGTTTCAGTTTTTCACCATTGAGAACGATGTTGGCTGTGGGTTTGTCATATATGGCCTTTATGATGTTGAGGTATGTTCCCCCTATGTCTACTTTCTAGAGAGTTTTTATCATAAATGGGTGTTGAATTTTGTCAAAAACTTTTTCTGCATCTATTGAGATTATCATACAGTTTTTATCCTTCAATGTGTCAAAATGGTGTATCACATTGATTGATTTGTGTATACTGAAGAATCCTTGCATTCCTGGGATAAACCCCACTTGATCATGGTGTATGATCCTTTTAATGTGCTGTTGGATTCTGTTTGCTAGTATTTTATTGAGGATTGTTGTATCTATGTTCATCAGTGATATTAGCCTGTACTTTTCTTTTTTGGGACATCTTTGTCTGGTTTTGGTATCAGGGTGATGGTGGCCCCGTAGAATGAGTTTGGGAGTGTTCCTCCCTCTGCTAATTTTGGAAGAGTTTGAGAAGGATAGGTGTTAGCTCCTCTCTAAATGTTTGATAGAATTCACCCATGAAGTCATCTCGTCCTGGGCTTATGTTTTTTGAAAGATTTTTAATTTCAGTTTCAATTTCAGTGCTTGTGATTGGTCTGTTTATATTTTGTATTTCTTCCTGGTTCAGTCTTGGAAGGTTGTGCTTTTCTAAGAATTTGTCCATTTCTTCCAGGTTTTCCATTTTATTGGCATATAGTTGCCTGTAGTAATCTCTCATGATCCTTTTACTTCTTCAGTGTCAGTTGTTACTTCTCCTTTTTCATTTCTAATTCTATTGATTTGAGTCTTCTCCTTTTTTTTCTGATGAGTCTGGCCAATGGTTTATCAATTTTGTTTATCTTCTCAAAGAACCAGCTTTTAGTTTTATTGATCTTTGTTATTGTTTCCTTCATTTCTTTTTCATTTATTTCTGATCTGATGTTTATGATTTCTTTCCTTCTGCTTATTTTGGGGGTTTTTTGTTCTTTTTCTCTAATTGCTTTAGGTGTAAGGTTAGGTTGTTTATTTGAGATGTTTCTTGTTCCTTGAGGTAGGATTGTATTGCTATAAAGTTCCCACTTAGAACTCCTTTTGCTACATCCCATTGGTTTTGGGCCATTGTGCTTTCATTGTCATTTGTTTCTAGGTATTTTTTGATTTCCTCTTTGATTTTTTCAGTGATTTCTTAGTTATTTAGGAGTGCATTGTTTAGCCTTCATGTGTTGTTTTTTTTTTTTTTTACAGTTTTTTTTCCTGTAATTGATATCTAGTGTCAAAGTGTTGTGGTCGGAAAACATACTTGATATGATTTCAATTTTCTTAAATTTACCAAGGCTTGATTTGTGACCCTAGACATGACCTATCCTGGAGAATGTTCCATGAGCACTTGAGAAGAAAGTGTATTCTGTTGTTTTTGGATGGAATGTCCTATAAATATCAGTTAAGTCCATCTTGTCTAATGTGTCATTTAAAGCTTGTGTTTCCTTATGTATTTTCATTGTGGATGATCTGTTCATTGGTAAAAGTGGGGTATTAAAGCCCCCTACTATTATTTTGTTCCTGTCGATTTCCCTTTTATGGCTGTTAGCATTTGCCTTATGTATTGAGGTACTCCTATGTTGGGTGCATAAATATTTACAATTGTTATATCTTCTTCTTGGATTGATCCCTTTATCATTATGTAGTGTCCTTCTTTGTCTCTTGTAACATTCTTTATTTTAAGGTCTATTTTATCTGATATGAGAATTACTACTCCAGCTTTCTTTTGATTTCCATTTGCATGGAATATCTTTTTTCCATCCCTTCACTTTCAGTCTGTATGTGTCCCTAGGTGTGAAGTGGGTCTCTTGTAGACAGAGACAGCAGGATACATACGGTCTTGTTTTTGTATCCATTCAGCCAGTCTATGTCTCTTGGCAGGAGCATTTAATCCATTTACATTTAAGGTAACTATTGATATATATATATGTTCCTATTATCATTTTCTTAATTGTTTTGGGTTCGTTTCCTGTATGTCTTTTCCTTCTCTTGTGTTTCCTGCCTAGAGAAGTTCCTTTAGCATTTGTTGTAAAACAGGTTTGGTGGTGCTGATTTCTCTTAACTTTTGCTTGTCTGTAAAGTTTTTAATTTCTGCATTGAATCTGAATGAGATCCATGCTGGGTAGAGTAATCTTGGTTGAAGTTTTTTCCCTTTCCTCACTTTTTTTTTTTTAAAAATAAATTTATTTATTTATTTATTTATTTTTGGCTGTGTTGGGTCTTCGTTTCTGTGAGAGGGCTTTCTCTAGTTGCGGCGAGCGGGGGCCACTCTTCATCGTGGTGCATGGGCCTCTCACTATCGCGGCTTCTCTTGTTGTGGAGCACAGGCTCCAGACGCGCAGGCTCAGTAGTTGTGGCTCACGGGCCCAGTTGCTCCGCGGCATGTGGGATCTTCCCAGACCAGGGCTCGAACCCATGTCCCCCACATTGGCAGGCGGACTCTCAACCACTGCACCACCAGGGAAGCCCCCCTTTCCTCACTTTAAATATGTCCTGCCACTCCCTTCTGGCTTGCAGAGTTTCTGCTGAAAGATCAGCTGTTAACTTTATGGGGATTCTTTTGTATGTTATTTGTTGCTTTTCCCTTGCTGCTATTAATATTTTTTCTTTCTATTTAATTTTTGATAGTTTGATTAATATGTGTCTTGGCATGTTTCTCCTTGAATTTATTATCCTGTATGGGAGTCCCTGCACTTCCTGGACTTGATTGACTATTTCCTTTCCCATGTTAGGGAAGTTTTCAAGTATAATCTCTTCAAATATTTTCTCAGACCCTTTCTTTTCCTCTTCTTCTTCTGGGACCCCTATAATTCGAATGTTGCTGCATTTAATGTTGTCCCAGAGGTCTCTGAGACCATCCTAAATTCTTTTCATCCTTTTTTCTTTATTCTGCTCTATGGTAGTTATTTCCACTCTTTTATCTTCCAGGTCACTTATCCATTCTTCTGCCTCAGTTATTCTGTTATTGATTCCTTCTAGAGAATTTTTAATTTCATTTATTGTGTTGTTCATTATTGTTTGTTTGCTCTTTAGTCCTTCTAGGTCCTTGTTAAATGTTTCTTGTATTTTCTCCATTCTGTTTCTGAGATTTTGGATCATCTCTACTATCATTACTCTGAGTTGTTTTTCAGGTAGACTGCCTATTTCCTCTTCATTTGTTTGGTCTGGTGGGTTTTTATTTTGCTCCTTCATCTGCTGCATATTTCTCTGTCTTCTCATTTTCTTTAACTTACTGTGTTTGGGGTCTCCTTTTCACAGGCTGCAGGTTCATAGTTCCTGTTGTTTTTTGTGCCTGCCCCCAGTGGGTAAGGTTGGTTCGGTGGCTTGTGTAGGCTTCCTGGTGGAAGGGATTGGTGCCTGTGGTCTGGTGGGTGGGGCTGGATCTTGTCTTTCTGTTGTGCAGGGCCACATCCAGTGGTGTGTTTTGGGATGTCTGTGAACTTAGTATGATTTTAGGAAGTATCTCTGCTAATGGGTGAGGTTGTGTTTCTGTCTTGTTAGCTGTTTGGCATGGGGTGTCCAGCACTGGAGCTTGCTGGCTGTTGGGCGAAGCCGGGTCTTAGCGTTTAGGTGGAGATCTCTGGGAGAGCTCTTGCCGATTGATATTACATGGGGCTGGGAGGTCTCTGGTCGTCCAGTGTCCTGAACTCAGCTCTCCCACCTCGGAGGCTCAGGCCTGACACCAGGCCAGAGGACCAAGACTCTGTCAGCCACATGGCTCAGAGGAAAGGCAGAAAAAAACAAAAAAAGGAAAAAATAAAATAAAAATATAAAAAATAAAATAAAAATTTTAAAATTATTAAAATAAAAAAATTAAATTAAAAAAAGAGCACCCAAACCAATAAACAAATCCACCAATGATAACAAGTGCTAAAAAAGTAAACTAAGATTAGCATAAAAATCATAAACAAATCAGTAGCAGACAGCAAACCCCAAGTCTACAGTTGCTCCCAAAGTCCACCACCTCAATTTTGGGACAATTCTTTGTCTATTCAGGTATTCCACAGATGCAGGGTTCATCAAGTTGATTGTGGGGATTTAATCCCTGCTCCTGAGGCTGCACAGAGAAATTTCCCTTTCTCTTCTTTGTTCGCACAGCTCCTGGTGTTCAGTTTCGGTTTTGGCCCCAACTCTGCGTGTAGGTTGCCCTCAGGCATCTGTTCCCCACCCAGACAGGATGGGGTTAAAGCAGCTGCTGATTATGGTGCTCTTGCTCACTCAGGCAGGGGAGAGGGAGAGGTATGGTAGTCTTAATTGGAATGTGGGGCAAGCCTGCAGCATCAGAGGCTGGCGTGACGTTGCAACCGCCTGAGGCATGCCGTGTGTTCTCCCGGGGTTGTTGTCTCTAGGTCACGGGACCCTGGCAGTGGTGGGCTGCACAGGCTCCATGGAGGTGTGGATAGTGACCTGTGCTTGCACACAGGATTCTTGGTGGCAGCAGCAGCAGCGTTAGCGTCTCATGCCCGTCTCTGGGGTCCAAGCTGATAGCCACGGCTCACGCCCATCTCTGGAGCTCGCTTAGGCAGTGCTCTGCCTTCTGTGGGCACATGGAGAAGGAATCCTCTCTCCTCGTGCACCTCAAAACCATGGTCTCTTGCCTCTTTGGCAGGTCCAGACTTTTCCCCAGACTCCCTCCCGGCTAGCTGTGGCGCACTAGCCCCCTCAGGCTGTCTTCACACAGCCAACTCCAGTCCTCTCCCTGGAGTCTGATCTCTGAAGCCCAAACCTCAGCTCCCACCCTGCACCCACCCCGAAGGGTGAGCAGACAAGCCTCTCGGGCTGGTGAGTGCTGGTTGGCACTGATCCTCTGTGTGGGAATCTCTCCGCTTTGCCCTCTGCACCCCTGTTGCTGCGCTCTCCTCTGTGGCTCCAAAGCTTCCCCCACCCCACCCACCCCCCATCTCTGCCAGTGAAGGGGCTTCCTAGTGTGTGGAAACTTTTCCTCCTTCACAGCTCCCTCCCCGAGGTGCAGGTCCCTTCCCTATTCTTTTGTCTCTGTTTTTTCTTTTTTCTTTTGCCCTTCCCAGGTATGTGGGGAGTTTCTTGCTTTTTGGGAAGTCTGAGGTCTTCTGCCAGTGTTCAGTAGGTGTTCTGTAGCAGTTGTTCCACATGTAAATGTATTTTTGATGTATTTGTGGGGAGGAAGGTGATCTCCACGTCTTACTCCTCCACTATCTTGAAGGTCCCTCTCTGTTTCCACTTTTTAACTACTATGAATAATGCTGCTAAGAATATTCACATCTAAGTTTTATGTGTATGTATGTTTTCATTTTTCTCAGATAGATACCTAGGAGTGGAATTTTGGGGTCTTATGGTTAACATTTTGAGGAGTTGACAAAATGTTGACCAAAGTGACCATATTTGCTTACTTCCTCCCCCCCCAAAAAAAAACCCTGAAAGGATAAATGAGAAAGTAATTTTAAAAGATACTTACCTATAAAGGGCAGAAGGATGGGAGGGGATAAAGAGTGGAAGGGATTGACATGAAGTGAAACATTGCTGAATTTACCTTCTTCATATAGTTTTGAACTTTTGACCATGTAAATGCCTTTAAATACAAAAAAAGATATCAAATATCAAATATCAAAAAGTGAAGAAAGCAAACTGTAAAACTGAAAACAAACCAAAATATCGATATGAACCCAATTGTATATAAAACCAGTAACACACACACAAAAAGAATAATTTCAAGTGACATTTGAACATAGTGCTCTGACCATATAGCCTTAGTGGGCTATATTCATTCTAAGCACAGAAAGAATGGCAAATATATAATAAATTTTAATTTATTCTATTTTTACCAATAATAATGGTATTGTAGCTTATAAATTATTTTATGAATATTGTCAGATAGAGAAAACAAGGAAATATGCTATGTGACTAAGAACTAAGATTTTCAGTGTAGAAGACACAAATATAAAATTAAATGAAAAGTTGTAATGTTAAATTTGAGTTGAAAATATCAGTATGGATCCATGACTTTTAAAACTGGCCCACTCGAAGATCTAGGAGAAATGGCACACCAGCAACAAAAACACACTAAGCAACTGGGTCTTCATTTGTAAATACCATTACCTAAAGGAAGCAGGGCACCACGGAGAAGTAGCTCATTCTAGATCAAAGTCAGGAAAAGTACAAGGTTGAGTCAGAAATGTTTTTTTGTGTTGGAAAATAAGGAAACAATTGAAGATTAAATGGGAGACAGGAGTTGTCAAAATTACATAGATGCCAACTGGAAAGGAATTCCACTGGCCAAATTTGTGACCAACTGGGTATCAAAAAGAATAATGACCATAGTTGATTATAAACATATGTAAATGGAGGTTAATCATTACTACCTCACTGGATTCTTATAAAAATTAAATAAGATGGTGTAAGAAAAATTGCCTGACACAGGATAATTGCTAAACAATTTGTTTCTCCTCCTATTTATATAGGTTATGAAGCTTTGAGGGTGTGAAGGTGGCTTAAGTTCTTAGAGGGAAAGGGTTTTAGAAGGCTAAAGAAAGTCTATTAAAAGATAGCTGTTAGCCTCCCAATGTGGCCCTGTCAGTGCCAACAATGCCCTCAAAACAAGCCCAAAGGCAAAGTCCTTGCCTTTTGAAAGCCCAGGACATACTGCATGTAGCCATTTTCCAAATTAAATCATGTATCCATCCAACCTCTACCTTCTGGATGTTATAAGTTGTTTTTTTATTTTGTAATTCTTTTTTTTAAATTAATTAATTAATTTTTAAAATAGAACTTTAGTTGCTGCATGTGGGATCTATTTCCCTGACCAGGGATCGAACCCTGGCCCCCTGCATTTGGAGCACAGAGCCTTAGCCACTGGATCACGAGGAAAGTCCCCAGACTGTCTAAGTCTGAATGCAAAGTCAGTACTCAATCACTTCTCATCCAAAGAGTATGTTCATCAGGACAGGCTCGCTACTATAATAAACAACTCCAGACAGTTTCCATGTAATAAAAGCTCATTTCTTGCTTGTGTCAAGAACAGCACAATGCTGTTCAGGGGTGATGCTCTGCTCTATAATCACTGAGGATCCAGGCTCTTTCAGTGCATCTTCCTCCTCTGGCCAACAGACAAAGACAGCGTGGAGGATTGTGTAAAGGTTTTCTTAAGGGCCAGGCTGCGGACTACAAGTAGCACATATAACTCCCACTTTCATTCCTTTGGCGCCACCCAACTGCAACAGCGACTGGGAAATGCAGCCTAGCTGCACAGGCAAAAGACTCTGGAAAGCCAGGAGTCCTGGAGAACAAATAAGATTCTTCTGATCGGAAAAACTTTGCTATTGGAAAGCTGGGAGCCGTTCAAAATAAGTGTTTCCGTGTAGAAAGTGATAAAAACAATGGAGAGGAAGGGGAGGAGAGTCCACCCAAGAGGCTAATAACCATTAGTGCTGTGGGGGGTTGCAGGTGAGTTTCACCTTCAGATCCCAATATGGCCCGAGACTCAGTTTCCCTGGGGTTTGGAACCACTTCCCTTTAATTCCCTCCTACACGTCTAATGTACATTTTCATTCTTTTGTGTTTGTTCTGATACAGAGCCTGATAAGCACTATGTAAATATAAAGTTTTCTATCACAGCTAAGTAAATATTCATTTGGGGGGATGCTTATTGGAAAGGGTTAACTGAAATTGCAAATCCAAATTAAACTAAAGGAAAAACCTTTAAAATTACACATCTTGCATAGACTGTCTCATATTTAACTAAGTCTTCTTCAAATATAAATGCTATTGCTGAGATTATCAAGCCTATTGAAGACTTCTCACTATATTAAATTTTAGACTTCATTGTCAATCAAAATAAATTCAAGTTCTATATATAAATACAAGGCTTCCATGTATACATTTACTTGTTATGTATAGTAATAACTCCTTCCTCAACCCCATCTCCCTCTTCATCCACTACCTCATTTTTCTGCTTTCCTTTACAGCAGAACTCCTCCAAAGAGTTGTCTATACTTTCCATCTGTGTCTCTTCCTCCTTATTTCCTCCCTCTCCCCCAATAAAAACTGATCTTGGCGAGACCACCACAGACCTCCACATTTCCAAATCCAAGAGCCAATTTTCAGCTCTCTTCTTATTTGACAAGTTAATCACTCCATCCTTCTGGAAACACTGTCTTTACTCAGCTTCCAGCACACCACTTTCTCTTGATTCTTCTCCTACCTCACTGATTTCTCTTCATTTTCGATTGCTGGTTTCTCTTCATCTCCTTGACCTCTAAATATGGGAGTACCCCAGGGCTCAGGACTCTTTCTTTCTTTATTTACAGCCATTGTAGATGTGATCACATCTAGTCTCATACCTTTTAATATCATCTGTAGAATGACAACTCCCAAATTTATGCCTCCAGGCAGGATGTCTGCTGTCCTTGAACTCAGACTCATGTAGCCAACTTCCTACTAGACATCTAATTAAAGGACATCTCAGACTTAATACATCCAAACCCAAACCCCTGATTCCCTACTCTTCCCAAAACCTGCACCTCCCTGAGTCTGCCCCATCTCAGTTCATTCTTCTGCTTGCTCAGACTGAGGACTTGAACCCTCACTGACTTCTCCCTCTTCTCTCTCTCTTTCTTCTTCTTCTCCTCTCTCTCTCTCTCTTTCTCTCTCTCTCATAATCCACATAGAATCTGTTAGCAAATCCTGTCAGCTCTACCTTCAAAATATTTTCAGAATCTGGCCACCTCTCACCATATCAATCAAACAGAAAGATGATAAGAAAATCTCCAAAACTTGGAAACTTAACATCACACTTCCAAATAATTTACGTTTCAAAGAGGAAGCCTCAATGGAAATTTAAAAACTATATTGAACTCAATGAAAATGAAAAATACAATATATCAGAATTCATGGGACACAGCTAAATCAGTGGTCATAGAAAATTTTGTAGCACTAAATACATATAATAGAAAATAGGAAGGGTCTCAAAACCTCTACCTTAAGAACCTAGAAAAAAAAAAAAGAGAGAATAATAAATCCAAAGGAAGCAATAAAAAAGGTAAGAGCAAAAAATCAATAAAATAAAACTGATGACTGATTTAAAAAAATCAATAAAATTCAAAATAGTAAAACAATAATAAGACTAATTCTTTGAAAAGATTAATAAAATTTACCTTTAATTAGAATAATAAAGAAAAAAGAGAAAACATAATCAGGAAAGAAACAGGGCATAACATTACAGAACCTGCAAATAACAAAAGGATATTAATGAAATACTATGAACAACTATACATGCATAAATTTGACAGTTTAGATGAAATGGACTAATTCCTTGAAAAACACAAGCAATCATAACTCATCCTAATGAAACAGACCATTTGACTAGCCTTATAACTATTAAGGAAATTTAATTCATAATTTAAAAACTCCTCAAAAATGAAATCTCCAGGTCCAGATGGTTTCACTGGAGAATTCTACCTAACATTTAAAGAAGAATTAACACTAATTCTACACAATCTCTTCACTTTATAAAGCTAATATTACTCTGATACAAAAACCAGACAAACACAGTACAAAGAAAAAAACTACAAGCCACTAATGCCAATGATTATAGACACAAAAATTTTTAACAAACTGTTAACAAATAGAATTCAGCAATATATAAAAAGAATTATACAGCATGACCAAGTGAGGTTTATTCCAGGGCTGCAAGACTGGTTCAATATTCAAAAATCAATCAATGCAACCCAACATTTTAACAGAATAAAAAAAGAAATATTATGATCATATCAATCATTGTAAAAAAAAATGATGAAATTCAACCCCTATTAATGATAAAAGCTCTGAGAAAACAGGAATAAAGGAAAACTTTCTGAACTTGATAAAGCACACCTACAGCTAACATTATACTTAATGGCCAATGACAATGTTTTCCCTCTAAGATCATGAGCAAGACAAGATGTCTTTTCTCACCACTCTCATTTAACAAAGTGCTGGAAATTCTAGTCACTGCAACAAGGCAAGAAAAAAATTAAAAGCATACAGATAAAAAATAAGAAATAAAACTGTTCCTGTTTGAAAATGACATGATTGTCTCTATAGAAAATCCCAAAGAACCATCCATAAAAGGAAAAATTCATAAATTGGACTTAACCAAAATTTTTTAAACTTTTGCTTTTTGTAAGACCCTGTTAAGAGAATGAAAAGACAAGCTACACATTGGGGAAAATATCTGGAAACCACATATCTTACAAAGAACTAGAAGTTTAGAATGCATAAAGAGCTCTCTTAACTCTCTCTTAGGTATCATCTTTTCAAGGAAATCATATCAAAAAATATATATTTTTCAACTATCACAATGACCTTGGCAACTTAACTCCTCTGAACCTCAGATTCCCATTGGTAAAAGGAGGAGAATAATAACCAACCTCAGAAGGTTGTTGAAAGAATTAAATGGCGTTATTAATGTAACTGGCACATATTAAACTTAATGACTAAGTGTTTCTTTCCCCAACCAAGGAAATATATCGTTAGAGTTTCTCTGTATAAAGTCGAGGGTCAGCCTAAGACCAATGGTGAAAATGGTCTCTCTGCCCTAGTCTTTGGGTCTGCTCAGATCATATCCCCTGTGGGGCTCTCTCCCACTGCTTCCCTCTTTTTCCTAGGTTCCAAGATCCCAGACACGCCTGACACAGACATGCATGACCGTTCCCCAAAATGTTTATTTTTCCTGGAAATTTCCCAGTCTTCAAATCTTTTCTTTCCAGTTCTTTTATTGAAACCTACCATTCCTTTGTCCTAATCCCTCAGGATGCTCTACTTCCTATTATCTTCTAAGCAACACCTAAAACCTATGGGCAATAATCTCTCAGAAGTGGAGTTAGCACCTGCTATAAGCACATTTGTAACTGATCTTTGGTGACTAGGAAAGAGACCTAAGTATCCTTCCCAAAAACTCTTACACCAGGGCTTCCCTGGTGGCACAGTGGTTAAGAATCTGCCTGCCAATGCAGGGGACACGGGTTCAAGCCCTGGTCCGGGAAGATTCCACATGCCACGGAGCAACTAAGCCCGTGCACCACAACTACTGAGCCTGCACTCTAGAGCCTGTGAGCCACAACTACTGAAGCCCGTGCACCTGGAGCCCATGCTCTGCAACAAGAGAAGCCAGCACAATGAGAAGCTCGCTCACCGCAACAAAGAGTAGCCCCTGCTCACCGCAACTAGAAAAAGCCCACGCACAACAACGGAGACCCAACACAGCCAAAAATAAATAAATAAAATAAATTAACTTAAAAAAAAACTCTTAAGCCAAAATAGAAGATTGAAGATAAATATTGTTTATCCCCTGAAAGAAAGTTGAGCCTGTCCCTCATTCATGCTTTGCATAAATACTTTAATCAAATAGTAATCAGATGGCACTCACCCTACCTAACATCAGTTCCAGTGTGAAAATGAGAATTGTGATTATGGAGAAGAGAGTCATTTCACAACTAGAGACACTTGGGGAAAGGAGAACACTAGACAGAGTTTTTCCTTGTGGAGGTTTCCTATGGCTTTGGGTATCGCTAGGGAACATGAAGGCCCTGCCTGAGTGAAAGGAGAAATAGTGAGAGAAGAATCCTAAAATAGAGGAGGAAGGAAGAGAAAGCATTTTTCTCCAGGTCTTAATGGTTGCCTTGCATGTGGCAATAAAAATCATCTCACAAGGTGACTTTCTCTGGTTCATCCCCTCCAAGATGGCAGATAAAGAGTAGTGAGTGATGCAAGATTTCCTGTTGCCTCTCCTTGGGGTTTTTTTGCATTTTTTACTTGGCTCCCTGGAGACACATTGCTTTAAACCAAAGAAAACACTTGAATGGTAGGAATTTCAGACATGTTTCAGGGCCACAGAAAAGAGTTGTAGGGGCAGATGGTTTTTTGGTACCGATCAGATTGTGTTCAGGTAGGCTTATCCTGTTTATGCACCCTGCTGTCCTGATAAGAAGGCATCTATCCTGAGTGTGTGTGTGTGTGTGTGTGTGTTTGTGTTACTACTACTGGGCCAGTGAAGAATATGAAACTCACAGAGGTGTGGTAATTTTCCTAGGGCCACACAGCTACAAAGGGGCAGCAGAGATGAGATTTAAATGAGGGTCTCCTGCTTCAAAACAACTCACTCATTTCCAGTTGGAAAGGAAAATTCAGATCAAAACATACAATTGGAAAAAGAAATCTCACATGCCCTTCAAAAGAATCCATGTTTGGTTTTCAGTCATTTTAGTCCAAGGATCTTGTTGCATCTCTGGTAGTCATTTGTTGTATTTGCTACCCAGCATTCATTCTTCCTTTTTATGGTAATTACCCTGGTTCTCCACTCTCTTTCCATCTTAGCCCATGAGAGGGTTCATCCTCAGTCAATCAGAACAGTGACAGCCCTATTACACTGGTTGTTTCAGAGATGGGCATATGACCCAACAAACCCCAATAAGGTTTTTCTTATGTTTTTTTCTAGAACTGTTTTTTGCCACATGCCTTGGATCTGAGAGTACATATACTCTTAGATGTTACAGTTGCCTTGCCACCACCAAAGGACAGCCTTTCTGAAAATAGAGCCAGTAAAAGAAGTAGAGCCAAGAGCTGGAGAGAGAAACCAGGTCTTGATGGTATCTTTGGAACCACTACATCAATCTGGACCTTAAGTTAGAATTTTCCAGTCATGAGAGTTAATAAATTCAGGTTTTACTTAAACCTACTTGAATTTTCTGTCACTTGGAACTGAAAGAGTCCTGATTAATGCACCACCACACTGTTCTCTTTTGAAATAAGCATCAAACTTTTCCAAGTTTGAAACCAGACTTGGTGAAGGTTTTGAGTTGCATTTAATCATAAAACAGAGTTTCCCCAAAATTATTTTCTTGGAGCAGAACTCACCAAGAGGTCTTTCCTTGTTGGAGCCTCTATGTATGCCAAAGGGCATTAGGCCAACCCGTCCTCTGAGCCCTTGGCCCACTTCCCCAAGTCCTTCCCAAGATATAACAAACAGTGAAAATGAACAGTCACTTGTCTATATACTCAGATGATACCTGTCATTGTAAGTAATGGTTTTGGACATATTAGAAAGTGGGAAGGGCAGGCCAAATGCAAAGGTGACTAAATACAGAATGAGTCAGTGGTGCATCCCATCCAAGTTTATGTTTTACTATGGACCTTGTGTTGTGGTTTGAATGGTGGCCCCCAAAATATGTTTATGCCCTAATCCCCAGAACTTGTGAATACTACTTCATTATAGCAAAAGAGCGAATATTCTTACATGGCAAAAGATGAGTTTAAATTAAGGATCTTGAGAAGATGGAGTTATCCTGGATAATCTGGATAGACCCTAAATGCAATCACATGTATCCTTATACAAGAAAGGAGCAGAAGAAAAGAAAGATACACAGAGAAAAAGGCAATGTGAAGACAGAGCATAGAGATGTAATCACAAGCCAAGGAATACAGACAGCTACCAGAAGCTGGATGAGGCAAGGAACAGATCTTCCTTTAGAGCTTCCACAGGGTGCCCTGCTGGCACCTTCTGGCCTCCAGAATGACAAGAGAAAAAATTTCAGACTTCTGGTTTCCAGCATGATGAGAGAAAAAATTTCTGTAGTAAAGATAAATTTCTGTAGTAAATTTCAAAAGTAAAGAGCATCAGAAATGGCAAATACATGGGCAAATACATGTTTTTTATTATTTGAATCTCTTTAAAAGATAATTGTTTAAACAAAAATAACAGCAATATGTTGAAGCTTCTTATGGCATGTGTATAAGTAAAACAAATAACAACAGTATAAAGGTCAAGAGGGAAGAAATGGAAGTATATTATTTCACATTCCTACACTATACGTGAAGTGGTATGATATCACTTGAAAATAAATAGTGATAAATTTAAGATACATGCTTTAAAGCTTTAATCAAACTAACAAAAGGCAGCGTTATAGCTAATAATCCAACAAAAGCTATAAAATGGAATAAAATAACACTCAATTCAAAAGATGGAAGATAAAGGGAAAATGAAAACAAATAACAGAGAGACAAAAAGACACAAATAGCAATGTGATAGATTTAAACCAAACTACATAAATAATCCCATTAGCTATAAACATTCTAAAAGTCCCAATTAAAAAGCAGAGATTGTCAGTATTGAGCAAAAAGCAAGACTTGACCATACGCTGCCTTCAAGAAACATACAGTGAATTTAAACACAGAGACAGATTGAAAGTAAAATGTTGAAAAAATATGCCATGCCAACCCTCATAAAAAGAAAGCCATAGTGACTACATTAATATTAGATAAAAGTAGATTTCAGAGCAAAGAATATTATCCGGAATAAGGGTAATGATAATGAAGTAGTGATAATAAAGGAATAATGATAAAAAGGATCAATTCATCAAGGACTTAGCAATCCTAAATGCTCATGCATCTAATAACAGAGCTTCAAAATACATGAAGAAAAACTGATAGAACTTTGAGGAGAAATAGGGTAGTCCTACTTTAATCAAACATAAATCAATACTCCTCTCTCAGTACTTACAGAAAAAGTAGACAGAAAATCAGCAGGATATAGAAGATTTGAAAAGCACTTTCAATCAAATTAACCTATGGACATTTTTAGAACACTCCTCCTTACAGCAGAATACCTATTCTTTTCAAGTTTAAAGAGCACATTTACCAAGACAGACCAAATTCTGGGCCATAAAACAAGTCTTAATTCAACAAGTAAAAGGCTTTAAGTCATATAAAGTATGTTCTCTGTCCATGATGAAATTATATTAGAAATTGATAACAGAATATATCTGGAAAATCCCTAAACATTTGGAAACTAAATAGTACCGTTCCAAATAACCCATGGATCAGAGAAGAAATCAAAAGAGAAATATCAGTATTTTGAAATGAATTAAAACAAAAACAACATATTAGAATTTGTGAGGTGCCATAAGCAGTATTTTGTGATTTTCATAGCAATATATGCCAAATTAGAAAAGGGAGGTCTCAATGTATAACCTCAGCTTCTGCCTTGAAAAACTAGAAAAAGGAGAGCAAATTAAACCCAAAGTAAGAAGAAGGAAGGAAATAATAAAGATCAAATCAGAAAACAAATAGGAAACATAAAAATCAATAGAGAAACTCAATGAAACCAAAATCTGGTTCCTTGAAAATATCAATAAAGTTGATAAAACTCTAGCTAGACAGAGTAGGGGAACAAGTGAGAAGACATACATTACCATTATCAAGAATGAGACAGGTGACATCCCCATGTATTCTATACATATTAAAAGGATATTTGTGTATTGATACTTTACCAGGTAACATGACTGCCTTTTAAGGGATCTTCAACATCCTAACTCAAAGGATCAATATGAAAGATGACAATTTCAGAAGTTAGTGATGTCATAGTGGCTTAGTGGGAGAGATCTTACACATTAATGGTGACTTTTCCCTCAAGGCAATGCTTATTTGTAGAAATGTCTTGATCTCTATTGGTATTTAATTGCATGCTCAGTTTGCGAGGTAATTCTTAAAATCTTGTAATGTCAGTATTATTTCTTCTATTAGGTATAGTGGGAGTTATGCCATTAAACACTTTGAAAATATTACATAAAAATCTATAAACCAGGGAGTTCCCTGGTGGCATAGTGGTTAAGAATCTGCCTGCCAATGCAGGGGACACGGGTATGAGCCCTGGTCCAGGAAGATCCCACATGCTGCAGAGCAACTAAGCCTGTGCACCACAACTACTGAGCCTGTGCTCTAGAGCCCATGAGCCACAACTACTGAGCCCACGAGCCGCAACAACTGAAGTGCCTAGAGCCCGTGCTCTGCAACAAGAGAAGCCACTGCAATGAGAAGCATGCACACCACAGCGAAGAGTAGCCCCCACCTGCTGCAATAAGAGAAAGCTCGCTCGCAGCAACGAAGACCCAACGCAGAGAAAAATAAATTTAAAAATTTATTTTAAAAAAATCTATAAACCAAAAGTATCAGCTATTCACATCACTTTATATTCTAATCATTATCTATATTAATGCATATGTGTTGATGTGGACTTATTTAGAGCATACTCATTGTGTGCTATTTTTTCACTAAATGACTTTATATTCTTATTTCCATCACAGATATAGATCCAAGAAGGTAATATTTTTAAATTATACATAATATTCAATCATACTGATTACAATCAGCCCTTAATAGTAGAACATTTAAGTAACTTCCAGTGTTCTACAGTTGTGAATAGTAACAGTATAACTTTGTGTAAATTGATTTCTTTCTTTTGGACTATTTCCCTTGAGTATTCTCTCTAAGTGAAATTCCTAGGGGGAAAAAAGTGAACTGCTTTTCAGCTATTGTTAAACATTGCCAGATTAGCTTCACAGAAAGTTTGAACAATTCTCAGTGACACAGGGCCACACATACAACAATTTTTTCAAAGGTCTATCTATAGGTTGTTTTTCTTTTAATCTTTACTGAGGTATAATTAACAATCAATTGCATGTATTTAAAGTATGCAATTTGATAAATTTTAAAACCATCATGATATCAAAATAATGAACATATCCATCTCTACCAAAATTTTGCTCATACTCTTCATGATCTCATCCTTCTGTCTCTCCCTTTGTCCCCAGGAAACCACTGATGTACTTCATGTACCATACGTTAGTTTGAATTTCATAGAATTTTATACAAATGGAGTCATAAAGCATGTACTGGGCTTCCCTGGTAGTGCAGTGGTTAAGAATCCGCCTGCCAATGCAGGGGATGCCGGTTTGAACCCTGGTCCAGGAAGATCCCAAATGCCGCAGAGCAACTAAGCCCATGTGCCACAACTACTGAGCCTGTGCTCTAGAGCCCACAAGCCACAACAACTGAGGCTGCGTGCCACAACTACTGAAGCCCACGCGCCTAGAGCCCGTGCTCTGCAACAAGAGAAGCCACCACAATGAGAAGCCCACACACTGCAACGAAGAGTAGCCCCTGCTTGCCGCAACTAGAGAAAGCCCATGCGCAGCAATGAAGACACAATGCAGCCAAAAATAAATACATAAAAAATAAATAAATTTATTTAAAAAAAAAAAAAAAAGCATGCACTATTTTTTTTGTTTGGCTTCTTTACCCAGAATAATTATTTAGACTTTCATCTTAGTGTAGTTCACATCAATAGTTCACTCATTTTTATTGCTGAGTAGTAT
Source organism: Balaenoptera ricei (assembly GCF_028023285.1). NCBI lineage: Eukaryota > Metazoa > Chordata > Mammalia > Artiodactyla > Balaenopteridae > Balaenoptera > Balaenoptera ricei. Next base: position 77,638,608 of record NC_082651.1, on the reverse strand, counting down.
TCTATTATATGGTTATACCACAATTTGTTTACTCATTCATTTTTTGATGGACATTTGGGTTGTTTCTGGTTTTTGGCTGCTACAAATAAACCTGCTAAAAACATCTGTATAGAAGTCTTTGTGTCGACATGTGCTTTTATTTTGCTTGGAAAAGAGCTAGCAATGGAATGGGTAGGTCACATGGTATGTTTATGTTTAACTTTTTAAGAGACTTCAAAATGTTTTCCAAAGTGGTCGTCATTTTACATTCCTATCAACAATGTATAAGAATTCTAGTCTTCCACATCCTCAGTAGCACTTGGTATGTTCAGTCTTTTTATTCTAGCCATTCTAATGGAGGCATAGTAGTATCCCACTGTGGTTTTATTAGCATTTCCCTAATGACTAATGATGTTGAGCATCTTTCCCCGTTTTTATTTGCCATTCATATGTTTTCTTTAGCAAAGTATCTGTTCATATCATGAGGTGCAGGAGCAATTTCATTAGAGAAAGAAAAGTATTTTCAACAAATGGTACTGGAACAATTGGCTATCTATAGGCAAAAGAAAGAACTTTGATTCATATTTCTAACCCTATATAAGAATTAACTCAAAATAGATCATAGACATAAATGTAAAACCTAAAATAATAAACCTTTTATAAGAAAACATAAGAAAAAAACCCGTGTGACTTTAGACTAGGCAAAGATTTCTTAGATTTAATTGCATGAAAACAAATAGAAAAATTGGACTTCACCAAAATTAAAAACCTCTGCTTTTCAAAAGATATGGTTAAAAGAATGAAAAAGACAAGCCACACAGAGTAGGAGAAATTATTTGCAATGTATATATCTGGTAAAGAATTTGTATCTAGAATACATAAAGAACTTTCAAAACTCAATAATAAGAAAACAAAGGACCCAAAACACTAGTATTTAGATTTGTTTATCAGATAGGTAACTTTGGGTAAGTAAAGAACATTCACCGGGAGACTGAAGTGAGACCAAGTACTGTTGTTGAAAGAGGACAGATAGAGGCAGGAGAGAGAAACAGAGACTGTACACAGAAAGGGAGTTGGGGATTTTTCATGGTCAAATAGGAAACATGTCAAAAGCAAATTGCCTTATTTTCTTCACAGTAACTTTTAGGATCAGCCTTGACAACATGAAGCAAGTAAATGGAAGAATTTTGAAAATGGCCCAGACCTGATTTAAGGCTTGGATAGTAGGATCAGATATTATGGCATAGATACAAAAGATATTTGGTATTGTGGGAAGCAGCCGCATAGCACAGGGAGATCAGCTCCGTGCTTTGTGACCATCTAGAAGCGTGGGATAGGGAGGGTGGGAGGGAGACGCAAGAGGGAGGAGATATGGGGATATATGTATACGTATAGCTGATTCACTTTGTTATAAAGCAGAAACTAACACACCATTGTAAAGCAATTATACTCCAATAAAGATGTTAAAAGAAACAAAAGATATTTGGTATTAAAAAGGTATTCTAAGACGGAGTACAAATGGCGCACAGGGCAATTTTAAGTCATAGGTCACCAAACAGACCCCTTTTCCTGACTGAACATCTCATTCCCACCCACATAAACCATCTTTCGAGGACCAGCTAAGTGCTTACTCATCACTCCCCCTCACTCCCACCAATCACTGCACTCAGACAGAGTGCAATTATTTGTGAAATTGCATTAATAACAGCGATTGTCTCAAGGATAAAATGAGATAACTGATGTAAAACACATAACATAATTCCTGGAACACCCAGAGCTCAATAAATATTGGTTTCTCCTTCCCATATCCCCCTTCCATAACCAAATGGAAGGCAAATTGCACTGTTGGCCCTGGTTCAGAGGGTTTTAAAATTTAGAGCTCCTATGATGAGTCTCCTTAAAGGCTGCTGGGTTGAGCACAGCAACTTTTTAAACATCTTGAGTCCAGCCTTTAATGTCTCCATTGCCATATGTGGCAAGGAGTCAAAAAGCAGAAAGGGAAGTGCCCCAGGTTCCAGAACCAAGCTGCCAGGCTCTGGCAAAAATCAACAGGTAGACAACTTTCATATTCTATCTTGTAACAGAAAACATTAATGTTCTCCCTCCTGCTGGCCGAGGACCCTTCATTTGAGTATACCTCCTTGTCTTTCCACTCTCCCTCACTCATTGCTCCTCAGGAAAGGAGAGGTAAATTACCCAACTGGTAAATTTGAAAGCAGGACCTCTCAAGGGGTGTGTGCAGCTCAGCCCTTCTTCCGTTCTGCTGTCTTTCCAGAACAGGCACCACTGGGTAAGGCCCATGGTATTCAGCCATCATTGTCACTGAGTTTTTCTGAGGGACAGTGTTAGGATCCAAAATGGAAGCCATGTTGCCCCAAACCAGCTTTACCACTAATAAGGGTAGTAATTTGTCTCTAGTTGCCTAATTCCTGGATCTGTCTCTCAGTTGATTATGAACTTGGGTGGGGAAGAAGGGTGCCATTTACTGGGTTCCCTCAAAACCCACCCACCCATCTGCCCACTATTCCATGCACACTCAAACACAGACAGGCACCAGAGACCACAGCATGTTCAGTGGCATGACCATGGTGCCCCTTGTGGACCATGGTCCACATGTCCCTCAATTTGCATTTTCCCACCTGTCCTGGGCCTCTCACACTGACATTGCCACCACCAAACTTTCACACCAGAAAGAGTGTCAGACACACTATGATGCGTTTTCCTGCCTTTCTCCTGGAGGGCAAGCACCAGCTTTGTGTTTCTTTTGTGTCCTCCCCTAGGACCCAGCACAGTTCTGAGCATGTGGAACTCTGATAAAGAATTAGGACACCTAAGTTCAAGCCCCACTCTGCCCCCTCCTCACCATGTAACTTCATACACATCACTTAACCAGCTTGGATCACTGTTTCCTTATCTTGTTTGTTAAGTGACATTAAATTAGATTTAAAATGAGCAAGAAGTTGGACCTTTCTTCAATGTGGCAAAAGTGGTCAAGATCTCTAAATCTTGTTTACATTTTTGGCAAACATAGCTGTATATGTTTCAGATGTGCTTATGATGTCATCCCATTTAGAATGCAAACTCCAAGACTCCTACTATTTCCCACAAAGGTTCAAATAAAGGACTTGCAACCCAGAAAATGAGATTTACTACCAAATTCCTATTTAAATGTAGCAGAAATTTTCTAGACTATGCCCAGTTCTTTGCTATAGGATTTAACAAAATTTTATAATAGAATTACCAGGGCACTGAATGTAAAGCTATGCCACACATGGTTTTCTTAAGGAGAGGCTAGCAAACTATGACCCACAGGCCAAATACAGCCCACTATCTATTTTTGTAAATAAAGTTTTATTGGAACATTACCTCACTCACTTGTCTACATATTTTCTGTGCTGTTTTCATGCTACAAGAGCAGAGTTGAGTAGCTGTGACAGAGACTGTCAAAGCCTAAAACAGCTACTATCTGGCTTTTCTACAGAAAAAGTTTCCTGACCCCCATTTTAATTGATCCAAATTATGCCTCATGAATGTCCTTAACACATGATTAAGTGACCACAAGAATTCAGTTTATTCTGCCTGGGACTTTCTTCTCAGTGTGTAAAAGGAGAGATTTTTCTAGGTGGTTTCCAAAGTCCACATTAATCATCATTCTGATTCTCAGCCAATGAGTAATTTCCTTCATGAGGTTTGATTACTTCTGAATATTTGACACATCTGCAGGTCTTATGAGATTGGAGAAGAATTGACAGGGCACATGATGAGACTCAAGTTCCAGTGCCCTCTTTGCCCCTAATTGTCTTAACTTCGTGGTGCTCTGCTTCTATAAAATGAGGAGGCTGGACAGATATGACATTTCCTTAAAATAGAGAATTATGATCCAGTGTGTGAAATGTCTCATAGAAGGCCACACTGGCTGCTATGAAAACCACACCTTGACTTACAAAAGGAGAAAGGACACAGAGAAGCCTTCTTGGAGGAAGTGATGCCCGATCTGAGTCTTGAAGGATGGGGAAGAATTCATGCTGCTGGAGAATGAACTGAGCAATCGAGCAAAAAGGCCTCTTATTGAGACATTGGTTCAACATGACGGAGTAAAAGGATGTACGTGCACTCCCTCTTGGGAGAGCACTGGAATCACAACTAACTTCTGAACAATCATTGACAGGAAGGCACTGGAACTCACCAAAAAAGATACCCCACATCCAAAGCCAAAGGAGAAGCCACAAAGAGACAGTAGGAGGGGTGCAATCACAATAAAATCAAATCTCATAATGGCTGCGTGGGTGACTCACAAACTGGAGAACACTTATACCACAGAAGTCCACCCACTGGAGTAAAGGTTCTGAGCCCCACGTCAGGCGTCCCAACCTGGGGGTCCGGCAATGGGAGGAGGAATTCCTAGAGAATCAGACTTTGAAGGCTAGTGGGATTTGATTGCAGGACTTTGACAGGACTGGGGGAAACAGAGACTCCACTCTTGGAGGGCACACACAAAATAGTGTTCACATCAGGACCCAGGGGAAGGAGCAGTGACCCCATAGGAGACTGAACCAGACCTACCTGCGAGTGTTGGAGGGTCTCCTGCAGAGGCGGGGGGTGGCTGTGGCTCACCGTGGGGACAAGGACACTGGCAGCAGAAGCTCTGGGAAGTACTCCTTGGTGTGAGCCCTCCCAGAGCCTGCCTTTAGCCCCACCAAAGAGCCCAGGTAGGCTCCAGTATTGGGTTGCCTCAGGCCAAACAACCAACAGGGAGGGAACCCAGCCCCACCCATCAGCAGTCAAGCTGATTTTAAAGTTCTACTGAGCTCTGCCCACCAGAGCAACACCCAGCTCTACCCACCACCAGTCCCTCCCATCAGGAAACCTGCACAAGCCTCTTAGATAGCCTCATCCACCAGAGGACAGACAGCAGAAGCAATAAGAACTACAATCCTGCAGCCTGTGGAACAAAAACCACATTCACAGAAAGACAGACAAGATGAAATGGCAGAGGGCTATGTACCACATGGAGGAACAAGATAAAACCCCAGAACAACAACTAACTGAAGTAGGGATAGGCAATCTTCCAGAAAAAGAATTCAGAATAATGATAGTGAAGATGATCCAGGACCTCAGAAAAAGAATGGAGGCAAAGATCGAGAAGATGCAAAAAATGTTTAACAAAGACCTAGAAGAATTAAAGAACAAACAAACAGAGATGAACAATACAATAACTGAAATGAAAACTACACTAGAAGGAATCAATAGCAGAATAACTGAGGCAGAAGAACGGATAAGTGACCTGGAAGACAGAATGGTGGAATTCACTTCTGCAGAACAGAATAATGAAAAAAGAATGAAAAGAAATGAAGACAGCCTAAGAGACTTCTGGGACAACATTAAATGCAACAACATTCGCATTATAGGGGTCCCAGAAGAAGAGAGAGAGAAAGGACCAGAGAAAATAATTGAAGAGATTATAGTCGAAAACTTCCCTAACATGGGAAAGGAAATAGCCACCCAAGTCCAGGTAGCGCAGTGAGTCCCATACAGGATAAACCCAAGGATAAACACACCGAGACACATAGTAATCAAATTGGCAAAAATTAAAGACAAAGAAAAATTATTGAAAGCAGCAAGGGAAAAATGACAAATAACATACAAGGGAACTCCCATAAGGTTAACAGCTGATTTCTCAGCAGAAACTCTACAAGCCAGAAGGGAGTGGCATGATACACTTAAAGTGATGAAAGGGAAGAACCTACAACCAAGATTACTCTACCTGGCAAGGATCTCATTCAGATTTGATAGAGAAATCAAAAGCTTTACAGACAAGCAAAAGCTAAGAGAAATCAGCACCACCAAACCAGCTCTACAACAAATGCTAAAGGAACTTCTCTAAGTGGGAAACACAAGAGAAGAAAAGGACCTACAAAAACAAACCCAAAACAATTAAGAAAATGGTCATAGGAACATACATATCGATAATTACCTTGAACGTGAACAGATTAAATGCTCTGACCAAAAGACACAGGCTTGCTGAATGGATACAAAAACAAGACCCATATATACGCTTTCTACAAGAGACCCACTTCAGACCTAGGGACACATACAGACTGAAAGTGAGGGGATGGAAAAAGATATTCCATGCAAATGGAAATCAAAAGAGAGCTGGAGTAGCTATACTCATATCAGATAAAATAGACTTTAAAATAAAGAATGTTACAAGAGACAAGGAAGGACACTACACAATGATCAAGGGATCAATCCAAGAAGAAGGTATAACAATTATAAATATATATGCACCCAACATAGGAGCTCCTCAATACATAAGGCAACTGCTAACAGCTGTAAAAGAGGAAATTGACAGTAACACAATAATAGTGGGGGACTTCAACACCTCACTTACACTGATGGACAGATCATCCAAAATGAAAATAAATAAGGAAACAGAAGCTATAAATGACACAACAGACCAGATACATTTAATTGATATTTATAGGACATTCCATCCAAAAACAGCAGATTACACCTTCTTCTCAAGTGCACATGGAACATTCTCCAGGATAGATCACATCTTGGGTCACAAATCAAGCATCAGTAAATTTAAGAAAATTGAAATCATATCAAGCATCTTTTCTGACCACAACGCTATGAGATTAGAAATGAATTACAGGGGAAAAAACGTAAAAAACACAAACACATGGAGGCTAAACACTACGTTACTGAATAACCAAGAGATCACTGAAGAAATCAAAGAGGAAATCAAAAAATACCTAGAGACAAATGACAATGAAAACACGACAATCCAAAACCTATGGGATGCACAAAAGCAGTTCTAAAGGGAAGTTTACAGTTCTACAAGCCTACCTCAAGAAACAAGAAAAATCTCAAATAAACAATCTAACCTCACACCTAAAGGAACTAGAGAAAGAAGAACAAATAAAACCCAAAGTTAGCAGAAGGAAAGAAATCATAAAGATCAGAGCAGAAATAAATGAAATAGAAACAAAGAAAACAACAGCAAAGATCAATAAAACTAAAAGCTGGTTCTTTGAGAAGATAAACAAAATTGATAAACAATTAGCCAGACTCATCAAGAAAAAGAGGGAGAGGACGCAAATCTATAAAATTAGAAATGAAAAGGGAGAAGTTACAACAGACACCCTAGAAATACAAAGCATCCTAAGAGACTACTACAAGCAACTCTATGCCAATAAAATGGACAACCTGGAAGAAATGGACAAATTCTTAGAAAGGTATAACCTTCCAAGACTGAACCAGGAAGAAATACAAATTATGAACAGACCAATCACAAGTAATGAACTTCAAACTGTGATTTAAAATCTTCCAACAAACAAAAGTCCAGGACCAGATGGCTTCACAGGTGAATTCTATCAAACATTTAGAGAAGAGCTAACACCCATCCTTCTCAAACTCTTCCAAAAAATTGCAGAGGAAGGAACGCTCCCAAACTCATTCTATGAGGCCACCGTCACCCTGATACCAAAACCAGACAAAGATACTAGAAAAAAAGGAAATTACAGACCAATATCACTGATGAATATAGATGCAAAAATCCTCAACAAAACACTAGCAAACAGAATCCAACAACACATTAAAAGGATCATACACCATGATCAAGTGGGATTTATCCCAGGGATGCAAGGATTCTTCAATATACTCAAATCAATCAATGTGATACATCATATTAACAAATTGAAGAATAAAAACCATATGATCATCTCAATAGATGCAGAAAAAGCTTCTGACAAAATTCAACACCCATTTATGATAAAAACTCTCCAGAGAGTGGGCATAGAGGGAACCTACCTCAACATAATAAAGGCCATATACGACAAACCCACAACAAACATCATTCTCAATGGTGAAAAACTGAAAGCATTTCCTCTAAGATCAGGAACAAGACAAGGATGTCCACTCTTGCCACTATTTTCAACATAGTTTTGGAAGTCCTAGCCACAGCAATCAGAGAAGAAAAAGAAATAAAAGGAATACAAATCGGAAAAGAAGAAGTAAAACTGTCACTGTTTGCAGATGACATGATACTATACATAGAGAATCCTAGAGATGCTACCAGAAACCTACTAGAGCTAATCAATGAATTTGGTAAAGTTGCAGGATACAAAATTAATGCACAGAAATCCCTTGCATTCCTATACACTAATAATGAAAAATCTGAAAGAGATATTAAAGAAACGCTCCCATTTACCATTGCAACAAAAAGAATGAAATACCTAGGAACAAACCTACCTAGGGAGACAAAAGACCTGTATGCAGAAAACTATAAGACACTGATGAAAGAAATTAAAGATGATAGAAACAGATGGAGAGATATACCATGTTCTTGGATTAGAAGAATCAATATTGTGAAAATGACTATACTACCCAAAGCAATCTACAGATTCAATGCAATCCCTATCAAATTACCAATGGCATTTTTTATAGAACTAGAACAAAAAAATCTTAAATTTGTATGTAGACACAAAAGACCCCAAATAGCCAAAGCAGTCTTGAGGGAAAAAAACGGAGCTGAACGAATCAGACTCCCTGACTTCAGACTATACTACAAAGCTACAGTAATCAAGACAATATGGTACACAACACAAAAAACAGAAATATAGATCAATGGAACAGGATAGAAAGCCCAGAGGTAAACCCACGCACCTATGGTCAACTAATCTATGACAAAGAAGGCAAGGATATACAATGGAGAAAAGACCGTCTCTTCAATAAGTGGTGCTGGGAAAACTGGACAGTTACATGTAAAAGAATGAAATTAGAACACTCCCTAACACCATACACAAAAATAAACTCAAAATGGATTAGAGGCCTAAATGTAAGACCAGACACTATAAAACTCTTACAGGAAAACATAGGAAGAACACTCTTTGACATAAATCACAGCAAGATCTTTTTTGATCCACCTCCTAGAGTAATGCAAATAAAAACAAAAATAAACAAATGGGACCTAATGAAACTTCAAAGCTTTTGCACAGCAAAGGAAACTACAAACAAGACGAAAAGACAATCCTCAGAATGGGAGAAAGTATTTGCAAATGAATCATCAGACAAAGGATTAATCACAAAAATATATAAACAGCTCATGCAGCTCAATATTAAGAAAACAACCCAATCAAAAATTGGGCAGAAGACCTAAATAGACATTTCTCCAAAGAAGACATACAGATGGCCAAGAAGCACATGAAAAGCTGCTCAACATCACTAATTATTAGAGAAATGCACATCAAAACGACAAGTTGTCACCTCATACCAGTTAGAATGGGCGTCATCAGAAAATCTACAAACAACAAATGCTGGAGAGGGAGTGGAGAAAAGGGAACTCTCTTGTACTGTTGGCAGGCATGTAAATTGATACAGCCACTATGTAGAACAGTATTGATGTTCCTTAAATAACTAAAAATACAAGTACCATATCACCCAGCAAACCCACTACTGGGCATATACTCAGAGAAAGCCATAATTCAAAAAGACACATGCACACCAATATTCATTGCAGCACCATGTACAATAGCCAGGTCATGGAAGCAACCTAAATCCCCATCCACGGACAAATGGATAAAGAAGATGTGGTACATATATACAATGGAATATTACTCAGCCAAAAAAAAAGAACGAAATTGGGTCATTTGTAGAGACGTGGATGGATCTAGAGACTGTCATACAGAGTGAAGTATGTCAGAAAGAGAAAAACAAATATCGTATATTAACGCATATATGTGGAACCTAGAAAAATGGTACAGATTAACCTGTTTGCAGGGCAGAAATAGAGACACAGATGTAGAGAACAAACGTATGGACAACAAGGGGGGAAAGTGGGGGGAGGGTGGTGTGATGAATTGGGAGATTGGGATTGACATATATACACTGATATGTATAAAATGGATAACTAATAATAACCTGCTGTATAAAAAAATAAATAAAATAAAATTCAAAATTCAAAGAAAGAAAAAAAAGGCCTCCCATTTAAGCCATCATTTTATTTGGCTGAATAGAAAATGTCATTATTTTCAGCATCTAAATCCCAGGAAAGTTCTTTCCAAATTCAAACAGACTCTAATGTGTGCATTGCCCTCTGCTTCTGCATGTGCATCAAGGAAGGTCACACTGCCAGCAACTTTTTACAGAATAGTCACCTTTATTTGAAAAGAGAGTTTTCTTTTTCATCTAAATACCAAGGTCACACCCAAGTCTTGAAAAAACATAAGCTTCCACAGGCATAGGTGTTGCGATGACCATTGCGTGAGACACCAAGGCATCTTGAGAAAATGATCAATCAGAGAGTGGGGGCAAAGGATCATTCCAGGTCATAGTCAAGGTCAACAAGAGGTGAGATAACTCTGACTTCAAACAACTCTAGATGTGGGATTAGGCAACATGCTTACACAGCAGTCATTTTCATGTAGCTAAACCAACCAAATATCCACAACAATAGATTCTGAAGGGAAGAGAATGATCTGAATTGACCTAGCCATGCAATCTCAGCAATGATTCCTAAGTAATTGCTAGCTCTCCCACAATTCTGACTGCCTGTACTGATGTCAGAAGCAGAGTTCATTCATGCATTCAACAAATTTTAGTGAGTACCAAATATGTACTGGCACTTTTCTATACACTGAGGACACAGCCATGAACAAATGAGATAAAAATCCTTGCCCTTGTGGGACTCACATTCTAGCATGTCACCCTTGTATGGAGAAAAGTGCAAAGAGTTTCACCGTCTATCCAATGGGACATATTGCTTTTCTGAATAGCCCCCAAGGGACATTTTGCAACAGAGTCTAAGCCACAGCTGAGCCAGCTTTCTCCTGAACCCCTGTTCCTCCATCATATTCTCTGTGTCATAGCTACGCACAGCACAGGGTAAAGCCAAGGCATCCTGGAGCTTTTTCCTTAATGTGCCCTCACTATCAAGCCTAATGACTCCTAAAACCTCAAGGCAAAAATGCTCATAACTTTGAACCACTTCTGGGAATCCTGGCTAAGAGAATAGTGGTGACTTCTGAAAAAAAATTTAGGTGCAAAAATGTACATCACAACCTTATTTAACCTTATTTAGCCAAAATAAAAAGACAAATTAAATGTCCAATTTAATATAAATTATATTTTTAAAATATTAAAATTATCAAAAAACTATAGATTAACGGATAAATTATGGTTTTTAGATGAAATAACAAGCAGCCACTAAGATGATATTTACAAAGGTTCTATGATAATGTGGAAAAATATTTATTATAGACAGTAATCAAGCAGAACTAAAACCTATATATATTCAACATAGCAAGCATGTATAAAAATTGACCAAGAAAAATTAGAACCTTGATGGAAATGTTCCAAAACATTAACAATTAATGTACTTAAGTGTTGAAATTATGGGAATTTTTCTACTTTTGTACTTTTCATTTTTTCTTTAGTAAACATTCATTATTTTTATAATTAAAAAATAATTTTAAGCTTAAATATAGTTTTTAAAAGGCAAGAACAAGGCAGCAAGAACAAATATAAAACAGTTTATCATGGTAGCTAAGAGCCTGAGATCTGGATTCAAATTCCCTGGGTCTGAATCCTGGCTCCCTGGTTACTCCATGACCTTGGGCAAGTTATTTAAGCTTTTCTCGCCCCAATTTCCCACCTGCAAAATGGGGGTGATAATAGTGCTTCCTCAATGGGCTGGTATGAGGATTAGTAGAGAACTCACATAGTGTTTAGCACAGAGCATAATCCCTTGTAAGCACTCAAAATGATAATAGATTCAACAGTCCAGTGGCCACAAAGAAAGAGTTCACACAAAGGGAATGGTGGACAAACATCACATCTTCATTCCTTAGGGACAACTCACTCACCCTGAGTTGTGTTTTCTGTGGGGAATTTTCCCTCAGGCAGAATCAATCCCCAAATCCTCTAAATTTTACATTTTAACTTTTCCCCTGAAGAAGGTGAACAGTATGTTGATATTCATTTTATGAGTAATTATTTCCTTGGTTTTTTAAATGTACTTGTCATAATTTATTAAGGCAAAGTACCTTTTGGCTTTAAAAAAAGTCTAAAACTTATGTTAATAGGATTGTCAGAAAGCACTAATCAATACTGTAAGATGAAATGAACTCATAAAAATATTGTTTATGGTGCTAACAGACAGTAGTTAATTAGAAGTTAAAAGTAATTGCCTGATAAAATCACATTTTTCTGTCAAATGTCTTCTCCAATAACAGTGAAATCGAAAGCTGTTCTCTTATCTCCTACACCCAACATCCTTCTTTCTGTGCAAATTAAACCACCTAAATCTGGATAAAATAAAATGGTTAGTAAATAGCTCCAGAAAGGACACCCATTTATGAAATGGTTGCTTGGCAATAATTATTAAAAGAGTGCGAATCCAGTTAAAATTGCATAAATATTAAATCTTGACCAATAAAAAAGATCCAGAGGATAAGAAGGGATTATATGGAAAGAGAAGTTAAAACTTGTTTCTCTACACTTCTTTTCCCAAAATGAGGCATCACTTTTCCCTTATCATCCTTATGAGAGAGGATCATGCCTTTCAGCTTCCAGAGGAATTCTTTACCCTAATTTCTAATCTAGATTTCCTTGATTTTTTTTACCCCATAAATTCTCTATGCAAAATAAGGCTGTGCCTCTGTTCCAGTTCTTGATTTGGCTTGGCAACTTTTCTCTGTCCGTGGATTCTGTTTTCTCCTTGCAGAGTATCCGCCTGCTTAACATGGTGGAAAGGTCTTAAACGATGGAGTTTCACAGGCTTAGATTTGAATTTGGCTGGGCCCTAGCTGTATCATCTTCATTCAGTCACTTAACCTTACACAGCCTCAGTTCCTTTGTCTATAAAGTGGGCACAGTAAATACATATCTCACAAGGTTACAATGGGGCTACATGGGACGACAGAAGGTAAATGACTAGGCATGGTAGGCAACTGAATCTTGCGCTCTTTTGAGTCTCTTTTGAGCATCTATTCTCCGAATCCTGAAAGCCCTTGGTTTTTTTCCTGTCTTTCCTTCTCAGAGCAGAAGGTAAAGTTCTCCTGAATTTGGGATTTTTAATTCAGAAGAACATTTCAGCTCTAAGCTAACTTCAACCCATCCACACTTAAGTGCCAGGGGAACTTGAAACGAGTTGGTGGTGAGCGCGGTCCCTTTTCGGTGGGTCCTGAGAAGTGGGACTCTTGCTTAGGTCAGTGGGTTCCCATCACGTTCTCTTTCTCACCGTTGAAGTCCAGGGTCTGGGTCTGCCCATCTCCCTGCGGAGATACGTTGATCCAGTCCCTCTGAGCCGAATTTCCTTCGGGAGATGCCAATACTTAGGCTCCCTCAAGATCTCAGAACCAGCCCGCCCCCACCCTGCAAAGGAAAGGTGAAGGAAGAACGAGAAGGGGTGGTGGGCAAGACGCCACAGGTGACGCGGGACGGCGCGGAGCTGGAGAGGTAACTGTCTGAAACAAGAGCTCTGCCCAGCTTGAGCTTTCCAGCTTGCCTCCCGCCCCGCTCCACCGCTTTCCCCGGAGCAGTCCAAGGATTCGAAGCGGACCCGAGACGCGCGCGGGGCCGTGGAGAGTGAAGGCGGCGTCTGCCCGCGATCGCTCCTCCACTAGCCCGCGTCTGGCCCGCAGCCCCGGCCCAGCCAGGTGCTCCCCTCGAGCCGCGCTCCGCGCTCCTTGCAGCGGCTCGCGCCGCCCCTCCGCGATCCTCAGTGCGCGCCGCGCGCTGCGCTCCTGGACGCCGGGAGCCTGGCAGTGCGCTGCGCTCCGCACCCTCAAGGGAAAACGCTACCTGTGGAAGTAATGTGCGCAGAAGAGGCCCAGAAGCACAGTCGCAGGCTGGCCGAAGAGAGAGCGGGGCTGCCCGGCGAGGATCCCCGCGGGCACCGCGAAGGAGGGCAGCTCCTGCAGGAACCAGGCGGCGCGGGCGGACAGGCGGGTAGCCACGGGCATCCGGCTCTCCGTGTACTTCCCGTAGCCGGCGGGCTCCGCGAGGCACAGAACCAGTGCCCCCAGGGCGGCCAAAGTGGCGCTGCCTGCCAGCACCGGACTCTCCTGGCAGCGAACGGACATTGCGCCCTGTTCCCCGCTGGTGGCCGCTGCCAGCGCAGAAGAGAGCGCGGGCCCCGCCGCCCCTTTATGGAGAGCTAGACGCCACCCCGTGTCCGCCCCTTCGGCCTTGGCTCCCGCCCCTCCATCCTACGTCCCATCTCAGTGCGGCCAGCCCTGGCTAGGCTCAGCAGCGATGCCCCTTTCGCAGGGCTGGCACTTCGGAAAGCAGCCAGGCGGAGAGTGGATGAAGGCTTTCGCGGAGCCAACTTCGTGTCCTGCGCCCTTCCTTTAGCCCATATCCGCGCCTTCGCCCGCGCGTCCGCCCCTCTCCACAGCCTGCCACTGTTCTCTCCTTCTAACTGCCCTTCGAAGATTTGTTCTTCACCCATCAACCTCTGATGCTGCAACTTCTGGGACTAGGAAATAGAAAACTACAGGTACGACTTAGCCAGGGTAGTTCTCCCGCCCTAACACACACCCTCTGTGTGGTCGCCACGCAGTCCCCACCCTCTGACCATCCGCAGCCAGAATCTCCCCAACCCCTCCGGTTCCCTGTGCTCCTTCACTCTCCGCCAGCTTCCACTGGACCCTGGGCCCAGCCTCCAGCCACTTCCCGCGTCCCCCAGGCCTTCTGCGCTGGGGCGCCGCTCTCCTTGGCCACTTTCGGCACTAGTGGCCCCTCCGCACCACCTCGCCCCCAGGCAGGTACCAGCCTCTCCCCATCCTTATTTCCTCCGCTTTCTCTCTGCTTTGAAGAGACGAGTCGACTGAGCGTGGGCGTGGAAGCACGGATTTCGACCCTGAGTAGTGATCCTGTCTGTCTGCCCTAGCCTCTCCTCTTCCGCGGGACTTCCCGAGCTGGCCCAGATTCAGGCTCATGTCTAGGGCTTCAGCCGCGGGACGCCCTCTCCCATCTCCTGGAGCGGATGAATCGAGTTCCATATGATGTTGCCCTTCGAAGTGCAGCTGGGCTTTAGAACACCTAAGACGCGGTTCTTTCTCTCTCCCTTCTGTTTGCTGCCCTCCTGTCATTCTTCACCCCCTCGTTCATTATCTGTTTCCTCTTCCCTTCTCTGATTCAGTATCCAGACTTCCTTAACTGCCTTCTTCATATATTTTGTACCCCTTTTTTCCTCTTCTTTCTTTAATCCAGTTTCCTCCTCTCAGGTTGGCCTCCTCTTCCCACCTGCTGTTTAGCCTCCTCGTCTTCTTGTCCCACCTCCCTTGATTGCTTCATCCCTGTTAATTTTCTTCTCTTGTCCCTACTTCAGGCTTCACCCATCTTTCCCTTGCTCTCCCTCCCCTTTCTTGGGCGCTTTCTTCATCCTTCGCCCTTTGCTCCCACTAACTGCCGCTCAGGAGTCCCACTCAGTATTACTCCATCCACTCCTGCCCTGTCCTACCGGCTATTCCAATGAAAGGTACATAGTGTTTCATCTGCCCAGTTTGAGGTTGTTTCCTGATTCCTGGGACACGGTGGTGTATGGTGATGCCCTCTGCTTGCTGAAGAGGTATTCACCACTTTCCTGTTGGGTTAAAAATTAAATTGTAAATAGGCTTCAGTTTTCAGTTGACCACCCTGTAGGAACCACCCATATTGGCTGAAGCACCCTCCATGGAGTGGCCAGGCTCAGCTCTCACAGCTACCTAGAGCTGTATTTGCACTGGCTTTCCAGATCCAGTCCCAGATTCCTTATTTACTATTTGCTAGTTGAGAACACCCAAATCTAGATCTCCAGCAAAGACTGGAGCTTCTCATCTGCCTTTCCTCCCTGCTGGACAACTCTACTTGGATGTCCTTCAGAGACCTCAAATTCAACCCTACCCAAAACTAAACCCATTTATCTTCCCCTCCACTCTCCTCCACCCACACCCAGATCCTCCCTGTGTGTTCTTGGTTACCTCTTCTCTGTCCGAAATAGCCATAGCCTCCCTGGGAGGCTGGCTTGCAGACTCAGGAAATTCTAGATTTCTTTTTTTTTTTAAGATTTTTTTGATGTGGACCATTTCTAAAGTTTTTACTGAATTTGTTACAATATTGCTTCTTTATGTTTTGGTTTTTGGCCATGAGACATGTGGGATCTTAGCTACCAGACCAGGGATCGAACCCGCACCCCCTGCATTGGAAGGTGAAGTCTTAACCACTGGACTGCCAGGGAAGTCCCTATATTTCTTGATAACATACAGTATCAGGATAATAGGCAGTGTGACATTTCAAACCCAACTTGATGGAATACTTTTTTTTTTAATGAAATTTCTCCTTTCTCAATTCTCTCCTCTCTTTTCTTACAACTGTGCCCAATTTTGGTCCTCGTCATCTTTTTTCCACTACTGTATCAGTTAGCTTTTGCTGCATAACAAACTACACTAAAAGTCAGTTATCTTCAGATTATGCATCTGTGAGTCAGATGGAGGTCAGCTGTCCTAGGCTAGGCTTGGCTGATCTTGACTATGCTCACTCATTCATCTGTTGAGCAACTGAGAGGCCTGCTCCAGGCTGGGTTTGGATGGAGAACCTTAGCTGAGACAGCTCTGTTCCACATGGCTCTGGTCCTAGCATAAGTGAGCTAGCCCCACCATATCTATACAGTCTCAATAACAGAAGCACAAGAGGACAAGAAACACAAAAGACCTCTTGAGGCTCAGGCCAAGAACTAGTACACTCTTACTTTGTACTTTTTCCGTTGTCCAAATCAAGTCACATCGTGGATTCCAGAGTCAGAATAGGAAAGTATTGCAAAGTTACATGGCAAAGGACAGGGATACAGGGAGAGGTAGAGAATTGGAACCAGTAATGCAACTGCTCTGAATTACATGCATAAAGAAAGTGCTCAGATTGGAAATATACAACTTGATTGATCTGCACAACCTGAACACATTCTTGCAACCAGCACCTAAGTCAAGAAACTGCTTGCTAGCATACCAGAAGCTCCCCTGAGGCCTCCTTACATCCCCTCCCAGAATAACCACCACCCTGACTTCTGACATCATAGTTAGTTATGCCAGCTTTTGAACTTTACATAATATAATCATACAGTATTTACTTTTTGTGTGTGTTTTAATGGTACTGGAAATTTATTTTAATCAGTATGGTGAGGCATGCAGACATGGAAATGACCATCATGAAGGAAGTTTATACTCACAGATCCCCAGAAACGGGAGACACAGCAAGCCACACAAGACCACACAGGGAAGAATCAGGATCAGTCAGTAGGCAGAGGGAGTGACAGGAAATCATGGACAAGAGCTTTATTGTGGTTTCTGCAGGAAGGAATGGACAAGGTAAGGTAAGCAGACTTAGGATTGGCTAGTTTGAATACTTTCACTGGGCTGTTGGTTGTAGGGGCTATTTCTAGTTGTCTGGTACCTGGCACTGGGGTGATTAAGGCAGGCGAATAGTGGTCCAGAGTATAAGACCTTGATGTAAGAGATGATCGGGGTATGGCTGGTGTGTGCATGTGTGTGTGTGTGTCAGAGAGAGAAAGAGATCACCTGGGAAATTCAGTAGTGATCCCAGAAGGTCATGCTTTAGTGGTAGGAATAATTTATTTTTAGAGTGAAGACTACCTTCCTAACAAAATGTTCAATCAATCCCCCCAAAAGATCAAGATGATTCACAAGTAATTTAACAATGTCCAACCCTCTTTAAAGGAAGACAATTACATACAGACAAGTAACAATGTAGCCTTCACAATATCCAACATCCCCCAAGTTACTAGACATGTTGTGTTGACTTCTGACACCAATTACTCAAGTTGAGCCAAACTTCACAGGTTTAGGACACAGTCCTCCACAAGACTGCCCTCACTTCAGATGCAAGTAACTTCAGGGGTCTCCAGGCCACACATACTTCTGAACAGCTCACTACAAATATGAGGGCTCCCACTAAACCTTCAGGTTCAATAATTCTCTAGAGCAACTCACAGAACTCAGGAAAGTAATATATTGATGATTACAGCTTTACTATAGCAAAAAGACATAAATCAGAACTAGCCAAAAGAAGAGATTAGGTTGAGGGGGTGTCCCAAACATGAAGTTTTCTTGTCCTCTCCCCATGGAGTCAGGATCCACTACCTTCTCAGCACATCGATGTGTGACAACTGCAGTGGCTTGCCTACCAGGAAAGCTCATCCAAGCTTCAGTGTCCATATTTTTTATTAAGGTTTCATTCACAATTGATTGATCACCGGCTATGTGGTTGAACTCAATCTCCAGCCCTGCTCTGCTCCTCAGAGGTCAGGCTGATATCACATGGTCCAAATCCCAACCCTCTAATCACATAGTTGGTCATTCTGGCATGGCCAGCCCCCATTCTGAGTCATCTACTTAGTATAAACTATCAGGGCCCCCATGAACAGCAAAGATATTCCTATCACTAAGGAAATTCCAAGGATTTAGGGGCCACTTCCCAGAACTGGGGAAAGGGCCAACCAAATTCTTTATCCCAAGGGTTTAGAGGCTATCCCCAAGGAACTGGCACAAAGACCAGACCTCTCTTTGGATAAATTTAATTCTTCACTACACACGTCAAGAAGCAAAAAAATGTGTCACATAACCAAGAGGAAAATCGGTCAATAGAAACAGACCTAGAAATGACAGAGATGCTGGATTAACAGACAAATACTCTAAAATATCTATTTTAAGTATACTCAATATGCTTAAGGATTTTTTTAAATTAACATAGTGAGATAAATGGAAAATATAAGAATGGAACTTACAACAATGAAAAAGTTGGAAGTGAAAAATTCCCTGGATGTGATTAATAATAGGCTAGACATTTCACAAGAAAAGATTAGTAAATTTGAAGACATCATAATAAAAATAATCTAAAAGAATTATGAGATTTCTCACAGAGAAAAATGAGATTGGGGTTGTAGAGGGAGGAGGAAATAAATGGAGACTCAGTGACCTGCTGGACAATATCAAAAAGTCTAACAATAGATAGAATCCCATAAAAAGAAGGAAGAGTGCCAGAAAAAAAATGAAGAAATAATATTTGAAGACTTTCCAGATTTGATGGGAACTCCATCTTACAAATTCAAGAACCTTGATAAACCTCAAGCAAGATAAACACACACACTCAAATCACACCAAGGTATTTCATAACCAAATTGCTGAGAACCAGTGAAAAAAGGGAAAATCTTAAGTAGCCAGGAAAAAAAGACATAGAGGAACAAAGGCAATAAGTACAACAGATTTCTCAGAAAATATGTAAGCCAGAGGACAATGAAATATTTAAAATGCTGAAAGAAAAAGTTTTTTCAACCAAGAATTTCATATCCATTGAAAATATCCTTCATTTTTATGAAGGTAAGGAGATTTGCTACCAGGTATCATGATGGACTAATATTCTGCCAGACACACAAACACACACACACACGCCAGAAAGCAATGATAAAACCTAAAAGCAGGACTTCCCTGGTGGCGCAGTGGTTGGGAATCTGCCTGCCAATGCAGGGGACACGGGTTTGAGCCCTGGTCTGGGAAGATCCCACATGCCATGGAGCAACTAAGCCTGTGTGCCACAATTACTGAGCATGCGTTCTATAGCCTGCGAGCCACAACTACTGAAACCCACACACCTAGAGCCTGTGCTCCTCAACAAGAGAAGCCATCGCAATGAGAAGCCCACACACGGCAACAGAGAGTAGCCCCCACTCGCCACAACTAGAGAAAGCCCACGCACAGCAACAAAGACCCAACACAGCCAAAAAATAAATAAAATAAATAAATAAGTAAATAAAAGAAAAAAAAACCTAAGAGGAAGAAAACCTACCTGAAGGTACTGGAGAATAAACAGCAGCAGACAGATACTGATGGGGAGTTTATGTTCACATGGAAGGGGGATGTGGACAGCTATAGGCATAAATTCCTCTTTTCTGAGACTCTTAGTCTGGCCTAAGTGCAGTCTGAATCGTCTACACAGCAGCAACATAGACACATGGGGAAAAATCTACCATATTCCTGGAAAGGAAAGAGCCAGAGAGGGAAATCCCCAAATTCTGTCTACCCTCATCTGCACACATGCAGAAAAGACTCAAAGCAATTCAGCTTAAGACAAAAGTTCTGAACAAAACAAAAGAAAGTTTGAAGTTCAAGACCAGCCAGGGAAATTACCATCTAAAACAAAGGAAATAATATTCATGAGAGAAAAATAATACAACCCATAATCTATACAACTTAACAGACAAGGACAAGAGACACAGATTGGGGCATTAAAAGTATGCAAAGAAATAATGGCTGAAATATTCCCAAAATTGATAAAAGACAGAAATTGACAGATTCAAGGTATTCAATGAGCAACAAGCAGAAAAACACAAAGAAGCCTATGCTGAAGCAAATCATATTTAACTTGTTAAGGTCAAAAATAAAGAACAAATAATAAAAGCAATATAAAAATAACATTATAGAGAGGGGAGCAACAATCTGATTAACAGCTAACTTCTCATCAGAAAACATGTAAATCAGAAGAGATCTTTAAAATGCTGAAAGAAAATAATATCTGCCCAGAATACTATATCCAGCAAAAATATTATTCAATAATGAGGGTAAAATGTTTTCAGATAAACAAAAACTATGAAGATTCATAACTTCACTACAATAAATGGTAAAGAAAGTTCTTTTGGCTGAAGGGAAAACATACTTGATTAAAATATGGATCTTCAGAAAAAAATGTAGAGCATCAGAAATGGACATCTATACAACATTGTAAATCAACTATATTCCAATAAAAATTAATTTTAAAAAAGAAACTGAATGAAAACAATGACATCTGTGATGAATACATGATTGTGTGTTAATCAGGAGGGTAAATGTAATTTTCTGAAATGCATGTTTGGGAAACCATATTTCCTCCAATGTTTGAACCAAGCAGCTTTACTGAAAACAGTGAACAATTTATCAGTTTCCTTCACTAACACAACCTGATTTCTAGCTGTGGATTCCAGAGAAATTCATTCTGGACAAATAAAAGTGTCTTTCTTATGTGAACTGATACTTGCCCTGGTGATAAATTCCTGTTCTCTTTGCCCAACCTGAGCTTTATTTTTCCACAGCAATAAACACATCACTGATGAAAAAGAAAGAAAGAAAGAAATGGACATCTGGATAAATGTAACAAAAAAAACCTATTTTTGCCTTTTTCTTCTTAGTATTCTTTAATTCATATAACTGTTTAAAAGCTAAAAGTATTACACTATTTTATGAAGTTTTAATGTATGTTGTTATACCGCATATAACAATCATAACATAAAGGGTGAAGAGATATGAGTTTATAAGTTTGCAAGATTTCTTTTTTTTAATTTTTTTATTGAAGTATATAGTTGATTTACAATGTTGTGTTAGTTTCTGGTGTATAGCAAAGTGATTCAGTTATATATATATATATATATTCTTTTTCATATTCTTCTCCATTATGGTTTATTACAGGGAGGTTTTAGTTCTGCAGCACAGGGAATTATATTCAATAAGTTGTTTATCTATAATATTTCCATCTTTTAAGTGAAGCACAAAACTATAACTGCACTATAGTTCTATATAACCATATGTAGTTCTAGAACTATAACTATACTGTGAAAATTATGAATGTAATTGAAGTCCACAGGGCAACCCTATAAAAATGCAATAAAGAATAACTACTATATATGGGCATGGATGTTAACTAGACTTATTGTGGTGATCATTTCACAATATATACAAATATCAAATCACTATGTTGTATACCTGAGACTAATATAATGTTATATGTCAACTATACCTCAATTTTAAAAAGCTATAAATTCAACAGGAAAATTAAAATAAAATCTTTAAAAAATCAAATAATTCTAAAGGAAGGGAACAGGAAAGGAATGACAAGAACAAACATAGAAGAGGTAGATGGTGGGAACAGTTTGGAAAGAAAGAAGTAAAACTATATTCACAAATGACATGATCTTATATATAAAAATGATAAGCAATCTACTAAAAACTATTAGAACAAATAAGTGAGTTCAGCAAGGTTGCAGGATACAGGATCAGTATACAAAAATCAATTGTATTTCTATAAACTAGCAATGAAAACCTGAAATGAAATTACTAAAACAATTCTTTTACAATAGCACCAAAAAAAAAAATACTAAGGTAAAATTTTAACAAATGAAGAATAGGACTTGTACACTGAAAACTACAAACATTGTTGAAAGATATTAAAGAACATTTAAACAAATGGAAAGATATCCCAAGTTCATGGATTTAAAGACTTAACATTATTTAGATGTCATGCTCTCTGCTATAGAGTAAATTGTGCTTTCACAAAATTCATATGTTGAAACCCTAACCCCCAGTGTGATTGTATCTGAAGATAGGGTCTTTAGGAGGTGATAAGGTTAAATGAGGTCATAAGTATGGAGCTCTAATCAGATACAGGACTGTGACCTTTCGAGAAGAAGAAGATCTCTCAGTCTCTCTCTCCCTCTCTCTCTCCCTCTCTCTCTCTCTCTCTCTCTCTCTCTCTCTCTCTCTCCCTCCCTCCCTCTCTCTCTCTCTCTCTCTCTCTCTCCCCCCTACAACCCTATGTGAGAACACATTGAGAAGGCAGTCATCTGCAACCCAGGGAGAGATGTCTTGCCAGACACCAACCCTGCTAGTAACTTCATCTTTGCTGTCTAATCTTCATAATTGTGAAAACAAATTCCTGTTTAAGACACCCAGTCAACGATATTTTGTTATGGCAACCTGAGCAGATTAATACACTCTCTAAACTGATCTACATATTTTTTTTTAATAAATTTATTTATTTATTTATTTTTGGCTGTGTTGGGTCTTCGTTTCTGTGCAAGGGCTTTCTCCAGTTGCGGCGAGCGGGGGCCACCCTTCATCGCGGTGCGTGGGCCTCTCACTGTAGCGGCCTCTCCCGTTGCGGAGCACAGGCTCCAGACGCGCAGGCTCAGTAATTGTGGCTCACGGGCCCAGTTGCTCCGCGGCATGTGGGATCTTCCCAGACCAGGGCGTGAACCCGTGTCCCCTGCATTGGCAGGCGGATTCTCAACCACTGCGCCACCAGGGAAGCCCCCTGATCTACATATTTGGCTCAATTCCTATCAAAATCTTAACTGATTTTTTCAGAAATGGTAACGTTAAGCCTAAAATCCACGTGGAAATGCAAGGGACCCAGAATAGACAAAACAATCTTTAAAAAGAAGAAAAAAAATGGAAGGACTAGTATTTCCCAACTTCAAAACTTACTACCAAGAAACAATTATCAAGACAGTGTGGTACCAGCATAATAACATATAGATCAATGGAATAGAACTGAGAGTCCAAATATCAGTTCATACCCTCTATGGTCAATGATTTTCAACAAGACTGCCAAGATCATTCAATGGGAAAGGAGTAGCCTTTTCAACTGGTCTTGGTACAAATGGATATCTACATGCAAAAGAATGAAATTGGACCCCTACTTTACACCATATACAAAAATTAACTCAAAATTGATCAAACACATAAAATGAGAGTTAAAACTATAAAACTCTTAGAAGAAAACAGAGGTGTAAATCTTCATGACCTTATATTAGACAATGATTTCTTAGCTATGACACAAAGTACAAGTGACAAAAGAAAAATAGATAAATTGGCTTCATTGAGACTAAAACCTTTTCTGTAAGTAATACCATCAAGAAAGGGAAAAGATAAGTCACTATGTTGTGCATTAGATCTCCAGAACTTATTTATTTACTAGTTGTACATTTGTACCCTTTAACACCTTCTCCCCAATTCCCCCACACCCCAGACCCTGGTAACCACCATTCTACTCTCCATTCCTATGAGTTCAGCTTTTTACATTTCACATATAAGTGATATCATGCAACATTTGGCTTTCTCTGTCTCAGTTATCTTACTCAGCATAATACCCTCAAGGTCCATCCATGTTGTCGCAAGTGGCAGAATAATATTCTATTGTATATGTATACTACATCTTCCTAATCCATTCATCCACTGATAGACACTTAGGTTGTTTTCATATCTTGGCTACTGTAAAATAATGCTGTAATAAACACAGGAGTGCAGATATCTTTTTGATATCCTGTTTCCATACTCTTTGGATATATACCCAAAAGCTGGATCTTATGGTAGTTCTATTCTTAATTTTTTGAGGAACTTCTATACAGTTTTCCATAGTGGCTAAACTAATTTACATTCCCACCAACAGTGTACAAGTGTTCCCTTTCCTCCACATCTTTGCCAACACTTATTATCTCTTCTTTTCTTTCTTTTTTTTTAACATCTTTATTAGAGTATAATTGCTTTACAATGGTGTGTCAGTTTCTGCTTTATAACAAAGTGAATCAGTTATACACATACATATGTCCCCATATTTCTTCCCTCTTGCTTCTCCCTCCCTCCCACCCTCCCTATCCCACCTCTCTAGGTGGTCACAAAGCACCGAGCTGATCTCCCTCTGCTATGCAGCTGCTTCCCACTAGCTATCTATTTTACATTTGGTAGTGTATATATGTCCATGCCACTCTCTCACTTTGTCCCAGATTACCCTTCCCCCTCCCCGTATCCTCAAGTCCATTCCCTAGTAGGTCTGCATCTTTATTCCCGTCTTGTGCCTAGGTTCTTCTGACCTTTTTTTTTTTTTTTTTTTAGATTCCATATACAGTATTTGTTTTTCTCTTTCTGACTTACTTCACTCTGTATGACAGTCTCTAGGTCCATCCACCTCACTACAAATAACTCAGTTTCGTTCCTTTTTATGGCTGAGTAATATTCCATTGTATACATGTGCCACATCTTCTTTACCCATTCATCTGTTGATGGACACTTAGGTTGCTTCCATGTTCTGGCTATTGTAAATAGAGCTGCAATGAACATTTTGGTACATGACTCTTTTTGAATTATGGTTTTCTCAGGGTTCTTCTTTTCTTGATGATAGCCATTCTAGCAGATGTGAGGTTATATCTCATCATGGTTTTGATTTGCATTTCCCTGATGATTAGTGATGTTGAGCATTTTCTCATGTACCTATTAGCCATTTGTATTTCTTCTTTGGAAAAATATCTATCCAGTTCCTCTGCCCATTCTTTATTGGGGTTGTTCGCTGGTGTTGTTGTTGTTAAGTTGTATGAGTTCTTTACATATTTTGGATATTAACCTCTTATCCAATATATGATTTGCAAATATTTTCTCCATTCCATATATTGCCTTCATTTTGTTGATTGTTCCTTTTGCTGTGCAGAAGCTTTTTAGTTTGATGTAGTCTCACTTGTTAATTTTTTCCTTTGTTGCTTGTGCTTTGGATGTCATATCAAAAAGATAACTGCCAAGACTGATATCAAGAAGTTTCCTCCTTGTTTTCATTTAGGAATTATGGTATCAGGTCTTAAGTTAAAGTCTTTAATCCACTGCAAGTTAATTTTTGAGAGCAGTATAAGGTAGAGGTCCAATTTTATTTTTCTGCATATCCAGCTTTACCAGCAAGGTTTATTAAAGAGACTGTCCTTTCCCAATTGAGTGTTCTGGCACCCTTGTCAAATATTAATTGACTGTATATGCAGAGGATTATTTCTGGGCTCTCTGTTCCATTTGATTGGTCTATTTGTCTATTCTAATGCCAGTACCATACTTTTTGAATTACTGTAGATTTGTAGTATAGTTTGATTTTCAACAGAAGTTGCCAAAGCTATCCAATGGAGAAAAAAAATGGTGCTGGAAAAATTAGATCTCTCTATGGAAAAAATAAACCCCAACTCTTCCATTACATACAAAATCAACTTTAAAAATAGATCATAGATCTAAATGTATGAGTTAAAACTACTAAAATTATAGAAGAGAACATAGCATAAAATCTTTGTGACACTGAGTTAGATAAAGATTTCTTAAACAAGACATTCTAAAGAACAAAGTATAAAAGAAAAAATGATAAATATCAACTTCATCAAGATTAAAAACTTTTTTCTTTTTCCAAAGACACACTTAAGAAGACTAAATGGCAGGCTTCCCTGGTGGTGCAGTGGTTAAGAATCCGCCTGCCAATGCAGGGGACATGGGTTCGAGCCCTGGTCTGGGAAGATCCCACATGCATGGAGCAGCTAAGCCTGTGTGCCACAACTACTGAGCCTGCACTCTAGAGTCCATGAGCCACAACTACTGAGCCCATGCACCACAACTACTGAAGCCCATGCGACTATAGCCTGTGCTCTGCAACTGCAACAAGAATAGACATCACAATGAGAAGCCCGTGCACCACAATGACAAGTCGCCCCTGCTCACCACAACTAGAGAAAGCTCATGCAGAGCAACGAAGACCCAACACAGCCACAAATAAATAAATTAAATAAATAAATAAATGTTTTAAAGACTAAATGGCAATCCATACATTTGGAAAACATTTTTGCCACACATATATTCAACAAAGGAATTGTATCCAGAATATGTAAATAACTTTTACAATTCAATAATTAGATAACCTACAATCAAATCAAAATGGGCAAAATATTTTAATAGACATTTCATAAAGAAGATCTACAAATAGCCAATAAGCACATAAAAATATGCTCCACATTATTAGTCATCAGAAAAATGTAAGCTAAAACACAATGTGATACTACTACATACCCAAAAGCGTGGTTAAAATTTAAAAGAGTGAAAATCCTAGGTGTTGACAAGGATGTGTAACAACTTGAAATTTTGTACCTTGAGATGTAAAATAGTACAACCAATTTGGAAAACAGTATGCAGTACCTTATAAAGTTAAACACACATTTACCACGTGATCCAGTAATTCTCATCTGAGTATTTGCCCAAGAAGAAAGGAAACGTATGTCCACACAAAACAGGTAATTGAATGTTCAAAGCAACATTATTCATAACAGTCCAAAACTGGAAGCAACCCAAATGTTCACCAAGAGGTGAATGGGTAAAAAAATTGTGGTATAACTATACCATGAACCACTACTCATCAATACAAACAAACAAAGTACATACAATAATATGGGTGAATCTCAAAAACATTATGATAAGAAGTCAAGCACAAAATATTAGGTAACACATATCAGTAGCATACACACATACAGTTGTGACAACCAAAAATATGTCCAGATATTACCAGATGTCCCCTGGGGAGACAAAATTGCTCCCAGTTGAGAATCAGTAGTTTAGACATATTTGAGTTTTTTGTACTTAACATATATATAAACACTTAATATTGTCTCCATAAGCTTGCTCCATTTAATTAAGGAGATATTATAATCTGAACATTTCATCCCCTTTGGTGAAAGATAAGTTATACCAATTTATTTGCTGATGGATGGATGGATGGATAGATGATTGACTGATATGTAGGTAGATCGATAGATAGATTTTATCAACTCTTGTGCAAACCAGAAGAGCAAGTTGTGATAAAGCAGCAGTGTCTAAAGTAGAAATAGAGAGGCAGTATCTATAAAGAATATTAATCAGTTAAAGAAACAAAACATATTTTAAGCAACTCTAGGTCTCTCAAAGGAAAATCATTATAAAATCTGAGTTTTTAAATTTTTTCTTCTGAATTTAGCAGGAAATCAGTTTTCTTTTTTCAGTGCCCAAATCCCTTACAATAATGACAACCTTCTTTCTTTAGCCTTAATTATAAATTTCTAAAGAAACATTTGTCTGGAATTATTCATGTTAGTAGCTTCACCAATAAAATTTTTAGTCAGTTTCTGTTGCTTGCATCCAAAGATCCCTAAATGACAATGTATCATATTGAAAACAACTGTTCATGAGTTTCCCTCAGAACCACATCTTATTCACCTTTCAAACCCTCAAATCTAGAATAACTTCCGGCCCATTAATACATGCTCTATAGAAGTTTCCTAGACAGAGACATGTATATATATAGCACAGATTCGATTTTGTTCTCTCTGGGTCTTCCCTGCTACTTCATTTCTCATGAAACTTTAGAAACATTACTCATACCCCTCATTAACTAATCTCTATTTTTGAACACTCCAGGCTAGGAAAAACAATGGTCTTTCTCTCCCTAAATTTCTATTTTAGTCATAAAAGTGTGACTAAAAGTGCATAAAGTGTGTGTGGGGGGGTGATATGTCTGATGGGGAGATTTGGAGAAGGATAAATGCATATGCAGCCTGGGGTCCCCTCTCTTGTTTTCAGAGCAGCCCTCACAGTGATGCTAGCTGCCTTCTCTCTTCTCAGTGTTGCTTATAGAAATAGGCTCTGGCACTGTAGTTGAACGAGGGGAAGACTTGAGGTATTTTAGCTCCTCCATCTTAGTTTGTGTAAGCCAATTCAATTCAAAAGTATTAGTCTAATAGGTCAAGGTTGTGTTCTTCAAGGAAACTTTACCAATGAAACTAATGTTTTGATTTTTTGTTGTTATTATTGTTATTAGGGTTTTTATGAGAGAGGGATTTTTTAAAGGCAGATTATACCAATAGATGAATGGCATAAATATCTAAATTTTTAGATTCAGGGGTTCTTATTTATATAACACCAAAATTCATTTTATCTGCTTGGAAAACTCCTAAGCATTCTTCAAAACCTAGCTCACATTGACCTCTCCTATGAATCTTTCCCGGAAAGAATTAATTACTCTCTGTTCCATGTGTTCATGGTACTTTCTGCATGCCTGTACTATATCACTTGCCACAGTTCTCACAAGTTTCTGTTCACATAGCCATTTCTTCTGTTAGAATGTGAGCTCCTTAAAAGCTGTATAGAATAACTATTAAGATAATAGGCTTGCAGCTAAACACTGGTTCTCTCCCCTACTATTAATAGTTGTATGACCTTGAACATCTGATAACATTTCTGAGCCTGATTTTCTACATCGGTAAAATGGGTATGATAATACTGTAATGGGCAGTAGTTTTTAAGATATAAGGGATAGAAACCAATCTGAAAGTAGCTTAAGCAAGGATAGATATATAGATATAGATACAGATATAAATATAGATATAGATATAGATATAGATATAGATATATTCATTCATGTTGGGAAGCCCAAAAGGTGGCTTTAAGGCAAAGCTGGATCCACGGGTTCAAACATCATCACTAGACTCTCCCACTCATCATCTAATAACTGTGACTTCTTCTGCTTCATCCTCAGGCAGTGTATTCCAGCAACTCCAGGTTTAGCCAGGCCTTAGTTCTTGCAATCTAAGAAGTAGATTCCTCTATGAAGATATCATTCTCCTAAAGGAACTCTATCCCTGATTAAGTCATATTCCTGGAAGAAACACTGTCCAAAGGTACACCATGTACGCTTCATGGGGTACATCATGTGCCTATCCTGTGGCCAGGAAGTTTTCATTGATAATCCCATAAAACTTTAAATTCACATGGGGTGTGTGGATGTGTATGCACACACAGGGATGGAAGTTAGTCACAGTTTAGTGCAAAAAATAGAAACTACTCAAACTATTTCGAGCAGAAAAGTTTGTCATGCAGGGAATTACCAAAGGGGCTGGAGTAGTTAAAGTCAAGACACTGCTGCTGGGCTTCAAAATCACCTCACTATTGACTTCATAGTCATACCACTGCAATTGAGATGTAGAAGTCTAGAAACTGCTGTCAGCATTTTAACATGTCCCATGAAGCTGGTAAACACACAGTGGAAAGTAGGCTCTGGCAGCTGCTGAAGCTCACTTTTGCAGAGCCCTCACATAGCCACCACGAGGGCAAGTAGGCTGGCCTCCATCTCCCTTTCACTTTCTAAGCCTCAAGGGAGTGCATCTCACTGGCAGAACCTAAATCATGTCCAGAACCCTAACTGCAAGGGAGTGTTACTCAGGCTAGTTCTGGGAATGGAAGGAGATCATAGAAGGGAGGGATTTGGATGTTGACCACCAACAAACAATATTGAACACTGGCAACCAAAACTAACAAATCAGATAACTGGTTTTAAATATCTATTTTAATACACATTTTGCAGTTTTACACTGGACCAACTGACATATAAATCATAACTACCAATTTTTTCCACGTGTAATTCTAATTTCTTTAAGTATTTACAGGTCGAGGGACGAGTTCACTTCTTAGTTCCCATGATTATTGTTATACAGTATCTATCTGTCACCTAATGACTTTATTTTTATTTTTATTTACTTATATTTTTTATACAGCAGGTTCTTGTTAGTTATCTATTTAATACACATTAGTGTATATATGTCAATCCCAATCTCCCAATTCATCTCACCACCACCACCCCCAACTTTCCCCCCTTGGTGTCCATACGTTTGTTCTCTACATCTGTGTCTCTATTTCTGCCTTGCAAACCGGTTCATCTGTACCATTTTTCTAGATTCCACATATATGCGTTAATATACGATATTTGTTCTTCTCTTTCTGACTTACTTCACTCTGTATGACAGTCTCTAGATCCATCCACGTCTCTACAAATGATCCAATTTCGTTCCTTTTTATGGCTGATTAATACTCCATTGTATATATGTACCATATCTTCTTTATCCATTCATCTGTCGATGGACACTTAGGTTGCTTCCATGATCTGGCTATTGTAAATAGTGCTGCAATGAACACTGGGGACCTAACAACTTTAATTCATTCCTCAAAAACCTGCTAAGTGAGAAAATGTTAAATGGGTAGACATTCTTTAAGTTCAATGAGAAAAATCAAGATGAATTTCAAAATACCCAAACAATTTTACAAAAAAGTGTCAATTAACACTGAAATAATTTCATATACATAATATATAGCAATTTTTAAATTTTATTTATTTATTTTTGGCTGCGTTGGGTCTTCATTGCTGTGCACAGGCTTTCTCTAGTTATGGCGAGTGAGGGCTACTCTTCATTATGGTGCACATGCTTCTCATTGTGGTGGCTTCTCTTTGTTGTGGAACACAGGCTCTAGGTGTACGGGCTTCAGTAGTTGTGGCACGTGGGCTCAGTAGTTGTGGCTCATGGGCTTAGAGCACAGGCTCAGTAGTTACGGCGCATAGGCTTAGTTGCTCCGTGGCATGTGGGACCTTCCCAGACCAGGGCTCAAACCTATGTCTCCTGCATTGGCAGGTGGATTCTTAACCACTGTGCCACAAGGGAAGCCCTATAGCAATTTTTAAAAGAACAAATAAATAAAATTTGTACTTACAATGTAATTTAAAGAAAGTTTATTGTACTCACTAAAGAAGAGAAAGAAAAACTGATAATACGTGGCAGTTGGTGTAGCTGGTAGTTGGTGTACTTTGGAAGGCACGGTTTTCCTTCTGTACCATTATGTTCATAAATATTTCAGCATTTGGTGGATTGTGGCTATCTTACATTCAAAATGCACTCAACAGTGAAAAGAAAAAAATAATTGAAACAAAACAGAAGCTCAGTATAAGAACATTTTGAAACATATGGAATCATGCACACATACATCAGACTAAAGAATCATGCTACTTCTTCTTGCTACTCTTGCTTAGTATATGTACAGAAAGCAAAATATCTGAGGCTCATCCAAACATATTGTACAGTTCAAATCTCTTCCATGTGCTATTTACTGATTAAAAACTGTTCTGTCAAGTGAATTGATGAGTCTTTGCCTAAAATCATAATGTTGAAGTATTACTTCTTTGTGGCATTTATTTAATTTGTTTCATGGTGAAAAGCTGTACCAAAAAATGTCCAAAAAGTGATATATTTTTTAAACAGTTATGTCCCAAGGTCCTTAACCGAACAGTTGTTATGTAAGGTAAGTCTATACTTGAAAAATCTAAAGTACATAATTTCAGTAAATTTACTTGCATTGAGAGAAGGACCTTAGGCTCATAGGATCACATTAAGAATTAAATGAATTAACATATGTAAAGCACTTAGAACTGGGCTTGACACATAACAAGGGATTTATTAGTATTAAATAATATTAGTCTCAAAATTTAAATTATATACAGTTCTTAAATGTGTGATATTCCACTCCCAGTTTAAAATCAAATTAGAAACCATATTGTGAAACTTTAAGCTAGACTGATGCTGGGCCAGGACAGTAGAAAACAACATTGCTGCCAACACCAATCTAGCAAACATTGAATAATAAGCAATAGCAGTCTACTAATGGAGAAAGGGCAAGAGTGTATAAAGAAATACCCTCTGTGGTACAAGCATATGGGAAAGTCCAAAAGCTTAGACTGGACCAGAAATACTGAAATAAACTTGCTCACATCCTAGCCTTCACCCAAAACAGGATAACACAGAGGAAATTGAAAATAGTCATGCACTAAAGGAATCTCAATTTTTGACTAGATGACTCAATGCCATACACATGAACAGTCAACCAGAATAAGATATATTCTCATTTCCAGAAATAAATACTATTTACCTCAGTTTCTACTATTCTATATACAATGTCAAACATTGATTCAAAAATGTGAGACACAAAAAAGCAAGATATAAACAACACATGACAAGAGATAGAGCAATCAACAGAAACAGACCCAGAAATGACTCGGATGTTGGAAGGAACAGGCAAGGAATTTAACAACTATAATTAATATACTAACAACTGTAGTGGAAAAGGTGAACAATATGCATGAATAGGGAAATATCAGAAGAGAGATAAAAACTACAAGAAAGTTAAATGGAAATGCTACAAATAAAACACACGATAATAGAAATGAAGAATTGTTTTGACAGGCTTATAATTAGACTGGATTATTTCCAAGAAAAGAATCACTAAGGGGAGGGCTCAAGATGGCAATGTAGGAAGATCCTGAACTCACCTCCTTCCATGGACACAACCAATCTATAACTACATATGGAATAATTCCCTTGGAAGTAGACGTGAAAACTGGATGAACAGAGAGCTTTCTCCACAAGGTATAAAAGGACAGAACTGAGACAGGTAGGAGAAGCAGAGGGATGGTCTCACCAAGGAGAAGGCTTACCCCAGCTGTGGTTATTGACAATCAAATTGATCACAAAGGTATGGATCTCTTCCCTGAGGAGTGAGGGATTCAAGCTCCACATCATGCACCCTAAGCTCTACAGCATGCACAGGAGAGACAAGCCCCCAAAACACTTGGCTTTGAAAACCAATGGGGAATGCACCCAGGAAAATTAAAAAATTGCAGGGAATGGAAAAGCCCACTCTTAAATGGCTCATATGCAAACTCACTCAACCCCAAAACCAGTGCAATAACACCTGATTGAAAAGCACATGGACCATAGGTAAAGGACACCCACTTAGTAATCTTGAAACATCAGCCAGGGTGGTAGAAATCAGTTGAAATGATCCTTGGAGACTGAGACACTGACAGGAGCCATGTTTGCAATCTCAGGCTATTTTGCTAACAATAGAACAGTCATTCTCCCTCTAACCTGTCAGTGTGAGTGGGTGCACCCCATTGAGAGCCCTGCCCACATCTGGGCCTTGTTTGTATGTTACAGCAAGCCAATTGATAGGCCCACCAGCACACACAGCAGTCAAGCACAGGCCCCACAGCTAGTCCAGGGGCCAGCCCCACCCACCAGCACAATGCAGCGGCCATGACCAAGTCCTGCACCTGGTCCAGGGGAGAGCTCCACCCACCAGTACACCACAGCAGCTGTGACTGTGGGCCCCAACAGCCATCCTAGGAACAGCCCCACCAATGCACCACAGCAGCAGCCACGCCCCAACACAACATAAAGGCACATGCAGCACATGTTAGGGACACTCCTTGAGCACCTGGCTCTGGTGGCCAGGCGGGATTGCACCTCTGAGCCCCACAATACATCTCCTAAATAAGGCTACTGCTTTAAGACCGACAGAAAAGCTGATATACCTAATACATAGAAACAAACACAGAGAATCTGACAAAATGAGAATACAGAGACATATGTTCCATTAAAAAGAATAAGACAGGGCTTCCTGGGTGGCGCAGTGGTTGAGAATCTGCCTGCTAATGCAGGGAACACGGGTTCGGGCCCCGGTCTGGGAGGATTCCACATGCTGCGGAGCAACTAGGCCCGTGAGCCACAACTACTGAGCCTGCGCATCTGGAGCCTGTGCGCCGCAACAAGAGAGGCCGCGGTAGTGAAGAGGCCCGCGCACCGCGATGAAGAGTGGTCCCTGCTTGCCGCAACTAGAAAAAGCCCTCGCACAGAAACAAAGACCGAACACAGCCAAAAATAAATATAAAAATTAATTAATTAATTAATTAATTAAAAAAAATAAGACAAAACCTCAGAAAAAGGGGTAAATGAAATGGAGATAAGAAATCTACCTGATAAAGCGTTCAAAGTAATGGTCATAAAAATACTCACTGTACTCTAAAGAAGAATTGACGAACATTGTGATAATTTCAATAAAGAGATAGAAAATATAAGAAAATACTAAACAGAGCTTATAAGTGAACTGAAAAATACACCAGAAGGGTTTAACAGCAGACCAGATGATGCAGAAGAATGAATCAGTGAGGTGGAAAACAAAACAAAAGAACTCACCCAGACAGCGCAACAAAATGAAAAAAAAATTTAAGTGAGGATATTTTAAGGGACTCTGGGGACAACATCAAGTGGAATAACATTCACATTATAGGGGTCCCAGAAGGAGGTGATAGAGAAAGGGCACCAGAAAAATTGAAGAAATAGTGGCTGAAAAATCTCCCTAATCTAGGGAAGAAAACAAACATCCAGGTCCAGGAAGCCTAGAGAGTTCAGAAAAAGATAAACCCAAAAAGACACACACCAAGACACATTATATTTAAAATGGTAAAAGTTAAGGATAAAGAGAGAATCCTAAAAGCAGCAAGAGAAAAACAAACCAGTTACATACAGGGGAAAACCCATAAGGCTATTAGTAGATTTTTTTAGAAGAAATGTTATAGGACAGAAGAGAGTGGCATGACATAGTCAAAGTGCTGAAAGGAATAAACTTCCAACCAAGAATTCTCTAACCAGCAAGGTTATCATTCAAAAGTGAAGGAAGATCAAGAACTTCCCAGGTCAGTAAAAGCTTAAGGAGTTCACCACCACTAAACCAGCCCTACAAGAACCAGTAAAAAGACTTCTTTAAGCTGAAAAGAAATGGCACTAATTAAGAATAAGAAAACATACAAAACTAAAACCCTCACTGGAAAAAGTAAAGATATGATAAAGGCAGTAGATCAATCCCTTATAAAGCAAGTATAAAGATAAAAGAGAAAACTAGTACAAGTAACTAAAATTATAATAATTAACTAAGGGATACATAATATAAAGATATAAACTGTGTCATCAAAAGGGAGGTGGCATAAAAAGATAAAGCTTTGGAATGTGTTCAAATTTAAGTTTCTACCAATTTAAAACAAACTACTACTTAAATAGGATGTCATAAGTGAACCTCATGTAACCACAAGGAAAAATTTATAGTAAATATACAAAAGAAAATGAGAAAGGAGTCTAAACATAACACTAAAGAAAACCACCATAACACAATGGAAGAGAGAAAGAGCACAAGAAAGGAACAGAGAGGAACTACAAAAACAGCCAGAGAAAAATTAACAAAATGGCAATAAGCACATACCTATCAATAAATACTGTAAATGTAAAAGACTAAATTCAACAATCAAAACACACAGAATCAGGAGGAGTGACCAAGATGGCAGAGAAGGAAGACCCTGAGCTCACCTTCTCCCATGGGCACACCAAAATTAGAACTATTTACAGAACAGCTATCGATGAAAATGACCTGCAGACTAGCAGAAAAGATCACCTACAACTAAAGATATAAAGAAGGAATAACAGTGAGATATGTAGGAGAGTTGGAAACAGTATTGTTAAGACCCACACCCCCAGTCAAGCCCAAAATTGGAGGATAATCACAATTGCAAGATTCTTCCCCAAGGAGTGAGGGGTTCAAGCCCACAACAGGC
Organism: Balaenoptera ricei; assembly: GCF_028023285.1. Lineage (NCBI taxonomy): Eukaryota > Metazoa > Chordata > Mammalia > Artiodactyla > Balaenopteridae > Balaenoptera > Balaenoptera ricei. The sequence goes on along the minus strand of NC_082651.1, from coordinate 77,602,746 downwards.
TCCCCAGCCTGGGGGACCTGCACCAGGAATAAGAGCCCCCAGCACATCTGGCTTTGAAGGCCAGCAGAGCAAAAGGGCTGAGGAAACAGAGACTCTGCTCTTAAGGGATGCACACAAAATCTCACACAGTCCAAGACCCAGGGTAGAAGCAGTAATTTGAAGGAGCCTGGGTTGGACCTACTTGCTGATCTTGGAGAGCCTCCAGGAGAGGCAGAAGGCAACTGGAACACAGAGGCTGGAAGCAGCCATTTTGGGGAGCTCATTCTACCACAAGGAAGGACACTGGTGTGGGCAAGCACCATTTTGGAGTCCTCCCTCTAGCTTATTAGTGCCAGGACATGACCTCATTCACCAGGTGCTTGGCACCAGTCCTAGGACTCAGGAGCTACCCAAGCAGGGACACAGCCCCACCCACCATCAGGCTGGCTGCCATAGGCCCCCCTGAACCCCCCAGTTGCCCTGGGACATGGCCCCACCCACCAGAGGCCCAAGGACACAGTCCAGCCCACCAGCAAGGTGACATCAAATTGGAGACCCCTGAGCCTGCAACTAAAGACTCAGGGACTCAGCTCCACCCAACAGTGGACCAGCATTAGTTACAGGACCTGGTTTCACACACCAGTAAGCAGGCACCAGCTCCAGGACCCCCCAGCTTCACAGCCAGCCATCCCAGTTGTGGCTGTGTCCACCAGCAGGCCAATACCAGCCCTGGGACTACCATGGCACCACAGCTAGCCCTGTCTGGACCTGGACCATCCATCAGCTGGCCAGCACCAGCCCTGGGAACCCTAGGCCTGTTCCCAGGGGAGGGGACCAGCCCCAGGACCCCTGAGCCCCACAGCCAGCCACACAAAAACCCAGTTCCACCCACCAGCAGACTAGCACCATCCTGGAAACCCCATCCATCCCAGCCTCTCCCACTAGCAGGTCAAACCAGCCATGGGACCCTCACAGCTCCACAGACAGCCACCTCAGGACTAAATCCGCCCACCAGCAGGTTGGCACCAGCCCCAGGACCCTGGCACCTGAAGCCAGCCACCTCTATTACCTGGCCCTACCCACCAGCAAGCAGCACCAAGATACTGACCTCCCAGCCATGCAGCCAGCCACTCCAGAACCCAGATCTGCCCACCAGTGACTGGCAGCCTCTGCACTAGGCAGGGCCTGGCAACCAACCAGACCAGGGTCCTGTTACACCTACCAGCCCACCAACAGAAGTCAGCTCACCACAACAGAAAGGCAGACAACATAGAGGGCACTCTTAGAGCATATAGCTCTGGTGACCAGAAGGGAGTGTGTTGCTGGGCCCAGAGGATGTCTCCTACATAAGGCCATGTTGCCAAGATGAGGAAATATAACTGACCTTCCTAATACATAGAAATAAAAACAGAGAATTACGTAAAATGGGGTGACAGTTCCAAATAAAGGAATAAGACAAAAGCCCAGAAGAACAAAGTGAAATGGAGATAAACAATCTACCTAATAAAGAGTTCGAGTAATGATCACAAAGATGCTCAATGAACTCAGGATAAAAATGGATGAACACTGTGAGAAGTCTAAAAAAGAGTTAGAAAATATAAAGAAGAACCAAACAGAGCTGAAGAATACAATAACTGATATAAAAAATACACTGGAAGAAATCAAGAGTAGATAAGATGATGCAGAGGAACAGATCAGCAAACTGGAAGACAGGGTAGTGAAAATCAATCAAGCTGAACAGAAAAAAAAATATTTTAAATGAGGACAGTTTAAGAGACCCCTGAGACAACATCAAGCATACTAACATTGGTATTATAGAAGTCCCAGAAGGAGGAAAGAGAGATAAAGGGATGGAGAACATATTTGAAGACAAAGTAGCTGAAAACTTCCCTAACCTAGGAAAGAAAACAGACATCCATTTCCAGGAAGCACAGAGAGTTCAAAACAAGAAGAACCCAAAGAAGTCCACACCAAGATGCATTGTAAGTAAAGTGGCAAAAGTTAAAGATAGAGAGAAAATATTTAAAACAGCAAGGGAAAAGCACCTAGTTACTTACAAGGGAACTCCCATAAGACTAACAGTTGACTTTTCAGCATAAACTCTGAAGGCCAGAAGAGAGTGGCACAAAATATTTAAATTGACAAAAGGAAAAACCTACAACTGAGAATACTCTACCTGACAAGTCTATCATTCAGATTTGAAGGACAGATCAAAAGTTTTACAGACAAGCAAAAGGTAAAAGAGTTCAGCACCATGAAACTGGTTTTACATGAAATCATAAAGGGACTCCTCTAAGTGGAAAATAAAAGGCCACAACTAGAAATATGAAAATTATAAAAGGAAAAATCTTACTTGTAGTAGATCAACCATTTATAAAGCTAGTAATAAGGTTAAAAGACAAAAGTAGCAAAATCATCTATATCCACAATAAGTAGTTAAGGAATACACAAAACAAAAAGATGTAAAATATGATGTCAAAAACAATAAACGTGTGGGGTTGGAGTGAAAATACAGGGTTGTTAAAAAGCATTTGAACTTAAGAGATCATTGACTTAAAATAACCATATATATAACCACAAACCAAATATTTATAATACATACACACACAAAAAGAGAAAGGAATCCAAACATAACATTAAAGACAGTCATCAAACCACAAGAGAAGAGAGCAAAAGAAGAAGAAAGGAACAAAGAAGAACTACAAAACAACTCCAAAACAATTTTTAATTGCAATAAGTGCATACCTATCAATAATTACTTTAATTATAAATGGACCAAATGCTCCAATCAAAAGATATACAGTGACTGAATGAATACAAAAACAAGTTGTATATATATGCTGCCTACAAGAGACTCACTTCAGATCTAAAGACACCCATAGACTGAAAGTGAGGATGGAAAAGGTATTCCGTGCAAATGGAAATGAAAAGAAATCTGGAGTAGCAACACTTATATCATACAAAATAGACTTTAAAACAAAGAATAACAAGAGACAGACAAAGATATTACATAATGATCTAGGGGTCAATCCAAGAAGAAGATACAACAATTGTAAATATATATGCACCCAACATGGGAGCACCTAAATACACAAACACAAATGCATCAAAAATACATTTACTTGTGAAACAATTCTCATGGCAAACTAACTGGAAACTGGCAGAAGAACTCTTTTACAACCAAGGCTGCAAGAAAGATTCCCACATAATCAGGTAAGACAGTAAGAGAAGCATCAGGTTGGGACCTGTGCCCCTGGGAAGGGACTAAGAGAAAAGAAAGATCACATGGAAAGACATTTACCCTGGGGAGTGAGCAGATTAAGCCACAGACTGCACATCCCAGTCCTGGGGTCCTACATGCAGGAGACAAGCATCCTTGGCTGCTTGAAAAACTGCTGGGACAGACAGAATGGCTGGAGAAGCCTACACTCTATCAGGAGAAGTAAGCAGGTGCTTGCTTGCCACCAGGCAGGGTGGAGAGAAGTCTGCCTTAGTGAATACCACCTCACCTCACTCCCCAGTGCAAGGTGAGTGAACACCCCAGCCCCACTCACTCCATGCCACAGCTCGGCACTGGATCTAGTATAGCCAGGTCCTGGGAGGGGACTTGATCTGGGGATACAGAGACAGCCTGGAGACCTGGGATGTGGTCCAAGTGGGGCAGCAGCAGTCACTGTTGGCACTTACTGAAAAAGCACCACAGAAGCAGCCCAGAACTCTGATGGCAGTGCAACCACTTCAGTTTCTGCAAGCACAATGTCACAATCCCTAGTCCCAGCTAAGCAAACACTCCACCCTGCTCACTGCACAGCACAACCTTGCACTAAATCTGGGTTAAGCACAACAGGGGGAAAGACATTACCTTGGGCTGTGACTGAGGAGAGCTGCAGACACCTACAAAGGCAGCATATCAGAGCTCTGTAAGCTCACAAGCCTCCCTTACTTTAGCACTCCCCTCCTTTGGGGCAAAATTCCCAATGCAGGAAGAAGGAAAGACACACACTTAAGGGGAACAGAGCCTGAGTGAGCCCAAACCTCAGGGCTTCTACTCTAGCAACTTGGGGACAGACCTTCCCTCTGACATGTCAGCATCTGCCACTGAGCAGAGAGGAAGTCCCACCTCACACCCTATGAAGGCTTTAACACCAGCCACACCCCCTATCAAGGTGACAGTGACCAACACACCCTGAAGAAATATGTGCCTGGCTTCCAGATCAAATCCCCAGCCCTCGTGGCAAAGACAGTGAGCACACACAGTCTACATAGGGACACTCACACTTAAAAACACCCCTTCAAGACCACAATAGATGTTGTTAACTGTTTCAACTAAATTCATAGAGACAGAGAAAGTTAAGTAAAATGAAAAGGCAGAGGAACTACTCCCAACTGAAAGAGCAAGAGAAAACCCCTGAAAAAAATAATGAAACACATAATCTGTCTACCAGAAACTGAATTCAAAAAGTTGGTTAAAAAATACTGCAAACTGAATTAAGAAAGAGTATCAATAGAAACAAAGCTCATTTTAACAAGGAACTAGAAACTATAAAGAAGACCCAATCAATAATAGATAATTCAATTTCTGAGATAAAAGCACTCTAGAAGCAATAAATAGCTGACTAAATGACACAGAAGAATGCATAAGTGATCTGAAAGATAGAATAATGGAAATCACTCAATCAGAACAGCAGTCAAAAAGACAAATGAAAAAACAATGAAAGCAACATATGAGATCTATGGGATAATATAAAACGTACCAACATAGGCATAATAAGGGTTCCAGAAGGAGAAGAGAGAGAGAACATCAAAAATGTGTTTGAATAAATTATGGCTGAAAAGTTCCCAAACTTAAAGAAGGAAACAGGTATCCAGATACAGGAAGCACAGAGGATCCCAAACAAGATGAAACAAAACAGATCCACAACAAAACATACTTAAAATGGCAAAAGTTAAAGAGAATTCTAAAGGCAGCAAGAGAAAAACAAAGAGTCATATACAATGGAACCCCCAAAAGGCTATCAGCTGATTTCTCTGCAGAAACTTTGCAGGCCAGAAAGGAGTGGCATGACATATTCAAAGTCTTGAAAGGGAAAAACCTGCAAAGTAGGATACTCTACCCAGCAAAATTATCATTTAGAATAGAAGGAAAGATAAAGAATGTTTTAGACAAGCAAAAATTAAAAGAATTCAGCAATACCTAACTAAAAGAAATGTTGAAGTGTCTTCTCTAAATGGAAAAGAAGCAAGAATCTGTAGGAAAGGGATAATTCCAATAAGAAAGGCAAATATATAATAATGATTGACAATCAGTTAAGTAATTCAGCACATAGATTAAAAAAAACAAAACAGAAGAATGTAAAAGCAAATATAACTACAATAAACAGGAAAGGGATAAGCATAAAGATGTAAAATATGACATAAAAACCACAAAATGTGGGGAGAGGAGTAAAAAGATGTAGATCTTTTAAAATGTGTTTGAACTTAATAATTATCAGTTTAAAGTAAGTAAACATAGGGACTTCCCTGGTTGTCCAGTGGTTAAGAATCTGCCTTCCAATGCAGGGGACATGGGTTAGATCCCTGGTTGGGAAACTAAGATCCCACATGTTGTGGGGCAACTAAGCCCACGCACCACAACTACTGAGCCCATGCACCACAACTAGAGAGCCTGCGTGCCACAACTAGAGAGAAGCCCACGTGCCACAATGAAAGATCCCGCATGCTGCAACAAAGATCCCACAACTAAGACCCAACACAGCCAAAAATAAAATAAAATTAATTTTTAAAAATAAAAATATAATAAAGTAAGTAGTTATAATTATGGGTCAACATATATGAAACCCACGGTAACCACAAATCTAAAACATACAATAGACAATGATGCCCTCTCTGTCTTCTATTTAACATTGTATTGGAAGTCCTAGCCATAGCCATCAGACAAGAAAAAGGAATAAAACGTATCCAAATTGGAAGGGAAGAGGTAAAACTATCACTATATGCAGATGACATGACACTCCATTGAGAACCCTAAAGTCTTCACCCAAAAACTATTATAACGAATAAATGAATTCAGTAAGGTTGCAGGATACAAGATTAATATATAGAAATCTGTTGTACTTCTATACACTAATAATGAAATATCAAAGAAAGTTAAAAAACAATCCTGTGGGGGCTTCCCTTGTGGCGCAGTGGTTGAGAATCTGCCTGCCAATGCAGGGGACACGGGTTCGAGCTCTGGTCTGGGAAGATCCCACATGCCGCGGAGCAACTAGGCCCGTGTGCCACAACTACTGAGCCTGCGCGTCTGGAGCCTGTGCTCCGCAACAAGAGAGGCCGCGATAGTGAGAGGCCCGCACACCGTGATGAAGAGTGGCCCCCACTCGCCGCAACTAGAGAAAGCCCTCGCACAGAAACAAAGACCCAACACAGCCATAAATAAATAAATAAACAAACCCAAAGTTAAAAAAAAAAAATCCTGTGTAAAACTCATATCAGAAAATAAATAAAATACCCAGAGATAAACTTAACCAAAGAAGTAAAAGATCTATATTCTGACAACTATAAAACACCATTGAAGAAGATTGAAGCTGCTTCAAAGAAATGGAAAGATATCCCATGCTCTTGGATTGGAAGAAAAACAAACACTGGCAAATTCTATAAAATATTCAAAAATTTAATACCTATCCTTCTCAAACTCTTCCAAAAAATAGAAGAGGTGGGAAACCTTCCAAACACATTTTACAAAGCCAGCGTTACCCTGATACCAAAACCAGACAAGGACAACACAAAAAAAGAAAGTCACAAAAATCCTCAACTAAATATTAGCAAAACAAATCCAACAACATATTAAAAGAATTATACACCATGGTCAAGTGGGATTTATCCCTGGGATGCAAAGATGGTTCAACATCTGCAGATCAATCAATGTGGTACATCACAGTAACAAAATGAAGGATAAAAATCATAAGATCATCTCAATAGATGAAAAAAAAACATTTAACAAGATTCAACAGCCACTTATGATAAAAATTATCAGCAAAGTGAATGTAGAAAAAATGTACCTCAACATATTAAAGCCCATATATGACAAACCCACAGCTAACATCATATTCTCAATGGTGAAAAGCTGAAAGCATTTTCTCTTAGATCAGGAACAAGATAAGGATGTGCACTCTTGCCACTTTTACCCAACACAATATTGGAAGTCCTACCCACTGCAATCATGCAAGATTAAGAAATAAAGTGTATCCAAATTGGAAGGAAGGGAAGAAATATAACTGTCACATAATACTATACATACACATATACTATACATATACATAGAGTACACTAATGACTAAAAAAAAAAAATCAAAAAAAACTAATAAAACTAATAAAGAAGTTCAGTAAAGTTACAGGATACAAAATCCATATATTGAATCTGTGCTGTTTCTATACTATAATAATAAACTATCAGAAAGAAAAATTAGGTAAACAATCCCATTACAATTGCATCAAAAGAGTAAAATACCTAGAATAAAATTAACCAAGGAGATGAAACACCTGTACACTGAAAACTATAAGACATTGATGAAAGAAATTTAATAAGACACAAACAAATGGAAAGATATGCTGTGTTCATGGATTAGAGGACTTAATATTATTAAAATGTCCATACTACCCAAAGAAATCTACAGATTCAATGCAATCTCTATCAAATTTCCAATGGTACATTTCACAGAAGTTGAACAAATAATTCTAAAATTTGTATAGAACCACAAACAATTCTGAATAGCCAAAACAATCTTAAGAAAGAAGGGCAAAGCTGGAGGTATCATGCTCCCTGATTTCAAACTGTACTACAAAGCTATAGTAAATAAAGCAGTATAGCACGGGCACACCAAAAAAAGACACATAGATCAATGTAACAGAATTGAGAATCCAGAAATGAACCAAAACATATATGGATAATTAATTTACAACAAGTGAGCAAAGAATATACAATGGAGAAAGCATAGTTTCTCCAAAAAAATGGGGTTTGGAAAACTGAACAGTCACATGCAAAAGAAAGAAACTAGACTAGCAACTTACACCATACACAAAAACTAAATCAAAATGAATTAAAGACTTGAATGAAGACTTGAAACCAAAAATTCCTAGAAGAAAACACAGATGATAACCTCAATTACATCATTCTTAGCAATGTTTTTGTGGATCTGACTCCAAAAGCAAGGGAAACAAAACCAACAATAAACAAATAGGACCACATCAAAGTAAAAGATTTCTACACAGCAAAGTAAACTATTATCAAAATGAAAAAGCAACTATGTGCATCTACAGATGAATGGATAAAGAAGATGTGGTACTTATACACAATGGAATATTACTCAGCCATTAAACAGAATGAAATAATGCCATTTGTAGCAACATGGATGGACCTACAGATTACCATACTAAGTGAAGTCAGTAAGACAGAGAAAGAAAAATATCATATGATATCGCTTATATGTGGAATCTAAAAAAATGATACAAATGAACTTATTTACAAAACAGAAATAGAGTTACAGATGTAGAAAACAAACTTATGGTTACCAGGGGGAAAGGGTGGAGAGGGATAAATTGGGAGATTGCTATTGATATATACACACTACTATATATATAAAATAGATAACTAATAAGGACCTACTGTATAGCACAGGGAACTCGACTCAGTACTCTGTAATGGCTTATATGGGAAAAGAATCGAAAAAAGAGTGGATATATGTGTATGTATAACTGATTCACTTTGCTGTACAGCGGAAACTAACACAACATTGTAAATCAACTATACTCCAATAAAAAAATTTTTTAAAAAGGAAAAACAAAACAAAACAAAAAAGCAACCTACTGCACGAGAGAAGATATTTGAAAATTATATATCCAGTAGCAGTTAACATCTAAAATATATAAAGACCTTATACAACTAAACAACAACAATAACAACAAATAAGCCAATTTAAAAACTAGGCAGAGGATCTGAATGGTCACTTTTCCAAAGAAGACATATAGCTGGCCAACAGGCACACGAAAAGATGTTCAACATCACTATTCATCAGGGAAATGCAAGTGAAAACCACAGTGAGATATCATCTCACACCTGCTTGAATGGTTATTATCAAAAAAAGAAGAAATAATAATAATAGTAATAAATAATAATAATAATAAAAGTAAAATAAAAATAGAAGAAATAACAAATGTTGGAGAAAAGGGAACCCTTGTACACCATTGGTGGGAATGTAAATTGGTGCAGCCACTATGGAAAACAGTATGAAAATTCCTCAAAAAATTAAGAATTGAACTTCCATATGACCAAGCTGTTCCATATGCGGGTATTTATCCAAAGAACACAAAAACACCAATTTGAAAGATAGATATACCACTATGTTTACTGTAGCATTATTTACAATAGCCAAGATATGGAAACAGCTTAAGTGTCCATCAATAAATGAATGCATAAAGATGATGTGGTATATAAATACACAATGTAATACTACTCAGCCATAAAAAAGAATGAAATTCTGCCATTTGAGACAACATGGATGGACCTTGAAGTCATTATGCTAGGTTAAAATAGGTCAAACAGAGAAAGACAAACACCATATGATTTCACTCATACGTGGTACCTTAAAAAGCAAACAAATGACCAAACAAAATAAAACAAAAACAATCTCATAGATACAGAGATCAGATTAGTGGTTACTAGAGGGAAAAGGCGTTGGGGTGTAGGCAAAATGGGTGAAGGGGGTCAACTGTTTGGTAATGGATGATAACTAGTCTTGTGGTGATTACTTTTAAGAGTATATGGATGTCAAATATAATGCTATACACCTTAAACTCAGATAATAAAAAAGTATCATTGAGCTGAAGACAAATCAATTACAGAAGCTGAAACACAATGTAAAAAAAATAAGGTTAAAAGAAAAAGAAACAGATATCAAAAGCTGTGGGATAATATCAAATGATCTATTATACATTTAACTAGAATCTTGGAAAGGGAAGAGAGGGAGCATGAGGCAAAAAAAATCTGAAGAGATAGTGGCTGAAAATTTTGCAGAAATAATGAAACATATCAAAACTCACTTCCAATAAGCTCAGAAAACCAGAGTCAAAACAAATGCCAAACATGTGGGTGTACACACACACAATTATAGTCAAACCACTGAAAATCAAAAATAAAGATAAAATCTCAAAGGCAGACAGGATTTTTTAAATCATATCTAAAAAGGAGCAGACTACTTGTCAGAAACTGCTCAAGCAAGAAAATGATGGAGTAGTATCTCTGAAGTAGGTAAATAAAAACTATTAGTCCAGAACACTATACCCAGTGAAATATCTCTAGAAAGTTAATGCAAAATAACATTTTTCAACCTTCAAAGATGAGATGATTCATTTCCAGCTGACTTACATTAAAGAAATATGAAAGAAAGCTCTTCAGGCAGAAGAAATATTATATAAGACAGAAACTTAGGTTTACACAAATGTTCCAGATGTGGTTTAAAAGATGATAATATAAATGAGAACATTTGTTCTGAATTTTAACTGTCTAAAGTAAAAATGGTACTATATATAGTGGATTTAATTTCTTATATGTAGAAATTGAAAGTATGGAGACATTGGAAGTATATTATTGTAAACTGCTTACACTATACAGGAAGGTAGGCTGTGATGATTCAAGAATATGTATTGTAAATTCTATAGCATAACCACACCAAAAAAGATTAAAGAGGTATAAATATAAAGCTAGGAGTGTACATTAAATGGAATAATTAAAGAAACAATAGATCCAAACTGGATAAAAATAAGGAAAAATTAAACAAAAAAAGATATGAAAGAAATAGAAAACAAATATCAGATAAAAGAGCAAATCCAACCATTAGCCACTGATGTGTAAATGGCCTAAAAACAGAGATTGCAGAGTAAATAAAAGCAAGTCCCAACTATATGTTGTATACAAGAAACCTATTTTAAATTTAAAAAAACAATCGGCAATCAGAGAAGAAAAATAATTAAAGGAATCCAGATTGGAAAAGAAGAAGTAAAACTGTCACTGTTTGCAGATGACATGATACTATAGATAGAAAATCCTAAAGATGCTACCAGAAAACTACTAGAGCTCATCAATGAATTCAGTAAAGTTGCAGGATACAAAATTAATACACAGAAATCTCTTGCATTTCTATACACTAACAACAAAAGACCAGAAAGAGAAATTAAAGAAACAATCCCATTAACCACTGCATCAAAAAGAATAAAATACTGGGCTTCCCTGGTGATGCAGTGGTTAGGAGTCAACCTGCCAATGTGGGGGACACGGGTTCAAGCCCTGGTCCAGGAGGCTCCCACATGCCACGGAGCAAAAGGGCCCATGTGCCACAACTACTGAGCCTGTGCTCTACAGGCCTCGAGCCACAACTGCTGAGCACGTGTGCCACAACTACTGAAGCCCATGCACCTAGAGCCTGTGTTCCGCAAAAAGAGAGGCCACCTTAATGAGAGGCCTGTGCACTGAAGCAAGGAGTAGCCCTCTCTCGACACAACTAAAAAGAAAGCCCACGCACAGCAATGAAGACCCAACACAGCCATAAATAAATAAATAAATAAATAGAATAAACTAAAATACCAAGGAATAAACCTACCTAAGGATACAAAAGACCTGTACTCCAAAAACTATAAGATGCTGATGAAAGAAATCAAAGATGGCACAAATGGAAAGATATACCCTGTTCTTGGATTGGAAGAATCAATACTGTCAAAATGACTATACTACCCAAGGCAATCTACAGATTCAATGAAATCCCTATCAAATTACCAAGGGCATTTTCACAGAACTAGAACAAAAAATCTTAAAATCTGTATGGTGACACAAAAGACCCCGAATAACCAAAGCAATCTTGAGAAAGGAAACTGAGCTGGAGGAATCAGGCTCCCTGACTTAAGACTATACTACAAAGCTACAACCATCAAAAGAGTATGGTATTGGCACAAAAACAGAAATATACATCAATTGAACAGGACAGAAAGGCCAGAAATAAACCCACGCACCTTTGGTCAATTAATCCATGACAAAGAAGGCAAGACTATTCAATGGAGAAAAGACAGTAATAATAAATGCTACCGGGGAAACTGGACAGCTACATGTAAAAAAATGAAATTAAAACATTCTTTAACACCATACACAACAATAAACTCAAAATGGATTAAAGACCTAAATATAAGACTGGATACTATAAAATTCTTTGAGGAAAACAAAGAACACTCTTAGACATAAATTGCAGCAATATCTTTCCAAAGCTGTCTCCTAGGGTAATGGAAATAAAAATAAAAGTAAACAAATGGGACCTAATTAAAGTCAAAAGCTTTTGCACAGCAAATGAAACCATAAACAAAATGAAAAGACAACCTAAAGAACAGGAGAAAATATTTGCAAATGATGCGACAGACGAGGGATTAGTCGACAAAATTTACAAACAGCTCATGCGGCTCAATATCAATAAAAAAAAAAAAACCAATAGAAAAAAATGGGCAGAAGACCTAAACAGACATTCTACAAAGAAGGCATACAAATGGCCAAGAGGCACATGAAAAGATGTTTAACATCACTAATTATTAGAGAAATGCAAATCAAAACTACAATGAGATATCACCTCACACCAGTCAGAATGGCCATCATTGGTCTTCTCTGGTGGCGCAGTGGTTAAGAATCTGCCTGCTTAGTCGAAAACTTCCCTAACATGGGAAAGGAAATAGCCACCCAATTCCAGAAAGCACAGAGAGTCCCATACAAGATAAACCCAAGGAGAAACACACCAAGACACATTGTAATCAAATTGGCAAAAATTAAAGGCAAAGAAAAATTATTGAAAGCAGCAAGGGAAAAAGGACAAATAACATACAAGGGAACTCCCATAAGGTTAACAGGTGATTTCTCAGCAGAACCTCTACAAGCCAGAAGGCAGTGGCATGATATACTTAAAGTGATGAAAGGGAAGAACGCACAACCAAGATTACTCTACCCAGCAAGGATCTCATTCAGATTCAACGGAGAAATCAAAAGCTTTACAGACAAGTAAAAGCTAAGAGAATTCAGCATCACCAAACCAGCTCTACAGCAAATGCTAGAGGAACTTCCCTAAGTGGGAAACACAAGAGAAGAAAACGACCTACAAAAACAAACCCAAAACAATTAAGAAAACGGTCATAGGAACATACATATTGATAATTACCTTAAACGTTAATGGATTAAATGCTCCGACCAAAAGACCCAGGCTCGCTGAATGGATACAAAAACAAGACCCATATATACGCTTTCTACAAGAGACCCACTTCAGACCTAGGAACACATTCAGACTGAAAGTGAGGGGATGGAAAAAGATATTCCATGCAAATGGAAATCAAAAGAAAGCTGGAGTAGCAATACTCATATCAGATAAAATAGACTTTAAAATAAAGAATGTTACAAGAGACAAGGAAGGACACTACATAATGATCAAGGGATCAATCTACGAAGAAGGTATAAATATTATAAATATATATGTACGCAACATAGGAGCATCACAATACATAAGGCAACTGCTAACAGCTATAAAAGAGGAAATCGACAGTAACACAATAATAGTAGGGACTTTAACACCTCACTTACACCAATGGACAGATCACCCAAAATGAAAATTAATAAGGAAACACAAGCTTTTAATGACACAATAGACCAGATAGATTTAATTGATATTTATAGGACATTCCATCCAAAAACAGCAGATTACACTTTCTTTTCAGTGCACATGGAACATTCTCCAGGAGAGATCACATCTTGGGTCACAAATCAAGCATCTTTTCTGACCACAATAAGATTAAAAACCAATTACAGCGGAAAAGACATAAAAAACACAAACACATGGAGGCTAAACAATACATTACTAAATAACCAATAAATCAATGAAGAAATCAAAGAGGAAATCAAAAAATACCTAGAGACAAACGACAATGAAAACACAATCCAAAACCTATGGGATGCAGCAAAAGCAGTTCTAAGACATAAATAAATAAAAAAATAAATAAATAAAATAAAAATAAATAAATAAATAAATAAATAAAATAAAAATAAAAAAAGCAGTTCTAAGAGGGAAGTCTACAGCTATACAACCCTACCTCAAGAAACAAGAAAGGGCTTCCCTGGTGGCGTAATGGTTGAGAATCTGCCTGCCAATGCAGGGAACACGGGTTCGAGCCCTGGTCTGGGAAGATCCCACATGCCGCGGAGCGACTGGGCCCGTGAGCCACAACTACTGAGCCTGCGCGTCTGGAGCCTCTGCTCCGCAACAAGAGAGGCCGCGATAGTGAGAGGCCCGCGCACCGCGATGAAGAGTGGCCCCTACTCGCCGCAACTGGAGAAAGCCCTCGCACAGAAACGAAGACCCAACACAGCCAAAAATAAAAATAATAAATAAATAATAAATAATTTAAAAAAAAAAAAAAAAAAGAAACAAGAAAAATCTCAAATAAACAATCTAACCTTACACCTAAAGGAACTAGAGAAAGAGGAAAACACAAAACCCAAAGTTAGTAGAAGGAAAGAAATCATAAAGATCAGAGCAGAAATAAATGAAATAGAAACAAAGAAAACAATAGCAATGATCAATAAAACTAAAAGCTGGTTCTTTAAGAAGATAAACAAAATTGATAAACCATTAGCCAGACTCATCAAGAAGAGGAAGGAGAGTACTCAAATCAATAAAATTAGAAATGAAGAAGGAGAAGTTACAAAGCATCCTAAGAGACTACTACAAGCAACCGTATGCCAATAAAATGGACAACGTGTAAGAAATGGACAAATTCTTAGAAAGGTATAACCTTCCAAGACTGAACCAGGAAGAAACAGAAAATATGAACAGACCAATCACAAGTAATGAAATTCAAACTGTGATTAAAAATATTCCAACAAACAAAAGTCCAGGACCAGATGGCTTCACAGGTGAATTCTATCAAACATTTAGAGAAGAGCTAACACCCATCCTTCTCAAACTCTTCCAAAAAATTGCAGAGGAAGGAACACTCCCAAACATTCTCTGAGGCCACCAACACCCTGATACCAAAACCAGACAAAGATACTACAAAAAAAGAAAATTACAGACCAATATCACTGATGAATATAGATGCAAAAATCCTCAACAAAATACTAGCAAACAGAATCCAACAGCACATTAAAAGGATCAAACATCATGATCAAGTGGGGTTTATCCCAGGAATGCAAGGATTCTTCAATATACGCAAATCAATCAATGTGCTACACCATATTAACAACTTGAAGAATAAAAACCATATGACCATCTCAATAGATGCAGAAAGAGCTTTTGACAAAATTCAACACCGATTTATGGTAAAAACTCTCCAGAAAGTGGGCATAGAGGGAACCTACCTCAACATAATAAAGGCCATATATGACAAACCCACAGCAAACATCATTCTCAATGGTGAAAAACTGAAAGCATTTCCTCTAAGATCAGGAACAACACAAGGATGTCCACTCTTGCCACTGTTATTCAACACAGTTTTGGAAGTCCTAGCCATGGCAATCAGAGAAGAAAAAGAAATACAAATTGGAAAAGAAGAAGTAAAACTGTCACTGTTCACAGATGAAATGATACTATACATAGAGAATCCTAAAGATGCCACCAGAAAACTACTAGAGCTAATCAATGAATTTGGTAAAGTTGCAGGATAGAAAATTAATGCTCAGAAATCTCTTGCATTCTTATACACTAATGATGAAAAATCTGGAAGAGAAATTAAGGAAACACTCCCATTTACCATTGCAACAAAAAGAATAAAATATCTAGGAATAAACCTACCTAGGGAGATAAAAGACCTGTATGCAGAAAACTATAAGACACTGTTGAAAGAAATTAAAGATGATACCAACAGATGGAGAGATAGACCATGTTCTTGGACTGGAAGAATCAACATTGTGAAAATGACTATACTACCCAAAGCAATCTACAGATTCAATGCAATCCCTATCAAATTACCAATGGCATTTTTTACAGAACTAGAACAAAAAATGTTAAAATTTGTATGGAAACATAAAAGACCCCGAATAGCCAAAGCAGTCTTGGGGAAATAAAACGGAGCTGGAGGAATCAGACTCCCTGACTTCAGACTATACTTCAAAGCTACAGTAATCAAGACAATATGGTACTGGCACAAAAACAGAAATATAGATCAATGGAACAGGATAGAAAGCCCAGAGATAAACCCACGCACCTATGGTCAACTAATCTATGACAAAGGAGGCAAGGATATACAGTGCAGAAAAGACAGTCTCTTCAATAAGTGGTGCTGGGAAAACTGGACAGCTACATGTAAAAGAATGAAATTAGAACACTCTCTAACACCATCCACAAAAATAAACTCAAAATGAATTAGACCTAAATGTAAGACCAGACACTATAAAATTCTTAGAGGAAAACAAAGGAAGAACACTCTTTGACATAAATCACAGCAAGATCTTTTTTGATCCACCTCCTAGAGAAATGGAAATAAAAACAAAAGTAAACAAATGGGACCTAGTGAAACTTAAAAGCTTTTGCAAAGCAAAGGAAACTACAAACAAGACAAAAAGACAACCCTCAGAATGGGAGAAAATATTTGCAAACGAATCAACAGACAAAGGATTAATCTCCAAAATATATTAACAGCTCATGCAGCTCAATATTAAAAAAACAAACAACCCTATCAAAAAATGGGCAGAAGACCTAAATAGACATTTCTCCAAAGAAGATATACAGATGGCCAAGAAGCACATGAAAAGCTGTTCAACATCACTAATTATTAGAGAAATGCAAATCAAAACTACAATGAGTTGTCACCTCACACCAGTTAGAATGGGCATCATCAGAAAATCTACAAACAACAAATGCTGGAGAGGGTGTGGAGAAAAGGGAACCCTCTTGCACTGTTGGTGGGAATGTACATTGATAGAGCCACTATGGAGAACAGTATGGAGGTTCCTTTAAAAACTAAAAATAGAATTACCATATGATCCAGAAATCCCACTGCTGGGCATATACCCAGAGAAAACCATAATTCAAAAAGACACATGTACCCCAATGTTCTTTGCAGCACTGTTTACAACAACCAGGTCATGAAAGCAACCTAAATGCCCATCGACAGACAAATGGATAAAGAAGATGTGGTACATATATACAATGGAATTTTACTCAGCCATAAAAAGGAACGAAATTGGCTCATTTGTAGAGACGTGGATGAATCTAGAGACTGTCATACAGTGAAGTATGTCAGAAAGAGAAAAACAAATATCGTATATTAATGCATATATTTGGAACCTAGAATATGGGTACAGATGAACCAGTTTGCAGGGCAGAAATTGAGACACAGATGTAGAGAAGAAATGTATGGACACCAAGGGGGGAAAGTGGTGGGGGTTGGGGGTCGGGGTGAGATGAATTGGGAGACTGGGACTGACATATATACACTAATATGTATAAAATGGATAAGTAATAAGAACCTGCTGTATAAAAAAATAAATTTAAAAAAATTCAAAAATTCAAAAAAAAAAAATAGAAAAAGAAAAAAGAATCCCCCTGCCAATGCAGGGGACACGGATTCGAGCCCTGGTCTGAGAAGATCCCACATGCCGCGGAGCAACTAAGCCCGTGTGCCACAACTACTGAGCATGCACTCTAGAGCCTATGAGCCACAACTACTGAGCCCACATGCTACAACTACTGAAGCCCACATGCCCTACAGACAGTGCTCCACAATGAAGAGTAGTCCCCGCTCGCCACAACTAGAGAAAGCCCTTGCACAGCAATGAAGACCCAATGCAGCCAAAAATAAATTAAAAAAAAAAAAAAAAGAATGGCTCTCATCAAAAAACCTACAAACAATAAATGCTGGAGAGGGTGTGGAGAAAAGGGAACCCTCCTACACTGATGATGGGAATGTAAATTGCTACAGCCACTATGGAGAACAGTATGGAAGTTACTTAAGAAACTAAAAATAGAGCTACCATATGATCCAGCAATTTCACTCCTGGGCATATATCCAGAGAAAAACATGGTTGGAAAGGATACACACACCCCAGTGTTCACTGCAGCACTGTTAACAATAGCCAAGACATGGAAGCAACCTAAATGTCCATCGATAGAGGAATGGATAGAGAAGATATGGTACATATATACAATGGAATATTACTCAGCCATTAAAAAGAATGAAATAATGTCATTTGTGGCAACATGGATGGACCTGGAGATTATCATACTAAGTGAGGTAAGTCAGAGAAAGATATATATCATATGATATCACTTATATGCAGAATCTTAAAAAATTTATACAAATGAACATATTTACAAAACAGAAACAGACTCATTGACTTAGAGAATGAACTAATGGTTAGCAGGGGGAAAGGTGGAGGGGAGGGATAGATTAGGAGTTTGGGATTGACATGTACACACTGCTATATTTAAAATAGATAACCAACAAGAACCTATCGTATAGCACAGGGAATGCTGCTCAATATTCTGCAGTAACCTAAATAGGAAAAGAATTTGAAAGAAAATAGATACATATATATGTGTAAATGAATCGCTTTGCTGTGCACCTGAAACTAGCACAACATTGTTAATCAACTATGCTCCAATATAAAATTAAAATTTTTTAAATAAAAATAAAAGAATTAAAAACACAAATAGGTTAAAAATTAGAAGATGAAAAAGATATACCATGGAAACACAAATCAAAAGAAAAGCTGGATTGACTATATTGATATCCGACAAAGTAGACATCTTAACAAGGAATATTATCATTGATATAGAGGGATATAATATAATGATAAAAAGTTCAATCCACAAAGAAAGTTTAATAATCCAAAATGTATACTCACCTAACAACAGCACTTCAAAATACATGAAGCAAAAACTGAAAGAACTGAAAGGAAAAATAGACAAATCCACAACTATAGTTGGGTAATTCAACATTTCTCTCTTAATAATCAGTAGAATAACTTGACAGAAAGTCAGTAATGATACAGAAGACTGAACATCATCAATCAACTTGACCTAATTGACATTTATAGAACACCCCACTAACAGGAGACGAGTACTCCTTCTTTTCAAAGTACCTGGAACATTCAATAAAATAGAACATATTCTGAGCCTTACACCAAATCTCAAGAAAATCAAAAGAACTGAAATCATACATAGTATGTTTCTTGACCAAGTCAGAATTAAATTAAAATCAATAATAAAAAGGTATTGAAAAATTCCTATTTAAAATTTAAAAACAGTTCTAAAAACTGATAGATCAAAGAGGAAATCACAAGATAAAATAGAAAATTTTTTAATTAAAAGAAAATTTAAATAAACATATCAAATTTTGTAGATAGATGCAGTAAAGCAATATTTAGAGGGAATTCTGTAGTATTAAAAGGCTTAACTTGGAAAATAAAAGATTTTATGATTTAAAATCCCACCCTTAAGAAATTAGAGAATGAAGAGCAAATTAAACAATCCCAAAATACAGAAGGGAAAAAATAATAAAGATAAGAACTGAAAAAATTAAATTGAAAACACAAAAGCAGTAGAGAAAAATCAATGGAACAAAGACTTGATTCTTTGAAAAGATTTTTTAAATATTATAAACCTCTTGTTTGAATGATCAAGAGAGAGGAGACAGAAAGAGAACATGAATTCCCAATATCAGGAATGAAAATGGGGATATCACATAGATTCTACAGACATTAAAATGATATAAGCAAATATTATGAACAACTATATGCTCATAAATTCAACAACTTAGATAAAATGGACAAGTTCCTTGAAAGGCATAAACTACCAAAGCTCACTAAAGAAAACATAGATAACCTGAATAGTTCCTTTCTCTATTAAATAAATCTAATTTATAATAAAAATCATTCTCACAAAGAAAATTCCAGGCCCTGATGGCTTCATTGGCCAAATATTTAAGGAAGAAACAGTAACAGTTCTATGCAAACTCTTCCTAAAAATAGAAAAGGAAAGAACATGTTTAAATTAATTTTGTTAAGTTAGCATTTCCCTGATACCAAAACCAGAGACGAAGATATTATAAGAAAGGAAAACCACAGACATAGATGCAAATATCTTCAATAATATATTTGCAAATTGAATACAGCAGGGAGTAGACATGGGGATATATGTATATGTATAGCTGATTCACTTTGTTATAAAGCAGAAACTAACACACCATTGTAAAGCAATTATACTCTAATAAAGATGTTAAAAAAAAAAAAAAAGGCCATAACACATCAAGAACAAGTGGTGTTTTTCCCAAGATAAGAGGTTGGTTCTACACTTTAAAACTAATGTAATTCACAGACTAAAGTAACAGAGTAAAGAAGAAAAGCTATATGATCATCTCAGTGAATAGAGGAAAAGCTTTTAACAAAATTCAAGATTCGTTCCTGAAATAAAAACTCTCTGGAAGATTCAACACTGTTAAAATGTCGGTTCTCTCCCAATTAATCTATAGATTCAATGTACTCTCAATCAAAATCACAGAAGGATTTTGATATTACTGATAGTCATTAGTAATATCAAGCTTATTCTAAACTTATATGGAAAGCAAAGGAACTAAAGTAGCCAAAATAATTTGGGAAAATAATGAAGTTGGAAGCCTCATATGAGTTGATTTTAAGACATACTAAAAAGCTACAGTAATCAAAATAATGTGGTTTTGGTGAAAGGACAGAAACATAGATGAATGTAACATAGTCCAGAAACCGATTCATAATATTGTCAGTTGAGTTAGACAAAGGTTCAAAGGCAATTCAACTGAGAAAGGAAAAACTGTTCAACAAGCAGTGCTGAGAAAATTGGATATCCATATACCAAAAATGTGGACTTGGCCAATAATGCACACCATTTATAAAAATAACTCAGAAATAGAGCTAAATGTAAAACCTAAAGTTATAAAACTTATAAAAGAGAATATAGTAGATAATCTTTTTGACCTTTCTGACCAAGTACTATCTGACCAGTACTTATACCTAGAATCGATAGAGAACTCCTACAACTCAATAATAAAAAGACCAAAAAACAATTAAAATATGGGCAAAATACTTGAGCAGGCACTTCACAAAAGAAGATATACAAATAGCACATAACCAAAAAAGTTCTCAACATCATTAGTCATTAATAAAATTCAAATTAAAACCATTATGAAATATCATTACATACCTACCACAATGGCTAAAAATTAAAAGATTCGCACCACAAAATGTTGGCAAAAATGTAGACAGTTTCTTACAAAGTTAAACATAAATTTATTCTATGATCCAGCAGGTCCACTCCTTGAAATTTACCAAAAGAAATGAAAACTTAAATACAAAACATACTTGTACAAGAAGGCTCATAGAAGCTATAGTTATAATAGCCAAACATGCTTGTTACTAGGAATACATACTAAAGTATTAAAAACAAAGGACTGTGATGTCTCCATCTTTATCTAAAATGGTTTAAGAAAAATATAATATCCATAGATAGTATTTTCACATTTATATTTAAGGCAGGATTGTTAATTTTTCTCAAGATTGCAAGTGTTACTGTATTTAGTCTAGCAACTTACTCTTTTCTAAAGAAACAAGTGGCATGCCTACAAACATCACAAATTCAGGAAACAGCTATAACTTTTAAGTGCCAGCTATCACCCTAACTCTGTCATTACACTTTTTTTCCTATTAACACATAGAAAAATATTTTGAGCTTTATGTCATAAGTTTTGAAGACAAACCTGTACATTAAAAGGTCATCCATTTTCTATTTTTCTGATAGATTAAGTTAGACTCTTTTTAGTTCAATTTATGTCAAGAGATAAAACTATAAGCATAACTATCTTTTTATTCATGGATGACAAAGAAAAATAAAAATTTATTTTCATGCTCTTCTTTAAAAAGTTATAAATATTTCCTACAAGTATCTT
Organism: Balaenoptera ricei; assembly: GCF_028023285.1. Lineage (NCBI taxonomy): Eukaryota > Metazoa > Chordata > Mammalia > Artiodactyla > Balaenopteridae > Balaenoptera > Balaenoptera ricei. The sequence continues at coordinate 77,580,780 of NC_082651.1, read as the reverse complement.
CCCATAAGTGTTCTTGGGAGGATTTAATGAGATGAGTATCTCTCAACATAGTGTTTCATTAATATAAATTTTCAATAAACACTAGTTTTTTCTCTTTGTATTACCCGCACTCATCTACTATATGAGATAAAATAGATGCTGAATGAAAGAGCAAATGCACACTTCATTAAGGGGTGGAGGTGTGCGTCTGTGTGTCTATGGGTATATGAATAACATACAAAATTCATGTGCACACAGAACATACACATATGACTACACACACACACACACACTCACACACACACACACACACAGAGGAGGTCTTCTTTACTATAGGATATATTCCTGCATGAGGGCTCCATCTTGCATCCATTTCAATGTTACCTACTTCATTAGTTTCCTTCCACTACACATGCTAACTCTTAGCACTTCAAGTTCTGATGTCAACTTTACCTCCCTCATTTTTCTAAATTTTTCTAGGGAAATTTATATTTTTATAAATAAAATATATTTGCATATTTGCTCTATATATTTCTATGTCCCTATGTTGGGTGCATATACATTTACAATTGTTATATCTTCTTGATGAATTAATCCACTTATTATTATATAATGATTTTCTTTGTCACAAACTGACTTGAAGTCTACTTTGTCTGATATACTTATAGCCACCTCTGCTCTCTTTTGGTTACCATATGCTTGAAATATTTTTTCTATCCCTTCCCTTTTTTTAAAAAAATTTTTATTGGAGTATAGTTGATTTGTAATGTTGTTAGTTTCTGCTGTACAGCAAAGTGAGTCAGTTATACATATACATATAGCCACTCTTTCTTAGATTCTTTTCCCATATAGGTCATTACAGAGTACTGACTAGAGTTCCCTGTGCTATACAGTAGGTCCTTATTAGTTATCTATCTTACACATAGTAGTGTGTATATGTCAATCCCCATCTCCCAATTCATCCCTTCCTCCTTTTCCCCCCTAGTCACTATAGTTTGTTTCCTACATCTGTGACTCTACTTCTGATTTTTAAATAAATACATTTGTACCATTTTTTTTAGATTCCTCATATAAGCGAAACCATATGATATCTGTCTTTCTCTTTCTTACTTCACTTAGTACGATAATCTCTAGTTGCATCCATGTTGCTGCAAATGGCATTATTTCATTCTTTTTTATGGCTGAGTAATATTCCATTTTATATATGTACCACATCTTCTTTATCCATTCCTCTGTCGATGGACATTTAGGCTGCTTCCATGTCTTGGTTATTGTTAACAGCACTGCAATGAACATTGGGGTGTGTGTATCCTTTCCAACCATGTTTTTCTCTGGATATATGCCCAGGAGTGGGATTGCTGGATCATATGGTAGCTCTATTTTTAGGGGTTTTTTAAATATTACCATATTTTTATTCGTCTCATTGACGGATGTTCCTTCATTGCAGGGGCAGCAAGGAGAAAGAAGAGGGGAAAACAACAACAACAACAACAAAAGGAAATTCTAGTTCTTGATGTACTCGCAACAGCTGAGGCTGGCCTGCTGTCAACCTTCGGTGGAATCGCATTTCAGCATCCAGAACTGGCCTGGCATGGGGAGTGAGGAATCCATCCCTTCCCCACAGTCATACCTCATCCAGGGATGTTGGAGAAAAATGCTGCCGGGTCCCAGGTCCCATGTCCCATGTCCCTGGGTCCCCAGGTCCCCGGGTCCCCTGTCCCTGTCCCCATGCCCCATCCACAGCTGTCACTGAGCAGAGAAATGTGCATCAGGAGGGTCCGTCATTGTGTCCCGCTGCCCTGTGCTCCGGATGCGGCCCACTCACTTGCCTGCCAGTTGTTGTGTTTTTAGTTTCTTAAGGAAACTCCATACTGCTCTCCATAGTTGCTGTGCCAATTTACATTCCCAAACAGTGCATGAGAGTTCCCTTTTCTCCACATCCTTGTCAAAACTTGTTATTTGTTGTCTTTTTGATAGTAGCCATTCTGACAGGTGTGAGATGATAACTCTTTGTGGTTTTGATTTGCATTTCCCTGATGATTAGTGATGTCGAGCATCTTTTCATATGCCCATGGAATATCTGTATGTCTTTTTTGGAAAAATGTCTACCCAGATACTCTGCCCATATTCAATCAAGTTGTTTGTATTTTTTAAAGTTGAGTGGATGAGTTCTTTGTATATTTTTGATATCAACCCCTTGTTGGATATGTCATTTATAAATATCATCTACCAATCAATAGGCGGCCTTTTCATTTTGTTGACAGTTTCCTTCACGTGGGCAAAAGCTTTTTAGTTTAAGTTAGTTCCATTTATTTTTGTTTTCATTTCCCTTGCCTGAGGAGACATATTCAAAAACATATTGCAAAAACCTGTAGTAGATATACAAAAAATAAAGACAAAGAGTTATCTAAACATACCACTACACAAAATCATCAAATCACAAAGGAAGAGAGCAAGAGAAGAAAGAAACAAAGGAATTACAACACAGTCAGAAAACAATTAATAAAATGGCAATAAGTACATAGCTATCAATAATTACTTTAAATGTAAATGGACTAAATTCTTCAATCAAAAAACATAGAGTGGTAAAATGGATTTAAAAAAAATAACACCCATGTATATGCTGCCCACAAGAGACTCACTTCAGATGTAAGGACACACTCAGACTGAAGGTGAAAGGATGGAAAAGATATCCACACAAACAGCACCAAAATAAAGCTGAGGTAACTATACTTATATCAGACAAAATTGATTTACAACAAGACTGTAATAAGAGACAAAGAAAGTCTTCATATAATGATAAAGGGGTCAACCCACAAGAGAATATACCATTTGTAAATATTTCTGCACCCAGCAAAGGACCATGTAAATATTAAAAAGCAAATATTAACAGACCTAAAGGGAGAAATAGCCAGCAATACAATAATAGTAGGGGACTTTAATACCCCAGTTTCCTCAATGGATAGATCATCCAGACACAATATCAATAAGAAAACAGTGGCCTTAAATGACACATTAGACCAGATGAACTTAAAAAACATATAAAGAGTATTCCACCATGAGAAACAGAATACACATCTCCTCAAGAGTACATGGAACATTCTCCAGGATAGATCACATTTTAGGCCACAACACAAGTCTTAATAATTTTAAGAAGACTGAAATCATATAAAGCAATTTTTCTGACCACAATGGTATGAAACTAGAAATCAATTACAAAATAAAACTAGAAAATTCACAAATATATGGAGACTAAACAAAATGTTCCTGAACAACCAATGGGTCAAAGAATAAATCAAAATAGAAATTTAAAAACACCTTGAGACAAATAAAAACAGAAATACAACATACCAAAATTTATGGGATGCAGCAAAAGCAGTTCTAAAAGTGAATTTTATAGTGATAAGTGCCTACATCAAGAACCAAGAAATATTTTGAATAAGCAACCTGTATTTACACTTCAAGGAACTAGAAAAAAAGAAGAACAAATGAAGCCCGAAGTTAGTAGAAGGAAGGAAATAGCAAAAATCAAAGCAGAAACAAATAGAGACTAAAAAGACAGTAGAAAAGATCAATGAAACTAAGAGTTGGATCTTTGAAAAGATAAATAGATTGACAAAACTTTAGCTGGACTCACCAGGAAAAAAAGAGAGAACTCAAATAAATAAAATCAGAATTGAAAGAAGAGAGACTAGAACTGATATCACAGAAATACAAAGAATTATAAGAGACTACTATGACTAATTAGATGCCAACAAATTTGACAACCTAGAAGAAATGGATAAATTCTTAGAAACATATAACCTACCAAGGCTGAATCATGAAAAAATAGAAAATCTGGACAGACCAATTACTAGCAAGGATATTGAATCAGTAATCAAGTAATCCCAACAAACAAAAGTCCAAGACCAGGCAGCTTCACTGGTAAATTCTACCAAACATTTAAAGAATTAATGCCAATACTTCTCTAATTCTCAAAAAATATAAGAGGAGGAAACACTCCCAAATTCATTTTACAAGGCCAGCGTTACCTTGATACCAAAACCCAACAATAATGCCACAAGAAAAGAAAATTACACATCAATATCCCTGATGAACATGGATGCAAAAATCCTCAACAAAATATTAGCAAACCGAATTCAACAATACATTAAAAGGATCATACACCATGATCCAGGGGGATTTATTCCAGGGATGCAAGGATGATTCAACACTCACAAATCAAGTGATACACCATATTAATAAAATAAAAGATTAAAATCATATGAGCATCTCAATAGACACAGAAAAAGCATTTGACAAAAATTCAACATCCATTTATGATAAAAACTTCCAATAAAGTGGATATAGAGGAAATGTACCACAACATAATAAAGGCCATATATTACAAGCAAGCAGCTAACATCATACTCAATGATGAAAAGCTGAAAGCTTTTCCTCTAAGATCAGGAATAAGATAAGGATGCCCGCTCTTACCACTTTTATTCAACATAGTGTTGAATGTCCTAGCCACAGCAATCAGGAAATAAAAAGAAATAAAAAACATCCAAACAGGAAAAGAAAAAATTAAATTATCTCTGTTTGCAGATGACATGATCTTGTACATAGAAAAATCTTAAAGACTCCGCCCAAAAAAAAAAATTGTTAGAGCTGATAAACAAATTCAGTAAAATTACAAAATACAAAATCAATATACAGAAATCTGTTGCAATCATATACACTACTAACAAACTATCAGAGAAATCTAAGAAAACAATCCCATTTACAGTTGCATACAAAAGAATAAAATACCTAGGAATAAATTTGACCAAAGAGGTAAAAGACCTGCATGCTGAAAACTATAAGACACTGATGAAAGAAACTGAAGAAGACACAAATAAATGGAAAGATAGTCCATGCTCATAGTTTGGAAGAATTAATATTGTTAAAATGTCTATATTTACTAAAGCAATTGTAAAAATTAATAAACAGAATCCTCAATTAAATAGAGTCAGGGGACCAGAAGTGGTAGCTCTCATACCCTAAGATGACAGCAGAGCCCAACAAGAAGAAAAAAGACTCCACTTCTTTCCTGGCAACAATTCAGCCAATGAAAAGCCATAGATTCCATGGATTCTTTATTTATGGTAGCCCTCCCCAACTTCCTTTGCCCCTCTATAAAAGAATTCTCCTTCCTTTGCTCTGCAGGAACTTGTACACGGTTTGCCATGGTTGCAGATTCCAAATCTCAATTCTCTACTGATCCCAACTAAACCTTTTTTTTTTTTTTTTTGCTGGAAAAATAACTGGCAGTCTATTTGTTTTAGGTCAACACAATGTGCAGTTCAATGTAAGCTCTATTAAAATTCCAATAGCATTTTTCACAGAAATACAAAAAAATTCTGAAATTTGTATGGACCTACAAAAGACACCACATAGCCAAAGCAATCTTGAGATAAAGGAACAAACTAGAGGCATCACACTTCCTGATTTCAAACTATGTTACAAAGCTATGGTATTGGCATAAAAACAGACACACAGGTCAGTGGAACAGAACAGGAGGCCCAGAAGTAAACCCATGCATATATGGTCAGTTAATTTATGACAAGGGAGCAAAGAATATACAATGGAGAAAAGGACAGTTTCTTCAATAAATGGTGTTGGGAAAACTGGACAGCCACATGCAAAAGAATGAAACTGGTCCACTCTCTCACACCATACCCAAAACTAACTCAAAATGAGTTAAAGACTTGAATGTAAGATCTGAAACCATAAAACTCCTAGAATTAAACATAGCCAGTAAGCTCCTTGACAGTCTTGCTGGTGATGACTTTTTGGGTTTGACACCAAAAGCAAAGGCAACAAAAGCAAAAATAAACAAGTGGGACTAGATCAAGCTAAAAAGCTTCTGCACAGCAAAGGAAATCATCAACAAAATGAAAAGGTAACCAACCAAGTGGGAGAAAATATTTACAAATCATATAACTGATAAGGGGCTAATATCCAAAATACATAAAGAACTCATACAACTTAAGGGTAAAACAAAACAAAACAAAACAAAAAATGGGCAGAGGATCTGAACAGAGATATTTCTGAAGAAGACATACAGATGGTCAGCAGTTACGTGAAAATGTACTCAACATCACTAATCATCCAGAAAATGCAAATTAAAACCACAATGAAACTATCACCTCACATCAGTTAGAACACTTATTTTTAAAAAAAGAAAGACAAGAAGTAACAAGTGCTAGAGAGATGTAGAAAAAAGGGAACCCTTGTGCACTGTTGGTGGGAATGTAAACTGTGCAGCCACTATGGAAAACAGTATAAAGGTTCCTCAAAAAATCAAAAATAGAACTACCATATGATCCAGCAATTCTTCTTCTGGGTATTTATCTGAAGAAAACTAAAGCACTAACTTGAAAAGATATGTGCACCCAATGTTCATTGCAGTATTATTTAAAACAGCCAAGATATGGAAACAACCTAAATGTCCACTGATGGATGAATGGGTAAAGAAAATGTGGTATACATATACAATGGAATATTATTCAGCCATAAAAAGAAGGACATCTTGCAATAACATGGATGGACCTTGAAAGCACAATGCTAAGTGAAATAAGTCAAACAGAGAAAGACAAATACCATATAAACTCACTATATGTGGAATTAAAAAAAAAAGGAATTCATGGATACAGAGAATAGATTGGTGATTGCCAAAAACTAGGGGTGTGGGGTTGGCAAAATGGGTGAAGGTGTCAAAAGGCCCAAACTTCCAGTTATAAATAAATCCTGAGAATGTAATGTTCAGCATGGTGACTATAGTTAATACCGTATTATATATTTGAAAGTTGCTAAGCGAGTAGAACTCAAAATCTCTCATCTCAAGAAAAAAATTGTAACTATATGTGGTGATGAATATTAACTAGACTTCTGATTATTTCACAATACATACAAATATACTGAATCCTTATGTTGTACACCTGAAATTGTTTCATATAAATAAACTGTTGCATAACAATTATATCTCAATTTTTTAAAAAAGAAGGTAGAGTGTTACCTTATTCAACCTCAGCTGGGAACATGCACTTTGGGCAATTTGAATTTTTCACCACTATGTACATATTTGTGAATAACTATGACAGTGCTACAAGTACGGATTTGGATGTTACAAATAAATTTTAGTGAAAAGGCAAATTTGAAAATACAGAATCCACAAATAATGAGGATCAAGTGTATATTAGTCAAGTTAGAAAGATAGAACATATTTTATTTAATAGTTCATTGGCTTGATTTTATAACTTTTAAATATTTAGACATATGGAATTGGGGCTTCAATTTGACTCTTACCCAGCCCCATAAATGTTTGGGGTAGACCTGCTCCACATCCTAAGAGCTAGCCCTGGACAGAACTGTGAAGCAGGCAGATTTTGTAGCTAATGCCTTTAATACATACATTTTGGCACACATAATATCTTACGTTAGCTCCTGTCCTTTTATTCATAAATCATCATTATCTTCCTGTGCTTAGACACACACACACACACACACACACACACATACACACACACACCATGTTTTTTTCAGCAACCTTCTCTACCCAGAATGGAAACCTAAGCTAGCTAGAAAGGAACACTCTAATGCACATTCCATCTCATTCCTACATCAAAAACTACCTGCCCCTGTCCCATTCCCTCAGGATCCTGTGATATGCTTGATGAGATAAGAAAGATATGAGCAAATAAATTCTTTTATGATAGTGGGCTATTCAGCTCTATTAAACTATGCCAGTGTGCTACCATTCCCAGGTGATACCAAGCCTTGACTAAATTTTTTTCTGGAAAACCCCTTAATAATGACTTACTGAGGATTTTTAAAGGATAGTTGTAGGTCCTTCTGGAAGATATCTGAGTGTTGCACAGTGTTGTCAAATCACATCACCAAATTAGAATCTGTTCCACAGGACACTTTATGTATTAATGTGATCCTTTTCCCTACTACTCAGCCAAAAATATCATTAGGAAGAGCAGGAGATAGCCCTTCTGTGTCTTGAAGGAGAATGGACAGGCCATTAGTCTGGAGGAAGTGCAAACATCAAAGGACATAAGCTATGAGGATGGACACAGACCACAGCTCTGCTGGGCCAAGTTCACTGTGTTCTTGGAGAAGCAGGTCCACATAAGGAGAAAACTGGGTCAATCTAAGGGCAGATGAGGTCTAAAAAGGAACAGTGCATGTGGGGAGTAGGAGCTGAATGAATCTAGAAGCAAGGAGCTTTAAACACACCTATTCTAAAAAAATACTCCTTCCCAGTCCCATGCCTCTGGGAAACCTATTTTTCCTTGGAACACCGAAAACAGTGGTTCCTACACTTTGAAATTTCACAGACTACACTTAATTTCTAAAAACTGGGACCCAAGAACTGCCAACCTTTTAATTTGCTGATTGAATACAATTTTTTAAACTAGTATGTGCCATTATATTAATTTCATACAAGAAAATATTTTGATATCAAAATAGTAGAAAAATATAATTACAGAATAAAAGCGAGTCTTTCCCATTCTGTAAAGAACAGTTGATGACCTGACACTGACACCGCATGAACCCCAGTGAAAACATTGCCATGGGCTGGCAGCACAGTCCTGGGAGTGAGCGGCTGGAACCTCTGTTCCAGAACCAAGTTCAACTCTGGGCTCATTGCCCCAGGGCCATGTTAGACATAGGAAATCTGGATGAGCTTTCTCATCAGATGAGGTCTTTATGACTTCTTCAACAAAAGCCTGTGGCTATTTTGGACCTCAACAGTGAGCCTCATTGTTTCTCTAATAAACCTTTCCTTAAACCTCCCTCCTACCTTTGATGTTAATCAGAACTTGTGGTGCCAAGGTGAGTTCAAACCTCAAGCAGAACCTGACAGAGAAGGGCTTGACATCAGATGGTTCTTACCTAGAAAGTAACTCACACCCTCCTCCTATCCCCAAAGACAGAGCCTGGCTTAGACCCAGGGGAAATGTATGTACAAAGCACAAAGGCAGCTACTGTTTCATAGTGTATTTCTCTCAGGAAACAAGATTTCAAACTGTAGCCAGTGGACTGGTGGGAGAGACAAGTTAGGGAGAGCATCTATGGAGGCCACAAGCTGTTGCTGGGTTTCAAACACACTTAGGCATCTCATTGTACCTGCTTGAGAGCCGGTCAGCCCAACAGAGGTTTCAGCATACCTCTGAGAGGCCAGGTGGACCATGGTACTGGGCACCAGGATGAGAAAGACAAGGGGGACCCATTGTAGAGCCACAGTCAAGGTGTTTTACCTCTTCCCCAGGTGTTTATTTAGTTGAGATCACATGGGTCTCCTTTGGCCCTCAACTTGGTTGTCCTGAATATAACATAACCATAAGAAGTTCTAACCTATTTCCAGCTTCTGGGAATGTGATTTGGAGCTGAAAACCTGCTAGCATATGTTTCTAAATTCTAGTGTAAGTTCTTCCACTGATTTGTGATATATTTGGGTATTATCACCTCCCATCATCTCACCTCACCTCACATCATGTGCCTCAAGTCTGCTGTCTGGGAGATAGGAGTAATAACCCTAGAAGCCCACTTGTGGTGTAGCCATTGCTCCAAGTGTGCATGCCATTATATGTGCCTTTTATGGATGTTTTACTCCACATAGTCTCCTAGAAAGGAGACAACACCAAGATGATGGGTGACATGGGAATCCTATTCAAAATGGTCTTTCAGAGACAGAGGCACTGGCAATGCTATGGAGAAATGACTGACAGAGCTATCATAGCCTTAAGCAGAGCTTCCTATGTGACTTCTGACCAGGGAAAACTTTCTTATAGTTATAGCTCCAGTTGGGTTCCCTGTCTAGGAACCACGGGCCTAGAGCCCTTCCCATTTGTTTGGCTCCCAGCTGGTAACTACAATGGAATGCCCTTGGGACTTTGAACTAAGTTACCATCTAGAAGCTGAACTAGGAAAAGTCTCATGAAATGAATGATATCTTTACCTAAAGGGGCATGATGATTGCTTGATCAAAGTAGGAAGAATGAATTAGGAATCAAATCAAGGTATGAATAAACTTAAGGGGGAAAAAAACCTGTTATCTAATTGATTGTAATAACATATGTGAACAAAAGGAATCAAAGAACAAGCTTTGGCAAATGTTAATCCCACCTGGTCCAAAGGAGATAGAGTGAAGACACTGAACTGGATGGGTTGATGCTTTGGTCACGTTAAGGTAATCTTCCCTCCCATACCCAACATCCTTTGCTCTGATTCAAAATTCACCAGGCAAAATGCTGGGATGGTTTTGATTCTCTGTCCCTCGGGAAGAGAGCATGCCCTCAATACAGACACAAATACTTAGGCCTCTGGACAAGCATGTCCTCCTCTAAAACTAAAAAAATTGGCTTTCTGGTTTACATAGAAATCTCTTGTGAATTTCACTTGGGTGGATTGGGCCTAGAAAGTCTTGTGCTCTCTGGAAACACAGACAAAACTAGTTTCTTGCACCAGAATACTGACTACAATTTGAGGATCACACCAAAAAACCACCTGAAGGCTCAACCAGCCTCATCTTTTTCCAGAAGCATCCTCGCATATCAGCAGTCATGACCATTTGCTCTCTGCATATGCTGCCCTGTGTTACTGTTTAGTGCTGTGACAACCCTGACTTTCCAAGTAAAGCACAAACTGGTCCTGTAATTGAAGTAGGTTGCACAGTGCATAGAGTATGCATAGAGTAGGGACATCTAAAAAATTTATCATTGCACCAGGGAAGGGTCTGGATAGAGGCAAAGAATTTGTAGCCACTGAATAGGAAGTATGATAAGTTAAAACAGAGTTTATGAAATAGATCAAAGACTTAAACATAAGACTAGATACCATAAAATTCCTAGAAAGAAACAGCGGGAAGAAGCTCATTGATATCGGTCTTGGCAAGGATTTTTTGGACATGGTGCTAAAAGCACAAACAACAAAAGCAAAAATCAACAAATGGAACTACATCAAACACAAAAGCTCTGCATAGCAAAAGAAGCAATCAGCAAAACAAAATGGCAGCCTACAGAATGAAAGAACATTTTTGCAAATCATATATTAGATAAAGGGTTAATATCCAACATATACAAAGAACACAACAACAAACAACAAACAATCCAATTAAAAAGTGGGCAGAAGAACTAAATAGACATTTCACCAAAGAGGACATCAAAATGGCCAACAGGCACATGAAAAGATGCTCAACATCACTAATCGTCATGAAAATGCAAATCAAAACCACAATGAGGTATCACCTCACACTTATTAGAATGGCTATCAGGGCTTCCCTGGTGGCGCAGTGGTTGAGAATCTGCCTGCTAATGCAGGGGGCACAGGTTCGAGCCCTGGTCTGGGAAGATCCCACATGCTGCGGAGCAACTAGGCCCGTGAGCCACAACTACTGAGCCTGCGCATCTGGAGCCTGTGCTCTGCAACAAGAGAGGCCGCGCTAGTGAGAGGCCCGCGCACTGCAATGAAGAGTGGCTCCCGCTTGCCGCAACTAGAGAAAGCCCTCGCACAGAAACGAAGACCCAACACAGCCAAAAATAAATAAATTAATTAATTAAAAATAAATAAATAAATAAAATGGTAAAAAAATAAATACACAAAAAATAAAATTTTTTATTACTGAAACTTTCAAACCTAGAGAAGAGCAGGAAAAATGGTATCATGAACACTCATATCCATCACCTAGGTTTTAAAATTGTTACTATTTTGCCATATTTGCTTCTTTTAGTTTTCTTCTGCTAAAGTATTCTAGAGTAAATATCAGACTTTACAATATCTCACCCCTACATATTTCAGTTTGCACTTCTGAAAAGTAAGGACCTGTTTCTACATGATCACAATAGCATTTTTCACACCTAACAAAATTCATAATAGTCTTCTAATATCACCTACTACCTAGTCTATATTCAAATTTCCTAGTTAACCCCTTCCCCAAGATACCTTTTATAGCTGGTTTATTCAAACCAGCGTCTGATTGAGCACCATACCCTACATTTGGCGAATGTGCCTCTGAAGTCTCTTTTCAGTGAGAGCAGCCACACCCTCCTTTTTTTTCCCCCTCTTACTGAAGAGACCAAAGTAACTGTCTTATAGAACAGCCACAGTCTGGGTATGTCTATTTGTTTCCTTGTGGTTTTAATTTTTTCCTGTGTCCTCTGTATTTCTTACAAACTGAAGTTATATCTAAAGGCTTAATTAGATTCTGCTTAAACATTTTAAGCAAGAATACCTTGTAGGTGATGCTGTTTGTGTCACCTTGCATCCAATCTGGAGACAGCACTTGGCATCTGGTTATCCCACCACTGGGATATTGATTTGATTCTTGGGGTAAGGTGGTGATTACCAGATCTCTCCACTGTAAATTCTTATTTTTCCCCTTGGGACCAACTCTGGGGTCTGGGCAGTGATATTTTGTGACTATCCAGTTCCCAACTCTTTTTTGTTTTTAGCGGGCATTCTTCAGTAAAGAAGAGCTTTTGCTTAAAAACCAAAACAATGCAGTTGTCTTTTTTTTTTTTTTTAAGTTAACTTATTTATTTTTGGCTGTGTTGGGTCTTCGTTGCTGTGCGCGGGCTTTCTCTAGTTGCGGTGAGCGGGGGCTACTATTCGTTGCAGTGCCCGGGCTTCTCGTTGTGGTGCCTTCTCTTGTTGCGGAGCATGGGCTCTAGGCATGTGGGCTTCAGTAGTTGTGGCACATAGGCTTTCGTAGTTGTGGCACGCGGGCTCAGTAGTTGTGGCTCACGAGCTCTAGAGTGCAGGCTCAGTAGTTGTGGCGCACGGGCTTAGTTGCTCCGCGGCATGTGGGATCTTCCTGGACCAGGGCTTCAACCCGTGTCCCCTGCGTTGGCAGGCAGATTCCCAACCACTGCGCTGCCAGGGAAGCCCCAATGCAGTTGTCTTGATATAAGTCCCTACTGTGTGTTTGATTCTTTCCCTTTAATTACTAATATCAAGAGTAAGAAGCTGCTGTAGTAGTCACCCTCAATATTTAGTAAACAAGGTTTGGCTCTGTTTAGGATTTTTCTCAATATCATTAGAGATTAACTAACTTTCATACGTTTAATATGTTTTAATCATCTTTAGTCATTGTTCTTTTTGATCCTCAGGTTGTCTCAACTTTGCCCAGTGTGAGCCCTCCAAGCTGGTTCCTGTGTCCTTTTGACATGATCCCACTCCTCTTTGAGTGCTTACTTGCCTTCTGCAAAACAAGTTATTCCAGGCTCTTCTTATACATCCTGTTCCCCAGACTTGAAACCAGCCATTTCCCCAAAGTGTGTTACCTAACCAGGTTCATTTTGCCCAATACACAGCAAGCCAAGACACTGAGACACCAAGGTTTGCAGCAAGGAAAGGATTTATTTTCAAGGCTGCCAAGTGAGTACACAGGACAATGAATCTCAAATCCGCCTCCCCAAAGGCAGAGGGCTTGGGGTATTTAATGGGATAACAAATAAGCAGAGTGGTCTGAGGCATGGGGAGCGTCAGGAAAGGTGACTGGGAAAAGGTGCACTAATCATCATTCTGTGCAGGTGTAACCTCTGAACATTCAAAGGGTCACCGACCGACACTCACACATGCCCAGTTGAAGAGTTGGTGGTCCCAATCAGTCTTAACCAGCTCAGCTGAACTAGGCACAGCTGACTCATGTTTTTCTAGAAAACAACATGGGCAAACATCTTATTGTTTAGGCTATGCCACACTTGGAGGACATACAAGTCTTAAAACGACCTTGATTAGTGAAGGCAGGTGAAATAGATTTAACCCACAGTTTTAGATGTCCTGTTCCTCTCTGTGAGAAATGGTATTGATAAACCAAAATCTGGCCACTAAGGGTACTCTGCTACTAGGATGTCATTAAATAATATTTTTAGTACATATCTTAGCATGTTTAACTTTTTTTTGGCTTTTACTACTGGATTTGTCAGCTTTACATTATATCCTTTAATTCCACCTATGTGGCAATCATTTAACTTGTTGTATTTTCTTCCTCCTTTCTTCTTTCCCCTTTATTTTTATAGTTTTGATTTTTTTTTTTTTTTAGGAGCAAAGGCTGTTAGTTTTGTTTTTGTTTTTGTTTGATTTATTTATTTTGGCTGTGCCAGGTCTTAGTTGTGGCACACAGGATCTTCGCTGGGGCATGTGGGATCTTTAGTTGCAGCATGCAGACTCTTAGTTGCGGCATGCATTCAGGATCTACTTCCCTGACCAAGGATCAAACCTGGGCCCCCTGCGTTGGGAGCGTGGAGCCTTACCCACTGGACCACCAGGGAAGTCCCTATAGTTTTGATTTTTTTATACTTTATCATATACATTACATTTAGATATTATTCTTCCACACTTATTTTCTGCTTTGATTTAGCCTTAGGTCTACATTTGAATGTATCCAATGCTCGCCATTCGTTCTTTGGCCTAAGTTTCTCCAATCATCTCTTGGTTGGCTGAAGCTTATCTTCTAGCAGATTGCAAAGGATGAGCTAACAAATACTTGCACATTCAAAACAGCTTTTATGTACCCTCACTGCTTGAAGAATAAAATGGATCGATATAAAATCATTGGCTTATTTTCTCTTTATGTATCCTGCAGAAGTTCCTCAACAACTTTCTACGTTAAATGTGGCTATTGGAAAGTCTGATGAAGCTCCAGTATTCTTCCCTTTGTATTGAATAAGTGACTTGGTTTTTTTACCTGGAGGCTCAGAGAATTTTTTTTCTTTATTTTTAAAATACAATAGTTTTATTAGGACATGTCTAGAGATAACTATAGTGGAAAAATTTTCCCAAAGTCATGGTGTTCCTTTCAATATGTAAATATGTTTTCTTTTATTTCAGGAGATTTTTCTTGAATTATAATTTTTACTTATTAGTTTTGCTTCAAGTTTGGTTTTTCTTCCTTGCCTTTCTTATAAATATATCACTCTCTCTCAAGGTCACCCGACCCTTCCAGAGCCTCCCAAACTCTTTTCTCTCTGCAGAGGTTGCTTTTCTAGGACTGCTGCACAGTTATCTTTTGGGGAGTTCCCAATAGTGCCATTCTAAATTGGATCCTCTTGTTCCTGGATACTGTATCTCCCTTTTCTTGGTTTAGTTCCTTTGTTTTGGTGGAGCACATTCTCTGGTAAGTTACTGATAAAATGTACATGGTAGGTAAAATTTTTGAGAACTTGCATATAAAATTAAATTTAAAAAAAATTTTAGCTTCAGTCTAGCTTCACACTTTGATCAAATAGAAAATTCTAGGTTAAAAATAATTTTCATTCAGAATTACATTTTTCCACTGTCATCTAGCTGGCAAATGTTGAGGCTAAGAAACAGACTAAGAGGTTAAGAATAAGATTCTATTCTTATTCATTATCTCCTGCATGTGACTGTTTATTTTCTCTGGAAGATTTTAGAACCATCACCTAGACTAATACTCTGAAATTTCATAATGATGTTTCTCGTGTTCCAACATTTTTTATTGCTTATAGGGCCATTCAGTCATTTAAATCTGGACACATATTCATCAATTATGAAATTCTTTCCCACATTTTTAAATAATTTCTTCTCCCTCAACTTAACTTAGAGGTTCATTTTCTGCAACTCCTGTATCAGATATTGGACCTCATAATTTAATCCTCTAATTTACTTAGTTTTTCTATCATGTTTTCCTTCTCTTTGTCTCATTGTTCTATCTCTGTGATAGTTCCTCAATTTCATCCTCCAACCTTTTCATTGAATGTTTTATTTTAGTTATCCTATTTTTATCTTCCAGCAACTCTTCTTGATCTCTGATTAGGCTTTTATGTAGCATCCTGTTCTTGCTTATTATTGCAACATCTTCTGGTATCTCTTTAATAATATTTATTATAGTTTCTTTGAATTTTGATTTTGTTCCTTGCATTATTGCTTTTCCTCTAGATCCTTTTTCTGTTCATTATTTTTGTTGTTGTTACTTTCTTGTTTTGCTCTCCTTCATATTAAGTTCTTTTTTTTAATGTCTGGTGATTCTTTTATTTCCATTTACACATAAGAGATGCACAGTAGAAAATGTAAATAAGAGTTCTTGTGTGCGTGAGCAGGACATGACTGTTGGAATTCTTCCCTGCCTGTGAAATGATCATGTAATTAGCCCACTTTTTCACTGAAAATTTTCATGGGTCAGTATGTCAGTATTGGTAGATATTGCCTCTGAAAATATTAGTATTTCCAGAGAGGTATCTTCAAAACTCTTGCCGGGGGGTGCTTTCTGTGAGCCAACTTAAAAAAAACAAAAGGAATGTTAGTCTCACCATTTAGGAATCAGATACTCATTCCTCATCCTTCTTTCTGTTTGGAACTTCCACTTTGCTTCACGTCTTCAAGTTGAGAGACTCTCTGATTCAATTTTTCCAGAGATTAGACCTTTTGGCTCTTGTGGGGTGGGAGATAATCTTCCAAGAGTGAAATAATTGGTCAGGGAGCTAGTGGTATAAATGCTACTTTTGCAAACTAACAAAAAATTACCTTGTGAACTTGGGGCCAGGTGTAGCTGCTGGGGAAATCATTCTCTGGTGACCAGGGTTTAGCCCTACAGTCAGGCTGGGGAAAAGCAACAGCTCTAAGACTATAAAATAGTCAACCCGGGATTTCCCTGGTGGTGTAGTGGTTAGGAATCCACCTGCCAATGCAGGGGACACAGGTTCGAGCCCGGTCCAGGAGGATCTCACATGCCATGGAGCGGCTAAGCACATGCACCACAACTACTGAGCCTGCGCTCTGGAGCCCGCAAGCCACAACTACTGAGCCCACGTGCCACAACTGCTGAAGCCCATGTGCCTAGAGCCCGTGCTCCACAATGAGAGACGCCATCGCAACGAGAAGCCCAAGCACCGCAACGAAGAGTAGCCCCCGCTCACTGTGACTGGAGAAAGCCCACATGCAGCAATGAAGACCCAATGCAGCCATAAATAAATAAATAAATAAATAAATAAATAAATAAATAAAATAAAATAAAATCATCAACCCATTTCCTGGGAGGATTAGAATTAACCATCATATTAAAATCCCTTATCTGGTGATAAATAGAGGCTCAATAAAATGTGTAATCAAAATAATAGATCATATTCTGTGGTTCAGAACAGTAAGTACCAAATTACTGTAATTTTCAAATTTTTAAAAATCTGATACATATCCCCTGAAAAATTTAACAGGGTTGGATCGCTGTGGTTTTGATAACAAAGCTTACTCTAGCCATATTTTGGGTTTGTTATGGTAGATTTGGGGCCCCTGTGGTTGCTGAGGGATATAGGAGGAAGTGGGTACCACATGGGGCCTTTCCTCACTGTACAGGCATGTCAGGAATATTGGTTTTTATTAGGAATAAGTCTGGCCCCTTTCAGGTTTTGGCACAGAAGCTTGAGATGGTTACTCAAGCTATTCACCTGACATATGCCTTGTGCCTGGGGAGGCCAAATGCTAATAAATCCCCAGTTTACACTTATTGTCCTGGATTAATGACTGAGAGGACTTCTTTTAACTCTCAAAATTGGTTTTGATGATAAATCACACAATATCTCTACATATATCATAATGTCTCAAGAAGACAGAGTCAGAGAGGAAAGGGGGAAAACCCTGAGCCCCATTCCCTCAACCTGAGAGTGCTGTGGGAGAATCTGAGTTTAAAGTTTAATTTTGGAGATTCTCCAAAAGAGTGGGAGAGGAGGTTCGAGAGGCAATGTAACCATGGAGTAAAGTCTTCACCCTCCAAGTGTGGGGAGCAGCATCAGAAACATCCATAGGTCCCAAGTCATTTAGAAAGTAGTCTAAGATTCCCTGAACAAGATTAATGATGTAATAGGAGACATCAAAGAACTGTTTGTCAATGGCATGATCTCTGAATCCCATAGCCCACATGCTTCCTCTTTTTTATAATGAAAAAAATGTCCAAAAAATTGAAATTCATGGAATTCTTGATTCTAAATAGATGAACTAAACTAAACCAACACTACATGTCTGTGCACAGGATGCCTAGTGGAATATCAGGTGTCTTTAACCCTGGATTTGAGAGAGCACACAAACAAAGTCCTTTGGCTAAAACAGGAAACATATTTTATCTGTCTGGTGTGGTTGTACCAATTTGAACAGATGTCCTTAGGCATGTTGTGAGCTCATAACATCCAAGCAGCTAATGAAAGAAATGACAGATTCACAAATTACCTAAAGGTACTAGTTTATCTGGATGACAGAGCTGTATTTGGGGAGACCCTGAAGAAGCACAAATAGCAGCTCCTCAAATTTTGGGATCATCTGGAAAACACAGGCTGGAAATTATTCCTTGACAAAAGACAATTCCTTCAGCCCTCAATAAAATATATTAGATGTATAGTATTATAATACGGGATAAGCACAGGCCTTGAAAAATCTCTACTTTTGTAAATTGGTTAATCCCCCCAAATTTTAGGGGATTAGAGAAATTCTTGATATTTCAGAATAGCAAAACCCTTCAATGATATGGGCCCTTCTGTGATATGGGCAGAAACTAGGACATCCCTCAGGAAAGTGATCCAAGAACAAAATAGTGGCCCAGGCCCTCCAACTCCTTAACTTTTGTGATGATCAGTAAGGAGAAGTATAAAGAAGCACTCACAGCACTGGACTGCTTATATTACATTTCTGTTCCAGCAACTGCTGTCTCTGATAAGCGCTTTATTTTAAAATTATATGCCAGTTTTCAGGACAATGGAGGTGTACCAAATCAAGGAAATGACACCTATATCCTTGCTAAATTTTAATTCTCAAAGTAGAATTTCTGGAGCTAAAGTGAAAAAAGTCCTTACTAACTAAGATTTGAACTTGTGAGGTTTAAAATATAGAGAGAAATAAGGTATATGACAACAACAATGCAAAAGCAGGAAGGGGTTACATCAAATTAAGTATTTCAAGACTATTTTTTTTTGAGAAAATGGTAAAAGTAATCATTTATTTTAGAGTGTAATAAGTCAAGGATGCATGTTGTAATCTCTATGGTAACCACTAAAAGAATAGTAAAAGAACACATAACTAACAAATTAATAAAGAGGATGGGGGTGAAATAATAAATTTTTGTGACTAATCCAAAAGACAAGAAAGGAAATAAAGAACATGAAAACAAGTAGGTCAAATAGAAAACAAATAGTGATATGGTAGACATCAACCCAAATTTGCCCGTAATTCTATTATCTGTAAATTTACTAAATCTCTAATTAAAAGACAAAAAGAAAAAAAAAATCACACTGGATTTTTTTAAAACCTATAACTACTTATAAGAGATATTTCTTATCTATAGGGTCACAGAAAGATTGAAAGTGGCGGGTTGGAAAAAGATATACTATGCAAACACCCCCAAAATGTTGGTGTAACAGTGCTAATATCAGATGCAATATACTGGAAGACAAAAAATATTACTGGGAAAAAAGGAACATTTCATGATGATCAGGAGACCAATTCACTGAGAAGATATAACAATCTTAAGTATATAGGTACCCAATAATATAGCTTAAAATATATGAGGCAAAAATTTACAGAATTAAAAACAGAAGCAGACAGATCTAAAATCATAAAGAGATACTTCAACATACGTCTCTTGCTAACTGACAAAACAAGCATACAAGAAATCAGTAAGGTTATAGAAGACTCACAGAACACAATTAACAAATTTAACCTCATTAGTATATAGAATATTACAGCCAACAATGGCATTAAACACAACTTTTCAAGTATACACGGAACATTTGGCAAAGTTGAACATTTGCTGAATTGTGAAGCACGTATATTAGTTTTCTAGGGCTGCCATAACAAAGTATCATAAACTGGATGACTTAAACAACAGAAATTTATTACCTCACAGTTGTGGAGGTTAGAAGTCTGAGATCAAGGTGTTGGCAGGATTGATTCTTTATGTGGTCTGTAAGGGAGAATTTGTTCCATTCCTCTCTCCTAGCATCTGGTGGTTTGCTGGCAATCTTTGGTGTCCCTTGGCATGAAGATGCATTACCCCAATCTCTGCCTTCATCTTCACATGGCGTTGTCCTGGTATGTTTCTGTGTCTGTATCCAAATTTCCCCTTTTCATAAGGACACAGTCATTTTGGATTAGGCCCCCCCCCCCATTGACTTCATCTTAACTTGGCAATCTGCTAAAATTTCCAAAATAAGGTCACATTCATAGGTACTGAGGATTAGGACTTCAAAATCTTTTGGGAGGCACAATTCAACCCATAACAGCAAGTCTCAACAAATTTGAAAGGAGAGAAATTACTCAGCACACTAACTATAGTGAAATGAAGCTAGAAAACCTCCAAATACTTGAAATTTAAGCAGTAATATTTCTAACGACCCATGGGTGAAAGCGGAAAACACAAAGGAAATTAGAAATTATTTTGAGCTACATAGTACCATCAAAACGTGCAAACATAGCTAAAGCAGTGCTTAATGAGACTCTATAACATTAAATGTATATGTTACTTAAGAAGAAAAGCTGAAAATAAATTATTAAAGTATCAAACTCAATAAATTAGCAAAACAGAGCAAATTTAAACCAAAAGAATAAAAAGAAATTTCCAAAGATAAGATTAGACATTAATGAAATATAATACAATCCTACGAAGGAAAAGAATAAAGCCAAAAATTTTTTGGAGGAATTTAATAAAATTGATAGACCTCTAGCAACACTTACGAAAAAAAAAAAGGCACAGTTACCAATATCATGAATATAAAAGGAGATACCTCTGGAGTTCCTACAAATATCAAAATAATAGTAAGAAGATATTATAAATAAGCTTATATCAATAAATTTACATTTTTAGATGACATGAAAAACTCCTAGAAAAGCAAAACTTACTACAATTGAAACAAGAAGAAAAAGAAAATCTAGTATCTCTTAAGGAAATTGAACTGTTAATTCCAAACCTCCCACAGAGAAATCTCTAGGACAAGATGGCCTCACTGGTAAATTCTTCCAAATATTTCAGAAACAATACCAATCTTATACACAATCGCTTCCAGAAAATAGAAAAGGGGAGACATTTTCCAACTTGTGAGTTATAAAACCTAATAAGGTCATTACAACAACAACAAAACCTATAAGCCAATCTCTCATGTAAATACATAAATGCAAAAAAATCCCCCCCAAAATATTAGCAAATCAAAGTCAACCGTGTGTGTGTGTGTGTGTGTGTGTGTGTGTGTGTGTGTGTGTGTGAATGAGCAGTTCTCACTTTGCCCAGTAGTATAGGACCTTAAAAATTACCATGCAATAGCACAGGGAGATCAGCTCGGTGCTTTGTGACCACCTAGAGGGGTGGGATAGGGAGGGTGGGAGGGAGGGAGATGCAAGAGGGAAGAGATATGGGAACATATGTATATGTATAACTGATTCACTTTGTTATAAAGCAGAAACTAACACACCATTGTAAAGCAATTATACTCCAATAAAGATGTTAAAAAAAATTACTATGCAAGCTGAAACCACGCAAAATGATTCTAATAATCAATGGGAAAATTGCAATTGTTCTATGAGCTTTAAAAATGTTGTCAAAACATTAAATACTCTTACTGTTGGTTATAAATGTATAAGGAAATGAAACACAGTAACGCTAATATTTATTTAGTACACTCTAATTTACCACATTAGAAACATTGAGAAGTGCTTTCTTTGTTTAAAACAACGTTATCAAGTGTAGTTCAAACAGTGCTTGCCTTCTTGTTGTATGACTTTGATACAGAGCAAGATTCTTTTCTATGCCTTGGTGAAGGCATGACTCATATCTAGAGTCTCTGGAACAGTGGAAGTGTCAACAACAGTCCGCTATTTCTTCTAGAACTCCATTTATATTCAATTCAAATTTCACTTCCAGTTTTAACACTTCGTGATTCTTTTTGGCACTTTCATCTTTGTTGGGCAATTCTGTCTTTCAATTTTCATTGAAGTTCATTCCAATTGTTAATATTTTTCAATTAAAAAAAATAATGGCAGATGGGTTTATTATTGGGAACAATTACAGAATACTCTCTTGTCTTTGTATTAACCTGAGTGACAGGTGCTCAGTGACCAATCATCCACAGACTTTGAAAAAAGTGATGTAATTGGTCAGTGCTCCTGATGTGAATTTGCTTTTTATGAAATGATTTGTGGACTGTATACTTAGCCCGAAGTTTGTATTTTATATAATTACTCTCAATGACTATACGTGGTAACTGAAATTTGAACTCGTGTTTGGAGGCTGCTGTTATTTAACTAAATCACGTTCATGGAAATTCGTGCATACCGGAACCATGCACGGTGAGAAGTGCCTGTATATTATAATTGTACTGAAAAGAAGAAAGGAGAATACTCCACAGAGGGCGCCATGCTATACTAGCACACCCGGGTCAGTTAAGTTTCCTTAGACTATACAGGCCCAATTAGTCCTTCTTTTCACTACATTCTCCAGGATGCCAAGAAAGGCACTATGAGATCACTGGGGAGTCTGGCGACCAGTCTAAAACTACGAGTTCCATTCATCATCAGATGCATAGGTTTTGACTTCCAATTATCATTGATAGCTTATCAAAACATATTTTCCCAGGACTTCCCTGGTGGCGCAGTGGTTGGGAATCAGCCTGCCAGTGCAGGGAACACGGGTTTGAGCCCTGGTCCAGGAAGGTCCCACATGTCACGGAGCGGCTGAGCCCGTGCACCACAGCTACTGAGCCCGCGAGCCACAACTACCGAGGCCCACTCGCCTAGAGCCCATGCTCTGCAGCAGGAGAAGCCACCGCAGTGAGGAGCCCACGCACCGCAGCGAGGAGTGGTCCCCACTCGCCACATAGAGAAAGTCCGCCCGCAGCAACGAAGACCCAACGCAGACAAAAATAAATAAATAAAATTAATTAATTAATTAATTTTTAAAAAGAAAACATATTTTCCCTTCTCGTGTCTGATTTTTTTAAGGGGTTACTTTTAGAAAATGCAATTTGAACCATTTTAGGATTAAATTTTCCTGTTAAAAAAAAATTTCCGTTTAATTATGAAAATTAACAGGAAAATATTCCCAATTCCAAAAGTTTGCTTTAGGGCTAACTTTTCATAAGCACACCTATCGGCATTCCCACACATGATAAAGACAATCTCATCTACGCCCCACCTCCACCATTACCTCTAGTTTTCCCTCCTCACTCACAGGGATAACTGTGCTTCCCTCTTTCCTCCTTCCAGAAGGCTGCGGAAGGCCACGGGTCTAATCTGACTGTAACCTGGGCTGAGGGGTCCCACACGGAGCACCCGTGGGGTCCCGGACAAGTGCTGGGCTCCACCAGGCGCTGCTGGGGAAAGAAAGCACAGGCGGGGTCCATCCACTCAAAACCATGGAAAAAGCTCTAATAAATACCTTAATCCTGATCTTCAAACTCCATTGACAATTTCAGGTGATTTTCAGGGACAAAGGTGGGAAAGAGGATGGTGCGGGCCGCAACACAACTAGATGGTTCTGTCACCGGTAAAGCCCATTAACAATTCATGGGAAATAAAAATAGATTCTGGGTAATAAAAGAAAGTCTAACCTTTTTTTTTTTCCTTTTCCTTTGTGCTTAGTCTAGCGTCACTTGCTCACAGGGAACCGTGTGCAGAGGCCTCGCACCCGCACTTCAGACCAGTCCTCCTAGTGCAAAGTGGCAGCACCCACACCTCAGCTCCGCGGGGCAGAAGCGCCCCGAACGACACCTCCTTTCAAGATGGCGGCGGCCGGCCGCGTACAGAGACGCTACGCCAGGCTCTGGGATCTGCAGCTGTGAGCAGTGCGTCTGCGCCCACCCCAAGCCGCGCCCACCCCCAGCCCCGCCCCGCAAAGAGCCGGTACTCCAGAGCGTGTGCTGGCACCTCTCCATTCTCTGATGGAAGAATAAAACTCCTTTGCTTCCGAAAAACTCGTCTCTTTCTTTTGGCTCCAACGACACTGGGCAGAAGGACCCTTACTGGAGAAGGTCGGTGACGGTTCCAGTTCAGATCCTCAAGAGCTCATCTCATTCCAGCACAGCCGGCTCTGGCCCTGATGCTGCCCACCCAGAGACAAGATGCAGACAGCCCTGAAGTCACTTCACCTCCTGTGTGGGTGACATTCTGTCTGCATCAGTGAGAGTTGCAGGGTGTTTGTCTCCCTCAGTTCTACCTTCATCATGCTCTTTCCAGCAATCAACTGTGCCGTCTACAAGTTACTTCACAGCTTTGTTAGGAAATGACCGGTTGTAAAAACTACTTTGAATTAGGTAAATTCAGAGTTCAAGGTTATAACCTTATATGGCGCTTCCCATTTCCAGGTCACCCTCCAGTCCAAAGCCAAAACGTTCTCATTAGTCCTCTCTGTCTCTCGGAAAGTCAAGCTTTTTCTGCCTGGGTCTCAGTGACTCTCTTTGAAGGCAAGCTCAGTGGTTGCACCACTTTCCACTCTAAAAATTATCAAATCTCTGACTGCTAACCTCCAGTTTCGGTTGCTCCAAACTATCCCTTCTCTGAAAACCACTATGGTGTCAGCTCCTTTATCCTAGCCTGCCCCCAAATTTCTCTTAAAGTCCTTTCCATTTCTTCACACCTCCTTGCAACCATCTCCCCAAAGACTCCATTAAGGCATCTGATGTCCTCAGGGGAGGAGAGCTGGGGAAGCACCTAGCCTTCCTCCCAGGGACCCTCCCTTTCCCCTCTCCCTGGGGCTTCCTTCTATTACCTTTGCTTCCTCTTCAGGTTGGCCAGTTCCCCAGCTTCAGACACAGAAATATACAGTATCTTTCAACCCCAGTGAAATCCAAGTCCCCAGTGAAGTCAACAGAGGACAGGAGATACTCTTTCAGGATTCCAGATGGATCTTAACCAAGAAAGAAATGGGATTTCTTTATAACCCAACACCCAGCCATGTGTTCTAAAATGACCATAGCTGAAAGGGTTCTCCCCCAAGCAGAGCCACAGAAAGAAGGGAAGAAGCTGAGGGCTGTGAGAAAAGTAACTGTAAGATTCTTCAGGTAGAAGGCACTCAGAAATTAGGTGGTGGAAACCCATCCAGGTGTTTGTCTGTGGGCCCCATGTTTGGAGATCCAGTTTGTGGGCGTTCTGTATGGTGTTCCTTAATCGTTGATGTTGCCCTGGAAGGCACTGTGCAAGGCACTGAAGGAGAGCAAGATGAGAAAGACAGGATTCCCTGCCCTTAAGGATCTTGCAGCTAAGACAGAAATGGAAGTCAGTGCAAAACAGGGCAACATTTAGTGGAACAGTATGAGACGGCAAGCACTGAAAGGTCTGAAGTGGGAGAGCAGTTATCTTTATGTGAGGAATGAGAAACTTTATGAAGCAGACAGAATTTGAACTTGGCTCTAGAGAAGGAATAGGAATTGATCAGAGAGAAAATCAAGAAGAGCATCCCAGGACTTCCCTGGTGGCACAGTGGTTAAGAATCCATCTGCCAATACAGGGGACACAGGTTCGAGCCCTGGTCCGGGAAGATCCCACATGCTGCAAGGGAAGTCACCGCAGTGAGAAGCCCACGCACCGCAACGAAGAGTAGCTCCTGCTCACCGCAACTAGAGAAAGCCTGCGCGCAGCAATGAAGACCCAACACAGCCAAAAATAAATAAACAAAAATTAAAATTAAAAAAAAGAGAGAGAGAAGCCACTGCAAGGAGAAGCCCATGCACTGCAACAAAGGGTAGCCCCTGCTCACCACAACTAGAGAAAGCCCGCGTGCAGCAATGAAGACCCAACACAGCCAAAAATAAATAAAATTAAATCTTTAAAAAAAAAAAAAAAAGAAGAGCATCCCGGACAGAGGGAACTTCATGAGAGAAGATGTGGAAAGAAGAATGCTTAGAGCGTATTCCCAGAACACTGAGAGGCTGTGGAATGGGAGTGAGGAGGAGGGGGGAGGACTGTGCAGGTCCATGCTACCCGGCCCCCTGCCCCTGTGTCCTGCGGCTGCTGAGCACAAACCATGACCCAGAGGGAGTCTCTTTTGTTTACCAGGTCAAAGAACACAGCCTGCTGCCCACTGAGTCATTTGTCACCTGTGGTCACCTCTCCACATTCTCTGCCCTCACCTGGCAACCTTCCTCTTTTGCTTTATTAATGAGGACAAGGTAAGTTTTCCCAGGCAACCATTAAAACAAAAAACCTGCCTTCTATTTCAAGGGAAACTTTTCTTAAAAGCTCATCTAAAAGAGCTGACTCTTAAGAACATTTGCTTTGATGTAGTTTTCTTAGTTATTCTCATATATGGGAAATAGCAAATGAGAGACAACTAATATAAAGGTCTGAGATCTTGGAGACACAGGCTTGAGTTTGGTCAGTGAAGCAGGCCCAGAAGTGCATAACACAGTCCAGGGTGCAAACTCCACAAGGGGCACTTCTGCCAGCTTGAACTCTGTGCTGGAGACCTTAGTGGGTCTCAGAGGATCAGGGTTTCTGACCACCGTCAAGCACCTGCGTGGCTTCATAGAAAGGGCCCCAGAGCAGGACCTAGGGGGCCTGGGAGCCCATCCATAACTCTCCTTGTGACTTTCAGCAAGTCACTTTATGCCTCTATACTTCAGCCTCCTCCTACTCAAAATGAAGTGTCTTGCTGATCTCAAAGGCAATATAACCTTTCTTTTCTAGAGGAAAGGTTAGGGTTTCCATGTCAACCAAAGAGTGTTCAAGTAAACCTTAGCTCTGCCCCCTTTTAAATTCATAATTTGGGACAAATTACTTGACCTATGCGAGCTTATTTTTCTCCTATGGGAAAAGGAATAAAAATTACCTACCTAAGGTTGCTCTGAGGAAATCAATGAGATAATGCATGTAAAAATGCCCAGCACAATATCTAGAAAATAGTTGGTACTTGATGCCCTGTTTCCTGACTCTTGAAAGGGTCCTTTTGTGTTATAACGTTCTATGTTTCCACCAAAGCAAGGTCTCCACATGTTACCAAAGAGTCTGCAATCATAGCATGGATGGAAATCACCAGTGGTTGAGAATCTGCCTGCCAATGCAGGGGACACGGGTTCGAGCCCTGGTCTGGGAAGATCCCACATGCCGCGGAGCGACTACGCCCGTGAGCCACAACTACTGAGCCTACGCGTCTGGAGCCTGTGCTCCGCAACAAGAGAGGCCGCGGTAATGAGAGGCCTGCGCACCGCGATGAAGAGGGGCCCCCACTTGCCGCAACTAGAGGAAGCCCTCGCACAGAAACGAAGACCCAACACAGCCCTAAATAAATAAATAAATAAATAAAAATGAAAAAAAAAAAAAAGACTTCAAGTGTTCACTTGGGACCCCTGATAATAATATCCTCCAGGAATAAAGGCAAACTAGAAATTAAAAAAAAAAAAAAAAACCTAAGTCATCATCTGGAGATTATAAAGCAGCAAGTCTGGAGAGAGACACGGGGATCTGAATATTTAACTAGCACATACATCCCCAAACCCTGGGGGAGTGGTTATTCCAAAGAGGCAAATCTGAGAAACAGCACTTGATACAGTTCCTCTTGAACTCCCAACCACCTATTTCTTCATTCTCTGGTCTGAGGTGGCTGCCGGCTGTGCTGCCTGCCCCTGGCCCCTGTGTGCTGCCTGGAATTGGCTCAGTTCCTGTATCAATTCTGCTGCTTCTCAGCCAGCTCTGTATATTTGGGGATTGACATTGCAGCATCTGTATTATGAAGATGTGGCTACTCCTTCATCCCCTCTAGAGATTTCTGACTGTGTGTACCTCTGTGAAGCCTGAGTCCAGGAAGAAGCTCAGCGTGTCAGTTTCCCATTTGTAGCAGTTTGGGTTGAAGATGGATTTGGAAAGGAGACTGGAATTAAAGGCTAAGGAAAGCAGTTGGTACCAAGTTCAAGCTCACACTGCTCCTTGCTTGACAGGCCAATAAATCAAGAGACAAGTTGTTGAGGCAAGGAATAGTGACCTTATTTGGAAAGCCAGCAGACTGAGAAGATGGTGGACTACTGTCCCAAAGAACCATCTTACCCAAGTTAGAATTCAGGCTTCTTTTATACTAAAAGGGGAGGGGGTGTGGCTGCTTGTTGTTGCACACTTCTTGGTGCCGGCCAGATTCCAGAGAATATGTGATAATCCTTTGTTCTTGCAGCTGTCCACATAGGTCTGGTCATGATGCTCCTATACACCTCCAGCAAGACAAACGTTGTTCTCTGTTACGCATCTTTTTATCTCTATATGAATGGAAAAGTGTTATACCTTTAAAGGTCAGTCTGGGAGGCAGAGCCTTGAGAATGGGCTATGATGTATATTTCAGGGTATAGGCAACATTCTTTTACAAAGGTACAGAGCACAGGCAACAGAGCACAAAGGTTAGAGCGAAAGGAATAGATCCAATATGGAGTCAGGTTTGTTCTTCTCTGTTACACAATCAGTTATCAAATCTCCTCATTTTCCATTAATACCATTACCAGGGAATTTCAACAACTGTCAGGGGCCCTTCAACCTTCTCCAGCTCACAGTACTGCTAGAGGGCTGATTGAACCAATCATTGCACTTTGGAAAATGTTCATATGCCTGTCACACCTGTCAAACACAGACCTTATGTGGCACTTTGGAAAATGTTCATATGCCTGTCACACCTGTCAAACACAGACCTTATGTGGGTGACTGTCAAGAAGTAGCACATACCCCAGATTAAGCCTGCCCAGTGGCTCCCACTGTGCCCCCCATGAACATGGTACATGGCCCTGCTGTAGCCTCCCACATGGCTCACAGCACAGCCAGGTACCTAACCAGCCGGCCACCCTCTCTGCTCCTGTAGTGACCCTCTGCTCCTGGGGCCCGCCCTCCCTTCTCCAGCTGACCCCACTCTCAGGTTCCCTTCTACCCTAGGCTCTGATTTCGTCTGTCCAAGTCAGGAGCGCTGCAAGGAGCCCTGCCTTAGTGCAGCAAGGCCAGTGATGCACCACAAGCAGCATCCTGCTCCAATCTGTGTCTGGTTTCTTCCAGTTATGGTCCAGTTCCTCTGGGACCAGGGACCGACCCTGTCTCTGGCTTCAGAGATTAAAGTCTTGGGTTTGACCCCATCCCCTAGGGTGAGGTCACAGTGTGTTACACCCCTCACTTCAGCCATCTTCCACCAGCCCAGACCTCTGCATACTGCTTAGTTGCTGAATTCCTCTGTCTGCCAACCTGCACATCCAACCTCTCTCTGGGCAGATCTCCATGCCCCAGCTTCCCCAGAGATGGAGCTACACCTGCCTGGGCTTCTTCCCACACCTGCCCATGATGCCACTTCCAGCACCAGCCTCTAGTCTCAAGGTCTCTGAGGGATAGTGTTGAGGGATAGTTTTAAGGCCTAGATACATAGAGAGGTATGATAAAGTCCCCAGGGTAGGGCATCACCACCTGAGCTCATGGGGATAGGTATGCCCCACACTGAAGCATCTCAGAGACCTAAATTTTAGAGGAAATATCTTGATCCTATAGGCCTCTGTGCTACAAAAGAGGGTTGCATTAATTCATTCATTCATGTTTGCCAAGAATCAGACATCAAGATGGGATTAGAAATGCAAGAGAGTAAGGGGAGGAAGGAGCACAAGGAGGTGAGGAGAGCCTCAGGCCGAGCTGCAAGTCTGACACCCATAGAAGGACAAAGGCAAGGGAGGAGGGCTGGGTAGGAAGAGTTTCAGACTACAGAGCAGTTCCAAGAAAGGTTTGGCAAAGTCAGTAGGGAATCCTTGAACCAGAGTCATGGATGGAGCCTCATCTCCCCAGAATGGGCCGGCCTTAGTAACCCCACCATGAAGCAGTCATCGACAGAGAGGAGGCTGCAGGAAACGTGAGCTCTGCAGCAGTGGTAGGCCTCAGGGCCAACAGCCGGGGCCTTCGGTCAGTTATGCTTCATGAGGGGATCTGCGCATGCCATTTTTATGGCAGCCACCTGGGCCTTCGTGGAGAATCAAGATGTGGGAGATCAACCCCACCTACCATATCTCAACTTAAGATAGAAAACAGAGCATTTCGGAGGGAAGTCAGGAACTACAGACCAGGAGCTGGCTCTAAAAGAAGGCTGCAAGATTTTGAGATTCTCTGCTTCCCATTCTTGGAATTTGGGCTCTCCCCTGCCTGTTTGCCTGTAGTGATTAGGAAAGAAAAGGCTGAAAATAAAAGGGAACTTGGAAGTTATCTTGGAAGAAGTTGGAGAAACCCATCCCATTTCATAGTCCATCTTCAGGGCAGGGTACATCAAGGAGTAGAAAAGGTGGGAGCTGTGTAAGAGAAGAAGAAAGTAGGCTGGTCTCCCAGGTCTGCAGGAAGACAGACTAGGGGCCTCTGAGCAGGTAGGTGGCATCCAAAAAGCAGCCCTGGGGCCTAAAAGGGCCTTGAAGTTTCCTGGGAGGTAATGAGCACAACAAGGAGAGAGACCTGGTAAGAACCATGTAAGTGACATCAACCTTTGACTCCACCTGTCATCTAGATACAGAAGCCCCGAGCACTTGACCCAAGGCTTACATGGCCTCACCTGTGGCAACCAAGGGTGAAGCACAAAGGCCAATGAACAGGCTGCTTAACTCTGACTCAGAAGCAAATACCTCCTCCCACTCATTCCTTCTGATCTCCCTAAAGCCACCCCCACACAGGACAAGGAATTTCCTAATTAAGATTTCCAGGTTGATAATCTTTACCAAGTTTACAGAAGATACGCCCTTCTCTGTTCTTTTTAAATGATGTATTTTGTAAGATTTGATACATACGAAAGTATAGATGTGAGTATAATGTGTATGCATATAAAACAAACACTCATAAGCCCACCACCCAACCTAAGAACTGCAATGTAATCTGCTGGACACATCTTCTGCTCTATTATAAAGCAGTTTTTTAAAGTGCTTTCATTAAATATTGGGCACATACAGTAGAATAACTGTAATGAAAAATGATACAACTAGCTTCTCTGCGCCTATCATCCACTGTCAGAAAAACGGCATTCTTATTAGCTTTGCGGTCTCCTGTGTGCCCCTCCCTAATTCTGTTCATGACTGTTTGCTACCATTGGGAGTGTAATTCTCAGATGAAAGTGTTCAAGATTTAGAACGTTTAGAACATTCTTAATACTTTATACTTCATAGCATAACACCTGCTTCGAGTTGAAAATATTTATTAAATTCAGTTCTATTTTTTCCAATTGCAAAAAGTTACTACTTTGGGCAAAGAGGAGAGAGTGGAAGATAAAGAGAGAGAGAGAGAAAACAACTTGCTTTGACTTGGTATTTTGTGGACATCAGAGACTATCCTTTTTTGGTGTGTCTCTAGGTGCCTAAAGTGCAGTAGATTCTCCATAAACATTCCATCCTCTTTCTTAGTAACTTCTCTTGCACCCATTCCTCAACTTTTCCATTACTTCGGGTTCTTTCACATCTGCATTTAAATATCCTCCAATCTCTCCTGTCTTTAAGCAAAAGAAAACAAACTTCCTGGGCATCTTTAGTCCACGTCCTTCTGGTTCCCTCTTTCCCCTCCAGACCATCGTTGTAGAGAGAGCTGTCTACACTCATTGCCTCCATCCTGCCTCCCACCAATTCCACAGCCCGTGGTAATCTTGGCTTCTGTTCCCCTTCTTCCCTCATCTCAACCTTGCAAACTATTTGCAGCAGTGTCACCAACAACCTCCTTCTTGCTAAACCCAGAAGACATGTGTGCGTCCTACTTCAACTCTCAGCAGCACAGGGCACTGTTAACCGCCCCCTCCTTGAAGCTCTTTCTTCCCTTACTTTCCAAATCATTACACTATTAGTTGTCTCCCCGGCTCTTTGCTGCTGTTTTTCAATGTCTTCTGTGGGATTCACTGCCTCTGTTCATCCTTGACGTTCTTGGAGACATTTTCTCCTCTACGTTTTCTTCTCATTCTATATGTCCTCACTAGTGAGCTCATCAATTTCCTTCTCTATCAGTAGATGTTTGGTTTTTTTCCCAAGTAACTGAAATTGACATTGCACCAGTTGAATTTCCAGGGACAGTCAAGGCAGAGGCAGGATCCAGAGTCCAGAGTAGCCAGCACTGGTGGTACAAAGTGTGATCCAATGTTCTGAAGTGATGGCTTCATAATTTAACTGAGTTTTACTCATTATGTGGATTATTAATAATAATAGAAGATTAAGAAGAAGATCTAATATGTAATGAGTGATTATTATATACCAGGTGTGAAATAAAATATATATATTGGTCCCTGCCTGCCCCCCCATTGCTGGCACAGAGCTCTTAAAATCTTCATAATTTCCTAAGTGATAAGAACACCAGGAGCATCTATTGTTCGAATACCTGTCTTTCACCCCATCCCTGACACAAGGCTCCTGAAACCCTTCTAAATTCCAAAATGATAAGAGCACTAGAAGCATCTTTTGCTCTAATGAGGTGACTTGGGTAGGCTCTTGGATGGCTCCTGGATGGGGGCTGGTCACCAGAGAGACCAAGCCATGATTAGAAGCTTGGAATTTTCAGTTCCACCCCACCTCCTCAAAAGAGGGGAGAGGGGCTGGAATGGGAGTCAATAATTGATCGTGCCCACATGAGGAATCCTCTATAAAATCCCAATAGTAGTGGGTTCAGAGAGCTTCCACGCTGGGAACACATCCACACCAGGAGAGGGATGCACTTCAACTCCATGGGGACAGAATCTCCTGTGCTCAGGACCCTCCCAGACCTCACCCTATGTACTCTCTATATGACTGTCCATCTGTGTCCTTACCATATCCTTTAATCAACTGGTTAATGTAAGTAAGTGTTTCCCTGACTTCTGTGAGCCACTCTAGCAAATTAATCAAACCTGAGGAAAGGTTCTATAGCCAGTGAATCAGCTCAGGTGATAACCTGGGCTTGCAAATGATGTCTGAAGCAGGGTTGGGGGCGGGGAGGGCAGTCTTGTGGGAATGAGCCCTTAACCTGTGGGATCTGATGCTGTCTCCAGGTAGATAGTGTCAGAATTGAGCTAAATTGCAGGACACCCAGCTGGTGTCACAGAGAATTGCTTGATGTGGAGAAAAACTTCCACACATTTGGTGACCAGAAATGAAGTGTTCTATGTAAAAATAAAGGAGACACACAGGGGAGAAACACAGTAGGGAAGAACTGCGTTTTTCCCTCCACAGAAAGAAAAAAACTGAGGGTTTTGTGGTTTTTTTTCCTTTTCACCAGGCATCATGCTAAGTGCTTTACATGTATCATCATCTCATTAGATTTTCTCAGCAACCATATGGGGTGGATACTATTGTTATTCCCATTTTCCAGAAGAGGAAATAGAAGCTTAGAGAATTGAAGAACGTGCCCAAGGCGCCAGAGTTAGTTGGAGGAAAAGCTGGTATCGTACTCAGGAGCTGGACTACAGAGCCTGCGCTCCATTCCACCAGACTATACTGACTCACAGTTTCTTTTGCAGTCGTGAATTCTTATTTCTCTTTACCAGTGCTACACACTAAAATGTTAGTCACTCAAGGGCAAGGCTATTCGTCTGTTTTGTTTACTACTACAACCTCATGGTTGGCTCCGAACAGAGATACTCAATAAAAATTTGTGGAATAAATAAATGTTCATTCAACCTCTTTCAATCTCTCTATCAAATAGTCACATCTTTCACCTGCTTTTTGTTGCATTGTTGAACTTTTTCTTACTGATTTTTAGAATTTTTTAAATTTTGTTTTTGTTATCCTTTAATTTTGTTATATGTATGGAAATAAGTTCTCCCAGTTTATGTTTTGTCTCTTCATTTTTTAATGATTTTTTATGTACAGAGATTCCTAAATAACACAGTCATATTTCAGTCTTTTGTTTTTGTTAATGATTTTGTATCTTTTTAAAGAAAGCCTTTCCTATCCTGAAGTCATATATCCTCCTGTACTCTGTTATAAGCTTGACCTTCACATTTAAACTTTTAATCTATCTGGAATTGATTTGTATGAGTAATGTGATGTAGAGATCTAATTTCGCTTCCCTCCATATAGGTATCCAATTGTCCCAGCCCATTTATTGACGTTTACCCTTTGCACATTGATCTGCAGTGCCATCTTTGTCATATCTGAAGTTTACATCAATGTAAGGACCACGTTCTGTGCTCTCTAACCTTATCTTTGGTTTGTTTTTCTGTCACTCACTGACACCAAACTGTTCTAGTTACCATACCTCGTAATAAATGCCCCCGCCTAGTTCTACCTCACACAGTTTTGACTATTCTTGGCCCTTTTCCAAGAAAAAGACTTTTTTTTGGCCATTCCTTCCGTATAAATTTTGATAAATTCTATGAAAATACCACTGGAATTTTCATAATCTAACTTGATATATTTTGCTGTGATTTTTGTGAAATTTTCAAGTATACAGGAAAAATAGTATAATGATCACCTGTATAATCACAACCCAGGTTCAGTACTTTTTAATATGTGCCATATTTGCTTTACTTATATATGTAGATATATTCGTAAAGGCTACTTGATTTCTAAACATTTAAAAATAATAGGCATTTTGCATTTTACTCTTAAATATTTGTGTTAATTTTCTAAAAATAAGAGCCTCCTCCTCCATAACTATAATGCCATTATCATATCTAAGAAAATTAAAAATTCCCTGTAATCATCTCATATTCAGTCCACACTTAAATTTCCACAATTATCCAAGAATGTGTTTATACATTAGTATTTTTTGTACCAGGGTCAAATCAAGCTGCACACATCCTATTTGATTGTTACAACTCTTAAGTCTTTTGTGTTCTAGAAGAGGCTCCTCACCAATTTTTTTTCATGACATGACTTTTTGTAGCTATCAGGTTAGGTGTCCTATAGACTGTCCCACAAATTCTGGATTTGTCTGATTACTTCTGGATAGCGTTACTTAACATTATCCTCAATCTCTTGTATTCCCTATAAATAGGAAATTTGGCTAGAAAACTTGGCTAAATTCAGGTTAAATACTTAGGGCACAAATACTTCATAGTTAATGGTGGGTACTTTATACTGTGTCACATCACAAGTCACATCATGACAAATCATCCCATCATTATGAATCTGAGTTTGCTCCCTGGTTAAGAGAGTGACTGCCAGTTCTCTCCATTGTAAAAGTACATATTTTTCTTTGCAATTAGTAAGTAAGCTGTGGCATGATACCTTGGCACTGTGTAAATATCCTGTTACTAAACAACTTTCACATAATGGTTTTATATCCACCAATAATCTTTGACTAAATGCAAAAATTATTTCACTGGAATGCAATATGTTGAGGTGTTTGGGTATTTTTTTAGAGGTAAACTGATTCTATAAATCATTTCAGGGCAAACTGACATGTTTGCAATATGGAGTCTCCTTATCCATAAACATGGCATATCTCTTCATTTACTTATATCTTCTTTCAAATATTTTCATTAAATATGATAAATTTAATTATAACGCTATTCATAATAGCAAAAATTGAAAATAACCCAAATATTCATTGACAGGAGAACTAATAAAGAATGATATATTCATACAATGAAATTCTATATCTGGGTGGAAATGAGTAAACTAGAGCTATACACATCAACATGGATGACACCAAGAAACATAATGTTGAGTGAAAAAGCAAGTTTCAGAACAATACATACCACATGAAAAGTTTTTATATGGAACTTTAAAAGGAACTTAATATATCATTTAAAATACAAACCTGTGTGGTAAAACATAAAGAAAAGCAAACTGGGACTTCAGCTTTTGAATTATGGACTGGGTTTTTTAGACCATCCCTCCCACTGAAGACAGATAAAAAGAAGTGGTGAAATTTTTTTTTAATTTTTCTTTAGGTATCAGAGAGCTAACAAGATGGTAGAAAAATTACTGGACCAAGATCTAGGAAAAAAACAAACCCAGGAAAGTGAGGTCTGCAACTCAGGCTGCTTTTGTCCTGGGAACATTTATCAATCTGGAAGTGATAAGTGAAAGATGTAATCATGCTTTGGAGAAGCCTTTATAGAGTAGAGTACAGGGACTTCCCTGGCAGTCCAGTGGTTAAGACTCTGCGCTTCCACTGTAGGGGCATGGATTTGATCCCTGATCAGGGAACTACGATACCACATGACACATGGCCAAGAAAAAAAAAGAGTGGAGTAAAAATGTCAGAATCCAAGAACATAAAGAGTGAGGACTTTGGGAAACAACCCCCTATCTTGGACTGAAAACTTGAAAGTCTGCATCTTAGGAGGAAGAATAAACTAGAAATGAATAAGCCCTTACATGGACTGCAAACCAGCTTTAAATTACCTGGGTAATACAGAAAATCTCAAACCCTGAATCCTATAGAATTAAGGTGAATCCAAATTGCTACTTCTCCTCCATACCACCATAATCTAACAAAATCAATCTTTCAAAATCATATTTAGAGGAAGGCAACAGCTTCCTGGGCCTCAAATTATTTCTACAAATATTTTTTAATTATAGGGTAATCCACGTAATCAAAGATAATTAGACAATAAGGAGAAAAGATGTCATGAGATGGAAGCAGTAGAAATAATAGGCAACTTATAGAGACCCACAGAAATTCTAAATGAATATCACCATACATCGTACAATAACCATGTTTACTATGTTCATGGAGCTAGTCAAGCTTCAGATTTCTGCATGGAACTTGTGATAGATAGCCTCTAAAATGGCTCTCAAAAATCCCCACTTCCTGGGACTTCCCTGGTAGCACAGTGGTTAAGCATCTGCCTGCCAGTGCAGGGGACATGGGTTCGAGCCCTGGTCCTGGAAGATCCCACATGCCCCAGAGAAACTAAGCCCATGTGCCACAACTACTGAGCCTGCACTCTAGAGCCCGTGATCCACAACTACTGAAGCCCATGCGCCCTAGAGCCCATGCACTGCAACAAGAGAAGCCACCACAATGAGAAGCCCAAGCACTGCAACGAAGAGTAGCCTCTCCCTCCCTCTCCCCCTCCCCCCCCCATCTCCCTCTCCCTCTCTTTTTCAATTAGAGCCCCTGGTTTGGAGAAACAAACTGCCATGTAACGAACTACCTTATGAAGAAACCCATGTGGCAAGGAACTGATGTTTCCGGCCAACATTCTCCCAAGACCCAAGGGCTGGTAACAGTCACGTGAGTGAGTTTAGAATGGGGGATCCTCTCTCAGTAGAACCTCG
The DNA here is from genome assembly GCF_028023285.1 of Balaenoptera ricei. Lineage (NCBI taxonomy): Eukaryota > Metazoa > Chordata > Mammalia > Artiodactyla > Balaenopteridae > Balaenoptera > Balaenoptera ricei. Next base: position 77,543,686 of record NC_082651.1, on the reverse strand, counting down.
AGATGACTGCAGCCCCATATAACATGTTGATTGCAACCTTGTGAGAAGATAGAGCAGAGGAACTCAGCAAAGCTACACCCAGTTTTCTGATGTACGAAAACTATGTGATAAAAATTGTCATTTTAAGTGTTCAAGTTTAAGTATAATTTCTTATGTACAGCAGATAACTAATATAAAACCAGAAAATATTTTAAAATTGATATACAGTAGATTAGAAAATAATTAAATAGAAATTCTGAACTTGACAGTAAAAACTCAGTTAAATGGGTTTAAGAGCAGATTAAATATTACAAAAATAAAAACAAGCATAAAGGAAGATAGGTTAGAAGCAACTCTTACAGAGTAAAACCGAGTGAGACAAAAATGATGAAAAATAAAAGATATGAGACATACAGATACAGTGAGAAGATCTAATAGATATTTAATTCTCAGGAGAGGAAAGAGAGAATGGAGAATGTACAATATTTGATGAAGCAATGTATCATTTGCTGAGCTCCTTGGATCTGTGGATTGATAAAAGGCATCAATGTGTTCATCAATCGACAGATCAAGGAGCCCAACAAATCCAAGCAAGATAAATTAAAAGAAACCCACAACTAGACACATTTCTTTGAAACTTCAGAAAACCAAAGACAAAGAGAAAATTTTTAAAGCATATGGAGAAAAAAGACATTCTTTTCAAAAGTTACAGTTAGATTGACAGTTCATTTACACTGACTTCTCAGCAGCATCAGTGGAAGTCAAAAACAGTGAAATGATTTTGTCGAAGTGCTGAAAGGAAATAGTTTCCAACCCAGAATTATACGCTAGCAAGAATACTCTGGAAGAATAAAAGTTAAATAATAAAATAAATATATTTTTAGACAAAATTAAATAAATAAATAAACCAAAAGAGTTCACATCCAGTTGACTACCACTAAATGAACTTTAAAGATGCTTCCAGGCAGAGGGAAAATTATTGCAGAAGGAAGTTCAGAGATGCCATAAGGAATAAAAAGCAAAGAAAGTGATGAATATATGAGTAAAAGTAAATAAACATTGTATAAAAAAAAGTAATAATGTCTTATGGAAAAATAAAATATTTATGATTAAAATGCACAAAAATATCACATAACACAGAAGAGAAATAAATAAGGTTTGAGTGTTCTAAACTCCTTACACTGTCAGAGGAGAGTTTAAAGGTAAAGATTATCATTACACATTAATAAATCAAGAATTCATGTTGGAATTATTGAGTTACTTCTAAAAGAATAGAATATAGTGTACTTATTCCAAACTAATATAAGGATAAAGTAGAATTATTTAAAAATACAAAGAACAAAAATATAATCTAAACGAAGATTTTAAAAAAAAAGAGGTGTAGAACAATCAGTACAAATAAAAAGTTAGAAGACAATTTTAGCAAAATATACCAGGAATCATATAATATGTAATTGGACAAAGTGTTCCAAAAACAAAAGTTGTCAGACTGGGTTTTAAAACTCAATTATATGATTTTAAAAGACCCACATTTAAACATAAGGATATAGAATGATTGAAAGCAAAATGATTAGAAAATATACACCTTGCAAATACAGAGGAAAATGAAACTGACATTGCTGTTTTCCTGTTTGAGAAAAAAGACTCTAATATTACAATGATTACTAGATATCAGAAGGATCACCTCATAATGGTGAAAGTTGAATTCACCAAGAAGATATAACAAATCCAAATATATATATATTTGACCATAGTACAAGGAGAAAACAATATATTCAGATCACAAAGACCTACTTTAACACCTCTCTCAGTATTTCAGTAATTGTTAGAATAAGCAGACAAAATTCTGTAAAGAAGATATGAATACGTTCTTAATAAATACATATGGAATACTTCAGAATACACATTATTTCAAGCACACTAAGCCATAAGGCAAATCTAAAAAAAGTTTCAATATTGAAACTATATGAATTCTGTTATCTGATGACCATGAAATTGGGTTCTGAATCAATAACAAAAAGAAACTAAAATCCCCATATGTTTGGAAACTAATAAATATACTTCTAATTAACTATGGGTCAAAGAAAAAAACAATTAAGAGGTAAAAGTATAAGTGATCAAAATAATTTTCATTTGAATGATAAAAATACTATATACTAAAATTTGCACAGTGAAGCTAAAACAGTAGAAAAAATGTATAATCTTAAATGCATATATTTAAAAAAGAAAGTCTTAAAATAATGAGCTACGAATTTATGTCAAGAAACAAAAATAGAAACAGCAAAATACACCAAATAAATTAGAAAGTTAGAAAATAGGTATTTAAAATAAAAGTTAATTAAAAAGAAAAAACTAATAAAAGCCATAACTTCTGACAAGACTGATAGAAAAAAATTGAAAGAGCAAATAAAAATGTCAGAAATGGTGTAGACAATTAAAAGATAAGATATTATGAACAATTATCCACCAAGAGTTTGAAATTTTAAATAAAAGGGACAAATATTTTAAAAATATACAGCTTAAATAAAATGAACCAAGAAGAAATAGAAAATCTGACTATTCTTATAACTGCACAAGAAATTAAATTGATAATCGTAAACACACACAGTCCAGGGGGAGATCTTCAAGATGGCAGAGGAGTAAGACATGGAGATCACCTTCCTTCCCACAATTACATCAGAAATACATCTACATGTGGACAACCCCTATAGAACACCTACTGAACGCAGGCAGAAGCCCTCAGACTTTCCAAAAGGGTCTTGGTGCTCCGGCCGGGTGTCAGGCCTGTGCCTCTGAGGTGGGAGAGCGGAATTCAGGACATTGGTCCACCAGAGACCTCCCAGCTCCATGTAATATCAAATGGGGAAAGCTCTCTCAGAGATCTCCATCTCAATGCTAAGACCCAGCTCCACTCAACAACCAGCAAGCTACAGTGCTGGACACCCTACGCCAAACAACTAGCAAGACAGGAACACAACCCCACCCATTAGCAGAGAGGTTGCCTAAAATCATAACAAGGTGACAGACACACCAAAACACACCAGCGGATGTGGTCCTGGCCACAAGAAAGACAAGATTCAGCTTCATCCACCAGAACACAGGCACTAGTCCCCTCAACCAGGAAGCCTACACAACCCACTGAACCAATCTTAGCCACTGGGGACAGACACCAAAAACAACAGGAACTATGAACCTGCAGCCTGCAGAAAGGAAACCCCAAACACAGTAAGTTAAGCAAAATGAGAAGACAGAGAAACACACAGCAGATGAAGGAGCAAGATAAAAACCCACCAGAGCAAACAAATTAAGAGGAAATAGGCAGTCTACCCGAAAAAGAATTCAGAGTAATGATAGTAAAGAGATCCAAAATCTTGGAAATAGAATGGAGAAAATACAAGAAACGATTAGCAAGGACCTATAAAAACTAAAGAGCAAACAAACAAGGATGAACAACACAATCAATGAAATTAAAAATTCTCTAGAAGGAATCAATAGCAGAATAAATGAGGCAGAAGAACGGATAAGTGACCTGGAAGAGAAAAGAGTGGAAATAACTACTGCAGAGCAGAATAAAGAAAAAAAAATGAAAAAAGTTGAGGACAGTCTCAGAGACCCATGGGACAACATTAAACGTGCCAATATTCGAATTATTGGGGTCCCAGAAGAAGAAGAGAAAAAGAAAGGGATTGGGAAAATATTTGAAGAGATTATAGTTGAAAACTTCCCTAATATGGGAAAGGAAATAGCTAATCAAGTCCAGGATGCACAGAGAGTCCCATACAGGATAAATCTAAGGAGAAACTTGCCAGGACACATATTAATCAAACTATCAAAAATTAAATAGAAAGAAAAATATTAAAAACAGCAAGGGAAAAACAAAAAATAACATACAAGGGAATCCGCATAAGGTTAACAGCTGATCTTTCAGCAGAAATTCTGCAAGCCAGAAGGGAGTGGCAGAACATATTTAAAGTGATGAAAGGGAAAAACCTACAGCCAGGATTACTCTACCCAGCAAGGATCTCATTCAGATTCGACAGAGAAATTAAAACCTTTACAGACAAGCAAAAGCTAAGAGAATTCAGCACCACCAAACCAGCTTTACAACAAATGCTAAAGGAACTTCTCTAGGCAGGAAACACAAGAGAAAGAAAAGGCCTACAATAACAAAACACAAAACAATTTAAAAAATGGTAATAGGAACATATATATCGATAATTACCTTAAATATAAATGGATTAAATGCTCCCACCGAAAGACACAGGCTGGCTGAATGGATACAACAATAAGATCCCATATATATCCTGTCTACAAGAGACCCACTTCAGACCTAGGGACACATACAGACTGAAAGTGAGGGGATGGAAAAAGATATTACATGCAAATGGAAATCAAAACAAAGCTAGAGTAACAATTCTCATATCAGACAGAATAGACTTTAAAATAAAGACTATTACAAGAGACAAAGAAGGACACTACATAATGATCAAGGTATCAATCCAAGACGAAGATATAACAATTGTAAATATTTTTGCACCCAACATAGAAGCACCTCAATATATAAGGCAAATGCTAACAGCCATAAAAGGGGAAATCGACAGTAAGACAATCATAGTAGGGGACTTTAACACCCCACTTTCACCAATGGACAGATCATCCAAAATGAAAATAAATAAGGAAACACAAGCTTTAAATGATACATTAAACAACATGGACTTAACTGATATTTATGGGACATTCCTTCCAAAAACAACAGAATACACTTTCTTCCCAAGTGCTCATGGAACATTCTCCAGGATAGATCATATCTTGGGTCACAAATCAAGCCTTGGTAAATTTAAGAAAATTGAAATCGTATCAAGTATCTTTTCCGACCACAATGCTATGACACTAGATATCAATTACAGTAAAAGAAAAAAAACTGTAAAAAATACAAACACGTGGAAGCGAAACAATGCACTACTTAATAACCAAGAGATCACTGAAGAAATCAAAGAGGAAATCAAAAAATACCTAGAAACAAATGACAATGAAAACACAACAACCCAAAACCTATGGGATGCAGCAAAAGCAGTTCTAAGAGGGAAGTTTATAGCAGTACACTCCTACCTCAAGAAACCAGAAACATCTCAAATAAACAATCTAACCTTACACCTAAAGCAATTAGAGAAAGAAGAACAAAAAAAAACCCAAAGTTAGCAGAAGGAAAGAAATCATAAAGATCAGATCAGAAATAAATGAAAAAGAAATGAAGGAAACAATAGCAAAGATCAATAAAACTAAAAGCTGGTTCTTTGAGAAGATAAACAAAATTGATAAACCATTAGCCAGACTCATCAAGAAAAAAAGGGAGAAGATTCAAATCAATAGAATTAGAAATGAAAAAGGAGAAGTAACAACTGACACTGAAGAAATACAATGAATTATGAGAGATTACTACAAGCAACTATATGCCAATAAAATGGACAACCTGGAAGAAATGGACAAATTCTTAGAAAAGCACAATCTTCTGAGACTGAACCAGGAAGAAACAGAAAAAATAAACAGACCAATCAAAAGCACTGAAACTGAGACTGTGACGAAAAATCTTCCAACAAACTAAAGCCCAGGACCAGATGGCTTCACAGGCGAATTCTATCAAACATTTAGAGAAGAGCTAACACCTATCCTTCTCAAACTCTTCCAAAATATTGCAGAGGGAGGAACACTCCCCAACTCATTCTACGAGGCCACCATCACCCTAATACCAAAACCAGACAAAGATGTCACAATGAAAAAAAATTACAGGCCAATACACTGATGAACATAGATGCAAACATCCTCAACAAAATACTAGCAAACAGAATCCAACAGCACATTAAAAGGATCATACACCATGATCAAGTGGGGTTTATCCCAGGAATGCAAGGATTCTTCAATATGTGCAAATCAATCAATGTGATACACCGTATTAACAAATTGAAGAATAAGAACCATATGATCATCTCAATAGATGCAGAAAAAGCTTTTGACAAAATTCAACTCCCATTTATGATAAAAACCCTTCAGAAAGTAGGCATAAAGGGAACTTACCTCAACACAATAAAGGCCATATATGACAAACTCACAGCCAACATCATTCTCAATGGTGAAAAACTGAAACCATTTCCACTAAGATCAGGAACAAGACAAGGTTGTCCACTCTCACCACTATTATTCAACATAGTTTTGGAAGTGTTAACCACAGCAATCAGAGAAGAAAAAGAAATAAAAGGAATACAAATTGGAAAAGAAGAAGTAAAACTGTCACTGTTTGCAGATGACATGATACTATACGTAGAGAATCCTAAAGATGCTACCAGAAAACTGCTAGAGCTAATCAATGAATCTGGTAAAGTAGCAGGATACAAAATTAATGCACAGAAATCTCTTGCATTCCTATACACTAATGATGAAAAATCTGAAAGAGAAATTAAGTAAACACTCCCATTTACATTGCAACAAAAAGAATAAAATACCTAGGAATAAACCTACCCAAGGAGACAAAAGATCTGTATACAGAAAACTACAAGACACTGAAGAAAGCAATTAAAAATGATACAAACAGATGGAGAGATATACCATGTTCTTGGATTGGAAGAATCAACATTGTGAAAATGCCTATACTACCCAAAGCAATCTACAGATTCAATGCAATCCCTATCAAACTACCACTTGCATTTTTCATAAAAATAGAACTAAAAATTTCACAATTTGTATGGAAACACAAAAGACCCCAAATAGCCAAAGCAATCTTGAGAAAGAAAAACGGAGCTGGAGGAATCAGGCTCCCTGACTTCAGACTATACTACAAAGCTACAGTAATCAAGACAGTATGGTACTGGCACAAAAACAGAAATACAGATCAATGGAATAGGATAGAAGGCCTAGAGATAAACCCACGCATATGGTCACCTTATTTTTGATAAAGGAGGCAAGAATATGCAATGGAGAAAAGACAGCCTCTTCAATAAGTGGTGCTGGGAAAACTGGACAGCTACATGTAAAAGTATGAAATTAGAACACTCCCTGACACCATACACAAAAATAAACTCAAAATGCATTAAAGACCTAAATGTAAGACTGGACACTATAAAACTCTTGGCGGAAAACATAGGCAGAACACTCTATGACATAAATCACAGCAAGATACTTTTGACCCACCTCCTAGAGAAATGGAAATAAAAACAAAAATAAACAAATGGGACCTAATGAAACTTAAAAGCTTTTGCACAGCAAAAGAAACCATAAACAAGACAAAAAGACAACCCTCAGAATGGGAGAAAATGAAGCAACTGACAAAGGATCAATCTCCAAAATTTACAAGTAACACATGCAGCTCAATATCAAAAAAACAAACAACCCAATCCAAAAATGGGCAGAAGATCTAAATAGACATTTCTCCAGGGAAAATATACAGATTGCCAACAAACACATGAAAGAATGTTCAACATCTCTAATCATTAGAGAAATGCAAGTCAAAACTACCATGAGGTATCACCTCCCACCGGTCAGAATGGCCATATTTTAAAAATCTACAAACAATAAAAGCTGGAGAGGGTGTGGAGAAAAGGGAACCCTCTTGCACTGGTGGTGGGAATGTAAATTGATACAGCCACCATGGAGAACAGTATGGAGGTTCCTTAAAATAATAAAAATAGAACTACCATACGACCCAGCAATCCCACTACTGGGCATATCCTCTGAGAAAACCATAATTCAATAAGAGTCATGTATCACAATGTTCACTGCAGCACTATTTACAATAGCCAGAACATGGAAGCAACCTAAGCGTCCATCGACAGATGAATGGATAAAGAAGATGTGGCACATATATACAATGGAATATTACTCAGCCATAAAAAGGAACGAAACTGAGTTATTTGTAGTGAGGTGGATGGACCTAGAGTCTGTCATACAGAGGGAAGTAAGTCAGAAAGAGAAAAACAAATACCATATGCTAACACATATATATGGAATCTAAAAAAATAAATGGTTCTGATGAACCTAGGGGCAGGATAGGAATAAAGATGCAGACGTAGAGAATGGACTTTAGGACACAGGGAGGGGGAAGGGTAAGCTGGGATGAAGTGAGAGAGTGGCATGGACATATATACACTACCAAATGTAAAACCGATAGCTAGTGGGAAGCAGCCGCATAGCACAGGGAGATCAGTTCCGTGCTTTGTGACCACCTAGAGGGGTGGGATAGGGAGGGTGGGAGGGAGGGAGACACAAGAGGGGAGAGATATGGGGATATATGTATATGTATAACCGATTCACTTTGTTATAAAGCAGAAACTAACACACCATTGTAAAGCAATTATACTCCAATAAAGATGTTTAAAAATTTTTTTTAATGAAATTAAATTAAAGAAAAAAGAGCTGTGCACCAGGCACAACAACAAAAATAAAGTTCCTTAAATTGCTTAATTTGCCATGCTTGCATAATGAACGGCATCAAAACCCTTCAGATGAAAAAGGCTGTATATCTCCCTTTAGAACAATGAGGTAAGTGGGTTCCACACTCCATTTGTCATAAACAGAACAGAACCCCCCCAGTTAGAGAAGCTTCAAGAGGAGAGGTAGCTCAGTACTGCCACCTGCTACAGGAAAGAAAAGAACGCAGAAAGCTGACCCAGGGCTGAAAAGTAAGCCTGAGACCTTGCAGGAGAAGGTTCTTCGTGGGTTTCCTGGTAGTTTCTGAGAAAGGAGGATTTGAGCTGGCTGGTCTTTAAGATTGTATGAGACTACATTTGTCCTTCACCAGGGGGGAAGACCAGAGCATCCACACTGGGCCAAGATGTAGGTATGAGGAAGTACATAGATCTGCCAACAAGGAGCCAGGTTCCTGACAGGGAGCAGAAAGTAGGGTTGGAATGCAGGTTGGAGCAGAGTCAGGGCAACGTGACTCCTCACAAGTTAGAGACAGGAAGAGGATGAGGACTTTGTGCCGGGGAAGCTATGCCAACCAAACCAACCATGCCCAGACATCTTGTGATGTAGGGTTAAAGCAATGCTCCTCTGAAAACGTAATTTCCCTTCATCTCTTAGGATAAATTCTTTTGTCTTGGCCAAAGTAAGAAAAAGAAGGATAAATTCACAGGGTATAACATAGTGACTAAGAACATGCTTTCTGTAGTTAGACTACCTGAACTCAAATCCTAGCTCTACTAATTATTCTGTGACCTAGAACAAGTTATATATTTTCCCCTGTGCCCCAGGTCCAGCTTCTGTAAAAATTCTGGAGATAATAATAGTTCTTACTTCAGGGAATAGTGTCAAGATTAAATGAAATAATAGAGATAAAGCTCTTAGAATAATGCCTGGTACATAACTAGAATTCAGTAGATGTTACCACTGGGTAACAAGAAGAAGCTCCTGCAGAAGTGGGTCTCAACTTCAGTGTGTAAGAATCACCAAGGGAATCTCCTCTAAATACAGATGTCAGGGGAGTCTGGATTAGATATGAGGAATCTGCATTTTTAGTGTCACTCCAAGTGACCCTGATGCAGGTCATCCAAGAGAACCCTGAAGGAACCCTGCCCTAATGATGGCTATATTTAGTGGTGGCATCTCCCCTGCCCAGTTGAAAACCCAGGAGCAATTTGTAAGGCAAACCCCAGAAGAGCTGGAGACAGCAGTGGTGCCACTCTCTTCCAGCTCAGAACTTTCCCTTTTACACTTGTCTTCCTTCTGTCCAGTTCTCTGAGCACCTATCAAAACACAGCCTTGCACAGAGCAACAGGAGTTTGACGAGGTCATCTCAGTACTGTTACTAAGCAGCATCTCCCATTCCGAAAGAAACTTTTTGTGAGGACTTCCCCTGCCCCTTTTTTAAACTTTTCTGTTCCTCCACTCTGAATGCTGTGCTTTTAAAGAGGGCTTCAAGATTTCTGCTGTCCCAAAGGGATAAAGGTTTGAATTAACACTCCATTCACACATAAGCTTGGGAAATCCTTCTGCAGCACAATGAGAAGATGAAATGGAAAAGCTTTCTTGGGCACTTTGAACAGTCTAGGCAACCCTCCAGATGTGCCCTCCGGATCCTCCAGAACACCAGGAGTAGCCCCAGATTCCAAACAATAGCAGGCTGAGACCCAAAAATGCTCTTTGTGGTCTTGGATCCTTTCGAGCACCATCCCAGATTGAAGAGAATTCAAAATTTAGCCTAACAGATTCTCTTGAAGTCTTGCCCCACAATGTCCTAAGTAAGCACTTAGCCTCCCACTAACTTAGCAATGGCATGGCACTTGAGAATTGCAAAGTGCATGAAAGACACATGGCTTTATTTTTCTGTGCATTTAGTTCTGGGCTTGATGATGGTATTATCTCCCTAACAATCACAAACACAGAAATGGTTTGCTTGGGAGGGGTGGGGTGTGTGCACTTGCCCTTCACACCAGAAGGCTCCTTGACTAAAAGTCTCCTTTCCATGCAGTCCTTCTGTGCTCACTGCGACAGGATTTGAAATTATGGCAAAATTATCCTACTGAGTTTTTTTTTTTTTTAGGTAACTGAAACTCTACATGAACCATTTTCCTTATACCAATCATTTATCTACCTTATTTTAAATTACATTCCTGCTTTGTCTTCTTTGGAGTATAATTGAAGAAACATGAGCTTTGAAGTCTGACAGAACTGGTTTGAGCTTGGCCCTGCCACTTGACAGCTGTGTGGATTTAAGCAAGTTACTTAACTTCTATTTACCTTGGTTTCTTTAATCTGTAAAGTGAAACTGATATGGAAGCTACTTTGGAGGTTCTTCAGAAGAAAATATCCATAGCTTCTACAATCCTTGTTTCTACAACTAGTCCATCATAGGTATCTATAACTTCCTTCTTCCACTACCCATTCCATGTTCCATTGCCCTCAGTCATCCCCTCATCTAGAAATGTCTCTTGATCTAATAGGGTAATTCAAAATTTCATTCCTGAAGAGTCTGAATCACTAGGCTGTATTGGGTTGCTATAGTATGCCATTAACTTTTACCACTGGTCGTGGAGACATGAGGAGACACTCTAGAGAATCTCTTAGGTTCCTGACATACTCCTCCTTACCCACATTGTGTAACAACAGCCCTATTTTCCCTTGAAAACCAGGATCAGCAACTCCATACAGTACAGTAAGCCCCTTCTTTGGCTGTTTTTTCAGTTACATGAGAAATCCAAAGTGACCAAGTGGCACTTTCAACTTCCAGGTTAGTTGAACCATTTTGTGTCCACTAGTAGAAGTAAGCCTCCATTGGAAACTAATACTTCTAATTCAGCAGAGCCCAAAGTTGCAGAAATGAGAAGCAAAACATATGTGAGTGGGTTATTAGGTACAGCAGAGAGAGAAGCCAGGCCACTCTTCCCCTTGGTGGAGAATGGGATAATGGGAGAAAATGGAAGGAAGAACCTTACATAACCTGCTGGCTCAGAGCATATACCACATCTTGTAGGACAGCACCCCGATCTACCAGGAGTTGTCGTCCAGTGGGCACATACTTAAGTAAACAATAGACCATTCTTTCCATACTGTTTTCAGAGCCACCCATGAGTGGGGCTATGATGCCATAGCTGGTGCCAGCATATCATGTGGAACACTCTTTAAACCAGTTTTTTCTCCATCATTCATTAATTGGTCAGTGGGAACTCCCCAAGAGTCTGAGCTACTTGCTTGCACAATTTATTTGTACTTTTAATGCTTGTTCAAGCCTAATTTTATATATATATAAAATAATGTGTATATAATGTATATATTATAATGTAGTATAACATATAACATTATATATTATAATGCAGTATAATATTTAACATTATATATTATAATGTATATATGTATACCCTTTGCTGTGTGTGTTGGGGTGTGTGTGTGTGTGCACCAAGATCTCTGCCAGATACTTTGGACATCACTAGACCAGCTGGTCATAAAATCCTTGTAGCAAAGTAATGTATGAGTGTGATCTAATCATACGAGCCCTTAACAGCTGAGAACTTTCTCCACCTGCTGGCATAAGGGAAAAAGGGAAAGATAGATTCATTGCATGAGAAGAACTTGATATGCCATTCCTGGCTTTGAATATGGTGGGTGGGGCAGTCATATGCAAAGGAATGCGGGCAACCTCTAGGAACAGAGGAGAACCTCCCCAACCAATAGTCAGCAAGGAAACTGAGACCTCATCCTACAACCACAAGGAACTGCATTCTGCCAACAACCTGAATGATCTTGGAAGTAAATTCATCCCTAGAGCCTCTAGATAAGAGTCCAGCCCACCAGACAACTTGACTTTGGCCTTGGAAGACCCCAAGCAGAGATCGCAAGCCAGCCCAAACAACATCAATGGATGTTGTTTTAAGCTACTAAATTTTTGGTAATTTGTTATGCAGCAATAGAAAATCAATAAAACCACTGTAATCTGAACTCAGGTGAAACTGCATCACCTGGCATCTATAAACCCCTACTCTGACAGACCATGGTAGCAACTTGAGTCATCAGGGATTAATGTCAAGTCAGTGTTGCTGTACAATAACCCAAGAAAGTTTAGGTATTTTCCACTTCCCAGTTCATTAACCTTTTAGGAAAGACTAGGAGAAAGATTTACAGTACGTACTTGTGGGTGGCCACAGGATCCTTCCTCAAGAGGATGTGTCCTTCACTTCATTCAAAGGCTCCTTTCTGAGACCTGGCTTAGGTCTTAGACTTAGGCGATATACTGACTACTCAAACATTTCCCTATTCACCAGACCTAGAATTTTTTATTATACAGAGTAAGTAAAACTTTACTTTACTTTACTTTACTACTAAGTAACTTAGTAGGTCACTGTATTAGTTTCCTATTGCTGCTGTGACAAATTACCACAAACTTAGTGGCTTAAAATAACACAAATTTATTATATTTCTGTGGGACAGAAGCCTGAAAATGGGTTTTATAGGGCTACAATCAAGGTTTCAGAAGGACTGGGACTTCCCTGGTGGTGCAGTGGATGGGATTCCATGCTCCCAATGCAGGGGGCCTGGGTTCGGTCCCTGGTCGGGGAACTAGATCCCACATGCATGCAGCAGCTAAGAGTTTGCATGTCACAACTAAGGAGGCCACCTGTCATAACTAAGACCCAGTGCAACCAAATAAACAATTAAATATTTTTTTTTAAAAAAAGGTTTCATCAAGACTGCATCCCTTCTACAGGCTGATATAAATTGGCAAAACCTTGTAATTCTCCTACAACGTCAGACGTTTTTACCTGTCCCCTGGGGCCTACTCTGATTATGGGTCTGGAGGTAATAAAAGGTGTTAGGATGAGTCTTGGGGTGAATAAGCATCCCTTTGCAATCCCTTTGAAATTACCTTAGTTAGGTCGTTACAGAGACTTCAGGCAAGGGAGGTTATTACAAGAATCCAGACACTGAAATCCACCTAGATGTTTCTCTTCCAGTTCTTAGCATCCCATTCTTTCCAGTCAATGTCCCAACTTTTACAAAAAGCTCTGGTGAGCCATGAATCCAAATTTGCTCTAATTCTGCCATCTACAGCATCAAATTTTGGGTCTGATTTTTTGGATACATCAACTATGGCTATGACTGTAAGACATAAAAGTTTCTTTTAAGGCAGTCATAAAAGCTCTCTGGTTTTCTGACTGTGCTTTGAGCCAAGAAATTTGTCCTGAGTCTTTTTTTTTTTCTTTTGAATCTTCTCCAATGCAGTCAGTTGCAGTTATCCCACCCAATAGTCCTTATGGTCCTCATATCTATTAAAATACTCTATTAAAGCAGCACTTTGTCCCCCAAAGCCTTACCTTCAATGGTCGTCTTATTCTGCGCAACTGTAAGTGGTAATTTCAGTAGCTCTTTTGCCACTATATGCCATGGCCTACCAGTATCTGTTTGTCTCCAATGGATGAAATCCAAATCTAACCAGGTTTGATCCCCATATTTGAGAGTGTGTTTCTTAGTGTCATATACTTTGTCAGAAATGTCCCTCTACGTATTTCAAGCAAGAAGGGATACATCTTAGACTTAGAGCCTTTCCAAAATGTAGAAATGGTGGTCCTGAAAGTACAGGAATCCCAGGAAGCTACCACTAACAATCTCAGATATCTAGAGCACTAAGTAGAATGATTTTCAGGAGGCCTCTGAGAACATATCTGCTGTTCACCAAAGCCTACCCTCTGCTCACCACTGCCCTAGGAGCAATAAAAGTTTTTGTTTGCCTTCCAAATCACATGTGAATGCCATTCACTGAAACAATATAACCAAGAATCCTACTGACACGTATTCTGAAAAAATGTCATTCCAGCCCCTGAGATACAGGGAAGAACATAGAAAAGAATAAATAATACTGAATTTTCAACAGATGATTCTGTACGTAATGTTAAAATGTAATTTCTTCAAAGACATGATGGTGATTTTAGAGGATAGCATGCTGTGCATGCGTGTGTTGGTGTCTGTGTCTGTGCGCGTGTGTGTGCATGTGTGTGTGTGTGTATGTGTGTAATATCCTTACCTGACAAAATAAAGTTAACATCTGTGGTGGATATCGGGGATGTCTAATTATTTTTCTTTCAGGCCTATTGAGTTTCTTAAGGTGAGATGTGACTTACTCTAGCCAAAGAAATTAGAAGTCACACATTTTAATTCCACATAGAAGCCTTTAATTGCTGAGGCTCAATACTCCATCCTATTGTCCCACTGTTGGAATAATCACAGAAGCAAATGTTGATATGGAGGTAAAATGCTGAAATGTCATATGGAAGACAGATATTCCAGAGAGTTTCCCAACCCACAATGGACTCTGCTAGAGCAAAAAATAAACCTTTATCAATTTAAGCCACAGAGATTTGTGGGTTATGTATTGCTGTAATACAATCTATCCTATTCTGACTGGTGCAGTTAATGATAACAGAAGGGATAAGGGATATTACTAAAAAATAATCTAAAATCTGTTGCCTTGGCTAAAAGATTATGCAGTGGGAAGTGAGGAAGCTGATAATGGAGACTGGAAAGATGGCAACTCAAGTTACCTAATGGCAAATCTTTTGGTAAAACTGTAGCTATCAGTAACTTGGGAGGCAATCATGTTATCATTGAACTTGTATATATAATTTGAAAACAGAACAAGAGTTGTATGTGTTTATTGCTGCATTTGTCAAAGAATTGCAAAAAAGAGATGAGCTCATAAGAGAGCAAGTTTTTGTTTGTGTGTTTGTTTTTTGCAAACTGGAACAAAAGGTATGGGGTCTAGCAGGATTGGAAAAGGCAACTGTTTCTCAACTCTAATAGTAAAGATAAATTTGAGAAACAAAACTTACTTAAAATCAGGCTTGAAGTGCACCAACAGACATTATACTGAGAGTTAACACCTATGAATGGATTAAGGCAATTAGACAAAATAACTCATAGAAAAAGGTGCTAAAAGTGTGGTTCTCTCATTGAAATCCAATAAACTCAAGGTGTATGCAATTGCAATTAAGTCAAGAGAGAGATCAGGATGAGAAAGCAAACACAGAAAATCTGAGAACTATTTAATTAAAAAAAACTTTGGATAGGACTATTTGGCACATGAAATTGATTTTAATCAAATTGATAAAGAGGCTACTAAGTTTCTGAGATACCTGAACTACCAAAGGAAGCACGGGCTTGGACTAAGTCTCCAACTGCTCAAAACTAAAAAAACAAACAAACAAACAAAAAAAACCCTTAGACTGTAAATATTTACATATAGAAAAGAGTCCAAGAAGACTGTTCATACCTTTTCCCAATGTTTCACTTCATTTGTGGCCAATGAGACTAATATCAAGGGAAGAACCTTCCCTGAGAGTGAAGCATAGAACTACAGTGACTGGACTACAGAGCCCTCTCAGAGAGCCCAATGGGAGCCTAATCTAAAAATATTCCACTTAAAATACTCTCATAAGACAGATCTCTAAAGCTTTCCCAAGTTTCTCACTGAGAATTAACCATCCCTCCTGGATGCTGTGAAAACATTATTTTTGAACCTCTCTTGCATTACACTCATCTATATGCATGGATGTCCTTATCTAAACTGAGTTTCTTGAGGGTAGGTGCAAATTCTTATTCATCTGTGTATCTTTAGGGACCATCACAGGTAAAGGGCTTTCAAAAATATCTAGCTAGGTGGATTTCAGAATTGCTACAGATCAGTGTCTACTGTTCCATTTTTTCCACTTTCAGAATGGAAACGTTTGCTGTGGTATCCTATTCCCATCCCACCATTGGACACAGGTTGAGCTGCAGGGAGCAGTAGGAAGACAACTTGTCTTTTTAGTTCATAAATCTCACAATCAAGAGCCACACATGGACTACACGCAGAGACTCTCATCTTCACCTACAGACCCTTGGTTTGGGGGTCATCCCCCTTGTGGAAGGGATGGAGGCATTCTATGTTGCGGGAGAAGAGTGAACCAAATATGTAGTGTCTGGAAAGTGGGCTGTAGTGCACATTAGTTTTATTTTATAAAGGAAACTATATATCTAGCTTTCCTCCTTCAAGATATATGGTAGAACTGACTATGTGATGGTTATAGACAATAATTTGGGGGCATATGAAATATGGGGAAATGATTTGGGGGATGGAGTATTTAATTACTTGCCAGTGTGAGACACTATACAACCCCCTTCCCTGCTTCAGCACCTGGCAACTTCCAAATGGAGCCTCTGTCAGCTTGGGTTCCTCAGTGGGGACAATATAAGACAGAGCCCCTTATCAACCTGAAATGGATATGTAACACGAGCAAGAAATAAACCTATTTAGTGGTGTTTTTGTTACCGTAGCGTTGAATAGCATGTCATGACTGATTTAGTATTCCTATCAATTCTCCAAGTTATGTTGAAATCTTCTTGACTTGTGTAAGTCAGAAATCTTCCTTGGAAGATATCTATCCCAAAGTCCCTTAAGAAACAGAAATGATCTCTGCCCCAGTCCCAGCAGACAACCATTCTGTCCTGTCTATCCACACTCAGTGATGGGCATGCACTATCTTGTGAAGAAGTATTGTGAAGCACTTTCTTATGTGGAGACAAATCTGCTTCCCTATTATTTCTACCTATTAATCTTAGTTCTTCTCACCTATGCAACTGAAAGGGAGAATAGTTCTTGTTCCATAAATATCCTCTAACAAGTTTTCTTCTCTCTAGGCTACTTAATGTTTCCTCAGATGGCAGTTTCCAGATTCCTTACCATCTTCATCACTTTTCTCTTGATTGCAGTGCTAATGTTCAGCTTAAAATATTCTCATATGACATATCTCTAAGGTTTTCTCAGTTTCTCAGTAAGAATTAATCGTCTCTCCTCAATAACGTGAAAACCCTGTTTGTAAACCTCTCTTGGGGTGCCTATGCATTACAGTCATTATTATATGCATATATGTCTCCCCATCTAAACTGAGTTTCTTGAGGGTAGAGGTAAATTCTCATTGATCTATTCAGTTGGCCAAAAAGTTTGTTCAGGCTTTTGTAAGATGGTACAGAAAAACCCGAACGAAATTTTGGCCAATCCAATACATACCTTTAGGGACCATCACAGCATTGAACACATTATAGGCACTCAAGGAAAGGAAGAACAAAAGGGGATCTGTGACTATAGTAGGCTAATAACGGCACCCAAAGATATCCAGGCCCTAATCCCTTGAACCTATGAATGTCACCTTATATGGTAACAGGAACTTTGCAGATGTAATTAAGATAAGAATCTTGAAATGTGGAGATTAGCTTGTGTTATCCAGGTGGGCCCTAAATATAATCACATGCATCCTTACAAGAGACAGGCAGAGGGAGATTATACTATGAGAGAAGGCAATGTGACAACCTCAGCAAAGAGAGAGAGAGAGAGATTTAAAGACGCTACTCCGTGGGCTTTGAAGACAGAGGAAAGGACCATGAGGCAAGGAATGCAAGCCATGCCACTCTAGAAGCTGGAAAAGTCAAGGAAACAGATTCCATCAGCTTCTGGAGGGAGTGCAGCCCTGCCAACACCTCAATTTGGGGCTAGTGAAAGTGATTTCAGACTTCTGGCCTCCAGAAATGTAAGAGAGTAAATGTGTATTGTTTTAACACACTAAGTTGGTGGTATTTTGTTACAGTGACAATACAAAAATAATACAATGATCAAAAGGATTCCATGGGTCTGACCTTCTGACACAGTCTGAACAACACGATAAGCATCTGGAACAAGTCAGTGCCATGCCTGACACCCACCAGACAGTCTACACTACCTACAACTGGTGGGAGCCACTACATCTTCCAAAAGTAGGAAGAGAATTCCCTTTTCCTTTATTTCAGAAATACAGCAGTAATTTCCATCCTTACAGGAATAAACCATAAGTTAAAATTTGGTTTTCTTAAATTCACATTATTTCTTCAGCTTTTTCATAGTACTGGCATGATTTAAAGTACTGATTAGCTACCAATATTCCTTTTATTCAGCCAATGTACAATTTATTAAGTTAAAAATGATCACACTTTTATTTCAGAAGACTATATTTGAATGTAAATTTGTACCTCAGCCTCCTGATCTTCCCATGAAAGGCAATAGTACCAGCTGCTGGTTTCTCAATTAAGAAAGTGACATGGGGCTTCCCTGGTGGCGCAGTGGTTGAGAATCTGCCTGCCAATGCAGGGGACACGGGTTCGAGCCCTGGTCTGGGAAGATCCCACATGCCGCGGAGCAACTAGGCCCGTGAGCCACAATTGCTGAGCCTGCGCGTCTGGAGCCTGTACTCCCCAACAACAGAGGCCGCGATAATGAGAGGCCCGCGCACTGCAATGAAGAGTGGCCCCCACTTGCCGCAACTAGAGAAAGCCCACGCACAGAGACGAAGACCCAACACAGCCATAAATAAATAAATAAGTAAATAAAAATAAAAAAAAAAAGAAAGTGACATGATGTAGCAGACTTGTTGATTCAGTGTCATTTCTTCAGTTTTCCTTTTTTTTTTTTTATTAATTTTAGTATATTAGGATGGGAAGGAACAAAAATGTATGAAGGACAATTCTGATGTCAAGATGAGACATCAACAGAATTTCAACTGCTCAGCAATAGAATTTAGAAGACACATTTGAGGGCCTGCTCTCCCAAAGTTAATGAAAAACCATTGATTTTTTTAAACTGAATTTTAAGATCAAGTCATTAGAATTTAGAACCTTGCCATTCTTGACGGCTAGATCTTTGGAACACTTTGTCTGCATTAGTAATATTAATACTATAAAACAAATCTTCACTTAAAAGTGAGCATCCTACAGTAATCAAGACAGTATGGTACTGGCACAAAAACAGAAATATAGATCAATGGAACAGGATAGAAAGCCCAGAGATAAACCCACACTCATATGGTCACCTTATCTTTGATAAAGGAGGCAAGAATATACAGTGGAGAAAAGACAGCCTCTTCAATAAGTGGTGCTGGGAAAACTGGACAGGTACACGTAAAAGTATGAAATTAGAACACTCCCTAACACCATACACAAAAATAAACTCAAAATGGATTAAAGACCTAAATGTAAGGCCAGACACTATTAAACTCTTAGAGGAAAACATAGGAAGAACACTCTATGACATAAATCACAGCAAGATCCTTTTTGACCCACCTCCTAGAGAAATGGAAATAAAAACAAAAATAAACAAATGGGACCTAATGAAACTTAAAAGCTTTTGCACAGCAAGAGAAACCATAAACAAGACCAAAAGACAACCCTCAGAATGGGAGAAAATATTTGCAAATGAAGCAACTGACAAAGGATTAATCTCCAAAATTTACAAGCAGCTCATGCAGCTCAATATCAAAAAAACAAACAACCCAATCCAAAAATGAGCAGAAGACCTAAATAGACATTTCTCCAAAGAAGATATACAGATTGCCAACAAACACATGAAAGGATGCTCAACATCATTAATCATTAGAGAAATGCAAATCAAAACTACAATGAGATATCATCTCACACTGGTCAGAATGGCCATCATCAAAAAATCTACAAACAATAAATGCTGGAGAGGGTGTGGAGAAAAGGGAACCCTCTTGCACTGTTGGTGGGAATGTGAATTGCTAAAGCCACTATGGAGAACAGTATGGAGGTTCCTTAAAAAACTAAAAATAGAACTACCATATGACACAGCAATCCCACTACTTGGCATATACCCTGAGAAAACCATAATTCAAAAAAAATCATGTACCACAATGTTCATTGCAGCTCTATTTACAATAGCCAGGACATGGAAGCAACCTAAGTGTCCATCAAGAGATGAATGGATAAAGAAGATGTGGCACATAATACAATGGAATATTACTCAGCCATAAAAAGGAACAAAACTGAGTTATTTGTAGTGAGGTAGATGGACCTAGAGACTGTCATACAGAGTGAAGTAAGTCAAAAAGAGAAAAACAAATACCAAATGCTAACACATATATATGGAATCTAAGAAAAAAAAAATTAAAGGTCATGAAGAACCTAGGGGAAGACGGGAATAAAGACACAGACCTACTAGAGAATGGACTTGAGGATATGGGGAAGGGGAAGGGTAAGCTGGGACAAAGTGAGAGAGTGGCATGGACATATATACACTACCAAATGTAAAATAGATAGCTAGTGGGAAGCAGCCGCATAGCACAGGGAGATCAGCTCCGTACTTTGTGGCCACCTAGAGGGGTGGGTAGGGAGGGTGAGAGGGAGGGAGACGCAAGAGGAAAGAGATATGGGAACATATGTATATGTATAACTGATTCACTTTGTTATAAAGCAGAAACTAACACACCATTGTAAAGCAATTATACTCCAATAAAGATGTTAAAAAAAAAAAAGTGAGCATCATTATGTACTTCAATAAGGCCATCAAGATCCCATTTTAAATGATATTACATCCTCTTTTAAACTTAGTTATGGCCTAGGTCTTCTGCCTATTAGGACATCTTTGTGTTCTTTGCTTACCCTAGAGCACCTGACTTGACAATTTTGAGATCTATTTCTCTATGTTTGCTTAGATGCATTTATGGAGGGCATGTCAATAAACAGAAAGTTTGGTTGTTTAACAAGAGGGTTAGTTCTGAACAATTACATCAAACTTATGAACATGAACATGCTGTCTTTAAACGCTTCTATCTATGAGTGATTTAAGCAGCAAACTCCCAGCTGCTGAAATGACATGACCACCTAAGACCTAAGGATCCATTTCTTGCATTGTACCTGCAAGGTAGATGCTGCTATAAAGAGCTCAGTGTCTGAATGATTCTTAAAGCCCAGGGCATGAAACTATGCAACAATACAAGAGTGTCTGGATATACACTAACAAGGATCATATATGAACTTGAAAAGTTTTCAGATGAAGTTTAATCTTCATTGAGCTCTGTTTTATGACGGGAAAAGTTGCTAAGTTTTACACTGACTTTTTAAGGAAAGACTTATTGTTACTTAACCAAGATAATAGGAAAGCCTTCACTTTAGTACACAGGTGTGAGGGTGGAGTCTTCAGTTTCTTCCCCAGTCACCTGAGTTCCACCCATGGTAAATTTTTCCGAACATAAAAGAGTCTAATGGAAACCTAGCTGACCCTTAACACGTCAGCCACATCACAGCTCCCTTTTTCAGTCCCAAGGTCACATTGAAAAAGAAATCAGCTTTTCTCTCCTCCCTTATTCTAATTAATCCCAACAAAAAATGACAAACATTGCCTGGTTGTTACAATTCTAAGTCTCTGTTAGCAGAGGCATGATATCCGAGTCATTCCTCTTTCTTGACTTTTCAACTTCTCCTTTCACTTTTTTATAAAGAAACAAGCATTGTTAATTTATAAACATTACCTCCTTGGAGGTAACATTAATCTTTGGGGAAAGATTCAGATGGACTTTTGAGCAACACAAAACAACCTGCTGCTTTCTTTACTCTCCCTTGTAACCACTCACCAGCGTAACTGGGGCCATGAACTACAGCTGGAAATCGAAACTGATCCACTTTCTTGAAGAAATTAACAACTTGTAAAAACTCAACAACTATAGTTTGTGAGAAAGTAAGCCTTTCCTTTCAGTTCCTATTTCAATTGTTGTGCACCAATTCTTGATATTAAGTTCTGTTCTTTGTGGTTTATTCCAAAATTACTTTTATTCATCATCTCCTGATTATTTCTCTCATATTATCAGCAGACAAAATAAACTCTAACCCTAATAAGGGGAAAAGGTGGGTCAGAGCTCAGACCTGCCCTCATTCTCATGGGCTAGTTTATTTGTTCCCAGGTTCTCACACTCACACAGCCTTCTCCTCTCTGTCCCTTTCACTGTCTCCCTAGCTGATGTAGGAGTGGAACTCCAAGGAGCCACCCTTCAATGATTTTTCTTCAACTGAAAATCCAACTTTATCTTGCCACCCCTATACCTTGCCTTTGTTCAGGACCTTATCTTCTCCTCTTTGTTATCTCATCATTTCCCCTTCTGCATCCAGGTCCTGACGTTCTTCCTGACTCAAATCCGAACCCCTACAATCCATTCTTCACACTGCCGTCAGATTAAGCTCCTCACGTATGCCCCCTCCTTAAAGCCCTCCAATGGATGGATCTCTGTTGCCTCCAGCATAAGTGCAAATTCCTTAAGATGACTTATGTGGCCCTTTGAGATCTGGTCCCTGCCTACCTTCTTTCACCGCTCAGCACCTCCCTGCTTCCATGTGTATTCATTGTCTCACTGAAGGATTTGCCTCCCAAGCTCCTCATCTCTATTTCTCCCCGCTTCTTTTCCTCACACTGCTACAGCGTTGAGGAAGACACAGAGCTAAAGATGTGTCCAAAGTTTCTAGCTTGACTCATATAGTGGATGGTGCCTTTCATGGAAACATGAGGAGAAGATGCAGATGGAGGGCATATGAGGAGTTGTTTTCAAGACATCTTAATTTCAATGTGCCTAAGGAACAAATCATAGGTGGAGATGCTAAGCACACAGTTAGAAAGGAAGGGGTGAAGTTTAGGGGAGAGGTCAAGGCTGAAGACAAAGATCTGGAAATTAAAGCCACGGAGGTCCCCAGGGAAAGTCTGAAGCTAATGGCAGAAAATTTAGGATGCAGGCAGAAAAACGAGAACCAGAGAACTGAGAAGGAGAGTATGAGATGAGGTTGGAGAGAGGGCAGAGCCAGCCCCTGGAGGACCCTAGGCACTTGTTAAAGAGATTAAGCTTCATTCCAAGGATGATGGTGGAGTCACCAGAGGACTTTAGGCAGGAGCATGACAGGCCAATTTGCAGCATAGACACATTATTCTGCAGCAGCGTGGAGACAGAGAACAGTTAGAGGGCTGTTGCATTAATCCAGGTGAGAGGCGATGGGAACTCAGAACAGAGCCAGGGAAGTCAGGATGAAAAGGAGGAGTTTCAAGAAGTGTGAGGGTTGAAACGATGTTTTAACATAGCATGGGTAACCAGCAAGCCCATCCAACAGACATTTCCACAGCACAGCATGCTCTCTTTTAAGAGGCTAGATGTCTGCTTGTATAAATGACATCACCAATTTTTCATATGAAAAGCATAAAAAAATAACTTGCTAAACTGTTTCTTTCTTTGGGGCATTTCATATTAGTAACTAGCAAATGGAGCCATATGTTTCTTTACCTGACTGAGCAGTTGACTTCATTTTCTAAGGTTAAGTTGTTGCAGCATAACTGGATTCCTTGACTAGGCTGGAAGAGTCTCCCAACACTTAACTCCCACTTAACCCTATCAAACCCCATGGCTGGAGTAAAATTTTTACTATTCTTAACTGACCTGTTAAAATCGCAGAAGAAATCCTTTATGTTTGAAAGCCTCTAGCTCTGGTGCCTACATGAAGATAAATATCTAAGATTTATCAGTCTGTAAACAGAAATTGAAGCTATGGAGGCCACCAGAAAAAGTTTGAAGGAGGAAGAGAAGCTGTTGATGGTAGAACACTTAGAATGTGGGCAGAAAAACAAGAACCAGAGAATTGAGAAAAATCATCTGAGAGATAGGAACATAGTAGGGACATACAAGAGACAAAAGAGGAGCCCTTTCCAGCTCTCTGCAGTCTTGTAACTGAGTTCCTCTACATCACACACACACACACACACACAGACCCCAATATAAGGCTTGCTTTTAAATCTCAGCTCCTTTTTATTCGTTCTGAAAGTGCTGGGTTCCTGAGAGCCCTGGATTATTGGAGAAGTTAAAGCAGGAGATCCAGAAATACCTCTGCACCACAGCACCCTGGTAGAAGAATGGATGAGCTGAGCCCCTCAATATTTTGTTCCAACACACAGAGAGTGGCACTCCACGAAATTCTCCACCAGTGTGTTCTTCCACCCAACCTTCCACCCACTCACTCACAGGACCAGAAAGGCAACCACTGGGAACAATGAATAAAATGTTAAATAAAGTGAAAATTTGCCCTAGCCTAGATCCTTACTGAAGAGGGATTATTTGGGCTCTGGACACACAGTAGGCCTAAATAATTTATTAAGAGCAATTCTCTTCTTGTCTCTCAAATATGCTGCTCTGTCTTCTTCTGTACTGTCATCGATAGTTATTTATTGATTATTGGTGGGGAGATTCCTCTATACTAAAAAAAAAATTTCTGTCTTGACCTTGTCTTCTTTCCAAAGTTCTGTTTAATCTTTTTTCCTTCACTTTGCCAACAGAAATTAATAATCATGTCATGGTCCTGCTTGATAAATCTTCAATAATATCACAAAGTTTAAAATCCAAATGTCTTAACCTGTGATGGCAGGGCTTTCCACAACCTTATCTTGAAAAAGAATGCTCCCAGTCCCCCATGGTTTGGCCATACTGAAGTCCATACAATTTCTGGAACCCTCCCTGGTTTTTCCCACCTCCATGATCATGCCCTTATTATTGCCTTTTCTTACCCTCCCTCCTCAAAACTCCATGTCTACTCTTAAAGTCCAATTCATTAACCAAAGTCCAGCTTCAGCACATCTCTGCCCTGGGGCTTCTCCAGATGCTCCCAGTCAAAATTAATCTCTCCTTCTCCCTTCTCCCTTCTCCCATCCCATTCTATGATTCTTCAATAGCACCTCTCTTAATTTGCCTTATATTATAGTTTCTTGTGAGTAGATATGTCTCTGTTCCCCCTCTGCTTCCTTCCCCATCCCTCCCCACATACACACTCACACATAACTATGAGTCGCTGGGACTCTCTGTTATTCACCTTTGCACTTCTCATAGGGCTTAACACAGATTTGGACACACATCAGAGTCTCAAGAATATTTGGTAATTTGAAAGGTGTTGCAATCAACATGAAAAAAAGGCATAAACACAAAGAAATTAGCAAACAGACTATTACTATTTGGAGGAAAATTAAAGATCGTCTCCTCTAACTGGTTTATTTTATAGAAGAGGAACTCAAGGTTAGAGATATGAAAATGCAAGAAGGTATCCTGTATCAAGGACCATATAAATAATCAGTGTCACATCACTATGGAGTAAAACAAGTATTATTTAAGAAGGTAGGAATTAACCAGATCTCTAAGGAAAGAGTATGAATAGAGCATTCCAAGGAGGAATGAGGGAATCAGCAAAATTATAGCAATCAAAAGGAACATGATATGTCGGGGAAAACAGTAACCAAACCAGTTTGGAGGGAGCAGAAATTTCTTTCAGGGAAGTAGTAGAAGATAAGCCTCGAATAGTAGGTTGGGGTCAAAATCTGGGAGCCCTTAAATATCAGAGTTCAGACTCTATCCTGCAACATTGGGGTGCTCTTAAAAGTGTTTTAATATTAAAACAGGATGACTTGAAAAAGATGGTGATTTTGAAAGATAAACCAGACACCAAGGAAGGTCAGGGGACTGCAGTGGAACCAGATAGACTAGTTAGAAAGTAGGAAGTGATGATGTCTGGGCTGGGGAGACTACAAAAGAAATCAAAAAGAGGAAGCAGACTGATTCATCATTAAATCTTGAGAACGATGATGGGAGAGGGGTAAACATCAAGAGTGAATTAAAGATTTCCAGCTCATGTGACTGGGAGGGTGAGGGTCTGAGAGGAAAAAAAGAGAGGGGGGAAGCAGAGAAAATAAACTCTTAAACCTGGAAAATTCCTTGCAGATTATCTCCTCCAAGTAGTGTGTTTTACAGATGATGACCAGGTGAATGCTGGTGCTGGAGAAAATGGGAAGACTGCTTTTAGTCAGAGTTCTTAGAATGTGTGTCTCATTACTTTAAAGGCCGGGAATGGAAACATCCCCTGATGGAGAACAGCAACAGCCTTAGGCAGAGTTGCATCTGGCCCCTGGGTGGGGCTCATCCTGCTTCTCTTTCTTGTCTGGTCTGTGCAGCCCAGGATCTGCCCTGGGCATGGATGAAATCTTCTTCAGCTGGATCTCTGTAGCTTCCCTGTTCCCTTGCCTGGAGTATTCTCTTACCTAAGTCCAGGCCTTTTATTCTGGCCCCAGACTCATCCCCTCTGCTTAGACCTGCCCTGAGCAGATGCATGCTAGCTCCACAATATCCCTTTCTCCATTCTCCTTCAGTCACTCCTTTACATTCATTCATTCAAGGTTTTATAAGTCCTGGAAATACAATAGTAAGCAAGACATGGTTGGTGCCCTCATAGGGCTTACATGCTAGAATTGAAGGCAGGCCCTTCCCACTAACCCTTCAAAACAAGTAAAATAATTAAAACAAAATAATTTAAAATCATGATAAGTACTAGCAAGAAAAACAGGGCTGGGATGTAAAATTATGGAGGATTTTTGCAGTCTATGTGGGGAATCAGAGTAGTCAAAGAAGGTGCTCTGGGGAGGTGTCACTTGAGTTGAGACCTAAAGGATGAGGAGGAGCCAGAATTCCAGCTATGTGCAAAGGCCCTGAGAATTTATGCATTCAAGGAATTGAAAGGAGGCCAGAGAGACTGAAGCACAGTGAGTAAGGGGGGGAGACATACAACCAGGGAACTAGACAGTGAGGAGAATTCTTTCAGAAAAATAATACAGAATTTTGAATACAATATTAGGTACAAAACTAAGTTTATTTAGAATGAGAAAAGATATCACACAAATTATAAATTTGTAAAAGCTTACAGGAACTAAAATTTTAGAATTATTAAAACTTTCTAGTTGTTTGAACCTTTTATCATGAACTGAGCCACTCTAATAATGCTTTCTAACTTAAAGTTTACTTGTCTGACAATAACCATAACAGTTTTCTTTTAGTTAGTTTTTTCCATGGTATCTTTTCTCATTCTTTACTTTCAACCTTTTGGAAACCTTATGTTTTAAATCTTTTTCTGGTAAACAGTCTATAATGGGAATTTCTTAAATTCCACCTTAAAACAAATCTTTATCTTTTAACTAGAGTACTTGGTTCATTTATATTTAATGAAATTACTGATAAATTTGATTTAAATCTATCATCTTATTATTTTCTTCTATTTGAGCCCCTTGTTCTATGTTCCTTTTCCTCTTCTTTCATGGCTTCCTTTAGATTGACTGTTTGTTTTCATTCTGTCTTTTCCATCTATGAGTTTGGATGTTGCACATACTTTTTCCACTCTCTTCATGATTATCCCAGTGCATCTCTGAAATATCAAAGTCTGACGCTAATCTTTACTTTTATTCTCCCCCTGAAAAAATGCAAGAAACTTGGAGTACCTTAACTATCTCTTCTTCCCCTCCAAAAAATTATATGTAGTATTATGTATTTTGACTGCATATAGTTTAAAAACCCCACATGTTGTTATTATTATTGTTGCTGTATATAGTTAATGGTCATTTAGATTCACCTACATATTTACCACCTTCTTTGCTCTCCTTTCCTTTTTACATCACGGAGCTTCCATCTGGCATCATTTTCCTTCTTAGTGAACAATATCCATTAAATTTTTCTTTAGTGAGTGTGTGTCTGTTGGAAGGAATTTTATATTTCCATCAGCAGTGTATGAGTGTTCCAGTTTCTCCACGTCCTCCCCAAGACTTACCATCCATCTTTTTAATTATAACCACCCTAGTGGGTGTGAAGTGAAATCTCATCATGCTTTTGATTTGCATTTCCCTAATGACAAATGATGGTGAGCATCTTTTCATGTGTTTATTGGTCATCTGTATATCTTCTTTAGAGAAATGTCTACTCAAATACTTAGCCCATTTTCAAATTGGGTTATTTATCTTTTTATTATTGAGTTGAATGAGTTCTTTATATATTCTGGATGCCAATCCCTTATCAGATATACAAACTGCATATGTTTTCTCCCACTTTGTGGATTATCTTTTCACTTTTGTGATGGGATTGTTTTTAGCATAAAAGTTTTTAATTTTGATGAGGTCAAATTTATCTATTTTTTCTCTTGTTGCTTGTGCTTTTGGTTTCACATCTAAGAAACCATTGCTTAATCAAGGCAATTAAGATTTACTCCTATTATTTCTAAGAATTTTATAGTTTTAGCTCTCACAGTGAGGTTTATGATCTACTTTGAGTTAATTTTTGTGTATACTGTGAGTTACGGGTTTAAGTTTATTCTTTTGCATGTGGATATACAATTGTCCCAGCGATATTTTTTTTAACATCTTTATTAGAGTATAATTGCTTTACAATGGTGTGTTAGTTTCTGCTTTATAACAAAGTGAATCAGCTATACATATACATATATCCCCATATCTCCTCCCTCTTGCGTCTCCCTCCCACCCTCCCTATCCCATCCCTCTAGGTGGTCACAAGGCACTGAGCTGATCTCCCTATGCTATGTGGCCAGCAATACTTTTTGAAAAGACTGTTCTTTTACCATTGAATTGTCTTGGCATTCTTATCAAAAGTCAGTTTACCACAATATAAGGTATTATTTCTGTATTTTCAATTCTATCCCATTTATCTATATGTCTATCCTTCTGTTGGTACCACACTGTCTTTATTACTACATCTTTGTAGTAAATTTTGAAATAGGAAAATGTGAGTCCTACAGTTTTGTTGTTTTTCAAGATTGTTCTGGCTATTCTGATTGCCTTGCATTCTCATATGAATTTTAATATCAACCTGTCCCTTTCTGGGAGAAAATCAGCCAGGATTCTGATAGGGACTGTGTTGAATTTGTAGATAAATTGGGGGAATATTGCCAGCTTGACAACACTAAGTATTCCAATCTAGGAGCATGCATATTTTTCCATTTACTTAGATTTTCTTTCATTTCTTCCACCAATGTTTTGTAGTTTTCAGTGTACAAGTCTTGCATTTCTTTTGTTAAATTTACATCTAAGTATTTTATTCTTTTTTATGCCATTGTAAATTGCATTGTTTTCTTAATTTCATTTTCAGAAGGTTCATTGTTAAGTGTAGGAAAATGCAACTTTTCTTTGTGTATTGATCTTATATCCTGTAACTTTGCTGAATTTATTGGTCTTAATAGTTTTTTTAGTGGATTTTTTAGGATGTTCTCTACACAAGATCATATCATCTGTGACTAGAGATGGTTTTATTTCTTCCTCTCCAATCTGTATGTCATTTATATATATATTTATTTATTTATTTATATTTCCCAGTTGTCCTTGCTAGAACCTTCAGTACAATGATAAATAGAAGTGACAAGAGCAAATATCCTTTTCTTGTTCCTGATGTTAAGGGGAAAACATTCAGTGTTACCCCTTTTTTTTTTTAATATTTATTTATTTATTTGGTTGTTCCAGGTCTTACTTGCGGCATGCGGGCTCCTTAGTTGTGGCATGCGAACTCTTAGCTGTGGCTTGCATGTGGGATCTAGTTCCCTGAACAGGGATCAAACCCAGGCCCCCTGCATTGGAAGCACGGAGTCTTATCCACTGAATCACCAGGGAAGTCCCCAGTGTCACTCTTTATGTATCTAGTTCCCTGATGAAATTTTTAAGCTCCAAATTTATCTCTATGAAGTTAGTAAGCATAGTAGTTCTACAGTCCATATCTGATAATTCCAGTATCTGATGTCTCTGTGGAGCTACTTTTTCTGCTAGTTCTGGCTTATACTTTTTTATCTCTTAGTGTATCCCATTGTTTTGAAGCCATTTTCATTTTTAATTACTTGCAGAAGTAATTTGAGACCTTAAGTGGTGTTATCTTCCTTCAGAGGAAATTTTTTTCCCCTTCTGCCAGGAACCTACGGGCCCTTGCTGTTGGGAACCAAGGTTTTCTGAGTTGCCAAGATGACTTACCAAAGTATAGTCATATCCTTATTCCCAAGGCACATCTTGTTGAGGTCTCAGTCCTGAGCAGTGAGTGTTTCAACGTTTTTTCCACCCTTGGACTGTGCTGGACTCCAATCCTTACCTCTGCCAAGATAGAGTATAGTACTACCTTTCATTCTTTTCCCTGAAATGAGCATATGCCCCTAGGATAAAAACATTTTTGAATGGTGCAACTTTCATTTTGAATGGTGCAGGAGTCTCAACCTCCTGATTCCAAATCCTTCCTACACTAACCTGCCAAAAGTGTAGCTTTGTCCCAATCAATGAACACCTCCAGGGCAGAAGCAGCTGAGGCTTATCTCTCTGAACTATCTTTCTCAAGCTGATCACAACCTCATAATTATTCACTATCATTTTTCCTCACTATTACTTTTAAGACTTCTTTTTCTGTCCAGCTTTTTTAGTTGTCTTCAGAGGAAATGTTATTACCAAATCCAGAAAATTCCTTTTCATCTTAGTAACTTTGCTCTCCAAATAGAAGAGGATATTTCTCTTTATAGATGAGGCCCAACTAATTATTGAAGAAAGAATGACAAATTTTGAATATCATTGCTTTATAAACCTAGTGAAGTAATGAATCTAGGCACTGAATTATTAGCTGCTAAGATCGCAAGAAGAGGGACAATCAGACATTGCAAGTCTCCGAATAGAAAAACACAATGCCACTATGAAGTAGTCATCTCGAAAAAAAAAAAAAATCAAACCTGAATTTAATCAAGCCTCTAAATCCATCTACAAATCTATCTACAAGAAATACTAAGGACAAAGGGGAATATTAAAATGTAACATAAAGATGCAATAGGCAAAATCCAGATTGTGAGACACTCATGAGAAATAGCTTGGTTTCTTTAACAAATAAATTACATGGGAAAAAAAAGAGGATTGGGGGACTTAGAGATTAAAATAGATTTATGAGACATATGAAAGAATCACATTGCACAGATCTTATTTGGATTTTGATATTTTAAAAACTATTGAAACTATGAAATTTATGATACAACTGAGAATTTGAATACTGAATCAAAATTATTTGATAATATCTTTAAATATTATTACATTTTAAAGTATGCTAATACTATTGTGATTATGTTTAGCAAAAAGAAGTGTGTTTGTATGTGTGTGTGTGTGTGTACATACATATGTACATACAAATGTATATATACATACGTATATACATAATATGTGTATATTATACTATACACACATATATAGTATAGTAGTTATGAGTGCAAATGTTACTAAACCAACCTTGAGTCCACTTGCCCATGTGCAGTAAAGCCAATCTACTGACACCGGGTTGTGGTGAAGGAAATTGCAGCATTTATTGCAGCGCGCCAAGCAAGGAGCTCGGGCCTTTTAAGCACTAGCTGCCCAGACTCCTTGCTTGGCACCCTGCAATAAATGCTGCAATTTCCTTCACCACAACCTGGTGTCAGTAGATTGGCTTTACTGCGCATGGGCAAGTGGACCCAAGTTTGCTTCAGTAACACAAGTATTAAGATGTCTGAGAGTTGTTTAAAACTAACACAGGAAGGTAAGAAGTGGATGGGGGTGTGGAAGCAGGGGAAAAAAAGAAGACTGTGTGGAGAATAGGAGAATGGGTTGGTAACAACAAGAATGCAGAAAAGGAGACCATTTGGGAGCCTACTGTTGTGTCCAGGTGAGAGATGATGGTGACCCAGACTAAGTCAATGAAGCAACGTGGAAATTTTTTATTATTTGAAGGTGGCCTTGATTGTAAATTGAATGTCTGGATCAGGGAAAGGGAAGAACCAAAGGTCACTTCTTAAGGGAACCCTCATATACTGTTGGTGGGAATGTAAATTGGTGCAGCCACTATGGAGAACAGCATGGAGATTATTCAAAAAAATTAAGACTAGAACTACCGAACTACCAAATGATCCAGCTATCCCACTTCTGGGTATTTATCCAAAGAATACAAAAACACTAATTCTAAAAGATATATCTATCCCTATGTTTATCACAACATTATTTACAATAGCCAAGATATGGAAAAAACCTAAGTGCCCACCAACGGAAGAATGGATAAAGAAGATGTGAGATATATATATATACATACACACACACACACACACACACACACACACACACACACACACAATGGAATACTACTCAGGCATAAAAAAGATGAAATCTTGCCATTTGCAACAGCATGGATAAACTTGAGGATATCATGCTAAGTGAAATAAGTCAGATGAAGAAAGAGAGATACTGCATAATTTTACTTATATGCGTAATAAAAAAAAATGAACAAACCAAACCAAACAAAAACAAACACACAAATACAGAGAACAGAATAGTGGTTAACAGAGGGAAAGGAGTAGGGAGGAGGGTGAAATGGGTAAAGGGGGTCAACTGTGTGGTGATGGATGGAAACTATTTTT
The DNA here is from genome assembly GCF_028023285.1 of Balaenoptera ricei. Taxonomy (NCBI): domain Eukaryota; kingdom Metazoa; phylum Chordata; class Mammalia; order Artiodactyla; family Balaenopteridae; genus Balaenoptera; species Balaenoptera ricei. The sequence continues at coordinate 77,511,139 of NC_082651.1, read as the reverse complement.
GGTGGTGAACACACTGTAGTGTATACAGAAGTAAAAATATTATGTTGCACACATGAAACATATAATGTTATAAACTAATGTTACCTGAATAAAAAATAAATTTAAAAATAATAAAAATAAAAATACCTAACAGCCAAAAGCAAAAAAAGTGACTTCTCAGTTTCCAGTTTGAATAACTGAGTTGGTGTGGTAACACTTACAGAGAAAACTTGAGAACAGGTGTGGGGAAGGGCAGGTTGGTGGGGAACAGACTCCTGTTGACATTTGTTACATTTTGACTTTGAGATTTCTAAGAGAAATCCATGAATACGTAAGAAGATAGTTGCCAAGGAGAGATTATATAATTTGGAATGAATTTATATCAATGAAAAGATGATTTTTAAATCTAGATGAATTAATAAGCCTAGTCAGGAGGAGAACATAAAGGCAAACATTTATTGAAGTCTAATATATCAGGCACTCAATAGATTTACAGTCTAGATGGGGGAGACAAGTCAGTGGTAAATACTGTGATAAACATGGGCCAAGTAGAGTGTTGAGTGGGGGTGTGAAACAGGATCACTCTCTATTCTAGCTCCCCAAACAGTTACAGGGGATGGACTGTGAATAAGGGTCAAGAAATGTAAACTGAAGGATGTCTGAGATGTTGTCACTGTCTGAACTGTTCAACTTCCTCCAAAGGAATTCGCCATTTTTATTGATAAAATCATTCTTCCAGCCTTGTTTTCTTAAAGAATGAATTTTAAAAGCTTTAGGCACAGGGTAACATGTCATGCCCAGCATTTTGGATGCCCTCAGTATCAGGACAAGATGGAGCCTGAAGCTGCTGGTCAGAGCAGCCATGAGCAAACTAGGCTCCAATTTTCCTTGGTAGGAAGGCACTGGAACAGCCAAACAGGATGAGGGGAGAAGCCAGGCCAAGAGTACATTCTCGCTGGCTCACAAGGCCTGTTTATGCAACCCCTCATGCCCTTCAAGTTTTCTCCCACCCTGAATGCACAGGCTGTGAGTGAGTGCTAGTTTATAGGCACGGCTGATTCCAGTCTCTTACATATCATCTCCTAATGTTTTATGACGTGTTGAGAAGACCTCTGGCAAAAAGTCTCTGTTTAAATTCCTTTTATTATTTTCTCGTTTGTGATGTATCAGGCCAGAGGATGTGTGCAACCTGATCAACCTAGTAAAAATTTTAATCCCTTCTATTTTTATGGCCTTCCAGGAAAAATTCCATTTAGGGGAAAAGTAATGAGTTTCAGAACTAATTCACAAACATCCTGTCAACATGTTACCAAAAGTGGGGCCCAGCCTTGTCAGGGGTCTCAACTCATCTAAAAGTTTTCCTAATAGTTTTTGTTTAGAACGTGGTGCGTTGGAACACTTGGGAAGCAGAGACTTGAGCAGGGGACGGGTGACGGGTTCACTGAGAGTGTGTGTGTCTGTTTGTGGGAGGAATGGAGGAAAAGACTTAGGAGTGAAGAGTTGTTAGGATGCCTATTTCCAAGACCTTTAGTCCACAGAAACTAAAGGTCTTGCTTGCTACCAGATCACTCAAAATACTAATCACAGCTAAAGTCACAATCCCTTTGGTTCTCACAAAAAGCCTGTGAAGTAGGTATTCCACACATTACAACCCCACTTTCCAGATGGGGAACTAAAGCTGGGAAAAGCTAAATGACTTGTTCAGGGCCATATGGCTTAGTGAGCATCAGCTTTGACCTGGTCACTTCTGACCTCCATGTCTAGTTTTGTTCCTGCCCTGTGCATGGGCCAAACTACCTTCTACACAGAAGATTTCTCCCCAGTATAAACATTCCCCCACCTCTATTCAAAGAGCCTGGGAACCAAAGGAGGGCAAATTTGAGAGTAACATACACAAGAGCTGCAGCATCATTCCATGTATAGCATCTTCAGTCTAGTGATTCTTACCTCCTTTTTATCTCACTCCCACGATAGTTGACGTACACCTGGGATCACTTCATCAGCGTAGGATCACCCATCTGTAATTCCAGTACTTTATCTCTCACTTAAAGAGAAGCATAGCAAAATTCAGGTAAGAGCGATATTAAGTCAGCTCTAATTTATCTTCATGTAAGTCATTCACAAACATTCCATAATTAGTAAGAACAAATTATTAGTAGCACTGATTACTTGCAATGTAGTTTCAAACTGTCACCAGAAGTGACACCTGGGCTTCCCTGGTGGCGCTGTGGTTGAGAATCTGCCTGCCAATGCAGGGGACACGGGTTCGAGCCCTGGTCTGGGAAGATCCCACATGCCGCGGAGCAACTGGGCCCGTGAGCCACAACTGCTGAGCCTGCGCGTCTGGAGCCTGTGCTCCGCAACAAGAGAGGCCGCGATAGTGAGAGGCCCGCGCACCGCGATGAAGAGTGGCCCCCGCTTGCCACAACCGGAGAAAGCCCTCGCACAGAAACGAAGACCCAACACAGCCATAAATAAATAAATAAATAAATAAATAAATAAATAAAAATTTAAAAAAAAAAAAAAAAAAAGAAGTGACACCTGTTGTTCCATCCCAGTGATAACCACTTATTCTTTTTCACATCTACTACTGTTTCCTATTCACAATCACACACTCACTTTCACTAATTGAGGTCAGACCACATGCCTGCCTTCAGATAATACCAAGAGAGACAAGAGACCTGTCCCCATGGAGGAGGCTATGCACAGAGGTGTGTCAGAGGAACCGCAATGGTGAATGACCCCCAAACTGAATCCCAACACCGTAAGTGCAGGTATGACAACAAGAGATAAATCAGTAATGGAGAGGCAAAACACAATGAAAAGCGAGATCATCTCAGGATCATATGTTAGTGAATCATCAAAGGATTGATAGGATTCTACCAGAGGAGTTAGCTATATTTATTCTATCAGCTATCGAATCCATTTTTACAATCTTAAATCTGACACTGATCACTGCTCACTCAAAATCTATAATGGTGCTATGCTGTTTTACCAGGGATTCCTGTCTAATATTATCTGTATCAAAAAATGAAGATATGCTATGTAGCCTCAGCTGGTGCCCCAGGGCCACTCTCTTCACTGACTGACTCTTAAGCCCAGTTTTACAATCATCACTCCAGACTTTTTCCACTCTCTTTAATCCCTCAAATAGAAACTCACACCATACTCCCACACTCCACCTCCAAATGCACAGATGACCTAGCCTTCTAGGAGGTTTTGTGAAGCCTGACGCTTATACAATTTGGGGAGAGGGGTTCTTTAAGGAGAAGAATACAAAATGATGAATACAATAAAGAAATAATGCAAAGCACAAATTTTTTAAATGTGGAAAATTCCACATCATCGTAATATATATAAAAAATACATAATGTTTTTAGTAATTAACTGCCTGACATATCTCTATATTTTTCTTACAATTTTTTGCCTGCAAACTCTGTGATCATCTCTTCATATGACAATGGCTTTGTAATATAATTTTTTATAGAGAGAACAGAAAGGTCATTATCTTTCCCTTAGCATAGTTGATCAAAATTTGTGGGTTTTTTAAATTGATATTTTAGGAGAGTTTCTTTCAATTTCCCAATTCAGTTACTGGTGATGTGAAGCAAATTTTTAGGATCATTGTCAAATTTAGGAAAACCTCTATTAAGTTTCTTTCATATATAAGCTATAAGATATGGAAGAAATTCCCACAGATTAGTTTATGACTCCTTATTTTTCAAACTCTGTTTCTCCTCCACTATCCACACACTCCTGATGCCAAGCACTGTAGAAAATGTTCGTTTTGGGTTATGACCTTTGGCCGCACACCTTCATGTCACGATGCCAGGTTAAGTCAGCTCAGTGGGCTGTAGAGTATTCCTGGATGTCATTGCTACACCGGGATTGCTACGAATGACTTAACTATACACGGAAGTGACTGAGAACAAAATAAATACACCCCACTAAACCTAATTAAATATATCCCCAACTTACTCCCCTGTAGCCAGATCCTCAGAACGTCCTCCACACTCCAATGCCAATCCACATGAGGGAAAAGTGTGACAAAGAAGAAGCTGGAGTGGAAAGAGACAGCAATCTTAACCAAATGCAGTTTAAATATTGTACTTTTGCAAATCTTATAAAAACATGAGAACACATTGCTAGAAAAGGGAGGGGCCCATGAAAGTAAGGGGTTCTGAAGCTTTAAGTTTCATTAGATTCATGGTAAATCCACCTCTGTCTCTTAAGGGATTTGAAGTCATCCTACATGAACTTCCTCGGTTCCTTTCCCTTCTTTTTCAAAATGTGTCCATATCTTTAGCTATCCTCTGACCATTCCCTTCTGTTTCTGAAGAAAAAGCATACCAACCTACTTGCAACACCAACCCTTCCATTTAATCCCATCTCTGCTGAGCTCTTGCCCAATCCATCATCCCTTCTTTTTTATCTCACCCTTCCCTGCACTATTAGTTTCTTTGACTCAGCCTGCAAATATACCAAAGTTCCAATACACCTTAAGGTGTTTAGACTGTGCTCTTCATCTTATCCCCATATCTGCTCTTTCTTTGGTTCTCCATTTTTATTATGACTTCCATCATCATCCTAGATCCACAGGCTACAAGACTGACATATTTCACTCCCATATGAATCCTTTTGCCAAGTTTGGTCAAGTGTACATCCACAATATCTTTCTTAATCAGACACTCCATTTTTATATGACCTATATATAGTAAACAAACTAGGCTCTCAAGTCTATAGTCTTCCTGCTCTTACCCAGCCAAATACTGGGTTGACGGAGTGGACCGCTGTTGTTTTTGTCTGCCCAGCATCCACCCTCCTTTCTTACTGTCAATAACAATACCCCGATTTTTTGTTGAGGAGCCACCCCACCCCCATCCTCAGTCCATCTGTGGACATAGACCTAAACATGGACAATCAGAGAATTCCATTCCCCTGGCCATAGTGATCAGTTCACATATGGGCATAAACAACTTAAGCCAGACCAATGAGACTCGATTCTGAGTTTGGGGTGTTTTTTCTTAATTACTGGGGATGAGGAACTGGTAATGATATCTTACTGGATCTCTCATTAATAAATGGGTTAAATAAAATCTTGACACATTTATTTTACATTTGTATTGGAATCATGATTTTACCTTTTTTTGTTTTCAATTAATGATCCATCTGGAGGTCCTCCACCAAGATGCTCAATGAATTCACCTGACACAGCTGAGTAAAATGCATTGCCAGGAAAGTGCATCCAATGGATAGCTTGAGGCCAGACACATATTATCTTTGCTCCCAGAGATGAATGCCAAACAGCAATTTATCTTGAACTTTGCTGACTCTCCACTTCTCTAGTTTGTTTGGTTTTTTTTTAATTTCCACTAATTGTGTATGTGTATATTTCATTTATGACTGATCAATTATTCCCCATCGTTGTCAGCAAAGATTAGGAATTTGGTTTGAATGCATGACCATTTTGGCAATCTCCAAAACTGCATTAATAGACTGTAGAGATCTTTTTATGTTGTTGTTGTGTTAGAGAAGACAGAGAATTTGTTTGTTTGGTTCGTCTATTTGTTTATTTTGAGCTCAAGCCAGTCAAGAATTTGTGCTCACTGGGAAGGAGAACTGTTCTTTGATATCTAGACCAGAGTGTTTTGCTATTTCTGTGCCAACTCTTGACTGGTGGCTGAAATTATAGAACTGAAGCATTAAGCTCTCCATCTGTATGTCTATGTCTATAATTGAGAAAGGCTTCTACCTCTCTTTGTGGGTGAATAATGTTTTCCTAACTTCTAAGGGAATTAATAAATTAGATCATGAAATCTCATAAAGGAGCTCTGTTCTGATTAATTACACAAGAGACAAATAAGGCCAGGAGTCTCAGGCTATTTGAGTTACCTCAAGAAGGGAAGAATTCACCCAAACTTATAGACACTGCAGGTGGAATCTGATGGAGTTCATTCGCTTTGGTTTCCTAGCTTCAAGATTCCCAAATAATAGAGGCCTTTAAAAGTCCAATCTAAGATTCTTTTTGAAAATTTCCAAATAAAAATTAATTTTTTAACTCTTCAATACTGTATGACTCTTGATTTGGCAAAGCAAATTTAAGGAGGCCTGTATAGTAAATTAACATTCTTGCTTCACCTATGATAAATAATAAAGCCAAATCTAATGAGTCAGATTTATTTTGTGATAACTTTTTTCTCTTTTTTTTCAAGATTATTATGATCACAAGGTGAGGGAACTACCAGAAAATTTTGTCAAAACTTGGAAATGAACAGAAAAAGATTAGAGAGTATTTTGCCTAGCCCACCAGGTTACCTCAGCCTTTCCATGTCTTTGAGCTATTTCACAACGCTGTAAATTGTAAATAACTAATAGCAATGTAGATGATATTTTCCATAGTAATGCAAGTTATGCCTAGTGAAGAACCTATTGATTCCCAGCACCTTCTCCCCTACCCTTGTAGAAAAAGACAGTTTTCAAATTTTAGAATTTTTTTAATTGAAGTATAACTGAAAAATAACATTAAAATTTTAGAACTTTTTCTGGCTATTTTTGCATGTTTCCTTTTCCCTCTAAATATTAGAATTAGTTTGTCTGGCTTTTTAAAATAATTTTGGCATTTTTCACTGGGATTGCATTAAATTTATAGATTGTTACAAATTACAACTTTGTGAAGTCGAGTTTTAACGTCCAAGAAACTCCACCAGATTTCCATTTATTCAAGTCTCCGTTAGTGTCCCTCAGTCACATTTAAAATTTTCTTTTTATGGGGTGTCAACTGAAAAAAATGCACAACATGAGAGTTGTGAGTTAAGTTTTATTTGGAGCAAAATGAGGGCTATAACCCCGAAGACAGTGTCTCAGATAGCGCTGAGGAACTGCTCTGAAGAGGTATGGGGGGAGGTCAGTATATATGTGATTTTAGTAAAGGGGGATACATGAAATCAAGACACATTACAGCAGAAGGTAATGTTAGTCACAAGGAGCAGATGTCTCCATTAATGATTTTAGTCCTTTTCTAGACATGAGAAGATACAAGAATTTGGGCTCATAAAATCTTCTCCTGAAAATATCTATCTGAAGGCCTGTTCTGCCAGTTTTCCCAGAGCACAGAGTGCCTCATTTCTGATCCCCAACCTGAACTCCTCTCAGTATGTGTTGAAGGTCAGCAACTACAGTGGCTAGTAAATTCATTCTTACTGAACCAGATGGCAAGCAACAATTTTTAGTTGATAGGAGCTTCTACATTTCTTGTTAAGCTTATTTCTGGGCATTTTATTGTATTTGCTGCTACTGTAAATGGGACCTTTTCTTCCAGTCCCAGCGGTGTAATTCACAATTGGTTTAAGCCAAGAAGTATGGTCCCATTTATCTTCCCAGCCCATACTCTTCTGGTCAACCCAGATATGAGAAGGAGATATGAGGAGAAAGGTTTTCTTCATTGGTCTCACTTATCTGAAAAAGGCACATGGGAAGCAGCAGACCCTCTTGTGAGGGGGGAAAACCCCCCCCTTTTTTTTTTTAATATATTGAGTTCTGTTTTCTAGAACATGCAGCTGAAAATATCTTGTCTGATAAAATAACTATGATTGCATGTAATATACTTAATCCCTTATCTCTTTATCTACACTTAACCCTTTATTTCTTTACCCAGAATCTATAAGCTCCCCATAATGAGCAGTGATGACATTAGTATGTTTCCATTCAGGTTTGTTATTCAGACATACACTCTGCTATGGAAATAAATGAAGATCAATCAGATGAGAACAGGCAAAGAATATTTATTCAGAGCTCCTGTAGCAAAGGATCCAGTTGCCATCACTTGCGTTTTGACAGAGACTCATAAGCAGGCAGAGGAGTGGAAAAGCTTTATAATGGAAAAAAAAGGGAAGCCTTCAAGTATGCCCTAACTGAAGGCTATTGGTGGGGAAGCTGTTGGTGGACTAACCATAAGTGGGACATCTTATGCAATTGTTTGGGGGTATTTAGCTTTTTATGGCTGTCTAAGGTGAGGTTACTATTGGTAATGGGTTAGTTCCCTGTGGTGGTTGTTACAGACTGTGGGTAAGAGTTCCATTTTTATATATGGTCTGGCCATTGTCTGTTTGTATATTTAGTTTCTCACTGCTACAGCTATAATGGCAGCTCAGATACTGATATACTTCCATAATAAGCTCCAATGTGCCCTCCCTACCACTCTTCTGGACCCCAACACTCTCCATGCAACAAAAGGATCAATGTCTGGCACAGCCGATGACTGCCAAGATCCTACTCCTACAGTAGCCAATGTCAATTTTGATTGGTGGGTGCCAGTACCTTACTGGTTGTTAAATAGCCTTTTTAATATCACTCCTGCTTCTACTTCCTCTCACTTTCTATCCCTGTTTTCCTTTTTTCCAAGCACCAAATTTCAGTAGGTCATATTATTTGCTTAATCCTTCTAGTATTTGCTTTCATATTATGGTAGATTGAATTCATGGCACCAATACTTCACCCCCCTCGATAGCCATTCCCTTTGCCTGGGACTTTGCAGTTCCCTCTACATAATAGGTGGAGTCTCCTCCCCTTGAATCTAAGGTTGGCCATGTGACTTACTTTAACCAATAGAATATTAGCAGAGTTGATGCAAGCAGAAGCTTGAAAAAGTACTTGTGTATTTCTGTGCTCTCTCTTGTTTTTATTTATTTACCACAAGAACATGACCAGGCTAGCCTGCTGGAGAAATGTGACAGGTGTATGCTGGTGAGTTGAGTCATCCCAGCCAAAGCCATTGTAGACAAGCCAGCCACCAGCCAACAAGCTAGTTGACCAGAGACACATGAGAAAGCCTAGCCCAGATCAGCAGAACAAGCCAACTAATGCACAGATTCATGAGAAATGATAAACTGTTGTTTAAAGTTGTATGGTAATATGTTTCAAAGTTATAGTTACCTGAAACACATGCCTTTACAAGTACTTAGATTGCTTTTACTGGATTTTAATATATCTTGACCCTTAGCTATAAAAAAAATGATTATATTTATAGTACCTCCTACCTCCTCTTCCTCAACTTTTATCACTTCAATCATTCTGCAAGTTCTACATCATCTTCCCTAAATGCTTGTGTTTTCTTTGAGCATTGTGAGTACTTGAATAAGTTCTTTGAAATCTTGGTGACATGTTTAGTCACTATTTTTATCTAGTTAGCGTCTATTTTTCTTGGGAGGGTCTTCACCTTTCCTCAGTTTTTCCTCACTTTTTTTCTTGTAATATAGGTTGTGTACTTCTTCCTTTTTCGTGATTATTCATTCTGGAAGACATGAGTACTTCCTGGACTAGCAAATTTCAGGAAATTTTAGTTGGAGAATTTCCAAGGTAGTTCTGAACTAACAGGTATTTGCCCTGAATCTTAGTGTAGCTTCTTATAACACACTGTGCATGTGAGTGTGTGTGTGTGTGTGTGTGTGTGTGTGTGTGCATTTCCCACTAGAATGCACTGTGTGTATGTTTCCAATTCAGTGCCATCTCCTCTCCACTCCTTCCCACCATGACTTGTACGTTCACACTGTGGTGACAACAAGGTCCTGGGAGGTACCTTTCTCCAACTGGGACATCCTATTTCCATTGTTCCAAACTAAGTGTAGTTGGTTTTTGCCTTTCATGTATCTCAGCTACTTTGGAAAGCAGCTCTTGCCTGAGATCTACAGCTGGACACATCCTATTTGAGGAGCTTTCTGGATACCTATAAATATTTTAACTGAATGTGCCTCTACTTAAATTTGAGGAGAATCTAATATATTTGAAATTAATTCCATTATTTTATTTTGTACATTTATTTGTTCCACTTTCTCTGTGTTTCATTTGTTTGAAGGGATGTTTTTCCTCATTTCTTTCTCTCTCTCTACTGATTTCGAAATCGTGTATTCTATTCCTTTTCTTTAGTAGTTAAATTTAAATTTTTATATGCATACCTAATAAAGCCAACATCTCTACCCTTTTTCTGAACAGGATGTTAGAATGCTTTGATCCCAATCACTCCTTTTGGTTTAATTGCTATTATAGTCTGGCATTTTTGTTACTGCATTTCCTTATTTTTTTTTAACATCTTTATTGGAGTAAAATTGCTTTACAGTGGTGTGTTAGTTCCTGCTGTATAACAAAGTGAATCAGCTATATATATACATATACATATATCCCCATATCTCCTCCCTCTTGCATCTCCCTCCAAACCTCCCTATCCCTCCCCTCTAGGTGGTCACAAAGCACCGAGCTGATCTCCCTGTGCTATGCGGCTGCTTCCCACTTGCTATCTATTTTACATTTAGTAGTATATATAAGCCCATGCCACTCTCTCACTTCGTCCCAGCTTACCCTTCCCCCTCCCCATGTCCTCAAGTCCATTCTCTATGTCTGCATCTTTATTCCAGTCCTGCTCCTAGGCTCTTCATAACCATTTTTTTTTACATTCCATAAATATGTGTTAGCATACAGTATTTGTTTTTCTCTTTCTGACTTACTTCACTCTGTATGACAGACTCTAGGTCCATCCAACTCACTACAAATAACTCAGTTTCGTTTCTTTTTATGGCTGAGTAATACTCCCTTGTATATATGTGCCACATCTTCTATATCCTTTCATCTGTCGATGGACACTTAGGTTGCTTCCATGTCCTGGCTATTGTAAATAGAGCTGCAATGAACATTGTGGTACATGACTCTTTTTGAATTATGGTTTTCTCAGGGTATATGCCGAGTAGTGGGATTGCTAGGTTGTATGGTAGTTCTATTTTTAATTTTTTAAGGAAATTCCATACTGTTCTCCATAGTGGCTGTATCAATTTACATTCCCACCAACAGTGCAAGAGGGTTGCCTTTCCTCCACACCCTCTCCAGCATTTATTGTTTGTAGATATTTTAATGATGGCCATTCTGACTGGTGTGATGTGATACCTCATTTTAGTTTTGATTTGCATTTCTCTAATGATTAGTGATGTTGAGCATTCTTTCATGTGTTTGTTGGCAATCTGTATATCTTCTCTGGAGAAATGTTTATTTAGGTCTTCAGCCCATTTTTTGTTGGATTGTTTGTTCTTTTGATATTGAGCTGCATGAGCTGCTTATAAATTTTGGAGATTAATCATTTTTCAGTTGCTTCATTTGCAAATATTTTCTGTCATTCTGAGGGTTGTCTTTTCGTTTTGTTTATGGCTTCCTTTGCTGTGCAAAAACTTTTAAGTTTCATTAGGTCCCATTTGTTTATTTTTGTTTTTATTTCCATTCCTGTAGGAGGTGGGACAAAAAGGATCTTGCTGTGATTTATGTCATAGAGTGTTCTGCCTATGTTTTCCTCTAAGAGTTTTATACTGTCTGGCCTTACATTTAGGTCTTTAATCCATTTTGAGTTTATTTTTGTGTATGGTGTTAGGGAGTGTTCCAATTTCATTCTTTTACATGTACCTGTCCAGTTTTCCCAGCACCACTTATTGAAGAGGCTGTCTTTTCTCCACTGTATATTCTTGCCTCCTTTATCAAAAATAAGGTGACCATATTGCGTGGGTTTATCTCTGGGCTTTCTATCCAGTTCCATTGATCTATATTTCTGCTTTTGTGTCAGTACCATACTGTCTTGATTACTGTAGCTTTGTAGTATAGTCTGAAGTTTGGGAGCCTGATTCCTCCAGCTCAGTTTTTCTCTCTCAAGATTGCTTTGGCTATTCGGGGTCTTTTGTGTTTCCATACAAATTGTGAAATTTTGTGTTCTAGTTCTGTGAAAAACGTCATTGGTAGTTTGATAGGGATTGCATTGAATCTGTAGATTGCTTTGGGTAGTATAGTCATTTTCACAATGTTGATTCTTCCAATCCAAGAACATGGGATATCTCTCCAACTGTTTGTATCATCTTTAATTTCTTTCAACAGTGTCTTATAGTTTTCTGCATGCAGGTCTTTTGTCTCCTTAGGTAGGTTTATTCCAAGGTATTTTATTCTTTTTGTTGCAATGGTAAATGGGAGTGTTTCCGTAGTTTCTCTTCCAGATTTTTCATCATTAATGTATAGGAATGCAAGAGATTACTGAGCATTAATTTTGTATCCTGCTGCTTTACCAAATTCATCGATTATCTCTAGTAGTTTTCTGGTAGAGTCTTTAGGATTCTCTATGCATAATATCATGTCATCTGCAAACAGTGACAGCTTTACTTCTTCTTTTCCGATTTGGATTAATTTATTTATTTTTCTTCTCTCATTGCTGTGGCTAAAACTTCCATAACTCTGTTGAATAATAGTGGTGAGAGTGGGCAACCTTGTCTTGTTCCTGATCTTACTGGAAATGCTTTCAGTTTTTCACCATTGAGAACGATGTTGGCTGTGGGTTTGTCATATATGGCCTTTATCATGTTGAGGTAACTTCCCTCTATGCCTACTTTCTGGAGGGTTTTTTATCATAAATGGGTGTTGAATTTTGTTGAAACCTTTCTCTGCATCTATTGAGATGATCATATGGTTTTTCTCCTTCAATTTGTTAACATGGTGTATCACATTGAATGATTTGCGTATATTGAAGAATACTTCCATTCCTGGGATACACCCCACTTGATCATGATGTATGACCCTTTTAATGTGCTGTTGGATTCTGTTTGCTAGTATATTGTTGAGGATTTTTGCATCTATGTTCATCAGTGGTATTGGCCTGTAGTTTTCTTTCTTTGTGACATCTTTGTCTGGTTTTGGTATCAGGGTGATGGTGGCCTCATAGAATGAGTTTGGGAGGGTTCCTCCCTCTGCTATATTTTGGAAGAGTTTGAGAAGGATAGGTGTTGGCTCTTCTCTAAATGTTTGATAGAATTCGCCTGTGAAGCCATCTGGTCCTCGGCTTTTGTTTGTTGGAAGATTTTTAATCACAGCTTCAACTTCAGTGCTTGTGATTGGTCTGTTTATATTTTCTACTTCTTCCTGGTACACTCTCGGAAGGTTGTGCTTTTCTAAGAATTTGTCCATTCCTTCCAGGTTGTCCATTTTATTTGCATATAGTTGCTTGTAGTAATCTCTCATGATCATTTGTATTTCTGCAGTGTCAGTTGTTACCTCTCCTTTTTCATTTCTAATTCTATTGATTTGAGTCTTCTCCTTTTTTCCTTGATGAGTCTGGCTAATGGTTTATCAATTTTGTTTATCTTCTCAAAGAACCAGCTTTTAGTTTTATTGATCTTAGCTATTGTTTCCTTCATTTCTTTTTGATTTTTTTTTTGCTTTGATCTTTATGATTTCTTTCTTTCTGCTAACTTTGGGGAGGTTTTGTTCTTCTTTCTCTAATTGCTTTAGGTGTATGGTTAAGTTGTTTATTTGAGATCTTTCTTGTTTCTTGAGGTAGGATTGTATTGCTATAAACTTCCCTCTTAGAACTGCTTTTGCTGCATCCCATTGGTTTTGGGTTGTTGTGTTTTCATTGTCATTTGTTTCTAGGTATTTTTAAATTTCCTCTTTGATTTCTTCAGTGATCTCTTGCTTATTAAGTAGTGTATTGTCTAGCCTCCATGTGTTTGTATTTTTTATAGTTTTTTCCAGTAATTGATACCTAGTCTCATAGCATTGTGGTCAGGAAAGATACTTGATACGATTTTAGTTTTCTTAAATTTACCTAGGCTCAGTTTGTGACCCACGATATGATCTATCCTGGAGAATGTTCCATGAGTACTTGAGAAGAAAGTGTATTGTTGTTTTTGGATGGAATGTCCTATAAATATCAATTAAGTCCATGTTGTTTAATGTATTATTTAAAGCTTGTGTTTCCTTATTTATTTTCATTTTGGATGATCTGTCCATTGGTGAAAGTGGGGTGTTAAAGTCCCCTACTATGATTGTGTTACTGTTGATTTCCCCTTTTATGGCTGTTAGCATTTGCCTTATGTATTGAGGTGCTCCTATGTTGGGTGCATAAATATTTACAACTGTTATATCTTCTTCCTGGGTTGATCCCTTGATCATTATGTAGTGTCCTTCTTTATCTCTTGTAATAGTCTTTATTTTAAAGTCTATTTTGTCTGATATGAGAATTGCTACTCCAGCTTTCTTTTGATTTCCCTTTGCATGGAATATCTTTTTCCATCCCCTCACTTTCAGTCTGTATGTGTCCCTAGGTCTGAAGTGGGTCTCTTGTAGACAGCATATATATGGGTCTTGTTTTTGTATCTATTCAGTCAGTCTATATCTTTTGGTGGGAGCATTTAATCCTTTTACATTTAAGGTAAATATTGATATGTATGTTCCTATTACCATTTTCTTAATTGTTTTGGGTTTGCTATTGTAGGTCTTTTCCTCCTCTTGTGTTTCCTGCCTAGATAAGTTCCTTTAGCATTTGTTGTAAAGCTGGTTTGGTGGTGCTGAATTCTCTTAGCTTTTGCTTGTCTGTAAAGGTTTTAATTTCTCTGTCGAATCTGAATGAGATCCTTGCTGGGTAGAGTAATCCTGGTTGTAGGTTTTTCCCTTTCATCACTTTAAATAAGTTCTGACTCTCCCTTCTGGCTTGCAGAGTTTCTGCTGAAAGATAAGCTGTTAACCTTATGGGGATTCCCTTGTATGTTATTTGTTTTTTTTCCCTTGCTGCTTTTAATATTTTTTCGTTGTATTTAATTTTTTGATAGTTTGATTAATATGTGTCTTGCCATGTTTCTCCTTGGATTTATCCTGTATGGGACTCTCTGCATATCCTGGACTTGATTAACTATTTCCTTTCCCATATTAGGGAAGTTTTCAACTATAATCTCTTCAAATATTTTCTCAGTCCCTTTCTTTTTCTCTTCTTCTGGGACCCCTATAATTCTAATGTTGTTGCATTTAATGTTGTCCCAGAGGTCTCTGAGACTGTCCTCAATTCTTTTCTTTTTTTTTTTTCTTTGTTCTTCTCTGCAGTAGTTATTTCCACTATTTTATCTTCCAGGTCACTTATCCGTTCTTCTGCCTCAGTTATTTTGCTATTGATTCTTTCTAGAGAATTTTTAATTTCATTGATTGTGTTGTTCATCATTGTTTGTTTGTTCTTTAGTTCTTCTAGGTCCCTGTTAAACGTTTCTTGTATTTTTTCCATTCTATTTCCAAGATTTTGGATCATGTTTACTGTCATTACTCTGAATTGTTTTTCAGGTAGACCCTGGCAGTGGCGGGCTGCACAGGCTCCTGGGAGGGGAGGTGTAGATAGTGACCTGTGCTTGCACACAGGCTTCTTGGTGGCGGCGGCAGCAGCCTTAGCGTCTCATGCCCGCCTCTGGGGTTTGCATTGATAGCCACGGCTCGTGCCCGGCTCTGGAGCTCGTTTAAGCAGCGCTCTTAATCCCCTCTCCTCGCGCACCAGGAAACAAAGAGGCAAGAAAAAGTCTCTTGCCTCTTTGGCAGCTCCAGACTTTTTCCCAGACTCCCTCCTGGCTAGCTGTGGCGCACTAGCCCCCTTCAGGCTGTGTTCACGCCACCAACCCCAGTCCTCTCCCTGGGATCCGACCTAAGTCTGAGCCTCAGCTCCCAGCGCCCGCCCGCCCCGGCGGTTGAGCAGACAAGCCTCTCGGGCTGGTGAGTGCTGGTCTGCACCGATCCTCTGTGCGGAAATCTCTCCGCTTTGCCCTCCGCACCCCTGTGGCTGCGCTCTCCTCCATGGCTCCGAAGCTTCCCCCCTCTGCCACCCCCACCCGCAGTCTCCGCCCGCGTAGGGGCTTCCTAGTGTGTGGAAACCTTTCCTCCTTCACAGCTCCCTCCCACTGGTGCAGGTCCCATCCCTATTCTTCTGTCTCTGTTTTTTCTTTTTTCTTTTGCCCTAACCGGGTAGGTGGGGAGTTTCTTGCCTTTTGGGAGGTCTGAGGTCTTCCGCCAGCGTTCAGTAGGTGTTCTGTAGGAGTTGTTCCACATGTAGATGTATTTCTGATGTATTTGTGGGGAGGAAGGTGATCTCCACGTCTTACTCTCCTGCCATCTTGAAGCTCCTTAGCTAGCTTTAAGTCTTAGAAAGTTAAATGTTTCAAAATTATCTGTTTCCTATTCCAGAGCAACTACAAATCAAAATAACATTCAAGTCAATTATAACTCAAAATATTGAGAACAAAATTGTTTAACTACTTACTAGATTTGAAGAGCCAGAACTTGTGCCAATTTAACTTCTTATTTTAGTGTGTAATCTCCACCATTCCTGTTCTCACTTTAAAAGATTTATAGAAGCATGAAAATTCTGGACAACATAATTTTCTATTAGGGGGATTAAAACCTTACCTCTTGATTTATTTCAACTACTTATTGATTCCAGTCTTGTGCCAAATAATTGGATGATCTAAGGATACCTTGCCTTTTTGAGAACAAGAACTATTTTTTGTTTCCTCTGGAGTTTTGAGATCATTGGCTGGGAAAGGAAGAGAACTAATGATGAGACAGAAGTCCTTCCCATTTCTTCTGCTGACAAAATTTGTTATCTGAATATTAAAGGTTAGGAACAGCTGACTGAAGCCTTTATTTATTTTTCTTTTTTTTGTGTGTAAGCTTTTAAAATTAATTTATTTCATAACAAAGGGAACAAAACAGATGAAGTATAAGGTGAAATCTTCTTATAAATATTCCAGTGAGCTACATGGAAATATTATTCTATGTCCCTAATTTCCCAGCTGTTAGATTTTAGTTTTGTCTTAAAACTTACTCTTAGAAAAATTGCTAGCAAGAGAATATCCTTGTGTCATTTGTGTTGAAAAGAAAGTAAGGCTTCCCTGGTGGCACAGTGGTTGAGAATCTGCCTGCCAATGCAGGGGACACGGGTTCGAGCCCTGGTCTGGGAAGATCCCACATGCCGCGGAGCAACTGGGCCCGTGAGCCACAATTACTGAGCCTGCGCGTCTGGAGCCTGTGCTCCGCAACAAGAGAGGCCGCGATAATGAGAGACCTGCGTACCACGATGAAGAGTGGCCCCCACTTGCCGCAACTAGAGAAAGCCCTTGCACAGAAACGAAGACCCAACACAGCCATAAAATAATTAATTAATTAATTAATAATAAACAAAAATTTAAAAAAAAAGAAAGTAAGATTAGCTCAGTGAATATGAAGTGTAAACTTTTAATTTGAATAAAGCAAAGTCTCTAGGATTATTAAAACTAAAGCACAATACATGTAAGTTTATGAGTCTATGAATATTTTTAACACATTTTTATTAATTAATAGAGGACTATCAAGAGTTTGTGACAGATAGATAAATGATAGATAGATAGATATCCAAATATGTGTTCTTGTACAAACTGTAAAGTTAGGTGAATAGGAGTAACTTGGAAAAGTCAGAAATAAACTGAATAAAACTGATGGTGAAATGTTAAATACTTATCAACTGAGTTCTGTTTCCAGCCCTATGGTACCAATGAAGGTCAGAAAAATTCCTCTTTTTACTGAACATTTTTTTAAAAAGCTGGAATATACATAATTCATGGCTGAGCCGAAAGAAGAATGAGAGCACATTGAAAAGACAGGAATAACAATACAGTGAGGTACATATAGAATCATACTTATCCTGCAGAAAAGCTGGAACAGCCTTCCAATTTCAGCCCTGAAATACAAAGCTTCTAAGTCATCATTCCTATCTGTAGTAAAGTCTTCCAAGTGCGAAATTTTAAACTAGGAGATAAGTAGTGAAGGTAGTCTTAGCTGTCTTCAGAGGTCTGGTCTTGTCCTTGCTCAAGAGATTTTCATAAATTCAATGAAATTATGACAGCCCAAAAAAGAGATCATGTAAATTAACATTGTTTAAAAATAACTAGAGACAAGTGAAAAAAACCCACAACATACCAAACTTATGGGATACATCAAAAGTGGAGCTAAGGGAAAAATTTAAAGCTCTAACCACTTACATTAAAAAATAAGAAAGATCTCTAATCAAACTAACTTTACAACTTAAAGAACAAGAACAACAAACAAAACCCAAACCTAGCAGAAGGAAGGAAATAACAGATTAGAGCAGAGATAAAGAAAATTTAGAATAGTAAAACAACAGAGAAAATCAATAAAAACAAAAACTGGTTCTTCAAAAAGATCAACAAAACTGACAAACCTTTAGCTGCATGGACTAAGATAAAGAGGAGAGACTCAAACTACTAAAAAACAAATGAAAGTAGGGACATTACTACAAATTCTACAGCAATAAACAGGATTATAGGCAGTTTTGGTTCAAGATGGTGATGTGGAAAGATCCTGAACCCACTTCCTCCCATGGACACTCTGAATCTATAACTATTATACATATGGAACAATTTCCACTGGGGGGAAAAAAAGAACTAAAAACCAGCTGAGCAACACCTACATATCAGGGAAACAAGAAAGAAGCCACAGGGCTTCCCTGGTGGCGCAGTGGTTGAGAATCTGCCTGCTAATGCAGGGGACACGGGTTCGAGCCCTGGTCTGGGAAGATCCCACATGCCACGGAGCAACTGGGCCCGTGAGCCACAGCTATTTAGCCTGCGCGTCTGGAGCCTGTGCTCCACAACGAGAGGCCACGATAGTGAGAGGCCCACGCACCGTGATGAAGAGTGGCCCCCGCTTGCCACAACTAGAGAAAGCCCTCGCACAGAAACAAAGACCCAACACAGCCAAATAAATAAATAAATAAATAAAATTTTAAAAAAAAAAGAAAGAAGCCACATTGAGCAGGTTGCTGGTATAACCTGGAAAGGAATTTGTAAACTGAACTGGAACCTTGATTTTTGTGATTGCAGACCAAGGGACACCTCTATATCACCTGGCTCTGGTGGCCATTGGGACTTATACTTGTGGTCCACAGGACTGTATATATTTGCATACTTTAAAAGCTGCAGCCTGAGGGCTTGGCTCCCAATCAGACTGAATCTAGGTGCTGACAGAGAACCTTCCCTTTAGGACACTGACAGGCCTTGGCACACCCTCAGATACTGGGAGCCACTAAAAGTGGGCTGTATGGATAATCACAAAGGTTTGAGAGATAATAAAGAGTTAGGGCAGGGTTGAACAATAAGGTTCATCTACACAAGGCCATTCCATCAAGACTGGAAGAGGTGGCTGTTTTATCTAATGAATAGAAACTAACAGAGTCAAGGAAAAAGAAGAAGCAGGGGATTATGTTCCAAATAAAGGACAGACAAAACATCAGGAAAAAAATAAAGTCCTTAATGAAATGAAGATAAGAGATTTACCTGATAAAAAGTTAAAAAATAATAGCCATAAAGATGCTAACCAATGCAAGAGGGAAGAGATATGGGAACATATGTATATGTATAACTGATTCACTTTGTTATAAAGCAGAAACTAACACACCATTGTAAAGCAATTATACTCCAATAAAGATGTTAAAAAAAAAAAAAAAGATGCTAACCAAACTCAGGAATGATAAATGCAGTGAGAACTTTAACAAAGAAACAGAAAATATAAGAAAATACCAAATAGAAGTCACAGATATATATATAGATATAGATATAGATATAGATATAGATATAGATAGATAGATACAATAACCAAACTGAAACATGCACTAGAGAGGTTCAACAGCATGCTAGATGAAGCAGAAGAAATGATCAGTAAACTCAAAGACAAGGCAGTGGAAATCACCAAATCAGAGGAGCAACAAAAGTAAAAAAATAATAATAATAAATAAATAAAGTGAAGATAGCTTAAGGAACTTAAAGAGACAACATCAAGGTAATAAACATTTGCATTATAGAGGTTCCAGAAGAAGAGAGATAGAGAAAGGGGCAGAAAACTTATATGAAGAAATAATGGCTGAAAACTTCCCTAACTTGGAAAAGGAAACAGACATCCAGATCCAGGAAGACCAGAGAGTTCCAAATAAGATGAGCCCAAAGAGACCCACATCAAGATACTTTACAATTTAAAAGTCAAGAGTTAAAGACAAGGAGAGAATTTTTAGAGCAACAAGAGAAAAACAACTTGTTATATTCAAGGGAATCCCCATAAGACTGTCAGAAGATTTTTCAGCAGAAACGTTATAGGCCAGAAGGGAGTGGCAAAATATGTATCCCATGTTCATGGATCAGAAGAATTAATATTGTTTAAATGTTTATACTGCCAAAGCCATCAGTAGATTAAATCCAATCTCTATCAAAATTCCAATGACATTTTTCACAGAAATAGAAATCCTAAAATTCATAGGGAACATAAAAGACCCTGAATAACCAAAACAATCTTGAGAAGGAACAAAGTTGGAGGTATCACACTTCCTGCTTCTAAACTGTACTACAAAGCTATACTAATCAAAATAGTGTGGTACTGGCAAAAAAAAAAAAAAAAATAGACACATTAGACCAACAGAACAGAATAGAGAACCCCAAAATAAACCCCTGCATATATGGTCAACTAATATTTGGAGCCAACAAGGGAGCCAAGAGTATTCAATGGGGAAAATATAGTCTCTTTAATAAATGGTGCTGGGAAACTGGAAGACCACATGTAGAAAAATGAAACTGGACCCATATCTTACACCCCTTACAAAAATTAACTCAAAATGCATTAAAGGCTTAAAATAAGACCTGAAACCATGAACTCCTAGAAGAAAACATAGTCTGTAAGGTCCTTGACATCAGTCTTCGTGATGACTTTTTGATCTGACTCCAAAAGCAAAGGCAAAAAAAGCAAAAATAAACAAGTGAGACTATATCAAACTTAAAAGCTTTTGCACAGCAGAAGAAATCATCAACAAAATGAACCTACTGAATGGGAGAAAGGCAACCTATTGAATGGGAGAAAATGTTTGCAAATCACACATCTGATAAGGGGCTAATATCCAAAATATACAAAGAACTCATACAACTCAATAGAAAAAAACAAACAATCAGATTAAAAAGTGGGCAGAGGAACTGAATAGACATTTCTCTAAAGACATACAAATGGTAGATACATCACTAATCATCAGGGAAATACAATCAAAACCACAATGAGATATCACCTCACACCTATTTGAATAGCTGTCATAGAAAAGATGAGAAACTAAGTGCTGGTGAGGATGTGGGGTAAAAGGAATCTTTGTGTACTGCTGTTGGGAATATAAATTGGTTAGCCATTATGGAAAAGAGTATGAATTCCAGCAATTCCAGTTCTAGGTATATAGCAAAAGGAAAACAGTGATACTGAAAAGATATCTGCACACCCATGTTTACTGCAGCATTATTCACAATAGCCAAGACATGGAAACAACGTTAAGTCTCCATCAATGGGTGAATGGATAAAGGAGATATGGCATATCTTGAGGGCATTATGCTAAGTGAAATAAGCCAGCCAGAGAAAGACAAATAATGTATGATACCACCTATATGTGGAATGTAAAAAAACCACACTCATAGAAACATAGTAAATTAGTGGTTGACAGTGGCTTGGGGGTGGGGGAATTGGTCAAAGGGTACAAACATGCAGTTCGAAGATGAGAAAGTTCTGGAGATCTTATGCACAGCACTGTGATTATAGTCAATACTGTACTAGGGCTTCCCTGGTGACACAGTGGTTGAGAATCCGCCTGCCAATGCAGGGGATAGGAGTTCGAGCCCTGGTCGAGAAACTAAGATCCCACATGCCACGGAGCAACTAAGCCCAGGCGCCACAGCTACTGAGCCTGCGCTCTAGAGCCTGCGAGCCACAACTACTGAAGCCCCCATGCCTAGAGCCCGTGCTCCGCAATAAGAGAAGCCACCGCAATGAGAAGCCTGCGTACCGCAAGGACGAGTAGCCCCCGCTCGCCGCAACTAGAGAAAGACTGCGCACAGCAACAAAGACCCAATGCAGCCAAAAATAAATAAATAAAATAAATATTTAAAAACTAATAATAATAATACTGTACTATACACTTCAAAGTTGCTAAGAAACTAGATCTTAAATGTTCTCACACACACACACACACACACAAAGATAATTATGTAATGTGATGGAAGTATAAGCTAACACTATGGTGATAATCAAATTGCAATATATAATTGTATCAATTCAACATGTTCAATTCAACCTTAAACTTATACAATGTCAATTATATCTCAATTTTTTAAAAAAGAATTTTAGGTCAAGTCTTCCACCATGTCTACTTCCATTTGCCTCTTAACATT
This sequence comes from Balaenoptera ricei, assembly GCF_028023285.1. Classification (NCBI taxonomy): domain Eukaryota; kingdom Metazoa; phylum Chordata; class Mammalia; order Artiodactyla; family Balaenopteridae; genus Balaenoptera; species Balaenoptera ricei. The sequence goes on along the minus strand of NC_082651.1, from coordinate 77,489,099 downwards.
TGCAAAATATACAGAATACTAAGAATTTCTTACATTTCAGTAACTCTTTTAAAAATATTTATATTTCACATGTCATTCTGATGACCCTGTGTAGTAGGTAAGACAGAGATTATCATTATCTACATAGCTAATAAGTAGTAAAGGCAGGATTCAAACACAGTTCTTCCTTAAAAATGACTCCAACACTTAAAGCCTAGAGATAAGAAAATGTTAGCATCCTAGACAAAGAGGAGATTGCTCTAAATTTCTGATATGCTGAGTTTATGGAGGGAGGAGGAGTCAAATGAGATAGGCAGCTCTCTCACTTTCAACAGCTTGCCAGTCTGAAAGATAATTGGTGCATAGTAGCCTAAGCTAGTACATTGTTATATCCTTTTCCGGTTTCAGATCTGAATTTCCCAGATCTGCTTTTTTATTTTTTTAATATTTATTTATTTATTTTTTGGCTGTGTCGGGTTGTCGGATCTTAGTTGTGGCACGAGGGATCTTTCATCGCGGCATGTGGGCTTCTCTCTAGTTGTGGCGGGCAGGCTCTGTATTTGTGGCACATGGGCTTATTTGCCTTGCAGCATGTGGGATCTTAGTTTCTCGACCAGGGCTCAAACCCGCGTCCCCTGCATTGGAAGACGGATTCTTAACCACTGGACCACCAAGGAAGTCTCCCAGATCTGCTTAAGTATCTTTCTATTCCAAGCCAGTTCAGCTTGGATACCCTCTAAACAAAATCAGAATAGGCATTTCGTGTACATGACTATTTGAAGCACAATGCTGACACCTAGTGTATTGACTGATTTTTTTTCTTTCATTCTTTCTACTTTCCTTTTCTTTCATCCCTTCCTTCCTTCCTTCCTCCCTCCCTTCCTTCCTTCCTCCGTCCCTCCCTCCTTCCCTTCCTTCCTCCGTCCCTCCCTCCAAAAATGGCTACTAGGATATAGTTGTGTTTGTTTTTTTTCTTCACACCACACGACTTGCGGAATCCTAGTTCCCTGACCAGGGATGGAGTGCTGGTCCCCCACAGTGGAAGTGAGGAGTCCCAACGGCTGGACTGCCAGGGAATTCCCGAGGATACAGTTTAATAATAGCAAACATTTATTGAGAACAGCATATCAAGCATTGTGCAAAGCATTTTAAAATATTTATCTTCATCAACTACAAACAATTCTTTATCATCATCCCTATTTCATTAAAAGACAAGGGGGGTGGGAGAGGTAAAAAGTTTAATTAAATTTTATGACTGCAAAAGTTAGGATTCAAATGCAGATGTCTGACTGTGGAGCTTATGTATGCACTCAATCACTATTTTTAAAGGAGTTTTTAAAATAAATTGTTTGATTTGATGGCTAAGTCAGTTTACGTGTTATTCACGTGGAGTACATGTTTACAACAGAGACTATTCATAAGACTATTCATAAGAGTTAAGGCAGAAAATATGACAAATCTTAGGTCTGCAACTTTGAGCCAGCCCTCCTCTTGATTTAATGTCTCTTTCTATGACAGGACGTCAGCCCTAGACTCATCCAGGCTCTTTGCCCTTTCATTCTCCCTCTGAGGGCATAAGAAGACTCACAGAGTCTTCTAGGTAGGTTCTGGTTACCTCTGGTTTTTCAAAAAGAAGAGCAGTTATCCCGGGGCTTCCCTGGTGGCGCAGTGGTTGAGAATCTGCCTGCCAATGCAGGGGACGCGGGTTTGAGCCCTGGTCTGGGAAGATCCCACATGCCGCGGAGCAACTGGGCCCGTGAGCCACAATTACTGAGCCTGCGCGTCTGGAGCCTGTGCTCCGCAACAAGAGAGGCCGCGATGGTGAGAGGCCCGCGCACCGCGATGAAGAGTGGTCCCCACTTGCCGCAACTAGAGAAAGCCCTCACACAGAAACGAAGACTCAACACAGTCATAAATAAATAAATAAAAGAACGTGAATTTCTAAAAAAAAAAGAAAGAGCAGTTATCCCGTGAACAATATACATTATAGTGTAGCTTCTTGTAGGGAAAGCCTACCTTTCCTTAGGTTAACTTGTTTCTTCTAGACTGAATGCTGCAAGAAGCCAGAACGTATGTCTTTCTCATTTTCGAAGGCAGAAAACTTGGCATATAGTGGGTACTCAGTAGTAATGTGCTAAATACATTAATGGAAGGCTGAGAATCTGTTATTTCTTTGCACCTTTTATTTAGAATATGCAGTTCTTTGAGTTCAGTTGCTTGGTGCTTGGTGTAAGACTATAGCTGTGAGTACAATCTCCAAGTGAGTGGCCTAGCTTCTCTCTGAGAAAACAGGGTCCCCAGGGCTTGACAGCGTCTCCATCCAAAGGCTCTTTTCAAGAATTTTATTTCCCTTTCCCTTCTCCTCGCCTCACAGTTCTGATACTAAGATGCATCAACTGTTCTAATGCAATGGGAATAAAGTGGTTAGAGAGGCTAAGTAACACGCACAGTGTCAGGCTTTCCAGTTAGTCTGAGCAAGCATAACTTGGCTGCTTTCAGGACTTCCCTTTCAACTTCCTTGGATCAGCCTGTCACTAAATCTCTGTGTTTAAGTCTTTGTAATTAAACCTGAAAAGAACCTGTCAAAATACTTCTAGCCTAATTCTTCTAGACTAGATTTTATTCTTCATTTCCAGTGTCTAGTATTCGATGGATTCTCAAGGAGAGTTTAGTAACAGAGAAAATAATAAAAGCTAACACTGATCAAATACTTGGCACATGCAAGTTCATTGCTTAACACAGCACATACATTATCTCAGTTCACAATACTAGAAAAAAAAAACTATTATTATTGTTTCAATTTTACAGATTAGGAAACACAATAAAAGAAGTTAAGTAATTCATCCAAGGTCAGGCTCCAGATTAATATTTGACTCAAAACCCAACACTTTACAACTATGAATCCCAAGTCCAAAACTGAGCTTTCTTTTGCCCCTTTTGGATGAAAAAGGCAAGACGTTCCTGTCAGGCCTGGACTTCAGTTCGAAACTGTTCTCCAAACATCTGTCTGAAAAAAGTAGTGATGACCTTTTAACTCTATTTAAAAATAGCCTCTGGATGCAGAACATCCCACAACGCCTTTTTTGGGAAACTCTGTAATAAATTCATTAAAATTAAAATGTAGGGCTTCCCTGGTGGTGCAGTGGTTGAGAATCTGCCTGCCAATGCAGGGAACACGGGTTCGAGCCCTGGTCTGGGAAGATCCCACATGCCGCGGAGCAACTAGGCCCGTGAGCCACAACTACTGAGCCTGCGCGTCTGGAGCTTGTGCTCCGCAACCATAGAGGCCGCGATAGTGAGCGGCCCCCGCTTGCCGCAACTAAAGAAAGCCCTTGCACAGAAACGAAGACCCAACACAGCCAAAAATAAATAAATAAATAAACAAAAAATAAAAATAAAGGAATTTCTTTTAAAAAAAATTAAAATGTATGTGATTAATGACTGTTGTTCACTTGATGTATGGGCCTTTTAGGTGAAGTAGAAATTTAGAGTTGTTTTAATACCATATTATTTCTACAAAAGTTGGACAAGTCCACATTCAGCAATATTACCTCCTTTTCCATAAAATCAGATTCATTTCTATCACTGACTTACAGTTAGTTTCAGGAAAGTATTCTCCTTTGTCTCAAAACTGTAGATATTAAAGATATTGAACATCTGATAGAATAACATTAATTTCCTCACACTCCCAATTATACACATTTTACAATCACTTCAGTAGTTCTCAAACTTCAATGTGTAAATTCTGTTGGGAAGACTGCTAAGAGTTGGGGTTCCTGGACTATTCTCAGAGAATTCTAATTAATGGCTCTTGCTTGGAGCCTATATAATAAACACCTACGTAATTCTTTTTTTTTAAATTTTCATGATATATTTATTATGTCAGTATATGCAAAGTGTTATCATTTCAACATGTAATCAATATTAAAACTATTGGGTTATTTTACATTTTTTTGCACCAAGTCTTTGAAACATGGTATGTATTTTACATTTATAGTACACCTTTTAAAATTTTTTTATTTTATATTGGAGTATAGTTGATTAACAATGGTGGGTTAGTTTCAGGTGTACAACAATGTGATTCAGTTATATGTATACATGTTTCTATTCTTTTTCAAATTCTTTTCCCATTTAGGTTATTACGGAGTATTGAGCAGAGTTCCCTGTGCTATACAGTAGGTCCTTGTTGGTTATCTATTTTAAATATAGCAGTGTGTACATGTCAATCCCAAACCCCCAATCTATCCCTACCCCGCACCCTTCCCCCTGGTAACGATTAGTTCGCTATCTAAGTCAGTGAGTCTGTTTCTGTTTTATAAGTTCATTTGTATCAATTTTTTTAGATTATGCATATAATTGGTATCATATGATATTTGTCTTTCTCTGACTTACTTCACTTAGTATGATAATCTCCACGTCCATCCACGTTGCTGCAAATGGCATTATTTCATTCTTTTTCATGGGTGAGTAATATTCCGTCGCATATAAGTACCGTATCTTCTTTATCCATTCATCGTTTGATGGACATTTAGGTTGCTTCCATGTCTTGGCTATTGTAAACAGTGCTGCAATGAACATTGGGGTGCATGTATCCTTTCGAACCATGTTTTTCTCCGCTATATGCCCAGGTGTAGGTTTGCTGGGTCATATGGTAGCTCTATTTTTAGTTTCTTAAGGAACCTCCATACTTTCTCCATAGTGGCTGTACCAATTTACAGTCCCACCAACAGTGTGGGAGGGTTCCCTTTTCTCCACACCCTCTCCAGCATTTATTTTTTGTAGACTTTTTGATGATGGGCATTCTGACTGATGTGAGGTGATATCTCATTGTAGTTTTCATTTGCATATCTCTAATAATTAGCAATGTTGAGCATCTTTTCATGTGCCTCTTGGCCATCTGTATGTCTTCCCTGGAGAAATGTCTATTTAGGTCTTCTGCCCATTTTTTTTTTTTTTAAGTTTTGCTTGTTTTTTAGTCTTTTTTTTTTAACATCTTTATTGGAGTATAATTGCTTTACAATGGTGTGTTAGTTTCTGCTTTATAACAAAGTGAATCAGCTATACATATACATATATCCCCATATCTCCTCCCTCTTGCGTCTCCCTCCCACCCTCCCTATCCCACCCCTCTAGGTGGTCACAAAGCACCAAGCTGATCTCCCTGTGCTATGTGGCTGCTTCCCACTAGCTATCGGTTTTACATTTGGTAGTGTATATATGTCCATGCCACTCTCTCACTTTGTCCCAGCCTACCCTTCCCCCTCCCCATGTCCTCAAGTCCATTCTCTAGTAAGTCTGTGTCTTTATTCCCATCCTGCCCCTAGGTTCTTCATAACCTTTTTTTTTTTTTTTTTAGATTCCATATATATGTGTTAGCATACGGTATTTGTTTTTCTTCTTCTGACTTACTTCACTCTGTATGACAGACTCTAGGTCCATCCACTCACTACAAATAACTCAATTTCATTTCTTTTTATGGCTGAGTAATATTCCCTTGTATATATGTGCCACATCTTCTTTATCCATGCATCTGTCGATGGACACTTAGGTTGCTTCCATGTCCTGGCTATTGTAAGTAAAGCTGCAATGAACATTGTGGTACGTGACTCTTTTTGAATTATGGTTTTCTCAGGGTATATGCCCAGTAGTGGGACTGCTGGGTCATATGGTCGTTCTATTTTTAGTTTTTTAAGGAACCTCCATACTGTTCTCCATGGTGGCTGTATCAATTTACATTCCCACCAACAGTGCAAGAGGGTTCCCTTTTCTCCACACCCTCTCCAGCATTTATTGTTTGTAGATTTTTTGATGATGGCCATTCTGACCAGTGTGAGATGATATCTCATTGTAGTTTTGATTTGCATTTCTCTAATGATTAGTGATGTTGAGCATCCTTTCATGTGTTTGTTGGCAATCTGTATATCTTCTCTGGAGAAATGAATATTTAGGTCTTCTGCCCATATTTTGATTGGGTTGTTTTTTTGATATTGAGCTGCATGACTTTTGCATATTTTGGAGATTAATCCTTTGTCCATTGCTTTGTTTGCAAATATTTTCTCCCATTCTGTGGGTTGTCTTTTCATCTTGTTTATGGCTTCCTTTGCTGTGCAAAAGATTTTAAGTTTAATTAGGTCCCATTTGTTTATTTTTGGTTTTATTTTCATTACTCTAGAAGGTGGGTCAAAAAAGATCATCAGTGTTCATGAGGGATATTGGTTTGTCGTTTTTCTTTTAATGAGTTTTTCTGAATTTTTGTTTGGTTGTGTTTTGGTTTGGTTTGGTTTGGTTTGGTTTGGTATCAGGATAATGCTGGGCTCATAACTTGGGAAATGTTCCCTACTGTCCTATTTTTAATGAGTTTGTGTAAAATTAGTATTGTTTCTTTCTTCAATGCTTGGTAGAATTTACCAGTGAAGTCATCTAAGCCAGAAATTTTATTTGTGAGAAGTATTTAACTTTAATTCCTTTAAAAGGTATGCCTATTTTTCCAGTTATCTAGTTTCTTGAGTGAGCTTTGGTTGGTCAAGTTGTGTCTTTCAAAGAACTATCCATTTCACCTAAGTTGTCAAATTTATTGGCATGAAACTACTCATTTCTTTAATTATTTTGATATCTATATGATCTGTAGTGATGTCCCCTCTGTCATTCTTGTTATTAGTTGTGTCTTCACTCTTTTTTGACCTACTTGGATAAAAATTTATCAGTTATATTGATCTTTCACAAAATCAGTTTTGATTCCATTTATTTTTGTTTGTTTTCTGTATCACTGAGTTCCTCTCTTATCTTTGATTTCCATCTTTATACTTAGTTACTTTGCTCTTCCTTTTCTAGTTTCTGAAAGTGGAAGGTTAGATTATTAACTTGAAATCTTTTCTATTTTCTAAAAAAAAGTATTTAAAATTTTCTCTAAGCACTGCTTTAGCTAAATCCCATACATTTTAATTTTCATTCAGTCCAAAATATTTCTTCGACTTATTTTTTATTTATTTATTTATTTATTTACTTATTTTTGGCTGTGTTGGGTCTTCGTTTCTGTGTGAGGGCTTTCTCTAGTTGTGGCAAGCGGGGGCCACTCTTCATCGCGGTGCACGGGCCTCTCACTATCGCGGCCTCTCCTGTTGCGGAGCACAGGCTCCAGACGCGCAGGCTCAGTAATCGTGGCTCACGGGCCCAGTTGCTCCGCGGCATGTGGGATCTTCCCAGACCAGGGCTCGAACCCGTGTCCCCTGCATTGGCAGGCAGATTCTCAACCACTGAGCCACCAGGGAAGCCCTCTTCGACTTATTATTTAAATGTATGTTTTTTAATCTTCATATATTTGAAGTTTGTCCAGACAACTTTGTTATTAATTTTAGTTTAATTCTACTGCGATCAGAAAACATTTTTTTGAACTTATTGAGATTTGTTTTATGGCCTAGTATATGGCACATCTTGGTGAATGTTCCATGTGAGCTTCAAAGAAAATATATCCTGCTACTGTTAGGTGGATCTATAGATGTCAGTTAGGTTAAGTTAGTTAATAGTATTGTCCAAGTCTTCTATATCCTTACTGATTTTTCTCTCAACTCATTCTATCAGTTATGAGAAAGGTCTTCTGAAGTAGCCAGCTATGATTGTGGATTTGTCTAGTTCCCCTTTCCAGTCTATTAGCTTGCAATTTGTGTATTTTGAAATTTTATTATTAGGTGCATCAGAGTTAAGATATTCTCATTTCCTCTTGATCAGTTAACCAGGCTGTCATAATACAATGTCCTTTATTATCCATAGTAATATTTTTCGATCTGAAGTATACTTTATGTGACTAACACAGCCACTCCAACTTTGGATTACTGTTTGCATATACCTGGGTCTTGCTTTTTCATCCAGTGTGACAATATCATCTTTTAATTCTGGTGTTTAGACCATTTTCATTTAATATAATTTAATATAATTATTCATATGGTTGGGTTTAAATCTACCCTTTTCATAGTTTTTTTCTATTTGTCTCATGTGGTCTTTGTTCCTTTCCTCTTTTCCTAACTTCTTTTGGGTTTGCTGAGGTTGTTTTTTGTTTTTTAAATAATTCAAATATTTTTAAATACCTCTTTGTTTTGTTATTTTGCCTTAGTAATTGCTAGTTTACAATATACAGTCAATCTTCAAATAACATTATGCCACTTCACACATACTATAAGAACCTTACAAATGCATGCTTCCCATCCCCCATTTGCACACTGTGATATTATTTAGACATTTTACTTCTACATATGCTATCCACCCCAAATGCATTGTAAATATTTTTGCTCTACCTAATAGATTATTCCATAAGATTTAACAATTAGAAAAATTAATCTTTTTTATTTACTCACATATATGTGTCCAAATATCTGGTTGTTGTTGTTTTCATTTTTGTTTTTTTCTTGCTAGGAAAACTTACTTGTCTTTTAGTATTGGTCTACTGTCAATTTATTATCTCGCCTTTTGTCTTAAAAAGTGTTTATTTCAACTTCCATTTTAGGAAGCGTTTTCTTGGGTCAAAGTTTTAGGTTTAGTTTTTTGTTGTTGCTGTTTGTTTCAGTGCTTTAAAGGCATCCATTGTTACAGCCTGCATAGTTCCTGGTAAGTCAGTTGTCATTTTTATCTTTGTTTCTCTGTGTCTTACCATGTCTTTTTTCCCTCTGGTTTCAGATTTTCTCTGCATCAAAGATTTTCAGCAACTTGTTTATAATATGCCTTGCTGTGGTTTCTTAACATTTACTCTTTGTTCAATTTGCTTCTTGAATCTGTGTGTCTGGTTTTTATGAAATTTGGGGAAATTCTGGACATTATTTCTTCAAATACTTTTTCTGTCCCTTTCCCAACCACCCCCCTCCTTTTTTTTCCCACTGGGATGCCAATTACACCTATATTAAACTGCTTAATACTATCCCATAGATCACTAGTGCATTGCTTATTTCCTCTTCCCCTGACTCTTTTGTTTTTGTTTCATTCTGGATAGTCCTGTCTTTAATTTAGTGTCTAATCTGATAATCCCACTTAGTGTATTTTTCACTTCAGCTACTATATTCTTCATTTCTAGAAGTCCCAGTTTGGTCTTTTTTATATCTCCCACTTCTACCATGCTGTTTTCTTCTGCCTTCTTGGCCATATGGAGCATTATTTCGAAGTCTCCAGTACAAGACAACACTCAATCTGGCTAAAAGATTCCAGAGTAAGTCCTTATGATAATGAAGGCCACCAAAGGCTGGCCTTCATCCAAAGAAGGTGATATTGTGTATATGGTGGGATTGGAAGGGAGTCCTCTATTATGAGCCCCTTCTGGAAAACCAAATGATTAATTCCAACAAGTACTGCTCTCAGTTAGACCAACTGAGAGCAGCACTTGACGAAAGCATCAGAATTCGTCAACAGAAAACGCATAATCTTCCATCAGGATAATGCAAGACCACATGTTTCTTTGATGACCAGGCAAAAACTGTTACAGCTTGACTGGGAAGTTCTGATTCATCTGCCATATTCAGGAGACATTGCACCTTCGGATTTCCATTTATTTTGGTCTTTACAAAGTTCTCTTAATGGAAAAAATTTCAACTCCCTGGAAGACTGTAAAAGGCACCTAGAACAGTTCTTTGCTCCAAAAGATAAAAAAGTTTTGGGAAGATGGAATTATGAAGTTGCCTGGAAAATGGCAGAAGGTCGTGGAACAGTGAATACGTTGTTCAATAAAGTTCTTGGTGAAAATGGAAAATATGTCTTTTATTTTTACTTAAAAACTGAAGGAACTTTTTGGCCAATCCAATAGTATACATAATGTAATGTCATATATATATATATAGTTATAATTTATACATTTAGATGTACTGTTATATATGTACTATTTAATTTAGAAAGTAAATGCATACACACACACACCCCTATCTATATATCTATACCTATCTATCTATTTCTTTATCTACATATATCCTCTCTAACTGCCAAGGACTCTTATTCTCAAAAGAATACTGTTCAAACTAAAGGGTACACCAAATATTATAACAATAGAAAAGACATTGAAAAAAAATTTTTAATTACAAGAAAACATCTTGCTGCTTTATTGTGGGTAGTTTTGGTGAAAAGAAAAAAAAATGACATGCTATCAGACCCTGTCCCTGCAACATCATTCTTCATCTGGAATGCCTCTGAGCCGAGATGGACAAGGCAAGGAACATGTAGACAGGTGTGGAGACGGTTTTCCAGGCATCATAAATAGCAGATGTAAAGTCATAGAAGTGCTGAAGCGTAATTTTGGATGGTTAAAGAAGAGGATGGAAGAGATTATAGATGAGGTTGAAGAAGAAAGCTCTTTAAGAGCCTTATAAAAGAATTTAGATTTTATCCCATGGATAATGAAATGGCATTAAAAAATTTAAACAGAGAAAAAGCACAATCATATTTTCCTATTAGAGAACTCTGGTGCTGGTGTAAATGAGAGATTAGGTATAGTAAAAGACTTGAGGTGGGAAGACTAACCACAAGAGTCTTATCTATAAAATGTGGACAATGATATCTGCTTTGCCTATTTCACTTAGAGTACTGTGAGATGATCAAATGAGAATATATGTGAAAATGTTTTGAAAACATAAGTAGTAAACAAATGCTTATTATATCCAGAAGGTGAACTGTGCATAAGATCTGAGAGTTCATACTATTTCTGAAGAATTAGACAGCAATAAAGATGACGAAAGACCAAAAATTGATAAATATTCTTCACTCTTTCAAAAGTAGTAAAAGGTGCATTTCCAGAAATTTAAGACTGGTAAAATTGACCTCAAGCCCCATTCCTACCAAGAATCATCCCTATATTTTTTAAGATATTCAGGGCCAAACACATGGGATGGTCTAAGTTCTCCCAGCCCACTGTGAATAAACCTTAGTCTATTTAGAGGTTATAAAAGGATGCACCTTAAATGCTGTGTGCAAGGCATCCTTATGATGTTGTATAGTCCCTTCCCCCTGAGTAACTTGCTTCCACCCAACTTTGAGAGGGTGTCACTTCCATAATTAGACTACAAAAGATTCTGACTTCTGTCTTGCTAGTAGACTTTCTCCCTTGCTCTGATGAAGTTGTCATGTTTGGGAAGCCTAGATGACAAGGAACTTCTGGCCTGCGGCCAGCTACAGATCTGAGACCTTAGTCCAACAACCCCAAAAGAACTCAGTCCTGCCAAAAACCACGTAAGTGAGCTTGGAAGCAGATCTTTTTTCAGTCAAGCCTTCAGATGAGACTCCAGCCCTGGTTGACACTTTGAATTCATATGAGACAACCATGGGGCAGATGACCAACCAGCTAAGCTGTGCCCAGATTCCTAACCCACAGAAACTGTGAGATAATAAATAGGTGTAGCTTTAAACTATTACTTTTGTTGTAGTTTGCTATGCAGCAATAGGTAACCAATACATACTAGTAGGATTACCTTGGACAAACACAATGGCTGTAGAACATTCAATTGAGCCAATGTTTTCCCCCAAAAAAAGCAACTGACTATAAGCCAGAATACTCTAGCATTCTCTTGGGAAGACAACTGTTACTGTCATGGCAACCTGATAAAGTGGCCTTATTTTAGGAGATAAAAGATGAAAACAGCCTGGCCCAGGACTTCATTATAACATCATGTTCCCATTATCAAAAGATGATAAAGAAACAACCCAGAAAAAAACACTGAAGATGATTAAAAGAAAGCAGACAGTGAAGAAAGATTCAAGGACAAGAATGAATTAGGCCAGGGAAGAGTAATCTGGGTTGATAGGTAAGGAAGTTGAAAATGATTTCAAGTACATAAGGGATAAATGAATACATATGTACGGTTAGGTAAAGTTATAAAATTTCCCCCTAGAGATTTTAAAGAAAGAAAGAACAGGTTACTTTCCATAATCCAGTCAAGCTCTGTGCTTCCAGAATCTACACATCAATTCAAAACACCACAAAACAATGACATCACAAGTTCGAATATTCTGAGTTGGCAAAAATATGGGAAGCAGCACTGAACAAGTACAGCCACGTGTCCCGATACTAGTTTAGAGAGTATGCGTTAGCAAATGTAGTCATGCCTATCCATAGGAGTACTAACTACTACTCTGATTACTGCTGCTATAATCTTTGGTTGTCTAGAGAGCTGTAACTATCTTAGAAAACTCAACAAATACTGTATATAGATTTAATATAAATTTAAATATCAAAAGAAAATCTTCCTTATCACCTGCAAGTTAACTCTGCCAGAAAGGAAGCTTGTGAATAGATGGTCATCACTCAACCCTTTACTGTGCTAGGATACCAACAGATCATTACCACACGTAACTGCACTAAATCCCCCAGGTACCTTTAAAAGACTCAGCTTTTCTCAAATCAAACCACTGCATCCAGAGTCTGAAGAACCAGAACTTGTTTCACTTTTTAGGAGAGGCCTTAAGAAAAGAAAAATAAAATATGGAAACAAATACTATAGTGAAGTTGGGTTCTTTAGTTTTTTACATAGTCTGATTCCAGGTAACAGTTTCATTCCACATATGCCTCACACAGAAGACTTTAATTCTTCAGAGTTCTAAGTAGACGAACAAAGGAAAATAACTTTACAAGGTTTTTAAAAAATTTTTTTTTCTGGCCAGTTACCCCTTTGGTTAAGTTCTTGATATAAAAGCGCACCATAGGAGTGATGTCAGCGAGATGACAAAATAGGAAGCCTTCCCCCAACAAACACACCAATTCAACAACAATTCATGGATAAATTCCCTTTGTGACAAATCCTGAAACTAGTTAAGTAGCAAAAATCCAAAACATTGACAACACCAAATGCTGGAGAGGATATGAAGCAACAAGAACTCTCATTCATTGCTGCTGAAAATGTGATAGCAATACTACAGTCACTCTGGAAAACGGTTTGGCAATTTCTTACAAAACTAAACGCACTCTTACCATACAATCCAGCAATCGCACAACTTGGTACTTACCCAAATGAGCTGAAAACTTACATCCACACAAAACCTGCACAAAGATGTTTATAGTAGCTTTATTCATAACTGCTGAAACTTGGAAACAACCAAGATGTCCTTCAGTTGGTGAATGGATGAATCAACTGTGGTACATCCAGACAATGGAATATTAGTTAGTGCAAAAAAGAAGTGAGCTATAAAGCCATAAAATGACTTGAAGGAAACTTAAATGCACATTAGTAAGTAAAAGATGCCAATCTAAAAAGGTTACAATAGCCTACGACCCCAAATATATGACATTCTGGAAAAGGTAAAATTATGGACAAAGTAAAAAGAACAGTGATGGCCAGGAGTATGGAGGATGGTGGAATGAATAGGCAGGAGCATGTAAGATTTTTAGAGCAATGAAACTATTCTGTATGATACTATAACAGTGGATACATGTCATTACACATCTGTCAAAACCCATAGAAGGTACAATATGTGATGTTGTAAACTGTGGACTTTGAGTGATAATGTATCAGTGCAGGTTCATGGATTTTAACAAATATACCACTCTGGTTCAGGCCATGATAGTGGGAATGGCTGTGCACATGTCAGGGAAGGGGATATATGTGAACTCTGTACTTTCTGCTCAGTCTTTCTGTGAACCTAAAACTGCTCTTAAGAAGTCTATTTTTTAAAATTAAATTAAAATTAAATTTCATAGGCACAGGTAGTCTGACAAAAACCTCAACTGATTTCTTAAATGTTCCAACATGTTTCCTGTCCTTCTTAAGGCTTAAGGTGATCATTGAGAAGAATCAAAAAGAGTATCTTGCAAATTGTGAAGATAGTTATAGAAAGTGCCAAAGTGCCGATAAGTGGTCAGCTACCCACAGATATTGCCACAAGGACAGCAGCTGTCTGTGTACATGAATTCTGATAAGTTGGTAGAAGACAAAGGTCTCTTCAGTTGATAGGCGTATCTTATTCAAGGGGATCATCACATAGTATCCAAATCCTCTTTTCCTGAAAGTCTACTATTTGTACATTGTTTAAATTGTGTTGTTATGCAGATTTTATTCTAAACAGTACTTTCTATAATGAGATTTAACCTGTAATATAGCCTCAAATTGGCTGAATGTTACAAAGTTACATATCATTTTCAATTACTAGGTATATAATATAATCATAATGCTCATCAAATGCTTTTACCAAAAAAAAAAAAAAATTTTTTTAATGTGACATTTTAAAAGAAATTTTAAGAGACTCGCCAAGAAAGAAAAACTGTTTAAGAACACTGTTATATTAAAAGCACAGCTAACAGTTTTAAAATGACATTACCTCCCTGAGAATCACAGCTGTAGATGCCTTGATTCCTGTGCCAGATTAAAGAACATTAATTCGTTACCAAAAAGTAAAACTGAAGGACTTCAATACAAACATCTCTTTTAAATTTTAACAAAGTAAAAGTTAAGATTTTTCTATATCAAAATCACTAACTCAGATTTCCCCAAATTTCATAGTGGTTCTAAGGAATTCTAATTGTTAACAAAAAAAAAAAAAAAACTTCAAACTTTTGCATTTTCAAAAACTGCATTTTTATACCAGTTATCAATTTTCACTGAAATGTCTAGGGGTTTCACATACATAATCTCCAAGTATTTAAGTAATTTCAATTACGTTACATGGCCTAAAGGCTGTCCATCAAGTTAAAATCTTGACTATCCTGCTCACAGAAGTGAATTTAAGGTAAAGCAATGATTTGAAAACTTTTGAGGTATATTCTTTCTTGCTTCCCTCCCCTCCCACACACCCACAACAGACAACACACCAAAGGGCTGTGGCATTATGCTTCATAATGAATTCTACAATCTCACCTTGAACTAAGAGAAATTTCACTTAATCTTTGAAACTTCTCCCGGGCAGAACCTTACCTAAACCATTCTTGATGAAGCTACGTCCCCTCTTCTTCACCAAACCATCCTATGACTGTGTGCTCTGTTGTGCTCCTAAAGCTGCACAAGTGTTTCCCAGGGTCTGGTCTGATTTAGGACTATTTAAAACTAGCTATTGACTGAAATAAAAACAGCTCTTCATCACCCAGAACATGTTCCTAAAGATAAAATCAATCCTGACCTCTCCACTTTACTATTCCACATTTTTCTTAAATCTTCCTCCAAATCCTATTTCCTCAAATCACATGTGCCACTTACTCTGAACTTTTTTTCTCCTTTTTTCACGTGTGGAGTCCAAAATCAAGCACAGAACTCTTACAAATGTTTCAACGATGTGTAAGGATTCTGCAAAACACCGTTAGGATGGCCATTTTTCTCCCATCGTACCTATGATGCCATATTATAAGTGGATGGCAATAAGCAAAGTTTGTATTTCCAGAAGAGTTATTTTTTGTTTCTCTTTTTGAAAACTCAATGGGAAGGCTTGCATTCCTGGGTCCCTTGAAACTGAAACAGAAAGGCAGTTCTTAGTAGACTACCACCCCCACGGCACTGCAAGGACAGCAGACTGAAACACACTCCCATCTTTCTGGGAAAGAGGCCTATTTGCTTGTCTTGGAACTTCAGCCTGAGGGGCAGCCTCTGGTTTGGCACACACCTGGAGACTACAGAGGTGCTCTCAGGGAACAGGATGCCATCTTTGCACTCTCCATCTGCCTCACAACAGCTCTTGGGTATTTTCCAGAGAGGAGCTTATACACTCATCTGGAGCACAGATTTGTGCACCTGTTGCCTAGGGAACACCTCCAGATCGCCCAGCTCTAGCGGCCAACAGGGCTTATGCTTGCGGTCCCACTGGTCCCACTGTATAAGTTTGCATGCTTCAAAAGCTGCAGCCTAAGGGTTTGGCTCCCAATCAGCCTGAATCTAGGTGCTGACTGAGATACTCCCCTTTCGGACAATGACAGGTCTTGACACACCCTCAACTACTGGAAGTTATTAAAGATAAAACAGGCTACATGAACAATCATAAAGCCTTCAGATACAACCAACAGCTAGGGCAGGGTTGAATGATAAGGTTCATCTCCTAAACGAGGCTACCCCTTCAAGACTGGAAGAGGTGGTTTTTTATCTAATGCATAGAAACGAGCAGAGAGATGAAACTGGACCACTATCTTACACCATACACAAAAATTAATTCAAAATGCATTAAAAACTTGAATGTAAGACCTCAAACCATAAAATTCCTAGAAGAAAACATAGGTGGCAAGTTCCCTGACATCAGTCTTAGCGATGATTTTTTGGATCTGATTCCAAAATCAAAGGCAACAAGAGCAAAAATAAACAAGTGGGACTATATCAAACTAAAAACTTCTGCACAGCAAAGGAAATCAACAAAATGAAAAGAAAACATACTGAATGGGAGAAAATATTTGCAAACCACATATCTGATAAAGGGTTAATATCCAAAATATATAAAGAACTCATACACCTCAATAGGAAAAAAAAATCCAACTCAAAAATGGGCAGGGAATGTGAATAGACATTTTTCCAAAGAATACATACACATGGCCAACAGGCACGTGAAAAGCTGCTGAACATCACTAATCATCAGGGAGATGCAAATCAAAACCACAATGTGATATCACCTCAAACCTGTTAGAAGGGTTATTATCAAAAAGACAATAAATAACAAGTGTTGGAAAGGACTTGGAGAAAAGGGAACCCGTGTACACTATTGGTGGGAATGTAAATTGGTGCAGTCGCTACGGAAAACTGCATGGGGGTTCCTCAAAAAATTAAAAATAGAATTACCATATGATCTAGCAATTTCACTTCTGGGTATTTATCTAAAGAAAATGAAAACACTAACTCAAAAAGATATATGCACCTCCATGTTCACTGCAGCATTTACAGTAGCCAAGATATGAAATCAATCTAAGTGTCCATCAATGGATGGATAAAGAAACTATGGTGATCACATACCGATACACAATAGAGTATTTATTATTCAGTCATTTAAAAAGTATAAAATCCTGCCATTTGCAACAACATGGATGGACCTTGAGGAGATTATTCTAAGTGAAATAAGTCAGAGAAAGACAAATACCATAAGATCTCACTTACATCTGGAATCTAAAAAAACAAAAAGCAAAAAAAAACAACAAAAACAAAACCGAGCTCACTGATACAGAAAACAGATTGGTGGTTGTCAGAGGCAGGCAATGATGAGTGGGTGAAATGGGTCAAACGGTACCAACTTCCAGCTATAAAATACATAAATTATAGGGATATAATGTACAGCATGGTGACCATAGTTAATAGTACTGCATTACATATTTGAAAGTTGCTAAGAGAGTAGACCTCAAATGACCTCATCACAAGAAAAAACATTGTATAACTCTATGGTGACATGTTAACTAGACTTATTGTGGAGACCATTTTGCAATATATACTAATATACTTTATGCCAATTATGCCTCAATCAAAAAAAGAAGAAAAAATGACATTCTTTCTTAGATAAAGGGAAAAAAGAGACATAGGATAAAAAATGACAGAGAAAGCTGTATCCCTTCTGATGTCATATGATGAAAGAAACTGAGATTTAAGTGTTGTTTTAGGCTTGCAAAATTTGCCCTATTACACACAAAGGAACCCCATTCAAGAAGAAACTAAAAATCCATTTTTATTAATGATTTTTGTAAGAAAACAACATATTTACATACATGTTTACAAACATTTGCATAAAATGATTTTTTTTCCTTTCATTTTAAAAGGTGTTTTTCATTTGGCAAAAGATTAAAACATTATTTACCATTAGCAATGAAACCCAGTAACTTTATAAGTGGTTATTTCTTCCCTTCACCCTTTTCCTTATATTAAATACACTTAAAGGCTACCCAAGCTAACACTAATATTTAGAAGGACAATGAACTAAAGGAGCATGACTAATGGTAAGACTGCCTGTTAGGAGATAATGCTAAATTTATGAGTGCTAATTAAGAATATGAAATACAGCAATTGCATACTTACAGGGTCCTATTTTCCTTGATGTGTTTCATTGAAGGAAGAGGGAGAAGCAGAAAAGGAGTGAGGGAAAAGGGGCAAGAAGGGGGTCGTTGCTCGTGGGGTCTTTTTTAGGGGGTGGGAGGGATGGAAAGGTCCTTGGAGGGGACCACAAAAAAGCATCTGAGACCACAAGTACAGTTAGAGAACATGCCTAACACCATTCCTGCACACAAACATGGGGCTGCTGGGTATTATCTCCTGAGTTCCACTCTCCATTAAAAACCAGGACATGGAAGCAACCTAAGTGTCCATTGACAGATGAATGGATAAAGAAGATGTGGCACACATATACAATGGAATATTACTGAGCCATAAAAAGAAATGAAGGGAGTTATCTGTAGTGAGGTGGACAGACCTAGAGACTGTCATACAGAGTGAAGTAAGTCAGAAAGAGGAAAACAAATACCATATGCTAACACATATATATGGAATCTAAAAAAAAAAAAAAAAAAGGTCATGAAGAACCTAGGGGCAGGACAGTAATAAAGATGCAGACCTACTAGAGAATGGACTTGAGGACACAGGCAGGGGGAAGGGTAAGCTGGGACAAAGTGAGATAGTGGCATGGACATATATGCACTATCAAATGTAAAACCGATAACTAGTGGGAAGCAGCCGCATAGCACAGGGAGAACAGCTCGGTGCTTTGTGACCACCTAGAGGGGTGGGATAGGGAGAGTGGGAGATGCAAGAGGGAAGAGATATGGGGATATATGTATATGTATAGCTGATTCACTTTGTTATAAAGCAGAAACTAACACACTACTGTAAAGCAATTATACTCCAATAAAGATGTTAAAAAAAAAATGAATTGTAGGGGAAAATGAAAAAAAAAGAAGTCATGGCTAAGGATACAAGAGAATGAATAGATTACCTACTACCAGAAGCCACAGGTTGTGAGCTATCTTGAAAAAGTTTCTCCCAGGTAAAAGCAGCCTCTTCAGGACTACAAAAGTAGGCTGTTGTTGCCGTTGTTTTCAATATACAGGGGAAAAAAAATACAATAAAGAGAAAAGAAGGATGGATACAGATCAATATCTTTCTTCACATCGTCATCTTTTATCTTAGAGGTAATGTCTTTTTTTTTCTTCCAATAGCTTTATTAACATTAGCAGCTTTATTCGCATACCATACAGATCATCAATTTAAATCAAACAGTTCAATGGTTTTTAGCATATTCACAGACTTATGCAACCATCACCAAAATCAATTTTATCACCCCATAAAAGAACACCTGTGCTTTTTTTTTTTTTTTTTGGCTGCATTGGGTCTTCATTGCTGCACGTGGGCTTTCTCTAGTTCGTCTAGTGGGGGTTATTCTTCATTGCGGTGTGCGGGCTTCTCATTGAGGTGGCTTCTTTTGTTGTGGAGCACAGGCTCTAGGTGCACAGGCTTCAGTAGTTGCGGCACGTGGGCTCAGTAGCTGTGGCTCATAGGCTCTACAGCGCAGGCTGTTGCTCCACGGCATGAGATCTTCCCAGACCAGGGCTCGAACCCATGTCCCCTGCATTGGCAGGCAGATTCTTAACCACTGCGCCACCAGGGAAGTGCCACCTGTGCTCTTTAGTTATCATCTCCTTCGTCTCTCTGTCTCTAAAGATTTGCCTATTCCGGATATTTAATATAAATGGAGTCACGTAATTGGTCTTTTATAATTGGCTTTTTTCACTTAGCATGATGTTTTCAAGTTTCATCCATGTTGTAGAGTGTATCAGTCTTTCATTCCTTTCCATTGCCCAATAATATTCCATTGTATGAATATACTACATTTTATCCATTCAGCAGTTGATTTCTACTTTTTGGGTTTTATATGAATAATACTGCTATGGACATTCATGTATAACTTTTTGTGCAGGCACGTTTTCATTTCTCTTGGGTATGTAGGTAGGAGTAGCACTGCTGGGTCAATCATAAGATAACCTCTCTGTTTAGATTTTTAAGGGACTGCCAGACTATCTTCCAAAGGGGCTGCACCATATTATATTCCCACCAGCAATGCACAAAGCCTCCAATTTCTCCACATCTTTGCCCACATATTCTCTGTCTTTTTTATTATAGCCAGCCCAGTGTGAAATAGTATCTCATTGTGGTTTTGATTTGCATTTATTTCCCTGATGTCTAATGATGGTAAGCATCTTTGCTTATTGGCCATTTGTACAAGTTCCCTGGAGAAATGTCTATTCAGATCCTTTGCCCATTTTTAAATTGGGCTTCATTTTATTATTGAGTTGTGAGTTATTTATATATATAAAATACAAGTCCCTTTCCAGATATGGGATTGCAAAATTTTCTCCCATTCTGTGGGTTATTTTCTTGATGATGTCCTTTGATGTAAAAAAGTTTTAAATTTTGATGAAGTCGTTTGTCTTTTTTTTCCATTTGTTGCATGTGGATATCTAGTTGTCCCAGCACCATTTGTTGAAAAGACTATTCTTTCCCCATTGAATTATCTTTACACTCTTCTTGAAAATCAACTGATCATACATGAGGATTTATTTTTAGACCCTCAGTTCTATTCCATTGATCTATATGTCTATCTTCATGCCAGTACCTCCCTGTCTTGATTACTGTAACTTTGTAGTAAGTTTTGAAATCAGGAAATGTGAGTCTTCTAGGTTTGTTCTTCTTTTTCAAGATTGTTTTGGCTATTTTAGGTCCCTTGCCTTTCCATATAAGTTTTAGGATCAACTTGTCAAAATCTACAAAAAAGGGCAGCTGGGATTGGGATAGTGATTGTGTTGAATCTATAGATTACTTTAGGGACTGAGGCAATGTCTTTTTAAACGTTAGGAGATAACAAGCATTATAGAATTAAACCAGTAATACTACTGTTGAATTACTTGTATCAATTAACTAAAAGGGGGGAGAGAAACAGATAAAACTTGGCATTTACTGCTTTAGTTCCCAAATACATGAAAGATACTCCTAGGAATAACCAATTTAGTTTGACTTAAAAAGGGTTTAAATTTTTTAAACAATATTTTGACTATTCATATTATTTTCCATTTATTATATAAACCTCATTATCTTTATTTGAAAGACTATTATTCTTCAGTGAACATGATAACATCCCCATGCTCAGTAATCTCAGCATCTCTATTTTGCTACACAATCCATTGTTGCTTTCTTGAGGGTGTTCCTAGGCTGATCTGCAAATAAGTACAAAATTTGGTAAAGGTTTATTTTTTAAGAATATTAAGTGCTGCAAACTCTGTTATAAGAGAGAGAAGTAAAGTATAGCTCCCTATCACAGTGCTGCTCATGTTGGGCAGAAAGACTAAAATTCAGTGAAAATAACTCCACTTTCAAATATGTAGTTTTCCTAAAATTGTAGAGAAGGTACTGGCAATGTAGAATTTTTTTTTTTTTTAAGGAGGGGAAAATAATAGGATAGAAACTAACAAGAAAAGCTAAAGATTCTAACCAGATAGCTTTTTGCTACCATGTGCTATTAAAATTACTATAAAACTTTGCTAAAAATAATTTTTATAATTCATTTTATATCCAGAGTAACTTCAATCATCTACGAGTTGGTTACAGAAACCTGAAGCTACTATAGACAGACATAACTTCAGTTAAAGAGGTAAAATTTCAATTAAAAAAAAAAAGGAAATGTAGTTGTACCACATAAAAGCTGTTATCGCACACTGAACGAAAGGAACAAAAGTTCCTTTCAAGTAATAAACTACTAATGATTTAAATACTGTACATTTACCTAAATTTCTATTAGCTAAAAAGTTTTTTAATCTTCATTTTATAAACAAGCCTAAATGAAGGCAGAAATTTAAAACAACACTAATAATGCAAAACCTCTACATTACACTTAAAATGTAAATTACAATCAAGCAATTTTGAATCCAATATCAATTCTAATGTAAATACCTGAGAGGAAACTGATATCCTTCAGATATTCAATCACAAACCTGATGCAAAACACTAGACCTAAATTTAGACCTGTTTTAGTACTAACAATTGGTTCAACTTCCCTCATTCAATAATGTAAACATTTAGTTAAAAATTACTTCTGTTGAGACAATAAATGTGAAGATTTTTCAAACAGCAAAAAATGTAAATCAAGCACTGCAAGGTACAATATTTTCCTAATACAAAAACAATAAGAACCAGAAATTACAAAATTATCTGTGGCAATTATGGAGATCTACTTTTTAAACAGAAACTTTAAAATACTTTAACTATTAGAACATGCATCATTATTTCATCCAAGTTAATTTTCTCTGACAACTGTACCAAGCAGAACTTTCAGGAACAGACTAATACTATAAGATTCATCAAATTAACAAACATCCAGAAATATAACATTGTTAAATACAAGTACTTAACATTAATGTAGGCAGGGAGCACTTTTTAAACCTTAAAAAGTCCAGGTTGTACTTGAATATTTATATGTACAGACGTATTGCATAAGTGGCCTACTGGTGATGGAAAATATGTGAACTTTTGAAAAGAGACAACTTTTCAAGCTTGTTTTACATCAAGTTATCTTGAGATTGTTCACATTTAGCACAAAGAATCAGCTTCCAGTAAAGACTGTAAAAAGATATTTCACATTTTTGATCTAACATTCCTTACAGAAAATATTTAGTGTTCAGGAAATGGGACAGCCTTCTTGACACATTTTAAAAATCATCTCTGGTTCTTACTCCAAATTTTCAATCTATCATGTTGAGATATTTGAAATGCCAAAAGTCTTGACTGGATTTGATAATAAATTAGTTAGTTGTTGGGAAGTAACATGTCTAAAAAATAACAAGATTAATGTTTTTGAAATAACAGAACTTACATTACAAATGAATAGTTACTTTAATAGACTATACGCTTTTTCCAATACGCCACTGCAGAGATTCTGAGGACAGAGTTTCCACTTTAGACCAGTTTGATGTGTCCCAGGAGAAAGTCAGACTTACTCCTTTGTAACTATTTTCCCCCTAGACCATATTATCCAATTTAATCACCCAGCTGACCTTTGAACATTTATAACAGACAAATGTAACCTCAAAGGTCAATAAACGCCCTGTCATATATTCAAAAGAACATGGCAGAATGTGAAGTTACCACAAGGCAACTGCACTGAGGGAAGATACTCTGTATACACTCTCTGGTATTTTTGCTTTAAAAAAATACAAATGTTTAAAGATGTTACTTTACAATAAGGATAACTAATTAAAATACATTCTTTAAATGTTTTGTTTTTCCTATGGAAAAATATCTGTGCGTGCTAATCTTAGGATGGGCCTATAAATAGAACTATAAACTTGGTTAAATTCATGCATGTTCCATTGCATAAACCAAATCAATAGAGAATACATTTCAGACACACAAACACAATTTTTACATGGAAAAAAAGAAGACTGATAACTAACATATGCCTAAAATGAATACAAATCTCCCACATCAATTTTTTAAAAACATATAAAAATCATTATTTCTAGTTCAAAAAAAAGGTATCAAAGAACTACAAAAGATGTACTTACAATACACTGAATTTAACGTAGTGCTTATTCAACTTTAAAACTCCATATTCTTAATCTTTAATAAATCAAAAAAAGTTTTGAGTTAACAAGGACCACAGAACAATCTTTGGGGAAATTAGCCAGGAACTAAATTTATCCTTACAATCAATGTTCGGCAAGGCTAATCCTGGTCATGGATTGTGAATAAGCAGGTCCTGATAAGAGATGAGAAGGCTGGATTCAAGTAGAAAATAATCTATAATGTTGGCTGAACCAAATTCCATGTTAATTCAATTTCTACCAAAATAGATAACCCACTGTGTCCTTATAAAGCATTTGGAAAATCAGGCCATAATTTTTTTTAGAAGGACAAAAGGATATGGTAGAAAGATTTCCACATAAGATATTTACCCTGAATTTCTACTTAAGAGTTTTACCTTGAATCTTTCCTTTGTTAGGAAATGAAGTTAAGGAAATTAATTTGAACATGGATGTGATTATGAGACTAATTAAAGAATCAGAATATTAAAATACTTGTTTTAGATCTTGTTCAAAATAATTGCCTTAAAAAAAATCTTTCATATCTAACAAGAACACTAGTAATAACTTATCTCCCAAATCAAACATGTTTTAGTTTACCCCAGAAACAGATTCTGAGACAGGATTCAAAGACAAGAATCTCATTTGGGAGGTAATGTCAGAAAACATTGTTAAAGGAATGAGAAGTGAGACAGAGAAGAAGAGGAAGAAAATAAAGAATGCATATTTAACAGTCTCCTGTTGTGGGCAATGAGGTCCAGCCCCACTGGAAACTCTAGGAAACAACATGAAACATGCCTCAAAATATTACCAGAAGGGCAAGGAAGCTGGAATAATTATTCTCCGATTCCCATCTATCACTGGCTGAGGGATGCTCCCAGAGGATTATCTTCCTAGCACTTCCAGTCTGCCCTGCGTGCAGGTGAGAAAATCCAAGGCAGAGTCGCAGGTGCTTGCAGGACACGTTAATGCATGAACTGGAATGGTGAGAGTGTCTGCTGCAAAGTCTCACCATCAGAAATCACAAAACTTAAATTCATTTTTTGTCACAGTCTCATTACAAAGAAGCAGTGCCGTTTTAATGATGCAAGCAATAGCACAGAATTTTGAGGTCTAAAAGTAAACCTCCCAGCAAAGAGAACCGAAGTCTGCAGTTATTAGGAGTATTTTAATCCACCAAAAGAAATCTATTTTTGCCTGAATTAATCAAAGTAGATGTTTACATGAATTATTCCCATTTTCACTAAAGTTGCGCAAACCCATTACTATTTGAATTCAATACGATATCTCAAAGAGCCAGCACCAAAAACAAAACACAGAATAATAATATGGTATAGCATTTGTAACACACAGGACTAAAAATTAGAAGAGCTGAATTCTTGCTAGCTCTTCATACTAACTTGCCATGCGAACTTATATAAGTCATGTTATTTGTATGGGCCTCGGAGTCTCTATCAGTAAAAATACAGTAACGTCTGGCCTACTTATTGTTGAGATTAAGAGAAAAGAAAAAGTTGTGAAACATATTTTTTAAATTACAATATGTTAAAAGTACAATATATTAAATAATAAGGTATTTTTATTATCATCATAAAAAGTCAAAGGTGGAAAGGCCCTTAGGAGTCATACTATTCACTTCTAACACACATTAATAAAGAGATAAACTCTGCTCTAGGAAAGACCAGTGATTTGTTCCAGCAAATCAGTAGCAACTCACTGGCAAAGCTGAAAATGGATTCCAGTGCAAAGCTTCTAGCACCCCATAACATCTTTTTACTTGAGAGTTGGCTAGACATGTCATTGGACAAACAGCTAAAACACATTTTAATTAACTGTTTTAAAAACTCTGTAACACTTTTAAATAACAGTAAACACCATAGGATATTATAAAATATGAGCTAAGAATCATGGGCCAATGGTTTCAAATTTACCAGATCACTTATATTATCATTCATTTGGCATTGCATAGAGCCTAGGAATATTAAATTCTAGCATCTTTTAAAATTAATAAGGAAGCTGGTTTCCACAATCAAAAACTGAAAATGGAAAAAGCCAATTAAAAATTGCTTCCAGTTAAAAGGTTTGTTTTCCTGTCCTTTAGAAAACACTTCATATAAAGTTTGTCTTTTGTTCTCCTTGCTTTAAAATTCAATTCATCAAAATTGAACAAATACCAATTGAAGTCTCTTATGTGCTAGATTCAAATGGGTAAATTTTAAATGGAAAAAAAAACTTCTTAGAAAAGAATTTCCATTTATAAAATTATTAAGGTAAAAATATTTTATTAAATCTAGTTCAACAGTCTAGGTATTTAATTTTAAAACTCACAAAACTCAGTCTTGTCATTTATATGATGTCATTCACATGTTATTCTAATTTTCTTAGTTTTCATCTTGCTTTAATACTTTTTACTTAAATGTATATGATATCACATTCAGTAAGTAATTCAGAGAATATTGTGGTCAGAAAAATTAAAATATTTTCCAAAGTTTACACTGGCAGACTTAAAGACCAGAACTAAGGTCTTACTCATAGCTGAATACACTTGGCCTTGAATAACTTAATAACATTCTCTTTGGTTTCCTTATTAGGCTGATAGGAAAAAAATAGGACTGCATCTAGTAAAGTTACAAACCTCACTTTATACAGTATGAAATATACATTTAAATATAGTGTACAATTTATAATGAAAAACCAATTGCATTATATGGCTTTCAAAATCAGGAGAACTGGCTTTAAATTTTTTCCATTATTTTTCTAGGGTGATGGCCAAAACCTTGCATTAGAATTAAATACAAACAAACACTGTAAATGTGATATGCCCCGGGTACAAACCACTCTGTGACCACTGGAGAACCCTTGAACAAATGACAAATCTAAAACTCTACGGTTCTTCACAGGGGGCCCAAAAAACAGAACATATCAATAAACTTAGGATAGGCAAACAAACTCCATACACAACAATGACGTTACAAAGGCAGAAGTTCCAGTTACCAGCATTACTTTTACCAAATGTATATAGCATGGTCAATGTAATACTGTGACATGCCACTTGGTCGTATTTACAGCATAGGAAAAGAGGAAAAGGGCAGAGAAAACTTATCTGCCAGCTGCTCTTGGTTCCCCTTCCAATATTTTGACATTAAAATAATATAATATAAAAAGAGCAAGCTCCCTCAATACCCTTTTCTGCTACTGATATAGCTCTGTTTTAGATTTAGGAAAGCTAAGTCACTTTCACTAACAATTAAGTAACAATCGTCAATTTATAATCTCTGTTGAAAGTTAGTGTTAAATGATCAAAATCAGTTTTTATTTAAAAATGATTTCCCTTAACAGTTTTATACAAATGAAATAAGTTCCATTTTATTTGTACTAATTCCATTAGCTTTTTTTCAGCTTGGTGATCCATAATTTCAGGTCTACACAGGTAATATACCCCAGTGGTGGTGCTGATGCTGATAGTATAGGGCTCCTACTTTGAGAACCACTGATCTAGCTTTTGTGTAAATACTTCCAATGATTTTATGAGGACAGAGCTGATTTTCATGTAGAAATTCTCATACACATAATTCTCCTTAAATGTGGAACCAGAAACTTCCATTTCTTATAATTAATTTTTCCACCTAGAACAAGACAGAACAATTCTATTCCTTCTTACACATGGCAGTCACTCAAATATCTGAAGAAAACTCCCTCTCTTTAAACTTATTTTCTCCAAAATAAGTATCACCAATTTCTTTGCATCCCGCTCAAGACTTTCAACAGTCTGCCTCCCTATGAACACTATACTTCACAATGTCACTTTTGATATGTGGCACTTACAATTTAACACAATAATATAAAAGTTTTAGTCTGAATATCAGAGTGCATGTGGTTTACTACATCTCCTAATCAATAATAATTTTATAACTATATTAGATCTTTCAGCAACTGCCAGTCTGCGGACTGATACTACTCCTTGATGAAATTTTCAGTGATACAAAGTAGATGAGAAAAGAACAGTGGAGTAATTTTTCCATCAACTTAAAGTCATTCAACTTAAATAACTCTCTTTTATTCTAAGTTTATGTCCTCCCTAAATATGGGAGGAATTTGAGGGGGTCTTAAACAAAGTGATGGTGATGGAAGATGGTAGTTATTTTTCCAACAGTCTTTCTTTATATGGCAAAATAAAGTCTCACATTTCACAATTTCTCTTATCTGTTCCACCCTCTACTATCATCTAGGTAGCCAAGTGCTTAAGAATAATTTATATAATCTGCAACCACCAATCACAACCTCCACTCATCACTCTTTTAATTATGGCAGCAAAGCAAAACTCCTAATGGGCTCTAGCAAATAAAAGGGCTTCAAAGTGCTTTTTTCCCTAATAGTTTCTAGTTTCCCATACCCACTTCCCACTTACCTTTATAATCCTAAATAACATTCAAACCCAGCCAGCTAGACTACATCAAATTAAGAGAGGGCTGGAATGACAGAAACTCAAAACCATTTGTTGCAGTTTAAATTACTAGCCAGTAATTTGAACTACAAGTGAACTATACCATCTAGGACAGCAAACTACGGCCTATGGACCAAATCTAGCTCACCATCTTTTTGTGTAAATAAAGTGTGAGTGAAGCACAGCCACAATGACTCATTTACACATTGTCTATGGCTGCGTTTGTGTTACAATGGCAAAAGTGAATAGTTGTGAAGAGACTAGATGGCCTGAAAATCCTAAAATATTTATTATGTGGCCCTTCACACAAAACATTTACCAACCTCTAATCTACGATAATGAACTATTTGCTACCAAAGAAAAATTTGAGATCTGCAATAATAACCATTAACTAACTCAGGACACCTACTATCTCCATTGGAATATCTAAACACTGGAATCTGAATAATCCTTTATCCCTACTCTGTATAAAGATTTGTTGCCCACCCAAGACAGAGAGCATTTACTTACCTGCTCACTGAGCTAATCTTTAACATACATTTCTCAAGGACTCATTACCCGAATAGTGAAGAATCCATGAATATACTGCTCTGTGCAATCTAAGGTTTAAAAAAAAGTTGCTGCAAATAATTCAAAAGTATATCAAAAAAAGAAACTGTATAGAACTACATAAAATTTCCTTTACATTTTATATTTCAAATAAAAACACTTTTAAAGGCACTTAAAGCAGGAAAGCTTAAGTTCAACAATTTAGGTAATATTAACTGCATTAAGTAATGCAAATTAATTTCCCTTTTGTATTAAAAAAAGGACTTTCATTTTCATGTATGTAGAGTTGAAATCAAAAGATACTACTTCTAATCCAATTCAACCATGTAGTTTTTTAAACATAAATGACATTAGAATCTCTAAAGAGCAAAGTCACAAGATCAAAGTACTCTGAAACCGGAAAGTGCTTAAAAGATCACCTCTACATTTTACAGTTAAAGTTTTGATACAACATGAAATATTTATGGTGAGACAAATAATTAGTGGCAGAGGCAGATCCAGAACCCAACACTTAACTATCAGTTTGGAACTCTTTCTACTTTATGACTAAGAAAGATAGCTCATATTCCAGGATAAAGTAAAGTGATGTTGAAGTACTTTGGAGATTTAAATGTACAGTAAACATACTCAGAGGGCTATAGCCCACTCAACCTACCAACCCTCTTGTGTTTTTTATTAATCAATTAACTATAAAATTACAGAAGGGAAAAAAATCATTCATTATAAAGCCACTCTTAATAGAATGATCAAAAGAACAACCAATTATTTGCTTACCAAATTTTCAACGATTAGAAAAAATAATAGTGGAAAAGCGGCAGTATGATGAGTACTCGTAAACTGCTAATTTGGTACAATCTTTCTGAAGGGTAACTTGGTCATATTTTAAAGAGCTTAAAAAGTTCTCACCATCTAAACCAATTATCCCATTCCCATGAATATATCCTAAAGAACTAGTCTAATATAGAATTCAAATTTCACATACAAAGATGTCCATCCCACTATTATTTATAATTGTCAAACATTAGAAACAATCTAATATCCAAAGAGAGAACTGGTTAAATTATGTTGTATTCATACAATAGAGTATTAGGCAGCCATTTTTAAAAATCACATTTTCAAAGACATGGGGAAGTACTTATGATGGTAAGTTATAAAAAGTAGGATATACAACTATATGATCAGCATAATCTCAATTTTGTTATTACGCACACACACAAACACATATACACACTCATACATATAAATAGCACAGACAAAGATCAAAAGGAAATACAAAAAATATTAACAGTATATCTCTGGATAGTGAGATTGCAGGTAATTTTTTTTCTCTTCTTTATAGCTATCAGCATTTTCTAAATTTTCTGTAATAATCATGTATTATTTTTATACCCAGAAAACATTAAAAATTTACTCTGTAGTCAATTTTGAAATTTTTATAGTCTTTAAAATAAATAAGGAATAAATATTTACAGTACTCAAAAGTATATCTGAATGATGGGAAATAAATCACTAATATGTAAGAATATAATTTCCACATATGGATAGGTGGGTAATTTTGAATCCAAAAGATTACAGTATTTTATCTCAGTTCTTGAGTATAGAAAGTTGGTATTTAGTAAGTAAGAAATGCAAATCTTTAAATAAAATTGGTGCAAGGCATCTAAAAATTGTGCTATTCTGGCGTAACACTGAAGATATAAATGCTCTCCAATGTAACAATACCCACTGTTATATTAAAATAGGTATAATCTAGTACATACATGATGGCCAATATTAACTAATTGAATTAACTTTTTTTTTTTTTTGCCAAAGTGACTACGATTGGTCTATGCTAAAGGAAGAAATACAACACCATACCATTATTTTAGTTGGAAGAGCCGCACCAAAAATCGTGACAAAAAAAAATTGTAGAACTGTAAGAAAATCCAGTGGTTTTTTGTTATTGTTAATGACTTCTTGCTAAAAATTCAAGTAAGAGAGTCAAATTGCTTGAAGCACTAAAAAAGCATAGCAGCAGTGTATGGTCTGCAATGATTTGAAAAACACTAAGAACATTCTTCAATATTTCCTCATTTGCAGACTACTGCCTATCAAGCACTATCTCTGAATTACAGGACTACACCTATGTTCTTCACCAATCTTGAATTTATATTGTGTTATAATACAGTAATGACACAAAGTGATGTCACACATAAAAAGGCAAACTGTATGTAATTTTAAAAGCTAACTTTAAAATATGATTCTAATATCTGTGATAAAAAAATCACATAAATATGTAAAATATAAAAATACATCCTAACATATTTTTACATAAGAGCTAAAGTTTACCACTTTTAACATAAAAATTCTGAAATGGAATTAATAAAAAACAATTTTCATATGTACCACAGAGCAATAAGTTTAAATCAGACTATTTTGAGTTGTGTAGCCCTTTATTAGCAACTAAAATAGAAGGTATCTGTTGTACAACACGGGTAGTAATTGACTATAACTGGAGATTTTTATATTCTAATACAGATCATTTATAAATGCAATTTCTTTATTAAAAAGCTTCCACCCTTTTTGTTTGTTTGTGTACAATTTGCAAAACTATTCTGAAAGCGGAGTATATGTGCACAAGTCTGCAAAGAGTGCAAATTTAGGATATGGTAAATGCTTTACAAGTTACTTTCAAAAAACTGACTGCCACAACTGTGCCTTTACATTGCCTTTTTTTTTTTTTTTGATCAAAATATTTTGATGCCAGCCTTCCTTCCACTGCTCTAAACTATAAAGCATTTTTTTAATGAGTTGAAATTAAGGAAGGACTACACCTACTAGAAAAGAAGAGAAGAAAGTTCTATTAGTTTGAGGTTTCAGAATCCCCCCAAACCAGGACCAGTATCTTGGTAAGGGTTAGGCTGGGACCCTGGACAGAGTATGAGTATGTGCAGGTGGCATCCCTGAGGATTCAGAGCTTCAGTGAACCGTGAGTGCTCCAGCTGCATAACTCACTGAACTGTCTTGCCAGTTTCGACACTGGCTTGACTGGGCATAATTCAAAAAGGAAAAGCTCATATTCATTCCATTCTTCTGCAGCTCTGTGATAGCCTAGAAAAAGAAAAATTTGGTTATGACAGACATCACACAAAAAAGTGAGCACTCTTTGAATGTGCTGGTAGCTTAACTTTGAAGCCTAGATCTCTCTCTCACTCTTAGTTTCTTGAATTTCTCGTCGCCCCATATTAAATAGGAAAAAGAAAGAATTCCTTATTTCATTCTCTCAAAGACCTTCTCCTAATCTAGCTTCTTGATAAATATCAGTCATCTTCCACTCTATCTCTCCCTGTATTTAATAAGGCACTTTAAAAAATAAATAAATAAAATTTAAAAAAAATCATAGTATCTTTCTTTCTGTTCTCTAAACCAAACCTTGGCCACTTTCGTCTTGAAATGTTGGAGTCTTTTCTTTGTCTGAAATTTTAAATGTATATAAATTAAGTTCCAAATCTAAGAGGTATACCAGGGTTTTTACTTTAATTGTGAATTGGCTCATCATTTATTTTACTAAAGTTTTATTTGACCCAATTCAAACTCTAGTAAATTAGTATAGCTTATTCTAGTTCAAATTTCAGAAATCAATTTAAGCCCTTAACAGGCTTTTCTCCCAGTCAATCAACACTGCTTAAGAGAAGATCTTTCCTAAAAATCCACAATGTACTATTTTTCAAATCACAGTAAAGTAATACTAGACCTTTAGGTTCCTACCCTAGACTATTCTAGACTACATTACCAACTCCAGTATTTCTCTGCCTCTCCAAACAATGAGCCCATTATTACTTCCTCTAACCATTCCTGAGTGTACACTGTCTTCTTTTTGAGTCTCTCATTTTCTTTCAATTTGTTTTATTAGGAAAAAAATTAATGCTATTATCTCTTGAGAAAATCCAGCTAACCAAAACTTCTGCCTCTTTACCAGTCTTTAAATGAAATATTGTTTTTGTTATAAGGAGAAAAACATATACATGTCATCTGCCTTGCTTTATTAAATTATGAATATCTAAAACTCAAGAGCAGAATCTTCCATTTATTTTTTATAAAGTCAAGAACACTAAATAAAACCCAAAAATTAGTAAGACCATATTTCTTGAGACGTTACTTTGGTTTATATTTGTAAAGAGCATATTGGAATTGGCTCAGAGTCAAGAGAAAAAAATGGGTTTCTCTTCTAAATAACTTTCTGTATTTAAAAGAAAGTATTGACCTGTCAAACAGTGATATATAATTTTATTTAAGTCACCAAAACAATGGAAATTTAAATTATCTTAAAGGAACTAGAAAGAAAATTGACTATGTATCTAAAACCAAAGCTAATAAGGTGTCACAGATGATAACAATTAAGACATTTTGAAACATAATAGGATCAAATGTTAAAAAATCAAGGCTTCCTAAGGATACTCACATTTAATAACACCCCAATGGGATGTCTTCCACATATAGTATTATGGTATTTCTTCAAGTAATTGCTAAAAGATACAGGGTCTAATTGTTCTATAATACTCATACCCTAAAAAAAAAAGAAGAAGAGAAAAAAAAGAATAAAAAAAAAGAAAATAAGACAATTTATTATTTCCTAATTACATTTTAAAACTGTTACTTAGAGCTAACAATCAATTTTTCAATTAAGGAGAAGTAAAGAAAATACATTAAACATTAAACTCTGTGAAATATCAAATTCATTCATCCAAGGTAATCTCATTATAGTCAACTCTCAATAATATACATACTTTATTAAGTATGTATATTAAACATACTGAAATATTTAATCCCCAGGTTTCTCTGACCTCCTGGTATGTTTCTACACCACATTGCCCAGTTGTCACTCAGCTCACAACTCCTCAAACATTTCACGATTTTATGTTTTTCATATATAATATTTACACAAGTAAACCTGTCGTGAAAATTTTCATACAAAATCTAAAATTAAATTTGATATATGGCTGTTTTTCCAATGTCCATTATATTTCTCATACCACTGGCATAAATAATCAAGAGCTGATTATAACTTAACTTTTTCCATAACATATACTTAAACGTCAACAGTGTGTAAGGCATTTTGAATTATCAGTATTTAGGTATGTGATAAAAAGAGACCACAAACTGAGAAAATAGTTAATGTATTTTAATCAATTTAAAGCTCATAAAAGACTGATAAAAGCTTAAGCAAGATAGGTCTTTACAAATAAGTTGAAAAAATAAAAGTTTTTTATCTCTTAAACTAGAATGCTTTGCTTTCAAGATTTTAATTGAGAATCAAAATTTTTAGACTACTATTGAAACAATAACTATCATTTGGACACTTGTTTATACTTAATTCTGTATTCTGCAAATGCATTCAAAATAATGTGCTCAAAATACATCAATACAGAGCAACTTTAACTCATCTGAATCAAGCAAATAAGTCAATGATTCTAACTCATCCATTCACCAACCTTGTTTTCTTATTCAGGTGAAATACTTTACATTTGTGTTTAATAAATTGGATTAATATCCTCTGGGAGAAATGTAAATGGTGGTTTAACTAAGGAATTAACTGATACATTTTTGTGTTTTCTTAATTATATTTCAACATGTTTTAACAAGCACAGTGTAGAATCACCTGGAGTAATCAGATGAACACTCATCTGAAAAATGATAGCAATCAGTAGGTAACACAGTACAAATATTGCAGTGGCAGTATGTAAATCAAAATTTAATTTTATAAAGAATCTTTCTTCAGAATATCCAAGTCTTTCATAAACATTATCATATTTTTCTACAAATATATCTGAAAGATAAGCGTATGTGTGTATAGTCAACTTTCAATTGCTTGCACATCAATTAGCCACTCTCAGATTTATCCACAACCAGTGTTTAAGGCTAAGTTGGGTTTCCCCTGTCAACTAGGAGGCTTCCAGGTCACCATTCTCCACTGACATTTGGTGCAAACCGAGAGAAATATGAACTAATTTAAAAGTTAAACCTAAGATAAACAATTAGTATTATAATTCTGGTACATAGAAAAGCACTCATATTTCTAAACCAAGTAGTAATGCAGAGATGGAGTCACAAATCTCTTCCATAAATATGCATAATCAAGGTAGAACTCCCTAAAGATGAAGAAACTAAGGCATAAAAAAGGTTAAAAGCTTGTCTCAAATTTCTAATCCTAGGCTATTGGATTTCTAATCCCAGGCTTCTCATTGACTTACTCTGCTTCATATAGAATAACAAGAGACATACCAACAATTCTTTAATACTCTCACATAGGTACAATTGGTATACATATTATAAAAGAACTTTAAATGCTCCTGGGTGAAGCCTAGGACAGCTTACCTTACCTTAAATAGAATTCCACTTATTAATAAATCATGTAACACTGAAGTTCAAATGTGTATTTTAATATTAAAATCTCAAAGCACACTGTGAACAAACATCACATTTATATATATTAACGTGAGTAATTCAAAGAGAAGAAAACTAATGATCACATTTGTAGAAGACAAAGAATTCAAAGTAACTGGCCAAGAAATTCTGCACAGAAAATATAGAATTATAAATGTAGAGAAGTGTAAATAAATAAAGTGTTCAAAATGAAGATATAATGGTTAAATTACAACACAGAAAGTAAAAAATTGAGGTGATGGAAGATAAGGGATTACATTTAAAATTTTAATTTCCTGAAGTGTGCTATGTACCTACCAGGGCAAGAATCAATTCCATTACACTCAATTCTCTGACAAATATGACAGTTAAGAGGTATGCCTTTTTGGGACTTTCCTGGTGGCGCAGTGGTTAAGAATCCGCCTGCCAATGCAGGGGACACGGGTTCAAGCCCTGGTCCGGGAAGATCCCACATGCCGCAGAGCAACTAAGCCCGTGTGCCACAACTACTGAGCCCGCATGCCACAACTACTGAAGCCCTCGCACCTAGAGCCCGTGCTCCTCAACAAGAGAAACCACTGCAATGAGAAGCCCGCGCACCGCAACAAAGACCCAATGCAGCCAAAAGTAAAAAAAAAATTTATAAAAAAAAAGGAGGTATATGCCTTTTTATAAAGGAGGGATAGAGAGAAAAATTAAAGCACTTCTCATGAGTGAACCTCTCCAACTGGAAAATTCATGAAGTATGCAAACAACAGCAAAAATGATTAGTAAAACTGCAAAATGGGACACCCATTAACTAACACAGAACACTGACAAATAAACTTTTGTATATATTTATGTTTTGATGCAAACAATTTTGAAATTACTATTACCAAAATTCCAAGAAGATAAAAATGCTAGTTTGATACTACTGCACAAATTCCAAAAAGATGAAAAATAAAAATGCTTCCCAAATACGCCTAAAGAACTTTTTGATTTCTTAACATACTGGAAGATATGATCAGTAAATCTAAAGTCCAGGTGATAGAAAGCTTGCCTAGGGCCTGGTATACTGAGAATTTGTTCACATGAACTTAATCTAATATGAAGCAGTGAAGTGGGTCACTACCCATTCAGCTCTAAGATACAGACATTATAAACACCAAGAGCCTATCCATCACAGTACGGGTTTCTGAGGAATTTAACAGTTTCAGCAAGAAATTCTCAGACTGAAAGCTAACTCCCTACCTTGAGGGGAAGAAGGGTGGAGGGAATCTATCATTGTGCTGACTCTCCAAGTAATGAGTGAAAGCTTGTATTGTCAAATCCTAAGTGGTAATCCCAAACTGAATAGGCAGTTTTAACTGCCTATTTAACAGAGCTGTAAATTCAAGACTCTAATAAGACAACAAAGGTCTTCCCTTTTTAAAAGTTTATCTATATATAATAAATTATTTTAAATTTTATTTAATTTTAAATACTATCACCTAGATGTAATCTAAAGTAACACACACAAAAGAGTAGCAAAACATTTTTAGAAGTCTTTGAGAAATAAAAACTAGAATCATGTCTATCAACTATTAACAGATAATTAAAACCATATTATCAAATCATTAGGACTGTGGCCTTATTTTTTAAAATAAGGATACACATTTATGTTGGAGAGATGGGTACACATTTAGGAAGATGAGGTAGGAAAAGGAAATATTCTAGTTTCTTTAAGAGGTATCAAGATAAAATCTTCATTAGAAAGAAATTTTATGGAAAAAAGAAATCACCCTAAATATAGCAGTGCTAAGAACCAGTGTACTAATAAATAGATACCTTAAAGATGATGCTGTAAAACTGACTAAAGACTACTAAAGAAACTAAACTACTGGCCTAAGTTCAAGAGAAAGAAGTATGAGCGGACAAACATGAACAATTTCACTTTCAGAAGAGTAAAAGGAAGAAAAGAAGTTGAAGTTCAAAGTAAACAAAGTGACTACTAGTAAATTTGGAAGGAAAAGAAGTTACAAAGCTGACTACAATGACATTTTCAGATTCTCTCTGCCAAATCATAAATAATATGCCAATAGCCATAAGGAAACACTGGTCTATATCAAAAGTAGTATGGAAAAAATAACCTATGATCATGTAATATATATATAAAATATGTATAAATGTGGCTAATGTTTCCAGTATGTAATCTAAAAGGTTCACATAAATCAACATCTTAAAATATGTTCTGCTTTGGTCACCATAATTACTGAAATTGCAAAGTACTCATTTCCAAAAAACATGGTCAGTAGTCAGTAATATTCTAAGACTTTCAGAATCTATATCTCTTATAATTAGTTATTTTCTCCCAAATACAACATTTGGAAGATTGTTTGTTTTCCGATACATTCTTTCTTCCTTATGTGTTTTCTTCACATAATTAATCTCCAAGATATTCAAATGCTAGACATAAAATTTTTGCCAAAAAAAAAAAAAAAATTAGCGGTTTTTCTTTTGCTTTTGGAAACTAAAAGCTTTTATTTATTTTCTAGCATTTTAATAACTACATTTAATAAGACTTTTCTGATAACAAAAAAGAGACCAAAACTTAATTAACATAATAATTTTTTAAAAATTAAATCTAAAATTTTATACTTAAAAATAATCTTTTCACTCTATCAAACTTTCCAAACGTATAATTACAATTCAGAATTGCTAACATTTTTGCAATACTTGTACAGAGAAGCATCCTACTATATTTTGCTCCGAAAAGATTGTATATAGCAACTAAGATATTAATTCTGAAATGAAAGAAATTATTTACAACATAAAATGACCCTTGTGAAAAGCAATATACAGTGGGATATTCACCATTTGGTTATATAAACCAATTAAGAAAACACATTGTATAAGAGTCTGCCTAATAGTGAGTGTACATATACTCATACATGTATAAAATCATATATACATGAGTATATGTATAGACCTAACCATGCTTATTATTTTAATCCATTTATTCTAACTCCCAGAATGGACTTATAACTTGAATTAATAGCATGCTAATAAAAGAACAGACCACTTTAGACTCCTTTAAAAATTCTATATATTATTAAAAAATTCTATATATAAATAGAAATGTTTCAATAAACAGACCACAAAAATCAAGTCCAAGTCAAATGTTACATCAAATACTAAATTCAAGCATATTAATATGAAGCAAATACTCAATAATTCACTGATTTACAAATTCTTACATTTGCAAAATTAAATGTTGCCTGATTAAAGTTTACAAATGATTTAAAGAGCTGAGTAGAAAACAAAGGGAAAGAAGATGAATAGGAAATTTTCTTCTACTTCAACAGATCAGGGGCCATAATAGGCTAGCTCAAACTCACCTACGAAGCTATTCTGGAATAAAGTTCTGGGGACTCTCTCCATATTACTGAAAGTGGATATCCAGGGGTGGGTATGGGCAAGTCTATTTTGAAAAAGTTCCACAAGTGATTTCAGTTGTAAAGATGGGGTTGAGGATTACTATAGTAGGCAACCTTATCTCTGCCCTGGCTTTGATTACCATCACATGTTGAGAATGCCCAAACTTACTCCAGACCTCTTCTCTGCGCTCCAAACCAATATGGTCAATCCATTAGCAAAGCCCTGTTGAATACAAGAACTCAAATCTATGAACTTCTTTCTATCTCCACTACTACCACCCCAGTCCAAATTACTATCTTCTCTCCCCTAAACTCCTGCCAATGCCCACTGTTACTGTTCCTGACCCTCTTGTAGAATCTATTCTCTGCACAACCGCCAGACTGACTTTTAAAATAATTATTTTATTACTACATCATTTCACTTCCCACTGTATTCACATAAATTTCTTACCCTGGACTATAAAGCCCTACATTATCTGATCCCTGCCCACCTCTCTTACCAGAGCTGTGTCACTCTAACCCCTATCTACTATATTCCTACAATCCTGACCTTTTTCCCATTCTTCTAACACACTGGCCTCTTTCCCATCATAAAGTTTTTGCAATGGCAGTTCTGTCTAGAATACTCTTCCCTCTAATCTTCACTTGGTTTGCTCCTTCTTATTTATATCTCAATTTAATATTCCTTCTCAGGAAGTCTTTCTCCAATCATTCAATCTAAAGCAGCCTAGAATTATATACTATTTAAAAACACTTTTAATATTTTCTGCATAGCACACATCACTATTAGAAACTAACTTATATACAATATCCTTAACTTTAAAAAAAAAAAGTGTATCTCCTCCGGTTAGAATAAAATGTCCGTGAGAGCAAGTTGGTTTGTTTACTGCCATATCTCCATCAGTGCCTAGAACTGTAAATGCACTCAAAAATAACTGGTGAAAAGAAAATCCAAACGCCTACTTGGTTGACATCTCCACTTGGATGCCTTAAAAGCAATAGCAAATATATCCTAATACAATTTATGATCACCCTACCTCGTAAAAAATCTAGTCCTATCTTCTTGTGCTTCCGACCTAAGAGAACAGAACCAAGACTTAACCAGCAGCATAAGCCAGATATTTAGGAAACATCCTTTTTTTACTTTTTTATTTTTTATAAATTGTTAAAGGTTACATTCCATTTACAATTATTACAAAATACTGGCTTTACTCCCCATGTTGTATGATACATCCTTGTAGCCTACCTTACACTCAATAGTTTGTACCTACCACTCCCTCACCTCCATGTTGCCCCTCACTCCCTCCCC
Organism: Balaenoptera ricei; assembly: GCF_028023285.1. Lineage (NCBI taxonomy): Eukaryota > Metazoa > Chordata > Mammalia > Artiodactyla > Balaenopteridae > Balaenoptera > Balaenoptera ricei. Next base: position 77,449,557 of record NC_082651.1, on the reverse strand, counting down.
ACTGGTAACCACTAGTTTGTTCTCTAAATCTGTGAGTCTGCTTCTTTTTTGTTATATTCACTAGTTTGTTGTATTTTTTAGAAGGAATCATCCTTGATACTTCCTTCCCCTCCAAGTTCAATTGATCTCCAAGTTCTATCATCAATTTGTCTCTAAAATATACTGGATACATCCACTCTGTCCCTCTCTTCCACCATCACCAACCCATCCACTGTCTAAATTACCATGTCTCACTTGGATTATCAAACTAGTCTACTCATCTCTCCTCTGGCCTCCCTCCAACCCGTTTGCTGCACTGCAACTATATGATCTATTCACATACAATCTGATTTTATCACTATCCTATTTGATATCCTTTAAACGCCTGTTCTAGATTCTCTAGCCTAATTTCTCACTACTCTCCCATCCACTCATCCATTAATTTAACAAATATATATACTGAGTACCACAAACAGGCTGATACAAAATGGACAAAGATCCTGATCTCACGAAGCTTATGATCTAATAGGGCAGGTTTTCATCAACAAATCAACAAATAATAAGTCATATAGTAATAAGTACTAAGAAGAAAAATAAAGCAGGGTAAGGTCACAGAATAACTGTTCACCACAGGGGCAAAATGGAAAATTGTGGGCACATTTCTGGGTTGTGTCAATAACTAGAAGATGCTGTCAGGGGATTTAGTAGGTGGAATCCAGGGATGCTGACTGTCCTGCAATACAGGACAGTCCCACACAGAAAGAACTGCTCTCATCCTATAACACTTTCACATGTCCATGTATGCGAAAAACCTGCCTATAATTATCCACACTCTAACGCCATTTTACATACAAACACAAAGAAGTTTTGCATGATTTTAATATACAATAGATTTCCCAGGAACAAACTATCATATAAAGTGAGGGAAGACTGTACTTTGTTTAGTTTACAGTTTTGCTAAGAAATGTTCACCATTTTGGAAAATCAATTCACCCACCAATGTAACTTGGTAAATGTAATTCACAAATATAAACAACTGTTTGTATGTGGCTGTAATATTGATACTATGTGTAAGCACCTAACTACTTCATTGTCTCTTTTAGTACAGTTGGTGCCTGAGCATTTACATTATTAAATATATATTAATTTATTATAAATTACTTTCCTTTTATTTCTTTCTCAGATTACACTTAAGGTATTCATTTAATTCAATTATGTATATAGGAGGATTATAGTCACCAATTCATTCATTTGAAAAATATTTGTTGAGCACCACTTACGTTCCAATCGCTATTCTAAGCACTTGGATACATTAGTGAACAAAACAAATATCGTTATGTAATAAATAAGTAAAATATTCAGTTTCTTAGAAGAAAAAGTGGAACACAGTAAGGTAAGGTGGACTGGGAATGCTGAAAGGGTGGAGTGTAAGATGTCAAATTAAATACGGTGGTCAGTAGGCCTCATTGGGAAGGTGAAAACTGAGCAAAGCCATAAAGTAAGTGAGACAGTCCAGTGCAAAAAGGGCAAAAGCCCTACGCTAGGCACATATATGGCATTATCAAGAAATAGTAAGGAGACCAGTGTATCCACACTGCCTCATAAATATCTTACACATCTCTATACTGTAACAGCTTCTTTCTAAATCTGTTCAATGATTAGACTGTAAGATCCATTAAGTGGGAGATCATGTTTTCTCTTCTTAGTATCTTCAATACTTCACATAGTACCAGACACACAGTGGATACTCATTAACCATTTGCTATATGAAGAAAATAAATGATACAGAACCAGGAAAGTTTTCTGAGGCAACTAAGAACTAAACCTCAGAAAAATAAGATTAGAATAGTAGCCAGGAAAGAATTAATTGACTGAAATGGCAACATAATAAAGCCAAAAAAAAAAAAGCCCCAAAAGTCAGTGAATTAAAATCCAAACAAAATTCCAAAGGTAAAAGCATTAGGCCATAATTGGATTTAAAGTAACAAAATAAATTTAAATATGATAAAATCTCCTAAGTAACTATTTTGTATGATAAAATCTCCTAAGTAACTGCATTCATTCCATTTGACTTTTAATAAAATAATATTACTCAATATAATCTACTTATAGTTTCAGATCCAGATTCCTTAGTAAAATGTTTTATCTACTTTAGACTAAATATTTTTATACTAAAACATATACATAAAGCTTTTCACACACTGGTAAAGTTGACTTTAACAGATTACAGACTTAAAGTCTGGTGGAGTTTAAAGACAATTTAGAGACCAAGCCTCTCCAAGTCTCTCATCTTAGAGATGACAAATTGAAGACTAGAAAATTGAAATGATCTATTGAAGGTCAGAGCGAATTAGTGATATATCTGCCAGATTCAACTCCTGGACTAGTTAAGAATACAATAATGCTTTAAAATTCTAATTTAAAACAAATTCAAATTCCATTTAAGAAAAACCCAAATGGCCAAAAAATATAATTAAATACTAAAATAAACTTAGAATTTGCTATGGTTGTTTCTGCTTAACAGTAAGCAATGGAATTAGTATCCTGTTGTCCCTAAAACTAAGACATTCCCCAAATAGTATCTAAAAATCTGTATCTAATTATTCAAGGTGTAATTAATCAAATAAAATTAAGATGAAGGAAATTTCTACTAACAGAACAGGGATTATTTTTATAATCAATATCACATGATTACAAAATATATATTGCACATTTAGTTAAAGATAGGGAAAGAATTATTAGCCCACTGTATATTTTAACATAATAAGTCTTGAATCACTAATCTGAAATTAAAGAAAAAATCTTACAGCAGTAAAACCCCACACCTGAAGGACTTACCATTTTATCTAGATGTTCAATGGATCTATAAATCTCCCCCTGGGATTCATCATAGTAACTGTAACGGAACCTTTGACCTTGAAACAAATATCATGTACAAAATAAAATAGGGAAAAATTAGAAGCTAAAAAGAAAGCAAGCGCTTACCAAATAATTTCAGTTCTCATGGAAGGCAAAGCACAGCTTAAGCCTCTGAGAGAATCATTCCCAAGAGCCCTTGTACATAAAAATAAAAGGCATATTTGGGAAGGTAATAAAGAAATGATATATCACCAGTGTTTCATGATGTTAAAAACTATTTCAAACTGTAAAACCTTAAAGTCATGAGCAATACAAAAGACTATGGAAACAAACAGTTTAAAAGTTAGAAGCATTGTTAAACATATTATATCGGTCTATAATGGAAAGTAAACGCCAAGAATATGATTCAAGAAAATTTGGCTTAAGGAAACTATCTCAATTTAACAAATCAATGAAAGCTTAGCTTTTGTTGTACAAATGCAAAGATTTAATCTCTACTACAGAAAAGAAAGAAAAAAAGTAGGTCAGAGATATATGTGGCTTGTATAATTTTTATGACCTAGATTTTAAAAATTTATCTCATTTTTGCAAAACTTTCTACTTGGAAAAGGATCAATACAAGTGCCTTTAAGTAGGATACACAGAAGTATAAATATAACAAATAGTCCTACTCTGACAATAAAATCTCAACAAAGGTACAAGCACAGGACATTCAATGTTTAGCTATTCTCCAAAGAACAGAGAAGGTAAAATGGAAGAAGCTTAAAAAGAAGGTAGAAAACAAAAGGCTCAGGAAATAAATTTTGCTTCCTACTATAGTCAAAGAAAAGCCAAAAGTTAAACATATTCATAATTAATTACATATTATTATTCAACTGATTATGCTGTATTTCAGATATATCTAAACCTATTTTTCAGCAATGCCTTTATTTCCAAGAACTCATTACTTTTATATTCTTTATTTTTAAAGATTCACCAAAATGCAATTCTGAAGGTATTAGAGTACACTAATCATATACACACATAGTATGCATCTTGTGCTTCAATTTTACAGTGAAGTTCACATATCCAGTTATTATCCTCCCATCTGAGGAGGCGGGTTTCTTTGGCTGGATAATTATGATTTTTAAGTTTTCTGTTTCTCTCACTAAAAGAATCACCTTACAAATAATGAGCCATGTAAAATTATAACACCCTTTTGATGTCCTTTTTTAGAGAAACCACACATCACAGTTCTTAACATTTCATTAACTTGTTGATGCTAATCATCTCTGATGGTCACCTTTCTACAATATACCATATTTCCTTAACTTTCACATATTAACTTTTCACATACATTAACATGCACAGCTACTCAATGTGGCAGTTCTTATTTCCCCGCACCCCCTTCCCAGCGCCACTATTAAATAAATATTGCATCTTACAATTCATGATATCCTATAATCAAGCAATAGGGTTCTGAGACAATTACCTGCATTCTGAATATAACAACCTTTTCTGGTAAACACTGGAGACTACTGCATGTTGCTATAACTATCAGATTCATTACAGTCCTTGCACTAAAAAAATTCTTAAACAGTGACAATTCTATCACTGAGTACCCCTATATTAAATAATTCATCAGACATTTCTTACAAAATTTAAAGTATAGCTTTGTTTTTCTTTAAAGAATATATGTACTTCCTCCTAGCTAACAACAGGAACTATATAATTCACCCTATCTTTCCTATTTGCCAGCTGGCTGCCAGAAGGTTCAAAGCCAAATATAAAGTCTGTCATAATAACTTAGTGATTCAATTCATTGGTACTAAATTTCTACTTCTGTTTCAAAGTTCTTTTGATAAAGCTGCCCCAAATCTTCTGTGAAATGAATAAACAATTAAAAGAATAATCTTAGACAAGAAAATTCTAACACACTGTCACTGTAATAAGAGTAATATCCTTGGACGAAATCAAGATGAATATTCTTTGAACCTGAGCTGCTTCAGGTTTATACTAACACATTCTCTTTTTCTTGCTTCTGGTGATAACTGTCAGTTTTAGTTGTCAATAATCCCTGTGACTGGGACATAACTGTCTTATCTCAAGACTGCTACTCTCAGGTGCAGAGAAAAATGCATGTACTTTGTGACATTTACTATTTGAAAGTCTTTTCTATTTATTTCCAAGTTCAGAGCTGCTGTGTCAAACGGCTGAAGTTGGTCAAACCTGCCTTAATCATAAGTCAAAAGTGTAACTATATTTTAAAACGCGGTCTTGTTCATATGGACCATTTTCAATGTAACTTTCACTTAAAAACTACTTCTGAAGTAAGAGAGAAGTACGTAGAATGTTTAAAGTAAGTTAAAATACTAAATCAACGTGTGATTTAATAAGAATGACAATACACACAGAAAATCAATGAGCAAATGTTTAATATTTTGCTGTCTACTTTTTGCTACTCTTTAGTAGCCACCTCGCATTTAGTAGCTGAAGAACTGAGTAGAAATATTTGATAAGCGTTAAAGGATTTATCAGTTAAGAAGCTAAATTTACACTACTAAGCTACTACACTGAAAAATGTATCCTACTTACGATAGCTCAAATTGTCTTACGATAATTTTTAATTATACAAACATTTCAAAATTACTTTTCAAAATTACTACATTCTGGTCAATATACTTAAAGAAAGCATCTAATTTGAAGTAAATAGTTGCCATCATCCTAGCCTAAATGTATATACATACATATGTATGAATATATGTGTGTGTGCATGTGAGTACACACACATACAAGTTCAGTTAAATACCACTTGGAATTTGAGTTCAAAAGATTTTTTTTGTTTCTAATTATTAAAAAATGAAGTTTATCAAGATTTTACTTAACAAGAAATTAAAAAAAAGACAACCCTAGTGCAATACACTGATCATAAATGCACTTTTAAGTATTTATTGTTCATTTAAAATATATTACGATTTCATGTACCTCATGAGTTTTGTTTTACAATATTTCTAACATTCAGTTAAGCTTATGCATCTAAACTGAACAAATACAGTTGCCTATGTGCCTGGAGAACTGGACTTGTGAACTTTTATATAAGTATGAATAAAGCATATCACATAGTAAGAGAAAATTACTTACCTGAAACTTATCCTTTCAGAAGGTACACTGGGAAAATGGATTCTTTGAGCCCCTGTTTCAACTCCAAGTATGAGCTTTCTAGCTTTAAGAGCCATTGACACTGCCCCTAGGGGCAGCACAAGCTTTGGAACTCCCCTAGTGAGTATGTCAGTAGTTTCTCCAGGTGCCTTCCCTCAGTTCTTTTCAAATTCAAAAGATGAGAGGAAAAATAACCCAAGAAAAAAATCCTGTAAAGCAGAAACCTTACTCTTTGAGGGAAGGAGGGTAGCTCATTTGTGAATCCATTCCAGAGCACGCTTTCTGAGAAAAAGAAATACAGGTAAGTAATTTTCCCATCTCCAAAGGTGACTGGTGATTAATGAGTGGATTCACAGAGTGTGGAGAATAAGCTCCAGGGATGTCTGTTTAACACACAACAATCAACTAATGAGGACAAACATAACAATGAATGGTACAAGAACCAACACTACTTTTGAATTACCTCAAAACAAAAAGTAAAAAAAATATTAAATACCTCAACATTAAGCTATACACTAGATTGCAGAAATAAACATGAGCTTGGAAAGTTGTTCAATAAAGCCCCCAAAAGATCAGTCAGTAAGACAGACTAATCTTTTAATAAACAATTAAAAGAATAGAATAAAACTGGACATATATCCAGTAAAAACTGTACTGTTATACATTTACTTAATCACTTTATGTTTATATGTTAAAACGTTTTCAAATATTTGAGTTGAACCTCACAACAACCTGTGAGATAGACTATTAAACCACAGTACACTAAGGACCTAAACTGGGGACACTCATAATTGACATCACTACCAAAGAAAAAATGTACTTCATAAAGAAAATATTATCTAAGTAGCTCAAATAAGGTAATCATTTTTATAAGCAAAATACTATAGTCCTTTCATTCTGAAGTCTTAGTTATAATGTAAAATTATTGGTTTTATCTCAAACTTGTAAAAAGTCAAAACCCTAAATATGTGAAATCAGTATGTACCAATATTAGAGAAGACAAATGTGAAAGCCTGAATAAGATATATTTCAGGAATTAGCTAACTTACACTCAAACCAATTTAAATATTTAGAAAATAGTAATACCCTCAGACCCAAGAGACTAACAACAGAAAGGAAGAAGAGTATGCATGAATAATCATGTGTTAATATATATTAAACTAGAAATCTGAATAAAGATATAAATTTCATAAATATTGAAGGAGAATGCCAATTTTAATAAGTGGCACATATTTATAAAAAAGAAATTATGTAAGCCTAGACAAATGTAAGTTGATAGATAAAAATCCAAAACTGCTGCAGTGACTGTAGTGTAAACTCTATTCATATTTTAACAAAATAATATAATTTATCATTAACATCTACCAAATAAATTTATTGAAGCTGATTTGAACTTAAAACTACCATTTAAAAAGAAAATTAAATAGAAGCATGAACCCACTTTTAAAGAATCAATTTCTATTAGGTCCAGTTTCATTCAGAAACTTCTTAGAAGTTAACTGAAAGTTATGTTAATGAAAGTTGTCAATAATCTAAATTTGGAAGTATAAAGTTCAGGGTGATCAGGAAAACACAAATATTAACAGTATATATGGAAAAGAGCAAAAATGAAACTCAGGAAAATAGAATAAAAATTCTACTAATTAGAAAAACTAAAACAGGTCCAGACAAAATCCTCTTACATGGAGCCATCCTCTAGGATGTGGAACTTGGTAAGTACACAAAGTATGGGGACAACATTACTTCACCATGGTAAAAGTCAAATACTAGCGGCAAATGTATGCCACTCTTCCTGATAGCAGCAGGGAAGGGGAAAAGAGGTGGGATCATTAAAACGTTACCAGGGAAACATCATCCTATTGGACTCCCTAATGACCAAATAAAAGGCAGGAATTGAAACGCAGGGGGTTGGCGGGGTGATTCAAATGAGGGGATAGAAAGACAGGGCACAATAGAATCTAGGTTCCCAACTCTCCCTTTGCTTCTCTCACCCAAAAAGAAAAATTGAGAGTATTTTAATCTTTCTATTTTTTCTCTCTCTAATATCTCTTTCAAGTCTAATAAGAGCTAAATGGTATCTGAAAGATGAACATCTTTAAAGCAAAATACCCTTAAAAAAAAAGTCATTCTTATAATGGACACTGGCTAACAAATAAGGTTGACAAAGGCAAAATCCTTCCAGTTACACACATATAGGTCTCCTAACTGTCTCTATCATCAAGTTTCTCATTTTATTTTCCACAGAAGCTGGACATTATATTATATAAACAGAAATGACCACTAGAGATGAAAGATGTCATCACTGCCAGTATTCTATTATTCAACAAAAACAAAAAAATTCCACTGTATGTATGTAATTGATCAACTGTACCATAATCAATTAAGTGATTTTTCTTCAAAAACCAGCTATTCAGAAATGTGGAGTGTGTTAAGAGCCTAACTCAATGAAACTTCTAAGATCTCTGAGTACTTGAGAAAATGAATCCTTCCTGTGAAATGATTTAGAATTCAGTGTCATCATTATTTAGTATGGTAAGATCAATCTGCACAGCATCTTTAAAACAAGAAGAAGAAACTACTAAGTATTATTGTCCTGAGAGAAAGCTAGATTTTTGAGATGGAAATATACCCCTCATTAATTTAGGAAAGATGACCAATGCCACTAAAGCATGAATTTGAAAAATATGAAACAATTTCTAAGTAACCACAGTTTAACCCATAACTAGCCAATGATTCATATTATTTCAACAGGCATATAAAATAGAAAATGAAGCTTATTTTACAAAAATGACAGTTTCTATTACTATCGTAGAAAGGAGTCTAACAATTTTGGAATAGTGTCCATGTAACTCTTTCCACTTACTCCCAAACCTCCATCAAATTTCCTAACAAGAATTAGTACAGTGCTTTCCATAAGTACAAAGTAAGCACTTAATGAATATTGTTAGTGATAGTGATACTGAAAAAATAAACACTTGGAAAAGTTCCATTACTTAATCACCAAATGTAAATATAAATATGTTTTAGTCTCTAGATGATTCCCATAGCTAACATTTATCAACCTCTGGAAATTTTGAGTTCTTTTTTGTAATTATCACCAAAAAATTCTATCTTGCAATTTAAATTCCAAAATTTTCAAGAAATCAGGAGATCAAATGGCCTAAATAATTTTCTGAGGACCTAGATAGAATATAAGACAAAATTCATCTTTTTCTCTCAACATTCTACTTAAATATAGTAGTGGCTTAGGATTTGCTTTATAATCATCAATGAGGTAAAAAGAATGAGTCCACATAAAAGAGCAATATTAAAACATCTACTCATGTATTATGTGGATTTATGCTGTGGTTGTACGTGCTGCCAACCTTGAGGGAGGGCCCTGAAGAACACTATCAGGGGAGCGAATTATTTAAATCATAAAAGTGATTTTAAATGATTCATAAGAGCCTTAATTAAAAGTGAAGAGGGAGGGGACACATGCTTCAGGAACTTTTAATTTCTAAAACATGCTTTATTATCAACACAAATTCATAATACTAAGTAAAATAACCTTTTTTTAATCATGATACTCCCTAGTTTTATTACTAAACTTCAAAGTTCCCAAGAAAAGAACTCTTTCAAGCATCTACCTACTCAGATCTAAGTAATATACTTATATCCATAAAAAATAACTTCTGCCAAAGGTAGCAAACCAACTAGCAAATAGATTCGTCATTAAAGAACCCTGAGAGCCTCTTAAGGAGTTTGACAAGGTAGCAGAGCTACATGCATACCCTAATCCAGGGCTTCCAACCTGAGCACTATCAACATTTGGAGCAGGATAATGCTTTGATGTGGGGGGCTGTCCTGTGCATTGTAGGATGTTTATTTAACAGCTTTCCTGGACTCTACTCCTTAGATGCCAATAGCATCCCCACCTCCTTCCCCACCCCAGCTGTGATGACCAAAAATGTCTCTAGGCATTTCCAAATGTCTCCTGGGGGGACAGTCAGCCCCAGCTGAGAAATCAGTGCCTTAAACAGAAATACTTATCTATACCATTAGGGAGGATGGTTCTCTTGAACCGAAATCTCAAGGCCATGCATAGTGCAGCATGAGGTAAGAGAAGAAGAAACCAGCCTATCCAGGCCTGATAAATGTTGAATCAACTCCGGCAATCAATGATAAGACATGTAAAAGCCAGGGCTCCCTATATCTCATTAAGGATGTTTTTCTGGCCATTCTGTATCTGAAAATTTATGGTGTTGTGCCTTATGTTTTTACTATAATCAAAGAAATAACTGAAGAATGAACAGATAATGGCATCCTTAAACCGTTAAAATAAATGAGTCAAAGAGATGTCCTAAAAGGAATAGGATTCAGAAATATTCTACAACAGTAATGGATAAATGAGAACAAATTGTATCCAAAGAATTCAAAAAACAAAATTTACTAAACAAGGCATCCATAAATGTCTCACTTCCTTTATGATCTATTCACTGTGAAGCTTCCTTATTCTTTTAATTCACAATAATAACAAAAATCTCTTAGGAGTCCTTACCCTTATGAACCATTACCAATTTAGACCACAGTGCTAATAGCTAACATGTTACAACCTTTGGAGGGTAGCTCTAAACTGATGGCAACTATGGGCAAAAATTAAGCACCAAAGGAAAAAAAAGAAAGAAGAAAAGACTAATTACAAAAAAGGAAATGTGGGAAAGGACTTGCATAGCACACAGTGCTCTTCTACGGTCTAAAGAACATTTGTTTTATCCACCAAAAATTTAACTTCAGAGAATCTATCCCACAACTCTACCTGGAAATGGGGTTAAAAAAATCTTAACTCCCACTAACCTAAGTGTCTAAGCAAGGATGCCCTCACAGTGTGAATCCAATTATACCAGTCGCCTTTGGAAATGTATCCATAATCCCCTATTACAATCTCATCCTTTTTAAATGACCAAAAGACTTTTTTTATTCACCTTTAAACATTGTTGCTAAAAGTAAAACTTTCCAGGGAAAGTGACAAAGAACTGAAAATCAGAGCTTAGAATGAAAAGATACCTTTAACCACAAGTGCATAATATCTACCATGAAATGTTAAAATCTAGAACTTACCCCAATGGCAGAAATCAGAAGAAACCACAAAGAGATTACTAGGATCCGCTAGATATTTACTGAAGAGTTTTCCGAATTCCTGTTCTTTTGACTCACTCAGAGCTCCAACCAATACAGGAATAATGGTAAACTCATCCTTATGGCTTAAAGAAAACAGAAAAAAAAAAAAAAAAAAAAAAAAAAAGTCATTTAAGAAATATAAGAATAAAAATAGTTTTCCAATGTGTTGGCACTAAAAAGTGGAACATTTATTAATAATGGAATGGATAATATACATAATATTGCTGAATTCTTAAAATCTATAATGTTTAAAGAAAACCGTTTAAAAATATGAGGTACAGAATACTAAAAATATCTATTTAAATTACAGAAATGTACAATACTTCTTTAGGTAAACAAAGCTATTTTACTACTAATAATATCCTCTAATATAAAAATAAGCCCATCAAACCAACACCAAGTCAAGTCTTCTCAACTACCCATAAAAGCTACAATCATCTCTGCCCAATGCTTCTGTAATTTTAAAAGAGTATTAAATTCTTCCTCACTTATTTTAATTCTATCCGATTATAAATACCACCATTTCTGGCACTTGTTCTATAAACCTGCCAAGTGAGACCTACAAAACTTATCTTGGCTCCCGTAAGATTCACCAAATGCACCTTACTCCTATACTAATAAACAGATACAGGACAGTCTGAAGATACAACTCAAATTTCACTGGCATCTAGGGTGGACATAGAATTCAAGGAAATAGATATTAATTTCTAGCAGCAAGAAAAAGACGCCACGCCCATCCACAATGTTTATGGCATATCCACAAGTCCCTTTTTCACTCTATAGATTGAAAGATTTATGGAAAAGGAACAGAGCAGATTAATTAAGAATAACTGTGACGGGCTACAGAAACAGACCTTTAAAATTTTTCATTGTAGTGAAATTTTGTTTACATATATTCAATATTATTTATATTCTAAAGGATCCCAGATTTGGAATTTTAGAAGTATGAATCATGTTTGTCTGACTTGTTCTAAACAGGACTTCAAAAAAAATCATTGTAATAAATGCTTTTTAATATGATAATCCGGCACTTAATTGATGTAGGACAAACAGAATTCATAAAAGGGTCTGTAAAAATACTAGGTTTAAGTATTACCAAAATAAATGTTAGCTCAGCTTCATAAAGCTAAATTCAGGGCACCCAAGCGCCTCCCCCAAAAAGGCCCCCTTACCCTTGTCAATTGCGAAATAAACAGATCATACAGATCTCCAGTCCCTCTGCAATGCAGGGGCTTCTTGGGCAGAATCTGCATCTATGGAGTAAGAAAAAAAGAGGAAGCTGGCAGAGGAAGCTGCCATGGGATATCTCTTTCTCTGATTCTTACCACTTTGCTTAACAACTGCATGAACGAATAGGGGCTCTTCAGTAAGTTAAGAGTGATTATCATATGAAAGAAAAGAATTTGAGCTCTAGTAAAAATTCAAGAAGATTGTTATGAATTGTTCTAACTTCAAGTACTACCTACATAAATAAATACACTAAGATCATTAAAGAGTCTGCAAGTAATTATGACATAGTAGGGAAGCAGTTATATAGAGTATAAAAAACAAGAAGTCAGAAGAAATGGGCTCAAGTACTATCTCTATCACATACAAATAAATGTTGAGAGCATAGGTAAGTTACCAACCTAAAAATTTATATTATTTGTAAAATGATCATAATTACAATACCCTTTTCATAAAACTGTTACGAAGTAAGGAATACTACAAGAAAAGTACTTTGTCAACAACAGTTGCTTCACTCTGAGCAAACAACACGTCTCCTCTCCATAACAGCCGCCAAACTATTCAATTAACCTGTCTGAACTATCTATACAGAGGTAAAAGTCTAATACTACTTAGAAATCTAAGCTCTGAATCAAGATTCATCCATCCACCTCTTTGTTATTTCTCTTTTTAAAAAATTGCTTGTTGTTCTCTATCCCCACAAAGCATGACTTAGAGAAAAGAGCATTTGGCTTTGAAATGTAATATTCCTAGGTTTTAGAATCCAAGCTGTGAAGCTGGTCTTCCCTAGTGAAGGAGTATAAAATCTCGCCCTCAAATAACAATTATAAAACTGTCAAAAAAACCAACCATTTTGTGCTCTGGACATCAACCAAGGGCGAAAAACACAGTGAGAAGAGTTTATTCATGAAAAATAAACTGATTTCTTGGGAAGAACAGTGGAAGTCTGGCATCTTACCAGGAACTGACTCTATCTCCCTCCCCTGCTCCACCAACATTATGGTGAAAGCAAGGTGAGATTGCCTGTGAAAACCAGCAGCTTCACCGCTGAAGGAAGCTGACTTTGATTTGGAGTAGAGAGCAGAATACCCACACCCAGCAAGAAACAGAAAATCCTGCAGCTTTTGTAGCCTGAAATTACCATATCATTTGAGGCAAGCCACAAACCTGAGGACTACCTAGAAATCTAACAGGGAGGTCTGGGAAAGGAGAGACCCATATAGGGACTGAATAAATTCATATATTCTGAGGAGATGCCCTGATGGTGCCCTGGCTGAACAGGAGGCAGCACATGTGTGCAGGGGAGGTCCATAAGGCCCTAAGCTCTCGCCAAATGCCAGGTAATTGGGAGGGTGAGAGCAAGCACAAGGGTAAGTGGAGACCTGAGAGACACCAAGCTCTTACACATCCCTGGCTGACTGGAAACCTCCACACATGCACAGGGAGACCAGAGAAGATCCAACAGAAAGCAAAAGGAGGCAAACTTGAAAATTTCATATGTGCTCGCCAAAACATACACAATCCAGCAGCAGAGGGTGAAAGGTATACAGCCTCAACATGTTTAAGCACAACCTCCAAACAAACAGTAGCTAGGCACTAAGCAGTGCAGATACAGGGGTGAACTCTAGAAAGCCAGGGTAAAAAATATAAATAAGAATTTTTTAAAAGCTAAGGAGATATATCAGTAGCCAAATACTGTGAGAGAGACAAATTCCACATATAGAGTCCACGAAAGTTACTTTTAAAAAAATTAATGAATGAAACAACCACCACCACCATCACTACCACCTGCAGAAAAAAATTAATAAAATCAGAATAAAGTTGCTATAAAAAATGGGCAGAAGACCTAAACAGACATTTCTCCAAAGAAGACATACAGATGGTCAAGAGGCACATGAAAAGATGTTCAACATTACTAATTATTAGAAAAATGCAAATCAAAACTACAAAGAGATATCATCTCACACCAGTCAAAATGGTTATCATCAAAAAATCCACAAACAATAAATGCTGGAGAGGGTGTGGAGAGAAGGGAACCCTCCTACACTGTTGTGGGAATGTAAATTGGTACAGCCACTATGGAGAACAATATGGAGGTTCCTTAAAAAACTAAAATAGAGCTAGCATATGATCCTGCAATCCCACTCCTGGGCATATACCCAGAGAAAAACATGGTCCGAAAGGATACATGCTCCCCAATGTTCACTGGAGCACTGTTTACAATAGCTAAGACATGGAAGCAACCTAACTGTCCATCAACAGAGGAATGGATAAAGGGTTGGTACGTATATACAATGGAATATTACTCAGCCATTAAAAAGAATGAAATAATGTCATTTGCAGCAACATGGATGGACCCAGAGATTGTCATATTGAGGGAAGTAAGTCAGACAGAGGAAGAGAAATATTGTATGATGCCGCTTATATGTGGAATCTAAAAAGAAATGGTACAAATGAACTTATTTACAAAACAGAAACAGACTCACAGACTTAGAGAACAAACTTATGATTACCAGGGGGAAAGGGTAGAGGGGAGGGATAGTTAGGGAGTTTGGGACTGACATTACACACTGCTATATTTAAAATGGATAACCAACAAGGACCTACTGTATAGCACAGGGAACTCTGCTCAATATTATGTAACAACCTAAATGGGAAAAGTATTTGAAAAAGAATAGATACATGTATATGTATAACTGAATCACTCTGCTGTACACCTGAAACTATCACAACATTGTTAATTGACTATAATATAAAATAAAAAGTTTAAAAAAAAAAGAATAAAGTTGCTATAATATACTATTGGATTGGCTAAAAAGTTCATTCCGGTTTTTCTGTAAGATCTTATGGAAAAACACAAACAAACTTTTTGGCCAACCCAATACATAAAAAGTCCAGTTTCAAGAAAAAAATTGTGAGCCAAAGAAAAAGGAACCTGTGACCCACTCTTGGGGGTAGGGTGGGGGTGGGGTGGAAGTAGAAGCTGTATCCAAATGGGACCGGATATTAGATTTAGCAGACAAAAGATTTTAAAAGTTATTATAAATATGTTCAAAGAAATAAAGGAAACTATGCTTAATATATACAACATCAAACATACGAGGATGCACACAATGGGAATCCCAGAAAAGTTACAGTAAAAGTATTAGAAAAAAATAATGGCTGAAAACTTTCCCAATTTCATGAAAAACATTAATCTACAGATCAAAAAAAAACTCCACACCCAAAGTAGGTAAGTATAAAGAGATCCCCTACCTAGGTACAACATAATGAAACTGATGAAAATCAAAGACAAAGAGAAAATCTTGAAAGCAGCAAAAAGAAAATGACTCATTACTTACAGGATAGACTTTTCAACAAATGGTACTGGGATAATTGCGTATCCATAGGAAAAAAGTGAACTCAGACCTTTACCTCATACCATACACAAACTGGATAATAGCCACAACTATAAGCTAAAACCGTAACACATCTAGAACTGGGTTCAGCAAACATCTTTTGAAATGGGCCATACTGTAGGTTTTCTGGGCCATACAATATCTGTAGAAACTACTCAACTGTCACTGTAAAGAGAAAGCAGCCACAGTCATTAGGTAAATGAATGGGTGTGACTACGTTCCGATAAAACATTACAATAACAAGCTGTGGGCCAGATATGGTCTGCAGAACACACTCAAGAAGAGAAAATCTATGTGACCCTGGATTCAAAAGCAGAATCCATACAAGAAAAAAAAAAAAGATAAGAATTCATCAAGAATGTTTGCTCTTCAACAGACACCATTAAGAAAACAAACAGACAAGCCATACAACGGGAGGAAATCTTTGCATATCATATATATGAACAAAAAACCTGTGTCCAGAATATATAAAATCTTGTAACTCAGTAAAAAGATAAATTATCAAATTAAAACTAGGGCAAAATATATGAATAGACATTTGACAAAAGAAGATACATGAATGACTAATAATCATATGAAAAGTTGCTCAACTTCATAAGTCACTGGAGAGATGCAAATTAACAGCACAATGAGGTTACACTACACATCTGTCAGAATGGTTGTAATAAAAAGACTGACAATAACAGGTACTGGCCAGAACGTGGAGAAACAGAACCCTCATGCATTGTTTCTGGAATATAAGACAGTGCCATCACTTTGAAAAACAGTTTGGCAGTTTCTAAAAGAGTTAAAACACAGACTTATCATATGACTCAGCAATTCCATTTCCAAGTAACTATTCAAGAGAAATGAAAACATATGTTCACATAAAGACTTGTACAAGAATGTTTATATCATTATTCCTAATAGCCAAAAATGAAAATGATCCAAATGTCCATCAACTGGTGAATGGTTAAACAAAATGTGGCATATTCATACAATGAAATAACTACTTGGCAATAAAAAGAATGAACCATGGATACATACCGCAACATGGATGAATCTCAAAAACAGTATGCTAAGTGAAAAAGGACAGACACAAAAGACTATATTTTGTATGATTCCATTTATTTAAAATTTCCAAAAAATACAAATCTATAGAGAAAGAAAGAAGGTAAATGGTTGCCTGAGATTGAGAATGGGAGCAAGAATTGCCCTCAAATGGACACAAGGTTTCTTTTTTGGGTGATAAAAATGTTGTTTTAGGGCTTCCCTGATGGTGCAGTGGTTAAGAATCTGCCTGCCAATGCAGGAGACACGGGTTCGAGCCCTGGTCCGGGAAGATCCCACATGCCGCGGAGCAACTAAGCCCGTGCACCACAACTACTGAGCCTGTGCTCTAGAGCCCACGAGCCACAACTACTGAAGCCTGCACGCCTAGAGCACGTACTCCGCAACAAAAGAAGCCACTGCAATGAGAAGCCTGCGCACCACAACGAAGAGTAGCCCCCGCTCGCCGCAACTAGAGAAAGCCCCCGCACAGCAACGAAGACCCGACACAGCCAATACATACACACATACATACATATATACATAAATAAATAAAATTTTTAAAAGAATGTTGTTTTAAAACTAGATTGTGAGATGTCTGCACAATCTATAAATTTATCAGAAATCAGTCAGCTATAATTTTATGTGGATGAGTTTTACAAGATATAACTCATACTTCAAACTTCAATAAAACTGTTAAAAAAAGAAGAAGAAAGAAAATCCATCTTTGCCAATTGCAAACTGTGCTACTTGCACCAGGTTACTTAACCTATCCTAAGCCTCAACTGTCATCAGTAAAAACAGAGTTAATAAAATCTACCTTGCAAAACTCTTGTGAGCACTTTAGTACTGTAGATGAAAGTTTTATCCCTTCTTTTTCTGTCCTATACCTTAACCCGTGCTGCAGAAAATTACTATATCCAAGATGTGTAACAAACAAGAATTGAAATCCCAGAACCAATAGTGAAGCACTCTCTTTAAAAACAAACAATATGGGCTTCCCTGGTGGTGCAGTGGTTAAGAATCTGCCTGCCAATGCAGGGGACATGGGTTCAAGCCCTGCTCCAGGAAGATCCCACATGCCACGGAGCAGCTAGGCCCGTGCACCACAACTACTGAGCCTGCACTCTAGAGCCTGTGCACCACAACTACTGAGCCCACGTGCCTCAACCACTGAAACCCACGCACCTAGAGCCTGTGCCCTGCAACAAGACAATCCACCACAATGAGAAGCCCACGCACTGCAACGAAGAGTAGCCCCCGCTCGCCACAACTAAAGAAGGCCCGCGCGCAGCAACAAAGACCCAATGCAGCCATAAATAAATAAATAAATAAATAAATAAAATTCTTTAAAAAACAAACAAAAAACCAAACAAACAATATCGGGACTTCCCTGGTGGTCCAGTGGCTAAGACTCCGCGCTCCCAATGCAGGGGGCCCGGGTTCGATCGCTGGTCAGGGAACTAGATCCCACATGCCGCAACTAAAGATCCTGCATGCCACAACTAAAAGGTCCCACGTGCCGCAACTAAAAGATCCCACGTGCTGGAACAAAGACCCCACGTGCCGCAACTAAGACCCAGTGCAGCCAAATAAATAAATAAATAAATATTTTTTTTAAAAAACAATATCACCGTATCACCAATGCTCTTAATGGTACACAGCACAAAAAGTCTAAATTCTAATGTAAAAATTCTAACATAAAAATGTGAATTTGTAGCTAACATAGTTCTACAGTTAATGCTATAGTTAATAACACTATTGAATATTCGAAACTTGCTAAGAGTAGATCTTAAAAGTCCTCATCAGAAGGAAAAAATGTCAACTCTAATATGAATATTCTAAGTGATAAGAAAACAATTTAAATGGCAGTGTTTTTACTTAATTAGTGGTATATAAGTAACTGAAATCTTAAAATTGATGACATTTTAAACTAGATGAAATACTGTATACAAATAGTTATTTGCTTATTCTTTCTATGGCATTAATCTGAATATTTCTCCCCTGAACAACACTGATGAACATGAGAATTTTCTTTTCTATACAAATTGTTCCAACTTCCCAAAGATTTCAGAAGCAGTCCAGAGCTTCTCAGGTGAGAATTTAAAAAAATCATAGGTACTTCCCTGGTGGCGCAGTGGTTAAGACTCCGTGTTCCCAATGCAGGGGGCCCAGGTTTGATCCCTGGTGGGGGAACTAGATCCCACACGCATGCTGCAACTAAGAGTTTGCATGCCACAACTAAGGAGCTGGCAAGCCACAACTAAGGACCTGCCTGCTGCAACTAAGACCCAGTGCAACCAAATAAATAAATAAATAATAACTAAGTCAGTCAGAAGAAAAATTATTCTTATCCCTAAGGTGCTGAGGCTGTTGCCACAATAATATCACTATATAATTTACTCTCCTCTCCTCTTTTAGACAGAAAATATTCATAGGGAAAAAAGAGGACAAAACATATGTAAATACAAAAAATCTTTACTCTGATAAAAATAAAATACATCCCAATCTTCTCAAATGTCTTATGCTATCTCTTGCTCATCCTTTTCATGGTCATAGA
Organism: Balaenoptera ricei; assembly: GCF_028023285.1. Lineage (NCBI taxonomy): Eukaryota > Metazoa > Chordata > Mammalia > Artiodactyla > Balaenopteridae > Balaenoptera > Balaenoptera ricei. The sequence continues at coordinate 77,430,207 of NC_082651.1, read as the reverse complement.
AACTAAAATTATTCCATTACGACCAACAAAGAATTTGTACTTATTATTCCAGAGATTCTCCATGTTCTATCTATAATTCTAAAAAATGCTCTCTTCCGGATACAGGTAATACTCAAAAGGAAACTTCTATGTTCATGAAAAAGTGAAACTGGGGAAGGGGAAGAAAAGGGAAAAGGGAGAAGGTAAACTAGCTGTCAATGACAACTAAAATTACCATTTAAGTCATTATAAACCTTTACTGTTGGATCAGGTAAGTGAATCTAATGAGATTATCAAAACTAATTTCAAAGGTTATATCTTTCTGAATTTCCATTCCAGTAGGAATACTGATTAGAAAGGCTTTACAAGAGCAGGCATATTTCAGGTACCAGAGAATCGTACTAAACTCTGTTTTGGAAACTCAACCATTTGAAGCAAGAGTCCTATGATAAATTGGCCCAAGTCTGCTGTCAGAATTATAGAGACATTCTAGTATTTTGAGAGAAACAAGTCAACATTTCCATGCCCTATGCTCTCCTAAAATTACACCCGGGTTTACACCTAAAACTTAACAGCTTTACCATCTCTGATAATTGTATACTCTTAGGCCTTAAACTTATCTTAAAATTATCTTACTCTCCCACATAGAAATATTTACCAAGTTTTGCTCATTCTAACCTTTAAATGTCTCCCATAATCTGCTCAGTCTGCTACCTTATCCACCACTACCTTAGTTCAAAGCCCCCGTGATTTCTAAACTATTTCTACCAACCTCTTCCAATTCTAATCCATCCTTCACAGTACCATCACGCCATCAAAGAGTAATACTCTTATAGTCAAGTTCCAATCATCTCCCTCTTTTGCTGAGGAACTTTTACTAGCTCTATACCAATCATGGAATGAAATACAAATATCTTAAAATGACATTCAATGCCCTTCATAATCCTGTCCCAACCTACTTTCCAACTTTCTAATCCTGGCCCTCTTACTCTACACCTCTACAAAGTTACCTATTCAAATGTCTCCAGTCCCACATTGGTATCATATATGTGTGAAAAGTCGGATAAGGTATAAGATAACAGGAAGTGGCAGGACCAATATCCAACTAAAAACATTCATATCTGTGAAAAAACTTTTTCTAACTATGCAGGCCAAACAAAAAACATCTACAGACAGACCTCAGTTACTAGCTCGGCCTTCTGCAACTCCTGCAAGCTAAGTCGAATAATTTTCTGTTCTTAAAATAAGCCCTGGGCTTTCTTACTCCTATACTTTGTATTTACAGTACTCCCTTTCCCTCAAAAATTCTGCCCCATTCTGTGAAAATTATAGCCATCCTCAAAGTCCACTCAAATATCACCTTCTCTACAAAGCCTTCTGTGCCCCCCTAACTCAGCTATCACCTACATCCCCCTTTTCTGTTCCTATAAACTCTTCAATCGTACTTATTACATTTTGAATTATATTACATTATCTTATATTATATTACAGTTATCTCTCCTACTAGACTATATGCTGAGGAAACACACAATATTAACTTATTTTGTATCACCTATCATTCCTTGCACAATTAGGCAACTCTACTAATACCAGAAAAATTCAGATTAACCAAAATTTTTAAATTTTGAGAGTAAATGTCATCTTAAAAACAATCAAATCTTTACATCAATAACTAGTAAAACTGAAGGGGGGGGAGTTACGATTATGGGCCAAAATGACTTTTGTTTACTAGCCTACTTAATTACTCCCCATGAATAAAATACATTATTCTTAATCTGCGATTAACAGAAACATTGGAAAAGGAGCCTCTTGTGTATTCCTGTGAAGGTGACAAAGGTAAAGGAAAAGAAATCCTTTTTCCAACCCAAAATAGCAAGTTTTAAATAATAAAATCACGGACTTCCCTGGTGGTCCAGTGGTTAAGAATCCGCCTTCCAATGCAGGGGAAGTGGGTTCGATCCCTGGTTGGGGAACTAAGATCCCACATGCTGCGGGGCAACTAAACCTGAGCGCCGCACTACTGAGCCCGTGTGCTCTGGAGCCCACGCGCCACATCTAGAGAAGAACCCGCGCGCCACTACTAAGACCCAATACAGCCAAATAAATAAATAAATATTTTAAAATAAATAAAATAAAATCAGAGCTATAAACTGCTAAAAAGTCCTTCTGAGACAAGGAAAATGATATAGGTCATAAACTCATATTGACATAAAAGAAAGGAAGCACATTAGAGAGGGATAAAAGAATGTAAAATAACATCTTTCATTTATTTCATTTTATTTTTCTTATCTTAATTGATCTAACAGATAACAATTGTTCAAAATAATTATAGCAATAATGTGTTTGGTAATTATAGCTTATTATGAATGATAACAATGTTATAAGGGACAGGAAGGAGAAATCGGGAATACTCTGTTATAAGATACTTGCACTACATGAATCAGTACAGTGTTACTTGAAAGTACACTTGCATCAGTTGCAAATGTATGTTGCAAACTTTAAAGCAACCACTAAACAAAGTAAAAAGAAGTATAATCAATATACAAAGAGAGAAAAGAAAATGAACTCATATTAAATGCTCAATTAAAACCTGAGCAAGAAGAAAAAGAGGGGAAGACAAAAAAGAAATAAAGAACAAGGGCAATGAACAGAAAATGGTAACAAATATAACAGATATTAATCCAAGTATATCAATAATCTCTTAAGAGGTGAATGGATACACTGTGATACACCCATAAAACGGACTATTATTCAACATAAAGAAAAATAAGCTACCAAGCCGTAAAAAGACATGAAGGAATCTTGAAAATATATTACTAAGTTAAAGAAGCCAACCTGAAAAGGCTACATACTGCATGATTCCAACTACATGATATTCTAGAAACTATATGACTATGAAGACAGTAAAAAGATCAGCAGTTACCAGGGGTTGGATGGAGGTAGAGAGGGGGGAGAAGACGAATAGGTAAAGCATGGGGGATTTTTAGGGCAGTAAAACTATTTTAACTGGTACTATAATGGTAGATACATGACATGAGGCACTTGGCAAAACCAATAAACTATATAACACAAAGAATGAACCCTAATTAAACTATGAACTTCAGTTAATAATCATGTATCAATATTGGTTCATCAATTATCACAAATGTATTATACTAGTATAAGATGTTACAAATAGAAAAAATGTTTAGTTAATAGTAATTAATACCATACAAGGCATCTGACAGTATTCTCACTCAGGGAACCCAAAAATATAATTAATACAAATAAACACAAGAATTACAAGAATTAGGTTTAACAATCTGGATAAACTATACAAAATCAAGATTTTCTAAATATATATAATGGTATAAGTACTAAGTTACCAAATCCTAACCATGGTGAATTTCTAAGATTGGCTAGAACCTAAAACATAAGATGAAACAGATTTAAATACACGGTACTGTGCTTTCAAGTTGTCCATGTTCCAAAATATTAGTAGTAACAAAAAGCATTATATGGCTAAAAAGATAATAATGATATTTTTAGAGTGAACATGAACATTTTTATAGGGTCATATTTCTCAAACACTTTGAAAGTTACTAAAGAACTCTATTTACTTTGCACATTTTTCTGAACAAAAAAAGCATTGAAATTAGGGCAAAGGAATTGTTCTATATCTTGACGGTGGTGAATATTTACAACTCTGCATTTATCAATATTCATAGACTTCTATGCCATAAAGAGCATATTTTACAGTATGTAAATTACCCCAAAAATCAATTAAAAATTTATAAACTGTAAATAGAGTAAATGGGAATGATATAGAGAAAGGAATAAAAGGGGGGGAAAGATAACTGACCAGAGTAAAATGCAAAGAAAAAGAAGAGGTGGGATCATGTTGTTAATTTTAAGAGTGAACAGTTTTTTACAAGATAGACGATTTCTACATATCCGAACTTAACTCTCTCAAATGCAATTATATGCAATACTAAAAACTATGAATTTCAATCGTAAAGATAATATATGGAAAAAGGATCAGAATAAAATACTTAAGATATCATCTCCTATTTACATGTTTTAATTTTCACAAAACCATGTGTATGTATAAATCTTATACATATATTGTATATACACAAACATATATGCATACATATATGTTGGCATATCTATAATAATTTTTACTGTCAGTAAACACTGGTTGAGGAGAAGCAAAGAGGCTTTCACTGCTCATTTTGTACTTCTTGATGTTGTTTACACTTTTAAACCATGTACATCCATTTTTTAAATGTCAACAGAATTAACTGAGCAAGGAGATTATGGGTCATTTTATGTTTTCTCCTCTATAACCTCTAATGAATATCATTTTAAAATCTGTTTAAAATAACAGAGAATTATAAATAATATCTTAGATATTTAATTGTTTAACCTGTAATAATTTTTTATAGTAGTGAAAAATGAGGGAAAAGTTTTAAAATTAAATGATCAATTGAAGTATTACAGAGATGTATACTAGAAAGTCCTATGTATACCCAATAAAAAGGAGTTAAAAAAATGACATGGAAATAGGTTCATGATATGAAAAGCAGTTAATAAAAAAAATCTGATCTCATTTTTGGAAAAATATTTAATAAAAGTATTAAAAATAGATTGTTATTAATTTATTCAACAATTAATTATTGAGATCCTTTTGTGTACCAGGTACTGAGATGGATACAGAAGATACAGGGTAGACTAGCTGCCCTGGAGTAGGGAATAGGTTAGGTAAGTACCAGAGAAGGGAGATAAAGAGCTATTTAACTCCAGTGCTACTGTGGTAGGTTGTCTACAAATATAATCACCAAAATTCCTCCCACTTCTGAATGCTCATGCCACTCCTCCCATTAGGTATAGAGCCAATTTCCCCTTCCCTTTGAACCTAGCCTTCCAACTTACTTTGCCAAGTAGAATGCAACATAAGTGATACTGTGCCAGTTCCGAGCCTAAATATTAAGAGGCCTAGAAGTTTCTACTTGCTTTCTTGTTACCCTGAACTGCCATGTACTTCAGGATAGTCCAGCAGGAAAGGGAAACCATGTGTAGAGACAGGCCCTGAAGGAAGAGTAACAAGTGGAGATAGCACCCAGATGAGAACTAAGGTGCCCCGCAGACAACCTGAATCACAGCCCCAAACAGAAAGTGAGAGCACCTTGGAACATCTAGCCTAAGTCAACCTGTCTCAACTGGCAGCAGATAAAACAGAGATGACTGGTCGCCACTCATCCCTGACCAAATTTCTAGCCCAAAGAATCATAAGCAAAAAAAAAAAAAAAAAGGTACTTTAAGGTGATATGCCATGCTGCAATAGATAACTGAGACCAAAAAATGGTACCTGGAAAGTGTATTACTGTAAGAGAAACCTAAAAAATATAATATTGGCTTTGCGGACACAGAGATAGGTGGAAGTTGAAAGGGCAACAAGGAGCCTAGAAACTGGACGAGCAGTAAGGACACTGCTATAGGAGGCTAGAAATAGGGTTATCCATATTATTTACTGCGAGAACAATTAGCATAACTGTCATATGACATAACTTAGAAGATTAAAAATACACATAGTGAATCCACAGATCTAGCTAAGAAGATTTCCAGACAAAATATTCAAAGTGTCAATGGCTTCTTTATAGCCAAGTATGAGAAGGTACAAGAAGAAAAACATGAGCTGAAGAATTATAAGCAGAATTTAAAAGAAATATTTCCAAACAGGAGTTGCTTGGTTGGAAAATAACTGTTTCTCATCGCTAGCCTCTATAGATAGCAAAAGACTGTCAAAGAAACAGCATAAGGACAAAGATCAAATCCACAGTGCTACCAAGAACATGGGCTCAGAGGCATCAAATCAAAACGCATCTGTAAAATGTATTAGGACCTCAGGAAGACTTAAGACAGTGCTTGTATACTCTCTCAGGCAGGTAAAAGGGCTTCTAAGAAACTCCAGGCCCCTAACTTGAGATCCAAAGTAGTAAGAATCCTGTCTCAGACAGAATTGTGGATGCGACTTTTGTCTAATGGAATGCACTTATAATCTGATGTATAGAAAACCCACAAAGTGTTTAATGGAGTTCAATCAGTTTGTACTGAAAAACAAATCAAAACACTGTTCCAAATGAAAAGAGGCCTTTAGGGTCTTAAACTGTCACATACATGAAGCAGACTAAAACTGCTACTTAGATGCAAACAAGGCCCATTTCTTATGGAAAAGTAAAAATGACTCAGAGAGGAGAGCCAAGAGCCGAAAGGATCCAGTCAAGAGCTAAGAACAATACAGGTCTTCCTCAGCTTACAATGGGGTTAAGTCTCAATAAACCCATTGTCAGTTGAAAATACATTTAATACACCTAACCTACTAAACATCATAGCTTAGCCTAGCATACATTAAATGTGCTTAGAACATTTACATTAGTCTACTGTTGGGCAAATCATCTAACACGAAGCCTTTTCATAATAAAGTGTTGAATCTCCCATGTAATTTATTGAATACTGTACTGAAAACAAAAAACAGAATGGTTGTCTTGGTACAGAGGATTTTAAGTGTACTGGTTGTTCACCCTTGTGATCACGAGGCTGCCTGGGTGCTGCGACTCACTGCCACTGCCCAGAAACATGAGAGAGTAAGCATACACATTGCTAGCCTGGGAAAAGATCAAAATTCAAAATTCGAAGTACAGTTTCTACTTAATGTGTATCACTTTCACACCATCAAAAAGCCAAAAAATCTTAAGTGGAACCATCATAAGTCAGGAACCATCTGTAATGAATTATGAAGCCACTATCAGAGGACAGAACCAAGCCATAATCAAGGATATTTTCTATTTCCTGGTTAGAGTTCAGAATTGCTTTGGACCAGAGACTACTACATGCTTCCCATTCTTTCACTCTGCAACGGAAGTAACTATTGTGCTTTACTGTCCTTGTCTCAAAACTGTACATTGAGTGTATTGGGAGGGTGAGAGGGAGACTTGCCTTCTTAGTTCACAGGTATCCAAATCAGAAAGAGCTACACCCAAGGAGCCTCATCCATATCCCAACCTAACACAGACCATAAGATAATGGACTTTGAACCTGAGGTCATAACTGGATGAGATTTCTGGGCATCTTAGGAGAGCTGGGGGTGTCCTCCATGTTGGAGAAATGGGGATTGTCCACCAGAGGAAGAATTGCGGTAGTCCATCTGCAAAGATGGCTGCCAACAATTCCTCCTACTCCTGTACACATATGCTACTCCTCCTATCAAGAGGTGGCATCTATTTCTCCTTTGAAAAACAAAAAGCAGTTGAAATGATACTATGTAGTTTCAGGCCTAGGCTTTAATGGGCCAAGAAACTTCTGGTTTTGTTCTCTTGTTATCCAGAATCACCATGTAAAGAAATCCAGACTATCCTTCTAGAGAGAAACCAAGAAAATAGAAAAGCCCTGGTTGGTAAACAAACAGGCCATCTAGAGAACAGATGAGGTGTCTCAAGTAAAAGCCAGCACTAAGGCCATCTTGGATCCTCAAGGCCCACTCCAGCCATCTCAGTCAGTATCTTGGGGACCAGAGCAAGGTATTCCCTACTTAAACTCCTGATCCAAAAATTGTGAGCAATAAAATAGCTATGATTTTAAGTCACTAAGCTTTGAGGCAATTTGTTACTCAGTAATGAATGACTGATACAGGTAGTGAGTGCAGCAAAGACTACAAAGGAAAAGTACTGGGTACTTTCTAAGAGTCAGTATTAGGAATCCTAATGTAATCTGAGATGTAGGGAAGGTTTTCTTGAGAAGTGATATACTTAAAAGTGGTTATTTAACACTATTTAATAGGAAATTATGAACAAAAATTTTGTTCACTGGTTTCAAATTTCTATTTTCCTAAATTTCCACATTATGCCTGTTTTACTTTTGAAATAACAACAAAAATGTTATTTTATTAAAGCTTCCTTAAGGATACTGTTGGCAGTTTATTGGTCCTATTGTATTGAAATTTACTAAGTCTAAAATATATTTTCTCATGACAAAATATGCAAACATTTCAGCAAATAACAAAAGTTTTCTACTGTCCTATGTAGTTGAAGAATGGGATGTTCTGATTACACTAGGATTCCAAAAATTAAACAGCCTACATTGGTTTAATAACTTCTAAAGAATTAGAATGTATTAAAACAATTAACCTAAAATTATACTGCTTATAATTTAACTTCTTCAGGTTTATGTAATTCCTCATAGTTATCACTGTGAAAAGATGTGGATAACATAAGACTGAGAGAAGTAAATAATACTTTGATAACAGAATTAAGAGTGGAAATAACCCCCAAAACTGCAATAATGGAATAAAAGCAACATGGAAAAATTAAACAGAAGTAACTGAAGAGACAAACACATTTAGGGTTAAAAAGAAATCAACCACAAAAGTACAAGAGGAGAAATAATCCAGCTTAACAGTATAAAAAAGCCTTGGGGTTTGAGCTGACCACAAGTATATCAGACAATAGTAAGGTAAGCCATATCAGCATAATAACTGCTTAGATAATCTCAGACTACATTAATGCATTTAATTAACAAATATTTACTGAAAACCTATAATGCACTACTTATTTTCCTAAGAGAATACAGTAATGAGGACCAGAGAAGAAATAATCTCACCATATTTAGAACTGGTCAAACTACATATGGAATATTAAGTCCATATAAAGGAAATGGTTGAAAAAATTAGAGAAATGTGACCTATAAAAGGAAAACTTCCTAATTTGAATACTGCCCTAAAAGAAGAAAGAAAACTCTTAAAACAATTCTTTCATTTTACCAAAATAAATTGACTATTACGTGACAGGCGTTGTGCTAGGCACTGGGGTATTAAGTGGAAAACAAAATAGATATTGTCCCTGTCTTCACTCTACTTATAGTCTAGTGAACACCCTATCACTAGAAGACCTTTTAGCAGGTACCAAATAAGAATCTGTCAAGCACTTTTTATAAAAGAGATCTCTTTTATAACAGATCTATATTATATTTAGATAATTATTATATATTATTATACAATAATCTCTTTTATAATAGAGATTCATGTACTTTGATTAAGGCTGAAATAAATTACCTCCAAAGTTACTTCCAAATCTAAAATTTTATGATTACTTACTTATAGCACTGTAACATGAAAGAATGTAATTGTTACTCTGAGATAAATGAATGTATAATGAATAAGATAACAGGCAAATCAATACACACAAACACACACACACGGGTTGTTGTTGTTTTTTTCTTTTAATATTTCTACCTAATAAGACAACCATGTCACTTTACACGTTAAGCCTTCATAGGCAAACTACTCAAAACCAACTTCAATCCACATTCAGAAAATCTAATCCCAAATTTTTATTTCATTTCAACAAAAATTTTAAAATCTCTTTACCCTAATGATTATCTCACCCTAGTTAAAATAATTCCAAAGAAATTAATATCCATGATTTCTCTGGGATTTCTTATATTAATTAATATACCTTTCCATGGCTTTAGCTGTATAAGGCAAATGCATTTCAATACTGTGTTCATCTTCATCTGTCTGCAGAGACATTCGTTCAAACATTCCTGTCTTCCACAGTTCTCCGTAAACTAGAGATTTCAAAATATAGTAAAACAAATATATTAATGTATATCCTTACCCTGTGAGACTCTATCCAGTAACACAAAACTACATGCTTTGGCAAGAGACAAAAAGCACCATATAATATTCTCCATTTTTAGTCTAAAAAAAAGGAAAAAACAACTAGCTTCTTGCATACCAGACAAAACAGTAAGACACGTAATGATTTATTCAGCACTTTCTTATGTTACATAGTTACATAAAAAATAATAATTTAAATTTTTCATCAGTTCCTTTCATTATATCTAAAATCACCTCTGAGTCTAAGCTTATCCTTGACCTTATCCAATCAGTAGATACTAACAAGAACAGTTGATTAGAAATCTTACTGAAATATGGAAAAATCCCCTGGTCTACTTACTCATGAGGTTAATAATATAGTTTTTGAGTTTTGCTTTGTTTTTTAATACAATGTACAGACTTATTGTTTTACACCTCAGGTTCCTGTCATACTAAGAAAAGAAAATTCCTACTGAGAATGCTATTTTCCTCAACATTAAAAATTAAGCTCGTGGTATAGACTGGAATATAAATTTACCACAGTACCATGCCTTAAATAATCTTAAAATTTTTAAATGATTTAGTAATTCAGATCCTTCTGATGAATTACACTTAAAACTAGATATTATCAATATATAGCAAGAAAATGATGAAATATGTAAAAAAAGATATAAGAATATTTTTATTTTATCATTGAACAAAACCAGCATTTTTGTAACTACATCCTTAAATGGGTTTACCAATATCAAAGAAATGAACAAATAACGGTATGACTTTTTTTTCTATAAAATTATACCTGATTAAAAATCCTCCATTCCTCATTGCCAGTCTATCCAAAACCAAAATTTTCAGAATGCCCCAACAAGGTTTTAAAAATAAAGCGTGTCCCGGAGGAAAGGGGAATTGGAATGAAGGTCGTAAAAAGGTACAAACTTCCAGTAATAAGGTAAGTAAGTACTAGGGATGTAATGTACAACATGATAAATATAATAAACACTGCTGTATGTTATATACAAGTTGTTGAGAGTAAATCCTAAGAGTTCGCATCACAAGGGAAAAAAATATTTTTTTCTATTTCTTTAATTCTGTATCTAGATGAGATGATTGATATTCGCTAAACTTATCATTTCATGACGTACATAAAGTCAAATCACTATGTTGTATAACTTAAACTTATGTAGTGCTGTATGTCAACTATATCTCAATAGAACTGGAAGAAAAAAATAAAAATTTTAAAAGCATTTTAAATATTTGAAAAATGTGTACCCTAAAACCATTCCAGGGAGTAAGGCTAGTAATATTCCAGTTTCATTAATAAGCTATAGCCTAACAACAAATTGCTAATACTCTATAATACTTAAAACCCCAAATTATGAAAATTTAGGCCTAAAAATTAAAGAAAAAGAGGTGATCATTTCCTCTGCAAATAGCTTCCTTCATTCTACAGAAGAATTTGTTGCAAAATTTCTTGAAACAATAAAAACACTCAACGTACTTAAAATATAATTTGATGAAGTGGAAGGATACACACCAAGTTCATGAATGCGGTTACTTTTGGAAATGCAAATTGAGTTCAGATGAGGGGAAATTCTGAGTCAAGTGTGGATGATAAGTACATGAGTATTTGTTATAGTAGTCTCTGTATTGTTTGGTATTTTTTAAATTATGTACAAAATGAGACATGATTAAATAAAAACTGTGATTTCTAGAATTCTGTTTAAAAATCAAAATAATAGATACGTCTTAAAAATAAAATGCACTTAAGATTTATGTGGCACCCTTCTTGCAGAGTTTCACAACTACGGTCTCAATTTTTTTCCCATAAAAATCATATATGAGGATATAAAGTCATTATCACCATTACCATTTACGGTGAGGGAACTGTTATACACAGAGGAAGACTAACATGCCCAAAATGTTTCAACAAGTTGTTGTGGGTACCAATTCCTTGTCTCACGGTACAATGAGTACATGGTACTTCCCTGATTATAAATGTAACCACTACACTCCAAAGACTAGCGGATCTGACAGATTTTTGTGGCTGGCAGAAAAACTGTAGTTGTCTTTTAGGCATATGGAAGATTTTCTTTCTTAGTTTTTGTTTTTTGCAGATTAGTTATAACAAATTTTATTTTTACAATTCAAATATTACTATGATATTCATACTTCTAATTGTAAATTAACTTATAATTCCTATTTGTAAAAACTTCAGCTGTTTACAAGCTATAAAATTTCTATATACTTACTCTTTTGGTCAATACGAAGGTCATACAGAGGTGTCCTATATATATCCACACTGGAAAGTGCACATCGAGAAAGGGGCACATGATGAGAAGGCCCAAGGATGAAAATTCTCCGGCTAGGAGGTATACAATAAAAAACACAGAACAATTGCACTTCTACACAAACTTTATTAAATAAAAAGGAAAAAACAAGTAATTTTAAAAAATTACATGTAATATTGTTTTCCTTGATTGAGTTCATTACCTAATGTTATGTGCTAAACTGTGTTCTCTTGAAATCATACGTTGAAGTCTCAACCCCTGTACCTCAAAATGGAACCTATTTGGAGATAAGGTCTTTAAAGAGGTGATTAAGTTAAAATGAGGTCATTAGCGTGAGGCCTGAATTCAATATGACTGGTGTCCTTATAAGAAAAGGAAGAGACACCAGGGGTGCACATGTACAGAGAGGTGATCAACCATGTGAAGAGGCATCAGGAAGACAGTCATCTGCAAGCCAAGGAAGAAACCTAAGAAGAAACCAACCCTGCCAAACCTTCATCTTGGACTTTTCCAGCATCTGGAACTGTGAGAAAATAAATTTCTGTTGTTTCAGTCACCTAGTTTATGGTAGTTTGTTATGGCAGCACTAGCAAACTAATGTTCCTACCAATGACTTGCTCCTCAGTTAATTAAGTTCAATTCCTTATCTCTATCTTTTTGCTGGAAGGTCTTTAAAAGAACCATATTTAACACCCGGGAATACTAGTTACTGATTATCTACAGTAAACCAACCGACTATGCTTAAAATCACCTCTGTATCACATGGCTAGGATACATAAGGTTTTCAATAGCTGTATTAATTGAATTTTAAACATTTCAGCTATTAAATAAAATCTCAAAATAACAAATTCTAAACTTGCCTATAACATTAATAAAAATACATAAAAGTATAAATTTTAAAGATCCAAAATATCATTACAAAGAAGCATTCTGTTAAAGCTATTTCCACATTTCTTCCATGGCAGAGAAAAAAGGCATCTTGTTGAGAAGAACTCTGTGTAATAAGCTTTCTCAGTTCCCATTCAAGTAGAAGTCATTCTCAAAAACAAAGAAACTTAATTATGTGTTATTTGCACTGTAGGCTAAAGAAAAGAACTGGGCTAAACTGTAGCTTAAATCTTTACAATCCTTTTATCTTAACATCAAGAGTAAAATTAACTTATTCTCATTTTATCTCAAACATCTCTACAATCTAAATTCCAAACTCTCCATTTTCGCTGTTTCTCCCAGATTCATATGTACTAAACTTTCCCCACCACACACACACACACACACACACACACAAGTTACAGACACAAAAGAACCAAAACTATAAGAAAAAAAGGAATATATGTAAGCTATATACCTAGAAAATTAAGTTCTACTCATTGCTCATCTAATGGACAAAAACACAAAGACTGAGACACAGAGCTATATCTCTTTCACATCAAAAACTTGCAGGCCAAGGAATGTGTGCTTTAGCAATATATTTATTTTGACAGAATTCTATTACAGCTAAGAAAATTAACCTATTGTCAGCTATATCTTACTTGCTATATGGGGTGTTGGGGGGCGGGGGTGGATAAGAAAGATGTGGATAAGGACAAGGTGATTCTCAGTTTAGTCCCAAAATCTCCGGAAGATGTTGCAATCCTCAAGATGTCACTCAGAGCCCACATGTAAGACTTCACTCACAGGCCATTTCTAGTCAGAAACATAATCCCTTTCCTCGCCTCCCCTGCTAATACTCACTTCTTGTCATCATCTCTATGATCAACTCAATAACCATTTAAGAAAAAAAAAAATCAGATCTATAGATTCCTAAATGAACAAAAGATACCACTATGTTCTCGTATCTTAACAGCACATAAATATCACCACATTTTTAAAATTAAAGTTTAATGAGGGATATAGAAAATGGTAAATCTCAGTGCTTAGGAAACTTGCTTAAGGATAGGTATTATATGAATCAAGAATCAAGTAAGAAAAAAAAGCATTTTTATGATTGAGGAATGTATTTCTATGAAGAGAGAGAGAGATAGAATATTTAAAATCAGAACACTCCTGGGAAATTCAGAATATATAATTAAAATATGAAATGACTTTTAAAAATCAATCTAGGCATAGATATATTTCATAGGTAAGTGTAACAAGGTTCTTCTAACAGTGGCTAAAAGATGAGCGTTACTCCAGAAATAAAGACCCGAGCTCAGCTTCGAAAGCCTAACTGCCTCCTCTAATATGTGACTATTAATCTTGCTTGCCTTTTTGTCAGACCCAACCTAGATGAAAAGATAAAGTCTGGTGGGGAAAAGAGGTCCCAGCAGTCTGGATTATCCAACTGTGTACCCAAAGGTTGAAACTCATCCAAAAGCAACATAGTGAAGTTCCACGTTTAGTTAAGAGAGATAATAGGAAAAAAGAGATTTAGGTCCCATCAATATAAAACCCTTAAAAGTGATATACCCAAAAACAAACCAAAAAAGGCTAGGTATCAATGAAAAGAAGAAAAAAGAAACTGGATATTGAACAAGTAGTAATCTCAGAATGAGTCTCTGTGTTAGCTATATGCTATAAGACAATTAATAGTGTAAATAAAAGATAATGCATTTTTTCCCCCTAGATTGCTAGATCCCTAAACACCAAGACCATACAAATATTTTGGAGAGAAATGTAATATAGGCATTGGAAGTAATGCCACTTTTGCTCCCTTTAATTAATTACAAAGTTCTTTGTCTTCAAAGAGTAAATTTTAAATATTGGCATATAATCACTGTTGCCATACATGTAAAAGAAACCTTTAATATAAAAAAAATAGAAAAAAATCAGTAGGCATTCTTTCAGAAATAAATGTAGTTCACATATAATAATACCTCCAGAGAATCCACATTTGTGGAGTTACTTACTACGAGGAGTATAGTCTGTACACCTAACACATGAGTTACCTGAGTGTCTGTTCTCATAAATATTCAACCACTTATACTAAATAATGGAACACAAGTAATTTTTTAAAAGTGTTTCATGGTTAAGTGGAGATATTTTAACTAAAGAATAAAATGTCATGTGGCCCCAAAGAAGATTCCTTTTGGCATTCTTTTTCTGCCCTGCAAGGTTTTCTGAAAGATATGAATCAAAATCAAGTTACTATCTAAGTAACACCCTGAGTTCCGGTTTTTAATTAAAGTTTTAGTAATAGGAAAACACTTTGCAACTCTAAATATGGGAAAGAACTTAATTAAATGTATAATTTTTAAAATTCCTTAAACAACCTGAGTACTCTTTCTAAAACATGAATCAGATCATATCACTTCCCTGCTTAAAAAGTCTTTCAATGGCTTTTCTTGGTCAGAGGATAAAATACAAAATCCTTAAAATGGGTTCTAAAGTCTCATATCAACTGGCCCCTTCTTGTGTTATTCTTCCCCCCTTGGATCTCAGTACTTTATGCACACTGGTCTTGCAGTTCCTTGATGACAAGAATACCTTTGCCTATTTCAAAACTGCTTCACGTGTAATTGTTTCTTTTGCTTGGCTTAAAAATCATTTCCCCAGAGATGCCTTCTCCAATACCTTATCCACAATATAAATCCAATCACCCTGAATCACAGCAGTTCTCAAAGTGTGAACTGTGAATTCACAAGAACCTTTCAAGGAGTCCACAAAATCAAAACTATTTTCATAATAATACAAAGAAGTTATTTGCCTTTTCAACATGTTAACATTTGCACTTGTAGTACAAAAGTAAGACTGCGTATACTGCTGGCTACAATCAAGGTAACGGAATCAAAATGTACTAGTAGTCATGTATTCTTCACCTTCACCCATGCTGTATTTTTTTTAAAGCCAGTTTCATTTAATTTCATTAAATCTTGAACTTCGAGTACAGTTTTATAAAAATATTGTGTATGACAAAATGCATTCAATTTGTGGTGATAAACACATAAAGCACTTCTACTGCATACAGAAGTATGTCTCAAGGAAAAAGCATCTGTGTGATTTTGAGTTATGAGCTGAAGTAGACTTTTTTCCACGGAACACAATTTTTACTTCAAAAAATGACTGTAGACAAATTGTGGTTATTCCAACTTAGGTATCTGGCAGAAATTTTTTAGAAAATGAACAAAATGAGCCTGACACTTCAAAGAAAATATTTGACGTATTTGTTGCCAATGATAAAATGGAAACTTTTAAGTGAAAATTAGACTTTTGCAAAAAGCTTCCCAATAATTAAAAAATTTTCTCATGAAATTGATGGTGATATTAACAAATGTGATTTTTTTTTTACATCATATGATGAAATGTCAACATTTGAAAGATCTGCATGACTCAATGAACAAATATTTTCCAAATGTTCATGCAAGATGTTACAAAATCATGCAAAGGTAAAAGATCCATTCAAACTTTAAGGACAAAAGATGATCCTGGTTGACATGTAGAGAATGGGAAAGGGAAAGAAGAATGGAAGCTAGTGGTATCAAATTTATCCTTCTCTCTTGGACTGTTATTTTTTCTTATACTTATTATTCCCAAAAGGATGTTTTCTCTATTTTCTTAAAGAACTATGAAGATATTGCAAATCTCAGGGAGGGCCACTTTCAAGAGAATACAACAAGACTGTCCATGATTATTTTTAACACTGAGACCTTCACACTTATTTATTCAGAATTCAATTACTATATACTAATTATAAAAATAAACTGATCACATCATCATCCATCATTCGCATTTCTTTTTACTGATCTCCTTTATCGTCACCTTCTTAGTCCTTGACTCTCTTCCCTTATTATTTTTTTCGTTTCCATTCTCACTGTCCATCAACTGATTTAACACACAATTTCCACTTATATCAATATAGGCTGTATATATTCCTAGGCCAAATTTAATTCAGGGGTACCGTTTTAGCACATATCATCATCAATAAAAGTTCTGCCAAATAGAAAAAGGTTTGGAAAAGGCTGTTATATAAACTAGCCTTGATTATGGCTGGTTTAAAGGCCCAGGGTCAAATAAAGGAAGCTTCTGAAAAGTTTTACAATCTAATTTCTATTTTACTCTTATTCATGAAACAAGTTAAAATTATACATTAAATATGTATTATGAAATATTTGTTAAAGATGTGCAACAAAACATCATAAAGGAGGCGGAGCTGACCAAAACCTCATCAATCTGGCAATATTATCATTTTATTAATTATTAAAAACTTACTAAAAAATAATTTTCGATAAAATGTGCAGAGCATACTACATAAAAACAAAAGAGAGCAGCTTTTTTGCTTTAACAATTTGAACTAATTGCGCATAAAGGAGTAGGCTGTGGGTGAGATTTTCTTTTTAAACTCATGGCTGTTGTGAGTTACTTCTGAATGATTATACTTCATCTCTACTAGTACGGGTCTAACCTAAGAATCAACGTTTGACAGAATTAAAATGATCAGTTTCACCTATTCACACAGTGTATGTACAACTGGCAATATAGACTAGAACCTGAGACTGGTTCACATGTAGTGAATTAACTATTTAAATAAAATGTTGGTCAGCAAATTAAGTAATTTGGGTGGCTAATTCCAGCAGAAACTTTTGAAATTTCACAAGTTTCTTATTTTAGAGAGTGGTATACTAAGCTTTTAAAGTTCACAAATTTCTCATTTTAGAAAGTAGTATACGACTCAGTCTCAATTTGACAGAAAGATTTTTTTAAGCTAATTTCAGAGCTGTCATTAAATTATTAAGAGCTAATATACTTCAAAAACCATATTAAATTCATTGTCAGATTCTAAAATAACTCAGGTACCTTATCCTGTCAATGAGAAATTATTCTTCATTCATTAAACACAACCTAACACGTACAATAAAGAATTTTCAATTATAAAGTGATTAAAATAGAACAAAGGCCTTTGAATTTTTCTTAAAAGTATTCATCTCCAGGTTTTCAAAGAAAATTTTAAAAACCAAAATATTTAACTGTTAATGTTCCTGGACCCAATTCCACTGTGTGCATTCATGTGAGTGGAAGAGGGGGCACACTCAATTCTGACACTATCTACCTTGAGATAGCATCAGATTCCACAGGTTACGGGTTCAGTCCTACAAAAACGTCCCCACACCCACACCCATCCCCCATCTCAGATGCCAGTTGCAAGCCCAGGTTGTCACTTGTGCTTCTGACTAACCAGTTACAGATTGGCGATTCCAACAACCACCTCCTTGAATTTCAATTCAGAGGCCAATCATAAGTCCAGGCTGTTACCTGTACTTCTGACAGACCAGTTACAAATCAGAGGTTTAATTTGCTAGAGTGGCTCACAAAACTCAGAGAAATATTTCACTTACTAGGTCACCAGTTTATTATAAAAAGATATAACTTAGCAACAGCCAGATGGAAGAGGTGCATAGGGCAAGGCAAGGGGAAAGAGCCAGGACCTTCCATGCCCTCTCCAGGCGGGCCACTCTCCCCAAATCTCCACGTGTTCACCAACCTGGAAGCTCTCCGAACCCTGTCCCTTTGGGTTTTTACAGGGGCTTTATTACATAGTCATGATGGCGACTGATTCAACCTCCAGGCTCTCTCCCCTCCCCAGGGGAGGTCAGGGAGTGGGAATGAAAATTCCAACCCTCTAAACACAAGGTTGGTTATCCTGGCAACCAGCCCCATGCTTAGGTGGGGTCTGAAAGTCACCTTATTAACATACAAGAGACACCTTTGCCATTCTCACCACTTAGGAAATTCCAAGGGTTTTGGGAGCTGTGAGCCAGTAACTGTGGAAAAAGACTAAATATAGATGTGAAATATATTTTGGTCATCTAAATGACCAAATATATATTTCATATAAATCACAATACTGTATTAACCTTCTAACACTTCCAGAAGTAAACACTTTACCAAACAAAAGGAAGGTAGAAACTAAATGTTCAGATAATGAAAAATAGTATTAAAGCTTCTCATAACCTATATAAGGTATAATCAAATTTATAAAGTCAAATTCTTAATGAAATCAAGAATATAATAAGTATGTAAAACAAATTACTTCAGTGACAAAGCAATTATGATATAATTCCCAGCCACCTAATCAAAATGGTATCTAACTATATTACTTACGTAATAGATGGATCCACTTGTTTGTAAGCATGAGCAGCACAAGACCCACAGTACGTATACCCTGCATGGCTACAAAACAAAAAAATGTTTAACTTAATCATCAGATTCAAAATCAAGTTATTCGGGGAAAAAAAAAACTTTTGAAAGAAATCTAATAATTATGGTAAACATTATGCGTACAGATTAAAAAGCAATGTATTGATAGATAATGATGCAACTTCTAGAAGATAACAGGGAACACATCATTGTTCTGTGTTCCACTGTTATTTTATTTTATTTATTTATTTATTTTTGGGGGGGCCATGCTGCACAGCATGTGGGATCTTAGTTCACCAACCAGGGATCAAACCCATGCCCCCTGCAGTGGAAGCATGAAGTCTTAACCACTGGACCGCCAGGGAAGTCCCCCTGTGTTCCAATTTTAAATGTTAAAAAGTATTTGGTCTGAAGGAAAATTATATTTGGAAATATTCAAGGCTTATTTGAAGTTGCTAATGTAACATTAATAATATATGAGCTCTTAACATTCCTCTTCAACACCATTAACAGACTATTACATACATAAAAATGATAAGACCAAGTCAAATCAGAGCAAAACAAATAATCTACAAGAAAAAACTCACGTCCCTCTGTGTCTTTAGTGGTAAGAGAATTGACCTGACCTTCTGTGTATTATGCCTTTCATTTTCTCTCCCTACTACTCATCCCATCCTTTTCCTCCTCTGGTCTCAGCTTTACATTGGTTCTCTGATCACCCATACAATGACTTTGTTTCAGAACTTCATTTTTCTTTCTTGACTCAAGCTATGTGGGTCTAGAACTATTTCCCTTAATGCTTACTATTTAGTGTACGGCCAGTAAATGTTTAACAAATGGCTCTGCAGGAAAAAACTGTATACATATGTACATAAGCTTATTATAAATTTTACTGAAATAAAGAGAGACATATCACACAACTGACAAACAATGAAAAAATACAAAATACTCTTTACTGCAAATTCAGCTTAGGCAATTGATTGTCCCAGAATGCTTTCACTGATGGTAGCTGAACTCTTTAACCCACAGCCAAGCAACAGCTGCAAATGACAAGAGTGAAATAATGAAGACATATGTCTGAATTTCACTCATTCAACAAAGACTTGAATGACTTCTTTGCTTATTAGACAATAGTTTTTCAAATACTGGAAAGCATATTTCTTTCCTCATTTTTTTGTGCTTGTCACAGTGTAAAGGTTACAGACATAACATAATTTTAAGTTTCATCTGCCTTATTAACCTTTCCCCATTACTTTTCTTGAGTATAGACAATCAACAAAAAATAAAGTCCTGATTTATAGCAATCTGTCTATTAATGTGGAGTAAATCATTCCCATCATGGACAATCTCAAGATGCACAGTAAACTGAAAAGACAAAACACTGACTGGGAGAAAATATTTGTAAAGCATATATCTGACAAAGGATTTATATCTAAATATATAAAGAAAAAGCATATATCTGATAAAGGATTTATATCTGAATATATAAAGAAATTTCAAAACAACCTAACACTTTAAAAAATATAGGTAACTGTTTTACAAGACAAAAAGAATTCTGAAGATTGGTTGCACAACAATGTGAATGCACTTAACACTACTATATAAATGGTTAAAAGTAGTTAAGATGGTAGATTTTATGTTACTACAATTTTTTTTAATTTTTAAATAGGAAAAGATGTGAACAGATACTTTCATCAAAAAATACACTGGGATGGCAAAAGACACACAAAAGAAGGCTCTACATCAGTTAGTCATTAAGGAGAGGCAAATTAAAACCACAATGAGCTACCACTAAACACCCACTAGAATAAGCTAAAATGAAAATGAGTGACCATACCAAATGTGGCAAGGATGTAGAACTGAAACTCAGTCTGTAGGAAATGTAAAACGGTACAACTACTTTGGAAAATGGTTTGGCAATTTCTTAAAAAAAAAAAAAAAAATATATATATATATATATATATATATATATATTTAAGCATTATGTGCACACAAAGATTTGTACACAAATATTCATCCCATTTTTATTTGCAAGAGCCAAAAACGGAAAGAGCCAAATGTCCCTCAAAAGGTGAATGGATAAACAAATTAAAGTATATCCACACAATGAAATAACTCTTCAGCAATAGAAAGGAATGAACTATTGACACACTCAAAATAATTATGGTAAAAAAATAAATATGCTGAGTGAGAGAAGCCAGACAAAAAGAGTTCATACCATATGATTCCATTTAAATACTTCTACAATAAAAAATTTTTTTAAAGAATATGTATGTATAAAACTGAGTCACTTGCTGTACAGGAGAGACTGGCACAACATTGTAAATCAACTCTACTTCAATTAAAAATAAAAATAAATAATTCTAAATAAATAATTAGAAAATAAGAACTAATCTATAGTGACAGAAAGTAAATCAGTGGATGTGAGAGGGTGGGAGAAGGGCAGAGAGGGAAAGAAGGGCACAAGGAAACTTCTGAAGATGATGAATATGTTCATTATCTTAATTGTGGTAATGATTTCACAGGTGTATACATATTTCAAACTTATCAAACTGCATACTTTATATGCAGCTGAATGTTAATCACACCCCAGTAAAGCTCTATTTTAAAAATGGTACTCATCTGATATAGACAGAAAAAGAGATTCACATAAGTCAATCACAACCATACAAGATAGTAGGGTCCTTAATTAGGAGTAAAGTAATATGGGACATATGCTAGGCACACTGAAATCACTGAGGCTTTATTGGTCAGATTAATGGTAGTCACTCCATCCTCACACCTCTGTCAAGGGAGCCTATCAAGTTGCCTGAATATAGCAATATTCTCACAATCCACTCTAATCTTAGCCAGAAGGTAATACAAGTTGTTCTGTGGCTCAGCAAATTCAGTTTTGCTGTCATCCTGTACTGATCTTGATATTCTAGGCTAACCAGGGGCTCTATTTTAACCAGTTATGTCCCCAATCTTCCAGTCCCCAAGACGCCAATACCAACTACTTCAGATACTTAATACCTGTTCCTCATCTGAACATCACTGGCTCCTGTCAGTTCAGATATGCACTATCTTGCCTGCCCATGCAGACCTTAAAAACCATCTGATCCATCTGGATCCGCCCTGGTCTGTCACAAACCTGAATGACATTCAGATTTTCAACACTGCTTTGCTCTCAGCTGTCACTCACTTCACATCCCTCCACTTCTCAATCCTTACTCTTCTTGAATTTAAAGGCCCTGAACCCCGATCTATACTCCGATCTCTAAATCAACCTGTCTTTGTACTCTGAGTCTCTCCCAGTTTTACCAACGCTGTTCCTACCCAAGCTCAGTTCTTAAATGCCAGAAAGGCTTCTTAGAAACGTTAGATTCTTGAAGTACAGGTAGGAAAGAAATAGTAAGTAGAAGGGTAAGGGCATGAAGGGAATAAAGCCTGAAGGAAAAACATGAGCAAATGTCCAAGTGTATGATGTAAATGAGAAAATATGAAATTGGCCTGAATGGAACAAGAGAGTAATGTTAAGCCAGAGTCAGACAGAGGAGTCTGGGCTTGATAAAACAAGTTACTGAAAAACTGCTGTATGCTCTTGGAACAGGGGAGTGACAATATGAAACTGTTATCATGTACTGAAAAACACAAGCACAAAGGACGTGTTAGAGGCAAGAGGAGTTACATGAAGCTCTCTTGGAAACTGTGGCGTGAGGTAGTAATATCATGGTCTAGGTCTAGAATGGTGTCAGTGCCAGTAGGAAATGAGAAATCAATGCTCTAGGGTCTAGAAGGAAACAGTGACATATCTTAGTGACCAAGTAGGAGGAGGAAGAAGAGGACAGTTATCATGATGGTGATAAATGAGTGCTTACTGCATCTCAGGCACTCTTCTACGTAACTCAAAGCATTACTTTTAATCCTAACAACTCTATGAAATAGGAATTATTATTCTTTTCATTTTATAGATGAAGAAACTAAAGCAGAAAGGTTAAGAAACATGCTCAAGGTCATACAGATAGTAAGTGGCACTCCAGGATATAAAGCCAGGCAGTAGAGCTCCAGAACCCATTCTTAAGCACCGTAAGAGACCTTTACATAGTTCAAGGAAGAAGGGAAGGAGTCCATGGAGTAGGAAAAGCAACAAGCCTAACAACTGGAAAATACTTACAGAATCATATATCCTGTAAGACTACAAGGAAGGAAGATAGTTTTGAAAACACGATTAACTAAGGTAAACTTGTTTCATAACAAGAACTTAGATTTCATGGTTTCAGTCCTTTTTGAAGCTGAAGGTTTAAAAGTCTGCTTGACCTAAAGACAACATAGTGGCAAAAGGAGAGGAAGATTCTTTTACCTTTTTTAAAATTTTATTTATTTATTTATTTTATACAGCAGGTTCTTATTAGCTATCTATTTTATACATCTTAGGGTATATATGTCAATCGCAATCTCCCAATTCATCCCACCACCACCACCACCCCACCCCCGCTTTCCCCCCATGGTGTCCATACATCTGTTCTCTACATCTCTGTCTCTATCTCTGCCTTGCAAACCAGTTCATCTATACCATTTTTCTATATTCCACAAATATGCGTTAATATACGATATTTCTTTTTCTCTTTCTGACTTCACTCTGTATGACAGTATCTAGGTCCATCCACGTTTCTACAAATGACCCAATTTCATTCCTTTTTCTGACTGAGTAATATTCCATTGTATATATGTACCACTTCTTCTTTATCCATTTGGCTGTCGATACGCATTTATGTTGCTCCCAATGACTTGGCTACTGTAAACAGTGCTGCAATGAACATTGGGGTGCATGTGAGTTTTTGAATTATGGTTTTCTCTGGGTATATGCCCAGTAGTGGGATTGCTGGGTCATATGGTAATTTTATTTTTACTTTTTTAAGGAACCTCCATACTGTTCTCCATAGTGGCTGTATCAACTTACATACCCACCAACATTGCAAGACGGTTCCCTTTTCTCCACAGCCTCTCCAGCATTTGTTGTTTGTAGATTTTCTGAGGGATGCCCATTCTAACCGGTGTGAGGTGATACCTCACTGTAGTTTTGATCTGCATTTCTCTAATAATTAGTGATGTTGAGCAGCTTTTCAAGTGCCTCTTGGTCATCTGTATGTCTTCTTTGGAGAAATGTCTATTTAGGTCTTCTGCCCATTTTTGGATTGGGTTGTTAGTTTTTTTAACATTGAGCTGCATGAACTGTTTATATATTTTTGAGATTAATCCTTTGTCCATTCATTTGTTTGCAAATATTTTCTCCCATTCTGAGGGTTGTCTTTTGGTCTTGTTTATGGTTTCCTTTGCTGTGCAAAAGCTTTGAAGTTTCATTAGGTCCCATTTGTTTATTTTTGTTTTTATTTCCATTGCTCTAGGAGGTGGATCAAAAAAGATCTTGCTGTGATTTATGTCAAAGAGTGTTCTTCCTATGTTTTCCTGTAACAGTTTTATAGTGTCTGGTCTTACATTTAGGTCTTGAATCCATTTTGAGTTTATTTTTGTATATGGTGTTAGGGAGTATTCTAATTTCATTCTTTTACATGTAGCTGTCCAGTTTTCCCAGCACCACTTATTGAAGAGACTGTCTTTTCTCCACTGTAAATCTTTGCCTCCTTTGTCATAGATTAGTTGACAATAGGTGCATGGGTTTATCTCTGGGTTTTCTATCTTGTTCCATTGATCTATGTTTCTGTTTGTGTGTGCCCTCCAAGAGTGGAGTCTCTGTTTCCCCCAGTCCTGTGGAAGTCCTGCAATCAAATCCCACTAGCCTTCAAAGTCTGAGTCTCTGGGAATTCCTCCTCCCGTTGCCAGACCCCCAAGTTAGGAAGCCTGACCTGGGGGTCAGAACCTTCACTCCAGTGGGTGGACTTCTGTGGTATAAGTGTTCTCCAGTTTGTGAGTCACCCACCCAGCAGTTATGGCATTTGATTTTATTGTGATTGCGCCCCTCCTACCGTCTCATTGCGGCTTCTCCTTTGTCTCTGGATGTGGGGTATCTTTTTTGGTGAGTTCCAGCGTCTTCCTGTCGATGATTATTCACCAGTTAGTTGTGATTCCTGTGCTCTCACAAGAGGGAGTGAGCGCACATCCTTCTACTACTCCGCCGTCTTAAATCAATCTCCCAAGGACAGGGAGATTCTTAACTTAGATAGAGAATACACTGCAGTGTATCTATTTTTTGATCATTAAGTATACCCCATACTCACTTATCCCCCACAGTGAGGAACTCTACCTCATGAAAGGACCAAGGTCACAGTCAAAGAAGAGAATTTGTAATACTTTCCTTTACCCTGGCCCAGATATATGGTAATGAATAAAGCCATAGTAATAATCATCAACTCTCACCACTAATCCTCTGTTCCTACACCCTTCTCTTGCTAACAGAATCTATAACTCTACATGTATGTGGAAACAGGTTCCAGTAAGGAATCACTCACAATAAAGGAGGCTTCGCTAAGGGAATGGCTACATTTTTTTCTTTAGTCGTTCTGCATAATAGCCAGAAGAGCAATGAAAATTTGAGCTCTACAGATATTTGAATATGCATCATAAAAGTGTGTCCAAGTCAGTCTTTTTAAAGTTCTTAAAACCTTTAATACAAAGTCATCCCTGCTAGCTGTTACAGGTAACTCTGATTCTCAATGTAACTTCTCATGTAAACAAATACAAAATTATACTATTATTATATCTATAATTTGTCATTAGGCTAAAACCATACCTCTAAAAACTGATCTTTCTTTTAACATAGAGTACTTTTGCTTCTTCCTTTACACCTACGCAGCAGACCCTTTGCATCAGCAAGTTCAGCTCCTAACCTACCAGAATTTCTGTGCCCCTCAGAGAGCTGCAATTAAATGAGGATGCAAGGTGACTGTCCACAATCATTCACTAGTTAAGTGACAGTTTCCCATACAGCAACCTTGCAGTGTGGTATAATTTAAATTCCTACCTCAGGAAAATTACTAATCACTACATCACATGGACTTTCACTTATATCAACTATGAATGCCAAGAGTCTACTAAACATTCTGAGAGGCTTTTCATCAAAGTGGATATAGGGAATAATAAAAGAACACTTACTTGAATTCAACAAAGTCAGATTTCCGTAGTCCTAATTCTACTGAATAGCAGGAAAAATGCAAAATAAAAGACTGCCCTAGATGAAATGAGAAGATTGGACCAGATGAAATGAGATCTCCTCCAGCAATAAGCAAAGTTTGTAACCTTAAGTTAAAATATGATCTACAAACCTAGAAACTAAATTTAAAAACATCTGTAAACGTACAGGATCAACCTGAATGACAACTGGCCCCAAACAGTTTACAGAAGCAGCAACCTCCATCTCAATTTTATTTTGCTGCACCTAGCCTTTTATTCTTTTCTTTCACAGGCACTGCTCAATGGCCCTAAAGATTCCTGCTTCAATAAAAAAATCAGTAAATGATTATATCCAAAAAATATCCAGGTAAAACAGTCATTATTTAGAATATTTTATTTTTACAAATGGAATCTCACAAACATTAAGTAAACAATATTATGAGCTAAAAAGTCAAGTAAGAATAAACTAACCACAATGTTGCATATTTAGGGGTTTTTTTTTTACTGCTAGAGTATATATGATTTGAGATATTGCCATGAATAACCTACCAGTCCTTCTTAATCTTAACAAGACTGGGAAAGTCTTGATGGTTTCTACCAGATTTAGCTCGAACTCCATGCTAATGTGAGGAGCCTGTCTTCTGGCCTATCATTCACACAGGGCACATCTGCTTTCACTATGTGAAAGGAAACAAGACAAAACCAGAACAAAGCCAAACAAGCACACAACACAACACAGAACGCACTATGAGACTGTTTAGAAGATTGTTTGTTAACATTAACAAGGACTGCAAATCTCCAGTAACTTAAATTAACTAGATAATTTATGAAGATTCATTGTCTCATGACATGCACTGGTAGAGCTCTACAGGTATGCTTCAGTATATACAACCTGATCTTCTATATAAATGTTTCTTAGTTTTTAAATTTTTTAAACAGGTTTTTATACTAAAGGTATAATGTACACAGTAAAAAAGTCAAACCGTAAAAAAAGGTACACAACGAAAAGTGAAAGTATCCTTTATTCCATACTATTCCTACTAGGTTAACCACTAAGAAATCAAATTCTGCTTTAAATGTATGGCCTTCAATATTCATTGTCTGTGCTTGACAGTAAAAAATAATTTCATCATGTAAATTAAGCCCCTTCCACAATTATCTGCTTATATTTTTATATTCAATAAGATGTTTCTTAAGTGATGCATACCTGTACAGCTCCATTCTAAGGGTTGCTGAGTTATTCCTGAATACTGCAAGATAAACAACAATTTTGGCATCAAGGTATCTGGCAGTCATGGTAAGAAGGCTTCTGGAACTCCTAGCTCATGAGATCATTTCAATATATATCCCAGGGCCACATACTGTCTCCTGTGCCTCAATATAAGTAAGATAGTTCCAAATGCAACCAAAAGATATTTTTTAGTCAAATTAAATTCTTTTGAATCCCTCTCCTAAATGTGCCTGGTTATGTTATATAGATTAGAATTCATTAAAATTGATCAACAGTTGGTTTATGGGTCAATATTTAATCATTTAATGATGTCAACAATAAATGACATTATTCTATTTAATCTACATCCATATAAAAATAAGCAAACTGTTTAAGCATTTTCAAAAGTGTGCTATCTAGGTTCTGAGTTTGTTTTTTTAAGGTTCCCCTTGCATGATTTATTCCTATGAAGGCAAAATCTAAGAAAGGTGGTCCCAGAGAGCTAGAATTTATAAAATTTTAAAAGTATGTTTTTGATTTGAAATAAAAGTAGAAATCTTAAAATTTTAAGTTGTCTAATTACTATATAAGCTCGTTCTTACAAAGACCCTTTTGTGCCTATAGAACAAGAAAATATTTGTTGTTGCTTTTCTACCTTAAAAAAAAAAAAGGTAACTCTGGAAAGGAAAATATAATAAGATGGAAACCATATAATAAGATGAACTTGACTATATTTAAAGTTTTCATATATTAACAAAGTAGAAATTGCCTATACATACATAAATGTAACTACAAAGTCACTATATAGCAGAAACATGCACACCAAAGCCAAAACTATTTTCAAATATTCATTTTAAAACCTAAGGTAACTTGGAAATCTCTTACAAATTAATATATTTGTAACGTAGACCCAAACATTTCATTTCCCAGGGCATTTCCAAACATTTCAGTTTAAAACTAACTGCAAGAAGCAAACAAGTCTAACTACTTTTTCATGAATAACTAACTTCATTTTAATTTTATGTTGATTCAGCTCAGCTCCCACATTTAGAGTAAGTTTTAACTAGGAAGGTAGTATACCATAATAGTCAAATACCAGCAAAGTAATGGGAATGACAATAAAACATATCTCATGAGATGCTATAAAGAGATGATTACTAATCCACTGTTTCTCACCCAACCAAGGATCTCACTTACACAAACTTCCCAACTTATCCTTGCATCAATTTTTCTTTCTCTACTGGATCATGTCATCAACATTATAAACACTTTAATATCTCCCACCTTAAATAAAAATTCTCCCCGACACCATATTCCCATTGCCCGATTTCCTTGATTTATAGCAAAATTTCTCAAAAAAACTATCTATACTCACTGTCTTCATTTCCCTCCTTGATTCTTTCTTGAACCCACTCCAACTGTGCTTTCATCCCCACCACCCCATAGAAATTGTTCTTATTAAAATAACCAGCAATCTCCATAGTATCCAATTATCAATTATCAATCCTCATCTTATTTGACTTCTTGACAGAATTTGACACACCTGATCATCTTTTCCTCCCTGACACATTTTCATCCTTTTGTCTCCCAGAGACTTCACTCACTCTTGGTTTTCCTCCTTCCCCACTGGTCCTCCTTCAAAATCTCCTTTGCAAATACTCATCTTCATCGTGACCTCTAAATTAAGCTGGCTTGCCTAAGGCCTTGGTCTTTGAACCTCTTCTCTTCTCTATTTTACTCCCGAGGCAACCATGTCTGATTAAAGTTACACACTTAGCTGTGTTAAGTGTGATATGCCAACACAGCCTAGCCCTTCTTCCCTGTACTCCAGATTCATATATCTAGCTGCCTCACTTGGATATCTAATAGGTATCTCAACATTAACACAGGCAGAATAAAATTTAGATTTTATATAAACACTTCAAATTCTACTCCCCACCTCCACCCTTGTTTTCTCCTTTAATTAGTACAAACCCCAATTCCATCCTTCCAATTTCACAAGCCCAAACTTAAGAGTCATCCTTGACTTGTTCTATTTTATTGGTCCTGCTTTCCAAATACCCAGAATATACAGCTTCTCATCACCTCCACCTCTAGCTCCCAGCCAAAGGCATTATGTCATCTCTTTTCTGTACTATAGTAATAAGCCTCCTAAATTGGACTCCTTGCCCCCCACAAAACAGAAAGTTCATACAGCAGCAAGAATAATCCTTCTCAAACCTAAGTCAGATCATGTCACTTTGCTGCTCAAAACTTCTCATTACTTGCCTTATCACTTGGAATAAAAACCAAAGTTTTTATGTTCTCCTACAAAGCCTCCCTACAATCTAGCCCCCGCTGCCTACCTCATCCACTACTCTTCCCCATACACACACACCACTCCAGCTACACTGGCCTTGCTTTTCCTCAAACACATTAAGCGTATCCTGCCCCAGAGCTTTTGTCCTTGCTTCGTCCTCAACCTGAAACCCTTTTTCCCTGGGCATCTGCATAACCTCTCTCTCACATCATTTAGACTCAATTGTTACCTTATGAGGAAGACCTTTTCTTACTATCCTATCTAAACTAGCAACTCCCTACCCATACTGTCATTCTCAATCTTCTTATCTGCTTTATTTTTTCTTAGCACCCATCAGCACCTGACACAGAATATAATTATTTATTTACTGTCTGTCTTCCCCAAATACTAAAAGGCAAGCACCATGAGAGTAGTGATTTTGTTTTATTCAAAGAGCAGCACAAAGAAGAGTATCTGGCATTTAGCCTGGTAGATATTTGCTGAATAACAAAATAAGTAATAGCAAGTCATTATGCTAAAAGTTTTATAAAGATTAGCTCATTTAATCTTTGGAAAAACTATATGAAAGTAATACTATTATTCCAATTTTACCAAGGAGACAAAGGCACAAGAGATTAAATAACTTATATGTCACACAGTTGGTAAGTAGTATAGTCAGCTTCCTGAATCTTTTAAACGAGATGAAGTTAGACCATACAAATGGAGTATTTAACAAAAAGTTTGGCACAAAAAATACATAACATTTATGGAATACTTATTATGTGCCAAACATTAATGTAAGCTTTTTATGTGTATTTACTCATTTAATTCTCATATTGTTTAATAAGTGGTTGCTATTATTTTCACTATTTACTATTTATCAAGGTACCAACCTGAACTCAACAGAAGTCACATAAAAGATGCTGCTGTGACAGAAATAGCACAAACTCCAACATTTACCAAATCAAAATTAACTGAATTCACATCATACACAGACACATAGTTAACTGTATGTTTGCTAGCCTGTAGTTCTCAAAAAGCCCTCTAACATAGACGAAATAGTCACAGATTTTCTTCATTAAAAAAAAAAAATCTACCCCTCCCCTAAAAATCTGGCTGCTACTCCATACTGCACCATATTATGTTTAATCCATTTTTTATTATAAGTTTAAAATTATGTGATTAAAGTAGATCTTTTCAATGTTTAAAACAGAACTTATTCATTTGTACCAAATACTACTGAAATCACCAAGTTTATCTAATGTAAACAACTCTGTTTTAAAAGTCAGTTTTATTACCAAAAGTAAATTTTGATATTTCTGCATCTGAGAAAATAAAGTAGCCAATTCCTTTATCCTTCAGTTAAAGTGAAAGCCACAAGAATCATGAAATTTAGTGAATATAACTTCTTCAGTTCAACACAGCATTTGATTTTTAATTTTTAATTCAATCCGTAGATACTCATTCTTTATCAATAATTAACATATGAAAGATTCTGGGTAAAGACCCTTAAAACTTACGGTGCAATAATGGCTCTAGCAGGTCTTTTTGTGGACTGTACTTGTGAAAGCCAACCTTCTAGCTGTGCATTCAGTTGCGGTCCTATAAAAAGAGAAGGAGAGAAACAGGAGTGAGCAAAGCAATACAGTACTAATAACCATACATGACACAAAGTCCTCACTGAACCTATTTGGAACTAAAATAGCTTAATGGGCAGTGGATCATCATTCTGGATGTTAACGTTTGAAACTTAACCAACTACAAAGTTTCTAGTAGCAAGCCATATGATAAAAACAAGTACTGATTAAACAAAATTTGCTTTTATCCATCCACTTATTTATTTACAACCATCTTCATTCAAGAACAACAATACAATCTACAATTTGAGGCAATGATCAAACAAAATAAAACAAGAAAGAGAAAACTATAGTATATGAAAATAAGTGAATATTTTTTAGAGTACCAAAACCTGCCTTAATCACTAAAATCACATCCATGGAGTGATCATTACCACACTCAATGATCTTTCCTGCCATCCACTCCAGCCCCCTATTCCCATCACCATATAAATAACCAGTGTAACTACACCACCTCAAAAATCTCAATTTCAAGCATCTCACTCTCTTCACTTCCTATCATTCCAGTTCACGTCTAGAAATCTGTTGGAGTCACTTTTCCAACTGTCCTTCATCCTCTCTTCTTCACTTTTTATACCCATCCTGAGATTTGATGATCCATCACTATAATCACTCCCTTGCCTGTGGCCTCCCTCCTTTGCTCCTCTCTTCCTCCAGCATAGTCAAATCATAGTTAAAACCAACCTTCCACTTAACAAAGCACCTCCATCTGAACAGTTGAATGAGACTGTAAAGATACACAACCATATGAACTTTGAAATTATACTCATAAATTACAGCAGATCCTTAGCAAACAAAGCTCAGAAATCATACCACGACAACCTAGTGAATTTGCTCACCTATCTTTAAGATAGTTACTTCATACAGCTTCTCTTTTTACCTTAAACCATCATCCCCTTCCCATTCCCATTCCCAACAGATGATCAAACTTTTCACTTTGTTAAGGAAAAACAAGCAGAATAACCAACCATCCTGGTTGCTCAGGACTTTGCCAGTTTTAGCACTGGAAGTCCTGCATCCTGGGAAACCTCCCAGTCTCAGGCAAACCTGAATGTTAGTCGCCCTAAATTCAGAAGAGAACTACTTCCTCTTCCCACCATTTATTCTGCTTTCTCTCCTGTTTCAATCAAACTGTCCTTGCTCCTAACAAAAGCCAAACAAATTACTTCTGCACTGGATCTCACTTTGTTTTTCACACTCAAGGACTCTGCTCTTACAACTGTCCTTGTCTCCTGCACTAACTTTTCCCTTTTTACTAGATCATTATCATTACCGTGCAAATATGCAATACTAGCAAATTGATTTCCACTGTCCCCTTTTTCTCCGGCTCTCTCTTTTTAAACTTTTAATTAAAAAAAATTTAAACATTACAAAAGAATCTAGATAATAATATAACAAACACTCATGGATTGACTGCCCAAATAAATTAAACCTTAACATTCTATCTTATTTACTTAAGATCTTCTTTTATTAAGAAATAAAATACTGGACTTCCCTGGTGGTCCAGTGGTTAAGAATCCGCCTGCCAGTGCAGGGGACATGGGTTCAAGCCCTGGTCCGGGAAGATCCCACATGCTGCAGAGCAACTAAGCCTGTGCGCCACAACTGAGCCTGCGCTCTAGAGCCTACGAGCCACAACTATTGAGCCCACACAACACAACTACTGAAGCCCACGTGCTCTGGGGCCCGTGTGCGGCAACTACTGAGCCCTCATGCTGCAACTACTGAAGCCCGTGCGCCTAGAACCCGTGCTCCGCAACAAGAGAAGCCACCGCAATGAGAAGCCCGTGCACCGCAATGAAGAGTAGCCACCACTCCCCGCAACTAGAGAAAGCCCACGCGCAGCAACAAGCCAGTGCAGCCAAAAAAATACTAAAAAATTTTTTTTAATTATTAATTTTAAAAAAAGAAATAAAATATTAAAGACATCTGAATTCCCTGCTGATCCCATTATATACCTCCCTCCTAAGGTAACCAAGGTAACCACTTTCTGATTTTGGTGTTTATTATTGTGTTATACGTTTACTAATTTATGTATCCATAAATAATACATGTATTATTTTGTTCTCCATGGGTTTTTTTTGTTTTTGTTTTTAAATGTTACATAAATGTAGTGTACCTGTTCTTCTAAACTACTTTTAGTCAAATTATTTTTAAAAATTATCCATGTTGATACATGTAGCTCTAATTTATTCATTTTCAATGCTGTATAGTATTGTAATATATGAATATACCAAAATTTATCTGTTCATTCTCTTACTCAGACAGTTTGGTTGTTTCCACTGTTTCACTGTTAGTATACAGTCCTACAAGTCTCTCATGAACGTCTGTTAAGAGTCTCTCTGGGATTTATCTAGAAGTAAAAGTACTGGATCATTGAGTATGAACATCTTCAACTTTACTAGAACACGACTAAATTGCCCACTGAAGCAGGCAGATCAATTTACTCACCAGTGTAAGAGCAAATAATAATAAGAGATTTAATTCTCCCTGTTAAAAATAAGAGAAGAGGGGCTTCCCTGGTGGCGCAGTGGTTGAGAATCTGCCTGTTAATGCAGGGGACACGGGTTCGGGCCCTGGTCTGGGAAGATCCCACATGCCGTGGAGCAACTAGGCCCATGAGCCACAATTACTGAGCCTGCGCGTCTGGAGCCTGTGCTCCACAACAAGAGAGACCGCGATAGTGAAGAGGCCCGTGTACCGCGATGAAGAGTGGCCCCCACTTGCCGCAACTGGAGAAGGCCCTTGCACAGAAACGAAGATCCAACACAGCCAAAAACAAATTAAAATTAAAAAAAAAAAAAAAATAAGAGAAGAGACACCACACATATACTTTTCTTTGAAAATTTGTAATTCTAAATTCTTTCTCTTTGAAATGTACATAAATCTTTTAAAAAGCTAAATAAATATCATATGATATCGCTAATATGTGGAATCTAAAAAAGGGGGTACATATTAACTTATCTACAAAACAAAAATAGAGTTACAGATGTAGAAAGCAAACTCATGGCTACCAGGTGATGTGAGGGGGGGATAAATTGAAAGACTGGGATTGACATGTACACACCACTACATATAAACTAGGTTAACTAATAAGGGCCTACTGTATAGCACAGGGAACTCTAGTCAATACTCTGTAATGGCCTATATGGCAAAAGAATCTAAAGAAGAGTGGATATATGTATAACTGATTCACTTTGCTGTACACCTGAAACTAACACAACATTGTAAATCAACAACACTCCAACCAAAATAAAATTTTTTTAATAAATTTATTTATTAATTTATTTTTAGCTGCATTGGGTCTTCATTGCTGCGTGCTGGCTTTCTCTAGTTGCGGCGAGTGGGGGCTACTCTTCATTAAGGTGCGCGGGCTTCCCATTGCGGTGGCTTCTCTTGTTGCACAGCACGGGCTCTAGGCACGTGGGCTCAGTAGTTGTGACTCGCGGGCTCTAGAGCGCAGGCTCAGTAGTTGTGGCGCATGGGCTTAGTGCTCCGTGGCATGTGGGATCTTCCCGGACCAGGGCTCAAACCCGTGTCCCCTGCATTGGCAGGCAGATTCTTAACCAGTGCGCCACCAGGGAAGTCCCAAAAGTTGTTTTAAAAATAAAATAAAAATTAAAAAATTAAAATTAAAGGGACGTTCCTGGTGGTGAAGTGGTTAAGAATCTGCCTGCCAATGCAGGGGACACGGGTTTGAGCCCTGGCCTGGGAAGATCCCACATGCCACAGAGCAACTAAGCCCGTGCGCCACAACTACTGAGCCTGCGCTCTAGAGCCCGCAAGTCACAACTACTGAGCCCGTGAGCCACAACTACTGAGTCCACGTGTCACAACTGCTGAAGCCCACGTGCCTAGAGCCAGTGCTCCACAACAAGAGAAGCCACCGCAGTGAGAAGCCCGTGCACCACAATGAAGAGTGGCCCCCGCTCACCGCAACTGAAGAAAGCCCACATGATGCAACAAAGACCCAACGCAGCCATAAATAAATAAATAAATAAATACATTTATTAAAAATAAAAACTTTCTAAAAATTTAAATTAAAAAAAAAAGCTAAATAAGCCTCTAACCAGCAACTCAGGACCATCTTTCTCAAGGACCCAAAAGCCATCTCTTTGAAATGTGATCAAGGGAGATGGTGCCCCTTTCTGCCAGTTTCTGTGGGATAGGAACCTAACTTCAGAGGGCCACCTAGCCCCAAGCTGCAAAATTACCTCCTGTCATAAAAATATGTAAGTTTAGTTTTCCTTTGGATAAAGCAATTAGCTAATACATATGGTCACCTCAATTACCAAGTGAATTTAGGATGAACTATGTGTGACAAATGTTTCTATCAAGTCCTCTTACTTGAACACTACTCATAATTTATCTTGAGAATATGCATATAATGGGTTTTATCTGCCTAGCTAAATAAAAGGATGAGCACTCTTCACATATTTGCAATCTGTTAGCAGATAGCCAGTGATGTGCATCATATTGTAGCTTAATGCTTAGTCAAAAATAAAACTTTCTTTCTCTTCTACCTTTGAAGAGAAGTTTTCTGAGATGGCAGGAGGTTTTGGTTTAAATTATATTTCTCCAACATCAGCAATGGCTCAAATTTCCCATTTCCCTACATCCTTACCAACATCTGATACTGTCAGAATTTTTAATTTTTGCCAATTTGATGGGTATGAAATCGTACCCCTTTGTTTCTTCTAATTTGTACTTGCCAAATATCCATTGAGATGAAGCATTTATGGATTTGGAAATTCTGTGTTTAGGACTATATACATAAACAAGTCAAGTTTATAAATGGCTAGCCCATCTATAAACTGCCAAAGTACAAAAAAGGTCTGATTCAGCAATCAAATGATGTACTTTATTTTTAAAACTTAAATTTAAGAACAGTTACCAAAAAACTTATATTAAATAATTTCATTACTAATTCAAGGAAAAATGGTTCCTAATTTCAAAGTAAATTAAAATTTTAGCTTCCTAATAAATTTCATGTTAACTTAAAATAAGTATTTCCATGTCATAGGAAGTTTACAAAACAAATATAAAACTAAATAAAACAAAAAAAATATCTCCCAATTCAGCAACCCTACTGCCCCCAACTTCACTGGTTTTAAGCACTAAACCAAGCTTTCTTAACAGTCCTTCTGTAAAAGAGCCAGTTTCTTCAGAAGGATCCTAAGATAAAAGTCAAACTCCAAGTTTCTCAATTATTTTTAACTAAGATAGCTGAGTGTATCTATTTATTACAAATGGCTGCTTAACTGTTGATTTGTAAAGTGTCAAATAAAAAATAAATTTGCATTCTTCCACAGAGGCTGATACTTGGCAATATGGTATCCTAAATACATGAAGGTGATGTAGAATGTGTGCTTTCTTTCTCAAATATCACTGAATTTGAAGGCACAGTGATGAATGGAAAAAATGAATCAAAAGGAACAATCCTCGCAAAACTACTTCATGGTAGTCTGACCTTGCCCTGAGAGGAATAAATGGGCATGTACTCCTTTGGATAAAGAGTAAAAGTAGGTTCCCAAAGGATCAATGCTAAAGTATTTCCTTAAGAAATAGACAATAAATAACGTGCTGCAGGCAAGTCAGTACACTTCTGTTTGAGTCCCAATTAAATCAAACAATATTTCACAAAAAAGTTTATTTGCATGGTGACAAAACCACAAAGATACTACACACACACACACACACACACACAAACACACACACATTTTCAGGAACTCCTATGCAACTAATTAACAGAACCATTCTAAAATATGGTAATTAAGTAAGCCAAATTGATTTTTAACTCTCTTTAGTCTGCTCCTCCTATTCCTCTTTGGAGAGAAAAAAAAATTCAATGGCCTCCTGACTCTGAAAACAATCATGTGTCCTATACTGTTCTCAAAAAATGTGCAATGGAACCACCTGAGGATCTCATTAAAATACTAATTATGATTCTATAGGTCTGGAGTGGGGCCTGAGATCCTTCATTTCGAATATGCTCTGCAAGTAAGAGCAACGTTTGCTGGCCTATAGACCACAATCCAATAGCAAGTCTAGATCAACAGTGGCCAACCAAAAAAGGGACTTGGACCGCAAAGACTCCGCAAAACTATATGCATAACAAGTTTTACCTAAAGATAAAATAAATCTCTAGATAAATATAAGATCTATCAATTACAGATTAAAAAATACATATTCACTTAACAGTGGTAATGAAACCTCTTTTACTTTTTTTAAATCATCTATTTTGTCAATCAAGACATAGTAAAGAATAAATACTGTCCTCTAGGAAATTCCATACTTTCTAACATGAAGTAGGTTCCTTAAAAAGAGGAAAGTAGAGAAGAAGAACTACAATCCTGCAGCCTGTGGAACGAAAACCACATTCACAGAAAGATAGACAAGATGAAAAGGCAGAGGGCTATGTACCAGACGAAGGAACAACATAAAACCCCAGAAAAACAACTAAATGAAGTGGAGACAGGCAACCTTGCAGAAAAAGAATTCAGAATAATGATAGTGAACATGATCCAGGACCTTGAAAAAGAATGGAGGCAAAGTTCAAGAAGATGCACGAAATGTTTAACAAAGACCTAGAAGAATTAAAGAACAAACACCTAGAAGAATTAAAGAACAAACAAACAAAGAAGAACAATACAATAACTGAGATGAAAAACACACTAGAAGGAGTCAATAGCAGAATAACTGAGGGAGAAGAATGGATAAGTGACCTAGAAAACAGAAGGGTGGAAATCACTGCCAAGGAACAGAATAAAGAAAAAAGTATGAAAAGAAATAAAGACAGCCTAAGAGACCTCTGGGACAACATTAAACACACCAACATTCATATTATAGGGGTCCCAGAAGGAGAAGAGAGAGAAAGGACCCGAGAAAATATTTGAAGAGATTATAGTCGAAAACTTCCCTAACATGGGAAAGGAAATAGCCACCCATGACCAGGAAGCGCAGAGAGTTCCAGGCAGGATAAACCCAAGGAGAAACGCCAAGAAACATAGTAATCAAACTGACAAAAATTAAAGACAAAGAAAAATTATTAAAAGCAACAAGGGAAAAATTACAAATAACATACAAGGGAACTCCCGTAACGTTAACAGCTGATTTCTCAGCAGAAACTCTACAAGCCAGAAGGGAGTGGCATGATACATTTAAAGTGATGATAGGGAAGAACCTACAACCAAGATTACTCTACCCAGCAAGGATCTCATTCAGTTTCGACAGAGAAATCAAAAGCTTTACAGACAAGCAAAAGCTAAGAGAATTCAGCACCACCAAACCAGCTCTGAAGTTACAACAAATGCTAAAGGAACTTCTCTAAGTGGAAAACACAAGAGAAGAATAGGACCTACAAAAACAAACCCAAAACAATTAAGAAAATGGTCATAGGAACATACATATCGATAATTACCTTAACTGTGAATGGATTAAATGCTCCAACCAAAAGACACAGGCTGGCTGAATGGATACAAAAACAAGACCCATATATATGCTGTCTACAAGAGACCCACTTCAGACCTAGGGACACATACAGACTGAAAGTGAGAGGATGGCAAAAGATATTCCACGCAAATGGAAATCAAAAGAAAGCTGGAGTAGCAATACTCATATCAGATAAAATAAACTTTAAAATAAAGAATGTTACAAGAGACAAGGAAGGACACAACATAATGATCAAGGGATCAATCCAAGAAGAAGATATAACAGTTATAAATATATATTCACCCAACATGGAAGCACCTCAATACATAAGGCAACTGCTAACAGCTATAAAAGAGGAAATAGACAGTAACACAATAATAGTGGGGGACTTTTAACACCTCACTTACACCAGTGGACAGGTCATCCAGACAGAAAATTAATAAGGAAACACAAGCTTTAAATGACACAACAGACCAGATACATTTAATTGATATTTATAGGACATTCCAACCAAAAACAGGAGATGACACTTTCTTCTCAAGTGCGCACAGATCATTCTCCAGGATAGATCACAACTTGGGTCACAAATCAAGCCTTGGAAAATTTAAGAAAACTGAAATCATATCAAGCATCTTTTCTGACCACAACGCTATGAGATTAGAAATAAATTACAGGGAAAAAAAACGTAAAAAAGACAAACACATGGAGGCTAAACAATACGTAACTAAATAACCAAGAGATCACTGAAGAAATCAAAGAGAAAATCAAAAAATACCTAGAGACAAATGACAACAAAAACATGACAATCCAAAACCTATGGAACGCAGCAAAAGCAGTTCGAAGAGGGAAGTTTACAGCAATACAATCCTACCTCAAGAAACATGAAAAATCTCAAATAAACAATCTAACCTTACACCTAAAGGAACTAGAGAAAGAAGAACAAACAAAATCCAAAGTTAGTAGAACGAAAGTAAACATAAAGATCAGAGCAAAAATAAATGAAATAGAAACAAAGCAGTAGCAAAGATAATAAAACTAAAGCCTGGTTCTTTGAGAAGATAAACAAAATCGATAAACCTTTAGCCAGACTCATCAAGAAAAAGAGGGAGAGGACTCAAATCAATAAACTTAGAAATGTAAAACGAGAAGTTACAACAGACACTGCAGAAGTACAAAGCATCCTAAGAGACTACTACAAGCAAATGTATGCCAATAAATTGGACAACTTGGAAGAAATGGACAAATTCTTAGAAAGGTATAACCTTCCAAGGCTGAACCAGGAAGAAACAGAAAATATGAACAGACCAATCACAAGTAATGAAATTGAAACTGTGACTAAAAATCTTCCAAGAAACAAAAGTCCAGGACCAGATGGCTTCACAGGTGAATTCTATCAAACGTTTAGAGAAGAGCTAACACCCATTCTTCTCAAACTCTTCCAAAATATCGCGGAGGATGGAACACTCCCAATCTCATTCTACGAGGCCACCATCACCCTGATACCAAAACCAGACAAAGATGATGCAAAAAAAGAAAATTACAGACCAATATCACCAATGAAGATAGATGCAAAAATCCTGAACAAAGTACTAGCAAACAGAATCCAACATCACCATGGTGTATGATTAAAAGGATCATACACCATGATCAAGTGGGATTTATCCCAGGGATGCAACAATTCTTCAATATACGCAAATCAATCAATGTGATACACCATATTAACAAATTGAAGAATAAAAACCATATGATCATCTGAATAGATGCAGAAAAAGCTTTTGACAAAATTCCACACCCATTTATGATAAAAACTCTCAAGAAAGTGGGCATAGAGGGAACCTACCTCAACATAATAAAGGCCATATACGACAAACCCACAGCCAACATCATTCTCAATGGTGAAAAACTGAAAGCATTTCCTCTAAGATCAGGAAGAAAACAAGGATGTCCACCTTTGCCACTATTATTCAACATAGTTTTGGAAGTCCTAGCCAAGGCAGTCAGAGAAGAAAAAGAAATAAAAGGAATCCAAATCAGAAAAGAAGAAGTAAAACTGTCACTGTTTGCAGATGACATGATACTATACATAGATAATCCAAAAGATGCCACCAGAAAACTACTAGAGCTAATCAATGAATTTGGTAAAGTTGCAGGATACAAAATTAATGCACAGAAATCTCTTGCATTCCTATGCACTAACAATGAAATATCAGAAAGAAATTAAAGAGAAACAATCTCATTCACAATTGCAACAAAAATAATAAAATACAAAGGAATAAACCTACCTAAGGAGGTAAAAGACCTGTACTCAGAAAACTATAAGACACTGGTGAAAGAAATCAAAGATGACACAAACAGAAGGAGAGATATACCATGTTCTTGGATTGGAAGGATGAATATTATGAAAATGACTACACTACCCAAAGCAATCTACAGATTCAACGCAATCCCTATCAAATTACCAATGGCATTTTTTACAGAACTAGAACAAAAAATCTTAAAGTTTGTAATGGAGACACCAAAGACCCCAAATAGCCAAAGCAGTCTTGAGGGAAAAAATGGAGCTGGAAGAATCAGACTCCCTGACTTCAGACTATACTCCAAAGCTACAGTAATCAAGACAATATGGTACTGGCACAACAACAGAAATATAGATCAATGGAACAGGATAGAAAGCCCAGAGATAAATCCACGCACCTACGGTCAACTAATCTATGACAAAGGAGGCAAGAATATACAATGGAGAAAAGACAGCCTCTTCAATAAGTGGTGCTAGGAAAACTGGACAGCTACCTATAAAAGAATGAAATTAGAACACTCCCTAACACCATACACAAAAATAAACTCAAAATGGATTAGAGACCTAAGACCTCTAATAAGACCAGACACTATAAAACGCTTAGAGGAAAACACAGGAAGAACACTCTTTGACATAAATCACAGCAAGATCTTTTTGATCCACCTCCTAGAGCAATGGAAATAAAAACAAAAAAAAACAAATGGGACC
This sequence comes from Balaenoptera ricei, assembly GCF_028023285.1. Lineage (NCBI taxonomy): Eukaryota > Metazoa > Chordata > Mammalia > Artiodactyla > Balaenopteridae > Balaenoptera > Balaenoptera ricei. The sequence continues at coordinate 77,388,529 of NC_082651.1, read as the reverse complement.
TAATGAAACTAAAAGCTTTTGTAAAGCAAAAGAAACTACAAACAAGACGAAAAGACAACCCTCAGAATGGGAGAAAATATTTGCAAATGAATGAACGGACAAAGGATTAATCTCAAAAATATATAAACAGCTCAGGCAGTTCAATATTAAAAAAATGAACAACCCAATCCAAAAATGGACAGAAGACCTAAATAGACATTTCTCCAAAGAAGACATACAGATGGCCAAGAAGCACATGAAAAACTGCTCAACATCACTAATTATTAGAGAAATGCAAATCAAAACTACAGTGAGGTATCACCCACACCAGTTAGCATGGACATCATCAGAAAATCTACAAACAACAAATGCTGGAGACGGTGTGGAGAAAAGGAAACCCTCTTGCACTGCTGGTGGGTATGTAAATTGATACAGCCACTATGGAGAACAGTATGGAAGTTCCTTAAAAAACTAAAAATAGAATTACCATATGACCCAGCAATCCAACTACTGGGAATATACCCAGAAAAAACCATAATTCAAAGAGACACATGCGGGGGCTTCCCTGGTGGTGCAGTGGTTGAGAATCTGCCTGCTAACGCAGGGGACACGGGTCCGAGCCCAGGTCTGGGAAGATCCCACATGCCGCAGAGCAACGAGGCCCGTGAGTCACAACTACTGAGCCTGCGCGTCTGAAGCCTGTGCTCCGCAACGAGAGGCCACGATAGTGAGAGGCCCGTGCACCGCGATGAAGAGTGGCCCCCGCTTGCCGCAACTAGAGGAAGCCCTTGCACAGAAACGAAGACCCAACACAGCCAAAAATAAAAATTAATTAATTAATTTAAAAAAAAAAACAATGTGAATCTGTAAGCTGAGAGTGAGAGCACACAGCTAATCCTTGGTAACACTAAAAAAAAAAAAAAAAAAAAAAAAGACACACGCACCCCAATGTTCACTGCAGTACTATTTACAATAGCCAGGTCATGGAAGCAACCTAAATGGCCATCGACAGCCGAATGGATAAAGAAGATGTGGCACATATATACAATGGAATATTACTCAGCCATAAAAAGGAAAAACTGGGTCATTTGCAGAGATGTGGATGGATCTAGAGACTGTCATACAGAGTGAAGTAAGTCAGAAAGAGAAAAACAAATATCGTATATTAACGCATATATGTGGAACCTAGAAAAATAGTACAGATGAACTGGTGTGCAGGGCAGAAACAGAAAAACAGATGTAGAGAACAAACGTATGGACACCAATCAGGGAAAGTGGCGGGGGTGGGGGGGCTGGTGGTGGGATGAACTGGGAGATTGGGATTGACATACATACACTAATATGTATAAAATGGATGACTATTAAGAACCTGCTGTGTAAAAAAATAAATTAAATTAAATTCAGGGAAAAAAAAGGAAAGTAGAATACACCTCAAAAAGCCCGAGGACCAAAATAAAATTTAAAAATGTTTAAATAAATAAATAAAGCCTGAGGACCATTCTAGTCCTATCACTTACCTTTCCTAGAATTTTATCTGTATTGTGTTTCAGTCACCACACAGCTTTATGTTCTACTAGTTATTTAATAAACTATTACATCATAAGGTTAACTATGACCAATCATGTTATAATTTGCTTTCATTTGTTAACTGAATAAATATTTATGGAGCAGCTATTTATGTGCCAGGAAGTGGGATGAATGCTGGAGTTATAGCAATAAAAAAAAGAGAGGAAATGGGACTTTCCTGGTGGTCCAGTGGTAAAGAATCCTCCTTGCAATGCAGGGGATGTGGGTTCAATCCCTGGTCAGGGAACTAAGATCTCACATGCTGTGGAGCAACTAAGCCCGTGCAGCACAACTATTGAGCTTGCCCGCCTCAACTAGAGAGGCTGCGTGCCACAAACTACAGAGCCCATGCACTCTGGAACCCACGCCAGAGCTACAGAGCCCACGAGCCCTGGAGCCTGTGCACCACAACTAGAGAAGAGAAAACCCGCGTGCCACAACTAGAGAGAAGCCCGTGCACCGCAATGAAAAGATCCCGCATGCCTCAACGAAGATCCTGCGTGCCGCAACTAAGACCCGATGCAGCCAAAAATAAATAATAAAGTTTTTTAATAAAAAACTTAAAAAAAAAAAAAAGACAGGAGAGATACCTGCCTTCATGGCACTTTATAAGTGTCAATGTCTTAAATCCAAAGAATGGTGGAAAGATGATAAATTCAGACACCAGGACAAGCTAATAGGAAAGACAGTTTCGGTTAGGAGAGGAGCCTTCCAGTGCTAATCAAAGTATTCCACATACATAAGGTAAAGAATGATCAACTATCACAACTTTTTTAACATTCTTTTTTAATTGGTACCAGCATAGTAAATATAATTCTACAGGACTGGTTAAAACAAAGTAACCAGGCTTCCCTGGTGGCGCAGTGGTTAAGAATCCGCTTGCCAATGCAAGGGACACGGGTTTAAGCCCTGGTCCGGGAAGATCCCACGTGCCGTGGAGCAACTAAGCCCGTGCACCCCAACTACTGAGCCTGCGCTCTACAGCCCATGAGCCACAACTACTGAAGCTCATGTGCCTAGAGACCGTGCTCTGCAACAAGAGAAGCCACTGCAATGAGAAGCCTGCGCACTGCAACGAAGAGCAGCGCCCGCTTGCCACAACTAGAGAAAGCCCACGTGCAGCAACGAAGAACCAACACAGCCAAAAATAAATAAATAAAATGAAAATTTTTTTTAAATGTAAAAAAAACCCAAAAAACCAAAGTAACAAGAGACAAAGCAGAAGCAAAAAATACAAAGCCAAAAAAGTAGGTTGTCAGCACCTAGTATTTTCTTCTTAATCACTCTAAATCTGTTAAAACCAAGCTAAGAAATAAACTCTAATCTGTGATGGAAAGTCTACAAATAATAAGATTAATATGTTAGGGAGTTCCTAGGTGGCCTAGTGGTTAGGATTTGGCGCTCTCACTGCAGAGGCCTAGGTTCAATCCCTGGTTGGGGAATCATCCCGCATGCCGCGTAGCGTGGCCAAAACACAAAAATAAATAAGATTAACATGCTAGACTTTTTATGACAGTGGCTCCTGGATCGCTGAATGTTACAGGCCAATAAAATTTCAGAAGAAATTTAAGGGACCAACATAGGGTTGCAATTTTTTTTTTTTTTTCGCACATGTCAACTTTATTTGAAGTACTGACAGTAAACTTATTCAAAACAATGTAATGTTGCCTTGAGGTATTTTGTATATGAGAAAGATGAATGTTAACATTTTCCATCACAGTACTGGTTGTACAATGATAATTATCATGATTATGAAATTTGTAGCAAGATGGATCCTGGTTTTCCATATTTAGTGCTATTCCAATTATATATTTTATATTAAAAAGATTAAAGTATTGAGAAGTCCAAAATGTCAAAAACATGAGCTCTCATCTCAAAACAGATTTTGTCATTATAGATGGTTTAATTTCCATACCAATAATAATGTTATGTTACTTCACTATCAATATGTTATGCAGGTAAAATGAGATGAGACATTATCAATTAAAATTTTTTAATTGAAATATAGTTGATTTACAATGTTGTGTTAGTTTCAGGTGTACAGCAAAGTGATTCAGATATATATATATATATATATATACGTGTATATATATATTCTTTTTCAGATTCTTTTCCATTATAGGTTATTACAAGATAGTGAATATAGTTCCCCATGCTATACAGTAAGTCCTTGTTTTTTCTCTATTTTATATATAGTAGTGTCTATCTGTTAATCTCAAATTCCTAATTTATCCTTAGCTCCTGCCTTTTCCCTTTGGTAACCATAAGTTTGTTTTCTATGTCTGTGAGTCTATTTCTGTTTTTTAAATAAGTTCATTTGTATCATTTTTTTAGATTCCACATATAAAGTGATACCATATGATATTTGTCTTTCTCTGTCTGACTTTATTTAGTATGATAATCTCTAGGTCCATCCATGTTGCTGCAAATGGTATCATTTAATTGTTTTTTGTGGCTGAGTAATATACCACTATATATTGTACATATACCATATCTTCTTTATCCATTCATCTGTCGATGGTCACTTAGGTTGCTTCCATGTCTTGGCTATTGTAAATAGTGCTGCTGTGAACACTGTGGTGCATGTGTCTTTTCAAATTAGAGTTTTCATCTTTTCCAGATACATGGCCAGGAGTGGGACTGCTATTGTAACTCTATTTTTAGTTTTTTAAGAAACTTCCATGCTGTTCTCCATAGTGGCTGTGCAAATATTTTATTTTCTCAAGAAAGGACATTTAAAACACATCAACCATTTATCTATGACCACCATGATTTCTTAAAATAAATACCGTAACACCAAAAAGTAATAAGTGCACAATTTTAAGATAACCTCAGTCCTTTAAACTGAATAACCACATTTCATTGATTCCAAGAAGGTGCACCAGTGTTTTATGTATCACTAAGAAAGAAAGAAAATAAAAAACCTTCCAATTAAAATAAGACAGATGGGGCTTCCCTGGTGGCGCAGTGGTTGAGAATCTGCCTGCCAATGCAGGCGACACGGGTTCGAGCCCTGGTCTGGGAAGATCCCACATGCCGCGGAGCAACTAGGCCCGTGAGCCACAATTACTGAGCCAGCGCGTCTGGAGCCTGTGCTCCGCAACAAGAGAGGCCACGATAGTGAGAGGCCCGCGCACCGCGATGAAGAGTGGCCCCCGCTCGCCACAACTAGAGAAAGCCCTCGCACAGAAACGAAGACCCAACACAGCCATAAATAAATAAATAAAAATTAAAAATCTTTAAAAAAAAAAAAATAAATAAATAAAATAAAATAAAATAAAATAAGACAGATGGTTTCTTATCACTTAGAATTTTTATATTTATTGGAAAAGTTCTTAAACTTATTTAGATGTGAATTCTCATAACACAAGTTTATGTAAAAAAGAAAAGCAAAATGAACTCAAGATACTCTTAAAATTTTCTTCACATTCACAATCTAATATCTAAATTGCTTTTTAACTCAGTCATCAGTGACCCTGTTTTTCCATAATATCATTCTCTGTACCAAAGGAATTAGTGATGTGATATTCCTTTTAAAAATGTTCCTCTACTGCCTCGGGACTCTAGTCCAAGAAACTGACACACATTGTCCAAGTCTTGATGCTATATCTTTTCTGATCTTACCAAAAGATATCACCAAAAGGTGCAACCAACAGGTTTCAGAAGACAACCCAGGCATGTTCATCTCTTTCATAAATGGTCCTTAAATGGTATGTTACCAGAAACACCAATTGGTTGCAGTTGTCTAGTCATACCAACAGGATTAATTATTGAGTTCGAGTATATGTAGGCAGTGACAACTATTTCGCAACTGACAATGATTTAAAGATGCCATTGATTGTAAAACACATCTCAATTTCAGAAATGTTAAAATGTGGGAAAACGTACATCTTAAAATCAATGAAATATAGTAGCACTATGAAAACCACACTCTCCACAATGTTCTGGCATTTTTTAATTTCAATGCAAAACAGTGAAAAAATTCATCAAAAAACAGCATTTGGGAACCACTTCTCACTACAATGAAAAGTATTTCTCAGAAGGCTTACTGACTATAATGACCTCATTTAATTTAAAAAATAACATTTCAGCAGTTCTCCCTAAATCCCTTCTCTCATTACTGATGTCTTACTGTGACCATATACTTATAATTTATTGCTATGCTATTTACAAAACTAAGTATCCTATTTTTAGATACATGGCAAGGGATGCTGTTTGTTTTTATGTATCTTATGACAGGACTCCTCATACAGAAAATAATATGCCCTTAGGAGTACAAGAACACAAGAATTGTCTCACTGAATCTGACCCAAAACCCATCCAGAGCAGTACTGTATCAAACCAAAAAAACAAAAACAAAAATAAAAAAAACCTTGCTATGAAGAACACTATTGTTCTCCTTGATACAAACCTCAAAGGGTTAGACCAAATCCAAATATCTTGGATTCCTTATTACCCACTAAAATTATAAACATTTTAAGAATCTGTTTATATTTTTTGCTAAACTCTGTAGTTCAGAATAGAATCCATAGCGGCAAATAACTATCCAAATGAACAATCTTTAGTGCATACCAACTAACCCATATCTGGCCAAGTGGACATCACTTACCACTTTTCTGTCCACTCATATACAGTCTCTCAAAATTTTCATATAGTTAATACCAATTCCACTGGCATTTCATACGTAAAAGGGCTTCAAATTTGAAGGATCACGGTGTATTTCTCCCTTGAGGTGATTTACAAAACCATAACCTGAAAATAGGTTCAGCATTGATCCCTTTAACAGTCTATTAATTTGGACTCCCTATTCTTACTCTTATTCTGTTTATAAACAAATTCCCTATCCCTATCAAATGATGCCACTAAGTTCCTTGAGAGTGCCTGGTTATATAGTATCTTACCTAAACTCTTTTTTAAGATCAAGATACTGATTTTTGTCTGCTATTTCTTCATTATAAAAAAAAAAAAAAAATATATATATATATATATATATATATTCAGTATGGAAATTGTGGGGAATACATATTAAGAAGGGGGAAAAACAAAAATCCCATAATTATTTTAAAAACCCACCAAAATTAATATTTTCCAAATTTCCTTCTAGTCTTTAAAATGATATACAATTCTGTAACTTGATTTTATTTACATAACATTATACATAGGTATTTCCCTGTATTATGAACTCTTTATAGACATTTTATGGCTAAATAAGATTTCTTTTTGTAAATGGATCACTGCTTCCTTAAACATTAATATAAGATGTTTAGGTTCTTTCTTTCCAATTTTTTGCGCTATTATAAACAATTCTGTAATATATATCTCTATTTCCATATTTTAAATTATCTCCTTTTGAGATTCTCAGAATGGAATTACTATGTAAATCAATGAGTCTTTTTAAGATTTCAATACATATATTCAAAATGTTATCCAAAATTGCATCCATTCAAAATCATGCACCATGCATGAACAATACCTGTTTCACCATACCCTCACCATTCTCCTCAAAACAGTATTTTAAAAGATTAATTTAACTCATCCCTCATTTGATAAAAATTTAATGCCTGACCTCAATTATATTTGACATTTCAAAATAAATTACTTTATTTCTTCAGAGTAATTTAAATGCCTAGGAAAAATACATTTTGACTCTTAAGATATGTATTTTCTACTTGGACCATGAAATAGCAACATAATTGTTGCTGCCAGTCACAAGTTATCCATTACTAATGTTTAGCAAACAACTACTATCTATTGGCCTTTACAGTAGGCAGGTCAAATTCAAAACCAAGCCTATTATGCTGCATTATGCTACTGTTTTAAATCGCTCACAATCCTTAAGACTTTTATATTCTCCTGCCATTAAATCTTTTTAAGTAATGGGGTATTTTTTTAACCTTTTAGTTACGATAATTCTTTCTCCTATAATAGTCAAAAAGTGGTCTACAGACGAGAATCATCCAATAATGTGTTTATTTTAAAAAGAGATCACTATGTCATCACAATCTCTGGGGATGGTTACCTGGAGTTTTTAACAAGCTTTTAACAAGCTCTCAGGTGGCTGTGATACACACTAAAATGTGGGGTCCCTGCCATAAAGGCATTCATGTACACATGCTATATGAATGAATACATGAATGAATGCAGCTAACAGACTCTTGGACAGTTTATATTAGTTATAAACTGTTTTCATTACATAAATAAATCACATAATCTATAAGTTAGCAATATATAAATGCGTGAATTTTTACCTCTAAACTACTTTGAATCCATAAGTGATCCACTGTTTCTTAAAATTTACATAAGTTTATTTTTAATAGTGTTTCTAGCCTCTCACTTCAATCAATGCCTCTCCAGCTTTTCCACTCAAATAACAAATGAAAAAGGAAAATAAACTCAGATTCATAGAAACTGGGTGATATGCAAACAAATTCTTTTAAATCTTCTGTTTTAGTCCAAAAATTCATGTGAGGGGCTTCCCTGGTGGCGCAGTGGTTAAGAATCCGCCTGCCAATGCAGGGGATGTGGGTTCGAGCCCTGGTCCAGGAAGATCCCACATGCCACGGAGCAACTAAGCCCATGCACCACAACTACTGAGCCTGCATTCTAGAGCCCGTGAGCCACAACTACTGAACCCATGTGCCACAACTACTGAGCCTGCACTCTAGAGCCTGTGTTCCACAACAAGAGAAGCCACCACAATGAGAAGCCCGTGCACCGCAACAGAGTAGCACCTGCTCTCCGCAACTAGAGAAAGCCCACGCACAGCAACGAAGACCCAATGCAGCCAAAAATAAAATAAATAAATTTTTTTTAAAAATTCATGTGAATGTAATAAACTAAATGACAATATCCATAGTAATTTCAAAATTCCCATGCTCCTATCTGCAATTTAAATGGAGGCTTCAAGAAGATACACCACATTTATCCTCTAACACAGGGTCAAGTACTCTAGTTAGGAAACACGAACCTGGATCATAAAAAGCAACAAGCTAAATGAGCTGAAGTGGTACAAATGCTTAAAGTTGGGTCCACAACACTTCCTTAATGCATATCTAACCAGGAATCATTATTTTCTTCCAATTGCAACTTTTTTTTTTTAATATTTCTTTAGGTTACAACCAGCCAATTGATACTAGTGAATGTGGATAATTTGGTACCAAATGCAAAAACATAATTTATGGAAAAATAAAACAAGTCTGCCCTAGCGGAAAGAATCAGGAATAGGATAACACTTCCCACACAAGGAAACAATTCTCAGGCAATTGCTAAAAAATAAAAGTTTCTTAAGGTAAAAGGAAAAATTAGAATTTTCATTTTTCATATATTTCTACCACTAAACAAATCTGTAGACATTATCACATCTCACTCTATTCTGTGTAATACAGATTTTCTTCTCTAAGAGTTTTCATTACAGAGTTTGATCTGAAAAAGTGTATCAGGCCCAGTGGACTAGATCTAACTTATACGACTGCACATGTGTAAACTGCTATAACAAAAGATCTGAAACAATCTAAGCACCTACCAAAAAAGAAATTGGTTAAACTAATCATGGTAGATCCATAAAATAGAATATTCAGCAACTGGAAAACAAAGAGGCAAATTTTATGAACCTCTATGAAAGATCTTTTAATTGAGGGTAAAAAGAAGCATGGTACAGAAGGATACAATATGCTGCCATATTTGTGTGTGCATATATATCATACATGATTATGTACTGATTTTTATTCATGTGGAATTCCTCTAGGCAAACACAAAAGAAATGGATAACAATGACTGAATCCTGAGAAGGGGACAAAGAGTAGAGGGAAACTTTACTTTTCACTGTATACCTTTTTCTATCTCTTGTATTTTGCACTATACACATATACTACCTACCCAAAAATTAAGTATAAAAAAAGACGGTGCAGTCATATAACATTAAATAATGATGCTGCAGACACATGTTTACTGACATGGAAAAAAGCTTATAAACACTAAACCCAGGGACTTCCCTGGTGGTCCAGTGGCTAAGACTTAGTGCTCCCAATGCAGGAGGCCCCGTTCGATCCCTGGTCAGGGAACTAGATCCCACGTGACGCAACTAAGAGTTCGCATACTGCAACTACAAAGCCCGCACACCACAACGAAGATCCTGCACACAGCAACGACGATCCCGAATGCTGCAACTAAAGACCTGGCGTAGCCAAATAAATAAATAAATATTAAAAAAAAAAAAAAAACTAAACCCAACTAACAACAAATCATTGTTAGACCTAAGACAATACCTAAATTAATAATCTAGGTTAAAATAAATAAAGCCAAATGGTTGAGAATTGCTATTTGACCAATAAAATATGTATCAGAGTACTGGAATACATATGGACCAATCTGACAAGACTTCCCTGTTACCAAAAAGGGATTTCCCCTTTTACTTCACTTCCCTAGGTTTGACATTCATCACCAAATTTCTGGTAGATAGAATCAGTGAATACAGAAACATTCTAGAAAAGAATGGTCCAGAAAAGACAACATTAAACACATTATTAATATTTTTTTTAGTTTATTTATTTTTATTGAAGTATAGTTGATTATTAATATCTTTCTTTATAATTCTTCTCCATTGAAAATGCAATGCTTTCAACAGTTGTTTTTTTTTTTAATTTGTCTATCAAGGACTAGAGTTATTCTCCACTCTGATTTTCTCAGCAATCATGTACCAGATAATCTAGAAAAGTCAAATTACTTTTTGAAGTAATTAACTATAATCTAATGCAATTTTTGTTTTTGTACTCTTGTGGCATGTTTGAGGCTTGTTTCCTTCTTTCACTAAGCATTGGTACTGCATACGCCAGCTCATCCATCTAAAGAATTGTGTTTCTGATTTTGCAACCATAAGATGCAAACAAAAAGAATCTCAGCAAGTTTTTACTTGATAACTAGCCAAGAAAACATGCCTAATGTGGACTGAGAGATGGGCATACCAGGTATCAGATATGCAGAAAAGAAAAAGATAGTCGGTCATAACAGCCATCAAGATAAAAGGCTTTCCAAGTTCTGAGATTGATGATTTAGGGAGAAAATTAAGTTTGGAAACCAAGGGATATGGTTCAACATGGAAGTTGAGGTATACATGTGCATCCACTCTGCCAAACCCTTTCCATATCCTTTGTACTGTTTTCATCAAACTGCCTAACACTGAAACAAATGTGTTAATGTAAAAGCTGCCCAGATTGAAGAATACCTGGGTTTAAACCCAAGTGGCACCTCTCCCATTCCCAGAAGATCATACCAGAAAAGTTTTGACAGGCTCAGCCATACTCAGGCACTAGCACCTTTAAGAGGCCTTAGACAATATCACTGGCACTTTCTTTTAAACCACAGCCACCACAAAAATTCTATTAAAGAAATAAAAACTCCCTCCCAGACTCCTCTACACTTAGGCCATTTCAAAAGAAATATAGATAACTACACAACCAATCTTAATTCTATAAGCCAACATTTCCCAAACTGTGTTAGCAAAATTAGAATATAGAATTTTTGTGCCTAAATAAATTGGAAAGGGGTGAGTGAAAGAATCAATGATGACTAAACTTGGGAGCTGGATAAATGATAGTGCCACTATCAGTGACAGAATTAAGACCAGGAATTAAGACCAAGTTTGTTCCAAGATGAAGACTTTGACTTAGACACACTGAAAGTTTTAGGAGACAATAAGGCAACCAGGTAAAGATATGCAATTGGTAAAGAATAAGAGTCTTAAATACAGAAAAAAAAAAGGATTAAGGACAGAAACAAAGAATTCAGAGTCATTTAATTAAGGTGGTGAAAGACAAGAATGGATAGGAACTGCCTAAATGTGTACAGATTGATGTTGACAACACAAATGTTAAAAATCTGAGGCTTAAGATACAGATATGAGTAAGAAGTTGAGCCAGTGAAGGAGGGGAAAGAGGTGCAGCACAAGAAATAGAGGGAAAATACAGTACAAGGAAAGCAAAGAGGTAAGATCTTCAGGAAGATTAGCAGAATCCAATGGTCTCTAATGAATGAGCATGATGAGAACAGAAAAAATGCCAATCAATGTAGTATTTGCCGATTATGAGAAATCAGTAACCTTGGAGCAATTAGTTTTCAGTGGCTGGGGGTAAAACTTGCATTTACAAGTAGTTACAGACAAGATGAGTTACAAGAAAATGGAGTCATCAAATGAAAACCAATCTAAGAAGAATTGAAAGCAACTATCATTGCCTTCTTTTTCATCACCTCTAGGCCTCCCAATCTGAGGTCTCCAACGCTTCAAATACATCAATTTACTCACTTTATGAAATATAACCTTAGGCATTAGCAATCATATTTTTATACCTCTTAATAAAGAAAGCCATCTAATAATGTCATGGGAAAATCAACATTCGGGTATGCTTTTGGAATTTTATCCAAATAGGTAGCAAACAACCTGAATCTGAGAGTGTATTTTTTGGAAGATAAACACCCTCTAAGATTTTCTCTACACATTCAAATTTAAACATGTATTACAGGGACTTCCCTGGTGGTGCAGTGGTTAAGAATCAGCCTGCCGGGCTTCCCTGGTGGTGCAGTGGTTAAGAATCTGCCTGCCAATGCAGGGAACGCGGGTTCGAGCCCTGGTCCGGGAAGATCCCACATGCTGTGGAGCAACTAAGCCCGTGCACCACAACAACTGAGCCTGGGCTCTAGAGCCCGCAAGCCACAACTACTGAAGCCCATGCGCCTAGAGCCCAAGTTCCACAACAAGAGAAGCCACCATGATGAGAAGCCTGTGCACCGCAACAAAGAGTAGCCCCCTGCTCGCCACAACTAGAGAAAGCCCGTGTGCAAAAACGAAGACCCAATGCAGCCAAATATTTAAAAATTAATAAATAAATTTATTTTAAAAATAAATAAACATGTATTATAGGTTAACAATCCTGTAGCTAGTTCTACAGAAACGTTAAGCCAACATTTCGTGTTAAAAAGGAGAGTGATAATTAAAAATATTAGCATTTGGTATTGGTAGTATAGCTTTCATCTAAGGACATAAAAGCAACCTTTAAACATCTATTAATAATGGGCTTTCTAACAATCCTGTTTGCTGCAGCAGAATACAAGCATGGGGGCTTCCCTGGTGGCGCAGCGGTTGAGAATCCGCCTGCCAATGCAGGGGACACGGGTTCGAGCCTTGGTCTGGGAAGATCCCACATGCTGCGGAGCAACTGGGCCCGTGAGCCACAACTACTGAGCCTGCGCGTCTGGAGCCTGTGCTCCGCAACAAGAGAGGCCAAGATAGTGAGAGGCCCACGCACCGCGATGAAGAGTGGCCCCCGCTTGCCACAACTGGAGAAAGCCCTCGCACAGAAACGAAGACCCAACACAGCCAAAAAAAAAAAAAGAATACAAGCATGAACATGATTACAGTCTACCCTGAGGACACATAAACTATAACTTAAAACATTTTTGATTAATAGTCAATAATTACAATAAATGGGGATATAACAACCAAAGTTATTTTAAAGTACTTCAGAATAAAAGTAAATCTTCTCAATTTGAACTTCAGTAACTGTCATCCAGAAAGTTCAGAAAAGGACCAGACCAAATTTTTTATTCCAATAAAGAAAAAATTTGTTAAGTAAATACCATGAACAAGGTAATACATGCAACAAAAGCATGCTGTTTTCAGCTACTTTAGATATACTTGATGTTCAGTTCAAAAAGGAGGCAAGAAAAGAACTGTAAACAAGAGGGACAGGAAAAAACGAATTTATAGTGTACCTGCGATGTCACAGGCATAGTACCGGGTTCCTTAAAATGTTATTCTTGATTAACTGTCATAGTAATCATATGACATAGTTATTATCTCTAGCTTACAAATAAATTTAAAAAACAAAGTTTCCTTGGGACTTCCCTGGTGGTCCAGTGGTTAAGACTCCACACTTCCACCACAGGGGGCACGGGTTCGATCCCTGGTTGGGGAACGAAAAACCTGCACATCACATGGAGCAGCCAAAAAAAAAGAAAAAAAAAAAACTTTCCTCAAGTTCATACAGCTAATAAATGGCAATGTCAAGATCTCTGAGCCATATTGGTCTGTCTCTGAACTGTGGGGCTGTCCTACTTCACAGCACAATGCCAACTCTGAGATTCAAGTGATCCAGGTGACAATCCTAGCTTTCCTACAGATCCAGGCCTCAATTTCCTTTCCTGTAAAATGAAGAAGGTAAACTCAATTATGTCTGTAATTCCAGGTTACTGTAACATACTAAGAGGTAGAATTGTTTAGGTTGATGCTTAAAAAAGATAATTATCAATCATTTTATATGCATTTTACTAGGTATGACTCCATGCCATCAGCTTTCATTCTACGCCTTCCTCAAATGTTATATCAGAAACTAAGAAAGATCAAGGTAGGAATGACTGAGCAGACATCAAGAACCTCTTTCCCAAAAGTGAGAAGAGAACAAAATTAAGTAACATATAAGAGAATTTAATTACTCTTAAGAAATTACATGGGCTTCCCTGGTGGCGCAGTGGTTGAGAATCCGCCTGCCAATGCAGGGGACACGGGTTCGAGCCCTGGTCTGGGAAGATCCCACATGCCGCGGAGCGGCTGGGCCCGTGAGCCACAATTGCTGAGCCTGCGCGTCTGGAGCCTGTGCTCCGCAACAAGAGAGGCCGCGATAGCGAGAGGCCCGCGCACCGCGATGAAGAGTGGCACCCGCTTGCCACAACTGGAGAAAGCCCTCGCACAGAAACGAAGACCCAACACAGCCATAAATAAAATAAATTAAAAAAAAAAAAAAAAAAAAAAAAAAAAGATGGCTAGCAGGACATCAGAGCCAAAAAAAAAAAAAAAAAAGAAATTACACCTTTCTTGATAAAAATCCTGAAACAGAGACCTTTTTTTTTTTTTTGGGGGCTGCGTGGATTGTGGGATCTTAGTTCCCTGACAAGGGCCTGAACCCAGGCCACCACAGTGAAAGCGCTGAGTCCTAACCACTGGAACACCAGGGAATTCCCAACAAAGCCTTTTAAAGTAAAGCTTTGCGAAGTATGAATCTCAATGTACTTTCATCATTAAAAGAATCATCAACTTTACCAAATTCACTGATTAGTTCTAGTAGTTTTCTGGTGGCATCTTTAGAATTTTCTCTGTATAGCATCATGTCATCTGCAAACAGTGACAGTTTAACTTCTTCTTTTCCAATTTGTATTCCTTTTATTTCTTTTTCTTCTCTGATTGTCATGGCGAGGACTTCCTAAATACTAACAATGGAAGATCAGAAAGAGAAATTAAGGAAACAATCCTATTTACCATTGCAATAAAAAGAATAAAATACCTAGGAATAAACCTACCTAAGGAGGCAAAATATCTGTACTCAGAAAACTATAAAACACTGATAAAAGAAATCAAGGATGACACAAACAGATGGAGAGATATACCATGTTCTTGGATTGGAAGAATCAATATTGTGAAAATGACTATACTTCCCAAAGCAATCTACAGATTCAATGCGATCCCTATCAAATTACCAATGGCATTTTTCACAGAATTAGAACAAAAAACTTTACAATTTATATGGAAATACAAAAGACCCCGAATAGCCAAAGCAATCTTGAGAAAGCAAAATGGAGCTGGAGGAATCAGGCTCCCCAACTTCAGACTACACTACAAAGCTACAGTAATCGAGACAGTATGGTACTGGCACAAAAACAAATATAAATCAATGGTACAGGACAGAAAGCCCAGATATAAACCCACGTAGCTACGATCACCTAATCTCTGACAAAGGAGGGAAGAATATACAATGGAGAAAAGACACCCTCTTCAATAAGTGGTGCTGGGAAAACTGGACAGCTACATGTAAAAGAATGAAATTAAAACACTAACACCATACAAAAAAATAAGCTCAAAATGGATTAAAGACCTAAATGTAAGACAGGACACTATAAAGCTCTTAGAGAAAAGCATTCTTTAACATAAATCACAGCAAGATCTTTTTTGACCCACCTCCTAGAGTAATGAAAAGAAAAATAAGCAAATGGGACCTAATTAAACTTAAAAGCTTTTGCACTGGAAAGGAAACCATAAAAAAGATGAGAAAACAACCCTCAGAATGGGAGAAAATATTTGCAAGCAAAGCAATGGACAAAGGATTAATTTCCAAAATATACAGATAGCTCATGCAGCTCAATATCAAAAAAACAAACAACCCAATCAAAAAACGGGCAGAAGACCTAAATAGACATTCCTCCAAAGAAGACATACAGATGGCCAACAAACGCATGAAAAGATGCTCAACATCACTAATTATTAGAGAAATACAAATCAAAACTACAATGAGGTAACATCTCGCACCAGTCAGAATGGCCATCATCAAAAAATCTACAAACAATAAATGCTGGAGAGGGTATGGAGAAAAGGGAACCCTCTTGCACTGTTGATGGGAATGTAAATTGATACAGCCACCGTAGACAACAGTATGGAGGTTCCCTAAAAAACTAAAGATAGAACTATCATATGACCCAGCAATCCCACTACTGGGCATATACCCTGAGAAAAAAATAATTCAAAAATTCACATGTGGAAGATGGCGGAAGAGTAAGACGCGGAGATCACCTTCCTCCCCACAGATACATCAGAAATATATCTACACATGGAACTGCTCCTATAGAACACCCACTGAACGCTGGCAGAAGACGTCAGACCTCCCAAAAGGCAAGAAACTCCCCAGGTACCAGGGTAGGGCAAAAGAAAAAAGAAATAACAGAGACAAAAAAATAGGGATGGGAACTGCACCAGTGGGAGGGAGCCATGAAGGAGGAAAGGTTTCCACACACTAGGAAGCCCCTTCGCGGGCAGAGACTGCGGGTGGCAGAGGGGGGAAGCTTCGGAGCCACGGAGGAGAGCGCATCAACAGGGGTGCGGAGGGCAAAGCTGAGAGATTCCCGCACACAGGATCGGTGCCGACCAGCACTCACCAGACCGAGAGGCTTGTCTGCTCAACCGCTGGGGCAGGCGGGGCCTAAGAGCTGAGGCTCGGGCTTCAGTCGGATCCCAGGGAGAGGACTGGGGCTGGCGGCGTGAACACAGCCTGAAGGGGTTAGCGCACCACAGCTAGCCGGGAGGGAGTCCAGGAAAAGGTCTGGAGCTGCCAAAGAGGTAAGAGACTTTTTCTTGCCTCTTTGTTTCCTGGTGCGCGAGGAGAGGAGATTCAGAGCACCGCTTAAACAAGCTCCAGATACGGGCGCGAGCCGCGGCTATCAGCGCGGACCCCAGAGACGGGCATGAAACGCTAAGGCTGCTGCTGCCGCCACCAAGAAGCCTGTGTGCAAGCACAGGTCACTATCCACACCGCCCCTCCTGGGAGACTGTGCAGCCCACCACCGCCAGGGTCCCGTTATCCAGGGACAACTTCCCCAGGAGAACGCACGGCGCGCCTCAGGCTGGTGCAACATCACGCTGGCCTCTGCCGCCACAGGCTCGCCCCGCATCCTCTGTACCCCTCCCTCCCCCCCGGCCTGAGTGAGCCAGAGCCTCCGAAGCAGCTGCTCCTAAACCCCGTCCTGTGTGAGCGAACAACAGATGCCCTCAGGCGACCTACACGCAGAGGCGGGGCCAAATCCAAAGCTGAACCCCGGGAGCTGTGCGAACAAAGAAGAGAAAGGGAAATTTCTCCCAGCAGCCTCAGGAGCAGCGGATTAAATCTCCACAATCAACTTGATGTACCTGCAGCTGTGGAATACCTGAATAGACAATGAATCATCCCAAATTGAGGGGGTGGACTTTGGGAAAAAGATATATTATTTTTCCACTTTTCCTCTTTTTGTGAGTGTGTATGTGTATGCTTCTGTGTGAGACTTTGTCTCTATAGCTTTGCTTTCACCATTTGTCCTAGGGTTCTGTCGGTTTTTTGTTTTTGTTTTTTTTACTTAAAAAAAAAGAATCTGCCTGCTAATGCAGGGGACACGGGTTCGAGCCCTGGTCTGGGAAGATCCCACATGCCGCGGAGCAACTAGGCCCGTGAGCCACAACTACTGAGCCTGCGCGTCTGGAGCCTGTGCTCCGCAACAAGAGAGGCCACGATAGTGAGAAGCCCACGCACCGCGATGAAGAGTGGCCCCTGCTTGCCGCATCTAGAGAAAGCCCTCGCACAGAAACGAAGACCCAACACAGCCAAATAATAATAATAATAATAAATTTTTTTTAAAAAAACATTTTTTTCCTTAATAATTTTTATTTTTTATTTTAATAACTTTATTTTATCTTACTTTATTTTATTTTATTTTATTTTATCCTCTTTCTTTCTTTCTATTTTTTCTCCCTTTTATTCTGAGCCATGTGGATGAAAGGCTCTTGGTGCTCCAGCCAGGCATCAGGGCTGTGTGAGGTGGGAGAGCCAACTTCAGGACACTGGTCCACACGAGACCTCCCAGCTCCATGTAATGCCAAATGGTGAAAATCTCCCAGAGATCTCCATCTCAACACCAAGACCCAGCTTCACTCAATGACCAGCAAGCTACAGTGCTGGACACCCTATGCCAAACAACTAGCAAGACAGGAACACAGCCCCATCCATTAGCAGAGAGGCTGCCTAAAATCATAAGGCCACAGACATCCCCAAAACACACCACCAGACGTGGACCTGCCCACCAGAAAGACAAGATCCAGCCTCATCCACCAGAACACAGGCACTAGTCCCCTCCACCAGGAAGCCTACACAACCCACTGAACCAACCTTAGCCACTGGGGACAGATTCCAAAAACAACAGGAACTACGAACCTGCAGCCTGCGAAAAGGAGACCCCAAACACAGTAAGATAAGCAAAATGAGAAGACAGAAAAACACACAGCAGATGAAGGAGCAAGGTAAAAACACACCAGACCTAACAAATGAAGAGGAAATAGGCAGTATACCTGAAAAACAATTCAGAATAATGATAGTAAAGATCCAAAATCTTGGAAATAGAATAGACAAAATGCCAAAACATTTAACAAGGATGTAGAAGAACTAAAGAGGAACCAAGCAACGATGAACAACACAATAAATGAAATTAAAAATACTCTAGACGGGATCAATAGCAGAATAACTGAGGCAGAAGAATGGATAAGTAACCTGGAAGATAAAATAGTGGAAATAACTACTGCAGAGCAGAATAAAGAAAAAAGAATGAAAAGAACTGAGGACAGTCCCAGAGACCTATGGGACAACATTAAACGCACCAACATTCGAATTATAGGAGTCCCAAAAGAAGAAGAGAAAAAGAAAGGGACTGAGAAAATATTTGAAGACATTATAGTTGAAAACTTCCCTAATATGGGAAAGGAAATAGTTAATCAAGTCCTGGAAGCACAGAGAGTCCCATACAGGATAAATCCAAGGAGAAACATGCCAAGACACATATTAATCAAACTATCAAAAATTAAATACAAAGAAAAAATATTAAAAGCAGCAAGGGAAAAACAACAAATAACACACAAGGGAATCCCCATAAGGTTAACAGCTGATCTTTCAGCAGAAACTCTGCAAGCCAGAAGGGAGTGGCAGGACATATTTAAAGTGATGAAGGAGAAAAACCTACAACCAAGATTACTGTAACCAGCAAGGATCTCATTCAGATTTGATGGAGAAATTAAAACCTTTACACACAAGCAAAAGCTGAGAGAGTTCAGCACCACCAAACCAGCTTTACAACAAATGCTAAAGGAACTTCTCTAGGCAAGAAACACAAGAGAAGGAAAACACCTATAATAACAAACCCAAAACATTTAAGAAAATGGGAATAGGAACATACATATCGATAATTACCTTGAATGTAAATGGATTAAATACTCCCACCAAAAGACACAGGCTGGCTGAATGGATACAAAAACAAGACCCATATATATGCTGTCTACAAGAGACCCACTTCAGACCTAGAGACACATACAGACTGAAAGTGAGGGGATGGAAAAAGATATTCCATGCAAAGGGAAATCAAAAGAAAGCTGGAGTAGCAATTCTCATATCAGACAAGATAGACTTTAAAATAAAGACTATTACAAGAGACAAAGACATAATAATCAAGGGATCAATCCAAGAAGAAGATATAACGATTGTAAATATTTATGTACCCAACATAGGAGCACCTCAATACATAAGGCAAATGCTAACAGCCATAAAAGGGGAAATCAACAGTAACACAATCATAGTAGGGGACTTGAACACCCCACTTTCACCAATGGACAGATCACCTAAAATAAAAATAAATAAGGAAACACAAGCTTTAAATGATACATTAAACAACATGGACTTAATTGATATTTATAGGACATTCCAGCCAAAAACAACAGAATACACATTTTTCTCAAGTGCTCATGGAACATCCTCCAGGATAGATCATATCTTGGGTCACAAATCAAGCCTTGGTAAATTTAAGAAAATTGAAATCGTATCAAGTACCTTTTCCAACCACAATGCTATGAGACTAGATATCAATTACAGGAAAAGATCTGTAAAAAATACAAACACATGGAGGCTAAACAATACACTACTTAATAACAAAGTGATCACTGAAGAAATCAAAGGGGAAATCAAAAACTACCTAGAAACAAATGACAACGGAGACACGACGACCCAAAACCTATGGGATGCAGCAAAAGCAGTTCTAAGAGGGAAGTGTATAGCAATACAAGCCTACCTCAAGAAACAGGAAACATCTCAAATAAACAACCTAACCTTGCACCTAAAGCAATTAGAGAAAGAAGAACAAAAAAACCCCAAAGTTAGCAGAAGGAAAGAAATAATAAAGCTCAGATCAGAAATAAATGGAAAAGAAATGAAGGAAACAATAGCAAAGATCAATAAAACTAAAAGCTGGTTCTTTGAGAAGATAAACAAAATTGATAAACCATTAGCCAGACTCATCAAGAGAAAAAGGGAGAAGACTGAAATCAATAGAATTAGAAATGAAAAAGGAGAAGTAACAACTGACACTGCAGAAATACAAACGATCATGAGAGATTACTACAAGCAACTCTATGCCAATAAAATGGACAACCTGGAAGAAATGGACAAATTCTTAGAAATGCACAACCAGCCGAGACTGAACCAGGAAGAAATAGAAAATATAAACAGACCAATCACAAGCACTGAAATTGAAACTGTGATTAAAAATCTTCCAACAAACAAAAGCCCAGAACCAGATGGCTTCACAGGCGAATTCTATCAAACATTTAGAGAAGAGCTAACACCTATCCTTCTCAAACTCTTCCAAAATATTGCAGAGGGAGGAACACTCCCCAACTCATTCTACGAGGCCACCATCACCCTGATACCAAAACCAGACAAAGATGTCACAAAGAAAGAAAACTACAGGCCAATATCACTGATGAACATAGATGCAAACATCCTCAACAAAATACTAGCAAACAGAATCCAACAGCACATTAAAAGGATCATACACCATGATCAAGTGGGGTTTATTCCAGGAAGGCAAGGATTCTTCAATATATGCAAATCAATCAACGTGATACACCATATTAACAAATTGAAGGAGAAAAACCATATGATCATCTCAATAGATGCAGAGAAAGCTTTCGACAAAATTCAACACCCATTTATGATAAAAGCCCTGAAGAATGTAGGCATAGAGGGAACTTTCCTCAAAATAATAAAGGCCATATATGACAAACCCACAGCCAACATCGTCCTCAATGGTGAAAAACTGAAACCATTTCCAGTAAGATCAGGAACAAGACAAGGTTGCCCACTCTCACCACTATTATTCAACATAGTTTTGGAAGTGTTAGCCACAGCAATCAGAGAAGAAAAAGAAATAAAAGGAATCCAAATCGGAAAAGAAGAAGTAAAGCTGTCACTGTTTGCAGATGACATGATACTATACATAGAGAATCCTAAAGATGCTACCAGAAAACTACTAGAGCTAATCAATGAATTTGGTAAAGTAGCAGGATACAAAATTAATGCACAGAAATCTCTTGCATTCCTATACACTAATGATGAAAAATCTGAAAGAGAAATTAAGAAAACACTCCCATTTACCACTGCAACAAAAAGAATAAAATATCTAGGAATAAACCTACCTAAGGAGACAAAAGACCTGTATGCAGAAAATTATAAGACACTGATGAAAGAAATTAAAGATGATACAAAAAGATGGAGAGATATACCATATTCTTGGACTGGAAGAATCAACATTGTGAAAATGACTCTACTACCCAAAGCAATCTACAGATTCAATGCAATCCCTATCAAACTACCACTGGCATTTTTCACAGAACTAGAACAAAAAATTTCACAATTTGCATGGAAACACAAAAGACCCCGAATAGCCAAAGCAATCTTGAGAACGATAAATGGAGCTGGAGGAATCAGGCTCCCGGACTTCAGACTATAATACAAAGCTACAGTAATCAAGACAGGATGGTACTGGCACAAAAACAGAAATAGAGATCAATGGAACAGGATAGAAAGCCCAGAGATAAACCCATGCACATATGGTCACCTGATCTTTGATAAAGGAGGCAAGCATATACAGTGGAGAAAAGACAGCCTCTTCAATAAGTGGTGCTGGGAAAACTGGACAGGTACAAGTAAAAGTAGGAAATTAGAACACTCCCTAACACCATACACAAAAATAAACTCAAAATGGATTAAAGACCTCAATGTAAGGCCAGACACTATCAAACTCTTAGAGGAAAACATAGGCAAACACTCTATGACATAAATCACAGCAAGATCCTTTTTGACCCACCTCCTAGAGAAATGGAAATAAAAACAAAAATAAACAAAGGGGACCTAATGAAACTTAAAAGCTTTTGCACAGCAAGGGAAACCATAAACAAGACCAAAAGACAACCCTCAGAATGGGAGAAACTATTTGCAAATGAAGCAACTGACAAAGGATTAATCTCCAAAATTTACAAGCAGCTCATGAAGCTCAATAACAAAAAAACAAACAACCCAATCCAAAAACGGGCAGAAGACCTAAATAGACATTTCTCCAAAGAAGATACACAGATTGCCAACAAACACATGAAAGAATGCTCAACATCATTAATCATTAGAGAAATGCAAATCAAAACTACAATGAGATACCATCTCACACCGGTCAGAATGGCCATCATCAAAAAATCTACAAACAATAAATGCTGGAGAGGGTGTGGAGAAAAGGGAACACTTTTGCACTGTTGGTGGGAAAGTAAATTGATAGAGCCACTATGGAGAACAGTATGGAGGTTCCTTAAAAAACTAAAAATAGAACTACCATACAACCCAGCAATCCCACTACTGGGCATATACCCTGAGAAAACCATAGGTCAAAAAGAGTCATGTACCAAAATGTTCATTGCAGCTCTACTTACAATAGCCAGGACATGGAAGCAACCTAAGTGTCCATCATCGGATGAATGGATAAAAAAGATGTGGCACACATATACAATGGAATATTACTCAGCCATAAAAAGAAACGAAATTGAGTTATTTGTAGTGAGGTGGATGGAGTTAGAGTCTGTCATACAGAGTGAAGTAAGTCAGAAAGAGAAAAACAAATACAGTATGCTAACACATATATATGGAATCTAAGGAAAAAAAAAAAAAAAAGGTCATGAAGAACCTAGTGGCAAGACAGGAATAAAGACACAAACCTACTAGAGAATGGACTTGAGGATATGCGGAGGGGGAAGGGTAAGATGTGACAAAGTGAGAGAGTGGCATGGACATATATACACTACCAAACATAAAATAGATAGCCAGTGGGAAGCAACCGCATAGCACAGGGAGATCAGCTCTGTGCTTTGTGACCACCTAGAGGGGTGGGATAGGGAGGGTGGGAGGGAGGCAGATGCAAGAGGGAAGAGATATGGGAACATATGTATATGTATAACTGATTCACTTTGTTATAAAGCAGAAACTAACAACAAAAAAAAAAGGTACGAAACTCTATATTAAGGGTCATGCAAAAATACACAAACAAAAGGAAGAGATAAACTCTTTTTCTGAAAGACAAAAAAAAAAAAAGTCACATGTACCCCAATGTTCACTGCAGCACTATTTACAATAGCCAGGACACGGAAACAATCTAAATGTCCATCAACAGGTAAATGGATAAAGAATATGTGGTACATATATATCACAGAATATTACTCAGGCATAAAAAGGAACAAAATTGGGTCATTTGTAGTGATGTGGATGGACCCAGAGTCTGTCATACAGAGCGAAGTAAGTCAGAAAGAGAAAAACAAATATATGTGTAATCTAGAAAAATGGTACAGATGAACCTATCTGCAGGGCAGGAATAGAGACACAGATGTAAAGAATGGATGTGTGGGCACAGCGGGGGAAGGGGAGGGTGGGATGAATGGGGAGATTAGGTTTGACATAAATATACTACCATGTGTAAAACAGATAGCTAGTGGGAACCTGCTGTATAGCACAGGGAGCTCAGCTCTGTGCTCTGTGATGACCTAGAAGGGTTGGATGTGGTGGGGAGGGAGGTTCAAGAGGGAGGAGATTATGCATACATAGAGCTGATTCACTTCATTGTACAGCAGAAACTAACACAACATTGCAAAGCAATTATACTCCAATAAAAGAAAAAAAGAACCATCAGATGGCACTTATTAACTGCCAACATTATTTAGAAGATTTTGCTACTTTGATTTTGTTTAAGAGAGTAAAGATCTGGGCTCCTTAGGAAAATGGTGGATTCCACATCTGGGGAAGGAAATGTAAAATTAAGCCTGGAACATGGTATACCAGTTGCAGTGGTTAATTTAATATGTCAACTTGACTGAATCATGGGGTGCCAGACGTTTGGTCAAACATTATTCTGGGTGCACCTGAGGGTTTTTCTGGATGAGATTAACATTTGAATCTGTAAAGAAGTAAAGCAGGACTTCCCTGGTGGCACAGTGGTTAAGAATCCGCCTGCCAATGCAGGGGACACAGGTTCGAGCCCTGGTCCAGGAAGATCCCACACGTCGCGGAGCAACTAAGGCCCCGTACCACAACTACTGAGCCTGTGCTCTGGAGCCCGCAAGCCTCAACTACTGAGCCCGCACGCCTAGAGCCCATGCTCCGCAACAAGAGAAGCCACCGCGATGAGAAGCCCACGCACTGCAACGAAGAGTAGACCCCGCTCGCCCCAACTAGAGAAAGCCCGCATGCAGCAACGAAGACCAAACACAGCCAAAAATAAATAAATAAATTCATTAAAAAAAAAAAAAAGAAACAAGTAAAGCAGATTGCCTTCCCCAATCAGTTGAAGGCCTGAATAGAACAAAAAGGCTGACCCTCCCACAAGTAAGAGGGAATTCTGCATAAAGCCTTCAAGCTGGTTTTTCCCCTCCCTTCAGACTCAAACTAAAACAATTGCTCCCCCTGGGTCTCAAGCTTACTGGATTCTTGACTGGAACTACACCATCATCCTTCCTGGGCCTCCAGCTTGCCAACTGCAGATCTTGGGACTTGTCAGCCTCCAAAACTGCATGAACAAATTCATTATAATAAGTCTCTTTATATACATTTATATATATATATAAATATATATAGATACATCTATAGATATATATATCCTACGTCCTATTGGTTGCGTTTCTCTGGAGAATACAGACTAATACACCAGAAAGCAAGAAAGCCGTCAAAGACTATTAGGGCCATGTCAAAAGGACATAAGAGCCAGCTTAATGAGGCTCCCACTGGCTAAAGGTGAGACAATTTGAGTATCTTTTATTTTTTATTCTTTTTTTTTTTTTTTTGGCTGTGTTGGGTCTTCCTTGCGGTGCGCGGGCTTTTCGTTGTGGTGGTTTCTCTTGTTGCGGAGCACGGGCTCTAGGTGCGCCGGCTTCAGCAGTTGTGGCACGCTGGAATCAGTAGTTGTGGCTCAAGGGCTCAGTTGCTCCGCAGCATGTGGAATCTTCCCGGACCAGGGATTGAACCTGTGTCTCCTGCATTGGCAGGCAAATTCCCAACCACTGCGCCATCAGGGAAGTCGCGAGAATCTTTTAAATCTATGAGTTTCCAATGACACTTGAAGAAAGAAATTTGCTGGTTACCTTTGGATACTGCTAGGGATCCAACTCATTATTTTGATAACTGGTAAATAAAGAAAAAGAATCAAGCATTACTCATCTCACTTTTTCTATATGAATTTTTCCTTTGGGTAGCCAAAAAAATTGAGGATAGAAAATATCCCTTTAAAGAAGTATTACAGATAATAAATGAAGGTAGAATGATAAAAATATCACCACTTTATAAGCCCTAATGAATTAATAGATCTAAACAATGATCATGAATGACTACCAACATCACCAAAATAGACAACCGGGCATGCCTTACTTCCTGACAAAAAAAAAAAGGCTAAACCTGATGAAGTCTCTAGATCTGTGCTATTCAATACAGGAGTCACTAGCCACATGTGGCTATCGCGCACTTGCAAGGTAGCTAATCCTAATTGAGATGTGATGTAAGTGTAAAATACAAACCAGATTTCTAAGATTTAATACCAAAACAATGTGAAATATCTCAATAATTAAATAGGCTATGTGTTGAAATGATAACATTTTGGATATAATGGATTAAAAAAATATGTAAAAACCAATTTCACCTGTTTCTTTATTTTATTTTTTTTTAAGTGTATACCATAAAAATTTCAAATAACCAATATGTGGCTAAAGTTTATGGCTTTCATTGTATTTATATTGGACAGTGCTGCTCTAGATCTAATTACCAAAATTTATGTAATACTGGGAGAGAAATATATGTTGAACACCACCACAGAGATGCAATTACCAAAATCCAGTCTATGGGAATCACTAAAAATCACAATATCCAGTTTCTTCAACAACACAGTAACAAAATTGCAAGGGGGGGGGGGGAGAAAGAATGAGTAAGATAGAGGAGGAATGTGTAGATTTAAAAAGACAATGTCAGGAACATGACAAGGATGCCGCTCTCTCATCACTGTTTTTCAACATTGTACAAGAAATTTTACCCAATACATTAAGACAAGAAAAGGAAATAAAAGTATACAGATTGGGAAGAAAGAACAAAAATTGTTCTTCTAAGCAAATGACATGATCACCTATGGAGAAAATCCAAGAGTCAACCAAAAAACTCCTGAAATTAAAAAGCGGGGGACTTCCCTGGTGGCGCAGTAGTGAAGAATCCACCTGCCAACACAGGGGACGTGGGTTCGAGCCCTGGTCCGGGAATATCCCACATGCCGCAGGGCAACTAAGCCCGTGTGCCACAACTACTGAGCCTGCACTCTAGAGCCCACGAGCCACAACTACTGAGCCCACACGCCACAACTACTGAAGCCCATGCACCTAGAGCCCGTGCTCCACAACAAGAGAAGCCACTGTGATGAGAAGCCTGCGCACCACAACGAAGAGTAGACCCCGCTCACCAAAACTAGAGAAAGTCCGTGTGAAGCAACAAAGACCCAACACAGCCAATAAATTAATTAATTAATTTAAAAAAATAATAAAATAAATAAAAATAAAAAACGATTATAGCAAGGTTGCAGGACAGGCTAAAATTAAAAAGTCAACTGCTTTTCTACATACCAGCAATGAACAAGTGGAATTTGAAATTAAAACACAATACTATTTACAGTACCACACCCAAAAAGGAAATACTTAAGTATAAATCTAACAAAATATGTATAAGATCTATATGAGAAAAACTACAAACTGATAAGAAGCCTCAATATTGTCAAGATGTCAGTTTTTCCCAACTTGACCTATAGATTCAATGCAATCCCAATCAAAATTCCAGCAAGTTATTTTGTGGATATCAACAAACTGATTCTGAAGATTATATGAAAAGGCAAAAGACACAGAAGAGCCAGTACAATACTGAAGGAAAAGAACAAAGTTGGAGGACTAAGAACTGACACTACCCAACTTCAAGACTTAATATAAAGCTGCAATAATCAAGTGTGGTATTGGTGAAAGAACAGACAAATCAAGTAATGGAATAGAATGGAGAACCCAGGAAATAATCCACATAAATACAGTCACCTGATCTTCAACAAAAGAACAGAGGCAATACAGTGGAGAAAAGATAATCTTTTCAACAAATGGTGGTGGAACAAGTGGACATCCAGGGGTTATATCGTAAAGCTCTGTGCCTTCTGCTCAATTTTGCTATGAAGATAAAACTGTTCAAAACAAAATCTATTTTTAAAATAACAATAATAATTTTTAATAAGAGAAATATCAACCAATTGCAATGTATATAGCCCTTACTTAAATCCCACCTTAAAAACAGTTTTAAAAGAAATTATGACAATCTGGAAAATGTGAGCGTTAACTGGAAATGAGGGAATTAACGGTTTTTTAACAGTGATAATATTACTATGGTGATGTTTTAAATTTTTTAAAAATAGTTTCTCTCTTTTAGAAGTATATACTGAAATGTCTGCATATGAAGTGTTATGCTGGGACGTGTGTTAAAGTAATGTGGGGGGAATACGATGTGGGGGGCAACCATAAATGGTATAGACAAAACACACGGGTAATGGGCTAATAATTTTGTAGTTCCATGTTAGGTAAATTGAAATTCATCGTACTGTTCTCTCCACTTCATTAAAGTCACAGATTTTTAGAGTTGGAAAGAACTTTAGAAATCAGAACACCACAAACATGAGGGAAAGAAATGGAGACAAAGCCAGAAATACCTGAGTGTGTGACTTGAACAAAAAACTTTCTGACTTTATTTCAGCTTTTTTTTTTTTTTTTTTTTAATCAGCCACGCTGCACACATGTGAGATCTTAGTTCCCCAACCAGGGATGGAACCCGTGCCCCCTGCAGTGGAAGCACGGAGTCCTAACCACTGTACCGCCAGGGAATTCCCTTGTTTCCTCTTCCATAAAGATGAGGATAAAACACTTGCCTTACATGGGGTGGTTTAACATTAATTGGAATAACACATATAAAAACATATGTTTCCTTAAAACCAACTCTTTTAACCCTTTCCTAAAGTACTAAACAAACACTAGCTCAACTGGCCCAATCTTATTTAAAAAGTGAGAAAATAAAGAAAATCTCCAAACTCCACATGCAGTTAGCTCCTCTTTCCTAATACCATCCCTTCATTGCCAGTTTATACCCTACATTCCCAGTTTATACAGAGTATCTATGCTCTGTGTACCCTCCTGCTTAAATGCAGACTTATTTTAATACAAACTTGCTGGTCACCAGACAGTGATAGTTACTGCTACTGGTTATTTGGTGATTATCTTTAGAGTTCAAAACAAACACCCTTCTTTTGAATAATGGATGATATTTACAACCTTCTTCTCTCATAACTGTTTGCCATTAAAACTAACACAATATTGTAAATCAACTACACTTCAACTTTTAAAAATTCCAACAACAACAGCAGCAGCGGCAGCAACAACTAGGCCTAATATTCATATCCCAAAGAAAGCTAAACCACTTGTTGCTAGCTCTACATGCATTTCAAGAATCTCACTTATATTGTTTTAGCTAAAATTTATTAAAGATTTAAGTTAAAAATCTTTGAAAAGAATATTACATTTATGCAAAACAACCTAACTTAGTAAATGCGGCCACATGTAAATGCTATAAAACCAATATTCTGTCAGCAGTTATTTCTGGGTGTCAAATTATGGTTACTTATTTTGGTCATCTCTATAC
Organism: Balaenoptera ricei; assembly: GCF_028023285.1. Classification (NCBI taxonomy): domain Eukaryota; kingdom Metazoa; phylum Chordata; class Mammalia; order Artiodactyla; family Balaenopteridae; genus Balaenoptera; species Balaenoptera ricei. The sequence goes on along the minus strand of NC_082651.1, from coordinate 77,359,325 downwards.
ATTCTAACTTTTTCTTTTTTAAAGGTTTGGTTTTTTTTTTAAACTTTATTTTCTTTTAAGTAAGTAAGTTATTTATTTTTGGCTGCGTTGGGTCTTCATTGCTGCGCGTGGGCTTTCTCTAGTTGCAGCCAGCGGGGGCTACTCTTCGTTGCAATTTGCGGGCTTCTCACTGCGGTGGCTTCTGTTGTTGCAGAGCACTGGCTCTAGGCATGAGAGCTTCAGTAGTTGTGGCATGCGGGCTCAGTAGTTGTGGCACGTGGGCTCTGTAACTGTGGCTTGCGGGCTCTAGAGCACAGGCTCAGTAGTTGGGGCACATGGGCTTAGTTGCTCCACAGCGTGTAGGATCTTCCCAGAGCAGGGATCAAACCCGTGTCCCCTGCATTGGCAGGCGGATTCCTAACCACTACGTCACCAAGGAAGTCCCTTTTTCTTCAGTAACTAAGTATTTTTATAATGGGAAAAAAGCTTTGTATAAATATAGGATAATGCAGGACTTCATTCAATAAAGGAAGAAGAAAAATAATGAATACTAAATTGTTTTGTAGTTATCAGCACAATTTCACTAAATGAAACTGCTATGTAAAAAATATTAATATGGGTTTCCCTGGTGGCGCAGTGGTTAAGAATCCGCCTGCCAATGCAGGGGACATGGGTTCGAGCCCTGGTCCGGGAAGATGCCACATGCTGCAGAGCAACTAAGCCATGAGCCACAACTACTGAGTCTGCACTCTAGAGCTCGCGAGCCACAACTACTGAGCCCGCGTGCCACAGCTACTGAAGCCCTCATGCCTAGAGCCCATGCTCCACAACAAGAGAAGCCACCACAATGAGCAGCCCGCGCACCGCAACAAAGAGTAGCCCCCGCTCACTGCAACTAGAGAAAGCCCACGTGCAGCAATGAAGACCCAATGCAGCCAAAGTCAAAAAGAAATAAAATAAATATTTTTTTAATGTTAATATAACAGGTCCCAATCATTTGGCAATCAATAGTATCTCTTTCTAATAAAAATATAATTCCTTAATAAAACTTAATGGGTTTTTAATGTGTTAGTGTTTAGCAGAGGGTTTTAAATTTTTGACTTGCTGTTTATGTATGTTCTGAAAACAGTTATTATGAAATTACTGGTCCTACCTCTGTTCTCAAGTCTTATCTTGGAGAGCCATCTGAGGCCTCAGAACAATGAGGGACTGACCAGGATGATAAGGTAATAGGAATCAAACTCACAAGTGCCAGTCAACGTTCAAGACTCCTGCCTCTGTGTCTCAATCTCTGGTCCAAGAGCCACATTCAAGAGAACTGCTGATGTACTTAATAAAAATTCAGACCCCCCCCCAACAAAGCCTAACTCAAAAAGACTGAATCAGAGTATACAGGAAAGTATCAAGCCTAAATCTGGCAAATAAAAGCACTTCATTGAAGATTATTCTATTTCTTCCTGTAATCCTTAAATATCTTCCCCACCAGCCAACCCATGAAACCAGCTCACCTCATTTAAACAGTTCCAGGTATCTCATCTTGTGAAGTACCTGATTCTCCCTCACTTGGCAATAGGATGCATCTGCAGCCCTGAGCTCTGCCTGGCTTCAGTTAACACCAAGGGGCCCAGGGCTGCCTACACCCAAGCAGGGCTGACTGCATACAGCTTCTACCCTGGGATCACCAACTCTACTCAGGAACTCTCATGCTGATCTCCTGACCTGGAAGTCTCTGAATCTTGCACTGCCTGCTACCCTATCGGTATCAGCAGATTTCCATCTTCTGGTAGCAAATCTTCCAGTTATTTGGTTCTGCTCTGTTAGGGACCAATTGTAGCATGATAAATCCTCCAAGTGCCTCAGATTAATTACAAAGGAGGCCTCCTCCTCTTTCACTTTTTATCTTCTTGATTACAAAACTACCCTCAACTTCATATTCTTACATTCCAAACTCCATGCTTCCCCCCAAATTACTGACATATAAACTGTTTTGTTTCATAATTTAATCTCTATTTGTTTTTTGTTTTCATCCTAATTTTATTTTCAGTGTCCATAATAGATAGAATTTTAGATAGTAAATACATTTTCTCTCTAAACAGGACATTTCCATTCCAAGTTTTTAACCCTTTCTCATAATCTAGAATATACTAGAGTCCTGGTTCAGTTTAGTACAGTATATTCATAATAACAAAATTTTAAATTTTAAACTAAAAAAAATGGAAAAATATGGGTTCATAAACTACTAAAAAATGTAAAATACTGAACAATTTGATTTGCTCTTACATACACGACATACTTTTATTAATATTTACTAATAATGTTTACATAAATGTTATAAACAATTCAATACCATCTATCTTTTATATAAGGAAAAGCTAGTTATTATATCCAGTTAGCCATTTAAAACTGTATTAATTACACAGGAAACTTTCTGGCAGGATTCCTAATACCCAATATTTCAACAGAAAGTTTTGTACATGTTAGACTTATGGTTAAGGGAATACAGCAGGCTACAAAGCCATATATATATATATATATATGAAATATATATAAAATTTATATATATATAAAAACTTATATGATCCCATTTTTATACACAGGCATAGAAAAAAGCTAAGAAAGGTTCTTTTAGGATGACAGGTTATTTACTTCTGCTTCATATTTATATTTTCTTAATTTTCTTTAATATACCTGAATTACCTTTGTAATAAAAATAACACAAGTTTGTTTTTCTTTTTCATAATTTTCAACAGAAGGAACAGTTCTCTTCCTGGGCCCTCACAACATTTTTACATTCAGTATATTAGTCCTATTACTGTACTTGAAAATGTAGTTTGTTTTAAAGAGTTAACATTAGTTTAGCTGATCCCAGCCTCTTTCATATTTTAGACCACTGCTCAAGCAGTTTTATAGTTAATTTTGTTTTTACTGATTCATCCATTTAACCAAACATTTATTAAATACCCACTCAATGCCAGACACTGTCATATAGCCTGGTTTCCTAATGAGTCTTAGGGAATTTGTCTGTTAACATCTTTCTTGACCAAATAGTATAATCCTCAGTCACACTCAGAATGTGCTATCATTCTCATCAAGATCAAGTAAAAAAAATACTGTAGACGCACAACCAAACGCTTCTTAATTACATGCACCCCAGTGTTCACTGTAGCACTATTCACAATAACCAAAACATGGAAACAATGTAAATGTCCATCAACAGATAAATGGATAAAGAATATGTGGTACATATATACAATGGAATACTACTCAGCCATAAAAAAGAATGAAATAATGCCATTTGCAGCAACATGGATGGACCTGAAGATTAGCATACTAAGTGAAGTAAATCAGAGAAAGACAAATAGCGCATATATCACTTATATGTGGAATCTAAAATATGACACAAACTTATCTATGAAACAGAAACAGACTCACAGACATAGAGAACAGACGGGGTGGGAAAAGGATGGATTGGGAGTTTGGCATTAGCAGATGCAAACTATTATATATAGAACAGATAAACAACAAGGTCCTACTGTGTAGCACAGGGAACTATATTCAACATCCTGTGATAAACCACAATGGAAAAGAATATGTAAAAGAATATATATATATATATGCATAACTGAATCACTCTGCTGTACATTAGAAATTAACACAACATTGTAAATCAACTATACTTCAATTTAAAAAATTACTGCTAAGTATTCATTTTGATTCTATCATGAATGAAATTGTTTTCTTAATTTCCTTTTTGGATTGTTCATTGTTAATGAATAGAAATACAACTGCTTGTTGTTTCTTTTTTTTAATTTTTATTTTATATTGCAGTATAGTTCATTAACAATGTTGTGTTAGTTGCAGGTTGCTTTTTGTTTCTTGCTCTTGTATCCTTTATTAGCCCTGATGGTTTTAATGTGGATTCTTTATCATGAATTTATCAAAATTAAAAACTTTTGGGGGGGACTTCCCTGGTGGTCCAGTGGCTAAGACTCCACGCTCCCAATGCAGGGGGCCTGGGTTCGATCCCTGGTCAGGGAACTAGATCCCATGTACCGCAACTAAGAGTTCGCATGCCGCAACTAAAGATCCCACATGCCGCAACTAAGACCCAACACAACCAAATAAATAAATAAATAAATAAATTTTTTAAAACTTATGTACATGAAAAGATATTGTCAAGAAAGTGAAAATACAACCTATGGAATGGGAGAAAATATTTGCAAATCGTGTATCTGATAAAGAATTAATAGCTAGAATACATAAAGAACTCTTAACAATTCAACAATAAAAAGACAAACAACCCAATTTTGAAAACATGCAAGACCTGAAAAAACATTTCTCCAAAGACAATATACAAATGGCCAATAAGCACATAAAAAGATGCTCAACATCATTTGTGATTTGGAAACGCAAATCAAACCACAGTGAGATACCACTTCACACTCATTAAAATGCCTATTTAAAAAAATTAAAAGAGGACTTCCCTGGTGGCGCAGTGGTTAAGAATCCGCCTGCCAATGCAGGGGGAGCGGGTTGGAGCCCTAGTCCGGGAAGATCCCACATGCCGCAGAGCAACTAAGCCCGTGCGCCACAACTACTGAGCCTGCGCTCTAGAGCCCACAAGCCACAACTACGGAGCCTGCGCTCTAGAGCCCGCGAGCCACAACTACTGAAGCCCGTGCACCTAGAGCCCGTGCTCCGCAACAAGAGAAGCCACTGCAATGAGAAGCCCGCACGTCACAATGAAGAGTAGCTCCCCATCGCCGCAACTAGAGAAAGCCCACGTGCAGCAACGAAGACCCAAGGCGGCCAAAAATAAATAAATTTATTTTAAAAAATGAATAAAATAAAAAGAAGAAAATAACAAGTGATCAAAGAAGATGTGGAGAAACTAGAATCTTCATATGTTGTTGGGGCTGTAAAATGGTGCAGCCACTGTGGAAAACATTTTGCCATTTCCTAAAGAAATTAAACATAGATCTACCATATGACCCAGCAATTCCACTCCTAGGTAAAAACCCAAAAGCACTGAAAACAGGTATTCAAACAAATAGCTGTGCATAAATGTTCATAGCAGCACTATTCACAAATGCCAAAAGATGGAAACAATTCAAATGTCTATCAATGAATGAATGGATAAGCAAAGTGTGATATACATACAACAGAATATTATTTCACCATAAAAAAGAATCACGTACCAATACATGCTATAGAGTGGATGAACCATGAAAACACCAGACACAAAAGGTCACAAATTGTATGGTTCAATTTATATGAAATACCCCGAAGAGACAGAGACAGAAAGCAGATTGGTGGCTGACAGTGGCTGAAGGTAGGCAGGAATGGGAGTAATTGCTTAATAGGTATGGCGTTTGCTTTTGGGATTATGAGGATGTTCTGGAACTCGATATAGGTGGTAGTTGCACAACATCGTGAGTGCATTAAATGCCAATGAAACATACAGTTTAAAATGGCTAATTTTATATTATCTGAACTTTACCTCAATAAAACAAAGACAATTTAGACAAATCTTCATTCATAGTATGATAAAAATGAAAAGTCAGTAAATCAGAAAGTGCTAATTATTCTCTCCCTCTACCTCCAATCTTTTGTACCTGCTTAATATCATGGAGAGCCATAAAATATACTACCTTGCTCTGTAATACTAAATAAGGTCAATTTATTTACTCACTCCGTTGTTTTTTGTTTGTCTGCTGTACCACACAGCATGCAGGATCTTCGTTCCCTGACCAGGGATTGAACCCATGCCCCCCCGAGAGTGGAAGCGTGAAGTCTTAACCACTGGACCGCCAGGAAAGCCCCTACTCACTATGTTTTTACCTGACACTCAACAAAGAAGCAAGGTCAGTGTATCACATCATTTGCAGTTCACAATTTAAATATGTGAAAATTAATTTCAATTAACAATATTGGTTGGAAAACTATACTTTCGGTTTTCATATTCAAAACATGATTGTTAAAAAAAATATGACATGTACCTAACAAGATAATTTGTGTAATGGATATTAAAAGTGTTACGCACTTTTCTAATGACTCAAATTGGCTTCTAAGTAAAAATTAAAACACATGCACATGCATACACATTTGTTTTCTCATGGCTTCAACACCTCTAGAAATCCAGCATTTCAAACTACAAAACACCAGCAAACTTATAAAAAAATCTATGGACAGATATAGAATACCAAAATCTAAATCAACTCAATCTTGTGTTTATAACCACATGCCACAGAGAAAAATAAAACAATGGTCATGAGTAATAGAAATAGGTAGTGAAATCATAAAAGTACCAAGGGGTACATTGATTTTTCTTAAGCCAGAATAGGAACACCATAAAAAAATAAGGTTTCTCCCATTGAAACAGTCTGCAGTAGGAAAGTAAAACTAATGTAAAAAAATAAACACCAACACATTTGGCAAGTATAATGACTCCTAAATTACGCATTCCCCTGGGACAACGCTCCTTTAACCAGACAAAGCTGGTGTTTGAGGAAAATTCTCGTGTCCAGATCTGTGTGATAGAGAGAGGAGTCAGCAGTTAATGCATATACAATAGGGTCTTATCGGGCCAGTTCAGGGAAAGCCGAAACACCTAAACCCATGCCCTATCACACAGACATACAGGAGATGCCACCTAGATTTAAAGAACACTTAGCTTACACGTCCTTTACTGGTTATCTAGAAAAGGGCAGTAGTGCCCTAGTTCCATTTCTTCCCCACCCTCTATGTGGGCTGAGTACTAAAAAACAAAGTGGTTTTGCCTAGAAACAAACTGTCTTAGAAACAAACTGTCTCTAGAAACAAAATGTCTCTAGAGAGACTGAAAGAAAAGGAAAGGAAGCAAGTACAATGCAATGATGAGCTGAGAAACGAGTCTATACTCCAAAACACATTTAAATGTGACAGAAATTTAAAATGCTGAAAATAATGTCAAGCAAATACATTATAATGACCTAGCATTAGTGGTCACATTTCTAAAAATTACTAAACATATATACTCACATACTAAAATTATGAAGAGACAATTTAAAAAAAGAACCCACAATGTCCAAAAAGTTGAATTGTGCATGCAAACCACTTTCTCTTTAAGTGGCCCATAAATTGGTAATAAGGTTAAGTTTAACTACCATCTGGATTCTTTTTTTTTTCTTTCTCTTTTTCTTTTTTTTTTTTTTTTTTTTGGCCACACCACGCAGCATCTTAGTTCCCCAACCAGGGATTGAACCCGGGGCCACAGCAGTGAAAGCGCCAGGGCCACAGCAGTGATAGCGCCGAGCCCCAACCAATAACCACTGGACCACCAGGTAACTCCCTCCATCTAGACTCTTAATATAGATAATTTCAATTACTTTTAATAAATATTTCTCCTAAGATTAGTGCTCCCTCAACTAAACACTAAATAGGAGAATGATAAAGTGGCAACTGAGGAAGCAAATTCTCAATTTGCTTTAAAAATTTTATATAAGAGTTCAAAGTGGAAAAAACATTAATGAACAGTGCAAACAAGCTGAAGTCAAAGCTTTCCTCATGTAGATTCCAAATTTAGAAAGTATAAGTCAAACCTATAAAGGCTATATGTTTAAAATTAATATAAGGTATTCGAGAAACCGCTTTGAAGTATAAATAATTAAATATATCAAATATCCATTTCTAAATACTCACAATATTAATTCCTATGATCATATTCTTGCTATTTATACAAACCAACACAAAATACACCTTTTTCTCCTTTCAGAGTTCCAACCTTTCACTCCCTGATGAAATTAAACACCAAAATCTTCCACAAGAATATAAATTTTCAGATTGTAAACTTAAGATTTATAATGAGAAAGGATAAACAAAATGTAAACATTTATTAAAAAAACATACTGATATTGCCATATATAGCTTTTTATCCTGTTTTTCACTAGCAAGCAATTACTGAGCTCCCTGTCTGTATAAGACACTACAAAAGGTATCGGTGACAGCCACTTGCATCTAGAGGCTTATCTAGTTGGGAAAACAGCTAAACAAAACAAGGAGGATATACACAATGCCTAATGAGGGATTAAAGAGTTCTGAAGAAGGAAAAATGCTGGGAGGGACTTCCCTGGTGGCGCAGTGGTTAAGAATCCACCTGCCAATGCAAGGGACACGTGTTCGAGCCCTGGTCCGGGAAGATCCCACATGCCACTGAGCAGCTAAGCCCATGTGCCACAACTACTGAGCCTGCGCTCGAAAGCCTGCAAGCCACAACTACTGAAACCCGCTCCCCACAACTAGAGAAAGCCCGCACGCAGCAACAAAGACCCAATGCAGCCAAAAACAAATAAATAAATAAATTTAAATCATGGCTCTTCATTCAATGTTTATTACAAACATTTTAATTTTTGGTCAAAATTTTTTGAGTTCTCTCTGCCATATCACATGTATTCCCACTATAATTAGAATAAAACCCAAATCATTTTACCAGCCCTCCAAGAGTCTATATGATGTAGCCCCAGCCTCCTTCTCCAACGTTCTTTACTGTATTTTTAGCCATGTATTCTCTCTAACTAGAAATCTCTCTCCCCAAGAACTTCACAGCATTCTGCACTTCAACTTACTTCTACCTCTACAGAAAGGTCTCTTCTAATCCCCATCCATAGTTATTTCTCCCCTACTCACTTCTGTATTACCTCTTCACCATAATCAAATGCAGAGACAAGTAGTACCAAGTACAGTTATATAAGGCATAATATTAAATAACCCTGCCAATCTGGTCACAGCTGACTAGAACAGGAATGGGGGTCTAAACCCAAGAAGAGCCCATTTATAGGCTGGCCAACAGCCGAGAAAGTAGCCTCAGGAGTCAAAGAATTCTACACAAAGCAGAGATGGAGACCAGATAACTAAACAGTCAGTTCCTTGGCTTCTACTTCTAATAGTTTTGTTTGTTTATTTATTTAGCATTGAAGTATAGATGATTTACAATATTGTGTTAGTTTCAGGTATGCAGCAAAGTGATTCAGTTATACTTTTTTTCAGATTATTTTCCATTATAGGTTACTACAAGATATTGAATATTGTTCCCTGTATTTTACAGTAAATCCTTGTTGCTTGTCTACTTTATGTATAGTAGTTTGTATCTGTTAATCCCATATTCCTAATTTATCCCTTCCCCCCCTTCTCCTTTGGTAATGATAAGTTTGTTTTTTATGTCTGTGAGTCTGCCTGCTTTGTATATAGATTCATTTGTATTACTTTTTAGATTCCACATATAAATGACATCATATAAATTTGTCTTTCTCTGTCTGACTTCACTTAGAATAACATTCTCTAGGTCCATCCATGTTGCTGCAAACTGCAATACTTCATTCTTTTTTATGGCTGAGTAATATTCCATTTTACACACACACACACACACACACACACACACACACACACGGGCATCTGAGTTGTTTCCAAGTCTTAGCTACTGTAACTAGTGCTGCTATAAACATTGGGGTGCATGTATCTTTTCGAATTAGAGTTAACACCATAAAACTCGTAGGCAAAACATTCTTGGACATAAATCACAGCAATATTTTATTAGATCAGTCTCTCAAGGCAAAAGAAATAAAAGCAAAAATAAACAAATGGGACCTAATCAAACTTAAAAGCTTTTGCACTGCAAAGGAAACCATCAACAAAACATCAAGACAACCTATGAAATGAGAAAAAGTATTTGCAAACGAAGGGCCCAACAAGGGCTTAATTTCCAAAACATACAAAGAGCTCATACAACTCAATATCAAAAAAACAAACAACCCAATGAAAAAATGGGCAGAAGACCTAAATAACCATTTCTCCAAAGCAGACATACAGATGGCCAACAGGCACATGAAAAGATGCTCATACCGCTAATTATTTAGAGAAATGCAAATCAAAACCACAATGACGTATCACCTCACACCAGTCAGAATGGCTATCATCAAAAAGTCTACAAATAATAAATGCTAGAGAGGGTGTGAGGAAAGGGAACCCTCCTACACTGTTGGTGGGAGTGTAAATTGGTGCAGCCACTACGGAAAACAATATGGAAGTTACTTAAAATTAAAAATTGATCCACCATACAATACAGCAATCCCACTCCTGCACATATACCTGGAAAAGACAAAAACTCTAATTTGAAAAGATACATGCACCCCAATGTTCTCACGGTTTAAATTAATCAGAGGGAGTTCCCTGGTGGCCTAGTGGAATTCCAGGCTTTCACTGCCATGGCCCAGGTTCAATCCCTGGTCAGGGAACTGAGATCCCGCAAGCCGCATGGTACAGCCAAAAAATATAAATAAATAAAACAAATAAGTCAAATAGCATTAATTCAGAAGAAACAGACCCTGACTTACCGAACAGCAAAGCACTAGAGCAAAAGTATTCATCAGAATCACCTGTACAGCTTTTTTTAAAAATAATAATAATAATAATAAACAAAGCCAGAATCCTCATTCCTAGAAGAGTCTAACTGACTCAACAGATCTGGTATAGGGCTGCATGGACAATTCTTATATATAACCTCTGGTTGAGAACCTCTGTAGCAGGGACTGAGCCAAGGACACTTGTTGCTAAGAGGGCAACAAAATAACCGAGAGCTCCCTGGTTTCCTAAATGACTGCTCATTCCCTCAGCCACTCTCTGTCTTACTTATACCTTGTCATGCAACAGTTGAGATTTCTGTGTCCTTTACTTTCCCATAATAAATCTCCTTCATTTAAGGTAATCGAAAACTATATCTCTGGCTTATAACCTAAACAACACAGTATCCCACTTTTCCTGTGAAGACCAAATAATCCAGATGTTAAGAATAATCATCAGATAGATAGATGTTCTTCCTTACCACATTTGGTCTAATTTTCCAAATCACTGTGATATCTATGAATCTTGTACTCAAACCTCAAATATTTTTACCAACTGATAGCACAAACGAGAACCAAAGGCAAAAGCATTTCATTGACAAAACCGGTATCTAAGTCTACATATGAAATTCATGCACTTTATCCCCAGGAAAGTTCCCTAGAATTCAAGACTGATTTCACTCAATTCTAATAAATGTATGCTAATACCAAACACCCGATAGATGAGAAGCAACAACTTAGAAGGGAAAAAGAGACTGACTGCTACAAATTGGCCTGACAACATCTACAAGAAATGAGACATACACACAAACCCATTTTTTTAAATAAACAAATTTTATGCATTTGCCAAACCCAGAGAACTGAAATCATAAAGAATGAACTTAAATGTATGCAAATTAAACAAACAAAAAAATGTACCAGCATGTCAGGATATTCCAAGATGGAACAGAAATGGTGACAAATAAATCTAACTGTATTTATTTATAATTTATGACACCACCTCACCCAAGGGGGTAAGGGGAAAAGCAGCTGTAAAATTTAGTAACTTTCCAAAACCACTTAACTTTGGAAAATGATGTTTTCATTAGAAATTGTAAGGCTAAAGACAAAAGGAACTGCACATACACACTTTAGTTGGTAAATGTGTTTCACATAGAGATATGGATTAACAATTCTATGCCTGCTTTATATATATATATACTGGGGTTGAGCAAATGAGTAAACGGATGGTGGATGGTGGATAGGAGCCAGGTTTCTCACTATTGAAGAGGGAAGTTACAGATAAGCAAGGGGAAAAGAGTAAAAATGATGAATTAGAGTTGGAGAAATGAGTGTCAACTCATGCTTCGCTTAATAAAGAGAGAGATGGATAGATATAAAAACAGAGATATAGGTACATGAGTGAGTAAAAATAAATGTATTTCCTAGTTTTATCCAAAAACAGGACCTAGAAGCAATAACACCCAGTAGCAGTAAATACATCCCAGTGCCCAGATCTTAGCTCCTAAATACGATTACCATAAAAGCAAGCAAGAATCCTTGGAGAAATGTCACATTCTATGACTAGGGCAGTGAAAATACAACATAAGCGAGGAGTATCTTGTAGAAAGAAAGGAAGGGCTCAAAAAGCAAAAGCATGGGGCATGTCAAGGGAATGCAGGAGCCAACTTGAATGTGCTCCCAATGACCAAAGGTGGAAATATGTGAGCAACCAAAAATCTAGTGTGGGACAGGATTACCCTCCAAAGTATGAAGTAAATATACATGTGTCCATACTAATACAAGTGACTGAATAAATAAATGGGAAAATGGAACATATCTTCCTTAGAGAAGAGCCCAAAGTATTATACGTAGATACATACTCCTCCAAAAGTGTGGGCTAGACTTCAGTGACTCACATCCAAAGAACAAAACATGAAAAGGGGAAGGTAGTAATTTACAGTGGAGATAATGATGAAAAATCTGCAAGAGAAATTAAGGAAACACTCCCATTTACCACTGCAACAAAAAGAATAAAATACCTAGGAATAAACCTACCTAAGGGGACAAAAGATCTGTATGCAGAAAACTGTAAGACACTGATGAAAGAAATTAAAGATGATACAAACAGATGGATAGATATACCGTGTTCTTGGATTGGAAGAATCAACATTGTGAAAATGACTCTACTACCCAAAGCAATCTACAGATTCAATGCAATCCCTATCAAACTACCACTGGCATTTTTCACAGAACTAGAACAAAAAATTTCACAATTTGTATGGAAACACAAAAGACCCCGAATAGCCAAAGCAATCTTGAGAAAGAAAAACGGAGCTGGAGGAATCAGGCTCCATGACTTCAGACTATACTACAAAGCTACAGTAATCAAGATAGTATGGTACTGGCACGAAAAAAATATATAGATCAATGGAACAGGACAGAAAACCCAGAGATAAGCCCACGCACACATGGTTACCTTATTTTTGATAAAGGAGGCAAGAATATACAATGGAGAAAAGACAGCCTCTTCCATAAGTGGTGCTGGGAACACTGGACAGCTACATGTAAAAGAATGAAATTGGAACACTCCCTAACACCATACACAAAAATAAACTCAAAATGGATTAAAGACCTCAATGTAAGGCCAGACACTATAAAACCCTTAAAGGAAAATATAGGCAGAACACTCTATGACATAAATCACAGCAAGATCCTTTTTGACCCACCTCCTAGAGAAATGGAAATAAAAACAGAAATAAACAAATGGGACCTAAACTGAAACTTAAAAGCTTTTGCACAGCAAAGGAAACCATAAACAAGACGAAAAGACAACCCTCAGAATGGGAGAAACTATTTGCAAATGAAGCAACTGACAAAGGATTAATCTCCAAAATTTACAAGCAGCTCATGCAGTTCAATAACAAAAAAACAAACAACCCAATCCAAAAATGGGCAGAAGACCTAAATAGACATTTCTCCAAAGAAGATATACAGATTGCCAACAAACACATGAAAGGATGCTCAACATCACTAATCATTAGAGAAATGCAAATCAAAACTACAATGAGGTATCCTCTCACACCAGTCAGAATGGCCATCATCAAAAGTCTACAAACAATAAAAGCTGGAGAGGGTGTGGAGAAAAGGGAACCCTCTTCTTGCACTGTGGGTGGGAATGTAAATTGGTACAGCCACTGTGGAGAACAGTATGGAGGTTCCTTAAAAAACTAAAAATAGAACTACCATACGACCCAGCAATTCCACTACTGGGCATATACCCTGAGAAAACCGTAATTCAAAAAGAGTCAAGTACCACAGTGTTCACTGTAGCTTTATTTACAATAGCCAGGACATGGAAGCAACCTAAGTGTCCATCGACAGATGAATGGATAAAGAAGATGTGGCACATACATACAATGGAATATTACTCAGCCATAAAAATAAACGAAACTGAGTTATTTGTAGTGAGGTGGATGGACCTAGAGTCTGTCATACAGAGTGAAGTAAGTCAGAAGGAGAAAAACAAATACCGTATGTTAACACATATATATGGAATCTAAAAAAAAAAAAAAAAGGTTCTGAAGAACCTAGATAGGGGCAGGACAGGAATAAAGATGCAGACGTAGAGAATGGACTTGAGGACACAGGGAGGGGGAAGGGTAAGCTGGGACAAAGTGAGAGAGTGGCATGGACATATATACACTACCAAATGTAAAATAGATAGCTAGTGGGAAGCAGCCGCATAGCACAGGGAGATCAGCTCGGTGCTTTGTGACCACTTAGAGGGGTGGGATAGGGAGGATGGGAGGGAGATGCAAGAGGGAAGAGATATGGGGATATATGTATACATACAGCTGATTCACTTTGTTATACAGCAGAAACTAACACAACATTGGAAAGCAATTATACTCCAATAAAGATGTTAAGAAAAAAAAATTTACAGTGGAAAAACATGACAAACACTACCTTAACCAAATGATCACGGTTAACAACACCAAAGTTAATACCATGTACTCCCAATATGATGAGGAAGTTATTTCACCTCTGCAGTATTCTTCCCCAAAACTCATAACCAGTCTAATCATGAGGGGAAAAAATCTGACAAACCCAAATTGAGTAACATTCTACAAAATCCTGACAGTATTCCTCAAAACTGTCAAAGACAAACTAAGACCCTATCACAGACCAGAGAAGACCAAAGATATGATGATATCCTTGCAATCATGATATCAATGCAATGTGGTATCTTGGATTAGATAATAGAATAAAAAAATTTTTTTAAAAAAAGGATATTTGGGTAAAAACTGGTAAAATTGAAGTCTAGAGTTCAGTTAATAGTATCGACCAATTTCTGTTCTTAGTTTTAACAAATGTATCATGGTAATTTAAGATGTCACTATTAGGGGAAGCTGGGCAAGAGATATACAGAAACTCTGTATTACCTTTACAATTTTGCAGAAAATCTAAAATTATTCCAAAGTTAAAAGGTTATTAATAATAATAACAAACCAACACAAATAGCACAGAAACTGGGGGACAGCAGTAAACACATTGAGAGTAGAGACAAATATCAGCAGGCTCCTAACTAAACCCTGAGTGTCACCGGTTGTTTAAGAAAACAGGACATGGGAATTCCCTGTTGGCACAGTGGTTAAGAATCCGCCTGCCAATGCAGGGGACATGGGTTCGAGCTCTGGTCCGGGAAGATCCCATATGCCACGGAGCAACTAAGCCCGTGCACCACGACTACTGAGCTTGCACTCTGGAGCCCATGAGCCACAACTACTGAGCCCGCATGCCACAACTACTGAAGCCCGTGCGCCAAGAGCCCGTGCTCCACCACAAGAGAAGCCACCGCAATGAGAAGCCCGCGCACTGCAACGAAGAGTAGCCCCCGCTCGCCGCAACTAGAGAAAGCCCGTGCACAGCAATGAAGACCCAACACAGCAAAAAATAAATTAATTAATTTAAAATTTTTTTTAAGAAATAAATTAAAGAAATATACTTGTAAAGTAAGCACACTACAAAATGTAATGAAATACATAATTTAAGGCTAACTTTGTCATCATATATTTGGCAAGTTGGTGTCAGACAAATACCATAATAACCTAGTCAGATTGGTGATTCAATCACTCATAAAGCATTTAGTGAGCTCCTGCTCTGTGCCAGACACTTCTCTCGGTGCTAGAAATACAAAGATGATAGTGGTGATGTCACCTTCCACTCTGAACAGTAAAAACAAAACTGATAATGGTGATGTCATCTTCTACTTTGAGCAACCCAGTTTTCTTTCTAAAGACTCAAAACAGTGTGGTAAAAATGAAGACACTTGGGTCCCACTTATCAGCAAATCTAATTCAAAAGGTTTATGATAGTCCCTCACCACGCTTTTGAGAAACAGAGGTGAGGGAGGAAGTTTATCAAAACCACTTATGACTTATAAATTACATCTCCCCATTTCCCTCGAGCCACTGTAATTAGTAGAAGGAGTATGTAATATGGCATAGGGTGTACTGGGCCGTGTGTGTGTGTGTGTGTGTGTGTGTGTGTGTGTGTGTGTGTTCGTGTAGAGAGACATTAAGATTGATAACCACTAAAATAAAGAGTTCTTGGCGGGGGGCGGGGTGGGGGATTGTTAATTATAATTGCCAAGGAAGAAGTAAGAATTTCTACAAACCAGAGGTTCTCAAAGTAACATGCAGATTCCTGGGATCCCCAAGACCCTTTCAGAAGGTCCATCAGGTCAAAACCATTTTCAAAATACTAAAAACATTATTTGCTTCTTTCACTGTATTGGCACTCATTGCATTTCACTCATTGGCATCTACTGATGGCTCAAAAGTAACGGTAGGTAAAAACGCTGGTATCTTAGCAGTACCAGCACACTATACTAGTAGTCATTACATTCTTTGCCACTGCACACTCACCACACTCTACTTAAAAAAGGAAAAAAAAACCCAGTTTCATTCAAGAATGTCTTTGATGTAGCTGTAGTTATAAATTTAACACATTTTATAAAATCTCAACCCTTGAGTACACACTTTTTAATATTCTGTGTGTTGAAATGGGAAGTATAATGGTTGTCTCAGGCACTTACACGACTGCATTGCAAGCTGAACTAGCCACTTTTCTATAGAACATCATTTTTCTTGAAAGAATGACTGATAGACAAATGATGGTTACTTAATCTTGGGTATTTAGCAAATATTTCCTTGAAAGTCAACAGTGAGCCTAGGGACTTCCCTAGAGGTCCAGTGGTAAAGAATCCACCTTCCAATGCAGGGGATGCAGGTTCTATCCCTGGTCGGGGAACTAAGATCCCACATGCTGCAGGGCAACTAAGCCTGCGCGCCACAACTACTGAGGTCACATGCCACAAAACCACAGAGCCCAGGCACCCTGCAGCCCGCGCGCCACAACTAGAGAAGCCCACACGCAGCAACAAAGAACCCGTGCAGCGCAACAAAAAGATCCCGCGTGCCTCAACGAAGATCTTGTGTGCTGCAAGTAAGACCCGATGCAGCCAAAAAGATAAAGAAAATAAATAAATATTTTTTTAAAAAGAAAATCAACAGTGAGCCTATAACGTCTAGGAAAACAACTGTCAATCTCTATTGCTAACTACAAAATTCAAGCTTTGAGAAAATTAGAATTTTGCAAACTCATTTCTACCAGTGCGGACTTAAAAGCTTCCTACGTCAAAAAGACTTTTCTGATGAGAATGTGAAATTAACAAATGTAATTCTTTGACAATGAATAATGAAATGTGTACACATTCGGAAGATCTGCATAACCCGAGGAACAAATATTTTCCAGATGATTAATGCATGGGGTTAAGAAATCCTGCATGGATAAAAGAAACATTCAAAGTGGAGGACAGACCAACGGATCTTAATGAAAACTTCATTTCATTGCTATGATTTCAAATTCCACATTGCAATTAAATCTTTCCGAAACTGCCTTTAGGAGTACACCATCTTGATTTCATTGATAGCTTCACAGGTATATTAAAAATGTGTAACTTACTGTATGTCAACTATATGTCAATAAAAGTTTAAAAAGTAAGAAACTACCACTTGACTTTTCGTATGGCATCAAAGAAGAATATCCACAACTATCTGAAAGGTCTATTAAAATACTCTGCCCTTTTCTAATTACATATCTGTATGAGACCAGAATTTCCTCATATGCTTCAAGTAAAATAACATATCACAAGACAGTGAATACAGCTACAGATATGAGAATCCAGCTGTTTTCTATTAAGCTAGACATTAAATATATTTGCAAAAATGTTAATAAATGCCAATCTCCTTACACCTGAAACTAGCACAACACTGTAAATCAACTATAATTCAATTTTTAAAAAAAAGCTGGACTTCCCTGGCGGTCCAGTGGTTAAGACTCCACGCTTCCATTGCAGGCGGCACGGGTTCGATCCCTGGTCAGGGAACTAGGATCCTGCATGCTGCACAATGTGGCCTAAATAAATAAATAATTTTTGTAAAAGCTAATCTTTTATATATTCCCTGTTTTGGAAAATAAAGTTATTTTCATTAAAATTCTACTTATGGGGGGGGAGGGATAAATTGGGAGATTGGGATTGACATATACACACTACTATATATAAAATAGATAACTAATAAGGACCTACTGTATAGCACAGGGAACTCTTCTCAATACTCTGTAATGACCTATCTGGGGAAAGAATCTTAAAAAAAAGAGTTGATACATGTATATGTATAACTGATTCACTTTGCTGTACAGCAGAAACTAACACAACACTGTAAATCTACTATACGCCAATAAAAAAATTTTTTAAATGCTGCTTATGTTATTAATATGGAATGGGTTTATTACTGTTACTTTAAATGAATTAAAAGTAAATACTTCTAACGTTTCTCAGTTTTAGTTTCTAATCTGATAGGTATTAATAGACATAATCCACATAAACAAAAGTTCTTTGAGGTTATCAGTAATTTTGAAAAGTATAAAGGAATTCTGAGACTGAAAACTTTGAAAACAACTGCTGGAGATCTGATGATACTTTATTTAGCTATTCACCTCTGGATAACCTTACTGAATGCATCATAACTATCTTCCTTTGAAGAACCAGAATAAACACTGAGAAAAAAAGGAGGTATCATAGGTAGAATAATAACTCTCTGTTGTAATATGAAAAGATCTTCAATTGTTAAATTTGTTAAGTACAAAAAGGCAAAGGATAAGACAAAATATGAGATATTGGCATTTATTACACTTCAGCTTCCATTTGCTGAAAAGAGGGAGAAAATGATGACGTGTCCATACGTGCTTGTATATGCATAAAGAAACACCAGGCACTCAAGAAACCGATAAAGGCAAATACCTATAAGGGAAGGGGAATATGGAATACACAGAAGAGTACAGGAATGAGACTTCTCAATGAATATCTTTAATTTTTAAAACATACAAATGTATTCAAAATTTTCTAATTTATAATTTAATTTAAACAACATAATCCTAAACCAATATTATGCCATAATTCAAATGTATTTTCAATTTTTATGTTGCTCTGATCTCAGAAAAACAAAAAATTTTACTCTATTTTTCAGCTCCGAGGCAAAACAGTATCACTAGCAACTAAATACTCATGCCAGAAGAATAAGTATCTCATTTCTAAAACACAAGAGGGAAATGTTTTTTTAAACCTATAAATAAATCCATCATCTGAAAAAAATAGTAATGAATAAAGTAATTATAAAGAAAATATTAGGAGTTCCCTGGTGGTCTAGTGGTTAGGATTTGGAGCTTTCACTGCCGTGGTCTGGTTTCAATCCCTGGTCGGGGAACTGAGATCCCGCAAGCCACACAATGCGGCAAAAGAAAGAAAAGAAAAGATTCAGGTAAAACCATGAAGTCAGCAGTTATTTTAATTCTTTTATACTTAAAAGATGTCATTGACAGAATTAAAAGCAAAATTAGATACTGCACAAGAAAAAAATCAGTGAACCTGAATATAAAGCAAAAGAAATTATCCAAAAGGAAGCAGAGAGGAAAAAAAGGAAAAGAATAATTCTTAGTGAACTGTGGGACAATATTAAGATATCTAACATACTTTTTTTTATTTGGAGTCTAGAAAACAAAGGAAGTGAAAAAGAAAAATATCTGAGATGATAATGATGACTGCTTTTCCAAATTTGCTGCAAACTACAACCCACACATCTGAGAAACTTGACAAATTCCAAACAGGATTAAATTCAAAGAAAATTATTCAAAGGCACATGATAATAGACTAGCAGGAAAATGTTAATAATTTTTTAAAATCTTAAAGCAACTAGAGGAAAAAAGATACCCTATATTCAGAGGAACAAATATTTAAAATCACAGAATTCTCAGAATCTGTGCGAGCCAAAATACAACAGAACATTTATAAAATGCTAAAAGAAGTAATGTCAACATACCCACTGAATTCAATACCTACCAAACTACCTTTCAAAAATGGAGTAAAAAAGCTACAGAAATCAAAACAGTATGGTAGTAGGAATTCCCTGGTGGTCCAGTGGTTAGGAACCTGTGCTTTCAAAAATAGGCAAAGGACCTGAAAACACACTTCTCCAAAGATGATATACAAATGGCCAATAAACACATGAAAAGGTGTTCAACATAATTAGTCATTAGAGAAATACAGATCAAAACCATAATGATACAAATTCACACTCATTAGGATGATCATCCAAAAAAAGGAAAATAACAAGTGTTGTCAAGGCTGCGAAAAAAATGGAACCCCCAAGCATTGGTGGTAGGAATGTAAAATGGTGCAACTACTGTGGCAATCAGTTTGGTGGTTTCTCAAAAAGTGAAACACAGAATTACTATATGACCCAGCAATTATACTCTTAGATAGATATCCAAAAGAACGGAAAGCAAGACTCAAGCGGATACTTGTACACCAACATTCATAGCACTATTATTCACAAAAGTCAAAAGGTAGAAACAACCCAAATGTCTATCAACAGATAAATGAATAAACAAACTATGGTATATCATACAATGGATATTATTCAGCTTTAAAAAGGAATTCTGATACATGCTACAACATAAATGAACTCTGAAAACATGCTAAGTGAAATAAGCCAGACATAAAAGGACAAATATTGTATGAATCCACCTAAATGAGGTACCTAAGATAGGCGAAATCATAAAGAAAGGAGAAGAGTGGTTGCCAAAGCTGGAGGAAGGAGTCAGTGGGGAGTTAAGTGTTTAATGGATACAAAGTTTCAGTTGGAACAGATGAAAACATTCTAGAGATGGATGCTGGAGACGGTCATATTGGATTGGCCAAAAAGTTCATTCTGTAACATCTTACGGAAAAAACCCAAATGAACTTTTTGGCCACCCCAATAAATAATACAAATGTACTCATGCCAGAGAAGTGTACACTTAGAAATTGGTAAAACAGTAAATTTTGTTATATATATTCTACCACAATTTTTTTAAGTGTCTTTGTATAGCTGGGGCCTTGCCAGATAGTTTATGCTACAATGTGATTTATGGTGAACTCCTCTTTTTGTTCTCCTGCTACCCTGGGCCACACTGTATCAGTGTGACCTCTGCAGGAGAGAGGAGGGCTGGAGACTGAGTAGCTAAGGTCAGTCACAAGCTTGCTCCATGCCTACATGACCAGCCCCCAATAAAAACCCTGGATACCAAGGCCTAGCTGAGCTTCCCTGGTTGGCAATACTGCACACTTGTTGTCACATGTCACTGAGAGGACAACTGGACTCTCACGCTTGGTCTCTCCTGCACTCCACTGTACTGTATGCACCTTTTCCTCATTTTAACCTGTATTCTTTCTCTGTAATAAACCCCGTCTGTAAGTATAACAGCTTTGATCCTTCTAACAAATCATCAAACCTGAAGGTGGTCTTGGTGACCCTGACACATATGGAAAAGAATATACCATATAAATATTAACCATGAGAAAGTTGGATTGGCTTCAATAATACAAAACAAGGAACACTTCAGAGCAAAAAAATATTACCAGATATAAAGAAGAACATACACTGTGATAGTCAATTCATCAACAAAATATAATCCCTAACAGGTATATCAAATAACAGAAATTCAAAAAACTTGAAACAACAAATCAACAAAACTGAAAGAAAAAATAGACAAATCCAGAATTACAGTTGGAAATTTCAACACTGCTCTCAGGAACTGACAGGAAAAAAAGGAAAATCAATAGGAATGTAGAGATTTAAATAACCCAATTTAACCTAATTAACATTTAGAGAGCAATCTACCCCACAACGACAGAAAACATACATTATTTTCAAACAGACACAGAACACTCACCAAGACAGACCATGTAATAAGCCATAAAACAAGTCTCTTGTTAGTTGTCTGGGCCCAAGGGAGAAAAACAGATGCAACATTTCCTAAACTTATTTGACCATAAACCCTTTCTGCAAAGGCATCTCCAGGGACTACTGTTTCTCAGAACACTTTGGGAAAACCTATCCCATTCATTCTCAACATCTCTCCCTAATTCTCCTCCTGGTTGTGACTAAGGAAATAAGGGAGTCAATAAATAAACCTTTTCCTTGACTACCAATCCAGGATTAATCAGTGTTATGAAGTGCACACCAAAGTCCTAAGGCAGGAATAAGCTTGACATATTTGGGGAACAGCAAGGGGGCCAGAATGGCTGGAACAACATAAGGTAAAGGACAAGTGGTAGAAAATGAAATCAGAAAGTTAAGCAGAGGTCAAAGCATATAAAACCTTCTAAGCCTTGGCAAGGATTTTTAAGTGTGATTTTAAGTATGATAGGATTTTGAGAAAAGAATATTATCTTATTTACATTTTTAAAAGAGCTCTCAGGCTGCTGTGTAAAGAACAGAATGGAAACTAGGCAACCAGTTAGGAAGCTCTGGCAGCAGCATAAGAGATGGCTAAGACCAGAGTGGCTTAGACCAGATTAAATGTGTTTGTCAAAGAAAAAAGGCCCTGAAAAATCTACATAAATTGTGTTGAGATGCCTTAAAGCATTTTCCCTACTTGGCTCCCAGGACATCTCATCCTCTTCCTCATGAGAAGCTTAATCTATCTTCCTCACATGATATCCCTCACCTCTTCAACCTCTTCAAGTTGGAAATGTTCCAAGGGTCACTCACAAACCTCTTTTCTCTGGCTACTCTGATTCCTATGGTGATTTCATCCAGACACTTGGCTTTAAATGTTATCTACATAATGATAATTCCCAATTTTAAAGCTCCACCCTAGGCCTCTCCCCTAAACTCCAGACTCATGTATCCACTTAACTATATAGTAAACATCTCAAACTTAACAAACCAAAATTGAGCTCCTAACCTTCCCCCTCCAAACCTGTTTCTCTTAAGTCTTCCCTTTCTCAGATAATAGCAACTTCATTATTGCAATCTCAGGGATAAACCTTAAGAAATATCCATGACTCCTCTCTTTCTCTCACACTCCACTCCAAGTATATCAGCAAATCCTTTCGACTCTACCTTCAAAATATACCCAGTAATGAACCACTTCTTACCCACTTCCACAGCTATTACTCAATCCAAGCCATCAACTGTAACTTGGATTGCTACTTTCCTCTTAACTGTTGGTTCAGCCCTTGCCACTGCCTTCACCACTCCCCAACTACTCTGAACATGGCAGTCAAGTGGTTCTAGTAAGTCTAAACTATAATAGATCATGTCACCAACTGCTCAAAACTTTCCAATGGCTATCTCACTCAAGTAAAGGTCCTTACAATGGTCTTCCAGACCTAATGTCATCTGACCACAACACCTTTGTGCCTCTGCTCCAGCTATTTATTTTCCTCTTAACCTCATGTCGAACTACTCTGCCCCATGTCACTTCATTCCAGTTGCAATAACCTTCTTGCATTCCTCAAATACTCCAGGCCTGCTCTAGCCACAGGACCTTTAAACTTGCTGTACCCTCGACCTAAAACTATCTAGCCCCTAACCCCTAAAATTATCTAGAATGCAAGGCTTGTTCTTTCACCTACTTCAAGTCTTCACTCAAATGTCAGTTCAGTGACGTCTACCCTGTCCTTGCCATTTAAAATTTCTCCCATTCTTGGGGACTTCCCTGGTGGTCCAGTGGCTAAGACTCCGCACTCCCAATGCAGGGGGCCCGGGTTCGATCCCTGGTCAGGGAACTAGATCCCACATGCCACAACTAAGAGTTCGCATGCTGCAAATGAAGATCCCGTATGCTGCAACTGAAGATCCTGCATGCCGCAACGAAGGTCCCACATGCCACAACTAAGACCCGGTGCAGCCAAATAAATAATTAAACAAATAAATATTTTTTTAAATAAAAATAAATAAATTTCTCCCATTCTTTAACATTCCTTATGCACCAGCTCTGCTTTATTTGCTTTATAATTCTCCATAGCATTTTCCTCTAACATACTATGTGTTCTACTTACTTACTGTATTTATAGTCTGTCTCCCCCAACTAGAATATAAACTCTAGAGATTTTTGTCTGTTTTCATCTCCTGCTATGCACCTAGTCCCTAGAGCAGTACCTTTCACACAGAACTGAGTTTGTCCAATACTGAATGATTGAAAGTTAAATAAAGCCTCTGCAGAAGTGTCAAGTTTTGTTAGGCCCAATTCAAATCCTAGGACTAGAGTAATTAAAATATACTAATTCCTTTGTCTATTTATACCATATGAATAATATTCAGTATTCTTAAGTGCTTTTAGTTATGCTTTTATTATTTTATAATATATTTAACCTGACAATTAAAGAGGTGCTTACTGATTCCAAATAGTTCAACTTCTTACTTACTCTGGCATCACTATAAATAGAAGGAACACTAGGCTTCAGCTACAAGTCCTAGGTTCAAATTCTAGCTCTACCATTTACTAGTAGTATGACTCAGACAATTTAGCCTCCTTCAAGTCTTAGTTTCTCATCAATAAAACAGCAAGGTGGGGATGGATTAAAGACCTGCCTGCCTTACCTATCCTGCACCTAATCATAAGATTATTGTGAAAGTCAAAAATGTATGAGAAAATGCTTTATAAACCATAAATGATACATAAGTGTCAGTTAAATGTCTATATTGTAGTTTGGGAAAAACCTGAATGGAACAGAAAAGTTCAGTGTTTGGAGCAGCATATCTCATCATACCTCCCTGCCCCTAACATTTAACTCTAGTTTTGGAGTCAGACTGGCTCTTCTACTTACTTACTATACCTTAAGCAAGTTACTCAACCTCTCTGAGTCATTGTTTCCACATCCATAAATGGAGAAAATACCAACCTTGTAGCAGCCTTTTGAAGATTAGAGGTTGTATAGACATATATGTAATGTAACTACAGAATACACTTAACAAATGACATTTTTATTTGTTGTCTTGACCTTCTTTAAAATGGACAAAAACCCAAAAGCAGATAATATAAACTACACTATGGAGGTAGGGAAGATGATTTTTGACTTGGAAATTGCATGTGAAAGGATAAGAAGGAAAGTGAGAAAGAGGTAATCAAGCAATAATCTCAACAGTTTACCTATTAAATTTGTTCTTTCCTTCTTGCCTTTCTCCAAGGTTAAATAATAGGATGAGACGCAAAGATCATCATACAGAAAACCATATTTAGTAACCTAAAAAAGTTCATTTCAAAACTAAATATTATATAGTATTTTCTCTTCAAAGGAGAATATTTTTATCAGTTTTTTAATTTCTCACACACCAAGATATACTTTGACACTCTAGAACTCAAGGTATATGCCAAAAAAAAAAAGTTGTGGTTTTCCAATTATAGAACCCTGATATAATTTTATTAAATATATTTAGAAATATGACAGAAAGAATTAAAACAACTTAAAAAATAAAACTGCTATTAAGATATATATCATACAAACAGTTCAAGAATGCTTTATGAAATCATTAGATTTTGATATATTTCCTCACTTCTATGACACTAGTAATTATAAGGTGTAACAACCACTTTCCGGGGGGGGGAACCTCCCACATTAAATGTACACTTAAGATATAAAACATACCAATTTCAGAAAACATTAAAATGTGATATATCCCTCTGAGATGGTGAAAACATTCTATTTCTTGAGCTAGGGGATAGTTACACAGAGTATATTTGTGGATATTCATCAAAGTGTACACCCATTTTGTACACCCATTTATACTTTTTCTATATGTACATTTATTTCAAAATAAATTTATGTAATGTACCACAACCACACAGATACAGCTATCAACCAGGTGAATTATTGATCTTAGTATGAAAGGTGAAAAAATAAAGCTTTTAAAAGAAAACATAGGAAAGTTAACTTCATGACACTGAGGTAGATAGAGATTTCATAAATGGAAACAGAAGAACACTAACCAGCTGATAAACTGGACTTCTTTAAAATTAAGAACTTTGACTCACCAAGATACCAAGATCCTGAAAAAGCTACAGAGTAGACGATATCTGCAATACATATACCTAAAAAGACTATATCCAGAATATACAAAGAACCACAAATCAATATGAAAAAAGTAAATACTCTAGTATAAAAAGGGCTAAAGACTTAACAGACACTTCACAAAAGCAGAAGTCCAAATGACTAATAAACATGGGGCCCCTAATATTAAAAGGTGCTCAACTTCATTAGTCATCGGAAAATAAAATCAAAACTACAATGCAATACCACTACACACCCTTCAAGAAAAACTAAAAATAAAAAGACTGGCAATACCAAGTGTTGGCAAACATGTGGAACAACTGGAATTCTCTCATATACTTCTGGTGGGAGTATAAGTTTGTAAAACCACTTGGCAAAACTTCAGCAAAATCTACTAAAAATGAACATACCATAGCCATAACCATGACCTAATAATTCCACTTAAGGTACATACCCAACAAAAATGCATGTATACATTCATCAGGAAAAAGAATACAAAAATGTTCAAAGCAGCAAAACTGTAAATAACAAAAATGTCCATCAACAGTAGAATGGATAAACTGTGGTTTATTCACAGAATAGAACACAACAACAAGAATAAACAAACCACAGTATAACATGGATTAATCTCATAAATGTAATGTTGAGCAAAAGAAGCTCAAACAAGTTATACTATATGATTTCACTTATACAGAGTTCAAAAACAGACAAAACTTTTCTATGGTGTTAGAATACAAGGAATACAGTGTGAGTTGGGAATTCCACTACTGATGTTTATTGAGCTGGGTGCTAATTACAATGACATGCCTATTTTGTGAAACTTCATCTAGCTGTACACTTTTCTATATGTATGTCATACTTCTTTAAAAATCTTACATTAAATAAGGTCCCCAACTAGTGAATCATGATTTCTAATCTTTTCCTACCACCAAGATTCTTCACCTATACTATGCTCAGAGACTTAACTAGCAATGGTCCTATATCACCAGCAATGTTCTTAGGGATTTAAATGTCAATATCTCTGTCCATATCTACTATATGCTAAGCCCTTTAATGTTCACTTGTTCAGATACTTATTAAATATCTATTATGTACAAAACCTGTGCTTGCTGAGAACTTGGGGTACAAAAAAATTAGTAAGACATAGTCCCTGTCTTCTAGGAGCTCATAATCTTATAGAAGACCACATACACAGATAACAAGGTAAATATATAGAGATACACACAGGATATTATGGGAACACAAAGGAACATCAGAAACAGCCAGGGGGAGTTAAGGCATCAGGGTAGGCTTCTAGGAGGTGTTAACACCTGAGTCCTTAAAAGATGAGAAGGAGTTATCCTGGCAAAGTGCATTCCAACACAGGAAACAGCTTGAATAAAAACACAGTGATAAGAAACAGCATAGTGTATTTAAAGAAACAATGAACAGCTGCTAGACGGTTGCTGAAGCGTAGTAAAAGGGAGAACTGGGATGGGGTTGGGGGAAGTGGCCAAAGAGATAGGAAGATGCCAAGTCATGAAGAGACTTAGACCTTATCCAACAGGAAAGATGGGTCAGTGAGATTTATGCAAAGAAATTATGTGGTCAGATAGATTATTCAGGGAGCAATGCAGAGGACGGACTTAAAGGGAATAAAGTTGGCAGAAAGAAGGACGGTTAGGAGGCAGTTATAACTGTCCAGACAGAAGATGATAAGGGCTGAAATAATGAAATGAAAGATATAGCAAATCCGGAAAAAATACAGAGTACAGACACATTATGCTGCTGATCTAGAGACCACATTTTGAGAACCACAAATATACACTATGGGTTGACAATTTTTTTCAGTAAAGGCCCAAATAAATAGTAAATATTTTAGGCTTTACAGGCCACATACAGACTCTATTTCACTTCTTGGTTCTTGTTTGTTTTTTAAACCCTTTAAAAATTAAAAACCGGGCTTCCCTGGTGGCGCGGTGGTTAAGAATCCGCCTGCCAATGCAGGGGACACGGGTTCGAGCCCTGGTCTGGGAAGATCTCACGTGCCATGGAGCAACTAAGTCCGTGTGCCACAACTACTGAAGCCTGTGCGCCTGGAGCCCATGCTCCGCAACAAGAGAAGCCACCGCAATGAGAGGCCCGCTCGCCGCAACTAGGGAAAGCCCACTCGCAGCAGCGAAGACCCAACACAGCCAAAAATAAAATAAATAAAATAAATAAATTTTTTTAAAAAATTAAAAACCATTCTTTGTTAGTGGACTTTACCACCAAAAAAAAAAAAAAAAAAAAAAGGCCACAGGCTGGATTTGGACTGCAGACGTAATGAGTTTGCTGATCCCTGCTGTATACCCATAAAGAAGCAAGGATTAACCTTCCTATGAGATTAATTTTCCTAAAATGCTACTTGCATATCAGTCCCCTACTCAGAAACTTCTGCACTGGTCCTGATTACCTACTGCATAAGTTAAATCCCTATGATGCATAGAATTCACAGGCATCTACACTCTAGCTCCAACCAGGCTCGTGAACTACACCCCGTGAGAACCTTCCATTCTTATTAAATTGGCCTACTTACATTTACCTGCCTCTGTATCTTTGTGGTGTTCCCCAATGTACTTTCTCCCTTTTCAAATCTACTCAAATACCCTTCCTTCAAAGCATAATTCAAATCCTTTGAAGTGCTTCCACCCTCGTCCAAACTCCTAAAAGCACTACCTCAATTTATCTGATATTTATTTTCTGTCTTGAGTTACTACACTTCAGATTACCTTCTTGGAGGGCAGGGAATACTTGATACTTTTATCAATGGATCTAGCATATAACAAGGGGTAAATAAAAATGAAGGTGTGTATGTAGATATATAACACATATATGTATACACACACTTTTTTTTTTTCTGAACTAGCTATATAACTGAAGCAAATGTTATTTCACCATTTTATCAGTAATTGAGCACTTTAATTCTATGGACACAATCTGAATGCTGTAGAATTACAGAATGACAATCCAAAAGCACATCTGTCTCTCTCCTACTACATGTTTTTAGGCCTAGTTTAAGGGAAGAATAATAATACAAGTAAAATTTTTCCAATGGTCAAAGTTATCAATCTAGATACAGTGGGGTCTAGAAGTCACTAGATAAAGTCAAAATTTACTTACGTATATTTTTATTCATTTTTAAAATATGAAATCAGCTTTTATAACTAAATTGCCTTTTATTTTCTTTTAAATTTGGCAGCGATGCATGGCTTGCGGGATCTCATTTCCCTGACCAGGGATTTGAACCCGCGCCCTCAGCAGTGAAAGCACAGAGCCCTAACCACTGGACCGCCAGAGAATTCCCCTAAATTGCTTTAAATTCACCCTAATTATTATTCAAGTTTAAAAGTCTCTCTCTCTCTCTCTCTCTCTCTCTCTCACACACACACACACACACACACACACACACACGCCACACATGGTCTGAATTTTTTAACAATAAGGTTCTCCATGACAATTCACATTACCAAAATTGCATTACTGATTTCATTCAGAATTTAGGGAAATAAGAATATATTTTAAAATTTTAAGAAAGTTGTCCATTTTAGTTCACTACTGATAAATAGTTTTAATCACAGAATGTTTTCAGCTGGATTAAAGAATTCTTATACTTGAGATTACTGAAGAAGTCTTTTCAAGTCTGAAGTGTGAACTATGCCTAATTCTACTATGCAAAGAATGTTCAAGAATCTATAAAAATTCCTACAGAATCATCTGGCCATATTTTCAGTGCAAAAGTTTAAAACATTTTTGAAAGGTATAGAAAACAAAATAAATTAACCAAAAAATGGCCATGAAAATGAAAACTGTGACTTTTTAACTCTTCAAAACACATTGAAGAAAAAGTTTAGTGACTCACAACCCTGAAAAGATTATTCACTGATAAATTTAAAAGTAATAATGCATTGATTAGAGGACAAAACCAGGAGCCAGAGACTCCCATTCCTGTTCTGCCACTGGTTTCTACAGAATCTTGGGCATATCCCCATAAGCCGAACAAGAAAGGCTTAACTGACATGCTAAGGTTGTGAGAACTGATGAAATGTTTATGAAGCACTTTGGAACCATGAGGGAAGCCACTATAACCATTAAAAGTCATCTGCTTAATGCAAAACTATAGCTACCTGTTAGGCTTGCAAATCCTTTGTGTCTTCTTAACACAGCAAATCTTCAGTGAGTCAGTAAAGTGCATGTATTTAATGAGCGAGCTTAGCAACCTCAGAGAAATGAATTTTCTTCCAAATCTTTGTTTTCTCACAAACCATGTCTCTATCCAACCCAACTATTTGCAAAGGGAAACATGATCCGACCCACACTAAAGATTTGGGTCTAGGTATTGATAAGCCAATACCAAATGACTGAAAATTCAGGAATCACAGTGGAATTTTGTCAACTTACCAGAAATGTGACTCCTGAAAATAATCCCATAAAACAGTCGTTCTACAAGAGCTTTATTAAAGGGAAAGTCCCTACACTTTCTGACGTAAAGAGCTCTAAAGTATTTTTGGACAGTGTCGATAGAAGACTAAACTCGCTCAAAACCTGACCCAACGCGTTAGGTAGTCCCAGCACCTGCTTGGTGTTAAGCGACTGGAGACTGGGGAGGCTGCTCAGGAAAAAGTGCTGATGCCATCTCCAGCTGCCCCTTTCGTGAATGACAGTAACAATGAAAACACTGACAAAAGAGCTAGGAGGCCACCCCAAGCCTCTGCTTAGCAATACTTCTACCCTACCCCCAACAGACAGAGCAGCAAACCCCAGAAAGGGGCCTCCTCTCACAGACCTAACATGCCCAGACCCTGCCTCTGGTCTGGCAATGTCAAAAAGTACTACCCTTCACTCCTCTCAAGACGGCTGAGCACCTGAAAGGTGAGGGGGAAATGCGGCCTCTCGTTCTGAACTGCCAAGGGGAGCGGGAGAAGACTGCCTGGCAGGAGGCGGGCGAGCAGAGCCCGTGTGCACCCCGGGAGGCTAAGAACTCCCCGGGTCGCGGGCGCCGCTCGGAGCGTCGTGGGGAGGAGAGGCGAAGAGAGGAGACGGGAGGGGAGGGGACGGGAGGGGAGGGGAAAGGAGGAAGGCGCGTCCCTCCCGCGGCGGGAGGGCGGAGGGTCGCTCGGCTCCGCACGGAGGAAGCAGGGCTCCGGCGCAGGGCGAACCGTCCCCGCGGGGGGTGGCTGCGGCCGGCCGCCCGCTTCCCGGGAGCCGGAGGAGGCGACAAGTAGGCTCGGTCGGGGAGCGCATTCTTTCCTCGAGCCTGGTCCTGAGGGAGGGCGCAGGCTGCCGAGGCGGCAACTCTCCTTCTCGCCCAACTCCCGGCAGAGCTTGAGGGCGGCCGACCCCGGGCTGACCGGCGGGATGCCGCGCGGGTGGGAAGGCGGCGAGGCCAGCCTCCGGCCCGCTCCCTCCCCACGCGGTCCGCGGCCGGCGGCCGTCAGCGACCTCGTCCCTCCCGCCGCCGCGCGGGGCCGGGCCGCCGACCTCGGCCGGCCGGGCGCGGGGCCAGGCAGCGGCGGCGGAAGGGCCGGCCGGCCGGCCTGGGGCCCTACCTGAGGCTGTGTACCAGCTCCCGGCGTGACTGGCTTCCCGGCAGACCACTCGGTTGGACATCTTGGTGCCTGTGCCGCCTATGGTGCACGAGGATGAATGAGGAGGCGGCGGCGGCGGCGGCAGGAGCGGCTCCGCGAGGGGACGAGACACCGCGGGCCCAGCCCAGGAGGAGGCGGCAGCGGGGAGGGGATCAGCCCGGCCCAGGAGGAGGAGGAAGAGGAGGAGGCGGCGGCCCGGGAGGAGGAGGAGATGGCAGCCGGGGCGGTGGCGGCGGCGGCGGCGGCAACAATCACCACAAACTCGGGCGGCCGCCGGAAGACGGGGCCCGCGGCGGCCTCACCGAAGCCCGGAAAGCCCTGGCCCCGGCCCTCGGAGTCGCCGCTGCTCCCCAGCCGGGGCTGGTTCCGCCGAGCCACCCCCACGGCCCTCTCCCCTCCCGGTCGGCCTCCCGGAGCCACCGCCGGTGACCCCACCCCCGTGACTCCGCGCCCGCCCCCTCCCCCCACCCCCCGCGGGACTCCCCGCACCCACCCCCACCCCCGGCGGGGCCCTCCTGCCCGCCCGGCTGCCGGCCCGCCGGCCCCGCCCCGCCCCGCTCCTCCTCCGGCCGCGCGGCGAGGTTAACGGCGGACACCGGACAGGCCACACGGCATCTGGGGTCGGGCGGCCCCGCGGGGAGGCAGCGGCGGCTGCAGCTCCGCACACACAAAAGCCCAGGGCCGGGGCCTGAACCGGGGAAGGCAGACCCGGAGAAGAGCCAACGCTTCCTTACTCGCCACTCTAACGGGTCCTGCCCACTGAGCATGCCCAGCAGCCTCTGCCAGGCCCGGCGAGGAATCTCGACGTGCGCGGTCCGCTCTCCGGGGTTTAGCGGCAGCAGAGGCTGGGAGGGGGAGGGCGCGGGGAGTAGGACGCAGCCGCAGGGCAAGCCCCCTCCCCCAACCAACTTCCTTAAACGCAGAGCACCCAGGGCAAGACGGTGCGGCTTTCCACGTGGAAAGTTCCCTGTCTTCCCCGCCACACACAGGACTCCTTAGTGGATGCTCACCCCCAAGGTTTCACTACTAGGCACGCAAGTCTGTGGCCACGATGGGAAGTTCATTTGTAGAAGCAGGCATGTGGTAGTGTGCCTGTGGTCCTGCAAATGCTACTTTTTGCTTCACCGGGCCACTCTTACCGTCTAATGTGGCTCTGACACTGTAAACAGTTATCCTGTTTCAAGTTATATTTATGTAATTGCATGTCTTAACTCCGTAACTAGACTACAGTGTGATATAGCTAGCCTCAGTTATTCTCATCTATAAAATGGGTATAACAATACTCAAGGTGTGTCCCTAGGATTATGAGTTAATAAATGTAAAGAGCCTGATAGAGTAGTCATACAACAAACATTATTTCCAACCCTCCATTATCTTTTAAATCCCACGTGTCAGGAACAAAGAATTACGTTAAAATTATACAAGAATCACAGCAAAGTAGAATATCTTGGACCTCCAAGGAAATGTTATGGAGTAGACCATTCCAAAACTGGGAAGAGAGTAAGAGAAAGTTGCATAACTTCAATGAAAGACTTGGAGTTAAAATAATAAAAATTGTTATATCTGAATTTCACACTAAACAGATCCCTGGTAGAGTCCAAAACAAACGACTGACTGCTTAATTTTCAAGTTTTCCTAGTGTCATATAATAGATTTTTTTTTCAGGTACTACATAGTTTCTACCCCTCCTCTCACCTTTTCAATTTTAAGGCTCAAGGATCTTGCATGAGATCCCAGTCCTGGTCAATTACTGGAACACTTCTGACTTTCACACCTTTTTATACACTGTTTTTAAGCTGGAAAAAAAAAAAATCTCCACTCTGTATAGTTCTTTACTCAATTTTTAACCCTCTCACTTCACCACTAACCTGCCCAAATATTAAGGTATTACACAGAAAAAAAAAAAAAAGGACATGCCAAGTAGTCTATTTAGGGATAACAGAAAAAGGAGGGCTGGAGCTGATTCCCTGGTACTCTTCCTGAGGTAGCAAAACTCAGTGATACCTGATGAAATGGTAAACTTTTCATTGTAAATTTCAAGAAAAGTAAATAGTTGATATGGTTGATACGGTGTAAGAATGTTGATTGCTCTGTCATCAGCTGTGTGATTATGGATATCTAGTAATTTAACCTTTTCAACGCTCAGTTTTCTCATCTGTCAAATGCAAACAGCAGTCATATGTAACTCACAGGCTTGCTGTGAGAATCATTAAGTATCATGAAAACAACTTATAAGCTGTTCTTTATAAATGTTTTATCATTATCCTCTGCTCCTAGCAACAATCCTAGGTCTCATTCCAAACTAGTAATGTAACCTAAAATTAAGCTTCCTCCCTACTAAAATGCTCAGTTGGAGGCTTCTTTCCCCAAAGGATTTTTCTTACTGATCAAACTCAGCAAAACCACAATGCCAAGCAAAGTGAAAGGTTAGAGGATCTTCTATTATTTCTAGAATGCTCTTAACATATCCCATCATTACTCCTCCTGTCCATTTTATTCTGGCTACCTTATTCAAGGATGTACTCTTGAAAGAAATGTTGAAACTACTCACTTACCCACATCCCCTAAATTAAGGAAGATCCATATAATGCAAAATACTTCATATCCTAGAAGAAGCCTGTTTGGCAATACTATACAATTCCCATGTTATTATTAACAATTTCCAGGGACTTCGCCAGTGGTCCAATGGTTAAGACTCCGTGCTTCCACTGAAGGGGGCGTGGGTTCAATCCCTCGTGAGGGAACTAAGATCCCACATGCCACGTGGCGTGGCCAAAAAGAAAAAAAAAAAATTCCATTATATCCACCAGGGATTTGGGTTTGACGCTCCATAAACATCATCCAAAGTTAAGGGCAAGGAGGAAATCTTCGTTAACAGAGAGTGCTTATGAAGCACAGACTTCAACAAATAAGGCACCCAGAGGCCAACATTAATAACACATCTTCTGAAATAGCATGTTGGATAGTCACTGCATCAGTCTGTACTAGCAAACGACTAGAAACAACCACAGTGTCTGTCAATGAGACTTGTTAAATTAGGGTATACCCATACATATGCACCCATTAAAAAGAATAAGGTGGTGCTATATACTGGTATGGAAAGAGCTCCCCCTCCCCAAAAAATGCAAAAGGCAAATTGCAGAACAATGTGTAAAGTATGCTACCATTTGTGTAAAAGCAAGTACTTATATTCTCACACACTTGCATATACATGGCATACTTCTAGAAGGAAACAAACTGGTAACGGTCAATGTACATCTTTGTATATCTTTTTGAATTTTGTGCCATATACATATACTACCTATACCCAAAAATAATTATTTATTAAATAATTTATTAGGCTTGATTTTGGGAGCCTATATGGCAATATTAAATTGCCCATTTTTAGATTTTACTTATACAAAACTGACACCTCGAGGAGCCCGCTAATTACTAAAAGCCCTTTGTCAGAAAAATATTCTAGAATGATACCACAGGGTTTTGAAAAACTCAAGGTTGAGAGAAGGGAGTTTAGCATAAGGATGCTCTTTTAATTTCAATTAACACTGGTACTCTAACCTAGTATCAGTTGACTTTGCTCTTTTCTTCTTTAGAAACCAAACTTAATAAGTAACATTTATTAAACACTTACTATGCACCTGACACTAGGCTAAGTACTTTACATAGTTAATGATTCTTACAAGATGAAAACTTGTTCATTTCCAATTTTTTGGAGTAAATTTTGTACATAGAGCTTTTTCCAAATTTATTGTTAATATTACTTAGGATTCCCAGAAATTAAACAACTGAGTCAAAAGATTTGAAGTTTTTTTAAAGGCTGACAAGAGTTTTCTTAAAAAGAAAATTCTTATTCATTACTGATTGCCCCCTTTAGCTCTGGTGACCTATTTTCCTCTATTATATTACTTTCCTTCTTTAAATCCAGAGATTTTAAACAACTGGATTCTCAGTGATAGCCATTTACACCTTCCATCTTTTGTCCCTTGTTGCTACAGTTAGACAATATGTATCAGGCCTCCAATTTGTTACTGCCTTTTTGGAATCCAGTCCAGGAAAATACCTGGCTACAATATTTTATGCTGTCCCTACAGCCATTCTATCATGTTGCTAATGGGAAGTTACCAATCTTAAAATCTCCTATACCTTCTCCTAAACAAAGAGATTTAAACAAAGGTTCAATATTCTCCCCATAGCTTCATCAGAATTAGGTAAACAGTTTCCTTCTATCCAAACAATTTTTCTGTTCTTTTCCTTTTTTTTTTTTTTTTTTTGGCCACGGCTTGTGGGATCTTAGGTCCCTGACCAGGGATTGAACCCGTGCCCTCGGAAGTGAAAGCGTGAAGTCCTAACCACTGGACCTCCAGGGAATTCCCTATTTTTCTGTTTTTTCAATTCAAGGTCTCTATATCCTCTAGGAATCTATTCCTGATTTACTCTATTGGTCCTCCCATTTATCCACATTTTTCAAGAATTCACTCTACAGGATACAGTACCTTTTACTCTATTACCGTATACGTTTATTAAACATTATCTTCCTGACTAAGCAGTCAAAGGGTAGGAATTGTTTCTATAGTATAATTGTCAGCTACACATGAAATACCTCATCAAAGTATAGTAGAAGCTTTCTTAACTGATTTCTATTTAACCAACTTACTGGACGAAGTGATGCTGTCCATCCCCATAGTAAAATACACTGAACCATGCCCACCACAAGCTGCATTCTTGAAGACAGTAGACTACACTTTTTAGGAAACTCACACTGTTGCACTCTTCTCCCAGGTTTGTGTGCATAACTAACAAGGGTCAATCACGTTCTCCAACCTATTTATACGAGATGTACAAAGTACTGCCATTACATAATTTAATAAAATATTACATAAACCAACGAAACACAAACACATAATGCAAAAGGTGTTAGTACAAAAATTAGGTGGAATGCTTTGGACTCAATAAAAACAACTGTCAAATTAGAGGCAGATAAGATGACTGAAGGCTGGAGAAAAAAAATCATGAAAAAGTGTATCATTATACACTTAATGCCTTAAGAATTAAGATCTTAAATGTCTAAGATCTTACTCTACTTTCAAAAAATCTGAAACTGAAATTTGTAAACCATACATTATAGAAGTGGTTTGTGGAAGGAAGATACAGAATTCCAATCAAAGAACCCATACTCAGAGCAAAGGCTGACATCAAAATATTACCAAGTTAATATAGATTAATATTTTCTAAGTTTTTAAAAAAACTGTTCATAGTGTCATTTATGTTTCCTTACTATGACTCCTATTTTTCATCTACCAGCTAGATAAGAGGGCTTCTACTGTATATACATAAGGGCAGACTGATTTTTCCCCCCAAAGAAAATTTTTAAGCACATCTGAGAGCATTAGAGCAGAGAGTACTATAGCATTAAGGGCAGGGAGGTAATATAGCATTAAGCTGGGTATGAATCCCTGCCCCAAACTTACTTCCCCTGTAACCTTAAGCAAGTTAACCGAATCTCACTTTCCTCCTCTAACTAAAAGTGAGGTATTAAATTAAACCTACCTCACAGGGTTTTGAGGTTAAATGACAATTCATGTAAAGTATTTAGCATGGTGCCTGGCATATGGTAAGTGCTAAGTAGGATGTGCACTGCCAGCAAAAGACATGCCTATTCTCAGCCCTTACAGAGAAAAAGTATTGATTTTAAGATTAATTTAAGCCCTATCTTGAAGATAATTCATTAGAACACTGGAAGCCATGCAGCATTAGGCAGAGTACTGAATTACTTCTAAGTGGTCATTAACCAAAGGTGGTATCAGAATGCCTTAGAATTTTTGTCAAATTCAGAAGTCCAGGCTCTATCCCAGTTGAATCAGTCTCTCCAGGGTCCAGGTATGCATCAATATATAGATGTATAATAGAGATATATAACACAGAGAGATATAATTTATATTTATATTTTTAATATATTTTTATATATATTTATATATGAAAAGTTCCACAAGTGGCTCTGATGTGAATCGCTAATGAAGAACTGTTAAGAAGCTAAAATTATTGATGCTTTAATAAAAGACTACCCAGTTAGTACTTACTCGAATATTAAAATATCATTAAAAGACATAGACAGATTAACTTATGAGTTAGTCAAATCACCAAAATAAATTTAATGAAATTAATAGTTGCAAAAACTACTACATAAGCATAAATATTGACAGCTCAATATTTCCAGGTTTTTCCTATTCAAACCTATAGATCTGCAGATGTATATCAAAACCATCATATCACCTCCCCAAAAGTGTCACTCCTACTGAAATGTTTTTCCTATATTAAAGAGAACTATAAGACACACCTCGTCAGCATTAAATTTCTAACTTTGCCTTCACATGTTTAGCTTGGAGACATGTCTTTAATATATGCTTCCAAAGCAGGGTTTCTCAGCCTTAGCTCTACTAACATTTTGAGCTGGATGATTCTTGGAGATGGGTGGGGCACCCAGGCTGTCCTGTGCATCATTAAGATTTTTAGCAGCATCCCTGGCCATTACCCACTAGATGCCAGTAGGATCCCACCTTACTCCAGTTGTGACAACCAAAATGCTTCTGGACATCGCCAAATGTCCCTTGGGGAAAGGGGGGGACAAAATCACTCCCAGCTGAGAAACCACTGCTCCACCGAATGTTTATCCTTCCTGGCTCTCTTCAATTTTCTCTTTTCTGAGCTAGTGCATTATCTCAATTTCTTCATACAGGACAAAGTGAGCAGACCCAAAAAAAGGACTAGCTGGTGTGTTTTATTGCAAAAAGAAGCAATATGTTAACTAGCACAAGTATTTCTCACTTAGCTATCAGCAGCACGTTGGTAGAACTGGGTTTGAATGCCCGTTCAAGCACTTACCAGCAGTGTGGTCTTGAGCAAGTCGCTTAACCTCTCCAAATCTGTTTCCTCATCTGCAAAATGGGAATAACAGCATCTACTTTGCAGAATTGCTACATTAGAGATAACAAAATAGTTCTGTGCCTGATACATAGTAGAACTGCAATAAATGATAGCTATTATTATATTAATACCATAAAGGTTGATAGCATTGAAGGATATTGTACACCCTCTGCAATGCTTATAACAGCACTCCAAAATTTATTGCACAAAAAAAAAAAAATTTATTGTGCATTAGAATCACTGGTAATGTTTGTTAAAAACTGAAGATGCCCAAATCCTACCCTCCAAGAGGTCCAGGAACAATGCTAGAAAAACTGGCTGAGATTTTTTTATATGCTACTTGACTCTGGTGTATTTTCACACTGTTGTAAAACTCTGCAGCATTCTAAGACACAAGGAATAAGTAATACATGAAAACAACTGAACCACATAAAATATTTGTCATATAGAACAAACACTACTGTAAGATAATGATGTTTTAACAGTTTATTTTGAAGGTCATTTTAAAAACAAAGTTAAAGACAATCAGAAAAAATTGCACAGAATACACTCATTAAATAAGTATGTGATTAAATCAATAAGGGAGATATGTCTTCTTCTGCAACTCCAAAATAAGTTCTGCTGTCCTGATGATTCTTATACTTCCAAAATGGGGGGGAAAATCATGGCAATTAAAGTTGCCTCTTAATCATGTAAATCTACAGTGGAAACCAAATTTTTCTGTTCTTCCCAATAAGTCAGTTTCGATCTTCAAACTGTGCCTTGTTTTTTAAAAGATAGGATGCTAGAAATTCAATGGGATTTGGTGGTCTGTAAGGGAAAAGAAATCCAAAATTTAGAAATTTATATTCAAGACATGTTAATTTAAATGTATTGCCCCATAATGAAAACATCTTTTTTTTTTTTTTTTTTTGGCCGTGCTGCATGTGGGATCTTAGTTCCCCCACCAGGGATCGAACCTGTGCCCCCTGCAGTGGAAGCACGGAGTCTTAACCACTGGACCGCCAGCGAAGTCCCTTAAACATATTTTAAAATTAAGAGGTGGGAGAGAGGGGTTGTTGGAGGAAGGTGGTACAAAATTCCAGTTCTAAGTACTAGGGGTATAATGTATAACATGACGACTATAGCTGACACTGCTGTATGACATACAGGAAAGTTGTTAAAAGAGTAGATCCTAAGAGTTCTCATCACAAGAAGAAAATTTTTTTCCTTTTTTCCTTTTTATTGTATCTATATATGAGATCATGGATGTTAACTAAACCTGTGTGGTCATCATTTCACAACATACGTAAATCAAACCATCATGCTGTACGCCTTAAACTTATATAGTGACATATGTAATTTTTTTCTCAAAACTGGAAAAAAATTTTTAATAAAATAAAGAGGTGTTATTTCATATTTATCACTTTTACATATGTTGTTTTTGCTGATAAAACAGGTCCAAAGATGAAAAGTTGGGGGAAACATCTATTTTAAACCCTACTATAAAAAGGCATATTTAGAATTGATTTAGAATGATCTCAAAACATTCTCCTAGCACTTTAAACAGCCTTTTGAACTAACTAGACAGAGACAATACTTGTTACATAATATTTATAGTTAATTTGATGAATTATTTTGCTAGAATGCCTTACTTAAAAATTGTATTTACTAATAGAATGTTACTGTAAAACTTCTTCAAATTCTTTTCTTCTAGCATTTAAAGTAATATTTAGAATTTCTGATATATTGGCCTTCTTTAGAGAAAGAACAAAAATGCATAAAAGATGCCCATATTTTAATTGTCAGTAGTAGAGCCAAGACATACCTTGCAGTCAAAAATAAATCCTATTTTATAAATACAACAATCCAAAACAAATACTTATTGTTTATTCATTTAATTTTTTAACTTAAAAATAAGTAATAAAAATTAATTAGTTAATTAAAAAATAAAACTAAGTAATACACCTATTCTAAATAACTTAGATATGTTCCATGAAGTTCCTTATCAAGTTATGTCAGTTTACTACAGTGTTCATTATTAGTCTTTGAGAAAAACATAATTTACACCCAATAAATGTTGACTAATGTAACTTAACAACAAAATTTTCTTGTTGGATTTACTTATACAAAAAGAATTTTTGTACAGAAAACATGTACAGAAAAGAGAAAAACTGTAATCGTGCTAACAAAGAAATGTAAATTAAAACAACTTGGCAAAAAAAAAGTTTATAACACGCATGCACTTGAGGCTATGATGACACTTGAAGAATTTTAAGGATAAACTCTTGGACAGAAATATGATATTACGTGTCAAACACTATAAAAATAGTCATGTCATTTGAAATAGCAAACCAATTCTTGGGTATTTATCATAAAGTAATTAAACAAAAGCAAAAGGGTATGAAAACAGATAAACTACCTGGTGATCAATAATAACAAAGGAAATTGGTCCTAAATGGTCAACAACAAGAAAATGGCTAAGTTAACTGTGATATTATAGTTCCATTTATAATCATGAAGGCTCTGTAAAGATATGGAAGAAGTTTTATCTTATAATTTTAAGTAAAAAGGAGATATAAAATTACATGTATACCATGATTACAAATATGCATATTATCTAAGACTAGAAGAAAAATAAGTGTCTGAATTGAGATTATGGCTGACTTGTTTCTAAAAAAACTTTAGTATCTATAAATTCCTTATATAGTAAAAAATAACTATACATAACTCATGATATTTCAACTAGGGAAGTTTTTATTTTGCTTTTTCTGGTAACTCCGTTTGCAGACACTATTATCTTACCTTTCCTTTGCAAGCACAGCAAGTCCTTGTAATAAGATAGGCACAACTGTCTGATCCAGATAGGCACGAGTTGGCAAAGACTGGAGATCCACTTTCTGTTTTGATGACTTTTCTGCATTAATTTTCTCATTTTCTACTATCCTCTAGTGAATTCAAAAAACATGCATGAATATTAAAAAATAACTAGATTATTTTGAGTGCTAAACCAAAATTAATGGCAATATAAAACTAATAGAAAAGGTAAATCAATGACTAGAAAGCTGATTGAACTGCAAATCTTTCTGCCAAAATAAAATCAGACCCATTTCTAAATTTCATTCGAGCATTTTCTGAAGGCACCATAATATCTCATTCTTTTAATGTCGTTATCTCCAGATCCTACACTTACTTTCTCTCTTTCTTTCTGCCTTTTTAGGAGTAAATACAAGTCCCTTTTCTTTTCTTCATGAGAATACACCTCCTTACAATGTGCTTCAAAAAATCTGGACATGGACACTAAGTAGCACTGAATCACAGTGAGAAAACTAGTCCTGTTTCAATTCTTTTATCACAGATAATATCAAGGACAATGTCTCAGTTTGGCACTAACATGTCTTTAACACTTCTGTAACACTTGCTAAACTCCCTTCTTAACAGAGAGAGCAGGCTTCAGGCTTAGAGACTTCAACTGGCAACAGAATCTAGCTAAAATTTATTACCACTGTTTTGTATTCACTGTTTTCATTTTTAAGGTTACCCTCTACGGCAATGAGAATGCTTTTCCATTTGTTTCTTTTCTAAACAAATGCATCTATGATTTTTTAAAACTGAGTAAATTTAAGAAAAAAATATAAAGTAAAATTAGCCAAAAAATAGAAGAAATGACTAATATGGGAAAGATCATTAATGTGATATTTAAATGATGTTTCAGAAATGATGACTTATACTTCCTCCATCTAAGAACCTCCCCAAATCTGGGCCTTTCATATAAATTCACCTGACATCCAGAGCATCAAAAACTACTTTACTGGAAAACTTTGCCTTCTTCTGAAAATCTACCATTTCAGAAATTTAGAAATAAGTGGCTATCTCAAAGACACAACAGTATTAAGGGCACTTTCATTTAAATGAACTTTGTTCCAATCATACTAGAACTGGATATAAATGAGTTAACAATTACAAACAAACAAAAAAATTCTACACTTAATTTTTTTTAAGAAAATTTTATTTTGTAAAAACTGAGAAAAAACTTTAAGCATATAACTACAACATACATACCATGCTTTCCAAAAACACTTGCCAGAACTATGTCAGGTAACTTATCTAGTTTTGCTTGTGATTTTTCAATCTAATTTTTGGACTTAATAAAAATAATTACCTATACTTATTTAATGTATGAAACAGTTATTTTATTTGCCCATGAATTAAGAAACTTATAGTTCACCAGTAAATTTCAACAAATACCCATATATGATAAAAACTAGTCAGTTACACGACATCCCAATACCTTCATTAAGAAACAGCAATGCCTAAGCAACTCTGATAGATCCTATAATAAGCTCCTTGACCAAATCCTCTCATTTATTTCATTCAGACATTTACTGACTATCCACTATGTGCCAATTGCTATGCTTACTCTTAGTAAAGTCAAAATCCTGAATTAATCTAAAAAACATACAGTTGATGCCTGAACAACATGACCCTCTGCCCAGCCAAAAATCCGCTTATAACTTACAGTTGGCCCTTTATATAGGCTGTTCCTCCATATCTGTGGTTCTGTATCTACAGTTCCATATCCGTGGATTCAAGCAACTGGAAATCGTGTAGTACTACAGTATTTACTATTGAAAAAAAATCCACTTTTAAGTGGACCCACGCAGTTCAAACCTGGGTTGTTCTAGGGTCAAATGTATATCCAACCACATACACACACACACACACACACACACACACAGATTAAGCTTTTAAGAGTGTAGAACAGTGATCACAAAAATGGGAAAAAATTAGGTGAATCCTATGATTGCCCCAGCTTACTGCATGCATCCTGCCTAGAGAACTTATACAACGAAACCCTGGGAGAAGGAACCCAAGCAGAGCCCTGCAGTTTCCCTAAGTTGAGAAGACAGAGTTGAAAATTCAGGGAGACCAAGAGAACTAGAACTTGCAGAGCAGAGTACTGAAAAGGAAACTTTCACAGAGAGGAGAGAGTTGCATAGAAAGAGACTAAGAGACTGCCTTCCAGTCTTCAGGTGAGTATTTATCAGAGCATGAGTGTGAGGGAACTACTCAAGGCCAGAAGAAAAAACCACTTGGAAGAAGCAGGAGGCACAATCCCTGGAGCTCACACAGGCCAGGAGTAGTTCATGTTCCTGTGACCCAGGATGGGAAAACCTCATAACACATGAAGCACTGGGTAGAATACACAAGAGGAAGAAATTATGTCTAAACTAAAGGTTGGTCTGGTCCCACCTAAAAAAGTTTAAAGGCAAACCTCAAAAGATCAAATTGTTTCCAATTAACTTAACCGAGTCCTAGAACAA
Organism: Balaenoptera ricei; assembly: GCF_028023285.1. NCBI lineage: Eukaryota > Metazoa > Chordata > Mammalia > Artiodactyla > Balaenopteridae > Balaenoptera > Balaenoptera ricei. Next base: position 77,315,722 of record NC_082651.1, on the reverse strand, counting down.
AGCCCAAGAGTATTTGAAGAAATACAAAAATAACCAGTACCCAACAAGGTAACATTCATAATGCCCAGCCTCCAATAAAAATTACCAGACAGGCAAAGAAGCAGAAAAAACTACTCATAATGAAGAGAAAAACCAATTCACAGAAACAGACTCAGAAATGATACAGATAGCATAGGCAATGCCATTAAACCAGTTAGTATAATATATTCCATATGTTCAAGAAGACAGAGGAAAGAATTAGTAAATTAAGCTAACAAAATACTTGAAAATATTTGAAGAAATAATGGCTGAAATTTTTTCAAATTTCATGAAAACTCTAAACCCAAAGATCCAAGAAACTCAATGAATCCTAAGCACAAGAAACATTAAAAAAAAAAAAAATTACACCAATACACATTATAATCAAGTTATTTAAAACCAGTAATAAAATCTTGAAAGCACAAAGAGAAGACATTAACTACAGAGGAGCAAAGATAGGAATGATAGCAGACTTTTCAGCAGAAACAATGTCAGCCAGAAGACAGTGGAGCAAATACTCAGCAAAAATACCTCAAAAGCAAAGGCAAAATAATTACCTTTTCAGACATTCAGAACCTTAAAGAATTCCTTCCCAGCCGACCTCCACTACAAGAAATGTTAAAGAAAGCCCTTCAGGAGGATGGGAAATGACACCAGCTGGATCTACACAAAAGAATGGAGAACCCAGATATGACAATTACACGGATAAACGTGAAACACTCCTTCCTCGTACTGTTTAAACCTCTTTTAAAAAGATAATTGGACGGAAGTCAAGGGAGCACTTCCGGGTTCAGCAATAACCTGGAGCCGGCGGCGCTAGGTCGGCCCTCTTGGGCCTTGCTCCGCAGCTCTGCCTTCACTCTGGTCTTTCTAGAAACCCAGCTGTGCTCTTGGGTGTGCCCGACAGCCTCCCAGACGCGGGTGTAATAAGCCCCCCATGGTGGACACGGCCCCGAACGGCCCCCAAGAGGCGGGCGCAGTGCAATTCATCACGGCCAATAAACTGGACACAGCAATGTGGCTTTCTGGCTTCTTCATAGTTTACTGCTCTTTGTTCTGCCTCTCCGTGGGTTGCATGAAGTAGCAAGCTTTCACCAACGTGCTTTGCTCGCAAATGCTCTGGCTAGTGCTCTGAGGCTGCACCAAAGCTTACTACACTTCCCGTCAAGCAGAGCATTCCTGCCCCAGGCTTTGTTAGAGGACAGCTGCCACTACCTGTTATGTTCACTCATCTTTCTCAATTCCCACCCCGTTACAATGAGTATTTCCCAGTCTTGTTATTTTCTTCGCTTCATACTGCCACATACAAGAAAAAGGTGCCTTGATGCAAAGGGTTCAAATAGTTTATCTCTGCTGAGAGCTCTCTTGGATAAATTCAGCGCTATTCAACAGAATATTCTGAAATTCATCGCTTGTCATGAAATAATCTTGATGCCTGCTACAGTTTTAATGCTTTTTAGGGGTCAAGGAAGTTTGCTCCAGCCTTTTATATACCATAGATTCCTTACTGTTCGATACTCCTCTAGAAGAAATCCGTATTACTGGACCTTGTTTAATGAACGGAGGATTGTTGTTGAACATCTAATAATGAAACCTGCTTGCCCACTGTTTGTGAGAAGACTTCGTCTCCAGAGCATTGTCTTTATAAGAAGACTGGCACCAACAGTTGCATAGTTTAACATCCAGCTAAGTTATGTGTAATATAAATAAGCACTGTTAGCTGCTGGTACTTCTGCTAGGGATGGTTAATTCCAGGTGTAAAACTGACCTCACTGCAATTTACATAATTTACATAAATGCATCTCTAAAGAAAATCATTTTCCTGGCACGTTAAATCAAGCCTTTTAAACACTTTCTGAGAAACTTTATTGTAATGTGTTGTTAATAGTTAAGGAAATTTAAATCTTGTGATAAATGTACCAAAAATTCTTTAGACACTGCTGTGCCTTTATCATGAAGTACCTTTATTTCTCTTGTAAAAATAGCTCTAAAATTCGTTTTCATCTAATTAGTAATCTGAATTTATATCTGGCATGAGTTCATTATGGTAATATTAACATGTAAAGTCAGTATATTTTGAGACAGTATTCTTTTGCCATTCAGTAATTTTGGTTGATGATTTTAACAAAAACACTTCCCACTATTTAATTTCAAATTGTTTTTAAATTGATTTTGTGCTACTTTGTTACGACAGATTTATTTTGGATGTACCATTATAATAGGAATTCTATATGTATCTTATACTATGATCTTCCAAAATTTTATTTTCATAATTACTTCTGTGGCTTTGAATACTTTTTTTTAAAAGACCCAACTGTTAAGATGGTTAGCCAATTGGGTTAAATACTTGTGGTCACCTAAGTGTTTTACATCAAAGAGCAGTAGTCAGACAGTTTTCCTTTCAGAGACCCACTGAGTAACATTTCTCAAATAGGAAATCCTTCTTTTAGAAATGTGCACACATAGGTTTTAGTATTATTGTAGTTTACACAATTACTTAGATCAGATTCTTGACTGCCAGTTTTCTCGGTTTCTTAGGCTTGAATTTTCATAGACAATTGCAGCAGTTCAGATGCTTTCTGAAAGGAATGTAACTGAAGACTGAGCATGTGACTAAACTTGGTATCTGTTCTGAAATAATGAAGACTATACATACTTACCCATCAAATCTGATTTAAAAGATTAAACAGAAAGGTTTATATAGGTAAGGTTATTGATTAGGAAAGGGGCCAGAGGAGGAGTTGTGGGGGAAATAGTGTGCATTTAAATGTTGTAATGCATAGATAAATTTGGGAGAACTGGATGTGTTACGCAACTGTGATTTGAGTTGTATAATATGTTAAATACGTTTGTTGAGCTTCCATCAACTCCTTTATAAAATTCATTCTGATCTTTATTATTGTTGCATGATTGGAAATGTTTAAAACGTTGCAAAATGTTAATACAGAGTAACATAATGGTTTTTGTAACCAGTTTTTTTTCTGTGTGCATGTAGCTTGGATTTCTCATATACACTCAGCGACTTATCAGTAACATCAGTTTTCTTTTTATTCAACTTTTCAATCTACAGAAATGTGATACCTACTTGATAGCTCAACTGTAACCAGCTATTTTTCTAATTTTGTAATAGTTATCTACCAAGTTAGAGAAGCCTCATAATATACAGTTGATTGTTGGGGGGGGTGGGTAGTCTCATTATCACTATGTATGTAATCTGATGGTTTTAAAAACTAAATTTTCTAGAGCAATAAAGTAACTATAATGTTGAGTAAACAATAAAAAAATTTTAATAAAATAAAAAAGATAATTGACTTTTTAAAGAAAAATAAAAATAATCAATTGCAGGGTTTATAACATATGTAGAAATATAATATATGATAACAATAGTATAAAGGCCAGGAGAGAGGAAATGGAAGGATACTGTTATAAGGTCCTTATACCATACAGGAAAAGATATGATACCACTTGAAGGTAAATTGTGGGAAGTTAAACTTCCGTACAATAAGTCCTAAAGCAACCACCTAAAAAAACTATAAGTCAATAATGGAAATAAAATGGAATTCTAAGACAAAAAGCAGCAGCAGCAGCTGTAGAGTAGTGGTTTCCAGACTCCGAGATATCACAAACAAGTAAATTAAAAATAAAATAATACAATGAATGAAGGGACTAACATAGGGTTGTTAACTCTATTTTACCAAGTAAAAACTTACAAACAAGCATAATTATTATTTTACTATCACCATAACTCATAAAAGAACGGGCATTTTAAAATTATGGAAGAAAACCAGTCACCAAATAATGTATCATCAGTACTCACTCCACTCTCCTTATTTTTTTTCTCACTTTACCATGGAAATTGGTCTGAGGGTTTGAAAAAAAAGCATTTGCTATCACTGCTCTACTGTATTATGGCTCTGCCTCCATACACAAGCACCATCAAGAAAAGACTGCTGATGCCTAAAAAGACATCTCTTAAATGATAAATGGCATAGAGTATCTTCACCTGATTCAGCATAGCAGTTCAGTTAAAAACTACATTATGAAAAGACTCAGATTTTCTTAACCCTGATATCAAACCAACAAACATTCCTAGCAATTTTATAGACACAGAGTAGTCACTCCACATGCCAGGGAACTCTAGCAGTTGGTCAAGATCAGCAATACAATTTAATTCCACCTCAAAAATGTCAGCCTGCTTAGGTTTAACACACAGCTCTCCACTTACTTCCTGGTGACCTTAGACAAGTTACTCAAATTCTCTGAGCCTTGCAAGACTGAAAATACATGTAAGTTACTTAGGAGTGTGCCTGGCACATAGTAAAAGGACTAATATTAGCAGCTATTACTATTATTACTCTACTTGGAAATGCTCCTGCCCTCATTTATCCAAACTTAATTATTGATTATGTCTCCCCCCCTGCCCCCCCGCCTCGTAAAACACCCACATCTCTTCCAGGAGCTCTCTGTTTTCCTAACCAATCCCACCTAGCTCTAGTTAATTCAACTGTTCCAGCATTTATTCATTCATTTACAAAGTAGCTTCTTCTTTTAGACAGCAACTTCTTAGTACTTGTATGAAAAAGCTCTATAAAAGTATACCTTCTTTTGTACATTTTTCACATGTACTCTCTGAATTCAGACTCAACCATGTAAGGCAAAAACAGTGTCTACTACTTGTTATAGCTTCCAATGGCACCTACTACGGTACTCTGCAAAGATATCAACATTTACTAAATGTTGACTTCACCAGCACACTATTCTGTTACAAATACAATGGGCTTAATTGTGATGTGCAGTTTTTCCAATGCAGTATCCCAACAGAGCATTCGTAGCCACCAAGCAAAAGGATTCTGAGTCTCCATCAGTAATGTATGTTTGTTTCTCTATATCATTTTCAAAATTCAACCTCTCGACTCAGCTGATTTGTACGTCTGCATACCACGAAGTATTAGTACCGCTAATAAAACAAGCTGCCCATAATTTGATACTATTTCGTTCGTGACGATAAAGTTTTCCCTTGTGCAAAGCAACCTAGTAAAAATGAAACCCAAGTTTTCTCCAGTTCATAAGAGACGCAAAGATACGGCATAGGAACTGGGCAAGTTACCTCGACGTTGTCTGTGAGACCGTACTCAGAGTGGGGATTTTCTGCAACCTAGAAAAAAAAACACCGGTCACAGAAACATCAGCCACTCTTCCTTGCTTCACACCGCCACCCTGAATCCAGGGCCTTCTGGTACCTGCGTCTGTCCCTCCAGCATCTGCTCTGGTTCCATGGTGGACCCTGCAAGTCACAGTCCCCGGATACCAGTCTTGGAAAACAAGAAAAACCGTGAGTTACCCGTGAGATTTCAAGACGAAGACACCAGGATGGAGTCCAGCCCAGCCCCGTCCCCGCCCCTCACCCCCACCTGGGCGCGGAGCACCCCGAGCAGTAGAGGAACAGGGTGGGACAGTCCACGACCGGGCGCACGCATCAGGTCCGGAAGCTCCGCCGTATTCCCAAGAACCTAGAAGAGGTAGAGAAAAGGGGAAAAGGGAGCTGATTACCCGCGCCCAAGCCGTTCGTTCCTAAGAGCCCTGCACCGCGCCACCAACTCCCAGCACAAACCGCTTCCGCCGTAAGTGACGGATGTCGCACGACTGCCGCGCCTGCGCAGAACTGCCAGTGGGGGCCGGGCTGGGAGGGATCTAGACCAGCCTTGATTCTACGATACACTTTGCGGAAAGCAGTGACTTCGGCAAGTTGTGGCCTCGGGGTCTGCCAAAGACTCGTTCCTCGACCTGCCTACCCAGAGCAGGCGCCACCCCAGCTGCAGACCCAGTGACTAGGCCAGCCGGCAGAGGTTCGACCTGGCCAGCCCTCCGTGCTGCCTGAAATCTGCCGAAGCTCTTCGTCGCGGAACCGAAACCACTTGCTGGATAGTTCTTACTAGAAAATCACAGACCCAAACTCAACTGTCTACGAAAGAATGTCAGTGTTTTACTCTAAAGCCAAAGTGGGGAAGAAGCAATGTTTTAGGGTTTCGTAGTAAGCTTTTATTCAAGCCCTTAAATATGTGAACATGCCACGTTAGTGCTACCTTACATTTGTATCAAGATTAGCAATATGCAACTGGCTTTCCAAACCGTGATACTATTGATACTATTGTATTTGTAAAAATACAAAAGACAATTTGCCTCCTACACACATTTGTAAATACCAAACAGGATCTAATAAATCGGATTGTTGTTGTAATTCCAATAAATTCCTTTTATTTTAATGTAAATATAAGTGATACACTCATTAAAGTGCCTGCCTTTGATTCAATAATCCCATTTGTAGTTGCACTTTGTAATATGAAAATATTTTAACTTCATATAAAATATTTGGAGACTAAATTATGGCATATCAATATACTAGAATAAAGCCATAACTCTAAAAATGCAGAAATATTTGTGATCATAACATTAACGTGTTTGTTTTTTAAGGCCGCGCTGTGCGGCATGCGGAATCTTAGTTTCTCAACCAGGGATCAAACCCGTGCCCCCTGTGTTGGGAGTGTGGAGTCTTAACCACTGGACCGCCAGGAAAGTCCCAAGGTTTTTTTTTAAGGTAGAATACAACGTCATTTTACTACTCCGTTAAAACTGCATGGCTAAAAATCTAAAGTAAATAAAATTTGTTTAGGAGCCAGACTTGTGGATACATTTTTAAAGTTTTATTTTATAATGTATACTTGATTGGGACTTCCCTGGTGGCGTGGCACAGTGGTTAAGAATCCGCCTGCCAATGCAGGGGACACGGGTTCCATCCCTAGTCCGGAAAGATCCCACGTGCCACGGAACAACTAAGCCCGAAAGCCACAACTACTGAGCCTGCATGCTGCAACTACTGGAGCCTGCGCACCTAGAGTCCATGTTCCAAAACAAGAGAAGCCCGCGCACCACAACAAAGAGTAGCCCCCACTCGCCACAACTAGAGAAACCCGCACGCAGCAGTGAAGACCCAACACAGCCAAAACTTAAAAAAAAAAAATCACCTTATGTAATGTATACTTGATTAGCATCGTGATTGGTGACAGCTTTTTCATGTAGAACTGTTGCAAAGATGTGGATGCGTAAGATATAGAATTTTTTTATTTTTAAATTTAGTGGGAGATTTTTGAATGAAATTGATATGGGCTAAAGTCTTTTTTTTTTTTTAATTATTAGCACCTTAATTATTATTTATTTATTTTTGGCTGTGTTGGGTCTTCGTTTCTGTGCGAGGGCTTTCTCCAGTTGCGGCGAGCGGGGGCCACTCTTCATCGCGGTGCGCGGCCCTCTCACTATCTTGGCCTCTTTTGTTGCGGAGCACAGGCTCAAGACGCGCAGGCTCAGTAGTTGTGGCTCACGGGCCCAGTTGCTCCGCGGCATGTGGGATCTTCCCAGACCAGGGCTCGAACCCGTGTCCCCTGCATTGGCAGTCAGATTCTCAACCACTGCGCCACCAGGGAAGCCCAAGATATAGAATTTTTCATGCAGAATTGATGCAAAGTTGTGGATGCTTATGTACAGGATATAGAAACTGACTAGTACATATATTGATTCAAATTAAGATTAAATGCTTTTCAGGAATGGAAAATAACAGAAAGTAAAACCAGAGAATGATTGGGAAAACTTAAGAGGAGAGTTACGTGGATCGTTATTATATATCCATACATTTCCCAATACACAGTAGGCACGCCATAAAAACTTCCAAATTAAAAAAAATAAAAATAAAAAACAAAACAAAAACAAAAGAGTCTTCCAGAAAGTAACTGAGAGCTGCTAATTTACATTTTCTAAGTACTGACAGTAAAGTAGGAAGCTAGATTGTGAGCTCCTTCAGGACAGAGACCTTGTTTTATATATCTTTATGCTTCACGTGGTGCCTGGTACATCATAGGTACACAACATATATTGAGTTGATTCACAGTTAAAACTGGATTTTAATTAAGACACTGACACTACTGAAGAAAAAGGACAGAATGTAAAAATGATTACTGAAGGAAACAGCACAGAATAATTAACTATAGGCCAGGTTTCTCTCAATCAAAAAAAAAGTTATCAGTGTGGTTTACAAAAAAGCTTCACTAAAGTTTTTACATTTACAACATATTAATTGAAAGATTCAGGGAAAAAGCCATAGCAGCAGAGAGCTGAGCAAAAATAAATAAATAAATATAAGTAAATAACAGCTAGAAATGATAGAAACAAAGTAGCAAGAAAGTTATAGGAAGTATAAAAATTCAAAATACTGCAGAATGTTGTTTTGATATGAAATTAAAAATTCTAAAGAGTATGGCATAGAAAACAAACTTATGGTTACCAAAATGGAAAGGGGGGGAGATAAATTAGGAGTTTGAGATTAACATATACACACTACTATATATAAAATAGATAACCAACAAGGACCTACTGTATAGCACAGGGAACTATACTCAATATTTTGTAATAACCTGTAAGGGAAAAGAATCTGAAAAAAAATATATATATACATAGGTATATACATATATCTGAATCACTTTGCTGTACACCTGGAACTAACACAACATTGTAAATCAACTATACTTCAATAAAAAAAATTAAAATAAAAAGATGGCCCTGAAAACCATCATTATGACAGAAATTTGCAATATTGTGTACTATTTTTTGTTGTTGTTAGTTTCTGCTTTATATCTTGTGTACTGTCTAGAGTGGGATAAATTAAAAGAATGAGAATAACATTTAGCTCTTATTTGGACTTGTAGTACCAAACTTTGTTCAGTACTCCTCTCATCTACTTCCACTATGTCTATTTATTATGGTACTTACCTCATCCTGCCTTATATTTTGTTTACAGTTAAACACAATTAGATTTTTTAGTTCTTCAAAGGCAAAGATCTTATTATATTCATCTTTTCATTTTTTGTTTCTTATATTTGATAAATATTTTTCCAAAAGAAGTGAATTTATAGGGAAAGCAAGCAGCTGCACCAAAGTACAGTCTCTAGCCTTCCTTTCTTGGGGTTTTAGGGAGATAGTAGTTATAGATTCTAGAACTAGAATTCTAGAATCTAGAATAATTTTGCTACTGTTCTTGACCCCCTTTTTACAGACATGATGCAAATTCTGTTAATAAAATATTAACCTATTTAGACAGGCAATACCTATTTAGGAATAATACAATATGTGTAGTAGAGAAAGACTTGATTTGGGATTAGTTAAGTATTAAAACCTGGTTCCTTCATTTGTTTGCCATGTGGAATTAAGCAAATAGTTTAACACTTCTGAGCTTCATGTTTTTTCACATAGATAATTAGCATAACAATTCTTCACAGAGGGAATCAAATGAGATTAGATAGATGAAACTGCTTTGTAAATAAAAGTTATATAAATCTAAGTGAAACCTAAGTACTTCATTATTGTGATATTGTTCTGCCTATTATTGTTGTTGTTTCTAACCTGTTTTTTTCTTTTAAATAATTTGTGGGAGAGAAAGTGCTCAGAGAAATAAAGAACATGATCCAGCACACACACACACACACACACACACACACACACAAACACACACACACAAATGTGTTTGCAGAGAAATACATAGAATTTATTGAGTGTAAATGGACCCTCTGAACGCAGTTCGTGTGGAGGGACACCAACCACCTTTCAAGAAGACCTAAAAATATATATTCCAGATTTGGTAAATCACTTTCCAAGGAAGTGGGGTTTTTTTGCCTAACATAGGATGACAACTACTCCACCTGTAGTTCCCTTGTCTTCACTACCAAACTCCATGCCCAGGCACACTTACCACCATCCCCAAGGAACATACCAAATGGGCTTTTCAAAGACATGAATACAGGGACTTCCCTGATGGTCCAGTGGTTAAGACTCTGCTCTTCCACTGCAGGGGACACGGGTTCGATCCTTGGTGCTGGAATTAAGATCCCACATACTGTGTGGCATGGCCAAAAAAAAAAAGACATGAATAAAGTGTATTCTTCTGATTCTTATGATACAGACATATCTCAGCAATGAGAATAATAAAAATGAAGGAAAAGGCTAACCTTAATATCACTTTCCATCCCCAAATTGTCAATTACTTCAGCCGTTTCTCACAAGAGCCCATATTCAGATTTCTTTTCCACATTCCAGGAGGGAAAGCATCACTTCTCATGGGTCTACCCATGAGAAAAAAGCCTGAAGTTTTCTTTCACCTATCCAACTTGAACCAGTTATTTCGATAAGGCAGATGCCATGTGCTGATTGCCACAGACCTAAATTACTGCCTTCCCTGAACAATGATGAAGATATGACCTGGTGGTAGTTAATACCACCTGAATTGCATGACTGCTATGCAATGGGACAGGATGGGTTTCACAAGGGAAAACCTTAGAATGGCTAGGAAGCGGGAAGAAAGGGAATGGATTCTGAGTAGTGAGTCAAAAAATGTTCACTATCACGTATTATGTAAAGAGTTCATACTCAGTATGAGCTTACCACAAAAGAGATAAAATAAAATGGAATGTTCACTTTGACACACTAATTCTACTTCTGTGATTTTAATCCCATAAAAATACAAAAATGTACAAGGGTACAAAGATACTTACTGTACCACAGTTTTTAGTAGAAAGAGATTGGGAATAGATTAAATTATGATATCTCAATACAATGGACTGCTGTGTAGCCATTGAAAAGAATGAGGTAGGGCTTCCCTGGTGGCGCAGTGGTTAAGAAGCTGACTGCCAATGCAGGGGACATGGGTTCAAGCCCTGGTCTGGGAATATCCCACATGCCGCGGAGCAACTAGGCCCGTGAGCCACAACTACTGAGCCTGCGCGTTTGGAGACTGTGCTCCACAAAAATAGAGGCCGCGACAGTGAGAGGCCCGCGCACCGCGATGAAGAGTGGCCCCCGCTCGCCGCAACTGGAGAAAGCCCTTGCACAGAAACGAAGACCCAACACAGCCAAAAATAAATAAATAAATACATAAATAAATAAGCTTATTAAAAAAAAATAAAGAATGAGATAGATTTATAGGTACTGGCATGTAAAAACATTCACAACATAATTTCATCTGAAAAATGCATGTTATAGGAAAATCTGTGTAGTGAGATTCTTTTTTTTTTTTTTTTTTGCATGTATATACTAGTATATGCATAGGAAAAAGCCTGGAGAGATATACAACAAACTATAAATATGGTTACCTGTGGAGCAGGAAAAAGGGGAAGTGAAGTCTTTGCTTTTTGCAAACTTTTATATTGTTTGAACATTTTTTTTTTTACCGAAAGCATGAATTTATTTTAAAATTAAAAGGCCAGGGACTTCCCTGGTGGTCCAGTGGTTAAGACTCTGTGCTTCCACTGCTGGGGGCATAGGTTTGATCCCTGGTTAGGGAACTAAGATCCCGAGTGGCATGGCCCCCCCAAAAAAAGACCAAAAATATTTAGATAAATTTTTTAAATTGGAAAATATGTCACCTTATTATTTGTAACACAGGCAATAATGGGGAAGAATGTTTATATGAGTAATGAGTCTAATCGGTTGTATGACAGCATTAAAAGAAAAATCTTCCAGTTTATTCTTCCCTTTACCCACGTATTTATGAGGCATATGCAGAAGAGAGTTAACATAGCAGGCCTGAGACTGCTGGCCTTAGGAAGGCCTGCTTGCAAGATTGTCTGGTATCTAGGAATTTGAATGATAAACAGTTCCCTACACTGATATAAAACTTCCCCTAAATGATGAGAGTGACTCACTGGGCCTAAAATGTTTGTGCAAAAAATATGGTTTATGTTAAGCACGTGCTTTCCTTCTAGGAGTCTGGACTTTTAGTATGTATTAGGCAGAGGGTGCCTACATGATCAGCAGGACTGAATTTCTTATGAGTGTCCCTGGTAGACAATATTTCACACATGTTGTCAGATCTCAGTGCTGGAAGAATTGTGTCCTGTGTGACTCCACTGAGAGAAGACTCTTGGAAGTTGATGCCGGGTTTCATTCAGACTTTGCTCCATGTGCCTTTTCCCATTGCTGATTTTGCTTTGTATCCTTTTGCTGTCATAAATCATAGCTGTGAGTATGACTATATGCTGAGTCCTGTGAGTCCTAGCAAATCACCAAATCTGGGGGTTAACTTGGGGATCCTAAACTCTTGGAGAGCTTAAGATAAATATCAGTTACAGTGCCTGCCCTCATAAATTTGTATTCTAGTTCAGCTCTATCAGACATACATATGTCATACATTTAAATGACAAAAAAGATAACTGATTAAAGGTTAAAATGAATGATATAGAGCACAAATTCTGAAGGAGTTCAGATGAGGTTGAGATAAATGTAAGCAAGTATCCTTGGAGCAGTTTGGAACAAAGAATAATTATTTAAGCAAAGCAGGGAGGAATGGGGTGGAGAGGACATAATACAGACTGAAACACTAACAAAGAAATTAAATGGAGGAATTCATTTAATATCCAGTATTAACTGACTCCGCTTACGCTTCCATAGCCTCACAGCTTTAAAAATTGAGCTGAGCAAATTAGGTAACAATTTATACTGTTACACCTAATACTATTTCAAAAACATGAGCTCATTCACACTTTCACTAGTAACAAATCCTCTGTAAACTAGAGAATCTCAAACTGGTGCCTCAGTTTTGTTTTGGTTTGTTTGTTTTAAACTTTTGAGCCAGAATCTCCTCAGCAATAAATTTCACATAAAAATTCAGAATTCTGGTTTCTCTTGATATGTTTTAAACTTTGGCAACAGAGGCCACACATTTCTGAAAGGCAAAAATCAGCCGGAGCTGAGTAACAGCTGTCCCATTTAATAAGGGAAGGCTACTCTCCAATTTCTCAAAATCTTTATTATTCACATCATATATACATTTTTGAATTCCACACCCACCCATGGAACTCATATATGTTATATGTCTGACCACTGTGTCTCGTTGTTATTTGAGTTTTTTAGCCATTGTATTAGACTGTAAACTTGCTCTTATTCCCTACTATATCCTGGCAACTTACTCATCAGCTGGCACGTTGTCTGTGCTTAATATCTATTTGTTGAACAAATGAATGATTAATATATGTCACAATGTGAACTCAATATGAGGAAATGATTAATTGTCCGCAACGATGCTTTTGCTTATTAACACAGCTATAGGATAATAATCCCCTAATTGTTACTCTACTCTTCCCATTCCCTACCTTCAACCATGCCTTCTGTTTCTCTCTTTTAAGTTTTCTGCCTTTTTCAAAATCAGTCATCTCTTCTCTTGGTTCTAGGTGCTCCACTTTATTTTCCTTTTTTTTTTTTTAATTGAAAAGAAGTCTTTAATAAGTGTCATTGGTCCCTATTTCAAATAATTCAGCATCTCTCAAACTGAAGGTTTGAGGAGTTCCTTAGAAGAGAAGGAGAGCTAAAATATCCAAAAAAACTATTTAGCAGTAGTCACTTTCTAAATAAATTAATGGGTTAAAGTGATAAAGTGACCAAATGTCCTGGATTAGTTAGCTCAGTACTCAGCTCCTCCTTTTTGTCCTGGTGAAACTGGCCCAGATTCCCTTCAAGATTAAGTGTCCTGCAAGTTCTTGCCATCTAAAAACTGGGAGGCTGTCACACTGTAGGTTAAATGGCTGAGAAGGTTAGGATCTTCAGTCCAGGGAGATTATAAAGCCAGTGTAATATCCAGGCACTATTTTTCTTGAAACAAGTTTTAAAAGATGTTAATTCAGAAAATGGATTTGACTGAGATATAATTCCAAGGGGCAGAAAATGTGGACTGAGATCATTAAAAATTGAGATCCTAGTAGAGTCTGAATTCTGGAAGGCCATTGTACATGTAAGAGATAAAAACAAATAAAATTATTGAGCCCTCTTACATTGCAGGTATTATGCAGGAGGTTTTAGGTGTATTCTTTCATTTCGTAATTTAATTCTTATTCCACCCATTTTACAGATGAGTTAATTAAAGAACTTGCTCCATAACACACAACTAATAAGTGGCAGAACCAAAATACCAACCCCAGTCTTTCTGACTCTCAAGCCCATATTTTTACCAAACAAAAAAATGGCAAAGGTACAGAAAAGCAGTCAATATTAAGAACAACTGGATAGCAGGGACTTAGCAAGTGAGAGGCCAGGGGGCAGAAACTCAATACCTGGATGCTCAGGAATGAAAGATCACTCTTGTTCCAGGGGCTAATGATATATTTATTTCATGACTAATAAAATATAAACAGTCTATGTAAAAATGTTTTTCTTTGGAAGCCTAGATTTTAACCTTAAAACCCTAAAGTAGTGTGTGTCATTAACTAATATGTGATGTTGGGCAAGTAACAGACTGTTAGAGCCTCAAATCCATTATTTAAAAAAATGGAGACCGGAATGCTTAACTCAAATAGTGATGATTGACTACAACAGTAAAAGTTAACCTGCTTAGCCTAGAATATGGGTTCAATAAATGTTAGCTAGTAGTAGTAGTAGTCGTCATCATCATCATTGTTGCTGTTGTCTCCTTAAACTTACCTTAATTTACCTCATGATTGAAACTAGGAATGTTTTTATGACTCAGCAAAGTGACTGGGAAATGCTTTTTTAGATGAGCAATCCATCTTAAGCTCTAATCTGAAATTGAGGTAAAAGGAAATTCTGCATATAATCACTGTGGTAGATTACTTGCAAAGACGGCCACAATAATTTCTTCCATCCCTACATATACACCTCTTTGCAATGTGGCTTTGCTACTCCTCCATAAGGATGTAGAATTTATTTTCCCATCTCTTATGTTGGAGCTGGCCATGTGACTTGCTTTGACAAAAGAATGCAGCAGAAATTACATTGTGCAACTTTGAAGTTTAGGCTTCAAGAGGCCTTGCATCTTCGACTCATGCTCTCTTGGAAGCCAGATGCTATATAAAGAAGTCTGGAATACCCTGCTGGAGATACATGCCCCAGCCAATAGCCACCACCAGCATCTGGACGGGTGAATGAAGATAACTAGGCCACTCAGCCCTGGTCAAGCCTGCAGCAGATTACTGCATTCACATAAATGAACCCAGGCAAGGCCAGCAGAAGGACCACCCAGCCAAACTCAGCCCAAATTGCTGACTCACAGAACTGTGAGTAAATAAATGGCTGTTATCTTAAGTCAGTAAGTTTTTGAGTGGTTTATTACACAGCAACAGAAATCTACAACAATTACCATGTTTGAATCATTTTTCAAATTATTAATATTTATTATATGAGTACCATAAGCAAGGCATCAGGCTAGGTACAGAAAGTGAGCCAAAATATGTAAAGTTTGGCCACTGTCTTGAAATGAGTTTATAATCTATATCAGGAGGTGATAAAGTATTTAAATAACAATAACACAAGACAGTATATTAGAACAGCCATAGAGTAACACAACCATATTGTCGTAAGAATTAAAAAATCTGATCATTTCTGCTGGAGGTGATAAGGGAAGGATTTATCAAGAAGATAATATTAGAGTTAAGCCTTGAAGGATTTTGACAGTGGAGTAGGAGGAAAAGAAATTCTAAGGGAAAGAAAAATGACCTGAGGATAACTGTGGTCTTGGTAAAGAGCAAAGAGTGCTCAGAAACTTGCCAATACTTTTTGTTGGGTTATAGTATATATGTAGACGTGGGAGAACAATTCTTCAACAAATATCAAGTTGCAACTTCATTCCAGGCACTGCCTACTACTACATTATTATGTATTGATGATAGATGTGGAAGCTGAACTGCAGATGTGAAGGCCAAGTCATTAGTCCAAGTTCACAGAAAGTGGGGGAGCAGGGGTTTGAATGCAACCAGTCGGACTCTAGAGCCACTCTACTACTGGGCAGTGTCTTGGCTAAGTTAAAAAGTTAGTTACTTAAGGAAAAACAAAAAAACAAAAAGGCTGGCACCAAACTAAATACCCATTTAACAGTTGCAGTGAAAACAAATCAACAAGGAGGAAATTCAAACACTTAATATTGAGCAGAAAAATCAAATTAAGAAGAATAAATGCAGGGACTTCCCTGGTGGCGCAGTGGTTAAGAATCTGCCTCGCGATGCAGGGAACATGGGTTCGAGCCCTGATCCGGGAAGATCCCACATGCCGTGGAGCAACTAAGCCCGTGTGCCACAACTACTGAGCCTGTGCCCTAGAGCCCACGAGCCACAACTACTGAGCCCATGTGCTGCAACTACTGAAGCCTGCGTGCCTAGAGCCCATGCTCCGCAACAAGAGAAGCCACCGCAATGAGAAGCCCGCGCGCAGCAGCGAAGACCCAACACAGCCAAAATAAATAAATAAATAAATTAATTAATTTTTTAAAAAAAGAATACATGCAGTATGATTATATTTGTGTAAGGTAAAAACCAGGCAACTATACAGCATATTTACATATGTTAATGTATACACAAAGCTAAAATGAAAAGAAAAAAATGATGAGTACAAAATTCAGGATAAATTTCCTGGAGGTCCAGTGGTTAAGACTATGCACTTCCACTGCAAGGGTCACAGGTTCTATCTCTGGTCGGGGAACTAAGATCCCGCAGGCCGCGGGGGGAGGCGGGTCGGCGGGGCGGTGGAAAACAAAAACCAAAATTCAGGTTAGTGGCTTCCTCTAGAGGGGGAGAAAAGAGTTTGAGATTAGGGAGGGGCTCACAGAGTGCTTCAAGGAACTGGTTACATTAGTTTTTCTTAAAATAGATGCTGTTTATTTTATTATTTTTCTTTACATTATATATATGTTATACAGTTGTTCCTTAGTTTCCTGGGTGTGTGGGGTAGGTTCCAGGAACCACCCCCCCCAATACCAAAAGCCGTATGCTCAAGCCTGTTACATAAAATGACATAGTTTTTGCATATAACCTACTCACATCCTACCATACACCTGAAATCATCTCTAGATTACTTACAACACCTAATACAATGTAAATGCTATGTAAGTAGTTGCAGGCCATGTGGCAAATTCAAGTTTTGCTTTTTGGAACTTTCTGGAATTTTTTTCCAAATATTTTCCATCTGCTGTTGGTTGAATTCGGATGCAGAACAACGGATACGGAGGGCCCATTGTATACATCTTGTTTACATGATGTATGTATAAATCTAATAGATTTCACACAACAACAAAAAGTACCACAGGGTTCAAAAGAGGGAAGTTAGGAATTGAAATGAATCAGATGTGAAAGAGAGAAGGCATTTCAGAATGAGGAACTGGCCGAGGCACAGAGGCAGGAAAAGGGGTGGGGAACAGTAAGAGGGAAACAGGGAGTAAGTCATTTTTGCAGTAGCCTACACTTGTAGGGGAGTAGTGGTGGGGAAAAGCTAGATAAAGTTGTGGCCAGAATGTGGAGAGTCTTGGAAGCACTTGTAAACCTCACACTGTAAACAATGGGGTTTTTACTTCAATTAGTATTCCTTAGTTTTGGGCAAGAAGAAACAATTACGGCTATTCCAAGTAAAAAGAGAAAGAGAAGAGAGAAAAAAAGATAGGGAGATAGTAGGAGGGAGAAAAAGAGAGAAGAAGGGAAGGAGAAACAGAAGCAGAAAAATAGAGAAATAGACTGAATAGTTTTGGGATAGGTTATCAAGTAAGTGACCAGTCCAGGAACCTGGTAGTTCTGGGGATCTCAATGAAATAAACTGATAGAGCAGCTCTTTAGAACACTCAGTTCTTACTATCGTCTACCCCAGTGTGTTTCCATCCAAGATTCCAGTTTCTAGGAGAGTATGGTTAACCTAGTGCTTCCACCTCTGTGATCTGGGAAGCAGGGTTCTGTGCTTGCAGCTCATGAGAATACAGGAAGCGAAGTCGAGTAGAATTAAAAAAAAAAAAAAAAAAAAAGGCCCAGTCTGAATTGCTCAGAAAGTATGGGATTACTGAGCAAAACCTAAGGATTCCCTTATTCAAACATTAGTTCTTCAGATTAGACATGTAAACACGTACTAATTTAATTAAATCTCTGGAACTGATGATTTCATCACAATGAGCTAACAGTTTCGTTTTCGGTGACCTTAAGTTTTTGTACGCCTCTACAACTGCTGTCCTCTCATAATAATTACTAGATTGGGACCCATTACTTCTGTGATGGAACTCAGATCAACCATCCTTTGTGGAAGACTGGCAGAAAATGCTGAAAGAAATATAAGAAAACTATGACACCGTAAGATGACCCTGAGAACTAGCCGAGCGACCCCAAGCTGCAGCGGTCCCTCCAGCGAGTTGACAGCCTAAGTTCCCTGCTAAAGAGCTCCCAGGGTCAGCGTAGTCGACTGAGCGACCGGTCCCTAAGGCAGACGTAGGCCAAACTGCACTGGGAAATGTAGTTCCGCGGGGAACGGACGGAGTGGCGGGCGCCGCACACGCGCACTAAGAGCTCAGGGCAACAAAGACGGCGGCGTGCGCGCACGCGCCTGAGAAAGACTCGGGAGGGCGTGCGCGTACGCGTGCGCGCCCGGCCGCGGTTCTGAGCTACCAAGCGGCTGAGAGGACAGAGAGGAGGGGCAGGAGCTACCGACCACAGGAGGAGGAGAAGGGGTTGTGCTCCTGGCCGAGCAAGGAGAAAGGGGCGGGGCTGGAGAGCAGCGCGCCGGGGTGCCGAGCTCCTGGGACAGGCGGGCGCGTGAGGGTCTGTGGCCCTTGCCGTCCCAGTGGCCGCCGCCGTCGCTTGGCTGCCGTCGGTCTGCGGGAGGCGGGTTATGGCGGCGGCGGCAGTGGGAGCTGTGAATGAATTCTCCGGGTGGACGAGGAAAGAAGAAAGGCTCCGGCGGCCCCAGCAGCCCGGTGCCTCCCAGGCCTCCGCCCCACTGCCTGGCCCCCTCCCGCCCCGCCCCCAGGCCGGCCCCTCCGCCCCAATCGCCGCATAAGCGGAACCTGTACTACTTCTCCTACCCGCTGTTCGTAGGCTTCGCGCTGCTGCGTTTGGTCGCCTTCCACCTGGGGCTCCTCTTCGTGTGGCTCTGCCAGCGCTTCTCCCGCGCCCTCATGGCCGCCAAGAGGAGCTCCGGGGCCGCGCCGGCGCCGGCCTCGGCCTCGCCCCCGGTGCCAGTGCCAGGCGGGGAGGCCGAGCGCGTCCGAGCCTTCCACAAGCAGGCCTTCGAGTACATCTCCGTTGCTCTGCGCATCGATGAGGACGAGAAAGGTAACTGGGGGCCTGGGGGGAGAGGGCGGCGGCGCCGGAAAGAAAGCGGTGGGGTCGCCGAGGGAGGGCAACACCTGCGTCCCTTTCCTGCGGGAGCCGGCGGTGCTCCCCCGTAATTGATCTGCCCGGCGAGACTGCTTCCTCGGGTTAGACCCTCATCCTCCACGATTCTCAGTTAAACACCTCTCTCCTCTCAGGCACCCTAGCCGGTGACTTTGTTTCAGACACTAGCCTACACCTACACTTCTGCATGACCCAAGTCCCTATGAGACACCCAGACGTGCTGGTGACAGTGACAGTTGTCCTAGAGTGACCACACAGATCCTTTCTAGCGCTGTAAACAGTGAGTGGCTTCCTCTGAGCCAGGTTTTCCAAAAGGTTTTGATATCGAAGAAGCTGTGCCTTGTTATAGGCTTTTAGTGAAAGCAGAGTACTGTAGTGTCAGAAAAAAAGAACAAATGGTGACTCAGTTTTGAAAGGAACAGCTGCATATGATTACAGCTGAATTTGCACTATTTTTAAAAGTTTCATAACAGTCATTTTTATCAATGTAATGACTTCTAAGTATTTTTCAATAAAGTTCTATTTTAGTACAAAACTTTTGCTCCTGGTTAATTTGATCTCATCTAAGTATTCCAAGGTAACCTCTAAATTTTTAAATTGAAATATTGAGTGAGGACTTCCCTGGTGGGGCAGTGGTTAAGAATCCGCCTGCCAACGCAGGGGACACGGGTTTGATCCCTGGTCCGGGAAGATCCCACATGCCGTGGAGCAACTAAGCCCATGCACCACAACTACTGAGCCTGCGCTCTAGAGCCTGCAAGCCACAACTACTGAAGCCTGTGCGCCTAGAGCTGGTGCTCCACAACAAAAGAAGCCACTGCAATGAGAAGGCCACGCTCGCAGCAATGAAGAAGACTCAATGCAGCCAAAAAATAAATAAATAAATAAATAAATAAATAAATAAATTTTAAAGAAATTGAGTGAATAGGACTAATTTATAATACCATTTTACAATAAAATTTAAAGATTTCTATTTCTGAATGAAAGCAAGGGTACTACATCCTTCAGATTTCTTTTAAGCTAATGTTTTTTAGTCTTTCTATAGGCTAGGCACTGTGTGCTCTTAGCTTTGCATGTGTTATCTGTTTAGTCCTCACAATTACCCTGTGAGGTGAAGGTACTGTTAGTATCAGCATTTTACAGATGAACAAACTGAGGCTCAAAAGATTAAAACAGGTCATTCCAAGCCTATGCTAATTGCTAATGCCAAATTTTTTATGGAAGATGATAAATGGAGTTAGAAGGAGTCTTATAGCATTTTGAAAATCCCTCCTTTCGTCCCAACTCCAGTATGCTGAGATCTTCTTTTCCCTCTAACTACTCATTTTCATTGTCCATTAGTTTAAAAAAAAAAAAGCAATCTGCAGTTCATTTGTAGTGTCTCCACTACCAACTCCAGAAACTGTTCTAGAATTTCAGTTTTGTTGAAACTTATATCCTTTGTGAGGCCTTGGACTGAGAAGTAGGATATAAGGAAGGAGGCAGGTATTCATGGGTTTTGGAGTGTAAGGACAGAGTGGAGGTTAAGAACGTTGAAGAAAGGAGGCGTGGGGCTTCCCTGGTGGCACAGTGGTTAAGAATCCGCCTGCCAATTCTGGGGACATGGGTTCAATCCCTGGCCTGGGAAGATCCCACAGGCTGCGGAGCAACTAAGCCCATGCGCCACAACTACTGAGCCTGCGCTCTAGAGCCCATGCTCTGCAACAAGAGAAGCCACGACAATGAGAAGCCTGCGCACCACAACGAAGAGTAGCCCCCACTTGCTTCAACTAGAGAAAGCCCATGCGCAGCAACGAAGACCTAATACAGCCAAAAATAAAAACAAATAAATAAATAAATTTATTAAAAAAAAAAAAAGAAAGGCACATTTAAGAGAAGAATACCATGTGTTTTGGGAGGGAAGTTTTTAATCGCTTCATTCTTTTTTTTTAATATATATTTAAAATATTTATTTATTCATTTTTGTCTGCGTTGGGTCTTTGTTGCTGCGTGTGGGCTTTTTCTACTTGTGGCGAGTGGGGGCTGCTCTTCGTTGAGGTGCACAGGCTTCGCATTGCAGTGGCTTCTCTTGTTGCGGAGCACAGCCTCCCGGTGTGCGGGCTTCAGTAGTTTTGGCTTGCAGGCTCAGTAGTTGTGGTGCACGGGCTTAGTTGCTCCACGGCATGTGGGATCTTCCTGGACCAGGGCTCAAACCCGTGTCCCCGGCATTGGCAGGCGGATTCTTAACCACTGCGCCACCAGGGAACTCCCTATTGCTTCATTTTTTATCTCTAAGGAGCATCCACGATCTCCTTGGGAGGATGTAGAAGCATACCATTATCGCTTCCTAGAGAAGCACTGTTTTATTGCACTATTTTATTATAATAGAGTCCTTTGAAGTTTACTAATCTAGGTCAAAAGTTGTTTTAGAATAGAGGGAATATATTTAAGGGTAGATCAATTCCAGTAAATACAAGGATATTTTGTTAACACTGGGTGATGGGAGTTGGGAGGTAGCATAAGAGGTCAAGGAAAACTTAGGTATTAAAAAAAAGGATCCTGCACTCTTAGATTTAAAGAGAAATCAGTTCCATGTGAGGGGTAAGTAATGGAAGTGGAATTCAGACCTTGGGTTTCATGCTGGTGACTTATCTTTGGGTATCACATATATACCTCTATTATATTTAATTCCTCTTAAAATATTTAAGTGTAAATATTTTCAGCAATCTCTGTACCGCATATTTCACTCTCAGCTGATAATGTTTCTGTTCAAAGGTTTTGCTTTATTTATACAGTTAGTTTATAAAGTGGACATCAGAACAGGCAATGATAACTCTAGTTTGAGTTCTACAACTGATGCATTATATGACAAAATAAATTAGTTCAAACCGAAACAAATTAGTTATATTAATTTTCCTTTAACAGTAAAGTAAAACTGAGTTTACATTGTCGTGGTTCTCTTCTATCTCAAATTTTTCCTTTAGCATATTGAAAATTTTTTTACTTTACCTTTAATTAAGTGGTTGCCAGAGTTCACATTTGAAGTCTATTTGCCTCTCAGCCATCCTTGACAATACAGAACTTAATTTCAGGAGAATTTTATTCTCCCTCTTTCCTACTGCATCAAAATATATATGAACAAATTGAAATGAATCAGATAGTGTTCAAAGGTTTCCTAACTCTGTAGTTAGCCCCTAAACCATTAAGGGGCTACTAATGTCGTGCAATCCCTTTCCGTTAAAAACTTGACCTAGCTTCTAAACATACTGAAAGCCACTTTATTTCATCAGGTGAAGTGGGCTATTTCAGACTGTAGTGATATTAGTTAATTGACACATTTGGTGCCTTCAAATAATAAAGGCCAAATTAAATCTTATTTTAACAAGGTAATACATAAATGTGGTTTATAAGGTGGCTGTTTATTTTGAATTTTATTCTTTTTTATGGCATACTCAACTTTGACACTGAACTTTCATAAAGGCCTAAATTTATCTGAAACCAAGCTATTTTTTTTTTTTTTTTAAAGAAAGCTGCGTTTTATAGCTACTTTATTTATTTATTTATTTATTTTTGGCTGTGTTGGGTCTTCAGTTCGTGCGAGGGCTTTCTCCAGTTGCGGCAAGCGGGGGCCACTCTTCATCGCGGTGCGGGGACCGCTCTTCATCGCGGTGCGCGGGCCTTTCACTATCGCGGCCCCTCCCGTTGCGGGGCACAGGCTCCAGACGCGCAGGCTCAAGAGTTGTGGCCCACGGGCCCAGCCACTCTGTGGCATGTGGGATCTTCCCAGACCAGGGCTCGAACCCGTGTCCCCTGCATTAGCAGGCAGATTCTCAACCACTGCGCCACCAGGGAAGCCCCAAGCTATTTTTTAAAAAAATAAATTTATTTATTTTTGTCTGCGTGTGGGCTTTCTCTAGTTGCGGCGAGCGGGGGCTACTCTTTGTTGTGGTGCGCGGGCTTCTCATTGCGGTGCCTTCTCTTGTTGCAGAGCATGGGCTCTAGGTGCACGGGCTTCAGTAGTTGTGGCACATGGGCTCAGTAGTTGTGGCTTGCGGGCTCTAGAGCGCAGGCTCAGTAGTTGTAGCGTACGGGCTTAGTTGCTCCACGTCATGTGGGATCTTCCCGGACCAGGGCTCGAACCCGTGTCCCCTGCATTGGCAGGCGGATTCTTAACCACTGCGCCACCAGGGAAGCCCCTGTTTGTTTTATATGAAGCAGGTTCTCTGTCTTGTAATTCCAAGGGCCCCTTGGAATACTTGGGGGAGAAGAGAAGGTTGTAATAGTGGTTCTTTGGATTAACCAGAACATGACCTAACGTGCTTTGGGTGGCTCCTGCTGGTAGACAAGCCTGGGGTCTCCTGAGTAATACAGTGGTGCAGGTTCTTCAGGTGTGGCTCAGTTACCTCAAGTGTGTAGGACTTGACAGACAGTAAGGGCCCAATGTATTGTATGAAAGAGAGAGAGCCAGTTTCTCAGGATAAGATAGGGCTGCAGCATCTGGCATCAAGGATAGAAGTTATCTAAATAAAATCCTTTTTTATTTATTCCTAATCAGTTTATATTTAAAACGGAAGGTTTTTTAAAAAACTAATTACCATGTATTATAATTTCATATAATCCAATGTAGTACTTTATTTAAAACACACAAAATACTTGCTTATCCACATCTATTTTCAGAAGGTGAACTAGAGATTAGAAATCAGAAGTATCAGATTTGGTATACTTTCTTTTATTCCTAAAAACTACTAGATACCATTTTGAAAGGATTGATTTCAGACAATTTTCTTGTGCCTAATTTCTGCTTTAAATGATTAGAACAAGGAAAGAATTATTCTGATGGATGGACATTCTGATAATATACTTTTCCCAGAGAATAACATTATTTTTTATTAAATAAACAATAAACACTTTATATTTCTCTTCAAGAATATTTGGTGGCATTTGCACTAAAGAGACAAAAAGACAGCCACTTTTACGAACTTCATTCCTTGTTCTGTTTTTAGCTGATTTTTATTGCAGTTTATATTCTTCCTAATACAGAATACAGTTGAACCGTATAAAACTCACCTGGTAACTAGATTCCTAAGATTATTGTTAGTCATCCTGATGACAATTAAGGGATAGTCAGTAAACGGATATTAAATTATTGAAGAAGGATCTTCCCTAACCCTTCCTGCCTCTTTTCCACTATCTTATTCTCTGTGCTCTACCCAGTAGTAGTTGGATTTTTCAGTTATGGCAAAGTGTAGATTCTCTACTTTTCTACTCGTTTTCCACTCTCTTGACCTGTATAAGATCAGTGAAGGTATTAATCAGTGACCTAGCCTTTTTTTCTCTTGCTTTGTGAAATATTAACAAATGCTCATGCTAGACATCCTATAGAATAAAACATCTTTGAGCACACTCACATCTCAGTGGTTCATTCTGGTAGTGAGGAAAGAAAAATGTCAAAATCCACAATTTTCTTGGGACTAGTAAGTGTTTTACAGCTATATAGGTATAGCATAGACATGTTATACTTATTCACATATCTTTCTGTTCTTTTGCAGATATTTTATGCTGCAGTAGAGAGGGAGAGAATTAGTTGTTGTTCTTAAGTGGATTTTGTCAGTTCCTTTCAGTGAGCTTTCACTAGAACACCCATCTGTGGCTGAACAAGTGGGATTTATTACTTATTGTAACCAAGAGAACACACACCATGGGGAGCCATGGTGTATCTCAGAAAAAGGCTAAAAAGAACTTATAGAATTTGGACTTGTATTTAGGTGATTTTAAGGAGGATTTAAGGAAGCAGGGTTTTGCTCTGGATTGGATGTTTTCAGGAATTGGGGATAATTCTGTGATTAAGTATCTTTAATCTAACCCAGAAAGAGAGAAGACTGGAGTGAGGATGAAGCTGCAGTTGGTTAAGAAGCAGTCATTAGCCCGAAGAGGGGGATGTTTGGTGTTTCATGGCTTGGCCAATGTTCACATTTTGTCTGTGTTTAGACATGATTGTAGAGTGGTCTCATTTTTGTCTTCATCCATCATGATCACAGAGTGACCTTGTCTGATGTTGTTGTTCTGTGGAATTGTTTATACTCAATAGAACACCAAGGCTTAGTTGTAATGTCAGGTCATATCCTTGTTACACCAAGGCTTAGTTGATGGTACCAGCTCCTGGATGTCAGGGGCTGCTTTTCTTTATCTCAGGTTTGAGAATCTAATTTTATCCTTTTTAAATTGCAGTGCCTCTTATCCAAATTGACATTTGAATTCTGGCTCCACAGGATCTTGGGCAAGTTACTTACTATTACACTGAGATAATGTTTGTAAAATACTTAGTGTCTGCACATAGTAGGTCCTCAGAAAATGGGAACTATTGTTATTTATTTATTTTACAAACTTTTTAAAAATTTTATTTATTTAATTTACTTATTTTTGGCTGCGCTGGGTCTTCGTTGCTGTGCACGGGCTTTCTCTAGTTGCGGCAGGCGGGGGCTACTCTTCGTTGCGGTGCAGGGGCTTCTCATTGCAGTGGCTTCTTGTTGTGGAGCACGGGCTCTAGACGCATGGGCTTCAGTAGTTGTAGTTGTGGCACGAGAGCTGAGTAGTTGTGGCTCACGGGCTCTAGATCACAGGCTCAGTAGTTGTGGCGCACGGGCTTAGTTGCTCCACAGCATGTGGGATCTTCCCAGACCAGGGCTCGAACCCGTGTCCCCTGCATTGGCAGGTGGATTCTTAACCACTGCGCCACCAGGGAAGTCCCGGAACTATTGTTATTAATTTTACAGTTCTTTTAAGGTTACAGCCTCTAGAGGTTATGTTAGAAGAACATTGTTAAACCTTGTTACCTAGTTTTTACTACTCTTTTTATGAAACAGCAGCAGTCTAAATGAGATTTAGGGAAGAAGGCGAATTATCTGAAGAGTGATATACAAATATTTTTGCTAATTGTGACCCTTAGTTCAGAAAAAACAGATGGAAGTCTCCCCTTAGCGTCACTTAGTATCCTAGTTTTTTATTACAAAAGAGATGAAATGATTTTTTATTCTCATGTATGTACTCATGTATGAATGCAAGCTCTTGATAGAGAATTGGAAAATACCAAAAATGCACAGAAGAAAATTAAAATTACCTACCATCCATAGTAAATAAAAAAAGACTTTTAAAGAAGATAAATTGATTGAAATTCTTAAGGTTTAAAGAAAATGTCCAAAACTGTAATGATTCCTTTACATGGGATTCAAAACTTTTCCAATTAAATGGGAAAAAATAAATCTTAACTTCAGAAATAAACCTTGTTGGTTGAACATGAAAGCAAATATGGCCTTTTTTTGCTGACTTAAAACAGAATAGAAAGGATCCTTTCTGTGATAGTGAACTATGAGAGAATTAATCAGGGGGCTGTTAGTCTGATGCTTCATGGTCTCTGTGGTTTATTGTGGATTAGCACACATTAAAATCTACTGTAAGAGGGCTTCCCTGGTGGCGCAGTGGTTGAGAATCTGCCTGCCAGTGCAGGGAACACAGGTTCGAGCCCTGGTCTGGGAGGATCCCACATGCCGCGGAGCGGCTAAGCCTGTGAGCCATAACTACTGAGCCTGCGCGACTGGAGCCTGTGCTTCACAACAAGAGAGGCCGCGATAGTGAGAGGCCTGCGCACCGCGATGAAGAATGGCCCCCGCTTGCCACAACTAGAGAAAGCCCTCGCACAGAAACGAGGACCCAACACAGCCAAAAATAAATAAATAAATAAATAAAAATTAAAAAAAAAATCTATTGTAAGATTTTTAAGATACCCATTATTCCGCTAATGTGACACTTGCAAGTTGCTAGCAAAAAATTGTGTAGGAAAATGGATGTACTTACTCCCTGGAATTGTTTGTAGAATGATGCTTAAGAAGGACTAAATAGATAAGTTAAAAGCAGTGGGCTTTATGAGCTAAAATACAACAGTGCATACAATTCTGGAGTAGAAGGATTTATATTTATCAACAAATTTACTAAGTATGATAAAGGTAATTTTTTACATACCTCTTTATTAAAGTATTATCCCATGCCCTGTTTCATTTGATCTTTGCCACAACTCATGAGGTAAAAGAAATGTCATCTTGTTTTTAGCTAAGGAGACTAAAACTCAGAGAGATTGCCAGACTTTCCCAAAGTCATACAGCTATTAAATGATGGAGCAAGGACTTAAATCTCTGTCTTCTAACTCACATATTTGCAAACTGACATCCTCTCTCGCTGCCCAAACTACTCATGTTTTGACCCTTCTTGTGGCAATCTGGGTACCACTAACATGTGAGTGGAAAGATGCAGTTGATGATTCACAAATTAGTCCGCTATTCTTTTTTTTTTAAACAGAATATATTTACTTTTTTTAAAATTAATTAATTAATTAATTTGGCTGCGTTGGGTCTTAGCTGCAGCACACGGGATCTTCATTGTGGCATGTGGGATCTTTTGTTTCCACGCATGGGCTCTTTGTTGTGGCGTGCAGTCTTCTCTAGTTGTGGCGCACAGGCTCAGTAGTTGCGCACGCGGGCTTAGTTGCCCCGCGGCATGTGGGATTTTAGTTCCCTGGCTAGGGATTGAACCCGTGTCCCCTGCACTGGAAGGCGGATTCTTAACCACTGGACCACCAGGGAAGTCCCTCCACTATTATTATCTTTATTTAAAGATGGATAACATCAGTATTTTTTTTGCTTGTACAGTAACACAACTCAAAAATTAAAATAATGCACAAATACAGAAAGTGAAAATCTTCTGTAATCTTATCCTTAGGGAGATGATTACTGATAAGTTTCCTGATTTTGTCTAGTTACATAAACATAAATATTCATTAGAGGAGAAGAACCATGTTACATAGAAACTGATCTGTAACCTTTTTCACTTAATGTATGGGGACTCACTTTCCGTTTCAATATATTTAATCTTCCTCCTCTATTTTTTTCAGTTTTCAAGTACACTTTTATTAAAGTATACATAAAGTGCACAGTGTGTTGCTTAATGAATTATTAAACTGAGCACAGCAGTTTGAAACCCCACCAGGTCAAGAAATAGAATATTACTCCAGAAGCCTGCCTTTCTCATCCTCCCTTCTGCTCACTACCTTTCCCCACCCTTCACAAAGGTATCTTCAATTCCTAACTTCTTATACCATAAATCAACTTTGCCTGATCTTGAGCTTTATCAGTGAAATCACACAGTGTGTGTTCTTTTTTTTAAAAAAATTTATTTATTTATTTTTGGCTGTGTTGGGTCTTCATTTCTGTGCGAGGGCTTTCTCTAGTTGCGGCAAGCGGGGGCCACTCTTCATCGCGGTGCGTGGGCCTCTCACTGTCGTGGCCTTTCTTGTTGTGGAGCACAGGCTCCAGACACGCAGGCTCAGTAGTTGTGGCTCACAGGCCTAGTTGCTCCGCGGCATGTGGGATCTTCCCAGACCAGGGCTCGAACCCATGTCCCCTGCATTAGCAGGCAGATTCTCAACCACTGCGCCACCAGGGAAGCCCAGTGTGTGTTCTTTTTATGTATGGCTCCTTTTGCTCAACATTATGCTTGTCAGATTAATCCTTTAGGTTACTTGTGGCAATAATTGTTCATTTTCATTGCTGTATACCAGGGAGCAGCAAACTGCCTATAATGGGTCATTTAGTAATTTTTTTTATTGTAGTAAAAGATAGATAACAAAATTTGTCATTTTAGTCAATTAAAGTATGCAAATCATTGGCATTAAATACATTCACAGTACTGTGTAACCATCACCACTATCCATTTCTAGAGCTTTTTTTTTTAAATTTATTTATTTATTTATTTATTTATTTATTTATGGCTGTGTTGGGTCTTTGTGTCTGTGCAAGGGCTTTCTCTAGTTGCAGCGAGCGGGGGCCACTGTTCATCGCGGTGCGCGGGCCTCTCACTGTCGCGGCCTCTCTTGTTGCGGAGCACAGGCTCCAGACGCGCAGGCTCAGTAATTGTGGCTCACGGGCCTAGTTGCTCTGCGGCATGTGGGATCTTCCCAGACCAGGGCTCGAACCCGTGTCCCCTGCATTGGCAGGCAGATTCTCAACCACTGCGCCACCAGGGAAGCCCTCTAGAGTTTTTCATCATCCCAAACAGCAACTCTGTATCCATTAAACAATAACTCCCCATTTCCTCTTCTCCATACTCCCCTTCTCCCAGTCTCTGATAACCTCTGTTCTGCTTTCTGTCTCTATGAATTTGCATATTCTGGGTACCTCATATAAGTGGACTCATACAATATCTGTCCTTTTGTGTCTAATATTTCACTTAGCATTTCAATGTTCATCAGCCTTGTTGTAGCATATAACAGATTTCATTCCTTTTTGAGGCTGAATAATATTCCATTGTATGTATACACCACGTTTTGTTTATCCCTTCATCTGTTGATGGATATTTGGGTTGTTTCCATCTGTTGTTAATAATGCTACTATAAACATTGGTATACAAGTCTCTGAGTTCCTTTTTCAATACTTTTGAGTATCCACCTAGGAATAGAGTTGCTGGATCATAAGGTAATTATTATGTTTAATTTTTTGAGGGACTGCCAAACTGCTTTCCACAGCAGCTTTGCATTTTTTAAGCATATTTTTTAAAATTAATTAATTAATTTTTTTCATCTTTGGCTGCTTTGGGTCTTCATTACCGCGAGCGGGCTTTCTCTACTTGCGGCGAGCGGGGGCTACTCTTTGTTGCGGTGCGTGGGCTTCTCTTATTGCGGAGCACAGGCTCTAGGCACACGGGCTTCAGTAGTTGTGACTCACAGGCTCTGGAGCGCAGGCTCAGTGGTTGTGGCTCAAGGGCTTAGTTGCTCTGCGGCATGTGGGATCTTCCCAGACCAGGGCTCAAACCCGTGTCCCCTGCATTGACAGGCGGATTCTTAACCACTGCACCACCAGTGAAGTCCCCAGCTTTGCATTTTTACATTCCCAGCACCAGTGCACAAGGGTTTCTAATTTCTTCACATTTGTTAGTTTCAAGGTTTGCTTGTTTTATTTTTATTTATATTTATTTATTTTTACTTTATTTTATTTTTTCATCTTTTGGCCACACCATGCGGCATATGGGATCCTAGTTCCCCAACCAGGGATTGAACCCGAGGCCCCTGCATTGGAAGCGTGGAGTCTTAACCACTGGACTGCCAGGGAAGTCTCTGTTTTTTTAAATAATGGCCATCCTAATTAATGTGAAGTGGTATTGCATCATAGTTTTGATTTGCATTTCACTAATGACTTATGATATCAAGCATCTTTTCATGTGCTTATTGGCTATTTGCATATCTTCTTTGGAAAAATGTCTATTCAAGTCCTTTGCCCATTTTTGCATTCACTTGGTTTTTTGTTGAACCATTTAATAAATATTTCTCTTTTTTTTGGAATTTTGAATTTTATTTTATTTATTTTTTTATGCAGCAGGTTCTTATTAGTTATCTATTTTATACATATTAGTGTATATATTTAATAATTATTTCAAGTGCTCTTTCAAAACTATTCAACTCTCTTATAGGGGGTGTGATCCAGTAAAGCTTTATATACAAAAATAGGCAGCTGACTCTATTTGGCTCTTGGGCTGTTGTTGGTCCTAGATTATGTAGTTCACTTGTAGTTCACATTATTGGCTATTAATTTCAACTACCACTACAACCATTGTAAGTTTCTGCCATCCCACACTTCTCTTGATTTGATGTAGTCTGGTTGGTTGAGTTTGAATGTTGTTGGGGCCCATATAGGAAAGAGGGAAATGTGTAAGGGAAACTAAGAACTGTTCAAGTATCATGAAGGCCTTTTGTGTGCTGGACGCCATTGTAAGGTTTGATTTTTCTGCCATAATTTAGTCAAAAGGGGGAATTCCCTGACGGTCCAGTGTCAGGGTTCGGCTCTCTCACTGCCAGGGCCTGGGTTCAATCCCTGGTCGGCGAACTAAGATCCCACAAGCTGCATGGCATGGCCAAAAGTTGAAAAAAAAAATTTAGTCAGAAGGGTGATCACGTCGGAGCTTATGGGCTTGTAGTTTCCCCTAATTTAGGGGACTGAAGTGATTTGAGTGTGGGTGTCAGCCCTTGTACAGGCTGGCCTAGTTCATAACTCTTCAGTGATGCAGGGTCCCAACCAAAATCTTGGAATCTTTGCCGCTTGTTCTCCTTGGCATGCCCTAGAATTCATTTTTTGTCAACTTAGTCCCATGAGTCTGCTGAAAGCTGTGCTTAGTTTCTTGGTCACATTTGCATTCAGAATTGACAATTGTTTCAAGCAGAAAAGTGCCCCAAGTCATAGGCTCACCTCTGTTGGCTTTTCTCTTTTCCATATTTTGGTAATTTTTTAAAACAGCCATCCTAATGGGTGTGAAATGGTCCCTTCTTCCAAGTTTTAGTAATTTTCATACTGTTTTGAAAATTCTCTGATCCCTTCAAACAGATGTTTTTAAAATATTTTTCTAGTTTTTCTCTTCTAATCTTACTCTTGTAATCAAAATTTTAGTTCTGGTATTATAATTCAAGTCACAACAAATGTTCTTATACATAAATGTTGGAGTGTTGCACTTTTAAAAAATCAGATTTATTGAGGTTTAATTTACGTCAAGTTTACCCTATTTAGGGATCTATAGTTCAGTGAGTTATGACAAAGAGCTGTGTAAACCATCACCACAGTCAATATATTGAATGTTTTATCACCCCAAAATCTCCCTTGTGCCTCTTTGTAGTCGGTCCCTTTGCCTCCCCCTTAGCCTCTGGCAATCACTAATCTGATTTGTCCCTATAGTTTTGTCTTCACTGAATGTCATGTAAATGGCATTATATAGTGTGTAGCCTCTTGTGTCTGGCTTTTTTCACTTAGCATGTTTTTGAGATTCATCTGTGTTCCTACATATATCAGTATTTTGTTCTTTTTATTGCTGAGTAGTAGTCTATGTATGGTTGTACCACAATTTGTTAATATGTTCACTAAATGATGGACATCTGGGTTGTTTCCAGTTTTTAGCTTTTATGAATAAAGCTGGTAAACATTCATGTACAGGTCTTTGATGTTTTTATTTCTTAGGGTAAATACATAGAAGAAGGGCTGGGTCATGTGGTAAGTATATGTTAATGTCATGAGGAACTACCAAACTCTTCCAAAATGGCTGTATCATTTTGTAGTCACACCTGCAAATGTGACTTGTCTTGTAACTTTTTTCCATTCAAAATTAAAATCTTGTAGTTTTAATTTGTAGTTCCCTAACAGCTGATGATGTTGAACATCTTTTCTTGTGTTTATTTGCCATTTATGTCTCTTCTTTGGTAAAGTGTATGTTTTGATCTCTTGCACACTATTTTTAAATGACTTTTAAAAAAAATCATTGTAAGAGTTCTCTATATATTCTGCTTACAAGACCTTTATTAGACATATTGTTTTGCAAATATTCTCTCTCAGTCAGTCTGTGGCCTGTCTTTACATTGTCAGATCCATCTTTTGAAGAGCAGGAACTTTTAATTTTTATGAAGTCTGGTTTATCAAGTTTTTCCTCTTTTTTAAAAATTTATTTATTTATTTATTTATTTTTGGCTGTGTTGGGTCTTTGTTGCTGTGTGCAGGCTTTCTCTAGTTGCAGTGAGCGGGGGCTACTCTTTGATGCGGTGCACGGGCTTCTCATTGCCGTGCCTTCTCTTGTTGCGGAGCACGGGTTCTAGGTGGTGGACTTCAGTAGTTGTGGCACGTGGGCTCAGTAGTTGCGGCTCACGGGCTCTGGAGTGCAGGCTCCGTGGTTGTGGTGCACGGGCTTAGTTGCCCCGTGGCATGTGGGATCTTCCCAGACCAGGGCTCAAACCCCTGTCCCCTGCATTAGCAGGTGGATTCTTAACCACTGCACCACCAGGGAAGTCCCACTTTTTTCCTCTTAAGGTTTGTGATTTTTATGTGCTAAGAAGTATCTGCCTAAGCCAAGATCACAAAGAATTTTGTCCATGTTTTCTTCTGTAAATTTTATATTTTTAGGTTTTACATTTAGGTCTGTGATCCACTTCAAGTTAATTTTTGTATGTCATGTGAAGTTTTTTGTGTATGGGTGTCCATTATTCCAGCATCATTTTTTGAAAAAGCTATTCTTTCTCCATTGAATTACCTTGTCATATTTGTCAAAGTCAAATCAATGATATATGTGGGGTCTATTTCTGGACTTCTGTTCCATTGATTTTTTTTTTTAATTTTCTTTCTTTCTTTTTTGTTTTTGACTACGTCGGGTCTTAGTTATGGCATGCAGGATCTTCGTTGAGGCATGTGGGATCTTTCGTTGTGGTGCTCAGACTTCTCTCTAGTTGTGGCGTGTGGGTTTTTTTCTCTCTCTAGTTGTGGCACGTGGGCTCCAGGGCGCGTGGGCTCTGTAGTTTGTGGCACACGGGCTCTCTTGTTGAGGAGCGTGAGCTCAGTAGTTGTGGCGTGCAGGCTTAGTTGCCCTGCAGCATGTGGGATCTTAGTTCCCTAACCAGGGATGAAACCCACATCTCCTGCATTGGAAGGCAGATTCTTTACCACTGGACCACCAGGAAAGTGCCTCTGTTCCATTGATTTATATGTCTATCCTTTCTCTGGTGTTCTTGTACTTTTAGGTAAGAAATATCTATGCATTTTCTACTGTCACACTGACTTAACGAGATTCAAATAATGCAGTAAATCAACTTCCTGTTACCAACGAATGTTGGGTAGTAGAGTAATTATTGAGCATGTGATTTTATTTGTAATCAGTCATTGCACTTGCCTCTCTGTAATGTGGTAAAACGCCTTAAAAGATTTTGTTCAGATGTTGCCAGTGAGAACTGTCATACACTGCTGTTAGGAGTATAAATTGGCACAAGCGCTCTCAAAAAGCATTTTGTTGATTTCTGGTAAATGGAGAATATGTGATGAACTATGACTCATCAATTCTACTTCTTAAGCATATACTCAAGAGAAACTGGCACATGTACATAGGGGGACAGGTACAAGAATATTTATTGCAACATTATTTGAAATATTGAAAAACTGGAAACAACCTACATATCTTTTAATAGGAGATAGTTGAATAAATTGTAGGATGGTATAGGATACTATACAGAGTCGAAATGAATGAACTAATCTCTGTATAGCAACATAGATCTAAAAAGCAATGTAAATTTTTAAAATAAAATGATATAAATAAAGTAGGAACAATAGAAAAATATATACAAGTAAGGTAGACACTCAATTCATGATAGTGGTTTCTGGGAAGGAAAGGAGCGTGAGAATGGGAAGAGGCACAAAAAAGGAACTTTTGTTGTATCTGTTAAGTTGCAGTTCATTTTTTAAATTTTTAAGTAAATATGACATTGTTATCAATATTCCCACCACACAGAATGCAAATGCTATTTTACTGTTTTCTGTAATTTACCCCTTTTTTAAAATTAAAAAACCAAAAATACATGTAAACAGATATTTTCTTCATAAAAAACTAGAAGGTAAGCATCCAAATAGTTTGAATTGACTTACAACAGATTCTTAATAATTTCTTCATGTGTCATTATCAAGTACTTATTGAGCACTTACTCTGGATCAGACACTGTGTAAAATACTAACGGCATTTTATATGGGTAATAAGTAAGAAATTACCCTGTCCAAGGGGCTAAATCTAGTTAGTGATTTATTTTGGGGGTGGAGGAAGGTAGGGAGGAGGTACACACTCGTAAGGGGACAGTATTTCTTAGTTGTTGTGTGGTGTTTATAATAAGACTTCATCTATTCTATGTTATCAAGAGAGTCATGATATTTTATTGATTTTGAAATTTCAAATTAAAGAATGGCATGGGAATTTTTGTTTGATTAAATAGGGACATGAGTAGGGAAAAATGAAAAACAGTTCTTATGCATGATTTCCACCTTTGCTTTACTGTATCTCTATATTATTCACTTATGAGGCTTTGCAGATTCTAAGGACTAAGAAATTAATTTTTAAAAACAATGAAATTTGCATATAATTGTTACCACTTTAAAGACGTATCCTACACATATTTTGATTATACTGAATTTTTAGGTCCTTTTAAAGCTGAATTTTAGATCAAGGATAAATGTTGTCATGTTTCAAAGAAAATAGAAATGTGTTACTTAATGGCCACACTTGTAATCTCATATACCAGTTCTCATGGTGCAATCATTTATTAAATAAAAGCTAACTCTAGAAAGGAGCACCCATGAACATATTACATCATATTTGACTACAGTTAGATTAAACAATGCTTTTTTCCTCACTATTATTGAAATCGTATTTATTTTTCCTAACAGTATATATTTTAAAAACCATTTATTTAAAATAAAATCTTGAATATTTATTTCTCTAATACATTTCAGTGGTTATAAGCATCAATACCATGAGATGATAAACAAATAAAGAATCACAGCTCTAAAATTTTGAGAAACGTTGACGTCCATATCTCCCTCTTGCAGAGCCACATACGCATTAAGATGCTAAAGTCCTAATAAGTCACAGAGTAACAGTTTTCAGACTTGTTTGATCACAACTCTTTTTTTCATGTATCTCCTAATAAGAGCATGCTTTGGAAAATGTTTAGTGTATTCTTAGGGTATACTTGTGATTTATACAAATAATTATTTCTATTTTAAAGTAGGACAAAAGGAGCAAGCTGTGGAATGGTATAAGAAAGGTATTGAAGAACTAGAAAAAGGAATAGCTGTCGTAGTTACAGGACAAGGTAAGGTTATATTTACGTTTGCTTAGTAGCATCCGAAATTGTGTTCACATGATTGCCCTGATTTCAGATCCGTTTATCTTAATAAAGGTATTTAACAGATTTTTAAATGTTCTTGTTAAAGTTAATGCTTTATTACCTATGCTAAAAATGAAGTTGTAACCAGATATGCTCAAACTTGATTACTGAATTACTTGTGTCCTCCTTGGAACCGCTGTTCATGATATTTTAACCCTATTTTTAAACCTGTTTTTTTTTTTTTTTTTTTTTTTATAAATTTATTTATTTATTTATTTATTTATGGCTGTGTTGGGTCTTCGTTTCTGTGCGAGGGCTTTCTCTAGTTGTGGCAAGTGGGGGCCACTCTTCATTGCGGTGCGCGGGCCTCTCACTGTCGCGGCCTCTCTTGTTGCGGAGCACAGGCTCCAGACGCGCAGGCTCAGTAGTTGTGGCTCACGGGCTTAGTTGCTCCGCGGCATGTGGGATCTTCCCAGACCAGGGCTCGAACCCGTGTCCCCTGCATTGGCAGGCGGATTCTTAACCACTGCGCCACCAGGGAAGCCCTTAAACCTGTTTTTGAAGCCTCATCCTTTCCTCATTGTCGAGGCAGGGAAGGAGTGGTTATTTCACAGACTCCCTTTTACACTGTGGGTAATGCTTGACTGCATGTTAAAATATGAGCTGTAATGTCTGACTTTGATTCACACATGGCTTTTTAAAACCAAAACAGTTATTTCTCATCTTTACTTTCCTGTCACATCAAATTAAAAATTAGAGTCTAAGGACTTCCCTGGTGGCACAGTGGTTAAGAATCCGCCTGCCAACGCAGGGGACACAGGTTCAATCCCTGGTCCAGGAAGATCCCACATGCCATGGAGCAACTAAGCCCGTGTGCCACAACTAGTGAGCCTGCGCTCTAGAGCCCGCGAGCCACAACTACTGAGCCTGCGTGCCACAACTACTGAAGCCCATGCTCCGCAACAAGAGAAGCCATCGCTATGAGAAGCCAGCGCACTGCAACGAAGAGTAGCCCCCGCTCGCTGCAACTAGAGAAAGCCTGCGTGCAGCAACGAAGACCGAACGCAGCCAAAAAAAAAAAATTATAGAGTCTAATATTACCTTTAAATATGTAGACAACATTTCTTGCACACATACTATGTGCCCAAGCATCATTGTATGTGCTCCATACGTATTAGCTCTTTTAATTTCACCACAACCCTACACTCTAAAGCTGCTACGGTTATCCTTATTTTTCAGATGAAAAACCTTAAGTGCAAAGAAATTAAGTAACTTGCGTGAGGTCTCATAGGCAGGAAGTGGTAGAGTCAGGATTTGAACCCAGGCAGTCTGACTTCAGAGCCTGAATTCTTAAATACTATGCTGTGAATAGTGGTATGTGGATACCACTATTATATGAGTAAAGTACTTCAGCTTATCATAGCTAAAATAAATTCAGAAGCAAAAATTACAATGTGTGGGCTGAGAATCTTAGCCTTATGGATCAATCCACCCAGTGGATATTTTATCTGGCTGGCTGATTCTATAACTTATATCAGCTAATCTCCAGTAACTATAATGTGTCCAATATTTACCATGTTTTCTTCTCTCTCCTTTTTATTTTGACTGTTTCTCTAGCTACTGGTCTCCTGTATAAAAGAGAGCAGAATAGAACAAGTAAATATGGAAGATTGGGTCTTGGAGACTTTTCATGAGTTTATGAGCATGACTTTATGAATTATGTACAAAATATATTTGATGTTCTTTGTCAAATGCATAGAAGAAGAGTTAGAAGAAAATGAGTTGGTTATAAGAAAAATAGTATTTCATTGAATCAAAAATGCCTTCAACTGTACCAAGAGAAAATACAATGTCAATTAAACTATGACACATCCTCTCTTATCACATAGAATTTGAATTTTAACCTTATTGAATATGCTATCTTAATCTTATTTAGACATAGCTATAACAGAAGTATTAGTATCTATGACCAAATTTTTGTATGCAGAGGAAGTGACAGACTATGTTATGACTGCAGCCTGGCTGATAGCATTAGTAGGTTGGCACAGGTTTTAAAACACTTCCCAATTTCAAAGAGTTTTAAATGTAGGGGGAAAAATATGTCTCAAAACCCGTAAAATCCATGATATACCACAAAAGGTCTGAAACCATGATAAGGAACTATAACTGATTTTTTTAAGATATTATTTGAAAATGATATTTTGTTAATTTCATAGTCTTTTCATAAAGACTATGACTCCCCATGAGATTAGTTGGTATGATAATTTATCTTGAAGCAGCATTAGTAGGTAAATGTAGATATTTTAATTCTTTTTTTCTGCTTTTTCTTTCAGGTGAACAGTGTGACAGAGCTAGACGCCTTCAAGCTAAAATGATGACTAATTTGGTTATGGCCAAGGACCGTTTACAACTATTAGGTATCAATTAATGAATTGTATAACTGGAATGAGATGTATTTAAAATCTTAAAATTTAAGATTTAAAATCTTAAAAGTTTAATGAAACTTTAAATGCAGATGGAAATAAATCAATGAACTTGAAAATGTGTTCTAGGCTTTCTTTTAACTTATGAAAATTTCTAACATATACAAAACAGAAGAGTTTATTGAACTAATTATCCATCACTCAGCTTTGGTAATTATCAAATCATTGTCGGTCTTGATTTAAGACTGGCAAACTATAGCCTATGGACTAAACCCAGTTCACTGCCTGTTTTTGTAAGTTGGTACAAAGCTACTTTCATTCCTTTGTATATTATCTGGTTGCTTTCATGCTACAGTGAGAGAATTAAGTAGTTGATACAGAGATCATACAGCCTGCAAAGCCTTTTAATATATAGCTTTTAAAAATATTTTAATATTTACTACTGGCTCTTTACAGAAAAAGTTTGCCAACCACAGTTTATATCCCTGCTCACTTTCCCCAACTTCATATTACTATTTTGAAACAATTTCTCGATATCTTTTTATTTCATTTATAAGTATTTCATATCTCTAAAAGATAAAGATGCTTTAAAAATAAAATTGCCAAAGTGAGGGGATTGTCGCTTCTAACGTTTCCCTTCTTTCCGTCCCTCCCTTATTTCCTGTGTATCACTTATTTTTTACTTTGATTTGTAACTAGAACAAACCTTCAAAAAGAAAACTCATTTCATTATAAAACGAAGGTAATGATTCTTCCCTCTGGGGAAGCAGTGAATATTAAATGGGATGATGGAAATGACTGCCAAAAAAAAAAAATTGCCAAAATACCATTATCACACCTAAAAAATAACTAATAATTCTTTTAATACTAACATAAACATAAAAGTAATGGCCAAAAAAATGGTCAGTGTCCAAATTTATATATAATATATAAATAATGTGCAGTCAGTGTCTCAAAATTTAATAACTCCTACTATTTTTTTATAATTTAATTGTTTGAATCAGGATTTCAAGAAGATCCATACTATACATCTCTTTTAATATACAAGTCTGTTTTTTCTTTTTCTTGCAATTTATTTGCTGATGAACCAGATCTTTGCCATGTAGTGTTTCCTGCAGTCTGACTTTCACTCCATGCATCTCCATGTTATCTTTTAGTATGTTCTTCTGTCCTCCCTATAAATTGATAGTTGGATATGGAGCCTTAATTGGATTGAAAGTAGATTTTTATTTTTTAATGATAAGACTACTTGATAGTTGCTTTTGTGTTTATCCATCAGTATTTCTTGTGATGTTAGCAGCAGTTGATGACTTATGCCTAGTGACATTATAATTGTCATTCTTTCTGCATTCATCAGCTGTAAAAGGTCTATAAAGAGAAACTTCTCATCTTCTATTTGATGGTATAGGTTTTAAAAATATATTCTTAAGGTAAATCTACCCCTCAAACAAGGTGGAACTAAAACCCACCCTTCTTGGGTGGTTCTACCATAGCTTGATGTGATAGAAATAGTAGAAACTTGGTAAACAGGCAGACTTTATTTGTTGCTCTGTGCTTTTGATAAGTTATTTAGCATTTCTGAGTCTTCTTTATTTCATTTGTAATATGAGGCTAATAGATAATTATTATCTCACTGTATTTGTGACTATGAATTGTTGAAGGAACCTAACCCATAGTAAGTACTCGAAAATGCTGGTTTTTGTTTATCTCCTGACCTGTGTGTAATCACCACCCCTGCTTTTGTGTACAAATATACACGTATGTTTTTTATTAATTCACTCATTCATTCATTCCTATATGGTCCATGGTGTTTATAAATTTTTTGCCCCACATTTTTTAAAAAGAAGCCCTTACTGTTTTCAGATAGCTAACAAGGCAGTGTTCTCCTGGCTTCTGTGGCTGACAGTTTGCCTTCTTCCTAAGGGACGGTTATTACTGTGTCAAATAAAATAACATATTACATCAAGGGTTGTTGTAGTAAAATAATTATCTAATTGTTCTAATTGGTCCTTTCTATGTGTTTTAGCTATAACACCTTTTCAGTATATGTACAAAGTATCAATGTATGTGATGCAGATTAAGTTTGATTATGGAACATTTTGTAACATGTTTCAAATTGAATAATAGTTGGTTTTTAACTTTAATCAGTATTTGAAATTGTGATATGGTAAAACATTAGAAGCAACTCATCAATTTATAGACTTGTCTTTAAATGCAACTTAGTAATTTCTTATTTGTGTTGTTAGAGGAGAGGACAAAAAGATTTATAATATAACATGAAGCTAGGCTTTAATAGAATTAATATTTGGTGGTTGTTGTTGTCTGTTATCCTCAGAAATGCTATATGTCCATTCATGAAAGATGTTACTTTAAAAAAGAGAGGGTGGAATAAAAGACATCATCAACATTTTCCTGTCTTCTGAGAACGCAGAATATCTGGGAGTTATATACCAAAGACAGTAAAAAAGAAGTGTGCACAAGTGCATAGTAGAGCATATTTGTGTATTATGTGCTGGTTAAAAAATGGAGCTTTTCAGAGGTGGGATGCCTGATAGGTATCTAAGTAGTATGGAGAATGATAACTGGGAGTTCCCCATACAGACTGGTTTGAGAGGATGTAGCATCTCTGATAAAGATGGGAAGAGTTCATATGTATTATGTATCTTCAATTTAGTGATAGTGAACCTTAGAGCAAAGCTTAAGTGTAAAACCTGCTGTAGATTATAAGATAATTTTGGCATTGGTGTCTGGTATACTTGGCAATTACCCTTTTTAAAAAAAATTTAGCTTCATTCAAGGTCCATTTATTAAGTCCTTACTCTACCAGGAACGGTGCCAAGGGATATAAACTGAATTTCTTTCTTTCTTTTTTTTTTTTAATTTATTCTTGGCTGTGTTGGGTCTTTGTTGCTGTGCGCAGGCATTCTCTAGTTGCAGCAAGCGGGGGCTACTCTTCGTTGCGGCGCGCGGGCTTCTCATTGCAGCGGCTTCTCTTGTTGCGGAGCATGGGCTCTAGGCGCATGGGTTTCAGTAGTTGTGGCACGTGGGCTCAGTAGTTGTGGCTCGCGGGCTCTAGAGCGCAGGCCAGTAGTTGTGGCGCATGGGCTTAGTTGCTCCGTGGCATGTGAGATCTTCCCGGACCAGGGCTTGAACCTGTGTCCCCTACATTGGCAGGCGGATTCTTAACCACTGTGCCACCAGGGAAGCCCTGAATTTATTTCTTGACTCGGGAAATATTTATTGGGTGGTTATCATGTTCTAGGCACTTAGGATATAGACAAGGATCCTTGTGTCATAGAGTTTATATTCCAGCAGGGAGAATACTGACAGTAGGCAATAAACATAAAGAATAAATAAGTTATTCCATGTGTTAGAAGGTGATAAATTTGTGGAGAAAAGAAAACACAAAACACAGTACAGGGGATTAGGAGTAGATGGGAGATGGTCTATGTTTTTAATTTTAAATAGGATAGTCAGGGTATACCTCTTGGAGAAGTTGACATGACCTGTAAGTTAGCCTTACAGGTATCTGGGAGAAGAGTGGTCTGGGGAGAAGTAAGAGCTGATGCAAAGCCTTAAGAAAACACATCTGGTATGTTTGAGAGGAGCAAAGAGGCCAGTGTGCCACAGCAAGGAGAGTATAGTAGAGATGAGGTCAGAGAACTAATGGTCGGGGGGGGCGGGCAGAGGGGGCGGCCATCACAACATGCAGGACCTTACAGGCCACTGAAGATTTGAGCTTTTGCCGCCTGTGAAGTGGGGAGCAGTTACAACGATTTTTTAAGAAAGGAGTAACATCATCTGACTTCAGTTTTAAAAGGATCTCTCTGGTTGTGATGTTGCAAGGGTATGTTATGTACCAAGGAGAGCAAGTAGGACAACTATTGTGGTAAGCTAGGAGAAAAATGATGGAGGCTTGGACCAGGGTGATACCAGGAGTAACAAGTGGTTGGATTATGATTGTATTTGAAGCTTGAGCAAACAGATTTACTGATAGATTGGATAAAATGTTCCTGTGTTTAGGCTCTTGTTGATATAGTGGGGAAGGCAGACATAAATAGATAAATCATCATCACTGCAGGATGGAGATACACAAATATTTCGTAGGGATGGGAAAATAGGTGTCTGAGAAATCTTCCTGGAAGAAACCTAAAGTGGGAATTTAAAAAGATAAATAAAAGTTATTAATGGTTGGGCGGAAAGATATTCCATGAGGAACTAACAGCATGAACATAGACTCAGGGACAAGGAAAAGCATGGTGCTGGTAGAGACATGAATTCGGGATTGCTCAGGCATAAGAAGCGTAGGCAGATCATGGAGGGCCTTGTTGGTCATATAAAGGAGCTTGAGTGCTAATCTGTGGGCAATGGGAAACTGCTAAAGGGTTGTAGGCACACAGGTTATGTGGTAAAATTTCCCTTATAAGTAGATCACTGAGATGATTGTGTGGGGATTGCACATGAGGGGATCAAGAAGCAAGGTGACTTGTTTTATTTTAAATCATTGTTTAATCTACACGACCTTTAGTCATTTTAAAAAGAAGCATTAAACTAAGCTTACTTTCTTCAAAAAAAAAAAAAAATTAATTGGAGCAGGTTCACATTAGCTGTGTCCTGCTGTTGTGTGTGTGTTTTCATGCATATAAATCCAAGCCCTGCAAAAAAGTTCTATGGCTTATTAGTTATTAGTTATAAAAACTAAGGATTTAATTTCTGTTTATTTTTTACT
This sequence comes from Balaenoptera ricei, assembly GCF_028023285.1. NCBI lineage: Eukaryota > Metazoa > Chordata > Mammalia > Artiodactyla > Balaenopteridae > Balaenoptera > Balaenoptera ricei. The sequence goes on along the minus strand of NC_082651.1, from coordinate 77,272,675 downwards.
ATATAATGAATGTTTATGTGAACTTTTTGTTACATTTCATTGAAGAGTTTTAATTGATAAATCAGACATTTACAAATCAGTTCTTTCTAATTTATGTCTTTTACCAACATAAATGGTTTCTTTCTCAATATGGTGATTTGAAGAGTATTATCTTTGAGAAAAATCAGATGACCTACCTGTTAACTAACAACAGAAAAAGGGCTCCAAGATATATTGTATCAGCCAGTTCTAGGATACAAAAGCTGTGCAGTACTTTGTGCTTTGTGCAAAAAGGGTAGCTGCTATTTAACCTGTCCCAAAGGCATGTGTGGTTGTACCATAAACCAAGCATGGCGCCTGCTTGTCTGACATTAGAAATGAAAGTTTAAAAGAGTTAGTATAAATGTGCTACATTTTTGCATATATTCATTGACTTCTTAGTACCGGAGGAAAGAATCAGTAATGATAACTTAGAGTATTTCAACAAAATAAATATGGTCAAAATTGAGCCCTATTATGAATGACGCTCAGAGCAAGTACTTCATGTATTATTTTATTTAACCCTTGAGACCCTCGGAAAACTGACGCTAAAGCACGTTCGTACTAGTGAGTAAGTGGTAGAGTGTTTGTCAAGGTGTTCGTCAGCTAACAGTATGGATTGACTTGACTGGGCAAAGAGCAGTGATGTAGAGTGGCAAGGAAGCTCAAACCGATACACTCTTGGGCTTCAGGTGCTAGACATAGAGACCTAGATCTTGAGAGGATTTGTTGTTGTTATTTGAAGTGGGAGTAAGGTTGAAATAATCCTTTAAAATCTTTGATTAATTTAAAAATAGGCAATATATGTACATGCCACAAAATTTCAAAAGTTAAAGTTTGAAAAGCATCCATCCCATGCTATATGCCCCAGCCACTCATTTCCCATCCCCAGAGGCAGCTGGTATTACCAGTTTCTCTGGGTCTTTTTTAGAGATAATTTTCATATATACAAGTATACATGTGTGTATTTAAATAAATGGTAGGGTACTGTACACACAGTTCTGCAGCATGCTTATTCCATTCTGCTTTATTACATTTATTTTCTGCCTGACATGCATTAATGTAGCTGAATATGGCATTTTCCTAGACACTCCTTACAGTTTCCTTCTGTGTCATTTCTCCTTTCCTGAATGTCCTTTTTTTTTTTAATCTTTACAGATCCCAGCCAACTCACAGCCCACTTCCTCTGTAAAGCCTTTTTAATGTTCTCTTTGTATCTCTATCCTGCTCTCCCTACACAATGATTTGGACATATTAGATATTCAGGAAATATTTGCTGGCGATGGCAGTGATATAGAATTGCCTCAGGTTACTAAACCTGAATAATGCATATTTTGAACATAGTCATTCACTTGTTCATTTCTGTTGCTATTTTAATGTCTGAGTTTTTACTAATTATGTTGTTAAAGGTAACTCTATGTAAATGCCAAACCCTTCATTATGTAATAACTTTGTAACACCTTGAATCGTTTTTCATTTTCACATATACATTTTATTTTTTTATCATGTATTTTTTTTCTTTTTGTTTATTTTTTTCTTTTTTACCCCCCTCTGTTGCATAGAGAAGCTGCAGCCAGTTTTGCAGTTTTCCAAGTCACAAACGGACGTCTATAATGACAATACTAACTTGACATGCCGCAATGGACATCTCCAGTCAGGTGGGTTTAGGTTAACTAACATGTAAAATAATAAAGCTTGCATGCAAAGTAGAGTCTTACTTAACCTGATAAGGTTGATTTGATTTTATAGTGGTAGATTTGATTGGTTTTTGTTTGCACAGGGCTGTGTGGAAAATACAGTAGCCCTATCATTCATGGTGTGTAAACATGTAATAAATAGGGCATAGCCATTCTCAACATGTTATATTTGCATATTTTACAACCTCCAATTTTTGAAATTATAAAATATGAAGGTTCGTTTTCCTAAATTATTAAAATGTTCTTTTGTTTCTATCTTATTTTGAGCTTTTGTGTTTTTTTCTGTGGGTACCTGTACCAAATTTTTATGAAGTAGTGTTTATTGAGACAGAAATTTTAATTTTTCTTTGTTATATACCAATTTTCAATGCATATATATTTTCATTTATATAATACATGAATGTTTTATCATAGCACTTGTTAGAAAAAGTTTGAAGCTGAATTCACATAGTGAGGAGAAGCATTAGAATACTATTTTTCGGCGGTCCCACCTCCTCGCCCAGAACAGAGCCCGCGTTTCCGCAGAGCTGGAACTCCCGGCTCGGGGTCTCTTCCCTCCGCCGTCACTGAAGTGCCCCGGAGCCCGAGGGGAGGGCAGCCTCACTGAGGCTGCCGGCTCTGGAGGGGCCCCGGCGGCCGAAGCCGCGACAGTCCTGGGGACCGCGGGCCGGTTGTTTCAGCAAGTAACTTAAAGACAAAATGGAAAGACAAGGAGGTTTGTGCCTGAGATCATGTTGATGTGAAACCAGGGATGGCCACCTTGTGCCAGATGAATGCACAAAGAAGAAGTGGTCCATGTACACAATGGAATATTCGCCATGGAAAAGAATGAAACACTGCTCTTGCAGCACCATAGATGAGCCTAGAGATAATCACAGAACATGAGGGGACACGGGTTCGATCCCTGGTTCAGGAGGATCCCACATGCTGCGGAGCGGCTGGGCCCGTGCGCCACAACTAATGAGCCTACGCTCTGGAGCCCATGAGCCATAACTACTGAGCCCATGCGCCACGGCTGCTGAACCCCGCATGCCTAGAGCTCATGCTCCGCAACGGGGGAGGCCACGCAGTGGGCGGCCCGTGCACCGCGGCGGAGAGTGGCCCCCGCTCACCGCACCTGGAGGGAGCCCACGGGCAGCAGCGAGGATCCAACTCAGCCAAAAATAAATAAATAAATAAATAAATATTAATTAAAAAAAAAAAAAGAATACTATTTTTCTTTTTTTTTTGTCCGTGCTGCGTGGCATGCAGGGATCTTAGTTGCCCAACCAGGGGTCAAACCCTACCCCACTGCAGTGGAAGCACGGAGTCTTAACCACTGGACTGCCAGGGAAGTCCCCTAGAATACTATTATTTACTATGGGTTAAATTTGTTTTCCATAAACTTTGGTCATCACATCAACTCCTACAGAAAATTAAATGCTTTTTTGTTTTGTTTTGTTTGGGTGGTAGGATCTTCATTTCCTAGGTTCTCTGACATCTTCTCTAGTTTTATTGGTAACTTTTTCAGAATTCGTTCTGTGTCCAGTACTTAAATTTTATTAAAGTAAATATTACTTTGTTCAAATTGTAGCAGAAAACCCTTAGTATAGACTATAAAACAACTGCTTTCTTTACTCATATGTGATTTTAAAAAGTTTCGAGATTTATTTTTTTGTTTGTTTGCTTTTTTCATTTTTATTGGAGTGTAGTTGATTTACAATGTTGTGTTAGTTTCAGGTGTACAGCAAAGTGAATCAGTTATACATACACATATATCCACTCTTTTTTTAGATTCTTTTCCCATATAGGCCATTACAGAGTATCGAGTAGAGTTCCCTGTGCTATACAGTAGATTCTTATTAGTTATCTATTTCATATATGGTAGTGTGTATATGTCAATCCCAATCTCCCAGTTTATCCCCCCCCCGATATGATATTTACCCTTCTCTGTCTAACTTACTTTACTTTACTCAGTATGACAATCTCTAGGTCCATCCATGTTGCTGCACTTGGCATTATTTTGTTCTTTCTTATGGCCGAGTAATATTCCATTGTATATATGTACCACATCTCTTTAAAAAAATATTTATTTTATTATTTATTTATCTATTTGGCTGCGCCAGGTCTTAGTTGCTATACCACATCTTCTTTATCCATTCCTCTGTTGATGGACATTTAGGTTGCTTCCATGTCCTGGCTATTGTAAATCGTGCTGCAATGAACAAGATTTCAATAAAGAAGAAATAGTGTGAGTGGTTTTCTTGGGATGGAAGAGACAATTGGTCATCAACTCTTTCCCTTGTGGCTTCACCTCTTCCTTAAGGAGTTCTCACTCTGGTTTGGTCTTCCACTACAGAGCCCCACCTTAGTAACTACGTTCATTTTCCCATTCCTTCGTGTATCTGATTTAAAATAACCTTTTCAAGTATAGAGAAGTATTTTGTCTGTTTCTTTTAGCATGTTTGTGAAGGGCTGACGTCTTCATAATGAACTGTTTGAAAAAACAAAGAAATGTAAGAATGCACCACGTGTAAATAGTGAAGTTTCCAAAATACAAATTTGAGATCCTAATAATCCTGCCTGAGTAAACAGCAAAATTTTCTAGCCCTGAGGAGCTGGTATGCCTTTCCCTTGTCATCTTGATTTTCTTCTACTTAATTCCACATGTGAGATACTATTGTATTTTTCTGCCATGTTGGGGGACAAAGCAGCTTTCTCTTCTGGGACCCATTAAAAAAATCAAACTGTCTTATTTTAAATACCTAGTTACCAGTTCTGTTCTTTTTTCTTGTTGGGGGGACATACTGACTTCACAGCTAATTTATGCAGCACTGGTGTTTGATTCCTGTTGAGCCTTAGTGAATCAGCTGGCTCATTCATGCCTAGTTCATTAGTGTCACCCACTTATGGAACATTCTATGATGTTTCACTTGGATGAGTTACTTCTTCTCTCTTAGGAAGCAGATATGCCAAAGTCTGCTTAATACTTTATGTGTTATCTACAATGTCCAGTTTTCAAGTCAAAATTATTAGCCGTGCAAAGAAATAGGAAAGTGTGACCCTTACTCAAGAAAGAAATCAGCCTGTAGAAACTTATTCTTGGCTGGGCCCACATGTTGAATTTCGCAGATAAAGACTTCAAAGCAGCCATTATAAATATGGTCAAAGAATTAAAAGAAAATATGGCATCTGTTAACAAACCTGCAATCTTAGCAGAGAATATAAACTAAACAATAAAAATAATGGAAGTTTTAAAGTTGAAAAGTACAGTTGGTGAAAAAAATTGCTAGATAGCCTCAACAGCAGATTGGAGATGTCAAATGAAAGATTCAGTGACCTTGAACTTAGATCAATAGAAATTGCTAAATCAGATGACTCCAGTATTCAGAAAGCAGATTAGTCATTGCTTAGGGCCAGGGGCAGTAAGAGGAATGGAGTGCAAATGGATACAAGGAAACTTTTGGCTATGATGGAAACATTTTGTATCTTGATTTTAGTGGCTATTTTGCCAATATATTATACATTTTAAATGCATGCAAAAGATTATACATAGATTATACCCTAAAATGTTGATTAAAAAATACTGGAAAGGTTTATAAAGAAAAATAATATTCCCCTTCCCACCTGTTATATCTCCCTTTCTTACCTGCACCCCTAGTTTGGCTCCTCATACAATATTTAACTCTTTGCTACTTTTTCTCATGCTCATTATACTTTTAAATATTATGCTTTTATTGCTATTCCTGATTTATGAGTTTTTGATATGTATTGACTTCTTTTTTTTATTTATTTATTTATTTATTTATTTATTTATTTATTTATTTATTTATTTACTTATGGCTGTGTTGGGTCTTCGTTTCTGTGCGAGGGCTTTCTCTAGTTGTGGCAAGTGGGGGCCACTCTTCATCGCGGTGCGCGGGCCTCTCACTATCGTGGCCTCTCTTGTTGCGGAGCACAGGCTCCAGACGCGCAGGCTCAGTAATTGTGGCTCACGGGCCTAGTTGCTCCGCGGCATGTGGGATCTTCCCAGAGCAGGGCTCGAACCCGTGTCCCCTGCATTGGCAGGCAGATTCTCAACCACTGCTCCACCAGGGAAGCCCCTGTATTGACTTCTTTTTCAGGTAGAAGAAGGTTTAATTCTCTTACGCCACCATTATCCTTCATTCCGTGTGTGTGTGTATATATGTACATATATATGTGTATATATATCACTGTTTTTAGTTATATTGAAAAATTATATTTCATATTATTAGTAACTTAGTAAATATTGTTTACCCAAAGAAAAATAATATATTTTAATTATTTGCCCTTTTGGGTTTTTCCTCCCCCCACATTGTCTGATTTTTTTCTTGCTCTCTAGCTTCATGTTACAGTTTTTTACTCCTTTCTGTGTTTAATTTGCTTTTTTTTTTTTTAAACATCTTTATTGAAGTATAATTGCTTTACTTTAATTTGCTTTTTAACTACAAGACCTCCTTTAGTATTTCTTTTAATGAGGGTTTGTAGATAGTAAACTCTCTCAGCCTTTCTAGTGTCTGAAAATACCCTCATTCTTATGTGACTGGTCACCTGAATATAGAATAAATGAAAGTTAACATTGTTTTTTCCTTCAGCATTTTGAGCATACTCCATTGTCTACTGACCTTTGTTATTTTTATGAAAAGTCTGCTGTCATTCTCACAGTTCCTTATGAAAATTTCTATCCATTTGTAATCTTAGGACTGTATATTTTCTGTTTGAAGAAATTCTTCTCCGGTCTCCTTTTTTCCCTCTGAAATGCATGATACCTATCATCACCCTAGACAGATCTTGCTTTTATTCACACCTTGGCTTTTCCTTATTGTCATTCCCTTTTCTGGATTGCTTTCCTGCTTCTTCCTATAGGGTCATTATCCATTAGTTCCTTGAACATATGGTACAGAACTTTGCATTTGTTTACTAGAAAAGAACCCTTGGATCTTAATTCCCTGACCAGGATCTAACCTGCTCCCCCTGCATTGGGAGCACGGAGTCTTAACCACTGGACCGCCAGGGAAGTCCCTAATTTACTGTACTCTTAAGTTCCCTTCTTTTGTTTCCTTAAACCATATTAAGGGATTTGATGACAAGAGCAACAATAAGGCTTTTGTCCTTCAGCTAGTCTTTTCTCTAGGCTACTCTAATTTGCTGACTGATTTAACATCTGTCTTCACAGTGAACATTGTTATTCATAAACTCTGATGTTTGTTATATAGTATATGAAAATATTATTTAGAAGCAGTGAGATTTGAACATTCAAAAGTCTGTAATTTATGTAGAAGAGCACGGTAGCTAGGTCAGGTAACCTTTTAGATTTAATTGAAGGTGTCCTATATGTGTTTATTTGCATAGATAGAGGATAAAATACTTGGCGATTTAACCATATCTTTATACCCTTTAAATTAAAATTATTTTTTAAAACCTTTGGTGGCACAGACTGGACTTTCATACTATTTTGTAGTCTTAAAAGTTTGGAACGAAGTGCTATTTTTTTTTTTTTCTCCATACAACCTATCCCTAATGCCTTTACTACATTTTGTTTGTTTAATTTTTGGCAGCTTTTAAACAAAGAAAAAAAAGAAAATTTTGGCAGCTTTATTGCTTGGTACCTTTTTTATATCCTCCTCCTGTCCCCACAAATAAAGTTATTTCTTTTTATAGCAAATACATATTCCTTATAAGAAAATTATAATATACATCAGGAAAAGGAAAAAGCTAAATAACCCATAATCTTGCCCACACCCAGTAATAACCCTTATGAACACCCTAGTATATATTCTGATTGAAATCTTATTTTGAAATATTGTTGAAGTAAAAAACAATTAGTTTTACAAATTTGTACTGGTCTTTATATTACTTTTTATAATGTTTAGCCACAATTTTCTAACCATGATGATTTTATTTTTTTCCTTGATAGAAAGTGGAGCTGTTCCGAAAAGAAAAGATCCCTTAACGCACACTAGTAATTCACTGCCTCGTTCAAAAACAGTTATGAAAACTGGATCCACAGCTCTTTCAGGCCACCACAGAGCACCTAGCTGCAGTGGTTTATCCATGGTTTCTGGAGTGAGACAGGGACCTGGTCCTGCAACTGCCACTCATAAGGTATTTGGAGACAGTAACTTTAATTGCTATGCTGTTGCAAGTAGAAAATTTTGAACATGATATGCTTGCTTAAGTTTATTACAAGTACTTTATAATACCTTAGATAATTGATAAGTTTCTACAACATTGAATGAAACTTTTTTTTTAATTTAGATTTTTAAGACTCTAAGTAGTAGAGGCAACTTGCTACTAAAAAGCAAATGTTTTTTTTTCTCTATTATTTTTTAAGCAAATTTTTTTTAACTCCTTTTGGTCCTAAATAGGTTAATAGTAAGTTTGCTTATCCAATCTGTTTTGTATAATACTGTATAATTCTTTTTTTAAAAAATTTATTTATTTATTTATTAGGCCACACGGTGCAGCTTGTGGTATCTTAGTTCCCTGACCAGGGATTGAATCCGAGTCCTTGGCAGTGAAAGCGCTGAGTCCTAACCACTGGACCACCAGGGAATTCCCTATAGTTCATTTAAAATTTGTTATTCTTTTAATTATTTAAATCTACATAAATGTTTTATAACATTAAACATACATAGAGTTTTGTTACAATTCTAACAAGGATCAAAATTGTATGACTGCATTGTGATAGAGCCTTTTTATTTTATAGTAACTGAATCTCTCTGGATAAAATCTTCTATAAACCCACTTCATGCCAAATGTAGTTCTATAGTGAATGCCATTTTATCTTGGAGTAAATATACAATTTTTGGATTTTTATATCCATTTTTTGCTACTTTTAAGCCTTTAATTCTGTGAACATTAAGGTTGACTCACATGTGAAAAGTGTAAACATTATGTTGTGTTTTCACATTAAAATTTTGTGTCCTTCAAGAGTACACCAAAAACAAATAGAACAAATAAACCTTCTACCCCTACAACTGCTGCTCGTAAAAAGAAAGACTTGAAGAACTTTAGGAATGTGGACAGCAACCTTGCTAACCTTATAATGAACGAAATTGTGGACAAGTAAGTTTTGTCATCTAAAGTGTTTTATGGGGTTTTAAATTTCTTTTTATTTATGAAATATATCATGAGTGAAATAGATAATATATATACCTTGTCTAATTTACATATGTAATTTTTATGATGGTTTTCAATTACTGTAAATGTAGAAAACCATTGCTTTACTGATTTAACTATAGTTTCACAGTTAACATAAAAATGGCTATGTTACATAGAGCTTAGACTTAATATTATAATAACTGAAGTATATTTCTGTTACGGAGCTAACTGAAATTCTGTTTCTTAGTGGAACAGCTGTTAAATTTGATGATATAGCTGGTCAAGAGTTGGCAAAACAAGCATTGCAAGAAATTGTTATTCTTCCTTCTCTGAGGCCTGAGGTAAGGATTTTATATTATCATTTTCCTATAGCATCATCCATTACTGAATCCATAGTACAGTAAAGAAGTGTTTGAGCTATACTAGAATGATTAGTTCATATAATAGTAGATTAGATGTCTTTTAAGGGAAAAAAACATTAGCAGTTGATGTTGACTAGTTATTTATACTGGAGAGGAGAATAAATATAATGGTTCCTAATTCCCAGTCCATTTTTAATTAAATTTATAGGAAAAGTAGGTAACAGGAAATAATTTTTATATCAAGGTAAGAGAGATTTAAAGTTAAGAAAGAATCCGCCTGCCAATGCAGGGGACACGGGTTCGATCCCTGTTCTGGGAAGATTCCCACATGCCGCGGAGCAACTAAGCCTGTGTGCCACAACTACTGAGCCTACACTCTAGAGCCCGCGAGCCACAACTACTGAGCCGGTGTGCCACAACTACTGAAGCCTGCACACCTAGAGCCCATGCTCCGCAACAAGAGAAGCCACCGCAATGAGAAGCCTGCGCACCGCAACAAAGAGTAGCCCCTGCTCACCGAAACTAGAGAAAGCCCACGCGCAGCAATGAAGACCCAACGCAGCCATAAATAAATAAATAAATAAATATGTAAATAAATAAATAAAAGAATTATTTTCAAGATATTAAGTCATCAAAGTAAGTGGAGAGCTGGTGAATGATGGGTAGGGACCTCACCTTTTCATCCCTTATTTTTAAACTCACTGAGGAAGTTAGGTAATCTTGCAATTGATAATAAATATTTAATTTTCCACACATAGCATTGTTTTTCTTTCTTTCAGTGCTTCATTCTTTTTTATTGGAGTATAATTGCTTTACAATGTTGTGTTAGTTTCTGCTGTACAACGAAGTAAATCAGCCATATGTGTACATATATCCTCTCCCTCTTGGGCCTCCCTCCCATCCCCTCCCATCCCGCCCATCTAGGTCGTCACAGAGCACCAAGCTGAGCTCCCTGTGCTGTATACCGCAGGTTCCCACTAGCTATCTGTTTTACACATGGTAGTGTATTTATGTCAAACCTAATCTCCCAATTAGCATTGTTTTGGATTCTCACAATTCACGGATTGCATGTTTGATGCTGTTCTGAAAATATTGCAAAAAATAAATATGAGGATCCAGTCTGGATTAGTTATTTCTCTTCTCCTAGAACTTTCAAGTCTTAATGGACTCATTTACAAAATCTCGTGAAAATAGATGTTATATGGCACATTGTGATGAATACGCTTTTAAATGAATGTGTAAAGCTTGTGTGGCTCTAGTTTTCTATAGTCTATGTCACTCTCATACTACTTTCATGGTGTTTATAACTTGTGAGTACCAACTATACTGAAACTTACTATTTTTTGAGTCTGCTTTCTTTATTTTTACTTCTTGCCCACTCTAAGAAGCAGTGTGCATGAAATCACTGGTCTAATATACTAATTGAAATTTTCCTAATACACAATAAAATAGAGAATTATTAAAATAGAAGGCATTTGTCCTTATATGAACCAAATTTATCTCTTGTAGCACCTCAGGCCACACTTGGAGGAAACATATTATAGCTTGTATTTGGGCTTACTTTTTGCCTGGGGTTATGTAAGAGTAGTAAATGTAGCAGAGTGAGTATTGACAAAAAAATGCTTGTTGAAAGAACTCATATAATTGTAGACCTGAAAAGGATCTTAGCAGTCATCTAGTCCACTTGTGGATAAAGAAACTAATCCTGAAATCTAAATTTCTTGCTCAACATTATAGTTAAGTGGTGGTTCTAGGAAATGAAATAAATAAGATTCCTAACATTAGACTGCCGCCTCAATGCTATAACTGCCAGCTAATTCTTAAGTATGGATTTTAGTATTTATTAAGTGGTATGCTTCTTAGGGTACAAAAATATATCTAAAATTGTAAAGGTAGTAAGGAAATATTTGGACTGTGCTAGAAGGCATTCAGCTTCTGCTCTACCCATAGCTTTAGGGAACACATCTAAAGTGGAAAGTGAGGTCAAACAGCATATGACTTTGCATTTTGGCATATTTCCATGGTGGCGCTATAATATTAGAAAAAACTGGAATTTCAAAGTTGAATAACCTAGCCTTGGGAGGGGCAGAAACCTTAGTAAATGTACTAAATTGGAGCTTGAGGAAGGACAGAATTTGAGGTAGACCCAGACCTCAGGGTTTGGACCATTTGTCTCCCTGTCTCCACACCTGCCAATTGGACCATTTTTATAATTCTAGTTCAGATTCTAATTCAGAAAAGGAATATGATTGTTCTAGCTCAGCTTTTCACAGTAGACCCATAAAATGGATCGTGGTAAGCCGTGAATGGGTCAGACTTATTTCATAAAGCATCTCCATTGTGCAACAAATCAGCTTTATTCATAATTGTCCACAGTGGGGAGCTTGCATGGACCACGGTGGGGACATTGTTAGGCTAGATTGGAAAGTTGGGTATGACAGGCATCATGACGAACTTATTCATTCTTTAGCATGCTAGAATTTTTATTTCATCATAGAAACGCAGAATCATAATTAAGTCACCGAACGCTAAAAATGGCTTTAAGGAGATAATATTAAAAATATATGCTTGAGTTAATTTCTTCTCAGAATTACCTAAAGCAAGTACTTTAACCCTTGTTCATTCATGAAGTCATGGACCTGGAAAGGACATTGAAAAAACTCTTGTCCATCTCCCTGCCATCAAATAGGACTATGTTTTAAATATTTTAAAAGTAATTTTTAAAAATCACAAATATTAATCTTTGAAACAAGTTAAAACTGTAAGAAGAATATAAAATAAAACATACCTTCCGACCCCAAAGTAGTACATTTCAAAGTATATCACAATGATCTGTCTACATACTTTTCTCAAAAATTTGACAACGAAAACATATATTCTTCTGTCCTATTTCATAGACCTCTTTCATATCCTGTCCACCTTATTTGTCAGCATTTTTCTGAGCTCTTGTGTTTTTTTTTTTAGTTTTTGAATTTAATTTTATTTATTTTTTTATACAGCAGGTTCTTATTAGTCACCCATTTATACACATCAGTGTATACATGTCAATCCCAATCGCCCAATTCATCGCACCCCCACCCCCACCCGCCACCGCTTTCCCCCCTTAGTGTCCATACGTTTGTTCTCTACATCTGTGTCTCAATTTCTGCCCTGCAAACCGGTTCATCTGTAGAACTCTTATGTTTATTTTGTTATCTTGCTGCTTAATAATAGCATTTTCTTTCAGTTTTCTAGAAGAATGTGACTGTTCTCCAATTTTAAAAGGTTCTACCTACTACTAAAATTTCCATGAATTTCTAAATATGTTATCTTTCATTATACCAGCTTGAACATTTGCTTTTTTAAAAGTTTTTGAACTTACCTCTTTAAGTAATAATCTTATAAAGCCAATTCTTTTTTTTTTTTCATGTAGAATCTTTAACTTGATGAACCCTTAGCTCCATTATATCACACATTCCCTACCCCATCCTCCCAGTGTAGTATATCATTGCTGAGGTTAAATCAATATTTATTTCTTGTAAATGTTAAGTACCAAGCTGAGTAGGATAGTGTGTTTTTTTCCCTTGTATAGGTTTTTTTTCCCCCTACAGTAAATAGTTGTGTTACTTTTTTGTTTGCTTAGTTTTCATCTTACCAATTGTCAAACCAATTTGAAAATTCATTAGCTCAGTTTTTTTTTTTTCTTGGAACCCCTTTGCCTGGAACCACTTTTTTCTGTTCCATTCGACCAGTTGTTCTTATTTCATAGCTGTTCTATAATCTTGCTTCACCATCATCATGGAACTTATCTTTGTCTTTCTATTTTAATGGATCTCTCGGTTTTTTGGATTCCCTATTTTCTCTTTCATGGTTTATTTTCTCATTTTGATGGCATACATCCTCCTGTAAGTTCCTGAGAAAGGGTCATGTGAGACAATATTTTGAGATTTCACACATCTGAAAATATATTTAATCTACTGTCTTCCCTTGTTGATAATTTGATTAGATGTCAAGATTTAGGTTGAAACTGTAATGGTGGATATGTGACACAAATCGTGAACCTAATGTAAACTATGGACTTAGGTTAATAGTAACATATCACTATTCATCAGCTGTATTAAATATACCATACTAATGCAAGATGTTAATAATAGGGGAAATGGGGGAAGTGAGGAGTTATGTGGCAACTCTCTACACTTTTCATTAAATTTTCTGTAAACCTAAAACCACTCAAAAAAATATTCCATCTTTAAGTTGAATATCAACCGCTTCATATGGTTCAACTTAAAAGTACATACACTTTCACTATTAAGTAAAGTGTTATCAGTCGGGTGCTTCACCCTTCATTCCTGCCATGCCTGGTGTCCCAGAGTTTGGAGACTCTGGTTAAATTTCTCTACAGAATAAGACGTCTGCCTCCTTTGGTTATGGAAGAGGAGTACTTGCCGGAGTGCTCTTTGTGGGGGCAAGAGCATGGGTTCCATTGTTCCTCATACAGACTTTGAATCAGTTCCCCTGTTTTTGGCCAGCTACCTTACTGCTGCTTTCTCTGATACCTGGTGCCTCCAGTTCCTGAGCTGTTCCAGGGTTTTTTGTTCTCATCAGCTTGCTCCTTGTATCTAGGTATCCCTTCACAAGCTGGCACTTAGGTTTTAGCTCCTTCAACTCCGTTAAATAATTTACCACACTTTATCAGCTCTCCATCTACAAAAATTTGTGTCCTCTGTTGTCTCCTTTTGTAATTTTTTGTTCTGTTTTGAAGAGTTATATCTTTTTTATTCACTTACTATTATTTGGTGAGATTTCTAAAGGAAGTAGAGAGGCATACTATGTTCAATATGTCTTGTTTAACCAATCTGCTTTCATTTTGATCAATAAGGGTTTGGTTTTAATTCATTTTGTTTTCTTCTGTTTTTAGTAATTATTCTAATTTATTGATTATGTGTTCTCTTTAGAGCTCTGGGCATCTCTCTTTGGGAGGATGCTATTGAAAGATGGTGCTTTTTAGATAACAAATAATACTTAAAATGTCTGGAAAAAGTGTCTCCAGAATCATGGTTGTGAAATAAAGTGTATATTTTTAAGTTGTTCACAGGGCTTCGAGCTCCTGCCAGAGGACTGTTACTCTTTGGTCCACCTGGAAATGGGAAAACAATGCTGGTAAGAATTCTTTTTATTTTTATTTTTTAAACTTTAAAAAAATGTATTTATTTATTTGGTTGTGCTGGGTCTTAGTTGCAGCATGTGTGCTCCTTAGTTGTGGCAGGCGGGCTCCTTAGTTACAGCTCACTGGCTCCTTAGTTGTGGCATGCGAACTCTTAGTTGCGGCATGCATGTGGGATCTAGTTCCCTGACCAGGGATTGAATCCGGGCCCCCTGCATTGGGATTGCAGAGTCTTAACCACTGGACCACAAGGGAAGTCCCAAGAATTCTTTTTAAATTTGCATGTTCTATTGAGATATTAGGGAGATAATATGAAAGAAGAAACTTTTCATTGTCCCTGAGTCTATTATTTATGACTTGCCTTTGCTATAATATACTTTTTTTTTTTTTTTGGCCGCACTGCATGGCTTGCGGGATCTTAGTTCCCTGACCAGGAATTGAACCCAGGGCCACAGCAGTGAAAACGCCGAGTCCTAACCACTGGACCACCAGGGAACTCCCAATTTTTAAACTAGTTTTTAATGATGAAGTAGGTGGAAACCCACATACGTTATCTTCCGTAGTAGTTTGGGTTTGGCTAAATTTAATAGTGTAATTTTCATTATTTTCCCAAGTTAAATAATAAAATTTTACTGTAGAAGAGCTTACCTTACTATATTGAGTATCTTCCTAATCTTTGATTTTTTTTCTTTTTACTATTGTAACAGGTTTATTTAAATAAAATAATCAATGATACAGATTTCTTTTTTTTTTAAATTGAGGCATAATTGACATACAACAGATTTTTTTTTTCTGTATCCTTTTGCCAAAAGTTTTTGCTAGGATTTGGATATCTTTCTCCTGCATAGCTCTCCTAGAGGGAAAACATAAATAGGGAAAGAGTAACTTTTTCCCTTAGCTGTTTGTCTTTCTCCAAGCAGTTATCTTCTATAACTAGGAAGAGAATAATACCCTCTTTTTTTTTTTTTTCTTTAACCTCTCCCTGTCACTTCTTAGAGAAAAAGAGAGTGGAAAGAAGCATAGCTCTTCCTAGACCTTTCCTCATTGCTGAGAAGAAAACACGTTGATTGCCATATGTTGAGAATTGTGTCATAGCTTATATTTTTAGGAAATCTTTTCTAGAACTTAAATTGATCAGATGTGGTTATCTTTTTAAAGCAATTGAACTAATACAGTATTTACCCTTGTGATTTTTAAAGGCTAAAGCAGTAGCTGCAGAATCTAATGCAACCTTCTTTAATATAAGTGCTGCAAGTTTAACTTCAAAATACGTGAGTGTTCTTTTTCCAGTATTGTCATGTTTTAAATTACTGTCTAAACGTTACTGTGTTAAGTATAAATGGTAAGAACATTACACCAAAATGTTTTTCTTTGAGTTTTATGTATATTATTTAGATATGCTGAATATCAGTCTTCAAAGTAGAAAGTTATGTGCATTTGCTAGGCTCTTTTAAAATTGAAATTATTCTGTTAAATACTGTATTTGTTTGCTAGGGCTGTGTATTAAAGTACCACAAACTGGCTGGCTTGAACAATAGAAATTTATTATCTTGTATTTTGGAGGCTAGAAGTCCAAGATCAAGTATTGGCTGGGGTCTTAATTTTGTAAAGTAATTAAAAATAACTATAAAATGATACTTTTCCTGATTAAATTTTGCTTCCTGTGTGAAATTTTATAAGTAAAATTGTTATTAAAGTAGGTTTACCCATATTATGCACATACTGTAACAGAAAGCACTGTCTTGGAAGCTAGGACGTAGGGATTCCAGCCTAACTTTTGCATGCCGAGCTGGCCTTAAGAAAGTATCACTTTAGGCTTTACTTCATTTATTTTTTTAAAATATAAACCAGGTTCCATTTATTAAATACATAGATCTTCTTTCAAATTCATGTACAAGATTTGTTAGCAGTTATGAATCAGTCTTACTATATTTACTTCACTTATAAAGTGTTGATGTCGTAAGAGGTGATCTCTTGCAGTTCCTTCCGGCTCTGAGAATATTTGTTTTGAAGATTCTAAATCTGGGGCCTTTCCTTTTTTCTTTTATTTAATTTTCAATAAAAAGAATAGATGCCACCTAGAGAACAAAATAGTTTTTGTAGTAGATTACCACAAACCTCATGACTCTTGCGTTAGATGCTTTGGTGCATAGAATGGCTTTAGTATAGTATTTCAGCCCCTGGGAATGTCTTAAGGAGTGTTCATAGACCTCCTGGACTACCTAGAAATACGTTGATATTTATTGACAGTGATATTGTGAGAATGGGTTTTCACGATGTTCTCAGTAGAGCAAGTTTTATTTAGGAGAGCATTTTCCAACTTACCTGCTTCTATAAATATACCCTGCAACCTAGGGCTTAAGAATACGTGCCGCATCTCTCTCTTCTCTAGTATTCCCTCTTTCTCAGTAGTTAGACCCCAATAGCTATTCCATTCTCAAGTCTTAGGAGTGCAGAGTGAAACAAGACAGAGATATTTTTCATTTTTTAAAGTACTCACCAGACCGTCTTAAATAATAAATAAGTAGTCTATTTTCTAAAATTATAAGGGACAATTCAGTAACACCCCCATACCCCCATTCCTTAAACCAAATCTTTGGTTGTTGCAAAGAAAGGAAATTAAATTCCTAGGTTCTAGACTTTTAATAGTGAAATTTAAAAAGCTGGAATAATCTTGCATTTTATGGGTATAACAGTGTATAATGCCTTGTTTTAGGTGGGAGAAGGAGAGAAATTGGTGAGAGCTCTTTTTGCTGTGGCTCGAGAACTTCAACCTTCTATAATTTTTATAGGTAAGAACATGTTTTCCAACAACTTAGTTGAGCATTTGTAAAATTCCCTTTTCCAAATGTGAGGGATATGATGGGAAAGATTATTCAGAAGTAAAAAGGTTTTTTTAATTTATTTTTTATTGAAGTATAGCTGCAGAAGTAAAGTTTTAAAGAAGCGCAAAGTTAAAGACTGTCTAATAAATTGAGTAGGACCCATTATATTAATAACCTAAGTAGTAAACTAGAGATCCTTTTATTTCCTCTAGATGAAGTTGATAGCCTTTTGTGTGAAAGAAGAGAAGGAGAACATGATGCTAGTAGACGTCTAAAAACTGAATTTCTAATAGAATTTGATGGTGTAAGTATTATGGTATTTTTAATGTGGTAGCATTTATGTGGTAGTATGTGTTTTCCTATTGAATGGCCCAAATTAGAAATAGATATCTTTATTATGTTTTTCTTTGTTATTTATCTAAAAGTATTGAAAAAAAATTTGGCTTATAGGTACAATCTGCTGGAGATGACAGAGTGCTTGTAATGGGTGCAACTAACAGGCCACAAGAGCTTGATGAGGCTGTTCTCAGGTAGGGCGATTTATGTAGAAATGCACACGTTTATTACAGATGTATTTACTTATGTGTTCATCTGACATATTTCTTGTTTCCTTCTCTCTCAATTTTAAGACTAAATTCATTATTTTCCTCTCTATATCCATCTTCTGGTCTCTTGTTACCAACTGAAGATTTTGAGGACAGGGCCAGCATGACATCAGGAAAACTATTTTTAACATTATGGTTTTAGGGAAATTACTTATTTCTTCTGGGTTGGATTAAAGTATCTTAAAACTCCAGAACTGATTTTTACCCTCTTTTACTGGGCTTCATGAGAAGCTGATAAAGCACAGCTCATGGGAGCCATATGCTCTCTTCTCGTGTGTTTGATCAAATTTATTCCCTTTCTACTGGGAGGACAGTTTGACTCAGCATAAAATTCTTGGACCTCCCGTTCTTTTCCTGAGGAATTTATAACATTGCCCCATTGTTTCTAGGATTGGATGTTGCAGTGTGAAAGTCTGAAGCCAGCCTGCTTTTATTCACATTTATGGGTTAATCCAGTAGGGTTAGTGTCTAATCTCCTTTCTAATACTACTACGACTATTTTTGTAGCCTTTGTTTCTGTGGTGGTTTTTGTTTTCTTTTTTATTGCTTTCCTGATCTCTGCAATCCCATTTTTCATCTTCTGTTGTCTACTTCTTTGAGCCTTTGTATGTCATTTCCTTGAGGCTTTATATCTCACTGAGCTCTTATTTCATAGGAGCCTTTATTTTTAATCAAATTATTTTATTTCTTGGAAAGATATTTGGTCACAATTTGAATTTGCTTTATGGCAAAATCCTCTTGTGCATGTTCTTCATTTTATCTATTTTATGTTTACTGTATTCTTTCCCCTCTTTTTTTGGCACTGTTTTTTAAAATCAGTCCTATGCTTTTGTCTGTTTTGCTTGTTAATTTTATTTGAATAAGGGGAGTTTTCTTGGAAAACCTAATTTGGAAGGATATTGTACAAGAGCTAGAAAAGAAAGATAGCAAGCATGTATCTTGAGTTGTCCTATGAATACCCTGGACTGGTGGGCAGTCTCCCTGACTCACAACAAAGCCCTACCTGATAAAGAAGTATACGTGTATATAAATAAGCGATTGGGTTGATTTAGTCTTCTTCAACTGAAAAAGATTGGTCATTGCAAAACAGCTTGTCATCTTGCCAGACTGATTGATGTCTTCTTACAAAGATGATGTATCTTTGAGTTTCTTTGTTCAGCCTCATCTTCCTTGCCATTCCCTTGCTACTGACTAGGGTCACATGATCTGCAGAGCCAGTCCTCACATGTTTGTTTAAATATGGGGAGGTTAGTTTTATTATCCCTCAGAGTGTGCTCTCTCTGTTTCCTCTGGAAAACTCTGCTCTGACAGCCATGTTTAAAATTTGCAGTGGCAGGTGCTGTCTGTATTCACCTTTGTCAGTGTAATTTTCACTGCCCTAGGCAGCCCTTCTTCATACATTTTAGTTCTGTAAATGTTATGTAGTTTGTTGATGATGGAGTTTACATTTCTGTTTCTGTTGTCCTTGTTGGTTTTAGTTGTTTTCAGTTTCAAGAAGACAGCAGAGATCTGTTTCTTCAACTTATTTTATCAGATATTTTGTTTTAAAGTGTTACTGCTGTTAAAAAAATACAAATACATAAATGGTTAATTTAATTCTGACAATATTGAACTAAGGATTTTTAAACATTAACTAGAATCTTTTTTTAAACTTTTTATTGGAGTATATTTGATTTACAATTTTGTGTTAGTTTCAGGTGTACAGCAAAGTAAATCAGTTATACATATACATATATCCACTCTTTTTTAGATTATTTTCCCATATAGGTCATGACAGAGTATTGGGTAGTGTTACCTGTGCTATGCAGTAGGTCCTTATTAGGTATCTATTTTATATATTTAACTAGACTGTTTTAAAAGAGTAACTTTTACACTGATAACTACTAAAATGTATTCAAATGCCTTGAGCATTATATTTAAAGCTTTGTTCTTGTTATGTGCTACTTGAACTGAATTATCTGTAAATTCAAAACTGTATTTCTGAGATTGCTTGAATCCTTTTTTTAGGCGTTTCACCAAACGGGTATATGTGTCTTTGCCAAATGAGGAGGTATGTATCTGTGTTTGAATTTTTTTTAAGGCAGAAACAAGAACTACCATCTTGACAGTATTAAGTCTTCCAGTGCATGGTACAGCTGCATTGGAAAAGTTTGGCGGTTTCTTAAAAAGATAAACAGAAAACTTACTGTAAGACCCCAAAATTTCATTCCTAAGAATCTACCCAAGAGAAATGAAAACATATGTCTACACAGACATGTACAAGAATTTTTATAACAGCATTATAAATAATAGCCAAGAACTACAGAGAACCTAAAATAGTCTTCAGGCTTCCCTGGTGGCCTGAATCCACCTGCCAGTGAAGGGGACACAGGTTCGAGCCCTGGTCTGGGAAGATCCCACATGCTGCAGAGCAACTAAGTAGACCCCATGCTCCGCAACAAGAGAAGCCACCGCAATGAGAAGCCCACGCACTGCAACAAAGAATAGCCCCTGCTCACCGCAGCTAGAGAAGGCCCACGCGCAGCAACGAAGACCCAACACAGCCAAAAATAAATAAATAAATAATTTTTAAAAAATCCTTTAAAAAAAAAAAGTCATCAGTTGGTGAAAGGATATACAAATGTGGTATATCCATTTAATGGAATACTGTTTAGCAATAAAAGGAATGAGCTACTTAAACATACCATAATATGGATGAACCTCAAAAACATTATACTAAGTAAAGATGCCAGATGCAAAAGATTACCTATCATATGATTCCATTTTTATGAAATGTCTAGAAAAGGCTCATTTCTAGAAACAATGTAGATAGTGATTAAGTAAGGCTGTGGGTGGAAGTCGGGATTAACTGCAAACAGGCACAAGTGAACTTTTTCGGGTGATAGAAATGTTCTAAAATTTGATTATGGTGATGGTTGCACAATTCTAAACTTATTAAAAGTCATTGAATTATACACTTCAAAAGGGTGAGATTCCATGTTACATGAATTCATATCTCTATAAAACTTTTTTTTTTAATTGTGGTTGTCTAGCTCAGACCCTTAGCATCCTTGGTATTAACAGCAGCTACTTTCTTAGTGTTTTATTTGGATTGTTTTTAACTCTTTCAGGAACTCTCAAAAAATTGTTATTTTAACAGATATATGTGTGAGGCTCTAAGAGGTAGAGTGGTATAAGATCATTGTATAAGATCATTCAGCTCCTAAATGAGAGTTGGGATTTGAACCTGACTCCTGGATATTTTATTAAGCCAATTCTTAGGACTGATAATTCTTTAATATTTCTTTTCAGACACGACTACTTTTATTAAAAAATCTATTATGTAAACAAGGAAGCCCATTGACCCAAAAAGAACTAGCACAACTTGCTAGGTGAGTAATTTGATTTGGTCTATCTTGCAGCTTTTTTTTTTTTTAAGAATTCTTTTTCTGTTTTCTTTAAAGTAAGCTCATGTATGAAATGAGTAATTTATCTATCAGAAAACTTCTTATTGTTTCATTCTCTACTTCCTTTACCTTCTCTCATCTCATTTTCTTATATATATGGTGTCTAAATTTTAGTTTCTAGATCCTCTAGAAGACATGACCTAAACAGCTAATGATGGTAGTATGTATTCTTTTTATAAATTTATTAAAACTTACAAGTGGTATTAATTTTTAATAAATTTATTTTATTTATTTTTGGCTGTGTTGGGTCTTCGTTGCTGCGCGTGGGCTTTCTCTAGTTTCGGTGAGCGGGGGCTACTCTTCGTTGTGGTGCGTGGGCTTCTCATTGCGGTGGCTTCTCTTGTTGCGGAGCACGGGCTCTAGGCGCGCGGGCTTCAGTAGTTGTGGCTCATGTGCTCTAGAGCGCAGGCTCAGTAGTTGAGGCTCACAGGCTTAGTTGCTCCGTGGCATGTGGGATCTTCCTGGACCAGGGCTCGAACCTGTGTTGCCTGCATTGGCAGGCAGGTTCTTAACCACTGCACCACCAGGGAAGCCCTGAAGTAATTTTTAAAATGTAAAACATCTCATATCTGCCTACACCAACACATATTTTCACTTAAACTTGTTCTTTTGCTTACACATAATTTTTTTAAACTTTGACTTCTTCAGCTTTTTTTTTATGAGTGGTGTATTAAGTAGAAACTGAATATAGGAGATACACTCATGAATTTTAGTCATTGAAAAAAATCTCATAAAGTAATTTAAAATGTTCAACAAGAATGTGAATAGCTAGTTATGTTGTTAAAAACTCTGAGTTCCCAGATACCTATGAAAAAATAACAAATTCAGTACTTGGAAATACTGAGATCCTTCTTTGAATTCCAATCAAATATTCTGCTAATAATGTTTGCGCAGGTATTTAACATAGTACATGATAAGTAAATGCTTTTTTTCCTGTTTTATTTTCCTCTTCCTCTTTGCCTCCCTAGTTCTTAGTTCCCTTTGATAGTGTCTTGGCTGCCCAGGATCTCCACTGTGGCATCCCATTCAGGTGTGCCTCCTTTTGCCAGTGTCTTCTACCCCAGACCCTTCCTTCATCCTGTCTGTCCTACATTTAAAGAAATCTTCCTTGATTGGCCCTCATTTCATCAAGGCAGTTCTCTTTGTCAAGATAAAGACTCATTAACTTATAGAGAAGTAATTGTGGTTATGTGTCAGTTGGCCAGCAATGGCTTATAGATGTTACCTTTCCAGGGCACATATTTACAATTTAATGGAGCCTCCTGGAGATATACTATACTTTAATCTAAAGGAATGGTTCTAATAATGAAAATTTGAGGCATTATAAGGAACCAGTCGGCTGTTTGTTTTTAGCAAGTAGGCCTTCCTCTGCCCTTTAAAATCAAGTCACATAGCTGTCTGCTTGATAACAAAGGCAAGCTAGGTTTTACCCTCTTATTATGTGGAGATTTAAATCTGCAAAGGTGAAAATAAGTTGCTCTTTCTTCTTTCCCATTCTCAGAATGACCGATGGATACTCAGGAAGTGATCTAACAGCTTTGGCAAAAGATGCAGCACTGGGTCCTATCCGAGGTAGGGATACAAAAGCTTGAAACATTTACAACTGTTTATTAGACCACTTCAGAAGTTTAAGAAGTCCCTATTGAGAGTATTTTTTATTAGTAAGAAAGCAGTAAAACTGTATCAGTGGAAAACTTGATTAAAACTTGATACAAAGTTTCTAGACTTAGGGTCAACAGACCTTTCTGAAAATAGTTTTACACTCACGGGCTGCATATGCTCTCTGTTGCATATTCTTCTCACTCTTCTTCTGACTCCTCCTGCTCATCCTCCTCTTTTTTTTTTTTTCAACAACAACAAAAAGCTGTGAAACCATTCTTAGCTCACAGACCATACAAAGAGTCCGTGGATCGGTGGACCATGAGCCCTGTTCTAGACAGCAGGTTTCGCTTCTTGATAGTAGGTTAGCAGCAGAAAACTCAAGAAAATGAGAACTTTTTAAAGCAAGTGGAAAAGAATAATAAAGGGAAGATTTTCTTATCTATTTTTTGGTTCTTTTCATTTCAGTATTCTAGTATTACTTGAAATTAATGTGTGTAAGGAAACATATAAATAGAAGTTTTTACTTTTATCATTATATGTTATCTTTTGAAAAATTGCAGCAAAGTATATCATTCATTGCTCTGTTTTGATTCAAGGTAATTTGTTGACTCTGAAATACCACATCTACCATTTTTAGGTTATGTTAGATTAAACTCACTGCGATAATCACTTTAGAGTAGATGTTCTCAGCTACTCTTCCACAGGCAGCATGGGCAGTGGATGGGTGATGCTCTCAGGTATGCACTCAGATTACTGGCTATGGTGGTAAAGTTGAACATGGAACATGCAACTTCCAGAACGTATCTCTAACAGTGAAACAGCGTACGGATTAAGAGCTGCTGCTTTAGAGAATAATAAATGTAACCTTGAGAATATAGTTTGAAACTCTGGGTAAAGCATTTTAGTCAAGCTTTCTTTCTGCAGGAGGCATGAAATCTTGTTCAGATATTGGACTCAGAATCAGTAGCTAATGTATAAATCATGTGTATTTTTTAGAATATTTTAGCTGTTATTCTGAAACAAAGTTGTTGGCTTAAAACAACGAATGCCTTTTGTAAAGAACAAGTTGCATTATTTTAAGTTTACTAGGAAATTTGTAGAATCTGTTGTTCTTGAGCAATATATAAAGAAATTGAATGCCTTCCTAAGAAGGAATATTATTCTAAGCATTTATAAATTGTATGGGCTCTTAATGTGTGTCTCTTTTAATATAATGATTTATATTGAACATATACTTTTAGATTATTGTACTTCATTAGTTTAAACTTGGAAATCTTTTTTTTGTAAGTGACTTTTATATTTTACAGAACTGAAACCAGAACAAGTGAAGAATATGTCTGCCAGTGAGGTATATACTATTATACAATTATCTTTTTTTTGTTCTGGTCCTCTAGATTGTAAAACATATCTTTTGTCTGGATTTTTCTAGTTTATCTGATTAGAAACTAGAAAAAATTAATTTTGCTTCATTTCAAAATATGGAGGGGGGACTGTCCAACTAGTCTCTTATGGTGTCCTTTGGTAATACACAATAAATATACATAATCATTAAGTCATTTTCTGTCAAATCATATTAAATACTAAACAGAACAAAATTATAGGCAACTTGAGGATTTTATACATTATGAATATAGCTTGTAACAGGTTAACCCCTTGATGTTCTGTTTTGTTAGTTTTTCAATAATGTTTATGTCTTCGTTCTTATAAAAGCAATACAGTTTCCATTGTAATGTAATTCATTACATTTAAAAAATATGGGAGGTCCCCTTATGAGATGCTGAAGCATTTCTTTTGAAAAAAATTGCCAGCAAAATATAGAATTGGATATGCAAAATGATCATAACTATGTAACCAGCCAGTTTAAATCAGATTTGAATTATGTAACTTATCTCTCAGAGCTCAGATAGCACCTGAAACATTACTAACCAAAGAGACTTCATTCTTGGAACAGAAGAGAGAATGGAACTCCAGTGGAGTCCAAATGTGAACTGAAAACAAAACAAACAAAAAACACCAATAAAAAACCCCAGAGGCATGGGTTGGAGGCTGGTGGCTGGCTAGGGGATCTGCACATTACGTTGCAGAGAGTCCTGTCCAAGTATTAACAGTGAACTCTTAACATAGAGAATAAATGTACTTGAGTATGAGTACATTTTGGCAGTCTTTTTTCTTCAAGCTTCCAAGTAAATTTGAGGTTGTCTTCAGGCATCTTGTGCATGGCGCTTAACCAACTACATTACTAAGAAAGCCTTCAAACTTCTTGCAACCACCTTTTTCCATTTCAGCAGGCTAGTTTACCTGGAGTGTGTTTGACGTGAATGAAGCTTAGGAATAGAGAATTCCACATGTCATATACTTTGGTGTTTAGCTACTATTACCTTAAAAAATCATGTTTAAAGTATAAGTTTCAGGTCCCTTTTATCTGATTCATAATTTTGATTCCACATTTTTCTAATTTTTAAAAATATATTAGTACTGTCTTGAGGTTTTTTTTTAATAGTTTAGGTATAATTTATTTACAGTATCCCATCAATATATTATTTTTTTAAATGTTCTTATACTCATAGCATAAGCCTAATAGTACTTTTCTACCCAGAAAGTAAGCATTGTGCATGAATTATTTATTTTCCACACACCACTCTCCCTACCTTGGACTCAGGACAGGTAAACTTGATATTTCATATATGTACTCTGGCCCCCTAGATTAAAGTTGAGGAAAGGCCCATTGTGTGACATTTTAGGCCTCTGTCTTTGTCCCTTGGACAGACCATATACTAAAATTAAAACTACTGAATGAATTACAAAAAATAACATTACTGGTACCTTTTGTGACCATTCCACTAATTATGTGTAGTCAGGTTACAGTGTTATAGTTTTTGGTTCTACTGTATACTTTAACTCAGTTTAAGTTTATTTTGAACCTAATGATTTTAGTATTAATAATTTGATAATAGCTTTTAGTCATTAGTCCTGGCTTATGAGTTAATATTTATAAAGCACTTAAAAAAGTCTGGCAATAGTGAATACTGTATAGGTATCCATTAAATACTTTTAAAATACATAAATACTAAATAATGGCAATTTATTATAGAGATCAAGGAAATCCATTCTATTTTCTTATTTATGAGATGACAGAAAAACACAAGTAGTTTGGTTTTAAAATTGTGTACTAGAACTTTTTTCAGCCATTCTTTGGTACAATTTTAATAACTGTGTTATCAGGTGCTGGTATATATGCAGAAATTTAGATGAGATATACCTAATTTGCCTTTTATCGTTTATAAGAATAGAAACTCAAATAATTGTGTTGGAATTCTGTGTTTTTAAAAGGTAGTGCTGAAAATCATTGGTTATAAATTCAGAGTATAATGTACTTTGTTTATAAAGCCCAGTTTGTATCCAGTTCAACTTTATTAGTTCTTTTATTATTTTGTTTTGATAAGACTTCTTTGCTATTTATTTTTCCCTGTTTACTGAACTAGCTACTGGTTGATTTTTCCTGTTATATACATTAGTCTCTTACTAACTTTAAAATATCATATTTTCTATGTAACTTTTAAAGGTTACTTTCCATTTACAGTTATTACAAAATATTGGCTATATTCCCCGTGTTGTACAATACATCCTTGAGCCTATCTTACACCCGATAGTTTGTACCTCCCACTCCCCTACGCCTACATTGCCCCTCTCGCCCTCTCCCTGCTGGTAACCACTAGTTTGTTCTCTATATCTGAGTCTGCTTCTTTTTTGTTATATTCACTAGTTTGTTGTATTTTTTGAATTCCACATATAAGTGATATCATACAGTATTTGTCTTTCTCTGTCTCACTTAGTTCTCTTAGCATAATATCCTCCAAGTCCATACATGTTGCTGCAAATGGCAAAATATTGTTCTTTTTTATGGCTGAGTAGTATTCCATTGTGTGTATATATGTGTGTGCATATATATATATCTATTTTATATATATATATACATACACACACACACACCACATCTTTATCCATTCATCTGTTGATGGACACCTAGGTTGCTTCCATATCTTGGCAATTGTAAATAATGCTGCTATGAACATTGGGGTGCATGTATCTTATCAAATTAGTGTTTTTGTTTTTTTCAGATATATACCCAGGTGTGGAATTGCTGGGTCATATGGTAGTTCTATTTTTAGTTTTTTGAGAAACCTCCATACTGTTTTTCACAGTGAAATACACACACACACACACACCCTGAACTATGAACATAAATTAGAATTTTCATCAAAAGCTTTTGAAACCTTAATCTTTATAACAGATATTCAGGAGTATCATAGATAATACTCACATTATATTCATCATTCTTCTAAATTTGGGGCTTTAGGAAGAGCCAGTGTGTGTTTTACAGTTAAATAAGGAGCAAATAGGGGTCATGCAGTGATTGTGGTAACAATATATCCTTTTTCATTTTGACAAATTTTTCAGATTAGGCTACAAGTTACAAGTGTAGTTGATTTTCTTAATTTGTGCTATGTTGATATTAGAGAGGATGTGAAGTAGTTAGATTGGGTTTTATAAGAGTAATAAAAAGAATAATATAGATAAATATCAGTTGTTGAAGTTTGTCTCCAGTTCTTCTTTAACTTCTTATTTGGGAGCAAAATATACATATGATAATACATAAGTGATAATTTTTAATACAGGTCATCTTGTGCCAAACTCCATTTTGCCTTTTGAAGATCCTTAGGTAAAAATTAGGTATTTATTAACTCAGTACTGTTTTATTTTACTTTCTTGAAGCCAATTAAAAATCTCAGAAAATAAGACCAAATTGACATAAAAATGTATCATAAGCAATACTAATATTAGAAAATTTCAGACATAAGCCTCCTCCATGTTGTAGTTAAAGAGCAATATTTCCTTCAAAGTCCTGTGTACATCTTGTAAACTCCTCTTTCCTTTCTGATAAACCTGGCATGAATTTAGCTAGAGTGTGTTTGTGGTGAGTGAGACTTGAGAGTGCAAAATTCCATGAAACTATACGCAGAAAAAAAACTGGAAGGAGATAAGCCGAATAGTGGTTGTATATCTGAACGGTGGAATTGTGAGTGATTCTTTTTTCTGATTGTCTATATTTTGTCAAATTTTCTGTAATGAGTATGTTTTGTTTTTATAATGGGAAAATATTGTGATTTAAAATGTTAATACCTAGGAGCTAAAACGTGAAATGAAAGTATATTGGTATAGCATTTTGGTAGGATTTCTTATATAGCAAACTTGCCTAATACAGAATAATATATAAAATAAGATGATTGGCATGATTTTCTAAGAATACATCTCTATATATTTTAACATTAATAAACAACAGCATCATTACTTTTATCCGTCATTGGGTTAACTATTGCATGTGTTCACCTATCGTCATGTGTGTTTTTTTAATCTAGATGAGAAATATTCGATTATCTGACTTCACCGAATCCTTAAAAAAGATAAAACGCAGCGTGAGTCCTCAAACCTTAGAAGCATACATACGTTGGAACAAGGATTTTGGAGATACTACTGTTTAAGCCTGCAGAACGTTTTACTTTCCAAGAGAGAAACATACCATCTTCTATGAATAGTTATCTGCTACAGAAACTCAGCCTAAGTTTACAGGACTTTTCAGAGTCTTACAATTATTTGTGCACCCCAGAAGATGAACCGTAAAATAAATTTAAATAAAGTATACAATGCAAATGGAATATTTTGTTTAAGGCCTTCTTGCCTTGATGGTCACAGATATCCCGATGGGCACTGTAAGTTAGAGCAGAACAAAAACTGATTCTGGTCTTCTTTACCAATATAATCATAATGTAAATAATAATTTGTATATTATGTTGCAGATGAAAGTATTCCAGAGACAGTGAATGGTAGAAGACACAAGAGCCTTTGGTTGTAGAGCCTTTGGTTGTTTGTCTTCTGACATCTTTTCTTAAAATAGTAATTTTTCCTATTTCCTTTCCTACTGTTGTCTTTACTACACTATGGGTGATTGGAATGCCAAACACTGTTTCTTTTTTTTTTCTTTTTACAAATTGTGTGCCAAATGAAACTTTTTCCTATGTAACAGTAGTAGGAAAAAAGTATTTTGAAGGTTTTTTTCTTCTTCATAAATCTACAGACATTAAACAATGCGTCCTTTTCACTTTTTATTTTTCTATTACCTTTCTACCAAACAATTTAGAAAGCAATATGATAGCAACAAAACAAATCTAGTGAAATGGAGAAGGAGAAATTTTGAAGTTTTCAGACACTCTGTCATACAACATGTAGATCAATCCTCCTGTGACCTGCGGTATTTTTTTTCTAATATATTTGTCAGAAATCTATTGTAGACTGTTAACTTATTCCTAATGGAATTTATTTTCTGTTAGAATTCTAATATTTAAGAAAGCCAATTTTAACTGCTGTAAAAGTGGTTTCTGTGCAAGAGAAGGGAAGTACTAGGAGCTAAGACATTTCTAATTTATTGCTTATTACTTTCTTACTGTTTATAGGATAATTACAAGCCAGTGGATTTACCATGTTTTATTCTTAATAATTATTAATCCCTCCAATGAAACTTTAACAAAAATTACTGAATTTTTATACATTGCATACATTTTATAGGTTTCTTGTGCTCACTTTGTTAACTAAAAAGTTTTAGTCTGTTAATCTGCCTTTTGTTCCCCAAAAATGTACAGTAATTCTGTTTCTTGTTTGTATAAGTATGCCTGGGTTTTTATTATAAAAATGTCATTGTAGGAAGTAGAGACTCATATCATGGCCTTTTAAATATTGTAATAAAGGCAAATAGATATTTGCCCTTAGTTTACTGGTTAAAAGTTTGTTTATAGAAATTTTCTTTGGTGCTTTTATGTAAAATGTCATGGGTGGAAATAATAATTTTATAGTAGTAACAAATATTTTTCATTTAGGAAAAATATCTTTGGTTTAGAGAGAATATATTTAAGTTAAAAACTTGCCCCCACTAGATAAGAATTTTATAATGAAGACATACATTCTTCTTAACTTTACTCTTTCTCATCTTAAAGATTTATCTAAATATAGAAGATGTATGATTTCTTAAGATCATGTGCTGTTTGTAACCATAACTTATATCATGTTTCTTCTAATCATAGAACTCCCTGGATAATAAAAATGAGGGTTGAGATAAATAGAAAAAAAATTTTTTAAGCCAGAACCATACATATTTTTAGGTCATGAGTAGTATCTTTCTAAGCTCTCAAACACTAAACCATCCATTATAAAATATTGATAATGACAGGTGATGAAGTATACACGATGACAAGAATTAGGAACATCCCAAATTAAAACATTTTCAATAAAGCTCATAAAATTTCATTTTTTCTTTTCATTTAGAAAAAGATTAACATTATTGATACTTGGATAACTGGTCAATCGTATTAAAAGTCTGTGTGCTTTAAACTCAACTTTTAAAATATAAACTCCTTTAAAATTATCATAAAATTATCTGCAGTAATTGAATGTAGCTCACTTTTTATTGGGAAAGGTTTCAGATAACAAAGACTTCAAATGTTATATAAAAGTCAAATTAATATTGTCATAAACACTGAGTCAGAATTATATTACTGTATGAATATCCATCCGTGTATGGAAGTTACTTTAATTTCCTGATGAGGTCTAAAATTGAGCTTAGTGCTACAGAACTATTTTCTTTGACTTAACTGTGACCAAGTTTTATTTTAAGCTGTGTTTCTCTCATGGAAGGGCCATAAACATAGAATAATTATATAGTAGTATGTGTAAGGGATTGGTTTGGTCTTTTTCAATAAAGATAGAAGTTGCTGAGGTTTCCCGAATTAGTATTAGGCTTAGATTGTGACCTTGTAGATTTTGCACTGAGCTCTGTGCCATGTTATTTCGTAAAAGGTAATGTTTAAATATTAAACGTTAGTGTGCTGTTCATGTTAATATGGCAGAGTTTTTCGTAAAGTAAATTAAAACTTACTGATGTACTGAACTTTGAGCCAAGGGAAAGAATCAATACTATCTTTCCAGATATCTTAAGGGTAAAAGCTTATTCTAAGACAGTCTGCCAATTGAGGTTATTCGATTTCCGACTTGCAAATACACTTTGTGCTTGGGAAGAATTGGAGGAAAATCAGATACTAGAATTCTAATTTAAGTAAATATACAGCAGCCTTTGTTTATAGTGTAAAATTCATTATATTTTGTACAAAAACTAATTCTTTTGGTAGAATGAACCATTTACAGTTTGGTTTTGGACTCTGAGTCAGAGGGTTTTCCTTTAAATGCCTGTCTCAGTTTTACTCTGGTCTTTTGTACTTTTCTTCAGAAGAAATGAATTAAAAGGTTCAGCTGCATAAGTGGGTTTTTATCCTAATGGATTGGAAATAAATTATAAACTTTATTTTGCTTTTAATTTTTTTATTTGAAACTTTTTGAGATTTCAGAGGTTGCAGTCTGTTATTGAAGGAATAGCTTTTATTGGACTGATTCTCTTGCCAATAAAAATATAAAGTCTGAACAAAGTATAAAAAGCTGTGATTAGAAGACTCTAGAAAGCAATCAAAAACAGGCAAAAAGAGCACAAAATCATATACTAGAAGAGATCCACATTAACTAGCTTTTACCATGAGGGCAATTTCCAGCTTGTGCAGTGTGCCTGGAAATAGAATTCAAGCAGAATGTGACAGTCTTGCTGGCCTGAGGAGTCATTTGGGGCTTCTAGAACAGCTTGAAATTAGGAGGGAAATTTTGAAAAGGAGAGAGCTTCAGAGATCTAATCCCCCAAATCTGCTTGCAGATTCTTTTCAAATGCTTGATGGATTCCAGATTGTACCTGTGCAGTGTGATATTCAAAGGAACCCAGCAGAAAGCAATAGTTGAAGTCCAAGGAACTGAGTAGCGGTAACAACGGCTGGGCGAATACAGGGCGAGTAAGAGGGGTTTAGTAAACACTTCTGGTTTCCCATTGAAACCCAAGACGGGCCGTGGCTTAGGAGGAAGGACAACATCCCAGAACTAAGGGCTGTACTTTAGGACTCTGGGCAAAATGGGAAGAAACTCACTGAAACAAAGCTTAATATCAGGCTTTCACAGCATCAAGGTTATACATTAGTAAGTTAACAGCTAGCTAAAATAAAACATTGTTTAGAAGAAAACAAAATCCAGAGTCTTTACAACATGTCATTCACAAAGTGCAGTACAAAATAAACCTTAAGCATACAAAGAAAAATTATATGATCCGTAATCAACAGAAAATATATAGAAGCAGATACACAGATGACCCTATGTTGGAGTTAACAAAATTATTTTTTAACAGCTTTAAAATACATTTAAAAATTTACAGGGGAAAAATGGTGGATCAATAGATTGGGATTCTTGGCAAAGAAATAGAAACTGAAAACCAAATGGAAAGTCTGGTGATTAAAAATTAGAATCTGAAATGAAAAATATAGTGTCTAAATTTAAATATTCACTGGATGGGCTTAACAGTAAACTGGACAAGCAGAGGAAGAAAAGTGGAAGACAGCCAGTACAATTATCAAACTGAAGCACAGAGAAAAAAAGAAACAGCAGAGATTTGAGACCTGTGGGACAGTATCAGTCTAATGTACAGGTACTTTTGAGGTCCAGAGGAGAGGAGAGGAAGAGAATGGGGCAAGAGAAATATTTGAAGCAGTAATGCCTGAAATTTTCTCAAAATTGTTGGAAAACATCAACTTACAGGTCCAAGAAGTTCAGTGAATTCCAAGCAGAATAAATGCAACAAAGATCACATCTGGGTGCATAGTATTGCAAAACACACACACATGCACAAAACCAAACCAAATCAAAAAAATCTCAAAAGCAGCCAGAGAGGGGAAATGACATTACACTTGAATAAACAGTAAAAGTGGTGGCTAACTTCATCAGAAACAATGGAATCCAGGAAATGATGGAATGACATTCTTAAAGTGCAAAAATCATACACTACTATATAAAAAACAGATAAGGCCCTACTGTGTAGCACAGGGAACTATATTCAATATCTTGTAATAAAATGGAAAAGAATCTGTAAAATTATATATATATATATATATATATATATATATATATATATATATATGAATCACTTTGCTGTATACCTGAAACTAATACAACATTGGAAATCAACTGTACATCAAAAAAAATAATAAAGTGCAAAAATTAACAAAAGTTAACCTAAAATTCTATGTCTACTTAGAATGTTCAAAATAGTACGACAAAATAAAAGCTATTCCAGGTGTACAAAACCTAAGAGAATTTGTTGTTAGCAGACTGACATTATAGGAAATGCTTTTAGAAATTCTTTAGGCTGACAGTAATCCTCCATAGGAATCTGTATCTCCAGGAAGGAATTAAGAACTTTGCAAATGATATATATGTCAGTAAATACAAAAGATAATTTTTTCTTAATTTCTCTGAATATCTATTTGTTGTTTTAAAAAAATTTACAGTGTGGTATTTATAATGTATGTAGAAGTAAAGTAGATGACAAAGATAGCACAAAGGGTGGGAGAGGGCAGTAAATGGAATTATGTTGAAATAAGGTTATTATATTGTACATAAAGTTGTATAGTATTAAAGTAAGGTAGACTAATGAGGATGCATATTATAATCTCTCACCCAGCAAAGGGAACAAAAGTATGGGGCAAAGTCCAGAGGAAACCAAGCACCAGCTTCCAAGAGTCCTCTCCCAGCGGAATTACATAGGATGCACTTAATTCCTCCAGCATCAAGTTATGACAACATGGGTGAAGATGTTAGGCCTAACTGTGTTAGGCACAGTGAACCACTCTCAGGGAATGGTGGGAACCCTCCCCCAAATCCAAGTTCCCAGATGCCAACCAAACTTGGCAATCAGGCCTTTCAAAAGATAGCAATCTCAGCCCAGCTATGCTAGCTTCTCTTCCACACAGTGGTCCAGGGCAGGTTTTGCAGTGGGGAGAAGGGACACATGGTGGCCCAAAGTGGGGTGTCATAGACCAAGTGGGGTGAGGAGGGTGTCTACAATAATGGGCAGCTTAGTATGGGGTACTGGGGACAGAGTAAGGAAGTTATTCATATGCACTGGGGCAACCTGGAATGAGGAATAAGTTCTCAAGAATAGAGAGGTGTGTATTGGGAAAAGGTGTCAGCAAAGATGACAAACTGCTTACATGCAGGAGACCTAATCAGACAAGTCAATATATTAACCATAGTGGAGCCATATTTCTGTCAGAGAAAGGAGTTATGAATACAAAAAAAATGAAACCTGTGGGGTTGGGCTGGAATTGGATTTAAGAGTATGAATTCATGATTTAAGATATATAAAAATAGATGAAGAAATGTAGATGTAAATATATTTATATTTGTGTACACATATTCCCCAGTTCTTTGCACTGAGAAGGCCTTGGAGTAGTTACACCCCAAAAGCAATGCGCACACATACTACTCCTGTCTTCTAAATTCTCTACTGTCTTAGTCTGTTCAAGCTGCCACATTTTTAGGTGTTTTTTAAAAGCAGCATCCCCCTTCTTGCTATCAAAATCTTAGTCTGCTTGAGCTGCCATAACAAAAATATCATAGACTGCATGACTTCAATGACAGATATTTATTTTCACAGTTCTGGAGGGTAGGAAATCCAAGATCAAGGTGCCGACCAATTTTGTTTCTGGTGAGAGCTCTCACTGGCTTGTAAATGGCTGTGTCCTCAGTGACAGAGAGAGAGCAGGCTCTCTGGTGTCTCTTCTTATGAGGACACTAATCCTATCTTGAGGGTCCCACCCTCATGACCTCATCTAATCCTAATTATCTCCGAAGGACCCCATGTCCAAATACCATCACGTTGTGGCAGTAGGGTTTCAATATACGAATTTTAAGGGGACACAAACATTCGGTGCATAATATCCACTAAAGGAACCAGGGCTCCTTGGTGAAATGGCCAACTCCAGGTTTAGGGCAGAGAAAATACAGGATAACCCAGAATATCTTGTGCCAGAAATGAAGAAAGTGCTTAAAGAAGGATGAGGATGAATTATTGATTAGAGGGGCTTCCACTGGACAATTTTGAGCATCTAAAGTGATTGTAGTAATGGATTATAACCCATGAGGTAAAATAAGAAACCATGGGGCTTCCCTGGTGGCGCAGTGGTTGAGAATCTGCCTGCCAATGCAGGGGATACGGGTTCGAGCCCTGGTCTGGGAAGATCCCACATGCCGCAGAGCAGCTAGGCCCATGAGCCACAATTACTGAGCCTGCGCGTCTGGAGCCTGTGCTCCGCAACAAGAGAAGCCGTGATAGTGAGAGGCCCGCGCATCGCGATGAAGAGTGGCCCCCACTTGCCGCAACTGGAGAAAGCCCCTGCACAGAAACGAAGACCCAGCACAGCCATAAATAAATACATAAATAAAAATAAAAAAAATAAAATAAAAAATTAAAAAAAATTAAAAAAAAAAAAAAAAAGAAACCATGAGCCAATGTGAACATATACATAAACACAAGAATAAATTGAAAGTGTGATTAAGTATGAATACATTCACATAGTTTCAAAGTACAGTTTTCACAGTGGAAAAACTTGATACCACCTTAATCTAGTGATGAAAGTTATTACTGGGCCAAATTTCACATAATAGGGTCAATGAGAAAAATGCAGTACTACTTCTGTGATATTCCTGTCAAAGATTCACAACCTGAATCTATTCCAGGAGCATTCTACAAAATAACTGGAATCTTCAAAATAACTGGCAAATTCGTGAAAGTCAAGTGAAAAACTGAAGAACTGTTCCAGGCTGAAGGAGATAAAATAGAATGACAACTAAATGCAACTTGTGATTTAGAACTGGTTCTTTCTGCTATAAAATACCTTATTGGAACAACTGACAAAACTTGAATGGAGTCTAAGGGTTAGATGACAGTAATGTGTCA
The DNA here is from genome assembly GCF_028023285.1 of Balaenoptera ricei. Taxonomy (NCBI): domain Eukaryota; kingdom Metazoa; phylum Chordata; class Mammalia; order Artiodactyla; family Balaenopteridae; genus Balaenoptera; species Balaenoptera ricei. The sequence continues at coordinate 77,236,945 of NC_082651.1, read as the reverse complement.
TTGTTAATTTTCTGATTTTGATGGCTGTTACTGTGGTTACATAGAAGTATGTCCTTGTTTGCAGGGAATACACACTAACATGTTTGGGGGTGATGGGACAGCAGGTCAACGACTTAACCTTAACATTTCAAGGAAAACAAAGTTATTTGCACTGTAGTTAAAACTTTTCTGCAACTTTCTCATTGTTTCAAAATCTTTTCAAATAATGTTTGGAGAGGAATTCCCTGGCGGTTCAGTGGTTAGAACTCTGCGCTCTCACTGCCGAGGGCCTGGGTTCAATCCTTAGGGAACTAAAAAAAAAAAAATAGACCTCAGGAAACTTCCAAACATCATCATCATCATCATCATTTTTGCCGCAAATCGCACGGCATGTGGGATCTTAGTTCCCCGACCAGGGATGAACCCAGGCCCCCTGCAGTGGAAGCATGGAGTCCTAACCACTGGACTGCCAGGGAAGTCCCTTTCATTTTTATTTAGTTTACAATTTTGAATCTTTGGTCAATCTTCCCTTAAAAGATGCTGAAATTAAATGGTATATTTTCTACTTTTATTTTTAAACTTTTATTACACAGCTGAGTTATTTAAATCTTTTCTACTCTGCTGACATAAAACATTTTACCCTTTCTGAGGAACAAACAATTGAATTATTTGGTACAGATCTGTAGTCCAGGACATTAAGTATCTAACAAAATCCTGAGTTCTGTAGCAATTTTTTTTGCCTGTCTCCCTGAAGTTTAGGAAAAAGATTTTCCTAAACTCCTGGGTTTTGGCTCTAGATTAGAGTTTTCATTTAACTTCTATAAATCTGACTTCTGGTCTAGTAAGTTTACAATGTGATTTTGATTTTCCTGAGAAAACCCTGAAGAAAAGGTATGTCACTTAGAAGGTCAGGGACAGCTGAAGAGAAAGAGCAAAATGCCAGGAGGGTAGGTTTCAGAAGGTTGCAAAATCTTTCAGAGAGACTGTCTTGGAGTTAGAATTTTCTTTTGAAGGCTCAGCATACCAATTAACAAAGCTGACTGTTCACCAGTGTTCTGTCTTCTCATTTTAAAAAATTGATTTTATGTCAAAAGTTCTCGTAATTGTTATTCTATGTTTATTTTTTTCTAATTTACCAGTGAAAATGCAAGACTTTGGATTGTAAGTAATTTTACATAAGGGGCAGAAGTTCTTCTAGGAGGAGGTGGAGACTTTGACACAGGTAATTTGCAAGAAAGGGAGGCCATGGTGGTTGATCAACAATGTGTATTTTGTTAGTGTCACAGATTCTCCAGCCAAGCAGGATGACTAGGAAGAGTCTGTACAATCAACAGTCACAATCTCTACAGATCACTAATCCCAGAATATGGGCTAATCAAAGTGATCTTTTTTTGACAAACTGACAGGACAGTGTTCTCATGAAGGTTCTGCAGGATACCTAAGGCAAAGTTTGATCAATCACTTTTTCAACAATTGATCACCAATCCAATGGGACTTCCAATTGTTAGGGCTTAGGGCTGGCTTGTACTGAAGACTTACCAGGTTTATACTTCCATCTGTTTCCTATGGAACACTTCCTTATACATTAAAAATAGATAAAACAATAAAATATAAACAAAACACATGAAACAAGACTTCATAATACAAACAATAGCAAAAGCAACAAGAAAGAGTAAGCAGGTTAACGGCAAAAATATATTCAAAACAAAATAAAACGTCTAATAACTTCATACAAAGATCTGGGCCTAATTATAGAATACACCTCCAAACTAAAAGGTCTAATTATTCAACACAAGAACCTATGTCTGTGGTTCTATTCCTAGTTTGTTGTTTTTTCTGGTAGGGGTGTTAGATTTGTCAAATGTTTTTCTGCATCTATTGAGATGATTGTGTGGCATTCGCCCTTTATTAATATGGTGTATTGCATTGTTAATTCTCATATGTTGAACCTGCTTTGCATTCCTGTGAATTCCCACTCACTCATTCATGGTGTATGATTCTTTTTATATTTTGGTGGATTCATTTTGCTATTATTCTGTTGAGGTTTTTTTGCATCTACGTTCATATGGGATGTTGGTCTGTAGTTTTATTGTGATGTTTTGGTATCAGGGTAATTCTGGCTTCATAGAATGAGTAGAGAAGTGTTCCTTTCTCTTCTATTTTTGGGGAACAGTTTGTCAATGATTGGTGCTAATCCTTCTTTAAATGTTTGGTAGACTTCATCAATGAAGCCATCTTTGCCTGGGCTTTTTGTGGAATTTTTTTTTTTAATTATAAGTTCAATTGCTTGTTATGTCTAATCAGATTTTCTATTTCTTCTTGAGTCGTTTTCAGTAGTCTGTGTCTTTATAGAAATTAGTCCATTTCATTTAGGTTATCTAATTTGTTGGTATATAACTGTTTATAATACTCCCTTATGATCCTTATTTCTGTAAGATCAATAGTAATGTCCCCCCTTTCTTTCTTGATTTTAGTAATTTTTATAATTATTATTTTTTAAACTTTAATTAATTTATTTATTTTGGCTGCACTGGGTCTTAGTTTTGGCATGCATGAGGGATCTAGTTCCCCGACCAGGGATCGAACCCAGGCCCCCTGCATTGGGAGTGCAGTCTTACCCACTGGACCACCAGGGAAGTCCCGATTTTAGTAATTTGAATCTTTTTTTTCTTGGTCTAGGTAAAGCTTTGTCAATTCTGTTGAAAATTTCAAAGAATCAATTTTTGGTTTTGTTTTCTCTTTTTTAAAAATTAATTAATTAATTAATTAATTTTTTTGCCATGCAGCTTGCAGGATCTTAGTTCCCTGAGCCCCTGCAGTGAAAGCACAGAGTCCTAACCACTGTAACCACTGGACCGCCAGGGAATTCCCTCTCTATTGTTTTTCTATTCTCTATTTCATTTATTTCCTCTCCAAGCTTTATTTCCTTCTTTTTAATTTTTTGGCCACACCACGCAGCACATAGGACCTTAGCTCCCTGAGCAGGGATCAAACCCGTGCCTCCTGCAGTGGAAGCACAGAGTCTTAACCACTGGACCACCAGGGAAGTCCTTTTATTTCCTTCTTTTTGCTTGCTTTAAGTTTAGTTTGCTCTTCTTTTTCTAGTTTCTTAAGATGGAAGGTTAGGTTATTGATTTCAGATCCTTCTTTTTTTAATACATGCATTTACAGCTATACATTTCCCTCTAAGGACTGCTTTTGCTGTATCCAATAAGTTTTGGTATGTTGAGTTTTAATTTTCATTCATCTCAACGTATTTTCTAAGTTCTCTTGTGATTTCTTCTTTGATCCATTGACTAAGAGTATGTTTTTAAAATTTCCACCAGATGGGAGCATCCCAAATTTCCTTCTGTTATGGATTTCTAATTTCATTCCAGTATATTTGGAGAACATACTTTCTATGATTTTAATCCCTTTAAATTTATTGAAAATTATTTTATGGCCTAACAAATGTTCTGTCCTTGGAATGCTCCATATACACCAGAGAAGAATGTGTATTATGCTGTTGTTGGACAGTGTATTCTAGACATATGTTAGGTCTAATAGGTATATAACGTTGTTCAAGTCTTCTGTTTCATTGTTGATCTTCTGTCTAGTTGTTTCCTATGATTTTATATCAATTATTCAATTCCCTGTATTAGATTTTTTTCTTCTTAAAATAGCTTGAGAGATTTCTTTTTGCTAACTCTAAACCCTGTTATACTCATCAATAAGGAATTAGTTAAATATACTGATATTAAGGCACATGCCTATGATTGAATTCTCTAAGGTCACTAAAACTATATTCTAGAAAATTAAGACACGGGAAAAAACTCACAGTACATCCTTACATGAAGTAGGCAGACTATAAATAATATGTACTGTTTGATTCCAGTTTTGTTAAAATAAAAAAGACTGGAAAGAAACTTCAAGAATCAAGAATGGGGACTTCCCTGGTGGCATGGTGGTTAAGACTCTGCACTCCCAATGCAGGGGGCCCGGGTTGGATCCCTGGTCAGGGAACTAGATCCCACATGCAAGCCGCAACTAAGAGTTTGCATGCCACAGCTAAGGAGCCCACCTGCTGCAACTAAGACCCGGTGCAACCAAATAAATAAATATTAAAAAAAAAAAGAATTGAGAATGATTTGCTCAGGGTAAATGAAGCAATAATGTTCTAACTTGCCTTCTTGATTCTAATCCTGTCCAGGAGTAGCAAGTACTGAGTAGTTGGTAAGGCTTTAAAACTATGGTGTACAGAATTCCAGGTCCACCTTTGACTAGGTGTGTGACCTTGGCACACAACTTTCCAAGCAGAGGCTAACAATAGTACCTATATCAAAGGGCTGTTATGAGGATTAAATGAGGTGATACACTAAGTTCTTAGTAACAATACTTACCACATAAGTGCTTAATAAATGTTAGCTATTATCTTCCATCTACAGTTCATTCTCCATACCACAGCCAAAATGTAGAAGGTCACTCCGTTATTAAAACCGTCCACTGGCTTCCGGTCTCACTTAGAAAAAAAAAAACCAAGCTCTTTACCCCTAATTAGAAATTCCGACTTGATCTGGCCCCTGTTTATCACTTAGACCTTCTCTTCGTTTCTTCCCCTCAAGCACAACTCTCCAGACATACTACCTTCTTTCTGATCTTAAAACACCCTTGCTTGTTTTACTTAGGTATTTGCATTACTTATTCTGCCTAGAAAAAACTTCACAGAAAGTCTTGCCATTTGGAAGTCAAATCTAATCTTCTTAGAGAAGTTTTCTCTGACTACCTCTCTAAATTAGCGACCCAGTTACTCTCTATACCATTACCCTATTTTCCAAATGGCACTACTTATCGATATATTTTAAAAATTTCCTTCTCCTACTTGTTTTGTCTCTTCTTACCAGAATATCATTTTCATCAGTACCTGACACACACGTACTCCATATTCAATTTCTGTCGAATGAATTATATTTCGATGTGTTTTATTTTCCCTTTGTAAAATAAAATTAATCTTATAGAATTTAAGTAGTATTTTAGGAAGCACAACACAGTAGTCCGTCATTAGTCGGCCTGAGTTCAAATTCAGCTACTACCGCAAACTAGATGTATGTCTCTGGGCAAATTTCTTAATCCTGTTTCCTCACTTGAAAAATGGGAATATAATCTATTTCGTAAGGTATTGCAAAAATTAAATAACACAACATAGGTAAAAGCGCTTCAGGACTCAATGAAACTTTTCTAACATTACAAAGAAACCCTAATTGCTCCTTGACAAAGACCTCAGCGCGTACCTCTACACCCAGACCTCGGCCGGGGCTGAAGAGTCGCTCTAGCCGCCACCTTCGCCTCTATAGAACGCAGGGGCAGCCGGGAAGGGGGAGCGGGACCATGAGGCCGGTGCACGCACTTCCGCCCCCGCGTCGCTCACAGCCAATCGGCCTCTGATGCCCAACCCCCTTCCGCTCTAGGGAAAAACCAGCTCCTAGACCGTCTTCCGGCGGGAGCTGTGCCCCTCCTTATCATGGTGAGTTGGCCGGGGTTACGAGGAGGGTTTCTGTCGTAAATGATTCCTCTTATCCTTTCTGGTCCTGAAGCGGCCTTGACATGCCTCAGCCACCCAGAGGTGGGGTTGTCGGAGTTATGCTCGGGGTCCCCGGGAGGAGCGGCTGGCGTCCGAGAGCGTGCCATCAGAGCTCTGATGCTCCCTCGCCCCCTCACCCGGTTCCTTTGCTGTTCCGGACCCCGGCCCCGCTCCAGGCCGACCTTTAGGCTCTGGGCGAGTTTATGACTCCTCCCTGCAGTGACATCTTTGATATAGAAATAAAAGTCTTTGCCAGTGTCAGCGACTACAACACCAACAAAAGATCAGAAAACAAGTCCACAGCAGCAACGACCGTATTAGTGATGCTTACAGCAGTGACGGTAACACTGGCGTAAATAAAGAGGATGGTTAGTAGGGTATTGAGGCTGACGCCCCAGTCTCCAACTTGCCTTTATCGAGTGCGACAGCCGGGTATGGCAGCAGCTTTCAGAAGGCCAAAGACTGGCGAAAGTCAAGGTGTTGATAGTGCCTCTTACTGCAGCTTATTTTGTGTGTGCGTTTGTAGATCCCAGTATACCGTATGGCTTTGGGGATGTGGTATTCAAATTTTGTTAGAGGTGTTAGTCATTTTATTCCTTTAGAAATCAAGTATATAGCTCTCTGAATTTTATCTAAGGATAAGCAGTTGATTGTGATTTCAGTGTCAAAAGAGGTACACACCATTGTACCAGAAAATTCATGGGTCTCTTATTGATAGCCTGTATATGACAAAAGGACCACGTTTCTGTGCCCCAGCACTGACACTCTAAGTTTTTTCCTTGAGTGGATATGGTCGAAAAAATGTCTTATTCACATATTTGAAAATATTTTCTAAATTTCCTGTAATCCTTCCTTTACATACAGAAAGTGGGTAAAAGTTTACCTTTTTTGCTGACCAAATAGCTGTGTTCTTCAGAACACTCACCACTGTGTAGCCAGAGTTAAGTTTGTAAAACTTGACCATGCCACTCCCTTGCTTAAAATTCTTCCGTTTTTTTTCCTTTAGCCTGAAAGCTAAAGTCCTGTTTAGTATGGCAAGCAAAGACATCTGTAGTCTAGCTTCTTACCTTTACAGCCTCTTTTTACACATACATACATACATACACCCATATTCCAGCTACAGTGAACAGCTTGCAGATTGTGCTCTAAGAATTAGACCTTTGCACCGAATTAATATATGCTCTTCTCTCTGCCAGAATTGCTCTCCATTTGCTGTCTGCCATCCTTATCAGTATAACCCTTAACATGTCCTTTAGTCTCTTTCATGAGCCTTTCTGCCGTGTCTCAACATCCTATTAAGTGCCTCCTTTACGCTCCTGTGAGGGTGCTTTTTACTAGTAACATCTGGTGCATTTTACCAGACTATGTTAAAGTTGTGTATTCACTTGTCTTTCTCACTTCCTAGGCTGTAAGCTTTTTGAGAGGAGGACCTATGTATTCACTCTGATATCCCCAGAGCCTTTTGTACAGTGCCTGGCCCAGAGGAAGTTTTCAATAAATATCTGTTTTATAGAACACTGAATAAGTAACCATGGCAGTAAATTTTTATGCGTGAAACATTAGTAATAAGGGAAATAGTAGCATTTAAGTTTTATTTTTAAAGTTACCCCTTATGTATTATTTATTTATAACATGCTATGTGCAAAGCGTAGTGCTTTCTTAGAAAATGTCAAGGAAGTATAGCTCTTGTCCTTAGTGAAGTTACTAAAAAATTAACTTACCATGCAAGATGACAAGATGAAGGCTAGCCTATGGTTAATTACAAAGCAAGTGGCATAAAAAACTATAGTTTGGGGCTTCCCTGGTGGCGCAGTGGTTGAGAGTCTGCCTGCCAATGCAGGGGACACGGGTTCGAGCCCTGGTTTGGGAGGATCCCACATGCCGCGGAGCGGCTAGGCCCGTGAGCCACAATTGCTGAGCCTGCGCGTCTGGAGCCTGTGCTCCGCAACGGGAGAGGCCGCGATGGTGAGAGGCCCGCGCACCGCGATGAAGAGTGGCCCCCGCTTGCCGCAACTGGAGAAAGCCCTCGCACAGAAACGAAGACCCAACACAGCCATAAATAAATTAATTAATTTAAAAAAAAAAAACTATAGTTTGAATAATCTAATAAGGCTTCATGTAGGAAGTGAAGCAGTAAACTGAGTACTTTGTCCCTTACTCCAGTACTCTTAGTCTACTATTCATTACTCTCATTTGGATGAGGAAACGGAGAGGTCAGGTAACTTGCTAAGTGCTTCAGGGCTATTAGTGCTTGGGTTAGACGAGTCTGGCCTTTTTACTCTAGAATGGTATGATCATGAGACAAGGAGAACAGCAGTTTAGTTGGAGTTGAGGATTCTTATCTGGAGCAAGAGGAAAAAATGGAAAGAAACTGAGGCTAACTCATTGAAAGCATTGAGTTCCAAGTTGTAAAATTTGGAGTTTATCCTGATAGCAGTGGAGAGCCAATATAATTTTGGAAAGAGTGACGTGAAAATTAGGATTTTTGTGGGTTTTCCCCCACTATCAGAATGGCATCAGAAATGGCCCTCTGCCTTTTAGAAACCTTATTGATTGTTTTAACCTGAAACTATTTTTTTAAATATTTTTATTTATTTATTTATTCATTTGTTTGTCTGCACTGGGTCTTGGTTGCGGCATGCAGGATCTTTAGTTGCGGCATGCGAACTTTTAGTTGCAGCATGTGGGATCTAGTTCCCTGATCAGGGATCGAACCCAGGCCCCCAGCATTGGGAGCTCGGAGTCTTAGCCACTGGACCACCAGGGAAGTCCTTTAACCTGAAACTTAAAGTAACTGAAATAATTTAAAATGGGCTGAAGTTAGAAGATATTCAAGGATACCAGTATTAAGTAGAATTTATCTTTGGGACCAAAATGTCCACACATAATTCTTTAAGACTACAGTATGTTTGTTGACATTAGCATTTATTAACATCTCAGGTGAAAATAGTATACTGTTCCTTTTCAACTGAATTGATTTAGCAGAGCCTTAGGGTTATACATATACACTGGTCTTTATTTAGATATGAAAATTAGTTGCACCTTTTTCCTGATACTTTATTTTTACATTTTTAAAAATACTTTTTACTTTAACTTTTTATTGTGGAAATTTTCATACATACACAAAAGTAGAGAGAATCTAACATTATGAGCCCCCATGTAGCCATAACTTGGCCTCGACATTTATCAACATTTTGCTGTTTTTGTTATGCCAGATTTCTAGAGCTTGGCCTATTTTCTGCCTTTCCTGAGTCTAAACATAATGCAACTAATGACATGTAAAACTTGAAGAAATGGGATATATCATTGTATAACTATTGAGATGTTTCTAGATGCTGACTATAGGAAAATCATACCTCTGCTTGAATGGATCTGAAAGTTTTTCACATTTTTAATCTGTTAACTCCTAGTTCCACTGCTATCTGTGGAGCTTCAGTGTTTGAATCAAATTGGCCAACTTTAATGGGGTAGAAATGTAGTATGGTTGTTATAGTGATTGTGGCCTTTACCATCTAAGAAAATGTTTTGTTAAAATTAAAATCCAAAAATTTAAGTACATGGCACTTAGCAATCAAATTATTATGTATGACCCGTTGAAAATTGTGAAGGATTTTTTTCCCCTAGAAACAATTACTTTGCTTTTGTAATAACAAAGATTTTCACAGCTTATTTTTTGAGGGTTTTTTTTGTTTTGTTTTTTGTAGAGTATTGTATTCCCATCATGAAAGTATAGTAAAATTGATCAATTTTTTCCCCTTTACAGCTTCTTGGTTTTATGTCCTATTAAGAAAAGTCTTCTCCACATACAAGATTATAAAATTATACATCCATGAGTTTCTTCAATTATTCTATTGTTTTATATATATTTTTTTAAATGGGAGTTAACAAGAGTTACCAAACTTTTTTTTTTTTTTTTTTTTTTATTTATTTATTTATTTATTTATGGCTGTGTTGGGTCTTCGTTTCTGTGCGAGGGCTTTCTCTAGTTGTGGCAAGTGGGGGCCAGTCTTCATCGCGGTGCGCGGGCCTCTCATTATCGCGGCCTCTCTTGTTGCGGAGCACAGGCTCCAGACGCGCAGGCTCAGTAATTGTGGCTCACGGGCCTAGTTGCTCCGCGGCATGTGGGATCTTCCCAGACCAGGGCTCGAACCCGTGTGCCCTGCATTGGCAGGCAGATTCTCAACCACTGCGCCACCAGGAAAGCCCCTATATTTTGATTTTAAAATAATGAAAAATTAGAGTGAGTAGTAAGGATCCAACTTTACCTTTTTCCAAATACTATTTATTGAATAACTCATACTTTCTCCCACTGATACTGGATACTACCTTAATCACAGGCTAATTTCCTATGTGTGCTTGAGCTCTCCTTTATGTTAAGGCTTTCTTACATGGTTTCCTGGACTTGAGTGGTAAATCCCACTGTAATCACCATTCAGTCTCTTCTCTCATTGGTAACCCCACTGCCATGACCTTTCTCTGCTAGTACCATACTGTGTACTAGCAGGGACCATGGAAGCTAGCTAGGATGTCAGATACTTTGAATGCCTGAGAGAGAAACTCAGAGGTTTTCCTGTAATAATAGTTGCCAAACCTTTCATATATAAAGCTTTAATTAGGTAAATTGTAATAATTTCTTTCCAGTAGAGCTACTTGGCAAACTGGTTTTCTGGTTCAAAATTGCCTAATCCATTAAAAAAAAAAAAAAGAGTTTGGTCTAGAGCTAAAATGCCTGGGTTTGAATTCCTGCTCAGCCATTGCTAGCATTGTGTGCTTAGACAATTTACTCAAAATTGTTTCCACCACATAGATGATTGTGAGGCTTAAATAGGTAAATACATGCAAAGTGTCTAGAATAATTGCTTGGGACATAATGAGCATTCAAGAAATGTTAGTTGTTATTACTATATCGCAGGAATGAAGAAGATTAGATACTTAAATGCTGATTTGTGTACTTTTTGTTTGCTTTAAAGGGGACAATTCATCTTTTTAGAAAACCACAAAGATCTTTTTTTGGCAAGTTATTGCAGGAATTTAGACTTGTAGCAGCTGATCGAAGGGTAAGTTATTTTTATTCCTTAACCCTAATTTTAATTATTGCACAAACATTATAACATTGAAGAAAGGTAATTTTTAAGGCAAATAGAAATCACTCTTGATCCATCACATTGTTTTCATTTTTTTTATGTTGGATAAGTAATTTTTAATGTAAAATTACAGTACTTTAGTATACAGTTGTTTTGCCTGGGAGGAAGCTAGGCTTTGGTTAGTTTTTATTCTAATTCTAAAGAATTTTGAAGAAAAAATGTTTGGTGATAGCCTTATGTTGTTAGTTTTTTTTAGCAAATTAAGTGGATGTGGTCTGAAGCCACATTTTCTCATTTTTAATGTAAGGCAGAAAAAATAAGTTATGCTTTGAGACTATAAATAGACAATCGATACCCTTTTTGGTCACCAATGTAGACCTTCTAGTTATTATTCTGTTTTCATTGTTCTTATTATTGTCTTATACTGTAAGCTCCCTGAAGGCAGTGACTATGTCTCTTTTGCTCACTTTTTTTTTTTAAACATCTTTATTGGAGTATAATTGCTTTACAATGTTGTGTTAGTTTCTGCCATATAACAAAGTTAATCAGCTATACGTATACATATATCCCCTCCTTTTTTAATAAAAGTACAAAATAAGCATCCAACAAATATTTGATGAATTTTAAATAATCCTAGCTTCAATGTAACATAATAAGCAGTAGCAATGATATTGACCACGTATTATAATACTAAACTAAAGATTTCTTTTCTTTGTTTTTTACCACTATATCTCCTGTTTCTAAAACCTTGGGATATGGTCAGAACTCATTAATTCTGGTATTTGGAAATATTATCATCTCTGAATGTTAAACTCTAAGAGCCACGGGTAGGAAACTTATCTGCTTCTTTTCTATCTAGTCATTTAGGATGATCTCTTTTTTTTTTTTTAATATTTATTTATTTATTTGGCTGAATCAGGTCTTAGTTGTGGCACACAGGATCTTTTATTGTGGCGTGTGGGCTTAGTTGCCCCGTGGCATATGGGATCTTAGTTCCCCAACCAGGGATCGAACCCGAGTCCTCTGCATTGGAAGGTGGATTCTTAACCACTGGACCACCAGGGAAGTCCCTAGGATGATCTCTTGAGAACAGATAGTTATAGCTTTATGATGTTGATGGAAAGCAACTATATTGCAGGAGGAAGCAGCAAGTTCTTTAACAGTACACTTCATTGAAGCATAGTATACCACAGAATAGGTAGTAGGAACAAAACCAATATAGGAACACCTGAATTGTACAGATAACCTCTATCATAATTTAAATCTTAAGAGGTACACCTGGCTCATCTCTTCATTGCTTTTCCTGTCTTAGTTCTTGGTGATTTCATATTTCATGTGGAAGATCCTTACCTCTCAGTTCCTCACCACAAATAATCTTGTCCTGTATCCCTCCCAACCATCCACTCCTATGATCATACCATAAACCTTATCATTTATAATAACTATATCCTCCCATTGTCTCAATTTAAGCATTTTACTCATCAGCCACTACCTCTTGTCTTCCCAGTTCACTCCTATTACTAGGACCTCCAGTCCATTGACTCTGCTATATTTTCACTATTTTTCACCTCTCTTATCCTCATTTACTTACTTATCAATTTAGATTCTCTGGTCCATCATTTTCATTTTCTTGCATATGACTTCAACTCCTTTGTGCCCTTCTTCTGTCTATCATACTTCCTTGGCAAATCCTTAACCTCATTAAGTCCACTTTTTTCCTACTCTGTACCTGCATGCAAGCAACTGAATGGAGCCTTAAAAAAAACACAAAACCATGCTGACTGGTCTCCCTTTAAATTCATGATCAAGTATGCCATTACTATGACCCATACTATATGTTCCTAGTTTATTCAGTTTCCAGTTTCCTAAGTGACAGTTTCATACCATTTTCTTTCACTTCTGTCCTCAAACTCCCAAAAGCTTATTCATCCCCACTCTAACCTGTTCATCTTGCTTCCTGTTTCACTGAGGGAAAAGAAGTAATCAGGAGAAAACTTCCGCATCCTGTCATTAGCATATCTACCAACACTCTGCCTTCCCTCCTATTTTGTGAATGAACTGTCTGATCTGCTATATAAGGCCAGTTCTTCCACTGTTGCCTACTCAAAGACAGCATTCCTATAATGGTTCCTTCTGCCTCTTGCACTGTTGTTCCTTCTTGAATCATTCTCCTTCTCCTTCTTGCATCATAATTACATGCCATATATTCCACTCTCAGCTACTGCTTCCTTTCTCTGCTTCCTTTTATACAAAAGTACTTAGAAGAATTGTCTTTACTCTCTTTGTTCACTTTTTCTCCCTGTTTCTATTAAACAAAACCAGTCTGATTCTAGTCCCCACTTATCCACAGAAACAGCTTTTACAAGGTAACTAATAACTTCTATGTTGCCAAAAGCAATGGTCATCCTCATTTCCCATCTTATTTGACCTTCAATGGCATTTGATGAAAAACAGTCTCTTCCACCTTAAAGCAGTTTTATTCATATGGATTCTGAAATGCCACTGTTGATTTTCCTCCTACTTACTTGGCCATTATTTTTAGTCTCCTTTCTTACTTTCCTCTCATCTTTCTGACCTCTTAAGTTTTGGAGTGTCCCAGGGCTTATGGAGCTCTGGCCTCTCTTGTTTACATTCATTCCATTTAGGTGACACTTTCATTACCATATGCTGATGACCCTGTATTTATATCTCAGTCCCTATCTTCTTCCCTACCTCCAATTCCTATATACAATGGACTTCTCAACATTTTCACCTGGATATCTAATAGGCATCTCAAATTTAATATGATCAAACCTGAACTTTGATTTTCTATCACTCCTTCACTACATGGCTCAGGCCAGAAACCTTGGAGTCACTTTTACCCATCTCTTTCCCTCACTCCTCACATCTGCTTTATAAGTAATTCTTGCCGGCTCTATCTTCAGTATAATACTCAGAATCTGACTCTTTTAACACCTTCCTATCACGTTCAAAGCCACCATCATTTCCCACATGGTTTATTGCAATCACATTCTAAGTGGTCTTCCTACTTTCATCCTTGCCCCTGTGCAGTATATTCTACATAGGGAAGCTGAATGAGCTTTTTAAAATGAAAGCTAAGTCACTTTTCATCTCATCTGGAATACATCCCAATTCTTTTCCTGGCGTACATGACACTACTTGATGTAGCCCCAGACTCCCTCTCAGCTCTCTTGTCTAGCTGTCCTCAGCCATTCTTCTATCTCAAAGAATTTGCACTGTGGTTCCCATTTTCTCTCCCAGATATCTGCATGCTTAGCACCTTGGCCTCTTTCTGATTTCTGGTCACATGTCGCCTTACCAAAGGAGTCTTTTCTGACCACCCTGTCTAGAAGAGCAGCTCTTCCATGTCTTCCATTTACTGTGTTCTTACTGTATTTTTTCTTCTAGCACTTACCACCACCTGACCTTATATATTTGCTTATTGTCTGTCACCTCACCTGGATTATAAGGTCCATGTTTTGTTCACTGCTGTATCTCCAGTGCCTAGAATAGTGTCTGTTACAAAATAGATACTCAAATATTTGTTGATTAATAGCTTGATTCAGCATTAGAACTGCATGCATTAAATGCTTTATCCTCCTTTACTGACTGCTGTTGAATCCCTGTCCTGACTAGACCCCATATCCAATCATTTCATTAATGTCCTCACTAGTATTAGAGTCCCTTGTCTTGTTAATCTATCATATCAGTTCTCAAGTCTCTAACATCCCTATCTCACTTGCTTTTCTGGTTTTGCTCGTGGGTGTAGAGGAAGTTCCACAATGGTGTCTACCATAAATTCATGTTGGTAATTATTGTTCTTCTTTTTGATGATTCAGTAGTATATTCACCATAACATCTATTCTGCAGATCCTCTTCTAGATTTAAGTTTCCAGTGCTACTTTATCATATCCCCTAATTTTAGAAAATGGCCTTGCTTCTTCCTTTCTAGACTGTTACCTCTGTGTTACATCACTGTCATTTCTTTCTGCCTTACAAGTTCTCTTTCTCTTCCGTTACCTTCTTACCCTTCTCACTTTTCTCACAGGTGGTGTTCTTCCTTTCTAGACCTACACCTTTCATCTGTATTGTAAAACCATCCTATCCCATACCATACTTGACCTTAGCAATTACATGTTTAATTTTAACACCTCCAAATAACTACCTTTTCACTAATTTATTTCACCTCTACTTTCAAACAAGCATAGGTCTCCCTTTGTAGGGAGAGGAGCAGAACAAAAATAAAAAACAGTTCACTTGATCTCTTCTTCCTTTATTTTTAGAATGCTCTTCCTCCTTCCTCTAAATCCTAGCTATTTCAAGGTGTATCTCAGATCCTCCGTTTTCTGTGAACTTCTAAACTGTGGTGATCTTTCCCTCTTTTGCAGTCCTATTTCATACAATTTATTTGGTAAATAACCAAGTACTGCTTTTTTTTGGTGAGTGAGTGAGCAGGGTAACTTTATTTTGATGTAACATCAAACTTACAGAAATGTTATGAGTATAAGGAACTCCCTTATACCCTTTATTCACATTCATCAGTTGCTTTACATTTTGCCCCATTTGTTTTTATCATCGTCTCTACATGTTTATAGAGACAAAATTATATTCAAATGTCAGCATATTTTCTCAACTATTTGAGAGTTTGTGTGTCAGAATTCATTTTCTCTTGAATAATTCCCCTTCTAGAATTATTCTTTTAGGCTTATATATTATAATAGTAACTTGGTTGATGATAATTTTGGTAGTTTTAGAAAATGTGGCACTTCAACTTTTTGAAACAAGTTGTGCTTATTCCTTTGAATATTAGAGTATGAATCACAGCAACTTGAATGGACCCAGAGAAGTTTATCAGCATTGTACAAATAAGAATGATTTTCTTTTTCACAGTCCTGGAAGATACTGCTGTTTGGTGCAATAAACTTAACATGTACTGGCTTCCTGCTAATGTGGTGCAGTTCCACTAATAGTATAGGTATGTCACTATCCTTATTTTTAGGAGTTAATTATTTCACTTTTATTGTTCTCATTTTAAATAAAGGTATGTCTTCCTTTACATAGAATATATTATTCTGAACTATAACTCAAAAGATTTAAATGAGAGAATCTATTCCAAAAGTACCTTGTAAACTATAAAATTGGTTCAGTTGTTAGGCATTATTATTTAAAATGAGCTTTTTAAAAAAAAAAAATTTAAATCTATTTGAAAAACTAAGATTTCTTTTTATTTTTTAATTGAGGTATTGATTTACATTATTATATTAGTTTCAGGTGTACAGCATAGTGATTCAGTATTTTTATAGATTATACTCCACTAAAAATTATTGCAAAATAATGGCTATAATTCCCTGTGCTGTACAATTGATCCTTGTTGCTTATCTATTTTATACATAGTAGTGTGTATATCTTAATCTCTTACGCTTATCTTGCCCCTTTCCCACTGGTAACCACTAGTTTGTTTTCTATACCTGTGAGTCTGTTTTATAAATAGTGCTGCTGTGAACATTGGAGTGCATGTATCTTTTTTGTGAGATTTCCTTTTAATGTGATAGATTAGTTCTTCAGTTTATGTAGTGTATAAATAAAATTTTATGATTTATTGAGTTTTTCCCTTGAAAAGGGAAATCTAATATTTTTCTTGTGTCGTGACTCTTATGTTTTTATTTACCATTATTTTCATCCTGCTATTTTAAAAATACATTTAAAATAGTACTCCGATGACAGAAGGAGGCAAAAAATTGATCACAGGGCTTTTGAGCATATGCCGCTTCATTTTTCCTGATGGAGAAATCAGGTTCTAAAGTAAGCTTTTGTATTAACCAACTTTGGCTACATATATTCGTCAAATTTACTAGATAATTGCCAACATATGAGATTAATCAGTGACTCATGTTTTTTGGTGATGGATGACCCTGTTATGAACAATTTTGGTGATTTGTTGTATTTCCTAACAATGGATTCAGTAACATTTTAATCAGTCTTTTTGTTGTTTTGCAGCTTTAACTGCCTATACTTACCTGACCATTTTTGATCTTCTTAGGTAAGTTTTAAAAATGCTGCTTAATGTTTTTACTTCCTTCCTTCCTTCCTTACCTACTTACTTACTTACTTACTTATTTATTTATGGCTGTGTTGGGTCTTCATTGCTATGCGCGGGCTTTCTCTAGTTGCGTCAGGTGGGAGCTACTCTTCATTGCGGTGCGCAGGCTTCTCACTGCGGTGGCTTCTTTTGTTGCAGAGCACCGGCTCTAGACGTGAGGGCTTCATTAGTTGTGGCATGCGGGCTTAGTTGCTCCATGGCATGTGGGATCCTCCCGGACCAGGGATCGAACCTGTGTCCCCTGCATTGGCAGGCAGATTCTTAACCATTGAGCCACCAGGAAAGTCCCCTCCTTAATGTTGTTGTTGTTGTTTTTTTTAATAAATTTATTTATTTATTTTTAGCTGCATTGGGTCTTCATTGCTGTGCAAGGTCTTTCTCTAGTTGCAGCGAGCGGGGGCTACTCTTTGTTGTAGTGCGTAGGCTCTCATTGCAGTGGCTTTTCTTGTTGCAGAGCACAGGCTCTAGGCGCGCGGGCTTCAGTAGTTGTGGAATGCGGGCTGAGTAGTTGTGGCTCGCAGGCTCTAGCGGGCTTTAGAGCTCAGGCTCAGTAGTTGTGGCACATGGGCATAGTTGCTCCGTGGCATGTGGGATCTTCCTGGACCAGGGCTCGAACCCGTGTCCCCTGCATTGGCAGGTGGATTGTTAATCACTGCGCCACCAGGGAAGCCCCTTCTTAATGTTTTGAAGCTAGTAAGGAATTTGTTATCAACTATACTTCATTTGAAAAACAGAAAGGAGACCTCCAGAAGGCTTCCCCAGTGTTTTACTCCTGACCTTGATTGGTGGTTAAATGGGTGTTTTTCTTCTATTCGTTAAAATGTACATATGTGCTTTATGCACATTTCTGTGTAAATGTCCTATTTTGAATAAAACGATAAAATTAAACTAAAAAAAAGTTTGTTGCACTGAATTTATGAAGTTTTCTTTACTTAAAGGAAAGTTGTCTGTGAAATAAGTAAAATTATCAACGTGGACCATATGTACAAATAATAATTAGAAGTTATGCTGGAAGAAAATACCCCATTTATATAGCAACAGAAAAGATAATACCCAGACTTTAGGTCAGGTGCCTACCTGTAGATGAGTCAGCTGTGACCAGGGAGCAGGAACATGTAAGAACATACTAGTTCCCACTGTAACCATGTGGATGGGAAAAGAAATGAGGGATATTAATAACTGCAAAGTATATATGTAATTGTGAGCTAGAGAGATGACCTATTGGCTCCTGCTTTGGGGACCTTTCATATTTCCAAATAAAGGTTGCAGAATGCTTAGACCATATGTCTCCAAGATCCGTGCCATAAAAGTATGTTATAGGGATGTCTTTTTCATCAGTCACATAACTAAATCTTCTTGATTGGTCTAAAACAGATAGTTGTTACCTGAATTTCACACTGTAGTAAGTTGTTTTAGAGTGAATCTCCACTATACTTAGAAAGTAACCATAACTTTATCCCATCCAGAATGTTGTCAAGGTGTTATTAATATTTAGTTTAACTTTTAACAGAGATTAAATAAAGTTTATCAAAGTTAAAATGTATTGCATATGCCTAGAATCAAGTAAATTACACTTACTATTACTGTGTCATTTTTTGCAGGCTCAGTTGTGGAAACCATTTAGGGCGGATAACTTTCTGAGTAGAGAAATTATGGGTTTAGGTTCTATTTAAGTGTCTTAATGGTATATCATAACTTCTTTCAGTTTCTCCCCATGTTAAAACTCACATTAAGGTGCTTATTGTCATTAGATTATAAATTATTAGAATAACTTGTTATTAGTTTAGTCTGCAAACACTATTAACTTTTAGCAACTTAGGTATTCTGAAAGCTAAATTTCTTTCTGTAAGTCCTCCAGTTCTAGTTCTAATGCTAAATTTATTTTCCTTTTTACTTAGTTTAATGACATGTTTAATAAGTTACTGGGTAATGATGAGGAAACCTAGCCCTGCCTATTCATTTGGGTAAGTTCAAATTTTATTTTCTGCTAACTTATTGCTATTAAAGTAGTAGTTATACCAGGCAGTAAAGAGCTAGCTACAGTACTTGTAGAAAATAAATGCTGCCTGTTTAGTGGAATAGTGATCAGATAGTGAAAGTAGATAAAAAAGCATCTTCCAAAAAAAAAAAAAAAAAAAAAAGCATCTTCCAAGAGGATTCTAGATAAGGAACATGAATGTTTAAATTTAAATCATATTAAAGTAAAATGTTCACATTAATTTTTTTTCTATTTTATAAAACAAATCTTACATAAAATGTTCATTTTAAGTTCTTTAATATTTTGGTAATCTCTTATTTCAGTTAGAGAAAGTACAAAGGACTTTCATGTATGTATCTTCTAGATGTTAAAGTAAGTGGGATATAGTTTAACATTAATGCAGCAGTAGAGATGTATTTTTATCTTAAGACTGGATTTGTGACAGCAATGAACTGAAAAAGATTTTGAGATTTCTGTTTCTATAGTTTAGAAATTACTGAAAGTTAGAAAATAATCTTTTATATCAGAGGATTTTTAAAAATATGTTAGAAAAAAATGAGTTCTTTTCAGATTCAAGGAAACAACTTGAAAGAAGAATTTAACTTTGGTGAAGAAACTCTTGGACCAAACTTACCTTTCTTCTCCACCATACCATTTATTGGGATTATATTCTTTTGAACAAAATCAGGTTTTATTTACTTAAATAATGGGACAAAGTAAACATGAAATTTTAGTGTAAAATGAAGATATTTATAAGTGTCACTGAAATTTGATAGAGTTGGATTGATATGATAATCATTTGTAAAGTATAGATATCCATATATGGAAATCTGTGACTCTGAGTCAAGGCTTTTGGTTGTAAGTGACAGAAATCCAACTCAAACTAGTTTGGGGGAAAAATGTTAATTTACATAACCAAAGTGTGGGAAGACTGAGGTAAACTGGTATAGGGACTGGAACACTCAGGACATTGTCCTTCTCTTACCTCAAAAGGCCTGCTTTTCTCTGCATGTCAGGTTCAGTTTCTCAGACCACTTTTCTCCACTATCCTGGAATGATAACTTCTAGCAAGACTTTGAACCTTCTCACCTTCATCCTTGAGACGAAAGGATTCCCCAGCTCTAGTTCAGAAAATAGTGAGAAAGAACTATTGGTTGGTCCACCTTGGTATAGATGTTAGTCTTTAGATCAGCTACTGTGGCCAGGAGACAAGGTCACATAAGGGCAAGACAGCTCCCATTTTGGCCTAGTTGCTTAGAGTGAATAGGAAAAGAGGGAGCAATCAAATATAATTGCAATCCGTCACATAGCTTGAAGTATCATCTATATTTAATAATTCCAAAATTCAGTTCTCCAGCACTGAGATTTATCTCATGTCATGTTACCTTCGTGCCAGGTTCACATGGATGTCTAATTCATGTCTTAAATTCAAGCTAGGATTCTTGTTTTCTTCCCCCAAAATCTGTTCCTCTGCAGTTTTTCACATCTTAGCAAATACACCACCACTCAGTTACTCAAGCAAAATCCTTGATTATTCTCTCATCACCCACATTTATCCATGAGCAGGTTATGTCAGGATAACTTAGGAACACATCCAGAATCTGTCCTCGCCCCCGTTTCTATCTCCACTACTACCATCCTAACTGGTCCCCATGCTTCTGCTTTTACCCCCTTCAGTCCATTCTCCATATAGCAACCAGTGTTTTTTTTTTTTTTAAGCCTAAATCATGCTATCATTCTACTTCTTAAAACCATCCAGTTGTTTCCTGTCATACTTAGAATAAAATCCTGACTCCTTTCCTCGTTTACAAAGGCCTTGTATGATTTAGACCCAGCCTACTTCTTTTCAAGTTACCACTCTCATGCCCTCTATACCACACTGTCTTTCTTTCTGTGATTTGAACACAACTTATTCCTGCTTTAAGGTCTTTGTACAAACTATTCTATGTCCTGGAAATGCTCTTCACTTGATTCTTACGAGATAAGCCCAGTTTTGTTATTCCAATCTTAATGTCACTAAATGCTAATGTCATTAAGTGACTGGGCCCAATCTAAAATGGATTCTAAAATAGATCACCTAGTTAGCTTCTTGTCACATCAGACTGCTATAATTCTCTGTATAGAACTTATCAGAACTTATAAATTAATTTTTTAAAATTTATTTATTTAATTTATTTATTTTTGGCCGTGTTGTGTCTTCGTTGCTGCACGCGGGTTTTCTCTAGTTGCGGTGAGTGGGAGCTACTCTTCATTGCGGTGTGTGGGCTTCTCACTGTAGTGGCTTCTCTTGTTGTGGAGCATGGGCTCTAGGCACATGGGCTTCAGTAGTTGTGGCTTGCGGACTCTAGAGCACAAGCTCAGTAGTTGTGGCGCACGGGCTTAGTTGCTCCACGGCATGTGGGATCTTCCCGGACCAGGACTCAAACCCGTGTCCCCTGCATTGGCAGGCGGATTCTTAACCACTGCGCCACCAGGGAAGCCCAATTAATTGTTTTTTTTTTGTCTTCCCCTTTAAAATATAAATTTCTTGGTAGCAGGGACTGTAGCTTGTTCTGCTTATATCCTTGTGCAGTTTGGTGAATTTTAGCAAATAAATATACTTGTATAACTACTATCTAGATCATGATATAAAACATTACAAGTTCCCCCAAAACCTCCTTTAATGACTTAATATTGAGTCAGAGTCAAACCCTGAGAAAAGTAACCAGTATTCTGATTGGTGTCATTGCAGATTCTTGTTGCCTGTTTTTGAAGTCATATAAATGGGATACAATATATATCATCATATAGCAGTAGTTCATTCTTGTTCATTGCTCTAATATTCCATTATGTGAATATATCAAAATTTGTTTATATGTTCAACTATTGAAAGGAATTTAGATAATTTTTAGCTTTTAGCTATTATAAATAAAACTACTTATGAACATTCTTGTACATTTCTTTTGGTATACATGTGTGCTCATTTATGTTGGGCATATGTCTTTGAAATTACTCAGTCATAGGATTTGCATATATTCATCATTAGAAGATAGGATAATACCAAACAGTTTTCCAGAGTAGTTTTACCAGTTTAACATTTCCACTGACGGTATATGAGTTCTAGTTGCTTCATGTCCTTACCAACTGTTGGTATTGCCTTTTTTTTTTAAAGCCATTCTAGGATGTGCAGTGGCATCTCATTGAGGCTTAAGTTATTTTCCTGATGAGTATTTGAGCACTTTTTCTTATGTTTATTAACCATTCAGATTACCCCTTTTGTGAAATGCTTGCTGAAGTATTTTATCCATTTTTAGATTGGGTTACCTGTTTTTTCTTATTGATCTATATAGGAGTCCTTTATACATAAATATATTCTCTCACTCCCATTTCTCTTTCATTCTCTTAAAGGTATCTTCTGATGAGTGAAAAGTTTTTAATTTCAATGATAAATTCAATTTATCAGTCTTTTCCTTTATGGTTAATACTTTTTATGTACTTGTCAAGAAATCTTGGCCAGAATAAAGATATTCTACCCTGTTATTAGTTAGAAGTTCTACAGTTTGACCTTTCACATTTAGGCTTACAATCAAACTAGAATTGATTTTTGTTTTTTTTTAGGATTTTTTTTATTCATTTATTTTATTTATTTTTGGCTGCGTTGGGTCTTCGTTGCTGCGCGCGGGCTTTCTCTAGTTGCAGCAAGCGGGGGCTACTCTTCGTTGTGGTGCGCAGGCTTCTCATTGTGGTGGCTTTTCTCGTTGCGGGGCACAGGCTTCAGGCACTCAGGCTTCAGTAGTTGTGGTGCAAGGGCTCAGTAGTTGTGGTGTTCGGGCTTGGTTGTCCTGCGGTATGCGGGATCTTCCCGGACCAGGGCTCAAACCTGTGTCTCCGTCATTGGCAGGCAGATTCTTAACCACTGCACCACCAGGGAAGCCCTGGAATTGATTTTTGTGTATGGGTTGAGGTAAAGGTCAAGGCACATTTGTTTCTACATAGCTATTCAATTTGGTAAAACATTATTTATTGAAAAAAATTTATTTATTGCTTTTATGTACTACTTTTTTATTAATCAAGTGACTGTGTATGTGTTTGTCTGTTTCTGATTCTCTTTTCTCTTCTATTTGGTATATTTGTCTATCCTTGAATTAGTTCCATACTGTGTCAATTACTGTAGTTTCGAAATCTTGGTTATCTGGTAGTGTAAATCTTCCAGCTTTGTTCTTTTTCAGATTGTCTTTGCTTTCCTTCACCATTTGCATTTCTATACGCACTTTAGTATCAACTTATCAATTACCACAAATAATGTTGCTGCATTTACATACCTTTTTTTTCGTACTCTCCTATAACCCACTTTTTTTCATTTCCATCCTTCCATGTCAGTAAATACATTTCTCTTATATTTGTAATAATGTGTAATGGTCTGTTGTTGATTCCAACATTTTTCTATTACAAACAGCAATGTGATGAACGTCCTTTATTATTTTATTATCTCCTGAATATTCTGAATTCTGTACCACCTGGAATTAAATCAACTCATTTGAGGGAAAAAACCAACTAATGTGATGAACATCGTTAATTATTTTATTATCATTTCTGAAGATAATTATTTCCTTGAGAAATTTTAAGCATATATACTTACAGGTGTTGAATGCCATTAAACTATGTGCAGTGGGAGAAACTAAGATAAATAAGACAACAGCCCGTGGCCTCCAGCTGATAGCTTAGGGATTATAAGACATATTCAATTAACTGCAATTGTGTGTAGATAGGAGAGGCAGTGTAGTAGTGGTTAAAATCGTGAACTCTAGAGCCAGAGTGTCTGAGTTTGAAAACCTGACTCCTTCACTTGCAAGCCGTATGACTCTAAACAGTTACTTTTCCTCTTTGGGCTTCAGGTTCCTTATCTCTTTTTAAAAAAAAAAAAGTGGATAAACTAACCCTCATAAGGATTTAGATGAGGTAATATGTTAAACACTTCGACCAGTGTCTGACACAAGATGGGTCAATTAAGTGCTAGCTGTTATTATAATAATGGTTATTTCTAGAAAATAAAAGCCCTAAGGAGTATATGTTGTACAAATAGGCACTCTTTTTAAAATCTGTGATGTTCATTGTTTATTGTCATTCTAGAAACTGTAGTCTTTTTTAACAGCGTTTGGATTATAGTAGGCACATGTACAGTGAGTGAATGAATGTGTTCTAGAGATACTAGTTTGTGAATTGAAAGAATTAGGCTGATTTAATTAATTTTCCGATTTCAGATTTGAAAGATTAGAAGTCCTAGCTGTATTTGCGTCCACAGTCTTGGCACAATTGGGAGCTCTCTTTATATTAAAAGAAAGGTACATTTGTATACAATGTTACTGTCATTGCAAATTCTACCTACGCCACCTTTGGGAATATGAAAGAATCCAGTGAGACACGTCTGGCTGGAAGGGTATACAAATAAAATGAGCAGTGCTGGAGTTTTGATAGTACAATTTCTTCATGTTTCAGACTTTTCTCCCTTCTTTTCACCCTTCTTTTATTACCTTCTTTGATGCTACTAAATTTAGTCATAGGTGTGAATGAAAGGAAAGGATTCACACAAACATGTTTTAAGGCTTAGTACAAACCCATTGAAACAGGTTTGGTAGAGAAAGATTGAATTACACCTTGAGGATAATTTGTGGGTCTGCTTGTCTCATCACTACTAATAATCAACAGTTGGTTATCATATTAAAAAGTTTTGTGAATTTATTAGATTAATTATATATTAATAAAGTTTTATAATTTGTAGGACTTATTTAATACATTATTTCCTTCTTTTAGTGCAGAACGCTTTTTGGAGCAGCCTGAGATACACACGTGAGATTTTGCTTTTGACATAACATATAATTTACTGTTGAGTTTGATTCCCAGTTATTAATTGGTATGTTATTAAATAGTGGTTACTTTGGCCAATATCAGAGTTCAGAGTGTGGTAATATATATTTCATTGATATTTCACAAGCAAAATCCCCAAATCCCAAGACTCTCTCTTTTCACCCTTAACTGTTCCCAAGCCCTTAAATTTTTATACTGAACAGGAAGGCCTTTCTACCCTGATTTTGGGTTCCTCAGTATTTCTAGGCCCAGGTCAATATCCTAAGCCAGCCCCATCTGGTCTTCTGTAATTTAAGATTGGATCCTCCAAGTCTTTTAGTAGCAGCTATAGAAAAGATGGAATTGCTATTATTTACAACATAGTGGCCAACTATGTGGACTTTACCTATTCTGATCAGTTTAATTCAGGACAGTCTGACCCGGCCAGTGGACTGTAAACCAAATACCATTAGCATTTCTAAAAATTTATAACAGCAGTTACCTGTAAGAAGATACTGTTAATGCTAAGAGTCTTTTTTTTTTTTTTGTCCTGTGTAAGATGGAGCAACAGTTGACAGGACATTGGTCATGGGGCTAGAACCAAGTTCAGATTCTGGCTCTGCAAATACTAGACCATTGAAGCAGACCACTGCCTTCCCATCTCTTAGTCTCTCTACATGCTGAAATTACGTATTGACATTACCAAGAAAAAAATAATGATGAATGTTGTTTTTTTCAGGGGAAGATTATTAGTTGGTACTTTTGTGGCTCTTTCTTTCAACCTGTTCACAATGCTTTCTATTCGGAATAAACCTTTTGCTTATGTCTCTGAAGGTATGTTTTTATTTACCGTTAATAAAAAACCAATTAATCTCTCATAAAAACAGGTCTTTTGCTTGTTTAATTAATTCATAGATCAATGAGAAAGTATATCCTGAAGAGAAGAGAGGACTACCCCAAAGGTTCTAAAGTCTTTCTCTGAGCAAACAATTATGAAACGGAATCTAATTTTTACAAGCTTTAAAATAACATATTACTTAAAAACAGGCAAAACTGACTTATCTATTAAATTACATGCAATAAAAAATTACATTTACCAAATAACATGAATGAGATTTTACATGTATAACCTACCTAAGAAAAGTTTATTGCAAGCATTTTAGAAGCATCAGTGTACACAGACTAGTTGCTATGCTCATTGCAAATAATTGTATTTTGTTAATTAAGTAAGTTCCCAGGAACTTCTCTTGGGCAATGGTGGATAGGCATATATTTGAAAGTAGCAAAACTTTATTCCTTTTGATATATTCTTTTATTTTCAAGTCTTTAAAAATTTAGATAGACTTTTCACTGCAGTGGTCTAAATTATTGGCATTTTTCAATAATTTCAGTGTTTTGGAATCCCACTAACCTACAAAGGGTTAACCACTGATGGATGGAGAAGTGAGGTAAAAACAAAAGTGGGCTGTGTACACAGACCCACACACCTGTACTTTGAAGCAAAAATAGGTGAGGGTCTTTTTAGGTCTCACTGACTTGAATACCAAGATAACCAAGGGAAGAAAGCTTTCTGAAACACCCATTCAGGTTTAAGCAACTTCCTGAGTGTTGCAAAGTATGAGTTGTATTTGTATGAGTTAGAGTTTAAGAATTATTGCATGAACTAGAAAATTAAATAATGATATTTGTGATGACCAGAATTTTTTAGAAAAAACTTTATTAGAATAATATAATGCTCATTCTAGAAATTCTAAGAAGGTACAGAGGTTTAGAAACTGTATCTCTCTGTGAAGATCAGAAAGATACAAGAAGGAAACAGTATTGATAATCTCATGACCCAGAGATAACATCTGTTAACATTTCTATTTTGTTCCTTTAATTTTTTTTCTATGCACATGTATATATATTTTTTACATATTTAGAATTGTATCAATTAACAATTTTATGTTTAGCTTTTTTCAGTTAACATTATGTCTTGAGTATTGCCTGTCATTAAATACTCTTTGAAAAAATGATTTTTGAAGGCTTGCATAATATTTTGTCATGAATATTTTTAAACAGTCTATTGTTATATAGAATAATATATAACCTTTTACAGATAATGCTATAACCACCCTTTTTTGTACCAGATTTCTTGTATGCATTTCCGCTTCTTCTTCCCAAAGAAGAAATTATAAATGGGTTAAAAATACACTATTTTTTTAAGTCTTTGATATATATTGCCAAATTTATTTCTAGAAAGATCATCTAGTTTGTATTTTTATTAGCTGGAAATGAAAGTTCACAGAAACATCAAAATTTATTATACAATATTAGTTGAAATTTAAGTGGAAAATAATATTGAGCACTTTCTATCTGCCAGGCACTGTGATAAACGCTTTACATAGAACCCATTTAATTCTTCCTATAACCATAGGTAAATCATTTTATTGATATTATCCCCATTTTACACTGAGACCCTGAGAGATTGTCACTTGTCTCAGGCTACACATCTAGTTAAGGGCAGAGCTGGGGTTGAAGCCAGGTATTCTGGCATCAGAGTCTGCTCTTAAACTGCTGTACCAGGCTACTTTTTATATGGCTTGCCGATCTTTTTTACATCGTGGTACACATAAAAAAATGAGAATTTCTGTAGCACCCTGGGATAAAGGTAAGAGGATGCTTGAGCCTGGAGGCTGCTTGTCCAGGGACAGTAGGTGACAGGCGTCTGCATGTAGCCGGATTCCCACCTGGCCTTTCTGAGAGCTGAGCGAGTCAGTAATCGGTGTACCTGCAACCCATTCTCAGCACACTGGTTAGGAAGCTTTGCTTTACACTATAATAAGCCTTTAAAACTTCAAATTAATAGTAACAATGAAATACGTTAAGTTCACTTATTCCTTCAGGTCAGCTGTATACTGCTGTTGAAACTGCTTTTCATTTAGTATCCTAAAGGCGTAAAAGAGAAAAAAGTTCTAGATTTGAGGAATAACGTGATCTTTTGTAATGTTACACAGTCATGACCGAACTTATTTTTTAAATTTAAGAATCAAGTATTTCTGATAATGGTTTATTCTACATACATAATTTAAGTATTTTCTTTTTAAAGCTGCTAGTACGAGTTGGCTTCAAGAGCATGTTGCAGATCTTAGTCGAAGGTAAGATGTTATAGGATTTCATGATATACATAACGTTAAAGGAATGCCCAAGAAATGCATCTGTCTCAGCATTATTATTGCTGAGGTTACTACATGAATCTCACAGATCAGCTTCTTATTTTTTTTTTTTTTTTTTGGCTGTGTTGGGTCTTCGCTTCTGTGCAAGAGCTTTCTCTAGTTGCGGCAAGTGGGGGCCACTCTTCATCGCGGTGCGCGGGCCTCTCACTATTGCGGCCTCTCTTGTTGCGGAGCACAGGCTCCAGACGCGCAGGCTCAGTAGTTGTGGCTCACGGGCCTAGTTGCTCCGCGGCATGTGGGATCTTCCCAGACCAGGGCTCGAACCCGTGTCCCCTGCATTGGCAGGCAGATTCTCAACCACTGCGCCACCAGGGAAGCCCCCAGATCAGATTCTTATTCTCCCTTTACTTTTTCTTACTTTTTAATTGATGATACAAAAGAGACCTTTACGAGTGAGAGTTTTGTTCCCAAATTCTCTTTGCTTTCTTTAAAAGATGTATGATACGAAAATACAAGTCATCTTTTATTCGACTTTCATCAGTATTATGTAAGTTCTACTAATGAATACTCTTTTTATTTGTTTTTTCATAGCTTGTGTGGAATTATTCCAGGACTTAGCAGTATCTTCCTTCCCCGAATGAATCCATTTGTTTTGATTGATCTTGCTGGAGCATTTGCTCTTTGTATTACTTATATGCTAATTGAAATTAAGTAAGTATTTTTTATTGCTATCAAGTGTGTTTCGATTCCTGGGGCATCAGTAGGATGGCTAGGGATTAAGCTCATAGCATGTTTGCTTGTGACCTGTGCAACTTTGGTCAAGTCTTGTCCTCAAGTGTCTTCATCTGAAAAATTATGGGGGTTGGATTCAATAAGAAGTTTTCACCACAGTCTATAATGCAGGCTGGAAAACTGTTTAAATTCCTTACTGCTGACCTGATGAGTGAAACTGAGAAGAGGAGGATAAAAGAGAGATAAATCACAGCGACTGTTGCTGAGCGAGGGAAGAGAGGAAGTAGATGTGAATCAACTTTAAAAAAAGCAAGTCTGTTAGGAAAGAGACTTTAGCAGCCTTAAGCTTAATTTTATGACGTGATTCGTTGACTCCCTGCCGTTTTGCGTACTCTCCTAGCATATCACATACAATTATGTTTTTATTTACTACCTCTATGTGATTCCTACATTTTTATTTCTAGCCCAGATCTCTACTGAATTCCAAAAAGCATACCTTCTTTTCATGTCCACCTCAACTGAACCTATTTCCCCCCATCCCCAAAACTGCATTTTCTTGTACTTTGTGTCTCAGTGAATGCTACTACTGTCTATTCCTTTGCATTCTACTTTTAAATTGTGTTAAAACATACATAAAATAAAATTTACCATTTTAACCATTTCCAAGCATACAGTTCAGTACTTTCACAGGCATTTAGTACATTCACTTTGTTGTGCAGTCATCATCACGATCCACCTCCAGAACTTTTTCATCTTCCCTAACTGAAACTGTACCCATTAAATAATTACTACCCATTCTACCTCCCACCAGCCCCTGACAACCACTATCCTACTTTCTGTCTCTATGCATCTGACTACTCTAAGTACTTCATATAAATGAAATTATACATATTTGTCCTTTTGTGTCTGGCTTATTTTACTTAGCATAATGCCCTCAAGGTCCATCCATGTCACAAATGGCAGGATTTCATTCTTATGGCTGACTAATATTCCATTGTGTATATATTTATGTATGTATATGCCACATTTTCTTTATCCATTTATCTGTCAACAGAAACGTAAGTAGTTTCCATGTCTTGGCTGTTGTAAACAATAGTCTTGTCACCTACTCTTGTTTAATCTTTCTTTTTAATATTATCTTTCCCTTCTTCCCATTCTTTTTCCTAAATTGAGGCCTTTATGATCATTTCCTTGGCCTAATTAGAATAGTCTTCTCATCTTACAATTTTTATTCTCACACATCTTTAGTTATCTGCTATTTTGCTACTGATCATTAAAAGTTGCAAATTGGAACATAGTTTCCTGTTTCAAAATTCTCTTTTGGATACTTAGAAAAATTAAAAGTTGTTAACACAGTGAAGCTTCTACCAACCTTACTAGCCATCCGTCTATCTATATATACTTAGCTGTTGATAGTTTCATTGCTGCATCAGGGTTTTCATGCCCTTGCACATGCTGCTTTCACTGTCTACAGTATCTTGGTCCCATCATCTTGCTCATCTTGAAGGCTCCGCTCAAATGTCACCTCATTTTTTTTTTTTTTTTTCTTTTTTTGCCGCACCTCGCAGCATGTGGAACTTCCCCGACCAGGGATCGATCCTGCGCCCCCCCCCACAGTGGAAACGCGGAGTCTTAACCACTGGACCTCCAGGGAAACCCCTGTCACCTCTTTTTATATTTAGCCTTTCTGCATTATCCCTACCCCAGGAGGCTTGCCACTCACTCCTTTGTGCATCCATGATACCCTGTAGGACTTCTCCTTTGTACCCAAAGTCCTTTATTATATTTTTCACATGTATGTTTCCTGCCATTTCAAAGGCAGGATCTATGTCTTTACTCATTTTCTATTCCCAACATATGGGAAAAAGTGAAAAAGAGTACATGATCAACTTTGTAACCATTGGCATTTTGGTCTGTCTTGTTAATAGAACAGTGAACTACTGATGAGATGTTGCATTTCAGTCACAATGTTGCTGTAACAAATTCCTGGAGAATCTCACCCTGTGAAGTTCCTGGGGAATTTGAAAATTTTTAATAGTAATTATTGGAGTTATTGTTTACAGCAAAATTGATAGAATCACTGATGAATTCTATTGGTCTTCCTGTATCAGAAATTACTAGTTAAAGGTTTCTATTTATAAAATAAATAAAATATAAAATAAATATATATGAAATATTTATAGTTGACAAGTAGATTGAAAATACATTGTGGGGAAATGCTCACATTATTTTTCTTCATCATCTCTCGTCACACTAATTAACATAATTATTAGTTATTTCCCCCTAAACTTCGGCAAGAAAGGATCCTGAAAACCTTTTATTTTCCTTTGAGATGCTCTCATTGCCAGTAGTGGCCAGCTGTGGTAAAACAGTCCTGTTGCTTTAGATAATTAAAGTTTGTAGATTAAATTGTAAGAAGCCCAGTGAAGCATACATTTAAGATTTAGAATTGTTTTTTCTTTTCAGTAATTATTTTGCTGTAGATACTGCATCAGCCATAGCCATTGCTCTGATGACATTTGGCACTATGTA
The DNA here is from genome assembly GCF_028023285.1 of Balaenoptera ricei. Classification (NCBI taxonomy): domain Eukaryota; kingdom Metazoa; phylum Chordata; class Mammalia; order Artiodactyla; family Balaenopteridae; genus Balaenoptera; species Balaenoptera ricei. Next base: position 77,206,005 of record NC_082651.1, on the reverse strand, counting down.
TCCCATGAGTGTGTACAGTGGGAAAGTATTACTCCAGGTAAGGGTCTTCTTTCAATATGCATGCTTAAAATTAGCTATGTTCTTTTACCAGATTATAAAACGATATGGGTTCTTCTACCAGATGACGAAATTTTTAGCTACTGGAGGGCACTGTTGGAAATGAAGCCAAACAATAATCTCTGAAATTTGAATAGTAAGAACCAGATGGTACTTCCCTGGTGGCGCAGTGGTTAAGAATCCGCCTGCCAGTGCAGGGGACACGGGTTCGAGCCCTGGTCCGGGAAGATCCCACATGCCGCGGAGCAGCTAAGCCTGTGCGCCACAACTGTTGAGCCTGCGCTCTAGAGCCTGTGCTCTGCAACAAGGGAAGCCACCGCAATGAGAAGCCCTCGCACCAAAATGAAGAGTAGCCCCCGCTCGCTGCAACTAGAGAAAACCCACACGCAGCAACGAAGACCCAGCTCAGCCAAAAATAAAAAAATAAATAAATAAATTTATGAAAAAAAAGAACCAGATGAAGTTCTATTGATGCACAAAATAGGCACAGATCTTCATGTAGCTGTAAGACAAAAGCATAAATGAAAAAAATTTGCCTCTAATAATGTTTCAAGTGAAAACAATATTACTTAAAATCTTTTTTAGATACTCATTTTCCCCTAATAAATGTGCTTTGGCTATTGTATAATCCGGTTATGATTGTTTTCTTATTTTCTATTCTTGAATTAGTGAGACTTTTAAATTTAAAATTTAAAATGAGGAATCACTACTTAATGAAACAATAGGAACACCTATAGACAAGCACCTGAATAGAAAGGTAGTTTCCCAGGACTAGATGAATGTGTAAGCACTGCTTTTCCTTCTGTCTTTTCCTCATGCCTTTTCTAAAACCTGTGGGTTGTATCTCCCTCTCCAGAAGTAGTAATAACAGTAACATATTAGTTTTATAGTGCTATGCCTTATACAAAATTTTACTTTCTTAAAGATTTTTTTGTTGATTATTTGGTTCTTTAAGGCTTATTTGGTTTTAGAGATAGCAGCTCTTTTGCAAGATAAGAAATAAGCGTGGGCTGATTCCTGATGCTGCTTTATTAGTGGGTCAATTAAAGCCTTTCTTCCCTAAATCATGATAGGGCACATGTGAAACAAAGCAAAGGCTGGTGTATAACCCAATTTTTTGTGTGTCAGGGCTACTGTTGCAAAAGTTTTTTCTCTCTCTAGATTCATATTTTATTTTATTTTTTTCCCCAGACAACACCACCCCATGTTATTGGTCAGTTGGACAAACTTATCAGAGAGGTAAGATGGAATAATAAGTAAAATCATTTTAATTTATAATTAGAGAATGCAAAGAGTGGGTACAAATAATTTCAACTCTTTCTAGAATTTTATTTTAGGGAAGTTTTTGTTCTTTACAATGATACAGTAGGAGGCATAACATAGTGACAAAAATAGAACAATTTGACGAATTGTGCAGTCTGGAAGCCACATTCACTTGAAATATTGGGTTGGCCAGAAAGTGCATTTGAATTTTTCCATAAGATGTTATGAAAAACCGAAACGGCCTTTTTGGCCAACCCAATAAATGTAGACAGTAATGGTCTAAAGACCACACTATTTGCTATATAAATGCTGTGATTTTTATGATTTTGTATTCAAACCTAGGATTTTGATTAAGTCAGAGGCCACCTTTACATGGTGATTGCTTCAGCACCTAATATCTTGATCTGTAGGTTTAGATTTTGTATTGTTATAAAATTCCAACTGTTAATGAAGGAATAAGATAATCAAATTATTTGGATGTTGAGAGTGTTTTAAACTATTCGTTGTCAGTATCACAGAGGCCACTTTGATCAATATAGCTGGCCACTTGCTTCAGCTAGTGGGGTCTGTGCCACTGTATCAATGGGCCACACACTGTATATCTGGCCTTGGAATTTCCTTTTGGCCCACATCCAAATAACATCCTATATTGTACAGAAATTTGTTAAAAGGGAATCCAGAGAAAGAAATGATTGAGAAGACAAAAAAATTCTGATACCACAAGTGCTGGATGTAAATATATACTATACTAATAAGATGAAAAGAACTACACACTGTTGAACAAGGTGTGAATGAGGGAAGTAAAGACCTGATTCTTGAGGGATTGGTGCAGAGAAGACACTGGAAAAGAAGGCCCTGGCTCAGTATTGAACAAGCAGAAATGGTATCTGGAGTGAATGGTCTGGGACCTCTCTTGGCTAATGAGTGTCTTCAGGCAGGGTTTGGCCATGTCATTTCTAGGCTTACAGCAAATCCATAATGTGACTGAATTGTGTTGGATATGTCAAATACAAAAGCCCTATTTCTGTGTTTTTGATTAGGTATCTACCTTGGATGGAGTTTTGGAAGTCCGAAATGAGCATTTTTGGACCCTAGGTTTTGGCTCATTGGTATGCTTTCTATATATTACTTTAGTTTAAACATAGCTTAAACCATAGTTATGAAACAAAGTTTATAAACATAGTTTATACTTTTTAAAACTGAAAAAAGTATTTCTTTAAAGTTTTTGTAGATCCTTTGATTCCCATTTCTGTTAAATAAAGTAAAAAATATAGATGGATTTAGTAACCTAATTGAGATTAAGGAATGTTTTTCTTCATTCATTTTTTTCCTTTCAAACTAAATGATCTCAATACTAGGCTGTCCAAAAAAGAAAAATCCATAGTCATACATTCCTAAATACAAAAATGTTGCAGAAGTAAAATGTGCAATTATTTTCTTTTATATTACCGTTCTAATTTTGGAGATTTTTGCTGAATATGTTAAAGAGTTATAATAACAGCTGCTTCAGCATAAAATTCTGTGATTTCTAGTCCAATTTAGACCTCATTACCAAAGAGATTTTGTTATGGCATGATTTTATTCCTGTGTCACAAATGACGAGGAAAATACAAGAAAGTACCCAGAAAAAAAAAAAATTTAAACAACCATAATCCTATGGATGTTTTGGTATTAATACTTATATACTTACTCTCTTTAGAAAATGAGGTCATGCTGTTTTATAATCTCTTTTCACTTAATATATAATGAACAGTTTTCCATGTTATTAAATACTACTCTTCTACAATATCATTTTTAAAAAAAAATTGGATTTGACTTTTGTAACATAACACAGATTTCAGAGGTAGGCAGATTATGGTTGGTCCAACAGCTCAATGATATCACTACTTTGCAGTCTTTAGTTTCAGGCTTATACTCTTTCAGCAGAAAATGGCTGCTGCTTCATCTCTTCCTTCTCCTTCTCTTCCCCTCTCTAGTCATTTTGGATATCTAAAACTCATTCTCTAGTAAATTCTTCAGGAAAGGCCCTTGGGAAAAATATTCCCTAAATTTTTGAATGTTGAAAACAGTTGTGAACATTATACTTGAAAATCATTTAGCTGGATATAAAATCCTGAGCACATATTTTATTTCCTTGAGTTTCTTAAATATATTACTCCATTTTCCTCTGGCATAAAGCAGTATGGTGATAAAGCCTGATGATACATAGTCTGATTTTTTTTTCACCTTTATATGTGACTTGATCTTTTTGCTTCTATGCCTAAAAGATTTTTAATAATTTATTTGTTTTTTGGCTGCATTGGGTCTTCGTTGCTGTGTGCAGGCTTTCTCTAGTTGCGGCGAGTGGGGGCTTCTCTTGTTGTGAAGCACGGGCTCTAGGCGCGGGGGCTTCAGTAGTTGCAGCACATGGGCTCAGTAGTTGCAGTTTGAGGGCCCTAGAGCATGTGGGCTTCAGTAGTTGCAGGATGTGGGCTCAGTAGTTGCAGCTAGCGGGCTCTAGAGTGCAGGCTCAGTAGTTGTGGCATATGGGCTTAGTTGCTCTGCAGCATGTGGGATCTTCCCAGACCAGGGATCGAACCTGTGTCCCCTGCATTGGCAGGTGGATTCTTAACCACTGCGCCACCAGGGAAGTCCCTTGCAGTTCACTTTTTTTTTTTTTTTTTAATATTTATTTATTTATTTTATTTATTTGGTTGTGCCAGGTCTTAGTTGAGGCAAGTGAGCTCCTTAGTTTGGCTCGTGGGCTCCTTAGTTGCAGCACGCATGTGGGATCTAGTTCCCTGACCAGGGATCGAACCCAGGCCCTCCCTGCATTGGGAGTGTGGAGTCCTATCCACTGTGCCACCAGGGAAAGCCCCCTTACAGTTCACTTTTAATCATTGTTTTAATTGTACTGATAGTAACAAACTAGTAGACAAGTGTTTATTTAGCTGGGTGGCTTATAAACACAATCATCTCTGCTGTTCAGAACTTGGCCATCCAACAGCTACACAGATGTGTTGCCTAATTAAGACAAAGGAAATTAATAAAACAAGCTTTTGAGCTGCCAGGAATAATTGTCACAAAAGCCATAGATTAATGCAAACACCATTATCATAGGACACTGTTCAAGCTCATACTTGGAAATGGTTTTCACTTATTTTAATTGCTTTGACTTCCATATCAGACTGAAAGAGGAGATACAGTATCTTTTATAATTTTGTATAGTGAAAACTATGAGATTACCATCTCACAGTGGCAAAGGAAAGGGGGAAATCAAAGATGACTCGATTTGTGGACATGGCTTGTCTTACCTAAAAGTAGTAAAATGGAAGTCAAATTCAAGCAGTAAGATATTTTCTTTATCTCATGATTAGCAATAACTCTCTTACTAGTGCTCAAGCCATAGATTTAGACCCATTGTAACTAAGCCAACTATTTTGCTAATTTAGGTGCTGTTACAGTTTTTTCTTTTTTTGAAATTTGAGTTTATCTAAAACTCAACAATGTCTGCTATATATTTTATTTACTATATATTTTTGTTCTGTTTTTTGCTTGTTTTTTTAGTACGTATTTTTAAGTTTTTATTATACAAATATACCCCATTGTTAGAAAAATTAGAACTTATAATTAAGTCAAAAAGAACAAAAATCCTTAATAATTCTACCATCTAGAGATAAGTGCTGTCATTCTTTTTTCCCCCCAACATAGTGATTTGATATTCTTATAGATTATACACCACACTATATTATAAAATATTGACTGTATTCCCTGTGCTGTACATTACATCCCTGTGACTTATTTACTTTATAACTGTTAGTTTGTATCTCTTAATAACCCTTCACCTATTTTGCCCCTTCCCTCACCCCTCTCTCCTCTGGTAACCATTAGTTCTCTGTATCTCTGAGTCTATTTCTGTTTTATTCTGGTTGTTCATTTGTTTTGTTTTTTAGATTCCACATGTAAGTGGAAACATACAGTATTTGTCTTTCTCCATCTGACTTATTTCGCTAAGCATAATACCCTTCAGGTCCATCCAGGTTGTCGCAAATGGCAAGATTTCATTCTTTTTGTGGCTGAGTAATATTCCACTCTACACGTATACCATGTCTGTATCCATTTATCTGTCAATGGGCACTTAGGTTGCTTCCATACCTTGGCTATTGTAAATAATACCGCTATGAACATTGGGGTGCATTTATCTTTTTGAATTAGTGTTTTCATTTTCTTCAGATAAATACCCAGGAGTGGAATTGCTGGATTGTATGGTAGTTTCGTTTTTAATTTTTTTAGGAACCTCTGTACAGTTTTCTGTAGTGGCTGTACCACTTTACATTCTCACCAGTGATGTACTGTGGTTCCCTTTTCTCCATATCTTTGCCAACACTTGTTATTTTTTAATCTTTTTGACAGTGGCCATTTTGATAGGTATGAGGTGAAATCTCATTGTGATTCTGATTTGCATTTCCCTGATGATGAGTGATGTTGAGCGTCTTTTCATGTTCCTGTTGGCCTTTTGTTATGTCTTCTTTGGAAAAATGCCTGTTCAGGTCCTCTGCCTGCACCCCCACTTTTTTTTTAATTGGAGTGTAGTTCATTTACAATGTTGTGTTAGTTTCAGGTGTACAGCAAAGTGATTGTTATACATATACATACGTTCATTCTTTTTCAGATTCTTTACCCATATAGGTTATTACAGAATATTGAGCAGAGTTCCCTGGGCTATACAGTAGGTGCTTGTTGGTTATCTGTTTTATATATAGTAGTGTGTGTTTGTTAATCCCAAGCCCTTTTTTTTTTTCTCCTGGCCACACCACGTGGCATGCGGGATCTTAGTTCCCCCACCAGGGACCAAACCTGTGCCCCCTGCAGTAGAAGCACGGAGTCTTAACCATTGGACCAGCAGGGAAGTCCCCCAAGGCCATTTTTTAATTAGGTTTTTTTATTTTTTGGGTTGAATTGTATGAGTTCTTTATATCCTTATCAGACATATCGTTTGCACATATCTTCTCCCATTCACTAGGTTGCCTTTTCATTTTATTGATGGTTTCCTTCACTGTGCAAAAGTTTTCTAGTTTGATTAGGTCCCATTTGTTTATTTTTGCGTCTGTGGCCCTTGCCTGAGGAGGCAGATCAAAAAAATACTGAGAAGACTGATGTTAAAGACCTTACTGCCTGTGTTTTCTTCTAGGAGTTTTATGGTTTCAGGTGTTAAATTTAAGTCTTTGATCTGTTTTAAGTTTGTGTATATGGTATGAGAAAATGTTCTAGTTTCATTCTTTTGCGTGTAACTGTCCAGTTTTCCCAGCACCACTTATTGAAGGGACTGTCTTTTCCCCATTGTGTTTTCTACCTCCTTTGTTGTCGATTAATTGACCATATGTGTGTGAGTTTATTTCTGGGCTCTCTGTTCTGTTCCATTGATCTATGTGTCTGTTTTTGTACCAGTACTATACTGTTTTGATTACTATAACTTTTATAGTATAATTTGAAGTCAGGGAGCGTAATACCTTTGTTCTTCCTTCTCAAGATTGCTTTGGCTATTTGGGGTCTTTTGTGGTTCCACATAAATTTTGGGATTACTTGTTCTAGTTCTGTGAAAAATGCCATGGGTATTTTGATAGGGTTGCATTAAATCTGTAGATTGCTTTGTGTAGTATGGACATTTTAACAATATTAATTCATCCAATCCATGAACACAAACTATATTTCCATTTATTGGTATCATCTTTAGTTTCTTTCATCGGTGCCTTATAGAGTATGGGTCTTTTACCTCCTTGGTTAAATTTTTTTTTCTTAATTAATTTATTTTATTTATTTTGGCTGCATTGAGTCTTCGTTGCTGCATGCGGGCTTTCTCTAGTTGCAGCGAGCGGGGGCTGCTCTTTGTTGTGGTGCGTGGGCTTCTCATTGCAGTGGCTCCTCTTGTTGTGGAGCATGGGCTCTAGGCACACGGGCTTCAGTAGCTGTGGCTCGCGGGCTCTAGAGCGCAGGCTCAGTAGTTGTGGCTCACGGGCTTAGTTGCTCCGCAGCATGTGGAATCTTCATGGACCAGGTCTAGAACCCGTGTCCCCTGCATTGGCGGGCGGATTCTTAACCACTGCACCACTGGGGAAGCCTTCCTTTGTTAAATTTATTCCTAGATATTTTATCCTTTTTGATTCAATTGTAAGTGGGATTTTCTTGATTTTTCTTTTTGATAGTTCATTATTAGTATATAGAAATGGAACAGATTTCTATATATTAGTTTTATATCCTGAAACTTTACTGAATTCATTTATTAGTTCTAATAGTTTAGGGTTTTTTATATATAGTATCATGTCTTCTGCAAATAGTGATAATTTTACTTCTTCCCTTCCAATTTGGATGCATCTTATTTCTTATTCTCCTCTGATTGTTGTGGCTAGGACTTCTAATACTATGTTAAATAGAAATGTCAAGAGTGGGCATCCTTGTCTTATTCCTGATCTTAGAGGAAAAGCTTTCAGCTTTTCATCATTGAGTATGATGTTAGCTGTGTGTTTGTCATAAATGGCCTTTATTATTTTGATGTATGTTCCCTATATACCAACTTTGTCGAGAGTTTTTATCGTAAATGGATGTTGAATTTTGTCAAATGCTTTTTCTTCATCTATTGAGATGATCATGTGATATCATTCTTGATATTTTTCTGTGTGTGTTTTAATCAAAATATGATCATTGTTGTACCTGTTATTTTACTATCTTTTAAAGACAAAATGTATGATGAACATCTTATCAAGTTAATAAGCATACTTCTAACCATCATTGTAATGCCTGGTGCTCTCTATCCTAGTAACCTAGGCTAGAAACCTTGAGATTGTCTTTGATGACTTCATCTCCCTCATTCATTATATCCAGTTGAGAATTAAGATCTCCCATGGAATATCATGAATCCATCTGTCCCTCTCTGGTCCCACTATATCTGTCCAATCTCAGTCTTCTTCATTTCTAACCTAGACTGTTGCAGTCATTTCCTAACTAATTAGCAATTATCCATAACTGTAATTTTTCTGAATGCTAATTATTTTACTTCTGTTTGATTGCTGCAACTAAAACTCCTTATTCATGGTTTTTAGAACCCCCTCCTAGCCTTTCTTTTTACCTCTATTACCTAACCTATCTTTCTTTCTTCTTTCTGTTCTTCCTTTCCTTGTTTCCTCCTTTCCTCTTCCTTTTCTTCCTGTCTTTTCTCTCTTTCATTCTTTTTCTGCTCCCTGAAATATTGTACTTCTTTTTATATAATAATATTGCTTATTCTTGCCCAAACATGCCGTGGGTTTTAATTGCTATTCCCTCAGCTTAGAATGCCTGTCTCTGCCTTTTGAAATTTCATTTGACCACCAACCCAGATCAAATGCCATCTTCTTTTGAAGTCTTCCTCAATTGAATTAATACCTGCCTTCTCTGCCCTTTCAGTGCATTTTCCATATACTTCATTTGTATTCTGCCTTGTGTTACAACATGTCTGCCTTCCTCCTACATGGATTTCTTTTTTTAATATTTTAAAAAGTCACATTTTGTTTAGAGTCATAAATTATTTTATTAACTCTTTACATTGATAATTACTACTAAGTAGTCTTTAAAGAATCTCAAGACATTAAGTTTTCTCTTGTTTTAAAGAAAATACCAAGTAATGTTACAACCAAATCATAAATAAAATGTTCATTTCTAATGGAATTTTCAGTAGTATAATTCTAAGCAGTCTCTTTCGTATGATTTTGTCCCTTTTAGGCTGGATCTGTTCATGTGAGAATTCGACGAGATGCAAACGAACAAATGGTTCTTGCTCATGTGACCAACAGGCTGTACACACTAGTATCTACTCTGACTGTTCAGATTTTCAAGGATGATTGGATCAGGCCTGCCTTACTGTCTGGGCCTGTTGCAGCCAATGTCCTAAACTTCTCAGATCATCACATAATCCCAATGCCTCCTTTAAAGGGTACTGACGATTCAAACCCTGTTACATCAACTCCAGCTAAACCCAGTAGTCCACCTCCAGAATTTTCATTTAACACCCCTGGAAAAAACGTGAGCCCAGTTATTCTTCTAAATACTCAAACAAGACCTTATGGTTTGGGTCTTAATCATGGACACACACCTTATAGCAGCATGCTTAATCAAGGACTTGGAGTTCCAGGAATTGGAGCAACCCAAGGATTCAGGACTGGTTTTACAAATATACCAAGTAGATATGGAACTAACAATAGAATTGGACAACCAAGACCATGATGTACTGTAATTTAATTTATTTTTATGAGGAACATTGACTCCTTGACTTTCAGTTTATTTAGTAATCCAACTTTGCCTCGACTGTTCAATCATTTACTCTAATTAGAGAATAGTAGGTTTGTTCACATTTCATGAAACCAATGAAACTATATTTTTGTAAAATGTATTTGGGGCAGTGAGAACCTTCTAAATGTTATAGGCTTTAAATAGGCTTCCTTTAGAAAGCTGTTTCTCTAAATTTGAATTTTGCTATCTTTGGTTTCGTAGTTGACCGCAGTGTGATATAACACTACCTTTATAAGAGAGCCACTTGATGGAGTGGATCTGTCACATTATTAAAAATATAATACTTTCTTCAGTGAAATTTATAAACATGCTTCTTGAGTACACGTTTTAGGAAAAGAAAAAGTCCATTTTAAAAGTAGAAGTCTCTTTTATAGATTTTCCAAACATAATTGCTACATTTTCCTTTGAGGTCCTCCTGAATTATGTCTTGCAAAGTAAAAGCAAACATTTTTATCAGAAATTTTAAAACATATTTTACCATCTGGCACAATTTAAAATTTTTACTTATCAGTTTTTTAATAGTTTTTCTCATTAAAAAATTTCCATACATTTGTAAGTGGCCCATCATTCTCAAAGTGTTTTATTTTGGTTAAATAAATACCAAATCCTTAGGTGATATGCAGTGAAGGAATCCCAGTTTTCTGTCTTACATTCAACCAAATACTGACATAATGATAGATTTATCTTTTTTGTCACCTTTCATTGGTTGACTTTAATTTCTCATTTTATTAACAAAATATATCACATATATTATTACCAAAATAGGTGGAATTCCATACGTAGTAATACGATTTGATCTTTTTTCAAAGTGGCATGAACAATTTGAGTTTACATTATATAATTTTACCAAAACATAGTGGACCTTAGGTTATAGAATACAGTATTGTTATATCTGCATTAGGCAGTTTCTAACTTATTTTGTTTTGCTTTATTGAAAATAGTGAATTGAAGTGTGAGAATCATGTAAATTATTTTCCAAATGCAAATGTTAAGGACTTTCTAACATGGCCAGCATTACTTATAAAAAGTATAACAAACAGTAGTCACAGATTACCTGTGAGATTTTTTTTTCATTTTATCATGAGTTTTATAATTAGGTTTTAAAAATGGATTTTGAGAGTGGATTCAACTTTTCTAGAATCCAGTACTCCTGAAGATTTATGACATTTCCAGCCATCAGCAGCTATCTAGAGAAGATTTTTTTTTTTTTTTTAGAATTTGCAAGTTTCTTCAATAAACTCATCCTCTTTTAAATATGAGCAACACTCCCAAATCCTGTTTCTTTACAGTAGAATCATAAACATCTAAGAAGCCATCTCTGTCAAGCAGAATTGTAGTCATCCTGTGATAATAAGTGACCATGTACCAAATAACTTTTGCTTGATGAGGAGTTGATCATTATCTTTGACATCTACAACCCTGTTCAGGCACTTGACCTGCTGAAGAAATAGAGCCCACGCTACCTTGACTGCTGGGGAAAGTGAAACTTTGTAAAATGTGATAAGGCAACCTGTTCCTTGACATTTGTCTTATGTTCTCCAACTATTACTATACCTATTATTGGTCTACTATTACAGGGTGATTTTTCCTCCATTGACCTCATCTAAACGTGAATTCGGGTCATGCATGAAATCTGAAGAACTGCCGTGTACTGAGTGATGATTAAGAGGTATGTGCTACCATGCTATGCATGTCTTCTCCATCTCCAGGGGATTTTTAAAGTGCCCAGGTACTGAACACAGTTCTGTGAGATGTTAAATGCCTATTTCCTCAACACCCATTTAGAGGTAACACCTGTGCAATTAATTGTCCTTCCAAAGGTGCTTTGATACTCACCTACACTATTTGAGAAGTTACATATGGGTTCTGAAAGAATTGGCTCTACTTGCTGAAATTCAGTAATGCCAACTGCTTCAGGTGACATTGTTCCAGGCATTATTATATAAAGAAGTCTTATTTGCCAAGATCTGACCAGGTTCTGGATATGAAAATAAGAAGCTTGGCCAGCACAGGCCTAGATGTAGTAGCCTTACTGGTAAATCTTGCCACAGAGTTACTTGAAGCTAGACAAAGAAGCAAGTTTGAATTAAGTACTTGACCCATGGTTTGTGATTAAGAGCAAGCTTCATGGAATATGATTAATCCTGTTTGAGAAACTGCTATATTATAACGGAAAAAAAACACTGGACTAGAAGACGAGAGATTTGGGTTCCGATCCTCATGCTGCCACTATATAGGTAGTTTTATAACCATGGGCAAGTCATTTAACTTCTATGAGGTTTCTCATCTGTAAAGTTAGGGTGGGAAATGAAGTAGTTGATCTGTAAACTATCAGCTCTAAAATTGTATGATTAAATCTGCAGAATATATGCCCACTTGTGAAACGGAATATTGTACCTAGTATTTCTTTTCAGTGACTACCTCAACATACAGGCCAAGTGTTACCTATTCCAATACCCGAGCCATTAATTGGAGGTGCCATGAGAGCAGAGGGTTAAACTACAGGCTGACACCATTTTGGTTTTTGTTTATTTCAGATTTGCCTTGACTTAAATCTGTTTAGATTAAACAGATTTTTCTTAGACTTCTTTCTTTGTGGGGAAGGATTATTTTTGGAGGTGGTGGGGAAAAGATTAGGGCAGGGTACCCTTAGCTTCCATAGGGTACAAAGTAATGGGGTCCATTTTTTCTTTCTTCCTTAATCTCTGAAGTCACAGATGGAATTACATACATGTATCAGCAACTGGTTTAGCTACTCATTCAAGCCTCTGATTTAGCTACTCATAAACTGCCAATTTTTCGCTTAACTAAAGATTGCTGATCTTTTTGGGGAGTCTGATCTGCTTCTTATGTAAGAAAATACTTTTTACATTCCAAATTGTTTGAATTAAACTGTTTGAATAAAGAACATACATGGAGTTTTCTCTCTGCTTTTAAATAATTTTGGCCTGTTCTTTATTGGTAACTTTATCCCATATTCAGCAAATGCTTGTCGAGAGTATAGTACATGCCAGGCCCTGTACTAAGTAAATGTGCATACAATATATAAATTTTGGTGACCTGCTATTCTTGAGACCAAAGGGAATACAAGGATAAACAGGAGTCCCCTTCAAGTAACTGATAATCCTAGTAGAAGTGATGGGACACCAGAACTATTTATACATGTCAAGTTAAACTCCCTCCCATTTCCTCCTCTTCTTTGGGCTCATTTTCTTGGCATCCTCCTCTTTTCCTTTTCCTTTTTACTTGAATGATGAAACTAAGAAAGTAGATTTCCATGGAAGAGGCCAGCTAAGGAGGTGATGGTGCCACACATCATCCTGATACCAGTAAAAGAAGAAAAAGTTTAGAAGGGGTGAGTTAGGCAGACACTGAAGGATATTTTTTAGGTGTATAGTGGATTGCCATTTACTTTCAGACTCTTGGACTAGATGAGCAAAGATTTTTAAATCACCAGGCTGAAAGTAATGGGGTCTCCAGAGCATTCATGGGCTTAGAGTACCCTTTATTTAAGCAGTTACTAGTTTAAAAGCACCTTTAATAACACTGACGTCATCGTCATCAAATTGCCACCCAACAAGCCTAGCTTCTTGGAGAAAAGTTAATTTGGATAACACATGGCTAAGTTTTCTGACTAATGATGCATCAGGTAAAAGTCTTTTAGTACTGAAGTCAAAAAACACCAATTGCTTAAGATTCTCAAATACACTCATGAAGGCAAGCCATCCATCACTGCTCACACAATTTCCTGCCAAATCCAGCTGCTGGAAGTTTTTCAGAAGGTTCTTTTCAAAAAATGCACCTGAGTAAAAGAATAGAAATAAGTGTGTTAGCTGGAAGCAAAACAGCTTTTTTTTTTTTTTTTTTAAGAGACCATGTTTGGACTAGTGCTTTGCTTAAGAAAGAAATCAGAATTCTCTGTAGTTAGAGTAGTGATTGTGAACCTGGTCCTTTATATTTACAAATTATATTTTTCCTAAAATGTAAGGGAATCTGATAAATAGTAATTAGTATAGCAAACCAATATAAATGAATTATATATCTTTTCCTGACTCTTCCAGGAAATGGAAAATTGCATAAAAATTGAGGTATGAGAGATGCAATTAAAATATTCAGTACCTGTTTTCAAAACTGGAGTCGGACTTCAACAATATTAGGTCATTTCCTCTTCTGAAGAAGCAAACACTACCTAACTTGTTTCTTTGGGTTTGGAATATTCCTAACTGTGAACCTGAGTAAGTAAGTTCCTTCAGTTATCTCAAGATTTGGAGCTTTGGGCTTATTTTTAACCCTCCCTAGACTCTTCAGGAACTTCCTCTTTTCCTTACAGAATAGGGCACTCTATAGTACCTCCTACAAAGGGAAAGTAAACATCCTAGCCATTACCATGAAATCAAAGATAACACCCTAAGGAATGGAGGAGTAAAGAAAAAGTAGGTTTCTGGGTCTGAAAGACTGCACAGAGCAAAGCCACCCCAACTGCCTGTACTGCCCACTTCTGAGTATTATAGGAGAGGGCAATAAAGCTCTGTGTTCTGTAAGCCAAGGTGTGGTTGGGTCTTCTGTTACACCAGCTTAGCCTGTGCCCAGCCTAGCTCATACATAGGGCCTCACTTTCTCCTCTGTTTCTCCTTCCCATAATGAGCCCTTCTCTCTTCCTTATAGGTAACTTTCTTCCTGCTCTCTCTTATCCCTCATGTTCAAGTCTTTTCTGCCTCTGCCCTCTTTCCCATGTGCTTCCCAGCATGGCATGTGGTCAGTCAAAATACTGGTTGCCAATTAGCATGTCTGTATATAAGGCTCCTTCCCCAAAGAGCAACTTCATTTCTCCTTCCCAACTAGTAGAACAGATTTCACCACCTACAAGGAACTTTAACAAAGAAGAATTTCAAGCCCATTCCATCCTCAGAGGGTAAGCTCTTTATACAGGCTGTCTGCCAAGCTTAAAGAATGGTATCAATAAGAGAGCTTCTTGCATAATTACTAGAATGTGCGCAAGCACAAGAACCAAGAACAAGCAACATAATCCATAATCAAGGGCATGCATTTTGTTCATTTAATGGAGCAGACTACTGAGAGAAGAGGAATCTGTGACATTTAGAGCTGTAGGCTATACGTGGGCTGTGGAGAACACAAGTGGCTCGATCCAAATTTCAGGCAGAATCTCAAATCCTCTGGGTAGAAGGATTCTGATCCTTGAAGGTTCCTACATCCTAAACAAAACTCTAGTGTTGCCAGAGACCACCCTGTAGTTCCCCTGACCCAGAGCTCTTGCCATTTATTCATTCAGCAAACATTTTTGAGTGCCTACTATGTACCCCGGATTGTGCTAGGTGCTGGGGATATGTAAAAGGAAATACATGGTCTCTGTCTCATTGGGCTTATAATATAGTGTGAAAACGTACATTATAAAGTAATTACTGGCACAACATTGTAAATCAACTATACTTCAATAAAAATAAATTAATTAAAAAAAAAAGTAATTAGATGGGTGTTAGGTGCTGTGGTAGGTCAGGGTGCCCTGGGAGCACACAAAGGCAATAGGCTTTGCAACCCCACTTTGTTTCCAGAGCAGTGGCAATTGGGCTTACATACTTCAGGAGTAAGGATCCTTCTCAGGTAGTATTGAATTGCCTCCAAAGAAAGGCCCCACAAAGGAAGAGTCTATTTTTCTTTCCTCATCACCCACAGTGAACCTAACCCCCTCCCTCAGGTGCAAAGAGCTTCCTATCAACTTGTGCTTCACTCTAAAATGTGAAGAGAACAGTATAGGGATACTAGACAATTGAGAACAGCCACCAATAAGGAAGGCTGTTCCTTTGACTAAAAGCCAAACAAAAATGAGGCAACATAGGGAGCAGGAAAAAAACTTCAAAAACCTAGTTTTTTTAAGAGACCCTAAAAAGTTACTGCGTCTAACACAACAAAAATAAGATGCTATTTTTTTTAAAGAATACAATTAGAAAACAAGAAAGGGCACTTGGAAAATTATCAGGATCCATGTGGCAGAATGATTTGGCCCAGGATTTACCACTGAGCTAGAACATGAGTACGGTCTGTGGTGGTTTGTTTTTTTTTTTTTTTTTTTTTGAGAACAAACTGGATAATGGACTTCAGATGTGATGGCTGTCTTTTTGAGAACATGCTGGATAAGAGAGTTCAGCCTCAAACATTTAAATCAAACTATGTCATCTAAAAAAGGGTTAAGTTAGAACAGGTGAAATAGATCCCTGAGCTAGCAATGATTTCTTTCTGATAGTCCCAGATTGCTGATGGGCTAGAAACAAAATTTTGGGAGTCAGAATTTTAAAATGGCACTTAAAGCTTTAAGATTAAATGTAATCTCTAGGAAAGAAGAGCAGAGCACCTAGGACCAAGTTTTAAGAGAAATTGGGAGCATTTAATATCTATGTAGAGGAATTGCCATTGCAAAGGAGACTGAGAAGTAACCAAGGTAGCATAGAAGTCAAGAGAACATTTCGAAAAGGAGGGGGAGTGCTCAGTGTCTTCTTTTACACAGGTAAGTGAAACACTTTGGAAAATTTCTATTGAATTAAGACACATGCAGGTGTGTAGAGAGTCAGCTGGAATGAGTAGGAAGCAGAGGATGATCAGGAAGTGGAGATGTACTGAGGGTACATAAATTTTTGCCTTGAAGGGAAAGACGGGATGATAGATAGCCATAGGAGGAAGATAGGAGTCAGGAAGAGTTTTATTTAAAATGAGAGCGATTTGAGCATCTTTAAAAACTGATAGGAAAGAGTAAAGAGGGGCATAATTGGTGAAATGGTGTCCTTGAACAGGAATGAGGGCAGGGCTGGGATCTGAAGCACAGCTAGAGTAGAGAGACTGCCCTTAGATAGGAGGGGAGAGACCTACTATAATGTAACAGGAGAAGGAGAGGGAAAAAAGAATCACATCCACTGTGAAATAGTGGAAGACTGGTGGATTAAGGAGAATAAAGTTTGAAATTGTTTATTTAGAGAGTGCTGTATACAGAAGCACAGTAAGATTGCCAGGAAATGTTGAGAGATTGTGTTTATTGTTTTAATAGACCTCATGTATTCAGAATTGGATAGGTCACTAATTTCACCTATTCACTCATGAATCTATCACTTAGCCTGAGAATAAGAACATGGGTAAAAACTAGGATCTACTATGTGGTATCCCCCTATTGTACACGTCTGCCACCTTCTGACCCAAAGAAACTACTGTTCTGATGTAGAGTTTATCATTCTTTTGTATTTTTAAAAATGTGGTTTTGACAAGTACTCTATGTCTAAAAAATACTTTGCTTAGGATATACTTTTATGGACTTTTTTGGGAGATATAATACACATACCATAAAATTCACCCTTTTAAAGTGTAACTGTAGTGGGTTTTAGTATATTCACAAAGTTATACACTACTATATAATTCCAGGACATTTTAATCATCCCCAAGAATAAACTCCACAGTCACTAGCAGTCATTCCCACCCTACCCCCAACGTTGGCAACCATTAATCTTCTTTCTGTTACTATAGATTTGCCTATTTTGGACATTTCATTTAGATGGAGTCATACCATAATGTGGTCTTTTGTGACTGGTTTCTTTCACTTAGTATGATATTTTCAAGGTTCATCCATGTTATAGTGTATTCTAATACTTCATTCTTTTTATGGCTGAATAATACTCTATTATATGGATATATCACATTTTGTTTATCCATTCAGTAGTGATGGACATTTGGGTTGTTTCCACTTTCGGGCTATTAAACATGCTATGAACATTGCTGTACAAGTTTTTGTATGGACATATATTTTCATTTTCTCTTGGGTACCTCAGGGTGGAATTGGTAACTCTATGTTTAACCTTTTGAAGAGGTGCCAGAATGTTTTCCTAAGCAGGAAAACATTTCCTATTACATTCCAGCCACCAGCATATGAGCGTCCAATTTCTCTATGTCCTTGTCAACACTTGTTATTACCTGTTTTATTATAACCATCCTAGTGGGTGGCAAGAGGCATTTCACTGTGGCTTTGATTTGCATTTCCCTGATGGCTAATGATGTTGAGCATCTTTTCTGATGCTTATTAGCCATTTATGTATCTTCTTTGGAGAAATGCCTATTCAGATCCTTTGCCTTTTCTAAACATTGAGTTGTCTTTTTATCAATGAGTTGTAAGAGTTCTTTATATAGTCTAGATAGTAGTCCCTTATCAGATATGTGATATGAGTAAAGCCACTACACACATTCATGTGCTTATGTCTCCATTTTGATTAATGAAATTATTTATGTTGCTCTGTTTTTTCTTGATCAGTCTTGCTTAATTTTTATCTATTTTGTTACTCTTTTTAAAGAACCAACTTTAAGCTTTACTAATCTTTTTTTAATTGTATTTTTGTTTTCTATTTCATTGATTTATACTCTTATGTTTATTGTATTGGGGTTTACTCTGTTTTTCTGGCTTCTTAAATTAGAAACTTACTAATTTTCCAGCCTTCTTTTCTAATATAAGTATTTAAGATGATGAGAATTTTATTCAGGCCCTGCTTTTGCTGCATACCACAAGTTTCATTATATAATGCTTTCTTACCATTTGCTCTAAATATTTTTGTTGAAACTTGTCACTATAAACTTGTAGTGTACCTATCTGCCAAATTGTCTGATTTTCCCCAGTAACCTGAGTGTAGGTACAGAAAAAGTGGAAAATTAAGGACAATCCAGGTTTTCAGTTTTGCCAGCAAATACACTGTATCTAATTTCATACCTTTCCGCCACATCTCATTTTCTCCCTGCATCTCATTAAGTAGTCTTTCTTTATTTAGAGACTCCACCTCTCATTATACTTTCTTCATTTCACTATTGCATCTATCACACACATCCATCACTAACTGTCATTGCCTAGATTGACTTGTAATACTGTGGGCCATGAGAGTTTCAGCTATTGTGACAAGAATGTTTGCAGGATGAAGGGTGGAATTTAAACTAGGTAGGAAGGGAAGTCAAGATAGACAGGGGCTATTCAGTAAGTAGATAGTAGTGAACTCAACAGACTGGAAGTCCCAATGAAGTAAAATGAACTGGTGATGAGTCATTGAGTAACCAGGATGGAAATTTAGAAGGTTGTTGTTTGAGAATGGATTATCTGAATTTAATATCTCAGAAGCAGAACAATTTTAAGTGGAATTATCATAATCTGATAATTCCATGCTCACAGATGGGTGAAGGAGAATGGAAGAGAAGGACCAAAGAGGCGGTTCCTGAGTGTTGCCTGAGTAGTTTCACAAAAGGAGTGAAGTCTTCTAGGTGGATGACCAAAGTTAGAGGGTGAGGAATTCTGTAAGACAGTTGCCAAAGGCTTCAGTGAATAAGAAAAGATGACAAGAAGTTCAGAATTCATAGCAATAACAAAGGACAAACCATAGTCCAGTTAAATGGCCTAAGCTTCATGAGAGTAGGAATCCTTAATGAGGTTGGAGAAGGAGTGGACTAGAAGGGCAGAATGAGAATCAAGGAGAACCTGACCTTGCCTTTCAACTCTGAGAGGCATAAAAATCAAGAAAATAAAAAGTGACTAAATAGAGCTGTAGGGGAGAACCAGGTTTCAGTTAGGACCAGGAGGTGTCTAAAACCTTTGGTAAAAAGGTACTTTTCTGAAAATACTCCCTATGTCTCCAGCGCATCTCCCCTACCCTGTATCTCATTAAATACTTCCTATGACATATTTCCTCCCTACTTCTTCCTATGTAGCCCTTATTTCATTAGACTCCCCATCTCTTATTACCAGTCTGCATTTTCTTATCCCATCTCAAGGCATATTGTATCTCATCCATCACATATACCATCACTAAATGGGGATGGCAATCCCAAAGCCAGGTCTGATCCAGGAGAGGTGTTATGGACCAGAGCCAGGAAACTTATGCTAGAGGCTTGAACAATTGGTTGGTTCAGATATAGTAAAGAGGTTGTGAAATCATACAAGTGTATTTTAGAATTTTTGGTTGATTTTATATATAAGAAAATAGCATTTACTGTAATTGGGTTTCTAAGAACCCAAGCTAGCCTGTATTTCATGGCAAATTGTGGAAGTGCTGTAAGTTAATTTGTTCATTCATACAACAAATATTTATTGAGTTTGGGATATATACTCAATGCCAAGTCTAATGGCCTGGGCCTGTTCTCAAAGACCTCACAGTTTAGTGGGGCAGACAGACATATGAATACATTCTCTAAATTCAAATGGTAAGTGCTCTAATAAAAATAAATTGCTGTGTGTAATAATAAAAACCACTGTTTTTTAAAACCTGAATTGAATATAAGAACATTGGAAGACTGACATGTGTACTAAAGCTGAACATATGCTTGCCTATAATCTTTACCTGTAATCCAAACCCACCATAGATACCCAACAGAAATGTGGCCATTTGTTCACCAAAAGATATATACAAGGTTGTTCATAGCAGCACTATTCACAATATTCAAAAACTAAAAATTACTCAAATTATCAACAGTAGAATGGGAAAATCAGTTGGGGTATGTTAACACAATAGAAGATTTTACAACAATGAGAATGAATGAACCATGACTACACATAAAAATATGGATGAATTTCACACACATGATGTTCAACCAAAGAAAACACAAAAGAATACATACTACATGATTCCATTTATATAAAATTCAAAAACAGTCAAGACCAATCTATGATGTTAGAAGTCCGGATAGCAGTTACCCTTGGGAGAAGGGAGCTATAAAGCTGACAATCTTCTGTTTCTTGATTTGGGTACTAGTTACATGGGTATGTGAACCTTATGAAAATTCCTTGTACTATCTACTTAGGATTTGTACACTTTTCTGTGGGTATGTTATACTTCAATTAAAAAGTACAAAAACAAAATGAACCCTAATTCTGGCTTCATCTGCCTTTTAACATGATTCATATTATGGAGGAAATAAATCTATTCTTCTCTTTGATGTTTATAGAGCCCAGTGGTGGAGAGGTAGAGGAGAGACCTGGAACTGAAGCCTGTTGTTTACAGAGCACATTAATATGTCTTTGGCTATGTGAAGGAAGGTCCTGAACCGAGTTTGGGCTTAGGGTGCTAGATATAATTTAATTACTCTTCATAATAACATGGAGGGATTTTTTGTTTGTTTGTTTTGGAATTGCTGGGGTCTGTAAGAGATGGTGATGGAGGAAGACAGGGCAGTTGACAGGCAACTAGAGCCTGAATTGGCAGAAATGTTCTTGCATCTCATTGGGAATGGGGAAGTGCCAATATTAAATTTAATCTGCTATTCAGAACTATCATGTAATCCCACCCTTCCCAATTACTTACAAGCATTCAGTAAATCTGCTACATCTATAATTATACTGGGGCCTTCCAGTAGAAATTAAGGATAAGTGACTGTTCTACCCATCTGAGTCACTTGGAGCAGTGGTCCCCAACCTTTATGGCATCAGGGACTGGTTTCGTGGAAGACAATTTTTCCACGGACAGGGGAGCGGGGGTGGGTTGGTGGGTGGAGATGGCTCAGGCGGTAATGGGAGCAATGGGGAGCGGCAGATGAAGCTTTGCTCACTGGCCCACCCCTCACCTCCTGCTGTGCGGCCCAGTTCCTAACAGGCCGAGGACCAGTACTGGTCTGCAGGCCCGGGGGTTGGGGACCCCTGACTTGGAGGATAGGAAAAGGAATCACTGCAGGAGGCAAGATTACACAGATCTAGAGTCACACAAGAGCAGAAATGCACAGCCAGAAATGACCATGGAAAGAGAAGCCCTGGATCCAGGATATAGATTAGAGCAGTGGGGTTTTTTTTAATAACCATTTTTAAAATTGAAGTATAGTTAATTTACAATGTTGTGTTAGTTTCAGGTGTACACCAAAGTGATTGTTCTATATATATATGTATGTATATTTTTTCTTTTTCAGATTCTTTTCCATTATACGTTATTACAAGATACTGAATATAGTTCCTTGTGTTGTACAGTAGGTCCTGCTTGCCCATCCGTTTTATGTATAGTAGTGTGTATATGTTAATCCCAAATTCTCTCCCTGCCCCCGCTGTCCCCTTTGGTAACCCTAAGATTGTTTTCTATGTCTGTGAGTCTGTTTCTGTTCTGTAAATAAGTATTTGCATCATTTTTTTAGATTCCACATATAAGTGATATCATATGATATTTGTCTTTCTCTGACTTACTTCACTTAATATGATCATCTCTAGATCCATCCATGTTGCTGCAAATGGCATTTTTTCATGCTTTTTATGGCTAAGTAATATTCCATTGTATATATGCACCACATCTTCTTTATGCATTCATCTGTCAATGGACATTTAGGTTGCTTCCATGTCTCAGCTCTTGTAAATAGTGCTATGAACACTGGGGTGCATGTATCTTTTTGAATTAGAGTTTTCTCAGGATATATGCCCAGGACTAGGATTGCTGGATCATATGGTAACTCTATTTTTAGTTTTTAAAGGAACCTCCATACCGTTTTCCATAGTGGCTGCACCAACTTACATTCCTACCAGCAGTGAAACAGGGTTCCTTTTTTGGATAAGTGTTTTGTTTTAAGCTTCAGGGTATCCCCTCCTTTAGAGGAACATGAGATGAATTTAATGGATTGCAATCAGCATTTGTTTTAAGTGAAATTGGTTAGATAGAATAGAAAATAACAGAGTGTATCACACATAGCAAAAGATAATTACTTTCTGTGAAACTTTAAAAATGTATATATACGTGTGTATTGGATCATGAGATAAAATGTATTTTTAAAATGTGGGTCCTAGTCAAAAAAAGTTCGAAAGACTCAGGACAAGAGGCTTAAAACCACCATCTAGGTTACGTGTAGGGGTGCAGAAGAGGGAGCATAAGGAGACTATTTCACCAAGAAGGAGATATGTCAGCTTGGTCTTAAACGACTATAGGAGGAGGTGAAGGACTTCCTAGAGGGAGTGCATATACAAAGGCATTTCTGGGGACTAGCAAGAGTTCCATGAGGATGGAACCTCACAGAGGTGGGGAGGCATGCAGAAGATAAAGGTGGAGAGGAAGGTGTATTGAGACTCTGTTATAAAGGGTCTTATACATCAAAAGCGAGCAGGTTATATTTTATTTTGCAGGCCAAGGAAGATCTTTTTTAAAAGACAATGACCCTAGCATCTGGTTCCCCTTGAAGCCCCCCAGAGGATAATGATCATAGTACCATTTATTGAGCATATACAGTGGGTCAATGTTGAATTTCTTACTTAATATGCATTAGCTCAATTACGGATTAGCACAATAACCTCTCATATGGTAGACATCATAATTTTCCCCATTTGACACATGAGCAAACTGAGGCTCAGAGACTTCACGTTGCTGCAGACCATACATCTATCAAGCAGAAGGGATGGGCAGGTCTTCCTGACTCCAAAACAAATGCACCACTTCATAATGATGGAGCCTCTGACAGATAGCACTCTCATCACCTGGCTAGAGACCAAAGGCAGAGAACGCTTGGCTTTCACTCTTCAGCTTATGCCTCAAGCCCAAGCAGACTGCTTTTTATACCTCTGGGAGGTGGAGGAAATGGCTGGAGGGGAGCCATGCCAGCACCTACACTCTCTCCCTCCTTTGATCAACTCTTCTGTCTCTAACCCTCTCCCTGCTTCAGTATGGCAACCTGATGATGTCCCTGTTTCTTTATAAAACAGGGATAATAATGTTATGTTTTATTAGACATATAATGATAATTGCACAAATTCTTTTTAAAAACATTTTGAGAACAAATTAGCGACTACTATTGAGTGTTCATTTAGTTATTTTTTTCACTTGCATTTTGGGGTACATCATAACAGCCAAATTTCCAAGAGTCAGCTGTCTTCTGTTATGTTTAAATTTCTCATTTACATATGGAGGCGATTAGGCACTAGGCTATTAAAGTAAAATGGCAAATTACTGCCTAGCTTAGTTCTTAATAAACACACCATCTCCTTCTCTGGTCTCGATGGCCAGCCTCAGAAGTGGGCAAATTAAGCAACTACCTACGTAAAGATTTGAAAGATGGTAAAAGGTCTTTACCTAAAAATGCCTCCCCTACCTGTAATTCTAATTCTACACACTCCCCAACAGCCTCCTTGAAGAAAAGACATATCCTTTCCAACTTGCTTTAGGTATGAGGTTACCTGAGAGGGATTATTTATTAGCTAACTAATTAGTCTGTCACAGAAGCCACCTGCTTCCAGTGTCAACTGGAATGGCAGGGAAGCCTGAAAGAATGACAGCCAAAATGATATGATTTGGTGGGTTAAGGAAAGTGAGTGGGTAGAGGAGATGGAAGTGGAGTTAGAAATTAAGGGAAGGAAAGATCCATAACTTGGAGCACCACTAAGAAAGGCAAAACCTTTGGGCAGGCCTCTCCAGGAGACTCTGCAAGACCAGCAGCCATGTGGCTGACAGGGTCTTGGTGCTCCAGCCAGGTGTCAGGCCTGTGCCTCTGAGGTGGGAGATCTGAGTTCAGGACATTCGTCCACCAGAGACTTCCCAACTCCGTGTAATCTCAAACGGCGAAAGCTCTCCCAGAGATCTCCATCTCAACGCTAAGACCCAGCTCCACTCAACAACCAGCAAGCTACAGTGCTGGACGCCCCATGCCAAACAACTAGCAAGACAGGAACACAACGCCACCCATTAGCAGAGAGGCTGCCTAAAATCATAAGGTCACAGACACCCCAAAACACACCTGCAGACGTGGTCCTGCCCACCAGAAAGACAAGATCCAGCCTCATCCACCAGAACACAGGCACCAGCCCCCTCCACCAGGAAGCCTACACAACCCACTGAACCAACCTTAGCTACTGGGGGCAGACACCAAAAACAACAGGAACCTGCAGCCTGTGAAAAGGAGACCCCAAACACAGTAAGTTAAGCAAAATGAGAAGACACAGAAACACACAGCAGATGGAGCAAGGTAAAAACCCACCAGACCAAACAAATGAAGAGGAAATAGGCAGTCTACCTGAAAAAGAATTCAGAGTAATGATACTAAAGATGATCCAAAATCTTGGAAACAGAATGGAGAAAATACAAGAAACGTTTAACAAGGACCTAGAAGAACTAAACAGCAATAAACAATGATGAACAACACAATCAATGAAATTAAAAATTCTCTAGAAGGAATCAATAGCAGAATAACTGAGGCAGAAGAACGGATAAGGGACCTGGAAGATAAAATAGTGGAAATAACTACTGCAGAGCAGAATAAAGAAAAAGAATGAAAAGAATTGAGGACAGTCGTAGAGACTACTGGGACAACATTAAACGCACCAACATTCGAATTATAGGGGTCCCAGAAGAAGAAGAGAAAAAGAAAGGGACTGAGAAAATATTTGAAGAGATTATAGTTGAAAACTTCCCTAATATGGGAAAGGAAATAATCAAGTCCAGGAAGCGCAGAGAGTCCCATACAGGATAAATCCAAGGAGAAACACACCAAGACACATATTAATCAAATTATCAAAAATTAAATACAAAGAAAAAATATTAAAAGCAGCAAGGGAAAAACAACAAATAACATACAAGGGAATCCCCATAAGGTTAACAGCTGATCTTTCAGCAGAAACTCTGCAAGCCAGAAGGGAGTGGCAAGACATATTTAAAGTGACGAAAGAGAAAAACCTACAACCAAGATTACCCTGCAAGCATCTCATTCAGATTTGACAGAGAAATTAAAACCTTTACAGACAAGCAAAAGCTAAGAGAATTCACCACCACCAAACCAGCTTTACAACAAATGCTAAAGGAACTTCTCTAGGCAGGAAACACAAGAGAAGGAAAAGACCTACAATAACAAACCCAAAACAATTAAGAAAATGGTAATGGGAGCATACATATTGATAATTACCTTAAATGTAAATGGATTAAATGCTCCCACCAAAAGACATAGACTAGCTGAATGGATACAAAAACAAGACCCGTATATATGCTGTCTACAAGACACCCACTTCAGACCTAGGGACACATACAGACTGAAAGTGAGGGGATGGAAAAAGATATTCCATGCAAAGGGAAATCAAAAGAAAGCTGGAGTAGCAATTCTCATATCAGACAAGATAGACTTTAAAATAAAGACTATTACAAGAGACAAAGACATAATGATCAAGGGATCAATCCAAGAAGAAGATATAACGATTGTAAATATTTATGCACCCAACATAGGAGCACCTCAATACATAAGGCAAATGCTAACAGCCATAAAAGGGGAAATCGACAGTAACACAATCATAGTAGGGGACTTTAACACCCCACTTTCACCAATGGACAGATCACCTAAAATAAAAATAAATAAGGAAACACAAGCTTTAAATGATACATTAAATAAGATGGACTTAATTGATATTTATAGGACATTCCATCCACAAACAACAGAATACACTTTCTTCTCAAGTGCTCATGGAACATTCTCCAGGATAGATCATATCTTGGGTTACAAGTCAAGGTTTGGTAAATTTAAGAAAATTGAGATCGTATCAAGTATCTTTTCTGACCACAATGCTATGAGAGTAGATATCAACTACTGGAAAAAAATCTGTAAAAAATACAAAGATGTGGAGGCTAAACAAGACACTGCTAAATAACCAAGAGATCACTGAAGAAATCAAAGAGGAAATCAAAAAATACCTAGAGACAAATGGCAATGAAAACATGACAACCCAAAACCTATGGGATGCAGCAAAAGCAGTTCTAAGAGGAAAGTTTATAGCAATTCAATCCTACCTCAAGAAACAAAAAAACATCTCAAATAACCTAACCTTACAGCTAAAGCAATTAAAGAAGAACAAAAAAAAAAAAAAAAACCCGAAGTTTGCAGAAAGAAAGAACTCATAAAGATCAGATCAGAAATAAATGAAAAAGAAATGAAGGAAACGATAGCAAAGATCAATAAAACTAAAAGCTGGTTCTTTGAGAAGATAAACAAAATTGATAAACCATTAGCCAGACTCATCAAGAAAAAAAGGGAGAAGACTCAAATCAATAGAATTAGAAATGAAAAAGGAGAAGTAACAACTGACACTGCAGAAATACAAAGGATCATGAGAGATTACTACAAGAAACTATATGCCAATAAAATGGACAATCTGGAAGAAATGGACAAATTCTTAGAAAAGCACAACCTTCTGAGACTGAACCAGGAAGAAATAGAAAATATAAACAGACCAATCACAAGCACTGAAATTGAGACTGTGACTAAAAATCTTCCAACAAACAAAAGCCCAGGACCAAATGGCTTCACAGGCGAATTCTATCAAACATTTAGAGAAGAGCTAACACCTATCCTTCTCAAACTCTTCCAAAGTATAGCAGAGGGAGGAACACTCCCCAACTCATTCTACGAGGCCACCATCACCCTGATACCAAAACCGGACAAAGATGTCACAAAGAAAGAAAACTACAGGCCAATATCACTGATGAACATAGATGTGAAAATCCTCAACAAAATACTAGCAAACAGAATCCAACAGCACATTAAAAGGATCATAAACCATGATCAAGTGGGGTTTATCCCAGGAATGCAAGGATTCTTCTATATACACACCAATCAATCAATGTGATAAACCGTATTAACAAATTGAAGGAGAAAAACCATATGATCATCTCAATAGATGCAGAAAAAGCTTTCGACAAAATTCAACACCCATTTATGATAAAAGCCCTGCAGAAAGTAGGCATAGAGGGAACTTACCTCAACATTATAAAGGCCATATCTGACAAACAACAGCCAACATCGTTGTCAATGGTGAAAAACTGAAACCATTTCCTCTAAGATCAGGAAGAAGACAAGGTTGTGCACTCTCACCACTATTATCCAATACAGTTTCGGAAGTTTTAGCCACAGCAATCAGAGAAGAAGAAGAAATAAAAGGAATCCAAATCAGAAAAGAAGAAGTAAAGGTGTCACTGTTTGCAGATGACATGATACTATACATAGAGAATCCTAAAGATGCTACCAGAAAACTACTAGAGCTAATCAATGAATCTGGTAAAGTAGCAGGATACAAAATTAATGCACAGAAATCTCTTGCATTCCTATACACTAATGATGAAAAATCTGAAAGAGAAATTAAGGAAACACTCCCATTTACCATTGCAACAAAAAGAATAAAATAGCTAGGAATAAACCTACCTAAGGAGACAAAAGAACTGTATGCAGAAAACTATAAGACACTGATGAAAGAAATTAAAGATGATACAAACAGATGGAGAGATATACCATGTTCTTGGATTGGAAGAATCAACATTGTGAAAATGACTATACTACCCAAAGCAATCTACAGATTCAATGCAATCCCTATCAAACTACCACTGGCATTTTTCACAGAACTAGAACAAAAAAATTCATAATTTGTATGGAAACACAAAAGACCCCAAATAGCGAAAGCAATCTTGAGAAAGAAAAATGGAGCTGGAGGAATCAGGTTCTCTGACTTCAGACTATACTACAAAGCTACAGTAATCAAGTCAGTATGGTACTGGCACTGAAACAGAAATATAGATCAATGGAACAGGATAGAAAGCCCAGAGTTAAACCCATGCACATATAGTCACCTTATATTTGATAAAGGAGGCAAGAATATACAATGGAGAAAAGACAGCCTCTTCAATAAGTGATGCTGGGAAAACTGGACAGCTACGTGTAAAAGAATGAAATTAGAACACTCCCTAACACCATACACAAAAATAAATTCAAAATGGATTAAAGGCCTAAATTTAAGGCCAGACACTATAAAACTCTTAGAGGAAAACATAGGCAGAACACTCTATGACATAAATCACAGCAAGATCCTTTTTGACCCACCTCCTAGAGAAATGGAAATAAAAACAAAAATAAACAAATGGGACCTAATGAAACTTAAAAGCTTTTGTACAGCAAAGGAAACCATAAACAAGATGAAGAGACAACCCTCAGAATGGGAGAAAATATTTGCAAATGAAGCAATTGATGAAGGATTAATCTCCAAAATTTACAACCAGCTCATGCAGCTCAATATTAAAAAAACAAACAACCCAATCCAAATATGGGCAGAGGACCTAAATAGACATTTCTCCAAAGAAGATATACAGATTGCCAACAAACACATGAAAGGATTCTCAACATCACTAATCATTAGAGAAATGCAAATCAAAACTAAAATGAGGTATCATCTTACACCAGTTAGAATGGCCATCATCAAAAAATCTAGAAACAATAAATGCTGGAGAGGGTGTGGAGAAAAGGGAACCCTCTTGCACTGTTGGTGGGAATGTAAATTGATACAGCCACTATGGAGAACAGTATGGAGTTTCCTTAAAAAACTAAAAATAGAACCAGAATACAACCCAGCAATCCCACTACTGGGCATATCCCCTGAGAAAACCATAATTCAAAAAGAGTCATGTACCACAATGTTCATTGCAGCTCTATTTACAATAGCCAGGACATGGAAGCAACCTAAGTGTCCATGGATAGATGAATGGATAAAGGAGATGTGGCACATATATACAATGGAATATTACTCAGCCATTAAAAAGAAGCAAAATTGAGTTATTTGTAGTGAGGTGGATGGACCTAGAGATTGTCATACAGAGTGAAGTAAGTCAGAAAGAGAAAAACAGATACCGTATGCTAACATATATATATGGAATCTAAAAAAAAAAAAAAAAAAAGGTTTCAAAGAACCTGGGGGCAGGAGAGGAATAAAGACACAGACGTAGAGAATGGACTTGAGGACCCGGGGAGGGGGAAGGGTAAGCTGGGACAAAGTGAGAGAGTGGCATGGACATATATACACTACCAAATGTAAAACAGATAGCAAGTGGGAAGCAGCCGCATAGCACAGGGAGATCAGCTCCGTGCTTTGTGACCACCTAGAGGGGTGGGATAGGGAGGGTGGGAGGGAGACACAAGAGGGAGGAGATATGGGGATATATGTATATGTATAGCTGATTCACTTTGTTATAAAGCAGAAACTAACACACCATTGTAAAGCAATTATACTCCAATAAAGATGTTTAAAAAAAAAAAAAACTTTGGGCAGCATAAGGACTTAAAGACATACGCATCTCTAAGAGAGAAGGTTTTTAAAAGAGGGGAGTTAGTCTTTAATGGGTAGAGTTTCAGCCAGGGAGAATGAAAAAGTTCTGGAGATGGATGGTGATGGTGGTTGCATAAGAATGTGAATGCCGCAAAACTGTAGACTTAAAAATGGTTAAAATGGTAAGTTTTATGATATATATACTATGAATATATTCTAGACAATCCATGAGGGAAATGAAGGCAGTCAAGGCTGTTTTCACTAGTCCTTTGCCTCAGGTAATATGGTAGTCAGCCTTCAAGTTGGCTCCAATGATTCTCATCTCCTAGTATTCACTCTTCTGTGTTGTCCCCTCCCACAGTGGATTGGGCTGACCTGGGTAACCCATAGGACACAGCAGAGATGACCAGAAATGGTCTTCCAAGGCTAGGTCATAAAAGATATTGCAACTTCTAATTGGTTCTCCCTTGGATTTCTTGCTCTGGAGGAAGTGAGCGGCCATGTTGTGAGGACATGCAAGCAGTCTATGGAGAGGTCCAGGCATGAGAAACTAAGGCCTCCAGCCAACAGCCAGCATTAACCTGCCAACCAAGTGAGGAGCCACCTTGGAATCAGGTCTCCAGCAGCCCCAGTCATGACAGAGCCTAAGCCAGAACCACCTAGCTAAGCTGCTTCCAAATTCCTGACCCACCGAAACGTGAGATAATGTTTATAGTTGTTTTAAGCCACTAAGTTTTGGGGTAATCTTACACAGACATTGATAACTAATACAGAGAGCATGCAGACCCTTCATCAACTGCCTGAAACTATCATTGTCTTCAGTCATTTATGTATCTCTGTTTGTTCCTGGATTATATCACAGCTACTTAAAGATATTCCATGACCCCATTTACATAAAGTTGCACTTACCTTTACATGTTTTGAATACCCAACAAGTGACGTAAAAATATTTCCCAAGATTGGAAGGGCATTGCTGAATTTCAGACAGTTAAGGCTAGAAGAGCAATTCCTAACACGATACACCTTGTCAGGTAACGTGAATGTTTTTCCTTTTAACACTGTAGGTGAAATGCTTAAAAACCTGAAGGCAGGCCAGTGTTTTCAATCATTTTACTCCTTAACATGTATGAACCCTCTTTCAATATATCTATATAAAAAAGAGGAGGCAAATAAATAAATAAAGATGCTAACTAACTAACTAAATAGAGCAAGCCAACTGAAGAACTTTGTGAGGGCTAACTTCTTTTCTCTTGGCTCTGTGCGTATACCTACCTAGAATTCTAATCTCTGCATCTGTGAGTCTCCAGTTTCTCAGCCCAAGCTTGATGAGCTGTGGGGCCCCCTTCAGTTGCTCCAGCAGCCTGGCCAAGCTGACTCGTACATCACTGCACCAGGGCAGCATCAGCACGTTTAGCTGTTCCAAGATGTGCAGCCTGTCAACTTGAAGAACCAGAGAGCAGTTCAGGAATTGGATCCATCTCAAAATTGATGTGGGAGAAGGAATGATTTTTATCTCTGCAGCCTGCTCAATGTGCAATAAGGATCTACTTGGTTTTTTTGTTAATATTTTTACGGGAAGTGTTCAAGAATATACAAACATACAGAACAGTATAATGAAATTATATGTACTAATAAGCCAACTTTCAACAAACCTTGAACCATGGACAACCTTGCTTCATCGTCATCAAATTCCTTCCCTTCTATATTATTTTGAAGCAAATCTCAGACAGTTAAGTATCAGGTTTCTAATTCTAACATAATCACATTAGCATTATCACACCTTAAAAATCTTATCACTAACTTAAGCAGATTTGTCTTGAATATCACTTACTCTCAGACACTAGCTCACTAGAAGGAGACAAGTAGGTGGGAGTCTCAGGTGCAGTGAGTATGGGAAAACTGGTAACTCAAAAGCCATGGGCCTGTATTCCTCAAGGGCAGTTTAAGGAAGGGCTAAATGACCTACTTAAGGTCCATCTAGTAAAGCATATGTGGATAAACTATTTGAGTATCTGATAATGATGACTATTTGAGTATTTGATTTTGGCTAAGTTATCAATTCTTTTTTTTTTTTTTTTTTGGCCACACGGCGCTGCATGTGGGATCTTAGTTCCCTGACCAGGGATTGAACCTGCACCGCCCCCTGCAGTGTAAGTGCAGAGTCTTAGCCACTGGACTACCAGGGAAGTCCCTAAATTGTCATTCTTACTTAGTTCAAGAAGAGCTGCATTTCCATCCTTTTCCAGATGATTTTCAGATAAATCAAGAATGCTCAGTTTGGCCAAGTTGTGAAGATTCTGAGCTGCAAAAAAAAAATTTTTTAATCCAAAACAATAAGACTTTCAGGGAACTATAAATGCATTTTAAAATATCCTTAGAAGAATTCTGAGTCCTTGTTTTCTTTGTTGATAGTATAAAACCATTATTTGACTTGATTAATTTATTTATTTCAAAAAGTATCTGGATAGGTTTAACCCCCAATTGCCACGACTATGACTGGTGCACGGATATTTCCTTGTTCTAAGTTCTGACTAAAAAAATTGAGTTCACAAAAAGCCTAAAGCATCCGGGAATATAGTTTTTATGTCACTTTAGTAAAGTCACTCCATTTCTCTAAGCCTCAGTGTCTTCATCTTTAGAATAAGGAAGATGAACTAAATAAACTGTGAGGGTGCTTACAATTCTAAAATGCCCTATCATGAAGGAGAAACAAAGGAACAAAAACCAGATGAGATGAGCTGTTCTTTGTGTACTCAGTTTAGACGATTATGTTAATGTCATAGTGGTGATACTAATAATAAAAACTTAGAAATTAAAAAAAGACAGATGAGAAAAATAGAAAACAAATAGCAAAATGACTAACGGAAATCTAGTCCTATAAATAATTACATTAAATGTAAATGGATTAAACACTCCAGTTAAAGAGATTAATAAGACTAGATTTTTTTTTTTTAAAGCAAGACCCAACTCCATCTACAAGACATGTATTTTAATGACAAAGACATAAATATACTGAGGTTAAAATTTGGAAAACTATATTACATGTAAACATTAATCATAAAATGCCATCACTCTAGCTGATCACTGCTTAATTCTTTTCATTTCAGATATTTATCATGGTTGTTTAATCTAGTTGAAGTTTTTCCTATCAAGACTAATGAGAAAAATCTCCTTTAAAAAATTAGTCAATTTTTTAATGAATATATACTCTTGTTATAATATTAGCTATTATTATTTTTAAGCAATCATATGACCCCTTTTCTTAGAATAAAATATCTTCTGGGATTTGGTTTAAAATAAAAAACCTGCAGAACTCCTCTTAAAAAGGGTACAGCTGCTATTTTCAGTTCTAAACCTTTCTCTCCGCAGGGCAAGTAGAGAAGTAAAGGAGTATGCTCATCATTCTCATGCTTTCCGTTGTTTATCTGGCCTTTTCTAATCCTGGGTTTCTCTAGCTTTTGGTTTATGTTGGCATATAAATAGTTTCCTTAGGAAACTTTACAAACTCCTAGCAGTCGTGTATTCTGTTTTTAAGAGGGCTAGACCATCTTTTTTACCAAAATCTAAATTAAAAAAAATCTGAATCGAACATATCTAGTTTATCCAGAAATATGCAAAGGTTTCTCCATACTTGGTATATGCACACTTTAAGAACTCAAAAGACTCAACTCATATTGATGCACATTAACTCCATCTTAACAGGGCAATAGGTAAGCATTGGAAAGCCTGAAAACATTTAAGGAAATCCTTCTCTCTCTGCTTCTCAATCACTTGTTTATCCATTCACCCAAATTTTTATTAAGCAGTTATTATATAACAGAATATGTGCCAAGCTTCAAGCACCTATTTCTTATTTTCTTCCTCTTTACCTTTTCTTAAAATGACATCTTCAATTATCCTGAAATTCTCTCCTATTATTCATCCATAGTAAATTTTCATTCCAGTCATGAAGAAGGTCATTAAAAACAAGTTAGATATTACCTAGAAGTCTTTATTATCTTTTCCAGTTTCCCTTAAAATTAAATTTCCATTTGAGAGACTTAGCATGCCTTAGTATGAAAATATCGCATGTTTTCTTACACTGTTTTCATAATGCAGGCAGCAGTTACCTAGGGTTTTCACAGCATTTCCGGACAGGCAGCAGGAGACTAATTGGATTTCTTTAAGGTCACAGGGTTCAGCTGACAAAGACTTGACTATGTAATCCATTCCCTCCCCTATATCAGACAAGTGGGTCAAACGAAGTAAACACATCTTTTTCAGATTTGTCAGACCTTCAGCTGCAAAAAAAAAAAAAAAAAAAAAAAGGAAAGGAAATGCATTAAGACACCAAGTACATAAAGGCATCGTTGCCTTGTATAGACACAGCCAGTGTCAAAGAGTCTTAGCTGTTCTTATTATCAAACTTGTATTAGTAAATATATTAGAGAAAACAAAAATCTGACCTAGTTTTATAGCATCTTCCTCATTCATCTTAATGTTATCCAGTATGAGCTTCATAAGGTTCTTCAAATTACCTAAGCTGTCAGTCAGACCACCTGCCAAAGAAAAGGGATTGGACTGTGTTCAGCTGTCATTTACTATATTTCTGTTACCAATCAAAAGATTTTAGTTGTCACTATGGGCAAGAAATGCTCATGAAATTGACACGAAAATATATTTTTTGGTGAGAGATGGGGATCTTCCTTAGCTAAAAGCATGTTTTCAAAATACAATGGAATTACAATGGAAAACAATAACAGAAAGATAACTGGGAAATCTCCAAACAGTTGGAAATTAAACAACGCACTTCTAAACAAGCATGGATAAAACAGGAAGTCTCAAGGAAAATTAGACAATGTTTTGAAAAATACAGAAATAAAAATAAAATATATCAAAATCTCCAGTTAACAGTTACTTAAAGGGAGGTTTAGAGCATTGAATGCTTATATTAGAAATAAGGAAAGTTTTCAAATCAACAACCTAAGCTTACGAGTTCAGAAACTAGAGAGAGAGGAGCAAAATAAACCCAATGCAAGACGAAGCAATAAAATAATAAAGATAAGGGCAGAAATCAATAACAAATCACAAACAGAAACAATAGGGGGAAATCAATGGAAATTAAAAGCTATATCTTTGAAAAGATCAATAAAATTGATAAATTTCTAGCAAGACTGACAAAGAAAAAATGAGGAATAACAAATTACCAATATCAGAAATGAAAGGGAAGATATCATTACAGAAATCACAGAGGTTAAAAGGATAGAGAATAATATGAACAAATCTACATGCATAAATTTGACAACATAGACAAAATTGCACAATTTCTTGAAAGGCACAAACTAGTAAAACTTAGCCAACGTTACATAAGTAATCTGAATAGTCCAGTATAACCAAGGAAATTGAATTTGTAGTTTAAAATTTTCCAAAAAAGAAAGCTGCAGGCACAGATAATTTAACTTGCAAATTCTACCAAACTTTCAAGGAAGAAATAACACCAATTCTATACAATCATTTCCAGGAAACAGAAATACAGACAACACTTCCCAACTCATTTTATGACACTACCATTAACCAATCTGAAACCCAGACTAAGGGAATAAAACAAAAGAAAACTTCAAACCAATATCACTTATGAAATCCTCAACAAAATATTACCAAGGAGTCCAGCCATATATAAAAAGAATATTATACTACCACCAAGTGAGCTTCATACAGGGAATGCAGGACTGTTTTGATATTTGGAAATCAATCCATGTACTTCACTATATTAACAGTCTAATGAAGAAAAACTACATGATCATATAAATTGATACAGCAAAAATAGCTGATACAATCCAATAACCATTCATGATAAAAATTCTCAGCAACCTAGGAATAGAAGGACACTTCCCCAACCTGATAAAAGGCACCTTCAAAAAAACTACAGTTAGCATCACACTTCATGGTGAAAGTCTGAATGCTTACTCTCTAGGATCAGGAACAAGGGAGGATGTTCACTTTCACCTCTCCTATTCAACACTATACTGCAAGTCATAATCAGTGCAGTACGGCAGGAAAAGGAAATAAAAGGAATACAGGGACTTCCCTGGTGGCGCAGTGGTTAAGAATTCGCCTGCCAATGCAGGGGACATGTGTTCGATCCCTGGTCTGGGAAGATCCCACATGCTGCAGAGCAACTAAGCCTGTGCACCACAACTACTGAGCCCGTGCTCTAGAGCCCACCTGCACACCTAGAGCCTGTGCTCCACAACAAGAGAAGCCATCACAATGAGAAGCCCGCACACCGCAACCAACAGTAGCCCCTGCTCGCTGCAACTAGAGAAAGCCCGCGCGCAGCAACGAAGACCCAATGCAGCCAAAGATAACTAAATAAATTTATTTTTAAAAAATGAATAAATAAAAGGAATACAAAATTGGAAAGGAAGAAATGAAAATAATCCTTTTGGAAGGGACATGAAATAAGTTTATCAAAGGTATAGAGTACAAGATCAACACACAAAAATCAACTGTATTTCTGTAGTAGCAATAAATAATTGGTAACCAAATTTTTTAAAGTTACCATTTACAATAGCTCCAAAAGAATGAAAAAGGTATAAATCTAAAAAACATATACACAATCAACATGATGAAAAGTACAAAATGGTGAAAAAAGAAATCAAGGAAAATCTAAACAAATAGAAAGAGAAACCATGGTCATAGAGTCAACATAATAACAATGTCAATTCTCCCTAAATTGTTCTATAGATTTAATGTAATTCCAACCAAGATCCCAAGAAGAGTGTTTGATGATATAAACAATGTGATTCTTGGGAATTTCCTGGCAGTCCAATGGTTAGGACTCCGTGATTTCACTGCTAAGGGCTCAGGTTCAATCCCTGGTTGGGGAACTAAGATCCCACAGGCAGTGCGATGCAGCCAAAAAAAAAAAAAAAAATGTGATTCTAAAATTTATATGGAAGGACAAAGGAACTAGAATATTTTAAAATTATTTTGAAAAAGAAGAAGAAAGTTGGAGAAATAACACTACCCAATTTTATGACTTACTATAAAGTAAAAGTTACTAAGACAATGTAGTATTGGCAAGGGATAGACAAGGGTATTGGCAAATGAAAGATCAATGGAAAATAGTATCCAGAAATACACCCATACAACTATAGCCAAAAAATTTGGGCAAAGATACAAAGGCTATTCAAACATGAAAGAATAGTAATTTCAATAAACAGAACAACTGGATATCCATAGGGAAGAAAAATGAACCTTGATCTAAACTTCACACCTTACACAAATGTTAACTCGAAATGGATCATAGATCTAAACGTAAAACATAAAACTTTAAAAGAAAATATAGGAAAAAATCATCATGACCTTTATGCAAAGAGTTCTTAGACATGACACCAAAAGCATGATTCATAAAGAAAAAAAATGGATGGCAACAAAATGTAAAACTTTTGTTCTGTGAAAGACACTGTTAAAGAATGAAAAGACTAGCTACAGATTGGGAGAAAATATTTTCAAATCACTTATCTCACAAAGGACTTGTATCGTGAATATATTAAAAAAAAACACTTAAAGCTCAACATTAAGAAAACAAATTGACCCAATTAAAAATGGGTAGGGACTTCCCTGGTGGTCCAGTGGGTAAGACTCTGTGCTCCCAATGCAGGGAGCCCAGGTTCGATCCCTGGTCAGGGAACTATATCCTGCATGCATGCCACAACTAAGAGTCCTCAAGCCACAACTAAGAAGTCTGCATGCTGCAACTAAGAGCCCACATGCCACAACTAACGATCCCACATGCCACAGTGAAGATCCCACGTGATGCAACTAAGACCCGGTGCAGCCAAAATAAAAATATAAATAAGTACTTTTTAAAAAATGGGTAAAAACTTGAAGAGACATTTCACTAAGTTGCAAACAAGCACGTGAAGAATCTTCAACTTTTATTAGCCAACTCTGATGATATAACACTATACACAGAGTTCCAGTTGCTCCACATCCTCATCAGCACTTGGTATTGTCTGTTTTTTTTTTTTCTTATTGTAAAATGACAAAAAGAGAAAAATAGAAATAATACTAAATGCTAGTGAGAATGCAGAGCAACTAAAATTCTCATGTATTGCTACTGAAAATGTAAAATGTACAAAGTGGAAAATAGCTTGGAAGTCTCCAAAAAAGTTAAACAAGCACTTGTCATATGGCTCAGCAACGCTAATCCTACATATTTACCCAAGTGAACTGAAAACTTATTTTCACATAAAAAACTTTCATAAGAATGTTTTTAGTAGTTCTATCTATAATTGCCCAAACTGGAAATAACCAGCATGTCTTTCAGTAGGGACTAGATTCTAGCTATAAGAAAAAATAAGTGCTGATTGCAAACTCAAATGTCAAAGAGGGCCAGGGAGATGATGTTATTACAAGAAGTAGAACAAGTGGGCTTTGTGCCCAACTGGAGATTATGTGTCTTTCCGAAGAGTGTAGGAGCAGATCATGAAGCTCTAGCCAGTTGTTACCAAGTGCAGTTGTCAAATCTATAATTTTCAAGAGGAATGAGAAACCTGTATTTTCACATATTTCCCAATTTCAAAATGGTGGCAACTCCTTTAGGGAGAAGAGTCATAGCTAGGGGAGAGAGAATGGAAGGAGACTTTTCATCATAGATTGTTTTATAATTTGGACCATGTAAATATATTACTCAAAAAATAAATTTAAAATATTAAGAACAAAATATTGGCAAACATTAAAAAGAACAATTTTAATTATATGTAGGTCAAATTCAGCACGTAAGTGACCGGTTTGCAATATCAGCACAAACGAATGGCCATCAAGAGAAGATGGTAAGCCT
The DNA here is from genome assembly GCF_028023285.1 of Balaenoptera ricei. Classification (NCBI taxonomy): domain Eukaryota; kingdom Metazoa; phylum Chordata; class Mammalia; order Artiodactyla; family Balaenopteridae; genus Balaenoptera; species Balaenoptera ricei. Next base: position 77,167,519 of record NC_082651.1, on the reverse strand, counting down.
CCTAACACAGAAGGTAGTCTAATAAAGTCTGAGTGACTATCCAGAATCTTATAGAAGGCCTTCCTGCATTGAGTAGGAGGTTGCAAAGCTTATCTGTACAAAAGATTCTAGATTCTTAAAATGATAGAAAATGTCCTCTACAGGGTGACAAGTGAGGCAGAGCCGAATGGGAAACTACTTGTGGATGAAAATGAATCTCAGATTACAGTCATGTAGAGCAAGGCTCCTGCTGGCCCATAGCTTCACAGAACTCAGCAGCCCCTGCTCTGGGCAACAGGACGGATCTACACAGGTGTGGCTGGACTACACAGGTAAGGGAGACACTCACCTTTAGTGTTATTGTGACTCTGGGGAAAACTCCCCTTTACCCAGAAAGATTGACCCTACATGTATGTGTCTGAAGTCTGGAATTTCTTCATGTTCGACAAAAACTGTTCCCAAAATCTTCCTTCAAAGTGAATGATACTTGGAGTGGGGCTGGGGCTGGATGTGCTGCAATTTCCTAGATGAGAATCTAGTGACGCAGTCAGCCACCAGCTTCTGCAGGTGATTAGTTTATGGTTGGATTTCCTCCCAGACTTCAAAGAAGGAAGGGTGCTACTTGGCAGGAAAGCAGTGAACGTTGGGTTAAGACAGAGATGCTGACAAGAGGGAGGGTTCACAGAAGACAAGCTTAACCTACTGTATACACAGACAAACATACAAACACACACTTTACCATATATATACTACATAGTTATTCAGTCAGACTACAGAGCTTCAGCTCTGGGAATCCTTCCTAGGGTCTCCCAATCTGACAGCCTTCCCCCCACATGGAAGTCTCTCCCAAGCCCTTCCACTTCCTGACACTAGTAGAAACTATTAGAAAATTTCAAGCAAAACAAATAATATCTAATATTTCCACAGTAACTAGCCAGGTTTGATTATAGCTTAAACTGCTGATGTTTACAATACCTGGTAGCCGTTGAGTCCCTAGGTCGTGAATACTTAAGGTGTGCAGGTTTGCCACAGATGTGATATGCCGCTCGTCTTCTAAGGCGAGGGGACTGGCTTCCACTATGATGGAATGAATGTTCTTACAGGTGCTGAGGACCGAACTGAGGCTTCCAGCCACGCCGGCACATCTCTTAATGTACAACCTGAGGCTTGTAGCAGAGCTGAATATTTTCCCCAGGTATTTGATATCTTGCTTATTCAACTTGCAGAAATCCCGGAGTGTGACCTCCAATGTCTTGAATTCCTGCTTCCAGTTGAAGAACAAAGACACAGCCCTGCTGGGAATGTAGGTTCCTGATGACTCCTGCATGTGGATCCTGCTTGCGTCTTCTGCGGTCTCATCCTGCGAAGCCACAGCTCCCCCGTACAGGTCTAGTTTAACAAAGTCCAGAGCACTTGCACAATTAGGCAAGTTTTCAAAGAAGTCAAATAAGTAATCAGGGATGTTCTCTGAGTTGATATGTAGGCTTTTACCATGAAAGAAAGCTTCAAATTCTTCTCTCAGGTTTGATGTGGATATACTCTCACAGAATAAATTGATGCCACACTCTGTAAAGGAGTTGATGTTTATGGCTTTCAGAATTTCTTGCACAGTGGTGCTTTTCACATTTTGCATAGATTCCTGCCTCCAGAGAGGCCTCTTGGTGACGAAAAGCCCACCGAGGCTGCCATGTTGATACACTGATGCCAGGTGTTTCAGAACAGTCCGGGTGGCTTCGGCAGATGACCCACACGTATACAGGAGCAGGTTGCTGTACTTGGATGTAATGTCTGAAATGGAAACCATTTTCTTCAAGTGACCGTTCCCCTTGGTCACCTCTGCTGGCTCTTCAGACGTCAATAAACTGCTGAGTCTGCGTCCTGCTGTGTACTCCTGGAATGATTTATGAAAGAATTTATACTTCGGCTTGAACCGTTGAGCTGTGTATTTACAGAGGAGTCCCGTTGTCAGCAGGACATCCTCGTTCACACTGGACAAGTCGTCCGGTTCAAAATCAAACCTGTGGGAGAACACGCCCTCCAGAGCTAGGTCCCCACAGTGGTCCAGGCTCCGAGTGACCTCACTTGGAGCCACCCCTTTACGTTTGTGCTTGTTTTTATTTATTAGCAGATCGTAGAAGGCACAGAACAGTGTGGTTTGTGTGTTAGAGTGGAACTCACTTTTCCCCATCTGGATTGCACAAGTGATGACCACAAAGAGAGGGGTCTTCATCAGATTCCTCAAGCACCTGGATTTCTGAATTTGGAGCAACAAGCCTTCAGCAAGCTCCTTTATCAGCACTTCCCGGATGAGAGCCTGGGCACTGTCCTCGGTCATGTCCCCCACCTCGGCAATCAGCGCACCAAACTGCCTGATGTACCTCAGGCACTCCGTGGTGGTGGTGACGATGACCATATTCTTGAAGCGGTGGTTTTCCTTTATTAGGGCTTCGATTTCTGGGCAGTTCTGGGCCTTGAATTCATTGTAGCCATCTAGGAGAAAAAGAACCCTCTGCCGTAGCTTCAGTAGTATGGCCATGAAAGTCTGCTTCCTGATTGTGTCAGGTATATCCAAGAGTTGGTCACACAGGGTTTCGAAGAGTCCACCCTGGGCCCTGCTCAGACGGAGAAATAAAACTAATTTGAACTTGGTCAGAGCCTGGCACTCTCCAGAGGCCCAGAGCATGGCAATTCGCTGCAGCAGAGTGGACTTCCCTTTGCCCGATTCCCCTTCGATGATGCAGGGGCTCTGAAGAGTGTCCAGCAGGCCACTCAGGGTCAGCTGCTCCAGACGGTGATGGTGTTGGTCCTTCCTCCATAGAACCGGTTCTGTGAAGGTGCTTTTCAAATTAAAAATAATGTCAATATCTTCACCCAGCGGATAGTAGTTCAGAAAAGATGGGGTATGGTATAAGTCCTTTAAATTCTGAGCCAAATCATCTAAGTCTTCTTCTGACATCTGATGAAAAAGACCTGTTAGAGAAGAGGAAGTTGAAGAGGATCCAATTCTGTGTCTCCCCAGAACCTAGAGTTCAGGAGGAGGAGGAGGAGTGAGGCTGAGAATCTTCCCTTGGTGACTTTAATTTCCTTCCCCAGTTCTGAGCTGGCAGAAAGGGTTCCAAATATTTACTCCTGCTTTTCCCTGTTACCCTTTACCCTACTTGCCCTTTTGCCTTCTGTTTCTTCCTTTCCACCACCAAATTTTGTAGCAGCTGATTGGAAAGGAGAGGAACCAGTGTTTGGGTTAAGGAAAGTGCATGAGAATAGTGGGGATATGGTTGAGAATGATGGTCAGGGGTAACCTTCAAATCAAGTCTTAACCTTGATTAAAATCTGCCAGGAGATAATTGACTAATTTAAAGAAAGAAAAACTAAATTAATATTTCATGAAAAGCAGAATCATGCTTCTTTAGTCAGTCAGGCTCTCTTTACCATGGTGCTTGGATTACAGAGTAGGCAGTCTGGGGGCCACTTGTCCACAGATGGTCCTCATCAGACTAAGGAATGTTGAAAACTACTACTGCACTACTGCACTGACTTCTTAAGTGCCTTCATTGTCCAGTTTGATTCTGAAGTCAGACTATGCTAAATCATTTATTCCCTTACCCTGGAGTTACTTATTTGGCTTCACCATCAAGTGACCTAGTGGGAGTTTTTTGTTTTGTTTTGTTTTCCTGAGAGTGTCTGAGCTTTTCCTCGACATAACCAAAGCCCAATGCCCAGTGATATGAGAGCATTGGAGGGAGGAGAGCAGAGGCTCTGTCATGGGGATTATGGATCTTCTTCATGATTTATTCTATTTGTAGAACAGCTAAAAGCAAACTAATACTTACTAAGTCCATGCAAGTCCTGAAACAGAGGATAGTTCCACTTTTCAAGGGATTTAAGAAAGAGGTTACAGGCTTCTGAACCCTTCTTCAGAATCATGTGAATGATTCCTCTTGCAGCATCCTGCTCGACCTTCTCACAGCAAATGATGTTTACTTCTTCATAATTCAGAACATTCCATACAAATAGCTCATCCAAAATTTGCTTTATAACAGTCACTCCCATCCTTTGAATGAGAATTTGACTGTTCTCCTTTATGAAATTCACTGAGGGGATGGGGGAGAAATATACATATTTATTCATTTATACAAAATGTGCATATCAGCATTATGTTGCCAGGGCATTAGGTTCATGCATTTTTTTTTCCTTTGTACCTATCTTGAGTTATGGAGAGGCCAAATGCTTGAATTCCAGGCCCTCAAGAAAAGCTCTGTAAAGACCCTCATTCCTAACCCCAGAGTCCTTGGTGAGCAAGACGTTTTTTCTTTGATAACAAAGTAAAGTGAGCAATCCTGTTCTTGATATAAAAGCATCCCCACTAAGGTAATAGGGGTAAGACGATGCGCTTTCAAGTAGGGAGACTGGCGTACAGTCTGCCATTTGCTACCATCTGTGTAACCTTGGCAAGTTGCTAACCCTCTTTGAGCCTATTTCAATGCTGTGCTGCTAAATGTTGAACATACTGCCTCTCTGGGGGTAAAGGCCTGAATTCATAGCACGTACCAATCTGCATGTTATAAATATTCCCACTGAGGCCAAATTCAAGCTAACAATGTATGTCAACTGGCTAACAAAAATCATAAAAATTCAACAGTGAGCTCTCACAAAACAGTAAGAACCAGCTGTAGTACACCACTGGTTCCTTGTCTGTACAATGGAGTTGAGAACAGTATTTTACTTATGAAGCTTAATGAGAACTCATGTATAGTATTTCATACAAAGTAATAGCTCAATAAATGTTAGCTACTATTTTTAGCCATTATTCTGCTGTCAACACTCAAAGGAGTAGCACATTTTATCTCCCATAGAATTTGGTATTTTCTGAAGAGTATCACTGCAAAATAGTTGTCTGTATTCAGTTTAAGCTCTCTCATCTCTCACAGTGAGGTTCCCTGAAGAAGCTGTCTTGTTTCTGTGTCTCCCTTGCCAAGATCTAACTCTCCCAGGCAGTCCATGCCAGCTCAGAGAAGTGCCTCCCAGGTATTGTACTCTCAGACACTGTCTGCACCACTTTTCCTCTTGGGCTAGGCTGCTCCTGGTTTTCAAATCTTTCTTGACTCATCCAAGTGGATATCTCCTCCTGAAGACCCTGAGGCATCTCTGGTCTGAATTACACCATCAGGCACTCAGACCCCCAGGATCCTACCCCAGGTCCCCTTTCTCTCTGTCCCATGCAGATCTCTACTGCTAACCTCAGCTGGAATGTTACCACATCCCTGTCTACATGGCCGGTCAGCGAGTCTCTCTCTCTCCCTCTGGGGTCTCATCTGTTTTCTTGGCTTCTACATCCTCCCTATGGAGACAACCTCTAAGTCTGATTCTAGTCACTTAGAAAGGCCTAGAGACCACTGCAAGATCACAGGACTAGCCTTTTGGAGGTGACATTTCTTCAGTTGTAAAATTAAGATATTGATACTTTAACTCTTTAAAAGGCTCAAGAAAAAGACTGAATAAAGTCACATAAGGCACAGACATAAAAATATTTTAAAATTTGAAAAGTGCGCTGCTATGTAACTGTAAGATGTTCTTATTACTAGCCATGGTATCTCCCTGTGTGTGGACTACCACACTCCTCTCTTATCAAGTAGTTAAGTGAAAACCATGCTGCTTATTCATTCATTCAGTATTCATTCTTAGCAGAATATCTCTGTTTAGACTAGTGCTGTACAGTAGAATTTTCTGAGATGATAAACATATTCTATATTTGCTCTGTCCAGTAGTGGAGCCATTAGTCACATGTGGCTGTTGAGCACTTGAAATGTGGCTAGCATGACTGTGTGACTGAATTTTAAATTTTATTTAGTTTTTGTTTATTTAAATTCACATTAAATAGACACATATAGCTACTTACTAGTAACTACATTGGATAGCATAGTCTACACCCAGTCATCAAAGTGGAAGGAGTTACATTTTGGTCGCCACTTAGATCTACTCCATGTTTCTTCACAATGATCTTGACAGATCTCTCTGCTGTCTGACCAGGAGGGTAAGCCCGAGTAGGTGATGGCAGGAGACCAATATTTTTTTCTTTTCAACCATAAAAACCAGAGAGTTTAATGAAAAGCAAGCTTGTATAATAGAACATTCATGTTCAATAGGCAAAAAATTAGACATATCATTGAAGAAATTAGGGGCAACAAATTGCACTAAGGGGAAAAATGCTTTCAGGTAATATAGGAAATATAAATGTACTTTTGATTCTTGAATAAAATCTTAATGTATTACAATATTCTCAGCGTATAAGAAAATTCCAAGAGGAGATAATTTCTAGTGGAACAGAGCTGAACTTTACTTCTTCTGAAGGGACTCAGATTTGAATTGCTGACTTGATAAAAAGATAGATCATGTAATATTCTTCCTGAGTGCATCTTCAGGACTGACAAAGAGATCAGAAAGAATAGCGTCTTTATTCAATTACTGTTACAAATAGGAGATGTGTTCTGGAAACACCCACAGAAATAAAAACACAATTAACATAATGAGATGTCATTTTGCACCTACCAATTATTTATATTTTATTTGTGTTATCATTTTTCACATAAATATTGTTTAATGTCTATTTTACCCTTACTTCACCTTCTCCCTGTACCCTGCATTCCTGAATTACACTCGCAAATATACACCATATTGTAAGCGCTGTGAGAACAAAAAGCATGCTTTGTTTTGATATTATACCCCCAGGGCCTAGAACTGTGGTTAATTAATTAACGTTTGTTGAATAAATGAATTTGGTAAAGATTAAAATGAAAAACCTCACCAGGATGAAAAAGTTGTGAGAAAGCATTTACCACTAGAACTATTGGATAGTGCTGCAATGAACATTGCATGATATATGTATACGTATAACTGATTCACCTTGCCGTACAGCAGAAACCAACACAACATTGCAAATCAACTACACTCCAATAAAAATTTTTTAAAAATAAAGTGTTTGGAATAGTAAAAAACAAAAACAAACAAACAAACAAAAAACTTATTGGATAGTTTGGGCTTATATTCTCAGTCATCTAGGATCACATTCTTGCAAGAGTTAAACACGCAACCTAGACCTTGAACATGGTACCTTTTATTTAATGTTCCTCAAGCAAATCAATATCCCCCAAATTTGTATATTATTTCAGATTTTCCTGAGGTTTTAGGACAATGCATGTGTTTTATCTCACATAAGTCCCAAATTATTTAGAACTGAGTACTAATAACAAAACCTTTCAAAGTGTGTGGCAATGTACCAGGAAACAGGAAATTCCCAGAAGCCATCTTTCAAACCCAGGATCTAGCCTCCCATGATGTCAGGGGACCAATATTTTAAAACGATCACTCTCTGTGAAAGTCCTAGCTTATCTGTGGTGCTGCCATTTAACACGGGCCACCACGTTTATAACTGAATTCTCAGAACCACAGAAAAATATTTGATGGGCATTCCATATATCAATATAACTGATCAGAGGAAGGCATGAATTGATTTTATGCTCAATATCACCCGTATTTGGAAACACACTCTACAATCACGCAGATTTGATTTCTAGTATACTTACTTGTTCTGAATAAAAGCTTTCCAGCTTTCTATATCTCAGTAGACAATATTACTTCCAAATGGAGAAGTCAAAGATGACTCCAATACTGTCCTCTTCTTTCTGTAAAACGGCTCCTCATTCTGTAAAACTAACAAAACAGAAACAGAAACTATCAGACAGCAACCATTGTCACTTTCGTATTTATTCTTTTTTTTCCCACACCAAAAAGGACGCACTATACATAATGTTTGACATGTTTTTTTTTTCATTTACTCTATTTTTGAGACCTTTCTATATCAGTTAAGTAGTAAACTGCCTCATTTTAAAAATCAATTTCATTGACGTAAAATTTACATGCAATAAAATACAAGGAGCTTTGACAAACGTACACACTCAAGTCAGTAATACCCCAGTCAAGATTTAGAATATTCTCATCCCATGCAGAAAGTTCCCTTGTGCCCCTTTATAATTCATTCCTCCTAGTCCCCACCAAAGTAACCACTGATCGGATTTCTTTAACTATAAATTACTTTTGCCTGTTCTAGAAATTCATGTAAATGGACAAATGTAGGGGGTACTCTTGTGTCTGGCTCCTTTCACTTAGTATCATGCTGTTGAGATTCTCCTTGCTGTTTGCAGGAATTGGTAGTTCAGTCGTTTTTAATGGCTGAGCAGTATTCCATTGTAGGAACAGATCAATTTACCTATTAATTCTCCTGTTGATGGGCATTTGGTTTGTGTCCAGTTTTTGGCTATCATGAATGAAGCTTCTATCAACATTCCTTTGTGGACATATGTTTTCATTTCTATTGGGTGAAAATCTAGAAGTGGAATTTCTAGGTCATATGGTGAGTGTATGTTAATTTTATAGACGGTGCCAAACTGTTTTTCAAAGTGGTCATACCATTTTACATGCTTACCAGCAGATAAAATCAACAGTTCCAGTGGTTCCAAATCCTCAGCAGCACTTGGCATTATCCATCTTTTTAACTTTAGCCATTCTAATGAATGGGTAGTGTTACCTCATTTTGTAATATTAATTTTCATTTCTTGATGACTAATGATGTTGAGCATCTTTTCATGTACTTTATTGTTCATTCATAAACCTTTTGTAAAGTATCTGTACAAATCTTTTGCCCATTTTACAAATTGGGTTGTCTTTTTATTATTGACTTTCAAGAGTTCTTCATAGATTCTGAATACAAGTTTTTTGCAAATACATGTATTATAAATATTTTTTACTCATCTGTGGTTGTTTTGATTGTGCCTAGGATTTATAGAGATAACTGAGTGACAAAATGAAGAGGTCAATGCCAATGAAAAATGTTTTATTACTTATGATTCGCAAGAGAAGGAGGGCTTGCCGTGCCACACAGGACCACACGAGGCCTCATGGGGAAGTACCAGAGTTGATCAGGAGGCAGAAGGAGCAAAGGAGAAAGCTTAGCCCAGAGCCTCTATAACAGTTTTCACAGGAAGAAACAGGTGAGGCAGGGTAGGCAAGTTGAGCAAGTTTAGGATTGGATAGTTTGAATAATTTCAGTAGACTCTGGGCTATAAGGGTGGCCTGGGAGTGATTTAGGGCAGGGGAAATATTGGCTTGATGTGTGAGAGTTTGATAAAGTTGGTGGTTGAAGATACGGTCTTTGGATTCATTTGTTTGCATATGAAAGGCACACTCACAGGCAAGTTTTTTGCTATCCCTAGGAATTAGCTAGCCCTGGTATGGTCTGTCTCTTTTGGCCAGCAAAGCCCCCAAGATATCAAAGCATCATAAAATATAGAAAATAAAAAACATGATTAATACAATGGTTTGCCTTTTGTTCTTTGCGTCTTTTGAAAAGCAAAACATTTTTATTTTTATGAAGCTCAACTTATTAATTTTTTCTTCTTTGATTCATGCTATTTGTGTCCTACTGACAAAATCATTGTTACCCTGAGCCACAAAGATTTTCACCTAAGTTTTCTTTTAGAGGTTTTATAATTTTAGCTTTTACATTTAGGTCATTGATCCATTTTGAGATAATTTTTTGTTTATGATGTGAGATAAGGAGTTGAGGTTCACTTTTTTTCCATAGGGATGTAAAGTTTTTCCATCATGATTGGTTGAAAAGAATATCTTTTACCCACTGAACTTGTGAGTATATTTCTGGACTCTATTCTGTTCCACTAATTTATGCCTATCCTTATGCCAATATCACACTGTCTTGATTACTGTATCCTTATAATAAGCCTTGAAATCGGGTAGTGTAAATCCTTCAGTTTTGTTCCTTTTGAGAATTGTTTGCATTCCCATATAAATTTTATTTTATTTTTATTTAACTTAATTTTATTTATTTTTGGCCACACCACATGGCTTGTGGGATTTTAGTTCCCTGACCAGGGATTGAACCCAGGCCCTCAGCAGTGAAAGCACAGAGTTCTAACCACTGGACCGCCAGGAAATTCCCTTTATTTAATTTAATTAATTAATTAATTTATTTTTTAGCATGACGTATTAGGGCAGTTTATTACACAGCAAAAGCAACCGGGACAATGAGCAACAGGAAATGGTGGCAAACATTAATATTGTTGCAGCTTCTAAATCACATAAGCCCTAGAATCGAACCTCCTGCTTTCCAAGGTATGAATGCCACAGAGTGTCACAGTTCAACCCTTCTGCCTACATTTAGAGTTCTCTCTCCTCAGAGCCTGGTGTATTTCAATTCTCTGCTAGGTTTCCTGTCTAACTTCTAGATCAAGAAAGTTTGAATAAACTTTAGATAAACACTTAAAATTATTTCCTGGAAGTTCACCAAACCAAACACGTGAATCCTCCCCAGTCTGCACAACTGAAAACAAGTTATATAATTTCTGTTTCTCAGGGCAGTAGGGCTGTGCAAGACACAGAACACTGGGACTGCTGCCTGTCCTCTGGAATCACATTTTATTTATTTTTTAAATATTTTAATTTTATTGGAGTATAGTTGATTTACAATGTTGTGTTAGTTTCAGGTGTACAGCTAAGTGATTTAGTTATACATGTACATATATTCATTCTTTTTTAGATTCTTTTCTCTTATAGCTTATCACAGAATACTGAGTAGAGTTCCCCGTGCTATACAGTGGGTCCTTATTGGTTATCTGTCTTATATATAGTAGTGTGTGTGTGTACATCCCATGCTCCTGGTTTATCCTTCCCCTACAATGTTTCCCCTTTGGTAACCATAAGTTTGTTTCTGATATCTGTAAGTCAGTTTCTGTTTTGTAAATAAGTTCATCTGTATCTTTTTTTAAAAATTAGAGAACGGACATGTGGACACGGTGGGGAAAGGGGAGGGTGGGACGAATTGGGAGATTAGGATTGACATATATACACTACCATGTGTAAAATAGATAGCTAGCGGGAACATTCTGTAAAGCACAGGAAGCTCAACTCGGTGCTCTGTGATTTCCTAGATGGGTGGGATGGGGGTGGGGAGGGAGGTCCACGAGGGAGGGGATATAGGTATACATATAGCGGATTCACTTCATTGTACAGCAGAAACTAACACAACATTGTAAAGCAATTATACTCCAATAAAAAAAAAATTAGATTCCACATATGAGTGATATCATACAATGTTTGTCTTTCTCTGTCTGACTTCATTTAGTATGGTAATCTCTAGATCCATCCATGTTGCTGTAAATGGCATTATTTCATTCTTTTTTATGGTGGGGTAATATTCCATTGTATATATGTACCACATCTTCTTTATCCATTCCTCTGTCGATGGACATTTACATATAAATTTTAAAATTAGTTTATTAATTTCTGTTTTTAAAAGAAGACTTTTAGACTTCTGGTTTCTGGCTGGGCACGTAAGGAAGTCATTACTCCATCCTAATGTCAAGTTAAAAGCTGAATAAACTGAACATGAACAACTCTTCTTAGATCTATCAGAGAATTGAGGTCACAGGGCAAACTGCTACCGCAAAATTGAAGACGCAGTCAGGCAGACACAGAATTGCAAACTTACTGGAGCAGAAACCCATGAGGAGCAGACACTCATGAGCAGAAACCTCAGAGGATCTCATAACCAGGTAGGAAACCCTAAACTGTAATTGATGAATTTCTAGAGGATCAGTGTGGACAAGTCTGTGAGTTAAAAACTCCAAGAGGATCCAGTCTTAGCAAAGTCCCCATGCTTTTGTGAGTTTTACCTCCAGGAGCCCTACCAGGTTCTCATAGTGTAGAGCAGAGAAAAATCTCTTGCTTCCAGCAAAGGGAGGGGAAAAGTAGCCATTTTGAATTATGCCCAGAGCATTCTGTTCTTCCTAAAAAGTCCTGCCCTCAACATCAATTATTTTACCAGAGCCTCACCTACTGAGATATTAACAGAGCTTAGCTGACCTGGGGGAAGGGAAATACCCAGCTCCAGCCTCCTCTAGGAGGAGGAATATTTTATTTATTTATTTTACTACAGAGACATTTAAGAGCCATTACAATCAATACCAAAGAAACAAAAGCATGGACACTATTTCAAGTTCTGGAACATAATGGGAAATCGAATATTTATGAATTTCTGCTAAACCTACCATCATGTTTAAGACTTTCAATAAGTTTTTTTTCCTGTTGCTTCATGTGAAAAAAACTTTTTGAAATTAAAATTTTTAAAAAGTGTTCTTCATTCAACTATGATCAAAGATATATTAACAATTCTGGCAAGACTCCATTGAACACAAATACACAAAATGATCAATTTGCTAAAGTCATTGACAAAGGTACAGAAGGTAAGGCTTGAGAAGGGATTTTATTATTCATTACTATCCTGGACTGATATGTCGATATAGGTTTTTCCTTTTTTTGTACCTCAGTATTTACTCTAGTTTGTTTGTTTGTATGTTTTTACTGCCATGATTACGTACACAAAATTCAATAAAAGAAAACTGTCACTACTAAAACAACAACAGGATTAAAAAATGGGCAAAGAACTTGAATAGACATTTCTCCAAAGAAGATATACAAGTGGCCAAAAAGCACATGAAAAGATGCTCAGCATCACTAATCACTAGGGAAATGCAAATCAAAACCACAATGAGATACCACTTGAACCTATTAGAACGGCTACTATTAAAAACGAAAACAAAAACAGAAAATAACAAATGTTGGTAAGGATATGGAGAAATTGGAACCCTTGTGCACTTTGGTAGGAACGTAAAATGGTGCAGCTGTTATGGAAAACAGCATGGTGGTTCTTCAGAAAATTAAAAATAGAATCACTATATGATCTAGCAATTCCACTGGGTATATATCCAAAAAAAATGAAAGCAAGGTCTCATTGTAAGTTGTACACCCACATTCATAGCCATATTATATTATGATAGTCAAGAGATAGAAGCAACCCATGTGTTAATTGATGGATGAATAGATAAACAAAATGTGGTATAAACAAAAAATGGAATATTATTGAGCCTTAAAAAGGAAGGAAATCCTCCAGCAATCCCACTCCTGGGCATATATCCAGAGAAAATGCTAATTTGAAAAGATACATGCACCCCAGTGTTCATAGCAGCACTATTTACAATAGCCAAGACATGGAAGTGAACTAAACGTCCATTGACAGATGAATGGATAAAGAAGATGTGGTACATATATAAAATGGAATATTACTCAGACATAAAAAAAGAATGAAATAATGCCATTTGCAGCAACATGGATGGACCTGAAGATTATCCTGTTGCAAGGAAAGGAAGGCAATCCTGTCGCAAGCGGCAGTATGGATGAAACTTGAGGACATGATGCTAAGTGAAATAAACTAGTCATAAAAAGATGAAAACTGTATGCTTTAACTTATATGAAATATCTAGAGTAGCCAAATTCATAGAAATAGAAAGTAGAATGGTAGTTGCCAGGGGCTGTGGGGAGGGAAAGATGGGGAATTGTTGCTTAACAGATACAGTTTCAATTTTGCAATACACAACAGTTCTGGAGATTGTACAACAGTGTGAATATACATAACCGCTACTGAACTGTACACTTAAAAATGATTAAGATGAGGGAGTTTCCTGGCCGTCCAGTGGTTAAGACTCCACGCTTCCACAGCAGAGGGCATGGGTTTAGGGAACTAAGATCCTGCAAGCCGTGTGGCAGAGCCAAAAAAATAAACAAATAAGTAAAATAAAATCCAATGTCTAATTTTTAAAAAATGGTTAAGATGGTAAATTTCATGTTACATGTGCTTTACCACATTAAATTAATTGTCACTGTCTGAGTTTCCTTCTTTGCCATTACTATCATTAATCTTGTTATGTGACTATCATTGAAAATTAAATTATATGAAGGAGGGAGGTGTACAAAATGATTTGTTTAAATGTCAAATATGCTAGGTACACCCAGCTAAGATACAAATAGTCATGCTCTTAGGGCCAAACTTTTCATCACTGGACAAATAAATGAGATTAAAATGGAACTTAGATGGCTAATGGATGGGGCACCAAAGAACTGGGCCCCAGTGTCTCTGTGTGAGGAGCCAGAGGATCTGAGGCTTTCAGAGATGAGAGAAGCAAGAAAAGCTGTCAAAGGAAGAAAGAGTTTCTTTGAGGGCAGTTTTTCAAACTAGTGAACTCATTAGCAGGTCATGATATCAACTGAAGTGTGTTACAATTAGACTAATTTAAAAAATGAAATAGAATTAAAACTATCAGAATGTACTGTATTTTTTCAGGAAAGTTTCATTTCAGTTATTTATATATCCTGGCACTGGGTAGTGATGTCTTACTTCTTATTGTGAGTTGAAGTCAGTAAAAGTTTGAAGGTCAGTGTTGTAGGGGGGATCCCATGGAGGGATTTAATTCTGCCTGTAGGAGGTGACTTTTGAATTGTTCTTAAAGGAAACCAAAGTTCACCAGGCAGTAAAGGGGAAAGGCTATTTCTGGGCAGAGGAAGCAGCATAGGGAAGGAGCCATGGGGGAAAGAGCCTGAAAACAAGGATTGAGACAACTCATGAGTGTGAGCAAGGGCCAATTTTCACGCCAGGACTGAGTTCAAATTCCAGCTCTAGCCCTGACAGGCTAGGAATCCTCAATCAAGGGAGACTGACACCTCCCAGAAAAAAGGGTGGGTCTGGGAGAAATCAGTCCTCCACTGACCAGGTTAGAGTTTAAGTGAGAACAGAAAAAAGAGGAAGAAGATAGAGGAAGGGGCCAAGAAGTTCATTTTATATTCACATGTAAAGAGAATAAACTAGTCCCAGAGTTAGCCATCCAGTCACTTCGTCCACTAAAATGATTAACTAAAACTTTACGTGGATCATCAGGCAGGAATCTCAGCTGATTCTGAAGATGCTAAAAATTCATATTCAGTTTGGTTACTGAATAGTCTTCCTACCCACAGAGAAGTCTGTGACTAGATCAGGAAACCCACTCAGAGATAGTCAATTAGTTATTTGTTACTCTCAAGAAAATCTGCCTGTAGTCCGAAGCTTGGGTCGTCTATTCTGTTACCCACTGGCATAAAGAATAAGGCTCTGACCAGTTTGCTCCCCTGGACCCTGGCTATTGCTCTGAACACTCCCAGGTCCCACCCTTAAGCAAGATGTCCAGAGAATAACTGAATTACATGGAAGAAGTCCTTTTCCTATATTTGTGCTTTGGGAAATAATATTTGGAACTAATTCTAAAAATGGATATTTTCTTCAAAATGGTTACATGAGCTCCTTAGAGAACTGAATTTCCTCAGGACCCATAAACCCATGCCTATGGAGCCATTCCTACAACTTATGGATGAAATGAGAGGAAAGTTATATATAATGGGAGCAGAGAGGCAGCACACAGAAGTGGAAAATGTGTGTGAGCTTTGGCACTGCAGTCCTGAATTCAAATCCTCACTGTGCAGCTTATGAGATGGGTACCTTTACCTTTCTGAGTCTTGATTTCTTTATCTGCAACACTGACATGGATAATATCCACCTCCTAGGACTGTTACGAAGATTAAACAGGAGAGCAGTTGGGACAGCGATGGTCAGTGGGCGTTATCTGTCTCCCTTTCTAGTGAAAAGGCTCTAGTCTAGAATGCTCTTAGATCTCCAATAGACTCCAGCAAGCTCACATATTATTGTTACTGTTAATGTTATGGGCTGAATTGTGTTCCCCCCGAAATCCATATATTGAAGCCCTAACCCCCAATAGCTCAGAATGTGACTGTACCTAAAGATGGGGGCCTGTAAAGATGTAATTAAGTTAAATGAGGCCTTTAGGATGGGCCCTAATCCAATCTGCTTGGTGTCCTTATAAGAAGAGTAGATTTGGACACACGGAGAGAGACCCCAGAGATGCACGCCCTGAGGAGAGATCATAGGAGGACACAGGGAGCAGGCGGCCATCTTCAAGCTAAGGAGAGCGGCCTCAGGAGAAGCCAAAGCTGCCAACACTCTGACCTTGGGCTTCTGGCCTCCAGACTGTGAGAAAATAACTTTCTGTTGTTTAAGCCACCCAGTCTGTGGTATTTTGTTATGGCAGCCCGAGCAGACTCACACAGTTAGTATTATAGAAGGGCGCTGAACTGTTAAGAGAACAGTGACAGGAGCCGAGGTTCTATCCTAATTCTGTAGACAATTAGCTGCGTGACCTACAGCAAGTCACTTGACTTCTCTCTACATTTTCCACCTCTCTCCTCCAGGGTTGTAAGGATTAACTGAGATAAAGTCTGTAAAGACCCTATCAATAATAGGGGTCCTGTAAGCAGCGGTTCCCTTCACTGCTCTGTCCAGATATCAGGTTTCTTGTCATTCAGGGCAGTGCGTGGACTGAGCAGTGCCCCTAGGGCTTTTCAGCTCTGACCTCCTGCAACTCTTAACAGCAGTCTCACGAACAACAGTAGGTTTCATTTCTGTAAAGCCAAAAAGTATTTTCAAAGTCCTTTCCCTCACTTTGTCTCACAGTAAACACAAATGCATCCCTCTGACTTAACATGCATTTAAACATCAATTCTGAAGAACCCGATGAAACTCCAGCAGTCCAGACTCACCACCCCTAAAAGTCTCCCTGCAGGCAAGTCCAGCCAGCCATGCAAAACTGAATTCTTCAGTGTTAAGGCTTTCATACCCACCAGACACAAACTTTAAATGAATGTAAATCCAAATTTTAACATTAGGTTCCAAAACCCACTTAAAACCCCATTCTCTCTCCCCATGGTACCTGGCTGAACAATCCAGTTGCCCTCTTCTTGGTAGATCAAAAGACACTTTTAAAATAAAGTTTTTTTTTCATTTGCTTTCTGTTTCACAGCAAAGCCTGGTGTTCCTGTAGATCTGAAGTCTCATTCTGTGGCAGGGGATTGTAAGAAAACGGCAAACACTGACAAGTTCTTCTTTTTTTTTTTTTTTTTTTTTTTTCTTCAAAGCATAGTAAGAATGGTTTGGACACAGTTTGAACTGTGTCCAAAAGGGATCAAAAAGGGAAGATGAATGTAAGTACAAGTAGCCGGGGAAAGAAGTGAAACGAGCTTAAAGATGCAAAAGCTGGAAATTCACAACAAGAAAGGAATTACTCATTTGTTCCCTGTTTATCCACAACATATGAATCCTACTGCTGTTAGTTTATTATTCTATAGCTTAAAATGAAAACAACGTGTTTTGAACACTTAGTGTGCGTTAATTTTTGTCATTAACTGAGAGAGAAAGAGAAAGAAATGAAATGAGCTGGTTTGGTTAGTTAAAGTTTATTGCAAAGCAGCCAAAGTCATGCTTATCATCTGTACCTCGGGTCCCAGGAGACTTCTAGCAAATGCATACTCTTAGTCACCAGGGTCCTCGGCAAGGTTAGCACAGAGCAAATGGACCACCATTATCAGTCCACCCGACTGATGGTGCTCAGGGCATCCTCCTGGCTATGAAGAGCCACAGGCTCCCACATGTACACACACATTCAGAGCTTGTGGTCACAAACTCCAGGAAGCCAGTTCACACTCGGCTCCCAGAATGGAGAAATCTCCCAGGACTTCTCTTGAGAATGACATTCTTGCATACATTTTCCCCGTCTTTGCACAATCTATCACGAACTTTTTGTTACAAAACTTCTTATTTCAAAAAGAGCATTCCGACATTAACTTATCTGACATAGAGGGATACCTAAGTTTTACCCTAAATAAATTTCTACATTCTGGGTTTTCTATGGGAGTAACAACAGTGTTTCCCAACTTGTGAGGTGAGCGTCTCTGAAGTGAGATCAAGGGCTGTGCCATCAGCTGGATTTCTGAAATTTTAGTGAAACCTATATGTAAATGTGTGTTCACAGAGAAAAAACTGTAAAGATAGGCACCAACAATATAAATACTACTTATCTTTGGGGAATAATTTCAAATTTTCTTCTTTTGTTTATCCATACATTCTGATTTTCTATAACGAACACCTATTACTTTTGTAATAACAAATGATGTAAAATAGGATAGAAAGGGGAAGTGTAGAAATGTGGTTGTAGTCTCCACCCAAATATATCAAGTCTTAATCCCTGGAATCTGTAAATGTTGTATCTTTATAGATGTGATTAAACTAAGGGTCTTGAGATGGGGAGATAATCCTGGATTATCTGGGTAAGCACTAAATGCAGTCAAGTGTCCACATAAAAGAGAGTCAGAAGGAGATTTGAAAGAGATAGAAAAGGAGAAGACAATGTGACCATGGAGGCAGAGATTGGAGTGGCTGTGAGTCAAGGAGTGGGGGCAGCCACCTGAAGCTAGAAGAGGCAAAGGATGGATTCTCCTCTTGAGCCTCCAGAGGGAGCATGGTCCTGCTTACAACTTGATTTCAGCCCAGTGATGCTGATTTTGGACATCTGGCCTCCAGAGTGTAAGAGAATAAATTTCTGTTGTTTTAAGCCATCCAGTGTATGGTATTTTGTTACAGCAGCTGCAGGAGACTAATGCTGTAGAATATCATGGTAAAAGGAGCAAAATTATATCCACATTCATTCATGCACATCCTCCATGTGGTCCCATCACTTTCCTTTGCAAATGGATTTGCAGTCAGGTGTTTTCAATGCAGTTAGAATGGATAACGTACTAGAAATTTTGGCATCTTGAAGAAGTTCCAAGAGCTATGTCCCTTGCCTTTTGCTTTTCCTCCTAGTCTCTTCCCACCCTTTACTCTCCTGGGAGTGTGGCAAAGTGGAAATGCCTAGGGCTCTGGAGCCAAAAGACCTGAGTTCAAGTGTGGGTTTCAAGTGTGGGTTTCATCTTGTTTCTAAAACAAGTCACTTAAGCTTCTTAGCAGTAAAATAGTGGCTTAAGCTTCTTGGCAGTAAAACAATCCCCAGCTTGCTCCAGGATTGTTTGCACATCATCTGAGCTACTGTATCTGAAAGTACCACCTGAGTGCTATTCAGTGACTTTAAACATTTATAGATACTCATGCTTTTCACTCTCAATTTAATGGGGAGGGAGGGGAAAAGTCACAATACTTTTCTCCCTGGGGGCCTGTAACTCCTAACTCTAATAATTGTTCTAGAATTTTGCTAGTCTTTTGCCCAAAGAGTCAGTGGCAGGGGAAGCTATTGGGCCAATTCATTTTTGGCAACTTCCTAGTATGCCTTAATAAAGGAGGGTCAAACCTTCTTGAGTAACTAACTCCTTTAGGAAGTAGGGGTATATCATGTCTATTATTCTCAGCATTATATATATATATATAATATATATTTTTAAAAAATCTATAATTCCCCATCCTCACTCCTTACAATTGGCCTGTCTAATAATTCAGATACACTAATATAAGAGAGGCTTTAGTAAGAGAAACTAAATGTGGGAGGACAGATTGTTGATTTTCAAGGTGACTGAAATCCTGTCCTAAAATTAACATTTGAAATAGCTGGAGATATTTGTCAAGAAGAAAAAAAACTTTAAGGAGTTTCAATAGCTGTGTTCAGATGTCTGCAGGGGCGTGGCATAGGGAAGAAGGAGCAGGTTTCAGATGCTTATGACAAATAAATGTTATTTACGAGGAATCAGTATTTCATTCAAAATGCCAAAGACTCCCAAAGATAAAATGCACTGCTTTAGGGTAACTGGTCATGCTTTTTGCTCTCCTTGAATTTTAAAACACCCTTCCAATAATTGGGGAGTTTCCCAAATTATGAAACCCACATTCCCAAAGCAGAAGCCAAAAACCCTTTTTCACAGCGTCCCTTGAAGTTAGTGCGTACTTACCCCCAGGGTTCTGCCAACTGGAAGCCAATATGAGACTGCACTTGGAGCCAACGTGGTGCCAATGTGAAAGCCATCCTGGCGAAGAGATATCCAGCTTGTGGAAGCAGTGGCACAGTTGCTCCAGCTCTGGTGTCCTGCAGAGCCTGTGTCCAATGGCAGAGACAGTAGGGTTGCCAAGTGAGCCATCCAGCCCTGAAATCACCTGCTCTTGCTTGCAGAACCTCCCAATCCTGGTTCTCTGGACCCTCCTGAAGATTCTGTGAGTTACCTGACATCCTCGATAAAGTTCTTTTCTGCTTAAACCCACTGAAATGGGTTCTGTTGTACCTTTTCACATTGAGTATTGTCTTAGCAGCTAATTGGCATGAATTCTTTAGGAGGTTAGTATTTGCTTTACGTGGGAAGTTGAATTAGTTCTGATCTCTATCAAATTTAAGATTCTCTGAATAAGAGTGGTAAGGGGATGGCAAGTAGGAATCTGGGTAAGTAAATTTGATTAGTGTCCTATAAAAAAGTTGTGATTACTTCTCCACCACAGGTGATTTAAAAATTTAAGCAAGAGTATACAGAAGACAGTTAGGCCAAGGTTTAACTAATATTCCACCATTAGTCATATAATAATTCCTTTAGGTAAAGCACAAACCAATCAGTCCATTTTTACAATGGAAATATTTTGGAATGAGTCTATGATGATTCTACTGCCTTTGTTTGATTTAGTGTATGAATTTCACAGTTATAAACTCAGGTGTGAAAAGATGCAAACTTTATTTCTCTATAAATCAAGCTGCTGTCTGATACAACCTCCATTTAAGTTGATGGGAGAATTCTAATCTACTCATTTTGAGGTCAGTTTCTCCAGTTCAGTGAGCCCTCAGTCTATCCAGATCTATAGTTTAGTCATATTCCAACTTAAAACTCCTGTTGACTTTTTTTTTTCCCTCTCTCCTTCCTGGGATGTAGTCTAAGTTCTGTCTCTAACAGAAATAAGGGGGATCAGAATCCTCTCCTCAGCTCAGTTCCTATGATGGAACTTGTCGCTGGTATACTCATCCTGAGTGTTACACTTCGCTCGGGTGGTGTGTAATTTCTGTTTCCCAATGTGGATCCCATGTGGTTGCCTGCTGCCAGGAGACTGCTAAGATATGGCTCCTTCCTCCTCTTGCTCCAAGTCAGCAGTTTACATCTCAGCCTTTGAATGCATGTTTTCCACCCCTGCCTTACACACTGGCTCTCTCTCTGCTTCTCCCATCTCCTCACAGAAGATTGGGAATTTCAGGCTTCCTGAATGCTACAGAAAAGCCTCCGGAAGCTAGGGAGTAGGGTCATCCCCCTCCCAACCACGGATGCTCTAGATATCTGGGTCAATGGACTCAGGACTACTGACTGAGAAAGGTCTTGAGAGAAAAAATGATCAGGGCTTGCTGGTTAGTATCTAAAATAATTCATCCACCACATTTTATTGAGGATGGTCCTGGATTAAGCTATTTATGTTTGAAAAGTGAACATACCATTTTCTAGTTTTTAAAAAGCTGATTCTGCAAAAGCATTTTTGTATGTAATTAATGAGATAATTACCTCTTGGCTCAATGAAGAAAATACAGCAAGCGCTGAATGGGATATATTTCTATACCATTTGAAACTAATTAAACTGCTTTTATCTTTATAAAATATTTTTTAATTAAAAAAGTAATACATATTAATTTCAGAAAATTTGGAGAACATAGAAAAGCTTAATATAGAAAAGCACAGAAGCCACCCATGATAATAATCACTTGTGACATTTTGAGATGTTATCCTTTCAGTTATATTTTTTATATTTCTGTATCTATATAATATTGGGAGCATATGCAAATTGAGATCATGGGCGGATCAAAGTGAAAGTGAAAAAACAGATTTTTTTCACTTCATAAAGAATTTTGAGATTTTTTTCCCCCATATCATGAAATAACTCTAAAAGATGATTCTCAGTGTATCATTTCATTAAATGGCTATCCCAACATTTATTTACTCATTCTCATGGACATTTAAATTGTATCCAGTTTTGGACTTCCCTGGTGGCGCAGTGGTTAAGAATCCGCCTGCCAATGCAGGGGACACGGGTTCGAGCCCTGGTCCAGGAAGATCACACATGTTGCAGAGCAACTAAGCCCGTGCGCCACAACTACTGAGCCTGCACTCTAGAGCCCGCGAGCCACAACTACTGAAGCCCACGCGCCTAGAGCCTGTGCTCTGCAACAAGAGAAGCCACCGCAATGAGAAGGCTGCACACAGCAACAAAGAGTAGCCCCCACTCGCCGCATCTAGAGAAAGCCCGCGCGCAGCAACGAAGACCCAACGCAGCCAAAAATAAATAAATAAATTTATGTAAAAAAAAAAAAAAACCAGTCTCTGCTTCCCAAACCAAAACATCCACTACTGTGGATAGTTTAAGTAATTATTGTAACAAGGATATCTGATATGTCACTCCTTTGCTCTAATTCCTTTAATGGTTCCCCCAACACTTCCATAAAAATACTTTTTAATCCTTCGAATAGCATGCAAGATTGTTCATGATTTCTTCTTTACCTATTCATGCAGTCTCATATGTAGCCATTCTCTCCCACGTAAACTAAGGTCCAAGTAAACTAAATGACTTCCAGCTTCCCAAGTCCATTAAATGATCTTTGGAATGTTATGACCCCAGGCTGCCAGCCCCCCACACCTCTTTGGTTGAAAATTTTTACTCATCTTTTAAGTACCAAGTTAATTGTTACCTCCTGTGAGAATTTTTTCAATATTCCCTTTTACACATCAATGGCCATGCCTTCCCATTACTCTACCGCTGATCTATCATTTCTTTCCCCAAGGCTGTCCCCATAATATACCCTCAAACTCTCCCTCTCTCTCTCTCCAAATTGGAAGTCACATTAATGTAGCTTGGATATTAAAATTAAGTATATCTATTTAAAGACTTTAAAAATTAGATGGATTTGTAAGTTTATCAGCAGACAGGACCTTGTAGTGAAAACAGCATTGGGGACTTCCCTGGTGACGCAGTGGTTAAGAATCCTCCTGCCAATGCAGGGGACACGGGTTCAAGCCCTGGTCCAGGAAGATCCCACATGCCGTGGAGAAACGAAGCCCGTGAGCCACAACTACTGAGCCCATGTGCCGCAACTACTGAGCCTGAGTGCCTAGAGCCCGTGCTCCGCAACAAGAGAAGCCACCGCAATGAGAAGTCCCCGCACCACAACGAAGAGCAGTCCCGGCTCCCCACAACTAGAGAAAGCCCGCACTCAGCAACGAAGACCAAACACAGCCATAAATAAATAAATAAATAAATAAATAGATAGATAGATAGATAGATAGATAGAAAGAAAAGAGCATTGGACTAGAATTCAGAAGATTTAGGTCCTTCTGTTCCTTCTTTACCTTTTCTGGCCTCAATTACCTCCCTCATAAAGGAATGTGGCTAGACTACAGCCCTAGTCTTTGGGTGGCAATTTACAGTTTATCTTCTTTTTTATTAGTATCCAATCCAGCCCCCTTCATTTCACAAGTGAGGAAACTGAGTCTCAGAGACGATATATAATTTAAGTCAAGATACTATACAATTAATTAATGACTAAGTTAAACGGAATCTTGGGATCTTGGACCGGTGCGGGCCAATGCTGACCTCTAAAAACATTCCCGGTTCTAAAATTCTTTAACCCGCCCAGTTAACAAAAGCAGAGGAAATAAAGAAAAGCCAGAAGAGAATAGACTTAACGGAAACAAAAGACAGTGGGAAGCCCGAGCTTTCCACGAATTACAAGTGAACTTCCTGTCCTGGGTAAACTTCCGGAATCAACAACAGGGAGAGCCAATCAGAACCTTTCTCCGGGAGCCAATGGGAGAGCACATTACAAAGAGCCAATCGCAGGGACGCTGTCACTGTTATGGTCCTGTCAGGGCGCCGGCGTCGTGGTTTCTGGGCGGCCGCCACCGAGAGGACTTTGGTGCGGGACCCTCAGGGGCAGCCCCGCGGCCAGCTGCGCTCGTCTCCGGCCTCGTTCCCAGCCTACATATCTCGGCTCGTGGGTCGCGCCGTCGGGCGCGCGTGCGGGTCGGCGCCGCGGTCGCCTCGGGGCCTGAGCCCAGCCACAGCCTCCTCCTCCGCCGCGGGCTCGGAGGGGCCGCGAGATGCAGCCGCCGGGCCCTCCCCCGGCGTATTCCCCCACTAACGGGGACTTCACCTTTGTCTCCTCAGCAGACGCGGAAGGTGAGACTGAGCCCCGGGAGGGTCCGTCGCCCTGGGGGACGCCGGGCGGACGCGGCAGTGTCTTTCTGGGGCCGAGGCGGTTGTGGCCCGGTGGGGACGGGCAGGAAGCTGACCCATGGGGGGGGGACTCGAGCCCTCTGCTCCCGCCGGGCCTTCCGAGAGGTCCGAGTGGCCGAGGGTGGGGTGTGGGGAACTTTCTAAGTGACTCGGTCAGCTTCTGGCTTTCGCTACACCGTCTGGTGGCAGGTTTTTCTGGCGGACTTACCCACCTCGAGGGCACCCACGGGACCCCAAGATTTTATTTCTAAAGTGACTTGGCGTTGCTCAGAAAGGGATGGTTAGATTGGCCGGGCTAGGTGTCAAAGAATGAGAACGAGCAACGAGAGCTTGTTGCTTTGTTATTTATCAGCACATAACTTTTTGCTGAGATTAAATTAGGCGCTGCAAATACTAACTTCCCTCGAGGAGTTTGTGGTTTTTATGGAACCTGGTATCTTGCCAACGTTCCAGTTTTCCTCCTATTTTATGGTGTTTGACCTCAATATTCAGAGAAGTAGACCCAGATATATTTGGGAACAGCCAGCTGGATTACAAGAAGTTTCAGTTGCTTTCCAGATTTCTTTATGTACTGTTTTGAGGAAGCATTTGTGCTGGAGAGATTTTTCTACAGCACGGGAGAATTTGTTTTCCTCCTTTTCTCTGTATTTTACCAGACTCTTTGTAACTGAAATCTTTTTCTGCTACTTTTGTTAGACTTTGTATACCAGTAATTTTCCAATGACCAGACTTAACTGCTGGATATGGAAAAATAAGTTGTACTTAACTATAGAAATTTTATTCTAGAGAAGGACCTAGTGTGTTTCCTGAGAAATCGAGTTTTGTAATGCATCAGTTAATATAGCTTGCTTTCCCTTTTTCTGTTTTGCTTTCCTCGTTTTGGTTTTTTAGTGGCGTTTAAAAAAAAATAGTACTGTAGTTTTGGTTATATTAAAATGCAAAATACAATTTTTATCATAGAGAACATAGCTGATACATTTAAATGTAATATGGAAATTTGGTGAAATATAGCAACCCAAAATATTTCAATTTGTTTCATCTACATTTGTTAGCCTAGTGCTTGGGGAGAATAACCAACCGTAGTTTTCCAGACTTTAAGAAAAAATTGTCTGTATACACAAAAAATTGAGTATCACAACCTGATGTTTGTTCAGACTTATATATCTATGTTTATAGTTCTAATATCCCCGCTTCCTCCAGGAATTACCTTTCTTAAATATGCCTAAGAAATCTGACAATAATATAACAAGCTAATCCATTGACTCCATATACTAAACCAAGAAACCTGGAATAAGTAAAATCCATAAGATTTATTCAAACTTCTCCGTATAGCCGCCAAGAATGTATAGACTCCCTGTATATCCAGGGATATACAGACAAGGATAGATATTTGTATAATAATACCCTAAAGTTTATAATATTATGCAGTTTAAATTTACAGAGTATTTTAAGCAAACGGCTTGTTTGGTCTTCCTAAGAATCCTGCTGAGCTTTATTATTCCTGTGTTTTATAGTGAACCTGAGGTTTAGAGAAGTTTAGTGACCTCCACATGAAGGATCTGGAATTAAGAGCTAGTGTTCTGTCTCCTAAGATTTCTTTATACTAAACCATGATGCCTCTTACATATATTTTTGTAAACTGAATAGTGTATCTGAAGTATAGAGTCCTGGATTTGCATCCTGTCTTTACCAATTACTATCTATGTGATGTTGGGCAAGTTACTTAATCTCTCTTAACCTCAGTTTTCGTATACATAAAATGAGAATAATAATACCCAAGTGCTCAAACATTTTGCAAATGCAAAACGCTTAGTACACCTGGAAGAGTTAAGTGCTCAGTATTTGTTAGCAGTGTTGCTACTGCTTTGGGTTTCAGTATTAATTGGTGCCACGGTTATTTTTTACTGTTCTCTAACATAAACATTTGACTCTGCAACACCAAGTTTCTTCTCTGGTTCCTAAGCGTGTCATGTAAATTCTTGCTTTTCCCCTCTTACGGTGTTTATCTAACCATGGATGTTTTCAGCTTGTAGAGGTTTTATTGTATACCTTGCTTCTAGATTCTGTCCAAGTCTCTTTCTCAGTGATACTTATCGTTACTAATTTGTGCATGTCCTTTGTTCTAAAATGTGCCTTGGTGTTTGTCTCCATACCTATGTGTATCCAGGTCCTCATGCTCAGAATGCTTTTCTCCTTCTCACCCCAAGATGAGACTTAAGGC
The DNA here is from genome assembly GCF_028023285.1 of Balaenoptera ricei. Classification (NCBI taxonomy): domain Eukaryota; kingdom Metazoa; phylum Chordata; class Mammalia; order Artiodactyla; family Balaenopteridae; genus Balaenoptera; species Balaenoptera ricei. Next base: position 77,141,306 of record NC_082651.1, on the reverse strand, counting down.
TGAATTCAGATACTCCTTTCTTGCTGAAACTTTGCTTAACTGTTCCTCAGAAACAGAAATGTCCCTAATCTTTTCTATATCCCAGCACTTAGCACAGAACCCAGAATATTAACATAACAAAGTAGTTGTTTGTTGAAGGAATAAATGATTTCTGCTTTCTTTTGTCTCCTATGACATTGATACTTGGGACTATAAAACCTAGCACATTTTGGATGGTATAACTAAAAAATTACTGGTTTAGAGCCAGAAGACTTCAGTTAAAGTTCTAACTCTTACAGAAGCTATGTCATATTGACCAAATTACATAGCTTCTATAAACTCACATTTTCATCCATAAAATGAAAATCACACTTATAAGAATATTGTGAAAATTACTTAAGGTAATGTGTATAAAAGCAAGGTCCATAAGTACAAGTTAAAAGAACGTAGACTATGTGTGAATAAGCTAGTAAATGAATAAATAAATGAATAATGAAATCCAGACTTAATATTCAGTTCTGTGGTGTAAAACTACATCCAAAAGCAGTAATGAAATGCATGTGTATAAATGCAAGAATGTACCACCGCAATGAGAAGCCCGCGCACCGCAACGAAGAGTAGTTCCTACTCGCCACAACTAGAGAAAGCCCGCGCATAGCAATGAAGACCAAACGCAGCCAAAAAAAAAAAAAAAGAATGTAATGATACCGTTAAGTATAATATAGAAGTCTTTAAGGCAGTCCTTTGACTTTATTTTGTATCATACAAATAAGTAACTCTTTGCCTGCTTTATTTCCACAGACCAGCAGCATTGGCATTACTGGGCTCTAGTAATGCAGAATCTGCCTTAATCATAATTTACATTTTGACAAGATCATCCTTAAGTGATTCATAAACACATTAAAGCTTGAGAGGTACTGATTTAGAATATTATGAAAGATCAACAAAAAGAGGAGGAAATTTTTTATAGATAAAAGATCAGGAACAGTTTAATATTGGTCATATTTTGCCAAATTTTGAAAGATAGGTAATGTTTTGTATATGTAGGATGGAGGGAGTATGTCCATATGCAAGGGACTGTATATGAGGAAGTCCCTAACCAAGAAATGGCTTAATAAGAATGGGATTTTAAAAAATTCATCATACATAATAAATGCTATAAAAAGGAGGTTCAGCAACTTCCCTGGTGGCGCAGTGGTTAAGAATCCGCCTGCCAATGCAGGGGACATGGGTTTGAGCCCTGGTCCGGGAAGATCCCACATGCTGTGGAGCAACGAAGCCCGTGTGCCACAACTACTGAGCTTGCGCTCTAGAGCCCATGAGCCACAACTGCTGAGCCCACGTGCCACAACTACTGAAGCCCACGCACCTAGAGCCCGTGCTCCGCAACAAGAGAAGCCACCGCAGTGAGAGGCCCGTGCACCACAACGAAGAGTAGCCCCCACTCGCCACAACTAGAGAAAGCCCGCACACAGCAACGAAGAACCAACGCAGCCAAAAATAAATAAATAAATTCATTAATTTAAAAAAAAAAGAGGTTCAAAGGTGGAAGTGGTTAACTGCAGGAAGGGATCAAGGAAGTCTTCAGAGACAGATGAGGTACATTTTGAAGGAAAAGGAGGAGTTCTTCAGGTTGAAAAGAGGGAAGAGCATTCACTTAAAAATTATGCAAATGCAATAATTGGTCGAGGCAGTCCCTGTATTTTGTACTTCTCAATCTTCACAGACCTAAAACAATGCTGATTTAGACCATGAGCCCCTTGGGGTTAGAAGCTGTGTTTTACTGTCTACTAGTATCATACCCACTGCCTAACACAGAGCCTGGTATATAGCAGCAACTTAATAAATGTTCGATGACTACATGATACTTTTTGATTAAGATAAAGGTGTTGTGCTGCTAGAACTGAAGCCAACACTAATTCAACAGAAGTCCAACAAGTAGTTGGAAAGGACATGAACAGAGACAACTAACCAAGAAAGATGATCTTGCCTCTTTTGGAACCTTTCTTTGTTTTTCTCTCCAGCATTTTTTATTTCTCCTCTGTTTCGTCCATCACTGTCATCACTCACAGGTCCCCTCCTAATTGACAGAATTTTTAATTAAATCTACTACTTCCCTTTTTCCTTACTTTCACAGCTAAACTATCTCTGTTATTTCCTATTTCCTCAGCATCCAGCAATCCCTACCATTCTTTTGGAACTTGACTTGCTTCCCATCATCTACAGAAGGACCTTCAGCAGTGTTTCCCAAGGGGGAAAGGTTCCATGACAAAAATTTGGTAAATAATGTGTTAAGCTAAGTTAAACCAGTTTCCTTAATGCAGAATTCCCAGAGCCTTTAATATGCCAATATTAGTTCTGAAACTCCAAATGGAGGTTGTGTAGTATGCAGGGTTTTCCAAACTTAGTGAATATCAAAAGCTTTTTGTGGAGGGCATCTCATAGGATCCAGATTCCACAGAACATGCATAAAGAAACACTTGCCTATAAAGACAAGTTTTAAAAAATTGGGGGTTTTTTGTCCGATATTTATTCTCTTAACACTTTGTCCCCAACCTATCTTCCACAACTTTTGAACTCTGTGCCTTTTATAAGCCTTGGGCTTCCATGCCTTTGTCTCTGCCCTTTTTTTTCCTTGGAATGATTTCTTTCTTTTTTTTTAAATTTTATTTCTTTTTTATTGAAGAATAGTTGATTTATAATATTGTGCTAGTCTCTGCTGTACAGCCAAGTGACTCAGTTATACACATGTAGACATTCTTTTTTTTAATATTCTTTTCCATTATGGTTTATTACAGGTTATTGAATACAGTTCCCTGTGCTTGTAGGATATTGTTGTTTATCCATTCTATATGTAATAGTTTACATCTGCTAATCCCAAACTCCCAGTCCTTTTCTCCCTCACCCTCTCCCCCTTGGCAACCACAGTCTGTTCTCTGTGTCTGTGAGTCTGTTTCTGTTTTGTAGATAGGTTCATTTGTGCCATATTTTATTTTTTTTATTTTTTATTTTTTTGGCTGTGTTGGGTCTTTGTTTCTATGTGAGGGCTTTCTCTAGTTGTGGCAAGCGGGGGCCACTCTTCATTGCGGTGCGCGGGCCTTTCACTGTCACGGCCTCTCTTGTTGCGGGGCACAGGCTCCAGATGCGCAGGCTCAGCAATTGTGGCTCACGGGCCCAGTTGCTCCGCAGCACGTGGGATCTTCCCAGACCAGGGCTTGAACCCGCGTCCCCTGCATTGGCAGGCAGACTCTCAACCACTGCGCCACCAGGGAAGCCCCAGTGCCATATTTTAGATTCCACATATAAGTGATATCATATGGTATTTGTCTTTCTCTTTCTGACTTACTTCACTTAGTATGATAATCTCTAGTTGCATCCATGTTGCTGCAAATGGCATGATTTCATTCTTTTTTATGGCTGAGTAGTATTCCATTGTATATATGTACCTCATCTTCTTTATCCATTCATCTGTCCATGGACATTTAGGTTGCTTCCATGTCTTGGCTGTTGTGAATAGTGCTGCTATGAACATAGGGGTGCATGTATGTTTTTTTTTTTTTAAGATTTTTTAATGTGGACTATTTTTAAAGTCTTTATTGAATTTGTTACAATATTGCTTAGATTTTATGTTTTGTTTTTTTGGCCCTGAGGCATGTGGGATCTTAGCTCCCTGACCAGGGATCAAACCTGCACCCTCTGCATTGCAAGGCGAAGTCTTAACCACTGGACTGCCAGGGAAGTCCTAGCATGTATCTTTTTGAATTATAGTTTTGTGCAGATATATACCCAGGAGTGGGATTGCTGGATCATATGGTAATTCTATTTTTAGTTTTCTGAGGAACCTCCACACTGTTTTCCATAGTGGCTGCACCAACTTACATACCCACCAACAGTGTAGGAGGGTTCCCTTTTCTCCACACTCTCTCCAGCATGTGCTATTTGTAGACTTTTTAATGATGGCCATTCTGACTGGTGTGAGGTGGTACCTCATTGTAGTTTTGATATGCATTTCTCTAATAATTAGTGATGTTGAGCATCTTTTCATGTGCCTACTGGCCATCTGTATGTCTTCTTTGGAAAAGTGTCTGTTAAGGTCTTCTGCCCATTTTTCAATTGGGTTGTTTGTTTTTTTGATAGTGAGCCTCATGAGCTGTTTGTATATTTTGGAGATTAAAGCCTTGTCAGTCGCATCATTTGCAGATATTTTCTCCCATCTTTGGAATGATTTCTTATTCCTTCTCTGCTCATCCACTTATCTCTCACGGCCAGATTCCAGTTCTACTTCCACATAGTCTTCCTGACCACCTCTTTGATAGCTTAGGTCTCTTTACTCCTATGGCACCTGTGATCTGTTAGCAATAGGCATTGTCATTTACCTACAGAAGAGTGTGTTTTACAATACTAACAGGGTTTTGTATCATATTCAGCACTCCAAAGAGAAACCCTGTACCCATTTTCAGTCACTCTCTATTCCCTCCCTGCCTTCCAGTCCCTGGCAACCACTAATCTACTTGCTGTCTCTATCGATTTGCTTATTTTGGGTATTTCATGTAAATGGCGTAATACAATATGTGACCTTTTGTGTCTGGTTTCTTTCACTCAGCATAATGCTTTCAAGGTTCATTCATGTTACAGCATGAATCAGTAACTCATTCCTTTTCTGACTGAATAAAATTCCATTGCTTGGATATACTGTGAATTGGATTTTGAACTCCTTAAAGTATCTCACTTCTTTATATCACTCTCAGGGCATTATAGAAATAAGTAATCCTTAAATATTTATTGGTGGATTAATTAACCAATGTTGAAAGTGAGAAAGGTGCTAAAGTGAAAATGACTTATTGTTTGTGATATAGTTCCTTTTGCCAAAGGCCAGAAGCTTGTCTCTAGTCTCTCTCTCACTTTCTCATATTCAGTTGGTCATCAAATTATTTCAGAATAGCTCCAGAATAGCTATATAATTAATCTGTTCTTCCCTCTCTACTGACATTGCCTTAGTTCAAGTCCTTTCCATTTCTCATCTATACTTTTTGCTGACCATACTCCCTCCTCAAATCTCTCCCCACTTAAATCAGTCCTCCACAGTGCAGCTAAGATTATGTTTACACAATGCAAATCTGATTTTGTATATTTACTTTATTAAAAATCTCTAATATCTCTCTTGATATAAGCTCTGTGAAGCTGTTTGCCCTTCTATTAATTAATTCATCTAACCAGCACACATTTGTTGGTTGCCTACTATGGGCCAGGCACTGTTATAGGTACTGGAGATAGGTGTTCAAAACAAAACTACAACAAACACACTTAGTTCCTCCCATCAGCGAACTTACAGACATTATCCAAATAATCATACAAATACATTATTATAAACAGTGATAAATGTTATGAAGGAAAAGTCCAGGGGACTATGAAAGGAACCTAATCTAGTTAGGGAGATCATGGAAAATTTCCTTAAATAGGTATATCTAGGGGACTTCCCTGGTGGTGCAGTGGTTGAGAGTCCGCCTGCCAATGCATGGGGCACGGGTTCGAGCCCTGGTCCAGGAAGATCCCACATGCCGCAGAGCAGCTAAGCCCGTGCACCACAACTGCTGAGCCCTCATGCCACAACTACTGAAGCCTGCTTGCCTAGAGCCTGTGCTCAGCAACAAAAGAAGCCACCGCAGTGAGAAGCCCTTGCACCACAAGGAAGAGTAGCCCCCGCTCGCCACAACTAGAGAAAGCCTGCATGCAGCAATGAAGACCCAGCGCAGCCAAAAATAATAAATAAAATAAATAAATTTATATATTAAAAAAAAAGTATATCTAGGAACTGAAGAATGGATGGCATTTAATTATCTGAAGTTAGGGGAGACAGCCTGGTACAAAGTCCCTAAGGTACCAGGGATCCTGGTTCATTCAAAGAACTGAGAGGCTTAATATGGCTAGAGCATAGGGACACGGTGGGTAGGGAGGCAGAAAATTGTTCTGGAGAAGTAGATAGGGCATGTAGAGACTGTTAGATTTGAGCTGAAAAAGTAGTGGGAGGCCACTGAAGGATTTTAAACGGGAGAGTGAAAGATTTGCATTTAAAAAATATTCTTCTGGCTATGGGTGAGAATGGATTGGAAAGAGAATGACTAGAGAGAGGAGTTAGTAGACCATTATAGTCATACAGACAGGAGATGTTAGTTTGCACTAGCATGGTGCAGGTGGTAGAAATGGAGAAAAGTGGGCAGGTTCAAAAAATATTTAGGGATAAAAGCGATAGAATTTAGTGGTGATTGAATGGTGTGGGGAGCATGTGAATGAAGGAAACTGTCAAGGATAATTAAACTTCTGGTTTACAGTGCTGGATGGGATTAGTGGTACTATTCACTGAAATAAGAAACTGGAGGAAGACCTTAAATATCAAGAATTCAGTTTTGGAATATTGAGTTTTAGATGCTTTTGAAATAACTACAATGTTAAGCTGACACTTGATTGTATAAGTTTACAGAAGAGGACGGGGTTCAGTATATTGCTTTTTGAGCTCAGCCTTCCTCAGTGTTTTTACCTCTTTTTATGGTCTGAATGTTTGTGTCCCCCAAAATGCATATGTTGAAATCCTAATGCCCAGTGGGGAAGTGGAGCCTTTGGGAGGTACTTAGGTCATGAGGATGGGGCCCTCATAAATGGGATTAGTGCTCTTATAAAAAAGATTTCACAGATCTCCCTACCCGTTTCTGCCATGTGAGGGCACAAGGAGAAGTCAGCTAGCCAGAAGAGAGCCCTTACCTGACCATGCTGACACCCTGACTTTAGACTTCCAACCTCCAGAACTATGAGAAACAAATTTCTATTGTTTATAAGCCATCCAGTCTATGGTATTTTGTTACATAGCAGCCTAAACAGACTAAGACACTCCTATATAAAAATGATAGTATATACAACTCATAATACATTATTGTGATCAGTAATTTGTAGACATAATAATGCAATAATTTTTGTATTAATAGGCTTTTTTGAGTAAACAATAATTTTCTGTTACTCTGTTAAGGTGTCCATTTAGCCTACTTTGTGTGACATTCCCCCTCCCCAGGCAAGATGTCACTTCTAATATAATTTAGTAGTGTTGATAGAGGAATCTTTAGTTTTTCCTCTTTAAAAGTTTCCTACTTGATTTTTAAAAAATTATATCCAGATAGATATTATCACAAGTATCTTCTATACAATGTGCTCAAGAAGTACAATATATGATATATAATGGGTGCAAGAATAGCTTTTCTTCCCTGTTTGAAAAGTGAAAATGACTTTTTAGTCAACCTTTCTTGGGAAGAAAACAAAGTAGTTAAGCAAGATTTATCTTTTAGAAAATTAATCTATTTCTTTTCATAAATTTTAAACTTGTAAGGCATTACACAAATCTATAAATGTGGTAAAATTGCATAGAACTATACACACATACCCACAAATAAGTGCACTTAAAACTGGTAAAATCTGAATAAGGTCTATCAACTGTATCAATGTCAGTGTCCTGGTTTTGATAGTACATATGATGGTATGGTACCATTGGGGGAAACAGGGTGAAGGGTGCATATAACCTCTCTGCAACTTCCTGTGAATCTATAATTATTTCAAAATAAAAGACTCATAAGGCAAATAAAAGAAATTTCTGTTAGATAACTGGTTTATGCCAAAATGGGATTTGATTTTTCTAAAGGTAGGCTCAGGAGATGTAATTGATTTTAATTAATATTATGTGCAATATGAAAATTAACTGGCAATATTGAATAGTAAAGCTACTGAAATCGTAAACCAAAATGATATGAATAAAAATATAACCTAGGGGCTTCCCTGGTGGCGCAGTGGTTAAGAATGCGCCTGCCAATGCCTGGGACACAGGTTCGAGCCCTGATCTGGGAAGATTCCGCATGCCGCGGAGCAACTAAGCCCATGAGCCACAACTACTGAGCCTGTGTGCCTAGAGCCTGTGCTCTGCAACAAGAGAAACCACCGCAGTGAGAAGCCTGTGCGCCACAACTAGAGAAAGGGCTTCCGTGTGCAGCAATGAAGACCCAACAGAGCCAAAAATAAATAAAAACTTTAAAAGTATATATATATATATATATATATATATATATATATATATATAACTTAGGACACAATTTTATACAAGGCTTTAAAATTTTTTCTCATGGAGTAACATAATCAACTCCAGTATAGGTCTAGCAATTATAAAATCATTATATACTTGGTTGGTTTCTTGAGCTCTTTCATTGGCCTATATACGCATTAAAATGTTTTTATAACTAAGATGGAACAGTGGAATTTGTCCCTTTAGTATGAAACATGTGCTTGTTTTATTTTGCTGCACAAATAGTCAATTCTGGTTTAGATTTAAGCACACATGGATTTCATTTCATTTTCATTCAAATAAAATGGCATTATTTTTGTCCTTGCTCTTGGTTGCTTGTTAAGTAAGAAAACGCTTATTCATGTATATAAGAAGTTGGCGGGGGCTTCCCTGGTGGCGCAGTGGTTGAGAATCCGCCTGCCAGTGCAGGGGACACGGGTTCGAGCCCTGGTCTGGGAAGATCCCACATGCTGCGGAGCAACTGGGCCCGTGAGCCACAATTACTGAGCCTGCGCGTCTGGAGCCTGTGCTCCGCAACAGAAGAGGCCGCGATGGTGAGAGGCCCGCGCACCGCGATGAAGAGTGGCCCCCGCTTGCCACAACTAGAGAAAGCCCTCGCACAGAAACGAAGACCTAACAGCCATAAATAAATAAGTAAAATTAAAAAAAAAAAAAAAAAAGAAGTTGGCAAGTACCAACAAAATGTTCATGTTCATTGCAGATTACTCTTCTTTCATAGAAATATAGAACTTTTGTAGGGGTAGATCAGTAAATCTCACCCTGAGTATACTATCATACTACACTGACTGAATTCTTCAAAGTGAAGTTCTCAGGCTGAGGAGAAGATTCAGAGAAAAGATCCCTCACCCAGTAATACACTTGAGTTGAAAGGGAGGGAAAATTACTTTTAAGTTTTGTTCTGCAGTTTTTCCAGGTGGCTTTTAATAAAACTTGAAACTTACTGATATTCTTTCCTCACTCTGAACCCAAACGGTAGTGGAAACATTTTTAAGATTTCTTTCAAAGATTATTTCCTCTTAAAACCACTTATATTTATTATTATCTTTATGTTGTTTTTTACTTAGAAAATGGCAAGAATATTATAATGTAGTAAGAAAGGATTAATTTCAGATTAGTGTTTTATAATTCTGGACAACTGTCCTAGAGTTGACGATCAAGCTAGCTGGTTCTTACTGTGGTTTAATGTAAGACAGCTGTGCTCCTGGAGTGATTTTTTTTTTTTTTTTTTGAATATTTCTCATTGTCTTCCGACATTATTCTTTACGTGTTAACTTGATCACGTGTTAGAAAACTACTGAGTTTTTTTACTTTTCTGTTGCTTTTTTTTTAACTCACATGTAATTGTGTCTTGGGGGAACTGGGTGATTTGTCAGACTGCTGTTTCTAGCATTCTCCTACATATGTCCATGATATTTTCCTTCTTTGCATAGAATGGAAAACACTGCAAAATTATAAGCTAAGGGTGTCTTTTTGAGGTTCTGCATCCCTGCTATGAAAAACTGCTAAACATATACAATTCTTTCTCACAGCACTCCTTAGCACTATAATTTATATATCCTTTTTTGGTTTAGATTAAGGACTTTAAGTTCATTCTTTTCTAGAGGCCAGGAAACAGTTGTTAAGGGCCTTTCCTGCCTTATAATTCCAAAACCTTTAAAGTCACTGCTATACTAATGACTTCCTGATCTAAGTTTTCCTCTTGTTAAATCAAGAAAGGCACTCTTTGTACCTATTGGAAGTAGAATTTTAGTTAAGTTTCAACTCTTTCATTTTCAACGTAGAGTAAGACAAAGAAGCAGAAAGTAATTTTGAGAGAATATTTTAATCACAAGATTCTATGGTAATTAGCATCTATAGGGACTATTTTTAAGCTTTAAGTAGGGAAGGACAGTGAATTCAAAAGTACTTGCATTTTATCTCTAGCTGAATAAACTAAACTATAAAAGCTTTTTAGAATCATGTAATGTTAAGCCTGGAAAGAACTTTGAATAGGAAACTGGAGACCAGAAGACATTAATGATTTGCTGTATTAATTAGTAGCTTAGCTAGGACTTAGCTTCAGAATGCAAACTTTATTATAATTAATTGCAGGAGTTGTCAGAACCAGATCATTATATGACTCATAATTGATCCACTCATTGATTGAAGTTTAAGCCAAAATTTTTTAATGGCAGTTCTCAAAAGCTAACCTAGAATTTCGGGTAATGTGCAAATTAAGCTCTTCCTTCTACTGTATAGGATCTCCAGGAGAGGAGAGTCTGTGTTGAGTGTTCTGGTTTGCTGTTGCCGAAATTGTTTTCTAAAGTATCACTCCAATCTTGTGACTTCTAGCTAACAACATTGATGGTTGTTTACTAGTGCATGTTGCCTGGTCCTACAAATGTGTTTTTTTTAATTAATTCCTGTATGACCTCAAGCAAGTCCTTTATTATTCCCAATTTATTTTCAACCAGAAATTTTGACATATGTACTACTGTGATTATCTGTAACCTCTAAGGCACTGGTACAGACTGCGAGTGGAATTTATTTTGTAATGTGGATAACAGAGTCTCTTCACTGCTTTTTTTAATCTATATAAATTTATTTATTTATTTATTTATTTTTGGCTGCGTTGGGTCTTCATTGCTGCACGCGGGCTTTCTCTAGTTGCGGCAAGCGGGGGCTACTCTTCGTTGTGGTGCGCAGGCTTCTTATTGCGGTGCCTTCTCTTGTTGCAGAGCATGGGCTCTAGGCATGCGGGCTTCAGTAGTTGTGGCATGTGGGCTCAGTAGTTGTGGTGCACGGGCTCTAGAGCGCAGGCTCAGTAGTTGTGGCGCACGGGCTTAGTTGCTCCGCAGCATGTGGGATCTTCCTGGACCAGGGCTCGAACCTGTGTCCCCTGCATTGGCAGGCGGATTCTTAACCACTGCACCACCAGGGAAGCCCTTCACTGCTTTTTAGAATTGACCTAAAAAAAAACAACAACCTTTATTTTGGCAAAACTAAAGATAAATGATGTAATTATATAAGGAAAAAAGTTAGCTGAAATAGCAGGAAACTCTTACTAGTCAGATTTATCCAGAACTAAGCATTAATATATGAGGCACTTAGCATAGATATTTGGTTTTAAAAAAATAATGTATGAATAAATATATGAAAAAATAGGGGAAGTTATCTATGGTTTTCTTTTAGCAAATAATTATGTCTAATGGTTTGTATATATAAATATGTAATGCCTTTAAAAAGAATTTATACATCACTTTGTTCTGAAGCACATAATGTACATAATAATGAAGGGAATCCAAGATGATATCCTGTTGGGAGTTCCTGGGGGTCCAGTGGTTAGGACGCCGTGCTTTTGCTGCCAGGCCTGGATTCAGTCCCTGGTCGGGGAACTAAGATCCCGCAGGCCTCGCAGTGTGGCCAAAACCAAACCAAACCAAACAAACAAAAAAACCAAAGCGATATCCTATAATATATTTTGTATATATCTTCCATTTAAATTTTAAAGTTACAGTTATAAGTCTAGATTCTGGTACAAGGCTAGCTAGTTAGATGTGAAACCTTTCATGTGAATTTACCTCTCTCGTTTTCATTTTCTTGTTGTAAAAATAAAAAGTGGTTTTTAGATATCATTACTGAAAAAAAATTCAACTGAGTAACTTTTAAAGATTTTATTGGCTTATTCAGTGATTCATGAAATGGGCAGCATCCCATTTTGCAGATAGAAAGGAGCTCTGAGGAGCTGTACAAAATGAAAGACTTTAGGCAGAAGGAAGTGGGACAAGGAAGTTATACTAGCTACAAGTGGATTAGTTATGGTAAGGTCACTTTGCTTTAGGAGATTGCAGGGGTCTGTCAGGCAGATTACCTCACTAGTGCTGACCAGGTGATTCCTGATTCACTAGTTTAAGATTCTGTTTCTGGGAGAGGCCAAAACTGTAATTAAGTCTTGGTTTGGTGACATGAGACTTAGCATAAGTGACTCCATTTTGGGCCTGCTGTCTTGTTTTTAGCACTATCAACTATAAAATACAAAGATTGTATGCAGTAGCAGATGTTCATATGTAGAGATCTTCAAGTGATAATTATTTAGTTGGATATATGCTCATGTTGGTTAGGATTCACACATTTTACCTTGGTTTATAGTTTTGTCCTCTTTTCTCCTAAGATCTCAGTGGTTCAATAGCATCCCCAGATGTCAAGTTAAACCTTGGTGGAGATTTTATCAAAGAGTCTACAGCTACTACATTTCTGAGACAAAGAGGATATGGCTGGCTTTTGGAAGTTGAAGATGATGACCCTGAAGATAACAAGCCACTCTTGTATGTAAAAATAATATGTATTTTTTGGTTTTTAGAGCTAGTCTGTGGGAGGTATTTTTTCATATTATTTAAGACAGGTATAGAAAATCTTAACCTTTTTGGTCAAAAGTTTTAGCTGTTTTCAGTTTTACTGTTATAGTTGACCCTTGAACAACACAGGTTTGAACTGTGTAGGTCTACTTGTACATAGATTATTTTTAATACATACACTGGAAAATTTTTTTGAGTTTGCAACAATGTGAAAAAACTCGCAGACGAACCATGTAGCCTAGAAGTATCGAAAAAATTAAGAAAAAGGTATATCATGAATGCATAACGTATATGTAGATGTACAGGTAACATATAAAATATATGTTAACTCTTTATGTGATTGGTAAGGCTTCTGGTCAACAGTAGGCTATTAGTAGTTAAGTTTTGGGGGAGTCAAAATTATATGTGGATCTTTGACTGAGGGTGGCACCCATAACCCCCACGTTGTTCAAGGTCAACTGTAACTAGTAAAACTGAAATAATGAGAGAATATTTTTAACCTACTGAATGGCAAAAGTTAAAAGAATCATAATCCTATATCCCACACAAATATACTCCAAACTGTTAGGACTTACCTGGGTCTATAGCTGTCTGAAGTGAACATACGATGTAAGTAAAAAAGCAAGGTGCTTGGGTGCTTGCTGTGGAAGTTCAGTTTAAGATTTCCAAAAAGATTACCCCTCCAAACTCTCTCCCATAGAGAAATTCTAGAGCTACCACTGGGAGGACTATAGGGATACTTTCACTTTCTTCATAGTACTTGAAAATTTTTAAGTGATTATGTATCACTTGGGGAAAAAAGGTGAAGAATTTAACAATTTTGGAAAGAAGAACCTATAGCTTTGTAAAATCAAGGTATTACCAAGTTATTCTCTGTAGTAATTATTGGTAGATCAAGTGCTAAAACATCCTGTTTCTTAATGTTAATATACCGAATTTCATCAAATCTAAGATGGTATGGATTTTAAGATGCAGTTATTTCACGTTTATTGATAAAACAGAAAAAATACCTAAGACAGCATAAAGCTAGGACATCAAAGGGCTGTCTTATCTCCTTAGTGTTAGGGTAAATGAGAAATAACCTACCATACAAAAAGAGACAGCAAGGAAGTTTGCTTGTCTGTTTGGCACTGGGTGGGGTGTTGGAAGAAAAAGTGTCTGTGAGAATATAGGATTGCAGTCTGATTTATCAGTATGGTCCCAAAAAGTCTCAAGCAGAGGATTTTATTTAAAGTCCCAAATTGATAGTGCCTCCAGGAGACTGGCAAAAGGAAAGGCAGATCTTGGAAGCACTTGGCTTCACTCCAGACTGACAACAGTTATAAGACACCAGCTATTGTGAGATGCATCCCAACTTTAGAGATGTTGAAATGATGAAAATGTTCATCTTGGAACCAGTGAAATGCGGTACTTCAAATGCAAATGTTTTGTTGATCTGTGGTGACTATAATGTTATATTTAAACTTTTCTTAAATTCTGCTGCAACTGTCTCAGTATTCAAAAGTGTGTGCTTTTTAAGAATTCTTATTTTAAAATTACAGGGAAGAATTGGATATCGACCTAAAGGATATTTACTACAAAATTCGATGTGTTTTGATGCCAATGCCATCACTTGGTTTTAATAGGCAAGTGGTGAGAGACAATCCTGACTTTTGGGGTCCTCTGGCTGTTGTTCTTTTCTTTTCCATGATATCATTATATGGACAGTTTAGGGTAAGTATATCTTACTTTTCACAAATTCTAAATAGTTTAAGAGTTTTAAAATTGAAAATAGCCAAATATTAACTGTAGTACTTCATGTTTGAGAAATGCTTTAGCTTTACCCATTATTTCTCACTTGTTTATCCCAACAAGCTGTTCTTAATTAAATAAGAGGGGAGTGCCTTGGATTAATGATTTCCAAACTCTTCTACATCATCATTTTCATAAAAAGTATTAGTATTTGTATGGCAAGTGGGTAAAATGGTTGGGACTGCTTCCACCTGCCCATACTCTTTCTGATTTCTCCAAAGGATAAAGAGTTTGAAACACAATACTCATGTTCTTATCTTTTATTCATTTTTAGTTCTGTTTTTTTTTTGTTTTGTTTTTTGGTTTTTTTGAATCACTTTTTTTTATTATTATTATTTATTTATTTTTTTTTTTTTTTATTTATGGTTGTGTTGGGTCTTCGTTTCTGTGCGAGGGCTTTTTCCAGTCGTGGCAAGCGGGGTCCACTCTTCACCGCGGTGTGTGGGCCTCTCACCATCGCGGCCTCTCCCGCCGCGGAGTTCAGGCTCCAGATGCGCAGGCTCAGTAATTGTGGCTCACGGGCCCAGCCGCTTCGCGGCATGTGGGATCCTCCCGGACCAGGGATCGAACCCGTGTCCCCTGCATTGGCAGACAGATTCTCAACCACTGCGCCACCAGGGAAGCCCAGTTCTGTTTTTTAAAGTAAGCTTTTTAATAAATGACGACAAGAATTCCATCAGTATTTGTTTTTGTATAATACTTTGTCCTATTCTCAGAGGCTTTATCTCTATCATCAAAATAAGGCACATGCATATCATTCCCTCATCCCTAGTTTAAGGCTTTAGGGGAGTAAAAAATAACTCTTTACCACAGAGTGATTTGGAAATGAATTAGTTTCCTTTTGTACTATAACAGATTTCCACAAGTTCAGTGGCTTAAAAGAATGCAGATTTATTCTTTGACAGTTCTGAAAGTCAGAAACCCAAATTGAGTCTTAAAGGGCTAAAATCAAAATGTCAGCAGGGCTGGTTATTCTGGAGGCTCCAGGACAGTCTGTTGCTTGCCTCTTCCCATGTCTAGAGGATGCCAACATTGCTTGGCTTCTGGCTGCATCACTGCAATCTGTTTCCACTTGTCACATTGCCTTCTCTACTGTAGTCAAATTTCCCTCTGCCTCCTTTTTTAAAGGACAGTTGTGATTACATTTAGTGCTCAACGGATAATCCAGAGTGTTCTCTCCATAGCAAGGCCCTTAACGTTATATAACACTGGTCTTATTAATATTTACCTTGGATCAGTAGTTCATATCAAGTATTCTGTTGCCAGTATAAGGACCATTGAAGAAGTTGAATGGGGGTTCTGGTCTCCTACCCACCACCAACCCTTCATGTAGAACATCTGTGTATGAATTTTATCTATTTTATATAATCTTTCATTTGAACAAAGTGTTCTAAGGCTAAAAACAGAAGATTCGTATCTCCATAGAATGTTTCTTAATTTGAGTTTGTTTAATATTTTCTCATGACTGGATTGGGATCATACATTTTTGGCAAAAATACCACAGAAGTGACATTGTGCCCTTCTCTACATACTATCAGGCATTACATGGTACTAATATGTCATATTACTGGTACTATTAACATTGATCACTTGGTTAGGTGATGGGGTGGTATCTTCCACTGTAAAGTTGCTATTTTTCCCTTTTAATAAATATCTTGTGGAAATACTTTGTGACTATGCAAATACCCTGTTTCTCATCAAACTTTAGCCCGCTAATTTTAGCATCTACTGATGGATCTTGCATGCAACAATTATTACTATATTGTTTACTGAATGATGATTTTCCTCATTCCTTCCACATGTATTTTTTTTTATAATGTTTTTTTTTTGGTTTTTTTCAAAGTTTTGTTGTTGTTGTTAATTATTTATTTATTTATTTATTTTTGGCTGTGTTGGGTCTTTGTTTCTGTGCGAGGGCTTTCTCTAGTTGGAGCGAGCGGGGGCCACTCTTCATCGCGGTTCGCGGACCTCTCACTGTTGCGGCCTCTCTTGTTGTGGAGCACAGGCTCCAGACGCGCAGGCTCAGTAGTTGTGGCTCACGGGCCCAGTTGCTCCGCGGCATGTGGGATCTTCCCAGACCAGAGCTCAAACCCGTGTCCCCTGCATTGGCAGGCAGATTCTCAACCACTGCGCCACCAGGGAAGCCCCCTTCCACATGTTTTTGTTTTTTTTTCTTCCACATGTATTAATTGGTATTCTCTTTGGAACAGCTAGTCCTTCTTTGTCATTACTTAATCATTCATTTATTTTTGTCAGTATGGACTCATGGATATTTATTTTATTTTCTGGGCTGTAATCCAGTACTATCATTTATTGCTCAGATTGTTGCAGTTTTAGCCATTGGGAGCTCCTTCAGGTTACCTTCTGTATCCTTTTGACATATCCCCATCTTTTTTTGAGTACTTCCTTTCTTTCTGACTCCACAGAGTGTTCTGGGCTCACCTTTTATTGTCCCTGTCCCAGCCCTGGAATCAATCATTTTTCTAGGGAGTCCTAGTGCCTTTTATTGGGGAATATTTAGAAACCAGTATCTGGGCAATAAGTGTGCTTATGTTGCTACTGGGTGTCATTATTTCTGGACCCCCCCCCAAGCAGACAGAACTTGGAAATATATGCATGTATCATTACTATGTCAAGTCTCAGGAGTTAAAATTGTCTGAAGTATCATCCACATTCTATTACTTGGATAAATGTGTAATTAATGTAAATTTTAGAGACCTCTTGAGAAGACTGGTAACTTGTTTCACAGATGAATTTACCTTCCAAAATGCTATAAAGCAGGGGTTGGGAGTCAACAATTTGGTCTTTCTTTGCAGTATTCTTTTATTATAGATCATAAAATACTAAGATTTCCTTAGGCAATTGATCATTGCTAAATTTTCAATTTGGATGTAAAATTATATTACACATTTATATTCTTACTAAGTTTTACCTGGGAACCCAAACTCTCTATGACCTGAAGTTGGGTATACCAAAGTATCTTATATGGTAGAGGATTGAGTTCGTGGGAAATTATCAGCTTATTTGGTACACAGATATTAATTGCATGAATTTTTTTTCTCTTAAGGTGGTCTCATGGATTATAACCATTTGGATATTTGGTTCATTAACAGTTTTCTTACTGGCCAGAGTTCTTGGTGGAGAAGTAAGTGGTTAATTTTGAAAATAGCCTTTGTTTTTTATGGTAAGCTTTATTTTTGATACTGCAGGTAGTATCAGTAGCTATGTTCATTGTAACTGCTTTTTGTCCCAGAATTGCTTTTAAGTTATGCTACTTCTTTTAAGGTGATGTAAATATTAGTATAAATGTTATGAGAAATAAAGAGGAAAGAAAAAAATCCAATTTCACTCATAAATAATTTATAGCTTTTTAGGGAAGCATGCAGTTTATTCTCTGTTACAGTAGTTCTCAAACTTTTTGATCTCAGGTCCCCAAAGAGATTTCTTTCTGTAGGTTGTATTTATCGATATTTACCATGTTAGAAATTAAAATAAAAATTTAAAATATATATTTATTCATTTAAAACTAAAAGTAAACCAAATACATTTTAACATAAAAAATACATTTTAATGAAAACTATTTTTCAAAACAAAGTGAGAAAAAGGCATTGTTTTACATTTTTGCAAGTAGCTTTAGTGTCTGGGTTAGTGGAAATTGTATTCTAATCTAATATCTGCTTTCTGCATTCAATTGTTATGATATATTTTGGTTAAAGTAAAAAATAAGGCCTCACACAGGTATATAATTTTAAAAGGAAGAGTATTTTAATACATTTTTTGGATGATTGTGATTATTCTACTCTGATACTGCATCAACACTCAACAAGTAATATTTTCTTAAAGGTTTGTTGTAGTGAGGAATCTCAAACCATATCAGTGAACTTTTTATACGCTGTATCATTGAAATTCACTTTGGATGGATCTTTTTACCCATGCACGATCAACTAAGAAAACATTAGTTTCCTGAGCTTTGCAGATCTTCCAAATGTTGACTCATTTTATTATACAATATCAGAAAATCACATTCATTAATATCACCACATATTTCATCAGAAAAATCTGTATTGGAAAACTATCAAGATAACAGTGTTGGATACAAGTTTTCCAAAATTCTACTTTTTGCTTGAGAGAGAGAACTTTGTAATTTGGAAGAAATACTGTCAGTTGTTTTCCTTGAAATAATAGGCTCACTTCATTCATTTTCATTCATGTTGCCTGTCAGTACCTAACTCTGAGTAATCATAGTTTGTCTTTCAGTTGTTCTTTCAAGTAAAAATGGTATTCTATGGATAAAGCATCTAATTCAGCTCTTCACTCACACAGTTGTACAAATGCTCTTCCTTGGGATAACCATTGAATCAAGATACAGAAGAAATGCTTTCTGTGTACTTCTCATTTTGTTACACAGAATATTAAAAAGACATATTCAAAGGTTGAGGCTTAATAAAATTAATCATTTTAACTGCTTCATTAAGGACATTCTTAAGTGAAACTGGCTTTTTTTCTTCTTTTCCTGTGAGTGTGGGGTAGTAAAGAACACAGTAACTACTAGTATGTTTCATGCCACCTTGATTTGTGCTAAAGCAGCATGTTTTACCCATTGCTTTTGTTCTATTAGTACCAATATCAACCCAATTAAAAAGGCAAATAATGTTTTATTACTATTATAAAAAATAGTTTTGTGGGTTTTTTTAAAAGTTTTATTTATTTTATTTTTTTTCCGTGCCTTGCGGCATGCGGGATCTTAATTCCCCAACCAGGGAGTGAACCTGTGCCCCCTGCAGTGGAAGCGTGGAGTCTTAACCACTGGACCGCCAGGGAAGTCCCCTATTACAAAAAATAGTTTTGACGTTCCAGTCTTTTAGAAGAGTCTCTGGGACCCCCAGAGGTCCATGGGCCACACCTTGAGAATCACTGCTCCATTAAATTAGACTTTATGAATTACTATAAACCTAGGAATTCCAGCACTCTGGAATTCAGCTCTCTGTGGAGAGAGTAAAGCACAAGGGATGCCAGGCGGAGTTACTACATCATGTGGGTGCTGACTCATATCAGGCTTACTCTATGAACACTGAATGTTAAATGCAGAACTCTTGAGCCTTTTCCTCATACTTGGTGGAAAGGTCTCCACCAAGCTCGTGTTCTTCTGCTTTCCAGTTTCCAAAATTAAGTTGCTCTTGTCCTGTCTTCTAATCTCCTGTTTATGCCTCTTATAAAAAGGAGTTTCCTTTTTTCCTTCCCTTTTAATGGAGTTTCAGGAAGGAATGATATTAGATATATGCACTCAATCCATCATCTTAACTTAAAACTCTTGAATAAATGAGAGTAACATTTATCTATGTAACTTTTTCACTCTGCTTATGAAAATTTAAAATAATTCTAACAGGGACATTTGTTTGCATATTATTTCTTACATTCTAGATAAAACCTCATATAATTTTTATGTGAAAAAAGGTATCACTAAATGTTTTGGTAATTTAGGAGTGTTGATAGAGAAGTTAAAATACCTAGATCTTAATTTGAACTCTTACCAACTAGCTTTGCTTTCCTGAACAAAGCTGTTTGTCTCTCTGGAATCACTTTCTTCATAATGGGGACAGTAATACCACATAGGGTTGTTAGTGCCTTTGATCTTCACAATATGTGAAGCTCTATCACGGAGTGTGGCACACAGTAGCCACTAAGAAATATTTTTCTCTTCAGTCCTCCTACCTCTCTCCCTTCCCTTCTAGTCTGTATTTGTCACATCTAGCTTCTCTAGACTTGAATTTTTCATCAAAATAAGATGGTTGTGGTTCCTTTAAATAATCCTCCTACAACAAGGGAAATAGTGACTAAGAGATATACTCAAGGTAATTGGATATATAAGTCTGAAGCTCAAAAGAGAGAGGGCAGGAAATGTAGATTTGGGTATCATCATAATTGATAATTGAAATCATGGTGGGTTGTTGACATTGTCCACGAATATAAGAGACTATATGATAATTTGAAATATAATGGGTATGATACTTTTTTCTTAATTCTCACATTTATGTAAGTACAACAAAGTATATATGATGTTTAATAGTGGTTAAAATAAGTATCTTGATTTCTGTGATATTTATTTAACATTTTGGAAATTCACAGGTTGCATATGGCCAAGTTCTTGGAGTTATAGGATATTCATTACTTCCTCTCATTGTAATAGCCCCTATACTTTTGGTGGTTGGATCATTTGAAGTGGTGTCTACACTTATAAAAGTAAGTAGTGTGTTATAAAAAGTAGTTTACTGTTTCCCAGTAAAAAAAAAAAGTATGCAGTTGTCCCTCCATATCTACGGGAGATTCGTTCCAGGACCCCCCGCAGACATGAAAATCTGCAGATGCTCAAGTTCCCTATACAAAATGGTGTAGTATTTACATGTAATCTGTGCACATCCTTCCATCTACTTTAAATCATCTCTAGATTACTTACAATACCTAATACAATGTAAATGCTGTGTAAATAGTTGTCTGTAGTGCAGCAAATTCAAGTTTGGCTTTTTGGAACTTTCTGGAATTTTTTCTTCCCCCCAAATATTTTCGATCCACAGTTGGTTGAATCCGTGGATGCAGAACCCACAGGTAATAAGAGCTGACTGTACTAGTTCTCTGGCTAAGAATCTTGTAATCTATAACTGTTTATCAAACAGTTGGTAGTATTTTGGAACAGTGACCTTACTCACTAATTATACCAGTTGTATTTCTTTTATTTTCCCCTTTTAATTGCCATAAATTATAATGTATGTCTAGGGCGGAATAAAGAACAAAGAGCAAATCGGACCTTGGGGTATTACACTCAGAGAATTTTTTTATTTAATGTTAAAATTTTCTTCAAGTTCATCTGACTTAGATTTTGTGGGAGGTATTTATTTAAAATTCCACTGGCTCAAAAGGACACGTGTACCCCAATGTTCATTGCAGCACTATTTACAATAGCCAGAACATGGAAACAACCTAAATGTCCAATGACAGATGAATGGATAAAGAAGATGTGGTACATATATACAATGGAATATTACTCAGCCATAAAAAAGGAATGAAATTGGGTCATTTGTAGAGATGTGGATGGACGTAGAGTCTGTCATACAGAGTGGAGTAAGCCAGAAAGAGAAAAAAAATATCATATATTAACGCATATATGTGGAATCTAGAAAAATGGTACAGATGAACCTATTTGCAGGGCAGGAATAGAGGTGTAGATGTAGAAAATGGACATGTGGACACAGGTAGGGAAGGGGAGGGTTGGACGAATTGGGAGATTAAGATTGATATACGTACACTACCATGTGTAAAATAGATAGCGGGAACATTCTATAAAGCACAGGAAGCTCAGCTTGATGCTCTGTGATGACCTAGATGGGTGGGATTGGGAAGGGGGGTGGGAGGGAGGTCCAAGAGGGAGGGGATATAGGTATACATATAACTGATTCACTTCATTGTACAGCAGAAACTAAACATTGTAAAGCAATTATACTCCAATAAAAAAAAAAACCTCGCTAAAAATAAATAAAATTCCACTGGGACTGGACATTTATTTAATAATTGTCACTCATATTTGAATAGTAAGTTCTTTATCAAATATATATGGTTCTAATAAATTGGCTTTTCTATGTTGCAGAGATCAGGACTTCTTTGTGCTGTGTTAAGCTTATATTAACATATGTACCCACTTTAAACATTTACTGATAATATTAAATATTAATAATGAGTAGTGATTGAACTTAAATTTTGGGATTTATTAATTTTGAACAACTTTTGGAAATAAATGACTGCTCTAACACATGTATGTATATTACACAGTGAATGTAATTTTTTTTCTTTATGGAAAATAGAACTTGGACTTAAATACTTAAGTTTTTAAGTAGAATAACTTTTATGGGTTTTGGTTTTACTTAAAGTTTATTACTAATTCCAATATAAAAGAAATTATTCCTTTTAGAATTGAGTAACTACAGACTAATACTGACATTATATAAGCCTTGGGTATTGAGAAGAGTTGGATTTTGGAACCAATCAGTTCTGGATTCAGATCCTGGTTCTGCCACTTACTTGCTGTTTGCCTTGGGGAGATATCTTTTCGTACCCTCCTATGCAAAATGGGAGTCTTAACTAATTTTTAGGGTTTGTTATGAAGATTTTAAAGTATAAATAATGTCTAGTATAGTGCTTGACAGAATAGGCAGAGTGGTAGCTGTTATTATTATAAATGTTAAACACATATTTTGAGAACATCTCTGTATGTTTGAACTGTTTGAGCACTTAAGAGACCAAGGAGAAGAGCTTTCTTTCCTCTAACCCTAAATTTTTTTTTAATTGTCATTATTAGCACTTAGTTTAAAAGTCTTGCAGTGCAAGAGCTAACCCCATGCTGGCATTTAATTATCTAGCCTTAGTGAACATACCACTTTACTGAATCATTCAGGATCACTGCTTGTGTGTTGTTTTACTTGGGTTAAAGCCTGTTTGAATGCTTCTGAGACTACTTCGCAAATTGCTAAAACTGTCCTCTGGTTATTTTCAGTCATTGAGTTCAACTGAAAATTGGTCTTAATGTTCTTTATGCAACATGTGTATGTATTATTATAAAATGGAAGAATCTTTTTTATATCATTAAAAGTTTAGGATACAATTCTTTTTAAACTTTAGATTTTCTTCCCCACATTTCTTTCCCTAATCACTTAATCTTCTGTGTGTAGCGATCTGTTTTACATGTTTCTTGTTTTAGTCCAAAGTTTGCTGAGAAATAATGTTGCAAAACTCTCATCACTTAACTCTAGCATTAGAATACAGTTTAATCTACAAGCACTAATTTTTTTAACATTAAGTCTCTGTAACTCTTACCAATCTTTAACCATTTATTTACAAAAAAATTTAATCATGCCATACAAATGCAATTTGATTATAATTTTACTTCATTTATTTCCCTATACTTTTTTGTAGGTTTAAAATATCTTGCAGGTTTTTTTGTATGTTTTTAGTTTAAAAAGCACAGTATAAAATTGGACCATCTCAAATACATTTTCAGTCAGTCTGCCAGCATTTATTTTTTACCTCTGTACCAGTGGTTCTCAACTGATGGCGATTTTGCCCCCCAAGGACATTTGGCAATGTCTGGAGACATTTTTGGGTATCACAAATGGGGAGGGCTGGGATGGCACTAGTATATAGTGACTAGAAGCCAGGGATACTGCTAAACATCCTATAGTGACTAGAAGCCAGGGATACTGCTAAACATCCTACAGTGCACAGGACAACTTCCCACAACAATTATCCAGCTCAAAAATTTGATTAGTGCATGGTTGAGAAACCCTGGTCTGTGCCAGGTCTGTTTCTGTCATAGTTTCCCTGATTTCTACCGTTATAGTTCTTCCTTTCATTTCATTCTGTAAAGTGCCTTCAGTGACTATATTGGTAAGTATTATATAAATTTCTAGTTGAAATAATTTAAAATTAAGCACGTGCATAATCAGAAAACTCTCTTCCATTATGGTTTACCATGGGATATTGAATATAGTTTCCTGTGCTATACATTAGGACATCAACTATACTTCAATTAAAAAAAAAAAAGCAAACAAAAATTTTTTATTATGAAAAATTTTCAAACATTAAAAAAAAAAGAAAACTCAACCAAAATGTTATGGTTTTCCTCCTTTCCATTTAACACTATACTTCTACCTAGTCCTGGGAAAATGATTTGATACTTAATAAATGTTGTGTAAAATTTTCACTTAATATGTTTTTCTACTTCTTGGAGAAAAAAAAAGGAAAAATTTCTACTTTGTAAAGATCAATTAGTTTTCTTTCAGGAAACAAATATCTTTCAGCTGCTTATCCCTATAATAGTTTTTCCGAAAGTTGCCTTATCTTAAGTCACCAGGGACACTTGTTAAAAAGTCTGATAATTAGACCCTTCTTCCCTTAGAGATTCTGATTCAGTAGAACTAGAATGAATCCCTAACAGAATGAATCCCTAACAGAATGAATCCCTAACAGAATGAATCCCTAACAGAATGGATTCTGTTTTTTAATAGGCACCCAAGGTGATTCTTATGATTAGACAAGTTTGATAACAAAAGACTTCATTTGCAGAAGTCAGGGAGCAGAGCAAGGATGAATATTCCTAACAAGTTTTAAACATTCTCAATAAGTTTTACTGCTTCTACAATTGGTTGTTAGGGTTGTTTTAAGAAAATACTGTAAATGTTATTTTTATGATACCCAAAATGTTAATTAACTTGCTAATATGCTGCCTTTTGTCTTTTTTGTTTGTTTTTTTAAAGCTCTTTGGTGTGTTTTGGGCTGCCTACAGTGCTGCTTCATTGTTAGTGGGTGAAGAATTCAAGACCAAAAAGCCTCTCCTGATTTATCCAATCTTTTTATTATACATTTATTTTTTGTCCTTATATACTGGGGTGTGATCTAAGTCATATATGAGTAGAAAAAGACAATGTTACCTTTCTGTGTAGGCTGGGAATTCTTGCTTGAGGGGATTGAAAAAAACGTATTGCTGGTAAAATTTTACGTGTTCCAGATGTAAAGGCAGTCTAAGGTCTTTTTAAAACAATATTTTTTTTGTATTTAATTAAGCAATTGCAGTTACCTGAATATTTTTGGTCAGAATTCTGAATTCTGTTTGATTCATCATATTCCAGTGAATAAAATATAAAAGCATTGTGTTTTTAAGATTGTGTCAATATTCACCTAAAAACTTGTGCCAAAAGCACCTGGAATGGTAATTATATTTCACTTGAAGGGTAAATATGACAGCATCCTGATAATCCAAAAGTGCAATGTTTTTCTTTAAAGGGTTTTCTCCTGCATTGCAGATCCTGTAGATATATATTTATATTTATATATATATTTATGAAGTAATTCTTATTATTCACAAAATGTATTTCTGAATAACCAAAAAATTAAGATATTTTAAATCTGATGCTTAAACTTTATTTAATTTGGCCATTAATCTTTTTATTTATAAATTTAATTTTGCTTTTAAATTGTATATAATTTTAAAAATCTCATACATGCTTCAGTCAGTGTGTCCTTGTTAAGAATTCTTAATAATAATAACAGTTGAAACTAATTATAACAGTTGCTGATGTAGATTTGGTTTGTTTGGATGTGCTTTTAAAAACCACTTTTGAATGTCTAAACATTTGATTTAAAGTTTCTGTTTATCTTTCTGACCAAAAAAGCAAGAGGTATGATGGGTATGGCATTCATTAAAATTGTCAATATGTAGAAAAACAGTAATATTTATAGCACCAGTAAATATTTTTAAGTGGTACTCCGAAGTCATAAAAGTTGCTGGAAAGAGACCATTAGAGTCTTGTGGTCCTGAACAATGTTATATGAAGTAGAAGAAAATAAAATGCTTCCCAGCTGTGTGTTTTGTTTTTATAACACCTTGTCCTGTATTACTTGATATTTTAACAAGTATCAGGTACTCTTTAACAAGAATACAATAATATTTGCAAAGGGAAGTATTAAGAAATTTTAACTAAAGAAATTTTTTTGGCAAATAATTTCATAGACTGTAGATGTACGTTTAATTAATCTTAGTTTGTACAGTAGATAAAATAATTTATATCGATAAAATAGCAAATGCCTGATAACCATTAGCATATTATCATATTATCCTTTCTGGTCTCAGCTGGAAGAGTTAACTGCTGTCTTCAATATGATAACATGGCCACCTCTTGGTATGTATTCCTTTAGCAACCTGATGTGTCAGGAAATATCCAGCAACTCTGAAGTAAGCCTACAAATTAGCAAAATATCAAGCCCATCTCTCTTCCTTTTCCCCTCTCCCCTCCCCCACCTAAAAAAGAAAAAAAAAAAGCTTATTTTAAGCTGCAGGAAAAGTATGGAGCTACCTTTGGGCCAGAATAATGTGGAAAAATTACATAATGCTGATTATTTAAACAAGTTTAGGAAAACAGATTAGAAGCAACAGAAGGATAGAACCTCTAGAACCTAAAATAATATGGAATAGTGAGGAAGGATCTACAGCTACAGAAGCAGCAACTGTAAAATGAACATTTGTCATACTTCAGGAGTTTCTGAGATCATTACTTTGTTACAGTAGATTATTATATTTGATGGTCATAGTGTTGACCCTGAAATCTTCCTCAGAAAGCTTAGGGGTCCATACCAGGCAGTAGAATTTTACTAAGCAATAAGTCAAGGCATTTTAGGACCAACTCCATCAAAAAGATGGTTTAAAAATTTTTTAAGCTATCATTTCTTTAAGATGTGAATAAAAAGTTCACTTATATGAATCACGTTTATTCCTGATGATGTAAGATAAAATGAGATATTTGTGTTCTAAAAAAGTATTTAAAAGTAACAGCATTTAATCTTGGGACCTGTCCAATTTAGGATATATATAAATACAATTTATAATGTTTCAAGCTCAGCCAATGTCTTCATGTGCTAATGAGCAAAGCAGTTAAAACAGATTGTTAGTTTGAAAACATGACTTGTAAATGTGTGCAAGATACAGTACTGCTACAGCTAATAATGGTAAGCTGACTACAATGTCCTCTCCTTGAATTTATATATAATAATATTTTATGTCATATTGATTTTAAATCATGATTTCCAACCTAATTATTAGTTCATTAGTATTTTTAAAACAGAATTACCCAGATAGCCTCTTCTAGGTGTCTGTGTGTGCGTATACATGTTTTAAGTGTTTTCAGTTGTAGTAATCCTGATGAATGTTAATCCTCAAAAAAAAAAAGAAAAGAATTATGAGACATTTACTTCTGTTTTAAATTGATTACAAAATAACTGAAATTTTGAATATAAATCAAAGTCTATATATAATTTTCTTTGTATTAAAATACAGTTTAGGGAGATTTGTAAAGTTTTATGAATCATTACTAAACCTGCTAATTTCTAAGGTCTATAAGACAGTTTTATATATATCTCTTTCCAAAAATTCCCCAAATATTAATATATTAATATTCTAAATTAGTGAAAATTTGCATTGACTTAAAATGTGAGGTAGATATTTTTGTTTAAATATTGTTTAAAATTTAGTTCATTTAAAAAATTCTGATGTAATAAAACATTGAATAAAATAATGCTTCTACAAACAAATAAAAACAATATTTTTCATATTCAACAGAACAGTATTTTAAAATGATTGTTATTTATTTATCTTTTACATTTTCAGCAGTGCATATTTTAGCTAGTGTTAGGCTTCAGGAAATTGTGACACGTTTGTTAAGTTTTGTTAAAATGTCTTACTTCCATACATTTTTTTTTGGTAATTGAACAAATTGGTTTTCTTGTTTTGTTCTTTGCAGCAGAGGAGAACAACACACATCATGGGGAACCATAGGGTGTCTCAGAGTGTTTAAAAGGCCCTATTACAGGATTTAGGCTTGTGTTAATACAATTCATGGCAGTCTGAAATAAGTCTTAATAGAGCCAAAAATCACTCTCAGGTATTCTCTTCTCTGAAATTTTAGTCACATAAACAATATAAGTGTTTTATTATCCTCTTTCATAAAAGGTTTCTTTAACTGAACCCTTGTACCTAGTACTACATTTTGATTTCCTTTTAGAAACTGAATTACAAGTACTCTATTCCTCATTTGTTTAATCTCCTGACAGTACTTTGTGTGTTTGAGAATCTGTCGTCACTTTTCAAATAAATTCCAAAATATGATTTTTGACATTAGTAAAGACTAAACATTCTTATATCTTTGCACTAGATATCATTATATTTTCTGAAGAAAGTCTGCTTGTGAATACATTTTCTTTATAACAAACTTTCTTCCTGTACAGTTTCTTTATAACAATTTTAGACCCTACTGTGTCTTATGGGGTATAGTGGTCTGAAGAGAAATGGTTAAGAGAATATTTATTCCCTGTGCAAAGCATATATTATTGAAGCGTAGGGTTAGGTTGCTCATTTGAAATTCTTTTGATATGCTGAGGTTGCAGTTTGGAGGTTAATTTAAGGAAAGAATATCAGGATGATTAAGATGGCATTAGTAAAATAATTTCCTATTTTACATTTTGTATTAGTAGTAACCCTGGTTTCAACTTTTCTGATTTTCACCAAGATATCCACAAGTTTTTACTTTGAAGATATTTAATTTGCAATTTACAAGTGCTTGGAAAAAATTCCTGAAACAGCCCTTCTGAACAGTTCAATGATATACTAAAGCTGTCACTGAGATTTAAGTTAGATATTAATATGAAAAAAATTTTAATGAAATATTTTGAATTTACTTGCAATTAGAGTATATGAAGGTTATTAATACCTATGGGGTGGGGAAAGTACGCTTTCCTACCTGTAATAATTTTGTTAAATTAACACTTGGAATATAAGTAAATTAGATTTATCAAGAATAGAAACCTTAGTTTTTCTATAGTAGTTGCCACTGAGCCATTTTTATTAAAAATCAAACAAGCAAAAAAAGCTTACCAAAGTACTTATACAGGATCAAATGAAATTACACAGAATGACTGGTTATGGGAGAAATTAGTCATCTGGTAATAAAGAGAAAAAGCTAGTATAAAAGTAGATTGATGCTATTCACAAATAAGTGCTCACTGATGAAGATAAATGATTGAAATTCTACATTTTTCTTGGTTTTATAGTGATTTTTCTTTTGTGGAATTAATCAGTTGCTATGTAAATATCACTTATATTGTGTGCACCATTTGATAATGAAACAACCCATGTGTTTTGTAATCCTTATGCTGAATTACACTCCATGATAATTTAGTGTCTCCATAGAAAACAGTGAAAATATTCTTGTTGATGATGATGGGCCTAGGCGCTAAGTCCCTCATACTCCTTTGCTAAATGGGACTTAGGAAACTCTTTAGCCTAATACAAATTTATTTTCCAAGGATGGTACTGGTGGTGGCCCCAAGAATGAAACGTTCAGAAGAAACAGCATTCGAGTTGGGTAACTTGAATGTGAAGAGATAGTAGATATTCATCAGCTATTAATTGACCCCTTTCTATGTGCCAGGTGCTACATTAGGTGCAGGAATACAATGATGTGCAACAAAGACCACACATGCACCCTAATGAGCCAGTATTTTTTGAAAGATAGACAATTAGTTTAACAAAGTGTAAAACAATTGCAACAAATGGAGAAAGGCCTGTGGTGGCAAGAGAGTGTGTAACAGAGGAATTAGACAAGAATAGCCTTCCTGAGGCAATGATGCTTAAGCTGAAATCCTTAGGGATAAGTAGAAGTTAACTAAGCAGAGAAGGGAGGGAAGACTGTTACAGACAGAGGTAATAGGTGAGTAGAAGGAAATGAAAACTCGTTTGGCTGAAGTTTAGTCGTTTGTGAAATCGAGCAGGTATATTGGTATCACACCATACCTGACATTCTAAGCCATGTTTTCTTTGTCAGAGCTTTTGATTAGAAATACGGTATCCGAAACATGTGCTTTTAAAACTAAGGCCAAGGTCTACAATTCTACTCTTGATATATCCCCAACAGAAATGCATGTACATATGCCACAAAAGACATGTGCAGAGTAACATGAAAAATTGGACATAGCATATCCATCAACTTAAAATGGTACAATTACATAGTGGAATCTTATGCAATGAAAATGAATAGAGTCATGTGCAAGAAAGTCACCACCAAAAAGTCTTAATGCTTACCCCTAAAGGGGAGGGAGGAGGGTTGTATTTGGAAAGACTCTTGAGGGACTTTAATGGGTGGTTTTTTTGTTTTTTAAGAATTTTTTTTTAATTAATTAATTAATTTATTTATTTTTGGCTGTGTTGGGTCTTTGTTTCTGTGTGAGGGCTTTCTCTAGTTGCGGCAAGTGGGGGCCACTCTTCATCGTGGTGCGCGGGCCTCTCACTATTGTGGCCTCTCTTGTCGCGGAGCACAGGCTCCAGACGCACAGGCTCAGTAGTTGTGGCTCACGGGCCTAGTTGCTCCGCGGCATGTGGGATCTTCCCAGACCAGGGCTCGAACCCGTGTCCCCTGCATTGGCAGGCAGATTTTCAACCACTGCGCCACCAGGGAAGCCCTAATGGGTGGTTTTTAATGATTTATTAAGCTGCATGTTTCATGTACTTTTCTGTATGTGTGTTACAGTGCGTCCTTACATTGTTATAATTGTTTTAACGTAAATTGCCACTTTGCATTTTACTTTTTCATGTATTATTATGCCATAGCCATCTTCATGTTATACAAACTTCATAACCATTTCTTCAGAGAAATCTTCCCTTAATCTTGTAACTGTCCAACCATGTGCCCCAGTTAATCTCTATTACATCATGGCTTATTTCATTTGTAGTACTACTACTCTTGGTGTCTAGGTGTTGTTTTTGTTTTTTAATTCCTCCACTATAGTGTAAGCTTTCTTGGGGCAGGGACATTTTCTGACACGTTCATCAGTGTATCCTCAGTACTTTTGTTGAATGAATACATGAACCTGGTCATTGAATCCCGAAATCAAATTCGGATCCAGTGAATTTCAAAACCAATAGCTTAATTATAGTCTTTCATAGATTGTTAAAGTTAGGCAAAACTCTAGAGATCACTAATGAGTGTAATCATACGTCATTATACAGATGAGGAAACTAAAGCCTAAGGAAGGCTTGTCTAAAAACACTGTTGACCAGCAAAGTTGGAATAAGAGCTTATGTCTTCAAACCTTAAGTCTAGTGCTCTTTCCATTACAACGTGGAACAACAGTGTTGCCAGTTAAGAGAGCAACATAGATAGTTGCCTTCTACTGTAATCCATCATATAGATAATTGAAACACCCTTTCTTTCTCTTTCCTTTTTGATCTTTTCCATTCCACTTTTAAAAATCCACTATTAGCTCTAGGCTTACAAGTGCTACACATTAATATTGAATAATTAAGGTTCAAAGGGCTGTTGTGAGGTTTAAGCGATCTAGTTAATATAAAGCATATAGAATCATCCTAGTATTCAGTAAATAGTAGCTATTAAACTGAAGTCATTTACATCAATGAAACGAGGGTTTCCAGAAACATACTCAATTGTATATAGGAAGTTAGTATGTGATAGAGGTAGCATGCCAAATTGGTATAAAAAGATGGATTATTAAATAAGTGAGATATTGCATCAATAGGAATGTATTTGTTTGCAAGAAACAACCTTATGATCAATGGCTTCAGTAAATAGTTTATTTTTCTCATAAGTAATCCAAGGTGTATAATACAGAACTAATATGGCAGCTTAATGTCATCAAGGACTCAGGCTCCTTTTATCTTTTCACTCTGCCATTTTTGGTGAGTGGCTTTCATCCTTGTCTCAAGATAGCTGCTTCACCTCTAGGTATTACATCTAGATTCCAAGCAGGAAGAAAGGTGAAGGTCAAATGGAGCATGTCAGTCAAAATTGCCTTTATTTAAAAATCTGTCTGGAAGCCACATTCAGTGACTTCCCCTTATATCTCAGGACAGAGCTGAATCACTTGGCCACCCCTTGCTGCAAGAGAGTCTGGGAAAATATTTTAAGCTGGGCACAGTTACTGCCCTAAACAAAGTCACATTCTGTTAGTAAGGAAGAATGGATGCCAGGTAGGTAACTAGCAGTGTATAACAAAAACATTATAGGCCACTTAGAAAAATACAAGGCTAGATCTGTACTTCTTATGCCAAAGTAAATTACAGATATATCAAGTATTTTAAAAACAAAGAAAAAAACAGGAATTAGTTTTTCATATACTCTTTGAGAAGGTAAGGCTTTCAAAGCATGACATAAAATACAAAAGCCAAAAAAGAAGAGATTAAGAAACTTGACTACATATCATTTAAAACAATTCTATAGGAAAAAGATAAACTACAAATTGGAGGGAAATATTTGTAAGACATGTAGACAAAAGGCTAATTTCCTTAATATAAAAAGAACATTTACAAATTAGTAATTTTAAATGGGCAAAGGATATACATGGGCAATCGTATAGTATATAATATATAATAGTAGAAGTATAAATTGATAATTTAAAATGGACAAGGAATATAAATGAGCAACTCAAGAGGGGAGAAATGATAAAGACCAACATATGTATGTACAGGTGCACAAATTCATTCATGGTTAAATACAGTTTAGACAACAACAACATTGGCCTCTCAGTTTGCCAAAACTTTAAAAGATTGATAATATCCAGTGTTAATTGGGATTATGAGCAGATCTGATATTTAGCTGATAGACACAAGCATGGCTGTCTCAGTTAAAATACTGAAGTTTGTACCAGTGGTAAATAGTATTACTGTAACTGTCATAGCACTAAAATAAATAGATTGTTTAAATTCTAATATAAGTTCATTAGTTCTTCTGTGACAGCCATTGATAACGGACCTTTTGTTGTAATGACATCTGAGAAACATTTGCAACATCTGTTAGCTTGGCCTGTGTAAATTATGGTAAATAATAGTAAATAATGTCACTGCCTTGTGTATTACCTATGAATCATTCCATGTTCTAACAGTTGCTACTGCTCCTAAATAGTTTAATTTTTTATCTGGTTTTACTGTTTTAGTGCATTGTAATTCTTAGGTGAAAAGTAAATAGTGGTTTAATATTTTAAAATAGAAGAATTTATAACAATAATGAACAGCCCAAAATTATTTGGCACTATCTGCTATCTGTCAGTGTTGAACATATGCATAGCTTTTGACCCAGCAATTTCACATGTTCACCAACGCGTGAATTCACTGTGCAATGGGACTTGCTGCAGTGATGCGAATGCTCTATTCTGTGCTGTCCATACAGTAGCTACTAGCCACGTAACTACTGAGCACTTGAAATGTGGTTAGTGCAACTGAGGAACTGATTTTCAATTTAATTTTATTCAAACTTAAAAGAGCTACATTTGGCTAGTAGCTACCGTATTGGTCAGAGCAGTGAGTGTTCATAGCAGTGCCATTAGTAATATCCAAACCTGGAAACAACCCAAATGGACAAATTATGGTGTTGTCACACAATAGACTACAATAAGATTGAAAGATGTATAACTACGTGTAAGATTACGGATGATCTCAAAAACCTAATGTTGAGCAAAAGAAACCAGACACAAAAAAATACGTACTTTATGATTCTATTTATGTAATGTACAAAAACAGGCTGTTGGTTACTCTTGAGTGGGAAGGAAATAACTGAGAGAAGGTATGGGGATTGGGGCTTCTGGGATGTTGGTATGTTCTATTTGTTTATCTGGGTGCTAATCATATGGGCGTGTTCAGTTTATGAAAATGTATCAAGCTATACAATTGTAACATGTACACCTTTCTGTAAAGGTATTGTGTTTGAGTTAAAAGTTGTAAATTGGAGAGAGAAAAAAACACCCAGGTTGAGTGTTAGCAAAGTGTTGTTAAGCTTCTTAACATTCCTTTTAAATGCTTTAAATATTTATATTCTAAAACGCTGGAAGAACATGATAATGAACTATAGCTTGGAACATTTCTTAAAACGTCCTGAAATGTCTTTTGATATTCTGTAAGAATTAATATAAAATAAAACAAATGATTTTCATTTCTGAAATGAAAACATGACATTGCAAGTGACATGAATGTTGAATGCAAACACTGTTCAGAATGGTAGTGTTGAAAGTGCTAAACTAATATTTCATCCAAAAAGCCATCATGTTCACTTAAAGCTCATGGTTCAAACAAATATTTGCAATCATCAGTGAGAAAAGAAAAGGATAATCATAAATCATTTTCAACAATAAAGAATTTGAAATAATGACTTCTAAGAATTTCACCTAAGAGTTTCAACTGATCAAACAAAAAATATTTTTAAATACCATTCAAACTGTTAACACCATCTACTATGTTGTTAACGTTAGGTACAATCAAAGATCTTTAGGCATGTAAAACGTTTAACACAACATTAATACAGACTTATTGCAATTTAGATTTATGGTCTTGTAAAACATATCTGACAAAAACAGGAAAGAAAAACTTCAGTCGTAATTGCACAGCTTCAGTTGTTACACATACAAGTGTCTTAATTTACTTAAAAGGCAAAATATGAACTTAGATGCTGTGGAGCTAAAAGTAACATCTGGGAGAAGATATCAAAATTTATTACAGGCATTCAAGGGAAATGATTCCAATAAAAACTATATAGAAATTTTACTGGGTTTTGAACAGCCAGTACTATGGAATGCTGGGGAAAAATCTGGAAATTTAGCCAAAGTTTTAGAAAGATTTCCAGATGTTTTAACTTGGCCCAAAGACACTAAATTCAGATATCTCCAAATGATGTAATAAAGTTGTAAATAAATGAATCACTTTTAAGTATTTTCCCAGTAAACTATATATTTATTGTCATAAATTTGTGATAGCAAATAAAGGTAAAATTTTTCTGAGAAAGTTAAATAATATATGAAGAGCTTAGAATTGTGATAATGATAATTGGAATTATATTTTGGTTTCAGTGGCAGCCTGTAGTGCTAGAACTACAAAAGTAATTTGGAAATCTTATCAAGCCTTGTATATTTTCTTCATTAGAGATTTTGAAATCAGAGCAAACATTTAGAATATGAAAATATTTTTGGAAATTTGTCCTTACTAAAAGTATTTAGTGAAGGTATCAATTCTTTATTTAGGTTTTCCAGAATAGAATGTTTTATTAATTAAGATTTATAAATTAATTTGACAGGAACTAAAAGTGATTGAAACTAAAAACGTGAAAAAGAAGCTATGGAAATACATGTGATACTGTGTGTTAATTATAACTCAGTAAAATTTTTAAAAATAAAATATGGAAATATAATATGCCATTTGAGATAACAAAATATAAGGCCAATTCAAGTGAAACTATTATTATCTAATAAATGGATAACATTTTTATGTATTCCCTTTTGTGGTGGTTAATATTATATGTAAACTTGACTGGGCCACGTGGAGCCCAGATATTAACGTTCTGTGAGAATGTTTTTTGGATGAGATTAATGTTTAAATATAGACAGAGTAAAATAGATTGCCCTCCTAAGGTGGGTGGACCTCAGTCAATTAGTTGAAAGCCTGAATAGGACAAAAAGGCCTACTCTCCTCTCCCTGCCCCCAGTAAGAGAGAATTCCTCCTGGCTGACTGCCTTCCAGCTGGGACATCTGTTTTTTCCTGGCCTCAGACTCACCTCTTTCTGGGTTGAGCCTGCTGGCCTTTGGACTGGAGCCGCACCTTTGACTCTTCTGGGTCTTCAGCTTGCCTGCGTACCTTGCATGTCTTGGGACTTGTCAGCCTTTATAATCTTGTGAGCTACTTCCTTATAATAATCTCTTTGCATCTATATATGTATGTGTCAGTGAGAGTTTAGGCCTCACATTTTAAAAGAAACAAAAATATTTGTAGAGGGATTTTATTATTGCTATTGTTAAGTAGAACTTAAAATATAATTTCACCCTTTCTCCGAGGTCACTGAGATGTATTCAGCTTTTTGCTGTTATAGTAAACATCCCTAGACTTACGGGCTTCTTAGGATCATAGATATGCTTTTTAAAGTGTTTGTCTCTGGCAGCTATTGTTTCTTTATGTTCAGACTTCACATTGTATCCTCACATGGCAGACAGGACTAGGAACCTCTCTGGGATCTTTTTTATAAGAGCAAAATATTATACACACACACACACACACACACACACACACACACACACACTTCTTATTGGTTCTGTTTCTCTGGAGAACCCTAATACACTTTCTTTTGTTCCTTATACATACTCTTAAAACATGGACATTCTATATAAGTAACTTTTGTGTAATCTTTTCTAAGTATACTTTAGTGCTCATTGATTTTCAGAAACCTATATAAGATAAAATAGAGTTATACTTACGTTTTTACAGCATAGGGAATGCAAGGTTTTCTGTAGGTGAGTTGGCATACATGTAAACAGCTTGACATAGAATATGGTTATCTGAAAGCTCAATTTCACTCACTTCTGAGTACTTTTGGCTGTTCCTCAAATCTGGCTGTGGCCTAACTGGCATCCAGTGGGATTTTTCTCCCTCCGGTGGTCCGACCATTTAAGTCTGTCAGTGCAGTCCGCTGTGGGGTTTATTTTCTTGGAAGCTGCGTCACACTGATAACCCAGCTTATAGGTTCAGCTAATGCTTCTGTTATACACTTATTTGGGAACCTAAGTTTCCTTGTTTTTACCTTTGGTCTGGCCCATTGGTTTGGAGGTTATTTTTTTCCCTTGAGAAGATGGGAAAAAGAGACTCCTAGCTCTGTTTGCTCCCAATTATCTGCTCACAATGTACTCTTTTCTTTGGATTTGGACCTATTCCTAATAGTCTCTAGCCTTTGCTTATTCTGCTTTCTGACATTAATGTGTAATCATTCAGGTACAAGAAACATCACATTTCTCTGTTTTTCTAAAGTAAATTAAATCTAACCTGAGCTTCCTCAGGGCTGGCTAAAGAACTTCCAATATGGGTGGGAAATGGGATTTCCTAACCCCTTCATTGGCTCCTAAAAGAACCCTTGGCCTTACCTGATGCCAAGGATGGGGTGTGGTTCATTGTTTACATTGCATTGCTCTTTCTAGAGAATGCTGTTGCTGGGGATGGCACTCCTCTATCTAGTAGACCGTTGCTCTTTGAGGATCACCAGGATGCCCTCACTGCCATCTCCCCACTGACCAGGCTGGCACAGCACAGAGACTTCTGCTTTGCTCTCAAGGCCCCTGCAGTTATACCAGCCTTGACCACCCTGGACATGGCCACATAAGAGAGACTTGTCTAAACATCTTAAGAAGATCCCGCAAACCCAATCACCTTCCCAGTCCCCAGGACCCCTCCTTTTTCTCTAATCAGACTACTTTTTCCATCCCAGTACCAGTATCTCCCACATCCCTATTCCATTCTCAGCACCAGATTAATTCCTTTCCAACAAAGGCCTAGAAGAAATTATTTTCCCTGAGCCACTGAAATACGAAGGAGCCACAACAGACCCTCCCCTCTTCCTACACACACACACCAATGGAGAAGAGCCCAAATTCTAGAACATAAAGGCTTGATTGGAAAAGGGGTAATACCTGTCTATCATGATGAGGAACTATGTTCGTATCATGATGAGCCTACAGTCAGGAAAATAAGACCAAGGTGATTTATCTTTTAAATATACTATGAAACATTTCAGACTCATAAAAAGTATGCAGATTAATGTAACCAGCACCTGTGTTAAAAAAAATAAAGAGCTTAAGAAATAAAGCATTACTAATAGTTTGTACTCCATAATCACTTTTTCCTTACTTTGCATCTCCCCAACCCCAACAAAAATGCCAACTCCTAAATTTGGTGATTTTCGTTTCCATGCATTTTATTATAATTTACATTTGTGTGTGTGTGTGTGCACGCTCATGCATGCACACATGTGTGTCCTTAAGCAATATATATAGGATTTCTTTAAAAATTTTATGTCAGTGGAATCTTTATGTATTCTTTTGCATTCTGCTTCATCTGTGGGGATACAGATAGCTGTAAATTTATTCATTTCCACCGCTGTAGAGAATTTACTTGACTGAATATACCACATGTTATTTACCCACTCTCCAGTGGATGGGGGATTTAGGTTGTTGCCAGATATTTGGTATTACATACAAGGTAGCTATGAACATTCTTTCTCTTAGTGCCTTGTGCACACAAGTAACATTTCTCTAAAGGAAATTTTACCTAGGAGCAGAATTAGGAGGTCCTAGGGCATGTGCATCTTCTACCTCAATATAAACTTCCAAACTGCTCTCCTAAGTGGATACAGCAACATATTCTTTTACCAGAACTTCCCTTTTGCTTCACATCTTGCCCAGTGTTTAACATTCTCAGAATTCTTAACTTGCCAATCTAATTGTACCCCATTATGGTTTTCATCACTGATTACCAATGAAGTGGAGCATCTTTTCATACATTTGTTGGCTCTTCAACTTTCCTTTTCTGTAAAGGACTCTTGTGTATGTTAATACCCTATGTCATCATCATCATTAGTAGTAGTAGTAGTAGTATTTTACAATATTGGGTTGTCTTTCTTGTATTGATTTGTAGGAGTTCTTTACTCAAGAAACTAATTCCTTGTCATTCATTTGCATTTGCAAATATAGTGTTCCAATCTGCAGCTTGTTTTTTCACTTTGTTTATGGAAGTTTTGGATGTACAGAATTTTTAAACTTTAACATAATCAAATGTCATTTTCTTGCATGTATGCTTTAATTTTGTTTAAAAAACAACAACAAACAACTCTTTTCTATCCTACAGTCATAAGGATATTCTCCCTATCCTCAGCATTCCCTTGTTTAAAATTTTTGTTTTTCATATTTAGGACTTTAATCTTCCTGTTAATTATTTTTATTTATGGTGTGAAATAGGAATGGGTTGTATTATTGTTTATGTTATTTTTGTTTATGGTGTGAAATAGGAACGGATTGTATTATTTTCCATATAGATAATCAATTGTCCAAGCAACAGTTAGTAAATAATTCAACATATCCCACTAATCTGCAGTGTATCAAGTTTCCACGTATGTATAAGTCTATACAGAGATAATTTGTGGTGTGGCTACCCTACCACACTATCCTTAGAGTTCTTATGTTTTTTATTCATCCGTGATCTTTTGGGTTTGTCTGAGTTCATCTGAGAGCTCCATTCATGGCACTTTGGTTGCTTTAAACACCCTCCTTCTTACTCAGTGGAATCACTGGTGCTTATATTGTTAGAATATCATTTAGCTTCCCTATCCCTTTGTATTTCCTTCAAGAATCACTGGCCTTGGTGTCACATGATGAATTTTTTAAATTTTCATGATATCACTCACAAAATTAGACATAAGGTATATGTCTAATTTATATTCAACCTTCTTCTTTTTGCTCTTACAAAATCTTCCAGGGATAAATTCACACTGGTGTCATGGCAAAGTCTACCCTCCTGGTCAGAATTAAATTTGTCTTACAAGTCATTGTTAAAATTTTTGCTTCCTTCAGAGCAACAGAGTCATGAGCTAGGCAAGAACTCTCTGGATAGGTATTAAAAACTTTCCAATATCCCACCATGAGGTATTTCTTGATTACTTTTAAAGTAATAAATATCCTTTGACCTTATCAAAAAATCCACAATCCTATTCATCCTCCACTTAAAAAAACACACTAAATTTCTTGCTTTGCCTGAGTACTTTGAAGTGTGAATAAGCAGCAGGAAATGGAGCCTCAGCTTAGCCTGAGGTGAAGTCTGATCACATACACTGGATAGATGGGCAGGCTCACCAGAAGCCTGTTTCCACCACGGCCTGAAAATCCTCAGAGGGTTAGACTCAGCCTTAAGAAAGAGAGAACCAGGCATAGCAAGTTTGGTGCAGTTGCAAACCTTTAGTTTTCTGAGTGAAGAAGGAATTGTGTGTCGTCTCGCTTGGATTTGATTCCCAGGTAGCAGTACATTCCCTACCTCTTCCCCAAGTAGAAAACGGGATATGACATTAAAGTCAAAGAACTCAATAAAAAATTTTAGATCATATTGGATAAACTTCCTTCTCAACCCTGGAAATACTTTTATCTTTAAATAGTCACGCTAAGGACAGGAATAAAGACGTAGACATAGATGATGGACTTGAGGACATGGGGAAGGGGAAGGGTAAGCTGGGATGAAGTGAGAGAGTGGCATGGACATATATACACTACCAAATGTAAAATAGCTAGCTAGTGGGAAGCAGCCGCATAGCACAGGGAGATCAGCTCAGTGCTTTGTGACCACCTAGAGGGGTGGGATAGGGAGGGTGGGAGGGAGATGCAAGAGGGAGGAGATATGGGGATATATGTATATGTATAGCTGATTCACTTTGTTATAAAGCTGATTCACTTTGTTATAAAGCAGAAACTAACACACCATTGTAAAGCAATTATATTCCAATAAAGTTGTTAAAAAAAAAAAAAAAAGTCATGCTAAGAGGGTAAGCCTGCAGCCAGACTGCCCAGGTTCCGATCTCAGGCTTATCATTTGACTGGGAGACCTTTAGCAAGTTATTTAACGTCTTCTGTGCCTCAGTTTCTTCAATTGTAAGATGAAAATAATAGTAAAAGTGGTAGATATTTCATAGGATAGTAATGATGAGTAAATGTTAATACAGAAATACCTTGGAGATATGCGGGTTCGGTTCCAGACCACCACAATAAAGGAAGTATTGCAATAACGAGAGTCACGCTAGTTTTTTGGTTTTCCAGTGCATGTAAAAGTTATGTTTACACTATACTGTAGTGTATTAAGTGTGCAATAGCATTATGTCTAAAAAACAATATACATAGTTTATTGCTGGGACTTCCCTGGTGGTCCAGTGGTTAAGACTCCACGCTTCCACTGCAGCGGGCATGGGTTCAATCCCTGGTCGGGGATCCCGCATGCCACACAACACGGCCAAACAAAAAAAAAATTTATTGCTAAAAAATGCTAACCATCATTTGAGTCTTCAGCGAATCGTAGTCTTTTTGCAATAGTAACATCAAAGATCACCATAACAAATATAATAATAATGAAAAAGTTTGAAATATTGCAAGAATTACCAAAATGTGACACAGAGACATGAACAGATGCTGTTGGAAAAATG
Source organism: Balaenoptera ricei (assembly GCF_028023285.1). Lineage (NCBI taxonomy): Eukaryota > Metazoa > Chordata > Mammalia > Artiodactyla > Balaenopteridae > Balaenoptera > Balaenoptera ricei. Next base: position 77,100,503 of record NC_082651.1, on the reverse strand, counting down.
CTGCGGTGATAGACTTGCTTGATGCAGGGTTGCCACAGACTTTGAATTTGTAAAAAATGCAGTATCTGTGAAGCGCAGTAAGATGAGGTATTCCTTTATATGTATATGTATGCATGTATGTATATACACACAAATATGTAGGTATAAATGCCTATAAATACATCTATTTCCCATTTGTCTGTTCATTGAGCCTAGTAGCAGCAAGCACACAGCATCCAGATGCTGGCTTTGAAATCCCATTCTCCATTAAAAAGAACCAAGACTCCTTGAAGAAACGCTTGATTCCAGGACTGGGACAGAGAAAATACAAGATGAACCTGGAACATCTTTTTGAGCTATGTCAATTACAGAAGCCTGTTCGAAGGAGCTCTATTGAGCAAATCTGTAACAATTTGAACATCAAGATAAAAAATGAAAGCAAAGGAATATAACCTATTGAGTAAAGAGCAGGACCACAATGATGGAACTAGACAGACAGACAGGTAGATACATAGGTAGACAGATAGGGAAAAAAAGTTCATTTTTAAAGTAAAAAGGAAAGCCATGTAGAAGAAATGAAAAATTAGAAATCATTATTTGGCAACCATAATAGTAAAATTACGGGTGCTAAAACTAGTGGGTGAAAGTTTGAGGATAACAGAATATTTACATAGTCTCAAAGTATCTCTCTACAAGATACCTATTAACTACAAAGGGTAAACTAATAATTTGACGGAGAAACCTGGCTGATAACACCTTAACCAATGTCAAAGACAGTATCACTAATATTTGGAAAAACCAATATCATATGTCTTTTGAAGCACTGAAAAGAACTCACCATCACTTCTGTGGTGTTCCTGCCACATGGCATAGCCTGAATCTAATCATGAACTATCACACAAATCCAAACTGAGGAACAGTCTACAACATGAGTGGCCTGTACTCGTCAAAAATGTCAATGTCATTTACTGCAAAGAAAGACTGAGAAACTGTGCCAGACTAAAGGATGATAAAGAGCCATGACAATTGAATGCGCAAATTCATCTTGGATTTTTCTCTGATTTAAAGGACATTTTTAGGACAAATGGTGAAATCTGAATGTAGATTAGATGATAGTATCATAATTATGTCAATTTCTTTGATTTTAGGAAAAACACTACACAGAGGTATTTAGAGGTAAAAATGGCATAATGTAACTTACTTAAATGGTTCAGAAAAAAGTTACATACTATAGACACACACACGGGGCGGCGGGGGGAGGGAGAAGCAAATGTAGTAAAGGGCTAACAACTGGTGAATCTGAGTGAAATATGTTCAGGAGCTCTTTGTACTGTTCTTGTAATTTTTCTGTCTGAAATTAAGTCAAAATAAAACATTTTATTTTGATAGATATGTTTATTGCCTTGATTGTGCTGATGGTTTCACAGTTGTATGCATATGTGCAAACTTATCAAATTGTATACTTTAAATATGTGCAGTTTTTTGTATATCAGTTATACCTCAATAAAGTGGAAAACAATTTAAATGTGAAGGAGCTTAGAATGAGGCCTGGCAAATAAGGAATGTACATGTGTTTGCTGTTACTGTAAGGATAGATTAGAAGCTTAGGTTACATGAAGATATAAGAAGGTAAGGGTAAAGAACATGAAGGTAGGTGACATTTTCCTAAATTAAGAAGTCCCAGGAATCTCAGGACTTGTGATGGTTTACTTTAGTGTCTAATGTAGCCTGGACTTTTTTTTCTCACTTGGAAAGAATCTAAAAGCATATGATCTTAAAGTGGAAAGTGAAAAATAGCTTTTTATTTGAAAAGAATGGAAAGATTTTGTAGGCAGATCATAAGCATGCCATCTGGTTAACTCAAGAGAAATCCTAAAAGCTTAGATTTCACATTTTTACCAGCCATGTATGGTTTAAGATAGACTCCCTAAGCTAAAAATAGCGAATCATATTTGTTCTGCTATTCGTAAGTTAGTTGAAAATGCCGCTCAACTGCAGTGCTAAAAGATTCCATTTATCGCATCTAAGAATCGGAGGCCACTGTGGCTTATATTTCTCAAATCGAACGTTCATCGGTATGCAAGACAAATTCATCACAAAAGAAATAAGCAATGTTGGCACAGTAATAGTATCTCTAAAATTAAATAAATTTTAGATCTTTGAAAATATGATCACACCCAATGATTCTCAACCAGGTACAAAGTCTGGGGACAGTTTTGGTTGTCACTGCTGGGAGCAGGGGAGAGGGGAGGGCATATTACTGGCATCTAGTGGTAGAAACCAGGGATGCCGCTAAATATCCTATAAGGCACAGGACAGACCTTCAACAACAAAGAATTACGTGGTCCAACGTGTCAATTGTGCCAAGGTTGAGAAATCCTGCACTAAATGAACACATTTTCTAAAATTTCAGATAAAGTGCTACTAGGGATGGAATAATGCTTCCAGTCCTGTCTTGATATAGGATATTATGAGCTAGCCTTGTGCCTGGTAGGTAATATGTACTTGATATATATTTGTTTACTCAATCTATTCTATGAGTATTTTTATGATTTTCCCTTCATTTTTGTAGGCACTAAAACTAGATCAGAACTTCATTACACCTGCTTCATAAATATCCCACCCTTGTCTCATAAAATAGCAAAGGAGAGATTTCTATACACGATTATACATAAACTAGGTTATAGGAAATTGTAGAAAAGCCAATATTCGTTAGAGATTGAAAGAGAACCAATTTGTGTAGCTTCTAGTATTATGAAAGAATTTTAAATGTAATGAAGATATTGATTAGGAAATCTCATTAAAAACAAAAAAAGTTCAAATGATATTAAAAACATGGATAAGAATTCAGCCCTGCAAGGGTTCACACGCTGTGCAAATCTCTAACGCTATTTAGTAAAGAAAAATTAGCCAGTCCAGGGGACTTGAAATGCCACAGCCCCCCTGCCATTCCTTCTCCATTCATCCCAGTTCTGCTTCTCTGGGGCAACTCGTTTTGTTTTCCAGGTAGTCATCTTTATAACTCTGAATAATATTCCTATGTTAATACTTCTTGATGTATCAATTGTAGACATTTATTCCTACCTTTGAAAGGTAGGGACTTTACTTAAGCTACTCTCCCTTCTCTCCATTTTTAGTAGTTATATTATCTCTAATATAACTTTATTCTATTGGAAGTCTTTATAACTTAAGATAAACTCCTATTTCCTGTTCATCAGCTTTTTTTTTTTTTTTTTTTTTGTCTGTGTTAGGTCTTCGTTGCTGCGCAGGCTTTCGCTAGTTGTGGTGAGTGGGGGCTACTCTTCGTTGCGGTGCGCGGGCTTCTCATTGCGGTGGCTTCTTTTGTTGCAGAGCACAGGCTGTAGGCACGCAGGCTTCAGTAACTGCAGCACGTGGGATCAGTAGTTGCAGCATGTGGGCCCTAGAGCGTGCAGGCTTCAGTAGTTGCAGCGTGTGGGCTCAGTAGTTGTGGCTTATGGGCTCTAGAGCCCGGGCTTGGTAGCTGTGGCACACGGGCTTAGTTGCTCTGCAGCATGTGGGATCTTCCCAGACCAGGGCTCGAACCCGTGTTCCCTGCATTGGCAGGTGGATTCTTAACCACAGCACCACCAGGGAAGTCCCCATCAGCTTTAAAAAAAAAAAAAAAAAAAAAAAAAATATATATATATATATATATATATATATATATATATATATATTTATTTATTTATTTATTTATTTATTTAGCTGTGTCAGGTCTTAGTTGCGGCAGGCAGGATCTCTTAGTTGTGGCACGCTGGATCTTTAGTTGCGGCATGCGAACTTCTTAGTTGCGGCATGTGGGATCTAGTTCCCCGGCCAGGGATCGAACCTGGGCCCCATGCATTGGGAGCATGGAGTCTTAGCCACTGGACCACCAGGGAAGTCCCTCATCAGCTTTTTTTTTTATAATAGCTTTGTCTCCCCTGTAAGATGAAGCCATTATCACACCCTCCTTTCCTTTTCTCCTCCTGTTCTTTCACCCAACCTCTGTCAGCTTCACTTTTGCTTTCTGTCTTTTAATTTTATGACATCAGGGTTAATGACAACTACACTCTGTTCTGTAGCTATAAATAAATATGCAGTGTTTTGTCTATAACTGATTCTAAACTTTGAACGGCAGTAAGCAACATTTGCTTTACTATCACTATGTAAATATTACTCAGTGCAGCGGCAGGTGCTATGCCAGGACATTTCCTCCTTCATGAGTCCACTTTTTGACCCCTCTGCCACCTAAGAGAATGTCCCTTTCCTTAAATACCATCAACTGTTCAAATCAAGCCACATTTTAGTTTGCTTCATATCTGCACTGTGGCTTTCTTGTGAATTTTTGTTTTTCCTACAAATTTTAATTGCCTTTCTTTTTCCCTACTGAAAGAGGAACTATGTACCTCCTTTATCCATCTACAGCATGAAAGGCATTCTGTTCTCATTCTTGAATACATGCTCCTTGGGGCCCACTGACTTACGTCCTATGGAGACAGGTTGTTTCCAGCTCTGCCACATCTTGGCATTGTTCTTCACTGGACTTTTGATTGGTTGCTGTCTTCTTGTATCCCATGTCTTCATTGTTCTTGATTTTTGCCCTTGTTTTGCTGGCATACGTCAATAGATTTTCACAAGGATTTCTTGTTTTCTAATTTAGGACATTTTCTTGGTTCTCTTTTCTTAAAAAAATAAGTGATATGCACCCATTTGAATTTCTTCTACTTTAAATGTTCTTTCTTTTGAACTTACCTTCCAACTTCTTTCTTAGATTCCTTACAAGAGAAGCACAAATATCCTTCTTTAAAAGGTAGGTGTATTATGAATTCTATAACTTGGAGCAATCATTGGTTCTCTGTATGGTGCAATCATTGGTTCTCTGTTTGGTGAAATAATCTAAATAATATGGAAAAACCTAATATGTATTTTGCAACATAAAATTTGCCAAATCGAGTGTGAGTTTGACTAATTTTGTCAGACTGTCTTGATTTTAACAGTATTTTCCAATAACATAGATTAACTCAATTTAAGTGTGTGGACACAATTATTGTCACTATATAAAGAGAAGACCTAAATAATAACCACAGATTTTATTTTTTAATAATGGTCATGAGATAAAATTTTGTTTAGCCTAAAGAATTTAAGCATATTTTAATGTTTAAAGTGTTTTTAAAATACTGTTTCTTAGAATGTTAATTTTTTCTTGTAAATATAGTTTAGAACAGGATGGATTCAGGAAGATGGGACTAAAGGCAGGTAAAGATTGAGGCTTTTAAAAGGGATCCATAATCCCAGGAGTCTTTTCTACAGTAAGACATGAGCTAGTTAAGAGATCTGTCAGAAGATATAATGGATAATATAAAAGTCTTGGACATCAGTGGAAACTAGAATCTAAAACCAAGAGATGGAACAGTAAAGATTCATGGAATAAATAGGAGGCAAGTTTCCTAGCTGCAAATAAATAATAGAGGTAAAGAGGTCACCCAATCAGCAAAGACACTACAGACCTGCATACAGAAATGCTCCTCAAGTATTTGACCACCAATAGGGAACAGTCAAGGACTAATCAGAATTGAGCCTGACCATGGCTCTGGAACCCGTGCCTTGAGGACTCTGCTGGATAGAGCATTAATCTTTAGTGGATGCATTGTAGGGAGGGTCCATGTGGCCCCCAGGTGGGAGGGGAAGTGTGAGGAAGCACTGGGGTATCCAGGAGAGTGGTTGTTTCAGTATTTTAACCACCTGTACAGCCATGCTGGTTGAATCCTGTCTCTTCGAGTTGGTCTCCAGCCTGAAGTGCTTGCAGGGATCAGGGATCCAGACAGTGTTCTAACCATCTATTTAGGAACTCAGCTTCCAGGGTGTTAGGCAAAAATCAGAAACTGAGTCACAAGTGTAGAATCTCAGCTCCAGAGGGGAGATTATGCCAAATGGTGAGAAACTTGGAACAAATGTCGGATCAGGATAAGTAGCAAGGTCAGATGGCTACTGATTTTGAGCTCTGTATATCTTATCAGCATGGGGTCAAGGTTGGAATCACAGTGAAGGACCCTGGAGTGGGGGTAATTAGAAAACCTGGATTGGAACGTGAAGGTCTGGGCAGAACATTTCAGTATATTATTATTCTCTGAAATCTTATTGATTGTACCAGCTAGGGTTCAGCGCAGGAAACAGAAACCATTGGAAGCATTTTAAGCATGAAGGGATTTATTATGCAGATTTATGTGCTTAGAAAATCTTTGAAAGGGCTGAAGGAGCAGGTTCTAGGCTGGGACTTCAGTAATGAGTCCTAAAACAATACCAAACTGACTCACCAGGGAACTGCCTTCTGAGGCCACTACTTTGAATTATCGAATACAAGACCCCAACATCACGTATACATTCCAGGGTTCAGGAATCCAACATGACTCCTATTGCCACAGTAACTGCACCCTAAACCCCAGGAAGCTATAGAAGGAACACCGAAGGTGCTACTGTAAAAAAAAGAAAACCCCACTTTCCCGTGACCTCACCTGAAGCAAGAAAATACACAGGAGGAACAGGAAAATAGCGTCTACCTCACTTTTGCCTTCCAAATCTCACTCGAATGTGTTGAATTGGTGGAAGCTAATTCACATCCAGAGCTGTACCTGCAAAGGAGCCAGACCGTAGATTTTAGTGTTCTAGCCTCTCCAGTCCGGGGAGGTACAATGCAGGCTGGAGTGAGGGTACAATGCAGGCTGAGTGAACCAATCCACATTATCCACTAAAATGACACATCAACTTTAAGGTGCAAGGAAGTACACTGAGCAGAAACAGGAAGGACCACTCAGGGTGTCAGCTAGAGGCCAGGTGCTGTGCAGGGGTGCTGAATGTAAGCTCAAACATTTCTCTATGGTGTTTACAATCACTATGGCCTTATTGGTCAATCTTTTCTCCTTTCCAAAAAATTATTTGTGGGACTTCCCTAGTGGCACAGTAGTTAAGAATCCGCCTGCCAATGCAGGGGACACAGGTTCGAGCCGTGGTCCGGGAAGATCCCACATGTCGCAGAGCAACTAAGCCCGTGTGCCACAAGTACTGAGCCTGTGCTCTAGAGCCCGCGAGCCACAACTACTGAGCCCGCATGCCACAACTCCTGAAGCCCGTGCACCTAGAGCCCATGCTCCGCAACAAGAGAAGCCACCGCAATGAGAAGCCTGCGCACTGCAACAAAGAGTAGGCCCCGCTTGCCGCAACTAGAGAAAGCCCGCACACAGCAACAAAGACCCAATGCAGCCAAAAATAAATAAATAAATAAATAAATAAAATTTTATTTAATATTTATTTATTTAATAAAATAAATTTAAAAAGATTATTTGACAGTTTAATTTTATTTTGTGAATAGGTATTGCATCCATATGGTTCAACATTTGAAAGGTTCACAAGGCTGTCCCTCAGCTACTCAGTTATTCTCCTTAGAAGTAAACAATCGTATGTATGCTTCCAGAGATATTTAATGCAAATACAAGCATATATGTGTATCGTATTCGTCCCTCCCACAGTGGTGGCCTTTATACGCCTTGGTCTGCACTGTATTTTTTTCACTTCCCAATAGATCTTGGAGATTATGCTATATCACCACAAAAAGAGCCTCTCCATTCTTATTTACAGATACCTAGTGTTCCATTGTATGATTTTTAACCATTATTTATTTAACCAGTCCCCTACTGATGGATGCATTGATTGCTTGCTTCTTTTGCTATTACAAATAATGCTTTGAGAAGTAATCTTGTACACATGCCACTTCACGAGTCTGCAGGCATATCCATAAGACATTCCTAGATGTGGAATTGCTGGTATTTTCATTATTTAATGAAGAACATGGACTAGAAATGATGAGGAAGACCCGGAAGCACTGAGACAGTTCTGCAGAGGAGGGTAGCCCTAATGTGCTTAGGTTTGGGTCACCCTATGGTAGATCCTCTAGGACTTTCATTAGGACCTTGTGAAAACCAGGTTTTACTTGCATCTTTGTCCCTTAAGACTCCAATTTACTATGATCAACTGGTCCTTTAAAATTAAGTAAAATTAGTTAAGTAAAATTCCCTTTTGTGGGACAGTTTAGCAGTATCTATCGAGATAAATAATACATGTACATTTCACCTAGCAATTTCACTAGAATCACCATAATATCTAGCAAGAGGGTCTGGTTAAAAACATTATGATGGGGCTTCCCTGGTGGCGCAGTGGTTGAGAATCTGCCTGCCAATGCAGGGGACACGGGTTCGAGCCCTGGTCTGGGAAGATCCCACATGCCGCAGAGCAACTGGGCCCGTGAGCCACAACTACTGAGCCTGCGTGTCTGGAGCCTGTGCTCCGCAACAAGAGAGGCCGCGACAGTGAGAGGCCTGCGCACGGCGATGAAGAGTGGCCCCCGCCTGCCACAACTAGAGAAAGCCCTCGCACAGAAACGAAGACCCAACACAGCCATAAATAAATAAATAAAAAAAATAAAAAAAAAAAAAAAAAAAAAAAAAAAAACATTATGATGCATAGAATCAATGGCTTACTGTTAGTTGTATAGAAGAATGAGGAAGCTGTTTATGAACTGATATGGAAAGATTTTCTAGAAATATCCTGAAGAAAAGAAGCAAGGTGCAGATAATTATGTATAGTATGCTTCTAATTGTATAAGAGTAAAAAGAAAGACAACATATACTCATATTCAATAATAAATAAATATTTAAAATTTCTAGAATGGTACTTACAAAACTAACAATGGTGGTTAACTGTTAGTGGAAGAGGAGGAAAAGCCAGGCAAACAGAAGACAGAAGGAGGTGGGGAAGGTGGGATGGTTAAGGAAGAGGGAGAGGGAGAGGGAATGAATTTTTAAAGACAAAGTGTAAAATAAAATAAGCTTTAAGTAAAATAGTCCAGAAGCACAATATCCTGGGAAACCCAGTATTCCTTCAAAACCTCTGGAAATTCTTATGGTACCCACATATTTCCTATTTGACTCTGTCTTTGGGTTCTTGCTTCTGCTGACTTTTTTTTCTCTGCCATTTTACCTCCCACACAGTGTTGTCCCTTTGTTGTCCTGTGTTACAGCTGTGCATCCTCCCGACTCATTCAGTTCCCAAAGTACAACCACAAGCCTTCACGGAGCACACTTTTACTCAAGGGGGACGTGGTAGCCCATTATGGCCCAACAAAGAGCCTCAGCTTGGATGCTGTTCTTAAAAGTCCCTCAGCCACTCCCTCCTCATGACTGCCTCTCCACAAAGAGCCTTGTAGTTGGGGACTTGTCTCCTTTTTGACATTCTCCCCTGTCCTCTAGTGTCACTCCCCAAAGTCCTGTGAATTTCTTGAGCAAAGCAGTTTGGCTCTCTCTTTGCCTCTCAGTCCATTCCAGAGGGCCTCAATCAATCTAAAGCAGCCTTTAAGGGGTGTGTGTGTGTGTGTGTGTGTTAACTTTTTATTTTGAAGTAATTTAGACACGCTAAAGTTGCAAAAATAATACAGAGAGTTCCTGAGTACCTATCACCCAGTTTTCCCTAATGTTAACATCTTGCATAACCATAGTACATTTATCAAAACCAGGAAATTAACATCAGTACAATACTATTAACTAAATGACAGACTTTATTTGGATTCCATCAGCTTTTCCATCAGTATCTATTTTCTGTTCCAGGACCCAATCCAGGATCCCACATTGCATCTTGTCCTCGTGTCTCCTTAAATCTCCTCCAGCCTGTGACAGTTCCTCAGTCTTTCCTTGTCCTCATGACCTTGAAACTTTTGGAGAGTACTAAAATTGTGAAGAGTACAGTTCTTTTGTAGAACGTCCCTTAGTTTGGATCTGCCTGATATTTTTCTCATGATTAGATTGAAGGTATGCATTTTTAGCAAGAAACTTCAAAGTGATGTCCTTCCCAGTAGTATGTCACATCATGGGGTTCAGATATATATATATATATATATATATATTTTTTTTTTTTTTTTTCCAATTCTTTTCCATTGTAGGTTACTACAAGATACTGAATATAATTCCTTGTGCTATGCAGTAAATCCTTGTTGTTTATCTTGAAAGGTACAATTTTATTAATTTGATATTAATGCTCAAAGGAAACAGTGTAATGAGAGGACAGATTGGGTCAGAGGATCTTGTGCTAGTTCTGGCTTTCCCAGGTGTCCCTCACTCTGTCCCTCTGAGTAGTAATTCTCAATCAAGGAGCCCCTCAGGCCTCTAGGGGAACTTCCTTGTCCCACAATAGACCTACTGAGTTGGAACCATTGCCATATGGGAGAGCAGGTTCAGGGTAGACAGATCTGATTCTTTTAAGCAAAACCATCAATTTGGACTTTTTATGTGAAATCTGAATGAATAGGTGAATGATCTCCTCCTCATTGGTCTTCCTATTTCTACTCTTGTAGGGTGAGGCAAGTGAGGCACTCGCCTGAGGTGCAAAACTTATGGAGGTGTCAAAAACCTCAGTGATAAATCATATTTTAATGAAGTATTTTTAAAAATCAAAATAAATGCAAAAAAAATGGTGGAAAATCATCAAAATTTTTAGTAAAGACAGGATCTGCACTTGCACAATCCTGTTGTATTTTCTTAAGCTGATCTCAGCCCTGGTTCCAAGAGAAATTTATTTACAAAAACAGGGAGCTGGACTGTAGGCCATAGTTGGTAGATTTTATTTTTTAAAATATTGCTTTTAAAGTATGACTAATCTGGATCACTGAGTGTTTTGGCAGCTCTTTAAATTTCGCATCCAAGGTGAGTGCTTTACCCTTTTGCCTTACCCAAGGTGAGTGCTGCTTCCTGGTTGAGCCTGGCTTGTGGGATCTTAGTTCCTGGACCAGGGATTGAACCCCAGGCCCTTGGCAGAGAAAGTGCAAGTGTGGAGTCCTAACCACTGGACCACCAGGGAATACCCCCTGCTTGTTACCTTTAAATTTACTCTTTACATAGCAGTCAGAGTGGTCTCTTTAAAGGTAAATCAGATCCTGTCACTCCACTGTTAAATGGCTTTCCTTTGCACTTAATATATAGCCCCAAATTCTTATTGTGGCCCACACCTACCAGCTCTGACATAAGCTGGCCCCTGCCTTCCTCTTGAACTTCATCTGTGCCATTCTTCCCACGGCCTATTCAGCTCCAGCTACACTGGTGGGAAAAAGCCAAATGCCCCAGGGCCTTTATACAGCCCAGAAGATTCTCTTTTCCAAAATACTCCTGAATACTTTCCTCTTCAACTGGTATTTCCTCTTCAGGATTTAGATGCCAGCTTGACTTCCATGTTTGTTGAAAAGCCTGATTTCACGCTCTAGTCACTTTTTCATAGCACTATAAGTTTTTCCTTCATACACTTATCACATTTGTAATCACATATTTTTTTGATGATAACAATGTCTTTTAGCTCACTTAATTGTAATCCCCAAGGAGCAGCAATGATATCTGTTTTTTTTTTTTTTTTTGGCCATGCTCTGTGGCTTGCAGGATCTTAGCTCCCTGACCAGAGACTGAACCTGGGCTCCAGCAGTGAAAGCACCGAGTCCTAACCACTGGACCGCCAGGGAATTCCGACACCTGTGTCTTTGTTCTATTGTTTCGTTCATCTTTATCACTAGTGCCGAGGTTGTAGTAAGTGCTTAATAAATACCTAACACAGTGACTGGACCATAATAAATTCTCAATAATTGTTCACAAAATATTATTAGAAAGGTAAGTCAGGTAGCATATGAAAGCAAGGAGGAAAGCAAATGAACTTTCCAGGTACTTTAGTCAACTTCCAGTGAGTTCCCACTATTTTTTGGTTTGTTTTTTCAGTCCATGACTTTTCCTTTAATCTCAGGCTGCAATCCTATGCTTACCCTTATTATATCTGTGGCTCCTGAAGATGTCTATCCTTAATCCAGAACAGCCTGGTGAACTTTTGTATCGTTGCCTGAAAGTGTCTAAGGTAAGTGGATCAGGTATCCAAAACTTTCAGTTAAATACCACATTGAGCTTTTCTCCAGAAATAATGACTGCTCACACCAAAAAGGCACTAGGCTTATCCATATGATTATTCTATATCAAATTCAGAAAATGGAAGGTGTTCAACATGCTTCACTTCCTGTGAGTGTGGTTTGGCCAAAAAGAATTGAACCTATGAAAAAATAGGGGGTTCCCCTGTCTCTTGTTTCTGATCTTCTAGCTCTTTGATTCTCAAAATATGGTCGAGGCATCACCAGCATTGGCCTCAGAACCGGAACTTGTTAAATGCAGAATCTAAGATCCCCACCCGCAGAATCTATATTTTAATAAGATCCCTGGACCTTAAAAAATTTAAGAACATGTGTTCCTAGTAAGGGTTTAGTATAAACAGGTACCCACTTCAGAATGGGAAAAGACTCTGTAGTCCAAAGGTTTCTAAACCTGGTTGGTACTAACCAACCAGGTTGGTACCCCATGAGACACTTGTCTAAAAAATATGGATTCCGTGAGAGTCTAATGTTATAGGTTTAGGGTGGGGCTCCAGAATGACTCTGGTGCCGCCAACACATAAAATGACTTTTGGGAACTGCTGATTTTGTCCAGCTTTATAATTTCACACAGGAGGTGACTGAGTTAGGAAGCTTTAGCAGCTTGCTCTTAGTCACTAGTGACAAAACTCCACTGGAAAAGAATTCTTTTGGAGGGGGATTACAAGTGATTAATTTTATTTTTTCATTCTGGTAAGTAGTTTAAAAAATATTTTATTATGAAAAGTTTCAAACATACAGGAGAGTTGATAGAATTTTCATAGTAAACATAGTGAAAAAGATTCCACCATTAACATTTTACTATCCTTGCTTTATCCCATATCTATCCACTTCAATCCATTCCTCTATTCATCCATCCCCAATCTATCTTTGTTAATGCATTTCAAAGTAAATTGCACATATCAGTACATCTCCCAAACACTGCATCATGTATGTGAGATAATTTGTTTGATTTCTCATCTTTACACTGTATCACATTTTTCATAGGAAGGGCAAGAAAACTATGAAGATAGAAGTGAGAAAAACAGTAAAAACATGTAGAAGAAGGACAGCAAGAAACACTGGCACATTTAAAGATGATTACCTCCAATTTTTGAAGTACAGAAAACCTCACACCAATCTAGTAAGCTTATGCAAATTACTACAGCGAGTAATTTTTTAAAAAACAGTACCCTCTAGATATGTATTAACATCATGAAGACTGATCTTTGGCACTAACCCAATATTTGGAGCTAGTGTGCTATTGTTCCCTGTGACTGCATTTCCCTCCTAGAAATCATGATATTCACATCCCAAATATACACATCCTGTAACAGCCCTAGCTCTGGCCTCTTTCCAGGACACTAGGATACCACTGATGTGAAACGAAACTGAATCTGGAATAACTGGGGAGACTCTTATCCCTTCCCAGCGATGAGAAACAAATGTGGACTGTGCTTCTGTTTCCTCCTGACAGTAAATTTTTTATTAAAAAAATTGTGGTACAATACATATAACATAAAACTTACCATTCTGACCATTTTTAAAAATTAATAAACTTTAGTTTTCTAGAACAGTTTTAGATTATCAGAAAAACTGAGCAGACAGTACAGAGAATTCCCATATAACTGCTCTCCTGTACTCAGTTCTCCTATTATTAACATCTTGCATCAATATGTCATATTTGTTATAGTAAATAAACAAATACTGCTACATAATTATTAACCATAGCCCATAGTTTACATTAAAGTTCCCTCTTTGTGTTGTACAATTCTGTGGGGTTTGACAAATGCATAATGTCATGTATCTGTCATTATAGAATCACACAAAATTGTTTCACTGCCCTAAAAATCCCATCCTCCACCTATTCATTGCTCCTCCCTTCCTACTAACCACTGGCAACCACTGATCTTTTTACTGTCTCCACACTTCTTCCTTTTCAATAATGTTGTATGGTTGGAATCATACAATAGGTAGCCTTTTCAGTTTGCCTTCTTTCACTTAGCCTTATGCACTTATGGTTCCTCCATGTCTTTCATAGCTTGATCGTATATTCCTTTTTATCACTGAATGACAATCCACTGTACAGATGTACCACAGATTGCTTATCCATGCATCTATTGAAGGGCATCTTAGTTGCTTCCAAGTTTTGGTGATTATGAATAAAGCTACTATAAATATTTGTGTACAGGTTTTGTGTGGACATAAGTTTTCAACTCAGTTGGGTAAATACTTAGGAGTGTGATTTCTGGTTCATATGGTTAAACTATGTTTAGCTTTATAGAAAACTACCAAACTGTCTTTCAAAGTGGTTTTACCATTTTGTATTCTTACTAGCAATGAATGAGAGTTCCTGTTGCTCCACATCCTTATCAGCACTTGTTATTGTCAGTTTAAAATTTTTTAGCCATTCTAATAGGTGCGTAGTGGTACCATCTTAATCATTTTTAAGTTCACAGTTCAGAAGCATTAAGTACATTCATATTATTGTGCTACCATCACCACCATTAATCCACAGAGCTCTTCATCTAGCATGACTAAAACTCTGTACCCATTAAACAGCTCCCCATTCCCTCCTGCCTTTAGCCTCTGCAACCACCATTCCACTATCTGTCTCTAAGAATTTAACTACTCTAAGTACCTCATGTAAGTAGAATCATACAGTATTTGTCTTTATGTGATTGCCTTATTTCACTGAGCATCATGGCCTCAAGTTTCATCTGTGTAGTGGCATGACTCAGAATTTCCTTGCTTTCTAAGTCTGAATAATATCCATATATAGATATAGATATATATCTCACATTTTTCTTATACAGTCATCAGTCATCTGTCATTGATGGAAACTTTGGGTTCCTGCTGCACTTTAGCTATTGGGAATAATACTGCTATGAACATGGATGTACAAATGTCTTTGAGATCCTGCTTTCAGTTCTTTTCAGTATGTACCCAAAAGCGGAATTGCTGAATCATATTGTAATTCTTGGATGAACACCCATACTATTTTCCACAGCAGCTGTACCATTTTACATTCCCACCAATAGTGCATAAGAGTTTCAATTTCTACACATCCTTGCCAACACTTATTTTCTGTGTTTTTTTGTTTTTTGTTCTCTTTTGTTTTGTTTTTTATAGTAGCCATCCTAATGAATGTGAAGTGGTATCTCATTGTGCTTTTTGTCCTTAGAATGAATTTTAGTGATACATATACTGACTGTCAATATCAGGCCAGATAGAAAGGATTTCTAGGAGATCAGCCTTTCCATTAGAAATCATTAGAACTTCATTGTATTCTGCTTTGGGACAAAGCAAATCTCCCTGTAAACTTCAGCAGAGAAGTTAATTAATTGGGTATTAGGCTGTTGATTTCTAATTTTTTTTTCTTTTTTAAGTTTAAAGATTTCTTTATTGTCATCAAAGTTTTTTTTCCTTCCCTAAATTCAGATTCCCTTACTATATCAAGCATTTGTTTTATGCAATTTTGTATATAGCTTAAGTGTGTGTGTGTGTGTGTGCGTGTGTGTATTGTGGGTTTTACTGGAGTATGTTATAAATGTGCCCCAATTGTAGCTCCTATGGCATGACCTCAGGCAACCATTCAGACTCCCCCTAGTACTTACCGGGGAATCTTCAGGTATAGTGTTTGCTCTGTAAGCTCAAGCATCAGTTTTACCTCTCTCTCTGTTCCTATGTGGCTCCGGACAGGCCTCCACTCAGCTAGAGCCCCTGCTTACTCCTCTGCCAATCATCATCTTGCAGTTCCGGGGAAGCTTGTCTCTTTTAGACCTCGCCTCTATTCCTCCTACTACAGGCTGGTTCCCCATCACCAGTGACTGCACAAGGGAAAGAGAGGGGCAGGAGGGGGTGAGAAACTCTGCTCTCTTTCTATGCCTTTTATTTCTTTTTTTTTGCCTTGTTGCAGTGACTTCCATTAAGTTCCAGAACTTCCAGTACTGTGTTAAAAGGACTGATGAGAGTGGATGTTCTTGACTTGTCCGTGATTTTAGAGGGAAAGCAGTCAGTCTTTTACTGTTAAGTATGGTGTTAGCTGTAGGTTTTTTGTGGATGCTTTTTTTTTTCAAGTTGGGGAAATTTCCCTCTAGTTTGCTGAAAGGCTTTTTTTTCCCTTGTAATGGATGTTTGATTTTTTTTAACGTATTTATTGGAGTATAATTGCTTTACAATGGTGTTAGTTTCTGCTGTATAACAAAGTGAATCAGCTATACATATACATATATCCCCATATCCCCTCCCTCTTCCTTCTTCCTCCCACCCTCCCTATCCCACCCCTCTAGGTGGACACAAAGCACTAAGCTGATCTCCCTGTGCTATGTGGCTGCTTCCCACTAGCTATCGATTTTACATTTGGTAGTGTATATATGTCCATGCCACTCTCTCACTTCATGCCAGCTTACCCTTCCCCCTCCCCGTGTCCTCAAGTCCATTCTCTCTGTTTGCCTCTTTATTCCTGTCCTGCCCCTAGGTTCTTCAGAACCATTTTTTTTTTTTTTAGATTCCCTACATATGTGTTAGCATACGGTATTTGTTTTTCTCTTTCTGACTTACTTCACTCTGTATGACAGTCTCTAGGTTCATCCACCTCACTACAAATAGGATGTTGGATTTTTATCAAAATGCTTTTTCTGTATCAATAAGGCCTGTTTTTTGAGTCCACATGTCTGATTCCAGCAAGTTTCTCTTTCCAGAATGATTGTCTGTGGGAATTTCTACTTCCTTTAGGTGATCACCTCCTATGCCCAAAATGGTTGGGCTGAAGGCCCTCAAAAGGCCACTGCTTCAAAATAGAATAGCCATGAAAATCAGTACATTTTCAATGTCAGGAGTATTTGCTCTCAACTCCTCGAGCAGAAAGACATTAACAACACAGCTGATGCTAAACTTCACCCAGTCTTGCCTAATTTCATTTTCATGATCAGTTCCAAGAATCTTACCCTGGGTCCTGAAATACTTCACTGCAGTCTGGAGGTCTCAGCCAGTGCTCAAACAAAAATACACACTCACAAAAACAAGCAGCAAGTTACACTAAAGATTGCTCTTTGCAACACTGGTTTTTCAGGGTTCTATGGTTATATGAGTTTGTGAAATGTTGATAAAAGGAGGTTAAACAGTATTGATATGCTAATATGTATGATAAATCTCCCAAGAGGAGCTATATAGAGGGACTTCTTTCTCAAAATTTTTTGATTATGAAAGTGTTGTATTTCAGGACATCTTCTGGGTAATGAGCTTTGGAGAAAGCTAATTTACAGGTGAAAGAAATCTAAATTCACAGAAAGAATTATATATATTTTTTTGTTCCAATGAAAAAATGTAACACAGTCTAACAGAAAAAACTATGCCTTTTATTCTTTTCAATATAGCACATTAAAGTACACTAAGTTTAAATTTAGTGTTCAGGTTACTAGTTTGTTTTCCCTACCAACAAGATGGGGGGCTTGATTTGTATTAAAGGCCTATTCAGGGCAACCTTTCAGATTAATGGAAAAGTTTGGCCCAAATGGGTCTTGAGAGAGAAAATCTTTGAAATGGCAGTTTTTATCGTTTCAGCTTGAGTCCTCTGACTTAAAAAACTGTTTTGGAAGGATACCTCCAGTTACATTTAGATTTGATCATTTGCACTCCTTTATTTACCTCAAGACACTGAAGTTTTGAGCAGGAGGCTTAAGTTTGGAGTATGGGTTTTAGAGTCAAATTGCCTGAGTTCAAACTCTAGCTTGCTATTATACCCCTCCTCACAAGCTGTGAGACCTTGGACAAGCCATTTAACCTCCCAGTGTTTCCATTTTTTACAGTTTACAAGTACTTTCACAAAGACTCATAACAAGCCAAAGTAGGGGAAATAATTTGATCATCTCCATTTGACTCTTGATGGAACATTTTCAGAATGTATAAGCGACTTGCCCAAGTTCACAGATAAATGAAGCCACAGTGACTCAATATCAGATATTCATTTAGACTTTAATACTTGGGTATTTTTCCCAGTTTATTATATGTTACCTCCCAACATCAGATTAAAAATGGCATATTCGCCATTCTAAAATGGAATGAATATATAGATTATATAAATACAACTTTGCATATGAATAAACAGGTTTAAGATGTACTTGGGATAATTCATGAAGATTTCCTGAAGGACGTCTGCAGGAATGTGAGAAGGTAATTAACATTCATAACTTTTATTGAGCACCTACTATATGTCAGATCCTATTCTACACATTTAACAAATAATTCTCAAGCCTCCCAGTAGCACTTTGATTAGGTTTTAAGGAAGAGGAAATTAGGCTTTCCGAGATAAATGTTCCCCAAATACACAGAATAGTCCTTGATTGTGCTGCATGAATCTACACATGATAAAATGACATAGAATTATACACACATCGTATGTCAAATCACTGCTTTTGATATTGTACTACAATTATGTAACTGTTAGGGGACTCTGGGTAAGTAGGACCTCTCTATCTTTGAGGAGTATTGGTCAGGTATTTTATAGAATGACCTTCAGTTTGGCTTTGTCCAATGTTTTTCTCACAGTTAGAGTTTACGGGTTTTGGGGTGACAGACCACAGAAGTCTGTACTATATTTGCAACTAACTGAATAATAATTATTTTGAAATAAAAAGTTAAAAAAGCATTGTTATGCTCCAGAGGGGGATTTGTAAATTTACTTAACTGCAGTCCCACAACACCCATACACACCGATTAACAAGTCTTGCGTTTAGAATGTGGATAAAGAAACTAAGCTTAACTATATGCTTCCAGCACCTCGTATCCGGCACTTCTGTTCAACAGAAAGATTTGGGGATGGGACGGTGGGCAACGTAATATGCGTGGGCTTGGGGAAGTCGCTCGGTTTCTCCAAATCCAGACTAGACGTTTTTCAAACTGCTGAGCCGAGGCCCAGACCTGAGGTCTCCTTTGGGCCATAGCCAAACCGCTGCACCGCGCTGCTGGGAACGGTCCGGGCGCAGCTGGAACCGCAGCAACAGGCCTCAAGGCGTCTCGGCCAGGTCGCACCGGCCGGCGTCCTCGCCTAGCGGAAATACACGTCCCAACCCCCCACTCTTCACGCACCCACCCACCCACCCCGCCACGGCCCGGAGCAGCGGAGCTGGGCGGGGCGCAGGCTGCGGCCACTCCCCGGGCTCGAAAAAAAACTGGGACGTTGCGGACGCGTAGCTGGCGGGACCAGAGGCGCGTGGCACGCGCTCGCCCTCCCGCGCATGCTCCGCCCGCCCGCCTCCCCATCCCGCCCCGGGTCCCGCCTCTCTCTCTCCCTCTCCCTCTCCCTCTCCCCCTCCTTCGCCAGCCTCCCTCGCCAGCCTCCCTCTGAGCTTGGCCCCTCCGGGCGGGCGGCCGACGTCCCGCGTGCGTGCCGGCGCCTGACCTCACTTCCGTCTAACGCGCTCGGCTTGCCCCCTGGCCCCGGATGGTGACTGGCGGTGGTGCTGCATCTCCCGGGACTGTCACTGAGCCGCTTCCAGTGTGATTGTGCTGAGCGCAGGCCGGAAGATGGCGGCTGCGGCTGCGGCGGCCTCGGGCCCGGGCTGCTCCTCGGCGGCGGGGGCGGGAGCGGCCGGGGTCTCCGAGTGGCTGGTGCTGCGGGACGGCTGCATGCGCTGCGACGCCGAAGGGCTGCACAGCCTCTCCTATCACCCGGCGCTCAACGCCATCCTGGCCGTCACCAGTCGCGGGACCATCAAAGTCATCGACGGCACCTCGGGGGCCACCCTGCAGGCCTCGGCGCTCAGCGGTGAGTGTGCCGCACGCCGGGCGGGGGCCGGGCCGGCCGCGGGAGGAGCCGGGCCCCGGGATGCCGGGGAAAGAAGCCGCCCAGCCCCGGGCTCGGCCTCCGGAGGAGGGAAGCGGCGTGACTGGAGCGGGTGGCGGAGGGCAGGGCTGGGGGCTCAGGCCTGGCTGTGAAGGGAGGCCCGGAAGCTGATTGAGGAGGACCTTAGGACTTGGCTTTTTCAGCGGCGGCAGCTGGGAAGAAAAGACGGGCGAGGCGGGGAGTGGTGGGAGTTGCCTTTCGGGCTTTGAGCGTCCGGTGTGGGTTGGTCCTCTGGGAGAGGTGAGGAGGCCTAGGAGCTCAGCACCGGAGAAGCCCAGGTCCCCTGCTAGGTCCTGGAGAGGGTGTCGGTACTGCCTTCTGTTAGATCAGAAAGCGACAGGGTCGCAGGGTTGGTCCCGACGTGAGAGGCCGGTGGCCAGAGGCGAGCGTCCGAGGCGGCATCCAAGCCCTACCCTCTTGTGGAGAGAAGTGGATCCGTGTCTGTTCCTGGGACCCGCAGGTGCTGGGATGTACAGCAGGCTTCGCGCCCGGGATGGGGGTGGGGTGGGTCTGGAGTGGGGGCGGGGAGGGAAGTAGGCGGGCCAGGTGCCTGAACTGTTCCGTCGACGACTTTAGGACTCCGGAGGACGCCATGGAAGACTAGCCCTTGTCCCCTAGCTCGGGGCTTCCACCTTCCACTCACCAGGGACGAGAAACTCAGCACCTGCGGTGTATGAGTTATAGATTCCTTTGGGTTCCGAACCAGGTGAAACTTCCGGCCCTCTCTGCTGGTTTTACCACTGCGAGCTGAAAGTTGGGATACGGAGGCGCGTGTGAGGCTTACCAGTGGAGGAGAGCAGTTCTGGCTGGTGTAAACGTTGGTCCAGGGATGGGACCTTGAGTATGCATGAGGTGAACGCTCGGTGGGCTGGGGTGGAGTGTTTTGGAATTGCCCTGGCTAGGTTACGTTTGGCTGAGACGACATTTCATTCGCGGTTGAATGATGAGTGGCTTAATTTAGATGTTACAAATTGATATTGAAAAGTTAGTATACAAGTGAGTTAGACTCACGCACAGAGATGTAATGTGTATGACTGTCCATATTTAGCCAAGTGGAAGTAGTTACGTGGTCTTACCCATTCACTTGTATTTTAACAGAGACAAATAAGGAAAGGTCGTTATTCTGATTTACTGTCTGAGGCACTTAATAGTAAATGGGAATCTAGGTATACAAAGTTAAAGGATTTAATTTTTGTTTTTGTGAGCGTTGTGAAAGAAATGGGTTGTGTATAGCTATAGAAAATAAACCTGGAACACATCTAAAATATGTCTAAGGGAAAGTTTGTATTGTAGTCTTGTAATTTTTCTTTTCTTGGCTTAGGTAAAGCACAGGAGTGGTGTCCCAGATGTAGCAATGAGCATTTACTGCAACTTGGACATAACAGCTTGTCACTCTGTATGAGAGGGTGCTTCTCATTAATAGTTGGATTTCTTTCTTCTTAAACTCACTTAAATATATTTCACATATGAAAAGGTATAAAGAACAATTGTGGCAGACAACCATGTATTCTCGACTCGGTTAAAAAAAAAACATCACAAATAGAGTTGAAGTCTTGTGTGTCCCTCCTGGATTGCATTCCTTCACCTCTCCCTCCCCCATGAGCATTACCCTTAATTTGGTCTTATCATTCTTATACGTATCTGTATGTTTTTTAGTATATACCTTTATCTTTAAACGGTATGTATTACTGTCTTTCATGACTTTAAACTTTGAATAAGTGGTAACATAGTATATGTACTTGAATTTCTATAAAAAGCCGTATTAACAAAAGTCTTAAAATGTTTTCAGTAGAAAGAGGACTCTCACAGGGTGATTTTATATCTGGAGGCCATGTTTCAGAAAGATTATATGTGCCAGAGTTAGTTATAAATGATTGGGGAAATTGGACAAATATGAATGTGCCCATGAAAGGGAAGAAAACAGTCACTCTAATGGTAGATTACTTAAGGGGAGGGCTTTAGATACATAATGTAAGTGTAAAGGTAGATATATAAACTATAGCACTGATCTGGGATACCTTAATTGAGGTATGTTGGAACATTTAATTAGAAAGTATGGGATTGGATACAATGGTGGATGGCCATGCATTGAGAATTGAGTAGTATGTGATTAAAATTATGTAGAAGAGTTTATGGCAAATAAAACAAAAGGATTACAAAAAGAGTTTGAAAGTAACAATGGACAGATTCTGAAGTGTTTTCATATATGAGAAGTGCAGTTTATTAATAATAATTACCAGAGGTCGTATAGGGTCCTGTGTGTGTCATTTCTTCAGATGACTGGGGAAGGAATGCTGCATTTTATGTTTTGCCTGGAATATGTAGGTACTTAGTAGGTTTGGTTTTAATGATGAATAGAGGGTGACAGTCCTATAAATAGAATGGGCAGAAGGAGCCGGTAGTGATGATGGCCCTAACATGACCCCTCTTTCCAGTACATGGGCAGTGAGCCACCTTCTTTTCTACCCCAGAGGAAAGACATCTTTGTTTAAGGGGATAAAGAGTGGTGATGTAAGTAGTTTAAGGGGATAGAGAGTTTTATTGGGTGATAGAGTAGTCTTATGGAGAGGTTCAGTTTATGGGGTTATGGGTAGCCTGTTGGTGTTGATTGGAAATCGAAAAATGGGAGCAGGACTTGTATTCACTTGGATGGCAAAGATGGTGAATTTTAAACCACCGTTGTTGACTACTGTATATGTTTAAATTATCTGTATCTCACAAAAAATGTTTATAAATGCATTTTCTTTAGATTAAGAGTCATCAGTATATACTTAGGTTAGACAAGTATTTGCCCCCTGTTAGTGTTTTAGAGTTAATATTTCTGAGTCTCTGTGCTCATTCTTTGGCCTGGCATTCAGTGACCTCCATGATCTGGCCTCTAGCAGTCTTTCTAGTCTTGTCTCCCTATTTTGTTTTGTGAAACTGGTTCATTTAATTTTCTTTCCCAACTCCAGTAGTTTTACTCTTTCTTGGAATTCACCAATTCCCTCCAGAAAATTAGACAAATCTTACCCATTTTTTGAGACCTGGAGCATATCTTTGACTTCCTGATTCTTTTAGCCTGAAGTGATCCACTGAACCCCTAAGCACATATTGTTCTATTAATTCCTATTTTAGTAATTTGGCAACTTAACTCTTTGTGGCATGTTTTCTGTCTTGAACTATTTAAATTCCATTTTATTTAGTTTTTTTGTGAATATATGATGTCTGTTTAGCTATATTTCAAACTCCTTGTCGTAAGGAGCCTTGTCTACTTGTTTATATCCCCTCCCCAGGGTGCCTAGTACAATATATTAATAAATATTTTTGATTTGGTATATGTATACTAATGAGTATGTTAAATGGATGCTTCTTTACATATTAACTGCTAAGTAAACACACTTTCTTTGGCTTTGGTGATTTTTGTTTTTTCTTTCTTTCTTAAATAGATTGTTTTTTTTTGGAGCTGTTTTAGGTTCACAGTAAAATTGAGCAGAAAGTACAGAGTTCCTCTATTTACCACCCCCCCATGAATATCTGACACACGTTGGTATGTTTGTTACAATCAATGAACCTGCATTAACACATCATTATCACCCAAAGTCCATAGTTTATGTTAGGGTTCACCCTTGGTGCTGTACATTCTGTGGGTTCTGACTGTATATGACGTATTGTAGAATACAGTTTCATTGAAATCCTCTTACTCTGCCTATTCACCCTCTCTCCCTTCTGCTCCCTGGCAACTACTGATCATTTCACCGTCTCCATAGTTTTGCCTTTTCTAGAATGTCATATAGTTGGAAGCATACAGTATGTAACCTTTTCAGTATGGCCTCGTTCCCTTAATAATATGCATTTAAGTTTCTTTCATGTCTTTCTGTGGCTTGATAGCTTATTTCTTTTTAGCATTGAATAATATATTCCATTGTCTGGATGTGCCACAGTTTATTTATCCGTTCACCTACTGAAGGACATCTTGGTTGCTTCCAGGTTGTAACAGTTATGAATAAAGCTGCTATAAATATCTGTGTCTAGGTTTTTGTGTGGACTTAAGTTTTCAGTTCATTTGGGTAAATACCAAGGAGCATGATTGCTGGATCTTATGACAGGAGTATGTTTAATTTGTTTTCTTTCTTTTTTTTTTTTAAATTTTTTGGCCGTACCGTGCGGCATGTGAGATCTTAGTTGCCTGACTGGGGATCGAACCCGCGCCCTCTGTATTGGAAGTGCGGAGTCATAACCACTACTGGGCCAACAGGGAAGTCCCAGGAATATGTTTAGTTTTGTAAGAAACTGCCGAATTGTCTTCTAAAGTAGCTGTACCATTTTGGTTTCCCAGCAGCAATGAATGAGAGTTCCTGTTGCTTTACATCCCTCATCAGCATTTGACGTTGTTAGTGTTTTGGATTGTTGCCATTCTAATATGTGTGTAGTATCTCATTGTTTTAATTTGTAATTCCCTAATGACATATGATGTTGAACATGTTTTCATATGCTTATTTGTGGACTTTGGGTTTTAAAAATCAAAATAGCTTTGCGTACACCACTTGACCATATTGTTTATATTACTAGATATGTCCCTCTCTTTAACTATTGTTTGTTAATGCCATTTAGCATAATTGGAAGGAGCAGAGTTTTGAGTTAAGATCCTAGTTTCTGTTTTGTTTTTTTTTTCCTCCCTGAACTGGGTAACTTTGAATTACTTAGTATTTCTTTTCCAGTTTCCCCATTTGCAAAATGGGTTTTTTTTTACATAAACCATTTTGATATTCTGTTAAGTTTTTTGAACTTAACACCACATTTGAACTTCTTAGGAATTCTTTGTGATTTACCACTTTTCACCATCTTGCAGAATCCATCTGGTTTTTGCTTCAGTGTAAGAGTAAGGTATTGTTAATTTGTTTAGTATTTTCTTATTTATTTAATTACTGGTGGTGGTGTTTTCTCTTGCTTCCTGAAATAGAGCCCCTTCTCCACTAAATGTGTAGTGCATTATATATGTATAATATATATATAATTTATACATTTTTTTTTTCTTTTTCTTTTTGTGTATATATACATATTTTTAAACAAGCTTTTTTGAGGACATGTGGAGAGAGAATGGGCTTTATGTTTTAGGTAGTCCTGAATTTTGAATTTTAGCTCACTACCTAATCTTCCTGAACTCCAGCTTCCTCCTCATTTGTAAGTTATGATTAATATTTAATAGGATGGTTGTGAAGATTTAAGAGGTAAACATTTTTAAAGTGCCTAACACTGCTATACATATGTATAAGTAGATACACAGTGAATACTAATTCTCTTAAGCCACAGGGTGCTAAGTATTGCCGTGCCCCTCACTGTTACTTTAAAAAATGTTCACTGACTTAGTGTTTATATTACAGAGGATAGATATCATTAAAATGTAGATGGAAATAAAAATGTTGGTAACAAATATTATCTATATTTGGATAAATATCTTTCCATGTGTTGGTGTGGCTAAATGTCAGCATGAAGTCAAGACTGTTGTATTACTAGTTCTGTGTGTGTGTGTATACACACACACACACATGTATTTGGCCAAAAAGTTCATTTGGGTTTCTTCCACAGAAAAAACCCAAATGAACTTTTTGGCCAACCCAATAGATTGTTCATGCAATATATGTACATAAGTAAATGAAGATATATTTGGGTATTAATCAATGAGTATTGTAGTATATGTGTAAGAGTAAGTCACATTTTTTCAGTTTCTGAAGTAGGTTACAGATCTCTGTCATAGTGAAGAAGAGGAAACTCCAGAGTTGCTCAGTGTTTTTAGACAATCATTCTAGTTTTATATAATTTTTAATGAATATCTCTCCTTTTCCTTTCCTGAGACATTTAGTTTTTGGCTGTGTTGGGTCTTAGTTGTGGCATACGGGACCTTTCATGGCGGCGCTTGGGCTCTTTGTTGTGGTGCGCAGGCTTCTCTCTAGTTGTGGCGTGCGGGTTTTCTCTTGTTGTGGCGCGCAGGCTCCAGGGCACATGGGCTCTGTAGTTGTGGCGCGCGGGGTACAGAGTGCGTGGGCTCTGTAGTTTGCGCCAGTCGGGCTCTAGTTGAGGCGCGTGAACTCCGTAGTTGTGGCGCGTGGGCTTAGTTGCCCTGTAGCATGTGGGATCTTAGTTCCCTGACTAGGGATCGAACCCGCATCCCCTGCATGGTAAGGCGGAATCTTTACCACTGGACCACCAGGGAAGTCCCTAAGACAATGACTTTGATTTGAGTTGAGAAGTTTGTACAGTGGTCATAAATGAGAAAAAAGATCATTGTACTCTACTCCAGTTGCAGTGAAGTTCAGATTGGGTGAATTTTAATTCATTGATTGTTTGTCTGGTATGACGGCTTCTTGTTCAGACTTAGAACTCAGAGATACCTGTTCCAAGAAGTCTTGGAATATAGAAAACTAATTAGGTTAGCTTGCATAGTCCTCACGAAATGAATTTTATGGATGACACTCATATTTATCACCTCTTTAGAGGTGGAAAATATTTTTCTTACTACTTCTGAATTGGGCATGCATTAATTTGGGTAAAATGCAACATCTTCCTGTAGATCTCAGTTTTGGAAACTGTAAATGATACAGATCACTTGCTATTTCCTGACTAATTTTGGTGCATGAAGCCTTCCTAGTCTCAGTTATAAACATGGTATAGAGTTGGGATTTCAGTAGCTCTTCAAGATAGTTGTCTTCTGGATGCATCTGAGTTCCTTATAAAAACTTAATTCGGCAAGTATCTTTGTGGGCTATGACTACATACTTTGGCTCTGTTTCAGTTGACTGACTTTAGTAATGCTACAGGATGACCTATCTTATGTCAAAGATTTGGTGTTTTATTAGCAAAACATTTTTCTGTAATTAATTAGAGTGAATTAATATTCTTAAAAAATATTTTGCTATGTTTTCAAGATCCTCTAGATCTACCCAAATTTTTACATTTACCTCCCACCTTTTCCTAACTGTTCAATGCTCAAAGATGGCTTGGCTCTAGGAAAGAATTTATCCTAGTCTTTGTTTTAGTAGTGTTAGACTTATTAATGAGAGGCAGTTTAAGAGATCAGCCTCTGGAACCAAATAGCTTGAGCTTTAGTCTTGGATCTATTTGATCTTGAAGTTCATCAGTAAGATGAGCATAATAATACTATCTACCTCATAAAGTGGTTGTGAGAATTAAAATGAGTCAACATATGTTAAACATATAGAATAGTGCCTGGTATATAGTATGTGCTCTGCAAGTTGTTCTTGTGGTAGCAGTGGCTATTTGAAAGTTTGCTGAGTGTAGTAGATGTTTTTACTATAGATACGCTGTTGAAATAGCAGTATTTTTTTCTTCCAGTTTTCCACATATGTGGAAATGTGACCACTGAAATCGAATAGACATAAGTATAAGAGCAGTAATTTTGTATTACAGGAGAGTAAAACAAAATTATGTAAGTTAATTGATTTTGGACTTGAAATTGTTAAAAGAGCACAGTGATGTGAAGAGCTGGTTGATTGGTATTCATTTACACATTTATTGAACATGTGCTAGTCATGGCACAAAATAATTAAGGCAACATTTTGACCTTTGAATGCATAGAGGAGGGAGTTTCTTCAACCTGAGCAGAATAGAGAAGGCTTCTCAAAGGATGTTGCCTTTATGATCGGGTTGGGAAGATGACATAGTGGGAGGGATGATCATCTTAGGCCAAGGTACTTGCTTATGCAGAGACATATTGGTCTTTAAAAGTATGGTAGGGACTTGCCTGGTGGTGCAGTGGTTAAGAATCAGCCTGCCAATGAAGGGGACACAGGTTTGAGCCCTGGTCTGGGAAGATCCCACATGCCGTGGAGCAACTCAGCTCATGCGCCACAACTACTGAGCCTGTGCTCTAGAGGCTGTGAGCCACAACTAGTGAGCCCACATGCCACAACTACTGAAGCCTGCGTGCCTAGAGCCCGTGCTCCACAACAAGAGAAGCCACCGCAGTGAGAAGCCCACACACTGCAGTGAAGAGTAGCCCCTCTTGCCACAACTAGAGAAAGCCCGTGCACAACAACAAAGACCCAACACAGCCAAAGAAATTAAATAAATAAATAAATAATAAATAAATAAATAAATAAATAAAAGCATAGTAAATTCAGGGAAGTTTTGGGGGGAAGACGAGTTGGGGTTGGATGGTTAGAGTTGAAGCTGAGATTGGCAAAGACAAGATCGTAATATGTTTTGCTAAGAAGTTTGGACTTGATATCAATGGTAGGGAGCCATTGTAGGTTATGACAGAATCACATATGTTTTTTTTTTTAATTAATTAATTAATTTATTTATTCATTTATTTATTTTTAACATCTTTATTGGAGTATAATTGCTTTACAGTGGTGTGTTAGTTTCTGCTTTATAACAAAGTGAATCAGTTATACATATACATATGTCCCCATATCTCTTCCGTCTTGTGTCTCCCTCCCTCCCATTCCCCCTGTCCCACCCCTCTAGGTGGTCACAAAGTACGGAGCTGATCTCCCTGTGCTATGCGGCTGCTTCCCACTAGCTATCTATTTTACGTTTGGTAGTGTATATATGTCCATGCCACTCTTTCACTTCGTCCTAGCTTACTCTTCCCCCTTCCCATATCCTCAAGTCCATTCTCTAGTAGGTCTGTGTCT
This sequence comes from Balaenoptera ricei, assembly GCF_028023285.1. Classification (NCBI taxonomy): domain Eukaryota; kingdom Metazoa; phylum Chordata; class Mammalia; order Artiodactyla; family Balaenopteridae; genus Balaenoptera; species Balaenoptera ricei. The sequence goes on along the minus strand of NC_082651.1, from coordinate 77,072,062 downwards.
TTATTCCCGTCTTGCCCCTAGGTTCTTCATGACCTTTTTTTTTTTTCTTATTTTTTTCTTATTTTTCTTAGATTCCATATATATGTGTTAGCATACGGTATTTGTTTTTCAGAAAGAAAGATTCCAAGCTAATGCCCAGGTGTGAGAAGTGATGAGAGCTGCATGTAAGTTAGTTTGAGAGGTAGGAACAACATAATTTGGTGAACGTGGGGATGAGAGGGATTGACAAGGTGAAAATTACTCATACTTAGCTTTCTACTTTGGGTAACTGGATGAATGAATTAACCTGAATAGCAGTACAAGAAGGTGTGGTAAGTAGCTTTTGTTGGCGAATGCTGAGGAGCAAGAGGGACATAGTGATTTCAGTTGTGTTACTTTTGAGGTTCTTGAAGGACATCCATGTAGAGATGTCCAGAAGACATTTGGAAATCCAGGGTTGAAGCTTGAAGGTTTGGGAATACAGACTTGGAAGGCATTGGCATTTATAGACAAAGCCTAGTCTAGTTGTTAAAGATATTGGCTCCGGAGCCAGACTGAGTTCCAGTCTATGATTCATCACTTACTAGCTGTGTCTTAGGCAAGATGATTAACCTCTCTCTGCACTTCATAATTAGTACCTAACTCATTTGGTTTTTGGAAAGATATTAAGTAAACTAATGCATGTAGACATTGCTTGACCCACCATAAGCACTCAGTAAATGTTACTTTTTGTATTGGTGTTTTAAATTATATAGTTCATTTCAACAAGTGTTTGTCTGCCACATGGGGATAATAAGATGAATTGTAAGTCCACTCTCCCCCCAAATTTGGAAAGCTTTCTAAAAGAAGTGACACCTCAGCTGAGACTTGAAAGAAATGGAGTTAGCCAGGTAGAGGGAACAGCATGAGCAAGAGCAGAGGCATGAAGCAGGTAATATTTGTTATAAGCAGTTTCATATTAGAGTGCAAAGCATGAGGAAGGGAGTGATGGGATAGCCTGAGGATCTTGGACTTGGCCCTCCTGGGCTATGGCTCCCATATTTTTCAGTAGAAGAACTCCCAATTTAAGGTAAAAAATGTAGGGCCCTATTATGATAGGTATGTTTTTAGTATTAGTTAATTGGGAAAATATTGCAAAAAGCTGCTACTTTTAAGTAATTTTTATTTTAGACTTATTATTGTCTGTGTAATTTGAAAAATACTACAACACATAATTTGAGCTTTCTTCCTTGCTGGCTTAACCTTGAAATTTTTATGGGGGGGAACAAGTCAGTTAATACTCTTCTACCTGCCCTCCGACTTCAAAAATTTTGTTGTTATCATCTTCTCACTTGGTCTTTGTGGGCTTGTTTAATGTCCTCTTTAGTATGTCTTTCCTGTCTTTCCGTGGGAGCATGGGAGGGAGCAGCGGTAAATGTGTGTGCATTATATCCTTGTTTAACTGGAAATCTGTAGTTGTAACTGTACTTAAGTTGTTGAACATTTGGAAATCTATCCTTAGGAATGTTCTCTATGACTATAGATAGAATATAAACAATAATAGATTTCTGTAATGGAGTATGTAAAAATAGTGGGGAGGTTGTGGGAGGTACCTCTCTGATATGTGCATTGTACTGATCATAGCCTCATGCAAAGGTGCATTTGGCAAGACACTTCTCTGGGTTACCATCTCTAAAATGGGCTAGTAATTCTTGCCCAGACTACTTCATTATGTGATATGATAATGAATGTAGAAATTCTTTGTAAATTGTACTTCAAATGTGAGGGATACAAAAAAGTTAAGCCAAACTCCTTTGGTATAGAGAGGAGAAAATGGAGGTACAAATGACAAAAAGAATAAGTTATTTGCTATATAAAACAGTTTGTGACAAGGGCAGTGCTCCTAAAAAGAAGTAATTGTGCTCTACTTGAGTATGTTAAATCAAGGATGTATTTTAGAGGAAATAAATATTATGCTTACTTTTTAGAGGAAACGATTGAAATGTTAGAGTAGGGCAGGTAGAAATGTCTTCTTTGAGATTTATCGTGGGCACCAGGAATTTAAATCTTTATGATTTGTTTCTGTGCATTTACTTTGATTTATGAAGTTGGAGAGAGACAAGTAAGACTGGGGAGATAGCACAGGGCAGTGGTTCTCAGCCCCACTTGCTCATTAGAATCATCAGGAGAGCTTTTTTTTTTTTTTTTAATGTTACAACTTCTATACAAGTTTTTGCCAGATGAATTCTATTGATTTTTTATTTTTTATTTTTATTTTTATTTTTTTAAAGGAATTCCTTTATTATTTATTTATTTATTCATTTATTTTTGGCTGTGTTGGGTCTTCGTTTCTGTGCGAGGGCTTTCTCTAGTTGTGGCAAGCGGGGGCCACTCTTCATCGCGTTGCGCGGGCCTCTCACTATCGCGGCCTCTCTTGTTGCGGAGCACAGGCTCCAGACGCGCAGGCTCAGCAGTTGTGGCTCACGGGCCTAGTTGCTCCGCGGCATGTGGGCTTCTCCCAGACCAGGGCTCGAACCCGCGTCCCCTGCATCGGCAGGCAGACTCTCAACCACTGCGCCACCAGGGAAGCCCCAGGAGAGCTTTTAAAAAAAAAATATTCTGCTTGGGTCCCAGTATTCTCACTTAAGTGGCCTGGAGTGGAGCCCAAGCATACTTTAAAAAAAAATTTTTTTTTTTAAAAATTTTTAGAGCATGCCTGATGATTCTAATGGGCAGCGAGGTTTAGAGTTTCAAACTTCACCTAGAATCTTAAATGAGCAAGTTTATTTCATATGACTGAGATGAATGAAAGACAAATTTTATTTGAATTGAATAGTATTGTATTTAGCCATAATTTTTTTTTTTTTTTTGGTAAGAAAGCCTCCCAAGTTAGTCTGCTAATAAAACCTACCCCACTGTATCTTAAATTGTATTTAGTGTATATATAATGAAATCTGCTTGTAAGCAGCAGGAATATACCAAGGGCCAAATTCCTGTTGCTTTCTATTTTGTCCTTTTCTCATGTAATTCAGTTTTGTTTGATTTTTTGGAACCAGTTAAGTGCTCTGATTCTTTTTCACCAAAATGCCGCTATAGCAAGGACAGTGACCTCATACTGAGGGCAGAAGGAGGGCAGGGGAAAAAGTGGCTACAGAGGGCAGAAATGGCTGGGATTTTCTACCAGATCAGCTGTTCCATGCCTCAAATGTCTTTGTTTCATGTTGTATTAAGAAAAAAGCTAACTGTTAGAATGTTTCATTTTATCACATTATAGCTTAGTTTTAAAAAAATTTTAATTAATTAATGATTTATTTATTTAGGCTGTGCCAGGTCTTAGTTGTGGCACATGGGATCTTTGTTGTGGCATGTGGGCTCTTGGTTGCGGCACGTGAACTCTTAGTTGCGGCATACATGCGGGATCTAGTTCCCCCACCAGGGATCGAACCCGGGCCCCCTGCATTGGGAGCGCAGAGTCTTACACACTGAACCACCAGGGAAGTCCCAATATAGTTTAGTTTTAATCCATTAAAAAGTTCTTCAAAACTATAGAAAATGATTCATTTATTCAAAAACATTTACTGTGTGTCAAGCACTGGTGATATAGCGGTTAACAAAGTCCTTGCTTTCCTAGAGCTCATGGTTTAGTGGAAAGAGGTGTATTACACACCACACAGACACACACACACACACACACACACACACACACATACACTGTATCAGGTGGTGATAAATGCCATAAGATATCAAAACTGATGTGAGATGATGGTGGATAAATTTGTGCTGTGTGGTGATCTGGGGGGTGGGGTGTCTCTCTGTGATGGCACTTGAGCAAAGATCCCAGTGATGTGAGAGAGCAGCAAGGCACATATCCAGGGGAAGTTTCTGTTGGCCTGTTACTGTAGTATGCAAAAACAGCTGGATGGATTTTCATCATATTTGGATGGAACTTTACTTGAACTGACTTAAAATGTAGGCTATGTGAGGAATGATGATATGTGCCATCTATGTTAAACAGAAAAGAGTAGTTTCAGATATGAGCTCCAAATAGAAATTCACAAGGTCACATGTTCCAGATTGTAGAATTATATTGATTTGTAGCTGAGTTGCTTCTCACATGGGCAACTTCCTGTGTAGCAACAGGAATTTATTTACAGATGGTTAGGGGTTCTCTTGTGCAGTATCAGATAGGGAAATTAGTCCCCAAATTTTACTTAATTATAGCCAGGTCAAAATCCTGAAGGAAGAATGTAACCTGTATATCCCAGACTGGTTAAGAGATTTAACTGTGACAAATTGAGTAATGTATATGAAAAGGGCCCCACAATTTCTTACAAGGAGTAGGTCCTTAAAGATTGAGTCCCATCCATGGAAATTTTTCAGTGGTGATTATGTTCTCAAAACTTTCTCAATTGATGTCAGATATTTAAGATTATTGTAAAAATAAGTGGTCTGGTGGTAGTTTTGGATAAAGTGAATAGAGAGAATTAGAACTTGGAACTCTTAATTCCAATAATTCTGTAAATTTCGGAGAACCTCTTCCATGTTTAGGTAGATGTTGGTTTTCCTGCCTGGAATAATACTACCCCTGCTTTGTATTTTATCCATTTGTTACTTTTTCTTCATGGCCTAGCCACTGAACTTTCCCAAACTTTCTTTGCTTTCTTTGCACCAAGTTCTCTTTTATAGGAATACTCATTTTGGCTTTGAATAATACAGTATACTAACAACTTTTGTTAAATGATTTTATTTTGGTAACTTTAATTATATTTTAAGGGCTTTATAAGAACCTAACATTAATTTTGCACCCTCTTTATTGACTTTGATGTTTGTATGTTTGTATGTTATGGTAGACTATTTTAAGCATTGAAGTCTGATGATATCTCAGTGGACATGGACTTTTACAGTGTGTTGTGTCAGTTTGCAAAGATAATGTATTTCTGATAGTATTTTTCCAAGTTTTATAGGGATGCACATGGATGGTGTATTTTTAAAGAGTTGATGATTTATTAATGTGGGTATTAAAATTGATAACTAATTTTAAAAACCCTGCAATTTTCTTCCTTTGAAAATTTCCATTTTAAAAGTGATTTACCTTATTATAGGACATCAGATAGACTAAGGGAAAGTGCAGTTACCTATGGTTTCATTACCTAGAGATGGCCAGTCTTAGCATTTTGGTGTGTAACAGGTTCTTTTTGCCTTTTTCTATTATTTAATATATTTTTATAGAATTTGGATGGTAAGATATGTTATGAACTATTTCCCCCCTTTACTTTGTTAAAGCTGTATTGTAAATATTTTCCTATGTCTTTATTCTTTTATATAATTTAAAAATAAATTTTGATTGATGATTATAGCAAATGGCCTTTTATATGTGTATGCTAGTAATACATGCATAGATTCGTGTAACCATCACCACAGTCAGGATACAGGGCAGTTTCAACACCTGAAAAGTTCCCTGTGGTGTCCACTTTGGTGTCTGTTTGTAGTTAGCCTCCCCGCCCAACCCCAACCTTTGGTAATCACTGATCTGTTCGTTTTGTCTTTTCTAGAATGTCATGGAAATGGAACCCTACAGTATGCAACTTTATTTATTTATTTATTTATTCATTCATTCATCCATTCATGGCTGCGTTGGGTCTTTGTTGCTGCGCTCGGGCTTTCTCTAGTTGCAGCGAGCGGGGGCTACTCTTTGTTGCGGTGTGCGGGCTTCTCACTGCAGTGGCTTCTCTTGTGGAGCACAGGCTTCAGTAGTTGTGGCACGCGGGCTCAGTAGTTGTGGCTCGCGGGCTCTAGAGCGCAGGCTCAGAAGTTGTGGCGCACGGGCTTAGTTGCTCCGCGGCATGTGGGATCTTCCCGGACCAGGGCTCGTACCCGTGACCCCTGCATTGGCAGGCGGATTCTTAACCACTGCACCACCAGGGAAACCCAGTATGTAACTTTTTGATACTGACTTGTTGCACGTAGCATAATGCCTGCGAGAGTCATCAAGTTGTTGCATGTATCCATAGTTCATTCCTTTTTTTGCTAAATAGTATTCCATCATATGAATGTATCACCATTTATGTCAGTCACTCTTGGGAGGACATGCTTTTGATAATTATGAATAGAGCTGTTATAAACACCTGAGTACAAGTTTTTGTGCGAATAAAGGTTTTATGTCTCTAGGGTAAATACATAGAAGTGGGATTGCAAGGCCATTTGGTAAGTGTATGTTTAACTTTATAAGAAGCTGTCAGACTAGTGCGGCTGTACCATTATGCATTTCCATTAGAAGTTTATGAGTTCCACTTGCTCTGCATCCTTGCCAGCATTTGGTATTGTCTCTATATTGTTAAGAAGTCAGTACTACCCAAAGCTGTTTACAGATTGCAATCCTTATCAAAATCCCAATGACTTTTTTTTGTAGAAATAGAAAAATCCATCCTAAAATTTGTATGGAATCTCAAGGGACCCCAAATAGCCAAAGCATTCTTGGAAAAAAAAAAGAAAAATGTTGGAGGACTCACACTTGCTGATTTCAAAATTTATTACTACAGTGCTACAGTAATCAAAATAATGTGGTTCTGGCACAGACAGACATAAAGACTGATGGACTAATGAGCACAGAAGTAACCCCTTACATATGTGGTCAAATGATTTTTGACAAGGAGGCCAAGACCATCCAAAGGGGGAAAGGACGATCTCTTTAAGAAATAGTGCTGAGAAAACTGGATATCCACATGCAAAAGAATGAAGTTCGACCCTTATACAATCATATACACCATAGTCAAACGTACACAAAACACCATATACAAAAATTAACTCAAAGTGGATCAAAGACTTAAATGTAAGAGCTATAACTCTTAAGCTCTTAGAAGAAAACAAAGCAGAAAAGCTTCAAGATGTTGGATATGACAGTGATTTCTTGGATATGATACAAAAGGCACAGACACCCAGAGAATAAATAGACAAATTGGACTTCATCAAAATGAAAAACTTTCGTACATTGAAGGACACTATCAAGAGAGTAAAAAGGCAAACACGGAAGGGGAGAAAATATTTGCCTATCAGATATCCAGAGATATAGCCAGATATATTTAGACAATTACAGAGAAACAACTCAACAACAGCAAAAAACGAATAGCCTGGTTAAAGAATGAGCAAATGACTTAAATAGACATTTCTCCAAAGAAGATAAACAGATGACCAACAAGCACATGAAAGGATGCTCAACATCGTTAATCATTAGGGAAATGCAAATGAAACCCACAGTGAGGTATCACTTCACACCCATTAGGATGGCTATTATCAAAAAAGAAAAAAGAAGAGTAAGTGTTGGCAAGGATATATAGAGATTGGAACCTTTTTGCCATACTGGTGGAAATATAAAATGGTGCAGCCATTGTGGATAACAGTATGCGGTTTCTCAAATAATTAAAAATTACCATATGAACCTGCAATTCCACATTTGAGTAATGCAGTTCCTCAAATAATTAAAAATTACTGTATGAACTTGAAATTCTGCATTTGAGTATTGGGTGTAAAGAATTGAAAGTAGGATCTTGAAGAAACATTTGTACGCCATGTTCACAGTGGCATTATTCCCAGCTAGACAAGAAGTAGATGCCACCCAAGCGTCTGTAAGTGGATAAATGGATAAACAAAATATGGTGTATGTATACAATGAAATATTAACCTTAAAAAGGGAGGAAATTCTGACACATGCTACATCATGGATGAACCTTGAAGACGTTATGCTCAGTGAAATAAGCCAGTCACAAAAGAACAAATACTGTCTGATGCCACTTACATGAGGTACTTAGTCAATTTCATAGAGACAGAAGAAAGTAGAATAGTGGTTGCCAGGTTCTATAGGGATGGAGGTGGGGAGTTAGTGTCAATGGTTATAGAGTTTCAGTATTGCAAGATGGAAAGAGTTCTGTGGATGGATGGTGGTGATGGTTGCAAAACATGAATGTACTTAATGCCGCTGAACTGTACACTTAGAAATGGTTAAAATGGTAAGTTTTATGTAATGTATAATTTACCACAATTTAAAAAAATCATTTAAAAAAATCAGATGGTCATGTTTATGCAGTTCTGTATCTGGATTCTGTTCTGTTCCTTAGATCTAATGTGTCTATCCATTTGTCAGTAGCACACATTCTTGTGGTAATATAAGTTTTATAGTAGGTCTTAAAGTCATATAATGTGATTTGTCCAGCTTTGTTCTTTTTTTTTTTTCTTTTTTTTCTTTTATTTTTTTTAACATCTTTATTGAAGTATAATTGCCTTACAATGGTGTGTTAGCTTCTGCTTTATAACAAAGTGAATCAGTTATACATATACAATATGTTCCCATTTCTCTTCCCTCTTGCATCTCCCTCCCTCCCACCCTCCCCATCCCACCCCTCTAGGTGGTCACAAAGCACCAAGCTGATCTCCCTGTGCTATGCGGCTGCTTCCCACTAGTTATCTATTTTACATTTGGTAGTGTATGTATGTCCATGACACTCTCTTACCCTGTCACATCTCACCCCACCCCCTCCCCATATCCTCAAGTCCATTCTCTAGTAGGTCTGTGTCTTTATTCCCGTCTTGCCACTAGGTTCTTCATGGCCTTTTTTTTTTTTTTTTTCCCCTTAGATTCCGTATATATGTGTTAGCATACTGTATTTGTTTTTCTCTTTCTGACTTACTTCACTCTGTATGACAGACTCTAACTCCATCCACCTCATTACAAATACCTCCATTTCATTTCTTTTTATGGCTGAGTAATATTCCATTGTATATATGTGCCACATCTTCTTTATCCATTCATCTGTCGATGGACATTTAGGTTGCTTCCATGTCCTGGCTATTCTAAATAGAGCTGCAATGAACATTTTGGTACATGACTCTTTTTGACCTATGGTTTTCTCAGGGTATATGCCCAGTAGTGGGATCGCTGGATCGTATGGTAGTTCTATTTGTAGTTTTTTAAGGAACCTCCATACTGTTCTCCATAGTGGCTGTATCAATTTACATTCCCACCAACAGTGCAAGAGTGTTCCCTTTCCTCCACACCCTCTCCAGCATTTATTGTTTGTAGATTTTTTGATGATGGCCATTCTGACCGGTGTGAGATGATATCTCATTGTAGTTTTGATTTGCATTTCTCTAATGATTAATGATGTTGAGCATTCTTTCATGTGTCTGTAGGCCATCTGTATATCTTCTTTGGAGAAATGTCTATTTAGGTCTTCTGCCCATTTTTGGATTGGGTTGTTCGTTTTTTTGTTATTGAGCTGCATGAGCTGCTTGTAAATCTTGGAGATTAATCCTTTGTCGGTTGCTTCATTTGCAAATATTTTCTCCCATTCTGATGGTTGTCTTTTGGTCTTGTTTATGGTTTCCTTTGCTGTGCAAAAGCTTTTAAGTTTCATTAGGTCCCATTTGTTTATTTGTGTTCTTATTTCCATTTCTCTGGGAGCTGGGTCAAAAATAATCTTTTTTTTTTTTTTTTTTTTTTTTTTTTTAAAGAGAAGACACTTTTTTTTTTTTTTTTAATTTATTTATTTATGGCTGTGTTGGGTCTTCATTTCTGTGCGAGGGCTCTCTCTAGTTGTGGCAAGCGGGGGCCACTCTTCATCGCGGTGCGCGGGCCTCTCACTGTCGCGGCCTCTCTTGTTGTGGAGCACAGGCTCCAGACGCGCAGGCTCAGTAGTTGTGGCTCATGGGCCCAGTCGCTCTGTGGCATGTGGGATCTTCCCAGACCAGGGCTCGAACCTGTGTCCCCTGCATTGGCAGGCAGATTCTCAACCACTGCGCCACCAGGGAAGCCCCAAAAATAATCTTGCTGTCATGTATGTCATAGAGTGTTCTGCCTATGTTTTCCTCTAAGAGTTTGATAGTGTCTGCCCTTACACTTAGGTCTTTAATCCATTTTGAGCTTATTTTTGTGCATGGTGTCAGGGAGTGTTCTAATTTCATACTTTTACATGTAGCTGTCCAATTTTCCCAGCACCACTTATTGAAGAGGCTGTCTTTTCTCCACTGTATATGCTTGCCTCCTTTATCAAAGATAAGGTGACCATATGTGTGTGGGTTTATCTCTGGGCTTTCTGTCCTGTTCCATTGATCTATATTTCTGTTTTTGTGCCAGTACCAAACTGTCTTGATTACTGAAGCTTTGTAATATAGTCTGAAGTCAGGGAGCCTGATTCCCCCAGCTCCATTTTTCGTTCTCAAGATTGCTTTGGCTATTCGGGGTCTTTTGTGTTTCCATACAAATTGTGAAATTTTTTGTTCTAGTTCTGTGAAAAATGCCAGTGGTAGTTTGATAGGGATTGCATTGAATCTGTAGATTGCTTTGGGTAGTAGAGTCATTTTCACAATGTTGATTCTTCCAATCCAGGAACATGGTACATCTCTCCATCTCTTTGTATCATCTTTAATTTCTTTCATCAGTGTCTTATAATTTTCTGCATACAGGTCTTTTGTCTCCTTAGGTAGGTTTATTCCTAGATATTTTATTCTTTTTGTTGCAATGGTAAACGGGAGTGTTTTCTTAATTTCACTTTCAGATTTTTCGTCATTAGTGTATAGAAATGCAAGAGATTTCTGTGCATTAATTTTGTATCCTGCTACTTTACCAAATTCATTGATTAGCTCTAGGAGTTTTCTGGTAGCATCTTTAGGATTCTCTATGTATAGTATCATGTCATCTGCAAATAGTGACAGCTTTACTTCTTCTTTTCCGATTTGGATTCCTTTTATTTCTTTGTCTTCTCTGATTGCTGTGGCTAACACTTCCAAAACTATGTTGAATAATAGTGGTGAGAGTGGGCAACCTTGCCTTGTTCCTGATCTTAGTGGAAATGGTTTCAGTTTTTCACCATTGAGGACAATGTTGGCTGTGGGTTTGTCATATATGGCCTTTATTATGTTGAGGAAAGTTCCCTCTATGCCTACTTTCTGCAGGGCTTTTATCATAAATGGGTGTTGAATTTTGTCGAAAGCTTTCTCTGCATCTATTGAGCTGATCATATGGTTTTTCTCCTTCAATTTGTTAATATGGTGTATCACATTGATTGATTTGCGTATATTGAAGAATCCTTGCATTCCTGGGATAAACCCCACTTGATCATGGTATATGATCCTTTTAATGTGCTGTTGGATTCTGTTTGCTAGTATTTTGTTGAGGATTTTTGCATCTATGTTCATCAGTGATATTGGCCTGTAGTTTTCTTTCTTTGTGACATCTTTGTCTGGTTTTGGTATCAGAGTGATGGTGGCCTTGTAGAATGAGTTTGGGAGTGTTCCTCCCTCTGCAGTATTTTGGAAGAGTTTGAGAAGGATAGGTGTTAGCTCTTCTCTAAATGTTTGATAGAATTCACCTGTGAAGCCATCTGGTCCTGGGCTTTTGTTTGTTGGAAGGTTTTTAATCACAGTTTCAATTTCAGTGCTTGTGATTGGTCTGTTCATATTTTCTATTTCTTCCTGGTTCAGTCTCGGCAGTTTGTGCATTTCTAAGAATCTGTCCATTTCTTCCAGGTTGTCCATTTTATTGGCATAGAGTTGCTTGTAGTAATCTCTCATGATCGTTTGTATTTCTGCAGTGTCAGTGGTTACTTCTCCTTTTTCATTTCTAATTCTATTGATCTGAGTCTTCTCCCTTTTTCTCTTGATGAGTCTGGCTAATGGTTTATCAATTTTGTTTATCTTCTCAAAGAACCAGCTTTTAGTTTCATTGATTTTTACTACTGTTTCCTTCATTTCTTTTTCATTTATTTCTGACCTGATCTTTATAATTTCTTTCCTTCTGCTGGCTTTGGGGTTTTTTTGTTCTTCTTTCTCTAATTGCTTTAGGTGCAAGGTTAGGTTGTTTATTCGAGATGTTTCCTGTTTCTTGAGGTAGGCTTGTATTGCTATAAACTTCCCTCTTAGCACTGCTTTTGCTGCGTCCCATAGGTTTTGGGTCGTCGTATCTCCATTGTCATTTGTTTCTAGGTATTTTTTGATTTCCCCTTTGATTTCTTCAGTGATCACTTCGTTATTAAGTAGTGTATTGTGTAGCCTCCATGTGTTTGTATTTTTTACAGATCTTTTCCTGTAATTGATATCTAGTCTCATAGCGTTGTGGTCGGAAAAGATACTTGATACGATTTCAATTTTCTTAAATTTACCAAGGCTTGATTTGTGACCCAAGATATGATCTATCCTGGAGAATGTTCCATGAGCACTTGAGAAAAATGTGTATTCTGTTGTTTTTGGGTGGAATGTCCTATAAATATCAATTAAGTCCATCTTGTTTAATGTATCATTTAAAGCTTGTGTTTCCTTATTTATTTTCATTTTGGATGATCTGTCCATTGGTGAAAGTGGGGTGTTAAAGTCCCCTACTATGATTGTGTTGCTGTCGATTTCCCCTTTTATGGCTGTTAGTATTTGCCTTATGTATTGAGGTGCTCCTATGTTGGGTGCATAAATATTTACAATTGTTATACCTTCCTCTTGGATCGATCCCTTGATCATTATATAGTGTCCTTCTTTGTCTCTTGTAATAGTCTTTATTTTAAAGTCTATTTTGTCTGATATGAGAATTGCTATTCCAGCTTTCTTTTGATTTCCATTTGCATGGAATATCTTTTTCCATCCCCTCACTTTCAGTCTGTATGTGTCTCTAGGTCTGAAGTGGGTCTCTTGTAGACAGCATATATATGGGTCTTGTTTTTGTATCCATTCAGCCAGCCTGTGTCTTTTGGTGGGAGCATTTAATCCATTTACATTCAAGGTAATTATCGATATGTATGTTCCTATTCCCATTTTCTTACATGTTTTGGGTTTGTTATTGTAGGTGTTTTCCTTCTCTTGTGTTTCTTGCCTAGAGAAGTTCCTTTAGCATTTGTTGTAAAGCTGGTTTGGTGGTGCTGAACTCTCTCAGGTTTTGCTTGTCTGTAAAGGTTTTAATTTCTCCATCGAATCTGAATGAGATCCTTGCTGGGTAGAGTAATCTTGGTTGTAGGTTTTTCTCCTTCATCACTTTAAGTATATCTTGCCACTCCCTTCTGGCTTGCAGAGTTTCTGCTGAAAGATCAGATGTTAACCTTATGGGGATCCCCTTGTGTGTTATTTGTTGTTTTTCCCTTGCTGCCTTTAATATGTTTTCCTTATATTTAATTTTTGACAGTTTGATTAATATGTGTCTTGGCGTGTTTCTACTTGGGTTTATCCTGTATGGGACTCTCTGTGCTTCCAGGACTTGATTAACTATTTCCTTTCCCATATTAGGGAAGTTTTCAACTATAATGTCTTCAAATATTTTCTCAGTCCCTTTCTTTTTCTCTTCTTCTTCTGGGACCCCTATAATTCGAATGTTGGTGCGTTTAATGTTGTCCCAGAGGTCACTGAGACTGTCCTCAGTTCTTTTCATTCTTTTTTCTTTATCCTGCTCTGCAGTAGTTATTTCCACCATTTTATCTTCCAGGTCACTTATCCTTTCTTCTGCCTCAGTTATTCTGCTATTGATCCCATCTAGAGTATTTTTAATTTCATTTATTGTGTTTTTCATCATTGCTTGGTTCCTCTTTAGTTCTTCTACGTCCTTGTTAAATGTTTCTTGCATTTTGTCTATTCTATTTCTAAGATTTTGGATCATCCTTACTATCCAGCTTTGTTCTTTATCAAAATTGTTTTGGCTATTCCAGTTCCTTTGCCTTTTCAAATTATTTTGGACTCAGTTTATCTATATCTCAAAACTCCTGCTGGGATTTTGATTGAAACTGCATTAAATTTATAGAGGACATCTTTGCTATGTTGATACTTCCATTCCGTGACCATGGTTTTATTTAGCTCTTCTTTGATTTCTTTCACTGGTCATTTGTACTTTTCAGCATACATATTCTGTATACCTTTTGTTAGATACATATCTAAGTATTTTATGTTTTTAGAGCTCTTGTAGACTTAATTTTTGGGGTAAATTTTGGTTTCAGATTGATCATTGCTAGTATATAGAAATACAGTTGTTTGATTTTTGTGTATTGACTTTGTTCAGTGAAACCTTGCTCAACTCGTTAGCTCTAGGAGTTTTTGTTTTTTAGATTCTTTGGGATATTCTACATAGGTAATCATGTTATCTGTGAATAGGGACAGTTTGATTTCTTCCTTTCTAATCTGTCCAGCTCCCCATTTCTTATTGCAGTGGCTAGATCTTCCATTATGATATTGGATAGGAGTGATGAGAGTGTAATATCCTTGTCCTGTTCGTGATCTTAGGGGGAAAGTGTTCAGTCTTTTACCATTGAGTGTTTGATAGTGGTAGACTTCCTGTAGCCGTCCTTTATCAGATTGGGGAAATTACCTTTTAATTTGCTGAGGGCTTTTTTTTTTTTTTTTTTTAAATCATGAAAAGATGTATCTTGCCAAATGCATCTGCTGGGTTGATTATGTGGTTTTTCTTCTTTAAGCAATTATCATGGTAGCTTACATTGATTTTTGAATATTGAACCAGTTTTGCATCCCTGGGATAACCCTACTTGGTCCTGGTGTATTGTTATTTTTATATATTACTAAACTCCATTTGCTTTTATTTTGTTGAGGATTTTTGCATCAGTCTGCATGAGGAATAATGGTATGCAGTTTCTCTTTTTGTACTGTCTTTTTCTAGTTTTGATATCAGGTTAAATCTGGCCTCATAAAATGAGTTTGGAAGTGTTCCCTTTTCTTCTGTTTCCCGAAAGAGATTGTGTAGAATTGGTGTTACTTTTTAAGTTCTCCAGAGAAATCAGGTAAGCCTGGAGATTTCTTTGAAAAGTTTTAAACTATGAATTCACTTTCCTTAATTTAGATTATCTGTTTCATTTTGGATAATTTGGTAGTTTGTGGTTTTTAAGGAATCTCACTTCTGTTTCAAAATTTATGTGTATAGATCTATCCGTATTATTCCTCAGTTATCTTTTTAACATTTGTAGTGTCAAATTTATTTATTTTGGCGACCTAAGTTGTCAAATTTATGTGCATAGAGATGTTCATAGTATTATTTATCTTTTGATGTCTGCAGGATCTGTCGTCTAGCTCCTCTTTCATTCCTGATATTATTGGTAATTTATGTCTTCTTTTTTTTTTTCGTTGCCAGTCTTGCTACAGCTTTATAAATTTCATTGATCTTTTCAAAGAACTCGTTTTTGCTTATATTGATTTTCTGTGTTGTTTTTCTATTTTCACTTCCACTGATTTCCGCTATTATCTTTATTGTTTCTTTTCTTTTGCTTGTTTTGCTCTTTTTCTGGTTTTCTTAAATAGGAAGCTTAGGTTATTGATTTAAGGCCTTCTTCCCCACCCCAGTATAAGCATTCAATTCCTATAAATTTTAATCTAACCACTGTTTTAGCTTCTTTTTGTTTTTAAAAATTATTTATTTATTTATTTATTTAATTTTTGGCTGCATCGGGTCTCAGTTGCAGCATGTGGGCTCCTCGTTGTGGTGCATGGACTTCTCTCTAGTTGTGGCCCGTGTGCTCAGTAGTTGTGGCATGAGGGCTTAGTTGCCCTGTGGCATGTGGGATCTTAGTTCCCTGACCAGGGATTGAACCTGCGTCCCCTGCATTGGAAGACGGATTCTTAACCACTGGACCACCAGGGAAGTCCCTGTTTTAGCTTCATATGACATGTTTTGATATTATATTTTCATTTTCATTCTTTTTTTTTTTTGGCTGCGCTGCAGCTTGTGGGATATCAGTTCCCCAACAGGGATTGAACCCAGACCACGGCAGTGAAAGCACCGAATCCCAACCACTAGACCATGGGGAACTCCCTCATTTTCATTCTTTTAAAAATGTTTAGACTTCTTCATTGCCCTAAAGATTCTTTAGAAGTATGTTGTTTAATTTACAAGTATTTAGAGGTTTCCCATTATATTTCTGTTACTGATTTCTGCTTAAATCCATTATGGTCAGAGAACATACTTTTTGTTTGTTTATTTGTTTGTTTTATTGAAGTATAGCTGTTTTACAACATTGTGTTAATTTCTGCTGTACACTGAAGTGATTCAGTTATACATATATACATTCTTTTTTTTAATATTCTTTTCCATTATTGTTTATCATAGGATATTGAATATAGTTTCCCGTGCTGTACAGTAGGACCTTGTTATTTATCCATTCTGTATACAATAGCTAACATCTGCTAACCCCATCCCTCCCCCAATCCCCTCCCCCTTGGCAACCACAAGTCTGTTTTCTGTGTCCGTGAGTCTGAGTCTGTTTCTGTTTTGTACATAGGTTCATTTGTGTCATATTTTAGATTCCACATATAAGTGATATCATATGGTGTTTTGTCTTTCTCTTTCTGACTTACTTCACTTAGTATGATAATCTCTAGTTGCATCCCTGTTGTTGCAAATGACATTATTTTGTTCTTTTCAATTGCTGAGTAGTATTTGATTGTATATATGTACCACATCTTCTTTATCCATTCATCTTTTGCTGGACATTTAGGTTGTTTCCATGTTTTGGCTATTGTGAATAGTGCTGCTGTGAACATAGGGGTGCATGTATGTTTTTGAATAATTTTTGTCTGGATATATGTACAGGAGTGGGATTGCTGAATCATATGGTAATTCTGTTTTTAGTCTTTTGAGGAACCTCCATACTGTTTTCCCTAGTGGCTGCACCAACTTACATTCCCACCAACAGTGTAGGAGGGTTCCCTTTTCTCCACACCCTCTCCAGCATTTGTTATTTGTAGACTTTTTAATTATGGCCATTCTGACCAGTGTGAGGTGGTGCCTCATTGTAGTTTTTTTTTTTAAATAAGTTTATTTATTTATTTATTTATTTTTGGCTGCATTGGGTCTTTGTTGCTGCACGCGGGCTTTCTCTAGTTGCGGCGAGCGAGGTCTACTCGTTGCGGTGTGCAGGCTTCTCATTGTAGTGGCTTCTCTTGTTGTGGAGCACGAGCTCTAGGCACACGGGCTTCAGTAGTTGTGGCACACAGGCTCAGCAGTTGTGGCTCACGGACTCTAGAGCACAGGCTCAGCAGTTGTGGCACATGGGCTTAGTTGCTCCATGGCATGTGGGATCTTCCCAGCGCAGGGCTTGAACCCATGTCCCCTGCACTGGCAGGTGGATTCTTAACCACTGCGCCACCAGGGGAGTCCCCCTCATTGTAGTTTTGATTTGCATTTCTCTAATAATTAGTGATGTTGAATATCTTTTTATGTGCTTATTGGCCATCTGTATTTCTTTTTTGGAGAAATGTCTATTAAGGTCTTCTGCCCATTTTTCGATTGGGTTGTATGAGCTACTTGTATATTTTGGAGATTAAGCCCTTGTCTGTCACATCATTTGCTAATATTTTCTCCTAGTTCATAGGTTGTCTTTTTGTTTTGTTTATGGTTTCCTTTGCTGTGCAAAAGGCTATAAGTTTGATTAGGTCCCTTTTGTTTACTTTCACTTTTATTTCTGTTGCCTTGGGAGACTGACCTAAGAAAACATTGGCACGATTTATTTCACATAATGTTTTCCCTATGATCTCTTCTAGGAGTTTTATGGTGTCATGTCTTATATTTAAGTCTTTAAGCCATTTTGAGTTTATTTTTGTGTATGGTGTGAGGGTGTGTTCTAACTTCATTGATTTACATGTGGCCATCCAACTGTCCCAATACCACTTGCTGAAGAGACTGTCTTTTTCCCATTGTATATTCTTACATCCTTTGTTGAAGATTAATTGACCCGGAGGTGTGTGGATTTATTTCTGGGCTCTCAGAGAACATACTTTTAACTTCACTTCTTGTATATTAAGGTCTGTTTTATGATCCAGGATATGATATGTCTTGATTAATGTTCAGTGTGCACCTGAAATGAATGTGCATTCTACTGTTGATAGGTGGAATATTTTTAAAATGTCATTGGTTGATGGTGCTGTTTTCTATCTACTAGTTCTGTCAACTACTGAAACTTGAAGTCTTCAACTGTAATTATAGATACCTATTTCTCCCTTCAGTTCTGTTAATTTTTGCTGAATGTATTTTGAAGTTCTCCTACGTGTATATATACTTAGGATTGCTTTTTGTTCTTCATGAATTCACCCTTTTATCATGTAATGTCCTCATTTATTCCTGGTGATTTTCTTTGTTATGATCATTGGCTGATCTAAATATAACTATTCCATCTTTCTTTGTTTAATATTTGCATGATATATCTTTTTTCCATCCTTTTACCCTTTTAGAATGGTAAAAGTTTCTTGTAGACATCCTAGAATTGACTTTGTGTGTGTGTGTTTAAATTCAGTTTATCTTTTCATTGACATACTTAGGCCATTTATGTTTAATGTAATTGTTGATATTTTGATTTAGATACTCCAGTTGATTATTTATTTGTTTCCTCTATTCTCTTTCTGCTTTTTTTGGCTTGATTTTTTTTAAAACTTATCTATTGCTTTTGCCTAATTATTTGTATGTGCTTTTGTAGTTACTTGAAGGATTGCAATATCCATACTTTTCTTAGTCTATTTAGAGTCAGTATTTTACCACTTTATTTATTTATTTATTTATTTATAAAGGGAACTTTATTTGTTTATTTATTTGTTTATGGTTGCGTTGGATCTTCGTTGTTGCACGGGCTTTCTTTAGTTGCAGCGAGCGGGGACTACTCTTCATTGCAGTGCATGGGTTTCTCATTGTGGTGGATTCCCTTGTTGCGGAGCACGGTCTGTAGGCACACGGGCTTCAGTAGTTGTGGCACGAGGGCTCAGTAGTTGTGGCTCTCGGGCTCTAGAGCACAGGCTCAGTAATTGTGGCGCACAGGCTTAGTTGCTCCGCGGCATGTGGGATCTTCACGGACCAGGGCTCGAACCTATGTCCCCTGAATTGGCAGGCGGATTCTTAACCACTGTGCCACCAGGGAAGCCCTATTTTACCACTTTAAGTGGAATATAGAAACCATGCCGCCCTGTTGTACCCTTCTCTCTTTTAAGTTATGGTTGACTTATTTATTACATATATGTGACATTGAAGACCACCAGACACTGTAGTAATTTTTGCTTTCAGTTGTCAAATATATTTTAAAGAACTGAGGTGAAGAATCATCACTTATATTTACCCAGATATTTACCATTTCTGTTGCTCTTCCCTCATTCTTGATACCCTAAGTTTATTTCTGAATAATTTCCCTTCTCTTTGATGAACTTCCTTTTGTTATTCTCTTTGAGCAGGTTTGCTGGCAAAATTTCTCTTTAGTGTTCCCTCATCTGAGAATGTCTTTATTTCACCTTCATTCCTGATGGATATTTTTGTTGAATATAGAATTTCTTTTTTCAGTATTTTAAAAATGGTTCAATTCCTAATGAACTCCATGGTTTTTAATGATAAATATGCTTTTATTGTAATTATTACTTGCTTGTACGTAACATATCCTCTGGTTGCTTTCAAGATTTTTCTGTGTTAGTTTTCAGCAGCTTATTGTGTCTGGCTGTGAATTTTTCACCTACTATTTTTGTGAAATTTCCCCTGCCCCAAAAGAAAATCTGTACTAATGCAAGTCATTAGTGTCAGTCAGGAGTCTGCAAACTATGGCCTGCCACCTCAGTAGCTCTCAGCCTGTTTCCTGATTTTACAAATAAAATGCTACTGGAACACATACATACCCGTTTATTTACATGTTGCTTTTGCACTACAGTGACAGAGTTGAGTAATTGTGAGAAAGACCATATGTCTTGTGAGGCCTTAAATAGTTACTGTCTGACCTTTTTATAAGAAGCTTGCTGATCTCTGGTATAGTTGGAGGAAATTTGAGTGTTTCTTCTATTAAAATTTTCTGCTTGAATTTCTTTTT
Source organism: Balaenoptera ricei (assembly GCF_028023285.1). Taxonomy (NCBI): domain Eukaryota; kingdom Metazoa; phylum Chordata; class Mammalia; order Artiodactyla; family Balaenopteridae; genus Balaenoptera; species Balaenoptera ricei. The sequence goes on along the minus strand of NC_082651.1, from coordinate 77,052,311 downwards.
AAACTTTATCCATGTAGGGTTCAAAGTCATTTTACAAGTATCGTCTATAGAAAATTCTAACAAGGTGTAACATGTGGTAGAGGGTAGGTGTAAGAGTTTTTCCCCTGTATTTAAAAACCAAAAATGACTTTTTAGCTGACTTTTCTTGAAAATTTAAACATTAGTTAAGCATGACTTATCTTTCTTTGAGAAATTTATTTTGAGACATTTTAAACTCATAAGGCAAACAAAATAAATTTATATTAAATAACTGACTTATGCCAAAATGGGACTTAAGTTTTTTAAAGGTAAACTTGGGAGGTTTAATTTAAGTACAGGTTATAAGTTTTTTATTTTTTATAAATGTATTTATTTATTTTTGGCTGCATTTGGTCTTTGTTGCTGCGTGCGGGCTTTCTCCAGTTGGGTGAGTAGGGGCTACTCTTTGTTGTGATGCGCGGGCTTCTCATTGTGGTGGCTTCTCTTGTTGCGGAGCACGGGCTCTAGGCGCGTGGGCTTCAGTAGTTGTGGCACGTGGGCTCAGTAGTTGTGGCGCACAGGCTTAGTTCCTCCACGGCATGCGGGATCTTCCCAGACCTGGGCTTGAACCCATGTCCCCTGCATTGGCAGGTGGATTCTTAACCACTGCACCACCAGGGAAGCCCTGTAAGTTTTTTGTTAATGTTATTTGCAGCATTAAAATTTATCGACAGTGTTGCATAGTAATACTACTAAAACCATGAAACAAAGCAATATGAATAAACGTATAACTTAAGAGACAATTACATACAAGCCTTTGAAAAGATGTTTTCTTACTGAGTGACATCCTGGCTCGAACATAGGTTTCTTGGTTTCATCTCTTTTAGGAAACTTTATGCACTTAAAATTGTTATTCTTATAACTAAAAATAAATGTCGATTGTTACCTCTCATTGTGAAACCTATGCTTGTTTTTTTGCTGTACAAATACTCAGTTCTGGGTCAGACTTAAGCACACATGGATTTCATTTTTATCCCAAGTTAGAGAATTTGTGTCTTTGGTCTTATTTCTTGTTAAGTAAGAAAAGACATGCCCAAACGTGTTAGAAGGTGAAAAGTTCCCTAAAACATTCTTTGTTCATTGCAGGATATTTTTTCTTCACAGAAATCTAGAACTTGTTTAGGGGCAGCTGTAAATCAAATCTTGAGTATACTATCAGACTACATTAGCAAAGCTCTTTTTCTCGAAATAAAGTTCTCAGGCTGAGTAAAAGATTCAGGGAAAGAGTTTGTGGTGGGTTGTATAATTCATGTGCACATGGGACCTCAGATTGTGACCTTATTTAGAAATAGGGTCTTTGCTAATGTAATTAGTTAAGATGAGGTCACATGAACTCAAAAGAGCCTTTGGGGTAGTATGGCTGATAATAAGTTTACTATCTTTCCGGCGTGTAGTACAGCAAGTCACCGCTTACAAATGGCCTTCTGTAACTCAGGTCAAAAAATCGGGAATGGACTCATCTGAATAAACATGGTCCTATATTACATGCTGCTCTGTGGGCATGAAAGACCTCTGAAGAAATTGCCAATAAGGCTACTTGGTCACTGTGCATTACTTTGAGTGCTAATATTGTATAGTATAAGAAGTTCCAAAAAAGTGTTGACTTTTTTTGGTCATGATCTATCGAGGAATTTCTAGTGACATTATATGGAATTCTAGGGTTGCATGGAAACCCAGTTGAAAACCTTTGTGTAGATTCTCATATTTTATACCTCTCTGGGTAAGTTTTAACAAAATAATGGTTTTTACAGTTCCTTACCTAATTACCTATCCCTAAAACAATAAAATAGAATTTGTAGTTTTGTTTCTAAAAATTTTATAGTTATGTGGGGGGGGGGCATGGCACATATGGGAAATCTCTGCCTTCTGCTCAGTTTTGCTGTGAACCTAAAACTGCTGTAAAAAAAGAATAGGCTATTTTAAAAAATTATAGTTAATGAGTTTTGAAACTATCTTTACAAGTTCTTACATAATTTTACTCTCAGTTCCTATAATGTGTATGATTTCTTGTGATTTTACCTAGAGGTCAAAAGTGCTAGGTAAATATTCCTGTTTTATTGTATTACAGAGATTATTTTCCTATATGCTAACATATATTTCAAATCAGAAGATCTGGGAATGAACTATAGAAATTCCGTGAATTTTTCTTGCTTTTATGTAGATGATGAATTAGTTCCTAATCAGTTATGTAATGTCTCCAGAAGCTTGAGAGAACTGTAATAATCTGGGATTAAGAAAGCCAACCCTAATATTCATTGGTCATAACATGTTTTATAGTTGTCCTGTAGATTGATGAGTAGGACCCTGATTTATCTCCTCTTTTCCGCTTTTGTATCACTAGGCAATAATCGTACTACTATCAGGAATGTTCTGTAGCGTTGTGGTGGGGGTTTAGAATAAGGTATACTGGCGGCAGGATTGCTTGCTCCCAGAGAAGTTTCTTCATTAGTGCAATAAAAGTTCACAGTTGATCATTCTTTCAAGTCTTTTTACAGAGACTCTGTATTCATGGCAGAATACTTAACATTAGTCTCCTTATAAATCTCTTATAAATTAAAATGTAGAAATTGATGTTATCTTTTCCAATATTTTTTGGTATTTAAAGCTTCTATGTTTTAACTGTCTTTCGTAATACTTCTTGAAATTCTACTCTAATTTATTCTGAGATCTTATTTCTGTTAAAATACTCTTCTGATATTGATTCAGCAGAAACTTCAGGGGACATTGATCATCAGTGATAGTTGACTGTTTTTTCAGTGGTAGTTGAACTAGAGACTTTACTAGTTTTCTTAGCTTAGGTTATAACAATTTTCCATAATTTTATCTCAGATATAAAAGCCCTAAAGAACTTTTGAGGTAGTTACCTAGAAACTGTCCACATTGACTTTATGCTTAATGACTTTTGGAAAAAAGAAAAAAAGATGTGAAGAAAATATTGAGTATTTATTTATTTTAATTGAAGTATAGTTGATTTACAATGTTGTACAGTATTGAATATTTAAAATTTTTTTCCACTTTATTTTGAAGTAGTGTAGTACAAAGAACTTCTCTACAACCTTTACCCAGTTCCACTAATTTTTTTAATTTATATATTTGATTTTTTAAAATTTATTTTTGGCCACGTTGGGTCTTTGTTGCTGCGTGCCAGCTTTCTCTAGTTGCGGCTAGTGGGGGCTACTCTTCATTGCGGTGCACGGGTTTCTCATTGCGGTGGCTTCTCTTGTTGTGGAGAACAGGCTATAGGCACACGGGCTTCAGTAGTTGTGGCTCGTGGGCTCTACAGCGCAGGCTCAGTAGTTGCGGTGCACGGGCTTAGTTGCTCCACGGCATGTGGGATCTTCCCCGACCAGGGCTCGAACCCGTGTCCCCTGCATTGGCAGGCGGATTCTTAACTACTGTGACACCAGGGAAACCCCCAGTTCCACTAATTTTAATTTTAAATATTTTACCACATTTGCTTATCATTCCTTCACACATACACACATATTACTTTTGCTCTCTTGTGAATAGGTTGCGTATATCATGTTCCTTTACCCTTTACTATTTCCATGTGTATTTCTAAGAATAATGATATTCTCTTATAACAGCAATATAGTTTTCAAGTTCTGATAATTTCATATTATTACTTTAAGCTACAGTACATATTCCAATTTATCAGTTTTAATGTCCTTTAGAGCATTTTTTTTCAGTCAAAGATTATTATATTTAGTTGCCATGTAAACATTTATTTAAAATGAACTATTGGTCTTAAAATCTTAAGTGTTGAATTTTTGTTCTTTTAACAGCTAAACCAGGTGGACAGGTGAAATGTCAGTATATTTCTGCTGTGGATAAAGTTATTTTTGTGGATGATTATGCAGTAGGGTGTAGAAAGGACCTTAATGGAATCTTGTTGTTAGACACTGCTCTGCAAACTCCAGTTTCAAAGCAGGATGATGTGGTTCAGCTTGAATTACCTGTCACAGAGGTAAGTTGAAATGAGTATCAATATGCTTTTCTACTTAATGTAGTTTCAGACTTACTAGCTGTTAAATGAAATTAGGTTGTCCTTTGAGGATATTATATATGTATCCCTATAATAACAAAGAAGTATGAACTGTACAGGTTATACCACTGTAACAGAGGCCCCAAAATACAATGGCTTAAACAAGATAGTTTCTTTCCAGTAACAGTACTGGGCTGAGTTATAGGGACAGCTTTGTTTACCTCAACACTTAGCTTCCATTTCCTGAGTCCAAGACAGCTGCTTCAAGTCTCATTACTTCCCAGTCTTAAGGAAAAGGTGGGCAAAAGGCCAGGGGAGCACACTGATATTACCCACCCTCCTTCTCTCCTTTTCCTTTCACCTACCTCCCTCATCCTCTCCTTCCCTCTCTTCCCCTCCTTCATTTTTCTTGTTCTCTTTTACAAACTCTTTCACATATGCCCTTTTCATATTTACTCCATTGGCCAGAATTTAGTCACATGGCCACATTAAGCTGAGGTGGTTCTTTTTTCTTTAATATTAAAAAAGAAGGAATAAATAGTAATGGACAACCAGTAATCTTTGCTATGTATCATGTTTCTTAACAATTCCAGTTTAAAATTTCAGCTATATGTATTTTTCTGTGTTACATATTCATTACTTAATTTGTAAGTCTATCCTGACTTAAATCCTTTTGTGTGAGTTGATGTTCATATCATGTAATTTGAAAGTACATTTTTTCAGATTTATCAGATTTTAAATCATCTCAGAATATAAAAGATTATAATGCTGTACTTCCTAATAAAGTGAGATATTATTTCTGTGTTCATCCCAAGTTGTTGATTATTAATTGTTTTGCATTTGGCAGATTGATATGATTAATTGATAAAAATCAATATAGCATATTTCCCATTTTTAGGACATGAAAAGTGTTAATGTGTGAATTTTAAGTGCAGTTTAAATGTTTTATTCCCTCTTTGGAAGGCTTTTTGTAAAAAAAAAGTACCAATGTATATCTACTTAGATTTCATATTTAGTGTCATATCACAGTCATCTAGTATATGTTAATATTGAAAGCATGTTGCTAAAGGTTTGAGTTCTGAAAACAGAGTAGCCATCTTTTTGTCATCAGAATATCTGGATCGGGGGCATGTCTAAAATCTTCGGACAGAGAATTAATTAGTTCTACTTGTACTGAACATTTTTTCCTCTCCTAATTTAAGGAACTTAGACCAGGTGATATCTTAATAAAGGATATATACATCGTAGCCTACAATGAAAGATGGTATTAAACTGTTGGGTTTTAAAAGGAACTACAGAATTACAATAAAATAGTTGAACATTTATATGAAATGGACCGTCAAGTCAATATTTTTCCTACTACTCTGACCTAAATGCTAGATATTTAGCCAGCTTCTGCCACCTCCTCCACCTTGCCAGCTCATAATATCTGTTGCTGGTCTTCTTTCTTTCTACATAAATAATTACAGCTCTCTTGTTCATGTAGTATTGTTTGTAGTCCTTCCACCATCCCAGGCATCCTTTCTTGCATCACACTAGTTTGTTACTGTCTTGCCTAAAGAATGGGGTCCTGGGTTTGGTTGGATTAGTGTGGATGTGTTCTTTTCCATATATTGCCCAAATATTTCTGTTAACGTAGTTCATATTGAATATGTGGGTAACAATGCAAAGGGCTTTTTTTTTTATTACCTGCTGACTTAGCGAGTGACCCCTCTTATGATTTTGCATAGTTTGAGTATTTAAAGCTCATTGGAGGACTTTACATTTATGTCTTTACATTTTTATCTCTTTTACTTTTGTTCATGGTTTCAGCTTAGCCAGTTTTTTCTATCTTGCTTTGGCTTATAAAAGCTTCTATGTACTAAAACTTTACTATGTGGTACTACACTGAATACATTGCTTTATCTCATTTAATTTTGTAACAGCCCTTCAAGTCATTATTTGATTTAACTAAGTTTGTTTAAAAAACGTAAAAGTAGGAAGCTTTAGTATAGTACCTATCAGAATTAAAATATTTGTATAAGAATCTGAATTTAACATTTTTGGTTGTGGTTAATTTTTTGTGATCATCTTTTTTATTTAGGCACAACAGCTCTTATCTGCATGTTTAGAAAAGGTAGATATTTCTAGTACGGAGGGTTATGATTTGTTCATCACACAGCTCAAAGATGGTTTGAAAAATACATCTCATGAGACTGCAGCAAACCACAAAGTTGCTAAGGTAAGAACTTAAAAAAAAATTACCTTGTTTGGGGTTATAATAGAAAGAACACCTCTATACTTTTGCCTTTCTCCGTCCTCCCCACACTGATGACTAAGGATGTCTGTGGGAGATGGTGCTTTGAATTAAATCCTTGGATATATTTCATTAATTTTTCTGTGTTTTTCTTTTAACATCTTTTCTAAGTTGTAAATGTAGTACATATACAATTTTTATATTGAAGGTATAAAAGGTAGAAGGTAAAAGCTATCTTTCTAAAAATAACTTTTGCATCTATAAATATCTTTTTTTCTCGAGTACAGTTGAAATTATACTAAAATATTGTGATGTACTGTCTTAGTCTGTTTGGGCTGCTATAACGGAATACCACCGACTGAGTGATATTTCTTCTGCTGAAGTCCTTCTTCCTGGGTCATAGCTGGTACCTTCTCACTGTGTCCTTACATGGTGGAAAAGGCAAGGGATCTCTCTGGAACCTCTTTTATAAAGAGGACTCCACCCTCATGCCCTAGTACCTCCCAAAGGCCCTACTTACTAATAACCCTCCCCTTTGGGGGTTAGAATTTCAACAGATGAATTTTGGGGGGACACAAACATTCAGATTATAGCATATACCATGCTTTTTTTCATTGAAGGATGTATCTTGAGTATCTTTTCATATCAGTCCTCATAGATCATCTGTATTCTTCCTAATATTTACATTGAAGTTTATTTTTATAGATTTACCATGATTTTATGAACCCTTATTCCATTGATGGGACATTTTTATTTAGTAAAACAGAAATCATACTGTGTATTTCAACAGAGAGAATTTACTGTAAGGAATTGACTTAATATGTGTATGAGAACTGAAAAAGTGCAAAGGAAACCCTGAAGTAATACACAGATGGTACCTATGGGAATCAGCACTCACCTCAGTCTGAAGGAACAAGAGGTTAGGATTTTTAGAACCTAGATACTTAAAAACTTAGAGAATAGGCCCCATGGGTCTGGGACTCAGACTTCTGAGGAGGAGTTGTTATCCAGTAGGTACCTCAGGAGCTTGGAGGTTGGAACTTGATGAACTGAGCCTCATATTTCTGAAGAGAGATGCTACTAGGCTAATGTTAGTGCCTCTGAGGGAGCTCTGTGAAACTGGTCCTGGGAATGCTAAGAAAACAAAACAAAAAACCTCTAAAGACCAGAAGAATCACCAGGTCCTTTGCTAAAACAATATTGATAGCAATGACAAGTAATAGCAAGGAGCAAGTTTTTCTCCCCTCATCATGCTTTCCAGTTTCCATCCTGTGTTCCTTTTGTCAGAACTTAACAGCCAGGAAACTGGTTGGCAAAGAAGAAATAATAGTTTACAGAATCCCAGCCCAAACATGATGGAGAAGAGAGAAAAGGGTAGGTTTGGACCCGAGAGACAGTAGTTTAATAACTGGCACATGCCACTCCTTTGGCTACTCAGCATCTCCATACATACCATCTATATGTGTTTGAACTTTCATACAACAAAAATATTTTGCTTTTACTTAACAAGACGTACTGTTCCTTTTTACAAATGAAGATATTCTCTCCCCGTCCCCAGAACAGACACAAAGTTCCAACAGATATTTTATCCATCCCTAGTTGATATTAACTACTCCTAAAATTTATAGTTTCAAGTGTTTAGGTAACAGAACCGTGCTACCTAAAGACTAAATTAATTACAACCAAAAATTCTTACGTAAAATAATGTCTATCTCTCTGTATCTATCTAAATATATATTCATCTATCATTTATGTAATAAGGGAAGAAAATATATTTAGATGCTGTATCCCTCAGTTCTATAATGGTCTGTAATATCAAGAGGATATATTTGATATTTACAGCCTCTTTCTTCTCCTGCCTATTCCGTATTCCCTTTGTCCTCAGCCAGCACCTCAACTGGTCAGGTGTCTTTACATGGTCAAGTGACTCAAGGCTTCACTCTTGCAGGATCCAAATCTTCTGTGGTACTGTGTTAAGTTGTACTTGTCCTTTCACTGTTACTATTGGATGTGGAAGAGCTTAGAAGCACCCTAGAGAATCTCCTGGATTGTAATTAAGTTCTCTTTGCTCCTGTTATTTAGCATCAATCCAATTTCCCTGTGTCTGTCAGTTTTCATCATACCAACCAGTAGAATAAGCACCTTCTTTGCCTGATGATTCAGTGACAAGAGGAACCCAAAATTGCTGGGTAGCAGTATCAACACCTAATTCAATGGAACCATTGTACCCTTGGTGGAACATTCCTTCCTTGACACAAGACCTCTAGAGCCTAGAGCTTAAAAAAAAAGTCTTTGAACGGATTATTACGTATAATAGCAACCCTGCTAGGAGAAACTGTGTCATGTGTTTTTTGCTGATTGAGAGCATATACATAATCCTGTAAGGCAGAACTCCAGACTTTCAGATGTCTCTCTCAATTAGTACTGAAGATGAGTCTTTGGTAAGGCATCACACCTTTTTGTCAGGTCAGCTCCTTCTGTATGATACCCTGGTAAGACCAGTCAATTTCATGGGCAAGAGCCCATTGCTGCCTTTTTTTTTTTTCCTTTGAAGTGCTTTCTTGGTCAGAAGCAAAAAGCAAAGTTGTATGGAATACTTTGTTGGTACATAAGCCATTCTGTTAGTCCACAGTAGTGGTTTAATATTATGGCAGAGCATTGTGGGCAGAACATATAAATGCACATCCAGAATACGTGTCTATTACAGTGAAGACAAATTGCTACCCAGTCTGTGACTGAAGGAATCCAATATAATCAACCTGCAATCAGATAGTTGGCTCTTTCTTCTGGATAATGGTGTCATATTGGTGGCTCAGCTTTGGTATTTGCCATTGGCAGGTTAACCTGCCATTAGCTTGCTCAGTCCTGGTGAGAGGAAGTTAATGTTGGGCCTGTATGTACCTTCTGTCTCTGTTGCCATGGCATTTTGCATACAGGTCCATTGAGCAAGCACTGGAGTGGCTATGGCCAGAGGGTGAGTGACATTCATATAGTGTGTATAATTTGCCCATCTCCTCTAGAATGGATGCCTTTTTAAAAAAAAATTATTTATTTATTTATTTTTGGCTGTGTTGGGTTTTCGTTTCTGTGCAAGGGCTTTCTCTAGTTGCGGCAAGCGGGGGCCAGTCTTCATCACGGTGCGCGGGCCTCTCACTATCATGGCCTCTTTTGTTGCGGAGCACAGGCTCCAGACACACAGGCTCAGTAGTTGTGGCTCACGAGCCTAGTTGCTCCGCGGCATGTGGGATCTTCCCAGACCAGGGCTCGAACCCGTGTCCCCTGCATTAGCAGGCAGATTCTCAACCACTGCGCCACCAGGGAAACCCTAGAATGGATGCCTTTTGATGAGCATTCACGTATTTCACAAATATTTTCACACTGTGTTTATTTTGAGAGGTCTGTCCAAAGACCTTAACCCTTGACTTCCTTGTTAACAATCTTCCAATCCTGATCCTTCCAAATTCCTGAACATCTAGCCAAAACATTAGCTACTGTCCATTAATCATTGAGGACCTTTACTTCTGGCCAACACTCAGTCCAGACAAAGAGAACAGCCAAATGAACTGGTTGAAGTTCTGACCACTGAGAAGATTTCACCTTCACCACTGTCCTGATTGGGACTGTGATGCTGCAGCCATCCACTTTGGGATGGTACCAACATAATGTGCAGAACCATCTGTATGTCACAGCTAAAGGTTTTCTTCCTCAATTATCTCATCATAAGGAGTTCCCTCTGAAGCCATCAACGTGGAATGAGAAAGGAGTCATAAAGAGTAGGTATTGTGGAAATCTGAGCTACTTAATTATTCAGCTGGTTCAAAATTGAATTGCCTTTTGGATTTCTCAAGACTGATTTCTTATAAACCACTTAATGAAGGCTAGCCCTCATACCCAGTATTATGGTTTGGTGTGTCAGATAACACCTAGTTTGTGGTGAACAACTCTGATTGCATAGACATTTGTCTCATGGGTAGGTATTTCTATCAGGGACTACTAAGAAGCCAGGAGCTGTTTCTCAAAAGGAGAAGAGTTATTTACAGGAACGGGCATGGCTTTGCCCTAGCGTTCTGCTACGTGATTGTCCCAGAGACTCCTGATAGGATCTTTACTTGCGACAGACACTTCTAGTGTCATTGAATATGCTCACAAGGTACAAGTGGTAGAGCATCTTGCAATTCAGCCTGGACATGCTACAGAGCTTCTTGTGCCTTATGTATTATGTGATAATTGAGTTAGAGCAGCATACTCAAATATGCTGAACACTGGGGTCCAAAATCCACTTAGGCCCACCGAGCATTGTGCCTCTTTTCATTGTTTGCCTTTACAAGTTATAGTAACTTATCTTTCACCTTGGAGGAAATATCCTGACATGCCCAGACTACTGGACCTTTAGAAACTTCAAAGAGATTGTAGGACCCTGAGTTTTTCTGGGGATTATTGATTCTCTCTGGCTTGCATGTGTCTTACTAAGGCACTTAAGTTCCTTGCTACTTCCCCCTCATCTGGACCAGTTAGTGTGATGTTACTAATGTAGTAGACCGAGGTGGTGACCTGCAGAATGTTAGGTTGATCAGGATCTCTACAGACTAGATTATGGTAAAGAGCATGAGTCCTAGGGTAAGACTGTGCAGATTTATTGTTTTTGCCAGATAGAAGCAGTCTACTTTTGGATGGCCCTAAAAATTAGTATAGACAAAAAAGTATTTGACAGAATTGTAGCTGCCTACAAAATATCAAGGGATTTGTTGATTTGCTTCAGTAAAAATACCTCATCTGGAACAGCAGCTACAGTTGAAGTCATCACCTGATTTTACAGTCCACAGTCATTCTTCAAGATCCATTTACGTTTGCATGGGCCAAATAGGTCAGTTAAATGGAGGTGAGATAATTTGATTACCCCTGTATCTTTCAGGTCTAGTATAGTGACATTAATCTCAGAAATTTCCTCAGGATGTGGCATTGCTTTTGTTTAGTAGCTTTGTAGAAAAAAATGAAAGTTCTAGGGGCTTCCACTTGGCCTTTCTTACTTTAGTAGTCCTCCAAGAGGATCAGAGAAACAGTGTAGGAATTTTTCTAGTTGCCTATTCTATTTCTCTTCCAGTTGTACATTTGGGAAGTAGAGAAATAGCTACGAGATAGGTCTGGGGATCCACAGAGCTCATTGAGACAGCTTCGGGCCAAAATTCCACCAATCACTTCACCATCATGTCCCCACTTTCACTAGTGGACCACAGTGATGTTTTAGGTCAGTTCAGTGTTACTATCTTGTGATGCCTGAAAGATCACAATATTTTCTCTTCCCTAGTGCACAGTGACTACAGTGAATGCCCACAGGTGCCTTTGGGGAAGGCTTGGAGTATGATTTGCAGTGTAGAGTTGGGGCATTGTTGTAGGGTCCTTTCTCAAGGGGATTTGGCCTCCCTTTCAACCAAGAGGCTCTGGGTCTATGAGCAGATTAGGTCTAGAAACAAAGTAAGAGCTTCTCTCTCTCTGTCTCTTAGGTAATTGAAGTCATGTTTCTGGCCACAAGTTTTTCCAGTAATATAGATGAGTAGTAATTTAGTAGGCTGCCTAGAGTGTATTAGACAGGATGGAAACCATTCATAGGCAAGCAGGAACAGGATATAAAGATGAAATTACTTTATAGACTTATTTCTCTTGGAGATTAAGACTTAGCATTTTTTGCAGTCTAACTTCTTGAGTAATTATTTTAATATTAAATAATTGTAGTTAACATTTATTGAAGGCTTACTCTGTTAGACACTGTACCAATCCTCACTTGAATTCTTGTGAAAACATTATGTGAATAGGTATTTGTTTTTTCCCATTTCACAGAAGCAGGAAATTGAAGTTAATTTGACAAGGGTCTCATGGTTGATGGAGAAGCTGGGCTTAGAATCCAAGTCTGTGTGACAATAAGGTCTATGCTTTAGATACTTTGCTGGATTATGGTGACAACAAAAAATACAACATCTGAAGTAAATCTTCATATAACCCAGTAGTGATGAATTGTACAACTATATATTTATGAGTGGAGATATTTAAGTGCCTAGTTTATGCTTAACATTGTGTATGTGCTGGAGGAATGTGAAAAATGACAGATGATTTTATTTATTTAAAATTTTAATTTTTATTTATTTATTTTTACATCTTTATTGGAGTATAATTGCTTTACAATGTTGTCTTAGTTTCTGCTGTACAACAAAGTGAATCAGCTGTATGTATACACATATCCCCATATCCCCTCCCTCTTGAGCTTCCCTTCCATCCTCCCTATCCCACGCTTCTAGATCGTCAGAAAACATTGAGCTGATCTCCTTGTGCTATGCAGCAGCTTCTCACTACAGATGATTTTAGTTATCCTTAATTGTGGATGAGATATGTAAGAAGATGTGCTACCATTTGGTTCTAAACTTTCTTTTTCAGGATGGTTAGTTTCATTTTTTATGTAATTGCAGGTTCTTACTTTAAATGATAAATTAATGGAGTAAACTCACTTGAGACTGTAAATAGTTCTTTATCTTATAATGTATAAGTCATGGTTTTGGTGAAAACTATTGAGTATGTTTTCCTTTGCTTACACTCCTGTTCTGTTTCAGTGGGCCACAGTTACATTTCATCTTCCTCATCATGTGTTGAAGTCCATTGCCAGTGCCATTGTGAATGAACTTAAGAAAATAAATCAAAATATTGCTGCCTTACCTGTGGCGTCCTCAGTGATGGACAGATTGTCTTACCTCTTACCTAGTGCACGTCCAGAACTTGGGGTGGGGCCAGGTCGTTCTGTGGACAGGTATGACCTTGCTTATAAAAAGATGTGACAGTGAGATTGAATTGATAAGTTTTTTGATTAACAAAGAATAACTGTAAAATTTGATTGTGATTTTAAAAATTTCAGAATATTTTTGAAAACCACTCAGATTTTTATTTCTCTTAAAATACTGAAGTAAAGTAAACTACTCCTTGACTTGTTGTTAAACAATTTCTTTTGGTGCCTGGAAAGTATTTAAAGGGATTATGAAACTATATTTTTAAAATTCCATCTTTGTACTTGCTTAGTAAATATTTGAGTCAACTTAAAAATATTATAATTATTAAATATATATGAATTATTTTGCCTTGATGAAATTTTGTGACCTTTGGCATAAATTTTGGTAAATTAAAAGACTCTGCCAGAATCTGAATATAAGAGCCATATATTATTTCCTACTTAAAAAATGAACAGAGTTAAAAAAGCAATTAGGGCAATTTTGTGGGGTTTTTTTTTTTTTTTTTCCTAGGGCAATTTTGAATTAAGATTTTTATGCTGCCTGCCCTGGATTTAAACAGAGTATTATAAAAAACCATACCTCAGTCATTATTTTCTTCACTAGAGATTTATTGGAGTTCTGCTTTGTATAGAACTAACTAAAAAGTCAGTAATGCATTCATTGAAAAACTTAAATGATTTGTTATTTGAAATAAAATTTATCAGTACTGAAGTTTAGAAATGCTTTACTGAGATATTAAATTTAGCAGTTTTGATAAATTCACATTTCCCTTTCCATGTAGCACTTTACATTTTCACTTTTTCATTGAATGTGAATTGTAACTGCCTTTGCTGTTTTCTGAAGTACATTTATAAAGAGTACATGCTGATGTAGCAAAAATATTACTGAATGAGTTAACCTTTAACTTCTGTTATCTTAAGTATTGCTCCCCCCAGTCCCGCCCCGCCTGCTGCACTGTGCGGCTTGTGGGATCCCGGTTCTCTGACCAGGGATTGAATCCGGGTCCCTGGCAGCAAAAGCACGGAGTCTCAACCACTGGGCAGCCAGGGAATTCCCGTATAGCTCTTATATTAGTTTGCGATATTTATTAGTTTATCCTTTTGTAAACTGAAACTGCTTAATCAATTGCCCTTTTTTTGTTAAGTGATTTTATTATTATGTAAATAACTTCTCTTGGTTGTTAACATTTGGGAAGAATTTTTGTATTCCATAGTAATATTGCTATGTCTAACTTTTGGGCAAAATGTGGAGACTTTCATTTTTAATCTTATTAACTGTCAGATGATATGTGCTGTGGCTATCATTAAAATGTTCTTTGGAATATGTCCGGAGAGGGGGAGAAAAAGGAAAAGTATGTATTTAGAATAAATGTTTCTTATCTGAGAGACATGCCTATTTTGAGATTATAATTTCAGAGCTATTTTCTTTGCAATCAGTAGGAGAGTATCTAAAGAACTCAGTGCAAGCTGTCGTAAATGGTTTATTTTAGAAAATGCATTCATTAGATGGGATTTTCAGTGTTTCTGGAGGTGTTAAAATGTCTCAAAGTATTAATTTTGATATAGCCTGTGGTGTTTATTTCATTAAATATGAATCTAGGAACCTTATGAAAACCTTGATGAGCTCTGTTGGAGGTTTGAGTAAGGGTCTACTAGATGCTATTGCTGTTTTGTTTGGTAATATAACTAAATGGACAGGTTTTCTGTTTTGAGACTGACACAGATCTTTCAAGACATCTATAGCCTGTAGATGATAAAACTTTTCTAACGCAACAATTTTTTTTTTTAATTTCATTTATTTATTTTTGGCTGTGTTGGATCTTTGTTGCTGCGTGAGGGCTTTCTCTAGTTGCAGTGAGTGGGGACTACTCTTCGTTGCACGGGCTTCTCATTGTGGTGGCTTCTCTTTTTGCAGTGCACAGGCCCTAGAGTGCGCGGGCTTCAGTAGTTGCGGCGCATGGGCTCAGTAGTTGCTGTGCACGGGCTCTAGGGTGCATGGGCTTCAGTAGTTGGGGTGCACAGGCTCAGTAGTTGTGGCTTGCGAGCTCTAGAGTGCAGGCTCAGTAGTTGTGGCGCATGGGCTTAGTTTCTCCACGACATGTGGGGTCTTCCCAGACCAGGGATTAAATCTGTGTCCTCTGCTTTGGCAGGTAGATTCTTAACCACTGCACCACCAGCGAAGTGCCTGTTTTTCTTTTTTTTCAAATCAGAACACAACTATGAGTTAAACCTAAAGCTCTCTAGCAATATTATAGGAAACCATCACTAATTTAAGGGAAGAATTTAAAGAAAAGTATTTTTCTGGTCTCTTTGTGATGACCTTTACCACTTTCTCTCTCTTTTTAAAAATCAGTTGCCCTTCTGTGTTAGGAAGAGGAAGCTCTGCTTATCAGTCCTTTCTTATTTGAAGCTGTTTGGACTTTTTCTAATTTTGGTAGTCTCCTTTAAAAAGATACTCTAGTATTGTTAAAGGTTTACTCTTAGTGAGCTAATGTATTTTAATGAAAACATATGTGAAGATTTCTTTTTTTTGATAATTCCCTGGAGAGTACAAGTTTCCTGGAAAAGGATTTCTCTGGAGAAAGAACATATAAATTGCTTTCTACTTAAAAAAAAAAAAAAATTAAACTAGAATATACTTTCTCAATATGGTTGAGATAAAACTACCATTCCTTTGGTTGTGGTTTTATCCATTTTTGCAAAACTTGTCACACGATGAAAGTGTAGGGTTCTCTGCCTCTGCATTTGCAGATTTTCTGCTCTCTGATTGCTAATTGTGCAACATTGGTTAATTTAATCTCCCCGGGAATTGTTTATCAGTTGTAACTATCTTATCACGTTTCTTTTTTCCCTACTCTGTTCAAGGGAAGTTCCTAAAACTGATCATTTTTAATTTAAAATACAAATTTGAATTGTAATTAGACATTCCCAGTTTGTGTTGATAATCCAGTAAACTTTTTTCTTCAGTGGTAGATAGTAGTGTCACTGTAATTTGATGCCTAACTTCGGTTACATAAAGTTTGTTTACTTTTAGATCATTGATGTATAGTGAAGCTAACAGACGGGAGACATTTACCTCATGGCCTCATGTAGGCTATAGATGGGCACAGCCAGATCCCATGGCTCAAGCTGGATTTTATCATCAGGTAAATAAGGCTGTCAAAAATTTCTTTTCAATATGACTTTGTAGCCTTTAGTAAAATTGTCAACATTTTAATACTTTTTCAGTCATTATACTAGTTTATGCACCCAGGTTCTGTGCTTGTGCGTATGTATGTAATGTGAGTTTTGTTCTTATACCTTTGATCTTAATACTGACTGGCTGTTTCCTATGTCACATACTGTGTATGAAAGGGGGAAAACATTAAAAAAAAGTAACCAATAACTGAGTTAATGCTTTATAACTATTTTCTTTCAGATTATATATATGATAACTATGATATATAATATGTTTATGTATACAATTAATCAACAAACAGGCAGTATTCTCCAGATTTGTGTCTTGAGAAGTGTTCTCTCTGGGTGTGTGTTTATTTTCAGTTTTGACTTATGCATTCATAACAGAGTAGTATGTGTTAGGGTAATGCAATAAAAGCAATAATGCATTGCAGTTACTCTTGAAATTTTAATTTTATTGGGATTAAAAAATTACCCATATATTAGATAACTATGGAAGCAGCATTGTGGGTAGTACAGTGTGACTTGAATACATATGTATTGAAGAATTGATTAAGAAATTATGTAGAAAGAGAAAGAATTAGGGAAAATAGTCATGGTTTTATGTAGGAAAAGAGGAGGGTGTACAGGTAAGGATGAGTGTGACAAAAAGACATGGGAATGGGACATTATAGAAAGCTTCGTGGAGCTAAAGTAGAGGAAGTTAAGAAAAATGAGTTTAGATGGGCATAATAAACCAGTTAAAGGAAACTTCAGCTGAATAATGTAGACTGGCTTACCACTGCTTTGCCATTGCTAAAGAAGCTGAGAAATCTAATAATTACATGTCAATTTACATAAATCATGCATATTTAATTTTAGAACTAAATTAAACTTTGAATACATTGAAGTTACTGTCATAAAGAATCTTAAGAGTGATTATTCCTTTGTTATCCTGAAGTGTTCTTGAAGTATCTTAAACTAAGATTAAATCAGAAAACCATATATATTTGAAGATTTTATTCAGAGTTTGTCAAATTTCCAGTTAAAGGTAGATTTATTTGGAGACTGGCTAATATTAAAATCACTGAATATGTTTTCCTAAGTTAAGGATTGAATAAGGACTATTTTTCCTAATAATTTATCTTCTTCCTTCTTATTTGGTGTCATTTCCTAAAACAGTCTGTTAGGTGATACCTTGATATTTTTTCTGTTGAGCTCTTGTTCATTGTATTCCTTTTTTTTTTTCCTTTTGGCCGCGCCATGCGGCTTGTGGGATCTTAGTTCCCTGACCAGGGATTGAACCCATGCCCCCTGCATTGGAAGCACGGAGTCTTAACCACTGGACTACCAGGGAAGTCCCTGTATTCCATTTTTGCAAAGATCAAATCATAGGTTTTCTAGAATCTTCTACCTGTATTAGGTGCTGATTATTCTCAGTCTTCTAAAAAATATAATATATTTACACCTGTAGACATAGTAAGTGCTAAGTAGAGTAAGTGTTCAAAAATATTAATATTAGTTTTTAGAGGTATATTTCAGTTCAGAGTTAGATTTTATATATATATAAATGTCATTTTGTCATATGTGTCTTACTTAAAGAATGTTACCTTAATTACGTTCACTAGTTTGCTTTTCCATTTTTCTTGCCCTTTCTTATGTACTAGTATAGAATTCAGTTTTTAATAATAAACCTGTTAGACTATTTCCTTTCATATACTTAACTATATTTAAAATACTTTAGTAATACAATTAGAAGATGCTAGATCAGAGATTGAGGATGTGTGTGTCTCCATATTTGATTTAGTGGTCATTTGCTGATGAAACATAATTTTTCAAGTAAGGCAGCAAATTTATAAACATTTGGGGATTAAAAGTGTATTGTTGAGGCCTAATAGTATAGGCTAATTTTCTTTTCCTCAATATGGAATTTTACCTAAAATTATGAACTTATTTAGAAGAGTTTTTATTAAGCAATTTTAATATTGATAAACCTTTTCTGTCTTCTTTATAAATTTGCAGCCTGCCTCATCTGGAGATGATAGAGCCATGTGTTTTACTTGTAGTGTATGTCTCGTCTGTTGGGAACCTACTGATGAACCTTGGTGAGTCTTGATATTTCTGAATGTAATAAGCTAAGTTCTATAAATGTGCTTCTAAATTTTATTTTTCTGATATCTGTATATTAATATTCTTGCCTTTTGTCATCTTTAGTTTTGCCTCTGTCCTAAGAGAATGAGGTAATGCTGTCTATGCTCTGTCACATCACTTGGCATACAGGATCTCTAATGTGTGACTTTCCAAGATGTGTACATGGGAGAAGTGCCAAAGAATGGAACTAGACTCTGACTGAAAACTAGAAGGCTATGATAAAATAAGTTTAAAAAGCATGATTAAATTCAGCAGTTTAGCCTTGTTCTTTTGAGGGCAGGTCATCAATAGGGAATCCACGGAGGAGGGCCCTTATGATTTACATTTCTAATTTTGAAGTAATTCTAGGGGGTCTGTGGTGGTTTTGAATTCTAGTGCATGAAAGTTTAGAACTTGGTTAAACAATAGAGATCATGTATTGGAACCTCATTTTTAGAAATAACTACTCTGAGGCCCTATTAATAGAAATAGTGGGACTTCCCTGGTGGCGCAGTGGTTAAGAATCCACCTGCCAATGCAGGGGACGTGGGTTCGAGCCCTGGTCCGGGAAGATCCCACGTGCTGTGGGGCAACTAAGCCCGTGCGCCACAACTACTGAGCCTGTGCTCTAGAGCCCGTGAGCCACAACTACTGAGCCCACATGCCACAACTACTGAAACCTGCATGCCTAGAGCCCATGCTCTGCAACAAGAGAAGCCACCACAGTGAGAAGCCTGCGCACTGCAACGAAGAGTAGCCCCTGCTCGCCGCAACTAGAGAAAGCCCGCACGCGGCAATGAAGACCCAATGCAGCCAAAAATAAATAAATAAATAAATAAATAAAATAGTAATAATAGCAAATATTTGTATAATATGGTTTACTAGGTACCATCCTATGCATTTTATATATTTTAACTCATTTAATTCTCACATTAGCTTTATGAGGTAGGTATTATTATCATCTCCATTTTATAGGAGGGAATTGAGAATATTCTCCAGTTTAATCCTTACAGTCACTCTATGAGATAAGAATTATTATACCATTTTAAAATAAAAAAAATAAAATTTGGTGAAGAGCATTTGGCTAGTAAGTCATGGAGCCAGGATTTGGTTTTAAGATATACCACTTATTTTGTACTGTAATTAGTTCGAGATCTCTGAATGTTAATCAGCTGATGTAAACTTGCTAAAGCCTATTAGAGTGTGCATGTGGATTCCAGGTTGCAGTGGGAAATACTGAAAATATGAAAAATTGAAATTTCATCTGCTGACTGAGAGTTGACTATGAGCAATTTCCAATTTAGGTTAAGGTTCTGTTTGGAATTTAGTCTTTTCCCCTAGAAACCATCTTTATATATATAGCAACCATTTTAACATGTATATTTTAGTTTCTTAGGCTGATCCTCAAAAAGTTATTTAACCCACACCTGAAAAATTATACCATTACATTATAGAATGTATCTTTATTCATAAATATTTTTCTGTGGGAAAGTTGATTCAGATTTCCAACTTGGGCTGTTTAAAACCCGTCTTTTCTTGATATGGTCAGGAAATCAAGGGTTCTACCTTTTCTTTGCCCTGGGATTCAGGATTCCTCAAACTCTTAAACAGTTGGTAGAGTCTCTGAGGGCCTAGGGCCAGTGCTCCAAATAGATAGAGGGAATGGGATTGATGGGGGCTGGGGAACTGAGCTTGTGTACCTTCTGAAACTGAAAGGAGGAAAAGAATGAAGATTTTTCATTTTTAGGGGAAGATGGGACTCATATTTTGATGGTGGGAGTTGATAGAGCCACTTTGGAGGGAGATAGAACTTTAAAAAAATAAAATAAAATGGACCCCTTATTATCTAGCAGTTCCACTTCTAATTTACACTAGAGAATTAATTGCTCTTGTATGCAAGGAAGCACAAAATGGTCATGGTAGTGAAAAACTGGAAAATCTTACATGCCTCTCAGGAGGGGACTAGCTAAATAAAATATATTCATGTAATTGACTATGATCCAACAGTTAAAGGAATGAACAGTTAGCTCTCTATTAATCACCAGTACCTTTTAGATATGTTATTGTATCAAGAAAGCTGTTGTAGAATGATTCATATAATAATATTGTTTATTTAAAATGAAAAAAACCCATATTTTCTGAATGTACATGTATGTGTATAAATTTATAAATATATTTTAGAAGTGTATTAAATTTGTAATAGTGGTTACCTGGAGGTGGGATAGGAGATTACTGGGGGTGGATATTATAACCGAAGTGGGTCTTTTGCTGTATTTCAGATAGTCATATGTCACTTGCGTAAATAAAATTTTAATTAAAAAGTTAAAACTCAGGTTAAGAGAGAAAGATGGAAAGAGGAAAAATACCCTAGGGTTTGGCTGTGAGGGAATCCAGTTCAGATATCATGTGCCTGCAGATGCCATGTAAAAGCATTAACGTAAGACGCCTTGTGTACTGTAAATTGTCCAGGATTTATATATGGTTATAGGTAAGTTGTAGGTGCAGTGTAAAAAGAAATATGTATACCCCATGGAATATTTTACAAGTATAGCTTTCCTTTCTTTGACATGGAAGTATAAAAATGGGTTTTAAAAAAACCCTCTTTGTTTTGGTGGTAGCATTCTCACATTTCAAATAATGCCTTGTAATTACAGCTAGTGAAAGTTTAAAAAAAAAAAAAAAAGAATAACCAAAAAGAAATAAAGTAGTCACAAAGTTGGGCAGATAATTTTTCAGTGTTAAGCTGATCCTGCTTTAAATATTTGAGAAAATTTTTTAAGTCAGTATACCAGTCTTGATCTGAGGTCCTAGTATTTTATTCTTATTACACATATTAGGGTTTTCTAGTAAACTAACATTTCATTTTGCTCAGTAAGTATTTATGTGAAGGAAATAATGTACAAGCTATAGACATTATCCAAGTTTCTTTGAAGTTATTTGTCTGATGGAGTCTGATAGTGAATGTGAAAGGTGTATCTCTGTGTTTTTAATATATGTCATTTTATCCATACTCTAGAGATCTTTCTGCTTTCAGGTCTTTACTAAAAAAGTTTTTTGCAGTATGAATAGCATTTATAGAGTTTTATTGTATGCTGTTTATAGCTGTGGCCACTGTTATATAGATAGGTGGGTCTGTATCTACGTATGGATTATTATTTATTTATTTTAGAAACAGCTTTATTGAGATACCTTTGACATGTAAAAATTACATACATTTAAGGTGTACAATCTGATGTTTTAGTATATATACACAATGTGAAAAGATCACCATAATCAAGTTAATTAACATATCCATCACCTCTAATAGTTACCAGTTTGTGTGTGTTTGTGTGTTAAGAATATTTAATTCAAGATACATCCTCTTCACAAATTTCAAATATACAATATGGTAATGTTATCTTTTGTCACCATGCTGTAGAATACATAGAAAATTTTAGACTGAAACAAAGTAGTTATTTATTTAAAGCTGTGGGAAACCAGTGTGAAGAAATACAAGGAGATTAAACAGTTTTATCAGTATACTAATATGATAAAAATTTTACTGTATCATTTATTTCTGTTTCATCTCAGACTGGCTTTATTTGTAATCAGTTAAAGTGAACAATTGCTGTTAAAGTGAGTAGTTAACATGTTAGAGTGATCTCAGTAAAATGGAACAATTTGCTATTTAAGTCTTTAATTAAAGAATACTTTAAGTTCAACTAATTGTTTTTGTTTTTTTTTTAAAGAAAAAATATCTTGGAGTTCTCTTTTAGTGTACAGACTTAACAGCAGTTGTTCAGTAAACTTTCCCTTCCTTAATTTGTGTAAAGGTCTGAACACGAGAGACATTCCCCAAACTGCCCGTTTGTGAAAGGTGAGCACACACAGAATGTGCCATTGTCAGTCACTCTTGCAACAAGTCCTGCGCAGTTCCCTTGCACGGATGGAACTGACAGAATATCTTGCTTTGGGTCCGGGAGCTGCCCTCACTTTTTAGCTGCTGCAACGAAACGAGGAAAGATCTGTATATGGGATGTTTCCAAACTTATGAAGGTATGTTTTAATTTTGAAGAAACATATTAGTAATTGAGAAAAAAATCCGTTGTAAATTTAGGCTTTTCATTTATTTGTTTAGGTGCACTTAAAGTTTGAAATTAATGCATATGATCCAGCAATTGTACAACAGCTTATTCTCTCGGGAGAACCAAGCTCAGCAGTTGAATCTAGGAGACCAACTTTGGCATGGCTGGAAGACTCCTCTAGTTGCTCAGATATACCAAAATTGGAAGGAGATAGGTATGTAAATTTGTTTTGATAATATTTATAGAAGTTAAGTGTTTTCCTAAATTGTATATTCTCTTAATTCTAATTAAAGAGGCAGAAAGCGTTGTTAGTCTCAAGAGATTAGAGACTCAATGTTTGGTTAGAAATCTGAAAGAATTGTATGATTCTTGAAAGAAATTTTCATTCACAAACAACATAGTCTATAAAATATACTTTATTTTCTATCTCAGTCTATGCCAGTTGGGAATAATCACACCATTGAAAAGTAAAGTCTAAATAATGAAATGAAATCCTTGGATTAGATTTGTAATTTTGCCTTCTCCTAAATCTTTTCATAGAGCAGTTGAATCATTTGGTTCATTTCCCCTTTTTTCATTAGCAGCTAAAATATAGAAGTGGTAATGAATAGTGAAATAACCCATGGCTAGGCAAGCTGATCTAATTATTTAAAACAAATGTATCAGTAGTCAGCAATGAGTTGAGGTACAATAATTATTGCTAAGGAAAGATTCTGGTAGAATTGTTGTACTGGATTCTATTCAGCTTTTCCGGAGATTCATGATTTCTCTGGCTGTATTTGATCTATGTGGGGGAAAGAGAGTCAAATTAAAATCTCATCTTACCTACTTGTCTCCACAGAAGCTCTGCAGTTGTAACTCCTGAACTGGGTAGGATTATAGAGCAACATTTGCGATACTCCCAATGTAGGCGGAATGAAGGGGTCCATAAGCCACTCAGCTTGTCTTAAACAATAGCAGCTACCACTTTTTAAGGTTCTGATGGTAGCCATGTGAAATGGAGCCTCTGTAACTGATCAGGTGTCCTGGTATACTGAGATCTATCATTTCACTTGCAGGGCTTCTTGTGTTGCTGATGTGTGATTGGTGTTACACCACAGTGATTTATCATTTTATTTCACAGTCTATTTATTTGGTGGCATGCACTTTCATTAAGAAGTAATATAAAACTTTATTAATGGAAATGATTTCATTATTTAAATTAATGGAGAATTCACAACATATAAAATGGGAAGTTTACCTCTGTCTAGTCCCTCTTGCTAATAGTATGTGGAAATTATTAGTAGGTAAATGAATGTGGTCTGAGTTCTGGAACAGACTGAATTAAAGCTTCATGGTGTTCTCAGTTATTTTAATTCCCTGTGAGAGCTTGATGGGAAAGCAGTTGGCCCATTGTTGTCTTGAGTTTGACCATATTTGCCAGTAAGACTGAAAAGTAAGCATGCGTGATCTCTTTGATTTTCTTAGAAATTAGTGGAAAATTATTCATAGAAGATAATGAAACTGGTATGTCCTGAACACTGACTTTAACTAGAACTTTTGACTCAGTTTTGTAATTTGAGGATTAAAAATTGAATCAAGATGTAGTTTTAAGATCACACACATATACACACCTTGGTAAAATGTACATTTTAGGTAAACACTTGTCCAGTATTTCTTGCGGACAGGTATTATCTGAGCTCGTGCTAGGATTGAGATATAAATCGCTCTGCCTGCTTTTTTAAGAGACTTAAAATCTTTCTAGGGTAGAATGACCCTTTTCTCCCAAGAAAGCGTGAAATGAGTCATATACAAAGATTACTCTGTGTCGGGGTGGTAGGAGGAAGCTGAAGAGGTGGAGCTTGAAGCCCTTTCTCTCCCCTTCCTTTCCTCCAGAGGTAGCAGGATTCCTGCTGAATTGGTAGTGGATATAATGAGCCAGACTGCCTCTTCCTCTGTGGCACGAGATATAGTATATTTTGTTTTAAAATATGCTGTGCTTCATTAGCTTGAAGAATAATACATTAATTGAAGAAATTAAAGCTTAACCAAGAAGTTTAAAGTAATTAGCAGTATAGCTTGCTTGGCAATTGTTTTTTGTCTATTTCTACTTAGAAGGCAACATTTGTCTTTGTTCTGAATTTATTTAAGGAAGAATATTTATTTGGGACACATTTAATTTTAATGAATTAACATTTTTGTCTGGATGCCTCGTTTGTATGTTATGTCTTTCGAATTTGCAAAAATTTTCTGAGTTTAACTTTGAAGTTGCTTATAGTATTGTATATCTTAGTTATATATCAAAACTAAGGTACACCTGTAGTATTAGTATATATAATCTTAACTAAGCATTTTAAACTTACCATATATATTTTTTTGCATGTTTATTACTTTGGAAAAGGTTTTGTATCATGTAAAAGACTTTAGTAAATCTAGTGTCTATTATATAAGTACATTTGACCCTTGAACAACATGGGTTAACTGTGTGAGTCCAATTATGTGTGTATTTTTTTTAATAGTGAATACTGCACGATCTGCGGTTGGTTCAATCTGCAGATGCAGAACCACGGATACAGAAGGGCAATTAGTATAAGTTATACACAGATTTTCCACTTAGTGGAGGGTTGGTGCACCTAACCCCTGTGTTGTTCAGTGGTCAACTGTAATGTGTGTTTATTGTAGAAATATTAGAAAATATATGGAAGTAAATTGAAGAAAAGTAGAGTCCCCATTATCATACCATCTAGTCATGTTAACGTTTAGGTGTGTATAGTTTTTTTTTTTTTTTTTTTATATATATATATATATATATATACTCAAGGATATTTATTGGAGCACTTTTTTTTTTTTTTTTCTACTTTATTTATTTATTTTATTTTATTTTTGGCTGTGTTGGGTCTTCGGTTCATGCAAGGGCTTTCTCTAGTTGAGGCAAGTGGGGGCCACTCTTCATCGCGGTGCGGAGACCGCTCTTCATCGCGGTGCGCGGGCCTTTCACTATCGCGGCCCCCCCCGTCGCGGGGCACAGGCTCCAGACGCGCAGGCTCAGCAGTTGTGGCTCACGGGCCCAGCCGCTCCGCGGCATGTGGGATCTTCCCAGACCAGGGCTCGAACCCGTGTCCCCTGCATTAGCAGGCGGATTCTCAACCACTGCGCCACCAGGGAAGCCCTGTATAGTTTTTTTTAAACCCATGTGATTTAAAAAAAAAATGTGTTGATGCATAATTACCCATCAGAGGATTCACCCTTTAAGTGTACAGTTTAGTGGTTTTACTCCTATGATTTTATCACTTAGTAGTATGAGCATTTTTCTGTCAAGAAATAATTTTTTTAAATATTATTTTATTTTGAAGAATTTCACAATAAAGCTTTTTTTTTTGTGGGCTAATTAAGGCAATTATCTGGCAACCTTTTGTAACATTCTCTGTAACTTCAAGACAGCTGAATTCCTTCTTTAAAATATACTACTACTAGATTTTATCTTTTATCTCAGTGTAGCTGGGTAATATTTGGCTATTTTTCTTAATGCAAAAGCCCTCAAAACCTATTGTTTCTTCTTGGTTTGGACTTCTTCATTCTGGATAATTCCCAATCATTAATTTTTCCTCTTAGGATTTATTTTTCCAAATATCTTTATTATTTTTCTGAAACTAGCCAATTAGTGTTTGAATAGCTTGAGGCTGATTAGCAGCTCATCTTTTTCACATTCTTTTTGTTATTTTTAAATTATAGCGCAAAATTTGTTTATGGTTAATTATTACCAGCTGAAAAACTGAAACACAGAAATTATGTCAAAAATATGTAAGCAAGTATCTTCCCACCCCAATTTCAGACATTACTTTAATGCATTAAGCATTAAGCATTTCTAAGGGACATTACCAGGTTACATTTCATAATAAAATAACATTATAAATGCCTAGGTATTTAAGATGGAAGTGCAATATACTGTTTCCAAAAGGGAGAATTACTTTTCCTTCTTGTGAAATGCATCTTTTAATTTTTGTAGTTTAGGTTATCAAAATTTTAGAACTGCTGTAAATGTGCTGATTGTTAGTTCATACACTGCCTAATGTTGTGCTAGAGTGGTCTGTAATTATATCTTTTTTCCTGTTTGCTAACAATGGAGACTGAGGATAACGTTAGATGCAAAGAGAGAGGCTGGCAGTTTCTTGGCCACCTGAGTGAAGAGGAAAAACAGTCTTGTTGTCTTGACTCCTGAGTTATGAGTTTTAGTAGTTTTCCTGCTTATCAAGGCGGTCTTAACAGCCCCTCCCAAACAAGCAAAAAAACCAAAAGCAAAACACAAATGAAATGCATATCTGTGTGAAAACACTTACATACACACATATTTATACAGCTGTTCTATTTGGTTTTAGGGTAACTTTTCTGAATTCAGTAATACAATAGTTACTAAAATTTTACTACTGGAAGCTTGTGCTTGATTTTATTAGCTGTTTTTCTCTTTTTTCATTTTATTTACCCAGACTATCCCTAGTCGTACCTACTCATTTGTCGAATTCCCATAGATTCTATTGTAAATTTTTAGAGATTACCACACTCTATTTCAGGCAAACATTTATTTAATGATTTAAGATGATTCATTATTAGCATTGTTAATCAGTTAGGGTCTCAAACTACTTATATATCATTTAAGCTAGTTGTGTGATGCTTGTTTGAGATGCAAAACAATGGTTGTAACATTGTCCTTTTTTCTTTGCTGTCTCATGTTATGTATACTTTTTTTGAAATGGAAATTAATTTTTAATTTATCTTTTAAGTGATGATTTACTGGAGGATTCAGACAGTGAAGAGCACTCCAGATCAGATTCTGTGACAGGTATGTAAAAAATATTAGATAATCTATTTTTTATATCCTTGCATTTATATAGTTTTTAGGTAAAGCTAAATACCACTTAATTCTGTATTTCTTAGTGCGAACTCTAAATTTTCATTAATACACAAAGAAATCTCAAATATTATGTATCAGAGATCTTGAATTAGTAGTGTGTTCATAGAGTTTCATACTTAAAATTTAAATAGTACCTATTTGAGCCAAAGGAATTAAAATGGATCTTATTAAATCTTTGTCACATATTTCAGGGACATTAAACTCTTCCAAATGTGTTCAGCTTATTTGTATAGTGTATTGTATTGTTAAATAAAAGTAACATTTAAATTAATAATTAATAATTATTAATTAATGATTTCTTATTCTCCCAAAAACATAGGTGAACAGAGAATAAATTTTAAAGTATAAAATCATAGACATTAAGGCATCAAGTAAATGCTGCCTTGTTCATTAACTTATGAAATATTAAGGCAAAAGAGTATGCTTCATATTTTAATGTAGTTATATTATAGGCAAGGCATCTCAGAATTCGAATCCTAACCCTGTCACTTTTTTTTTGGCTGCGTTGGGTCTTCGTTGCTGTGCGTGGGCTTTCTCTAGTTGCGGTGCGTGGGCTTCTCATTGAGGTGGCTTCTCTTGTGGAGCATGGGCTCTAGGCGCATGGGCTTCAGTAGTTGTGGCTTGCGGGTTCTAGAGCACAGGCTCAGTAGGTGTGGCGCACAGGCTTAGTTGCTCTGCGCCATGTGGGATCTTCCTGGACCAGGGCATGAACCTGTGTCCCCTGCCTCGGCAGACGGATTCTTAACCACTGTGCCACCAGGGAAGCCCAACCCTGTCACTTATTATAGTCTGATTGCCCTTCCTAATATATAAAATAGTGATATTAACATCTGTTTTTAAAAATTTTGGGAATTGATTAAGATAAAAATACGTAAACAGATTACCTGGGAAGTAGCCACTATTTTAAAGAAGTGACCATTATTAAATTCTGGCTATTTTCTAATGTCAAACGTCATGAAATAAGGACATATATGACTTATTACATCTCTTTAGGGGAGACTTGGTTTTGTATAGTTCAGTTGTTAAAAGTTTTGTGTCTAAAGTTAGTATAGAGTAGCAGGTGCTCTCAATTCTAATTTGCTGTAAAATCTTTTTAAAGCCACCAGACAGAATACTGCACTGATTTTTGGGTTAACCCTCATTTGTCTTTTAAGGCAGTTCTTAGCAATGAAAAAAATCAAGAAAAATGTAGGAAACTGCCCCGAATAATATACAAATGTGTAATTAGCGCTAGGAAAAATAATTGATTACATTAAAAAAATTTAGTCTAATGAAGAGTGCTCTTTTTCCACTTTGTTATCCCTTTGCAAAAGAAAGGGCTACTATTACATTTTGAAAAATCTGATGAAGAATAATACATTGGTCACTGGTTATCTGGAGATCTGGTTAGAGCTTGAACTCTTTTGCAAAATAAGTCTTTGGTCTTGTCAAGTCACTTAAACTCTGGGCTTCAGTTTTTCCTTTGTCAAGTGAAGTATTTGAACTAAATTTTCCTTTTTCTGCTCTTAATTTTTTTGATTCTAGCTATTATCCTTTCCTTTGTATGCTGTGGCCTAGCTCTTTCCTCTGGGTCTAAGGATCTCAGTAGGTATTTTTGTAATTATAGTACTTATATATTGATCTATTTCCTTATCCCTTTTCTACCTTTATCTTTTTCATCTATGCCTGTTTGATCTTTCACACTTCCTTTAGATTCTGTAGTCCTGTTTACTTCACTTCCCACTTACCATATATTTTTGTTGACTCTTTTTATGATACCTCATCCAGGGTTGGGAGTGGTGTCCTTATGTAGTATTAAAAGGTAACCATGGGCTTCCCTGGTGGCGCAGTGGTTGAGAGTCTGCCTGCCAATGCAGGGGACACGGGTTCGAGCCCTGGTCTGGGAAGATCCCACATGCCACAGAGCAACTAGGCCCGTGAGCCACAATTACTGAGCCTGCGTGTCTGGAGCCTGTGCTCTGCAACAAGAGAGGCCGCTATAATTAGAGGCCCGTGCACCGCGATGAAGAGTGGCCCCCACTTGCCGCAACTAGAGGAAGCCCTCGCACAGAAATGAAGACCCAACACAGCCATAAATAAATAAATAAATAAACCCAAAAGTAAAAAAAAAAAAAAAAGGTAACCATGGTAAGAGAAAAAAATCCTTCCACTTCAGAATTTTTAATTGCCTCATTTGAGGTTATGTAAGTAGTTCATTCATTTATAGTAAAATATGTATCTTCTAAGCTAATTCTTTTATATTGAGAGACTATTGGTGAATTTTGGAGGCTTGTGATATTAATGGGAGATGTATTCTTCCTGAAGTATCTAAAATAAGTCATAGATGCTATTTCAAAACTTAAATTTACTAACTCCAAGTTCTTCCCGTCAAATTGAATGATATGGTCTGAAAAATTGTAGAATATATTTCTTAATTTCAAAAATGTGAGTGGAGACTAAGAGACTTTTATCTGTTTTTTAGTTGAAGGTTATGACTTCTGTAAGTAGATGATGTCAGAGAGAAAAGTTTGCTCTTTGGGTCATATATCAGAATTAAGGGTACATACCTTCTTGTGTAGAAGGAGAAGAATGTTTGGCAAGAGATTGAAGAACAGTTCAAATTGAAATTTGATGGTTTTAGGAAAATGCCTAATGTAAACCTCTGGAAGTTTGGCTGGCAGAACTGTGGGTTGACACTACGTAAGTAAGCAGAATAGAGAAGGGTTTCCCAATATGATTATCTGAAGAATATTATACTGCAGGATATTTGTAGGTATGTTCTGTAAAAATTTATTCTGTGGTCCAACAGTTTTAAGAAGTTCTGAGACAAGTAAAGATAACAGTTTTCCTTACTGCAGTATTTGACAGTGGTCGTGCTTTGTCAGTCTTCTGAGGAGAATGTACTGCATACGCTGTTTCCTAGACATCGATTAAATAGTTGGGAAGAAACAGAGTAGTAATGCCACTTGTTATATTTTCTTTTTTAACGGATAATCTCATCTCACATGTCTTTTGAATATTGTCTTAAATGTGTGTTAATATATGTAACTTATGGTTAATTTACTTTGTTTTAATATGTACATAGACTAAAATAGCTTTTTCTTGGCAATTTCCTGCCATAACTGAAAAAAAAATCAGTTAAGTAAGTTTCAATTTAGTCCAATAGATAGTTAGCATCCTCAAGATTTACTACAGTGTATTGCATGTTACAAAAATCTCACTCAAAATGATGTTTCAAATTTCAACCTCATATCTAAATGAGTAAATTCGTAAAGTAAATATTGCATGGCAATATAAAGGCTGCATGTGAATATAGTCAAATGAGTGGTTAAAAGCTTCATTAGTACAATTAAATTAAGTTTATAACTAAAGTTTTTTCTGCTTTGCTAGAAATGGATTTAGTTTTAGATGATAATAGTGACATTGTGTGAAATGAGAAGTTTATGCTCAGAAAATGGGAAGTCTAGATGAAGCTGTCCGTGAGCATTTTGAAGATATTGCTTATGAAATCGTTAACAAAAATGGTGTAAACGGAGCTTTCAGTGTATCTCAAGTGTTGGATGTTCCATGAATCTCTGTTGCTCATTCCTGTACTTGGGTAACTTTCAAACCTCCATGCAATCACCTTGAGTTATTTTATACTTATTTCCTTACTCTTCTATGTTCTTCTTAATCTAAAATTGTAAAACCAATTCCAGTTTTTTTGGTATTTCCACAAGTTACATAGAGTGACCTTTACATTATTATTGCTAATAATGTTGTTGCCTGATAGTTTGTGCTATTGAGGAAAAAAACAGATTGGTTGAAACTTTGCATTCAGTATCAAGAGATTATACCTGGTTTAGAGGTTGACTGACATCTACTTCAGGGTTTTGTGTTGAGAGAGATGGTATTTTTGGAGCATTGAGACTGAGGAATGACCTTTATACTATTTGTAAGGGGACAGCTTGAAGATCACACGGTAGACAAAAGGTCAGTAAGGGTAATGTAATGTAGTTGACTTGAAATGAACTAAAAATGAGAGGATAATACAGAAGACACTTATTTCACTTAAAATGACAAATTTTGGGAACTTTTTTTTCTAGTTATTTTTTTCTGAGCTGAGGTTAGAATTAAATTGCATACTATGACAGTCAACTGATAATTAGCATGGTGGGGTGGGAGAGAGGTGATGAACTGAGATTACAGTAATGTTTCATGGATATTCTTCAAAGTGCATAAATGACAGATGCATAGTATTGAGTGTATTTTTGGTTTAGAGTTGAAGGACAGAAATCTTTTATTTTGATACTAATAATGTCTTCGTTCTTTAACCCTTTTTTTCTCCTTTTTTTTTTTTTAAAAAAAAAAAAAGGATTTTGCTCACAGATTGCCAGGAGAATATATTCTGAATTTAAAATGATTTTTGGAACTCTTTAATACCTCTGTGGTTTTTCTGAGTAGATTCATCTCAGGTTTGATTAAATTTCCTTTAAAAGGTCTTAAATTCTTCCACTAGTGTAATTAAAATGCACCAACTGGATGAGTTAAAAAAAAAAAGAAAATTAATGAAAATGGTATACTACAGATTTTGATTTATCTTCACAAGGCCATTTGTAACGAATATTGTTCCTTTTCAAAGGGCATGCATCACAGAAGGAAGCCATGGATGTGAGCCTTGATATAACAGCACTCAGCATCCTCCAGCAGCCAGAAAAACTTCAGTGGGAGATTGTTGCAAATGTGCTTGAAGATACTGTTAAGGATCTTGAAGAACTTGGGGCAAATCCTTGCTTAACCAACTCTAAGAGTGAAAAGACAAAGGAAAAGCACCAGGAACAACACAACATTCCCTTTCCATGTTTATTAGCTGGAGGTTTATTAACATATAAATCTCCTGCTACCTCACCCATTAGTAGTAATTCTCACAGGTCACTGGATGGTTTAAGCAGAACTCAGGGTGAAAGTATATCAGAACAAGGGTCAACTGACAATGAATCCTGCACTAATTCAGAATTAAATTTTCCTCTGGTAAGAAGGACTTTACCCATTTTGCTTCTTTATAGCATCAAGGAATCTGATGAGAAAGCAGGAAAAATCTTTTCACAGATGAACAATATAATGAGTAAAAGTTTGCATGATGATGGCTTTACAGTTCCCCAGATTATTGAAATGGAGCTGGATAGTCAGGAGCAGTTGTTGTTGCAGGATCCTCCTGTGACTTACATTCAGCAATTCGCAGATGCAGCAGCCAGCCTTACCTCTCCAGATTCTGAGAAGTGGAACTCTGTGTTTCCCAAGCCTGGGACTTTGGTTCAGTGTTTGAGGCTGCCAAAGTTTGCGGAGGAGGAGAATCTTTGTATAGACTCAATAACTCCTTGTGCTGATGGAATTCATTTATTAGTAGGACTGCGGACATGCCCTGTTGAATCCTTGAGTGCAATAAATCAAGTAGAGGCCTTGAATAATTTAAATAAGTTAAACTCTGCACTATGTAATAGACGGAAAGGTGAGCTGGAATCAAATCTTGCTGTAGTGAATGGTGCAAATATTAGTATAATCCAACACGAATCACCAGCAGATGTACAGACTCCTTTGATAATTCAACCCGAGCAGAGGAATGTTAGTGGTGGATATTTAATACTTTATAAAATGAATTATGCCACTCGGATAGTGACTTTAGAAGAGGAGCCAATAAAAATCCAACATATCAAAGATCCCCAGGACACAATTACCTCGCTCATTTTGCTTCCACCAGATATATTGGATAATCGAGAGGATGACTATGAGGAACCTGCTGAGGAAATGCAGTTAACCTCAAAGAATGGCATTGAGAGAGAGAAAAAGTCTGATATTTCTACTCTTGGACACCTGGTAATAACCACTCAGGGAGGATATGTAAAAATATTAGATCTTTCAAACTTTGAAATTTTGGCCAAAGTGGAACCTCCTAAAAAGGAGGGCACTGAGGAACAAGACACATTTGTTTCTGTCATTTACTGCTCGGGCACAGACAGGCTGTGTGCATGCACCAAAGGTAAGCTATTGATTGGTTTGGTTCTTCTACAAATCTTATAAAATCAATGTATATGGCATTCATTTATGTGCATACTTAGCATGAATTTTAGATCCATATAGATGGAGAGAAATTTATTTCTTTTGTAATGAAGTGGTAAATCTTTCTACTGTTTTAACTGTTTTTAAAACTTTTTTCTACTGCCCTAGGTAAGGATTCTAATTTTTTTTTTTTTTTTTTTTTTTTTTTTTTTTTTTTTTAAAGATTTATTTATTGATTGGTTGATTACTATGTTGGGTCTTCGTTTCTGTGCGAGGGCTTTCTCTAGTTGCGGCGAGCGGGGGCTACTCTTCATCGCGGTGCGCGGGCCTCTCACTATTGTGGCCTCTTTTGTTGCGGAGCACAGGCTCCAGACGCGCAGGCTCAGTAGTTGTGGCTCACGGGCCCAGTTGCTCCGTGGCATGTGGGATCTTCCCAGACCAGGGCGCGAACCCGTGTCCCCTGCATTAGCAGGCAGATTCTCAACCACTGCGCCACCAGGGAAGCCCCAAGGATTCTAATTTAAATAAGTTAATAAGTCTCTCAGAAAGTATCTTCTCTGCTTTAACCTCAAGAAAATAACCTGCTGTTGTTTCTGTGAGTCCCGACTCTGCATCTGCTCAAATTTGTGGCTTTGGACAAGTTACTTTAAACTCAGTAAACCTTTGTTTCTTTATATATAAACTAGGACAAGGCAGCCTATTTGCAGGCTTGATAGAATTAAATGAAATAATGTATGTAAAGTTTCTGGCACAAATACATGTCCTTATTTCCTTCTGAAATAAAAGTATTTAGTAAATAATTATTAGTTTTGCCAAATAAGTTTTTCTTGTCTTATTTACTGCTAACCTTTTGCTGATAGTGCATCAGTTTTGCCACATTTGAGGCTGCATACAGAGTAACAGATAGTGTTACTAAGGAGTTACTGACACTATCAGGCAAAATGAATAGTCCTATTGATTGTTTAGTAGGAATTTAGGGCCAGGAAATATTTGAAGCCTGAGTAACTATTACCAACGCTTGGCAGAGGAATTGGGTTTGGGAAGAGTTATGCATCTCATTTGTGGTTCTGGTAGGAATTAACCTGAATTTTTCCTCTCTTTAAAAAGATTTTAAGAGTTTGGCTAAGAAGGATAATGGTGGACGTAGTGGTGTGGATTGCCTTCTTTGAAACACATCTAGTGAAATAACAAGGGGGAAAAAAAATCTTCAAATAACATCAAAATCCAACTAGATTATTTTAAAAAATGAGCAGTGTAGAATAACTTTAGAATAATAGAACTTTCAGAAAAACCATTAAAATACTATGGGGTGTCAAGGATAATTTGAGCTTATTAATCATGTATATGCCAGTTCATTTCTGTGAGAGTTTTACAACTCTGTTAATTTGTTTAGTCATCACACCAACTTTATGAGTTACGTACTGTTACTGTCTCCATTTTACAGATAAGGAAACCGAGGGAAAGAGGTTAAGTAACTTGCCTAAGTCACAGAGCTAATAAATGACAGAGTCAGCGTTCAGACCTGGGCAGTCTGTCATCAGAGTGCTTAAACTACATTAAACTGCCAGAATGTAATAAAAGCAGAACACCCATACATTGAATTTTTTGGAATATTTTAATCTGAAAGATTTAAAAAATGAAAACAATATAATTTGCTGTAGGCCATCCAGAAGTGGAGCTGGGTTTGGAACCTGAGTTACCTGGTCCCAGGGCACATATTCATAAGATACTAGTAGTTTCCACAAATGCAATCAGAGTTTAATTATTTGATTTATTTGATGAGATAGCTTTTGGCAATTCAGAGGAGAAATAGTATTTAAGCTATGAAATAGATTAATGTTTTCATGGAGTTTGGACAATGAAAATTTCTAGGAAGTGATCTCATGTGATAGAATTTATTTAGATGAATTGAAGGACAAGAGAAAGCCTGAGAAGTTAACCACTTTAAAAATTATCCCCGGGGCTTCTCTGGTGGCACAGTGGTTGAGAATCTGCCTGCCAATGCAGGGGACACGGGTTCGAGCCCTGGTCTGGGAAGATCCCACATGCCGCGGAGCAACTAGGCCCGTGAGCCACAATTACTGAGCCTGCGCGTCTGGAGCCTGTGCTCCGCAACAAGAGAGGCCGCGATAGTGAGAGGCCCACGCACCGCGATGAAGAGTGGCCCCCGCTTGCCACAACTGGAGAAAGCCCTCGCACAGAAATGAAGACCCAACGCAGCCATAAATAAATAAATAAATAAATAAAATTAAAAAAACAAAAAACAAACAAACAAAAATTATCCCCCAGTTCTTTAAGGGTTGACTGATCAAGATGCATTTGAAAAGATGAGATTAATAACAATAAAGAGGACAGAAAAGTTGATGTTTTAAAATGTGTGTATGACAGTCCATAAAGTAGATTTTTGAAAAGCACTGTAGACTGTAAATCAAATGGATTTGACTGTGTCTTATGAGTATATTCAAATAGCATAAGAGTCTTTCTCATGGAGAAACATTGAGTCTTTTGATAAAAATCTACAATTAATGTTATAAGTTAAATTTATTATTTTTTTTGCCACACCACACGGCATGTGGGATCTTACTTCCCCGACCAGGGATCGAACCTGTGCCCCATGCAGTGGAAGCGTGGAGCCCTAACCACTGGACCACCAGGGAATTCCCTATTATTATTATTTTTTGATGAGAACTCTTAGGATTTACTCATAACAACTTCCATATATAACATACAACTATTGATCTGTTTTTATTTCACTGATTCCTTCTACTGTCATCTCAAATCTGCATCGAGTCTCTAGTGAACTTTTTCATTTTAGATACTTTTCAACTCTAGGATTTCCCTTTTGTTCTTTTAAAATAATTTGTTTCTTTGTTGAGATTATTTATTTGTTGAGTTATTTTCACTGTTCGTTCTTCTCATTCTCTATACCTGGTTTC
This sequence comes from Balaenoptera ricei, assembly GCF_028023285.1. NCBI lineage: Eukaryota > Metazoa > Chordata > Mammalia > Artiodactyla > Balaenopteridae > Balaenoptera > Balaenoptera ricei. Next base: position 77,016,114 of record NC_082651.1, on the reverse strand, counting down.
CTTTTATTCTATAAAATATTTACAATAGCTTCTTTGAAGTATTTGTCTGCTAAATCTAAATATGGGCGCTCAGAGATATTTCTCATTTTGTTTTTCTTGAGCATGCGTCACTCTTCACGTGTTTTATAATTTTTAATTTAATACTAGACATTTTAAATAATGTTGTAGAAACTCTGGACTATGATTTACCCCTCTCTGGAGGTGGTTGTTGCATTGGTTATTTGGTAACCCACCTGGACTAAATCTGTGAAATCTGTTTCTTCTGCAGTGAGCAGCCACTGATGTTTCTTTCATTTTTTTCCCCCTCTGGTTTTTATTTATTTATTTATTTTTAAAAATTTATTTATTTTACGTATTTATTTTTGGCTGTGTTGGGTCTTTCTTGCTGCGTGCGGGCTTTCTCTAGTTGTGGTGAACGGGGGCTACTCTTAGTTGCTGTGTGTGGGCTTCTCATTGCGGTGGCTTCTCTTGTTGCGGAGCACGGGCTCTACGTGCACGGGCTTCAGTAGTTGTAGCATGCGGGCTCAGTAGTTGTGGCTCACAGGCTCTAGAGCGCAGGCTCAGTAGTTGTGGTGCATGGGCTTAGTTGCTCCGTGGCATGTGGGATCTTCCCGCACCAGGGCTCGAATCCGTGTCCCCTGCATTGGCAGGCGGATTCTTCACCACTGTGCCACCAGGGAAACCCTCTGGTTTTTATTTTTAAGACTTGTTTCTTATTTGTTGCCTCTCTGTCCACATAGTTTAGTATTCAGCCAATGATTTTGATAATTGGTTGTGACGAAACACCTTTACTGGTAAGGTTGTGTTCATGTGTGCCCTGGCTGTTATTTTCTTTATTTTTATTTTCTCTTGTGCCCTTTCAGGTCTTTTCTGCATAGGCATGGGGACTTGGTTGACTGAGAACGTGTTGATGGCTTGGACCCCATCTGGTCTTTGCTGCACATATTTGCAACCTCTGATCAATGTGGGATATGTGGAATGTTTACCAAGCCCCCTATGTTTCTCTCACTTCCTGTAATTCTTTGTTAATCTCCCGTTATTTCTAGTGTTTTGCTTGCCCTACACAGGATTCTGACTTCAGACAGTAGAGTAGATGGGCCTTCTTTTCGCCACTGAGCCACTTTAAGCAGACAAGCTTTCCAAATCAGTGAATCCCCTGTGGCAGTAGTAGCATATCTGCTGGTTTTCAACGTTTGACCCGCTCTGTTTAAATTACAGTTTTGTCCAACTTTATAGATGCTTTTCAGGAATAAGATTTTTGTCTTCCTTATTATTCTGTCACGCTGGAAGCGAATCTCCAAATATTCTTGGTTTTTTTTTTTTTTTTTGGTCTTAAATATTTGCTAAGCCCGTTTTCCATTTTCTTTTCTGTGATAGAAATATGAAAAATAGAAATTTGATTTGATTTCATTTTATTGTGAATGCTTCAAAAAATTAAGAATCTTTGTTCAGTTTTGTTACTGCTGTGATTAAGAGGTTGGGCTGTGGATTCCAGTATAGCTAGTGCATCAGTTTCCTCATCTGTAAAGTGGCCACAATTATACTCCCTACTTTAAGGTTATTTGTGAAGACTAAATGAATTAAGCATTTAAAATAGTGTCTTACACATGTAAGTACTAGATAAATAACTGTTTTTACATATGTTTATGTATTTGCCATTTTCATCATTAAATTTAATTTTCCTTGACAGTTTGGTTTCTGAATTCTTAGAGATATGTCACTTTGGTAGCCCTCTTTTTTTGCCTTTTGAGTGATATTAAAATAAATTAAGTTTCTTAACTAAGTAGTATGCACTTGTCTGTTTACCTATTTTTCATGTACCTACGTTGATGGAATTTTACTACCCTGTAGGTGGTGAGCTTCATTTTCTCCAAATTGGAGGAACCTGTGATGATATTGATGAAGCTGACATACTAGTGGATGGATCTCTTTCTAAAGGAATAGAACCGTCTCCAGAAGGTTCCAAACCTTTATCAAATCCTTCAAGTCCTGGCATTTCAGGTATGGTATTAACTTTTTAAAATGATTCTTAAAAATGCAAATTCTTGTGATGTTCAAAGTTTTCTGAATCTTTCATATATAATCTTAAACATTATTTCATTTTTTATAGTCAATTTTTGGTTTCTTTGAGAGAGTTCATTTCCTTGTTGACATTCTCTTGCCAGGCTTGTTTTTGTATATTGTTTATCATTATTTTTTCAGTAGTTGGAAAATGTTGTAAACATTAAAATAAGAAATGGTTCTCAACCTGTGGTAGGTTGACCAGTTTTGGTGAAGTCACCTAAGAGGTAAAAACATTATTTTGGTCGTTAAGGAGCTTTCGGTCTGGTTAGGGAGCAACAAAGCATATGAAAAAGAGAAGAGTTCATTAAGTAAGTGTAAAGTGAGTGAAATGGCTAATATTACTAATATTACTACTGGAATAAAAATGCTGAAAAAATATTCTTTCCCAAGGGAGATATATTCAGACTCTCATTGCCCCATTGTGAACCTTTAGATAGGTTTGGTTTTGTTTGTTGTTTTTGCCTTTTCTCCTAATCCATCTTCTCTACTGCCCTCCAGAACTTGTTTTTCAAAAGAAGTAATGTTAGCATTGTTACTCCTGCTTAAAAATCTTTACTTGCTCTGTGGGCTAATAACTCTAGTCGTTTTCTCAACCTCCAGTTATAGGAAACTTTTCATGATTTCTTAAGTGTATTCAGTTTCAAGCTCTTCATATGTTACACTAAGCTCTCTTTCCTTATCCTTTCCCTATACCACAGTTCTTTTGTACTTCCATTGTGCTGTTATGTTTTATTCTTAGCACTTACCACATTTTATTCCCCAAACCTAGCATTTAAAAGAAATTTAATGAATCTTTAAAGAAAAAATATGTTTAAACTCAAATGTATTCCAAACAAATAATACATGAAGTTGGTATTTGTTCTTCATGAATACTTACATTTGTGCATTTGATCATTCTTCTTTGCACCAAAGGGAAACTTCTAGTGATTACTAGTATAATATATCTTAATTTTAGTGATTACTTGTATAATATATAGCAGTCTTTACTACCATAAGACAGGGTTTCTCATTCTCAGCACTATTGACGTTTCGGACTAATTCTTCGTTGTGGGAGGGCTGTCCTGTGCTGTATTAGCAGTATCTCTGGCTTCTACCTACTTGATTCCTGTAGCACACACAATTATTCTCAACCAAATGGCCTTGGGGAGGCAAGATTATCCTCTGGTTGAGATAAAGTGACTCATGTCTCTTGCTATGTATAATTAGACTTGATTGTCTTGATTAACTACACAAGTTGGTTTAAAAAGCTAACATATTGAATGTTTTCATATTTTATAGGGTATTGGTGTAATAAGAGTTTTCATATAAATTCCATAAAAATACTATTTAGTAAAGATGGATTAGATTATAAAGAAATAAATAAAGAAGGAGCATTGATATGCTGTTAATGTTTACAAACAACATTTAATACAGTTTCAGTCAGATTTTTAAAAGCTCTAAGCTTTGAGGAAAAATGTAATTTGAAGTACACTTGTAATAATTTTATAGAATGCAGTGTAGACTTTCTTTGTGAAACTATTCTAAACTTACCAGATTTCATATTTTAGTCTTTTTTTAAAGTTATTTTTGTTAATTGGAATAAGAACAACAGTTTTTCAGCTTTGTCCTATGTTAGGCATTTCACAGATGTGAATACATATATTTGTAAAAGCAAACTAATCTCTCTGAAGCAGGTTGTTACTCTTATAATACTGGTATGTATACAAGGTATTCTTAACTACCCCAGAAGTGGAAAAAATGCTGTTTAAGCTTTTGGTTTGTAAGTATTTGTTTGCCGTCAGTATAGCTTTGACTCCTTAAAAATTACTTTTTAATAGAGTAAAAAGGGGCAGATATTATGTGCTTGCAGATGTTTAGCATTTTGTTTTGTAAATAACAAAGTATAAAAGTTAATTATTGATCTGATGTAAGTCAGGCTTGCATTTCAGCACCACTACTTCTGTTGCCCTTGTTAACCTGGTGCTCATTAAAGCTCAGTCAGGGCTCTTCTAACAGGTTGAGTTTAGGTTTCTCCAATAAGTACCCTTTCTATAATTTAAAATATTCAAGATGGATTTTTCTTAATGCTAGTTATGTAGTCAGGGCTAGTTACTTTAGTTGTATATAGGTATCTGAGCCTATGTTATTAATAACTTTGAGGCTATTTGGTGAATGTTGTAATTGACTAGACAAAAAACATGGATTAAAACTTCTTTTTTTAAAATCTATTTCAAATTCTACATTCACTATTGTTAAGGAGTTGATTTATTGGTGGACCAGCCATTTACCCTTGACATCTTGACGTCTCTAGTGGAGCTAACTCGCTTTGAGACTTTGACTCCACGGTTTTCAGCTACTGTTCCTCCGTGCTGGGTAGAAGTTCAGCAAGAACAGCAGCAAAGGAGGCATCCTCAGCACTTGCATCAGCAGCATCATGGAGATGCTGCTCAGCATACTAGAACTTGGAAACTACAGACTGACAGGTAAAACGTTCTTCCAAGTTCATCTTCTATATTTGTTAGAGACAACATAGAATTATTATATATGATACTCTTTCTCTTAACTTTTGCATATTAACAGCTTTGTTTCTTTCATTTGTCACCTTAATTTTAGAAATTCCTATATTCTTAGTTGTAGGATAAAACGCTAAGAGTAATCCATCATTGCGGTTAGTTTGTTAAATAAATTTGTGGATTGTGTGACTAAATATTTAAATGTTTGTGTAGGTACTTTTTTTTTTAATATGAGTTTTCCTTTTTTCTGTTTTTTTTAAATATTTTTATTGGCGTATAGTTGATTTACAATGTTGTGTTAGTTTCAGGTATACAGCAAAGTAAATCAGTTATACATATACATATATCCACTCTTTTTTTAGATTCTTTTCCATTCAGACCATTACAGAGTACTGAGTAGAGTTCCCTGTGCTATGCAGTGGGTTCTTATTAGTTATCTATTTTATATATAGTAGTGTGTATTTGTCAATCCCAATCTCCCAATTGTGCAGGTACTTTTGAAGGCACTAATAATATGGCTTTCATGGAATTTACATTCTGGTGGGGATAGACAGACAGTAGCAGATATCTACTATGTCATATAGTCATAAAAGCTCTGAAACATGTTAAAACAGTATGGTGATAGAATAGTTGTTAGGTGTGTACATGTGTGTGAGAGTGAGAGAAGGAGAGAAAATATGTGTAATATTTTTTATATAAGGGCCCTCAGAAAGGCCTCCATGAAGACATTAATTTGGAGACAATAGCAAGTACAGAGACCCTGAGAAGTATGTTTTATGAATTTTAGGAAGAGCAAGGACACTACTATTGGAGTGCAGTGAACATGGAGGAGAGTGGCAGGAGGTGAGATCAAAGGAAATAGTTGGTAGCCAGATCATGACCATCTTTATAGTCCATAGTGAGACTTTTATGTTGAGTGAGATGGGAAGATGTTAGATGGTTTTGAATATAGAAATGATGCGATATAATTTATATATTAGAAGGATACATTAAGACTACTGTGCTGATAGTAGATTAGAGTGGTTGTGGTGTGTGTATTGGGGGGAAGTGATAGAAGCAAGGATTCTAACTTGATTGCTATTGTGGTAATTCAGGTAATTATGGTGGTGTTGATGGTAACTTGGACCATGATGATAGTTGATGGAGGAAGTGAGAAGAGTGGTCACATGTAGTTTGGAGGTAGAAGGAATAGTGTATGCTAATGTACTGAGCATCTGGTGTGAGTGAGAATAGTTAAGGATGACTCTAATGTTTTGGATTGATCTAACTGAAAAATGGAATTTCTTTTTACTGATAATTGAAGTTGGTTATCAAGTAATTTGGGTTTATTTATGATAAGTTTGAGATACCTGGTAGGCATTTGGATATGAATCTGGAATTTAGTGGAGTTTCATTTTTCAGCATATATGTAGAATTTAAAATCAGAGAATGGACATGTATAAGATATACAAAAAGTTCTTATTTTAAAATACAAATTCCTGTGACCCCACTCTTAGATTCAGGGTGGGGCCCATGAATCTGCACACAATTCTGATACACAGTAGCTCACACTTAGAGGAACAAGGGCTTTTTGGAATGTACAGTTCCCAAGACAGGTAGAGACTCCTAAGGTAAGATTATTCATTGCCCTAAGTTTAATCTTTCTCAATAGAACTGCTTATCTTCTCTCCTGATCCGATTGAGAAGCACTAAGTTTTGTTGGAGGCAGCAAATCAGAGTACGAAAGGTGATATTAGTGGTAAGATGGTTAGGGCTGAAGAAAGATTTTCGCATTATTTATTATTTTCTCCCTTACTTGACAGCAACAGCTGGGATGAACACGTTTTTGAATTGGTTCTGCCTAAAGCTTGTATGGTTGGACATGTGGACTTCAAATTTGTTTTGAACTCAAACATCACGAATATTCCACAGATACAAGTGACACTACTGAAAAATAAAGCTCCAGGCTTAGGGAAAGTCAATGGTAAGAATGGATTAAATTTTACATTTGAAGATTTTATCTTGTAGTTGGTTTCTTAAAAAAACGAATTTTCAACTTGGCTGTCTAGGTTTGACGTCCCTCCTTGCCCCCCCGACCCCTGTGCTATTTTCCTTCTTTACTTTCTGTGGCTCTATTTAGAAAAGTTAATCCAGAGAACATTTAAGAGCTTTTCAGTAACTCACTGTTGTTCAGACTTGCATAAACTTGAGTAGTTTAATTATGGTTCTTGGGAAATGCAGTTAGTTCCTTTGTGAGTTAGTTTCACTTTTAGCATTACTAGACTTACGCATTTCTCTTCCTAAGAGGAGACTTCATTGGGAAAAGAGCTTTGTTATGGAGTCACATATTCTTTTAAGGTTATTAGTAAAACCCAGAATGTAATGCCAGATATATATTCATCTTTATCTTTCTTACAAGTTCTGAATTTGATATATTGAGTTATTAAAATAGATTGTACATACTTGGCATATTGGAAACTAGATGTTATTTCTCAGTGTTTTCTTCTTAATAGGATAATTTAAAAAACTGGGGATAATTTAAGAGTAAAATGGCTACTTCACACCAGGGGTAAAAATATTGAAACCTGAAAAATTTCCTATTTTACAAATATGTATGTATGTGTTTGTATATATATGTGTGTTTGTATACATATGTGTGTTTTTGTGTGTGTGTGTATTATTTTGAATCATGACAGACTCTGATGTAATTGGGATAGGACTTAGGTGTTGGTATTTTCAAAAGTCTACATGTGCGGTATTGTGTAGCCTAGGGTAAGAATTCTTAGTTTAGTTGCCAGCAGATTATTTCTTCAGGTGAATATCCACCATTAAAAGAGAGAAGAGTGTATGAAACAATTGAATCTAATTTTCTTCTTCTCCTAACAACCATTTTAGCATCTGTGATAAAAATCACTGCAGTTCCCAGGTTAACAAAGAATTTTAGAATTTTAGGCACATAAATCATTGATATTAAGCAAAATTAAGTTTACTAATATTTTTATCCTCTAGAAACAGCAGTAGATAGGCAGATCACCTTTCCTTTGTCTCCAGCTCTTAACATTGAAGTGGAACAAAATGGGAAACCGTCCCTGGTTGATTTGAATGAAGAAATGCAGCACATGGATGTAGAGGAATCACAGTGTGAGTTAAATTATAGAGCTGTTGTCCATGACAGTAAAAGGAGTAGTGATCCAAATGCATCATGTTGGGCAAAGATTTCCTTATGGCTTGCAAAAACATGGTTTTAAGAACACAGTTAAAAATAACCTATAATTCTGCTTTGGCAGTATGCTTTAACTTTCAGCTCATCTTTGTGAACACAGCTGCACTAATACTTGCATTCTTGTTTTTAAATATCTTGAGATTTGAAATCATGTCATGGTTCTATAATTTTTTTTTTAATCAAGGTGAATGTAAATAATATGGGAGTGGAAAAGCAACATAATATATCAGATAATTGATTATAGTTTCTTAGCATGATAGTGAATTCTTTTTTGAACACATTCAAATATGGAATTTTGTGTGGTGCTGTTACATGTAAATGGGATGGATATTTGCTTATTAAATATTACATTTTAAATTATAAGCTAATTTAAAAGAAAAATGTGTATTTTTCTTTTTAGGTCTTAGATTATGTCCGTTTTTAGAAGATCACAAAGAAGACATTCTGTGTGGGCCAGTATGGCTTGCTAGTGGCCTTGATCTATCAGGGCATGCTGGGATGTTGACGTTAACAAGCCCCAAACTTGTTAAAGGTGAAGTAACATATTTTACAAAAGCAGAATAAATAATCTCACAATTGTAAAAGTTGATTAGAAAAAACTGATTTCAGAAAAGTAAGGTATTGTTTTTTGGGGGACTTTTCATTAGTGATTCCATCAGTTTCCTGGTAGCTGAGGTAATTTCCTCTCATAAGTGATTATTGTTATGTGAAACTTCAGATCCTACCTTCTGTGTCTTGAAGGTCTCACTGCTTTTTAAAAAAGCATAAAGAAGATGAATGTAGGATGACTTAGCATGACATACAGAATTCTTCAAATAACCAGACATCATGGTCTGGCATGTTTGCCTTTTCCATCAGTTTAAAGTCCTGTGTCTTCAGAGTGTTGTATATTGTTATAATATCTTCTCTTATGGGATTTTTATAGAGGAGTTTTGAAAGTATCAGATGTAATGATCTGAGTGTCTTAAGCACAAATTTTAATTAATGTATATTTTATATCTTATATCTGTAAGATATTAGATATTGCAGTAGTAGGACATTTATTTCATCTTTGTATCTCAGGGGTGAATAAAAAAAGCCAACAAATGAGACACTTACCTTGATTGTTAAAGTAAAATTGGAGGTGGATAAGGTGTGGAGATCCTTCCCTAAACCAAGAAAATATCTGACCACCTAAGTAACAACTATTTTAATTTGTGTACATTCCCTTCATAATGTTTGTCCCCATTCACACACCTACCTTTAGTTGCAGACATAGTATATACACAAGTTTGAATATACTCCCTTGACTACATCTTATTCATTCATTCATTAACTTTATGAGACCCTATGATGTGTTAGGCCACATACTGGGTTACAGTGGTGAGCAAAACTAATAACATCTCTTCTCTCATATTGCTGAGAGTATAAGTTAATTTTGTTGAATGAGAGTGTGAAACTGAAAATTTTATATGAAAATTAAAATGTTGGCTTTGACAAAATTGGGGATAAAATTATATAACATGTATTTCAAAAGACTCAATAATGTAAAAGTGTTAATTTTCCCAGAATTTAGTAGAAATGACTATTCTTCCCATCAAATTCCTAAAACTTTGAACTAGAGAAAATGATTGCTAAATTTTTGCGGATGAATAAAAGGATGATATTGGCCAGAGACATTTAGAAAAAGAAGATTGAGAAGGAGGGTCTTATTAGATTCTGGAACCTAGAATAATGCAGCAGTAAGAAGAATGTAACAGTGTGGCGCTAGCACAGTAGGCAGACAGATCAGTGGAAAACAACAAAAGTAGCTTTTGTAATTACAGAAAGATTTCATACCTGCTTAGGCAACAATCAGCTTATGGTTTGCTCATGGGTATATTAGTTTGAGGGTATTTTTGCAATAAATTTTACATATAGATTGTATAGTATGATCTCAACTTAGTTAAAACCATATAAAATTGAAGCTAGTGATAACAACAACCAATATTTATCTAGTGCTTCCTTTGTGCCATGCAGTTATAAGTGCTTCAGTTACCTTTGAGGTAGGTACTATTATTATTCTCATTTACTTTTGAAGAAACTGAACCATGGAGAGGTTAATTTGTCACATGCCTAATAAAATGGCAGAACCATTATCAAAGCCAGGTAGTGGCTCCAAAGCCTGTGCTTTTTCAACTGTAATACTGTAATGCTTATGTGTATGTATGCATTCACATATGTATGTGTGTGCATGTGTGCGTTAAAGGACTGGATGGATACCCATATGATACATCATTATCTTTGGGCGGTGCTTTAATGACAGTTTTTTCTTTGTGTTTTTCTGTAGTTCACAAAATTTCTGTTATTAAAATGAATAACTTCTTTGATTGGGATAAAACATGCCAGGTGTCAAAACTTTCTTACGCTGTTCATATAACTCCTGTGCTTTTTGTTCTTTTGCTACCGAAGGTTATTTAGCCATATTGTATGCAAACGGTGTAATTCGAAAATTCTGGCCAAGTGTATTTTTCTTTCTGTGGAGTTAATTTAACTTGCTCTGGGAAGACAAAAAACAATTTGATTTTTTGGTGATTGAATAATTTATCCCCTTCTGTACCACTCCTCTAGGTATGGCAGGAGGAAAATATCGTTCATTTTTAATCCATGTCAAGGCAGTGAATGAAAGAGGAACAGATGAGATCTGTAATGGTGGTATACGTCCTGTAGTAAGACTTCCATCCCTAAAACACCAGAGTAACAAGGGCTATTCACTTGCTTCACTCTTGGCAAAAGTTGCAGCAGGCAAGGTATGAAACAGTATCATTTTGAACTGTAACGTGCTGTTTTAAACATGGTGGTTGAGATTTGACACACTGTTAGAAGTAGTATGGCCCATAATTGATTTATCAGTAGACACTTTGTATTTTTTCTCCAGCAAATTAAAAAAATATAATCAAGGAGAAAATATTTGAATTAACTTTAAGCCAACTACCTAGCTTATATAAAGTACATTCAGTAGGGAATAATTGTTAGCACGTACTTCCCTTTATAATTATTCTTAGTGCCTTGGGTGTGAGAGTTTGTTTCTCTGCCCTCTACTGATAATGCACCACTTTTTTTTTTTTTTTCTGTAAACATTTGGGAGACTGCAGGAACAGAAGTTGAGAAGTGATTTTAGAGATGTATCTTAATTTTCATGGTTCATTTTCTACAACTAGCTATATATCATGCAGTTTCTTCATACTTGTTTGATCTTGGACTTTCCTGAACTCTGGAGATTTTGTTTCTCTATCATCATTATTCATAAGCAACAATAGCAGTATCAGTAACACCAATCATCTTATATTTGTATAGGTCTTCCAGTTTTTCAAGGACTTCTGTGTACTTTATCTGATTTAATCTTCAAAATAACTCTGAGATAGGCAGAGCAGGTGTTATTACCTCCATTTTTTCATGTTGAAAGTGAGTGAACCTTAGAGATTGGGGAGCTGGCATATCTTGTAGAGCTATAGCTGGGACTTAGACTCAAGACTTTGGCTTTATAATCTTAACTCATTGGGTTATTACCTTTAAACAGTGACTATGTCTTTCTTTCTTTCCCTATTATAATTCTGGGCTAAATTAGTCATTTACTGAATATGAGGGTGAAAGCTGTCATTTTAATTTGAGATTTTTGTTTTGATAGCCATAATTCAGTTATATTCTTTTATTTACAGACTTTAATAGTAAATAATTTTTTTGTTTCATTTGTTTGTTCATGCAGTTACTTATTTTTGTATGTTTAGGAAAAATCCTCTAATGTTAAGAATGAAAATGCAAGTGGCACCCGTAAATCCGAAAACCTCCGGGGCTGTGACTTACTTCAAGAAGTCTCAGTCACCATCCGAAGATTTAAGAAAACTTCAATTTCTAAGGAAAGGTAATCTCATTTTCTTCTACTGTTCTTAAAGAAATAGGAGTACAAAGGAAGAATTCCAATAAATATACGAAAATACAGAAAAGTTTTAAATCCTAACTTTTACTTGAAAATTTTTATTTGCTTTTCATTTCTCTTAAGGACTTATCTCAGTGATGGTATATACTGTCTTTCCACTTCACTGGTTCATCCCTGGTGTCCTTATAGTGCTTGGGAATTTTCAAAAGTTCTTTTTTTAAATTGTGATAGTAATGATTTCAAATGAAACATTATATGTCCAACCAGTTTGAAATAGCTTTAGTTTTAACTTTTCTATTTTGGTTGTTAATGTGTTTATATTTTCTTTTTTGTAGAGTGCAACGATGTGCCATGTTACAGTTTTCAGAATTTCATGAGAAACTTCTTAACACTTTGTGTAGAAAAGCAGATGATGGCCAAATCACAGAACATGCCCAGAGCCTTGTGTTAGATATTCTTTGTTGGTTAGCTGGAGTACATTCAAATGGACCTGGAAGGTTAGTAAGATTTTATTTACCACAGATTGCCCTTTGGATGTTATGATTGGAAGTTCAAGATGAGCCTGAACATCTGCTATTGTTTTGCAGCTCAAAGGAAGGAAATGAGAGCCTGCTTTCAAAAACACGAAAATGTCTTTTAGACATTGTACGTGTTTGCTTCTTTGAGGCAGGACGCAGCATAGCCCATAAGTGTGCACGATTTCTAGCCTTGTGTATCAGGTTGGTCTTTTTTTAAGTTGAAAATATACTTTGTAGGTGCACCTGCAGTTTGGCAGGTGATACCTTGTCTATAGTGTTATTTGGTCCCTGTTGAATATATGTATAACTTAAGAGGATTTTCAAAAGTTGATGAGGATTATTGAGATTCTAAGAAAAAATTTGGGGTTTTTTGGGCAAAATGTCATGTTAAATAAATCTAGTAATAAAAGAATTCTACTAGGCTTCTCTGCCTATTAGGAAGACTTTGGGGAGTTTGGTAAGGGGATCTGTTCCCGCACTTTCACTCCTGCTGTCCCTGATTGTCTTTGGCTTGTTCATCTGAGGCCTTGTTCCCAGTTATATAATAATTTTACCAGACTTATTTGTAGTGTTATGCGGATCATTTTCTCTAAACCCTGAAACTATCTAGGAAGTGTTTAAAAGCTAATAGTCTATATTGACTATACCTGCTTGTTAGCCCTTTTTGGTAAAAAAAAAAAAAGAGTGGTTTAATGCGTAAGAAAACAGTTACAAAGACCCTTAGTATAATCAATCCCTACTATCTTTCTGCATGTCTATAGGGCTTTAAGGCAGATTTTCTTTCAATATGTATGAACACATTTTAAAGATTTTAAAAGTACTACACCATGTTTAGAGTTGGATTTAGACCTTGAGTAATGTATTTAAATTTTTTCTTTTAAAATTTTTTTCAGTAATGGCAAATGTGACCCGTGTCAACCAGGATTTGGATCTGTTCTGTTGAAGGCCTTACTTGATAATATGTCGGTCTTACCCGCAGCAGCAACTGGTGGTATGTGAAATTAGTTCAATCACCAATAGCTGTAGCCTTAGGAAATATCTCACAGTACGCTTGGGGTTGTGTAGTAACTTTCTTTTTCTTCTCAATTAGTTTTCTTTTTTTCTGTAGCTTATCTGTTTTTTAAGGGGTTTTAAATTGTGATTGGGTAGGCAGATACTCTCTGTTCGATAATATTTTTAGGAAAAAGTTAATGGGAGATTTAAGTAAATAACCAGGTCATCTCAATTCATACATTTTCTGTACTTCATTAAAATAATTGAGTTGCTTGGTTGTTCACAAACTAAAATGTCAGTAAGTGCCAGAGAGATGACATAAATAAGAAGAATGGTTCATACACATATTGTGTGAGAATGGTAGGGTCTGTGGCAAACTCTGATTCCCTAAAAGGAGCCAGTGGGTTGTGTTTTTTTTTACAGCACCTAAAGACTGTGGAAATGCCATTCAAGAATGAATGTAGTTATCAGGTAGGAATTTACTATGAAGGGCTACTGATTTGTCCTTTACCTAGTGTTAGTTTTTTGTAGACATTTCTCACAGTCTTTTATTTTATAAATAACCATTCAACAAGTTATCTCAGTGAGATAAACATATTCCACAAGGATTTGATCTTGGTGGTATACCAGAAAAAAAGCTTGCTCAAAGTTAGTTGATAAATGGTTATTTTATCAATACCTTAATTTAGACAAAGAGTCTGTTTATATTTACCTTGAACATATATTGACTAAAACTGTGAACTGTTTGTTATATAGAGTAGAATGTTTTGGACTTGGTTGCTCACTTTAATAGTCTCTGGTGTTTAAAACAGTTTCTTGAGGATAGTGTTAGAGGTAGGGTGCTTAAATTATGGGGTGTATTTAGTTAGATATCTCAAGTTAGAGTCTTAAAATACATCATCGTGGTCACCTTTTAATATCACCTTTGGTCTGTATCTAACTGGCAGTATGGAATAACTATACTTCATTCACTTGCTAAAGTATATTATTTGTAGCTCACTGCCATCAATTGGTTTTGAAATTTTTAGTACAGAGAAATAGTATTTTAGGAAAGATGGCTTGAAGGACCTGACATCTCCGCTTTTCTAGCTATTATAAAATGTCCCTCAGAGTCATCTCACGTTACTGAAAACCTAAATGACTAGGTTGATCCTGTACACTTCTCAAAAATATGATTGCAATTCTTTGTCAGTGTCCTCTTAGAGTCCTCCAAGGAGTTAGTCCTTCTTTGTAATTTGCCCTTACAGATTTTATTTCCAGAAAATCCTTCTAGGAAAAGAATATGATAAATATGAAATCTGAAGTTCTCTTTGTTAGAGAAGAAATGAGGAAAAGAAACAGTGATTTAAACAGCTGATTTGTTGTTGTTGTTTTCAGGTTCTGTCTACTGGTATTTTGTCTTACTGAATTATGTTAAAGATGAAGATTTGGCTGGGTGCAGTACCGCGTGTGCATCTCTGCTTACTGCTGTGTCCAGACAGTTACAGGACAGGCTCACACCAATGGAGGCTTTGCTTCAGACAAGGTATTTTAATCTATGAAATGACTAATCACGGGCCTTTCTGGATATGATACCACCTTTGCACATAACTGTTATTATATATGTTTGCTTAAGTTTTTCTTCCCTTTATTTTCTCTGAAAATAATTCCCTTTAACAACTTTGGAAGTCCTGGAGATGGTTATTCAGAGGGCTAATTATATTAAAATACTTAAAAGTGGTGTATCTTGCTAATGGTAGAAGCACTTAAAGTAATTTGTTTCTTTGTTGTTAAAACTTTGTAAGCAAAATTATGTACATCACTTATTGCCCTTAACTAGTATTCTTTATCTGCTGTTTGATTTTCTAAAACTTAAACATAATGAAATAAGAAATAGCTAAAGGTTAGATTTGAGTTCTTGCCCAATCTTCATTATTTGAAATATTTTATTTAAAGCAAGCATTTTTGTAATCTTTATAGATTAGAAATCTTGATTTCGATGAGATGTTACTCAAAGCCTTTGTACCTTCTGCTGAGTCAACGTAATGATTGAGGCAAGGGAGGGGTGCTTGATAGCTCTTTCTTGATTCAGACTGCAGATGAAGGTTGTCTTGGTTCATTAGTTATCAGCTTAATTGAAATCACATTTATTGAGTCTCTGGACTATATCTTTTGGAGTATAGGTTTGCAGGGAACACAGTTGAGATTCAGTGAATTTAAGGAGTTAATAGTGTCTCCTTCTGCCCTGTGTAAAAACTGCTTTGAAAACTAAGTAAATAGATAATTTGTTAATTAGATGGCTGACAGGAAAATTGTTAGGACATTATTTTATTTTTCAGATATGGATTATATAGTTCACCATTCGATCCAGTCCTCTTTGATTTGGAGATGAGTGGCTCTTCTTGTAAAAATGTATACAACAGCAGCATTGGTGTCCAGTCAGATGAAATTGATTTATCAGATGTCCTTTCAGGTAGTAAAGTCTTTTATTAAAGGAATTTCTGAATTTTATATCTTGGGTTTAAGTTACCGTTGATTTTTTAATAGATTGTAGTTACTACATTCTATCTTTGAGAACTAAAGGTTTTTAGAACTTAATTTTAGTATCTGTGAGTCATTAAACTATTTGCCTTTGTTTCTTAACTCCCCCCTCAAAAATATTGAAGTTATTTTTGAAAGGGTTGCAAATTTGTTTTTTTGTGTGTGTATGTGTTTCATTGCATGTCAGTATGACTTTAATGCTATTAAGAGATTAAAATTTGGTTATTTGTTGTAGTCCTTTCAGTTTTATGTGGTGTGTCTTTGTTGTTCATAAAATCAAAGAACATGTTATTTCATATTACAAAATATGAAAATAAAATTAATTTATACTTATTTTAATAAGCAAAGATGCAGAAAGAAAAAATTATTTTCTGCATCTTCTATCACACTCTCCTGAGGTGAACTTGGTATACCGTGTTACATGTATTCTTGTATGCATTTCTAAAGAATATGTTTTTAGGATTGAATGTGTAACGCTATTTGTATAATCTTTTCAGGTGCTAGAATTTGGCGTTTTTCTAGTTTTGTCAGATAGAGCAATGACCGCTTTATTTTTTGTTTTCTTCCATCTTACCGAACTTACTGCAAGTGTTGCTAGTAAACCAAAATGTTAAAAAATTTATTTATAAACATTATGATAATTACCACATTAATTATAAGTAAATTTTGGGAGTTAGTCTCAGGTTTGTAAATTATGAGTTGTGAAAAAAGCAAAAGAGAAAAATCATATATAGAAATATAAATAAAATATAAAATGTCTCAACTCTAACCTCTTCATCCTTTTAGATTACCATTGTTAACAGGATGCTTAGCTATTTAGACTTATTTGCTACACGTGTTTATGAGCATTTTTAATGAAAGAGGTCATACTATACTTCTGGTCTGTTACTTGCTTTTTAATGATTTATTCTGCCTTAGGTATTGGTGTTATCTCCTCTGTTTGATGACTTAGGCTCCTGACTACCTTATTGCCAGTGTGTCTCTATCTAAGTGACTTGTCAAATTATGAGTAGAACTCAGGGGAGGGGTTAGAACTAGACCTATAGATGCCTTCTGAACTCCTTAGGATAGAATGAAATTCCTTATAGAGAGAATGTAAGGAGAGGACCATAAAGCTCAGGCCAAGCCTGGGGGTTAAATATGCAAGAGCAGCCATACTCATTATAGAGTATTATCGTCCCAGAAGAAGGGACTTAGAAGTCGTGATGTACGTCTCCATATGAACGTCTCTTCATTTTATTTCTCACCATCCAGCATTCCTTTTTTCAGTTAATGGCATCCATGGCACACAACAGAAATCTGAATGTTATCCTCTCTTTCTCATCCTCCACAATGAGGCTGTCATCAGATTCTGTCTATTTTTCCACCAACATATATTTCAAATCTGCCCATTCTCTTACTTCCCACGATCACAAGATTACGGTCTAAGCCACAGTCGTTTTGAACCTGGGCTGCAGTAATAGCTTTCTAACTGGTCATTCTGCATCTGTTCTTGGCTCACTTCTGTACATTCTCCACAGTGCAATGAATGCAATCATTTTTGAATGCAAACCTGATCTGATCATTCTATCTCTCTTCTTAAAATACTTTTCATGTCGTTCCATAATTGTGCAGTCCAGAGTCTCTAATGTAGCATAGAACATCTTGTGTGATCTGCCCTG
This sequence comes from Balaenoptera ricei, assembly GCF_028023285.1. NCBI lineage: Eukaryota > Metazoa > Chordata > Mammalia > Artiodactyla > Balaenopteridae > Balaenoptera > Balaenoptera ricei. The sequence goes on along the minus strand of NC_082651.1, from coordinate 76,998,769 downwards.
TTAGTTTTCTTTCTGTGGCCCAGTAATTCTCAAAAGTGTGGTCCACAGGTCCCCTCAGGGTTCCTGAGATCCTTTCAGGGAGTCCGCAGGTTAAATGTTTTCATGATAAAACAATGTTACTTGCCTTTTTTCATTGCATTGACATTCGTACTGATTGTGCAAAAGCATGATGTTCTGCCCCATGCACTTAGAGTAAAAAGCATGGCAGTTTCACTTAGAAATACCTTTGATGAAACAGTAAAAATTGTTAATTTTATTAAATTTTGAACCCACGAGTATGCATCTTTTAACTATCCTGTGATGAAATGGGAAGTGTGCGTGAAACACTTCTGCTGCATGCTTAAGAAGCATGGTTGTTTCAAGGAAGTGCACTTGTGTAGTTGTTAGATTTATAAGCTGAACTAGTTGCTTATTTCATGGTATACCATTTTTATTTGCAAGAATGACTGATAAAATATGTTTATTCAGATTTGATTATTTGGCAGGTATTTTCTCAAAAATGAATAAAAAATGCCTGTCAGTATCCATCCAATTGATAGTATTTGTTGCCAATTTTAGAAGTAAACTTTTAAGCAGAAATTAGAATTTTGGAAAACTTGTTTCCTCCGAAGTGAGCTTTGACAGCTTCTCAATAAATAATGACTTTTCTGATCGACTGCGATGATATTAGTGAGTGTCATTTTCTGATATTATATGATGAAATGTGTTAACATTTGGAAGATCTGTATATAGCAGTGGACCAGTATTTTCCCGATGATTGATGCATGGTGATTCAGCATCAAGCATGGGCAGAAGATTCCCTAAAAGCATAAGATAGGCCAATTAATCTTAATGTAATAGAGTTTGAGAAATTCTTTTTTTAAGATTTCAGATACCATATTGCAACTAATCCTAAACTACCACTTTTCAAGTTTTTGAATATTTAATACTTTATTAAAATATTCCGTTCTTTTCCAATCACATATTTGTATTGGGTCGGCGTTTTTTCATGTATTTCTGCCAGAGCATCCTATTGTAATACATTGAATGCGAAGGCAGATAGGCAAATCCAGCTACCTTCTGATAAGCCAGATTTTAAAGAGATTTGCAAGAATGTAAAACATCACCACTCTTCTCATTAAGTTATTTTTGGTTTTTTTTTTTAAAGTATAATTTCCATTTTATTGTCTTTCCAGGGGATAGTATTTCTTTAGTCTTTAAGGACTTAACTTCTTACATGGGCTTTGGTGGAGGTCCTGGGGCAGCACCAGCAGGTCTAAATCTGGGTGGAGGTGTTCGGTCCTTCCCGGCTTCCCGAGAACGATTCCTGACTGCCTTGCTGTGAATGGCACAACTCACGCAGTAATGCAGTTTCACATACAGCTTGGGAAGCACATAGGCACCGAAAACACTCGCTTTGGAAATGTCCCGGATGGCTGCGGCCTCTACGATGTTCCGAATGACGAGCTTCTTAATGGCCTTATCCTCGGGCACGCGTCGGGCACAGTTGGTGCAGCGGATAGGCTGCATGTGGCTGCGGCCCTTCTTGGCACGACCATTATTCCTTGTTTTCTTGGTCATAACAGTCATTTTTCACCAAAATATGCTATTTATTTTTATACCTAATGAGTTTATTACTGTTATATGAATTAATGTTTAAAATATTCTCATCTTAAAATTTCTACCTTGATAAATATTTCTGTATAGACACACACACACACACACACACACAGAGCCAACATAAATGAAAGCTCAATTTTCGAGTTCTTTTAATTATTTTAAAGATGTGTAGAGGGGTTTTAGGTTGAGAAATGTTCCTCTAGGCACATTTTTCTTTCAGTTTATCTAATGTGTCATGTTCCTTCCTACTGAAGGGATTTCACTCATGTCATTTCTTCTGCCTGGATTCCCGTCCCAGTGGAATAAATACATTAAAATCTTTTATTCTTCCCATATATCTCATCACCTCATCATGGAAGTATTTTATTACCCTTGGCGTAGACTGATTTCCCCTTGACTTATTTATCCTTTGAACTTCTCTTAAGTAAAGCATAGCACTTTTTTTTAGGTTCAGTTGTATAATTATTTGTTTAATACCTGGTAACCTTGAACAGAATATGAGTTTCATGACAACTAGGGCCTGTCCTTTTATTCTTGTATCTCCCACGTCTTCTATTAAATAAGTGCTCAATAAATATTTTTTTAACACACTTATCAGGTCCTATGCTGGGTGCCAATGGGACATTGGAGAACAAGGTTTTGACGGTTTAGTCTTGTGTTTAATTTATTCCTTCAGATGTTTGATGACTTTTTTTTATATCTCTCCATTCTTTCCATCTTCTCTTTCTGGTTTACTTTGTCTGTTAAAGAATTCTGTTTAAAAGTAGTGCTCTGATTAGAACATTTGAAAAGTACTGAAAATAACCCTTCCCTCTTCCTCCCCTCGTACGATATACACTCTTAATTCTTTTGTGTTCTTCTGTCCAGTCTTCTTACTGTGGTTTTATGATTTGCATAGTTGTGACCATTTGATTTTTCTTTCTTACTACTACATGTGCTAACTTAAACTTGTTATGATTATAAGGTAGCATATCTCATTCTAGAATATTGATATTATATTCAAAATATAAAATTTATAGATAAACCTTGCTAATATTTTAGAATATTTCTTTAGTTTTTAATAAGTGTCATTTGTACCGTTGACATCATAGAATATATTCTGATATTTTGCCTACTTAAACAGATTGAGTAATAGCCAATCTAAGTAGCTGGTTATTTTTTCCCCTCATTTAAAATCTATTTTTTTTATTTATTTATTTATTGTTTTTCTTTTGTCTTCTATTCCTCATTTAAAATCTAAATCACTTGTTATAGTTTCTTGTTAATGTGAATGGCCACTAAGTTGCTTCTCTGCAACTCTGCTTTTGTAGCAAGGAGACTAGTATCTATTTGTGAGTTTTCTTAATACCGTGTCCATTGTTGAAGCCCTGTGTAAAACCCTGTGTTTATGCATTTATACATCTTTCTAATTAAAATCGAAGTAGTAGCTATAATTCTCAATATGACTATTGCCTTTTTAAGATTAATTCACGTTTTATAAAACTTGTCTCTTTTTTGTATTAGGAAATGGAAAGGTCAGTAGTTGCACAGCTGCTGAAGGTAGTTTCACATCTCTCACTGGACTTCTAGAAGTTGAACCTCTGCACTTTACTTGTGTGTCAACTAGTGATGGAACCAGAATAGAAAGGGATGATGCAAGTACGTTTACTGGTATATACCTTCTCTTATTATATACATTCTTTTATTACATATTTTATGTTGTAATAAAATGATATATCAGTATTTACATATCAGTTTATAGTATATGTAAATTCCTTTGCTGTTATGTTTAGTAGAAACTTATTGATAGGAGGCACATTTTGGGGAGAAATCATAAGTGGTTTCATATTCTTTTCTAAGTCTATTCATGGGTTTTTTCCTACCCTCTAGAACCCTATGTTAAATCTTTTTGTTTTATGTATGTGCATTTTTAGAAACATTTTAATTTGGAAAATATCAAACATAACGAAAGTAGAGGGACGAGTACAATAGACTATACTTTCATTATCCACCTTCAGCAATCAGTCTTGATGGTCAATTTGGCATCATGATGTTATTTCTTGCATTTAAAGTTAAAGGTATATTTGGTAATGTCTTTGTGAAGGTTGAGATGAGTGAAGAGGGAATACTGTTTTTTCAGCTAGTTTAAAACAACTTTGGATATATGAACCAGTATTTGTGTGTGTTGAATATATGGTGTTGTTGATGTTTTAAATGAATGATCAGTGAGAACTTGTGTTTATTTTGTATATCTTACTTTCTGTGTTTTTTCTTCACATTGTAGGATCAGTGTTTATTTACAGTTAGTTCTATCTGGGCACAAATAATTGAAGTTTTTATAATTAAAAATATTGGTATATGGTTTTACATTTATATTACAGTCCCAGAAGTGTTTTTGAATATTGTCTTGAATGAATTCTGCTGTTGATGGTTTTTTGTAAGTAGGTGTCTTTGTGTTTCTTCAACTGTTTAACAGAAAGTAGAAATAGTTTGCTTGAGAAGTCATGAAAAATTTAATCTTACACTTGGGTCCAGAATGGCCAAGTGTTTTAAAGGGAACTTAACAGTCCTTTGAGTGCCTTTTTATTCAGAATCATCTTATATCTTCCAATTGTAGAAGTAACCACTAAATGAAATTCATGGCTTATGTAGCTGAGAGTTTTAATTTAAAAATAAAAATTTATATTTCTTTCATATGGAGATGCCAAAAGGGTCAAAATTCATTTGTGTTTGTTTTCTTGGACTATTGCAGTCATTTTGTAGAAACATATATTTACAGTGGTATGGAAACATGCGATAACAAGAAATTAAACTTCCAGAAAACTCTTTGGTTTTAAATCAGACTTTTTTTTTGGAACTGTCATGAAATTAATTTTTTATTTTAAGAAAATTAATGTGTTTGAATAAGTAATACATTCAGAAGTTATAAAATTTAAAACATAAAAGATCTGGTTTGAAAAAGAAAAGTATTCCCTCACATTCCCTACCCATTTCTACTCCTGTAAAACATACAATAGGACTAGTTTCTTGTCTTTCCAAAGGTAGTCTATGCTTTTATAAGCATTCACCTCTGTATTCCACCCAGATTGAAACCACCACCAGCAGAGAGATACTTATTAAATGGTAGGGCAAAGTCCTGACTAGTGATCATAAGGTGCTAGAAGATGACTGTAGTTTCTCAGCTTCCTGTCCCCTTTTCTTTTGAAACATGTTAATTGTGAAATATAATGTGCATACAGAGAGGTGCAGAAAACAATTGTATAGTGAAGCAGTTTATCACAACACAAACTGCCCATGTGACCACCAAGTCAAGAAATAACATTTCCAGTACTCTAAAAAAAAGATTTCTTCATGCTCCCCTTCCATTTATTTTTCCCTCACTCTCTCCAAAAGGTAAACATTGTCCTAACTTTTAGAGTAATCATTTCTTGGTTTTTATTTGTTTCTTTGTATAACCTCTTAGCTACATGTTCCTAAACACTGATTGAGTAGGGTCTGTATATTATAGAATTGCATTTCTGTATTTTTTGGTCAGCCTTCTGTTCCATGTTATGGTTGTTAAATTCACCTATATCATTGCATATATAGATAGTTGGTTCATTTTCATTGCTGTTTAAGATTCTACTCTCTGAATAAAACAAAGTTTATGTACCCACTATTGATTTGTGCACTATTGAGCGACATTTGGGTTGTTATATTGTAGTGCTATTAGTACTAGTGGATACACTATTCTCTTAGGTATGAATGTAGAAGTTGATTTGCTGCTTTATAGGGTTTTCATATATTCAACTTTAGTTAGTAACGTTAAAGAAATGCACTCCTTGATTTACAAGTATATTAAGATTTTCTAGTTATCATCTTATTACTCATTTCTATTTAAAATGCTGTGGGGTCAAAAGAAATACTTTGATTGTCAGTTTGCAAAATTTATTGGGAATTGCAGAGGATCAGCAATAATGCTTGACAATAATGTTTACTCTGCACTTGGTGAAGTGTGCTCTGTATATCCACTTGGATATACAGTTTGCTAATTGTGGTCTTCAAATTCTCTGCCTTTGATTGTTTTATCTGTTTTTCTTGTTTGTTTTTGTTTTTAGTTAATAAGATCAGCATGTTAAATTCTTGTCATTATACCTGTGGATTTGTCTATTTTAGTTTCAACAATTTTTATTTTATACATTCTGAAGCTACCATATAAATTTAGAATGGTTGTATCTTTCTTGTGAGTTGAATCTTTTATCGTTAGGTGTTATCTCTCTCTCTCTCTCTAAGATTGATTTTCCTAAAATTACTTTGATATTTCTCTACCAGTTATCAGCTTTCTTTTGGTTACTATTTGTATGGTATATATTTTTCCTTCTTTTTACTTTCAACTTTTCAGTGTCTCCTTTTATTTTAGTCATGACTTTTGTAAGCAGAATGTAGTTGCTTTTTTCCCTCCTTTCTTTCAATTGGAGTATTTAGTTTATTTACATTTAATGTACTTAGTAATATATTTGGATTCAAATCTACCATGTTTTTCATATATTCTATTAGATTTCTCATCTTGCCTGTTAGATGTTTCTTTTTCTCCTTTGTTTCCATTTTATTGGTGATTGTATATATATATTTTTTAATTTATTTATTTATTTATTTATTTATGGCTGTGTTGGGTCTTCGTTTCTGTGTGAGGGCTTTCTCTAGTTGCGGTGAGTGGGGGCCACTCTTCATCGCGTTGCGCGGGCCTCTCACTATCGCGGCCTCTCTTGTTGCGGAGCACAGGCTCCAGACGCGCAGGCTCAGTAGTTGTGGCTCACGGGCCCGGCTGCTCCGCGGCATGTGGGATCCTCCCAGACCAAGGATCGAACCCGTGTCCCCTGCATTGGCAGGCAGACTCTCAACCACTGCGCCACCAGGGAAGCCCGGTGATTGTATTTTTATTGAGCTATTTTTCTACTTTTTATTGTAATATTTTTAGCAATTATCCCAGAGAGCATAATATATACATATCCTTGACATCCAGAAATCCAGTTGCTTTTTTTTTTTTACCATACAGTGCAAATATATTGAACATTATTTATCACCTTTCTAATTTATATGGCAATGTGGCTTTATACCTTAATTTTATATGTATTTTAATTCCATGGTTATTATTAGTTTTTCAGTATTCATTTGGATTTATTTCATAATTCCATTTTCATTTCTCTATTTCTTTCTTTGCTTTTGAGCTTTTCTGTGGTTTGATTTTTCTTTATGTCTGAAAACTCTGTAAGATCACTTTTTCTGTTCTTGTCTACTGATGATGAATTAACTTAGTTTTTTGTGGGAAAATTTCAAATATTTTTTGAAAAATTAGATAAACCACAGTCATTATCCATACATAGTATCTTAAACAATGTAGATGTCCTCTTTAATAACTGATTCCATTTTTATTATAATTATCTAAATTAACTATGGTTTATTATGATGCACTTTATCATAATCTAATAAATTAGCATAATCAATTTCATAGTATCATCTAATTTTCAATACTTAATTAAATTTTTCTGAATATCATAATAATAACTTTCTACATTTGGCTTGTTTGGATCAAGATATGTCATCTTCATTCTTTTTTTTAATATAAATTTATTTATTTTATTTATTTTATTTTTGGCTGTGTTGGGTCTTCATTGCTGTGCGCGGGCCTTCTCTAGTTGTGGCGAGTGGGGGCTACTCTTTGTTGTGGTGTGCGGGTTTCTTATTGCAGTGGCTTCTCTTGTTGCGGAGCATGGGCTCTAGGCACGTGGGCTTCAGTAGTTGTGGCACGCGGGCTCAGTAGTTGTGGCTCGTGGGCTTTAGAGCACAGGCTCAGTAGTTGGGGTGCATGGGCTTAGTTGCTCCGCGGCATGTGGGATCTTTCTGGATCAGGGCTTGAACCCATGTCCCCTGCATTGGCAGGTGGATTCTTAACCACTGCGCCACCAGGGAAGCCCCCATCTTCATTCTTGAAGAGTATTTCACATGTTATAGAATTGTAAGCCAGCTATTATTTCTTCTAGTTATTTAAAGGTAATCTTTCATTTTACTTTACTCTGTTTTTGTTAGACATCACTTGTCAATCTTATTATTCCTTTTTTAATGTCATTGTCAGTTTTCAAGGTGTTTTTGAGATTCATACTCTCTCCCTTCCCCCCTCCCTCCTTCATTTCTCCCCTTCACCCCCTTTCTCTCTGTTTTCAGCATTTTTCTATGATTTCCTACATGTGGTTTCAGTTGTATTTATCCTGGTTGGGATTCACAGGGCTTCTTGAATGCTTACTTCGTATCTTCCATCAGCTTTAGAAAGATCTCAGCCATTAACTGTTGAAACGCTGCTTCTGCCCTGTTTTTTATCTTCTCTCTTTTTGTGTCTCCAATTTCATGTATGTTACACTTCATCACTATAACTGACATAATTTCAACTTTTAAATCTCTTCTTTTACTATGGGTATTTTCTTCTAATTCATCTTACGTTTACTGTTTCTCTCTTCTGATGTGTAATCATTTGTGGGGGAGAAGCTATCTTTCCTTCACTCTACTGCAGTGTCACCTCTCTTCAGAATTATGTATTTGCTATCTGTGTGGGTCATTTCTGTTCCTTTGGTCAGTTTATCTAGCCTTATGCCAATACCTCATTGTCTTAATTACTGTAACTTTATGTTAAGTCTTAAAATCTGCTAGTACAAATCTACCAACTTTTTTTCTTTTTTTGGTAGATTTAGAAAATTTATATATGAAGTTTTCACAGTGTTGTGCAGTCATTACCACTAATTCCAGAGTGTTTTAATCACTCCAGAAAGAAACCCTGTAGCCATTAACAGTCACTCCCAATTCCCCTCTCCCCCGTCTCCTAGCAATCACTAATCTGTTTTGAGTCTCTATGGATTTGCCTACCCTGGACATTTCACATAAATGTGGAATCATATAGTATATGACCTTTTTGTCTGGGTTCTTTCACTTGGTTTAATATTTTCAAGGTTTGTCCATTTAGCATGTCTAAGTACATCATTTTTGTAGCTGAATAATATTCCATTTTATGATTTACCACTTAAAAATTTTTTTGGATATACCACATTTCGTTTATCTGCTCAGCAGTTAATGGACATTTGGGTTGTTTCCTCTTTTTGGCTATTAAGAAAAATACTGCTGTGAACATTTTTGTGTTAAGTGTTCATTGTGATGTATATTTTCACTTTTCTTGAGTGTATACCTAGGAGTGTAATCCACCAACATTCTTTTTCTTAAAGATGCTCTTTCATAAAGATTCTGGGTCTTTTGTATTTCCATTTTTTCCAGCTTTATTGAAATATAAATGACATATAACAATGAGCAAGTTTAATGTGTACAGTGTGTTGTTTTGAAAAATTTATATATTGTAAAATGATTACCTCCATAGCATTAGCTAATACCTTCATCACGTCACAGAATTACTATTTCTTTTTTGTGGTGAGAACATTTAAGATTTACTCTCTTTGTAACTTTCAAGTATATAATGCAGTATTATGATCTATAATCAATGTGCTGTACATTAGATCTCAGTAATTCCATTTAAATTTTAGAATTGGATTGATAATTTATACTCAAAAAACTTATTGTATTTTAATATGAGGTTTGAATATAAGTCAGTTTGGGAGGATTGACATCTTAACATTAAGACTTTCAGTCCATTAACATGGTAATGTTCTTTAGTATATATTTATGCTAAGTTAGGTATTCCATTTATCTTGGTGATGTCTTATAGTTCTTGGTGCACTAGAAGTTTTGCACATCCTTTTTAGATTTGTACCTAGCTGTTTGATTTTTTATGCTGTTATAAGTGCTATTCTTCTTAATTTTATTTCCAGGTTTTTCTTGCTGGTCTATAGAAGTATAATTGATCTGTGTATATTAATCTCATACCTGGTGACACTGCTATATTAACTTATTAATTCTTGTAGATTGTACATTCTTAGGGATTTTAAATATACACAATTACATCATCTGTTAATAAAGAGATTTTTACTTTGTTGTTTTTCTAGTTGTTATATCTTTTATTTCTTTTTCTTGCTCTATCATGCTTCCTAGGACTACCTGCATTTATACTGAATAGAAATGGTGATAGTAGTCATCTTTGTCTTGTTCTCACCTCTTTTTTTTATATATTTAGTTTTAAGGCTCTTAGTATAAAAACAGAAAATGATATTGAAAACTCAGACTCTGCAAAAGATTTAAAAATTAGTTTTGTAGTAGCAGGATGACTTATTTTTCTTGGGTTGTTTATGTCTCTTATGTGTTTCTTGTGACTTAGCTCATTTTCCTTTAAATATTATTTGGGCATTAGATTTTTAAAATACACATGGTTAATATTGAAAAATCACTTAAATTACCCCAAAGTACAAGTACAACATAAATGCCTTAGTAAGTCTAATAATTTACCCTCTAGAGTTGGAATGAACTGCTGTTGCTTTGGTGGACCACTTGATGGAGCAAATGGATTTCATTTTGCAGCACACAACTTATATGAGTTATGATTGCTCTTTCTTTGACCAAGCTTATATAGTTGAATTTGTGCAGGTTAAATGAGATGTATGATGGCTACACTGTAATGATCAAGGTTTTTTTTTAAGTTGAGGAAATTTTTAATTGTAAGAGGCTGTGCACAGTTTTGTTGTTATTTCAATCTTGTGATTATAGCTTAGTTTTTAAAAATAGTTTATTTGAATTCTGGCATAATACAGTCATTGTTAGATGTTAAGATAGGCTGTCAGATTACCTTTTTTCTCCCCTTTTCAGGTATTTATGAGCAAATTACTTCCCTCAATTTTATTTTATTTATTTTTATTTTTATTGGAGTATAGTTGATTTAAAATGTTGTGTTAGTTTCTGCCATATACTTCCCCCAATTTTAAATTTATTTATTTATTTATTTATTTATTTTTGGCTGTGTTGGGTCTTCGTTTCTGTGCGAGGGCTATCTCTAGTTGTGGCAAGCGGGGGCCACTCTTCATCGCAGTGCGTGGGCCTCTCACTATCGCGGCCTCTCTTGTTGCAGAGCACAGGCTCCAGTCATGCAGGCTCAGTAGTTGTGGCTCACGGGCCTAGTTGCTCCGCGGCATGTGGGATCCTCCCAGACCAGGGCTCGAACCTGTGTCCCCTGCATTGGCAGGCAGATTCTCAACCACTGCGCCACCAGGGAAGCCCTTCCCTCAATTTTAGATACATTATCTGTAAAATGGGGTAACATATTACTTACTCATGTGCCATTGCAAAGTTTAAGTGAGTTGATGTAAGTTCCATGCTTAGCACTATGCCTCACGTTAGGTTTGATTTCACACAGCCCTTGGTTCTAACCCTAGTTCTACCATTAGGTAGCTCTACAGGGTAACTTCTCTGAGCCATTCTTTACTTAATCAACTAAAGACCAGAATCATAGTACCTGCCCTTCAGGGTTCATTTGTTGAATGAAGTAATTAACTAAAACAGTGTAAGGTAGTAGGTAATACACACTAAACATTTGTTATTATTGTAGCAGTTATCTTTCCTTAATATAAGTAAGTCTTTCTCTTACTTCACTTAGTATAATAATCTCCAGGTCCATTCATGTTGCTGCAAATGGCATTATTTCATTCTTTTTCATGGATGAGTAGTATTCCATTGTATATATGTACCACATCTTCTTTATCCATTCATCTGTTGATGGACATTTAGTTTGCTTCCATGTCTTGGCTATTGTAAATAGCGCAGCCATGAACATTGGGGTGCACGTATGTTTTCAAATTAGAGTTTTCTCTGGGTATATGTCCAGGGGTGGGATTGCTGAATCATATGGCAATTCTATTTTTAGTTTTTTAAGGAATCTACATACTGTTTTCCATAGTGGCTGCACCAATTTATATTCCCACCAACAGTGTAGGAGTAGGAGGGTTCCCTTTTCTCCACACCCTCTCCAGCATTTGTTATTTGTAGACTTTTTAATGATGGCCATTCTGACCAGTGTGAGGTGGTACCTCATTGTAGTTTTGTTTTGCATTTCTCTAATTATTAGTGATGTTGAACATCTTTTCTTGTGCCTATTGGCCATCTGTATGTCTTCTTTGGAGAAATGTCTATTTAGGTCTTCTGCCCATTTTTTGATTGGGTTGTTTGTTTTTTTGTTATTGAATTGTATGAGCTGTTTGTATATTTTGGAAATTAAGCCCTTGTTTATCACATCGTTTGCAAATATTTTCTCATAGGTTGTCTTTTTGTTTTGTGTATGGTTTCCTTTGCTGTGCAAAAGCCTATAAGTTTGTTTAGGTCCCATTTGTTTATTTTTGCTTTTATTTCTATTGCCATGGGAGACATTGGTACGATTTATGTCAGAGAATGTTTTGCCTGTGATCTCTTCTGGGAGTTTTATGGTGTCATGTCTTACATTTAAGTCTTTCAGCCATTTTGAGTTTATTTTTGTGTATGGTGTGAGGGTGTGTTCTAACTTCATTGATTTACATGGGGCTGTCCAGCTTTCCCAACACCACTTGCTGAAGAGACTGTCTTTTCTCCATTGTATGTTCTTGCCTCCTTTGTCAAAGATTAATCATGTTAGTTTATGAAATTAAGTTTTTATTTCAGCTTTTTCCAAAATGTTTTACACAGATACTGGTAAATATATAATGGGAAAAAAGTTCTTTTATACTGTATATTTGAATAACATTGGAAAGGGGAGTAAAAAAATTTTAACTTCGTGCTATTTCATAGTCCTGTAATGATGGTAATGTTCATGGGTAAGCAGTATGTGCCAGACTTATTTGACTGTGCATCTGACATGCTTCTCTTCTTCTTAGTGTTCTGAGGAGCATATGGTAGGAAACATTGCTTTGCATGTTCTTTGTGGGCAAGATTCTCTTTCCAGGCTATGGTTTAAATGAGGAAATAGGTGTCGTCAGTCTTGTTAAATGATGTTCTTGTAGTTGAAAGTTGTTTGAGCTTTTTATGGGAGGGAGAAGAAGGTGGTGTTGCTGTAAGAAACTTAGTAAAGGAAACTCAGCCTATTTCTTACGCTCAAATTGTGTAAGAGTTTAGCCATATTAAATGAAATTTCTTCCATGCTGACAGTATTTTTAAACTGAAAAGCATACTAATTTTTCTTTGATCAAAAGTCATTCCTGGATCCCTTATACTTGAATACTATTATTATCGATATACTTTTACCATTAAGATTTCCTCTAAAGAGTCTTATTTTTTAGGGTTAATTCACCCCATTACTGAGGCAAGACGCTTTTTTTTTTATTTTTTTTTTTAATTTTTATTTATTTATTTATTTATGGCTGTGTTCGGTCTTCGTTTCTGTGCGAGGGCTTTCTCTAGTTGTGGCAAGCGGGGGCCACTCTTCATCGCGGTGCGCGGGCCTCTCACTATCGCGGCCTCTCTTGTTGCGGAGCACAGGCTCCAGACGCGCAGGCTCAGCAGTTGTGGCTCACGGGCCCAGTTGCTCCGCGGCATGTGGGATCTTCCCAGACCAGGGCTCGAACCCGTGTCCCCTGCATTGGCAGGCAGATTCTCAACCACTGCGCCACCAGGGAAGCCCTAAAGAGTCTTATTTTTTAAAGGAAAATTAACTGTAGTTTTAGTGTGAAAGTAGTATATACTTTGTATATGTTTCTCTGTGAACCTTTTCTTCATCCTGTTTTTTTCCCCCCCTTGTCTTATGCCAGTGAGTTCCTTCGGGGTTACTCCTGCAGTAGGTGGACTATCATCTGGGACAGTTGGGGAAGCTTCGACAGCCCTGAGTTCAGCAGCCCAGGTAGCTTTGCAGTCTCTCTCTCATGCAATGGCTTCAGCCGAGCAACAGCTACAGGTGCTGCAAGAGAAACAGCAGCAGCTTTTGAAGCTTCAGCAACAGGTTGGAGACTATTTGGCTCTTTGTTCATGCTGTCTCTAAACTTCAAAAGCTGAAAAAATACTGTAAAAATGACCATTATTTTTGTAAAGGAAATTAGGTTGACCAATCTGAGCTAATCGTTTTCTACAAAAATTGAGGTAACATCTTTGTGATATACTTAAATTTTTAAAACTTATATAAATTCATTTTCTTTGATACATATCTGGGGGAATATAATTGATATTTTCTTTGCAGTCTTTAAGTAAATTCCATTCTTTACTCTGTTTATAAACATTCTTGGTCAAACGTAAGAGTTAAAAAGTTACTATTTTAATGGATTGAAAAACCTAAAACAACATTTTCAAGACCAATTAAATTAATGTGAAATAAAATTTAGTAATAATAGCAGACGTTTTGGAAACTTCATTGTGGTCTAAATGCAACCTATACAATTCCAGGTGACAAATTGTATCAGGTTAGGCAACATGAGAATCCATTTCCTGTTAATATTTTGTTTTGAGGAGAACTTTGTTTCCTTATTTACATTTAATTGTTCTGGTTCCTTTCCGCCTTTGCTTTGACAAATTCCTATTTCCCAAATACTCAGGAAAGTTTATATCAGATATTTAAGGAAGTGTGTGTGTATGTGTGTGTGTATATTATACACACACACATACACACACACATATATATAACATAGAAGTACTCCATTCATGTTGAGTCCATTTTTTACTTAATTTCATTTTTATTGAACTAGGATCCAGTTAATCATGTGTATTTTCACAATATATACCCACGTAGTATTCCCCACAATTTAGGTAGGCAGGATTAGTCTATATTTGTTGCTTTTACTTCTTTTACAGAAAGCAAAGCTGGAAGCCAAGTTACATCAGACAACAGCTGCAGCAGCTGCAGCAGCATCAGCAGCATCAGCAGTAGGTCCTGTTCACAACTCTGTGCCTTCCAACCCAGTGGCAGCCCCTGGATTCTTCATTCATCCATCTGATGTTATTCCACCCACTCCAAAAACAACACCACTTTTTATGACTCCACCACTCACCCCACCCAATGAAGCAGTTTCCGTTGTGATTAATGCCGAACTTGCACAGCTTTTCCCAGGCTCAGTTATTGATCCCCCAACAGTCAATCTTGCTGCACATAACAAAAATTCCAACAAGTCCAGAATGGTAAATTACTATATTTTAAACAGGTGTTCGCTTAGACATTTAAAAATATTTTGATGTATACGCTAACTTTAGAAAGCAAAGTTTTATTATGTTAACTTGTTATATCAAATTAGATTATTTTATTTAATGTTACAGAATATATGTCAGGAAATGGGACTTGTTAACTTTATATTATGGTTATTAGTTTTTATAGAGCAAGAGTGATATTAATATAGAGTTATACTTTTTTCTTTTCTAGAATCCACTTGGCTCTGGTCTAGCCCTTGCAATTTCTCATGCTTCACATTTTCTTCAGCCTCCACCTCACCAGTCCATTATTATAGAACGAATGCATTCAGGTAATCTTTGATTTTCTTAAAATATTTTTTTTGCCTTGTCTGCTGGCCCTTTGAAGACTTAATATTTTGTAGTTTGATTTTCCTGTGCGAATAAATCATATCTGCTCTTGGGAAAGTGCTTTTTACCAAGAATAAGCATTACATAAGGCTCAAGCTGTGTGCTTACCAAGTTGAATGGAAGAGTGCTGCTGAGTGGTTTCATTAAATCTGTCCAAACAGTGGATTTCATCTGTATAAGAATCTCACCTGGGACTTCCCTGCTGGTGCAGTGGTTGAGAATCCGCCTGCCAATGCAGGGGACACAGGTTCAAGCCCTGGTCTGGGAAGATCCCACATGCTGTGGAGCAGCTAAGCCCGTGCACCACAACTACTGAGCCTGCGCTCTAGAGCCCGCGAGCCACAACTGTTGAAGCCCGCGTGCCTAGAGCCCGTGCTCCGCAACAAGAGAAGCCACTGCAATGAGAAGCCCGCGCACTGCAACGAAGAGTAGCCCCCACTCACCGCAGCTAGAGAAAAGCCCACACGCAGCAACGAAGACCTAACGCAGTCAAAAATAAATTAATTAATTTAAAAAAAAAACTCATCTGTTGAGCTGTGGTTGGCATAAATATCTGTCTTTATTGTAGCTGCTCAATTACCATTACACTAAAAATTATGCTTAAAGAAGTATTAAGACTAGCATTCTAATGTTGGAACCATTTTTTGAGAATAGCTGACAGAATTACTGCTAATTAAAATAACTGAGTAGGATTACTAGCATTTCATGGTCTCTGGATAGTTCAAATTTTACTTAGGCTTGTACCATGCTTATATGCTAGAGACCTATGATCAGGATAGGTGCTTTTAATTAGAGCATGTTTACTAATACACTGTAGGCAATATTTGCCTTATTATCCTACCAAATGTTATTTCTGGGCTTGAGCAGCAGCAGAATTTAACAGTCCTTAGGTGTGTTTTATAGGAGGAATTAACATGAATATAGTGCATACTGTATCACTTTTCATCATATGAAGAGTTGAACCGTATTTGCTTTATTGCAGTGGGTTGTTTCCTCTTTGGAAGAGAGAGTTTTAAAAAAATAAAGTGTTACATGCTGTTTTCTGCCCAACTAATCATTCATTGGTAACAATAATTAGTGTTCATGGCATATAGAGTGAAATTCGTTGTTGTCCAGTCTTTATGAAATGTGAGCAATTGTTTACACTATGATTTGGTTTTCTATCTGTGGACTCGACTGTGGCACGTAAGCCCCCTAAAGGGGAGAATTATGTTTTTTTGTTCAGTAGTCTTTCTGTTTAGGAAAATACTGGTAACTGCCTTGTTTTCCTTAAAATGGCTCTATGGAGATGGCTCTAGTCCTACAAGTTAAATTTAGTTGGGTTCCTTCACTGTAAAATGTAACTGGTAGGGTTACTATCTGCCCCTAATGCAATAAAGAAGAAATTAGGATTTTATTCATGCCTACTGTTTCACTAATTGAGCTTATTCCTGGAATGTGTGTGAGTTGAGAGGTGCAAATCTGCTCCTCTGTTTCTCTCAGATCATTCTTTTGTTAATATATGAGCTTACACATAAAATACATACTGTCTCTTTAGTGTGGCCCTTAATTAAGAGTAAGCCTTCTACTTCATTTGGTACTAGCTGAGGAGACAGTGATGTGTCAATATGGGAGGGAAGCATTGTTTGAGATAAGTTTTATCTGTCTCCATTGGAGGACCTTCCTCAGAGATTTTTTAGTGTGGTAATAATGACTGCATGTGATTTCAGCCTTACGCTTGTCCTTTACATCGTAACCCCAATGTAAGATGCAACTCCAAAAGATGTTAAATAAAACTTAAGAAAACCAAAATCAAATAATAAAATTTGGTATCAGTAATAAATACATTTAGTTGTAAAATTAAAAGAAAACAAGACCAAATGACTGAAAGAAGAACCGATAGGTACTTCATTGAATTAATCTGTATTTTTGCTGATTTACCTTTTTTTGTTCTAAAGTTTTAAAATAAGCTTATATGTACAGTTGATTGCCTTCATAGTAACAAACTTATTCTTGTATATTTTTTACTTAAATCTTGGGGTTCAAACTAATATAAATTGAGGTTTTAGACAGTTTTTGAATGAGAATTATTAACGTTTCTTCTTACTTGTTTGTAGTTTAGTAAGTTGATTTCATATTTTAAGATGAATGTTCCAGATTGTTTCAGAGTGTGTCTTTTGGTTAATTGATACATGGTATTTTGTGTCAGCTGTTGCTCTCTATCTCTCATAGGAGCAAGGAGATTTGTGACCTTGGATTTTGGTAGACCAATACTGTTGACAGACGTATTGATTCCCACTTGTGGAGACTTGGCCTCCTTGTCAATTGACATTTGGACATTAGGAGAAGAGGTTGATGGGAGGCGATTGGTAGTGGCAACAGATATAAGCACCCATTCACTAATTCTTCATGATTTGATACCACCTCCAGTGTGTAGATTCATGAAGGTAAAGAACTTCAAGAAAATGAATTGATATGCTTTCCATGTTTCTGATAAGTTATGAAAAATATTCAGACATATAATTTAAAAGTATCCTTATAGCACAGGGAACCATATTCAATATCCTGTGGTAAACCATAATGGAAAAATTATGTATAACTGAATCACTTTGCTGTACAGCAGAAATTAACACAACATTGTAATTCAACTACACTGCGATTAAAAAATAAAAACAAAAGTATCTTTTTATAATTTATAATATAATTATCTTTTAAAATACATGACTCAGATTTTTCTTGTGGTAGATGGGTGGTTATGTATATTTATAAGTTTTCATTTCAGATCACTGTCATTGGACGTTATGGAAGTACAAATGCCAGAGCTAAAATCCCATTAGGATTTTACTATGGTCATACCTATATCTTGCCTTGGGAGAGTGAACTGAAATTAATGCATGATCCTCTGAGGGGAGAGGGAGAATCTGCAAACCAACCAGAAATTGACCAGCATTTAACAATGATGGTTGCTCTACAGGAGGATATACAGTGCAGGTTAGTAGAAAATTGCAATATATTTTAGTCTTACTGAAACCCTATATTTTCTATAATGTCTCCCACATACGTGTCAAGAAATGACTTTTCATAAGTGTATAGAAAAGAGCAAAAGGCGGTAGGACACTAGCATGTTATAATAATGTTTAATGCATTAATATATTGTGATTAAATAATTCATTCTATTTTTTTTAGTACTTACCAATTGATTAATTGACCAATTGATTAATTCTTTTTAATGGTTGTGTGTTAACTTGTTTTAGAGATTTAATTTTAGTGTATATTCGTACATGTATATCACAGAGAACATTGCAGGAATTATTTTGTTTGTTTATTTTTTACTTACAGGTATAACTTGGCTTGTCATCGATTAGAAACTCTTTTGCAAAGTATTGATCTTCCTCCTCTCAACAGTGCTAACAATGCACAGTACTTTTTGCGAAAGCCAGACAAGGCCGTCGAGGAGGACAGCAGAGTCTTTTCTGCCTATCAGGACTGTATTCAGCTACAGCTTCAGCTAAATTTGGCTCATAATGCAGTGCAGAGGCTCAGAGTAGCTCTTGGAGCAAGTAGGAAGATGTTGAATGAAACTTCAGACCCAAAAGATTTAATTCAGACATCTTCCACAGAGCAGTTACGTACTATCATCAGATATTTATTGGACACTTTGCTCAGCCTTCTTCACTCTTCCAATGGTTTGTATTTGACTTAAGTACTTAAAAAGGCCGGAAATATATTTGATGTGATTTTCTTGCATGTTTTGTTGTATTAATATTTCCTGGGTTCTGTTTATTTTTGTATCCTTTCTGATGTATTTATGTAATGTGTTTTTAGGTTAATTCATTTTTTCCCCTTATCTTTGTTTTTCTTAAATAGATTTTTTTTTTAATTTTTGAATTTTACTTTATTTTTTTATACAGCAGGTTCTTATTAGTCATCCATTTTATACACATCAGTGTATACATGTCAATCCCAATCACCCAATTCATCACACGCCCCCATCCCCCCGCCGCTTTCCCCCCTTGGTGTCCGTACGTTTGTTCTCTACATCTGTGTCTCTATTTCTCCCCTGCAAACTGGTTCATCTGTACGATTTCTCTAGGTTCCACATATATGCGATAATATACGATATTTGTTGTTCTCTTTCTTACTTACTTCACTCTGTATGACAGTCTCTAGATCCATCCACGTCTCTACAAATGACCCAATTTTGTTCCTTTTTATGACTGAGGAATATTCCATTGTATATATGTACCACATCTTCTTTACCCATTCTTCTGTTGATGGGCATTTAGGTTGCTTCCATGACCTGGCTATTGTAAATAGTGCTGCAGTGAACATTGGGGTGCATGTGTCTTTTTGAATTATGGTTTTCTCTGGGTATATGCCCAGTAGTGGGATTGCTGGATCATATGGTAATTCTATTTTTAGTTTTTTAAGGAACCTCCATATTGTTCTCCATAGTGGCTGTATCAATTTACATTCCCACCAACAGTGCAAGAGGGTTCCCTTTTCTCCACACCCTCTCCAGCATTTGTTGTTTGTAGATTTTCTGATGATGCCCATTCAAACTGGTGTGAGGTGACACCTCATTGTAGTGTTGATTTGCATTTCTCTAATAATTAGTGATGTTGAGCAGCTTTTCATGTGCTTCTTGACCATCTGTATGTCTTCTTCGGAGAAATGTCTGTTTAGGTCTTCTGCCCATTTTTGGATTGGGTTGTTTGTTTTTTTAATATTGAGCTGCATGAGCTGTTTATATATTTTGGAGATTAATCCTTTGTCCGTTGATTTGTTTGCAAATATTTTCTCCCATTCTGAGGGTTGTATTTTCGTCTTGTTTATGGTTTCCTTTGCTGTGCAAAAGCATTGAAGTTTCATTAGGTCCCATTTGTTTATTATTATTTTTATTTCTATTACTCTAGGAGGTGGATCAAAAAAGATCTTGCTGTGATTTATGTCAAAGAGTGTTCTTCCTATGTTTTCCTCTAAGAGTTTTATAGTGTCCGGTCTTACATTTAGGTCTCTAATCCATTTTGAGTTTATTTTTGTGTATGGTGTTAGGGAGTGTTCTCATTTCATTCTTTTACATGTAGCTGTCCAGTTTTCCCAGCACCACTTATTGAAGAGATTGTCTTTTCTCATTGTATATTCTTGCCTCCTTTGTCATAGATTAGTTGACCATAGGCGCATGGGTTTATCTCTGGGCTTTCTATCGTGTTCCATTGATCTATGTTTCTGTTTTTGTGCCAATACTATATTGTCTTGATTACTGTAGCTTTATAGTATAGTCTGAAGTCAGGGAGTCTGAGTCGTCCAGCTCTGGTTTTTTCCCTCAAGACTGCTTTGGCTATTCGGGGTCTTTTGTGTCTCCATACAGATTTTAAGATTTTTTGTTCTAGTTCTGTAAAAAATGCCATTGGTAATTTGATAGGGATTGCATTGAATCTGTAGATTGCTTTGGGTAGTATTGTCATTTTCACAATATTGATTCTTCCAATCCAAGAACATGGTATATCTCTCCATCTGTTGGTATCATCTTTAATTTCTTTCATCAGTGTCTTATAGTTTTCTGCATACAGGTCTTTTGTCTCCCTAGGTAGGTTCATTCCTAGGTATTTTATTCTCTTTGTTGCAGTGGTAAATGGGAGTGTTTCCTTAATTTCTCTTTCAGATTTTTCATCATTAGTGTATGGGAATGCAAGAGATTTCTGTGCATTAATTTTGTATCCTGCAACTTTACCAAATTCATTGATTAGCTCTAGTAGTTTTCTGGTGGCATCTTTAGGATTCTCTATGTATAGTATCATGTCATTTGCAAACAGTGACAGTTTAACTTCTTCTTTTCCAATTTGTATTCCTTTTATTTGTTTTTCTTCTCTGACTGCCGTGGCTAGGACTTCCAAAACTATGTTGAATAATAGTGGCGAGAGTGGACATCCTTGTCTTGTTCCTGATCTTAGAGGAAATGCTTTCAGGTTTTCACCATTGAGAATGATGTTGGCTGTGGGTTTGTCATATATGGCCTTTATTATGTTGAGGTAGGTTCCCTCTATGCCCACTTTCTGGAGAGTTTTTATCATAAATGGGTGTTGAATTTTGTCAACAGCTTTTTCTGCATCTATTGAGATGATCATATGGTTTTTATTCTTCAATTTGTTAATATGGTGTGTCACATTGATTGGTTTGCGTATATTGAAGAATCCTTGGATCCCTGGGATAAATCCCTCTTGATCATGGTGTATGATCCTTTTAATGTGTTGTTGGATTCTGTTTGCTAGTATTTTGTTGAGGATTTTTGCATCTATATTCATCAGTGATATTGGTCTGTAATTTTCTTTTTTTGTAGTATCTTTGTCTGGTTTTGGTATCAGGGTGATGGTGGCCTCATAGAATGAGTTTGGGAGTATTCCTTCCTCCACAATTTTTTGGAAAAGTTTGAGAAGGATGGGTGTTAGGTCTTCTCTAAATGTTTGATAGAATTCACCTGTGAAGCCATCTGGTCCTGGACTTTTGTTTGTTGGAAGATTTTTTTTTTTTTTTTTTTAATTTTTAATTTTATTTATTTATTTATTTATTTTTATTTTTTGGCTGTGCTGGGTCTTCATTTCTGTGCGTGGGCTTTCTCCAGTTGTGGCAAGTGGGGGCCACTCTTCATCGCGGTGCGCGGGCCTCATACTGTCGCGGCCTCTCTTGTTGTGGAGCACAGGCTCCAGACGCGCAGGCTCAGCAGCTGTGGCTCACGGGCCCAGCCGCTCCGCGGCATGTGGGATCTTCCCAGACCAGGGCCCGAACCCGTGTCCCCTGCATTGGCAGGCAGACTCTCAACCACTGCGCCGCCAGGGAAGCCCTGTTGGAAGATTTTTAATCACAGTTTCAATTTCATTCCTTGTGATTAGTCTGTTCATATTTTCTGTTTCTTCCTGGTTCAGTCTTGGAAGGTTATACCTTTCTAAGAATTTGTCCATTTCTTCCAGGTTGTCCATTTTATTGGCATAGAGTTGTTTGTAGTAGTCTCTTAGGATGCTTTGTATTTCTGTGGTGTCCGTTGTAACTTCTCCTTTTTCATTTCTGATTTTATTGACTTGAGTCCTCTCCCTCTTTTTCTTGATGAGTCTGGCTAATGGTTTATCAATTTTGTTTATCTCCTCAAAGAACCAGCTTTTAGTTTTATTGATCTTTACTATTACTTTCTTTGTTTCTATTTCATTTATTTGTGCTCTGATCTTTATGATTTCTTTCTTTCTGCTAACTTTGGGTTTTGTTTGTTCTTCTTTCTCTAGTTCATTTAGGTGTAAGGTTAGATTGTTTATTTGAGATTTTTCTTGTTTCTTCAGGTAGGCTTGTACAGCTGTAAGCTTCCCTCTTAGAACTGCTTTTGCTGCATCCCATAGGTTTTGGATCATCGTGTTTTCATTGTCATTTGTCTCTAGGTATTTTTTGATTTCCTCTTTGATTTCTTCAGTGATCTCTTGGTTATTTAGTAATGTATTGTTTAGCGTCCATGTGTTTGTGTTTTTGAGTTTTTCTCCTTGTAATTCATTTGTAATCTCATAGTGTTGTGGTCAGAAAAGATGCTTGATATGATTTCAATTTTCTTAAATTTACTGAGGCTTGATTTGTGACCCAAGATGTGATCTATCCTGGAGAATGTGCACACTTGACAAGAAAGTGTAATCTGCTGTTTTTCGATGGAATGTCCTATAAATATCAATTAAATCTATCTGGTCTGTTGTGTCATTTAAAGCTTCTGTTTCCTTATTAATTTTCTGTTTGGATGATCTGTCCATTGGTGTAAGTGAGGTGTTAAAGTCCCCCACTATTATTGTGTTACTGTCGATTTCCTCTTTTATAGCTGTTAGCAGTTGCCTTATGTATTGAGGTGCTCCTATGTTGAGTGCATATGTATTTATAATTGTTATATCTTCTTCTTGGAGTGATCCCTTGATCATTATGTAGTGTCCTTCCTTGTCTCTTGTTACATTCTTTATTTTAAAGTCTATTTTATCTGATAATGAGTATTGCTACTCCAGCTTTCTTTTGATTTCCATTTGCGTGGAATATCTTTTTCCATCCCCTCACTTTCAGTCTGAATGTGTCCGTAGGTCTGAAGTGGGTCTCTTGTAGACAGCATATATATGGGTCTTGTTTTAGTATCCATTCAGCAAGCCTGTGTCTTTTGGTTGGAACATTTAATCCATTCACGTTTAAGGTAATTATCGATATGTATGTTCCTGTGACCATTTTCTTAATTGTTTTGTGTTTGTTTTTGTAGGTCCTTTTCTACTCTTGTGTTTCCCATGTAGAGAAGTTCCTTTAGTATTTGTTATAGAGCTGGTTTGATGGTGCTGAATTCTCTTAGCTTTTGCTTGTCTGTAAAGCTTTTGATTTCTCCATGGAATCTGAATGAGATCCTTGCCAGGTAGAGTAATCTTGGTTGTAGGTTCTTCCCTTTCATCACTTTACGTATATCATGCCACTCCCTTTGGCTTGTAGAGTTTCTGCTGAGAAATCAGCTGTTAACCTTATGGGAATTCCATTGTGTGTTATTTGTCGTTTTTCCCTTGCTGCTTTTAATAATTTTTCTTTGTTTTTAATTTTTGCCAATTTGGTTACTGTGTGTCTTGGCGTGTTTCTCCTTGGGTTTATCCTGTATGGGACTCGCTGCGCTTCCTGGACTTGGGTGGCTATTTCGTTTCCCATGTTAGGCAAGTTTTCAACTATAATCTCTTCAAATATTTTCTTAGGTCCTTTCTCTCTCTCTTCTCCTTCTGGGACGCCTATAATGCGAATGTTGTTGCGTTTAATGTTGTCCCAGAGGTCTCTTAGGCTGTCTTCATTTCTTTTCATTCTTTTTTCTTTAGTCTGTTCTGCAGCAGTGAATTCCACCATTCTGTCTTCCAGGTCACTTATCTGTTCTTCTGCCTCAGTTATTCTGCTGTTGATTCCTTCTCGTGTAGTTTTCATTTCACTTATTGTATTGTTCATCTTTGTTTGTTCTTTAATTCTTCTAGGTCTTTGTTAAACATTTCTTGCATCTTCTCGATCTTTGCCTCCGTTCTTTTTCCGAGGTCCTGGATCATCTTCACTATCATTATTCTGAATTCTTTTTCTGGAAGGTTGCCTATGTCCACTTCATTTAGTTGTTTTTCTGGGGTGTTATCTTGTTCCTTCATCTGGGACGTAGCCCTCTGCCTTTTCATGTTGTCTCTGTTTCTGTGAATGTGGTTTTTGTTCCACACGCTGCAAGATTGTAGTTCTTCTTGCTTCTGCTGTCTGCCCTCTGGTGGATGAGGCTATCTCTTAAATAGATTTTTGATTATTTTTTTCTTGAGTTTCTGCTATTGATGTGTCACATCATTGTGTTACTGGCAAAATAATAAATAATGTTTGAAAGCGCAACAGTGAAAACTGTTAATAAATTGCTAGTCTAATACAGAAGTGTCATTTTCTAACCAGGAGCTGTTTTTGATCATTATATATGATGTAATGTGTGCGCGCACACACACAGCCATCTGATACACCGAACTCCACAAAAAAGAAATATAATTGATATAATTGCTAATTCTTCTTTTCTCCAAGTATTTGACAGTTAAAATTCTACATATAAGGAGTAAATAAATGAATAGGAAAATAAATAGGCCAAAAATTTGCTGGTAATGAAGAAAGCCTATCTAGGGATGCTGATTTTGATACTACAGCGTACTCTTAAATAGGAAATTTTACTGTTTTCTTTCTTGTAATAGGACACTCTGTTCCTGCAGTTTTGCAGAGTACATTCCATGCCCAGGCCTGTGAAGAGCTTTTTAAACACCTGTGCATCAGTGGAACCCCAAAGATACGGTTACATACTGGTCTTCTACTCGTTCAACTCTGTGGTGGTGAAAGATGGTGGGGCCAGTTTCTTTCTAATGTTCTTCAGGAACTGTACAATTCAGAGCAGCTTCTCATCTTTCCACAGGATAGGTAGGTCAGAAAATATTGGAGTAATTTGTTATTAGTGATTTATGCTTCCCGCAATGTTCAGATTTGGAAGTCTTGTGTATATGGATATTGAGTGTGGAGAAATGAAATGAATCATGTCTTCTCACAGTTTGAGGAATGCCCAGTGAAGGGCATATTGAAGAAGATTCTATATGATGTAACTGGACTATATTCTTTAGTTTCCTAACTGAATCTGTGGAGTTTATAGATCTCTGTTTACAAATATTTCCTATCAGATCATGTTACTTTATGTGTCAAATGTATATTTTTGAGTCTGTGATACAGTTCTCTCTACTTGATTCCTTGCAGATAAAATTAGAAAATATAAGCAGTAGCTGAAAAAGAGCTAATTTTAACATTATACTTCCAGATATAAATCTTACTAATAACCAGATATTCTGTCATTACTCTCTTAGATTACAAAGTGAATTATTTTTAAGATGAACACTTAAATTGATTCATATTAGCTATTTTATTTGTATCTTTTTTTTTTTTAGGGTCTTCATGTTACTTTCCTGCATTGGTCAGAGATCACTTAGTAATAGTGGAGTATTAGAAAGCTTACTTAATCTGTTGGATAATTTACTCTCACCTCTTCAGCAGCAGTTACCCATGCATAGGAGGACCGAAGGTATTATTTAAATTAGTGATCTTTAGTAAAAACATAAGATTCCTGTAAATACTGCTTTTATAAAATGACTAGTCTGAAATATTTATTTTACTATTCATTTTGCTGCACACTTTAATATTTTTATGATGTAGACTTTTTAGAATGACCAGCCTTCGTGTGATTGACTGCCATATGGTTACTGCTTTTTTAAAATATGTTACCTTTTCTTTATGTGAATTTTGAACTTGGGAATTGTTGTGGGTATGTTGTTTTTATACTATCATAGTTAAAATCAAACTCTTGTGTTTAAGTTTAAGCTTTAAGGCAGCATTGCTGTTCTGATCATGGATAATGAGCTTCATTTGAGCAAGAAAATTGTTATTGGAATAAAAACTTTAGAACATAGTTTAAAACTTTATGAATTATAACTTGAGAGACTTTTTAAATTTCAGTCACCTGTAAGTCTAAGAATAGCTTCTTATACCTTGTTTTCTAGTTTATAAGTTATTACCTGTTAGATTCAAGCTACACTTATGAATCTGTTTTTGTACCAAGAAGCATTTGTCAAGTCTTCCATTTGATTTAATGTGTTAATTCATTTTTGGCCATAAGTTTCAGTTTTGAGGCTTGCTATAAATAAATATTAGTGTTCATAATTATATGGTGTGTTTTGGATTTATAAAATGTGTTAATTTTATAATTATTTTATCAGACTTCATTAGGATTCTTAGAGTCACCTGATTATTTTTTTCTCCTCACATTTCTATACAGGAGTACTAGATATTCCCATGATCAGTTGGGTTGTTATGCTAGTGTCCAGGTTGTTGGATTATGTGGCAACTGTAGAAGACGAAGCAGCAGCTGCAAAGAAACCTTTGAATGGTAAAGACAGGGAGAGGTTTATGACAGGTATCAGAAGTTTATAATAATCTGTTGGTGGGGATTTTGAGTGACTACCCAGTTTTTCCAGAACTGGCATTGGCCTGGAGATTCCAGCTGTATGTAATTTATGTAAAATATTAATTAACTTTACCAGGAATAACATACATATAGGTGAAGTTTATAAAAAGAAAATCTGTGAAGAGTTACTGTATTTAGTTTAGTATATCATTCCATTTACTATTATAAAATGTTTCTACTAATTAACTACAAATGACTTTTATGCTTAGATATAGAAATTCTCAGATTTTTGCGAGTTGTAATCTTTCTCCATAAGCTTAAAGCACAGAAAATTTTTTAAATGAAAGACAATCAAACTGCAAGACAAATTGTTTTCTTCTCCTCTTCCAAGCTAACAAGACTTTATGAAATAGCTACATCTAATATGTAAATACAGATAGTAAGTGCCGTAAAACTTAGAATTTTATACATTATTAGCATTATAATATTAAAAAAAGATCACTTGAGGTGTTTTATAGGTATAAGATGTTACAGAAAAACCTGAATGAACTTTTTGGCCAGCCCAATAAATCAGTTGTTTATGGTACACATTATGTTTGAAAATAGGGTGGGGAATTCTTTTCATGTACAGGGAATTTTTTTAACAAATGCTATATGTCTCAGTTATAGGATGTAGAATTAAGAGACAATTAAATACAACTACCTGTAAAGTTGGAATGTAACAGATGGTATGGGAGGACTTAGTTTTTATTTACAGTATTCATGTATTATGGAAATACATTGGAAGACATTTTTTTAGGGCTTGAAGAATTTGAATTGACTTGACAAAAGGATAATAGAGAACAGAAAAAGATGTCATTAGGTTAAGCAGACATGAAAAAATCATTGAGGATGGTTAACGTGTGGGATTAAGCCTGAACTGAGCAGAGTGACAAGGAGTCATCTGGACACATTCCAACATGAGAATAAGTAGAGCTACACAGCACAGTGTTTGAACTATCCAACTTTATTTTTGCAGTCATTAAATCAGATTATTGAGTATCCCTTTTTCTGGGTCCCTGCACAAAAAGCATATGAGTTCGAAATAGGCAACAGTGAGCATTTTGTTGTTGTTACAGTTGAGCAACATTATCAAAGTTGTGTTGTACAGAGATCAATTTTAAACAGTTGTGGAGAAAGTTGACTGTTAATGAAAGAATTGGAGGCAGAGAGAACTGTGGTCTTAAAGTCATTTAGGATCTAGGTTAACTTTTCTAAGGTCAAATGTTCTTAGCAATTTCTTTACGATGGTTTCCTTAATTTTTAAAATTGCTTTGTCGTTTTGACACATTTATCATTTTATGTTTTCTGGGTGTGAATAGTACTTTAAAATCACATTTAACAGAATTATTAATACAACTTTTCCTTGCCCTGTAGGTAACCAGTGGAGTTTTATTAATAATAATCTGCACACCCAGCACATAAATAGGTCTTCCAAAGGCAGCAGTAGCCTTGATAGATTATATTCCAGAAAAATAAGAAAGCAGCTAGTTCATCATAAACAGGTAATTTTCAGTATTTTGTTTGTTTGTTTGGTTGGTTGGTTTTAATGTTTGAGACATTGCATGAGATAGACTTGCCATCAGACCTTAGGTATGATATTTAATGAACTACTTAATTTAGGGAAATTATTTGACACTTCTGAGTCTGAGTTTCCTTATTTGTAAGATGGCAACAATATGTAGTTTACAGATTTTTGGTAATGTCCTTTAAACTGTAGGGACTTCTCTGGCGGTCCAGTGGTTAAGACTTCGCCTTCCAATGCAGGGGGTGTGGGTTTAATCCTTGGGAGCTAAGATCCCACATGCCTCACGGCCAAAAAACCAAAACATAAAAAAATAGAAGCAATATTGTAACAAATTCAATAAAGGCTTTAAAAATGGTACACATCAAAAAACAAAAAAAACAAAAAAAAATGTCTACCTCTTCTCATATCTGTTACTACCATTCTAAGTGCAGCCATCATTTGCCTAGTCAGAAGGCCTATCTGCCTTTGTTCTTTTAAAATCCAATCCATTTTTCATGCTGCCCCTACAGAGTTCTTTTAGATACAAACCTAATCATATCACTCCTTCTTTAAATTATTAGTGGCTTCCAGTTGACCTTTGGATGACGGTCAAACTCCTTAACATGGCTTTAGTATATCTATCATCTGCCCATCTAACTTTCAGGTTTGAATTTTGGTCTAGCCATATTGAATGTGGGTTCCTGGACCACCTACACCAGTTTTTTCATCCAGGATTTTAGTATGTGCTTATCCCCCATCCCTCCCCTCCTTCCCACCAACTACTGAATTTACTGTTTTGCTTGGATAATCTAACTTATTTTTCAGACGTTAGTTCACTTTCACTTCCTCAAAGACGTTTTCCCTGGTTTCTCAGTTAGTATCCCTTAAAATATGTTTCCCATGTACCCTGTATTTTTCCTTTCATTATATTTATCGTACTTTTTTGTTGGGATTCTTTTATTTTATTAACCTGAGTTTATAGCTGATGTCAGATTCTTATGAGCCAGTTCTTTATTTTAATTATATTTTAAAACATGTCTTCCTCCTTGTCTTACAGTATATACAGGAATATGTACTATATCTTTGCTACCCAGTATAGAGCCTAGTGTGTCATCTAAAAATATTTGTATAATTGATTTAAGATGAAATGAGATTTTATAAGAAAGCCTTTAAGATCTGAAAGTGTGTGAAAGCTTTTGGGCTTTTTAAAAAACATGAACTCAGGACTTCCCTGGTGGCACAGTGGTTAAGAATCCGCCTGCCAATGCAGGGCACACGGGTTCAAGCCCTGGTCCGGGAAGATCCCACATGCCACGGAGCAACTAAGCCCGTGCGCCACAACTACTGAGCCTGTGCTCTAGAGCACGCGAGCCACAACTACTGAGCCCACGCGCCACAACTACTGAAGCTCGTGCACCTAGAGCCGGTGCTCCGCAACAAGAGAAGCTACCACAATGAGAAGCCCGTGCACCGCAATGAAGAGTAGCCACCGCTCGCCACAACTAGAGAAAGCCTGCATGCAGCAACGAAGACCCAACGCAGCCAAAAATAAATTAAAAAAAAAAAGAAAAAAAAATGAACTCAGCAATAAATTATTTATTTTTACTACTGAGTTTTTCAACTATGAGCAACTATTGGCCTTTTGCAAGAAAAATGATGTGAAGCTTTTCCCTCAGCTCCTTTTTCCATTTGAGACTCCTAACTAATTTTAGGTGGTACTAATAATCAGCTAAAATTTCAAATTCAGCTAAAATTTATCGAGCACTTAATGATTATGTTTGCTGTATTTTAGGATATGAAGATGGAAAACAAACCTAGAGAATGATCCAGTGGATTTTTCTTAGTAGTATTTTACTATTTTATGCTTTATTATAAAGGACATTTTGGGGACAGTTAGCAAAACTTAAAAGTGGGGTCTGAGGAATAGTTGGTTGTTAGTAGTGCATGGATGTTACTTCTTTGATTTTAGTGGTTGTATTATGGTTGTGGGAGAAGGGTCTTGTTCCTAGGAAATACACATTAAAGTATTCAGGGGTGACTGGTCATCAGGTTGCCAAATTATTCTCAGATAGTTAGGGAAAAAATATCTTTGTACAGCAATATAAATTATTGATTAAGATTATGGTTGTTTCAAAATAAAGATTATATTTTTTCTTGATTTCAGTTGTATATGTTAATTGTAGAACTTTTGGAACAATTTTCTGAAAATACTGATTTGTTCTTCTCACATTCACATACCATGTATTGATTATTTAATACATGTGCATGCTGCTTTTAATTTATGATACATTTTTCTTCATATATGGAGATGACAGCCAAATGGATATTTCTTTATAATATAATGTTAGTTCTTTTTCTTGCTGATAATAAAAATATGTAGCAACAGTAGAAATTTAGGAAATATTCCTTGAAAAGGCAGATTAAGTTCTTAACTAAATTGTGCATTTATTATTATGGCTATAATGTTCTAGTGACTTTCTGTTTAGAGTAATGTTCTGCATAATGGATATATTGTAACGTGGTTTTGTCATTCAGCAGATTTTCAGGGTCTTTCTAGGCAGAAATTTTCTCCTTGTTGGTCTATTTGTTCATTTCAACCTACTAGTGGTTGTCAGGAGTAGGGATGGGGCAGATAAGATAGGAGGGAGGAGGGTGGGCAGCATAAAAGGACAACATGAGGAAATGTTGTGGTGATGGTGATGGTGTACAGTATTAACTGTAGTGGTGGATACCTGAACCAACAAATTGGGTAAAGTGTACAAGAGATCTCTGCATTATTTTTTTACAACTGCATGTGAATTTACAGTTACTGCAATAAACTTTTTAATTAATAAAAAACATAGACATACCAAAAAATGTTCTACTTTTTATTTATTTTTATAAATTTATTTATTTATTTTTGGCTGCACTGGGTCTTCGTTGCTGCGTGCAGCTTTCTCTAGTTGAGGCGAGCGGGGGCTACTCTTTGTTGCGGTGCGCGGACTTCTCATTGTGGTGGCTTCTCTTGTTGCAGAGCTCGGGCTCTAGGCACGTGGGCTTCAGTAGTTGTGGCACGCGAGCTCAGTAGTTGTGGCTCGCGTGCTCTAGAGCGCAGGCTCAGTAGTTGTGGCGCACAGGCTTAGTTGCTCCACGGCATGTGGGATCTTCCAGGACCAGGGCTCGAATCCGTGTGCCCTGCATTGGCAGGCGGATTCTTAACCACTGCACCACCAGGGAAGCCCAAGATGTTCTACTTTTGAAGGAGATTCCCATAAAAGCCAAGCTAAGAATATTGTACAATAAAAGTATTTTCCCCATGTATTTAAAAATAATTCCTTTCCTCTGTTTAAAAAATACTTCATCAGTTAGTCTCATTAGTGGCTTACATAAAAAAGTATTCCAGTTATTTCCCTTCTCCCATGGGTAAGAAATTGATTACTTCTTAATTACAACATGGGGAGATCTTTTATTTGGAAGTGATTTTTAAAAAATCAGCAACATAGTTTAAACTAGATTTTTCAGAGAATTACTTATTCCATTAGTTTGATGTATGGATTCTGAGGAGTACAATAATTTACTTTGTTGTTTTTAACATTGTTAGCTATAAGATTAACTTTTTTTTTTTTTTAAGCAACTTAACTTACTGAAAGCAAAACAGAAGGCTTTGGTGGAACAGATGGAAAAAGAAAAAATACAAAGTAACAAAGGATCATCATATAAACTTCTGGTAGAGCAAGCAAAATTAAAGCAGGCTACCTCAAAGGTATGATCTTTACTTTTTAATATAATTATCTTAGAAAAGTCACTCTCCCTTTTAGTATTTTAAGTTATTTGAATAGTTAAGTATTTTTAGTAATGATCGGGAAACTTTATGTTATTCTGCTTAGCAACAGAAAAATCTATTCTATGTACCTTTTTTGGGAAAGGTAGCTTTTAACTCAAGTAAATATATGATTAATGTGGGCTTAAAGTATTTTTCTAGTGTATTTCCTTTAAAGTGGATTGTGTTCCAGTAAATTGAAGATAAAAGGACTTAGGAAATGTATGATTTTCCTAATGTGTCCTTTCTAAGTGAAAATTAAGTTCAACGATTTATAAATAAAATTTTTAAAAATAATGACATATTTTTTAAAATTTGGGTGGTAACATTTATATGTAGCAACCAAGTTTACATACTGTGTTTCTATAAATATGAAATTACAGTTACTCCATCAGAGTTTGAAATGAATTAATACTGTATACTTAGTATATATAGGTTTCTTTACCATTCACCTTTTATGATTATATTTAGGATGTTTTGGTAATATTTATTTAAGATGTTAGATTTGACCTGATGTAGCCTTTCTATAGAATTTCACCTTTCTGAAATTCTGTTATGTATCTGATACCTTACTTTAAAATAGGACACAAGATATATTGGTCAGTATAGTTTTTAATAATCTTACTTTTTGAAGCTTATTGTTTGCCTAAAAATTTTGTTCTTTAGAAGTTGTAAGTTTTCTGAGTGAATATTTTCATTTCACAAATAAACTTGTACTGAAAGAATTTTCGTTCAAAGAATTTTCATTCAGTAAACAGTGGTTTAAATATTATAAATTTCTGTGTACAGCACTTCAAGGATTTAATTCGATTACGTCGGACAGCAGAGTGGTCTCGTTCTAATTTAGACACAGAAGTTACAACAACAAAGGAAAACCCAGAGATAGAACCACTTCCATTTACCCTGGCCCATGAACGTTGTATTTCAGTAGTCCAGAAACTTGTCCTTTTTCTCCTCTCCATGGATTTTACATGCCATGCAGATCTCTTATTATTTGTTTGTAAGGTAAGTAAACGAATAGGCATAATTTATAATTACAGACTTAGTAAGAAAAATAAATAAGAAAAAAATGCAGTTTTTAATTGATTTTTAAGAGAAATAAAAGTGCTTTCACTGGTTTTCCTTTTATGCAGTTTAGTTTTTTTTTTAATGTGCCTTGAAAGGTTTTAAAAATATTTTGGCACTTATTTCTTAGGAGACCTAATGTATATTTTTAATCTAGTTAAAACTAGATTATTGTAGATTTGAAATGTAAGTAATGTGGGTATGTCTATCTACAGCCTACCTTTTGTCTATTTATTAGGATAGGAAATCTACAAACGACTGTCAGATTATAGCAATGAAGGGTGTATTAATGCCCTGAAAGCTTTTCTGTAGCATACTCATTGCTTATAGAAATTATTTTAAACTATTCAACTCAGGTTTTTAACCTGGATTTTAATATTTGATCCATGAAATTACATTTCTTTTGCATTTATGTCAAATAATTATTTTGACATCAAAAGCATATCTCATTGAAAGCAGTTACTTCAACACTTTGTTTTTGGAGAAAACATATTTCATTCTATTTAAGTGTATGATTTTATAAAATGTATTACAGGTTCTTGCACGCATTGCGAATGCCACGAGGCCAACTATACATCTGTGTGAGATTGTGAATGAACCCCAACTGGAAAGACTGCTATTACTTTTGGTTGGAACTGACTTCAATAGAGGAGATATATCTTGGGGTGGTGCTTGGGCTCAATATTCCTTAACTTGTATGCTACAGGATATTTTAGCAGGTTTGTTAGGATTTATTTTTAATAAGGTATGTCAAAATTATCTTGTCGCTGCTTGACTAATCTTTAAAGGAAACTGTGAGCTCCTGAAAAGTATAAAGTGTCTCTTTCATGTTATAGCAGTAGCAACCATTTAGAATTACTTTTCCGTTTAATTATGTTGACACTTGTGATAAATGCAAGTTTTTATGGCAGAGTTAGGTTACAGAGTACAGGGATATTGGAGCTAGTCCGCTTCCTTATTAATACCAGCAGTGGGCTGCTTCCTAATTCTTTATGTGCACTTGAGGAAGGTACTCCCTGCTCCTCAGTTTTTTCATCTGTAAAATAAGGATAATAAAAGTATCTTTCTTATGAAGTTATTTTGAAGAATAAGTGAGTTAATGTGTGTAAAGTGATTATAATAACTCCTTGTTCATATTGCACATTTTGTGTTTGCTATTAGTTAGCATTTGAAGGTAATGCAGTGAGCCCTAGCATTTCCTTGGGTAGGTATGGACTCATTTGCCTCAGAATCTTTTGTGGTTGGTAGAGTACACATGCTATTCTCAATACTGGACATAAAACTATGTTTTGGATGTCTGTTTACTAATTACTAAAGCAGTTAGGATGCTCTTCTTACCCACAGGAGAATTGCTGGCTCCAGTAGCTGCAGAAGCCATGGAGGAAGGAACAGTGAGTGATGATGTAGGTGCAACAGCTGGTGACTCTGATGACTCCCTGCAGCAGTCTTCAGCTCAGTTGCTGGAAACTATAGATGAACCTTTGACACATGATATAACAGGTACATTCTTTAAATTTTTTACTTGAAATATCCGTAGCTCTTTTTTTAAAAAAAGAAACATGTTTCAAAGTTAAGAATATTAATGAAGTATAAAATTAAGTTTTATATTAGGTGTTTGGCCTTAGTAACCATATCAGTTATTTTCCTGATAAGTATGTTTTGCTTTGATTCTCTGAATGCATATTAAAATAAAATGGTATCCTTTCACAGGGTCCATGTTATCTTGATACAGTCTTATTTGGCTATGTTGAAAGAATTACAACCTAGAAAACAATTAAAGATACACAGTGGTAAAGATAGCAAGGCTCTTGTTCTCTTTTTCTTTTTTCTTTCTTTGTTTTCTGCCTTTTCAAAAACTATAATGTGTATCTTAGCATGTCCAATCCTTTGTGGTGTACTCCCTAGTTTTGAAGACTGTTTTGCAATGCTGTGGTCATTTCATCTGTTTCATTGCTTAATCTTAGATTCTCTCATGATTTTATCCTTTCTGTCTGATAGTCCCTTAATCTGGAGTAGACTTTCTTCTCTAGTTTGCATGATGAACTTCTTATCTAAGATTCCCATAAAGCATGCCCTCCTCCAAGAAGCTTTTTCCATTACCACCAGCAATGCTGGAGACTGCCGTCGGTGCTGCCTGCAGCGCTGCCTACATTCTAGATTGTCTCTGATAGCACCTACCATGTGGTAGTTGGTTTAATTTCTGTAGTGTACCCTCACCTCTGAACCTCTGTTAATTTGTTGGAGGGTGGACATTTGTTTTATTAATCTTTATATACTC
Organism: Balaenoptera ricei; assembly: GCF_028023285.1. Classification (NCBI taxonomy): domain Eukaryota; kingdom Metazoa; phylum Chordata; class Mammalia; order Artiodactyla; family Balaenopteridae; genus Balaenoptera; species Balaenoptera ricei. The sequence continues at coordinate 76,963,617 of NC_082651.1, read as the reverse complement.
AGACCCTAATACAGGCTAGTATTTTCTTGGCATTCTATAAATATATGTTGAATAATAGAGGGTGGGAAGGGAAGGAAGATAAGAGTTGTAAGGCATAAAAGGCTAGTTAAAAATTTGGAGTCATCTGAAAGCAAAATCATTTCCAATTCATGATAGAAAAATAAGGTGAATAGCAGTCTTAAAACTGAAATCTTTGCTTTTCACTTTAATACCTAGTATTATTTCCTTAACTACTGGATGTAATATAATGAATTACATATTGGAGGCAATAAAATGAATAACATTTTTCATTCTAGAAATGGTTAATGATTATTTTTAACAACAAAGTTTATGTAACTTGATTCAACAAGGAGTAATCATACGGTCTTTTCCCCTAGGAAGTCACATATTATTGCACTGGTGTTTTTAATTGTGTGTTATAGGGTGATATATTTGCATACTTACACTTAATTGTCAGGTATAAAAATTTAGAGATTTTTGTATCAGTAGAAACATATATATTATGTATAAGTAAATTAACTTTTTCTGTAATTAAAAGCAATATATTGGTTAAATTTTATGTTATATACTCCACCAAAAAAAATCACTTTCAATTATTTGAAGGTGCACCTCCTCTTTCCTCTTTGGAAAAAGATAAAGAAATTGATCTTGAGCTACTTCAGGATCTAATGGAAGTTGACATTGATCCTTTAGATATTGATTTGGAAAAGGATCCTCTTGCAGCCAAAGTTTTTAAGGTACGATATAGTAGAGTATTCTTTGCAATTAAAATCTTTCATCTTATACTTCTGGTTTATTAATTACTTAAAAGAGGAAAGGATACACCTAATGTAACCCATTATTTAGCTTACTCAAAATTAAATTCCTCTAGGTACTACAGTAGATTTTTTATAGAACTAGTGGAATAGTATACGGAGAACTTACATCATTTTATTAATATAGCCACTAACATTATCTTATATGTTAATAAGAACCACTAATAAGCATGGGAGGTATGGTTATGGACTATTGACATTTCAAGCAGCATTTAAGCTTATCCAAGTTGAGTTCATCGCAGAATCTACTTCTTTGTTAGCTGCTACTTTTTCTAAAGGAGATACCTCCCTAATACTTTATTTTGGTTCATTTTGTGTGTAAGAGATTTTATTAAAGATGCTAATTACCTCTCAGAGTCTAACAAATAAGGTCTTTTTAGATTTTGGGATAAAAATGGAGAGAATATTATGAACCATTCCTTTAATCATTGAGATTATGTTTTAGAAATTAAAAGGGTAAGGAGAATGTTTATTTTGTAGCCCTGTTTGACTTTAGGTAATGTAAATAATATGTCACTCTTCGTGAAGAGGCAAAAATAAACCACAGTTTTTTCCTATTCTTTTAAGCCAATAAGCAGTACATGGTATGACTATTGGGGTGCTGATTATGGCACCTACAATTACAACCCATACATAGGAGGTCTTGGAATTCCTGTAGCAAAGCCACCAGCAAATACAGAGAAGAATGGATCACAGACAGTTAGTGTTTCAGTGTCTCAGGGTAAGTGTGTGTTCATATTTTAAGGCATAAGCTATTCTTAAAACAAGTCCTCAATTTATGTATTCTTTGTCTCCTGAGAATTTGATCCTGAGTGTTTTCTGAGAGGGTTTATTACTGCAGGGGTGCCGTGAGAGTGACTGTCACTCAGAGCTGTGTGTCAGTCAGTTTAGAAGAGCTTCTATTTATGGTCCATTTTTTGTTTCTCAGAATAACACTTTGCAAAATATATTTGTGAGTTGTGTGGGTTTGCTGGTGGTTTTAATTAATTGTGCTTCCTTTTATTGTTATTGTTAATAATAAATTTATACTTTATTTGTAAACAGAATGAAATCACGTTGAGTATTATTTTTGCACTCTTCTAGTCACATAGAGTATATAACTTTTTAAAAAAATAAAATCTTTTCTTAAATTTTGAAACAATCATACATTTACTGAAAAGTTGCAAGTGTAGTACAGAGAACATTTGTTATCCTGACCCATTTGGGAGTAAGTTGGTAATCTGATGTTTTTTTGTTTTATTTTGTTTGTTTTACAAAGCAGAACATTTCTTCTACGTAAACACATCAGGAAGCACATTCCATCAAAATCAGGAAATTAACAATAGTAACTTTAAGACCCCATTCAGGTTTCAGCAGTTGTGTCTAAATAATGCCCTTTATGCAAAATGATCCAGTACAAAATTGTGCGTTGCTTTTATAGTTGACCCTTGAATAAGGTGGGGGTGGGGGGACCACTCCCACACAGTTGAAAGTCTGTGTATAACTTTACAGTTGGCCCTCCGTCTCCAAGGTTTTGCATCCATGCCTTCAACCAACTATGGATGGTGCAGTACATATTTATTGAAAGAGGTCCATGTATAAGTGGACTCATGCGGCTCAAACTGTGTTGTTCAAGCATCAACCGTAATTATCATATCTCTTCAGTCTTATTCAGTCTGCCACACTTTGTCTGTCAGAGGTAACTTTCATGACCTTGGTGCTTTTGATGATTATAGGCCAGTTGTTCAGTAGAATGTCCCTCAATTTGGGTTTGTATGCTATTTCCTCACAATTCGATTGTGGTCATGGGTTTTTGGCAGAAATATCAAGAAAGTGTACTGCTCAGATTTTCTTACTGCATCCTATTAGGTGTCTCATGATTTTAATTTGGACCACTGCTGGTGGTTTTAAGTTTAATTACTTGATAAAGGAGATGTCTGCCAATATTTTCCAATGAAAAGTTATTCTTTTCCCTTTTGTAAAAAAATTTTGATGGGTTGGAGTGGCAGAATAATACTTGGAATCTATTCTTTTTTAAAAATTTATTAGTTTATTCACTTAGTTTTGAGTAGACAAGTGGTTTCCTATTTTATTCAGTGGGTTATAATTTGTTATCATTATTTTTTTGTTTTTATTGAGGTAAATTCAAGAGATCAGAAAATTTTCCATTTTAGCCATTTTTAGGTGTACAATTCTGTGGCATTAAGTACATTCGCAGTGTTGTCATTATTTATTTTGATGTTCAAAATGTCCCTGATTTGACCATGGTATCTCCTTTCATCTGGTCTCTGTCTTTTTGAAATGTCTTCATCTTTCTTTGAACACTTCCCTGTTTTCTGACATAACAAAATGCCCCAGGCTCATCATTTACTTTCCCTTCCCCAGACTGGGGATTAGCCACTTCATGAACGAAAATGGTATTTCAAAACCTTTTAGTGGAGAAATGTGATTAAGAATTCAAGATTTGAGTACTAGATACACTTAACTGTTAATTTTTGGCTATTCCACACTCTCTATTGATGGACAGATCTAGGGAGTGTGTACACACATTTGTGTTTATATTTATTTCTATATTTGTCTGTCTATCTGTCTAGAATGCCATGAGTCCACATTGATATATCAGTTAATCTAACAGTAATCTACTCCATAAACTTCATATTAGTTTTTTCCTTTTCCATATTTCTCTTTTCTCTGATAGTGAGGTACCTGATTCTCATTATTCTTAATTTATTTGCTTCCATTATCATTACTTCACTTACTTGATCTACCTCTCTTTATATATCTACTCTCCCATCTCTAGGCTCCTTTGCACAGATGTTGTTACCTGCTGTAACTCTGATACCCCATGCCAGGTTGTTCTGACATGAAGATACACTCCTCACCCTGTTTCGGGTTCAGATGTCAACATTTTATTGTAGGAAGTTGGACGTGAATAATAATTATCAAATAGGTTTTGTTTTTTCTTTTAATTGCTTTCTGTAGCCCTAGATGCTCGCCTAGAAGTTGGACTTGAACAACAAGCAGAACTTATGTTGAAAATGATGTCAACCCTGGAAGCAGATTCCATTTTACAGGCATTAACAAATACATCTCCTACCTGTGAGTAAAAGTCACCATTCTTAGAGTATTACCGTGAACAGTTCATCTCCTGATTATTTTCAGGTGCACTCAGTAAGGATGGATTTTTAAATTCTCCCTTGCTAAGTTAGTAGGAAGTTGAGAAATAAGACAAAGGATTAATGAATCAGGAGAGCAGAGGGGGAACAAAATACCTCCATGTAGTGTTCATAAGTTCAGTCCAAAAACCTGAGTCATGTTTTTGTTATTGTGGTGGAGTACAGTTAATGAAATTCCTGGGGGAGCCTGCATAGCTAGCTGCCTGGGAGCTCCTTGCATTATATCCAAATTTCTGATAAAGTGGGTTTCTTAATCGTAACATCTTTATCTTCCTTGAAGACCAAGATGGAAGACTTAGATAATGAAGACAGCCAAATGGGCCTGATTGAACTACAGAATTGAGAGGATTTACTACCTAATTATCTACAGCAAAAGAAGAAAAACTTTTTATAATAAATGACTGGATAGTAAATATTTTAGGCTTTCTGGGTCTGTACAGGGTGTGTTGCAGCTCTACTCTGACTTTGTAGCAGGAAAGCAGCTGTAGACAATATATACCTAAATGAATAGGCACGGCTATTAAAGAAACTGTGTTACAGAATCTGGTGGCCTGTCATATTTGGCCGTTAGGACATGGTTTGCTGACTGTTGCTGTTGTTCTAGGCTTGGGTAGATCCCCTTTTGTCAGGTGAGTGTAGTTAGCAGCCTGTCTATCTTAAGATAGGAGCTGTGCTGAGGCAATGGTGATATTTTTATTTTTCTTAGGCCAAGAAAAATAAAAACATGGTGGGTAATGGTGGTGAGTAAAGGTGTAGAGACACTAGTTAGAACTTAGGAAGCACTTCATGTCCTTCTCCTATGAAGTAAAGTTCACAACCCATTTCAATAGAGAAATTTGGATTTTTAGATCTTCCTGTGTTAAATTGAATTCTTTTGGTTTGCATTCTATATTTCTTGCCTTAGGAAGTATAGAAAAAAGGAGAAAAAGAGAAGATTCGTCTAGTTCTGCTTCTCGATATATTCTATCTTTTGATTATTTTCCTGTGCAGAACTGTGTTCTCCTTTTAATATAAAACTTTCTAAATATATGAAAAACTCTCTTAACATCCCTTTATTTCTCTGCTCCCCGTGAATATATACTCAGTTAGTTAGTTTGGTGTGTGTATCCTGGCATCAGAATTTTTGAACATTTCCCAGGCAATTTTAATGTGCTATCAAGGTTGAGAATCAATGGATTAGAGTCTAGGTTATTCTAAGACTACCTTCTCAAGAAATAGGCAGGGTTCTTTTTTCTTTCCCTTTTCTCCTCCCTCTTATTAATTAGGAAAAAATTGAAAATAAAAATTTCTAGAGAGTAAGGTTCTTTTCCCTTGATGGACAAGTCCTGTGAATTTGGGAGCTTCTCTTTGTGGGGATTATCTTTTGAACTTTCAAGTAACGTTGTAAAAACAAGTTTTCAAATAATATAATGCTGAACCATTTTAAATAATGCAATTTTAATTTTTAAAAAAATATATCTTCACTTACCTGTACATATTAATAGCTAGTTAACATTTCTCCTGATACTTTGTGTATAAAATCATAATTGTGTTTAATTTTCAGTATCACAGTCTCCCACTGGAACAGATGATTCACTTCTAGGGGGTTTACAAGCAGCGAACCAATCCAGCCAGCTCATTATACAGTTATCATCTGTCCCAATGTTAAATGTTTGTTTCAACAAACTTTTTTCCATGCTTCAAGTCCATCATGTTCAGGTATGACTTCAGGAGAAATGGTGTATTTTTAGACATTACTGCCAGCCTAGGAAAGATGAAAATAAACGGGCAGATCAGTCTCAACCAGACAGGGATGATTTCTTTGTCATACTCAGATGAAAAAATGTTGGAGATACTTTGATTACCCCAGCTCCTCAGTGACAGGTTATTTATAACTTTTATGATTTTAAGCTTTACTGCTTTTGTTCCAACTACATATTATACACACACCTGTATTTAAAGACTTGAATCACGTCTTTTAATTTAGTAAAACATTTATATTAGGTAAATTATAAATTTTAATTCAGTTAAATTTCATTTGATCTAGAATTTTAAGATGTGTTTGCTTGTGAACTGAATTGAAGTAACCAGAAGAAGTATTTTTTTTTAACATTTATTTTTATTATTTATTTATTTATTTAATTTATTTTTGGCTGTGTTGGGTCTTAGTTGTGGCACGCAGGATGTTCGTTGAGGCATGCAGGGTGTTTCGTTGTGGCGTGTGGGCTCTTCATTGCAGCGCACGGGCTTCTCTCTAGTTGTGGCATATGGGTTTTCTCTCTCTAGTTATGGCACGCAGGCTCCAGGGCGCATGGGCTCTGTAGTTGTGGCGAGCGGGTTCCAGAACATGTGGGCTCTGTAGTTTGCGGCACACAGGCTCTCTAGTTGAGGCACACAAGCTCAGTAGTTGTGGCGTGTGGGCTTAGTTGCCCCATGGCATGTGGGATCTTAGTTCCCTGACCAGGGATCGAACATGCGTCCCCTGCATTGTAAGGTGGATTCTTCACCACTGGACCACCAGGGAAGCCCCCAGAAGAACTATTTAATAGAAAAATTATTTACTCATAATCATAAGGATTCATACATGAGATTTTTGCTTAAATGGTATTTCATAATAGGTACATTTTCTGTCAATTTACATTCTTTTTCAGTTGGAATCGCTTCTCCAGTTGTGGCTCACATTGAGTCTGAATTCTAGTTCGTCTGGAAACAAAGAAAATGGAGCAGACATTTTTTTATATAATGCTAATCGAATACCTGTCATTTCATTAAATCAAGGTAAGATTTATTAGAAGGAAAGTTATTAACATAGCATAAACAATCTAAAAAGGTATTGATTAGGTTAACACCTCATCTTTGTCATTAGGGTTGTAATGTTTTAGTGAAAAAAACATATTTAAAATACTGACTTAATAATTTGCAGGAAAGAGAACATAAAACTGTTATCCTCTGGTCTGTATTATGTCTGTGTATAACACAGACATAAAATCTACAATGTTCTGTTAATCTTTACATTGTAGTTCCGTAAAGTATTGTCTTGTTCATAGGCTGTTGTTTTGCAACTGGCCTTTTTTAAAAATGTGAAATACCTCTAGGGGAATTGGTAAATTGGAGAAGGATGTCAATTTTTTGTAGAAATTGTGTTCTTTCATTTTTTTTCTTGGCAAATGCAGGAATGTGGGAATAGTGGGCGTTGAATAATATCCTTCAACAGCAATAGAACTAGCTTTCAGCTCGGGCTATAGGAATCTGTTTAAAGAAAAGTAAAAATCGTTTATTCCTGATGCTTTCTCTCTAGAGATGTGCATCATGCATGGCCTTCACATGGCCTGTCTGTCAGCCTTAGTGACAGCCACACTGGCTTATGGTCCTACTTAACATCTGCGTTCTCTCAGCAAGAGCCAGCCCTACTTTAGTTATTAGGTTTCCTTCTGTTTCACTGTATTAATGATTATTATTATACATTTTGCTCCCATCACTTTTTTTAAAAAAATTATTTATTTATTTATGGCTGCGTTGGGTCTTCGTTTCAGTGCGAGGGCTTTCTCTAGTTGCGGCAAGCGGGGACCACTCTTCATCGCGGTGCGCGGGCCTCTCACTATCGCGGCCTCTCTTGTTGTGGAGCACAGGCTCCAGACGCGCAGGCTCAGCAGTTGTGGCTCACGGGCCTAGTTGCTCCGCGGCATGTGGGATCTTCCCAGACCTGGGCTCGAACCCGTGTCCCCTGCATTGGCAGGCAGATTCTCAACCACTGCGCCACCAGGGAAGCCCCCATCACTTTTTAAAACTTTGTTATTGTGAGAAACATTAAGCATAAACAAGAGTGAATAGAAGAGTAAAAAAAGTAATTATTTCTTACTATCATCAGGTATTTTGTCAGTATTCAAATTTCCAATTGTCTAGACTATTACAGAATTTTTTTTGTATATTTGAAATAGATTCCATATAGAGTCTACACATTTTAATTAATTATGTTTCTTAATTCCTCTAATCTGTCTTTTTTTTTTAATCCCCTTGTAAAGTTTGGTTGTTTGTCTTTCAAGATTCCCTAGGTCCCGATTTTTAGTGATTGTATCTCTGTGATGTCCTCTCTACTTTCTATAAATTGGTAATCAGACATGGAGCTTAATCTGATTCGAGTTTTTTTTTTTTTTAAGGCAGTTTCATAGGTTGTCTTTTTTTATGTTGTTAATAGACACTAATGATTAATGCCTAGAATTATTAGCAATTCACAGGAAGTTTTGAAATGAAGATAGTCTAATTTTGTTATTCCTTTTTAATTTATTAACTGAAATACTTCCATAAAGAGAAACTTCCTTTCATGTGCTATCATGTCACTCTTTGGAGGTACAGTTTTTATATAGAGCCAGGAAGAATGCTGGAAATTTTCTGTATTTTAAAATTAAATTTAAAAATTAATTGGTTCACAAGTAGTCTATAATCATGACCACTTAGTTTCCTTAGTAAATATCTGTATAAGTTCATGATTTTAAAATATTTCTTACATTTCTGTTGCAATCATTATGTTTATTGATGCTGAAATTATGCTGTTTGTGGTCAGTAAGATGATGCTTCATTAGATTCTTTTGGTTTTGTTTTTTGTGAAATACACAACTATATCTTTGTTAGATTTTAATATCATAGGTGTTCCAAACTATATTTCCTGCCTGAGATCTGGAATCAGCCATTATACACAGAGTTTTAAGGGCAAAAACTGGGCACTGTATTATGTTTGTTTATTTTTAATAACTTTTTTGGCTTCTCCACCTGCCACATGTGCTTCTTATTTAGGCCTTGCAGGTGACTTAGTTATTGTTTTAGTTTGTGCTTTTTTTGTGAAGTTACATTGGTTTTGAATGGTCAACCCCATCCCTGTCTTTCCAGTATGCCCTATTATTTTCAATTTTTCATTTTGCAGAATGTGAGGATTTTTAGTAAAACACAAATTGTGTTACAGTAGAAATGCCTGTAGTTTGGAAAGGACAACAAATGTATAGTGATATGTTATTTTATTTGTCGTGGGATGAGCTTTAACCTTAGACATAAAATGTTATTGACTCTCTAATGCTTAGTTATGTTTAATGGGGAACTCTTATTTATATGTTTAGAGGACACTAGGTAGTGAATTGATTTAAAAAAATAATATCATGTTTTAAAATTTATTCTTTTTGTTTTAATTCGTAGTAAACATTTGCTTTTTCTGAGTTAAAATTTCCCCTTTCTCTTTTCCACATAGCATCAATAACTAGCTTTCTCACAGTGTTAGCGTGGTATCCCAATACTTTGCTCCGGACATGGTGCCTTGTGCTTCATAGTCTAACACTCATGACAAACATGCAGCTTAATCGTAAGTCCAAATATTTATTCCTTTAAATCTCTGACATATACTTTATTATTCTTGCTATCAGATTCTTAAAAAAGATTTTTTCAAGAAGTGATATAGTTGTGCAAATGATTAAATTCTTTATTTGAATATGTCTTTTCTGAATTTGTTCTTTTTGTTGTTGTTGTTCTTAATGTATCCTGCCCTTTGTGCTTCTTTACTTTGATTATATACTCTCATCTATCTACAGTTACAAGATCAAATTATATTTTTACCTTCTAAAAACTTTTACTAGTTTTTAAAAATTGATTACTTTTAGAGTACAAAGTCAAATATTAAATGTTAGTCTATGTCTTGTGTTGGTTATTTATTCTTTTTAAAGTAACTTAGCAGTTAAAAATGATTTATTCATTATAATGTTCATGAACATATATGACTAGGTTCCTCGGTTTATGCTTTTCACATCTAAAACCTATATTCACTGAACCTAATCGCTTCTTCTCAGATTCTAAAGTCCTATTAGTTTCCTACTTTCTTCACCCCACTCCTTTATTTCCCATTTAAGATAGTAAAATTAATTTCTGAACCTTTTAAGAAAGGAACTTTTAGTGCTTTCTGTGGCTTTCTGTATCTCAAAGTCACAAAGATACTCTCATACGTTATCTTCTGTAATGCTTACTGGTTTTACTTTTTACATTTAGGTCTAGATTTTATCTGACATTCTTGAGGTTGTTGGGAAGTAGGTATCAAAGTTCATATTAGAGAGCAAGGAGTAGCCATTTGTGAGTTGAAATCTTCATTCCATCTGTAGGTTATGACAGCAGGTGGGTGGATTTCATCCCCATTCTCTTTGGGCTTAATTTCATTGACTAGAAAGCAGCGTCACATTGATAAAGGTATTAATTAAAATCGTTGCTGAGAATCAAAATGCTACTTCATTTTTTCATTTGGAATATAATATTTTCCAAATATGGGATTGAAAACATCTCTATGTGATACTGAAGATAGATTTGACTCAAGGATATTTTATTCACTTCAGAAAACTTGTTCATTGTCTGTGTATCAGTTAACAGTATACAACCTTTATGTAGCTGACATGCAAAAATGAATAGGTTTCGCTTCAGTTTATCTTTGAAGGCTGTGTTAAAATTTACTTGAAAAATAGATCTTTATTTCTGGAAGGGGGAAATAATTACTAAGAATAGGCTCACCAAAAGGGCAGTAAGCATTTAGTTATTTCTTTTCCACTTGACTGTATACTGAATAAGATGCACATTAAATTAGGTATTTTTCACAGCCAAATTAGGAGAGAGGCAGGAGATCTATGGCAGATGAAAATATAGAATGAGGCTCAGTCAGTCAGTGCAGTAGAGATTCAGATCCTTTTAGTAACTCCCAGGAATATGTGAATTTTCTTTGAAACTAAAAGATGTTTTAAATACTGCATTTCCATTGTTTCGGGGTCCTTTTGTTGAGGACATTTTTTTTTTTTTTTTTTTAATGTTTTATAGCTGGTTCCAGTACTGCCATTGGAACTCAGGAGAGTACTGCCCATCTGCTGGTTTCAGATCCAAACCTGATTCATGTTTTAGTGAAATTTCTTTCTGGCACCAGTCCACATGGAACAAATCAACACAGTCCACAGGTAATGTGACTTCTGAAAACCAGTGATAGGCCCAGATTATACAGTAAACTTATTTGTAAAGGAAATTTTAAGCACACCTAAATACGTAAAATTTTCATTGCTAAAGCATTAAATGATGGCCTTTTATGTATCAATGTAATAAAATGTTTTGAATTACATATAATAATAGCTATGCTGAAACTGAATTATAGCAGGTAGTAAGTTTTCTCTTGGAATTTTACTGGATTTTTATGTAGAGATATATTTTTGGTGTTAATTTTATATAATTTGAGAAACATTCTAAACAAATATTTACGTTAATGTTAGGGAAGCATTTAAAAAATTGGGTAATTTAAAATTTTTTTAAAATAATGTGTTATGTTAAATGACCTCTATTATCAAGATTGACAGGTCACCTAACTTAATTCTTTTATACTATTAAGTATTTTATTTAACAAAAAACAAAAAGATGACATCAGTGGACCTAAAGGGTATTACGATATGTGAAATAAAACAGAGAAAGACAGATACCATATGAGTTCTCTTATATGTGGAATCTAGAAAACAAAGCAAATGAAGAAACATAACAAAACTGAAATTCAGTCCTAGATACAGGGAACAAACAGCTGGTTGCCAGAATGGGGGATGGGGGTGGGGGAAGGAGGGTGAGGGAAATTGAGAGGTACACATTTCCAGGTACAAAATAAATCACCAGTATAAAATGTACTGTGTGGGGCGTATAGTCAATAATAATGCAATATCTTTATGATGACAGATGGTAACTAGTCTTATTGTGGTGAGCATTTTGAAATGTATAGAAATATCAAATCACTGTGTTGTACACCAGGAACTAACATAGCGTTGTAGGTTAATTTTACTTCAAAAACAAACAAACTCATAGAAAAAGAGATCAGATTCGTGATTACCAGAGGCAAGGGTTGGGGGAATTGGATGAAGGTAGCCAGAGGGCAAAAACTTCCAGTTATAAGACAAGTAAGTACTAGGGGTGTAATGTACAACATGATAAATATAATTAACACTTCTGTATGTTATATGTGAAAGTTGTTGAGAGAGTAAATCTTGAGACTTCTGATCATAAAGAAAAAAATTTTTTTCTTTTATTTTGTATCTATATGAGACGATGGATGTTCTCTAAACTTACTGTGGTCATCGTTTCATGATGTATTAAGTCAAATCATTATGCTGCGCACTTTAAACTTATGCAGTCCTGTGTGTCAATTATATCTCAAAACTGAAATGAAAAAAAATATTGCTTTTGTTAATTCAGAAAAAAAAGATATATCAGAGCTTATAAACATTTTTAGTCTAACCACAGATTTCTTTTATATCAGTTTAGCTTTTGTTATATTGTACTGCTTTAAAAAATATCTTTCCTTCATTATATTTCTTTTCACATAAAATATATTTAGTGTTCATAGCATCTTTCCAATGGACGTTTTTCAAGATTATCTTGCAAAGTTATCATCTTTTATTTCTTAGCTATGTGCTTATCTATGTGCTAGGTCTAGGTGCTGTTCTAGGTGCTAGGGATTTAAGTAGTTACCCTGTCCGAGTCTCTGCCTTTCTTGGAGCTTAAGTTCTGTTGGATACATTTAGTCAGTACTCTGATACTGAATAGACTTGAATTTTGTAGATCATCGTAAAATAAACCAGACAAGGAAAAAAATGAGAAGGAACAAACTACTTGTAATTAGATGGGACCAGAGTTTTGATGGGGGCAGAGGCATGTTATCAAGTGATTATTACACATAAAGATTGCATGAATTTGGAATGTGAAGATTCCTGAAATCATTGATTCCAGCTTCTTTATTTTACATATGAGAAAACATGCATTATCTGCATTGCCCACAATTATACAACTAGTTAGTGGTAGAGCCTAGGTGTCAGGGAACATGCCGCTGTATAAAGTAGTGTTTTTTCCTCTCCTTTTCTTTTTTAAAGGCAAAGTAAAAGTTACTGAAGGTCAAGCTTTCCTCAGATATTTTGGTTTTGTAGTTTGGTTATGAATGTTATGATTTTTATACTCAGTGTTAGAAATTGTTAACTCTAAAATGGTTTGGAGAATTAGATTGCATTTTGTTTTTCCCAAAACTCCTCTAGGGTTTTATGATCATAACATTCCAAAACATACTGCAGGATACTTGGTGTGGTTCTCACTATCATTTTTTTTTCATTGAAGAGATAGAAGTTTGGGAAAGCATTTTTTTACGAATTGATACAGGTTTGTTTTTAGCTTTAAGGGGTTTTTTGTAGGGTTTTTTCCCCAATTCACTTAAGTATTTGCTCTGCTAGTCATTAGAAGCATGACCTTTTGTGGATCACTTAACCTGTCTGAGTCTGAGTTCTTTTGTTTTGAAATGGGATAATTAAGAAGATTGTGAAAATCAGTACATAAGTTCTTTGTGCTTTTGAAAGCATTATAAAGATATTCTTGTGTAATTCAGGTGAGTCTTTTTCTGTATTGAATTAAATAAAAGTAACATAAGTTATTCTAAACCATAATGAAAAAAAATATTGACAATAGAATCTATAATTTTCGATTGAAAATAAATATATCAAGACCTAAAAGCTTAATTGGTTTCCTGCTATCACTGTTAATATTTTTGTTCTTCAAATGAAAAGTTTCACCCGTATGGCTCTTGACTTAACGTTTGATGCTTTTTTCTTTTTTACAGGGAAAGAGCTTTTTTTTTTTTCACATCTTTATACAATGTTGTGTTAGTTTCTGCTATACAGCAAAGTGAATCAGCTATATGTATACATATATCCCCATATCCCCTCCCTCTTGAGCCTATCCTCCCTCCCTATCCCATCCCTCTAGGTCACCACAAAGCATTGAGTTGATCTCCTTGTGCTATGCAGCAGCTTCCCACTAGCCATCCTTTTTACGTTTGGTAGTGTATATACGTCAGTGCTACTCTCTCACTTCATCCCAGCTTCCCCTTCCCCCGCCGTGCCCTCAACTCTGTTCTCTACGTCTGCGTCGTTATTCCTGCCCTGCCACTAGGTTCATCAGAACCGCTTTTTAAAATTCCTTATTTGTGCATTAGCATACAGTATTTGTTTTTTTCTTTCTGACTTACTTCACTCTATATGAGAGATTCTAGGTCCATCCATCTCACTACAAATAACTCAGTTTCGTTCCTTTTTATGGCTGAGTAATATTCCATTGTATATATGTGCCCCATCTTCTTTATCCATTCATCTGTTGTTGGACATTTAGGTTGACAAAGGATTAATCTCCAAAATATACAAGCAGCTCATGCAACTCAATATCACAAAAACAGACAACCCAATCCAAAAATGGGCAGAAGACCTAAGTAGACATTTCTTCAAAGAAGACATACAGATGATACTTTTTAAATGAATAATTCTGTAAATGGGATCAGTAAGTAGTTGTCAACAGAATTTCATTTCTCTTCAGGTTGGTCCAACAGCTACGCAAGCTATGCAAGAATTTCTTACCCGATTACAAGTGCATCTTTCTTCAACATGTCCTCAGATATTCAGTGAATTTTTGCTCAAGCTAATTCATATACTTTCAACAGAAAGGTAAATTTCAAGGTGTTACATATATTCCTGATATAGAAGCAATAGCTAATCCTCCAAATTAATTTTCCCTTAGCATTTGTTGGGAGTTTATCTGGGAACAGATTAAGCAGGATGATATTAGGAATTAAGAGGGAAAGGTTTATTGGTATGTTTCCTGGTTGTTTTCATTTCTTTTCATTATGGCTGTCACAGATCCTGAACTCCTTCTATTGTGAAAGGAATAACGGGTTCATAGATTAGGAATTATAAACCTTCTAGGTGAAATTTACTTGAAGCTGTTTAAATTATTCTAGAATACAGGTAGAGAATTAAAGCTACCAGTAATTTTATTTGAAACCTATATTTGATAAAACCCAAAAAAGATATCTTAAAAAAGAAAATTAAATACTAATCTCATACAGAAATCCTAAATAAATTGATTACCAAAGTCAGGCAGTAGGTTAAAAGAATAAACTGTGACCATGATGGGTTGATTCTTAAAATGCGTGAATGCTTCGATATCATGTATCATATTAATGAATCATTTTTGTCATAGTTTAAGACATTTCATAAAATCCAACATTACTTTCTGATAAAACTTTTAATGAAATATAAACAGTATCATCTTAAAGTTACAAAAAAACAACATTATGAACAAACCAAACTCCAGTATGTTTGATTATTTTAAAAATTCCCATTAATATCAGGAAGAAATTAAAGCTGCTGTTTGCTATCTTTATTATTTAATTTCATTGTGGAAGTGCCAGTGAATTTTTAAAAAATTGATGTATGTTAGAAAATGATTAAAATCACTTGTAGATTATATCACTCTTTAAAAATTAGTTCGAAAATATTAGAAATCAGAAAAAGGTATGATTTATAATAGTTACCATAAAATTAATAATTTATTCATAATAATAGTTATTTTTCATAGATCAGTAGCAAAATGCCTGAAACCTAATATAAAAATTAACACAAAAAATTTATATGGCGATATGTTTTCATAGCTACAGAAAATTTTATAGTACTATCCTCATTTGTTTCCTTCCTCCTTTATAACTATTTTAAAACACTAATGTGGTTGTAGTTCAACTTGTTTATAGTGTATACACAGTGAAGCACAGGTGTGGGAAGGAGTAGATTCACAAAAGCAAAAACATGCTGTTATGATATGCATCTGTGTATTTGGAAAACATGAACTTGAGGTTTTTGTGTGGTATAAATAAAACCAACTAAGAAGCAAAAACCAGTTTTCATGGAGTTCATTTTTCTTTTAACTAGGCTTTTTTTTAAACTGTATGTGAGACCTCTAAATACACTCATTAGATGTAGACTTTAGTATAGTTCTGTCTATGTAGGGTCTAGCAGTAAAAGGTTTCATATGAAAATTCAGTATATTTACTCTAACATTTCCTACAGAAATATCAATCTTGTTTTAGTTTATAACGTGCTGTCTTTAAAAAAAATCTATTTTATATCTTTTTTTATAAGTAAAGGTATTTATAGGTTTATGTGCCTCAAAAACTAATCAGAATTTTTTTTTCCAGCTACTCTTCCACACCCTTCCACCCTGTACACACCTCATACATTTTCTAGCACATTTTCTTTAATTGGGTCCATAACATTGGCCCAAATATATTCTTAGCTTTTGTTTTCTTTGTATGTTTTTAAGAAAGTGTCTGGTATCCGTATAAATTAGCCTGCAGCTTTTTAGTTCAATTAATAATATAGGTTGAAAAGAAGTACCCAGACTTCATATGAAGAGGGCATTCATTTTTATCACATAAGTGTTTTGCAGATATATTCTCTTGGTCTGTGGATTATATTTTCATTTTCTTAACAATATCTTTGAAAAAGCAGCTTTTAATTTTGATGAAATTTTGTCAGCTTTTTCTTTTATTTATTATTATTTTTGTTTCATAACAATATCCTTGCTTAACCCAAGGTCATAGAGATGATCCTCTATGCTTTCTTCTAGAAATTTTATTGTTTCAGGTCTTACATGTAGGTTATATTGAGTTAAATTTTGCATTTGGGTCTAAGTTCTTTTTTTTCTTTTTTTTTTTTGCCTATGCATGATGTCAAATTGTTACTATACCATTTGTTGAAAAAAAATCCTTTTTAAATTGAATTCTCTTTCTGCCTTTTCCAAAAATCAATTGACCATATTTGTTTTGCTCAATTTCTGGACTCTATAGAATTGATGTTTTTGTCTACTCTTTTCCGATACCACACTGGTTTGGTATTTTTATATTATTTCTCGAGGTCTGGTAGTGTGGATTTTCCAACTTTGTTCTTGTTGTTTTAGAGTTGTTTTGGCTATTCTGCTCTTTGCTTTTCCGTGTAAGTTTTAGGATCAGCTTATTGATCCCCCACCACCCCCACAAAAACAAAAACAAATCAAACCAAAAAAGCACTTCTGCTTGATTGTGACTGAATAAGCGTCCATCTGTAGATCAATTTGGGAGGAGTTGTAGATATATTTATAGATACAGATATAGTTATACATGTAGACATAGACACAAAAATATAGTTATACATAGAGTTATATATATATTTGGGATTTTTCTTTGAACAGTCAAGTGGTTAGTGAATAATATGTATGTCTTTTTGCTTTTTCTGCACCTACTGTAATGATCATATATTGTTTCTTCTAAAATCTGTAGGTATGATAAATTACATTGATTTTTTTTTTTTTTAAGTGTTGATCAGTATGCATTCCCAGGATATATACTCACTCGGTCATGATGTATTATCCTTTTTATATCTTGCTGGTTTAAGTAGTTAATGCTTTGTTGCAGATTTTAAAATCTATGCTTATGAGAGATATTTGCACTTTTAAAAATAATGCCTTTGGTTTTTATGTCAAGGTAATCCTGGACTCCTAAAATGAGTGTTTCCTTTTCTGTTTTCTGGAAGAGGTTGTGTAAATTGGATTATTACTTATTTAAATATTTGATAGTAATTGCCATTGAGGCAACCAGGGTCTGGAGTTTTCTTTGTATTAATAGAAAAAAGTTTCTATTTATTTTATAGGTAAAAGATTATTCAGGTTTTCTTTCTTCTTGAGTGAACTTTGGCAGTTTGTGTCTTGAAGGAATTTGTTCATTTCATCTGTGTTGTTGAATTCATTATTTGTAATTTTTTAAATTATGCTTTTAATGTTTATAGTATGTAGTTTGATTCATTCTGTCATTTCTGATATTGATAATTTTAATCTTAATTTATCTTGGTCATTCTTGCTAGAGGTTTATAACATTGATATTTTCAAAGAACCAACTTAAAGCTTTGTTGATATTCTTTATTTTTTCATTTCCAATTTCATTAAATTTTGCTCTAATAGTTATTATTTCCTTCTTTCAGTTTTTCTTGTATAAGTGTTTGATAATATGTGTCTCTTAATTGATCTGTTAGACCACTTTACATTTAATGTAGTTATTGATTTAGTGGACTAAGATTTATCACTTTGCCAGTTTTGTTTATTTAATCTATTCTTCGCTTAAAATTTTTTTTCTTGGCTACTTTTGGATTAAGTAATTTTTTATAATGATTTCATTTTGTTTCTAGTATTATTATTTATAACAAAGAAATTTTGATTATAGTGTTTTCCCTAGCTTTGCAATATACATCTTTATTTCATCACATTCTGCTTTCATATATTATTATACCTTAGCACACATGTAATATAAGAACTTTACAGCAGTAAATTTACAGTTTCTTTCTCTCATCTTTTGTGATGTAGGTATCATATGTTTACTTTTACATATGCTGTAAACATAATACATCCCTACAATTTTTGCTTTAGATACTCATATCTTTTAGACACTGAAGTAAAATAGTATTTATGCCTGGAAATGGACAAGCCTCTTCTACTGGGTGATTAGTGTGAGGATTTGAATCACTTTTCAAGATTTGACCTGGCTTTGGTTTTGTTTTTGCTATGGTTACCTTTTGTGTTTTGTCAGCTTCAAAATGATCTAGTTAGCTTCTGTTTCGATGTGAGTCAGGGTAAAGGGGGTTGTTTCCAGTTTTATTGTTCCATCCTTAGCTTTTGTTGTTCCTTATACATTTGTACCACAGAGGGACTCTCTCTGCATGGCTCCATCTCTAGCAGTCAGCTGCTTTTGCTTGTTTCTTAATGTTCACTAGACTCCTAGTGATGGCAGGTGTTTTCCGATATTGTGTCCAGCGTCAGTCTTTGGCAGGCCCTCTGTGACTGAACCTCAGGGGAAGGCGCTTTCTCAATAAATTTTTCCTTCTTTTTGTCAGCCAAACTGTGTCTCATATCTTTGGCCATTTCTGAGGAGAGCATTTCCTTCTCTCCAGTGGTAGGAAGCAGCTATTGGTATTTGAGGGTTTTTTTCACTGGCACCAAATACATGGTGTCTTTTTTAACACCATTTCCCTGATTATCTGACATCAACCTGTGTCCTACAGTTCAGTTCTATTCTGCCACTATCCAAAGTTAGCCTCAGATTTACAGTTTTAACTGCTCAGTCCCACAAGACTGCCCTTACTTCAGAGGGCACTTGCAAGTCCAAGGTCCCCAGGTTACCCACATTTTTGTATCATTTCACTACAAATTCACGGGTTCTCACAATCCCCCCCTCAGGTTCAGTAATTTGCTAGAAGTACTCACAGAACTCAGGAAAAACACTACTTATTTTACCAGTTTATTATAAAGTATAGCTCAGGAACAGCCAGATGGAATAGATGCACAGGGCAAGATATGTGTGGGGGATGGTAAGGGAAGGTGCCTGTGAATGGGTATGAACTCCAAAGGTTCAGTGTTACCACCCTTACATACCTGGGGTTGAACAACTTGTTAAATATTTTAGCTGAATTCTTCTTATCCATATGTATATTGCCAGCATCTCGACTTCCCAGATTCTGTGACAGGAAAGCCAATGCTCATATTCTGTCTTCTTGGAGGAGGTTCCTATCTTTTCATGGATTTCAGCCTTTTTGGTACTCTTTTGACCTTAGCTCTCTGATGGGTTCAAGAAAAGTTACGACTTTAGAGTTAATTTGGCTTTTTTTATTGTTAAGTTGGGGCCGGTGATCTTTCCAGCTTTCTATTTCTTAGGCGTAAGTAGAACTTGAGAGCATTAAATTTTGATGCATAAGAATTACTTGATTGATTCTTAATTTTTGAAAATCAAAATCAGTAAGAAATGTATAAACTAACAGCATTTGAGGTTGTAACAAACCAGAGCTCATTCATTATGAGGAGTGCCTTGTGATATATAATTATTTTAGTCTGTAGCTTCAAAATCAACTCTTTGATTTACTTGTCCTTCAGTTTTCTATTTGGAAGGGAATTCATTTTTTATTTTGTAAGATAAAATGGAGGCAAGAACAAGAAGGACTCAGGAAGAGATGGAAACTCTTTGCTACAAAATGAAATAGTGAATACCAGGAGTTTAATTATTGTTTAGCTTTCTTGTGTTCTGGTGGTTACTTCTTTCAAAACAATTTAAAATGGATTAATTTTTAATCCTCTCTCTTTTTCTGCAGGGGTGCCTTCCAGACAGGCCAAGGACCTCTTGATGCCCAAGTAAAGCTCTTAGAATTCACTTTGGAGCAGAATTTTGAAGTCGTTTCAGTTAGTACTATTTCTGCTGTGATAGAGTCTGTCACTTTTTTAGTGCACCACTATATCACTTGCTCAGACAAAGTAATGTCTCGAAGTGGATCAGATAGCTCAGTGGGTGCTCGAGCATGCTTTGGGGGACTCTTTGCCAACCTCATTCGTCCAGGTGATGCAAAAGCAGTTTGTGGTGAAATGACAAGAGATCAACTCATGTTTGATTTGTTAAAACTGGTTAACATTTTAGTACAGCTGCCTCTTTCGGGCAATAGGGAATACAGTGCAAGAGTGTCTGTGACCACCAATACGACAGACAGTGTTTCAGATGAAGAAAAAGTTTCAGGAGGCAAAGATGGTAATGGAAGCAGTAGTAGTATTCAAGGATCACCTGCATATGTTGCTGACTTAGTGTTAGCCAACCAACAGATAATGAGCCAGATTTTGTCAGCTCTGGGCCTGTGTAATAGCAGTGCCATGGCGATGATAATTGGTACGTATTAATATTAAGAATATTAATCTTATACTTGTTTCTAGTACTATATCTCTTTCCTTTAGCAATGTACGAATTCATTTTCTTTTTACTTTATAACGCAGTTGCTTTTTTTGTAAACTTCTTAGCATGACTGATTTTTATTAGTGAAAACTTTTATAGAGTGGCTTCAATCAGTTGAAAATTTTTAAGTGTGAATTTTTTAAAAATTGGAAAACACTAACAAAATAACTTGTAGCGAATTAAGAAAAAAAAATCCGTCTTGTAAGTTAGGTACCATAATTTATAGTCATGTATCTCTAACCTTTTAAAGATGAAGAATTTCACATCAAATTTCATATTAGGGAATGAGTAAGATTTATTTATTCACAGTTTTTTAAAAAGTGAAGTATAAAATTTTGTTCAAGTTTAACAGTTTCTATGACACATATATCAATGTAAAATTTATATATTGTTGCTTTACTTTTCTACCTATTTGAAAGCTAATATACTATGTTAACTTTTTTAACTAATTAAACTTCTGTAAATTGTGACAAAATCCATTCCTGATATATTTTTGCTTATTAGTATTTCTTTTTTCATGTAAGGGAAACAACCATATCTTTTTGATTAAAAGTTTTGAAGTTTAGTTACATAATAGTATCACTTATTTTTCTCTCCTTTTCTTTTTGGTATGTATAATGATGTTCCTCAGTCATGTAATAGAGCAACTTTATTGTTACCAACAACAGAGGTATCTCCTATAAAAGATACCAAAAAACATCCTCTACTGAATGTTATGATAGATATTTTGATTTCTAGATATGTGTATATGTATACACACACACACAGCTTTTATGTACCCATCCTTCAGTGGTTTGGGGGGAAAATGGCTTTTAAGATTCTCTATTTTAATTATTATTGGTTTTTAAGGGTATGCTTCTTAAAAATATGTAATCTTTTTATTTAAACTAGGGGCAAGTGGATTACATCTCACCAAACACGAAAACTTTCATGGTGGGTTAGATGCCATATCAGTTGGGGATGGATTATTTACCATACTGACAACACTTAGTAAAAAAGCTTCTACAGTTCACATGATGCTGCAGCCAATTTTAACCTACATGGCCTGTGGATATATGGGCAGACAGGTAAGTTCAATCCAGCAACAATTGCAGTAATTTAAGTAGTTACTAGCAATGGGAGCAGGGAATTATTTGTAAGACAGAGACAGAGTATTCTAGTTATATGTTGGAAAATGAACGGAGTCAGCAGGTGAGAACTATAGATTACTAGTAGAAGTTGGAGAGGAAAGTTTCCTTGAAACTGTCAAAGATGACTATAGTGATGTAAGAATAAAATGTTTAACATATTTTTAAATTTTAGATTTTCCTTCCATTGTCTTAAGAAGTAGCTCTTTCCTCTTCCCTAACCATAGCATAGTTGAAAACCAACATGTTCTTCATAGATGTTACATGTGAAAATTTAATATGAGTATTTATTTTCAAGCTTAAGTTACATATTTAGTTTCCTTTCAGTTAAAAGGGGTTAGGGTAATTTTAAAAGAGAAGTAGGTTAGAATGTTACTACTTTTTAAATTTCCTTTTTAAAAAATGAGATTTTAGGAGCCAGTGTGATTATTTTAATTTCTAGTCCATTTACCATTTTTTTCAAAAGCAGATTTTAAAACAATTTCTTAAGGAATCTTCTATATGTCAGCGTATAATTATCATTTTCATAAATATACATTGCATGTGTATATATATTTCCCCATTGGAAGATACAAAGATATTTGAGAAGGATACATTTTTAAATGAAAGTACTGTCTACTGGAAAACAAAATCAATGTACATTAATTTAAGGTAGAAAATGATAATAGTAGGTAAACACGCAAAAAATGCTGAGTTCAGAGAGGAGACTGTTCACTTCCTTTTTGATTCAGGTAAGATTTCCTCAGTATTTTGGCAGACGTTTTGTATTTAGTGATTTAGGTTAAGGTTGCCATTTTATAATAATTAACTGTAAAAGAATATTACATTCAATAAGAAATTTAGTTGTCCTAATTCACAGGAAATTAATAATCACCTTTTAAAAATCACAGTATAACATGTATGGTTTTTTTTAGGGCTCTCTCGCTACTTGCCAGTTATCTGAACCATTATTGTGGTTCATTTTGAGAGTACTGGATACTAGTGATGCCTTGAAAGCATTCCACGATATGGGTAAGACAAAGTTCCAAAACTGTCATTTTAGTGTAATCATTCGATAGTACGTTATGTTCTTATTTTTGTTGTCTTCTGTGAAAATTGACTCAATGTCAAATCATCTATGTTAAGATAATTTTCATTTAGTATTCTCTTTAAATTTAGGTGGTGTTCAGCTCATTTGCAACAATATGGTTACTAGTACAAGGGCTATTGTAAACACTGCAAGAAGTATGGTATCAACTATTATGAAATTTCTTGACTCTGGTCCGAATAAAGCTGTTGACAGCACTTTGAAAACACGAATACTAGCTTCTGAGCCTGACAATGCAGAAGGGATCCATAACTTTGCACCCCTGGGTAAGAAAAGAGTTATTTCATCTTATGGGTATGAATTTAAGTAGTAGTTAATTGGCTGGTATGAAGCAAAAATAGTTGTCAAAGTAAGTTGATTGTGTTACAGTATCACCATTTTAATTACGAGCCATTGATTTTAAAGGTAGTGGTTTTCCAAACATTCTACTGATTAGAAGGAAGTTTTTAATTGTTCTTTAGTAGTAAAATTTGTTTTTATTTCTGAGTTTAAATAGAACACAATTTATGAAACTAAAGAGTAGATTCTTATGTCAGTTTTCATTGTAAATGTTAGTTTTAAAGGACTTGTTCCATCTTATTTTGAGTGGTTCTTTTTTTTTATAAGAAGTTTCAGATTTATATAGTTATTCTTTTTTTCCATTCTACATAGTTTCTTTTTATATTTTTCTTTTCATATTTCTAACTCATGAATATTGACAATGTAGAATAAAGGTGATCATTTTCAAGTTGAAGCCTGTATTGGACATTGTTTTTTACTTAAATCATTTGAGAATTACTGTGCTAGATTTGTTGTTACTAGTTTAGTTTTCATTTGACATGTTAGTACATAGAAATTTGGCAGCAGTTAACAGTGAATTTGTCGCCTTGCCAGTTGACTGGATGTCCTGAGGTTTTGTGAATACTGTAACAAATTATGCTAAACGTATTAAGTACATTCATAGTATTAAGTGTTCATGTTTTTAGCTAATTTTTCTAGTGTATTTATTATGGTTTGAATAGTTCTTGATGCCTTATTGGGTTTCTTTTGCAAGTTTTTATTTTATTTAAAATACTTCTGTAGGTACAATCACATCTAGCAGTCCTACTGCCCAACCAGCTGAGGTGCTTTTGCAGGCCACGCCACCCCATAGAAGAGCTCGCTCTGCTGCTTGGTCCTACATCTTTCTGCCAGAGGAGGCTTGGTGCGACCTTACCATTCACCTTCCTGCAGCAGTGCTTCTTAAAGAGATACATATCCAACCTCACCTTGCATCTCTTGCAAGTGAGTAATATTTTTTGTAAAGATCCATCATGAAAATAAACTATAATTTAGAAGCATTTTAAGAATGAGAAAAATACTTAGCAAACAGTGATTAACTTAGATACAATTTCCAGATCGCTTAATTTTGAACAGTTTTAATATAATATTTAACACTACCACCAAATCATTTCCCATCAAATGAATGGACATGGCTATTCCCCTGAAACAAATAGAGTGTGTGATGAAATTTAAACAAATATATTCTAGTTATATATTATTTTGCCTTTCTTCTTCCCTCAAATTTATGAAGCTATCTATATAGCATTAAGATAAAATGAGTTAGTTTATACAACTGTAGACAGCAGTCTTAGTTTTTCTAGGCTAGTCCTCAGTCCTAGCTCTGTCATGTGAAATTAGCATAGATTCCCCTTCCCATTGTAAGGTAATTACATCTGCAAAGAATTTTTTATCGAAATACTTTTTGATATTTTGAATATTTATGATCTTTAGATTTTTAATATTTTGAGTATCATTCATTTTATGCATTTTCATTGAATACATTTTGTTGTAACTTTGCAACATTAAATAATTGAAAAGAAGTTTTAGAAAACAAGTTGTACATTAAAAGGAGCAGGAACTCCTTCAAGTATTCATGAAGGAATATGAAGTACTATTTTACATTTATGATGGTCCCCAAATTCTTTCAATATAAATATAATAACTTGTACAGAATTGTTGAAGTTGTCACAATCATTTATCTTCATTGATTAATTCTCATTGCTATCATATGTCACTCAGTAATTTAATGAAGAACTATAGGGAGTTGTGTAGACCCCTGGCATATTCGGAAGAATCAATTTTTCCACTTATTTGCAAGATTAGATTATTATACTCTAATACAGTTGTGGAATCCACACATTAGATAAAAATAGATACAATGAATAAAATGGCAGAAGAAAAATAGACTAATGCACAGTGTTTTAGCAGGTCACAAATAACTATATTACATGGCAAAATACAAGTCAGTGTAAGACTTAGGGGATAATCTAAGATGAGGAGGAAGCTCCTTTTATTCGGAAGGAGAAATGATTCGTGTGAATGGTGGCTTTGGAGTGTAGCTAGAATTTGCACATAGGAATTGGGACAGGAAGGATGTTACAATGGAGAACTCTGTACATTATGAAAAATCAGTAGGTTAGGTGTTCTCCAGTACAAGTGTGCTTAATAATTTTGGTTTTGGATTGGAGCAGAAACTGAAGATATAGTGTGTTGCAGTGGAAATAACATAGCCTTTAGAATCAAACATGGGCTTGAATATAAAATGTGCCCTTTGTTCATTTGGGAGTTTGGATTATTTAATCTCTTTGTCAGTTTGTATTGACAGATTCAAAGAGATTAAATAATGTGGGTAATACTTATCTCAAAAGGTAAGGTTAAATTTTAAAATTGATGTGACTTGTCTAGTTCTCTGTGTAAACCAGGGATGTAATTGGCATATAATAAAAGTTACTTCCTAATTTTACTGTTGAAATGAAAGTCAAAGTTCAAAGGTTGTTTTAGTTGATAGATAAATTTATTATATGGGCTTCCATGTTTGTGAGAAAGAAATTTTCCCATAACAGCTGCCAGTTATTACTTCATTGGGCCTCCTTAAATTTTAGCAGGAAATGGTTTTATTTTTAAATATTCTGGATGTTTGTTTAAATTTTGAAAGGCAAAAACAGATTAGAGGCAAAAGCAATTTCTAAACTCAACTATGTTTAAAATCATAGCAATATGGTAGTAGTGAAATAATGAATTTGTGAAAAAGTACTTTTTAAGTTACATTCTTCCCAAATTATTTACAACAGTAAACCATAGCATATTAATCACCATATTGTTGGTGATAATTCTAAGTAAAGTAGAAATAATAGAGTAATTGCCTATTTTTGTTTTCTTGGAGCGAATTAAGTACATGTGGATTGCATATCTTCAGTTACTCTTTTTTTTAGGTTAATGTTAGAATTTTTTAAATACAATTTTTATTATACTGTGAATTTCATATAATAGCTGTAAAATCAATTACGGTGAAAGTCAGTGACAAAGTATGACTTGGTGTATACATTTTCTTTTTATGAGTTCATAATGAATATAACTGAAAGCTGCTGTTTTACTGGGATTGCCACTAAAATATGAACTCTAGTTTACTTTTCCTTTAGTAATTGTTCAATTTTCTCTTCCTGTAGCCTGCCCATCCTCAGTGTCTGTTGAAGTAAGTGCAGATGGGGTAAATATGCTACCATTATCAACTCCTGTTGTCACAAGTGGTCTCACCTACATAAAAATTCAGCTTGTAAAAGCTGAAGTAGCTTCTGCTGTCTGCCTTAGACTTCATCGTCCACGAGATGCCAGCACATTAGGCCTTTCACAAATTAAATTACTGGGCCTCACCGCTTTTGGTACCACTTCTTCAGCAACAGTTAATAATCCTTTTCTTCCATCTGAAGATCAGGTATCCAAAACAAGGTATGTGGTTTCTCATTCTTAAGAAAAACCTTTCTGTGCTTTTCATGAAATTGTTTATTCTGTGGGTTTTTTTTTTTTTTTTTAGAGTTTAGGAAATTCTTTGTTCCATAGGTATGCAAATAATATCATAATTTTATTAAGTGTAATAAAGAATAATTCTATAGACGCAAAACCCTGAGGCTGGTTAAAATTGAGATTTATGTGTGTTTAATCCTTGGGATGATCCACTATGTGGTATATGTGGCTGTGGGTTCCAGTTCTTTGGATTGTAGTCTTATGTAAGCATTTCCAAATGCCTATCCCCAAGAAAACATCTGAAGCATACAAATTGATCATATAGATAGGCATCTAGCCCTATATGGTAATTCCTAAGTTGCCAGTCTGCAGAGGGTTAGGTTTGAACCATACAAACTGAGCAGACAAAGAAGGACCTTTAATTTACATTCTTCTGGTAACGTTTGATGGTTGAAAATTTTATAGATGGTCTTAATGTAAGTTTTACCTGACAAAAAAATTTAGGCTTTCTTTTTTATTCTCGAGCTGCCAAGACTTTACAGTTTTGCAATTCTATGATCCTTTGCAGTTTATATTTATGCATATAAATATATGTATGTATAAAAACATTTCCTGACTAATTAAATAAAAAGGAAGTTCATAATTCCTAAATGCTACTAGCACTTAAGTATTTTTGTTATGTTATAGGGGAAACTTACTGTGTGTTTAATTCTTTATTGATGTTACAGTATTCTAAAAGTATTCTTTTTTAACGTAGATTGGTGCTACTTATGAAATACAACATGCTGATCTTTTCGTTTTTTTCTTTCTTTTTTTTCTGCTTTATAAGTCACAAGGAATTTTTTTTTTTAATATATATCCTCTCCTTGTTTTTTATTTAGATTCTTTTCCCATGTAGGTCATTACAGAGTATTGAGCAGAGTTCCCTTGCTATACAGCAGGTTCTTATTAGTTATCTATTTTATATATAGTAGTGTATATATGTCAGTCCCAATCTCCCAATTTATCCCTCCCCCCGCTTACCCCCTGGTAACCATAACTTTGTTTTCTACATCCATGACTCTACTTCTGTTTTGTGAATAAGTTCATTTGTACCCCTTTTTTTTAGACTCCACATATAAGCTATATTATATATTTGTCTTTCTGTGTCTGACTTGCTTCACTCAGTATGACAATCTCTAGGTCCATCCACAACATGCTGATCTTTGAGAAGTTTTGTTTTACCCCTGAAGTAATTTAAGCTACTTAAATTTACCCATATAGGCCATTTTGTGTTGTGTATTTCAGTATTGGATGGTTACGGTTATTACATCATTGCCTTACTCACATAAGTGATCTGGAAGGAATGATGGCAAGTGCAGCTGCACCTACTGCTAATCTGCTACAGACTTGTGCTGCCTTACTGATGTCTCCATACTGTGGAATGCATTCACCCAACATTGAGGTTGTGCTTGTAAAGATAGGACTGCAGTCCACTAGAATTGGCCTGAAGCTTATAGACATTCTTCTGAGAAATTGTGCAGCATCAGGCAGTGATCCTACAGGTGACAATTTTGATATTTTAATTTTTACATATCTGCAAAATAATGACAGTTGAACTATGTGATATTTGTGATTAATTCTGTTTCTGAAATTAACTTCCATTATGGCGTCATTATTTTTGGAGTTTTGTTTTTTTGTTTTTGTTGTTGAAATTTACAGAAGTTATTTTTAATGAATAATTTAAGATTAAATTGAGCAAATCTTCTCATCCCATTTGCTTATGTAGCAAATTTTTCCCTTTGATTCTTTGTTGCAAGATTTGAATAGCCCTTTACTTTTTGGAAGACTGAATGGACTCTCTTCTGACTCTACGATAGATATTCTTTACCAGCTTGGAACAACTCAGGATCCTGGAACAAAAGACAGGTAGGTATGTGGTGATCTCAGTTTTCATATGAGGACACACATATACACAATCACGTGTAGTGAATGTTACTTGGAATGCTTTTTTTTTCTTTTTTTAAATTAATTAGTTTATTTATTTTTGGCTGCGTTGGGTCTTCGTTGCTGCTCGTGGGCTTTCTCTAGTTGCAGCGAGTGGGGGCTGCTCTTCATTGTGGTGCGCGGGCTTCTCATTGTGGTTGCTTCTCGTTGCAGAGCACAGGCTTCAGTAGTTGTGGCACGCAGGCTCAGTAGTTGTGGCTCGCGGGCTCTAGAGCACAGGCTCAGTAGTTGTGGTGCCTGGGTTTAGCTGCTCCGCAGCATGTGGGATCTTCCCAGACTAGGGCTCGAGCCCGTGTCCCTTGCATTGGCAGGTGGAGTCTTAACTAGTGCACCACCAGGCAAGTCCTGGAATGCTTTCTTTTTAGATCTTTTCATAAAAGTTAAGCTTAGGTATTACTAAACATATAGAAGTATAGTGTCCATATTAGGTACTTGGACTATTTTGTTAATAGTAATAATCTTTGTTTTTATTGATTACTTATTGTTATTGATTATATTATTCACGGACAACTTTTCATTAGACTCCTCACCCTCTTTCTCCTGCTTCCTACCACAAAGTGAAACACTATCATACCAAGTAAATAATATCTGAATGTTTCACCTAAATGTTTAGTGATCTTTCGGTATAGGTAATTTTAGATGAGTTTTACTAGTGTAGATCTTCCTTGATGTCTTTTACCTCCAAATTGATAGGGACTCCAAGTAATTTTGAAACATGTTTTTGTTGATAAATTTTTGAATGATACTTTGGCATTCTCTGGTTTTATGTATATCATCTGTATCTGGAGAACATATTTATAGAGTGTGTGATTCTATAAGTAATATAAATTATCTTCATGCTAGAGATTGTTTCCTGAGTTAATATCCTTTGAAGTATATTGAATATTTTATATCCAATTAATATTCTTTAATATTGTTATTAGTTTGTGTTTAAAGTGAAATCATTTGGTATGTTATTAAATGTCTTACTTCATAAATTATTAACAGATTATTTTTTGTGGGTGCTTACTCATTTTATAGCTATTTACTGAGTAGTTGCTATATGCTTGGCATTGTGCTAATACTGGAGAGGTAAAGTTTATTGAGTCCAGCTTGTGCCCTCAGGATTGGGAAGACAGAGCAGTGTCACTCATAAGGGAAGATTTACGTAGTTCAGACCTAAGGGTATGAATTAGAGTGCCAGACAGTGAAGGCATCTCGGAAAAATTGTTACTTAATCTCTGATAATGTAATAGCTTTCATTTAGTTTAGGGTCATTGCTTTCATGTTCTCTGGATTAAAAATATTTAAAGGACATATTTAACAAAGTATAATTAGTTTCAGCAGGATAACTTTAAAATATTAAATAGGCTGATTTCCTTTCCATTAAACTTTTTGCTTTATGTAAACTATGTGATACCTGTATTATATTTAAAAATATACTGGAGTATTTTTGACAAAGTAAATACGAATTTATGTCAAATCATAATGGTTAATAGGATTTAAAAATACATTAAAAATATGTGCTAAATATTTTTCTAGGTTTCTTTAAATCTCTTGTGATTAGTTTTTAAATTTTTTTATCATAAGAAGAAAATTGCACTTAAAATTATTTTCTTAGCATAAATGCAAATGTAAATATTTCAGAATGTTTCAGAACTAACATTAATGACAAGATTGTTGGCTGCTATTTTTCTAGAAGATGTTACTCTTCTGTAATTGCCTCATCTCCCTTCTTTTTCTATGACTTGTCCTTATGTCCTGTCATATGAAATTTAATACATCTTACCCTTCAGTCCTTCAGGGTAGAGAGAGGGATTAAGTAGTATTTTATACCTTCCAATTCCCATTTCTTTTACCCTGAAGCAGAGAATCTTGTGCTCTAAACTAGACATTTAAAAGTAAACAAAAACAAAGATAAATACAGGGTTTTAAGAACTTGACAATAAATCTCACCTCCCACCCCCCCAAAATACAAACTCCAAAGCATTATTGCTTTAAAAAGCCTTTTGCTTTCATTTTGTGGTCTCCAGCTCTAGGGGACTGAGTGTAGAGTGGCACTTGAAAAAGAACATATGTTGGGGCTATTCTGTTGTCAGAGTGAAAGAGGGTGGGTGGCTGCTACTAGTATTTAATGCTTGGGGGCCAGAGTTGTGAAACATTTCATGCTGTGTTGCATGAAATTCTGCACAATGAAGAACTGGCCCCAGATCACTGCTCTGTGGTATGTGGATTTGTTACAAGGTGAGTGAAAATTTAAAGGAGAGAGTGAGTTTTTTTAAGCTGTGTATCCTGTAATTCTAGATATTTGTATGTTCTGTCATAAATGAGGTAAGAATCAATGTTTATTTGCTGAATTAGACTTGAGTTATCTCAAACATTTTCGTTGCTTAAGATTGGTAGGGTTATTGGAAAATTAGAGTTACTATGACCTTATTGATTATATAATTCCTTTTCCCTCCTAATTTATTGATATATTAAAATTATTGAGAAAAATCAGTATATTATTCTGATAAATACATTGCTTACATGCAGTGGTGGTATTTATCTGTATTAAATGTCAGCTGGAGTATAATTGGTTATTTGAATTCATCTTCTTCTTTTAAGAATTCAGGCCTTGTTAAAATGGGTCAGTGATTCTGCAAGAGTGGCTGCTGTGAAAAGAAGTGGCAGGATGAGCTACATGTGCCCTAACTCTTCAACAATAGAGTATGGTCTTTTGATGCCATCTCCTTCTCACTTGCACTGTGTAGCAGCAATTCTGTGGCACAGTTATGAGCTGCTGGTAGAGTATGACTTACCAGCACTGCTAGACCGAGAGCTCTTTGAGTAAGTATGATTTGTGAAATTCTCTTTTCCCCCAGTACTAGATCACTTTAGGTTTTTACTTGATGAAACAGCATTTTACATTTTATTTATATAAAAATAATACTTCAAATAGTACTAGTTAAGTATAATCAGTGTAATTTTGAAATGAGATGCTACACAAATTTAATTAATTTACCTTCAGGTTTTAAGAAGCTACATTAGTGTCATTGCTGCTTTTCCCACCTAAAATTGGAATGTTTCATGTATTCTCCTGCAGGTCATAATGTTTATTCTCACCTGCAAATTTACCTGCCAGATTCTTTTATCTTTAATGTGCAACTTTGGAGGGAAAGTGTAACTAGAAATTTTGAGAGACTACTTTAGACAGTTTTTACAATTGGTTGTTTTTACTTCTTTCTAGATGGCTGTTATGATTGTTCTTTTGACAAGTAGTTTCCACTTAACCCACATTTCTTCACCATACTCAGTTAAGGCTTTGTTGAGCTGACTGCCTAATAACTGCTAAGTCTATAGCAAAATATAATATTTATCTCTGAAGAGTTCCATGACTCATAAAAGGTTGGCTTTTTGTCCTCTAGTTTGTCATTTTCATATTTGGTCCTATCAGTTGGCATAATCCATGACCTATTAGTGAAACTCACTAACAGTTTTCATTTTGCAGATATGAATTAAAGCCATTAATAATGTCGAATTCAGTCTAGACATTTCTTAGGTATAATTTTTTGTATTGTTTCTTTATGTCATTTTTTTGAGGTCACACAGAGAATGGTAGAACCATTTTGATATAGATCTCTTGGTTTTCTGTACTCATTTTACAAATCTAATCTAACTTCCAATCTACTGAAGTACTTAATGATGTTTACCACAATTAGTCTTCCTGAAACATTATAGTGTCATTATATTGAATGTCAAACTATATAATTTTCATGAAAGTGATTTCTAGTAGAAATAATTGATGAAGAGGTCTTTCTAAATATATGTATATATTGTTAACATGGTATCTTTTATTCCCTAGGTTACTTTTTAATTGGTCCATGTCTCTTCCCTGCAATATGGTTTTGAAGAAAGCTGTTGACAGTCTACTTTGCTCGATGTGTCACATACACCCAAGTTATTTTTCTTTGCTTATGGGCTGGATGGGAATTACCCCTCCTCCAATGCAGTGTCACCATGGACTGTCCATGACAGATGATAGCAAAAAGCAAGATCTTAGTTCATCTTTAACAGACGACTCTAAAAACGCACAAGCACCTCTTGCACTAACTGAATCACATTTGGCAACCCTTGCTTCCTCTTCTCAATCTCCAGAAGCTATCAAACAATTACTGGACTCAGGTTTGCCTTCTCTTCTTGTGAGGAGTCTGGCTAGTTTCTGTTTTAGCCACATTTCTTATTCTGAAAGCATTGCTCAATCAATAGATATTTCCCAGGACAAACTCAGGCGGCATCACGTTCCACAACAATGTAATAAGATGCCTATCACAGCAGACCTGGTTGCTCCTATTCTTAGGTTTTTGACAGAAGTTGGCAATAGCCATATTATGAAAGACTGGCTTGGTGGGTCTGAAGTCAATCCACTATGGACAGCACTTCTGTTTTTATTGTGTCACTCTGGGTCCACTTCTGGAGGACATAATTTAGGTGCACAACAGACCAGTGCAAGATCAGCTTCTCTTTTTTCAGCTGCTACAACAGGATTGACTACTCAACAGAGGACAGCAATAGAAAATGCAACTGTTGCATTCTTTCTGCAGTGCATTTCATGTCACCCTAATAATCAAAAGCTGATGGCCCAGGTAAGAGTAGAAAAACTGGCTTATGTTCCAGTGTCTTATTATTTTAATGTGCTGTCACATGGCACTCTTGAAATTAGTTCAGAAAGGGTCATGTATTAAGGCCAGGTGATGGTGAAGTTTGGGTTTGGGTGCATTTAAGGATTTGAATTTAAACCATAATTAAAATTAAGTACTGATATCTCCTCCCTCCTCTCCTCAACTGTTACATAAATCAGTTATTCTTTCTGATGAATGATGGGCAAATTCATGGAGATTCTAGCTAAAGATCATACATTCCTCCTTTTAAAAAACCACCCCTAATCAAAAGAACAACGCTTCAGGGACTTCCCTGGTGGTCCAGTGGCTAAGACTCTGTGCTCCCAATGCAAGGGGCCTGGGTTCGATCCCTGGTCAGGGAACTAGATCCCACATGCTGCAACTAAGAGTTCGCATGCTGCAGCTAAGAGCCGGCACAGCCAAATAAATACATAAATAAAAATATTAAAAAAAAAAAAAAGCGAACAACGCTTCAGCTATTGGAACAGGATTGACCACTCGAAGGTGGCCATCAAGTGCCTCATCAGCATTGAGGCATTGCATTTTATAGTAACCGGATTGTTACAGCTGTTGATTTGCTTCTAATGAAGCAGACATTAGAATAAGTTTCAGATAGGAGACTCCTGACAAATCACATTAAAGGTATGAAAGATGATTTTATTGTATTAAGTCCACAGGGCCAAAAATCTTGAATGCTGGAGTTATCTCGAACATAATTCTAGTTGCTTTTTGCCAGTTTCTGCTGCTTTCTATCTGTTGTGATCTTCAGCAAGTTGTTTAAACTGTAAAATGGAGATAGTAATACCTGCCTCTCAAAAGGTTTTTTTTTTGAGGATTAAATATGATAATGTATATGAAGTGTCTAGCATAGAGCCTGTCTGAGACATGGTAGACACCAATAAATAGGAACCAGCTTCTTTTTTTACCCTCTTATTTGATAGTGCTTATTCAGGTTAAACTATTAATGAAGGATGAGCTATCATAATTTTCAAAAAATTCTGAATGATTTAACTTTAAGAAGAGGAAGATACTTTGTTGCCTAAAGTAATTAATTATTGGGAAACTGTATCTACTTAATGTGTGTAATTTGAAAGAAATGCTTAAATTACCACTTTTAACCAAGTCCTTGAATATGGACATTTGACAATTTGGTTTGTGCCTGTGGGTAGTATGAAACTTTGTGTTCCATTGTCTTCTGGCCTAATAACCAAAAATAAACTTTTTGTCTGCTTCCGTATATTCTTTAATTGCTGATTTGATGAATTCAAATACACTCATTAATCCACATTTTAAATTTCCTCTTTGTTCTTTAAAATATAAAGCTGCAAGTAAATACCTCATTTAACTTTTTAAATCTCTCACTTTGCCAGGTTCTCTGTGAACTATTTCAGACATCTCCTCAAAGAGGGAACCTTCCAACATCAGGGAACATTTCAGGGTTTGTACGTAGATTATTTTTGCAACTGATGTTAGAGGATGAGAAAGTGACAATGTTTCTTCAGTCTCCCTGCCCAGTGAGTATTTAACAATTAAATTAAATCTTTATGATGAGCTGTGTGTAAAAGTATTTTATGTTTTCATGTCAGAGCTTTCAGTTATCTCTGTTCTAATTTCTAACGAAATGAAATGAAATTAGAAATTAGAGGTTGTGCTAGCAAAGTGAAACTAGCACAACCTTTATACTTAAGGATAGGACTTAAATATCTTAGCTAACCCTCTCTGTCCAGAATAACCTAGTTGTAACTTGCCATGAATAGTATAATTTGATTTGGGGGGGAAATTGACAGATTATTAGTAGGTACAGTAGTGCTAATGCAAAAAAGTATGACGAACAAATCGCATGGCAGACATGCCACATTTGAAGAAATGTATAAAATAAACTCTTTACATTTTTGTATGCATTACTGAATTGTTTATTTTTTTATGCTTTTGAAATTGTTATATAATGATATACATTTCAAAAAACCCTTCTTGATTTCTTTTAAATTTATTTCCAGCTGTACAAGGGCAGAATTAACGCTACTAGCCACGTCATCCAGCATCCAGCGTATGGAGCCGGCCACAAGTTCCGTACACTTCATTTGCCGGTCTCAACAACATTGTCAGAAGTTCTTGACAGAGTGTCAGGCAAGTCACATTTAAATATTTGTGTTTCTTTAACTTTATGTTAGATGTATGTAGGAATTTTATTATTTTTATAACTTTATTGCATTCACTCACTCACCAACCATTTAATGACTAGAAAAGGTCAAGGTAGCTTCACATTTAGAAGCATGATGCAGTGGACAAAATGTACAATACATTCCAGCACCTGTAATTCTTTTGCTGTGATGTGTGTTATGTGTAGTAATGACAGAATGGGCAGTTGGAAATGTAGACAAGCTGTGGGAAGCCATTGATGGAATTTTCTCAGGATAAACCATCGGGCTGTTTTATAGTAGATGAATTACAGTATATTAGGTTGCATGACAATTCTAAGTGATAAACATTTACTAAATCTAGGGGAGAAATGAGTGGTCAGTCGGTAGAATCAACTGGTGACCTTATTGTTTATAACAGTGAAGAAAGCAGAGAGAACGTTTCCCCTAGGTTTTTCAAGAGCTCTCCGATGATGCCTTTAAACAGGATATAAGTTATTAAAGTAAAAGCATTTTTTTGAGGTAGCATACAAATTGACTGTGGTTAGTTTGGGTTTATTGCCTCTCAGAAATCCTAATCAGTGATGAATTCATTGAGCATCTGCTATGTGTAAACACAGTAATTTCTTCTAGGGATGTAAAAGTGAGCAGGACATACATTCTGCCTCTCAAAGTATTTATGATCTTTTGTATGTTTTCAGAATAAAAAATAAACTGAAAAGTTTAAATGTTTGCATTTTAATTTAAATATAAGTCAGTGTGTTTCTATCTGTACACATTAGAGGGGGTACCTAAGTATTTAAGCAACACTGATAACTGAAAGAAGTTAGGAGTATCCAGAAAAAAAACTGGCGCTATTTGTTAGCTGGAAATATAAATCTAAACTTAGAATAAAAGACTGAGTTGAAGAGATTTGGGAGTTGTTACCATACATACATACATAGATGGTAAGTTAAACCACGTGAACAGATATGATCACTTTGAGAAAATAATGTAGAAAAGATTCTTTACCAGTTTTAGACATTGCATCTAACAGAAATGTGTGCATAAAATTATACTTTCCTTCATTTTTACACGTTACACAGTAAAATGTTAGAATATATTATAAATGTGTAACATTTTTTTCTTATTTGAAAATGTCCACCTTACCTGTTACAGCTAAACTTTTGTGAAAATTTGTCTTTACAAACTTTTTTCTAAATTTCAATTTTCTGAAATTGTGCCTTCTACATGATGAAGAAAAAATTTAAAATTAATTAATTGAAGGAAGGAAGTGGGGACGAGTACTAAAATTCAATTTTTGAGATTTCATACATTTAACTTAATAATGGAAAAGTATAGACATAGTACAAAATAATTGGAAATTTAACACTTTTATTTATCTTTAAATGAATACTATTTTCTAAAATGTCATGGTCTGTCATTTAGGATATTTAACAAAATAGCTCCCTTTATTACCTAAAAATTAACAAATAAAACTTATTGCTGTGGAAAAATAGTACATCCTAGTAAAAAGTCCAACAAAGTTATCCTGAGCAAATATCAGAAACTTCTAAGTGCTGAGTTTAACCTTTGTTTAGCAATGCTTTGGTACTTTAAGGTGTATTTGTGATTCTTAGTCATATCTTAGCCATATCTTAGGATATATTAACATGTGTATATGTATTTTATTAACATGTATGAAAACAAGTAATCCAAAATTATTTAAGCCATACTTTTACCCACTGCCTATAGCTTTCGACTATACTGCTTTCAAATAATAAAGGTTATGTGTCTTTTTTTTTCAAATTCTGTATTGTTTTTAAGCAATTTGATTATCATCAAATAATATACCTTGTAGTTTTCTTCATGTTTCTTATGATTTGAGTTTTTGGACTTGAATCTGTGTGGGTGTATAAATTTCATCACATTTGGAAATTTTTTGGCTATTAGTTTCTCAAATATATTCTGTCTCCCCGTCACTTTCCTCTCTTTTGGTGATTCCAATTACACGTTTACTAGGCCTCTTGAAGTTGTTTCACAGCTCACTGAAGCTCTGTTCCGTTTTCCCCCTGTATTTAAAATTTTTGATAACTTATATTGCTCTATCTTCAAACTGACTTCAGTGTCTAATCTGCTAGAAGTTATATCTGGTTCTTTTTTATATATGTCCTTGTCTTTATATAAAGTGTACAAGCTTTCTTCTAGTGTCTTGAATTTTTGTTTTTTGTTTGTTTGTTTGTTTTGGCCGCACCGCTCGGCACGTGGGATCTTAGTTCCCTGACCAGGGATTGAACCCGCGTCCTGTGGAGGGGAAGCGCAGAGCCTTAACCACTGGACTACCAGGGAAGTCCCTAGTGTCTTGAATATATTGATCTGTTTACGTTGATTTTTTTTTTTTTTTCATTGTGGATTGTGTGTTACTGCTTTTTTAATTCGCCTAGAAAATTTCGTTGGATGCCAGACAATGTGATTTTTACTTTTCTGGGTGGTGGATATTTTTGTATTCTAATAAATATTTTTTATTTCTTTCTGAGATGTACTTATATTACTTAAAAACAGAACATTACTTTTAGGACCAGCTTTTCAGCTTTGTTAGGTGGGACCAGAGCAGCTGTTAATTTAGAGCAGAACTTACTGCGATGATGGAAATATTTTATAACCCTATACTATCTAGTGCAGTAGCTTTTAAGCATATAGAATGTGTCTGGTGAGACAAAGGAACTAGTGTTTTAATTTTAATGGACTTACTTTTAAGGAGGTACTGTAGTGGAATAGAAGCACGGTACCACATTTGAAAACAGAGGTCTGGGGTTAATTTGGCCCCACTGCTGAGGTTATACTCTTCTGAGAACTCTGTTAGAAATTCACTAGGCATTGGGAGTACTAAGTATTCCAGCCCTCATTTTAGAACCTGGGGTTCATCCCCTTGCTACTTTTTTTTTTTTTAATATTTATTTATTTTATTTATTTATTTTTAATTTTTTTTGGCTGTGTTGGGTCTTAGTTGCGGCATGCAGGATCTTTCTTTGCGGCACGCGGGCTCCTCGTTGCGGTGTGCGGGCTCCTTTCTAGTTGTGCTGTGCGGGTTTTCTCTCTAGTTGTGGCTTGCGAGCTCCAGGTCGCGTGGACTCTGTGGCACGCGAGCTCAGTAGTTGTGGCGCATGGGCTTAGTTGCCCTGCGGCATGTGGGATCTTAGTTCCCCAACCAGGGATTGAACCGGCATTCCCTGCATTGCAAGGTGGATTCTTTACCACTGGACCACCAGGGGAGTCCCCCCTTGCTACTTTTTAAAAGTATTTTCCTTACCCTTTAGGTGGTTTCCTTGTATGTAATGCTTGTCAGTATGCACTACAGATTAGAGGAGACCCTCTATAGATCACTGGGGCTCTCTCTCTGTGTAGATCTCTCCTCGTTGGCATTGTGCCCTGTGAACCGCAGCCAAACCTGCCTTTGTCTTCCTGGACTCCCATTTCTGTATCCTCACCTTGAGTGATGCCTGGGTTGTGCTGAGCTGTGGTCTGGGAAATTGCAGGAAATAAGCTGGTGCAATCCTAGCGCTTACTTCATTTGTTTCCACTCACCCAGGAATCACTGTCCTGCCTTCCTGATGCCCAGTATCTGAAAACTTTATTTCATATAGTTTCCTAATTTTTAGTTATTTCAGGTAGGACAGTAATCTGGTCTTTGTTATTTCATTTTGGCCACAGGTGGAAATCCAAACCAGAACAATTTTAAGCAGTAAATTGAGCAAAGTCTTTCTCAGTGATACCTTTTAGTGTTTGAATGGCGTTTATTGAGATAACACTATATATATTCTTGTTTTGTTATTTTTATTTAGTTAGGAGTCTTAGATAACAAAGTAATATAAAAATAAAGAATATAAATTCTTATCACCTAATGAACTATGATTGTGTGAATTTTTTATTACTTAAATATTTCCCTCTGACTTGTGTAACTCTTTTTGCCATTTGGGGTTACTTGCTTGTTATTCTGAGAAAGTAAAATGTATTGTTGCATTATGTATTTATTACAGTAGTCCCCCTTTATCTTCAGGGGATACATTCCGAGACCCCCAGCTGATGCTTGAAACCACAGACAGTAGCGAACCCTGTATATATGTTTTTTCTTATCCATGCATATCTATGATAAATATGATAATGTATGTTAATCTCTTACTGTGCCCACAGTAAGAGATCAACAACAATAACTAATAATAAAATAGAACAATTACCTAATATACTGTAATAAAAGTTAGGTGAATGTGGTCTCTCTCTTTCAAAATAATCTTACTGTACTGTCTCACCCTCCTTCTTGTGATGATGAGAGATGATAAAATGCCTACGTGATGAGATGCAGTGAGGTGAATGACATAGGCATTGGGAACATAGGCTTAGGTTACTTTTGACCTTCTAACAATACATCCAAAGGAGGAACAGAAGAGGGATCATCTGCTCTGGGTGATCCTGGGTTATCCAGCCATGACGACTGGCATCCATGACTGAATGTTAGAGCAGACAATGACATGGGTGGGAATTCCAAGTGGAATGGATCCAGTGAGATTTCATCATTATAGTCAGAACAGCAAGCAATTTCAAAGTTATGAGTTGTTTATTTCTGGAATTTTTCATTTAATATCCTCAGACCGCAAGTAACTGAAACCACAGAAAATGAAACCATGGATTAAGGGGGAGCAGCTGTATTTACAGTGTTTAAATTTGTTTTTTTTTTTTAATTTCACAAAAATAGAAATGGTCTAAAGGCAATCTGTAGTTTGGAAGAGGTTCTAGAAATTGAGATCACAGGGATATTTTCAGATATTCAAAGAAAGCTACAAAATAGGAAATAATACAAAAGAGGCTGTTTTATCACTTGATCATTTCACCTTAACATTATAATAAAGCACTGGATCATAATTGTGTTAAGTTAGAAAAGTAAAAAGAGAGCCTGTATCAGTCATATCCACTTAGTGAAAAACATTCTTAATATTAGAACAGTTCATCCAGCTTTTTGAGCTTCTTAATGGTTAAATAAGATCACTGTATGGTCATCATTTATTTCATGATTTGTAATAGCATGTCATATTCAAAAACATGAAAGAAAATATGATTTCAGAGTAATAACTATCTATGAAAGTCTTTAGTATTCATTCTTTTTTTTTTTTTAAAGGACTGCCCAAGGTCAGATAGCTAGTGAGTTACAGGGCTAACTTTTTTTTTTTTTATTAAAGTATTTGTTTATTTATTTATTTATGGCTGTGTTGGGTCTTCGTTTCTGTGCGAGGGCTTTCTCTCGTTGTGGCAAGCGGGGGCCACTCTTCATCGTGGTGTGTGGGCCTCTCACTATCGTGGCATCTCTTGTTGCGGAGCACAGGCTCCAGACGCACAGGCTCAGTAATTGTGGCTCATGGGCCCAGCTGCTCCGCGGCATGTGGGATCTTCCCAGACCAGGGCTCGAACCCGTGTCCCCTGCATTGGCAGGCAGATTCTCAACCACTGCGCCACCAGGGAAGCCCTTTAGTATTCATTCTTAAAGTACTTGTAAGATATATCACTTTATCTAAGATTCCTAACCAAATAAAACAACAAAACCAGAAACCTCTGTTACTTAAATTTGTTCCTTTATACTCCCATTTGTAGAAAAAATAGAAGTCTAATGTAATGCATTAGGAGGAGTCCTGAGCTTGAATTCCATATTGCCCTTTACAGGTTGTATGAGTAACCTTGCTAATAAGGCTGTTTCCCTATTTTGAAAATAATATTCTTCCTTGGTTTGCATGTTGTGAGGACTGAAATCGATGTTACGTGGCAAACAGATTGAACTATGCCTACAATAAAGCAAATGCTTTGGTTTTCAAAACTGCCTCTAGAGGTAGTACTATTGCAATACATAATATTTTCTAGAGATTGGAATTTAAGTATCCTGGCCTAAGGAGAGTGATGAGTCCCTTTCATTGATAAAATCAACGAGAATTGAATGTCAGATTTTCCTTAACAACATTCCTTCCAGACCATTTACATTGCCTTTGTATTAGTGATAATATAATCTTGTGTAAACGTCCCCAAGATATTTATTGCTTCCCTTCTTAACAATTTTGAAAAGCAATGTATTTTACATAAAAATTTCTTACAGATACACCAAGTATCACTGCTAAACTAATTAGTGAACAAAAAGATGACAAAGAAAAGAAAAACCATGAAGAGAAAGAAAAAGTTAAGGCAGAAAATGGATTTCAGGACAATTACAGTGTTGTTGTTGCTTCAGGTATGCTTGCTTGCTTTTTTTTTTTTTAATGATCTTGATTTTGTTTGGGTTTCTGTAAAATGTAACAATTTATATTTACAGGAACTTCATGTAATAAAAAGTATTAATGCAAAAAGCTGGCATAATGATGTCTTAATATTAAATACACAATTATTGCACCAGAAATCCATTACTTTTCAGCACTGGAATTATTAAACTTATTTTGAGCTTAGTATATTTTAATCAGATACTCAGCATGTGTAAATAGATATTTCGTTTCAGCTTGACAGTGTACTGGGAATTATACTCTTAAAAGTTCACTAAGTGTTAAGGAATTTTTCTGTAACCTCCTATTTATTGATTGATTGATTGATTGCTGCATCGGGTCTTAGTTGCAGTGCGCGGGCTTCTCTCTAGTTGTGGCACGCGGACTTAGTTGCCCTGTGGCATGTGGGATCTTACTTCCCCAACCAGGGATTGAACCTGCATCCCCTGCATTGGAAAGAGGATTCTCAACCACTGGACCACCAGGGAAGTCCCTGTAACCTCCTTTTTAAAAAAAAAAAAAGAAAAAGTATTCACTAGTTTTCACTTATGACATTGTGCTCATTACATAAAATTAGAAAATAAAAGTCATCAAAAGAAAATTGGTTGAAAAATGAGTTTTTACTGTTAGATGCAGGAAGAAGAAAAAATGGCCATGATAAGTGATAATTTTGGAGGATATTTTCCTTAACAAAATTCTTAGTTCAGAAGAGAAAGCTCAGCCTAGATTACCTTACTCCTCAAATAGCAGACCTATGTATTGGTTTAATCCATCCTATCTCAGAGAAAAATTAAGAACACAAGATTTTCTGTACATATTTGCACAAAATTACATTCTAGTAAATGGATGGTCATCTATATGTATCTCAGAGAGTATAGGAGTTAATTTATACTTTCTTGGAAAATAGTTACACATGCAGCCAGTTATTCATGGAGTATAATAAATGACAGATAGAATCAAGAGAGTAGATATTTAATGAGAAGAAATATTTCTATCTTTTGGCGTTAGGAATGTGGCGCTTTAGTAATATATTGTAGAAATACACTTATACTTCATGAATGTGCTGGCTATATAAAATCTTGGTGATTTTTTTTCTTTTAGGGCTGAAATCCCAATCTAAACGTGCTGTGTCATCTACACCACCTCGCCCACCATCCAGGAGAGGGAGGACAATGCCCGATAAAATAGGAAGTGCTTCCTCAGGAGCAGAGGCTGCCAACAAAATAATTACCGTCCCTGTGTTTCACCTGTTCCACAAACTCTTAGCTGGTAGTGTTCACAGTGATAAAACATATAAGAAATTTTAGTAATCTTACAAGTGTACAAATCAGATGTGTAATCAGGTGCTATTGATGAGAGAAATAATTTATTGAGACTTTGTCCATATAGTTCCCTCCAAAAGAAGTGAGAACAAAAAGGGAGTAACCTATTTCATACCCTTTTTAACACTATAATGTTGCGTTTTTACACTTTACTTGCTTCCTAAATTTTGTTATGAATGTGCCATAAAATGATCAGTAAAATTAATGTTTTCATGTGTTCATAACAAGTTATATAGGATGCAATGTGAGGCTAATTTTAAAGAATTAGTTCTAGCTGTGGAATTCTTAAGACGTAGCCCTGATAGTTAAGCTTCTTCTCTACCTAAACATATTCTTTGACCAGTATACTTTCCGTTGGTCAAGGTGATAACCATTTTATCTCCATTTTTCTGCTGTATCATTATAATCAAATTGCCAACTAACTTTGACTGGATTTTACTTCTTAGCTTTACATTGTTGATTTAAAGCAGAGGTCAGTAAACTATCGCAGGTGGACCGAATGCTTCTTTTTGTAAAAACATTTTTATAGGAATACAGCTATGCCCATTCATTTATGCATTGTCCATAGCTGTTTTCATGCTACAGTAGAGTTAGTAGGTTGCAGCAGAGACCATATGGCCTCCATAGCTTAAAATATTTTTTATCTGGCCTTTTATGGAAAAGATTTACCAATCCCAGATTTATGGGAATGTTTCTTTTTTTTCTATTCACCATGGCTCAGAAGATCTTGGTGGGGTTTGGTTAGCAACTGATTAACACTTTGTATAGATATTTTTGTTCACATATATCGGAAGTAGATTTGAGTTTTGTAAACTTCCTGTGGGCAGTTTTTAAATTGCTTTGAAATTGGTGTCAGAATCAAACTCTTACCTGTAATTTAATTTAGTAAAAGCATTAAGTAATTGAGTAAATTGAAACAAGTAAATGTCTCCCTCTTGGATTCCAGGTTTAACTTAGTTATGTCATTTTTAGGCCAGCCATTGCCAGCTGAAATGACGCTTGCCCAACTTTTAACTCTGCTATATGACCGAAAACTTCCTCAAGGTTACCGTTCAATAGATCTGACAGTTAAATTGGGTTCTAGAGTTATCACAGACCCAAGTCTGTCAAAAACAGATTCTTTTAAAAGACTGCACCCTGAAAAAGGTATGTGTATGATATTTCTTTAAAATTGCAGTCTGTAATCTGAGCAGGCAGGGATTTCTATAGCTGATGACTTAATGTACATTTTTGTTACATCAACTTGAGATACTTTTCTTTCTTTATGACTGAGTTATTTGTAAATATAGAAAATTGCCATTATTTCCATTGGAAATTAATGTTAATTCCTTGTGTAGCATCACTTATTTTTATGGGCCCATATGCTTTAATTTCTGCTTTAATTTTTTTTTTTTTCCTTTGGCCATGCTGTGTAGCTTGTGGGGTCTTAGTTCCCCGACCAGGGATTGAACCCGGGCCCTCAGCAGTGAAAGCATGGAGTCCTAACCACTGGGCCACCAAGGAATTCCCTAATTTTTAAAAATATTATTTCTGCATGAGCCATGTGAATTGTTCATAATTTTATAATCAAAGTGAGAACCCCAATTTCGAATTTCCAATTTACTGATAATTTATATTGAGTGATATTTTGTGCTCATAAACATTTTTTACCTTAAACAAAAGTGGGATCATACATTTTCGTACCTTTTTATTTTTATATATTCAATTAAATATTTATAAATGTGCATTTTATTGCCTATTTTTAATATGGATATAACAATTTATCTGTTTCACAATTGTTGAAGGAATCTG
The DNA here is from genome assembly GCF_028023285.1 of Balaenoptera ricei. Taxonomy (NCBI): domain Eukaryota; kingdom Metazoa; phylum Chordata; class Mammalia; order Artiodactyla; family Balaenopteridae; genus Balaenoptera; species Balaenoptera ricei. The sequence continues at coordinate 76,918,904 of NC_082651.1, read as the reverse complement.
TTTCTGATTTTTCACTACTATAAATGGTATTTAAGCAATGATTTTCGTAGTGTGGATATGGTGTCATCTTATTTATTGTCAATCTTTCTCATGATGAAAGATTCAATTATTAGCCTTTTGTACTCTTTAATAAATTTTAGTACATTTCCTTTGCCCAAATTTTCAGCAGGATCATTTGTCTGTTTTAATGTTCGTAGGGTCTGGTTATGTGTGAACATAAACTTCTGGTTTTCCTCTGTGAGTGATTCGAAGTTAACCAATATGGTATAATTTTCAGTTTTCAGTAAGAAAAGTCTTTGTCATTATTCAGTTTTTCCTGATGGGATACTTTAGAGCATAACATGCACATACATTAATATTTTCTGGAGTCTCTGATGTTTTACTTATTTGCCCTAAAGGACAATACTTCTCAAACTTCAGTATGTTTGTAAATCACCTGGAACATTATAAAAATGCAGATTCCTACACAGTCTAGGATGGGACCTGAGAGTCTACATTTCAAAGGCTCTCAGGCTGATGCTGATGCTTACTAGTCCATGGACCATATACTTCAAGTAGTAAGACTATAGGGAGCAACATCAGACGTTATTTAAGCATGTTTGTAGCATCTAGCCTAGATAGCTGTATCTGAATGACTTAAGATAATTATGCTCTTTTGTTGAGTAGAGAGATGACAACAATATTTGCTTTGTAAATGAAAAAGTATTATAAAAATAGATCCTCTCTTAGCTGTTATTTGCGATTATTCTTCTAGATCATGGAGATTTACTTGGTAGTTGTCCTGATGATGAGGCTCTCACTCCAAGTGATGAATGTATGGATGGGGTACTGGATGAATCTTTACTTGAAACCTGTCCCATTCAGTCACCGTTACAAGTTTTTGCAGGAATGGGTGGACTGGCTCTTATTGCAGAAAGACTACCCATGCTATATCCAGAAGTAATTCAGCAGGTAAGATAAGATTTCTAATTAACTATATCATTACATGGGAAAGACCTTCTGTTTTCTGGTTTGTGTTTAACTTAACGTTTGGAAGTACCCTTTCCCTTAAAGTCTTGGAGTAACGTATAAACCTTTCAAAGCTCAGCCTATATGGAGCTTTGTAAGAATTAATTTGGTAAAGAAACGTTGAAGACCAAGCAGATTTGCCAGGGGCATCACACTGTAGCATTTACTTTGATTTCATGGTCATCACACTGTAACATTTTTGTTTCTGTGCTTCTTAAGGTGTGATATTAATTACGGATATTACTGGAAATGGGAGAGTGAAATAGTAGTGTATACTTCTACCCAAATACACTATGTCTTTTGGCTTAACTTTTATTCCTTTTTAAGTGCCATTTCCATTTAAGTAGTTTTTAAAACATTAATTTAACTTCTTCCCCTGTTCATTAATGTTACTGTCACTGAGGTGTGTACTTTCGATGTTCTGTTGTTTATGAGGGGGGAGTGTGATGCATGGAGAGTCGTAAATACCAAGCTCTTTATTTCTGTTGATTGAGGTAGAGGAATTATTCTCTCTAATTTTATCTACTTGGGTGTGTGTGTGTGTGTGTGTGTGTGTGTGTGTGTGTGTGTGTGTATGCCTGCGTTAGTTTCCTAGGGCTGCTGTGACAAAGTACCACAAACTGCGTGGCTTAAAACAACAGAAATTTAATTTTCTTACAGCTCAGGAGGCTATAAGTCTGAAATCAAGGTGTCATCAGAGCCATGCTCACTGTGAAGGCTCTAGGGGATTATCCTTCCTTGCCTCTTCTTAGCTTCTGGTTATTGCTGGCAATTAATGGCATTCATTGGTCTATAGCTGCATCACTCCAGTCTCTGCCTGCCTTTTCACATGGCCATCTTCCTTTTGTGTATCTGTGTGTCTCTGTATCTCCCTCTCCTTATAACAACACCGTCATTGGATTTAGGGTCCACTCTAAGCCATTATGACCTCATCTCTTAATTGATTACATCTGCAAAGACCCTATTTCCAAATAAGGTCACATTCACAGTTATTAGGGGTTAAGACTTGAGCATATCTTTGGGAGGATACAGTTCAATCCACAATAATACCTATCCAGTAAATGGTTATTACTTAACCTGCTCTTCAAAGAGCTTATGATATTTTTATTTTAAGATAATATAACCATGATATAAGATGACTGTCACAGAAAAATATGAGTAAAATTTTATTTCTTCCTAGAAAATGTAATGATACAGCCAAAAGTTTGAAATGGAAAAAACTCCAACATTCTCAAGATTATTGTTGTTCAATGAAAATGACTTCCCTAATTCAGTATTCAGTATGCTTTATTATATTGAGTGGAAATTGGGTGCTGCTGTAATAAATACTTAAAAGAGTGGAAGTGACTTTAGAATTGGGTAGTTGTCAGAGTGTGGAAGAATTTTGAGGAGCATGATAAAAAGAGGTCTAGATTGCCTTGAACAGATGACTAGTAGAACTATGGATGGAAAGCCTTTGCCAGTGAGGGCCCAGATGAAAGTGAGGATCACAGCAGAGAGAACCTATGTATCATAGAGAATACCTAAATTGGCTTAAGCAGACTGTTGGTAGAAATATGGATGTTAAAAGTACTAATGGTGCAGCTTAGAAAGAAATGAGGAACATGTTATTGGAAACAGGAGGAAAGGGGATCCCTGTCTTTTATTGGTAGAAATCCTAGCATATTTATGTCCTGAATGTGGAAGGCAGTACTTGTAAGTGATGAACTTGGATATTTAGCTGAATTTCCAACCTGAGTGTGAAGTTACCTGTTTTCTTCTTGGTGCTAATAGTAAAATGTGAGAGGAAAGAACTGTTGAGCAACAAGCAACCATCACTTGACAATCTGAGAAATTCTCAGTCTATCCAGATTGCAAAAGATGCTAAAATTAGAGATTTGCTGTCAGAAAAGCATGCTCTGGAGAAAAAGCCAAGGATGTGGCTGATCAGCCTTTACTGGTGCCTCAGAAAAATCAAGATGCTAGTGCATTCAGTCACACAGAGTGCTATTTGAAGAGGTCAGTCATACTATTCATGGATCCCCTCGGCCATCTAAACAGAAGCCAAGAATAGAGAAAGTTGTGTGACAGTGGTAGCAAAGTCAAAGGAGGAGATGTGACTGTGGAAGCAGAGGTTCAGATGAAGCAGCCAAAAGCCAAGGAATGTGAATAGCCTCTAGAAGCTGGAAAACACAAGGAACCCACACTCCCTGAGAGTCTCCAGAAGGAACACTTGATATTTAGGATCAAAAGCTTGGATTCTAGCTCCATAAGACTCTTTTTGGATTTCTGACCTCTAGATCTTTAGTATAATAAATTTGTGTTGTTTTAAGTAAGTCTGTGGTGATGTGTTACAGCAAACCATATAGGAAATGAATACAGATTTTGGTCTGTACTTTCTTAGGATGTTTTTGTCTCGTTTTGGTATCAGGGTAATACCGTCTTATAGAATGGGTTGGGAATTTCTAATACTTCATATTAAGAAAACTGTTAGATGGATTTTTCTACAGATTAAACACTAAAGGTTACAAAATTAGTGATAGAGAAGATGCGTCAAAAGAAATCATCCAAACTGAAGCATAGAATGTATAAGGAATGAAAAGAACATAAGAGCTATATGGACATGTAGCTAGAAGTGAAAAATTCTGACGTGAATTTATGGTTGCAGAAAAAGAGTGGATTGAAACAGGGACAGAAAAGTACAGAAAGGAAGAAAATTTCCAGAACTGATATAAAACCTCAATCCAAAATTCAAGAAGCTCTGTAAACCCCAAGCAGGATATTCATGTCTAAGAACATTATGATAAACTGCTTAAAACAAAAACAAGAGAAGAGCTTAAAACCAGCCAAAAAAGCAGTCAACTCATTTCTTTTCAAAACAGTAACAATAACACTGACAACTAACCTTTCATCAGAAACCTTGGGAGCCAGGGAATTACATCTTTGAAATGTAAAAAGAAAAAAAATCTGCCATCCTAGAATTTTATACCCAGTGAAGAAAATTTTGTACATTTCCCTCAACCATTACTACTCTTTCCATAAAAGGTGAATTGGTAAAACAGAATAACAGGTATAGGATTAATAACTCTCCTGTATATATAAACTCTGGACAGACTATTTAAAAAAAAAATTGTTTAAAGGCTCTGGAGAGCGACTAAAAGTAGGCACATATTGAAGAGGATTTAAACACAAGAAGAATGAAACCACATTGGGCGAGATTAGTGTCTACGTGACTTTTCTCCTGAGAATACTCCTCAGTCTCTGTGGGGTAAGATGGTAGAACTCATGCAAAAGCTACAGAGGAGTTTGGTTCTTCCATCCTGGCTGGAAATTAAAAGGGGAGGAATTCAGAAAGGAGGGAGCCACAGATGGGGGAGCTCCAGAAATTCTGCACGTGAATTTCTGCACATGAATTTCTGCACAACCGTAGCTGGCTCCTAAATTATGGATACATGGGATTCTTGAGGGAAAACTAGAAGGGTGAAAGAGCTGTCCAGAGATTTCAGCGTCTATCCAGCATGGAGGAGACAATTTGCAGTTCTGTTCCTTCCAAGTTAGAGGTAAAAATCTTGGCTTTTCTATTGGAATTGCAGATGAGTCACACATTAAGAGTATAGATGGCATCCCGGTATTCAGGGATTCACTTGAGAAATAAGAGCAAAACCAAAATAGACTCTCCCAATAAATTTACAGAAGGCCTCAAGGTGACCTATCAGTAATTTAACTATTTTCTAAAATAAAACTGAACACATTGCAGAGTGTGATTATAGAATTAAGAGTTATTACAACATCTCATCAACAGTGTACAGTGTATAATAGAAAAATTACCAGACATGCAAAGAAATAAGAAAATGTTACCTGCGGTTAACAGTAAAGTAAGTCAGTGAACAGATCTTATTCACATTTTGCCAGTTGTTCCACTAATGTTCTCAAAGACAAAAGGAAAAAAATTCAGTTTCTTTTGCATGATTTGAGGGAGGTAATGGTCAGAGATTCAGTTCAGGATCATATATTGCATTCAGTTGTCTCTTTAGTCTCCTTTAATCTGTAACAATTCTGTTACCTTTGTTTTTCATGACCATGGCATACAGAAGAGTACAGGCTAGAAGTTCTGTCTATATATGTAGTCACAGATATACATGTTTCTATATATTTTTTCCTAGATTTGTTTGCTTATAGGGCATGGAATCAGACTACCCCCAGCAGTGTGTACATACCTATATACCATATCTTCTTTTTAAAATACCGTTTCCACTAAAATCAGTGCCCCTTGGAAAAATTCTAGGATTGGGGCAGAGAATGTACAAGATGAGCCTAGATACAGAAGCCTGCTTTAAGGGGGTTCCACTGACCAAATCTGATTCTACTTGGGCATCAGATAAAATGATAGTAACAGATTATAACTTATAGAGTAAAATTAGAATCCATACAGATATAAACTAATAAATGAATGAATAAATAGATGGAGAAGAAGAAGGAAACGTTTTTGTGTACAGTTCAGTGCCAACTAATGTGGAAGGAATGATAGAATTAGAAAATCACCATTTGGCAACCACTGTAATAATTATTATTTCACGCAAGCATAAAAATGCTAACTCTAATGATCAAAGTTTAGTGCAAGACAAGATGTTTATATAGTCTCAAAGAACCTGTCTACAGATACTTAACTAATTACAAAGGAGAAAATAGTAATTTTTAGAGTAGAGATACTTGGCGGACACCACCATACTCATGGTATCATGTAACTCATTTTAAAAAACATGTCCGGGCTTCCCTGGTGGCTCAGTGGTTGAGAATCCGCCTGCCAATGCAGGGAACATGGGTTCGAGCCCTGGTCTGGGAAGATCCCACATGCCGCGGAGAAACTAGGCCCGTGAGCCACAATTGCTGAGCCTGCGCGTCTGGAGCCTGTGCTCCGCAGCGGGAGAGGCCGCGATAATGAGAGGCCCGCGCACCACGATGAAGAGTGGCCCCACTTGCCGCAACTAGAGAGAAAGCCCTCACAGAGACGAAGACCCAACACAGCCATAAATTAATTAATTAATTAAATAAAATAAGTATTTTAAAAAAATGTCCTTTTATTGATTTTTAAAAAAATTTTTATTTTATATTGGGGTATAGTTGATTAACAGTGTTTTTACTTTCAGGTATACACCAAAGTGATCAGTTATACATCCTTTATTGATTTTTATATTCTTATATTTTAAGGAGATCATTTGAATTCAGGTCTTTAATTTGAATCTGATGTTGAAACATACAAATAGCCAAACAAAATTGTTTTTTCTTTAGGTGAGCGCTCCAGTTGTAACATCTACCACTCAGGAGAAACCAAAGGATAGTGATCAGTTTGAATGGGTGACTATTGAACAATCAGGGGAATTAGTTTATGAAGCGCCAGAAACCATTGCTGCTGAACCTCCACCTATCAAGTCAGCAGTACAGACCATGTCTCCCATACCTGCCCATTCTTTGGCTGCTTTTGGATTATTTCTTCGTCTTCCGGGCTATGCTGAAGTGCTACTAAAAGAAAGAAAACATGCCCAGTGCCTTCTTCGCTTGGTTTTGGGAGTGACAGATGATGGAGAAGGAAGTAAGTGTTTAGTGTTATTAATGAAATTTAATGTAGGTAGGTTGTGTAAAATTACTCAGATCATTGCCTATTATTCATCATTTATTTATTTCATAGTTTAGCTACTAGATAATTTCTTATTGGCAACTTAGTTCCAATAATAGATATAATAAATCCTAAAGAAGCTTCATTTTCACTTCTTTATTCATTCAAAAGTTATATATTGAGTGCTTACAAAACTGCTGGGCATCGTTGGAGGCATTTAAAGATGAAGCAGGTATTTAGATCCTGCCATCAAGTAGCTAATGTGTTCCAGTAATAGCAATGAGGAATGTATATACACATATAGACTTAACAAGTTATAAAAGCCTTGAGAGAAGTACAGTATTATGGAGGCTTACAAGTGTGAGATTATTTCCTTACTACCCAGCAATGTGAATAAAACAGCATTGTAGTTTTTAGTGGGGCCTTGAAGGAAATTGTCAGTGTAGGTTGAGAATGGTTATTTCAGAAAGAAGGAATGATTTGAGCAGTGTTTATATGCTCATATTATATGAGAGGGGATAAGTTGGCTGATGAAATTTGCATAAAGCAGGACTGAGAACTCATTTAAAAAGTTGTTATTGATAACAGATCATGGAAAGGCTTCTTAAGAACTTCAGATTTTATTCTGAATAGTAATTAAGATTTATTAAAATAAGTGAAGTAGTGATGTGATGAGAATCTTTTTAAAGAATTCTTCAGTGCATCTGGTAGCAATATTTAGATTAAAGAGAACAGAATGAAGAAAATATTATAACAATATACTATATGATAATCTATTTCATAATATAAAAATAATAGAGAATAATAATAGAAAGCTATGGTGATTATTTCCATTGGGCTGGCAGTTGTGTTAATAGAAGGAAACAAAGAAAAATCGTAGAGTAGCCTAGCAAGTACATTTTCATTTGGTTTACCTCTAATTCTTCAATAACCATTACATTTGATAATTAGTATTTTTTATCTTACTTTAAACTCATGTGGTTTTGATTAGAGGTGATATCTTTCACATGCCATTTAGAAAGTATACACTTTTAAACCCTGTACAACAAAGTATATATAATCCAATAAAATTATATGAATTTATTTGTGAATCCTGTAACTCTGAAGCTATTGAATATTCATTGTATGTACTTTTTCTTTTGTATTTTCATATTGATGGAATTCTTCAAAAATGTTGACATAATTTTAAATGTTTTTGTAATAATTGTTATTAAATTACAGTGTCTATATACTAAATAAGTCCTGCTTGTTTGGTTTCATATATAAATTGTATATACTTATTTTAGTAGATTGGGAATTTCTAATTGCTTCATCTGATTTTTGAAGTACCTAGAGGGATAAGAACCACAGTATTTTAGGACTCTATTACGAGATAGTAGGTGTAACACTAAACTGAAAAGGAAAAAGAATTGTCTTTAGGTCATTTCAAACTATTTCTAGTGAATATACAATAAATGTTTATTAAAAAGCATAATTCTAAAATAACTTTTACAGTAGTTGTCTCATCTCCCATTCATGTAGGAGTGGGTTTTTGTTTGTTCTTTTTTGTTTTTTTACATTTAACGCTCCTCTCTAGCTAGAACATAGTAGAAAACTTTATTGCAAACGAAACAAAATTGTTTCACTCTTGCATTCATGGTTGAAACTACTTCCAAGGCAAGCAGTTACTTTCATACTCTTGTAAGAAACTTTTAATGCTTCTTTTTTAGTTGTTAGTTTTTCCCTTAAATTCTAGATTATAATAATTTTGACAGTCTGTAACTAATATCATATGAGTATATTTCAACTTTCTTTTGGAGTTTATGTATATGATGTCTTCTTAGTGAGCTTTTCTAGACACTTTATTATTAAAGATTAAGGTATCACTATTTCTGGTATTATTTTGTGGTTGTTTTCTAATAAGTATAATGATATAATTTTATATTACATTGCCATTATAAATTTGTGAGCTTGTGTGTTGTTCCTTATTGTGTTTTTAAATATTTTTAATTTTGAGTTCTCTCCTCCTTTTAATCTAGGTCATATCCTGCAATCTCCATCAGCCAATGTGCTCCCAACCCTTCCTTTCCATGTCCTTCGTAGCTTGTTTAGCACTACACCTTTGACAACTGACGATGGTGTGCTTCTGCGGAGGATGGCATTGGAAATTGGAGCACTGCACCTCATACTTGTCTGTCTGTCTGCTCTGAGCCACCATGCCCCACGAGTTCCAAACTCTAGCCTCAATCAAACAGAGGTAGGTTCAGTTGTTTCTTTTTTTTTTTTTTTTTAAAGAAGGTGTCATTTTATTTATATCTGTTTTTGGCTGCATTGGGTCTTCGTTGCTGCACGCTGGCTTTCTTTAGTTGAGGCGAGGGGGAGCTACTCTTCCCTTTGGTGCATGGGCTTCTCATTGCGGTGGCTTCTCTTGTTGCGGAGCATGGGCTCTAGGTGCGTGGGCTTCAGTAGCTTGGCATGTAGGCCCAGTAGTTGTGGCTCGCGAGCTCTAGAGCGCAGGCTCAGTAGTTGTGGCACACAGGCTTAGTTGCTCCGTCGCATGTGGGATCTTCCCGGACCAGGGACTGAACCTGTGTCCCCTGCATTGGCAGGTGGATTCTTAACCACTGCACCACCAGTAAAGTCCCAAATGAGCTTTTTAAAGATGTCTTTTAGAATAGTATCAAAAATAGAAAATATCAGACTTCCCTTGGGGGTCCAGTGGTTAAGACTCTGTGCTTCCAACGCAGGGGGTGCGGGTTCAATCCCTGGTCGGGGAACTATATCCCACATCCTTTGGGCGGCACAGCCAAAAGAAAAAGAAAATACCTATAAATAAATTTGAAAAATATGTGTAAGACATCTCATAAAATACATAAAACTTTTTAGAAAGACCATTATTAATTAGACTTTAATAAACTGAAGCATCTGTCCATGTTTACCTCTCACAGAGTAGAAAATATGGCATTTCATTAACATTTTTTCTTTTTGGCCATGGCAAAAAAAAAAAAAAGGAATACAGTGAACAATAGCTCAACGGAAAAAATATCAAGGCATCACCTAACAGAGACTGTTGTAGGAAATGACACCAAATAAGAAGGAAGAAGATAAATTATTAGGAAAAATAGTCCTTGTTCAACCCTTAATTTAGGAAAATAATTTCAATGATTCTGATGTTAGCCAGTCTCCAAACAAATCTGTCTTTAACTGGAAATCTGACAAACTTTGAATAAAATCTTCAAATATATATGGTTTTCTGATTTAATCTTAGTTTGATACTTCAGAAACGCTTCAAGATAACAAAGGAGTAATCACTCTTAAGATTCTTTATGACAAAAACTTCAATGTATTCAAAGTTTAATTTCTTTCTAAAATTAAATAAGCATGCTTTATGTAAACTGACAGGTGATTATTAGATTTCTTAGCTTCTTTAGCAATGGCAAAACAGTGGTGAGCCAGTCCGCATTACTCAGTTGAAGTTTCCTTTAATTGAAAACATATGACACCATTATAGATCCATCCTAAAAGATCTGGCTCATATCCCTATTCCTTTCACTGTTTTCTCTGTTTAATTTTGAATTATTGACTCTTTAGGCCCTAAAATGCTTTAACCTATCTATTCCTGGGAAACATTGTTAAAGTTTCATTTATCCTTTCTAAAAAATAATTAATTAATTAATTAATTTTTATTTTTGTCTGCATTGGGTCTTTGTTGCTGCACGCAGGCTTTCTCTAGTTGCAAGGAGCGGGGCCTACTCTTCATTGCGGTGTGCGGGCTTCTCATTGCGGCGGCTTCTCTTGTTGTGGAGCATGGGCTCTTGGCACGTGGGCTTCAGTAGTTGTGGTGCATGGGCTTAGTTGCTCCATGGCATGTGGGATCTTCCTGGACCAGGGCTCGAACCCATGTCCCCTGCGTTGGCAGGTGGATTCTTAACCACTGCGCCACCAGGGAAGTCCCCATTTATCTATTCTTAAATATAAGCATTTGTTCCCCATTTTTCCCTTCCCCTAACCCTTGACAGCTATACTTTGCATTCTGTCTCTGTTTATTTACCTACTCTGGATATTTCATATAAATGGAATCATACAATATGTTACCTTTGTGTCTGTCTTCTTTGACCTAGCATTTAAATGTTTTTGAGTTTCATCCAGGTAACATGTATCAGTACTTCGTTATTCCTTATGGCTGAATAATATTCCATTGTATGTATAAACCACAGTTTGTTTATCCATTCAGCCATTGATGGGCTTTTGGGCTGACCCTTTGGCTATTGTGAATGGTCTTGCTATGAACATAAGAGTAACGTATTTGTTTGAGTATCAGTTTTTATGTCTTTGGATGTATACCTAGGAGTGGAATTGCTGGGTCACATTGTCTTTCTTTGTCTAATTTTTTAAGGAGTGCCAAACTGTTTTCCATAGCAGCTAAACTATTTAAATTCCTACTGATAAATTTTTGACGATAAATGAAACCAAATAGTAATACATTTTTATTTTTTGTTATAAGCCACAAGTATCAAGCTCTCACAACCCTACATCAACAGAAGAACAGCAGCTCTATTGGGCCAAAGGGACTGGCTTTGGAACAGGCTCTACAGCTTCTGGATGGGATGTGGAACAAGCCTTAACTAAACAGAGGGTGGAAGAGGAACATGTTACCTGTCTCCTGCAGGTATATTTGCAAAGTTGATATTGTCAGTGATAATAGTTAAATTTTTTTTTTGTATTGATTTTTAACTATTGTTGACTATCCATCTCATCCTAAGCTACTTTTATACAGCCCATTGTACTCCTTGCACTCAGTACATTTAAGATACTGGACAAAGATTTCTCTTCCCTACTTGTAACTCTAAATTCTTCCCTCTTAGTTAGCTTCTTCACTGAGAGGAAAGTGACAAAGATGAAATTATCAAATAACTGGAATGTGCCATGTCTACTTTCTTCTGGTCAACTTCTCATCTAAAGTGCTATATCTGGACTCTTTAAAAAAAATCTGTTTTTTATATCTTTGTTTCTCACATTGTTGTATAAGTTTTCTAGAACTGGGCAAGGTGAACTAGCTTATAAAGTCTTCAGTACCACAGAAATGAGAAGAGTACGTTCTTAAAGATTAGCTTTTGTTCCTGCATCAACTAATTGACTAAAATTAGTTGTCCATTTTTTTTTTTTTAAGAGCATTGGTGAAGTCTTTGAACATAATTTTTGCAGTTCTCGGATGATAAGCTTATTCTTGTATAAAATTCTAAGATTCCATCACCCTCAAACTATAAACTGAATCTATTCAATGAAATAAATAATCTCAGAGTTGCTACTAAGCTTTTAAGTTCATGTTCTTAGGTGGATTGCTTCTGTATGTCTGGTCATACACTACATCATCATGCAAAGCATACCCTCTTTTGAAAATCTAAAGAAAAAACATCATTTTTAAAACTTGTAGTATGAGGCATTGATTGAGTTGAAAATATATTCTCTTGGTATTCAGATTGACTAACATAAAGTATGGGCTTTTAAACTACGAAGCTAGAACGCGATTTAAATCCAACAATTTTTATTTTTAGGTTCTTGCAAGTTATATAAATCCTGCAAGTGGTGCTGTAAATGGAGAAGCTCAGTCATCTCACGAGAGTAGAGGACAGAACAGTAATGCCCTTCCATCTGTTCTTCTAGAGCTTCTCAGTCAGTCCTGCCTCATCCCAGCCATGTCATCTTATCTACGAAATGACTCAGGTAAATCACACTGTAACTAGTCCTTTGAAATATCTTAGTGGATGAATACTTTTGTTTACTTATTTTATCATTATCAGTTTAAATAATAAGGTTCAATTGGAATATTTGAAATTATTCTTCCCTAATATATATAGGTGTGAGTTTGATGGATTTTTTTTCTTAAAATTATTTGAGAAATGTTTAGTTGTTTTGGGGGGGCCCCTAATTTGTTACTGTGTAGTCATCTATAACAGAGAATAAAAGTTTTCATTATCCCTTTGTTTTCAACTGTGAAAGTACATTTTTTCCTTTTAATAACCTGTAACTGAAAATGATAGGGCAAAGGCTAGCAGTTTCATGACAATATTCTGATCTGAATACGATTAATTGAATTTCTATGTGTTTTTAATGTTTTTCTCAAACATTAGAATTTCAGACAGTAGTTATTTGAAGAAAGGCAGATAGATGAATTATTCAAGTCCATAGATACTTGACAATGAGTATTAGTTTTTACAAATTCAGTAATAAAAGTACCATAGTTACTTACTTTGCCAATATACAATTGATTATTGATTGAAACTAGTTTATTATTTCCTTGGTTGTGAAATTATCTTCCAAGAAATGTATTCTTTTCCTAAATAAGAATAGAAAGTTGATGTTTTATTTAGACATTCAGTGACATAACAAGTATTGCCAAGAAAAACAAGCAGTTAACATCTCCTTTTAGCCAGGACCTTTAATTTTATTTATTCATTTTAAAATTTAAATATTTGCTCTGCTTCTTGTCTCTGCTTTTTTTCATATTCTTACTCAAGAAAATAAACACTTACACATTTAATTAGATTATTAAGGAAGAATAGGTAAGGAAAGCAATGGAAATGAATCTTGAAGTAGTCTATTTTGATTTGTGGTAGCAGTTCAAATGCAATTAGATGGATGGAAAATGTACCTGTATTTGAAAAGGGATTACTGCCCATATTCTCCACCTTCAAAAGATTATTGTGCTTCCAAACACACCATTTCCCAGCCTACCTCAAACTTTTTCATAAAAATATTGAGGTGTTATATAATTGATTTTTTTTTTTTAGATTGACCTGTTTAATCCATCAGATTTTTCTTTTTGAAAAAATAGGTGTCAAACGCACAATATATTTTTTGATTAAGTAAAATATTTGGAGCTGTAAACACTTCAGATCAGTGCCGCAATTTAATATTAAATCGTTTAGAAAAATTGAACAGAGTAAGATAAGGTTTCTCTTTACTTCCTTCCACATTGTTAAAATATTATTAATCCTTTTACTTTCAAACTATATGACCTCTCAGAAATTTTTAATTTTGTCTTGTTCTGAAATTCAGTCCTTGTGTAACACTGAGCTTTTATCTTTATGGTTCAGAATCAAAAAGGAAATCTGGTATTACTTACTTTTACTGTTTAAAATAGTCTATTCAAGTAGGTGCACTTTCTGTTAAGTGTGTATTTTAATAAATAAGCTTTGATTCTGGTAAATATATGGAATTGCAGGGACTTAAGATAGTCTATCTTGGAACTATTTTAGAAATTTATGTTTGCCTTTCCTTTGTGATTATTTTCCCAGAGTAAAGAAATTTCTTTGCCCAAGGTTGAGATTTATATGCTTGAATCTGGTACTTTGTCCAGTGGTATAATTTTAATTGATAGATTTATATTTGAATATGGTTACAAAAATTATTTTGAAATAAGATTTTAAGTTAAGGTAAATTAATATAAAATAATTAACTTAGTTAAGATAAGTAGGTCAGATAATTGGCAGAACACCTCTTAAATGATGTTTTCATTTATCAGAGAAAATTTTTTGGAACTTGGGATATATTCAATCCATAGTTTTTAAGGAACAAGGTATATTATTTAAGTATGCCCATTTAGAATATTCTAAATATGAGTTACAGATGCATTTCAAGAAAATGTAGCTTAATATATTAGTAAATATGCTGCTTATATAAATTATCAATTTTGGTTAAAATGCTAATTTTTAAAGTGACATTTTAAAATCTGAACAAATTATCTAGTCAGTCTTCTTGGAATTTAGTAAAATTCTTATTTTATAACATTAGTCTTAAGTCCATTTTCCAATTTTGTCATTGGTCTGTAGAACATTGTTTTTGGCCATTTGGGGGGTTGGGATAAGGTGGAGCATCCAGTACAGAATCTGTTACTTCATGTAATTGTCATATCTTTGTTCTCCTTTAATGCAGAAAAGTTCCCAACTTTTCTTTGTCTTTCATGATATTGACATTTTTACAGAATATGGACTATTTTATAGCATATCCAGCAAGTTGGTTTTTAAGTGTGAGAGCAGTGCTAATAATTTCGTGTGAGACGTTATATTCAAGAGATGGTTTGCTTACGTTGCTAGCAGATGATATGCAAAAACACAAGCCTAATGTAATAAGCTCTTTCGAGAGCTATAGTAAAATACAGTTAGCCCTTGGGAGATTGGTTCCAGGACCCTCCACCAAAACCAAAATCCACAGGAGCTCAAGGCGCTTATATCAAACGGCATAATGTTTGCATATAAGCTCTGCACATCCTCCCGTATGCTCTAAATCAACTCTAGATTACTTATAATACCTAACACAATGTAAATGTTACATAAATAGTTATTATGCTGTATTGTTTAAGGAATAATGACAAGAAAAAAGTCTACAGGTTCAGTACAGAGACACTCATCATAGACCTAACTACATAGTACGCACCAGCAACAACATAATATTTTCTTCCTTTCAGCACGTACCGACTGCTTTCATTTAATGAAAGAGAAATACATAGAATGTTTAAAATATACGTACATATAGAAAATATAGTTATAAATAGAGAAAATATAAATTTATTCTTTTTCTCACACACACTGTGTTAACACTCACCGAAAACCTGATTCTTCTCTTTTGTTAACTGTCATATGATGATGATGATGATGATGATGATGATTGCTGTCTGATGCCTATGGTGAGGCGACACATGTGTAGCATGTAGGTAAGCAGTGAGACATCAGGCTAACTTGAACCTGCTGACAGGACATCTGTGTTGGAAGAACCAGCTTCTAATTGCAGATGTTGGTACTTTGAAGGAGGTCCAATAATAATGATGTCTTGATGTGTGGAGGTTGAGAGCTGAGGGTCCTGAAGTATTGAAGATCAAGGCTTCACAATTGCAGGTGCTTTAGTTAGAAACATTGTTGTAAGCTGTTTCATCTCTTCTTTGCATCATCAAACAAATCTTGCAGTGGTTGTGCTTACGTTGTTATCCCTCGGGTGACACGGAGGCTTCATTCCGTTGGAGGATGTACTCAGGATCATATCCTTTAACAATTCCACCTTTTGAAAAACTGCTGCAAATTTTTCAAGTGTCCAGATTGATAGCCCTGCCTCTTCTAGACCTTCTGCTGCATCATCATCATCATGATCATCATCATCTGTCAAGGATTTCAGTAGATGTTTGAGTTCCTTGTTGGGAAAGGTTTCTCTATGTTTTTCTATGTGTTCCTTGTTGTCGTCCTCAAATCATGTCAGTGAAGTCTTCACCAACTTCACTTGCAACATTCAAGATATTCCTGACTTCTGCATCAATAATGGGTAATCACTGACTACCCCACTCCAGAATGGCTTCCAACATGCATTGACTGTCTTGGGCTTTAGGGCATCTGCAGCCTCTGCAATAAGGACAGTTTCATCTACAGTTGTGAAGCTCTTCCATAAATCCATGATGCTGAAGTCAGGGTTAGTATCAAGGGCAGCAGGGATCCTCCCGAAGGTGAGGTGGGTGTAAGTCACCTCAGTAATGCACTTGATGATCCATTGGTCAAGTGGCTGTGGTGGTGAGGTAGTGTTAAGAGGCAGGAACATCACTTCCGTGTTCTCGTTGGCAAAGCAGAGACATTGGGGATGGCTGGGAGCATTGTGAGGAGGACCTTATTGGCAGCCCCTTCTCTTTGAGGTATTTCTTCACTTCAGGAATGAAGCACTGGTGGAACCATCTCAACAAGGTGGCTGTCACTCAAGCCTTCTTGTTGCATTGCCAACACACAGGCAGGCAGTTTTTGTTTTTAAGGGCCTGGGGATTGTTTGCTTCATAGATGAGGCCTGGCTTGATCATGTGACCTGCTGTGTTGCCACACAGCACCAGTAAAGCTATCTTTCCAGGCCTAGAGCCCCCGGGGCCTGCTTGGTACTGTTACGGATGTAGGCATGATTGGACATCTTATTCCCGAACAAGCCTGTTTCATCACAGTTGAAGACTTTCTCTGGAAGGTAGCCTTTCTCTTCTGTGAGTTTCTTGAGCTCTTCTGGGAATGCCGATTCTCCTGTGATCTTTAAGTTCTTAAGACTGTAGCACTTTACGTAGCTAGCCAAGCATCCTTTACTAGCCTTAAACTTCCTCTCCTCAACCCCCTCACAGTAGTGCTCATAGAGGCCAAGTGCTTTTTCACACATTGTTTTGCCTTCGACGGGGATATGCTTCTGTGACGTGTCCTCTAGTCACACACTTGATGCTTTCTCAGTCTTTGCAGGCACTTTATCACGAACCAGAGAGACCATTTTTGCCATTGTAAGGGCAGCACTAACACTTCCACAAATTTTGACTTCTTTCCGCTTTATTTTATGAATGTTCAGTTTATTCTTATCAACCTTACCAGTCCACCTTGGCAGGCGACTTGCCACTTTTTAAGTGATCTAAGATTTTAATTTTCTCATCAAGAGGTAGCACTTTATGTTCCCTCTTAGCCTTTGAGGTGTTGCTTTGACCACTTAATTGCTTCTTAGGAGCCTTTTATTTTCATAGAAACAAAGGGTGCACACAGCACCAGTAGTGAATGAGTGAGACTTGAGGCAAACAATGCTCATTAAGGTAACTCTGTGTATAAAACAGTGAATTTGAAGCCACAGCTTCAAGGTAGGTAACTGAAACAAATAAGTGATTTATATGTTTGTATTAGGCTATTTTTATCTCTAGTATCATTTGTAAAAGGAATGATTAAAAATCTTAAAAGAAAGAAAGTTATTTTCATGAGATTTCTTAGGTAGATAGGAAAATCTTCATATGAAGGATGTGTTCATTTTAATTTCTCTCTCCCAACATTCTGAGTTCCATTTGTCACAGCCATGTTATTTTGAAAGCTGCGATGTGAACAAGGATCATTTTTCCTCAGGCTGCTGTCAGTTACATACATGCTATTGAGTAAGCCTTCAGTTACCCCACTGGCCACTAGATGGAGATCTCATTTCATTGCTAGAAATACTTTGTAAAAGTGTATGAATGTGAGAATTAGCAGGTAAAATGTTACCTTAGAGTCCCTCACCCTTATCATTCTCATTCCCGTTTTGGAAAATGACATGTTCCTGTCTTCAGAAAACAGCACCACTGAGCACATTAAATTACTTGCCATTAATATAGTAGAGCATGCTAGAAACTCTTTATCAAAGTGTTATAAAATCTCTACCTTTTTAGTGCGTGTTTCATAGTGTCAGATTAGGAAAGAGCAAATGAAATCCAGAGAAATTTATTCAGTTGCCCACGTTTTACTGTTTAGCTGTAATGTGGCCATTGCTAAACTCACATATTTTCAAATTTTAAAAAAGATATACATGGATTTTTTCACTATGGAAAAGAGAAATGAATACATGTGATATGTTAGAGGAAGGAAGAAAAGAGAACAAGCACAAAACTTTTTTTTTTTTTTTAAAGGTTAAGAGAAGCAGCTGAGATGACAGCTAACCTGACAGCCCTGCTTCTTTTTTTTTAATTAATTAATTTATTTATTTTTGGCTGTGTTGGGTCTTCGTTTCTGTGCAAGGGCTTTCTCTAGTTGCGGCAAGCGGGGGCCGCTCTTCATCGCGGTGCGCGGGCCTCTCACTATCGCGGCCTCTCTTGTTGCGGAGCACAGGCTCCAGACACGCAGGCTCAGTAGTTGTGGCTCACGGGCCTAGTTGCTCCGCGGCATGTGGGATCCTCCCAGACCAGGGCTCAAACCCGTGTCCCCTGCATTGGCAGGCAGACTCCCAACCACTGTGCCACCAGGGAAGCCCCAAAACTTTTTTTTTTATTGGGAACATTATAAAGTATCTACTGATTTGGCTGGTTGTTTTAGCTAAGTGATAGTATATACTAGTATTAAAATTTCCTCTTTTTCATAATATTGGTATGGTAGTTCTGTAACTAGCTATAATGGGACAAAAGCCATTATTGCCAGCTTTCTTATACCACCTGATTTTCCTCAGGAAAATGGATTTTGGGTTAAAATCCAATATATCTTTGGACTATATCTTAGGTTATATTCCTCAAAAATTCAGTATTTAAGTTTAATTTTATGAGAGAATAAAGTTAATTTTGTTGTTATGGCAAATGTCTTAAATATGACCACATTCTTTTTTTTTTTTTTTTTTTTTTTTATTTATTTATTTTTGGCTGTGTTGGGTCTTCGTTTCCGTGCAAAGGTTTTCTCTAGTTGTGGCAAGCGGGGGCCACTCTTCATCGCGGTGCGCGGGCCTCTCACTGTCGCGGCCTCTCTTGTTGCGGAGCACAGGCTCCAGACGCGCAGGCTCAGTAGTTGTGGCTCACGGGCCTAGTTGCTCCGCGGCATGTGGGATCTTCCCAGACCAGGGCTCGAACCCGTGTCCGCTGCATTGGCAGGCAGATTCTCAACCACTGCGCCACCAGGGAAGCCCCTGACCACATTCTTTAAATCCAAAGTTATTACTAAAAAGATCCTTCAGAGTAAATGTACAGTTGGAACCGTTGCTATCTTTTCAGGCCTCAGGGCAGCAAATTCAGGGGGGCCTGTTGTTTGTTGAAGGCATAGAAATTATATTAGTACTGTTACATGAAAATATTAGTGGTTTATCTGTAGAAAATATATTATTTTATCATTTACAAAAATAGTTATTTTGCTTGTTTTGTTGATACACATTGCCTGAGAAACAAATAAGTAGAAATTATTGAGCTGTCATAACACATAGTTCTTAACATCATATCCTTATTTACGGTTTTCTTGGTAATAGTTCATTTGAAACTTTTGAGTTATATTGTATTTTATTGCCATTTCTTTACACTGTTTTAATAATGAGTCTGTCAGAAATGGGTGAAGATTTTACAAGATTCTTCTGCTAAATAAAGTTGCAGGCCACTTGGTTTTTAATTCCAAACTGTGTTATAATATGGCCCCAGTTTTCTTAAAAATATCTGAGTAGTACAAATAAAATCTGAAACACTTGCCTGCATTTATTATATTTTATTTCTGCATATGAGTCAAAAACAAGATCCTGTCTGCCGTTTCATTCTTGGTAGAAGAGTACAGAGTACCAAAATTTTGAGCATGTTAGTGGCCACTCAGAGTATTTGGCACACGTAAGTGCTCATCAACAAATATTAGTTTCTTTTATCTAGAATTTTCCTGTTTGTCAAAGGTATTCTATTTTGAAATGTCTTTGGTATGGAATACATTACTCTGTCTCTTAAATGATTATATTGCATAAATTTTATAAGGGGGGAGAGGTTGCTTAAATTAAACTTTATCTGGTTTCCAGTTGATTTGATTTGTATAGATTTGTAAGGGTAAAATATCTGGAACCTTTTAAAGATACCTTCCTTGTTTACCCAAAGTAGAGTGGTCCTTCTCTTCCTGTTAGTTGCCAGGGTATCTATTGTTTATATTTTCACTTCTCACATTGTAGTCTGTTTATAGTACACACCTTCTTAATAAAATTCCACCTAACCAACCTGCCAAATGAACTATAACTCTTCATTTCTTCTGTAAATAACTTGACTTGTGCCATATATATATATATATATATAATTTCCCATTAATTAAATTGTAAGCCTATTAAGAGTTATATTTGTTTCCAAATTTATTTATGCCAGTTATATTGCCATTACATAGTTAAATATTACACATACTATGACATAGTATGAGTGTGTTTCATGTTTCGTAATTGCAATCATTGTTGCTTTTGTTGTGGTCATCCATGTACAATGCTTGGTGTCAGTCGATTTATCTCTTGTAAAAATAAAATACAGTGTGTGTGTGTGAAAAAAAAAAAAAAAATATTACACATACTAGATGCTTATATGATACATTAGTGGAATACTTTTTTTTTTTTTTTGTGGCTGCGCAGTGTGGCTTATGGGATCTTAGTTCCCTGACCAGGGATTGAACCTGCCCCGTGGCAGTGAAAGCGCCGAGCCCTAACCAGTGGAACAGCAGGGAATTCCCAGTAGAATACTTTTTAAAAGCATAAAAAGGGAATTGGCTAAAACAATCATTGAATTAGGCTTACATGAGAAACTGTAAAAGATTGTGTGTGTGTGTGTGTGTGTGTGTGTGTATCACGCCCCCAGTAGAATATCCTTCTTGCTGAGTAGAGCAAGTTGGCCTTGACTTGTGTAAAAAACATTCATACTTTGATATTCTGCCAAAAATCTTTGACCTCTTAATAGGGTTTCCGTTTATTTCATTATTTTGCCCTAGTGGCTGGCTTAACTGCCAACTTCAGCCAAAGTTTAACATATTCTAGGGTTGACATGAATCCCCAAAACAATTTGTTGGCTAAGGCTTGATTGAAAAGTATAAATTCAAGAAATTAAACAATGGTAAAATTGAAAAGGAAATGAAATATTGTATATGAATCATTACATACAGAAGTTATTTTTATCAAAGTATTTGTGTAAAACTCATTGATGTTTTCCTTACAGCGCTTGTATGTGA
This sequence comes from Balaenoptera ricei, assembly GCF_028023285.1. Taxonomy (NCBI): domain Eukaryota; kingdom Metazoa; phylum Chordata; class Mammalia; order Artiodactyla; family Balaenopteridae; genus Balaenoptera; species Balaenoptera ricei. The sequence continues at coordinate 76,897,886 of NC_082651.1, read as the reverse complement.
TAGAATTATTACTAATTACATATTAAATTCATGGCTCTGCAGTAAAACAACTTCCAACTAACATTTTATTAATGTACAAATATTCTTTTTTTTTTTTCACACACACACACACTGTATTTTATTTTTACAAGAGATAAATAGACTGACACCAAGCATTGTACATGGATGACCACAACAAAAGCAACAATGATTGCAATTACCAAACATGAAACACACTCATACTATGTCATAATATTGACATTCAGTCCAGTAATCCTTCACTGTAACAGCTCCTTTACTTTGCAGTGAAAATTGATTTGTATATTCTTTGCCTCTGAGTCCTTGTGGGATTTTTTTTTTTTTTAATTCAGACAGAAAGTCACACAAATTATACTCATCCTCATCAGTTCACTCAGTCCCATGTAATTAATTTTTTTTTCATCTTGATCTTTTGTTAGCACTTTTATGAGTTCATCAGTTTTTCATTAGAGTTCTGAAAATGCTTATTCATTCAGTTCAGCAGTACAGTCCGTTACCAGAAACCTGTACTTGTCAGAGTCTTTTCCATGAATTTCTTGAAGATGAAACCCTTTTATAGGAACATATTTGCAAAATCATCAGAGTACACCCAGAACTGTCTGTAAATGACAAAAGACTTAAAAATGACCACGGTTAAAGATTTGATGAAAGTTCATAATAATGCAGTTGACAAGAAAATTAGTTATTTCTGAGATATACATTTTAAAGTAATAACTAGGATTATTACTTATAACATTATACCAGAACATATAAGATTTTTAGAAATTTCATGCAATGTCTGAAACATTTATATTAACATATTTCCATACATATTTCCATACAAATACAAATATAAGATTTTTAGAAATTTCATGTAATGTCTGAAACATTTATATTAACATATTTCCATACAAATACAAATATAAGATTTTTAGAAATTTCATGTAATGTCTGAAACATTTATATTAACATATTTCCATACAAATAACCCAATGAAAGTTTAGTATTAGTTGTTTTGTTTGTTTTTTTATACTGCAGGTTCTTATTAGGCATCAATTTTATACACATCAGTGTATACATGTCAATCCCAATCGCCCAGTTCAGCACACCACCATCCCCACCTCACCGCAGTTTTCCCCCCTTGGTGTCCATATGTCCATTCTCTACATCTGTGTCTCAACTTCTGCCCTGCAAACTGGCTCATCTGTACCATTTTTCTAGGTTCCACATACATGCATTAATATACGATATTTGTTTTTCTCTTTCTGACTTACTTCACTCTGTATGACAGTCTCTAGATCCATCCACGTCTCAACAAATGACTCAATTTCGTTCCTTTTTATGGCTGAGTAATATTCCATTGTATATATGTACCACAACTTCTTTATCCATTCGTCTGTTGATGGGCATTTAGGTTGCTTCCATGACCTGGCTATTGTAAATAGTGCTGCAATGTATACAAATATTCTTGATGATATATGCTCACTTAAGATATCCTTTCAGTAATCTCATTTGCAAAGATCTTTATTGCAGAGCCATGTTTTGTTTTTAAATGTATAGTATCAAGGAAGAGTTTTTGGTTTATTTGTTGAGTTACATTTTAGTGAGAATTTAAGATCCTAGATGAAAAAATTATCCTTACTTTACTGTACCCAGTGTTTATTTCAGCCTTTTTTTAAAAAACTGTATGTTGTTCAAGTATAATTTCTACAACTATTGATCTGCTAGGGAAGAAAATAGTTTAGCGTTAGGAAGGATTATAAGTATAAAAGTCAAATTATTGGATTGGTACTTTGAAAAATGGAGCTGTGTTTTGAATAAGGTAGTTTACCAGACTGAATATATTTGTTACATGATTATCTTTTAAGATATGCACACTAGCCATGCTACTTGTAGGGATATTGATTGCATATAGTTATGGATAAAATTTTAGTATTCAGTTACTTGAAAGGATTTTTAATTTACAGAGAAATAATTTAAGGATCTCTCATTGCTTTATTTCCATGTGATATTTCCGTGAAATGTAGGATGACTTTATATTTCAAGTTAGGCAAAGTAGGATGAATAAATTCTTTAATTGAAAATAAATATTTGAGCAATTTATTTTTTAATTTTCACATTAGTTTTTGAGTCCACTCAAATGAACATTCCATAAACAAGTATTACTTTATTAGATTGAGTTGAGGTTTTTATACTCAACGAGAGGTGGGCCCCTCGTTTTGTATTACTGAAATTGATCAGAGAAATAAAGTCAACACGTGCTGAAGAACATCAGAAAAAAACAAGATGCTTTTTCTATGTAGTATTTATTTTCTTTGCAATCTTATAGTTACAAATGCTTAACTACCAAAAAGTTATTTTAAAGCATGCATTTCTTTTGAGATATTGAGTATAAATCCAAAGGAAGACAATGCTTTTGAGAATATTCAGCATTTATTGATACTGAATAAAACTTTATTTTTCTGTAGATTTTGTTAGTTTTCTTTCCCATGCTGAAAAAATTTCCCTTTCCTATATTAGGTAGATTATTAGAGGCTTAAAGTAAACATAAATATAAAAGCAATTGGAATGAAAATGATATATATTCAATATGTACTTTTAGGAAAAAATCTGTTGCATTGTTGCTTTTGTGTCTTATTTCTATTACTGGATCTTGTCTGTTTTCTGGCATACAGAAATAAATCTTTATTATCCATATATTCACTGCAGTGCCTAGAGTAGGGCACTTACCTGGGTTACTGCCCTTAGAGCCAGGCACTTGCCCTGGAATGTTTGTCATAATCTTGTGGAAATATTCTTTTAAAGGTTATTCTTAGAAATCATTTTTGTTAGAGTTGGTTTTTGTCCTGAATGCAACCCCATGAAAGAGACTATCAGCTTGTGATATAGATATACACAATAACTATTACCAAGAGGTTAAGTACTATCCCAATAATGCCTAACATGGTCAAGACAGATTCTTCATTTTCTTCTTTCTCTTCTTCTTTACATCTTCTGTTGTAGTGATGACAGGAGTACCCATTTTCCCAAAAAAATCTCTTGGTCTAGAGAAGAAGAAAGTTGACTGTGAAACAAATCCTTAGGAAAGGTATCTTTGAACTATACAGAGAAATAGGAAATAAATTTATTGTACTTGTTTTTGTTGCATAATTTTTCAGCCTGCAGTTCTGTTTTACTCTGTTGAAGGTGGTGGAACATGATAGAAAATAGATGCATTTTAGTAGAACTTCAAATAATCTATTATCATTTTTATTTTTTTTTTTTTGCAAAAGCTTTGAAGTTTCATTAGGTCCCATTTGTTTATTTTTGTTTTTATTTCCATTACTCTAGGAGGTGGATCAAAAAAGTTCTTGCTGTGATTTATGTCAAAGAGTGTTCTTCCTATGTTTTCCTCTAAGAGTTTTATAGTGTCCAGTCTTATATTTGGGTCTCTAATCCATTTTGAGTTTATTTTTGTGTATGGTGTTAGGGAGTATTCTAATTTCATTCTTTTACATGTAGCTATCCAGTTTTCCCAGCACCACTTATTGAAGAGACTGTCTTTTCTCCATTGTATATCTTTGCCTCCTTTGTCATAGATTAGTTGACCATAGGTGCGTGGGTTAATCTCTGGGCTTTCTATCTTGTTCCATTGATCTATGTTTCTGTTTTTGTGCCAGTACCATATTGTCTTGATTACTGTAGCTTTGTAGTAGAGTCTGAAGTCAGGGAGTCTGATTCCTCCAGCTCCATTTTTTTGCCTCAAGACTGCTTTGGCTATTCGGGGTCTTTTGTGTCTCCATACAAATTTTAAGATGATTTGTTCTAGCTCCGTAAAAAATGCCATTGGTAATTTGATAGGGATTGCATTGAATCTGTAGATTGCTTTGGGTAGTATACTCATTTTCACAATGTTGATTCTTCCAATCCAAGAACATGGTATCTCTCTCCATCTGTTGGTATCATCTTTAATTTCTTTCATCAGTGTCTTATAGTTTTCTGCATACAGGTCTTTTGTCTCCCTAGGTAGGTTTATTCCTAGGTATTTTATTCTTTTTGTTGCAATGGTAAATGGGAGTGTTTCCATAATTTCTCTTTCAGATTTTTCATCATTAGTGTATAGGAATGCAAGAGATTTCTGTGCATTAATTTTGTATCCTGCAACTTTACCATATTCATTAATTAGCTCTAGCAGTTTTCTGGTGGCAGTTTTAGGATGCTCTATGTATAGTATCATGTCATCCGCAAACAGTGACAGTTTTACGTCTTCTTTTCCAATTTGGATTCCTTTTATTTCTTTTTCTTCTCTGATTGCCGTGGCTAGGACTTCCAGAACTATGTTGAATAATAGTGGTGAGAGTGGACATCCTTGTCTCGTTCCTGATCTTAGAGGAAATGCTTTCAGTTTTTCACCATTGAGAATGATGTTGGCTGTGGGTTTGTCATATATGGCCTTTATTATGTTGAGGTAGGTTCCCTCTATGCCCACTTTCTGGAGAGTTTTTATCATAAATGGGTGTTGAATTTTGTCAAAAGCTTTTTCTGCATCTATTGAGATGATCATATGGTTTTTATTCTTCAATTTGTTAATATGGTGTATCACATTGATTGATTTGCGTATATTGAAGAATCCTTGCATCCCTGGGATAAATCCCACTTGATCGTGGTGTATGATCCTTTTAATGTGTTGTTGGATTCTGTTTGCTAGTATTTTGTTGAGGATTTTTGCATCTATATTCATCAGTGATATTGGTCTGTAATTTTCTTTTTTTGTAGTGTCTTTGTCTGGTTTTGGTATCAGGGTGATGGTGGCCTCATAGAATGAGTTTGGGAGTGTTCCTTCCTCTGCAATTTTTTGGAAGAGTTTGAGAAGGATAGGTGTTAGCTCTTCTCTAAATGTTTGATAGAATTCACCTGTGAAGCCATCTGGTCCTGGACTTTTGTTTGTTGGAAGATTTTTAATCACAGTTTCAATTTCATTACTTGTGATTGGTCTGTTCATATTTTCTGTTTCTTCCTGGTTCAGTCTTGGAAGGTTATACCTTTCTAAAAATTTGTCCATTTCTTCCAGGTTGTCCATTTTATTGGCATAAAGTTGCTTGTAGTAGTCTCTTAGGATGCTTTGTATTTCTGCAGTGTCTGTTGTAACTTCTCCTTTTTCATTTCTGATTTTATTGATTTGAGTCCTCTCCCTCTTTTTCTTGATGAGTCTGGCTAATGGCTTATCAATTTAGTTTATCTTCTCAAAGAACCAGCTTTTAGTTTTATTGATATTTGCTATTGTTTTCTTTGTTTCTATTTCATTTATTTCTGCTCTGATCTTTATGATTTCTTTCCTTCTAACTTTGGGTTTTGTTTGTTCTTCTTTCTCTAGTTCATTTAGGTGTAAGGTTAGATTGTTTACTTGAGATTTTTCTTGTTTCTTTAGGTAGGCTTGTATCCTATAAACTTCCCTCTTAGAACTGCTTTTGCTGCATCCCATAGGTTTTGGATCATCGTGTTTTCATTGTCATTTGTCTCTAGGTATTTTTTGATTTCCTCTTTGATTTCTTCAGTGATCTCTTGGTTATTTAGTAACGTATTGTTTAGCCTCCATGTGTTTGTCTTTTTTACGTTTTTTTCCCTGTAATTCATTTGTAATCTCATAGCATTGTGGTCAGAAAAGATGCTTGATATGATTTCAATTTTCTTAAATTTACTGAGGCTTGATTTGTGGCCCAAGATGTGATCTATCCTAGAGAATGTTCCGTGCACACTTGAGAAAAAAGTGTAATCTGCTGTTTTTGGATGGAATGTCCTATAAATATCAATTAAATCTATCTGGTCTATTGTGTCATTTAAAGCTTCTGTTTGCTTATTTATTTTCATTTTGGATGATCTGTCCATTGGTGTAAGTGAGGTGTTAAAGTCCCACACTATTATTGTGTTAGTGTCGGTTTCCTCTTTTATAGCTGTTAGCAGTTGCCTTATGTATTGAGGTGCTCCTATGTTGGGTGCATATATATTTATAATTGTTATATCTTCTTCTTGGAGTGATCCCTTGATCATTATGTCATGTCCTTCCTTGTCTCTTGTAACATTCTTTATTTTAAAGTCTATTTTATCTGATATGAGTATTGCTACTCCAGCTTTCTTTTGAATTCCATTTGCATGGAATATCTTTTTCCATCCCCTCACTTTCAGTCTGTATGTGTCCCTAGGTTTGAAGTGGGTCTCTTGTAGACAGCATATATATGGGTCTTGTTTTTGTATCCATTCAGCAAGCCTGTGTCTTTTGGTTGAAGCATTTAATCCATTCACGTTTAAGGTAATTATCGATATGTATGTTCCTATGACCATTTTCTTAATTGTTTTGGGTTTGTTTTTGTAGGTCCTTTTCTTCTCTTGTGTTTCCCACTTAGAGAAGTTCCTTTAGCATTTGTTGTAGAGCTGGTTTGGTGGTGCTGAATTCTCGTAGCTTTTGCTTGTCTGTAAAGCTTTAGATTTCTCCATCAAATCTAAATGAGATCCTTGCAGGGTAGAGTAATCTTGGTTGTAGATTCTTCCCTTTCATCACTTTAAGTATATCATGCCACTCCCTTCTGCCTTGTAGAGTTTCTGCTGAGAAATCAGCTGTTAACCTTATGGGAGTTCCCTTGTATGTTATTTGTCGTTTTTCCCTTGCAGCTTTCAATAATTTTTCTTTGTCTTTAAGTTTTGCCAGTTTGATTACTATGTGTCTCGGCGTGTTTCTCCTTGGGTTTTTCCTGTATGGGACTCTCTGCGCTTCCTGGACTTGAGTGGCTATTTCCTTTCCCATGTTAGGGAAGTTTTCGACTATAATCTCTTCAAATATTTTCTCTGGTCCTTTCTCTCTCTTTTCTCCTTCTGGGACCCCTATAATGCGAATGTTGTTGCCTTTAATGTTGTCCCAGAGGTCTCTTAGGCTGTCTTCATTTCTTTTCATTCTTTTTTCTTTATTCTGTTCTGCAGCAGTGAATTCCACCAATCTGTCTTCCAGGTCACTTATCTGTTCTTCTGCCTCACGTTATTCTGCTATTGATTCCTTCTAGTGTAGTTTTCATTTCAGTTATTATATTGTTCATCTCTGTTTGTTTGTTCTTTAATTCTTCTAGGTCTTTGTTAAACATTTCTTGCATCTTCTCGATCCTTGCCTCCATTCTTATTCCGAGCTCCTGGATCATCTTCACTATCATTATTCTGAATTCTCTTTCTGGAAGGTTGCCTATCTCCACTTCATTTAGTTGTTTTTCTGGGGTTTTTTCTTGTTCCTTCATCTGGTATATAGCCCTCTGCCTTTTCATCTTGCCTATCTATCTGTGAATGTGGTTTTTGTTCCACAGGCTGCAGGATTGTAGTTTTTCTTGCTTCTGCTGGCTGCCCTCTGGTGTTTGAGGCTCTCTAAGAGGCTTGATGGGAGGCTCTCGTGGTGGGTAGAGCTGCGTGTCCAAGTTTTAAAATAATTAAAAGAGAAGTGTTCCTTACCCTACATTGCATCAGGAATAAAGTATTCCCAGTTATCCTGCTTTAGTCCACAGTAGTGATGAATGGACCTTTTCTCTTCGTGGAGAACTTCTGTTTGCACTCAGAGAAAAAGAAATGAACAAAAAACCTGGACAAACTTCTTTATTGAACATGGCAAATGTTTTCAGTTCTCCAGAAGGGGTGGGTCTTTCCCATTAGTAATCTCTGGTAAATTTCACTGTAATTGTTTGGTAAGAATTGATGAGCTTCTGCCAGTAATAAGCCAAGCAGTAAATGTTTTCCATTTTTTCTTAGAATTATTTTTAGTTTTTATACATGCTGGATCGTGTGTTTCATGGAAAAAATGACTAATCTTTTTGATTATTTCTTATAAATTTCTTATCAACCTTTAAACTATTCTGTTTCGTTTCAGCCATTTGAATATCCTTTTCCCCATTGAAATGTTGTTTCAAATACAGAAGATGAGAATTTTATTCTTTTACCTAGTACTAGTAACTACTTTCAAATTAGATAATTTCTCTTACTGAAATAATTATATAGTAGTGTCACGCACCTGTATCTGTAGTTGTTGATGATAATTCCAAGGTATTTTTCAGGCATTGTAAAATTTAGCAAACAGGTTCATCTGAGGATCTGAAGGATAGTGTCTTTACTTGGTTGGTGGTAAGCAGTAACATTGAACATGCACTTGGCACTTGCTGAGTGAAGAAGTTGCCGCAAGCCACCCTTGCAGACATCGAGTTGCATAACAGTGTTATGCCCCTGCTCTTGTTTGTCAGGCTGGTCACATTTAATCCTGTAGTAATGATGAAGTGTGCTGTGTGAGAAAACACCTAAGGTTTTCTGATGAAGCTCTGCATGGCCAAACATAGGATTAAGGAATTCAGGATAGAAACACTTGGTGTATTTTGTACTGGTTTGTATTTCATTAAGAGTTTGTTACATTTACTGACTCCTTTTGTTTGCTGACCACCCACACATGTTAGTTTAAAACTGCATATCTTATAAAAGTGAGCGAAAATTAGCTCTCCCTTAGTTTTCCAGATTCCCTTCTCCAGGGATATTCAGACCTAAGTCTTTAAAAGAAAAACACGAGTAATGTAAAATCAGATATGAATAATCATTTTCCAGTTTCCTGGCATAAGCGTAGGTTGCTGAATGCATTAATATCTGGGTGGATTTTGGCATTAAAATGAGCACACTTGTTTATGTAAATGACTTGTCAAGAAAATGCAAATATACAAAAACTTCCTATTTTAAGTTTAAAATGTGTATCATAAGAAATGGCATAGTACTGAAATTTATTTAAATTTCTTTGTAAATCAGACCTATAATTTTGTCTTGCCTGTTTTTACTGTTTTCAATCTCGTTGTCCACCGCCTGTTACCTTGCCTCCACAGCTTTTGCTTGCATCCCTCCTTGATATGAAGAGAGTATCTTCTCTTTCCATAATTTAAGATTCCCGGTTGGAATCCTCTCACTGCTAACTTAATTAAATAAGATAAACAACAATAGCATAAAAAGAAGTATCATGTTTCATTTATTTTAGAAGAGCTGTCTTATTTTCTCTACGCCCATTTATTTCCAGATTTTAAAGTGTTTTAAAAATTATCAACCCTTCTTGTTTGTCAGATTCTTTTCCCCCTCTCTTCAGTATTGAGTATCAGCATGGTAGGCTATCCTCGGCTTTATTCCTGTAATGGAGATGTAGCTTCTCATTTTGTGGTTTTTCTTGTTGTTCTTGATAACTTCATAACCATTTAATTGCTTTTAAAAAATCAACCTGTCTTGGATTACTTGTATTCCTACGTAATTTTATGTAAAGTACTATAATTTTAGGTAGTTAATTTTTTTTAATTAATAGACTAATATTTAAAAAAATTAATCAATAGACTACTAGTTTAAAAGCAGTTTTGGGTTTACAGAAAATTGAGCAGATAGTACATATTACCACCCCCTTCCACTCATAGTGTCCTGTTACATCTTATATTAGTGTGATACATGGTACAATTGATAAACAAATAGTGACATGACATTATTTTTAACTAAAGTCAGTAATTTACATTAGGGTTCACTCTTTGTGTTATACCGTTCTGTGGGTTTTGACAAATGCCTAGTGTTGTGCATTTCACCATTACAGTATTGTACAGAATAGTTTCACTGCCCTGAGAAATTTCCTGTGCTCTATTCATCCCACCCTCTCTCTTCCCACAGTGAAACCTCTGGTGACCACTGATATTTTTCCTGGCTCCATAGTTTTTCCTTTTCCAGAATGTCATATAGTTGGAATCATAACAGTGTATAACCTTTTCAGATTGGCTTCTTTTACTAAGCAATATACATTTAAGTTTCCTCCATGTCTTTTCTTGGTTTGGTAGCTCATTTCCTTTTATTGCAGAATAATATTCCACTGTATGGATATACAACAGTTTGTTTATCCAGTCACCTTTTGAAGAACATCTTGATTGCTTCCAGTTTTGGGCAGTTATGAATAAAGCTGCTATAAACCTTCATGTACAGATTTTTGTTACTGTTTTTGTTCCATTGATCTATTTGTTCTTTCGCCAGTGCTACATTATCTTGATTATTGTAATTTTATACTGAGTTTCGAAGTCTGGTCATATCAGTCCTCCGACTTTGTTCTTCTTCTTCATTATTGTGTTGGCTCTTCTGGGTATTCTGCCTTTCCATATAAATTTTAGAATCATTTGGTCAATATCCACAAAATAACTTGCTAGGGCTTTTATTGGGATGATATTTGTACTCTGTTCTTATTTTCATTGTATGCCACATGGAAGGGGATTGGGAAAAATAAAACACTGTGTGCAATACTTTGTTAAATAAGTTTATAAAGCAGTACAAATGGAAATTTTGGATAACTGGCTACATTTATAGTAATAGAAATTCTAATGTTTCAAATACTTAAATAGAGAAATGGAAGCCATTCAAAACTTGAGTGAAAGACAAAGTTTTTCCAAGACTTCATTCTTTTGCTGGTCCCAAGTTGGAAGAGGCTATATGAGTATGCATTTACATCTATGTTTGCATATATTTGAAAATCAAAACAGCATATTAGGGGGAAATGTTTGATAAGCTTATTGTGTTCTTTGTCTCATATACAAGGTAATATTATTAAGCAATTGAAGAAAATAAACATCCCAGAAGAAAAAGGAGCAAATGGTATATGAATAAGTACTTTAAAAAAATTAATAACAGCTTTATTGAAAGATAATTCACTTACCATACAATTTGCCCACTTAAAGGGCACATTCAGTGATTTTTGGCATGTTCACAGTTATGTGCAACTGTTACAACAGTCAAATTTAGAACATTTTTGTCAATTTAAAAAGAAACCAGAGGTGGCTTCCCTGATGGCACAGTGGTTAAGAATCCACCTGCCAATGCAAGGGACATGGCTTCGAGCCCTGGTCCAGGAAGATCCCACATGCCGTGGAGCAACTAAGCCCGTGCGCCACAACTACTGAGCCTGCGCTCTAGAGCCTGCGAGCCACAACTACTGAGCCCACGTGCCACAACTACTGAAGCCCATGCGCCTAGAGCCCATGCTCCGCAACAAGAGAAGCCACTGCAATGAGAAGCCCACGCACCACAACAAAGAGTAGCCCCCGCTCGCCGCAACTAGAGAAAGCCTGCATGCAGCAATGAAGACCCAACACAGCCATAAAGAAAGAGAGAGAGAGAGAGGAAGGAAGCGAGGGAGGGAGGGAGGAAGAAAGGAAAGTAAAGAAAAAAAAGAAAAGAAAAGAAACGAAATGAAACCAGGGCTTCCCTGGTGGCGCAGTGGTTACTGCCAATGCAGGGAACATGGGTTCGAGCCCTGGTCTGGGAAGATCCCACGTGCCGCGGAGCAACTAAGCCCATGCGCCACAACTGCTGAAGCCCATGCAGCTAGAACCCGTGCTCCACAACAAGAGAAGCCACTGCAGTGAGAAGCCTGCGCACCTCAACGAAGAGTAGCCCCAGCTCACCGCAACTAGAGAAAGCCCGCGCACAGTAACGAAAACCCAGCACAGCCAAAATAAATAAATTAATTAATTAAAAAAAAACACTATATACACCTTAGCTATCATCCCTCTTTCTCCTTAGCACTCCTCCAGCCTTAAGCAACCACTAATCTGCTGTCTCTCTATGTATAGAGAGTTGCCCACTGTGAACATTTCATATAAATCAGATCATGTAATATGTAGTCTTTTGTTTATTTAGCTTTTTAATCTCAGTACAGTGTTGTCAAGGTCCATTGATGTTGTTTCATGTATCAGTACTTGATTTCCTTTTTATGACTGGATAATATTTCACTGTATGGATATCTACTGCATTTTGCTTATTTATTCATCATTTGATAGACATTTGAGTTGTTTATACCTTTTGGCTATTGTGAATAACAGTGAACATGAGTGTACAAATATCTGTGTTCGTTCCTACTTTCAATTCATTTGGGTGTATACCTAGGAGTGGAAGTGCTGGTTCACATGGTAATAAGTTATTCCTTGACTTTTAAATTACAGCCATCTTAGTGCATGTGAGATGGCAGGTATCTCATTGTGGTTTTGATTTGCATTTCCCTGATGACTAATGATGGTGTGTTTGCTGGTCATTTGTATATCTTTTTTGGAGAATTATCTATTCAGATCCCCTGTCCCATAAGTGGGGTCTGGGCAAAAGGAAGCATCTGCCTCTTAGCTCTACTTATCTGAAACTTAGCCACAGCAGCAAGTAGCTGGTGGTAGGATGAGAAATGCTGAGATTTTCCCCTCCTGGGGAGGTAATCTTCCAACTCAAGCTAGGGGAAGAGGGAGCTCAGGTTCTACCAGTCTGTAGTGAATTTGCTTTCTTGCTGAGCTGAGAGCAGGAAGAGAGTAGGATCTTGGTTCAAATACTTTAGATTCTTGTTTATCTTACTGAGTTTTAGTAGATTTTCTTAAATGAATGTTTTCTCAGTTTGTTGTGTGCTCTTTGGACTATTTCTAGGGCCTTGAGTGGTGGTGTTTTTTAAAAAATTTGTATCTGTTTCATGGCGGAGCAGGTGCACTGAACTCTTCATGCTGTCATGCTGGTGAGAAAAAAAAAATTAGGTTTCAAAAGCCTAGTCAAATTTTTAACCTCTCATTAATTATTCTTTATCCTTATAGTGGGATATTTTGCATCCATTAATTCCTTGAAAGTAAAAATTCAACACATACCTAAATGTACTATATCCTGTGCCTTTTACTTGTAACATTAATCAGCTTTATTAAATATTAAATTACACATTTTTTTCTTTATCCAAATATTATATTCTTCACTTGTTTTAAAATTCAAAAGCTTTAAGATGGTATCTAATAAATAGTTGTCTTCCTGCACCTGTCCTCTAGCCGACCAATTTAGCTCCCTAGAGATAATCAATAGTACTAATTTCTTATATTTTTTAATAGAGATCCTGTGTGTGTATATATATGTATATATAAAAAACAAGTAAATATGAATACATATTCTCTTTCCTTACCTTTTACATTGTTGTTATGTTATTTTTACCCAAATGGCACTATAACATACAACCCCATTTCTTTCTTTCTTTCTTTTTTTTCTTTTTTTTCTTTTTTTTTTTTTCCACACCCATGAGGCTTGTAGGATCTTAGTTCCTCAATCAAGAGATTGAACCCGGGCCCCCGGCAGTGAAAGCACCACGTCCTAACCACTGGACCGCCCGGGAATTCCCCATACAACCCCATTTCTATTCCTTGTTCCTCCTGTTCCCACCTTAGGTACTTTGGAATTTGTTCCAATGCAGCATAAAGCACATCTTCATTTTTATGACTGCATAATTGATACTTAGTAATCGAAACAGCTCCATCTAATGAACATAAATGGATTCTTTTGCTGTTATAAACAATGTTGCAGTGACTAATTTTGGTGACCTTGATAATTTTATCTGTAGGATTAATTTTCAGAATTAACTAGAATTGATGATTCAAAGGGTATGCCAATTTGTTGTTTTGACAGATTGTAACTTGTGCTCCATAGACATTATACCAGTAATGTTGAGTGGCTATTTCCCCACACCTTTCTTTTTTTAAAAAATATTTATTTTATTTATTTATTTATTTTGGCTGCACCAGGTCTTAGTTGTGGCACGCGGGGTCTTCATTTTGGCATGCGGGATCTTTAATTGCAGCATGAGGGCTCTTAGTTGCAGCATGCATGTGGGATCTAGTTCCCCGACCAGGGATCGAACTCCGGCTCCTTGCATTGGGAGCACGGAGTCTTACCAGGGATGTCCCCCCGCACCCCATGCCTTTCTAGGAGTTTGATACCAACTTCCTTCCTTTCTTTTGTCTATCTATACATGTAAGCATATATAAATTTTATACATACACACATTATTTTTTCTGCACCAATTGTGAGACATATGTTGCAGATATGATAGCTCTATTACCCCTAAGTATTTCACTGTTTATTTCGTAAAACACAAAGGCAGTCTACTACATAACTACATTACAGTAACCAAAATCAGAAAAAAAGCATTGATAGAATACACCTATCTAATCATCCAATCCACAGATACCATTCATATTTCATCTGTTGTCCCAATTATGTCCTGTATAGCAAAGAAGAAAATTGCTTTTTGTCCAAAATTTAATCTAGGATCATTTAGTAACCTTTTCCACCTTCTTCAATTTGTAACATTCCTCCACTTTGTCTTTAATGACCATGACAATTTAATAAAATTTTTTATTATGGAAAAGTTCAAAATATGTAAAAGTAGTGAATGTAGCATGATGAACCCCTTTGAGCTCCGTCACCAGCTTCATCGGGTAAACATATGGCCATGCTTTTCATTTACGTGCTCACTAACCCATTTTTTCCAAACACATACGTATATACACATAATAGGTTATTTTAAAGCAAATTTAAGACATCATTTTATGCAGGCTGTAAGTAACTTAAGCAATGCCTAAAAGCACAAAGGAGAAAGTAAAAATAAATTTTAACATAAATTACCTCATGGACCACCATCCAGAAATAGTAATCAGTAACATTATATCTAGCATGTATAGCTAGAAGTATGAACAGACAGATTGGTAATAGAAGATGAGAGTATGAAAATATTTGGAACTTACACGGATTAGCTATTTCTACCAGAGATGGAGAGAAGAGTGAAAGGCTGGTGTTGGGACATCAGCGATTATATACCCAAGCCCTTGTAACTTTTATGTGGGCTAGAATGAATAGAAATTCTACATGGAAGTATTTTTGTCAGTCATAGGTATTCAGCTAAACAATTAGGCTTTGCATGATTTGCGAAGTATTTTTGTTTTGTTTTTACCTAGAGGATTTCTACTCTCAGAGATTTTATTAGTCAAAGTATCATTGTAAATTTGTTTGTTTCTTGTTCCTTTGTCCCACTAGATAGTTTCAAAAAAGGCAAGCATTTGACCAGTTAATACTTATAAAGTTTACTTAACTCTTAAGATGCATTAATTGCAGAATTTGTAATCTTATGGCAAATAAAATTCAGCTGTAATTATTTTGACTCTCTAGGTCCTTTGCATTTCCATATATATTAGAGTCATCTTGTCAGTTTCTACCCCCCAACTAAAAGCCCATTGGAAATTTGATTGAAATTGCATTCAATCTGTACATGAATTTGGAGAGAATTAACTTATTAACAATATTGGGTCTTCTATGAGCATTGTATATCTATTTGTTTAAATTTCCTTTAATGAGCCTCAGCAGTGTTTTTATACTTTTGAAATTGTCAAATTTATCCCAATTTCATTTTTTATGCTATTGAAAATGATACTGTTTTTTTAAATTTTATTTTCTTGTTACTAGTATATAAGAATACAGTTGATTTTTATTTATTCACCTGATATCCTACTACCTTTTGAAACTCAGTAGTTGTGCTACATTCCTTAGGATTTCTGTATAGAGAGATAATCATACCATGAACATTAAAGACAATTTTATTTCTTCTTTCCAATTTATATGAGTTTTGTTTGTTTCTTTAAAACTTTTTTTTTTTTTTTCTTATTGTACTGTCTAGATCTTGCAGAAGTTGTCAGTTTGGGGGAAAGGTGTTCAGTCTTTTCACCATTAAATATGGTGGTTGATGTAGGGGTATTTTTAGATTACCTTTATCAGCTTGAGGCAGTTTTCTTCTGTTTCTGGTTTGGTTAGAGTTTTATCATCAATGAATTTTGAATTTCATTAAATGCTTTGTTTAGATCTGGTAAGATGATCATATGGCTTTTCTTATTTTGTCTGTTAATATGGTGAATTACATTGATTTTTCAAATGTAAAGTCAACTTTGCATTCCTGGAATAAAAGCCACTTGGTTGTGATTTATTATACTTTTTTGTTTCTGTGTTCATGAGGGATACTCATCTGTAGTTTCTTTTTTCTTTTCTTTCTTTTTTTTATTGGTAATGTCTTTGTCTCATTTTGGTATCTGGGTAATTTAGTCCTCATAAAATGAGTTGTTACCACGTCCTCTGTTTACTGAAGTAGATCACATACAATTAATAGTATGTGTTTTTTAGGGAATTCCCTGGCGGTCCAGTGGTTAGGACTAGGCGCTTTCATGGCCGGGGGGTTGGGGGGGTGGGGGGTGTCAATCCCTGGTCGTGGAGCTAAAAATCCCGCAAGTCACGTGGTGTGGCCAAAAAAAAGAAGAAAGTATGTGTTTTTTAAGTGTTTGATAAAATGTACCTGTGAAGCCATATGGAGCTTTTTAATGAAAAGGATTTTAAGTAAGAATTCAATTTTTTTTTAACTGACAGGGGGCTATTGAGATTTGCTATTTATTTTTAAAGAACCGATTTGGGGGAATTCCCTGGCCGTCCAGTGGTTAGGACTCTGCGCTTTAACTGCCGAGGGCTTGGGTTCAATCCCTGGTTAGGAAACTAAAATCCCACAAGCCGCACCACGTGGCAATCAATCAATCAATAAGTAAGTGGGTTTTTTTAAATGTTTAAAAAAAAAAAAAAACCGATTTGGCATTGTTGGTTTTCTCTGTTGTTTATCTGCTTTCTACGGTGACAGCATAGGAGTGGTTGCCTGAAGCTGGCCAGAGGAGGATGATTAACTACAAAGGGGCATAAGAGGTGTTTGGGATGATAAAAGTATTCTGTATCTTCATTTTGGCAGTGATTACACAGGAGTGTATACTGTTAGATATCATTGAATATGTACTTAAAGTTAGTGCATTTTATTGATTGTAAGTTATGCCTCAATAAATTGATTTTGAAAGTTATAAATAATTCATCTGGAAATGATTTTGTGATTTTGCTTGCATTACTTAGAGTTTTGATTTTTTTTTAATAACAAGTGCCACTTAAAGATTCTAGAGAATTAAATTATATTAAGAGGTAAATTTTTTATTTTACCATTTGAATGTTTCATTTGAGTCTCAAATGAAATTTGAGACTGTGCTGTAAAGTATGTTGAAAATATTTATTTTAAGATTATGAATTATATAGATTAAAGCTTAAAGGCAACTAGCACTTTTTAGTGTGCTTTAAGGAACCTGTTAGGAGGAATTTCAGGCCATATTAAATTTTTTCCCATGCCTAACACACTTTTTTTTCCTCTCTGTTGGTAAGTCATGTTAGTGTTTTTTCCTGAAACTGTGACTATTGAGTGCCGTTATATTTTAGAAGTTAAGTGTCTGGACTTCGGAACTGGATGACCTGTGTGTGCGTCCTGCTCGCTCCACTTCACTGATGATACAGTCTTGAGCGAGTTCTTCATGCAAGTTCTTTCCTATGTCAAATTATTTCTTATATTCTTTGGATCGAATAGTTTATATCTCAGAACATTTTAGGTTTAATTCTCCAAGATTATTGTCTTATAATAAGAACACAATATTGCCTCATTTTCAATCACATTGATTATTATCCTGGCAAAGTGTCTGTTATTAAACCCCTAAAACAGTTTTTGTGTATACATAATAACCCTCTGTCACTTTAATGTTTAGAATTACTTAACATGATGTGATTTAGCAGGTAATTTATATTACTGCTTTTCTAATGTAAGAATATATGTTATTTACTATATTATAAAAAACCATGCTTTCTTATAGTTGGCTTTATTTTTCTGTCAATAGAATGTTGCAGAACAATGAAGTGTGGATTATTTGGAGGTAATATTGTAATATGGAGCATAAATTACATTCATAGAACTCCATTCAAAAGAATGTAAGGAGAAACAGCAAATTCTGAGGAAAGGATTATAACTATACATTATTTAATAACATTGGGAAATAATCTTCTACCTCTTAACACACTATCTAAAATACTAAGTATTTTTCTTTTTTATAGAGGTCAGATTAATTTTTAGGATTAATTAACATTGTGTGTTGCTTTTTCTAACTGAGATAAGATCGTAGCTTAGGGCTTCCCTGGTGGCGCTGTGGTTAAGAATCCGCCTGCCAGTGCAGGGAAGATGGGTTCGAGTCCTGGTCTGGGAAGATCCCACATGCCGCGGAGCAACTGAGCCTGTGCGCCACAAGTACTGAGCCTGCACTCTAGAGCCCGCAGGCCACAGCTACTGAAGCTGGCGGGCCTAGAGCCCGTGCTCCGCAACAAGAGAAGCCACTGCAGTGAGAGGCCCGCGCACCGCAAAGAAGAGTGGCCCCCACTCGCTGCAACTAGAAAAAGCCTGCGCGCAGCAACGAAGATCCAACGCAGCCAAAAATAAAATAAATAAAATAAATTTATAAAAAAAAGATCATAGCTTAATTCCTTTTGTGCATGTGCTTGTATCTTAAGTTCTTTAAATCATCTATGTGTTATCAAGTTACTGTGATCTAGTAATTACTAAACTATATTGTCAATAAAATATTTACTGCATGCCATATACTCTGGTAAACCATTGCAAAACAGTTCAAAAAGGTATATAATGAAAAGTAATTTACCCTAACATTGCCCCACCAAAGCCTAGTCCTTTTCTACATGAAACTACCATTACTAGTTTATGGTTAATATTCTCAGTATTCTGTATCTATGCAAGTATATCCAGTACATGTATGTATCCCTCGTTTTGAAATAAACCTGAAACAACATATTCATGCTATTTTGCATATAGTCTAGAGATGGTTTCCTTTAAGCATAGTTGTGGTGGCTCTGTGACACCTATAACCCCTAGAAAAAGACCCATCTCTTTGGATAGAGCCCATACCTGCATAGTCTCATGGTTTGCGTACATAAACAGAATATAAGGAATTTGGCTCTTGATGATGACACTATACAAGAGACTTTTGCTATGATGGAAATGTCCTATGTCTCCGCTGTCCAGTATGGACTTGTGTAGCTATTGATCACTTGCAATGTGGCTAGTACAATTGAACAGAACTTTTAATTTTTTTACATTTTAATTAAATTTAAATAGTCATGTGTGTCCAGTAGCTACCATATTGGACAACTCAGGAAGCATCGTGGTATAATGAAGCTCTAGGGTTAGATATACCTAGGTGTCAGTGTTGGTCTTGCTGCCTTCTATTTAGCTGCTTATGCAACTTACTAAACCTTAGTTTCTCATACACACAATGCTTTCTCCAAAGAATAATACACATACAGAACTGTCATCATACAGAAAGAAGATTAGATGTATGTATTTGAAAGTGATACACGTTGAGGAGAGAAATGGTCAAAAGAGACTCTAGCCTTATCAAGAATGTTTTACTATTTGTCAGAGTAATTGGTTTGAGATGTTACTTATGTGTATAAAGTTAATATTTAGAAATTCATTTTTTTCTCGAGTATTCCTACATGGTTGCTCAGCCATGAAAAAGAAATATTTGAGCCTGTGTTTCCATAAATGTCATCTTCATGTATTTTTTGCAACCTAATTCACTCAAATATAGATGTAGGAGATAGATCTACTGTTACTCTTTTTAAATGCTACATAGAACAGAATCATTTGGACATGCTATTGTATATTTATCCTTTCATTGCCCCTTGGTGCTTCCAACTCTCAGTATTAAAAACAGTATTATATTGATCATCCTTGTTTATAGTAAGAAGTGATATTGCTAAGTCATAGAATATGGGCATGTAAAATAATGCCAAATTGGTTATCATTTTGCATGTCCACCTCTTTATGTAAGTCTAGCTTTTCCATATCCTCACAAATATTAATGTTGTATTTTATGCCTATTGATTAGTAACTTTGGACTTTAACCTGGATTTCCTGAAACTATAGTGTACTATGTTATACTATAAAAGCAGTAACATTAGATAATAAGTTGGAAAAGAAGCTTTAAACATAACCAAGTATGTATACAAATTTTATATATGATAAAGATGGAGAGTAAAATTTCAAATAAGTGAGGAAAGAATGGGCAGTCATACTTTTTTACCCCGTCCTCTGTATCATTATTGGAAGGTGTGAAACAAGGGCCTACTCATCCATAACTCTGAACAGGCTCACTCTTTGTCTTTATGTCATCAGAACTAATTTTATTAAGGCCTTTATCCCTTTAAATCACTTGCCAAACAAAGTCCAGAATTCCTAGGTGATGCCTCAACACCTGCCCCCCATACTCCAATCCCAATATGGCCCTGTGGGCAGTGAGACAATTTCTTCCTCCAGCAGGTACTCCCCAGTTCTTCTCCCCTGTTTCAATCTTCTGTTTAGCGTTCAGAGTACTTAGTAGTGTCTGGAAAACTTTTTACTCACTTGTTATCTACCTTGAGGGTAAGCTACATGAAGGCAAGGATTTTTGGTTGTTTTCTTCACTGCTGTATTCCCAGCCTGTCCACCGGTGGATTTTCAGTAAATAATTGGGAATAACTAACATAATAAATAATAAACATGTATGGAATAACTTTATTCAGTAACTGGTATTGGAAAAAAGTTGTTAGGTCCTTATCTCATGATTCACAAAAGTAAATTACACTTGAGAGAAAGCCACAAAACCTAACAAAACAACTTATAAAAGCTATAGAAGCAATACATGTTCTTAGAGTATGGAATCCGCTGTTAGATGCATGTAGTTTTAAGAAAAAAATTCATTTGATTTATAGCTAATAACTAAAAGCTGGCATTGTCAACTTTTTTTTTTTCCTAACAAGTTGATTTGTTGAATTATACTTTTGATAAGCTGGTCGTATCGTTCTATTTTACCTAAGATACAGTGGCTTCCTTTCAGTTGTTTAAAAAATATATTGTTTCCATGTTATATTAATAAATGCATTGGGCTTCCCTGGCGGCGCAGTGGTTAAGAATCCGCCTACCAATGCGGGGGACACGGGTTCGAGCCCTGGTCCGGGAAGATCCCACATGCCGCGGAGCAACTAAGCCCGTGCGCCACAACTACTGAGCCTGTGCTCTAGAGCCCGTGAGCCACAACTACTGAGCCCATGTGCCACAACTACTGAAGCCCACGCACCTAGAGCCCTTGCTCCGCAACAAGAGAAGCCACCACAATGAGAAGCCCGCGCACCGCAATGAAGAGTAGCCCCCACTCACTGGAACTAGAGAAAGCTGCATGCAGCAACAAAGACCCAACGCAGCCAAAAATAAATAATAAATAAGTAAATTTTTTTAAAAAGTAAATAAGTAAATGTATTTACTGCCATAATGTATTATCTGGACTATTTAATCATTTTTATGTGTAATGTAACTAAATAGTTACTTAATTACATTTCTTGCTGTCTCCCCAACTCTGTGCCATTTTCTTTTTTTTTTGTTCCCTGAAAGTGCCTCTTATACTTTGCACATTGGTGCTTCATGAACATCTACTTTAGTCCACTTACTAACCAAGCAATTAATCTTAAGATCCAAGTAGAAGCTACATTGCTATGGACTTACTTTTATATTGCACATGTGCTCATTTTATGCTTTCCCCCTCTTCCTTCTTACAGTTCTCGACATGGCAAGACATGTGCCACTCTATCGAGCTCTGCTAGAATTGCTCCGGGCCATTGCTTCTTGTACGTGCATGGTGCCCCTATTGTTGCCTCTTTCTGCAGAGAATGGTGAAGAGGAAGAAGAACAGTCAGAGTGTCAAACTTCTGTCGGTACATTATTAGCCAAAATGAAGACCTGTGTTGATACCTACACCAACCGTTTAAGGTACTATACTTTGTTCATTTCGTTTGACCTTGGCTTTTACAATCTTTTTTAAAATAGCTTTGTTGGTTTTTTAAAAATGATATATGCGAATTAAACACACATATGCACAAGCAGTAAATAAAACTACAAAGAAAAAGTATCCACCAAATCCTACACTCAGAAATGCTTATTAACAGTGGCTTATCAGACATCGCCCTATGCGATCTTATAGCTATTGATAGAGTTTTTCTTAAATGCTATCACATTGTACCTATTATACAGATAGATGCTAGTTTTACTCAATATTGAGGTGAAAGACACCTTCACGCTCAGTAAATACATATTGCTGATACTGTTCTTAATATTTCTGATTATGTATTGTATATAGATGCTGTATTTTACTTAACCATCTATTAGTGGGCATTTGGGTTATTTCTAATTTATAATAACCTCTGACATACATCTTTTGGGAATTGCAGAAATCTCTGCAGAGTAGATTCATAGAATTAGAACTGTTGGCTTTATGAATTACTAGTTTCATTTTGATACATATGTTGTAATTCATGCTATAATGTTTTTTAGAAGGTAGAGGATTCGGTATTTAGTTGGTGAAGTTATAGTAAAGTTAGTATTTTATCTTCATGGAAAATTGAATTTTTGAATGAATCTTTGGTTAAGTTTATACCTTGCTAGAAATCAGATGATGAGTCCTCTTATCAAAAACTTTTTAAAAAACCTTTTCCTGGTAACCTTTTTCATTCTCTTACCAGAATCTTTTTAATGGTTGTCAGTTTTACTTAAAGATGGCATAAATTCTGATGTTTGCATAAGCATTCAGAATTAGGCTAGAGGAAGCTTATTTCTTTGTTAGTGGTCTTTTGAATCAGTTAATCTTCTTTACCATCTTTGCAATATATTTGTCCTACCTGTTCTCACTTATTTTTTTAATAGCCTAAAATTTGAGAAACTCAGTATACATCAAATGATGGCAGAGAATTGGTCATTGGAGGAATAGTTTTTGTCAGCTTTCATTTTTCAGAAGAAATCAACTTCTCAGATTATTCTGACTCTTTTAGCTTTATTGTACTGTCATTATCACTTTAAAAACTAGTGGCTCACTGCCAGGCAGTAAGAATCATAAATTAGAGAAGAGATTAAAGAAGAGCCAGTTGGTAGCGATATAAAAAGCTGTCGGTTCATACTCTTTTACCAGGGAGGAAAAATGTAAAGGTATATTTTCTTTGATAATGTGAGACTTTTTTATGTTGTAGAGAAGAAAATAATATTATCTTTGGTCCCATCCTTCATTATGGCAAAAATCTTTCTAACTGGTAACCTAGGCAGCTAACATAATTATACAAAAATAGTGTGGTGTCATCAGACTAAAGGTCTGATTTTCTGACTGAGCTAAGTGAATAGAATTTGTACACCTAGAGTGCCTTTTTTGCTGCTTTTCTTAATGTATATCCTGTTCACATAACATGCAGTATAATTTCTTAAAAATTAAACTTCTGCATGAAATGTATTAATGATTCACTACAAAAATTTAATGGCAGATAGAGGATAACTGAGTTTCAGTTAACAGTTATTTTTCTACTTGGTTACCTGGAAAAAAAATATTCTTTAAAATCTTTCACCAAGAAAAAATGACACTTCAAACTTTTAAATTTTGTACGAGCAAAACATGCATGTAGGGTGCTTCCCTGGTGGCGCAGTGGTTGGGAGTCCGCCTGCTAATGCAGGGGACACAGGTTCGTGCCCTGGTCCGGGAAGATCCCACATGCCGCGGAGCAGCTAAGCCCGTGCGCCACAACTACTGAGCCTGCGCTCTACAGCCTGTGAGCCACAACTGCTGAAGCCCACACACCTAGAGCCCGTGCTCCACAACAAGAGGAGCCACCACAATGAGAAGCCCGCGCACTGCAACGAAGAGTAGCCCCCGCTCGCCGCAACTAGAGAAAGCCCACACGCAGCAATGAAGACCCAACGCAGCCAAAAATAAATTAATTAATTAATTTTTTAAAAATTGAAAAAAAACCCATGCACATAAAGATCTTAATGACTGTTCACAGAGATCATTTCATTTTTTATTTTATCTTTACAGTGACCCTGTGCAGTTAACTATTTTTAAAAGCTATTATACTGACGAAGAAACACTAAAGAGAGTTTTGTATTAGGGTTTGAATGTGCCTCTTCATCAAGATTCCTCATGGTATCTGTTATTTTTTTATATATGTGTAGAATACAGCCTCTGTTACAAAAAGAAGCCAGCAAAGACGTACATGTTATAACGTCCCTACTTTCCTATCAAGGTTTGGCACCTTGAGAATTCACTTTCCACGTCACAGAAAGAGGGGAAAATCTACTCTTTTCCAGCCTGTCAGAACTTAACTGTATTTCTTTTCATATTTTCATCAGAATAGAACTCTA
Source organism: Balaenoptera ricei (assembly GCF_028023285.1). Taxonomy (NCBI): domain Eukaryota; kingdom Metazoa; phylum Chordata; class Mammalia; order Artiodactyla; family Balaenopteridae; genus Balaenoptera; species Balaenoptera ricei. Next base: position 76,873,939 of record NC_082651.1, on the reverse strand, counting down.
ATAAAGTGAACAGTGTAGTCCAATTTCCTGTAAAGTTTATACCCACAGAAGTTGGTCTAAATTTATTTTTAACACTGTTTCAAGATACAAAGCTTCTCCCTCCCCCTCCCCCCTCCCCCTACCTGCCTACCTGATCCCCAACTGTATTTAAAAACAAAAACAAAACCCAGGATACTCTGAGAAGAGGATGGTCAAGGCAAATTTACATTCTGTTTACATATCACTTTTAGGATGTGTTTTAGTGCTTCATCAGGGTTTGGAGTTATGACTTTAAAAATAATATGTAGGTGTACCGCAGCTCAGAACATTTTTGCATTATTTTTGTCTCTTTTTCTCTCAGTAAGAAATAAGGCGGGTGGGGGGGATGCATTGCCTGTGGGTGATTCCCTGGGAAGTCCTGGCCACATCTGCACCTGGGGGCTCAGGGGAAAAAAAAGGTAAGGGTAGATAGAGTACGTCTATTTAGTATAGGTTTTTCTTTTTTTTTAAAGCAAGAAAGCAAGTACTAGTTTACTAATTATGTTTATGTATATTATTGTATTGCCTTGTTTTCTTCTCATTATTTCTCATTTGTTACTCTTTTTTTTTTTTTTTTTCTTAAAGCCAGGCATACACAAAAGGCATGCAGTTTTTTCCTTCCAAATGAAAATTTAACATAGCATAATTTGGTCATCTTAGATAAAGAAAAGATAGATTCTCTATGTAATTTGCAGGTGTCTGGATAATTGTGGTTACATATAATGATTTACATTGATATTATTTCTTCTGTATATGTTATACTTACAATTTTTATCTTTTTTGGATGAAAGAAATTAAAACTTTTTGCCCAAATCTAAAGAGGAAGTTTACTTTTACTGGTTGGAATAATCTAATTAAGAGTATCCTATCTTGAGGACAATGCTTAAACCCAACTAATTTTGATCTCAAAATTCAAAGAATGATAGAGATTATATAGGTTAGCTGACTCTCCCCTCCAAGCCTGAAACCTTCTATAAGAGGAAATAGGAAAATATCATTAAGAAGCTGAAAAGGCAGATTATTTACTTTGCTTTTATCTAATTTGTGTTTTAGAAACTTGCGCTTATATTCAGATAGGTGAGATCTGGCCTGGTCACAAGAGCATCACTGATTTGTTCATTTAACAGATGTTTATTGAATGTTCATGAGAGCATAACAAGAAAATTAGGTCTTTTTCTTAGGGACTGACAGATAATGGGGGAAACAATAACTAGGCAGTTTTAATAACACAGTACATGGCATGTTGGAAGTTTAAGACATTACTGGAGGATCAACCCAGATTTGGAAGCCCAAAGAATACGTAAGAATTGGCTAAATAAAGAAGAGCAGGGGCCTGGTATACCAGGCTGTGTGAAGAATGTTAGGAGTGAAAGAAAGCATCACGTATTCAGGGAAATGTAGAGAATAAAGAAGTTTGCTGTGCCTGGGTGTCCTTCGGGTGGGAGAGAGGGGTGGGAAATGAGGCTAGAGAGGAAAGTAGATGCTTGAAGAACTGCATAGTTACCTACTCTTAAATGTGATGAGCCATTGAAAGGATTTCAGCCGAGATCTAATCAGATCTGCATTATAAAAAAGATTGTCTTGCAGTGTAGCTGAATGGTTAGGGTGGGAGTTAGAACAAGACTAAATTGCCATGGAAGAGATTTTCATCCTTTCTATCTTGACAGTTGAGCTATTTGTGTCCTCTCCCATCCTGCCCTTCTGGGGACTGAGGATTTGAGTCTATTAGCATTCTTGTTCTAAAATTATGGACTTAAAAGAAAGTTAGTTCCTAGGTAGCAATACTGTCTATGTTTCAGATGTTTGACTTTAAAAAAGAAATAATATAACTCAGGCTTTAAATTACTTATTAACTGCATTATTCTGCCTATGTGTTAGCATCAGTGACTGCAGATTTATCCCCGGGGATCTCCTTCAATAAAGTGTAAGTGCTATCGAATAAATGGTTTTTGGAGCATGGTTTCCTTTGTTAACATACAAGAATCTGAAGTCTGTAATCCTACGCAGAAGTTCTCCAGTACTAATCCTACTAGGTTATTTTACTGAAGACAGAAAACAATCATCTATTGGCTTGACAGAGGCTCAGAATCATTAGCAGAGAATCTAAAATCTTTTATATTAAGGTTCAGGAATGACAGGGTGAGACTACATTCATGTTCATACAATTCAGCTATTTCCTTAAAGCTGTCATCCAGCTAAAGTTGTATATGTGGAAAACTTATATGACAGTAAGTAGGCTTTAGATTTAATTTTTCTGGAGCCTTTTGTCTGTATTATTTTCGAATTCATCTCAAAAGAGTATCATGTAATAATGGGATTTTTATTAATTGGATCAAAATAAACCAAACCATTTTCATGGTTGAAAACTGAAGGAAATTTTTCTTGGTAGAAATTCTTTGTCAGAGTGAAGAGCCTCAACATTTATGAGGAGGAACTTTCAAACCTTATACCACCCATGCTTTTGCTAGAATCTTTCTTTAGATCAGTTTTTTTTTTTTTAACCAAACATTTTATTTAAAGAGGAAACTTCACATTACTAACATATCAAAAGGACCAGTATCATTTGCCATAAATAGAAGATAAGTCTAAAAGCGAATAAACTAAATTTTAAAAGTTAGTGTCTGGGACTTCACGGGTGGTCCAGTGGTAAAGAATCCACCTTACAAGGCAGGGGACGCGGGTTTGATCCCTGGTCAGAGAACTAACATCCCACATGCCACAGGGCAACTGAGCCTGTGCGCCACAACTACTGAGCTCGCGCACCCTAACTAGAGAGCCGACGTGCTGCAAACTACAGAGCCCAAGCACTCTGGAACCCATGCGCCACAACTACAGAGCCCATGCGTCCTAGAGCCTGTGTGCCACAACTAGAGAAGAGAAAACCCACACGCCACAACTAGAGAGAAGCCCACGCATCACAACGAAGAGCCCAAGTGCTGCCATGAAAGATCCTGCGTGCCTCAACGAAGATCTCATGTGCTGCAACTGAGACCTGATGCAGCCAAAAATAAATAAATTAAATAAATAATAAATAAATAAAATCTTTTTTTAAAAAAAAGTTAGTGTCTGACTCCAGACCCGTTTTGTGTTTTAAGAAGGAAGATTTAACAATGCTAAGAAATTACCAAAGGCTTACTGAGACCTTTCTTTTCGTTGGAAAGAGACTAGTTTTCTCACTCTTCGATTCAGTTAACTAATACCACGTCTAATTATCACTTAATGTTTTCTCACGCTTTGGGAAACTTTATTAATAAGATATATCTTCAGGTCCTCTAAAAGTAATGGCATTTTGCAAATATAAACTAACAAAATTAAAAAGGAGAAGAAATGGGGTGATGTATGTCCATTGACTGTCTTACTCTCCTTCCCCCTTTTATCTGTGCTTAATTGGGAGAAACGAAAGTTAGCGGAAGCCAACCTAGCCTTGCTTTTGTTTTAATGTGGCTACAATTTAGAGTGGTATTTTGATTCTCATCCTCACTCTCCTATGGATGAGGATTAGTCTGGTGACAGATAATTACAGTATTCTGATGGGGTTGGTATTAGTGTAAACCAGAGCACTATTCAAGGAATAAATGTATATACTTCTAGTTTATTATGTTCATCTTTCCTGGGAAGATTAACCTGTTGACATGGCAAGGTGGCACCTAGGAGTGATTTATTGTGATTTAGTCTGTCTTTAAAAAGTTGTTAAATATTTACTGTACAAATTGCATTAAGAACTTCCTAAAGATGATGATATTTTAATATTCTTTTACTCATGATTCTATATTTTACTGTCTACCACCTCTCCTAATACCTCTCAAGATTCACAATTTGCAATAACTGCTTAGAGTTAATTTGAGTCTAATGGTTAACATAAATAAACTGATTAATATTGCTGTTGGCTGATTATTAGTAAACATTTATATTAAGATAAATCAGTGATAACATTCCTAACTAAAGACTAGGCAAAAGTGTATTGCTTCAAAGTAGAGAATTTTTGCATTCAGCACTTTCCAACTTTTGTCTGAAACAGACAACATTTAGATAATTATGAGGACTTTTTCAGAAATTAATTTTTTTCTAAGTGTCTAATAACATGTTTTATACACTGGTTTTATACCATTTTGAAAACATACCTTAAATGTACCTATAATGTTAAATGTAATTTTCTACTTAGGCCATTTTCTAACATCATCTATCACTTAAAATTTAAACAGAATTGGAACATTTCAGGATGCTATCATACGGAAATTTTGTACTTTTTTCTTGTTCAGTTGAAATTTTTTATAATAATTTGAACAAAAACAGGAAATGGTTGATTTAAATATTGGTTCTATTTAACTTCATTTGCCTCACTAATATTAAGTAGCTTATTTACTTTATTTCAGAGAAATTATTCAGAAGCCACCTTAATAATCACTGCAATAAAAAGATCAAAGGACTTCCAAAACAATAAAATTCTTTTGCCTGTCTATTGCTGTAATAGACACTTATGAAGAACAAAAAGTTTAACATTTGTCTATAAAGGATAAGTAGAATTCACTCCCTTGCATAGTTTTTGAAAACTTTATTACCATAAATGTTCTGTTTTTCAGGTGCCCTCAGTATAGCAATATTGACACTTTTCTTTCTTGCCTAATGCAGAAAAAACCAGTTTTTCATTTATTTTATCCAAAAAGCCTTAATTTCTGTTTTTTTCTTTAGTTTTATAATTCGATGATTTTTGTGTTTAATACTTTTAATTTTTATATCTACAAGCAGTGGAAGAAATAGTTCCCTAGGGCCAAAAGAGAGAGGCCAGGGCGGGGGGCAAGGGGGAGCACATGTGATAATGACAGCATGATACAAAAGTAGGAGGTAAAGGATGTATAAAGGTGTAAGCAGTGTTTGTTAGACACATGCCGAAGACAGCCTGTGATTAGATGTTTACTGCACATAAGTCCAAGGTCACTACCACTTAATTTTATGCCAGTTATGAGAGATCAAAATCTGGTAAAAATGAATTTTCCTAACTGTCAGATTAATGACTTAGGCAGATAAAAGACAAAAGTATTTCCTGAATTCCTTTTGTTCTGTCAGTTTGAAATAATTTTGATTAGTATAATATTTATGTTCCAGCCTCTATGTTTTTATTGATTTCCCTTCTTGTTTCTGAAGAATAAGCCAAACTGCTTTAAATTGTGGGTAAAGTTATAATAAATATATAGTAGCATATAGCTGTGTAAAAAATACAAGGAATAATATTATAACCTAACTTTTGTGTAGGATATAGAGTTTCAAAAGTTCTTAGATGTGTATTACTAGTTTTTTCTGCTCTGTGTGGTAGACAAGAAAATATTCTTGTTCGACGAAGAGTGAAACTATTACTTAGAGTTTAACATTTAAAAACTTACTAATAGGTAATAAATCTGGGATTTAGCTCCCCACTTTCCTGATGCCTGTAGTGTTCATTATCAAAAACAACATTTATGAAGAAAGAGGGACTTCCCTGGTGGTCCAGTGGCTAGGACTCCATGCTCCCAAGGCCGGGAGCCTGGGTTCAATCCCTGGTCAGGGAGCTAAATCCCACATGCAGCGACTAAAGATCCTGCATGCCGCAACAAAGATCCCACATGCCGCAACTAAGACCCAGCACAGCCAAATAAATAATAAAAAAAGAAAGAAAGAAAGACAAGTTGATTGACCCGTAGTCCAGATACTTCTATTTTTATACCCCATTGCTACCTTTTACCAAAATTGTTCATTGATCACTTAGGTGTCATGCTTGTGTAATGGCTAGACTTCAGCTTTAGCTGATTCCTGAAAAACACTTAGATCAAGTACCAAAGTACAGTTTATTCTATTATTTAAGTGATTAAAAAACATAAACTCATTAAAAATTATAAATTGACTTAATACTTCTACCTCAGTAGCATAACATATAAAATGATTATTTATTCCTTGTCAGATTGCATTAGATGAGCTTTATGTTTCAAGATGGTTTCCACTATCTTACTTCTGACAAAACCTCAAGCAATCTTAATTGCTGAATTTGAAGTCTCTTGCTAAGTAAGATTTAGTTTGTAAATCTTTCTGGGCACTTCACGATAAGTAACCTGTCCCATAATGTCTACAGGTTTTTAGAACTATAAGGAACGCTCTTAAGAGTTCAGATAGTTCATATCCCCCTTTTTATAAATGAGGAAAACAAGGTCCATAAATACTGTGATTTGTTCCAAGGTCTGTGATGCTTAGTGGCAGAGAGCTATGATAAGACCTCAAATTTCCTAATGTCCCAATCAAGTATTTTTATTTACTAAATTGAACTTAACTTCCAAAGAACAATTGGATTTATGCATCAGTGAATAATTAGAAATGGAAGTGTGAACTTATTTCTGATTTGGCTTTGGAAATTTAGGATACATAAAAAAAATTTTTAATGTTGACAATGAAGTAAAAATTTTTAACTGAAAATTTTGCTTTTGATAATTAAAAATATATATATAAGAATGCAGATTCTACAGAATTTTTCTGATATTTTCTTTTGCTTATCTTTTTTCATTCCCCTGAAGAATTTTTGTTAACACTATGATAAGATGTTAAAAGGCAGCATATTTCGTTAGATATGCATAGCCATTCGAGTTGTGCCTAAGTAATAATTACTAGATCACTAAGGTACACTAAGTAAGGTAAACTGTGTTTTGTGGTCTGTAGAACATGAGCTGGTAGCAACTGCATGTAATTATCACTTAAATGAGGATTAAGTCAGCTTTACCCATTTGATTTTTTTGTTTTGCTCAAAAGAATTAATAAAAACACTTCCTCTGAAAATTTCTAAGTTATTGATGTATGTATTTTTCCTTTACTGTCTTTTCAAGCTGATTTGGTATCTACTTGCATAGACTAGGGTGGTGTGTTGGAGATACAATTATTTTCTCTATGTTGCTGGACAAGCCTCTGCCCACCCCCCTAAACACCCTATTGTTTTCCATCTCCTGAATTTTGTTACTATCTTAATATGTCCTATATTTGTAATATCTTTAACTCCCTTGTCAAGAAGAAATTAAAGAGTTTATTAGCAAAACTCGATATTTAAATAATAGCAAAAACAACTCCTGCCTATTTATGACCAGTTGTTGATCAGCATTTTATTTTAGATTCTTAAAAAAGAAAGAACTTGAAAGCAACTCTGTCACCTCCATTAATAAAGGGATTTGTGGCATCGGTAGCGTAATACTTTAAACCTTTATATATGTATTGTTTCCACTTGAAATATAATTATCTAGTGTGAAAATTCATTTTGTTACCCACAAAATAATCACAGTGTGAAAATATGAGCCCTTTAGATTTTAAGTACCATCCTTGGTGAAATTCATCTTCTGCTGGCCATTTCAACCTGTGTTATCTCAAAATGAAGTCAAAGTATAGCCATAGTAGTTTGGTTTCACTTTTGAGTAAGTGTGGCACTTCATAGCCTCCTTGGAGTCGGAGCAAAGGCAAATATTTTGTCCTTGATCTTTTGTGCAGACTTTTCCTGCTAGACTCCAGTAGACAAATAATCATATTTTGTATATTTACTATTTGATAGCTTCACCAAAAATTTGAAAAAGGCACTTGCCACCAATCAGATAATCTTAATTGCTAATAAGGACGTGACACAAATGACTCTGTGTTGAGTGTAAGGTGTTCTCGACATTGAACTTCTCTTTAATAGCATTATTAAAGTAAGCATCCTTGATTTCCCTTTCCCTTAGCTATCCCAAAGTGTCTTCCGGTGCAGAGTTCATCAGTTTTTAAAATAACTGAATTGTCTTGTAGAAATACCCAATTCCTTTTTATCCAACTAAGCAATAAAATTAGTTGATTTACTTCTTAAACGGCCTATTTTCTATCAAACTCTCTTGTTTTAACTCCTTTAGGTTAGTTCCTTTAGGGCTTCAGTTGAGAAAGAATTTCAGTTCCAGTCCTCCTACATTTGTTTTCATTGGAAAAACATTTCCTATCTTTTCTTCATCCTCTGTCTCTCAAACCTACAAAATGAAAAAGGCCTGATTTCTTAGACAAGAAGCATTTGTTGCAACCATATATATATTTTTAACTTTCTTTTTGTGATGACCTTGAACAAGTTCAGTGGTTCGTCACCCTTTTTTACTTGGTGGTGGAGACAGCAATGCCAACATTTATTTTAATATCTCTTCTTAGCCTCAGTTGGATTGTCCCCTGGTGAAGCATATTACTTGTGGCAACTCCATTCCACAGCAGCACACAGTACCGTATTTGTCCTGTGATGTTTAATCTGACCGAAAAACTATTATATTTTTATCTAATCTAAAAATCAAGGTTTTATTTTCAAAGGGTTCTCATACCTCTGTTTTGAATATTCCCTGCTCTCCTATTGCTCAGTTATGCTTCTTTTAAGACAAAGATTTTATTTTCTACTTTCATTTAAATCATATTGAAAACTAAAACCAGTACTTCCATTTGGAAAGAATTTAAGTAAAAACAAAAGGGAATCTAGAGTTTAAAACTAAGCTTTAAAATAAGCATGGAAAACATTCATCTTACAAAGGTCTTATCCCATTTAGTGGTGCATTTCAAAAATTATTTTCATGTTTTCTATAGACATTAGAAGCAAATAATTCTCCACAGTAATATTTTTAAAAGTCTTTCTGCTTACTTTTACTTTTAATTTTTTTTAAACTATAATTCCTGGCAAAGAGCTTTAGAACTGTGGAGTATGATATGGTGCATTGTTTTATAGGTAAATATAGAAGTTTCATTCTCTTGTAGTTTTAGAATCTTCCTCAAAGACACTAATTCTTAATACTTCTGAATCTGGACATTTCAGCACATGGTGTCCTGATTACTTCTTCAGTGTGGCTCTGCTTTTTAAATGTTTATTTCAACAGTTTGATAGTTTTGACTTTAGAATTAGGAGTGCAGGGGATTGAAGTGGTCTTTCCTAATGTCCGACCAAGAAAATAGTTGTATTAAGCTGTTTTTAGTTTATAGATTATAAGAGAACATAATTCTGATATCTTGTAGTCATACAAATATCCAACTTAATGTGGGTGGTAGAATTAGAAGAAGCAGTTCAATATAACTGAATGTTGAGTTACGGGTTTCTTTTTTCTTTTTGTTTTCACAAGAAAGATTTGCCCATTCTGCTCACATCCTAGTTTAGATTATATGTCACAGAGCCAAAATTTTCTTAATTTATTAGCTGTGTAGTTGGAATTCACAGCATAGTGGAAAATGTTTGCAGATAATTCTGTGCAATAGTAGAAACTTCAGTTGATTCCTCGTATTTCTTCAGGGCAGTGATCACAACCAGATTCAACGTATGCACAAAGCAGCGGATATCATGGTAGCGGCCGTCGCTGATTGCTTTTACCATGTTGGATCCATTGTCAGTCTCAAAGACCTACTTCCAGCTAGGTGCCTTGAACTCAAATAGCTTTTCACACAGACTTCAGGATGTGAGCTAAGGTATGGCCTTTTTTCATGAGCTGGGCCTACATATGGGTTGACAGTAACCTGCAGCTTTTATAGAAAAGAGACTGCTGTCTGTAATTTAATGTCAGACAATGACTAGTTGTAGTCATCATTAGGCAGGTAGTGTGTGTTCTTCATATATTTGAAGTACTTTCACCTTTTGAAGATTATTCCTTTTTCTGCTGTATGTTTTTGTCAAAAAGACTATCCACATAAAAAATTCTCGTTAGAACCTGCTGTAAACGTCTAATTATGTCTGCTTTATGATTCAGCCATTATTTTCAAGATGTATATGATTATTTCTTCTACGCATTTGGTGTAAAAAATGCTGTTTTTAAAATTTCTGTGGATTTTTTTGCACTATTCTTAAACATTTTTATAATTTTGTGGTCAAAAATACATAAAAATTTTTATCCTATTTGCAGTATTTTAATAATAGAGATTTCTCCTACTAATCATCTTTTAAAAACTGGAGTTAGGAAATTGGTATTCATGAATAGGGCTTGAAATTTAGAATCAGTAGTTTTCTGAGGGTAACTTGCTCTAAATTGCATTGAGGCAGTTTACTCTCCATGCCAGAGGTTCTTGTTTCTTCAAGGAGAAAATACCCTAATTCTGGAAAAATGGGCTTCACTCCTGTAATCTTCCTTCTCTGCTTGGCAAGATATGTTTCTTTAAGTGACATCTTTATTGAGAATATAATGGATCAACTGACTAATGATAGATTTAGGAAACCATCTTTATTTTATTATAGCTATAACCATAACTCTTCTGTTTTCTCAAACTACTTACTGTTGTTTTCCTATTGTTCAGTGGCCCTTCTAATTAAGAATTTTTTTAAGCCCCAGGAAGAGAATCATTTACAACTGGGGAGAGAGAGAGTCTTTATAAATTCAGTGGGGGTACTGTCAATCAACCTAAGTGTTTTTTCTTGACTCGCAGTGTTTCACAAAGATTTTGAACAGCCATTGGTAAATGCAGAATTTGAGAACCTGTTTGAGTTTGTCTACTAGAATCATATCTTTATTTAAAAAATTGTCAGACTCACTATTAAACTGTAGTCTCAACTTAACTTCATAGCTATAAAAGATGCAGTATGTTATTTGATTCTAGCAGTAAAATGTCTATTTCAGTCTTAAAACATTCATTCACTATATTCTCCTTACTTACATATGCAAACATATATGTTCGTATACATGTTCACACACAGAGGTTGATGACTAATATGATACACAGCATAACATCTACCAAGTGGTTCCTGAGTAGCAAATGAGAGTTGGCCATGTGTTCTCTGTGACTCCTACATATACATCAGGGAAGATAAGAAGAGAGGGTAGGAGAAAAAGCAGTAACCCAGTGACACATTATGGTTCTTAAATCCTCTTGCCAGGTGAGGTGGTATATGAGGTGGTATAAAAATATCTGTGGTTACTAGATTTTTCACACAGTATGGGAACCAATTCAAGACTCATGCATAACACTAAATCCGTTTACCCTTGTTATCCATCTGAGTGGCTCTTCTTAATTTACCTCTTATTATCTACCTAAACTTAAGCACTGAATTGCTTCTGAGCAGATTTTTGTCTTTGTGATAAAGAACAGTTTATTTGGACATAGATTGCATGATATTATTTTGTTAAGGACTCTTCTATCTTCTGTTAGTCTTTTTATAGTTCTCTAAGGCTCCATGCCCACTTTGTGAAATGTTGTTTTAATATAATAGCCATGTCCTTTTGTTAGTAGCTGTACAAACTAGAAAAATGAATGATGCGTAGTTTAGATCATACCTTAGCATAAACATTTTAAACACATATTTATATGTGATTTCAGTTTGTTTTAAATTATCTATTTAATGAATTAACAAAGATGTAGATTTTTAGTATCTAAGCAGTAGTGTAATGATGATGTGAATAAAACATGCTGAGAGTTGAAATAGAAAAAAGGAAATTGATATTTAGTTGCTTTTTTTAGCGAACCTTGTTAATAAGATGCTACTGCATTCACCTAGAAAATTTAATTTCAGTCTATATTAGACCCTGAATAGGGAATAACAGAAGAATATCTTTAAAATGATTATGCCCTAAAACTTAGTGTTTAAATAAAGATTCAGTGTATAGAAGCACATTATATTAAGTTACCTAGTAGTGAACCTGCACTTTATTCTGGAATTTTTCTTTTTTTCCCCCCTTGGAAATTAATATACTCTAAGTGAAATACAAGTAGTATTAAACCGAAAAACCACCTATGGATCTTTGATTCCCAAGCCTTAGAAGGCAGAGGATCTTTTACTTTTAGATATAGAATTGATTTCTCTACTTCTAGGTACATAGTTACTGTAAGTATGTTTTTAAAGGTGTGGATCGAAGGACATGCCAGGTATTGGGGTCTTTTTACAGTATGACATTGCTACAGTGTTTAACTCTTGTCTGTTTTTGCACATGAAGAGACAGCCTACCCGAAACTTTGGTTATTATGCTAGGCATTATCCTATGGCTTCAAAATGAATCTAAACTACTCCTGGTATATATCATGTGTATGTCAAATGAAATGCAGACTATCATGTTGATTTTTAACCACTGTTACTGATTTATGGAAGTATTTATTTTTCAAAACTAAAATCTTAATTTTCCTTGCATTTCTTTCCATATTAAAAAAACCTTTTCAGATCTAAAAGGGAAAATGTTAAAACAGGAGTAAAACCAGATGCATCTGATCAAGAGCCAGAAGGACTTACTCTTTTGGTGCCAGACATTCAGAGGACTGCTGAGATTGTTTATGCAGCCACTACCAGTTTGCGGCAAGCAAATCACGGTACAGCACTATTCTCTTTATGCTCCTTTTCTTTTGATACAGAGATGTTTCATTTACTTACTGAAAACCGCCTTCTCTTCCCTCTATGTTAATGGTTTTCCATCGAGTTATTTACTTAAAGATTCTGCTCTATGTCAGGTTTTCAAGCTAATTATGTATAGTCTCTAATTTTAAAATATTTATCTCTACTGTGTATGATTTCTAAGACTGTTAGTAGGCTGACAGCATGCATTATAAATTTTTCTTCCCACTGAAAGTTATGAAGTTGAAAAATGGAATTGTATTAGATAGAAAACAGTACATTAATAGTGTGTAAGAATTCAGTTAAAATTGGCATTTTCACATATTAGCAATGGAAGAAATAAATGATTCTTCATCATCTATTGCTTCATTTCTGCTGTTTTTGCCTGAATGGATGAAATCTAATTAGCATTTTAAGAATTTAAGCTTTAAAGTTGATAAGATTTTTAGCCCTATTAGTTATTTTTATGAAATAGAAAGAAATCTTTTAATTTTAAAATGGTACAATAGGAAGATAGTTATGAAGAGTTTGGTAATTTTTCGGAATTCAAAATCTGAACTCTAGAAGTTAATAGTTTTTTTGTTTTACTCTTCGAAAATGTATACTTATGTTATTTATCTTGAAATATTAAATAACAGAAAAAAAAGTAGGTGAATATTCAAAGAAGGTGGCTATGAAACCCAAACCTTTATCAGTATTGAAATCACTTGAAGAAAAATATGTGGCTGTCATGAAGAAATTACAGTTTGGTAAGTTGAAATTGCACTTTTTATTTCTTCAGCTCTCATTTTACATTTTTTAATAGAGCTATTGAAATGTGTTCTAGTAAAATTAAAGAATTTCAAACTTGCTTTTACCATGAATTATTCATGTACTCTGTGTATGTGTGTATGTATGTTTATGTATACACACATGCAAAAATTTTTATCATCTTTCTATCTCTGAATTTATATCTGTGTTTATAGTTATATTTGGAAATCATGATTCAGTAGAAACCAGGTAAAAAACAAAGCCAAATGTCTAACAAACAGGCAGAAAGTGGTTTTGTTTCTTTACCTCTCCATGTCTGCATATCCTTGCCTGAAGGAAGCCAAGACCTGGGACTTTGAACCAAGTCTGTTACTCTTACCATTTTAGAATCCCAGGGGATATACCTTTGGAAAATGTAGCCTTTCCCATTCCAAAACTCTTGACAAGTAAGGACTGATGAAAAGATCATATCAGCACCCTTCATAAGGTGCTGGTTTATGAATAAACACTAGAATTCCAAATTTTGATAACCATTATTAACTATTATTGTATGTCCCTCTTTTTCATTCTTGAGAACCAGCCCAAAGGACATTGACTATATTAAAAAGAACACCAAAGCAGGAGTCCAAAAAAAATGTAGATTTATGTCATAACTGTCAGAATCATAGGCCAGAGCCTTTGATTAATGATAGTCTGCCAGGAGGCTTCTCTCATGCCACTTAAAATCATAAACTCTACCAGTTGGATGTGACTTTAAATGTAATTGAGTTTTGCTATCCATTGACTTTTAGAATAATTTAGAAAAAATAACAGGTTTTCTGTTGTGTTGTTTTTTAGTAAACTGCATTTTCTAACTTATATATCAAATATTTTCTCATATCACGATTCTTGTACAACTTGATATTTATTGACTGCCTAATATTTTTTATAACCCTAATTATTTTTTTAAAGTACTTCATATTTATTTAAAAAATTTTTTTTGGCTGCGCTGGGTCTTTGTTGCTCCGTGCGGTCTGTCTCTAGTTGTGGTGAGCAGAGGCTAGAGCGTGGGCTCAGTAGTTGTGGTGCACGGGCTTAGTTGCCCCTCGGCCTGTGGGATCTCTCCAGACCAGGGATTGAACCCGTGTCCCCTGCATTGGCAGGCGGATTTTTAACCACTGGACCACCAGGGAAGTCCTTGACTGCCTAATGTTCTCATATAAAGTACTGTCATTTGTTTAACCAATAACTAGACCTTTAGGTTGTTTCCAGTTTTTTAGTAACATCTGCAACATCTCAGTGGGCATTATTGCATATAAATATTTGTACACATCAGGATTATTTCCTTAGGACAAATTAATAGAAGAGGAATTGCTGAATCAAGCAGTATGTAGGTTTTTAGCAACTAGCCATTATTTTCAATTATATATTTTAATAAAATTTTGGTATTAGAAGACCCTGTTTTCTTATAGCTATATGATATAAAAATTTCCTCCAGGCATGGGGATAGGCTCATGTGTGTATCTGGTGGATTGCTGTTTATAAAACTCAAAGGAAACTTATCCCTGTATTATGTGAAAGGCAGCAGAGTTGAGCAGATGAAATAACTCTGGTTTACAAGTTTACTGATAGAAACTACTTAGTAGTCTTGCTGAGACATAGTACATTTGTAGTGCACAGACCCATGGCACTGTTTATAGGTCTTCCCCTTTTTTCTAGATTATTAACTTCTTGAAGGCAGATATATTTTCCTGTTTATTATTTAACCCAAAGAGCCTAGCCTAAGACCTTGCACTTAGTAAGTTCTTGGTAAAATTTACTGCATTAATGATAATTATAATGTAGTTTTATGTTTTTCTGTATATTTAGAATTGTATGCACACAAGATCAAAAGTTACCGTTGTTTCTTTGTATTTGCCCTTGTATCAGTAGGTGGTTTTAATTTAGTTTTATAAGATATTTAAATATCTTTGTTTTAATCCATTGGTGAGGTAGGGTTAATCTGAATTAGAGATATAGTTCAAATCCACTTCTTTCTTTCTATTTTGTATGGACATATAGCTTATAAGTAAGAATATAGCTTATAAGTAAGAATAACTTTCTATTTTGTATGGACATATAGCTTATAAGTAAGAATATAGCTTATAAGTAAGAATAACTTTAAGTCCTTCCAAACCTGCCTGAATAAACGGTTAAGAATTAACCCATTACTTATATTCTGTCAAAGTACTTCGAAGATTTCCCTAATAATCCTCTTTTATCCTATTAACTTAAATTTCAAAAGTAATACAGAAATAAACTTCAGACTGTCATTTCTGTTTTCTGATTCCAAATCAGTGCAAATATATAAAGACTTATTCTCTTTTTAAAAATGAAATATAATGAAATACTTTTTGGCATTTCATGTTCTGAATTATTTTGGCAAAAAACATTATATACCATTCATTTTAAGAATAAATTATCTACACTACTTTGCATTGTGATTTAAATGCTTGATATTATATAATCTGCCTGCATGTCCAAATTGTAAATTAAAATTAATTTCTTCCTTTGCTTCCATGACATATTCCATCGCTCTAGCAGCGTTAACACACATATGTAGGTATTACATAAACATTTATAGTTTGCTCTTCTTCCACATTGCAGTCCTCTCCATTGTGGGGGTGAAGAAGGGTTAGTGATTTGTTTATTTGTAGTTTTTTGTTATTAATAACAGCTATCCTCCATTCTGGTTCTTTTTTTTTTTTTTTCAGTGTTTTTTTTTTTTCTTTTCTTTTAGATACGTTTGAGATGGTTTCTGAAGATGAAGATGGGAAACTGGGTTTTAAAGTGAACTACCACTACATGTCTCAGGTGAAAAATGCAAACGATGCTAACAGTGCCGCCAGAGCCCGCCGCCTTGCGCAGGAAGCTGTGACGCTGTCCACCTCCCTGCCGCTTTCGTCGTCCTCTAGTGTTTTTGTGCGCTGTGATGAGGAGCGACTTGACATCATGAAGGTAGAAAAAACCACTTTTTTTCCTATTTCCCTGGCTAATCCAGTTATCCAAATATTCATATAAAGCACTAGAAATAACATGAATTTAAATAAATTTAATAAAAATTCTGTTGACCATTTTGGACATCAGTGAAGGGAGTCCTTTTCTAATGTTAGTTCAGAGTATGTGGATGAGAGTACTATTCAAAATAAAGATTTAGAAGAAAATACCAAAATACCTTCCCTGAACAAAGGCTGTGTGCAGCCTGTCATAGTTTTAGAACATAGTATCAAAGGATTTAATACTGGTCAGTTGAAAAAAAGTTACAGGACTTCTTCCTTGTAATCCAGAATACTTCTCTCATGTTTTATACTATCAGTCTTCAAAATTTTTTCTCTTTTTTTCTTTTCTAGGAAATTTATGTATTTACAGACTCATATGATTTAAGTAATGGTAGTACAATAATAAATAAAACCAGCAGCTTTATGTTTTAACACTGTGGTGATCTGGCCTTAAATGCCAAGAGATGCTGCAGCTAGTAATTTTTTAAAGATTTTGATACCTGGGGTGGGAGGAACCTTTCTTTACTTGATTTAATTCATGGATTAAATATTGTGTCTTCCTTAGATACACAGCTAAAACTATGGACCCATTGATTTGAATAAGGTTTTTTGCTTGTTTGCTTTTTTGTTTTGCTCTTTTGGATAATTTTTCAGTAGAAATCTCATAGACCTTGCCTATTGACCACACTTTTCCTTGTTACAAACAGTAGAGCTGATTATTATATGATTGCCTAGGGAAGTATTTTATTGCTAAATGGGCCACACAAGTTCAAACTTCTGACTGTTAAGCATTATGCTGTACCTCACATAAAGGATCCCAAGTTGGAGCCCCAAAATGTAAATCAGAATTGTCACAGAATGGGACTC
Source organism: Balaenoptera ricei (assembly GCF_028023285.1). Taxonomy (NCBI): domain Eukaryota; kingdom Metazoa; phylum Chordata; class Mammalia; order Artiodactyla; family Balaenopteridae; genus Balaenoptera; species Balaenoptera ricei. The sequence goes on along the minus strand of NC_082651.1, from coordinate 76,856,995 downwards.
TAGTACCACTTGCCTCCACGCACAGCTGTTCAGGACCCGAGGCTTTGCTGCTCATGTCTTGTACACTAAATATCTGTTGATTGACTCAAACATAATTCATTAAATAATTCTGACACTCACTGTTGGGTTCTCTGCTATTTTTTGGACTACGAGTAACCCTAAGGGAAACATCACACCTACTGTTCTCTCAGAACCTTTTTATCATAAGTTGTTACATGAAAACATTTATTCCTGTTATCTACTTGTCTCATTATCCCAGAAGAAAATATTTAAAAGTAAGCTATTTTTTGGACTTCCTTGGTGGTGCAGTGGCTGAGAATCTACCTGCCAATGCAGGGGACACAGGTTCGAGCCCTGGTCCGGGAAGATCCCACATGCCGTGGAGCAGCTAAGCCTGTGCGCCACAACTACTGAGCCTATGCTCTAGAGCCTGCGAGCCACAACTACTGAGCCTATGTGCCACAACTACTAAAGCCTGCGTGCCTAGAGCCCATGCTCTGCATCAAGAGAAGCCACCGCAACGAAGAGTAGCCCCCGCTCGCCTCATCTAGAGAACGCCTGTGTGCAGCAATGAAGACCCAACGCAGCCAAAAATAAATAAATAAAATAAATAAATTTATTTTTTAAATGTTAATTTCTTTAAAAAAAAATAAGCTATTTCTTAAAACGTTAACATGAAGATTTGAAGCAGAAAGTTACTCTCATACCTTTGAGATATGATAATGAATATACCTAGAATCTCAAATTGTTGACAGTAATGTAGAGATCATGAAGGACAGCTCCTAGAAAAAAAGTAACTTAATATTTTAAAAGGTATTTGCTGTTAAGGCAAGCTTTCCTGCTGCCAATTGGGCATCTCTCTTTTAAAAGCCCAATTTCACCGAAACCAAATCACTTTAATTGTAATTTAAAACCGTTTCCTAGTCCTGTGTATGTTTTTAACTTTTAACTTCATTTTTAACACAATTTGGTAGAGATATATATAGGATGTAAGAAGATTGTTCTTATTTCATGTTGAATTGTTTTTCTAAATAGTAGCATTTAGGAATAGTAACATAGGCTTTTGTGTTTGTATGTGCATACTAGGTTCTGATAACTGGTCCAGCAGACACTCCTTATGCAAATGGCTGCTTTGAGTTTGATGTCTATTTTCCTCAAGATTATCCCAGTTCACCTCCTCTTGTGAATCTAGAGACGACTGGTGGTCATAGTGTGCGATTCAATCCAAACCTTTATAATGATGGCAAGGTAATGTAATCGCAGTCTTTTGTTTCTAATGCCAAAGTATTGTAACCCAAAGGTTCTTTGTAATTTGAACAGAAATTTTGTTTTAGTTATCTTCTTTTCAAAAGTATGTGAGTTTCTTTGTGTTTCTTTTCCCTGTGTGCAAAGATTAGCCTGAGGAATGAGAGAGAAGGAACCAAAAATGGCAGAAACACAACAGTGTTACAAAGCACTTATAGTCTTAAGGGGTTATTGTGAGGGACTAACTTATTCAACACATTCCTTGGCCAATTGAGAGCTATCTCCACTCAGAAGATAATAGAGCCAGATGCCTGTCTTTGGCATTCACCTTCCTTTACTTTCTATATCTTCAATTCCAGTTATCTTTTCACAAGTGCCTGAAGATACTATCCATGTTTTCTATGATATGTACCATTGTGAACTTATTTTTAAAGTTTAATTTGTGTTAAAATGTTTTATATTTTCTTGTAAGTAGGAAGATACATTCCTGTCTCCACAAAAAAAGTTGATGAAGAGGTATAATAAAAATCATTTTATATGGCAATAAACCTTTAAAAGTTAAATTTAAAAGAATAATCATCACCTTTCAAAGTAATTTTGGACAGTTTGGTGAAATTTCAATAGTAAATTCCATGCTGAGAGTATTCAATGTTTAAAAATTACTAGAAGGTCAGAAGAAATTTCTCGATTTCATAAGCAGACACTTTGATGATGTGAGAATAATAGATGCTTGAAGTTGATCTGGTTTATTAAAGATGGCCCAAGTTTTCCCTTGGTTTTGTCTTCCTATTTTTAAAAAGTGCAGCCTGCCTCAGATCTGTGCTTACAAGTTATCATTTTGTCTTCACCATAAGCTCAAATCACAAAATTGAAATTCATTTTCTGGGTTTATTGTAGGATACTTAACCAGAGGTAAACCTTACTTTGTTGGGGAAAGCAAAGAATAGGTCTTTTATAACTGAACAAAGTAGACAAAGTAACAATGTTGACTTTATTCAAGAGAGAGTCTGGAACTTGAATAGAGTTTAAGTGTAGATGTTAAGAATTATTAAAGAAATTACTTCCTTGGACTTCCCTGGTGGCACAGTGGTTAAGAATCTGCCTGCCAATGCAGGGGACCTGGGTTCAAGCCCTGGTCTGGGAAGATCCCACATGCAGCGGAGCAACTAAGCCTGTGCACCACAACTACTGAGCCTGCGCTCTAGATCCCACAAGCCACAACTACTGAGCCCACATGCCACAACTACTGAAGCCCGCACACCTAGAGCCCATGCTCTGCAACAAGAGAAGCCACCGCAAGGAGAAGCCTGCGCACCACAACAAAGAGTAGCCCCTCCCCTGCTCGCCGCAACTAGAGAAAGCCCACGCGCAACAACGAAGACCCAATGCAGCCAAAAATAAATAAATAAATAAATTTTTTTATAAGAAATTACTTCCTTAAGACTTATTGGTATAGGGAAGAGGTTTAGGGTTTGAGATTCCAGTACCCTGAATTGTATAGTCTGTTCTATTATACATTGGAACTAACATTTAACCTTGGGATCTAGATCTGTAGTTAGGGAGAAGATCCCTGCCATTGGTAGTCACAGGGATGCTCTAAAAACCAGGTGGGAGAGATTAACCAAGATGGCGGAGTAGAAGGACGTGCTCTCACTCCCTCTTGCGAGAGCACCAGAATCACAACTGGCTGCTGGACAATCATTGACAGGAAGACCCTGGACTTCACCAAGGAGGATACCCCATGTCCAAGGACAGAGGAGAAGCCACAGTAAGATGGTAGGAGGGGCGCAATCAGAGTAAAATCAAATCCCATAACTGCTGGGTGGGTGACTCACAGACTGGCGAACACTTATACCACAGAAGTCCACCCACTGGAGTGAAGGTTCTGAGCCCCACGTCACGCTTCCCAACCTGGGGGTCCGGCAACGGGAGGAGGAATTCCTAGAGAATCAGACTTGAAGCCTAGTGGGAATTGATTGCAGGACTTTGACAGGACTGGGGGAAACAGAGACCCCACTCTTGGAGGGCACACACAAAGTAGTGTGCACATCGGGACCCAGGGGAAGGAGCAGTGACCCTGGGGGAGACTGAACCAGACCTACCTGCTGGTGTTGGGGGGTCTCCTGCAGAGGCGGGAGGTGGCTCTGTTTCACTGTGGGGGCAAGGACACTGGCAGCGGACGTTCTGGGAAGTGCTCCTTGGCGTGAGCCCTCCCAGAGTCTGCCATTAACCCCACCAAAGAGCCCAGGTAGGCTCCAGTGTTGGGTTGCCTCAGGCAAAACAACCAACAGGGAGGGAACCCAGCCCCACCCATCAACAGTCAAGTGGATTAAAGTTTTACTGAGCTCTGACCGCCACAGCAACAGTCAGCTCTACCCACCACCAGAGCTTCCCATCAAGCCTCTTAGATAGCCTCAGCCACCAGAGGGCAGACAGCAGAAGCAAGAAAAACTACAATCCTGCAGCCTGTGGAACAAAAACCACATTTACAGAAAGATAGACAAGATGAAAAGGCAGAGGGCTATGTACCAGATGAAGGAACAAGAAAAAACCCCAGAAAAACAACTAAGTGAAGTGGAGATAGGCAACCTTCCAGAAAAAGAATTCAGAATAATGATAGTGAAGATGATCCAGGACCTCGGAATAAGAATGGAGGCAAAGATTGAGAAGATGCAAGAAATGATTAACAAAGACCTAGAAGAATTAAAGAACAAACAAACAGAGATGACCAATACAATAACTGAAATGAAAACTACACTAGAAGGAATCAATAGCAGAATAACTGAGGCAGAAGAACGGATAAGTGACCTGGAAGACAGAATGATGGAATTCACTGCTGTGGAACAGACTAAAGAAAAAAGAATGAAAAGAAATGAAGACAGCCTAAGAGACCTCTGGGACAACATTAAACGCAACAACATTCGCATTATAGGGGTCCCAGAAGGAGAAGAGAGAGAGAAAGGACCAGAGAAAATATTTGAAGAGATTATAGTCGAAAACTTCCCTAACGTGGGAAAGGAAATAGCCACCCAAGTCCAGGAAGCGCAGAGAGTCCCTTACAGGATAAACCCAAGGAGAAACATGCCGAGACACATAGTAATCAAATTGACAAAAATTAAAGACAAAGAAAAATTATTGAAAGCAGCAAGGGAAAAACAACAAATAACATACAAGGGAACTCCCATAAGGTTAACAGCTGATTTCTCAGCAGAAACTCTACAAGCCAGAAGGGAGTGGCATGATATACTTTAAGTGATGAAAGGGAAGAACCTACAACCAAGATTACTCTACCCGGCAAGGATCTCATTTAGATTTGATGGAGAAATCAAAAGCTTTACAGACAAGCAAAAGCTACGAGAATTCAGCACCACCAAACCAGCTCTACAACAAATGCTAAAGGAACTTCTCTAAGTGGGAAACACAGAGAAGAAAAGGAGATACAAAAACAAACCCAAAACAATTAAGAAAATGGTCATAGGAACATACATATCGATAATTACCTTAAACGTGAATGGATTAAATGCCCCAACCAAAAGACAGAGACTGGCTGAATGGATACAAAAACAAGACCCATATATATGCTGTCTACAAGAGACCCACTTTAGACCTAGGGACAAATACAGACTGAAAGTGAGGGGATGGAAAAAGATATTCCATGCAAATGGAAATCAAAAGAAAGCTGGAGTAGCTATACTCATATCAGATAAAATAGACTTTAAAATAAAGAATGTTACAAGAGACAAGGAAGGACACGACATAATGATCAAGGGATCAATCCAAGAAGAAGATATAACAATTATAAATATATATGCACCCAACATAGGAGCACCTCAATACATAAGGCAACTGCTAACAGCTATAAAAGAGGAAATCGACAGTAACACAGTAATAGTGGGGGACTTTAACACCTCACTTACACCAATGGACAGATCATCCAAAATGAAAATAAATAAGCAAACAGAAGCTTTAAATGACACAATAGACCAGATAGATTTCATTGATATATATAGGACATTCCATCCAAAAACAGCAGATTACCCATTCTTCTCAAGTGCGCACGGAACATTCTCCAGGATAGAGCACATCCTGGGTCACAAATCAAGCCTCAGTAAATTTAAGAAAATTGAAATCATATCAAGCATCTTTTCTGACCACAACGCTATGAGATTACAAATGAATTACAGGGAAAAATACGTAAAAAAGACAAACACATGGAGGCTAAACAATACGTTACTAAATAACCAAGAGATCACTGAAGAAATCAAAGAGGAAATCAAAAAATACCTAGAGACAAATGACAATGAAAACACGACGACCCAAAACCTATGGGATGCAGCAAAAGCAGTTCTAAGAGGGAAGTTTATAGCTATACAAGCCTATCTAAAGAAACAAGAAAAATCTCAAGTAAACAATCTAACCTTACACCTAAAGAAACTAGAGAAAGAAGAACGAACAAGACCCAAAGTTAGCAGAAGGAAAGAAATCATAAAGATCAGAGCAGAAATAAATGAAATAGAAACAAAGAAAACAATAGCAAAGATCAATAAAACTAAAAGTTGGTTCTTTGAGAAGATAAACAAAATTGATAAGCCATTAGCCAGACTCATCAAGAAAAAGAGGGAGAGGACTCAAATCAATAAAATCAGAAATGAAAAAGGAGAAGTTACAACAGACACCGCAGAAATACAAAGCATCCTAAGAGACTACTACAAGCAACTTTATGCCAATAAAGTGGACAACCTGGAAGAAATGGACAAATTTTTAGAAAGGTATAACCTTCCAAGACTGAACCAGGAAGAAACAGAAAATATGAACAGACCAATCACAAGTAATGAAATTGAAACTGTGATTAAAAATCTTCCAACAAACAAAAGTCCAGGACCAGATGGCTTCACAGGTGAATTCTATCAAACATTTAGAGAAGAGCTAACACCTGTCCTTCTCAAACTCTTCCAAAAAATTGCAGAGGAAGGAACACTCCCAAACTCATTCTATGAGGCCACCATCACCCTGATACCAAAACCAGACAAAGACACTACAAAAAAAGAAAATTACAGACCAATATCACTGATGAATATAGATGCAAAAATCCTCAACAAGGGCTTCCCTGGTGGTGCAGTGGTTTAGAATCCACCTGCCAATGCAGGGGAAATGGGTTCAAACCCTGGTCCAGGAAGATCCCACATGCCACGGAGCAACTAAGCCCGTGTGTCACAACTGCTGAGCCTGCGCTCTGGAGCCCGCAAGCCACAACTACTGAGCCCATGCGCCACAACTACTGAAGCCTGCATGCCCTAGTGCCCGTGCTCCGCAACAAGAGAAGCCACCACAATGAGAAGCCCGCGCACCGCAACGAAGAGTAGCCCCCGCTCGCCAAAAGCCCACGTGCAGCAACCAAGACCCAATGTAGCCAAAAATAAATAAAATAATTAAAAAAAAAAAATCCTCAAAAAAAAAAAACAAAAACCAGGTGGGATGGTATGTCTGATAGTACTTCAAATGATAATTCACAAAACTGTTCAGATACAAGTCTTTTAAAATTATTAATGAATTTATCTACTAAACAAATTGATGTATTTTACATTATTGTTTTCACAGAGCATTAAAAGAATAGCAAGGAGATGGACTTCTCTGCTTTTTTAAGGACCACTTATTTTCCAAATCTGTTGCCCATTACATGAAATTATTAGTTTACAAATACAGATAACATGTCCCTGGTTCTTTTTTTCCCGGAGTGACTATTGACCTGTGTTTGGCAGATGCTTTGAGTTCATTCTTGCTCTTTGAGTGAACAAATAACTAACGCGTCTTCAAATTTGTTCCGAGGAACTCTGGGGATCCTCAAGACCCTTCAGGGAATCTGCAGGGTCCTCCCCTTTCCCACTTCATGTTTGCATGAGGCCACGTTTTATTCATACATTTCAACCAAAGCAATATATAACAACAAATCGAATGTAGAGGCAGGTATGAAATCAAGATCTCTTCTATTAAACTATAACCCATTTTCAAAATTTACAGAACTTTGAAAGAGATTTTCTTAAATGTAAAACAATACCACTTTTCCTCACCAAAATTTTTGTTGTTGTTGTTTGGAAAAGAGTTACTTTTCATTAAAAAATATGTTATTTGTATTAATGTATAATAGCTGCTAACTCATTTTTCATTATGAAGAAATTATAATGCCACACAGATTTGGATCACATTTGAAGATACCAGTTTGTTTTAACAGACCAACCCTTAGGGTTTTCTGCGGGGGGCATAAAACTGAGATACTTTGACACAATAACATTTCAATTTTATTTCTAGTTCCGGCAGTTTACTTTTAAAAGGCACTCCTTTCAATTCTGTTTATACTTTTCCCCCTTCTTCCTCAGGTTTGTTTAAGCATCTTAAATACATGGCATGGAAGACCAGAAGAGAAGTGGAATCCTCAGACCTCAAGCTTTTTGCAAGTAAACAAATTTCTCTTACAGTTTCACTTAGAAAATAAGGAACCATCTTGGTTTAAGAACATTTTTTTTTAGCGACCAAGAATAAACATAGTAAACCATAAAAAATAAGCTAGATTGATAGGAAGTACATATTAAATAGCTTATAGGTGAGCAGTTAGTACAATGGAGTTATAGCTCATTTTGAGTTTAGAATCTTAAGTTAGGACATTAGAATTTTCTTTTTGTCAAAATTCCCTTTTAAAAAATCCCTAACTTGCCTTAAAGTACACTCTGGTGCAACAAGATCAGGCAAGACAGATTAGCCTCTTCCACCTCCCAGTCACTCTAAGGCTCAAACTCAGGTGAGTAGAATTTAATAACTACTAGTGTTACATATCTCTCCACACATGACATGGTTCTTCTGTAATCTAGTTAATAATGGGACTCAGTGCTTCCCTGGTGGCGCAGTGGTTAAGAATCCACCTGCCAGTGCAGGCGACACAGGTTCGACCCCTGGTCCGGGAAGATCCCCCATGCTGCGGAGCAACTAAGCCTGTACGCCACAACTACTGAGCCTGTGCTCTAGAGCCCGTGGGCCACAACTACTGAGCCTGCGCTCCTAGAGCCCATGCTCTGCAACAAGAGAAGCCACCACAATGAGAAGCCCTCCCACTGCAATGAAGAATAGCCCCCTGCTTGCTGCAACTAGAGAAAGCCCGCATGCAACAACGAAGACCCAACACAGCCAAAAATAAAATAAATAAAATAAATAAATTTAAAAATAAAAATTAAAAAAATAATGGGTCTCATCTGAGGTTTAGAAGTACTGTCCTGGAATTCATAAAACTTGGGATTTGCCATTCTTATTTTGCAGAGCACTTAACACACATGTTTCATAGTCTTGAATTTTTTAAGTTACTTTTCACAGGCCGTTTGAGTACATAAAATAAAATGTTATATAGTATCCCATCAAATTTTTTTTGCTGATGCTTTATCTCAATAGTTCAGAATTCCAGCAAAGAGACAGACATATTAATAATAGGAATTAACTTTGTTGCTTGATCATTGAGGAAACAAATCACTGTTGCTGCATAATAGTTTAAACTCACATTTGCAGTTTAGTGTTTATTTTAAGAAAGACCACCATAAATTATCCCCAGGTAAGCCTGTTAAAGTTGACCTACCTTGAAAGGATTCTTTTCCTATATTCTTATATTGAATTAGGTAAAAGAGATATGAAAAATCATTCTTTAGGATGTGACTTTTTTAGGTTCTCTGAAAAGACCTTGAAGCAGCCCCATGAATTAAAGAAAAGTACTGTAATATAAGTTTTTCCTTTGTGCTAATATGGAGACTCAAGAAAAACAGAGATTATATGATTCATGCAAAGTAACTAAGGAATTTACTAGAATGTTCCCCCAAGTAACTATAATACTTCTTCATTTGAGAAATGATTATGTAGGGGGAGGGATAAATTAGGAGTTTGGGATTAGCAGCTATAGGCTACTATATATAAAATAGATAAAAAACAAGGTCCTACTGTATAGCACAGGGATCTATATTCAATATCTTGTAATAACCTATAATGGAAAAGAATATGAAAAGAATATATGTATTCACTTTGCTGTACACCAGAAACTAACACAACATTGTGTTATTGTAAATCACCTATACTTCAATTTAAAAAACTAAAAAAGAAATGATTGTCAATTCTAGTTCAAAAACCTTAAAATATTTTTCTACATGTATGTTACTCTTGTCAACAGAAACTATTTTTATGATGAGTTTTACTCTGAAAGGAAACTCAGAGATATCCTGTTTTTCATGAAGTAAATTAGACTTACCTGAGAATTGGAATTAATTTTTGAAATTTTTGTTGGATTTATGTAGTTTTAAAAATAAATTTACAGTTTTCAAAGTTTTTTAGTTTAAAATTGGATTTGCTTTTAACTTTTATATTATCTGTATGTCTAATATATACCAAAAATCCTATGAAATAAAGAAACTTATTCTGAAGTGTTTAAATTTTACAACTTTGAAAACTTACTACACGTAAAGTATGATCTTTTCTGTATTTTCCCTTTAAGGTTTTTTGTCATATACATAGTTTACATAGTCATAATTAACATAGTAGATAATTATTTGTATATTGCTTTGTTCACCTAACATTAGAGCATATCCATCTTCCCAGTTTACAATTTTATAATTTGTAAATGCTATGTAATAATCTTTTGAGTTCATATAGTATAATTGAACTATTTCACCACTGTTGACTAAATATTTCACTTTTATTATTTTAGTTTTACAAATAATACCATTATTATATGACTTTCTTTACATTTTAGATGGTTTACTGAATATAGATTTCCAGATCTGTGACAAAATTGACTTGAGCAAGAACAAGAGAGGCTATATCTTTTCTGTGGCAAGAATGAATCGCCTTGTTTTCTCCAGATCTTAGGGGAAAACTTTCAGTCTTTCCCCATTGAGTGTGATAATAGCTGTGGATTTTTCGTAAATTCCCTTCATCATGTTGAGGACATTCCCCTCTACTAGTTTCTTGAGTATTTTTTTTTTTAACATCTTTATTAGAGTATAATTGCTTTACAATGGTGTGTTAGTTTCTGCTTTATAACAAAGTGAATCAGTTATACATATACATATGTTCCCATATCTTCCCTCTTGCGTCTCCCTCCCTCCCACCCTCCCTATCCCACACCTCTAGGTGGTCACAAACCACCAAGCTGATTTCCCTGTGCTATGCGGCTGCTTCTCACTAGCTATCTATTTTACGTTTGGTAGTGTATATATGAGTATTTTTAACATGAACAGTTGTTGGATTTTGTCAAATGCTTTTTCTGCATCTATTGAAATGATTGTATTATTCTTATTCTTTATTCTATTAATATGATGTATTAATTTTTTAATATAAACCAACTTTGCTTTCCTGGGATAAAGCTCAGTTGGTTATGGTGTGTAATTCTTTTTGTATGTAACTGGATTGTTTGCTAGTGTGTGTGTATATATATATGTATATATATATTTAGGCCATGCTGAGCGGCTTGCAGGTTCTTAGTTCCCCAACCAGGGATTGAACCCGGGCCCAGGCAGTGAAAGCGCCAAGTCCTAACCACTGGACCGCCAGGGAAGTCCCAGTTTGCTAGTATTTTTCTTGAGGATTTTTGTATCCATATTTCTAAGAAGTATTGGCCTGTATTTTTTTTGTGTGTTATACTGCTTTATAAACATCATACTAGAAACAAATGCATCTAGGTGGGAACACATTGCCCTTTGTTGTCTATTAGATTCGTTCTTCAGAGGCAGACTACAGAGGCTTAGGAAAAATTACTTAATTTCTTTACTTTTTAAATTTTATTTATTCTTGGCTGCGTGGGGTCTTTGTTGCTGCGCACGGGCTTTCACTAGTTGTGGCGAGCGGGAGCTACTCTTTGTTGCGGTGCGCAGGCTTCTCATTGCGCTGGCTTCTCTTGTTGCGGAACACAGGCTCTAGGCGCTTGGGCTTCAGTAGTCGTGGCACACAGGCTCAGTAGTTGTGACTTGTGGGCTCTAGAGCGCAGGCTCAGTAGTTGTGACACACGGGCTTAGTTGCTCCGCGGCATGTGGGATCTTCCCGGACCAGGGCGCGAACCCGTGTCCCCTGCATTGGCAGACGGATTCTTAATCACTGTGCCACCAGGGAATTCCCATATGTGACTGGTTTTTAATGTTGCTATAATCTACCTAAAATACATATTAATGCCTTATGAATAGTTTGTTCCAGTTGGATGTTAATAAAGCTGTCATGTGCAAGAGGAGTTAAACATATTTAATGTCACATAATTAACCATTTATAAATATATTTATAATATAATAATATATAAATACTACCATTTTTCTTAAAATGGAAAGTTCTGGAAATCAGCCACTGATTATAGTTCTACTCAATAGCAGCATAATTTTCCATAGAGGAGGATACTTACTATTTTGAAAGGCTAAAAACATTTTTAACTAAGACTGTTTCTTTCCATTACCCTAAATAAGTTATTAGTTTGTATAACATAGTTTCTTGTTGCAGATATTTTGGATTGTATACTCTGTACTTTCCTGTGTTTGAAATATCTATAATAAAAATTTTTAACATACCAGACCAGGTCAAAGAATTAAATCTTTTGACAAGTTATAATTTGAAAATAAAGGCATTCATAGGAGGCAAGATTGCTGACTGGTTATGGCCTGGTAGGGTTAAAATTTTTGTTTGACACAGACAGTGAAAGGAAGCTGTTATATGGTTCTTGATTTAGTCAGCCTCTGAATAAACTATACTGAGAACATCTTGCAGTTTTGTGGATGCTAACATACAGCTGAAGAGGAGAGGGACTGTAAATTCAGCCTATGAATAAAAGCTTTTTTGACTCCTGACTTTATGAAAATGTCAAAGAACTGACTAAGAATTGGTGAACTTACACTATGGAATGAAAATATATTCTGTTTATTATTAAGTATAACTTATATATATAGTATATTATGGTACGTAATAGATATTTTTCTGTTAATTACCAACTCATTTTCAAGTCATTCTAAGGAAACACTTAAGCCAGATGTGGCTATGAGGAATATTGGTTTTTTTTGGTTTGTTTGTTTTTTGGTTTGATCCAGGGAACTCTTTTAATTAAGCTTTGTTGATCAAAATGGAACTCATGCTGACTGCTTTTTTGCATATCCCTATTACATAAGTTAAAATATATTGTTTTTAGAGTAGAAGTGATTTTGTTTTGCATTTTGCTATCTTCTGGATGTATGCTGTCATTTTCACTCCACGAAAGAATAGCTATTGTGTATTAATTACACTTATGAGCCCTACTGTTTTACACCCCTCAACCCCTTATTTAATTCTCACAGTCATCCTATAATGTAAGTAGGTATTATTTCTACTTACGGATGACCAAAAAATGGATTCTGAGGGGATAAAGTTATTCTGCTTACCTTGGTCTCTCTGACTTCAAAACATAGTGTTTCTCAGAGTTAGATAAATCCTATTAATTTAGAATATTGAAAATCAAATCCTTTTAAAAAAAGAGAAATCCTCTTCCCAAGGATTTATTTACTGGCTTTTCATGGGAGTGTTTTATGGGCTGCAATAAAGTGTGCTGTGAAATAAAATGAGTAAGTAGGTCAGATAATTCAAGGCTCCAGAAATTCCATAAAATGAATATTTTGACTCCTAAATAGCTGAGTTCACCAAAGAAAAATAAAGTGGCATTTATATATTTCCTAAAAGGTACATGTTTAAAAAGTAAATAGAAGATGCCCATAAAAAGTAAATAATAATGTCACCCAGTGATAAAAGAGCACATGTTATAAATTATACTTTGAATTTAATTCCAAGAAATACCAATCTCTGCTAATTTATTTGTTATCAAATGCAGATGTTATAGTTCAATTTTTTTAGCAGACAACGTTAAACTCAAATTTATTTCTCAAATGTAGTTTTCTTTGTTCTATACACAAAGCATCTATTTTTCATTTCCTGTATATAGTTTAGCTCTTTTAAAAAGCAAATGTGTTATGAATCTGAAGTAGTTTGTAAATTGTTTGAATCTCCAGCTGCTTGAGATTTATAAAATTATATTTTGTCTCAAAGGAGGTGAGGTTAAGTAAGTAACTGAATCCTATGTTACCAAATTTCTTTCTCCGCCTTTGTAGATAATGGGAATATACCCTACTCATATAAGAGGAAGATTATTTAAAAGGGAAGAGGAAAGGAACTAACAAATATGCCCTGGAAGATTATTTCAGAAGTGTCAGATTTGAGTTGGGGGAAAGTATATAGCCAAGGGAAATCACTTTCCTTTAGTGATATATTTAGTTTCAGTAAGTTTAAAAATTATGAGATCTTTGCCTCAGAATTATACAGGTTAATTTTTTTTTCTGTAGTTGACCTTGGCCTCAGTAACATGGTTACTTCAGGTCATATTTAACTTTGTGTATTCCTAGGTCATATATTTCAGGTTCAAGTTTCCATTTTTTAAATTTTTTAAGAAAATATATCCCTTGACTTCTAAGGTGCATATCCTTGATGTTGTTTAATCATCTTTCCTAATGAAAATGCAACTGCTGCTAATTGTTTTTCATTTATGAAGTGGGCAGATTATAGCTAATATTTTCCTGCCTCCAAAGATGTCATATTAGCCAGTTATATAAGTATATTAGCAAGCAGTACTATATTAACTAAGAGTGAACTCTCAATATTGGTTATATCTAGAGAAACAGACCTTCTGGTATGTAAGTAGGGGGTCAGAGGTGGTCTTAGAGCCATGTCATCTTGCCATTGAAAGCTTCTGGTAATATTTTTGTGATACCGTGAAAGTAAATTTTCCTTGGAATGAAAGTAAAGACTGCGTCATGTGTAGTTTTCCTTACAGGTGAGTATTGTTAGGAGTACATTGTTAGCTTTATGCCCTTTAAGAGTAAGGACAGGGGCTTCCCTGGTGGCGCAGTGGTTGAGAATCTGCCTGCCAATGCAGAGGACACGGGTTTGATCCCTGGTCTGGGAAGATCCCACATGCCGCGGAGCAACTAGGCCCGTGAGCCACAATTACTGAGCCTGCGCGTCTGGAGCCTGTGCTCCGCAACAAGAGAGGCCGCGATAGTGAGAGGCCCGCGCACCGCGATGAAGAGTGGCCTCCGCTTGCCGCAACTAGAGAAAACCCTTGCACAGAAACGAAGACCCAACACAGCCATAAGTAAATAAATAAATAATAATTTAAAAAAAAAAAAAAAAAAAAAGAGTAAGGACAGTTCGAGCAAAATGATGTCTAAATTGGTATGGGATGTTGATAAGCAAGTGTTTTTTTTAGTAGTTTCAGGAAATAGGATCTTCATACCTATTTTTCTCTTTCAAGGATTCAAAACATATATATAAATATTATATAAGATTCTACTGTACCTATTTTAATTTTGCTCTAATAATAAAGTATTTCAGTGTCAATTATTAACATCAATTTTATGGTGATAAAATTATGTGGAAGCACATATTAAAAGGCACTCCTAGTTGATAAAGCAAGGTATTAGTTTACTGGTAGTAAAAATGTCCTATCATAACTATTCTTTATTTCTTTGGTTCTCAGGTGTTGGTGTCTGTTCAGTCCCTTATATTAGTAGCTGAGCCTTATTTTAATGAACCAGGATATGAACGGTCTAGAGGCACTCCCAGTGGCACACAGAGTTCTCGAGAATATGATGGAAACATTCGACAAGCAACGGTTAAGTGGGCAATGCTAGAACAAATCAGAAACCCTTCACCATGTTTTAAAGAGGTATGTTTAATAAAATTAATGAAATACTTTATTAAAGACATAATAGGGTATAGTTTAGGTATTATACTTCCCTTTATATCTGTGGTATACTAAAGTTTACTCTTGTTTTTAGTCATGAAAAATCAGTAGTAATATAGTACAGAAGAATTTTTTAAACCATTTACTTCCTAAAAGGCATCTGACTATATTTTTGGACAGTTTTATTAATTCTTTATTTTTCATGGCTACCGTTCTACTAGCATACTGTGCTAGTTATGTTAGTATATGCTAGAATATGTTACTAAAATATTCTTCATAAAAATATTCTTTTTTATTAGAGATTAAGATACTTTCTAGTTGTCTTGCAAATAGAAACTTTGCCCTTATACTAATATCTGTGTGTGAAGTTGAAGAAAAAGACATTTTCTTTTCTTTAGGAAAAGTTGAACTTAGTTTCTGAAACCAGTCTTGATACTGTCACGTGCTTTCATTTTACCACATCCTGAAGTGTGGTTCTTTTCCTGTACTTAGTTATCTCTCCTTAGTCTGCCTAAAATATGATTGTATTTTTCACTTGTCACATCAGATTACTTCATCACATCTTACTTTAACTCTGTCATGAAACATTTTTCTTTCCTAAATTGTTTCCCTTGATTATTAGTTTCTTAGGTTGTGCTAGAAACACAACACTTTAGAGGAAGAACTGGCATATTTACCTGATAGAAAATTGGTCTTTAATACAGTTAAGCAAATATTATGTGTGAACTCTATGTAGCATCATACGCGAAGCTCTCCTCATTAAATAGTATCGATGAATATACTCTGAAGGAATGTAAAAACGTTTCTTCCTTTTGTTATTACTAAATGAATTTGCACTTTGAATGACATAGTTGGGTATTTTACTTTTGCAAAGGCTTGTATTCAAGGCTGTGGGTAATTACTTTTTCTAATATTACAGGAAATACAAACATGCATTTCTTTGTACTCTTAAGCATAATGTTCTGTCCCTTTTCAAGTTTGGGTTACTTACATTAAGTAATTCATTTGGCAGCCGTGTGGAATATCAGCTGTTACTAGGTACTGCCCTAAGGTACTCTGAACTCAAGGAAAAGTGAAAGTCAGTTCCTGCCCTTGATAAACTTACATTCCTTCTGTTTGTATCATAAATTAATTTCTCAGTGCCCTTAAGACTCAAATAATGTATCCAGATATGTAAACTACTTGACAAGTCTACTAGAATGTATAATAAGCACCTCAAACTTAACACTGCAAAACTGCACTCTTGATTCTTCCTTCCTTTCTTCTCTCAGTAAAAGCACCATGGTCTAAACCCAAAACCCTAACCACGTGTGGCTTCATTCTTTTACTCACATACCACATTCAGTCTGTTGACAAATTTCGCTCCACCATTCAAAGTATAACCAAACTTTGATGATAAAATATATTTTCGCAGTGACCAACAAGGGCTTAATTTCCAAAATATACAAACAGCTCATACAGCTCAATAACAAAAAAACAACCCAGTCAAAAAAATGGGCAGAAGACCTAAAGAGACATTTCTCCAAAGAAGGCATAGAGATGGCCAAGAAGCATATGAAAAGATGCTTAGCATTGCTAATTATTAGAGAAGTGCAAATCAGAACTACAGTGCGGTACCACCTCACACTGGTCAGAGTGGCCATCATCAAAAAATCTACAAATAACAATGCTGGAGAGCGTGTGGAGAAAAGGGAACCCTCCTACACTGTTGGTGGGAATGTAAATTGCTGCACCCACTATGGAAAACAGTGTGGAGGTTCCTTAAAAAACTAAAAATAGAGTTGCCATATGATCCAGCAATCCCACTCCTGGGCATATATCCAGAGAAAACTCTAATTCAAAAAGATACATGCAGGGCTTCCCTGGTGGCGCAGTGGTTAAGAATCCGCCTGCCAATGCAAGGGACATGGGTTCCAGCCCTGGTCCGGGAAGTTCCCACATGCCATGGGGCAACGATGCCTGTGCACCACAACTGCTGAGCCTGCGCTCTAGAACCTGCAGACCTAGAGCCCATGCTCCGCAACAAGAAAAGCCACTGCAGTGAGAAGCCCGTGCACCACAACGAAGAGTAGCGCCCGCTCGCCACAACTAAAGAAAGCCCCACGCACAGCAACGAAGACCTAATGCAGCCAAAAATAAATAAATTAATTAAAAAAAAAAAAGATACATGCACCCCAATGTTCACGGCCACACTATTCACAATAGCCAAGACATGGAAGCAACCTAAATGTCCATTGATAGATGAATGGATAAAGATGTGGTATATATGCAATGGAATACTACTCATCCATAAAAAAAAATGAAATAATGCCATATGCAGCAACAAGGATGGACCTAGAGATTATCATACTAAGTGAAGTAAGTCAGAGAAAGACAAATACCATATGATGTCACTTATATGTGGAATCTAACTGAACTTAAATCTAAAATGAACTTATTTACAAAACAGAAGCAGACACACAGACACAGAAAACAAACTTATGGTTACCAAAGGGGAAAGGGGGTGGGGGAGGGATAAAGTAAGAGTTTGGAATTAGCAAATACAAACTACTATATATAAAATAGATAAACAACAAGGTTCTACCATATAGTACAGGGAACTATATTCAGTGTTCTGTAATAAATCATAATGGAAAAGAATATGTATGTATATGTGTAACTGAATTACTTTGCTGTATCCAGAAACGGACACAACATTGTAAATCAACTATACTTCAATTAATTAATTAATTAACTAACTAATTAATTAATTAATTAAATCTTCACCATGGCCAGCCTATTTCAAGCT
Organism: Balaenoptera ricei; assembly: GCF_028023285.1. NCBI lineage: Eukaryota > Metazoa > Chordata > Mammalia > Artiodactyla > Balaenopteridae > Balaenoptera > Balaenoptera ricei. Next base: position 76,839,197 of record NC_082651.1, on the reverse strand, counting down.
CCCATTACCGGGACTTCCCTGGTGGCGCAGTGATTAAGACTGCGCTGCCAATGCGGGGGCCCAGGTTTGATCCCTGGTCAGGGAGCTAGATCCCACATGCATGCTGCAACTAAGGAGCCAGCAAGCCACAACTAAGCAGCCCTCCTGCCGCAACTAAGACCCGGCACAGGGACTTCCCTGGTAACACATGGGTTAAGAATCTGCCTGGCAACTCAGGGGACATGGGTTCGATCCCTGGTCCGGGAAGATCCCTCATGCCATGGAGCAACTAAGCCCCTGCACCACAACTAGTGAGCCTGCACTCTAGAGCCCGCGAGCCACAACTACTGAGCCTGCATGCCACGACTACTGAGCCCGCATGCCACGACTACTGAAGCCCACACATCTAGAGCCCATGCTCCGCAACAAGAGAAGCCACCACAATGAGAAGCCCATGCACCACAACAAAGAGTAGCCCCTGCTCCCCACAACTAGAGAAAGCCCACGTGCAACAATGAAGACCCAACGCAGCCAAAAATAAATAAATAAATTTATTTATTTTAAAAAAAAAAGACCTGGCACAACCAAATAAATAAATAAATATTTTTTAAAAACCAAACAAACAAAAAATCAAGCTACCATTACCTATTGCTTGAATTGTTGAATTAGTTTTCTGATTTCGCTGCTTCCACTTTGTCCTTCTACAATGGTTCTCCACGCGTAATCAGATCATCTCACTCCATTGACTTCCCATTAAATGAAGAGGAAAACACAGAGTCCTTACCGTAGCCTTCAAAACTCTGCATTGTCTGGCTCCTGTCTGCCTATCCTTCAGCATCTCTAAGAGTTCAAAGGCTTTTGATACCAAATGTTAGGTTGTGGAACAACTGGAGCTCTGATATATCAATAGTTTCTAACATATCAATACTTTCAGGTAATAAGCTTAATATATGCTTTATGACTAGCAATTCCATTCCTTGGTATATGCTCAATAGCAGTTGTGTACATGTTGGGTGTAGAGAATGTTCATAACATTGCCAAAAATTGGAAACACTCTGATCAGCAGAATGAATGGAGAAATTATGGAATTTTCATAAAGTGGAATACAGCAGTGTAAATGAGTGAACTCCTTCACACATTAAGATGGACAAATATCATAAACACAATAAAGAGCATAAGAGGCCAGGCACAAGAGTACTTTCTATATGATTCTATTTATAAAAGTTCAAAACTGAGTTAAACTCATACTTAAAGAAGTTAGTATAGTGTATACTTTTGGATGAGGGTTAATGGTAAGAAGTAGCACAAGGGGGTCTTCTGGCGTGCTTGGTAATGTTATGTTTCTTATCTAAGTAGAGGTTGTTTTCTTGTGTTCACTGTGGGAAAATGCGTTCAGTTATACACATGATTTGGGCACTTTTCTGTATATGTTAAACGTCAGTTTTTAAATGTATTGAAAGAAATTTGTAAGTATACACAGTCAGTCAGTGTAATTTGTTGGTTCATGCTTAAAGTTTTGTTTTGTTTTCTGGAAGAATAAACTGCTAACACAGGGGACTCAGAGTGGGGACATGACTTTTACAAAAAGGAAATAAGTATAATTTGAAACAATAATTCTTTCTCATCTTTTATAACCTAGCTCACATTAAAGGAGTACCCCTTGTCCATGAATGCTTTTCTAATTTTCCCAATCAGTTGTGGCCTACTACTTTTTTAATGTCATGGGATTTGTTTTTGTTTTTTATTGTTGTTGTTTTGTATTTTTCAAAACGTATCTTTTTTCTTGTGCACTCATCTCCCATCTTATTCTGTGGTTATCATGGTTCTTCATGTCAGGTTGTTTCGTACTCATTTTTGTATCCCTGTATGCATCAAACTCAATAACTTATTGGTGTTTTATGTCCGTTCCCAGTTTTTCCTAATGATTTTTCCCTTGTAGGTATTATTGCCTTTTCTTTAGAGGAGACAAGCTCATTGGGCAATGTAGTAAGTAGCTCACCCAGAGTACAGAATAATAATTCCAAAATGATCTATTTTCTAACTTAAATTTGTCAAAAATAGACTTTTACTACATACACAGAAATTTCACTCAGTTTTTCAAAGAAAGAATTTTAAAAATCTGAAATGTAAAGCACATTTATCACAAGGAGTTAAACATCATAAAATAAAATCTTGTTCATAAGTTAACCAGAAGACAAAATTAAGAGAGTAATAATGTTGCCTATTTTGGGCTATGTTCTGATTTCTGTGCGAATGCCTGTGATTGAGAATCTCTTTACTCTACTAAATGTTCTTTGAGTTCTCTTTGAAAGATAGAAATTGACAGTTTTTCTGTTGTCAATACTTTTTCTCCTGGTTTTTCATTTATTTACATTTGCCTTCTGACTCTATTGTTTTGTAGATGTCTTATGTTCTCTGGATAGGATTAACTACTGACATGTCTGAGTGGGATTGGGCATTATTTTCTGCTTATAGAACTGGGTATTTCAACACAAGTCATCTGATGTCATAATCCTGATTCTTCCCTGTTAATAATGTAGAGTGTTCACCACATTGAGTTTTGTGCAGAGAAAAAAAATGTCATGTCTTTTAAATTTCATGTTTTTGTAATGCCACATACTTTGTCTTTTAAATTCTGACCCAATCACATTTTGTTCTCTTGCTTGGTTTATTCTTAAGGTTATACATAAACATTTTTACTTGAAAAGAGTTGAGATCATGGCCCAGTGTGAGGAGTGGATTGCAGACATCCAGCAGCACAGCAGTGATAAGCGGGTAGGCAGGACCATGTCTCACCATGCAGCAGCTCTCAAGGTGAGTAACCCTCCCTAACAGGAGCCTTGTCAGTGGGTTTAAAAGAAGAGTCATATATTCACTGACAGAACTGTGAGGACCACTAGAAAGAAACATTAAATTTATTAAGTTCAGAGGTTACCCAAAAGTCTATAGAAAAGATACATTCCTTTTGACAATGAAGTGACAGTTCCTAAAATTAAAAATGAGTATGGGGGCTGAGCCAACAGAGTTTCATAGACTTGTTTGACAATGATGGCAACAAAATGTGCTCCGTGACAGTTTGCATTAGCTTTTCCCTGAGCCTCTTACCTTCCAGAATTTTATTACTTGGAGTAATGAGGGAGATGGTAGCTGCAGAGCCTCCAATAGCTGATAGGTGTGGAAGCGTCTGTGATACAATTCTGTTTTGGGGGAGGTGAGATGTTGTTTTCCACTTGGGCGTTCACAGAATGGAAATGTAGTACATGATGGTTTTGGAGATTTTTTTTTTTTTTTTATGTGGGAATCATACCTTCAAAGGCCACCCTTTTTTCCCTGCCTTGGGAGATATCTGTCTTTACTCACCTCTGTTCCTTTTATCCTCCACTGATTATGGTCATCTCTACTGGCTCCTTTCCTTCTAACTTTAAAAGTATCTTCACTTAAAATGATTAGATGATAATGATAAGGATTTATTAGTTTTTTTAATTGGTGAATTTTTTTAATGTCCCTATTTTTCAGGTTACATACAGAAATATTTATGAATGTAAAGCCATACAATATCTGGGGTTTGCTTCAAAACAAAATGAGAAAAGTGGTGGGGATATAGATGAAAGAAGACTAGCTCTGAGTTGATAAAATGTTGAAGCTCGGTGATAGATTCATTGGAGTTTATTTTATATTCTGCTTACTTCTGTATATGTTTGAGATTTTCCATTATAAAAACCTTTAAAAAGAAAATTTTTTTTCTCCTTACATTTGCATCCCCTTAAGCTAGTTTTATTTTGCCCCTGTTATTATAAAAATGTTTCTCTCCTTTTACTACAAAAACTAGAGCTGTTAACACTTTTGCCTCCATTTTTATTTTTATTTATTTTATTTATTTATTTATTTATTTTTATTTTTTGGTTGTATTGGGTCTTCGTTTCTGTGCGAGGGCTTCCTCTAGTTGCGGCGAGCGGGGGCCACTCTTCATCGCGGTGCGCGGGCCTCTCAATTGTCGCAGCCTCTCTTGTAGCGGAGCACAAGCTCCAGACGCGCAGGCTCAGTAGTTGTGGCTCACGGGCCTAGTTGCTCCGCGGCATGTGGGATCTTCCCAGACCAGGGCTCGAACCTGTGTCCCCTGCATTAGCAGGGAGATTCTCAACCACTGCGCCACCAGGGAAGCCCTGCCTCCATTTTTAAATAACCCTCTCACCAATCAACGTTTTGCAGTTGAATTTCCATTCTATGAAAGTTACCCACTATCCAGTTCTCAAAGCCAGTGACCCTGGCTCTGCTCTCTACGCACCTCTCTCCCCTCCGTGCATCTCTCTCCCCTCCAGGCCTTTACAGATGCTTACTTTCGCCTGCTCTACTAGCTTACTTCCACTCAGTTTTCAGCTTAAATTTCACTTCATGGAAACTTGCCTTGACTTTTAAATTAGATGATTTCAGTATAATCTCTTGTAACACTGCTGCCTACTTAATAAAAACAGTCCTAACACTGGTCTAATGTGTTTTTTTTTCTCTATACTTTTCATCTGTGGGCTATCTTGGCTCCTCTTCTCACACTCTTAATTCTTTCAGCTTGTTTTTTCTTTCCCCTTCTCCTGAATGATTGTGTACCTGAAGCCTTACTATTTGGCCCTTAGGACTATTTTATTCTCTTTCTCTATCATTGTATCTATACCCCTGACATTGGCCATTTTCTCTTTAAAAGTGACTTTGCAAACTGTTGTCTGCTCTTAGCTTTCTCAAAGTCATATTACTGGCATTTTACTCTGGCCTCATCTAGTATACCTACCTGGTCAGTGCTAGGTCCTGTCAGTGCTGCCTTCCTATGGGGATTCTCCTCCCCATTATTCTCCTCAGTTCCCATAGCTCAGTCAGTCTTCCTCGCCTCTTGTTCTCCCCCTTCCAGTTCTTTCTGTGTTGCATAACCAGATTGATCCTCCCCAAGTGTGTGCTTAGATATATCTTTCCCTTACACAAAACCTCAGTGGCTAAAGTCCAGCTTCTTTTGCTTTGTTATTTCAGTCAGTGTCTTGTTTTTATCTCAAATTCTTACTCTTTGTTGTTTCTGTAATGCCCTGATTTGGAAATCCCTATCCTGAATCAGTCCAAATTTATATCATCTCAGGTATACTTTTGCTGCTGAGTGCTACTTGAGAAAAGTGTGCAGCTGTTCAGTTTAATTTCACAATAAAAGCATAGTATTCCCACCTCAACTGGGCCTTCATAATTGTCCTTTTTTTTTTTTTCTTCCCTAGTTAGTGTTTTCTTCTGTTGTCCATGGTGGAAGGGAAATTGGGGCTAGAAAAATTTCGAGTTACCAGTATGTAAATATACTTTGAAACCTTAAAAATGGCTGCAAATGTGTAGTTGTCTTATCTTGCTTATATGTCTTCTACTTCTAACCAAAGTTTAGGCTCTGTAAAATCAGAGATCATATAGTTGGTCTTCCATATCCACAGGGGATTGGTTCCAGGATCCCCTGCAAATACCAAAATCCACAGATGCTCAAGTCCCTTAGATAAAACGGCCTAGTACAGTCAGGTCTTTTTATCCAGCTGTGTCCTTATTTTACACGTTGCTTTTACATTGTTACTGTTGAGCACAGTGCCTTGTTCTATAAATGTTGGTTAATTTTCAAAGTCAGCTATTGACACAACTAATTTTCAAAGCCCTTGGTGTGAGATTTGAGGTCATTTCTCTCCCACTAGAAATTTATAAACTAAAACTTAATGTCTGTAAACAACCAACCACTCTCTGTTAACATCTCTATATCCTTCCCTAAATGGCAGTATGGGGTAATGCAAAGTTATGTACTCTCTCTAGATCTTCTTTTTCATTTGCTTACGTTTTTAAAAATTCCGATGATTAAATTATTTATAAGGTGTAAGCCAAGCATTACATGAGGCAATGAGTATGAAACATTTCAAACGTTTTACATAGGGCCTAGTACCTGATAAATACTGTTTTTATTCACTAAAATAGCAGTGGTTTTATTTTAATTTATGGACTGTCTCTCAAAAATTTTAGTCAGAGGCAGCGTGTATTACAAGTCAAGATGTTATTCTCTTTAATTTAAAACTATATATGGCAAATGACTGGCGTCCTCTAAGTCATAGTAATGCTGTTTTTGTTACCGGTGTTGGGGCATTGCTGGGGTGTGTGGGCACGCTACTCAGTACTCAGGGCTTATCAGCAGCATCAGTTGCTTTGAGGTTAGAGATTTGTGCCAACTTTGTTCACTGCCTGTTAGAGCAGCTAGCTTAAGGAAGGTCTTAATAAATATTTGTAGACCCAATGCTTTGGGTTTTGTTTTGAACTCAATTCTTCCCTCCAGTGATGTTGTGCTAGTATCCCAGGGTTTACAGTTCTAACATCACTCATTTCCCCCTGCGTAGCGTCACACTGCTCAGCTCCGAGAAGAGCTGCTGAAACTTCCCTGTCCTGAAGACTTGGACCCTGATGCCGATGATGCCTCGGAGATGTGCAGTGCCACAGCCGGTGCTGAGGAGACTCTAATGCATGATCAGGTCAAAGCCAGCAGCAGTAAAGAACTCCCCAGTGACTTCAAATTGTGAGCTGCATTGATATGGACTTCATAGACGCAGAGGCTTTGAAGCACAAGCCAAATATGTCAATATTTGTATGTAAGAAACTAATTATGTAATAGGTAATGAAACTGAAACTATACTACACCCTTAAGGAGATCCAGTTTAATTCAAGGTGATCTTTTATTTACCTGTACAAGAGTGTAAACTTTTTTGTGCTTTTATTTTTCAATTGTGAGAACCACTGATTGGTATGTTCAACAAATTTGTGTATACAAAGAAATGGATAAATCACTGATTATATAAGGGAAACTACCTTAGGAAAGAATGTTTACTGAATTTTTTTTTTTTTTTTTACTGTAGAGTGAAGGGTTGTTAACAAGGAATATATATTGGTCATTCTTACAACTACTATTTAAAGTCAGCAACTTTTCACTGAATTTGATAGATTTTATGTTTGGCCATATCTTCATGCTCATATTTGATTTCTGAAGACCTCCTACATACACTTCAATAAAAGTTAAATGGACATACTCCCTCCTTTTTGATTTACTGGTACATTTTTTAAATGATAAATCTGCCATAAAATGCATTATAGCTGGAGACTTGCACTTGTATGGATAAATTTATTACATTCAACGTATTTAATTTTATGCTTTCTAAAATTCTAAGATGCAGAAAAATAAATGAACATGATTTTATTCTATGCCAATATTTGGGCCTGTGAATATATCTGTTATTTGAATTTAAGTATATGAAGAGGAATGGTCAATTTGAAAAGTCACTCTAAACTGAGTTTTTCCTAAAGGGCTCCTTTCTTCCTGGACTATCTGGTTTTATTACTAACGTCACATGTATGTATTAAACATTGAGGCTCTGTAGAGCAGAGAGGATGTACCTCTCTGGTGCTGTTACAGTACATTCTGTACTTGCCATATAGGCTCATTTTCATGCAAATTCTTCCTAGAGCCAAATAAATAAAGACTTAGGTGTATTAGTATGTCTTGTTTCTAAAACAGTTTGCCATGGTGCGAAATGCTATTTCTACAAAGAATTGGACACTTTCAAGAGCTGCTCATGGGAAAGGGAAGGCTGTTTTTTTCAAGACCAGTTATCACAAAGGAAGAGCTAAGGTGATTCTTGATAGTGTTTATGTAAAATAAACTGGCGTGTGGAAACCCTGAATCTGGAGCTGACCTGAAGGAGAAGCTGTATCCTGAACAGTGAGTTACTCTCTGAAGGAAAAGGGGAACTAGGGATCATGATACTCTCTCCACAAGGTACAGAGCTCCTTAAAGTGAATAAAGTGTGTGACCAGGAAATCAAAGGTTCCAAAACACATAACATTAGGTCTAGTGGGTGATGTTACACAAGCATGACAAAATCGAGTCAGTTTATAAGAAAGCAGAGTCAATTAAATGTTACTCACAGACCTGCTATCTTGTATCTCAGTATAAAATTAGCAGCAATAAGTAGTAAAAGGACAGTCATCAATCCTCTAGGCCTTTTGTTTTTTGGTCTGTCAGGGTCCTGTCAGGGATAGATGATAAAAGCTTCTATCCAAGTATATTGTTTACCTCCAATTTTGGATTTTATTTTTAATCATTAAAATAAGGTAGGGTCATTTTCCCCATTTCACACCATTAGTCCTCAGAAAACTATAAAAGTGAAGTAACAATATCAGTACTATAAGTTCCAGTTCATGTTTTTTAAAAACCAAGGCCTAAAGTCTGAATTTAAGACTTTAGTCTAATTTGGTTCCACCTGGAATCTAGACTTTATACCAACAAACATTTGAGCACTCACTTTGTACTAAGTACAGGTTCCTGCACTTGAGGATTGAATGGCAACATGAAAACATAATGTCAGTGCAAAATGGTAAGTTCTCTGATACTGTTATTTACAGGGTATATTGGGAGCACAGAGGAGGGACACCTACCTCAGGCAAAATGTTGATGGACACTGAGGTGATATGGTCAGGAAGAGCTTCCTAAAGGAAGATATCCTGGACTTCCCTGGTGGCGTAGTGGTTAAGAATCTGCCTGCCAATGCAGAGGACACGGGTTTGATCCCTGGTCTGGGAAGATCCTACGTGCCGCGGAGCAACGAAGCCCGTGCGCCACAACTACTGAGTTTGCATTCTAGAGCCTGTGAGCCACAACTACTGAGCCTGCGTTCCACAACTACTGAAGCCCGTGCGCCTAGAGCCCGTGCTCCACAACAAGAGAAGCCACCGCCATGAGAAGCCCGTGCACTGCAATGAAGAGTAGCCCCCGCTCGCCACAACTAGAGAAATCCCACGCACAGCGACAAGGGCCCAATGCAGCCAAAACAAAAACAAAAACAAAAAAAAAAGAAGATATCCTGAGTCTGGAAGGGTGAGGATAAATAAGTTAGCCAGGCAGAAAGAAGTTATTCCAGATACAAGAGAGCAAAAAGGAGAGCTTGAGTTAATGGTACCATGTTCGATACTATTGGACTTTAAGAGGCAAAGTGGGAATAGTCGAATGGGTGGGATGTGGGCTGTGGTGTCAGGAAGATAGGAGGGGTTGGGTCACGGAAGAACTTGGTTGTCCTGTTAAGGAGCTTTGACATCCTGTAGGTGATGGAGGGCTGTCCAGTAGCTTTAATTAGAGGAGAAACCTGGTCAGATGGTGTTTCAGGAAGATCATTCTGCCAAATGTTGGGTGGCAAGGAGGTCAGTAGAGAGTGCACACTAGAGTCGTGGTGGTGGTCATAAACTAGGACAATGAAGGGGTGGAGAGGAAGGGACAAGTGACAGAGCTTGGGGAAATATGTATTTTTTGGTATGAGAATAACTTCAGGATGTTTACAGGCTGAGGAGCCAGGGGAGAAGGGTGAGTGTGAAGGCCTTGAAGAAGGCTGGAGCAGATGCCAGCAGACACGGGATGGCCTAGGTCCAAGAGCACGTGCGGAAATCAGTAAATCCAATGGGTCAGTTCATAAAACTATTAACTATGAAGTTGTGATCCTGAAGTACAAAAATAAACTGCTTAGTTAACATTTTATGTTAAGACCAGTATCCCTGAAGTCAGACAAATGTAGAAAGTACTGTAAACGTTTTTTTCTTTTTTTTTTTTGGCTGCACCCGCTGCTTGTGGGATCTTAGTTCCCCAACCAGAGATCGAACCCGGGCCCTCAGCAGGCAGTGAGAGTGCAGGAGTCCTAACTACTGGACCTCTAGGGAATTCCCAACATTTTTTTTCTTTGATGTCCTATAATTTGGTTTCCTTAGGGTAAGATGGGTGAGGTGAAATATTCTAGTGTGTCAAACTGTGGTGAAGGGCCAAGGTTTTTGGTTACCTTTCTTTCCATTAGAGACCAGTACTTTATAAAATACAGTGAAGACATTGCAGCATTGTCCTATTGCTTACTCACCTTCTATACTTAGCCCACTGCCAACTGGTCGCAGTCTGTGGGCTGTGGCTTGAGTGGCCCTGTACTAAATAACTCAAATGAGGGTTGGTCCCTAGATAGGCATTGCTGACTGGCCATTTATTCCTTAAACCAAAGCTAATTATTTAGTAGACAAATTTCTACAGTTACATTTGTTTCACCATATTACATACTTTTCCACAATTAAGAGTTAATACTCTGGTACGTCCATGAGATTGGTTAGACCAAAAGATTCCAAGAAAGAAACAGACATGCCTGCTGGATCAGCCTAGAGACGGGAACAGACCCAGCTGCAGACCTTGGTGGAGCTAGATACTCAGCTGGAGCAGGCAGCCAGGGTACAAGAGGACTGGAATGAGGAGCCTGGGCTAAGCTACTGCACTGGTGTTTCAGTCTTAGACAAGATGGTCAGAACATGACAGGGCCTCAGGTTCATTTGGTTTCAGTAATACTGAGCTTTTTGAGTTTTTTTTTTTTTCTCTTTTATGATAGTTATACTCTATAATGAATAGCTCACTAAGGAAAATTGGGAAAATACTGAAAAATACAACATGTGAAATTAAAACAATTTTCTGATATCTTTCTTCATAGTCTATTTTCTATACTTTTCTATATAATTGGTATATTGTATGAACAATTTTATCCCCTTTTTAACAATGTATTATGTACTTTTTATCATAAAGAAAATTAATGGTGGGACTTAACCTAGTGGCACAGTGGTTAAGAATCCTCCTGCCAATGAATAGGACATGGGTTTAAGCCCTGGTCCGGGAAGATCCCACATGCTGCGGAGCAGCTAAGCCCCTGTGTCACAACTACTGAACCTGTGCTCTAGAGCCCATGAACCACAACTACTGAGCCAGCGTGCCACAACTACTGAAGCCCGCGTGCCTAGAGCCCGTGCTCTGCAACAAGAGAAGCCATCTCAATGAGAAGCCCACGCACCGCAACGAAGAGTAGCCCCCGCTCGCCGCAGCTAGAGAAAGCCTGCATGCAGCAACGAAGACCCAACGCAGCCAAAAATAAATAAATACATTTATTAAAAAAAAAAATTAATGACTGCATGATATGAATGTAGTTAACTAATCCCTTACTGTTGGGCATTTAAGCTATTTCTATTTTGCTAATTATAAATAATGCTCTAATAACCATGGTCTGTATCTTTTATTTCCTTATGATAAAGCCTAGAATTATTAGATCAAAGGGTTTGATATTTTATGACTAATTGCTTTCCAGAGAGATTGTACCGATTCACACTTCCAGGTTCAGTTAATGTTCCTATTCCCTGGCCAGCATTGGGGATCATAACCCTTTAATCTGGAATTTTTATGTATCATCATTAAACATGCTTTAGTCTGCTTGTTTTTCCAGCATTGTTTATATCAATATTTATTAGCCATTTGAATTTCTACTTTGTCAATAATCAGTTTATACCTTTTCCCCATTTTTTTGTATTGTCTTAGGATGTTTTAATATAAATGAGCTACTTGCGTGGTAGAATATTAATTTTTATCATATTTGTATGTTTTTTTTCCAGATGCCTTTTAACTTTTAATTTTTCTCATAGAAGTTTTTTGTTTGTTTGTTTTAATTTGGCTGCTTTGGGTCTTAGTTGTGGCACACGGGGGATCTTCGTGTGGTGCATGGGCTTCTCTCTAGTTGTGGCACGTGGGCTCAGTAGTTGTGGTGCGCGGGCTTAGTTGCCCTGTGGCATGTGGGATCTTAGTTCCCTGACCAGTGATTGAACCTACGTCCCCTGCATTGGAAGGTGGACTCTTAACCACTGGACCACTAGGGAAGTCCCTCATAGAAGTTTTAAATTATCATGAAATCATCTACTGATCTTTTCCTTTGTGATTTTAATTACTTTTTTACTCTTTTTCAGAGCTCCCCTCTACAAAGACGAAAGAATCATATATATTTTCTAACTAGGATTGGTTCTGGTGTTGGTGTAAGCCTGTCTGGAGCTAAATTGGAACAGGCCTAAAAGCTCTCTGCTTCCCATCCCCTCCAGAGCCCAGCAAGGTGGTAAGAATGTAGGGGCCACATGCTTGAGTTAGAAGGTGCACACCAGGTTGAAAGGAAGCTCTTTCTTCTTTTTCTCTTCAAAATCTGTCCAGTTTCCAGCAGCCATCCTCGTTTTTCTCAGCTTCTAGTCTCCTGATTCTTCAAACTAAAGGCGCTGACCAGCCCTCTGAACTTATGCATTTTCTGGGCAGAAGAGGCATCCTCTGGCCTTCTTCCCTCAGCCCCTGGATGTGATCCTGTAGTGATCCCATGGGTGCCACCAAAAGACTGGTTTTCTTTGCTTTATTCATATGTGTCCCTCCTCAGGTTGCACCAGCTATGTTTTCCAGTGCAGGAAGAGATTGCAACAGGCCACCATTTTGATAGTGTTTTAGTTTTACTCACTTGGAGCTTCTCCAAGGAGGGAATGCCCAGTCCAGTTATGTCAGCTGCAGGTTGCCCTGGGTCACTGGGCAGCACACAGCCTCTGGTTAAGTATCTCTGCCTAGTGGGGTTCCTAGGAGAGTGACTGATCTTCTCCACCTCCCTGGCCTCTCTCTTTTCCAAGGGCTAGGTCACAAGGGTAGACACAGATCTCCCTCATCCTCGCCACCCCCTCCCCTTCTGCTCCTTGCTGTTGTTTTCCCCTAGACTTTCTACAGGTTTTGTTCTTTGATTTATCTCTTCCTCTTTTCACCTTGTTTTCTGCAAAATTGGCAAACCTAGCCCCAGAGCACCTCGCATTTCTCTGGAGCCATTATCATTATTTAGAGGGGCCAGCTAGAGCTCCTTTAGCTTGTTGGTGCCTCTTTTCTATAAGTGGCTATCCTTGTTATCTTAGCTCTAGCTATATAAGGTTTTTTTGACCAGTTGGCTCTTGTAATTGCTCTGAGGCAAGGCTAAGCATTGGCTACTGAATTAAAGGATATGCTTTATCTGGCAATGGTTCTTCAATATGTACCATGTTATTGAGGTAATACTCCAAAAGTACAGACTAACATTTTCAATATTTGTACAAAAAGAAAGATTTATAATTTTCTAGGAATAGTTAATCTGGACTCTTCTGTGTTCATAATCTTCCTGTGTTTATCCTATATTACCTACAGAGATTCTCTGATCAGAGGTATTATTTTTAATAATTTCTTGAATTATACATAGTCTAGGTATTCTAATGTCTAGATCAGCTATAATCTGATCCTGCATAAGAGCTGCAGTCTGGAAGCAAATCCTAAAATTGTAGGTGTTGTGTCCCATAGAATAAAAAAGTATTCTTCTACTAATGATTCCAAAACACCAATCATAGGTTAGGATATAGGCTCATTAGAGATTCTTACTACTTGAATGCTTCTATTAAACCAATGAAAATAAAGTTCATTTCCCTTCAACCTCTTTACAGTTTACTGTATACCCTCTTTACAGTTTACTGTATACCCCAGACTAAAGCATGTCTAATTTGTCTTTTATTATCTTTCTTCCCCCACACACTGGCACAAGAAGTTCCTCTCTTTTTTTCTTAAGAAAAGTGAACTTGCTTTCCTTTTTGCTTTTCAGCCAACTTTAAAATTGTTCACAGCAAGATTTTATGTTCTACAGTAGTGGGAATGAGGTAGATAAAATGGCACTATATCAACAAGAATTATCGTCCCATTATTTTTTTTTTTTTATTTTTATTTATTTATTTTTGGCTGTGTTGGGTCTTCGTTTCTGTGCGAGGGCTTTCTCTAGTTGCGGCGAGCGGGGGCCACTCTTCATCGCGGTGCACGGGCCTCTCACTGTCGCGGCCTCTCTTGTTGCGGAGCACAGGCTCCAGACGCGCAGGCTCAGTAATTGTGGCTCACAGGCCCAGTTGCTCCGCGGCATGTGGGATCTTCCCAGACCAGGGCTCGAGCCCGTGTCCCCTGCATTGGCAGGCAGATTCTCAACCACTGCGCCACCAGGGAAGGCCCCATTATTATAGATAATTCTCCTTGGGAGTTTAGAGGAAGGACAGAATATTTTTGGGTGCTAATATCTCTTGGAGTGGCACCATTGGACTGATTTTGGACACTTGTCCTTTTGTTTTTTAGGCAATGTGGATCAATGTTTCTTTCAATGGGCCTTCTGCTTGTAACCTGTACCATTATCCTTATATGTAGGCCCCCAAGTCTTAAAGAAGAAAGGCTCATTTTGTTGTTTTATAGAGAGAGACATAAATTATATGGATTTCTCACTTGTTTACTTTCTAAGACTATCTGGAAATATCTAACTACACAGTGGATATTTTTTAACCTGGCAATTTCATGTATTATTTCTGATTGAATTCAGTAATTCATGCTTGAGCCCATTTATAAAAGAGGGTATTAGGCTCCCTTTATCTCACCTTGAGTCTACTCTAGAATATTGGCTGAAACTTTCTTAAAGTCTTTTTTAAATCTGTATTTCATAATTTTGAAACTTTAGGTTTTAAGTTTAATCCAACCTTAACAGAAAGGCTTCTGAACTTACTTTATGTAGTGTGTTTTTATTTTTAAATTTTACATAGAGGCTTTATTGAAATCTGTTTTTATAAATTTTTTTTCTTTTTATTTAGTTATTTTTTATTTATTTATTTTTGGCTGCATTGGGTCTTTGTTGCTGCACACAGACTTTCTCTAGTTGCGGTGAGCGGGGACTACTCTTTGTTGCAGTGTGCGGACTTCTCATTGAGGTAGCTTCTCTTGTTGCGGAGCACGGGCATTTTTTTTCCATCTAAGAGTCTAACAGTTAATTGAACTAATTGATACAGAGCTGTAGTTCAGGATTGTAACCTATCTCAAATATCTTGTCCCTTTATCTGTTTTCCTGAAGTTGATGAAAATCCTTAATTATAGTCCTTTACTTGCCTCTTGACAGTAGTTTTAATTTAACTTCAAATCTGTCTTTCTGTCCTAGCAGTTTTACAATGTACTTGTCTTTTTGATTGGTTTTTGTTTTTAGATTTTCTTTTTGTATTACACAAAAGGATATTTATTTAAAATGAGAAAAGAGACCCTAATCAATTAAAATGCCACAAACATGAAATGCAGAAAAATAAAATAATTTAACTAATTGACAGATACATCTTTATAATACTTTTTCCTTACATATTTTGGCTGCAGTTTTTTAAAAAATCTTTTTGTTTTGTTTTTTTTTCTTGCCTGTAATCTTTTGATTACCTCTTCATAGGACCACAGTTTTTGTAATATTTTCTAAGATTGAGTAGAAAGAGAATTCATGATTTCTTGCTGCATGGTTGAACAAACTTTGCTTTTTATTATTGATGGTAGGGATGCATAAAACATACAACTTCTCCCATGGACATATACACTGTTTATAGTATTCCAACAGGTTTGTGGCCCACCAACACATAAATTTTGTATTCTGCGATTCCCATCAAAAAAGAAAAGAACATGATGGATTTATAATGATATCCATACTCAGTGTAAAAATCAAGTATATTCCTGATAGGAGTGGATTTCCATTTTGGCCAAGCATTGATGAGGGTTGAATCTTCTCACAATTTTAGATTAGTCTGATTACTGGAAGAATTTTACATAGACAGCTTCTGCTTGTGGGCATTTCAAACCTTGTTTCTCTTCCATTACCCGCCTACCTCTCGTGTTGAGCACCACAGGACTCATTCATTCATTTCATTCTAAGACCTCCAGCCTTCATTTTTGTTTCATGGTAGGTCAGTACAGAGGCTGTAGGAATATTCCTGGAAGCCAGTTCCTACACTGAAGTGGTTAGCAGTATCCACAGAAATGACGGCATACTGTATAAATCTATCTCACCAAACCAAAATTAAACACATCCCCAACTTCCTGGATCCCCCAGATTACCACAGCCACTCCAAAGCCATCTGAGTAGTGGGGAAGTGTATCTCAGTGAAAGGCACAATAGACCTAACTGATTGACATGAAAGTATCTTTTTTTTGGCCACGCTGCACAGCTTGCAGGATCTTAGTTACCCAACCAGAGATCGAACCCATGCCCCCCGCAGTGGAAGTGCAGAGTCCTAACCACCGGACCACCAGGAAATTCCCAAAAGTATCATTTTTTAAAAAAGTTGTATTAAGATATATTTCACATACCATACAATTTAACCATTTGAAGTGTAAAATTCAGTGGTTTTTAGTATATTCATAGATATGTGCAGCCATCACCACAACTTTAGAATATGTTCATCATCTCAAGAAGAAACCCCATATCTTTTAGCTATCACTGTCCTCTCCCCTTGTCCCCTCACCAGCCCTAAGCCATCATTAACCTACTTTTCTATTACCTATTGCAAATTTTATGCAATCTTAGGATCAGGTCACTACATTGTTAGGACCGTTCCCAGAGTCTTGAGAGGGGCCACAAAACTTAAGCTGCATTAGCTTTGTGGTTTATCTGCCTCTGTACCTTTATTCTGCCAGAATCTGTACATTCAATTCCCTATCGTTCACAGAGTTGATTGGGTCTACTACAGTATGTGTGTGTGTTTTGTGAAAATTCTGTGGGTAAAGAGTTCATTTGGAAAATCAGGTAAACCTGAGTAAAACAAGAGAGTAACTCAAAGAGGATAGGATTCAGAAGGTTACAAAGACTTTGAGACTGTCTCTTTTTTAAAATATTTAATTAATTAATTTATTTATTTATTTATTTATTTTTGGCTGTGTCAGGTCTTTTTTTTTTAACATCTTTATTGGAGTATAATTGCTTTACATTGTTATGTTAGTTGCTGCTGTATAACAAAGTGAATCAGCTATATGTATACATATATCCTCATATCCCCTCCCTCTTGCATCTCCCTCCCTGTCCCACCCCTCTAGGTGGTCGCAAAGCACCGAGCTGATCTCCCTGTGCCATGCAGCTGCATCCCACTAGCTATCTATTTTACATTTGGTAGTGTATATATGTCCATGCTACTCTCTTACTTTGTCCCAGCTTACCCTTCCCCCTCCCCGTGTCCTCAAGTCCATTCTCTACGTCTCTGTCTTTATTCCTGTCCTGCACCTAGGTTCATCAGAACCATTTTTTTTTTTTAGATTCCATATATATGTGTTAGCATACGGTATTTGTTTTTCTCTTTCTGACTTACTTCACTCTGTATGACAGACTCTAGGTCCATCCACCTCACTACAAATAACTCAATTTCGTTTCTTTTTATGGCTGAGTAATATTCCATTGTATATATGTGCCACATCTTCTTTATCAGTTCATCTGTCGATGGACACTTAGGTTGCTTCCATGTCCTGATATTGTAAATAGAGCTGCAGTGAACACTGTGGTACATGACTCTTTTTGAATTATGGTTTTCTCAGGGTATATGCCCAGCAGTGGGATTGCTGGATCGTATGGTAGTTCTATCTTTAGTTTTTTGAGGAACCTCCATACTATTCTCCATAGTGGCTGTATCAGTTTACATTCCTACCAACAGTGCAAGAGGGTTCCCTTTTCTCCACACCCTCTGCAGCATTTATTGTTTGTAGATTTTTTGATGATGGCTATTCTGACTGGAGTGAGGTGATATCTCATTGTAGTTTTGATTTGCATTTCTCTAATGATTAGTGATGTTGAACATTCTTTCATGGGTTTGTTGGCAATCTGCGTATCTTCTTTGGAGAAATGTCTACTTAGGTCTTCTGCCCATTTTTCGATTGGGTTGTTTGTTTTTTTGATATTGACCTGCATGAGCTGCTTGTAAATTTTGGAGATTAATCCTTTGTGAGTTGCTTCATTTGCAAATATTTTCTCCCATTCTGAGGGTTGTCTTTTGGTCTTGTTTATGGTTTCCTTTGCTGTGCAAAAGCTTTTAAGTTTCATTAGGTGCCATTTGTTTATTTTTTTTTTATTTCCATTTCTCTAGGAGGTGGGTCAAAAAGGATATTGCTGTGATTTATGTCATAGAGTGTTCTGCGTACGTTTTCCTCTGCCTACGTTTTCCTCTAAGAGTTTGATAGTGTCTGGCCTTACATTTAGGTCTTTCATCCATTTTGAATTTATTTTTATGTATGGTGTTAGGGAGTGTTCTAATTTCATTCTTTTACATGTAACTGTCCAGTTTTCCCAGTGCCACTTATTGAAGAGGCTGTCTTTTCTCCATTGTATACTCTTGCCTCCTTTATCAAAAATAAGATGACCATATGTGCGTGGGTTTATCTCTAGGCTTTCTATCCTGTTCCATTGATCTATGTTTCTGTTTTTGTGCCAGTACCATACTGTCTTGATTACTGTAGCTTTGTAGTATGGTCTGAAGTCAGGGAGCCTGATCCCTCCAGCTCCATTTTTTTTTTTTTAAAGATTTAATGTTATATATTTTAATATTTTATTTATTTATTTATTTATTTATGGCTGTGTTGTGTCTTCGTTTCTGTGCGAGGGCTTTCTCTAGTTGTGGCAAGCGGGGGCCACTCTTCATCGCGGTGCGCGGGCCTCTCACTATCGCGGCCTCTCTTGTTGTGGAGCACAGGCTCCAGACGCGCAAGCTCAGTAATTGTGGCTCATGGGCCCAGTTGCTCCGCGTCCAGCTCCATTTTTTGTTCTCAAGATTGCTTTGGCTATTCGGGGTCTTTTGTGTTTCCATACAAAAATTGTGAAATTTTTTGTTCTAGTTCTGTGAAAAATGCCAGTGGTAGTTTGATAGGGATTGCATTGAATCTGTAGATTGCTTTGGGTAGTATACTCATTTTCACAATGTTGATTCTTCCAATACAAGAACATGGTATATCTCTCCATCTGTTGGTATCATCTTTAATTTCTTTCATCAGTGTCTTATCGTTCTCTGCATACAGGTCTTTTGTCTCCTTAGGTAGGTTTATTCCTAGGTATTTTATTCTTTTTGTTGCAATGGTAAATAGGAGTGCTTCCTTAATTTCTCTTTCAGATTTTTCATCATTAGTGTATGGGAATGCAAGAGATTTCTGTGCATTAATTTTGTATCCTGCTACTTTACCAAATTCATTGATTAGTTCTAGTAGTGTTCTGGTAGCATCTTTAGGATTCTCTATGTGTACTATCATGATCTACAAACAGTGACAGTTTTACTTCTTTTTCATTTCTGATTGCTGTGGCTAAAACTTCCAAAACTATGTTGAATAATAGTGGTGAGAGTGGGCACCCTTGTCTTGTTCCTGATCTTAGTGGAAATGGTTTCAGTTTCTCACCACTGAGAACGATGTTGGCTGTGGGTTTGTCGTATATGGCCTTTAATAAGTTGAGGTAAGTTCCCTCTATGCCTGTTTTCTGGAGAGTTTTTATCATAAATGGGTGTTGAATTTTGTTGAAAAGCCTTTCTGCATCTATTGAGATGATCATATGGTTTTTCTCCTTCAGTTTGTTACTATGGTGTATCACATTGATTGATTTGCATATATTGAAGAATCCTTCCATTCCTGGAATAAACCCCACTTGATCATGGTGTGTGACCCTTTTAATGTGCTGCTGGATTCTGTTTGCTAGTATTTGGTTGAGGATTTTTGCGTCTATGCTCATTAGTGATATTGGCCTGTAATTTTCTTTTTTTGTGACATCTTTGTCTGGTTTTGGTATCAAGGTGATGGTGGCCTCATAGAATGAGATTGGGAGTGTTCCTCCCTCTGCTATATTTTGGAAGAGTTTGAGAAGGATAGGTGTTAGGTCTTCTCTAAATGTTTGATAGAATTCGCCTGTGAAGCCATCTGGTCCTGGGCTTTTGTTTGTTGGAAGATTTTTAATCACAGTTTCAATTTCAGTGCTTGTGATTGGTCTCTTTATATTTTCTATTTCTTCCTGGTTTAGTCTTGAAAGGTTGTGCTTTTCTACAAATTTGTCCATTTCTTCCAGGTTGTCCATTTTATTGGCATATAGTTGCTTGTAGTAATCTCTCATGATCCTTTGTATTTCTGCAGTGTCAGTTGTTACTTCTCCTTTTCGTTTCTAATTCTGTTGATTTGAGTCTTCTCCCTTTTTTTCTTGATGAGTCTGCTTAATGGTTTATCAGTTTTGTTTATCTTCTCAAAGAACCAACCAGCTGTTAGTTTTATTGATCGTTGCTATTGTTTTCTTCATTTCTTTTTTTGTTTTTAATTTATTAATTTATTAATTTATTTTTGGCTGTGTTGGGTCTTTGTTTCTGTGCGAGGGCTTTCTCTAGTTGTGACAAGCAGGGGCCACTCTTCATTGCGGTGCACGGGCCTCTCACTATCGCGGCCTCTCATTGCGGAGCACAGGCTCCATACGCGCAGGCTCAGTAGTTGTGGCTCACGGGCCTAGTTGTTCCGCGGCATGTGGGATCTTCCCAAACCAGGGCTCAAACCCATGTCCCCTGCATTGGCAGGCCGATTCTCAACCACTGTGCCACCAGGGAAGCCCTCTTCATTTCTTTTTCATTTATTTCTGATCTGATCTTTATGATTTCTTTCCTTCTGCTGACTTTGAGGGGTTTTTTTGTTCTTCTTTCTCTAATTGCTTTCGGTGTAAGGTTAGGTTGTTTTTTGGAGATGTTTCTTGTTTCTTGAGGTAGGATTGTATTGCTATAAACTTCCCTGTTAGAACTGCTTTTGCTGCATCTCATAGGTTTTGGGCCATCGTGTTTTCATTGTCATTTGTTTCTAGGTATTTTTTGATTTCTTCTTTGATTTCTTCAGTGATCTCTTGGTTATTTAGTAGTGTATTGTTTAGCCTCCATGTGTTTGTGTTTTTTACGGATTTTTTCCTGTAATTGATATCTAGTCTCATAGCATTGTGGTCGGAAAAGATACTTGATACGATTTCAATTTTCTTAAATTTACCAAAGCTTAATTTGTGACACAAGATATGATTTATCCTGGAGAATGTTCCATGAGCACTTGAGAAGAAAGTGTATTCTGTTGTTTTTGGATGGAATGTCCTATAAATATCAATTAAGTCCATCTTGTTTAATGTGGCATTCAAAGCTTGTGTTTCCTGGGCTTCCCTTTGTGGTGCAGTGGTTGAGAGTCCGCCTGCCAATGCAGGGGACATGAGTTCGAGCCCTGATCTGGGAATATCCCACATGCACAGAGCAGCTAAGCCCATGCGCCACAGCTAGTGAGCCTGTGCTCTAGAGCCTGTGAGCCACAACTAATGAAGCCCACGTGCCTAGAGCCTGTGCTGCGCAACAAGAGAAGCCACCACAAGGAGAAGCCCACACACTGCAACGAAGAGTAGGCCCTGCTCGCTGCAACTAGAGAAAGCATGGGCAGCAACGAAGACCCAACACAGCCAAAAATAAATAAATAAATAAAATAAATTTATTTAAAAAATAAATAAACCTGGTGTTTCCTTATTTATTTTCATTTTGGTTGATCTGTCCATTGGTGGAAGTGGGGTGTTAAAGTCCCCTACTATTATTGTGTTACTGTCAGTTTCCCCTTTTATGGCTGTTAGCATTTGACTTATGTATTGAGGTGCTCCTATGTTGGGTGCATAAATATTAACAATTGTTATACCTTCTTCTTCGATTGATCCCTTGATCATTACGGAGTGTCCTTCTTTGTCTCTTGTAATAGTCTTTATTTTAAAGTCTGTTTTGTCTGATATGAGAATTGCTGCTCCAGCTTTCTTTTGATTTCCATTTGCATAGGATATCTTTTTCCATCCCCTCACTTTCAGTCTGTATGTGTCCCTAGGTCTGAAGTGGGTCTCTTATAGATAGCATATATATGGGTCTTGTTTTTGTATCCATTCAGCCAGTTTGTGTCTTTTGGTGGGAGCATTTAATCCATTTACATTTAACATAATTATCGATATGTATTTTCTTATTATCATTTTCTCAATTGTTTTGGATTTGTTATTGTAGGTTTTTCCTTCTCTTGTGTTTCCTGCCTAGAGAAGTTCCTTTAGCATTTGTTGTAAAGCTGGTTTGGTGGTGCTGAATTCTCTTAGCTTTTGCTTGTCTGTAAAGTTTTTAATTTCTCTGTTGAATCTGAATGAGATCCTTGCTGGGTAGAGTAATCTTGGTTGTAGGTTTTTCCCTTTCATCACTTTAAATATGTCCTGCCACACGCTTCTGGCTTGCAGAATTTCTGCTGAAAGATCAGCTGTTAACCTTATGGGGATTCCTTTGTAATTTGTTGTTTTTCCTTTGTTGCTTTTAATATTTTTTCTTTGTGTTTATTTTTTGATAGTTTGATTAATATGTGTCTTGGTGTGTTTCTCCTTGGATTTATTCTGTATGGGACTCTCTGCGCTTCCTGGACTTAGTTGAGTATTTCCTTTCCCATATTAGGGAAGTTTTCAACTATAATCTCTTCAAATATTTTCTCAGTCCCTTTCTTTTTCTCTTCTTCTTTTGGGACCCCTGTAATTCGAATGTTGGTATGTTTAATGTTGTCCCAGAGGTCTCTGAGACTGTCCTCAATTCTTTTCATTCTTTTTTCTTTATTCTGCTCTGCAGTAGTTATTTCCACTATTTTATCTTCCAGGTCACTTATCCATTCTTCTGTCTCAGTTATTCTGCTATTGATTACTTCTAGAGAATTTTTAATTTCATTGATTGTGTTGTTCATCATTGTTTGTTTGCTCTTTAGTTCTTCTAGGTCCTTGTTAAACGTTTCTTGTATTTTCTCCATTCTATTTCCAAGATTTTGGATCATCTTTACTATCATTATTCTGAACTCTTTTTCAGGTAGACTGCCTATTTCCTCTTCATTTGTTTGGTCTGGTGGGTTTTTACCTTGCTCCTTCATCTGCTGCATATTTCTCTGTCTTCTCATTTTGCTTAACTTACTGTGTTTGGGGTTTCCTTTTTGCAGGCTTCAGGTTCATAGTTTCCGTTGTTTTTCGTGTCTGCCCCCAGTGAATAAGGTTGGTTCAGTGGCTTGTGTAGGCTTCCTGGTGGAGGGGACTTGTGCCTGTGTTCTGATGGATGAAGCTGGATCTTGTCTTTCTGTTGGGCAGGACTGTGTCCTGTGGTGTGTTTTGGGGTGTCTGTGAACTTAATATGATTTTAGGAAGCCTCTCTGCTAATGCGTGGGGTTGTGTTTCTGTCTTGCTAGTTACTTGGCATGGGGTGTCCAGCACTGTAGCTTGCTGTTCGTTGAGTGGAGCTGGGTCTTAGAGTTGAGATGGAGATCTCTGCGAGAGCTCTTGCCAATTGATATTATGTGGGGCCAGGAGGTCTCTGGTGGTCCAGTGTCCTCCACTGTCAGAGGCTCAGGCCTGACACCCGGCCGGAGCACCAATACCCTGTCAGCCGCATAGCTGGAGTGCCTTCAGAGTTGGAGAAGCTGGCCTGCATTGGCTGTCCTTCTGTGTTGCACATTAGAATTACCTACTTCTTCTTTTTTTTGCAGGCAGTGTTCCACAGCGAAAATCAGTAGCCTGAAAATAGTCACAGCTCTGAGATGGCTTTTTTTTTTCCTTTGTGCTTAGTCGGGTTTCACTTACTCACAGGGGCTACATGCGGAGGCCTCACATCCGGCTCTTCTGACCAGAGTCTGAGTTGGGTCTTAGTTGTGGCACGTGGGATCTTTCGTTGCAGCACGCAGGCTTCTCTCTAACCATGTCGCGTGGGCTCAGTAGTAGCAACATGTGGGCTGTAGGGCTCTATAGTTGCCGCGCATGGACTTAGTTGCCCCGTGGCATGTGGGATCTTGGTTCCCCAACCAGGGATCGAACCTGCATCCCCTACATTGGAAGGCTGATTCTTAACCAGTGGACCACCAGGGAAGTCCCATTGGGTACTGTCTTGGAGTTTGATTTTTTTTTTTTTTTTTTGAGGCCTCACTTTGCCAATTTTAAAGAAGCTGATATTGTCTATTTGGTGTTTTGTCTCCTAATTTTTTTCAGAATGCCTCTTAAACGTATTTTTTCTTTATGACATGTCAAAAGCTTCCCATGATGGCCATTGTTATTCTGAGTTTTAAAAGATTAAAAAATTTTTTTGTTTAATTTTTCCGTTTACCAAAGAAAATTCAAGAGTTAGGATTATGGTATAGCTTTGTATAAGAGGTAGAAATTCTTCCAGGAAGAAGTTTAGAATTTGTCATAGGCAAACCTGTGACACACCAAGAACAAGGCCAGCACAGTTGGTTAACGTATATGCTTGGTAACAGTATCTCACATTCTCCTTTACAAGAAGGACACCAGTCACTTTGGATTAGTGCCCACCCTAATGACCTTATTTTACTTTAATTACCTCTTTAAGACCCTATCTCCAAATACAATCACTTTTTTTTTACAATTACATTTTGAGGGGTCCTAACTGGGGGGCTAAGGAATTAGCATAGGAATTCAACATAGGAATTTGGGGGGCCTACACAATTCAGCCCATAACATATAGCGAGGTGTCAATGCAAATAATCAATAAACAATCTGTAACAGGAATAGAAAAGAGCTTTATTTGAGCCAAACTGAGGATTATAGCTTGGGAAACACAAATTCAAGATGCACTTGAATTGCGTTCCGCTGGACTACAAAATGGGAGAGGCTTATATAGGCAAAAATTGGGGCTTCCCTGGTGGTGCAGTGGTTGAGAGTCTGCCTGCTAATGCAGGGGACACGGGTTCGAGCCCTGGTCCGGGAAGATCCCACATGCCGCGGAGCAACTGGGCACGTGAGCCACAATTACTGAACCTGCGCGTCTGGAGCCTGTGCTCCGCAACAAGAGAGGCCGCGATAGTGAGAGAGGCCCGCGCACCACGATGAAGAGTGGCCCCCGCTTGCCGCAACTAGAGAAAGCCCTCACACAGAAACGAAGACCCAACACAGCCAAAAATAAATAAATAAATAAATAAAAGATTAAAAAAAAAAAAGAGTAGAAAAAAAATTGAAAAGTTGTGTAAATTGTTAAGAATTAGGATTAGAGCTGGCATGAAGGGTGCTTGTTAAGCAAGGATTGATTGGGGTCCAAAATGGTTGCATGTTTACAAGGGGAGAACTTGAGGCCATAAGGTTGCATCTGGTATCTGCTAGCAGATATTGTTTTGAAAATGGCTGGTGGTGTCCTTGAGTTTGATACAGTTCAGAAAATTCAGATTCTCAGTTGATGCAGGAATGTGTCTGAAACCACATTCACAATGGCCACCAGGCTCTACTTTGAATGCCTGAATCACATTTACTCCATTTTGATTTTAAAGGATCTTAAATATGTCATCAGTGGGAAAGTTATGCTGGTCAGGCCCAGTCTCTCACAGCTGAGCAGCGTGTTGGTCTTGCATGGGTTTGGGGCAGTGTGCAGGTCAGGGTCTGGCAGACTTTCAGAGCAATAAGGAATTGACATCATCTGAAGTATGACTACCTAGTTGACACTCTTGTTGGTTGGTTGGCACTCAGAGGTAGGTTTATTTGATTGAGTCCATCCCTGACAGGCTG
Organism: Balaenoptera ricei; assembly: GCF_028023285.1. Classification (NCBI taxonomy): domain Eukaryota; kingdom Metazoa; phylum Chordata; class Mammalia; order Artiodactyla; family Balaenopteridae; genus Balaenoptera; species Balaenoptera ricei. The sequence continues at coordinate 76,813,962 of NC_082651.1, read as the reverse complement.
ACTTTCAGAAGCAAGAGTCTAACACTGATTGGATGGCTTACAAAAGTATATTCAGTGAGGTAGGTTTTCATTAATTGATTGAATAGGTTTAATGGCTGGCAGAATAGCCAGTCTTTTCCTAAATTTTGGGGAATGTTATTCTCAACATAAAGAGTGACTTTCATATGTCCCACTTTTCTCCTAAAGTGGCTGAACATCTCTTAGCTCTAGACAAGGGAATTTGTGGTACTTTCCGGCTGATTGACAAGTTTACACTCTGAATCCAAGTCAATGATATTTTGTTGGTCTACAGAGGAAAGAAGGTTGGAATCATCCTGGTTCTTCAGATCACTAGTTGTGTGGCCTCAGACAAGCCACATGACTTCTCTGAGAGTCATTTTCTTCATCTGTAATTGGAAACAATAATAACTATCTGTGTTATTATAAGTATCAAGGGCATAACTTAAGGGGAATGCCTAGCACAGTATCCATGGTACATACCAGTTCATGGTTCTCATCCCTGGCTTATTAGACTCACGTGGAGACCTTTAAAAAAATCCTAAAAAAAAAAAAAAAAATCCTGAGAAGAGGAGTCTCCCCACCTGCCAGAGCTTCTGATTTAATTAGTGAGGGTTGATTCCAAGCAGGTGATTACAAAACTCCCGAGGTGGTTTTGATGGACAGCCTGATTTGAGAACCACTATTAACTGCTCCCCAAAGTGGTAATTCTCTCTCCACTCTCTTCTATTTCTATTAGTTTTCCCCCTGAAGTTGATGCCCTTCCCAAACTTCAGGAATTTTTCTCCTGTATGCCTGAGAGGGAAAAGCCCTCCCCATGCCACGTGTGTACAGATTTTGATAGGATGTCTATGGCTCTGATATTACTTTAAAGTGGCTATCCTCTTTTTTTTTTCAGTTGAGGTAAAATTGGTATATAACATTATATAGTTTCAGGTGTACAACATTTAATTTTACGTCTGTATACTCTGTAAAGTGACCACCCCCCAAAGTCTAGTTACCATCTGTCACCATACAATTGACCCCTTCACCCCTTTCCCTCAGTCCCTAACCTCTTTACTCTCTGGTAAACACCAATCTGTTCTCTGTATCTATGAGTTTGTTTTTCTTTCTTTCTTTTGTTTGTTTAAATTACACATATGAGTGAAATCATATGGTATTTGTCTTTCTCTGTCAGACTTATTTGACTTAGCATAATATCCTCAAGTTCCATCCATGCTGTCTCAAGTGGCAAGATTTCCTTTTTTTTTTTTTTTTTAATGTCTGAGTGGTATTCTATTATATATACATACCACATCTTTATCCATTCACCCATTGATGGATACTTAAGTTGTTTCCATATCTAGGATATTGTAAAAAATGCTGCAGTGAGCATAGGGGTGCATATGTCTTTTCAAATTAATGTTTTAATGTTCTTCAGATAAATACCCAGAAGTGAAATAGCTGAATCACATGGTAGTTCTATTCTTAAATTTTTCAGGAATCTCCATACCATTTTCCACAGTGGCTGCACCAATTTACATTCCCACCAGTAGTGCACAAGGGTTTCCTTTTCTCTACATCCTCTCCAACACTTGTTGTTTCTTGTGTTTTTGATAATAGCCATTCTAACAGGTATGATGATTAGTGATGTTGAACATCTTTTCATGTGCCTGTTGGCCGTGTGTATGTCTTCTTTGGAAAAATGTATATTCAGAACTTCTGCCCATTTTTTAATTAAGTGCTTTTTGTTGTTGAGTTGTATGAGTTCTTTATATATTTTGGATATTAACCCTTTGTCAAGTGTATGATTTGTAAATATCTTTTCCCATTCAGTAGGTTGCCTTTTCATTTTGATGATGGTTTCCTTCACTATGCAGAAGCTTTCTAGTTTGATGTAATCCCATTTATTTATTTTTGCTTTTGTTTCTTTTGCTTTTGGAGTCAGATCCACCAAACATTGCTAAGACCAATGTCAATGCGTTTACCACATTTTCTTTCTTCCAGGAATTTTACGGTTTCAGGTCTTAAAATCTTTAAGCCATTTTTTTTTTTCTTTAAGCCATTTTGAGTTAATTTTTGTGTATGGTATAAGATAGTGGTGTAGTTTCATTCTTTTGCATGTGGCTGTCCAGTTTTCCCAACACAATTTATCAAAGAGACTGTCTTCTCTCTATTGTATCTTCTTGGCTCCTCTGTCATAAATTAACTGTCCATATATACATGGGTTTATTTCTTGGCTCTCAGTTCTATTCCGCTGATCTGTATGTCTGTTTTTTATGTGAAGTGGCTATTCTTTTTTTGTCTGTGAAGTGATTATCCTCTTAATGCATGAAAGTACATGTTACATTGATCATGTGGATTAGAGAAGTGTCTTCAGATCGAAAACTGGAATTGAGGAGGCAGGTAGGGAGACTGGAAGGTAGAAATCTCCTTTCTTATTCCAAACTGTAAAAGGACATCACACAGAAGTCTGCTTATAACATTTACAGGGTGAGAGGCAAGATGGAAATGAAGATACACATGCCATTTTTAGGTTCTTAATCAAGCTAACAAAGTATTATGTGAAATATGTCCTATAATACCACTTTGACAAATATATTTTCATAGCCAAAAAATGTGTTAAACTAAGTTTTTTATATAAGTGCTAGTCATCAAAATAATTAATTAAAATAATTAATTTATTGGGCAATTGAAGGGCCAGTAATGTTTGGATAAGTAATGAAATAGACATACATAATTAACATTATATATTTATTCCATAAAATGTATTTATCTTGCCTTTATTTATACAAAATCATTAATTATGTTTTAATACTTGTATTAGTTCCTAGGGCTGCTGTAGCAAATTATCACAAACTCGGTGACTTAAAGCAACAAAAATTTTTTCATTCACAGTTCTGAAGACCAAAAGTCCAAAATCAAGGTCTTGGCAGGGCTACTCTCCCTCTGAAGGCTCTAGGGGAGAATCCATTCCTTGTCTTTTCCAGCTTCTGGTGACTGCCAGCATTTGTTGGCTTGTGGAGGCACTACTCCAACCTCTGCCCCCATCTTCACATATCTTTCTTTGTGTGTGTGTGTTTGTGTGTGTAATCTCCCTCTGCCTGCCTCTAATATGGACACTGGTGATGGCACTTTGAATCCATTGGGATTATCCAGGATTATCACCTTATTTTTAAATCCTTAACCACAACTGCAAAGACTCTTTTTCCAAATAAGGTAACAAGGATTAAGGCTTGATGTCTTTGGGGATACTAGTCAGCTCACTATAATAATCAAGGGTTTCCAGCTTCTTTTAACATTAATCAACTAAAGGATTTAAAAACATGTATTTTTATTTAAAGTATATAAAGTTTAAATGTATTGTTGGCCTGAAACAAATAGACTGCCAGATATTTCTTCAGCAAAGATGGGTTTATTTAGGATCATCAGAGAATTGCAATTTGGGGCCTGCAACCATGGCAAGCCACGTGTAAGTACCCCCTTCTGGTCTCCCAACTCTGTTTAATTGAAATGTCTGTTTGTTAATTTTTTACATTTCCCTCTATTGATCAAGGTCTTTCTCTGAAAGTATCCCTGATCAATAGTCAAGTTTTCTAGTTTCAGTGGCTTTTTGTTCCTCTATGTCAGGAAGGACCTTTCCTGAGCGTAATGTCTCATGTCAGAGGGAAAGTCGACAGATTGGAAACTGATTCAGGTCATATTCAAGTAACAAGGACAGCTAGGAGGGAGAACTCTCAGGCACTTTTTGTCTGAAGGCCGTATGTTATCAAGATCATAGACACTGGAAATCATCTGAAGCATTACATCATCATCAAAGGTTTGACAACAAAATTCTAACAGACCTAGTCCAGATATCTTGGGAAAGCTGTCTCATCAGATGTTGTCTGCTTCAACTCCAGGAAATCTTTACTTCGGGTCACCAGATGATATGTAGGTCCAGTCAGGTTTTGGCACTTTCTTTAGCTGTGTCATGTGAATCCAAGAGTCTGTTGATTGGAATTTGGGGGCACAAGGGTTGGTTAGCAATACTTGGCAGGGGCCTGTCCGGTGTGGTTGAAGAAAGTTCTTCTGAAGGTTTCCTTTCCAATAGATGAAATCTCTAGGTTGCAAGATGTGATGCTTAAGGTCTTTGTTTCCTAAGGGTTTGCTGAGAAAAGATTGCTCTACCAAAACAAGGTTATTTTTAATAGAAGCATTTAGGCCTTTGCAATATTGGACTACCTTTCCTTTTATCCGTTGTGGATCAAAAGAAGCAGAGGCCAATTGCATTGGGCATCCTGTGACTATCCCAGTAGGTGAGAGTTCATGAGTTCCAAAAGGGGTGGGTCTGAGATTTAGAAGGACCAATGGCAATGCTTTTGCCCAGCATATTTGGAGGACCTCTACAAATTTTGCCAATTGAGTCTTAATAATGCTGTAAGTGCGTTTGACTAAACCAGAGGTTTGAGCTTGGTGAGCACAGTGAAAGTGCTGTAAAACCAGCGAAGCAGCATAGACTCGTTGAACCCATGGCCATGGGTTCCTCAATCACTGCGAAATTTGAGTGGAGTTTCCCAGGTAGGGGTAATCTTTTCCAAAAGGACTTTAGCCATAGAAGAGGCAATAGCCTGTCTGCAAGGGAAGGCTTCAGTCCAGTGTGAAAACATACAAACCGCGACTAAAACACATTTATATTCACTAGACACAGGAAGTTGTATCAAATCCATTTGCCAGAGCTCGAGCAGTCCATTGGGCAGTTTAAAATGTCTGGGAGCAGTACCAACAGGTTTCCCTGGGTTGTACTTTGGACAAGTGGGACAAGTGAGGTAGGTGCTTTTGTGGCCTTGTTAATAATCACCAATATCGATTCATGCAGGCTGTTATTTTGTCAGTAGACCAATGGGTTAATGCATGCACAGTGGTGAGGAGTGGGAATTTTAGAGTCTCCTGTAGGACTGGGTTGTTATTTGGTCCAAACCAGAGCTTTCTCTTTTTATCAAACCAACAATTGTTGAATTTCCAATCTTGTTTTTCCTTTTTTGAGGCTAATTTTTGAGCTCTCTAGCCAGTTTTTCTAAATTATCATTTGGGGAAATATCTCTTCGAACCATGACAGAGATTTGGCTGCTTTAAGGGCAGCATTCCTTGCAGCAGTACTGGCAGGATGATTTCCCCTAGCTTCCAGAGAGTCAAGTTTAGAATGCCCCAGTATCTTAAAAGTAGCTAAAGAGGCAAGTAAAAGTATTACATTAAATAATTCCTGAACATAGAGGCCATTTAAAATTTTATTTCCACTAGAAGTTAGGAAGCCACACTGCTTCCACAACATTCCAAAATCACAGGTACTCTAAAAGCATATCTACTGTTGGTATAAATATTGCCAGTTTTGTCCTTGGCTAAAGTACAAGCCCATGTAACAACATATAATTCAGCTTGTTGGGCTGAAGTAACCATAGGTAAAGATGCTGCCTCAACAACATCAAAAGGAGTTGTAATAGAATACCCATAACAATATTTACCATTGTCATTTAAAAAATAAGAACCATCAGTGAACCATGTGAAGTCAATGTTACCCATTGGAATCTCCTGCAGATCATTATGGGGAGTCAGGAGGTGGTCCGTCAGCTTTAAGCTGTCATGAGGGTCTCATCAGTAACAGAGGGAAGAGTAACTGGGTTAAGGTTATTATAGTGTAAAAGAGTTATGTGAAGGACAGTTAACAAAAACACTTCGTATGAGGCGACTGACTGAGAAATATTGGGTGTGATGAGAATTCAGGAGAGCTTCTACAGCATGAGATACAAAAATGGCTAAAGGGAATCCCACAGCGATTTTCTCAGTGGCCTTAACCAAAATGGCAGTGATCGTAATGGCTCCAAGGTAAGGGGGAGGGTAGCCCCGTCCAGTTGCTGGCTTTAATACCCTATGGGTTGGTGATGGTCGCCGTGTTTTGGGTGAGTACCCTATGTGTCTGTGTTCTGAGGGACACAGTGTTTGGAAAAGGTAGAGGACCAGTGGTGGGATGAGAAGAAAGAATTGTATGTCAGGAGAAGGCTTTTGGAGAATATTAGTCTTGGGAGATGAGATTTTAAGCCTTAGAGAACAATTTTTAAAAGACAGTGTTATAGAGGTCTAATTGACATAGAATAAAGTGCACATATTTTAACTGTACAGGGTGATGTTTTTCCATATGTACATTTCCATGGAACCATCAGCACAATCAAGATAGTGAGCACATCCATCATTCCCCAAAGTGTGCTTGTTCCTCTTTGTAACCCTTCCCTGCTTTCCTCTCCACCTCCCCATCCCAAACAACCACTGATCTGCTTTCTGTCATTAGAGTTTAGTTTAATTTATATAAATGGAATCATATAAGATGTTCTCCTTTTTTTTCTGACTTATTTCACTCAGCATAATTATTTTGATACTTGTGTGTATTGGGTGTATCTATAGTTCATTCTTTTTTATAGGGGAACAGTATTCAATTGTATGAATATACCACAATTTGATTATTCATTTACCTGTAGATGGACATTTGTGTTGTTTCCAGTTTTTGGCTATTACTAAAAATGCTGCTATAAACATTTGCAGGGCTTCCCTGGTGGCGCAGTGGTTAAGAATCCGCCTGACAATGCAGGGGACACGGGTTTGAGCCTTGGTCCAGGAAGATCCCACATGCCGCGGAGTAACTAAGCCTGTGTACCACAACTACTGAGCCTGCGAGCCTAGATCCCGTGCTCCGCAACAAGAGAAGCCACCGCAATGAGAAGCCCGCGCATGGCAACAAATAGTAGCCCCTGCTCACTGTAACTAGAGAAAGCCCGCACGCAGCAACGAAGACCCAGCGCAGCCAAAAATAAATAAATAAATAAATATAAACCCCCCCAAAAAAAACCCCAAAAACATTTGCAAACATTAAAAAATTATTATCATTATTAAACATGAGAGTTCTTAATGAATATGAAAAGGGATTGAAGGGTCATGAAATGCTGGTTACAATCCTGACTTCTCTATGCTAGTGAAGGAGGTCTTGAGCTAGTGGAAAGATCCTGCCTCCCCTTTACTACCTGAAAAGACATGAGATAGAATTAGTTAAAACACATAAATGTATCAAACCTGAAGCTACTTGGAGAAAGGTGTCATTTACAACACAATTTAAGGTTCTGTGTAAACATGGCATATTGAATATATGCATCTAATTTCTCTCCTTCAAAACCCATTAAAACTGTGGTAAAGACAGCTCATGTAGCTCAATATCAAAAAACAAACAACACAATCAAAAAATGGGCAGAAGATCTAAATAGACATTTCTCCAAAGAAGACGTACAGGTGGCCAAAAAACAAATGAAAAGATGCTCAACATCACTAATTATTAGAGAAATGCAGATCAAAACTACAATGAGGTATCACCTCACACCAGACAGAATGGCCATCATCAAAAAATCTCTAAACAATAAATGCTGGAGAGGGTGTGGAGAAAAGGGAACCCTCCTACACTGTTGGTAGGAATGTAAATTGGTACAGCTACTGTGGAGAACAGTATGGAGGTTCCTTAAAAAACTAAAAATAGAGCTACCATATGATCCAGCAATCCCACTCTGCATATATCTGGAGAAAACCATAATTCGAAAGGATGCATGCACCCAGATGTTCATTGCAGCACTATTTACAATAGTAAGGACATGAAAGCAACCTAAATGTCCATCAACAGAAGAATGCATAAAGAGGATGTGGTACATATATACAATGGAATATTATCAGCCATAAAAAGGAACGAAATAATGCCATTTGCAGCGACATGGATGGACCTAGAGATTGTCACACCGAGTGAAATAAGTCAGAAAGAGAAAGACAGATATCGTATAGTATCAGTTATATGTGGAATCTAGAAAAATGGTACAGATGAACTTATTTGCAAAGGAGAAATAGAGTCACAGATGTAGAAAACAAACTTATGGTTACCAAAGGGGGAAGGGAGGGGTGGAATGAATTGGGAGATTGGGATTGACATATATACACTACTATATGTAAAATAGATAACTAATGAGAACCTACTGTATAGCACAGGGAACTCTGCTCTGTGGTGACCTAGATGGGAAGGGAATCTAAAAAAGATTAGGTATATGTATATGTATAACCGATTCACCTTGCTGTACAGCAGACACTAACACAACATTGTAAAGCAACTATACTCCAATAAAAATTAATTTAAAAAACTACGGTAAAGAAAAAAAAAAGACATAACTCTCAAGGAAAGAGAAGATGAGAGTAGTTAACAGTGTTGGAAGCTAGGTAACTGATTTCACTGACCAAAGAAAGCCCAATCCTAAAAATGCAACAGGGAAAGCTAAGGCCACCTTTTATCTACACTGAAGAATCCCCAAAAGACTCAGGAACTGGGAGCACTAGGTGCCTCTGGGACCGAAGATTATGGGGTGGGAGAGGGAGGGGCTAAAGTTAGGACTCCTGCACAGCTGAGTCAGTCATTTGGAACCTGCATCCACTGCTTTCCCTCCACCACCCCTGCAGTGGTGTATATGGACCCTGTAGAGGGTCCCATATACAGACTGGGTCCTGAATGCTGAGACTCCTGGCTTTCTTGCTCCACTTGGCTCTGAAATTCTGGCAACCAGAAACCATCCAGGTGGGAGATTTAAAGAGTCTTCCCTGAGAAATCTGACTAGCATAAGAAAAAGGATTTATAAATAGCGACATCTGGGTTCCCAACAGACCTTCCAGCCAAGGCACTCTACACTGATCCTAAAGTGGACATAGCTCACCTACCAACTCAGTTTCCACTCAGTATTTTCTTTTTAATTTTAATTTAATTAATTAATTAATTTATTTTTTGATGTGGACCATTTTTAAAGTCTATATTGCATTTGTTAAAATACTGCTTCTGTTTTATGTTTTGGTTTTTTGGCCTCAAGGCATGTGGGATCTTAGGTTCCTGACCAGGGATCGAACCTGCACCCCCTGCATTGGAAGGCGAAATCCTAACCACTGGACCTCCAGGGAAGTCTCAGTATTTTTTTTTTTTAATTGAGATGTTTTTTCTCCCATTTTTATTACTGGAGTCCATTTTGTTTCAAGGGAGATTAATAGATTTAATGACTATCATTGTCTCGCAAATCACATTTAAAATAAACCTTGATACAGCAGAACTTAACACAACATTGTAAATCAACTATGCTTCAATTAGAAAAAGCAAAACAAAACTTGAATTATACTAAGAGCTCCAAGTTCACCCTGTGGGTCAATGGGGCTCTACCTACACACAAGTGAGGAACTTGGTGTAGTGGTTAGTGTGTTTCTGCAACTGTTGATCTTTAACAACTGTCAAATAGTTCCACAGTGCTAGATTTTGTGCTTGAAAAAAACAGATGATCGCACCGATCAAAAATGGTTCCCTGCACAAATACCTTTTCATTACTTCTCAATGAGAAAACATTCTAGGGCATCTGCTCTTCTCTCACAGCCCAGGTCTGGCTTCTGTTGGCATCTGCTGGCAGCTGCTGAGCTAAGCCGAGCACCTCTTCCTTCCAAAGTCTAGAGGGGCTCTGGGTCCTGAGGAAGAAAGTGAATTAAGAATTCGTAGGAGGTGCTGACTGTACCCATGGCGGCTGCGCCGGAGCCCGGGGAGCCCGGGAAGGCGAAGGTAGAATTAGAAGATCATGTGACGTTGGAGTAGGAGGATTTATCTTGGTGACTTTAGGACGCTGGTTCCATTGTAGGTGTAATTATGCAAAGCTAAGAATCCAGGAAAGACTTGCCAGAGAAGGAATTAAAAACAAGATTTTATATGAAAGTACCCACCTTGATCCTGAAAGAAAACAAACCAACAGCGGCAGCAGCAGCAGCAATTGAGCAGTCTTGAGCACAGAAAACCCAGACACAACTCACTTCGGTGTGAACAAAGCTGAGATCAACTATAGAAAGCATTTTATGTACCATAAGTCTTTTAGTCAAGTAAATAAAGTATGTGTAAGTTGTAAAAAAAAAGAATTACTTCGCTTCTCGCCTTGGAGCAGATACTGGGCGAGGTTCTTCCAGAACTGCACTTGATTCTTCCATGAATCCCGTGTGGTCAGTGTCACCCTGCAGCTTTCTCCTGGATCGTGTACGGCAGGCGCACTCACGGCGCAGGCTTCAAGCTGACTAGGGCAGAGTCCTGTTGCACCAAGTCCGGCTCTCAGAGCTCCGTTTTGGCCTAAGAGTGCGGCTATGAAGATTAAAAGACGTGCGACTAAGGCGCCAGCTCTGGGCCGGCAGCAGGCACGCAGGGCTGGGAGGTTTCTCACAGTCTAGCCTCCAAAAGTTTCTCTGCACCAGTGGCTGAGCCAGATGGCCCACCTAGTTATGATTTATGTAGTGGCAGCATCAAAATCAGATACTTTTCTTCACTTGAATACATTCAAGAATAAAGACCTCTGCTGACGGGGTTCTTTTTTTTTTTTTACAGTATTTTTTAATTTTAATTTTAATTTATTTATTTTTGGCTGCGTTGGGTCTTCGTTGCTGCACGCAGGATTTCTCTAGTTGTGGGGAGCGGGGGCTACTCTTCGATGCGGTGCGCGGGCTTCTCACTGCGGTTGCTTCTCTTGTTGCAGAGTACTGGCTCCAGGCGCGCAGGCTTCAGTAGTCTGGCACGTGGGCTCAGTACTTGTGGCGCGCGGGCTTCGTTGCTCCGCGGCATGTAGGATCTTCCCAGACCAGGGCTCGAACCCGTGTCCCTTGCATTGGCAGGAGGATTCTTAACCACTGCGGCGCCAGGGAAGCCCTGCTGACGGGGTTGTTAACCTGGGGTTCACAGACTCCACTTCAGAGGGTCTCTAACTCCCTGAAATGGTACCCCAGTGTTGGTGGTAAGGGTCCACGTGCTTTTGCGGGAAGGACTATGGCTTTCATCAGGTAGTCTGGAGGGTTCTGACCCAAACAGGTTTAGGAATCAAAGCCTTAGACCTTCCAAGTAAACCGCAGCTGGGCAAAATCGCAACTTTGAACGGCATTTCAACCTGCCTCCTCGGTGGGCGGTACAAGATGACTCCACGCCCTCCACTCCTTCGGCAGCACCCCTGCTGGCATGGCTGAGGTCGGCCACGCCCTCCAAACACCGCCCATTCCCCTGCTCGGGGTGGGCCATTCCTACTGGGCATGCTCAGTACCAAGGGCTCGGGTTGGCCTCCTAGGCGGAAGCGGGTCCCCGAGAGTTTGTGAGTGCTTCCCAGGGTTCTCCGCGCTAACGTTATGGCCGCCTCCGTGTGCTGGTGTCTGCACATGGGGTTCTAGGGCTGTGGGTGTGCTTACAGGAGCTGTCGCCACTAGTCTTCGACGTCTTTGGACCCTCTTCCTTTCACTTTCTTTTGTTGACACCTGTGTGACCTTCGTAGGATTCTGTTTTGGCTGCAGCGATGTCTGGGGTGATGTGGACCCCGGAGCTGGCCCTTCTGAGGGGCTTCCCCACTGAGGCTGAGCTGCAGCAGTGGAAGCAGGAGGGAGTCGCCGGTTCGGGTGAGAGGGGTGCACCTGCCAAGGAGGGACTGAGGCCAGCGTGGGGACTGCGGGGAGAAGGGGTGGCGGCGGCTGGGTTCTCATCCCTTCTGGTTTTATTTTTTTCCTACCCAAATCTATCTGATTCTTAATGCTTTGGGTTGCTGCATCCTTGACATAGGGGGCGCGGTCCTCAGGCTCCGTGCATGTCTTTACCCCAAACTTCTCACCGTCCGGGTTCAATAATAATAATAATGTCAATTGTTTTTCTAATCCCTTAACATTTCTTCAGTCATTTAATGCTTAGAATAGATCTGTAAGGTAGACACTACTTTTATTCCCGTTTTGCAGATGGAGGCATTTAAGTACAGATTGGTTAAGTAATTTATTCAAGGTCACACAGCTGGTAAGCACAACAGCTGATGAGGCAGCAAAGATGTAATCTTGTAAGCAAAGCACATTTACCGGAGAGAGAAAGAGTTAAGAGGCACATTTACTAGTGGGATATAGGCACATCTGGTTGTGGGGTTTAGGCTGGACCCAAAAGAGAAATAACAATGTTAGGACAGTATATATCCCGTCCTATATATTTGTGTGTGTATGTATGTGTGCGCGGGCCCGTGTTTGTGTGCATACGCGATAGGTGCTTCAGGAGAGAGGTAGTTTCTGAAGTTTGGGTCTGGAAGTCTTATGGAAGAAGTCAAACTTGACCTGATTTTTGTTTAAAGAGTAAGACTGACAAGTGGAAAAGTTCCCCAGGAGGAGTCACAGGTGTAAAAGTGTGGAGGCAGGAATGTGCATATGGATATTAGGGGAACAATGAATGAACCAGCTTTTCATCAGGGAGGACAGTGGGGGTAGGAGGAGCCAGATTGTGAAAGGAAACTTTGTAAGGAAACTTTTCTGTTGTCAGTAGGAATTCTTTAGAATTCCCAGCAGAATTCCTTTTGATGTTACTTGCTAATGAGGAGTATTATTTCTGGGTCTAACTTCTGCCATGCTGCTCATGGTATGAATGAGCTTCTAATTCTAGGAGAGGTGATGGGCATTTGCTCAGTGCTTTGTGGTTAATGTATAGGAAGCATTCTAAGTATATACATTTTTTTTTTTTTTGGCATGCTGAAATGGTAATAGTGTTACCTTTTACAGTATGAAAGTAGCTGTTCTTTGGATTATTGGACTAATTTTTTTCTATTACAGAGATTGGATCTTTCCTACAATTGCTGCTAGAAGGGAACTATGAGGCCATATTCTTAAATTCATTGATTCAAAGTATTTTAAATTCAGCAACGATGACTGAAGAAAGGATTGACAGCTACCTAGAGAAACAGATAGTAACATTCCTGGATTACTCAACAGATTTGGACAAAACCAGAAGGTAGAATTTTATTTGAAATTTTCGTAGGGAAACAGATTCTGAATACATTTAATATTGCCTTGACAGTGTAAGGCACTGATTTTTGCAGTTGTTGAAAAACCTGGCTTTATGTTTACTCAGGACTCATGATGTACCAAATAATCTATGTAAGAGTTTCTGTCCAGAGGACCATCGAGAATGAAAAGGTAAAGTGGTGTAGGATATACAGGTTTCATATATAACACTGACTTATGACTGGGTGGTAGCTGCTAACCCACTGAGTTTCTAAATGCTTAAGTCTCATAGGTTTTAGCCATAGACAAGACTTCAGACCTTCTTTTCTTTTAACTTGAAAGTGTACACTCTCCGTCTTGCTGTTTGTAGATTGCTGAGTGATAATTGTAACTACTTTTATTATGTTTTAGGTTATCTTTAATGTTTTTATTATGGAACCCTTGGTTTGTCTTCTTCCATTGACGTTTATGTAATTTTATAGGATTAAATATAATGGATAGTTACACAGCAGTGTAACCTAAGTTTTTCAGTGGCTTATATTTTACTGTTGTTAGTTTGTTAATATACCTTCCTTTTCTCTACCATCTCTGGCAACCACATCAAGTTTTAGTTGTCTTTAAAACACAGTTTTGTTTTACCATTATTTCTAGGGAATGGCTTCCTTTAGTTCTTCAACAAATCAACTACTGGCTAGGTGTTGAGGTTGTGAAGATGAATAAAACATAATCTATCTATAAGGAGTTCACAAAAGAGTGCTACTATAGGCATTCTATTTAAAAAATTAGTGTCATTCATTTTTATTTTTCTGGTTTACTAGTAGTTTACATTCCTCTGATGTCGTTCTTGATTATTATTTTGCTGTCAGATATGTGTGCGGTATCATAGCCATTAGCTTTGTGTGGTGCACATGAAAACACACATACACACAAATACATCATACACTGGTAGACCAGAATTCGGCTTGTCACACAGAGCTGAGAAGAGACATTTCAGTTACCTCATTATGAGGTATTTGAAAATTAAACTCTATTCTCAATTCCCCTTAAGGATTTTGATTTTTAGTTATGACAGTTATATTAAGGCTTTGAGATCTTGCTGCACACCTGTTTCCTCAAGTTTCCTAACTTCTAATTACAAACAGGCTCTTTCGTCACCTGTTTTCTGCTCATTCTTTGCTCTGCTCTCAGTTGTGCTGCATCCGGAGCATTCTGGCTGCCACAGGCTTGTAGGCTTGATTTTTTTTTTTTTTCCTTAAAGAATCTTCCTTTTGAGGTAGGGCCTAGGGGATATGGGAAGAAGAGGATGACTGCTTTTATTTTTCCTTTAGTGTGAAGCTACAGGATTCTCTGGCTGCTATTCGTTAGAGTTGAATCCCCACCTATTTGTGTCTTAATCTAGGGGTTGGCAAATTACTGCTGGTGGGGCAAGTCCAAAGTGCCTAAAATGATGTTTACATTTTTAAACGGCTGGAAAAAAAGTAACACGTGTGACCCACAAAGCTTAAAAGTTTTTTTTTTTTTTTTAATCTCTCCTTTGCAGTATAAGTTTACCTACCCACTCCTGTCTTCAGCCAAAGTAGGATTGAAAAGAAATGGGTTCAAGTGAAATTTCTAGGGTTTTTTTTTGTTGTTGTTGTTCTAATAGTTGGTAGTACAGGATCAGTAAAATATTTGAAAACAACTTTTTGTTGTCAGTTTTCTTTTGTATAAAATCAGTTTTCCATCCAGTCAGTGTCAGAGCTGTTAAATAGAACACAAGACGAAATTCTAAGTGCCTGATAGGGTCCTAAACCAGTGCTGTTCAGGAGGACTTCCAGTGATGATGGAGACGTTCTGTGCGCCGTACAGTACGGTAGCCAGTAGCCACGTTTGGCCATTGAGCACTTGAAATGTGGACAGTGCAACTAAGGGACTGAATTTTAAATTTTATTTAATTGTAATTAATTTAAATTTAAAACAGCCATGTGTGGCTCATGGTGATAATATTGGACATTGCAGACCTAAATTGTTTCAGAAATTTTTTTTGTAATACTCTCAGATGATCTCAATAAATGTTGATATCTTACATTTTTCTTAATAAAAATGAAATGAAATAGTGTGTTTGTGGTTATACAGTGATAGTGGCTCATGTTTATTTCTTTATTCTCATATGCAGACAACAGCTGATATTCCTACTTGGTGTGAGCAGTTTGCAACTTTTTGTTCAGAGTAACTGGACGGGGCCTCTTGTTGATTTACACCCTCAGGATTTTTTGCCGTCTGTTTTGTTCCAGCAGTTTAGTGAGGTACGCTTCTTGGAAATGTCATATATAGGTATTATTGTGTTGTTTATTCTTTAGGAACGGCTCTTTATAAACTGGAGTTAATAATAGGTAGGAGAGAAACATGACTTTATTGCTTTTACAGAACCTACTAAGAATGCTTGTTCATTGATCAGATTTTCAATTCCAGAAGTTCCATTATCAGACTCAAACTCCTCTTCAGATGCTCCCCATTTTATGGAGCTCTATTAGCTGTGCTTTTTATTAAAGTGCAGGCAGCTGCACCAGTCACCCAGCTGCATATGTTACCACAGTTACGTAAAGATCTTTTCTTGCAAAGCAGAGAATGTGGAGATCTGTTTAATTTTGTTGCAGGAAACTTTTGCTGCTGTGCTTACGAACAGTTCCCAGGGGTGATTTCCTTTATGTCACAGATACACTTACTTGTATAGAGTGTCTGGCACAGAGGTGCTCCATGGTGACAGTGATTCTTATTACCCGTATATGGAGATAATATTATTGACCTGCATCAGTAGGTCATCAGTAGAGCTTGCAGTTTGAACTCCTCAGTACTGTTTGAGCACATATACGCAGGGCTTGGAGGATATGACATGCTCTGAAAAGAAGTGTGGTAACTGATTTATCCAGCCACCTCAGAACTAGAGCATTACTATCGATCACTCAGCCTGGAAGGCTGCTTAGCATCCAAAACTTGCACAGCAAAAGGGACCTATTTACTGTTACCTGGTTTCTCAGAATTAGAAGTAACAAATGAAAGGGGAATGGAGTTGTTAGAGATTAGTGTTGATAATTTGATGGTGGTTGGAAAGAGAAATACAAAAGCAGTCATAATCTGAAGCCTCTGTACACATCAGTTTACTGAGTCATTATGTTATATCGCAATAGAGTAATTGAGATTCATAATGCTGGCCCTAAATCATTATTGAAAGGTTAAAAGCTCTTCCATATCTTATGTCTAAGAAGGGAATTTAATCTATACTTTACAAAAGTTTTCATCCAAAATGGTTAAAATAAAATCCCCAAGATTTTGGCACTTAAAGAGATATGCTTCAACTATCTAGGAAATTACTTATAAGGAGTGTCTCATTCCCTCTCTTACTGTCTATGAAACAGTTTCTGGCCTCTATTGCCCTATAGTGCAGGTTAGAAACCCACCAGACAAAGTCGTAAATACGTACCGAGCGCTAACGTGTGGTTGGAGTGGTGCTTCATTCATGTATGCTGTATCAGTTTGATGTATTCTCTAGATGAGAAGACTTGATGCTCACAGTGGTGAAGGAAACTTGTCAGAGGCCTTATAGCTGGGGGATTGGAACACACACTTTCTGGGTCCGAATTCGGTACTCTTTATGCTATACTAAAGTAGAAGCATCTGTAAAGTTAGGTAACAATTCAAACAGTACAGAAATGGGTTACATGAGAGATTCAACCTATTAAGAAATACTGAAATTAATGAAGAGATGTGTGGAAAGTGAATTTTGTCTGAGAAGACCTTTTCATCAAGAGTGGACCTTGAGTTAGAACCTGAAAGATGATGAGGAAATGGACAGGTAGAGAAGAGAAAGAAATACGTTCTAGGTGCAGTCACATGAGCAGAAATTGAGGGGAGAAGAGTGTGGTGTTTGTGGGAAACGGATGCTTTGAGCCTGTTGGAGCAGCAGTAAAAGGTCAGCCTTGATGGGGCTCAGACCAAATCATAGGAAACTTTAAATAAGACCTTGATTTTAATTTTTTTATTAGAAGTGCCTCATATGGGACTTCCCTGGCAGTCCAATGGTTAAGACTTTGCCTTCTGATGCAGGGGGTGTGGGTTCGATCCCTGCTCTGGGAGCTAAGATCCCACATGCCTCGTGGCCAAAATACCAAAATCATAAAACAGAAGCAATATTGTAACAAATTCAATAAAGACTTTAAAAATGGTCCGCATCAAAAAAAAAAAAAATCTTAAAAAAAAAGTGCCTCACACATTCCAAAAAGCATACAGAATGTGTACAGTTTAAATAATAAAACTCCTTTGTTCCCACCACCCGGCTTGAGAGAGAGAACATCACCAGCCTTGTAGAACAGAGCTTCCCGACTGCCGTTCCCCAGGTGTTGAGCCCCTTTGCCATTGCAGTAGCTGTGTGGGGCCGGCGCTGGGGAGAGCCTTTGAACTGGTCTCGTCTGGTGTAGTAGCCTTCTCTAGTTACCTGATGTGCACTACAAATAATAGCATCTTCTGCATTTGCTCTGACTTGGAAAAGGTTGGGAAATACAGGGTTACAAGGTCCCCTGTGTGTGCTTCCTGGTGGTATCCCTGGCCCCCTTTGTCTCATGAACCACTCTCATGAATTTTGTGTTAACATTCCATTGCTTTTCTTTTTTTTTTTTTTAATTTTATTCATTTATTTGGCTGCGTTGGGTCTTCACTGCTCCATGCGTGCTTTCTCTAGTTGCGGTGAGCAGGAGCTACTCTTTGTTGCGGTGCACGGGCTTCTCATTGCGGTGGCTTCTCTTGTTGCAGAGCACGGGCTCTAGGTGCGCGGGCTTCAGTAGTTGTGGCTCGCGGGCTCTAGAGCGCAGGCTCAGCAGTTGTGGCGCACGGGCTTAGCTGCTCCGCAGCATGTGGGATCTTCCCGGACCAGGGCTTGAACCCGTGTCCCCTGCATTGGCAGGCGGACTCTCAACCACTGCACCACCAGGGAAGTCCTCCATTGCTTTTCTTCATGGTTTTAGCACCTATGTATGTATATATCCCCCGAGAACATATTGTTTAGTTTTGCCGGTTTTTGAACTTTATATAAATGAAACAAATTGTGTGTGTGTTCTGTGACTTGCTTTGCTCAGTGGTGTATTTCTGAAATTATACTATTATTCATTTTTACTGTTCCATAGTATTCCAGTTGTATGAATGTACCACAGTTTATATATCTGTTCTACTCTCAATGGCCACATGGGATGTTTCCATTTTTTGCAATATATTATGTACAGTGCTATTAGGAACACGTCTTCTGGGAATCATTTGCAAGAATTTCCAAGCACAGCATGCTTAAAAAAAAAGGATAGTGTTTGGTGCAGTGTGCTAAATGGAGGAGGCTGTTTTTACTGGCCCTCAGGGTGTAGTTGGGCAAACTTGGAAATGCTTCCCAGCACTGAGTTGGGAAGCTCTGCTGAGGACATATATCTGTGAGTGGAGCTGCTGTGCCCTAGGGTATATGCATGTTCTGCTCTTCTTGGTCATGTCATGTTGTTTTTGAGAGGATTATTCAATTTATACTCTTTACCAGCAATCTGAGAATTTGGGAGATAAAGGGAGTTGATGTTTTTAAACTGGGGAGTGGCACATCAGTATTTTCTAGTTGTCATTTTCCTGTGCTGATTTATGTTTCATAGTTCTTGTGAAGGACAAATATTTGTGAATATACTTTATGGTCATTGAGTATAGTCATCAAAGCCAAATTAGATTTCCCTGCCTCTAAATTACGGCCTTGGCATTTTTAGCACTGTTTTTTGACCTTTGGTGCTAACCAGCCTCAGGAGAATAGCAGTGAAGGTTCATTTCTGAGTAGGTCACCTCTCACCCTTAAAAGTTGATCTAGTAATCTAGTTTTATATTAAGTTTATCTCAGATGTTGACTTCTTTTCACTATTCTGATAAATAAGTATTTTTATATGTCATATGCTCTCTTGACTGAGGAGTTGTTCCTAAGGGAGTTGTAACCTTCATTTTGTCTGTTTTAATATAAACAATCCTCTTTATTTATTTATTTTTTGGATTCTTTTCTCTCGTAGGTTATTACAGAGTGCTGAGTAGAGTTCCCTGTGCTATACACTCATCCTTATTGATTATCTGCTTTACATATAGTAGTATGTATCGTTCATCCTCAAGGTTTATCCATGTTGTACCATGTGTCAGAATTTTCTTACTTTTAAGACTGAATGATATTCCATTGTATGTACATAATAGTTTTGTTTTGTTTTTTGTCTTTTAATTAATTAATTTTTTTAAAATTTATTTTTGGCTGCGTTGGGTCTTCACTGCTGCACATGGGCTTTCTCTAGTTGCAGTGAGCAGGGGCTACTCTTCGTTGTGGTGCGCGGGCTTCTCGTTGCGGTGGCTTCTCTTGTTGCAGAGCACGGGCTCTAGGCGCGTGGGCTTCAGTAGTTGTGGCACGCGGGCTTAGTAGTTGTGGCTCATGGGCTCTAGAATGCAGGCTCAGTAGTTGTGGCGCACGGGCTTAGTTGCTCCGCGACATGTGGGATCTTCCCGGACCAGGGCTTGAACCCATGTCCCCTGCATTGGCAGGCGGATTCTTAACCACTGTACCACCAGGGAAGTCCCACAGTCCTCTTTAAAACTCGGTCATTTCCCCAAACTTCTGGAAGCACATTTAGAATTCGGTTGGAATATCAGTGTTATGTCACAGGAAGATAGAAAAGCATTTAATTTTTTAATGATGGTGATGCAAGGTAACTCTAGGAAAAGAAGTTTATTTATTTGTTTATTCATGCATTCACTCCTTTATTTATTTATTATTTACCCTATTAATGACATTTCCAGAGGACTTAGAGTAGGAGGTTTGGTAACCAACTAAACCTTTGAGTATCAGAGGTAATGAGATCCAAGTAGTATATCATGGAGTATCTCTTTGTGTAATTTTTTATTTGTTGCCCTGTTAAATTACTTGTTTGTTATCTTTAAAGATTTCGTTTAGAAGATAATGATCGAAATTTGTGCTACAACAGGTAGACATCTTTCTCATCTCAATGTGATTAGAATAAGGATTCTTTTCCTTAAAGGCATGTCTTGTACTTCACCAGCTTGGTTTGGATGTTAGGAAATAAAGATTGTTAAATCCATCTAAATGGCAAGATGATTTGATGAGGCTGCAGGTCCAACTTGGTCACATTAGGCAGGGTCTTCTCTCTAGTTCTTTTTTTTTTTTTAATTAATTAATTATTTTATTTTTGGCTGCGTTGGGTCTTTGTTGCTGCGCGCGGGCTTTCTCTAGTTGCGGTGAGCAGGGGCTGCTCTTTGTTGTGGTGTGTAGGCTTCTCATTACGGTGGCTTCTCCTGTTGCGGAGCACGGGCTCTAGGCGTGTGGGCTTCAGTAGTTGCAGTGCGCGGGCTTCAGTAGTTGCAGCATGCGGGCTCAGTAGTTGTGGCTCACGGGGTCTAGAGCGCAGGCTCGGTAGTTGTGGCCCACGGGCTTAGTTGCTCTGCGGCATGTGGGATCTTCCTGGACCAGGGCTCGAACCTGTCTCCTCTGCACTGGCAGGCGGATTCTTAACCACTGTGCCACCAGGGAAGCCCTTCTCTCTAGTTCTTAAGCAGTAGATTCACTTGTGTATTTGGTACCTCCACTTGGAGGTCTCACAAGGTACCTCAGACTCATTGTGTCCAAGACTGAACTCATGGTGAGGTTCTTCTCCAAACCAGGTCTTCTTCTGGTGTCTGTGTCTCAGTGACCCACACTACCATCATGCAGTTGTCCTAGTCAGAAGTCTAGAAGTGATCCTGGCCCTGTCCTTGAGGACTTCCTCATGCTTAGCATAGCCCTGGAGCTTGCTGAGAGGCAGGAAGAGGTAGAGAGGTCTGAGGGGAAGGCAGCATGAGGTGGTAGGAAGAACACTGGTTTAGGAGTTGGAAAACTTGGGCTATAATCTCTGTTCAGATGCTAATAACTTCTGTGTGATTTTGGACTGCACTTAACTTTTTTGTATCTGTTTTCTTCTAAAGTTGAGGCAGTTGTAGTACTTCAAAATAGTTCCTTGATCATTGAACTTAAAAAAAAAATTCCTTCTACCCTCAGCGTAGGTAACAGTAAGCTTTATTTGTGGTTTGGTGGTGGTCATTCACATTGTCTTTATTCCTCTAGTACACTTTTCAGTAATGATGAAGGTTAGGCAGAGGATGAACCCACAGCTATTACTTTCTTACCTTTATTGAATGTTTCAACAAAGCATTGAGCCAGACACTGGCATCACTTGGATTGTTTAATCCTTACAGGAACCCTGTGAGGTTTAGGTTCTATTATTTTATTTTATAACTGATGAAACAGAGGCTTCAGTTAAAAAAAAATTTACCTATGCCCACAAATTAATAATCAGAAAAAGGACCCAATCCTGTGTCTGTGACTTAGAGCCCATGTTCCTAACGTTGAGCATTCCTACTATCGATTTTGTGGTAACTGTCAGAATGATTCAGTGCACATTTTAAAAACACAGGTGCTTGGTCTGTTGTAGAAAATCTCTGTTCAGTAGGAAGTAGATTTTTTAGAGGCATCCCTTTTGGGCAGCCTCTGTTCACATTGGTGCATGATTGTATGCCTACTCAGCATTTGATATGTAAGACCTTGTTGTTTTTTGGCTTTATAGTAATTATGGAGCAGCAATGGTTTGTAATGACATTAGCCAGCTGGTGAAGCATATATGAAATGTAGGTGTTTAATATGAATACTTTCACATAGGGATGATTTTTATTGAGAAGCTATTTTGTTGTAAGTAAATCTGTAAAGTCATGATGCTTCTTCAATAGTAGCATTTTCTTGGGCTTCCCTGGTGGTGCAGTGGTTAAGAATCTGCCTGCCAATGCAGGGGACATGGGCTTTAGCCCTGGTCCCGGAAGATCCCACATGCCACGGAGCAACTAAGCCCAAGTGCCACAACTACTGAGCCTGCACTCTAGAGCCCGTGTGCCACAACTACTGAAGCCCGCACGCCTAGAACCCGTGCTCCGCAACAAGAGAAGCCACCGCAGTGAGAAGCCCGTGCACTGCAACGAAGAGTAGCCCCTGCTTGCCACAACTAGAGAAAGCCCATGAGCAACAATGAAGACCCAGTGCAGCCAAAGATAAATAAATAAATAAATAAATAAATTTATTTTTTAAAAAAAGTGTGCAACTTGGGAAAAGCAAATTAAAAAAAAAAAAATAGTAGCATTTTCTTGATTGCCCTGTTCTCTAAAGCACAAGCAGGTGGCTGGCTGGCTGTCAGGGCAGGCTGGAGCTGTAGATCTCTGAGGGCATTTGTAATGTTAGGACTCTGTCCAGTGCCAACTGCTGTGTAATAGATCAGTGCCTGTGTTTCACAGCTGATTACCTGGAAAATATGTATTCTTGTAAGACATATAAAGATTAATATGTTCTAAGTTATATCATTTAAAAATTTTTTTTTTTCAGGTCAAAGGACTGGATGCACTCGTTCTGAGTTTGCTCATTCTAGATGGTGAATCAATCTACAGCCTGACCTTGAATCCTATTCTGCTATTATTAGCACGAATTTCCCTAGTGAATGTAAGACATAGGCTGACAGCTATTCAGGTAAGGGAAGAAAAGGAGCCAGGAGATTCAGACCCAGGTGTGACTTTTGTGCTGATTAGCATAAAACTTTAGGTGTGATGCTGAAAATGTCTTGGTATATTTGTTTTCTAAGTCTTCTTTAGGTGTTTAATTTTAAAATCTGATGAAAATAAGCAAAACCTGTCTCCTCTCATGAGATGCGTCTGGTATAAAATGAGATGTTGAGCCTCTTTAATGGGGTTGTATATATGTGTTGTGTGTATATTTGCATGTGTATAAATGTTCATTCTCTGAATCTTAAAAGTAGGTTTAAAAACACCCTTCATAGTTTTTTGTGAATTTCATGTAAGGATGATGAGTAGCCATAAGTATAGCACTTTCAGTAGATCTTTTTTTTAAAATTAATTTCACTTTTTACTGTTTTTTTTTTTTTTTAAAGATTTATTGATTGATTGATTACTATGTTGGGTCTTCGTTTCTGTGCTAGGCTTTCTCTAGTTGCGGCAAGCGGGGGCCACTCTTCATCGTGGTGCGCGGGCCTCTCACTATCGCGGCCTCTCCTGTTGCGGAGCACAGGCTCCAGACGCGCAGGCTCAGTAGCTGTGGCTCACGGGCCTAGTTGCTCCGCGGCATGCGGGATCCTCCCAGACCAGGGCTCGAACCCGTGTCCCCCGCATTGGCAGGCAGATTCCCAACCACTGCGCCACCAGGGAAGCCCTTTTTACTGTTTTTTATTAAAGCTCCTAGAAATTTTTTTAAAAATAAATTTATTTATTTTATTTATTTATTTTTGGCTCCATTGGGTCTTCGTTGCTGCACACGGGCTTGCTCTAGTTGCGGCGAGCAGGCTTCTTATTGTGGTGGCTTCTCTTGTTGCAGAGCACGCGCTCTAGGCGTGTGGCCTCCAGTAGTTGTGGCACGTGGGCTCAGTAGTTGTGGCTCGCGGCTCTAGAGCACAGGCTCAGTAGTTGTGGTGCATGGACTTAGTTGCTCCACGGCATGTGGGATCTTCCCAGACCAGGGCTCGAACCCGTGTCCCCTGCATTGGCAGGTGGATTCTTAACCATTGTGCCACCAGGGAAGCTGTTTCTTGGCTCAAATTCTACCTTGTTTCATATTTGGGTTGGATTTAGTAGAGCATTTGTTGAATGTCTGTTATATGGTTTCTTTAGGTCACATATAAATTAGTGAGAAAAGTACTGATAGAGATAGCTAACACGCAGTAGGAGGTGACAAAAACCACATGAGAGATTCGAAGAAAGTCCTTGAGGTGTAGTGGAGGTTGTCAGCTGTGCAGTGTGCAGGCTTCGTCACAACTACTCAACTCTGTGCACCTAACTGTTCAATCTGCCTTGCAGTGTGAAAGCAGCTGTAGATGATATGTATGTGAATGGGTGTGACTGTGTACCAATAGAGCTTTATTTATGGACACTGAAATTTTTATTTCATATGCTTTTCACATGTCACAAAATATTATTTTTCTCTTCTTTCTTTCTTTTTTTTTGCAATGATTTAAAAATGTAAGAACCAGTCTTGGTTTTAGGCTATAGGAAAACAGGTGGTGGGCTGGTTTGGGTCCATAGGCTGTAGCTTCCTGACTCCTGTCTTGATTGTTGCAACTTGGGCATACAGACCTTGTATTTCCAGAAATAGTAAATCTAAATTTTATGTGAGATCTCCCAATTTCCAAGTGTTGGCTGAAAAAGTTTAAGAAAAAGAAACGCAGTATTTCTGTGGGCAAAATGTGGACTTGGTCTGTACTGTATAAGGGCTTACTTTCCTAAGCATTTAAGTTGTGACAAAGAGGAGGTAAGAAGGGAATCATGCCTCTTTCAGCAGCTCTCATGAGGACAGATGATTTGGAATCAGTTGTACCAGAAGGGTTTTTAATAGATGGGTTTCAACATATCCTAGCAGATATAAGACCTTATCTTTGATTTTTTGTTTAGTGATGTTAGCTTGAATAAAAAAATGTTTTCCCAAGTTGATCTGAGTTAAATGATCTTATAGACTGACTAGTACTTGGCCCTAAAGGAAGTATCATCAAAGCATGAGGTTGCTAAATGGCATTATTTTCTTTCTAGTGAGACTAATGGTCAATGAGTTAGTGATACAGTTTTCTTGGTGGAAAACTTTCATCAGCAAGTATGTTAAGCATCGTTTGTAAAAAGATACATGTAGTATCAACAGCTTAGGAGAACAAGGAAATATGTGAACTGCTGGTTGCAGATGTCGTAGAATTGGAGAGATAAGTTACCTGAGTTTCTTGGCAGATGCTAAACAGCTTTTGACTTCTGTTTTAAAACCCTATTTTCTTGTACATCTCCATGCAAAGATCATTCTGTGCTGAAACCTTGCCTTTCAGTTGAAATGTTACAGCTTTCTTCCCTTTGGGTCTTTGATATATCATTCTGTAAACGATGATGTTAAAAATGATTTCTTTGAGAAATGAAGATAAAATGATAAAGAAGCATGACATGCTTATCCGAGTTAATCTTCACCTTTTAAATTAATTTTGAAATGGCTGGATCTTAAGGAACATATCAGGCTGTTTATTATGATTTTATTTTTGTGGAACTATAAAAGAAGATGATTTTCCCCCACCCCCTAGTCTGTGAAGTGTATAGACTAGTGTTAGTAATATGTGAATGTTGAGTAAAAAGGATTTTGGCTTTGGAATCAGACCAGAGTTTGTCTGGCTCAGCCACTTAACAACTGTGTGGCCTTAGGCCAGTGAATTTCTCTGAATATCAGTTTTCTTATTTATAAAATGGACTAAGTCGGCAAACATTTATTGGGTTTCTTTTGAGTACACTCATGCTCCCTGCCTTCTAGGAGGTTATTGACTAGTGTGACTTGTCAATCAGAATATTCTGTAATAAGTGCTATAATCAGGAGACAGGATCTAGGAACTATCTAAAGCAAGGCTTCTAGTTTTCTTTTTTATTAATGCCTCAAATTGTCTATTAAGTGATTCCTGACAGATAGAAAAAGGCACTTTTATTTTCTAGTAGAAAAATAGGCTATGCTTTCTTTCTTTGTTTCACACTCCCCCTTCTCCCATCTGAAGATTTTGGGTTAAGAGTTAGTTTATAGATCTGATTTTTAAGAGTTGAGCATCTTATGTCGTATGTTTTCTTGAAAAGGCAGTCTCTTTGACTGGATCTATCTAAATTCTCATGTCTAGAAAAGGAAAGACTGCTGCCAGACCTGACTCACTTATTGCTGATAGCAGATAAGGGACAGATAATTGAAATATAGACTGACTTCATCAGCCTGGTGATAGGAAAAGAATGAAAATGAGACAGCACCTCAGGGAATTAAATTAAAAATGATGTGAAACTTCTATTAGATAATTCTACCTTTCCTTTCCTTAGATGGACTGAGGGAACAGCATTAATAATTAGAAAAGATTTTGTCAGGGGGTCAAAATTCATTTGTGATTTTATGATTGTTGCAACACTTGTGTGTAGTTTAGAAGGGGAGCAAGCAGTTTTACCCCTTAATCAAATGAAGAAATTAAGTTCAAGTAAAAAAGAAAATGCTTTTGGTAATTAAGCATGATCTCCTATTAGTAGATATTGCTTTAAAAAAAAAAGGAAAATTAATTTTTCACTCCTTTGTGCAATATAATTTAGAGTAACATAGTTGTAATTAATTTAGATCATTCAATGCATGATCATACTTGGTAATTTAATGAGCCTATCAAAAATATTTAATACTTACTACTTGCATGTGCGCGCGCACACACACACATGCATGGCAGAAGATCTAGAAGAATATAAACCTGTGTCATGCGTTTTTCTGGGGGAGGAGAATGGCGCTGAGGCAGCAGAAGAGAGACTTTCATCTTCACTGTGTATGCGTCTGTATTGGCTTGTTGTTGTTTAATAAGGATGTGTTGAAAAGTAAGAGTAAGCATCAGAGAACTGAGAAAAAGCTACTGTGTTCTCAGCCTGTGCATTAGTCAAGACAATGTATAAAATGCAGTTTCTACCCTCCAAAATATATGGACCAGGTATTTACACACTTGAAAAACAAGAGCTCTGCAGTGTGGTGCTAACTTCTAGGCACAGTGTGGAAGTTTAGAGAAGTGAGAGACCAGTGTGTGCCCTACTAGTGGGAGAAGGCTTCATGGAAGAGGGTGTGGAAGAGATCTTCCCAGTTTGGGGAATATCTGAACCCAGGGGATATCTTACCTTGTAGTTTACATAGCATACGTTGCTTCAAGGAGGATACAGAGATGAGTAAGACATGATTCCTCATCTTGTTGGCTAGATGGCGGACAGCACTGAAAGCCAGGATGACATACACGAATACGGTGGAGTGTGTCTGCAAAGAGAGGTGCAAACAATGTGCTGGAAGTTGAGATGAGGAAAAAAATCACCCCATAGGAGGTTCTTGGGGGAGGCCTCCTAGGATTGTTGGTATTGGATTATGGTGCTGGTAGAGTGTCACAGCAGAGCAGCATGATTACAGTAGGCATTTTAAAGGAGGAAATGGTAAGTTCGAAATGACATCAGGAAGCCCAACTGGCTACAAATACAGGGTTTGAGAGAATGGAGGAGAGATGTTATTCTCGTGGAAGACATGGCAGTGGATTTGGTATTATTACTGAAGACATAGCAGCTTATTGAAGGGGAAATTTAATCTCACAAATGTAAAAAAATTCTAAAAATTGATTTGAATTAATGTAAAATGTTTTTCCTAAGCGTCCTTTTAATTCAACGTAAACACGTTGGTGTTTCCTTTTTCTAGAGCTTGCCATGGTGGACTTTGAGATGTGTGAATGTTCACCAGCAGTTGCTTGAGGAACGCTCACCTCAGCTCCTTGCTCTTGCTGAAGACTGCATTGATCGAGGTATGTCGCAGACGTTGTTTGCTATGAGCATGTAGCTCCATTCTGTTTTCTTGGCTGAGACATTCCTTTTTCGTCTGTTGTTTGACAGCAGATGGTAACTTTTTTTTTTTAATTTAAACTCATTGATTGATTGATTGATTGATTGATTGCTGGCTGTGTTGGGTCTTCGTTTCTGTGCGAGGGCTTTCTCTAGTTGCGGCAAGTGGGGGCCACTCTTCATCGCGGTGCGCGGGCCTCTCTCCATCGCGGCCTCTCTTGTTGCGGAGCACAGGCTCCAGATGCGCAGGCTCAGTAATTGTGGCTTACGGGCCTAGTTGCTCCGCGGCATGTGGGATCTTCCCAGACCAGGGCTCGAAGCCGTGTCCCCTGCATTGGCAGGCAGATTCTCAACCACTGCGCCACCAGGGAAGCCCGATGGTAACTTTTTGTGTTCCGTTCTTTCTGGATGTGGAATATCACAAGTTATTAGGATGTCAGATTATAGGATTTCTTTTTTGTCTTTGAATTTTTAAAAAGGCAATCACTATTGTTTATATTACCTACTTAAAAAGAGTGATTTATTCTATGTAGGTCACCATGATTTTATCACAAACTGCCTAAAGGTATTTAAATATTTTCTCGGTTCTTTAATGTAAGAAGCCTCATTAGAAACAAGTGTAAACTCCCTTTATTAACAAAAAATATTTAACTAATTTGAACTGGAGTAAACTGTGCCAAATTGCATGCAGAACAGGAAATTATTTATCCTATATCCTACTGAGTACATGAAGAAAGGATTCAGGTTTTTTTTTTTTAAAACATTTTGTAGAAAATACATTCTACTGAGGATGACAATGGGTAGAGAGGCATTTTTGCATTTTATTTTTATTGTAGTATATAATGTACATATAGAAATGTGCCTAGAATATAAATATAAAATTAAGTAAATGATCATAAACCACACACCCCTGTAAATGCCTTTGTTGCAAATGCCTCATATGTCTTTTAGGAAAACATTTTGAAAAAGGGGGAAAATCTTGGGTACCTTGACCCTTGATTTCCCTGGGATTTTGGAACAATTATTCCTGACAAAAGTTGCCAAACAAAAACAAATTCTCTTGTAGTGAAGGAATACAGAACACAAGTAAACTTGAGTTCAGAAATGAACTTCTGAGTTTCAGAGAAGGGATTTGACGTTAAGTGTGCCTGATTCCAGAGCCCTTATTCCTCTCACATCACAAGAGTATGAAGTCATTATGTATGTGGGTGCGTATGTGTGTTGGGGGTGGTGGTTAGTATCACTCTGCGTGGAGAAGCAGTGATCTGCACTTGATTGAGGCGGCACATTCGTGAAGGCGCAAGACAGCTCTTGTGTGTGTGGGCATGTGTAATTGCAAGGCGCTGCTGTACCTTTCTGGAGTCTGGTTCCTTTAAAGGTGCAGCTGTATAGTAACAGGCTAGGTCACAATGCACTAGAGAGGACATTAGTTTGTGCAGTAACAAATACTACTATGCTAGAAACTAGTTTCTCAATTTTTATTTTGTTCTAAGACAGAAATACATACACATATGCTAATCTTAGATAAAATGAACATCTATATGTGATTCAAAATGAGAATGTCAGGTAAATATTATTCAGACAGTATAATTGTTATTTATGTACCTGGACTTAGTTTATATTTGTTCAGGATTTTAAGTTATGTAAGACTGTGGAACAAGCAAGGGTATGTTAGATCAGACTTGTACATGTAAAAAAAAAATTATTCTGAGCTTAAACTTTGTATATATAAAACAATATTCTGCCATGAGATTTAAACCTGACATGTTAGCAGATTGTTTTATTAAATGTAAGTTTTCTTGGCTGAGACATTCCTTTTTCGTAAGTATAATTGCTTTACGATGGTGTGTTACTTTTCTATACAATGACATTTCACTGCATGTACAATGATGCAATGAAGTAACAGAACTGAAAAACAGTATTTCTTTTTCCTGTAAAAGTCTTTGTTTTAATGCTTTTGGATTACAAAAGGTTTTTATGAGCAAATTTAGGCTGCTGAACCATCTATATATATATATATTTTAAATTTTTATTTGTTTAAACTTTGGGTTTATTTATTTATTTATTTATTTATTTATTTTTATGGCTGTGTTGGGTCTTCGTTTCTGTGCGAGGGCTTTCTCTAGTTGCGGCAAGTGGGGGCCATTCTTCATCGCAGTGCGCGGGCCTCTCATTATCGTGGCCTCTCTTGTTGCGGAGCACAGGCTCCAGACGCGCAGGCTCAGTAATTGTGGCTCACGGGCCCAGTTGGTCCGCGGCATGTGGGATCTTCCCAGACCAGGGCTCGAACCCATGTCCCCTGCATTGGCAGGCAGATTCTCAACCACTGCGCCACCAGGGAAGCCCCCATCTATATTTTTGTTAAGACTGTAAGCAACTCTCTAAGTTGTGAGCAACTTGAGGGCTGATTTTTTTCTTGTTTCTGCTTAATGCCTAGAAAATAATAAATATTTAATGCATATTTGTTGAATAGTGATAGCTAATATTTATTGAGCCTTTTCTACATTCACTTTTCAGGGGAGAAGTTGCAGAACTCCCTCTATTTGTCCTCCATCTTGATAGCAGTTTTCATCTGAGTTTACTTCTGTACAAAAGTTTTTCAAAAAGTGAAATGTTATAGAAGTTATGAGAAAATTGATCCTATCCAGATACCCTTTGGGATTTTGAATCTTCTCATTATAGTGTTGCCTAAGTGTGGAGTTCTCTTGCGAATGAAATATGAAGTTGGACTTGGAGAAAATTAAGACCTGATGCCCAGTTTAGCAGACGTCATTGTCCTCTTTCTATTTTTAGTAAAATGAAAACTGTATAGACTACGTCTTCCCGCATTCATGCCATTTCATATTTTTAAAATGAAGTGAGATACGTTCCATAAACAAACTTAGTGCAAGGGAGACAGAGGAGTGGGGGCTCACAAAACTGGTAAAGTTTTGAAAGTCAGAGATGAGTTGAACTTTACGGATATTAATGGGAAAAAAAGTTGATTTTTTCCTGAGGATAGTGAAAGCGTTTGGAAGAAGATGGCATCAGGATTCAGCCCACTATTTCATTTTGTAAAAGGTTATTACATTACACTGTGTAGCATTTTATACAGTTTTGTATGCTTCATTATACTTTTATGGAAAATCGGTAAATGAACAAAAAAACAAGGTGTCACTGGGAGTTTTTATTTCTCTTTTTGTAAAGGAAATCAAGTTTGATGCAGTTGCCAGAGGGAAAGCTACATCTCTTCCCTTTATCCCATATAATATATATAAATCTGCGTTTATGTCTACATCTTTACCACATCTCAGTGATTAATGTTCTTAATGATGACCCTTAATTAAGAAAAGAAAAAAAAATACCTTTTTTATGTACCATTTTAAAAGGTAGGAACCATATGAATGATAGGAACCATTCTCTTCTTAGAGAGAATTCTAAGAGGTAAAATTTAGTTCCTAAACAGAAAGTGTTAACTAAGATATCTGGAAAATATGACTCTAAGTGACTCATTCCCCAAGTGGTCTCAGTTCTTTTCTGCAGTATATTTTAGCATATCATTTGCTTTGCCTTGCAACTAAGAATTTTTTATGTTGCTGTTCTAGGCTAATCAACGACATTTTTTATTTTATCTACTCATAAATTGGTCCATTTTGGCTATGTCTAAGTGTGCACATAGTCTTAAACTGCAACATTTCATAAACAATTTTATTTAAAAAAATGTTCTGGGATTTAACCCAAATGACCCAACAGTCAGTTATAACTGAAATATTGTTCAGTGTCCAGAGAAGAATATTATATTTGAAATGTTGCCCTTGAAGGATCATCAAAAAGTTGGCAAGATGTTTTTTCTTCTTCTGTCTATGAAACATAAGCAATTGCGATCGTTATACTTTTGTCCAGGAATGTTGCATCAGTACAATGTAGTGGAATGCAACCCATCAGAATGTCAGCATAACTTTGCTGGACTGATCACATCTCTGACAGGAGTGAGTTAGAATCTTGAAAAGTCTGATCCTCAGTGCACTCTGAGGTCCTCTTTTGGATGTCATACTGATGAAACCATGATTCTCTGAAGGCTGCTCAAGGGCACACAATCATTTATTGTGGGATCTGATACTGAAAACGTGTTCCATGTAGTGCATGAGATGTAATGTTGAGGTTTAGGTATTTGAAGATGAGCTTATGTCTAAGAGAAAACAGGCTAAAATGCTTTCTCTGAGATTCTACTGTAACATTTACAGGAAGCTCTGTGACTCTAGGCTTAGATTGTTTCCACATCGAAAGAGTTCGTCAAGAGATTAGTTTCTTGGTGACTGATGAATGTATCGATTTTTTTTTTTTTTTACTTTTTTTTTTAACATCTTTATTGGAGTATAATTGCTTTACGATGGTGTGTTAGTTTCTGCTTTATAACAATGTGAATCAGTTATACATATACATATGTTCCCATATCTCTTCCCTCTTGCATCTCCTTCCCTCCCACCCTCCCTATCCCACCCCTCTAGGTGATCACAAAGCACCGAGCTGATCTCCCTGTGCTATGCGGCTGCTTCCCACTAGCTATCTATTTTATGTTTGGTAGTGCATCGATTTTTAAAAATAAATTTGATACTTTGGGATGGATGTCATTAAATATACTAAGTATAGTTATCTAATTATAATTATCCATATGAATCCATAGGGATTTCATTTTAACATAGCTTTCAATAATCTCATGAGAAGAGATTTTGGTTTTAGCATACATTTTAAATATATGCTAAATATATTAAATATATGCTGGTTGACATTTTGATCCAGAAGGTCATGAATATTCATTTCCATGGAGAACCTACTGATTTATTAAAATAATAAATACATGTCTGTTGGGTCAACATGCTCCTCTTTCTATTTAAACTTGAGTTATCCAAAGCTTAAAACTTTGTGTTCACGGTTGACTCATTGTTTTCCATCATTCTTCATATCTAGCCAGTTCTTAAATCTTATCAGTTCATCCCTAAGGGTTCCGTATCCATCCTTCGTTTCCATTCCTACAACTCTTACCCTAGTCCATGTCTGAAATCTTTAGTTTGGAAAGGCCCTTTAGAGATTATCTTGCCCAGCTAACTCATTTTACAAAGAATTGAGACTCAGAGAGATTGTCCAAGAACCAGAACTATGATCTGGAGTTTCTGACTCCAAATCTGCTTACTCTTCTTTCCATTGCTTTTCTCCAAACTGGTCAGTAGGGCAGAATTCTAACATCTAATAGTAATAATGCAGTTTACATTTCAGTAGTTCTTACTCCACACCAAGTACTGTTCTAAGTCTTTAAATGTGTTAACTAGCTTATTCCTTGCAACAACTCTATGAGATAGAACTGAAGACTTGATATAGGAAGGTGTAGTAGTGGATTTGTGTGCTTTTTTTTTTTGCAATGTTTTTGCAGTATAATTAACCTACAGTAAGACTCATATTTAAAGTGTACAGTTGGTGATATTTTACATATGTATATACTTGTGAAATTATCACAATCAAGATAATTAACAGAACCTAGAGTTTTAAGATCTGACTTTCAGTTTCTGTTCTGTCACTGACACCCTGTGTGACTTCAGGGAGCTCGTCTGACTTCCAAACCTAGTGTTTTCTTCTGCGTAAAAATGGTCTTTAAGTCCTTACTAGGAGTAAAATCATGTGATTCTTTGTAGGCCAGCTTCCCACCCATCCTAATGCTGGGATCTGTTGGAAGATTGTGTCCAAAAAAGTTATTTCCTTTTTCATTGGGCTTTCCGAGATGACGTGAGAAGGAGGTCATTCCATTGTTGGGATCTGTAATTGCTACAAAGTGCTTCCTTTTAGTAAATAAAAAAACCTGCTAGTCTTTCACTTGCAACTGCTAGCTAGGGCTGTGCTGTCCAGTGCAGTAGCCACTAGCCGCACGTGGCTAATTAAAATAAATGAAATAAAGAATTCAGTTTCTCTGTTTCTCTAGCCCCATTTCAAGTGCTCAGAAGCCACCTGTGGTAAATGGTACCATTTTGGACAGTGCAGCTGTGAGTATTTACATCGTTACAGAAACTTTTATTGGACAGCACTCCTGTTGAGCAACAGAATTTCAGGGTAGGTCTGTCCTTCTTTCTGTGTGACCAGCCTTGCAGTTCCTTAAGGCTATTATCACCATCACTTTGTATCTGAAGGGTTGCACCTGACTTGTAGGCTCTTTCTTGGCCTTCCTTTCTTCTGCCTGTACAGCAGTACTGGATTTTTAAAAAAAATACCAATTTCATCATGTCATTTTTAAATTAGGAAAATCTTTAATCATTCCCAGTGTTATTTTTGACTTTCTGTTTCCTGCCCAACTTGATATTTAATTAAAAAAATTTTTTTTGGAATGATTGCTGAGTTCCAGTCACTGTGGTAGTTGCTAGGGATATCAATGAACTCAGTAGGATAGGGGATAAAATACAAGTGAAACCGTGCACCTCAGATTGGGACTTGAACCCACGCAGCCGGGACTTGAACCCAGCCAAAACCCTGATTGGGAACTCGAACCCACGTGGCTGGCACTCGAACCTGGACTAAATGGACAGGTGATACCTCCAACTGAGATCACACACTTGGTTTCAGGACTTAATGAAGCTCAGGTTCTTGATGTCTCATTGCAGAAAGAATTCAGTGAGAGACAAAGTGATAGGTAAGAAGTGGATTTATTTAGAGAGAAGCACACTCCACAGACAGAGTATGGGCCATTTCAGAAGGTGAGAAAGGCACCAGGATATGGGGTTGTCAGTTTTTATAGGGGTGAGTAATTTCATATGCTAATGAGTGGGAGGAGTATTCTAGCTATTTTGGGAAGGGGTGGGGATTTCCAGGAATTGGGCCACCGCCTACTTTTTGATCCTTATGGTCTATCTTGAAACTGTCATGGTGCCTGTGGGTGTGTCATTAAGCTTGCTGATGTGTTACAGTGAGCATATACTGAGGCTCAAGGTCTAGTGGAAGTTGACTTGTATGCCATCTTGGGCCCATTTGGTTCTAATCAGTTTTTTCTTTTTTTTTTTCAACATCTTTATTGAAGTATAATTGCCTTACAATGGTGTGTTAGCTTCTGCTTTATAACAAAGTGAATCAGTTATACATATACAATATGTTCCCATTTCTCTTCCCTCTTGCATCTCCCTCCCTCCCACCCTCCCCATCCCACCCCTCTAGGTGGTCACAAAGCACCGAGCTGATCTCCCTGTGCTATGCGGCTGCTTCCCACTAGCTATCTATTTTACATTTGGTAGTGTATATATGTCCATGCCACTCTCTCTTTGTCTCAGCTTACCCTTCCCCCTTCTTCCCTGTGTCTTCAAGTCCATTCTCTAGTAGGTCTGTGTCTTTATTCCCATCCTGCCCCTAGGTTCTTCATGACCATTTTTTGTTTTTTTAAGATTCCATATTTATGTGTTAGCATATGGTATTTGTTTTTCTCTTTCTGACTTACTTCACTCCGTATGACAGACTCTAGGTCCATCCACCTCACTACAAATAACTCAATTTCGTTTCTTTTTATGGCGGAGTAATATTCCATTGTATCCATGTGCCACATCTTCTTTATCCATTCATCTGTCGATGGACACTTAGGTTGCTTCCATGTCCTGGCTATTGTAAATAGAGCTGCAGTGAACATTTTGGTACATGACTCTGTTTGAATTATGGTTTTCTCAGGGTATATGCCCAGTAGTGGGTTTGCTGGGTCATATGGTAGTTCTATTTTTAGTTTCTTATGGAACCTCCATAGTGTTCTCCATAGTGGCTGTATCAATTTACATTTCCACCAACAGTGCAAGAGGGTTCCCTCTTCTCCACACCCTCTCCAGCATTTATTGTTTGTACATTTTTTGATGATGGCCATTCTGACCGGTGTGAGGTGATACCTCATTGTAGTTTTGATTTGCATTTCTCTAATTAGTGATGTTGAGCATTCTTCCATGTGTTTGTTGGCAATCTGTATATCTTCTTTGGAGAAATGGCTTTTTAGGTCTTCCGCCCATTTTTTGATTGGGTTGTTTGTTTTTTGATACTGAGCTGCATGAGCTGCTTGTAAATTTTGGAGATTAATCCTTTGTGAGTTGCTTCATTTGCAAATATTTTCTCCCATTCTGAGGGTTGTCTTTTTGTCTTGTTCATAGTTTCCTTTGCTGTGCAAAACCTTTTAAGTTTCATTAGGTCCCATTTGTTTATTTTTGTTTTTATTTCCATTTCTCTAGGAGGTGGGTCAAAAAGGAGCTTGCTGTGATTTATGTTATAGAGTGTTCTGCCTATGTTTTCCTCTAAGAGTTTGATAGTGTCTGGCCTTACATTTAGGTCTTTTTTTTTTATTTAATTAATTAATTTATTTATTTTTGACTGTGTTAGTTCTTCGTTTCTGTGAGAGGCCTTTCTCCAGTTGTGGCGAGCGGGTGCCACTCCTCATCGCGGTGCGCGGGCCTCTCACTGTCGCGGCGTCTCTTGTTGCGGAGCACGGCTCCAGACGCGCAGGCTCAGTAGTTGTGGCTCACGGGCCTAGTTGCCCCGCGGCATGTGGGATCTTCCCAGACCAGGGCTCGAACCCGTGTCCGCTGCATTGGCAGACAGATTCTCAACCACTGTGCCACCAGGGAAGCCCTTACATTTAGGTCTTTAATCCATCTTGAGTTTATTTTTGTGTATGGTGTTAGGGAGTGTTCTAATTTCATTCTTTTACATGTAGCTGTCCAGTTTTCCCAGCACCGCTTATTGAAGAGGCTGTCTTTTCTCCATTGTGTATTCTTGCCTCCTTTATCAAAAATAAGGTGACCATATGTGCGTGAGTTTATCTCTGGGCTTTCTATCCTGTTCCATTGATCTATATTTCTGTTTTTGTGCCAAGACCATACTGTCTTGATTACCGTAGCTTTGTAGTGTAGTCTGAAGTCAGGGAGCCTGATTCCTCCAGCTCTGTTTTTCTTTCAGAAGATTGCTTTGGCTCTTCAGGGTCTTTTTTTGTTTCCATACAAAAATTGTGCAATTTTTTGTTCTAGTTCTGTGAAAAATGCCAGTGGTAGTTTGGTAGGGATTGCATTGAATCTGTAGATTGCTTTGGGTAGTATATTCATTTTCACAATGTTGATTCTTCCAATCCAAGAACATGGTACCTCTCTCCATCTGCTTGTACCATCTTTAATTTCTTTCATCATTGTCTTAAAGTTTTCTGCATACAGGTCTTTTGTCTCCTTAGGTAGGTTTATTCCTAGGTATTTTATTCTTCTTGTTGCAG
This sequence comes from Balaenoptera ricei, assembly GCF_028023285.1. Classification (NCBI taxonomy): domain Eukaryota; kingdom Metazoa; phylum Chordata; class Mammalia; order Artiodactyla; family Balaenopteridae; genus Balaenoptera; species Balaenoptera ricei. The sequence goes on along the minus strand of NC_082651.1, from coordinate 76,777,442 downwards.
TGGTAAATGAGAGTGTTTCCTTAACTTCTCTTTCATTTTTCATCATTAGTGTATAGGAATGCAAGGGATTTCTGTGCATTAATTTTGTATCCCTCTACTTACCAAATTCATTGATTAGCTCTAGTAGTTTTCTGGTAGCATCTTTAGGATTCTCTATGTATAGTATCATGCCATCTGCAAACAGTGGCAGCTTTACTTCTTCTTTTCCGATTTGGATGCCTTTTATTTCTTTTTCTTCTCTGATTGCTGTGGCTAAAACTTCCAAAACAATGTTGAATAATAGTGGTGAGACTGGGTAACCTTGTCATGTTCCTGATCTTAGTGGAAATGGTTTCAATTTTTGACAGTTGAGGACGATGTTGGCTGTGGGTTTGTCATATATGGCCTTTATTATGTTGAGTTAAGTTCCCTCTATGCCTACTTTCTGGAGGGTTTTTATCATAAATGTGTGTTGAATTTTGTCAAAAGCTTTTTCTGCATCTATTGAGATGATCATATGGTTTTATTCTTCAGTTTGTTAATATGGTGTATCACATTGACTGATTTGCATATATTGAAGAATCATTGCATTCCTGGGATAAACCCCACTTGATCATGGTGTATGATCCTTTTAATGTGCTTTTGGATTCTGTTTGCTAGTATTTTGTTACAGATTTTTGCATCTATGTTCATCAGTGATACAGGCCTGTAGTTTTCTTTCTTTGTTGACATCTTTGTCTGGTTTTGGCATCAGGGTGATGGTGGCCTCGTAGAATGAATTTGGGAGTGTTCCTCCCTCTGCTATATTTTGGAAGAGTTTGAGAAGGATAGGTGTTAGCTCTTCTCTGAATGTTTGATAGAATTCGCCTGTGAAGCCATCTGGTCCTGGGCTTTTGTTTATTGGAAGATTTTTAATCACAGTTTCAATTTCAGTGCTTGTGATTGGTCTGTTCATATTTTCTATTTCTTCTTGTTCAGTCTCAGAAAGTTGTGCTTTTCTAAGGCCCTGTCCATTTCTTCCAGGTTGTCCATTTTATTAGCATAGAGTTGCTTGTAGTAATCTCTCATGATCCTTTGTATTTCTGCAGTGTCCGTTGATCCTTCTCCTTTTTCATTTCTAATTCTTCTGATTTGAGTCTTCTCCCTTTTCTTCTTGATGAGTCTGACCAGTGCTTTATCAATTTCGTTTATCTTCTCAAAGAAGCAACTTTTACTTTTATTGATCTTTGCTATTGTTTCCTTCATTTCTTTTTCATTTATTTCTAATCTGATCTTTATGATTTCTTTCCTTCTGCTAACTTTGGGGTTTTTTGTTCTTCTTTCTCTAATTGCTGTAGGTGTAAGTTTAGATTGTTTATTGAGATGTTTCTTGTTTCTTGAGGTAAGACTGTATTGCTATAAACTTCCCTCTTAAAACTGCTTTTGCTGCATCCCATAGGTTTTGGGTCATTGTGTTTTCATTGTCATTTGTTTCTAGGTATTTTTGATTTCCTCTTTGATTTCTTCAGTGATCTCTTGGTTATTAAGTAATGTATTCTTTAGCCTCCATGTGTTTATAGTTTCTACAGATTTTTTCCTGTAATTGATATCTAGTATCATAGCATTGTGGTTGGAAAAGATACTTCATATGATTTCAATTTTCTTAAATTTACCAAGGCTTGATTTGAGACCCAAGATATGATCTGTCCTGGAGAACGTTCCATGCGCACTTGACAAGAAAGTGTATTCTGGTTTTTTTTGGTTGGAATGTCCTATAAATGTCAATTAAGTCCATCTTGTTTAATGTATCATTTAAAGCTTGTGTTTCCTTATTTATTTTTATTTTGGATGATCTGTCCATTGGTGAAAGTGGGGTGTTAAAGTCTCCTACTATGATTTTGTTACTGTGAATTTCCCCTTTTATGGCTCTTAGTATTTGCCTTATATATTGAGGTTCTCCTATGTTGGGTGCATAAATATTTACAATCGTTATATCTTCTTCTTGGATTGATCCCTTGATCATTATGTAGTGTCCTTCTTTGTCTCTCGTAATAGTCTTTATTTTAAAGTCTATTTTGTCTGATATGAGAATTACTACTTCAGCTTTCTTTTGATTTCCATTTGCATGGAATATCTTTTTCCATCCCCTCACTTTCAGTCTGTATGTGTCCCTAGGTCTGAAGTGGGTCTCTTGTAGACAGCATATATGCGGGTTTTGTTTTTGTATCCATTCAGCCAGTTTGTGTCTTTTGGTGGGAGCATTTAATCCATTTACATTTAAGGCAATTATCAATATGTATGTTCCTATTACTATTTTCTTAATTGTTTTGTGTTTGTTATTGTTGGTCTTTTCCTTCTCTTGTGTTTCCTGCCTAGAGAAGTTCCTTTAGCATTTGTTGTAAAGCTGGTTTGGTGGTGCTGAATTTTCTTAGCTTTTGCTTGTCTGTAAAGGTTTCAATTTTGTCCGTCGAATCTGAATGAGATCCTTGCTGGGTAGAGTAATCTTGGTTGTAGGTACTTCCCTTTCATCACTTTAAATATGTCCTGCCACTCCCTTCTAGCTTGCAGAGTTTCTGCTGAAAGATCAGCTGTTAACCTTATGGGGATTTCCTTGTGTGTTATTTGCTGTTTTTCCCTTGCTGCTTTTTAATATTTTTTGTTTGTATTTAATTTTTGATAGTTTGATTAATATGTGTCTTGGCATGTTTCTCCTTGGATTTATCCTGTATGGGACTCTCTGTGCTTCCTGGACTTGATCAACTCTTTCCTTTCCCATATTAGGGAAGTTTTCAACTATAATCTCTTCAAATATTTTCTCAGTCCCTTCTTTTTCTCTTCTTCTTCTGGGACCCCTATAATTCGAATGTTGGTGCGTTTAATGTTGTCCCAGAGGTCTCTGAGACTGTCCTCAATTCTTTTCATTCTTTTTTCTTTATTCTGCTCTGCAGTAGTTATTTCCACTATTTTATCTTCCAGGTCACTTATCCGTTCTTCTGCCTCAGTTATTCTGCTATTGATTCCTTGTAGAGAATTTTTAATTTCATTGATTGTGTTGTTCATCATTGTTTGTTTGCGCTTTAGTTCTTCTAGGTCCTTGTTAAACGTTTCTTGTATTTTCTCCATTCTATTTCCAAGATTTTGGATCATCTTTACTATCATTGTTCTGAATTCTTTTTCAGGTAGACTGCCTATTTCCTCTTCATTTGTTTGGTTTTTACCTTGCTCCTTCATCTGCTGTGTGTTTCTCTGTCTTCTCATTTTGCTTAACTTACTGTGTTTGGGGTCTCCTTTTCGCAGGCTGCAGGTTCGTAGTTCCTGTTGTTTTTGGTGTCTGTCCCCAGTGGCTAAGGTTGGTTCAGTGGGCTGTGTAGGCTTCCTGGTAGAGGTGACTAGTGCCTGTGTTCTGGTGGATGAGGCTGGATCTTATCTTTCTGGTGGCAGGACCATGTCCGGTGGTGTGTTTTTGGGTGTCTGTGACCTTATTATGATTTTAGGCAGCCTCTCTCCTGGTGGGTGGGCTTGTGTTCCTGTGTTGTTAGTTGTTCGGCATAGGGTGTCCAGCATTGTAGCTTGCTGGTCGTTGAGTGGAGCTGGGTGTTGGCATTGAGATCGAGATCTCTTGGAGATTTTGGCTGTTTGATATTACGTGGAGCTGGGAGGTCTCTGGTGGACCAGTGTCCTGAACTCAGGTCTCCCACCTCAGAGGCACAGGCCTGACACCCGGCCAGAGCACGAAGACCCAGTCATCCACATGGCTCAGAATAAAAGGGAGAAAAAAAGAAAGAAAGGAAGAAAAAATAAAGTAATTACAAGAAAAAATAATTATTAAAAATTAAAATATTAAAAAGTAATAAAAAAAGAAAGAAAGAAGAGAGCAACCAAACCAAAAAACAAATCCACCAATGGTAACAAGTGCTAAAAACTATAGTAAAGAAAAACAAAACAGACAGACAGAACCCTTGACAAATGGTAAAAGCAAAGCTATACAGACAGTCACACACAGAAGCATACACATACACACTCACAAAAAGAGAAAAAGGAAAAATATATATATATCGTTGCTCCCAAAGTCCACTGCCTCAATTTGGGATGATTTATTGTCTATTCAGGTATTCCACAGATGCAGGGTACATCAAGTTGATTGTGGAGATTTAATCCGCTGCTCCTGAGGCTGCTGGGATAGATTTCCGTTTCTCTTCTTTGTTTGCACAGCTCCTGGGGTTCAGCTTTGGATTTGGCCCCGCCTCTGCGTGTAGGTTGCCTGAGGGCGTCTGTTTTTCCGCTCAGACATGACGGGGGTTAAAGGAGCAGCTGATTTGGGGGCTCTGGCTCACTCAGACCGGGGGGAGGGAGGGGTACGGATGCGGGGCCAGCCTGCGGCGGCAGAGGCCAGCATGACGTTGCACCAGCATGAGGTGCGCCATGCATTCTCCCGGGGAAGTTGTCCCTGGATCACGGGACCCTGGCAGTGGCGGGCTGCACAGGCTCCCGGGAGGGGCCGTGTGGATAGTGACCTGTGCTCGCACACAGGCTTCTTGGTGGCTGCAGCAGCAGGCTTAGCGTCCCATGCCCATCTCTGGTGTCTGCGCTGATAGCTGAGCTCTCTGGAGCTCGTTTAGGCGGTGCTCTGAATCCCCTCTCCTCGCACACCAGGAAACAAAGAGGCAGGAAAATGTCTCTTGCCTCTTAGGCAGGTCCAGACTTTTTCCCAGACTCCCTCCTGGCTACCTTTGGCGCACTAACCCCCTCAGGCTGTGTGCATGCAGCCAAGCCCAGTCCTCTCCCTACTATCCAAAGCTCGAGCCTCAGCTCCCAGCCCACACCCGCCCCAGCGGGTGAGCAGAGAAGCCTGTCAGGCTGGTGAGTGCTGGTTGGCACTGATCCTCTGTGCGGGAATCTCTCCGCTTTGCCCTCTGCACCACTGTTGGCTGCGCTCTCCTCCGTGGCTCCGAAGCTTCCCCCCCGCCCCCCCATCCTCGCCAGTGAAGGGGCTTCTAGTGTGTGGAAACTGTTCCTCCTTCACAGCCCCCTCCCACTGGTACAGGTCCCGTCCCTATTCTTTTGTCTATGTTTTTTCTTTTTTCTTTTGCCGTACATGGGTTTGTGGGGAGTTTCTTGCCTTTTGGTAGGTCTGAGGTCTTCTGCCAGCGTTCAGTAGCTGTTCTGTAGGAGTTGTTCCACATGTAGATGTATTTCTGATGTATTTGTTTGGAGGAAGGTGATCTCCAAGTCTTACCCTTCCGCCATCTTGAAGGTCTCCTAGGTTCTAATCAGTTTATGTCATGTCCTCGGGCTATGTCATTCTTTCAGTGGTTGTGCCCTGCCCCCTTCCCTCCTGTTTCACAAGTAGAAGAAAGAAAAGAGCGTAAAGAGGAGGAGATGGCAGCCATTAAAAAAAAAAAAAAAAAGAAAGAAAGAAACCTTGCCATTTGTGACAACATGGATGGACCTTGAGGGTATCATGCTAAGTGAAGTAAGTCAGAGAAAGACAAAAATTGTGTGATCTCACTTATATGTGGAATCCAAAACACAAAACAAACACAGGAATGAAAACCAGCTCATAGATACAGTGGTTGCCAGAGGGAAGGAAGGTGGGAGGGGCAAAATAGGTAAAGGGGATTAAGAGGTACAAACCTCTATTTATAAAATAAATAAGCCATGGAGACTTAATATACAGCATAAGAAATGTGGTCGGTAATATTGTAATAACTTTGTATGGGGACAGATGGTTATTAGACTTACAGTCGTGATCATTTCATAATGTATACAAATGTGAAATCCCTATGTAGTACACTTGAAAATGACAAAATATTGTACATCAACTATATTTCAATAAAAAAAAAAAGAGGAAGGAATGAATGAAAGGATATGATTAGTCTAAACTTGAGAGACCAGAGAAGGCTTTACAAAGTGGCTAATGCTTGAACTGATTCTTGAAGAATGAGTAAGAATTTATTAGGTGAAGTTGGAAAGGACATATAATACGTACAAAGAGAGGCACATAGACTTGAAACATCTTTGTGCGTTTGGGAATTCCGGTAGTTTGGAATGGTTGGAGCCATGTTAGGAGTTGTGTGTCAGGTTATGAGGCTGAAACAGGTTGACAGGAGCTAGATGGATAGGAAATTGGATTTCCATCTTGTTGGTGACAGCCGTCAAAGGGTTTTTAAATATTTGTTCACTCCTAGGATATTTATTGAACACCAACTATGACAAGTGCTAGACTTAAACAGCAGTGAACAAGACACTGCTGTGACCCTTACAGTCTAGAGGTGGAGTTATAGCCAAATTCTACCCATCTTTCAAGGCCCAGCCCTTCTGACAAAGTTTGTTCAACTATCCCAGCTTTATGAATTTCCCCCCCGCTTTGGTATTTATGGTCAGTACCACCCAATTTCAAATCAAATTAACTGTGTGTTGAATAATGATTATGTGTCTTCTCTTCCTAGTGCTTCTTCCTCCATCTTCTTTTTGTGGAGAGTAGGGCTTAAACTTTGCTGTAGGGGCTTCCCTGGTGGCTCAGTGGTTAAGAATCTGCCTGCCAATGCAAGGGACACGGGTTCAAGCCCTGGCCCGGGAAGATCCCACATGCCGCAGAGCAACTAAGCCTGTGCGCCACAACTACTGAGCCTGTGCTCTAGAGCCCGCAAGCCACAACTACTGAGCCCACGTGCCACCACTACTGAAGCCTGCGCACCTAGAGCCCGTGCTCTGCAACAAGAGAAGCCACCTCAATGAGAAGCCTGCGCACAGCACCAAAGACCCAACACAGCCAAAAATAAATAAATAAATAAATTTATTTAAAAAAAAAACAACTTTGCTGTAGGATATAGCACAATTGTAAGCATATATAATAATTCAGTAGATATTGATTAAAATTGTAGGATGGAAGAAAAATCAGAGAGGGCAACGTAGGAAACAAGCTTGGAAAGTATGGAAGTTGGGGAGAGGAGGATTTTTGTTTGTTTTTTTAAGAAATGAGTTGAAGTTGGCTGTCACTTTCCTATGGCTGTGTGCCTCCCTGGTTTTCATGGCTTATGATGGATACTCTCCATCCAACTATTGAGGATCTTATGAAGTTTCCATTTGGTTGGCATGTTACTGAGGCAACCCAGGCTACATTTGGCTCTGAAAGTGCAATCTGTCTATATTAATCTTAAGTACATATCTAGAATTCTTTTGTAAAGAACTCATCCTCATCAACCAGGGCTCTGTGAGAACCCTAAAATTTGGTTTATGTAGGAAAGGCCAGATATGTTCTTAATTATTTTTCTTTATTAGTTGCTAATATTTTGGACTTAAAAAATTTTTCTTGAAACATAAACCTCTAGAAAACTTGCAAGTATAGTACAAAGAACTTTTTTTTCCCTCTGAAACCATTTAAGAATAAGTTGCTGAATTGATGCCCTATCACTCCTCCATAGTTTAGGGTGTTTTTTCTGTGAAGGCATTTTCCTATACAACCACAATACAACAATCAATATTAGGAAATTAACATCGATACAATACAAATATTTAATTACTGCCATTTAGGATTTGCCAGTTGTCCCTAAAACGTCCTAAAAAGCAAAATGACCCAGTCCAGAATCAAGTGTTACATTTAGTTGTCATATCCTTTTAGTCTCTTTCAGTCTAGATCTGTCACAGAAATCATGCTGTGTTACTGTCATTGCATGCTATCAGATGGTGCACAATTTCAGTTGGTCCCATTACTGGTGATACTACCTTTGGTCACTCGATTGAGATGGTATTTGTCAGTCTTCTTCACTACAGAATTATCCATTTTCTCTTTATATTTTTTATTTTTGAAACAGCTTTATTGAGCTAAAGTTGACATACAGTACACCTGACATACTTAAAATGTATAATTTGTAAAGTTTGGACATACGTTTATACCCGTGAAACCATCACCACAATTGAGATAATGAACATATACTTTGCTCCCAAAAGCTTCCTTGTGCTTCTTGGGAGCCCTGTCCTCTCACCCTTCCTGATCTCTCTTTCAGCCTCTTCAGGCCACCACTGATCTGCTTTCTATAGCTATATATTAGTTTGCATTTTGTTGAATTTTATAGAAGTTGATTCATACAGTCTGTACTCTTATTTTTTTTTTTGTGGCCTGGCTTCTTTGACTCAGCATAATTATTTTGATTCATCCGGTAGTTCATTCGTTTTAATTTTTGAGTAGTGTTCCATTGTATGGGAATACCGCAGTTTGTTTATCCTTTCATCTGTTGATGGAAATTTGGGTTGCTTCCAGTTTTTGGCTGTTACTCTTTATAATTATTGGTGTTTTATGGTGATGTACTTAGAGACCATGTAAGTCTCCTATTCCTCACTAAACTTTGAATTTATGCATTTATATATTGATACTAGTATGTGGTCACAGATTCCTAATTCATTCAGTAGATTATAATTGTTACTATAATTGTTTTGATGCTCAAATTGTCCCAGATTTGGCCAGTTGGAGCTTGTTCAAATTCGCTTCTGTGCCCTTTCAACATATCTTTGAGCACTTCTTTATTTTCTGACATAAGAAGATGCTTTAGCCTTATTTTGTATTTCCTTGCTCTGGCCCTGGAATCAGTAATTTCTCCAAGGAGCTTTGGTTCCTTTTAAAGCCTTTCAACAGACATAGCTGGAAAGTATGTGTATATGTATATATAAGTACATGTACACATCTGTATCTATTTCTATATTTATCTTTGTATTAAAAACCACGAATTTACATCATCTCCAATTCCAATCCAGTATCACAGGGTTTATTTTCATCTTCTCTCTTCCAAATTTCTAACTCCTTTCTTTGACAGTGAAAAACCAGGCTCCCATTAACCTCAACATGAGTACTTGTACAATCTTCCCAGCCATCCCTCTACTGTGCAGGCTGCTCCCTTGGCTCTGACCTTGGGGAACACACAGCTTAATCCTTGACCTGGCTCTGTTGAACGTTGGTTAAGTCCCTGGCCCTGTTGAGCACACCAGTTGAGACCCCAGCCCCGCAAACATATTGCTCTAGTCTCTGACTGATCCCCAGCCCCAGCAGACTCTCCGGGTGAGCCCTGGACCTTGCAAACATGCTGGCTGAGTCTTTGGTCAAGTCACCAGTCCTGGTTTTAGGAACGCATAAGTCATGTCTCAAACTTAGGGCAAGCACCCAGCTGAGGCCCTTGTTGAGACTTTGTTCTTGGCAAACGCGCTGGTTGAATCCCCATTCAGACCAGGCCCCAGCAAACATGCCTGTTAAGTCCCTGACCCTGACCAAAGAGCTCCAATTAAAATTTAACCTTATTACAAAGTGTTTATAATGGTATTTATATCTTTTTCTTAAACTGGAAATCTTGTTTCTAACAATATTAAAGTAATTACTTGCTTTACTTTACATATAAAATGTTTCAATGGGGAAAGAGTAGTCTTTTCACCTGGGACAACTGGGTAACCACATGCAAAAGAATGAAATTGGACCCTTACCTTATACTGTCTACAAAAGTTAAATTGAAGTGGATTAGAGACCTAAATGAAAGAGCTAAAACCATAAGAGTCTTAGGAGAAAATATAGGGGTAAATCTTTATGACCTTAGATTTGGCAACAGATTCTTAAATATGATACCAAAAGCATGAGCAACAACAACAAAAAATAGATACGTTGGACTTCATCAAAATTTTAAAAACTTTTGGGTTTCAAAGGACACTATCAAGAAAGTGAAAAGACAAGCCATAGAATGGGAGAATTTATTTGCAAATCATATATATCATAAGGGACTTGTATCTAGAATATATAAAGAACTCTGACAACCCAATTATTAAAAAAAAGACCCAATTAAGAAATGGGCAAAGGATCTAAACAGATGTTTATCTAGAGAAGACATAAGTGCATGAAAAAATGTTCGATATGATTAGTCATTAGGGCAGTGAGAATCAAGACCACGGTGAGATGTCAGTTCACACCCCTACGACTGGCTGTAATAAAAAAAAGTGAGATAATAACAAGTATTGTTGAGGACGTGGAAAAATTGGAACACTGCTGGTGGAAATGTAAAATGGTATAGCCATTTTGGAAGACAGTTTGGCAGTTTCTTAAACAGTTAAGTACAGAATCACCATATGATCCAGCAGTTCAACTCCTAGGTATATACCCAAGAGAAATGAAAACATAGGTCCATACAAAACCTTGTATATGAATGTTTATAGCAGCATTATTTGTAATAACTAAAAGATGGAAGTGTCCATCAAGTGATGTATGGATAAACAAAATATTGTATATCCACACAATGGATTCCATTGTAGTATTATTTAGCCATAAACAGAAATGAAGTGCTGATACATACTGCACCACAAGTGAACCTTGAAAACATCATACTAAGTTATAGAAGCCAGTTATGAAAGACTACATAGTATATGATTTCATTTACATGAAATGTCCAGAATAGGCAAATTTAGAGTCAGAAAGTAGATTAGTTGTATTTAGGGCTATGGGAGGGATGGGTGGAGGAGAGTGATAGCTAAAGGGTTCAGGATTTATTTTTGAGGTGATAAAAATGTTTTAGAGTTGACTGTTGTGATGGTTGCAGATTTCTTGGAATATACTAAAAGCCATTGAGTTGCACACTTCAAATTGTTGGGCTGTACGTATGTAAATATAAATAAAGCTGTTGAAAAATATAACCTTGCATGTACAGCATAGTGACTATAGTTAATAATTCTGTATCGAAAGTTGCTGAGAGAGTAGATCTTAAAAGTTCTTATCACAAGAAAAAAAATTTGTAACTGTATGTGGTGATGGTTGTTAACTAGACTTAACTGTGGTGATCATTTTGCAGTATATACATACATTGAATCATTATGTTGTACACCTGAAACTAATATCATGTTATATGTCAATTATATTTCAATAAAAAGGTGAAAAAAAAGAAAAAAAGATTTAACCCAGGAATTTCTTAAAATGTCCAAAACCAAAATGAAGTCAATTGTACAACTTTACTAAAAATGTTAAAGACATACTATTTTCTTGAATAGGATGATCAATATTGTAAAGACGCTAATTGTGCAATTACAGTAAGTGCGATTACATTTTGAAGAGAGAACATGCAAATTGATTTTGGATGAAAAAGTATGTAAGAAAAAAAAAAAGTATGTAAGAATAGTCAAGAGGATTTTTAAAGAGAAAAATAATGATGGAGACTTTCCCTTAGACATAAAAGTTACTCTAAAACTATAGTACTTTCAACAGTACGATAGTAGTAAAGAAATAATATGATTTAAAAAGATTTAACCTTGCATTGTATCAATATCTTTGATTTCATATTTATATTCTTCTTCTCTTAAACTGAAAATCTTGTTCCTAACAATATAAACATAATTATTTACTTGCTTTGTTGTATATATAAAAAGTTTCAAAATAATGCCAGCATTCCTACTAACAATAAGACCACTGAATAAGGCTCAAGATTTCTTTGCAGCTCTCTTTGCCCCTAGAATATGTTACCTTAAGGATGTATACTATGCTCTAAGGCAAAACATTTTAAAGACATTTGCAATAATTCTTTCCCTTGTCACCAACTTGTTATATAGTTAGAGTTATATTTTTCCATTTGTTTTCAATTTTTATGGATTGATTTTTTTTTTGAATATATAAAATAATTACATGATTCCAGAGTCAGAACTCTTCAGAGAAGAGTCAAGGTCAAGTTAAGGTCTCTTCGGAGAAGTTTCTCGTCTATCTCTATTTTCCTTCTACCCTGTTCTCTCTTTTTCCCTTTATTAGTTTTATTAATTTTTGGTTTATTCTTCTAGTTTTCTTTTTGCTCTTTGGTATTCTCCCTTCCTTCATGTTACACAAAATATTATATATATATATATATATATATATATATATAACATAAAATATATTTTATGTATATACACACGTATACACACACACATACACACACACACATTGCTGTTTGGGACTTTGTTTCTGTAATGTATTTTGAAGATCATTCCTTTTTACAGCTGTGTAGTATTCTAGTACGTTGGTGTATCATAGTTTATTCACCTGTCTTCTTTTGATAGACGTGAGACCTCTGGACTATGTCCAATCTTCTGCTGTGTTTGGATCCTCGAAGGTAGACTTTACAAATTAGCTGAGGCAAACAGGAGCTCCATGTTCCCCTAAGTGGCAAAAGCTTCTATTCCTCGTCTATTATAACTTGCACTCTTACTTTTCCCTACCCTTTGTTATCTTCCGGAGGGCTAGTTCTACCTGTCCATTCATGCCCAATTTTGCTGCCAAATGAGGTCAGTTCAGATCTTTTCCCCCAAAACAAATTGCAAAAACACTTCAGGTTTGCAGGGATTTTTAAAAATTTCATCATTGCAGATAAGGGATTTTGGATGTATAATAGGCTAAGATAAGCAGTATCTTATAAATGGATGACAGGGTAGTCGATAAATGTCTGACTTGGCAAACTTTGATGCCAGAAAGAAGGGCTTACGTGAACCGTAAAGGCTCTGTGGCATGAGCGAGATGGTCTAAGGTCATTGTGGTTGAAGCAGAGAGAGGACAGTGTGGGAGGTGGAGGTCCAGGACTGTATAGGACATGATAGGGCATGTTTAGGAATTTTGTTTTTATCCTAAGAGCAATGGGAATCAGTTAAATGGCTTTAGCTAGGGCATATTTGATCAGTTTTGTTGATGGTTATGCTGTATATTTAAGAAATTAAATAATCCTGTACGTGCTTGTCTAGTTAATATCCATGAGATTCAGCTTCTCATGAGAATGTTGTCACTAGGATGACGGGGTTGCTTTTGGGGAAACACCAATTCTCTACCTTTTCATTGCTCTTTACTCTTCTTTTATGTCTTCATCAGTAGCTTAATTAACATTGGAAAGTATCTCTGCTGAAGCAGATACAGTACTTCCAGCAGCTTTCAACTTTTACTCTAAATCAGAAGCTTTAAAAATAGATAAAATTCTCAACACTCCTTCACACTTGTTCATAAAGAGACTTGGCCTTCTTCCTTTCCACACTCCAAAGATGTACTGTTTTTTGAAGTCTGAAACTGCAGTGTTGGGTTATGGTCCTTGGCTTTTTCCTGTCTGTCTTTGGGCAATGTTTTCTCATTTTTCTCTACCTAGGGGAGGTATGGAGGTAATAAAAGTTATGTTTTGGGGGACTTCCCTAGTGGCGCAGTGGTTAAGAATCCTCCTGCCAATGCAGGGGACACGGGTTCAAGCCCTGGTCCAGGAAGATCCCACATGCCGCCGAGCAACTAAGCTTGTGCGCCACAACTACTGAGCCTGCGTTCTAGAGCCCGTGAGCCACAACTACTGAGCCCACATGCCACAACTACTGAAGCCTATGCACCTAGAGCCCGTGCTCCACAACAAGAGAAGCCACCCCAATGAGAAGCCCGTGCACTGCAATGAAGAGTAGCCCCCACTTGCTGCAACTAGAGAAAGCCCACGCGCAGCAACGAAGACCCAACGCAGCCAAAAATAAATAAGTAAATAAATTTATTTTAAAAAGTTATGTTTTTGTATACTAAAAGTTATTTAAAGTAATTTAGCAGTTCAGTTTTAGCAAACATACCTTGGTGATAAACTCTGCTTCTTTTTACTTGGAAATATCATTATTTCACTCTCCTTGAATTGTTGGCTAAAGGATTCTAGGTTCATAGTTATTTTCTCTCAGTACCATGAAGATATTAATCTGTTTTCTTTTGATTCCACTGTTGGCATTGAGAAATCAGTCGTTGGTCCAACTATTCTTCGTTTGTGTGCTTTTTTCCTTTTGCTATTCTTAAGATCTTGTTTTTGTATTTGGCATTCTTTAGTTTGACTGTTACTGGATTAGGTGTGGATTTTTCTTTATCTTGTTAGGGATTTAGTGGGCTTCCTGATTCTGGGATTTAGTTTCTTTCCACATCTCTGGAAATGCTTAGCCATTATCTCTTCAAATATCGTCTCTTCTTCATTATCTATTTTCTCCTTCTAGATCTTCAGACACATTAGAACTTCTCATCTGCATCCTCAACATTCCTTAATTCTTTTATTTTCTATCTCTTTGTTTCCCTATGTTGCCTCCTGAATAATTTTATTTAGATCTATCTTCTAGTTCTCTGGTATGTCCATTTAATTTTTAATTTTAATTAAAGTCTTTTTTCTAAACTATTTTTGGTTTCTTTTCTGATTTGCCTGGTAGATTTCTATAGTTTCTTTTTCCTTGTTCATATTTTCTAGCCTTTTATTTTTTGAAACCTATTAAATATTTCATGTATGGGTATCTCGCAATTTCAGCCTCTGAAGGCTTTGAAGGTGTGTTTCTACCTTTTGCTGTTTCTGCTAATGTGCTGTTTTTTGGTGGTTGTTGTTGTTTTGTATGAGCTCGTGTTCCTTGGAAATTTATCTGTGGGAATTCATTGAATCCTGGTTGAAGTTGCACTCCTGTAAAAGAGGATTTTTCTTTGTGCTACTTCTCTGGGGACCTAAATTCTTGGCTTGAGGGGTAGGGTTTTGTTTGTTTTTGTGGGTTTTTTTTTTTTTTTGTACTGAATTTTGTCCACAAATCTGTGTGAAAGCTGACTTATGGTTATGAATTCTTGGGATAAATGTTTTCCCCTTTGCCCACTGCCATTTTCCTTTTTGACCTCTTCTGCGTGGCAGACCTAGTCCTTTTTAACTTCCGTTGAAGACACAGTTCTTTGGGGCTCAGTTTTAAATGGAGATCTCTGGCTAGATTGCCTACTTTGGGTAGGTTCAGTTCTGATCTTTTGTCTTTGGTGCTCCTTGCAGCCCTCAGAGTGGAATCCTAAGGTCCCTAAAGGTTTGGTAGGTAGCTTCAGGGCAGAATATGGCAGACTGTGCGCTTAATTCCTAAGGTTGCAGTTTTCATTTAGTTTTTGTATTTTGATGATTCCTTATTTTGTTCTCAGCAGTCATTTTGTTCCCAACACAATCATTAACACAAAAATATATTAAAAATTTAAAATCCAGTTTCTTAAAGATATTTTTATTGGGAGAGTAATTGGTCATGCTGTTGGAATTAAAGATTAAAGTAATTCTTAAAAAAGTTAGTATCTATCCTACTTTTCTAACAGTCTTTGACCCCTGAACACATAAGAAATGCAGAAAAAGCACAGAAGTACAAGATCAGAACCAGTTGTACTAATATGTGTTTGTGTATACACACACACACACACACATATCTACAAGTAGGTAAGTGGGTAGGTAGGAGGGACTATAGATATACACATCTTGCTTTGGGCATTTATGTGACTTACGTGTTATTAGGACAGTTTAGATTTGATGGTCTTCCCTAGACCTTTGTGAGTGATCACAACATAACAAGCCTACTTAAGTGCAGAAATGGCCGTTTTGTGATATTTGAGAGAGGATTTTGAAAAACCTTAGGCAAGCTCAACATCCCTTAATACAGTTTGCATCCAGAACCTTTAGAGAAGATTACTGTCATTGACAATTAGGTGAAATTGTTTCACTTGTGAATTGTGTTAAGATCATAGAAGGTTATATTTCTGAGAGTAGTGGCTAGACGCTCAGGAATAATGGGCAGACAAAAGAAGAGAAAGTTTAAAAAGAAAAAGCACTCACTAACAGCATTGAGTATCATCAGATCCACCTTTTCTTGAGTTTGGTTTGCATGGAGGAAATCTGTTGAAGGATTTTCACAGTGAGAAGTTCGTGTTTGGATGCCTGTCTGCCTTTTGAAGTAAGACATGTACATCTTTTTTTAAAAAAATTAATTAATTAATTAATTAATTTGTGGCTGCATTAGGTCTTCATTGCTGCACGTGGGCTTTCTCTAGTTGTGGTGAGCGGGGTCTACTCTTCGTTGCGGTGCGCGGGCTTCTCATTGCGGTGGCTTCTCTTGTTGCGGAGCATGGGCTCTAGGCACGCGGGCTTCAGTAGTTGTGGCATGCGGGCTCAGTAGTTGTGGCACACGGGCTTCGTTGCTCCGCGGCATGTGGGATCTTCCCAGACCAGGGCTTGAACCCGTGTCCCCTACATTGGCAGGTGGATTCTTAACCACTGTGCCACCAAGGAAGTCCTAAGACATTAACATCTTGATTTAGTCTCTTTATTTGAGTTAAGAATCTCTTTAAAGGACTGACAGTATATAGAAAAACACTTTCTTTTTCAGGCTCATTTTATTTTCAGTTCATGGTAAGACAAAGGATGTCTGTTTCTTAGCTGTAGGTTTCTGTCAGATTACTTGGTGAGAAAGTAGATTAGGTTTTGTAACATCATCTCTACACCTTTGTCCTTCCTCTGCCATGCCAACTCCCTCCTCCCGTTTTCCCAACAAGTTTGGATTCAAATTCTGGCTTTGTCATTTAACAGGTGAGGTGACCAGTCAGTAAGCGATCTAAGCTCAGTTTTCTAATGAGTTCAGTGGGGTTAATGTCAACCCTAAAGACATCATTGTGAGAATTAACACAACATGTAAAATACCTAGTGCTGAGCAGAGTAGGCATCGATCAATATCACTTCCCTCTCAGCTTGAATTATAGAAGACTGATTCTCAATTTTTAGACATTCTAAGTGTGTTTTCTATTCATTCATTATACTTTCATTCATGTAAACTGTTTTGTGAAATGCTGATCCTGTTCCCGGGAACATTTGTGAAGTATGGTTTTTCAGGGATATTGTAGAGGGATGGATGAGGTGACCTGTTGGAAACTCCCTTGGTGTATGCCAACTAGCCCCTTTATTATATATAATTAATTTTGAAAATCATCTTATTTCAGATATCATGTTATTAGGCTCTTATTCTTCTATATTTTCATCTCAGGTGTTTAGAGAAATAAAGTAGAATATGGCTGCTAAGCCAATACTTATTCATTTTCTATTTGATACTCTTATTGTCTTAGCTCTATATGGATATATATCTGTTTCTTGTTTTAAGGGAGAAATTCTATATTCTTTGTGTGGAAAACTGTCTGTTATCTGATCTGTTCATTAGATTTTCATATTGTTTAACTGTTTGCAGATTCACTTGGTATATTGTATCATCACCTTGTGTTGTCATATTTTTTTATTGTACGATTAAGACAAGTATTCTAAAATAAGAAAGAGCAGGGTTATGAATCATATCTCCTAGGATTGTGTGGAATAAAGGAGATAATGTATATAATGTCCTTAGCTTCAAGCTTGGAACGTGTAAGTGCTCAGAGAATGCTTACTGTAAACTATTATTATATGCGTCCCTCATCTTCCAGATTTGAAATTCTTTAAGAGCAGGAACTATGTAATATATATACTTCATATATTATGGACTCAATGTTTTACTTATGAATATATTTTTATTCTCATCATACTTTTAAATGTTTCATCTTTTGTCTTACAGTGATGAAACTAGAGGGTCTGTTTGTAGATGATTCAGGTCGATATTTGGCTGTTCAGTTCCATCTGGAATGTGCATATATATTTTTATATTATTATGAATATAAAAAAGCAAAAGATCAGTTCAATATTGCTAAAGACATCTGCAGATTACAAATTGATTTGACAGGTAAGATTTTTTTTTTACGTTTTGTGGATAATTGATTTATTTTTATGATAAACTAATATATAATTGGCAGTTTAGCTGTATTGTATGGTTGTATTTTATTATCTGTGTCCTCTTGTTTGCTTTACAAAAATAGATTTTAAAGATTTTATTTAAAAAATTCATAGTTTTAGAACAAAGTTGAAATCATATACTTTTTTATTCCTGCAGATGCCCATGTCTACTTAGACATGTCAGTAATGTATAGCAGCTGGGCAGTGCACAAATGAACTTTGTGTATTTGGCTGTGCATGTGGGCTTCCCAAGGCCCCTCCTGATTCCCAAATTTAGTTTGCCCTTTCTGGTAAATACCCCCCTGTGGCTTCCATCCTGCCTTTCTTGTATTTCTTAAGAACAGAAATTTTTGACTGTTTTGTTTAGATGTTTCTTCATTGCCTTAGAACACTGTCTGGCATACAGTAGGCACTCAATAAACATTTTTTTTTTTTTTTTTTAAGATTTTATTTATTTATTTATTTATTTTTGGCTTTGTTGGGTCTTTGTTTCTGTGCGTGGGCTTTCTCTAGTTGTGGCAAGTGGGGGCCACTCTTCATCGCGGTGCGCGGGCCTCTCACTGTCGCGGCCTCTCTTGTTGCGGAGCACAAGCTCCAGACGTGCAGGCTCAGTAGTTGTGGCTCACGGGCCCAGTTGCTCCGTGGCATGTGGGATCTTCCCAGACCAGGGCTCGAACCCGTGTCCCCTGCATTGGCAGGCAGATTCTCAACCACTGCGCCACCAGGGAAGCCCTCAATAAACATTTGTTGGAAGAACAAATAAATTACAGAATTTTTCCCAAGATCTCTGTGTTTTTTTCTGAGTACCAAATAAGAAACATTATTTTCTCTTAATGTATTGCCCTGTCCCTAGTCTCACAATGGTAATTGGCATTCTATATTGAAGACATTCATGAAAGTCAGACAGCATCAGTGGGTCACACCATTTATACCTGTTGAACCTGGGCTCTGTGAATGTTGAAACAACAATCTGTGAATGTTGAAATGATTGAAACTATTTGTCCTGCCTAGGCTTGGTCTACATTATCTCTAAGGCCCATTCTTAGTCGCCAAACTCTGTGCTTATTGAGGTAGTCCTGTCAATAAAATCCTTCAGATATATTATGAGGTAAATGTGACTTTGTGGCCTAGTCTGGGATCTTAACCACCTTTTATTACATTGTTTGGGGAGAATTATTAAATATCCGACTTATAACTTTGTGACAATGGCCAAGTGTAAGTTGGAGTCTTGTATTTGAGATATATGTAATATAAGTTGTGAGGTTAGTTTCAGAGATTTTGTTTTTAAATATTTCGGTACTAGGAGACTTTTTTTTGGATTATTTAAAAAATTAGTATCATGGTACTCAGTATAGTCAGCTTTAGCTGTTGGTGTATTTACTAGCTAGTTCTTCATATTTTTTTTCCAAGTTAAGACTGAAGAACTTAAAAATACAAATGTGCTCACGAATATAAAATGAGAATCAGATTATTACTTTTTTCTTTTCAGCTCTAGCCTTACTATAAAAAAGTAAGCTGTGTTAGACCATCTCAATAGCTATTTTTAGTATAACGTGTTTAAATGGTTGTTGTATAAAGTAGAGCCAGACTCATCACAGGATAAAATCCAGACTTCTTAGACTGGTCTTTGTAATCAAGGGTCTTTGTAATCTGACTCTTGCCAGAGAAGAGATGTCAGAGCTTTTGCTTCTCTTAAAGCTGTTCTGCAGCAAGTTATTTCAGATACAAAATGAAAAAAAAATTTGGTCTTACGTGGAGCCAGATAGTGTAATAGAAAGACTGTGGGATTTAGAACCTGAAGACCCTGGCTTTAAGCCCTGGCTCTGATACTGAAAACCCTGTGATCTTGAGCAAATGACTGCACTTCAGAACTTCCATTTTTTCATCTGTTGTATGGAGAGGATAGTATTTCTTCTCCCTATGACACCTAATGAGTTACCTTTTTTGAGGAGGGAAGTAGTTTAGTGAAAAAGTAAGTATGTGGAAACTAGTGGCAGAAATCCTGGATTTGAGTTCTGGCCTTATAACTTACTGGCTTTATAATTTTATAAAAAGTCATTTTAAAGTCATCTTTGGGCCTCAGGTTTCTCTTATTTGAAATGGAGAAAATACCTCATAAGCTCTAAAGCACTCTGAAAATACTTTTTAAGATTGTACTGTATGTCTGATTGACAAGTTGATACATATAATTTAATATATATTTTTTCAGGTGCTTTGGGAAAAAGGACATGGTTCCAGGAAAATTACGTGGCCCAACTTATTTTAGATGTAAGAAGGGAAGGAGCTGTGTTTTCAAATTATGAATTCACTCCAGCACCGACTCCTCAGGAATATTTAACCAAGGTAAGTAGGACTGTAAGTTATTTAAATTAGCATCCAAGTCTAACAGTTTCCATAGGTGAGTTTTGTAGAAACACTGGATGGGGTGGGAAGAGGCTTCTTTTGACCCTTCTTGAGCTTTTACAAGGTGGCTGGATGTTTTTAAAAAACAAGACATAACAGGACCCATTTTTTTAAGCCATTTTTACCCTTAAATAGAGATAAAATGTTGTTTTTTTCCTAGACTTCAGTAAGTATGAATTAGTAATACAGTTAGTTATGTATTACTGCCCTTGAAAAAAGTCCAAAAAGCAGACTGAGTAGAGACTAATTTTTCCAGTGGCTACCATATTTTTTGCCTTCTGTTGATATTTGCAAATATTAAGAGCCTTGAAATTTCTTGGGTTTCTTCTAAATATGTAAACAGATGATCAGAATTCCTTTTTACCAGTTTTCTGATCTGTCCTTAGTTACTATGTCATTACTGGGCTGGTTTCTGCCTTAGTATGTTTTCTTTTTATTTATTTATTTATTTGGCCGTGTTGGGTTTTCGTTTCTGTGCGAGGGCTTTCTCCAGTTGCGGCAAGCGGGGGCCACTCCTCATCGCAGTGCACGGGCCTCTCACTGTCGCGGCCTCTCTTGTTGCGGAGCACAAGCTCCGGACGCGCAGGCTCAGTAGTTGTGGCTCATGGGCCTAGTTGCTCCGCGGCATGTGGGATCTTCCCAGACCAGGGCTCGAACCCGTGTCCCCTGCATTGGCAGGCAGATTCTCAGCGGCTGCACCACCAGGGAAGCCCCAGTATGTTTTCTTGACTTGGCTAATACATTCTTTTGTAGCTTAAATTTATAGCTTTTAGTCAGTTTACCTGCTCAATAGGTCTTTCCATCTGCTTCCATGGAGGCCATTAGCATTTACATTTTCTTATCCCAGAGACCCCAAACCAACATTTTTCCTTGTTCTTTGGTTGATGTTACCGTCCTTGAAGCCCATGTTTTGCTACTTTTCATTCCAGAGCCTGCAAACAAATTTACTTGGTGCATTGAACACTAAAATTCTGTTGTGTACTGAAAATAATGCCAAGGGTAGGGACTAGGGAGATGGGAAAGAGTGGCAGCAGTAAGGAGTCCTGAGGAAGGCCTTGGATGCAATCTTACTTACCTCCTGGTCTTGCTCCAGGTTCTCTGTTTGCTTTTGTGGTAACTTCAGGGTGGGGACAGTTACTGATTCTAAGAGGAGAAGGAAAAGATGGAGAAACTCAGGGATGAGACTGCACAGGGGACAGCCTGTATCTCCTGACGTAGGTAGAGCCACAGCTGAACAAGTATTTGTACTGCTGTGTTGATGCTGGTCAGGGAACTGTGTTGATACCTGCTTCCGTCCTTCATTTCCTCCTTGTATATACCAGACCCTCCTCCTTCAGCGATTTGATGTAACCCAAGTCCCTCCCTGAGTCTTAGATTAAGTATCATAAGCCTGGTTTTTAGGCCATAGCACAGCATCAGTGAAAAGAGATTTAATTCCGCAATCTAAGCATTTAATTCAGTAATCCATTGTTGTTTGTTTGTTTGTTTATTAATGTGGAGTTCTCGTATTGAAGATTGTCTCCTATGATTATAGATAGGATGCAATGACTCTTATGAGGAATGTATAAAAATGATGTACAATTTAATACAGAATTTATTCTTTCATATTTGAAATAAAATGCATTCTGATAATTTTATGATCTTCATTAATTACCACTTAAAGGTGGAAAGTACAAATTATGTGATGTAGGTATGGATTAGATAGAAACAGCTTTTTACTCATGGATGGAAGATAGACTTGCTTGTTTAATTAGTTATGTATCATATTTCCTTATTCAGATACCATTAAATTATAAAATACACCATCTGTTTAATAACCAAACTCTTCAGGAAAAAAGGAACACTATTATACAAATTATAGTGATTATAAAATACATCGTGATTAGAAATGTTACAATGTGAAGATGTATATCTTAGAATTGAGGAAATACAGTAATTTTATTGCCAGTGAGGAACATAGTGTTTCCCTTTGGACCTTGCTAGATTTTTAATCTGTTATTAATGGGGAATTACATAGCCTGAAGCTATTGGACTTCAGGCTTTAATAAGCCAACAGTTATGAGCAACCCCAATGTGCAAATCAAAGGCGCAGTCTCTGTTCTTTATTATTCAATCATGGGGGCAGGGTGTGAGGAGGGAGAATAAATTAAAATTGTATATTCACAGAAAACACAAACACATACATGATCAGCATCACTGATAAGAAATATACATTAAATGCTGAATATGGTGTGTCCCATGAATTGGAGATAAATTACGTGCTAATTTCTTTTTCTCTTTTTTTTACATTAAGCACAATACAGCAATTTATAAAGATGCTTAAAATGAATACAAAGGGAAATAAAGATCACAGAATTACACATTGCACAGCAGTGTGTCACATATAAGATGGTGTAAATGAATACACAAGGATGGTGTTTAACTAAAGATAAAACGGCACCCATTGATTTGCTGCTTCTACACAACCCGCTTTCATACAGATCGAAAGGGTGTCAATATTAGTAGTTGCAAAGTCAGTTCTTGCATGTGATTTTAGCTTTAAAGGTTTCAGAAAACAGATCTGCAGTATCAGTTTTCATTTTTGTCAGCTGTAATGTCAAGGATATTCAGAACAAGAAAAATGCAATAATACAGGACAATCCAGATCTGTGCCTTATGTGACTGGCCTCTGTTGCAGGATTGTACAAGGTTATGTGCAAAAACAGTCTGTCCAAAAGTCCACACTCTTGCAGTTTCAAGCTTTAGCTTGATTATCTAGATATAACGTTTATTACATAGCAAGGGCAGCATTAAAGGAAGAAACAAATTAATGATAGGTGAGCAAAAACAGTATCATAAGCATCACTTGACTAGGAGGTCTGAAAGGCTGTAGCTAAATTTTTGATCAGTAGAATGTTATGAGGTTGGAGTGGGACTAAAGCAGAACAGTATTTTAAATTTGTGGCTTGTAGAACACATAGGCAAGTAGGTAGTGCAGCCAACCAGTTTTAATTTCGAAAAGAGCTGAATAGGAACGTAGAGTATCTTGAATGAAGATTGAAACTATTTTGATCACCTGTTTGTAGCTGAAGAGTAATAAATAATGCCTTGTTGTTAAGGCTGACCTGTCTCAGGTCTTCTGTGGGGGCCGGAGGGGAAGGAGTCCTGGCTGTGGGAGGTGGAGACTTGGATCCCTGTCACATCTTTATTGTCTAGCTGAGGTTGAGAACCTGGGAAAGTTATTGTATTTTTAGCCTCCTCATTTGTTTTTCCCCACATCACACTTTTTTTTTTTTAATATTTATTTATTTATTCAGCTGCGACGGGTCTTAGTTGCAGGATGTGGGGTCTTAGTTGTGGCACGTGGGCTGTTGGTTGCAGTGCGCGGGCTTCTCTCTCGTTGTGGCACGCGGGCTTAGTTGCCCCGCGGCATGTGGGATCTTAGTTCCCCAGACAGAGATTGAACCCTGCATTGGACGGCGGATTCTTAACCACTGGACCACCAGGGAAGTCCCCACATCACACTTTTTTTAAGGGATCATATTAGATCTATAAAGGTACTCCACAAACATTGGATATTAATAAGCAGGTTGATACAACCCTATCTGGATGTGAAAAGGTGAGAGTTTTGGATACTCTAGAGCTGCACTGTCCAATGTGGTAGCCACATATGATTATTAATCACTTGAAAGTTGGTTGGTCCAAACTTAGATGTGCTGAAGTGTAAAAGATGTACTAGATTTCATAAGCTGTGTATGAAAAAGTGTATAGTATCTAATTAATAATTTTCTGTTGGTACATGTTACAAGGATAATATTTTTGATGTATTAGGTTAAATCACTTAATTTTTTTTTTTGTTTTACTTTTTAAAGTGTAGCTGTTAGAAAATTTAGAATTACATAAGTAGCTTTTAAAAAAGAATATGAAAGGCTTGTATTGAAAATGGTTGGCCACCAGGGTGCGCTGTGCACCTGCCAGCTCTGCCTTTTGAAGTTGTGCAGGTCAGGGAGGAAGAGGCACTTTTTCAGTGGAGCCTGAGTAGCTGCCTAAAGTTGTGTGTTTCTCCTGTCAGCAGTGGTTGGAGGTTGTACTCTTTTCTCTTTTCTCGAAACCTTATAGATAGAGCTAGGCCTACAGTTTAAAGTCTTCCTAGCTTTAGCTACTTCTATTGAATTAGAAAAAAATTTAAATCAGGTTTATTGAGGAATAATTTACATAAAATAAAATGCACCTATTTTAAGTATCCAGTTTGATGAGTTTTGACAAATAGGTAGACCCATGTAACCACCACTGTAATCAAAATACAGAACCATTTCCATTAGGCCAAAAAGTCCACCCATACTCCTTTGCAGTCAATCACTTTCCCTCCAACTGGTCTGCTTTCTGTCACAGATTAGAGCTGTTTTTTCCTAGAATCTCAAACAAATGGAATCATATAGTATGACTCTTCTGTGTCTGGTTTCTTTCACTTAGCATAATGTTTTGAGATTCATCTATATTTTGATACCAATAGTTAGCTCCTGTTTATTGCTGAGTTATTTCATTGTATGGATAAGCCACAGTGTGTTTATCCATTCACCTCTTGGTAGACAATCGAGCAATTTTTAGTTTTTGGCTATTATGAATAAAGCTGCTCGGAACATTCACGGGCAAGTCTTTGTGTGAACGTATGTTTTTAATTCTCAGGGGTAAATGCTGAGGAATGGAATGGCTAGGTTGTGTGGTAAGTGTATTTTCAATTTGGGAAACTGCCCAAATGTTTTCTAAAGTGGTTGTACTATTTCACATTCCCACCGTCAGTATATGAGAGCACCAGTTGCTCTACATCCTTGCCAGTGCTTGGTAAAATTTTTTTTGCTATTCTAGTGAGTTGTGTGTAGTGGTTTCTCATCGTGATTTTACTATTTTTTGATGATTAATTTTTTAAAAAATTCATTTTATTGAGATATAACTTATACACAGAAAATTTTCAATTGTACAGTTTGCTGAAATTTGAAAAATATATACACACAACCATTACAGTCAAGATACATTTCATTACCCTAGAAAGTTCCATCCTGCCCCTTTGCAGTTAATTCCCCACCCTCTCTGGCCCTAAACAATCATTGATCTGCTTTCTGTGGCTACCGGTAGTTTGCCTTTTCTAGAATTTCATGTGACTGGAATCCTACAGTATGTACTCTTTTGTATCTGGCCTCTTTTGCTCAGCAGTTGAGATATATCTGTGTAGTTGCATGTGTCTGTACTTCCTTTTTATTTCTGATTAGAATTTCATTAAATGCATATAGCATAATTTTTCTTTTTAATCTGTTTACCTGTTGACAGACATTTGGGTTGTTTCCAGTTTAGGGTTATTACAGATAAAACTGCTATGAACACTTTTTAATTTATATATAC
Organism: Balaenoptera ricei; assembly: GCF_028023285.1. NCBI lineage: Eukaryota > Metazoa > Chordata > Mammalia > Artiodactyla > Balaenopteridae > Balaenoptera > Balaenoptera ricei. The sequence continues at coordinate 76,752,147 of NC_082651.1, read as the reverse complement.
ACACACACACACACACACACACACACACACATGTTTTTGGGTGGACATGTGTTTTTGTTTCTCATAGGTAACTACATAGGAGTGGAGTTGATAGCTCATATGGTAAATATGTTTATTGTAAGAAACTAGCAGACTGTTTTCTATGGTTGTACCATTTTACATTTCTACCAGCAATGTATGAAAGTTCTAATTGTTCCAGATCCTTGTCAACAATTAGTATTGTTAGTCTTTTAAATTTTATCTATTATAATGTGTGTGTACTAGTAGTTCATTCTGATTTTAATTAGTATTTCCCTTTTGACTACTGTTGAGGATCTTTTTATGTGTTTACTGCCCATTCTTTTGTGAAGTGTCTGTACAAATCTTTTGTCCATTTTTATGTTGGGTTGTTTATCTTCTTCTTCTTAAGTTGTAATTCCATATTCTGAATACAAGCCTTTTTTCAGATATTTGTTTTGTGAATATGTTCTCTGAGTCTGTAGCTTAACTTTTCATTTTCTTAACAATGTTTTCAAAGAGCAGAAGTTTTAATTTGCTGAAGTCCAGTTTATTAAGTTTTTCTTTGATGGTTCGAGTTTTTTGTGTCCTAATTAAGGACTGTCTACCTACCCCAAAGTGGCAAAGCTTTTCTCCTGTGATTTTTTTCCTAGAAGTTTTTTAGTATTAGCTTCTATAGTAAGGTCTGTGATTAATTTTGATTTAATTTTTGTGTATGGTATGAGATCAGGACAGAGGGTCATTTTTTCCCAAATGGATATACAGTTGTTCTAACATCATTTATTGAAAAAACTTTCCTTTGTTTGACTCACCTAGACACCTTTGAAAATCAATTGACCATATAACGTGGGTCTAAAATTTTGGACTTTATTCCTTTCATCTATATGTCTGTCTTCATGCTAGTACAACACTGTTTTGGCTTTGTAGTAATTCTGAAGTCAAGTACTCTACCAAGTTCTCTAAGTCTTCAGGTTTTATTCCTTTCTCAAATTGTTTTGCCTATTCTAAATCCTATTGAGAAACAGAGCTGGCAGTTGACATTTTAGATTATAATTTAGAATCAGAGTAGAAAGATCTGGTTTTGAATCCTGAGGGGCTTTTGCGTACTAGGCTTAATCAACAATAGCAGTCATTCCCTGTTATTGATGTTGTCAGTGCATCCGGAGGTATAGATGCGTGTTCTCCATTTCTGCACAGTAAATTGTCCCCAAATATGTGTTTCACAAGAAGCAGCCTATTGACCATATATAGACATTGTAAAATCTTGAACAAGAAGATGTTATCCCCCCAGCAATCTGTTGTGTATAGTCTGTTGAATGAATCAGAATTAATTTTTGTTCTAAGGAGTTTCTTTTGTATTCCACCAGAATATTGAGCTCAATGATGATACTGTTCTAAATGAGATAAAGTTAGCAGATTGTGAACAGTTTCAGATGCCTGACCTATGTGCTGAAGAGCTTGCTGTTATCCTTGGAATCTGGTGAGTTAATGACTTACTTGGCTACCTTGAACTTCTAGCGTATTGGTTCTCTTGTGTTGGGGAAATCTTTGTTCAAGCAGGTCCCCAGAGTTGTGGATGAATAGAGAATCTTGTCATGGCTTATGAAGATGAAGAATAGTTGGGCAACCAATTAAAGGGTTAGAGATGAGGAATCTCAGGAATCTCCTGTAAGCTGGTATACTTATCCTTCTCTTTTCTTCATAAACAAAATTTCTTTGGTTAACCTTGGCTAGGAATAGACTCTTAATGAAGTATTTAGGATAGGTGACTGTTTTGACCTTTGAGGATATTTACGTTCAGAGTATGGAATTATTTTTTATTTTATTTTATTTTTTAAAGATTTTTTGATGTGGACCATTTTTAAAGTCTTTATCAAATTTGTTAACAATATTGCTTCAGTTTTATGTTTTGTTTTTTTGGCCCCGAGGCATGTGGGATCTTAGCTTCCCGATCAGGGATCACACCTGCACCCCCTGCATTGGAAGGCGAAGTCTTAACCACTAGACCTCTAGGAAAGTCCCTAGAATTTTTTTTTAATACAATCGAACCTTATGTGTGGTAGAAATAGTTTTTCATTTTATTTTATTTTTCTATTTTGAAATAATTTCAAATTTGGAAAAAAGTTGCAAGGGCAAGGCATTGGAAATAACTTTTTTGAGAATAATTTTCCGACATGATATTCTATCACCCCTAAATACTTTAGTGTGTGTTTTCAACAAACAAGGGAGTTTTTGTGCATAGCCATAATACAGCTATCAAAATCAGGAAATTAACATTCATACTTTACTATCACTTCCTACTCAGACCCCATTCAAGTTTTGCCAGTTGTCCCAATAATCTCCTTTATAGCACAGGATCCAGTCTAGAACATATGTGTTACATTTAGTTGTCATGTCCCTTTAGTTTCTATCAATCTGGAATAGTTCTTCATTTTTGCTTGACTTTCATGATCTTGACACCTGAAATTTATAAGCCAGTTATTCTGTAGGCTTACTCTCAGTTTGAATTTGTCTGATTTAAAAAAAAAAAAAAAGGATTAGTTTCACATTTTGTATCATTATCAGGGGTATCAGAAAATGGAGGTTTTGTGATTCTTATTGCATCCCAGCAGGTAGAAAACCATTTTGATTTGTTCCTCTACTGGCCATGTTAAGTTTGATCACATGATTAAAGTGGGGTCTGCCAGGCTTCTCCAATGAAAAGTTATTCTTTTTTAACTTTTGTTATTAACATGGTCTTTTAGATTATATAAATATCCCGTTTCTCATCTGGAGATTTAGTAATGTTCAAAATAGGATATTTCACTAAGTTATAATATTGAGACTGGTTAAATTAGTAATAGGCAGTTTAATAAAAGGAGCATTTATAAAAAAATTTGTCTTTTAGCTCAGTAGAACTTATCTTTCTGTGTTCACCTCATGGCATTTTATCTCCTTTACACTAACAGTAGGTTTTCACTTGTACAAAAGTTAAATTCAGTTCTACAGTCCCCTTTTGTTTGATTAAAAAGAATCACACATGTAGAGTTCTGTTTCTAATCCAAATCAGTTGTCTTATCACATTATTTCATTCCAGTGACAGAATTTATGCTTACTGCCAAAGAATTATTTGTTCAATTCATAACGATACTCAGTGTATAAATAATATAAACAGCAATCATTTACAAGCAATGTTATGTGCTAGGAATTATACCATGTACTTTCACACTATCCCTCATTAATGTTCTAACAGTCTTAGAGGTTGTTGTTTTTCTCCATTTTTCAGGTGGGAAATCAGGTTTTAAATGGCAAAATGACTCACTCAGAATTACAGTACAGCATTTAGGGCTTGAATCCAGGATTTACGGACCCAAATTCTGAGTTTTCCTTTATGCTATTTCTTAAAAGATTATTTTGGCAAACTCATAATTGTCAACTCAGCAGGAAACTAAATCAAACCAAATATATATATTCCCAGGCTTCTCTCAGTTGTGCTTTAGCTTTATTGAGTTAGACTTCACAGTTGAGAGAGGACTGAAAAACCAAGAAAATGCTTGTCTTCAAATACTTTTTTCCCCCCAAATATGATCTTGGTAGAATCTCAATATATAGAACAATTAAAAAGTGCTGAATGGATTTCATGGGCAATTTAAATCTTCATTGTTTGGTAGAAACTACTTGATTATATTCTGAATCTTAGGGCATCTGATGCACTTTATAAACCCCTGGGTTGGAACATCCATGAATTGATGATTTGCATGTGGGGGTCGTGATTTTATTATACTGTCTGATCTCTGCGTGACCTCCGTGACCATTAACCCTTGTGAAGAGGTGACTTGGACATTGTGGTGGGCTGGGTTCTTTGGAAAGGAGACACAGGGGGAATTCATATAGATGGTGGATTGACCAAACTGTGGGGCTAGCTTCATGCTCCTTTTCTTCAACTCCTTCCCTTCACTGGCCTCCTGCTTGAATTTGATTTTACCTGGAGGCCACGTGTCTCATACATCAATGTACCTGATTGCTTTTATGTAAAGTAACTGTGGGAGAAATTCCTTAAAATACAGCAATCCTTCAGTAATTCAGACAACTGGAGTGAGGAGGGTAATTGCTTTTGAATTAATAGTCTGATTTTCAGATAGCAGAGTAATATATTCTAAGCCTAAGTTAGTAAGTTACGGTGAAGAGTGGTGGCCTGATTCAGTTACTGTATCATAATTACTTGTAATGAGCCTGTAGCATTTCAACTTTATATACTTTATGCAGTGAAGTTAGGATTGGAATTTTGTATGTGAGGGATGAATGTTCATCCATTTTGGTTGAGGTTCTTATTTTAGAATGACTTTTGTTTTTGTTCACTTATCAGAGTCATAGTATTAGAACTGAAAGGACCTTAGGGGTTATTTGGATCATCTTGCCAACTGATACATAATTCCTTTGTGCAATCAAACTAGAAATGTCTGTGTATGTATGTGTGTATTGTGTGTGTGTGTGTGTTTTCAAATGAGGTAAATTTGAGACATAACATTGTATTAATTTCAGGTGTACAACATAAAATGATTTTATAATTCCTTCCTTACATTCATTTATTTTTTTACCAACAATATGTTCATTTAACAATTATTATGTAAACATTTTATGCTCATTATAAAATCCTCCAACAGTATTGGAAATTATGAGGAAGTGGTACTATTTTGTGAGGTGGTATTTTCTTTTCATTCTTAATACAAGTAATATATGCATACAAAATAACTTATGTTATATATAAATATGTTATATAATATAATAATAAACTGAACCCACCACCCAATTTAAGAACTAGAAGATTGCAAATACCACTTGCTCAGTCCGTGTGCTTCTTTCCCGTCTCATCTTCCTGCCTCTCTTTAAAAGGTAGTCACTGTCCTGAATTTTGTCTTTGTCATTTTCTTGCCTTTTCAAAAAATATATTTATTCACATCTTTTATACCTCTAAGTCAGTTGCTTCATTTTGTTTGTTTTTGAACTTTATAAAAGCGCTATCTTACTATATATAGTCTTCTGTGATTTGCTTTTTTCTCTCACTAGTGTCTTTCTATGACTCATCCATGTTGTCATACATAGCTGAAATTTACTTTGCCGTATAACATTCCATTGGGTGAATATTTTACAATTTATAGGTTTCTTTTTTGGACATCTGGATTGTTAACAGATTTTTCCTATTACACACAATATTACTATGGATATTCGTGTGTATGATTCCTGGTACACCTGTTGAAGAATTTCTCTGAGCTCTATACCTAGGCTGGAATTACTGAGTTTAGGATATATGAATGTTCACTTTACAAGATAGTGCTAAATTGTTTTCCAAAACTATCCAATCAAATCATACTTGGATCAGCAGGATCTAAGAATTCCCATTGTTCTGCCTCTTTGACAACTTCTTAATTTTTGCCTGTCTCATGGTGATACTAAATTTTTTTTTGTATGAGTTTGATAAATAGGAGTTGTTGCTATATTAATTCTTTTCATTTTCTTTGTGGAGTGACACAGATTGGATTTCATTTTTTTCTTATAAAAGAAATTGTGTTGATATTTTGTACACCAACCACATTTCATTTCTCAGCATTTTACTACTTTTTGTACTTATCTTTGGCACACTCATCTCTATATTTCTAAATAATGCAGTAATATTAAAATATGTGCTTTCAAATATGTAAATATAGTTTACTTGCCTTTTAAAAATTATATTTCATTCATTATGACATGCATTCTGGAATTAATTTGCTTTTTTTTGTTTTCAATGTAAAGCACAAATCTCCAAAAGAATAACCCAGTGCATAAGTTAACTGAAGAGGAGCTGCTGGCATTTACATCAGTGAGTAATGTCTTTTTCCTTTCCATTTCTTTTTTTTTTTCCTTTTTTTCCTTGTAAATTATTTTGCCTCTGGTATATTCTTGCCTCAGATTGCTCATGATGAAACACTGCCACCTAAGGAAATTGAGGGGAAAAAAGCTTATCATTTTAGTTTCCAAGCTGCATATATCTTGCTGCTGATTTAGACATAAGCATTTTTCTTTGCACTTGCTTAGATTTGAGGGCGGTGACCAAATATTTCTTGTTCTTTGCTTGATCCCAGGGCCTAGTCCAGTATCTCGCACATAATAGGTGCTCAATAAATACTTGTTGGATGAATGAATGAAGTGACAGAGCAGGAGTTTGAACCTTTACTCCAAAGCCAGTATAGTGTGCAACTCTTTCGTCTCAGATTGAAGGTGATGCGACACGGATGTGATGAGAAAGAGGACTTAAGAGAGCGAGGAGGAGAACCAGCAGAGGGAATGGGTTTTGGAGGCTGAGGCAGGAGGCAGTGTCAAGAGCCAGGGGTACTTGTCAGCGTTCAGCAGTGGAGAGCAGTCTGGAGGAAAGGCTGAGGCTTTGATGTTTTGCGTTGCTTATCTCTATGACAGTTTCAGTGGAATAGCTGGGTAGTCACCTCACTACAGAGAATTAAGGAGGGAATGGGGTGTAAGAAAATAAAGTTGATAGATGAAGACCCCAGTTACAGCAGAATGACAGTGAAAAGGAAAGATAGAGTAATAGATGTTTGAGGATTCAAGATCAAAGAAGGCTTTTCTAGAAGAGGAAAGTCACAGAGCAAGAGGTCAGTCAGTATCTTTTTAGCTTTATGGATAAGAAGAAGATACACACGTCTTTAATGAACACAAGTTGCTTAAGATACATCATTTTTTCAAAGGCATTTTTATTATCATAGTTAGGGATCAAGTTAGAATTCTGGTGTTTTCTTCCTTTGTTATTTTTCAGATAAGGCAAAAATAAAGCACTTTTATCTGGTAGAAAGGAAAGCTAGCTTACTTTGTACTGTAAAATAAATTTTGCAAGTTACTGTTTTCTACATACGGTTTTGGAACTGGTTGGATGTTAATCTTCTGAGTCCTCTGGGTGCCTGTTTTATTTTCTCACTTCAGTATTCTTAGAAATCTGCTGTTTTTCTTTATAGCATATGTGTGTTTAGGTAACTATGTAGAATGTCCCTAATTAGTCATTACATATGCTATAGGGAATTTGACAAGTAAAGTGTTAAACATTTTTTAAAAGATATATTTAAAAAATTGTTACATACCTCCCATTTATTCATTCAGCTAATATCGATCGAATACTTAATATCTACCAGGCATTGTGCTGGTTATTGGAGATACAGCAGTAAACAGTCTTTTCCCTCTTGGAGTTTACATCAGTTTACACTCTTGTGAGGGAAATAACACAGTAGACAAAAAGAGAAATAGATATTTAATAGAAGTGCTCAGTGTAAATAAAAAACAGTATAAGGGGATAAGAATAGGTTGGGGATGGCTGTTTTAGACAAGAAGGTGGGGGAAGGTCTCAATGGGAAGGTGATGTTGAACATGGGTCTTTCTGATGTGAGGCACAGGAAAGGACATGGAGGGTCTGGAATGATGGGGAGCTTGAGTCAGTGTAGGGAAGTACAGAGCTGGATGGGGACAGTCACCTAGTATCTAGATGATAAATGATGACCAGGATGCTTGTGTTTCTTCTGATGACTGAGCTAAACAGGATGCAGCATATGATAGGAAGTGTTCCTGCTGTCCTCTCATGGGGACAGTGGTCAGCAGTAACGCCTTCCTGGGATTGGCTTCATAAACGGATTATTGTGGGATACAGATTCTCCACAGTTATCCTGAAATGACATTAAAACACTCTCTTTACATTCAAGCAGTTAAATTTGTTTTTTAGTGCTTTTTGTGGGTGGGGTGTGTTCTTTTCTTTAACCTTTTCTTATTTCTTTTCTGATTCTTTTCTCTTTCTCTCTTTCTTTCTTTCTTCTTTTCCTGTTCTTGTTCCTCTATACAGTGAGGTACTTCTGAAGTAATTAACTCTGGTAACCTGTGATGGTAGGTAACTCATCCCTCCTAACTTGCAATGAAGGTCGTAAACTCAGGTTTCATACTTTCCCCCCAGGGCTTTATAATACATAATTTTTCTGCTCTCCTCCTCCAGCACTGGAGGAGGTCAGCACTGACCTGAGGACTGATCTCTTTTTTGAGGAAAGCTGTTCAGTGACAGTGCTTTATAGTGCCAGGCCTAACTCTTCTAAAGAGATTTGTTTGTTAATGCCAAGTTTGTTTGTTAATGCCAAGTAAATGTTTAATTGGTAAGAAGTAAGGCAAGGAACTTATAGTGAGGAGGGCTTTGAGGAGCCCCAAGCATACTTTGGGCTGTGCACCACCCATTCCATTTCTTATCCCAAAGGAAGCATACGAAATACACCAGAAAGACCCAAATCAGCTCTTCCTTTTGTCATTCAGTCCTTCCTCTTATCCCTTCTTTGTGCATGATTCTGAAGTGGGTAATAAGGTGAATTAGATGTGGCCCCTGGTTTCAGTGAAGAATTTCACTAAAATTTATATCCTATGTAACTGTATGTCCTGTACATAAATATCCTTTATTTGTATCCTATATAACTCCAGAAGAGTGTTTGAGGCAAGAGGGACCACTTTTAAGTGCTACCCTGCTTCTGAACTCTCTTTTAACAAGGATCATATTTGGGCTTACAGTATTGTAATTATTTATGTGTATGTCTTGTCTTCCCCATAAGACTATAAACTTCCAGTTTTAGGCACTGGTCTCTGTTCTTCTCTGGGTCTTCTACAAGGCCTACTGCAGTGCTTCAATGCTTTACTCACAGTTGTTGCTCAAGAAAAGTATGCAAAATGTGGGAACGAATGAAGTACACTAGAAGCAGAAACAGGATTTATTTCTGTCCTGCAGCAAAGGTGCTGCATCGCTCCACTTAGTTCCATCATATAGGTAGTACTACCACCCACTGTACTACCTAGTGTATGCTTAGGATAACCACTTGTTGCATCTTCCTCTTCAGTAAAATGAGGGAAGGAGTGATGTGTCCCTCCCTCGGCACTGAAAACTTGTTTTGAGGATCAAATTACAGAATGTATGTGAAAATACTTCAGAGTGGGTAGATAGAGCCTGGTGCCCCCATAGCATTCAGGAATGAGTCAGCTTATCTGGTTGCTGGTTTGTAGGAGCACGCTACAGTTTTCAAGGAATAAGACTTCCTAAGTGGATAAGGCCGGTTTGGAATTGGCTGTAGATGTGGAAGAGAAGGGAGTAGAGAGGAAAGAAGCAGCATCTTCTTCCTTCCTGAGCATCCGTTTCCATGCTCTGGCTGTGGCGTGGTGGCCAGGGTCTGGAGTTGTGAACTCTTGAGACTGTGAGGTGTCTTCCTCTGTTGATAGAAGAGCAAGTCCCGTAGAAATCTCAGTCCCCTACTAGAGTATTGTGAGCACTTGGAGGGACAGGAATCACAATTATTGAACATTTGATATATACTTACTGAACAAATGAATGGCTTTTTGGTCCTGAATTTTGTTCAGTTTTCATGTGCTATCCTAAAGTTTACTAAAATAATGGTGAAATCTCTTTTTTGGAAGAATTTTTGCCAGTGTTTCCAGGTTGGTGTAGCATGTTGAAATATATGTGAGATATGTTGGGAAAAAGTTTTAATTCAGCAATGGCAGAAGATTTTCCTAAGAAAAATACTTTACCTTTTTAACATTGTTATTATGTAATGCTCTTCCTGAGATATTCTTTCCTCACATTTCAGGAAAACTGAATGAGTCATAGTAAAAATAACCCACATTGTTCTAGAGAGCCATTTATGTTGTATCGGCTTGATAATTTAAAATTAGCTGTGTTGTCTACGTTATTTCCTTTCAGATGAGCCAAGTCAGTGACATTCAGTAATGCCTTTAATTTCCTTTCATTGTTGAAAATGGGAACAATTTACTTAATTCATACAGGTGTTTCAGTTTTCATTGGCAGAAGTTCTGCTTAAGTGTGAATTGGTACTGGCAGCCTGCCTTCTGACTGTCTGCCTGAAGCCCCAAGGTCTCAGTAAATGAAAAATGGAAAAAGACCTTTGAAAGTTACACATTATATTGTATGTATTTTCTCTTTCTGCTATTAATTTTTTTTTTTTTTTTTTAAATGTAAGGGCTTGGGTGCTCTTATAGCTACTTTATTTATTTATTTTTTTTTTAATTTTTGACTGTGTTGGGTCTTCGGTTCGTGTGAGGGCTTTCTCTAGTTGCGGCAAGCGAGGGCCACTCCTCATCGCGTTGCGGGGACCGCTCTTCATCGCGGTGCGCGGGCCTCTCACTATCGCGGCCCCTCCCGTTGCGGGGCACAGGCTCCAGACGCGCAGGCTCAGTAGTTTGTGGCTCACGGGCCTAGCTGCTCCGTGGCATGTGGGATCTTCCCAGACCAGGGCTCGAACTCGTGTCCCCTGCATTGGCAGGCAGATTCTCAACCACTGCGCCACCAGGGAAGCCCCTCTGCTATTAATTTTAAGGCTATTTAATAAATACTTAACTATGGAATTAAAATAGTTTGTTAACCATTTTTGAAGAGAAAAATGATACCTTTTTTTCTTCTAGGGCATACTTATTTCTTAATTTTAATTTTTTAAGATAGGCAATATAACTGTGAGATAGTCATGATACTTCTTTACTTATTTTTATTATTTATTTATTTTTGGCTGTGTTGGGTCTTCGTTTCTGTGCAAGGGCTTTCTCTAGTTGTGGCAAGCGGGGGCTACTCTTCATTGCGGTGCGCGGGCCTCTCACTATTGCGGCCTCTCTTGTTGCGGAGCACAGGCTCCAGACGCGCAGGCTCAGTAGTTGTGGCTCATGGGCCTAGTTGCTCCGCGGCATGTGGGATCTTCCCAAACCAGGGCTCAAACCCGTGTCCCCTGCATTAGCAGGCAGATTCTCAACCACTGCGCCACCAGGGAAACCCAGTCATGATACTTCTGATACTTTGTCCTTGCATTACATGTTGACATGTCTATATTAAGCAGGATAACCCAGGATTTTGATTTTCTTTCTGGTTTGAACACTTGTCTCCCCAGATGTTACTCATGCATTTTAATTTAACAGGCATTCGGATCATGAGCCTTGTAGCTATATCTGGGTCATAACTTGGTAACTTTTAAAGAAGCAGGAGATGGGTATGTTTTGTTTCAGTTTGTGGGTTAACTGTTATTAAACAGAGGCTTAAAAAATATTTTTTTTTTGATTGGAGTTGAACTAGGTTACTTGTATATATCTTATTTCAAGAACAGACGGAGAAAGAATAATGAGTAATAGGATTTGTGGGATCTTACATGGCTCTTTTCTTACCATCATCTACTTTGGTAACTGCTAGACTTCTTTCTTCACAGTTAACCATGGCTTAAGGTTAATGCTTATTTGTGGGTTTATTTCTAGCCATGTTGGAGTAACTGGTACTGCATTTGAACTCTCATTGTAAACAACCACAAATCTGGGGCAAAATAAATATATGAAACAGCAGTATATAAAAAGGATAGTAAGTTATGACCAAATAGTGTTTATCTCAGGAATGCAAAGTTGGTTTAACATTAAACAATCATTGCAATTCATTTTATTAATGTAGTAAAGGAGAAAAACTGAATGATTATCTCATTATATTTATTTATTTTAGCATTTGAAAAAATTCAGCATCCTTTCATTATAAAAACTTAGTAAACTATGAATAGAAGAGAATATCAACCTGATAAAGGGTATCTATGAAAAATCAGAGTTAAAATCATTATTGATGAAAAACTAGTTTTTCCTCTAAGATCAGGAAAATGGCACTTCTATTCCATTGAACTGGAAATCCCAGCTAGTGCAATAAGACATTAAGAAGATACAAAGGGAGTGCAGATTGGAAAGGAAGTTATAAGATTATCATTTTGCATAGACAGCACAATTCTTTACATAGGGAAACTCTATAAAGAATAGACATGAAAGCTACTGGAACTAATAAGCAAGGTCTGAGAATACAAGGTCAATATAAAAAAGTCAGTTATGTTTATATATACTAGCAGTGAATAATTGGGAATGTAATTTTAAAACTACTTACAATAGCATAAAAACACCAAATGTTTAGTGATGAATTTGACTAAAGTGTAAGACCCATACACTGAAAATGGCAAATATTGCTTTAAGAAATTGAAGATCTGAATAAATGGAGAGACTTACCATGTTCATGGATTGGAAGGCTTAATATTGTTGAATTGACAGTTCTCCCAAAATTGAGCTACAATTTAAATCCAGTAGCAGTCGGAATCCAGGTCGCCCCCCTTCTCTTTTTTTTTTTTTGCAGAAATTGACAAGATGATTCTAAAATTTATTTGGAATACTTTAGCTTCTGTGATGGCCAAGTAAGCTCTTTGGACCCATCTCTCTGCAGATAAAAATTACAAACTATGGACAAAATACAAAAAAAACAAAATAAACTACCTGATGACATTAGGTTATATGAATGACCATTAAGAGAATGAAAGATTGTTAATATCACTAGTCATTGGGAAAATGCAAATTAAAACCACAACAATATACCACTATACACCACTTAAAAGGTATATTACCATACAGAGTAGTTGGAATTCTCATACACTGTAAATGTAATGTGACATAAAATGGCACAACCACTTTGGAACACAGTTTGGCATTTTCTCATACAGTTAATCATCAGTTCCACCTCTAGGTATTTGTCTATGTGAAATGAAAGTATGTGGCTCCACAAAGACTTACACAAATGTTCATAGCTGTTTAACCCATAATAGCTTAAAACTGGAAACAGTGCAAATGTCCATCAACAAGTAAATGATAAATTGCAGTATATCCATCTAAAGAAATAATACTCAGCAATAAAAGGAAATGAAGTATTGATACATGCAACAATGTGGATGAAATCTGAAAAACATGATTTTGAGTTAAAGAAGCCAGATTGTATGATTCCATTTCATTAGAGTTCTAGAATAGGCAAAACTAAATCATAATCACAGAAAATAGATCACAGATTGATTGCAAAGAGGTGCAAGGAACAAGGGAATTTTTGTGGCTGATAGAAATTTTGTATATCTTGATGTTTGTGGTGTATACATTTGTCAAAACAGATCAAACACTATACTAAATATGGGTTTATTTTATTGTATCTATCATATACTTCAGTAAAGTCACTAAGAATAACTAAAAGGGAAAATGCATGTATGTTATTTAGAGTTGTAATATTTAAGATGGATTAGTTTGTCAAAGTAGATTTCGGTTTCCGTGTAGATTAGTCCTTATCATCAATTTCTGAAGTACAACAGAAATACTCAACCTACCCAAAGTGTTAAATGGAAAGAATGTAGAAGGAGAAGAACAAATTCCCAATGGGAAATTGCTCAGTTTTCACATTCAATATGAAGCTTACTTCTTTTTCAAGGCAAAATCAAGCTAGTTTTACCCAAATATTTTTGGAAACTTGTGTTCAAAAGAAACCCTAAAATTGAGTGGATGGATATACTGTATAGATCTTCAGTTGGGGGTCCCTTTGACCCTTAGTAGCATCCAACACAGGTTGTCGATATTAAAATGTTTATTGAATTTTTTCCCTCTCATGATTGAGAGTCAACAGAAACATCAAGCAGAAAGATAGTTAGGATGAATGTAAACCTTAGGAGTGCACAGGGCAGGAAACTTGTGTATACAGTAAAATAAAGTGAGGTACTAATATATGATTTCAGGTAACTTCTTGTGTTAATGGACATAAAAGTAGTTAATTAGTAGAATTTAATTATTTTAAATCTGTAAATGCCATCTTTAGTAGAATCTGTATTGGGCCTGCAGATCAAACTATTGGTTGTGTGGCAAAATGTTAACACTTGGGTGAAGGGTGTATGGGAATTCTTTGTATTATTCTCGAAACTTTTCTGAAGGAGGAAATAAATTTGAAAATAAAAAGTTGAAAGACCTCTGGCACAAATCTATACGGAAAATGAGCAAAGTCCATCATTGCCTCATTGCTAGATAACCATCCTTATTTTGGGTTGAAGATATACACAGGCTCTCTGGAGCATACTCAGGCTACCTTTAAACTTCAGTCAGTCTCCCTGTGTCTCTTACTGGGTTTCAACCTTGTCTTGCCCCATATTGTCTTTAGCAGCAAAGGAAATAGGGAGGAGCTACGAAATTTAAAGACGTGGCTTAAAATAAAAGGAAGAAGGGGGACTCATGGACCAGAGAGCAGAGGCTTTCACGGTGTTAAGACACTGCTAATCTCACAAGAGGTGGAAAAGGTGTCTAAGGAGTCTTCAGACCTGACTTAAACATGTACATATGTGCATAGACACTCAGAGAAGTCAGCAGCTGGGGTTAGCTCCAGCAATGAGAGGCAGGGAGCCGAGGCCTCGGCAGGCAGCCGTGAGGGATGGCGTTACCTGAAGTAATAGCACTTTCAGAACTTTCCGCTGAGCTAAGACTGAAGCAAGCGAGTGTGAAGTGATCTTGGCGGTGAATGCGTGGTGCTGCTTGGCTGTGGCAGCAGAAAACAGTCTCCCTAGAGGAAAACATCTCCTAAACCCAAATTAAAAATTGAGCAGTGAGCTCATAATTAAAGATCAATAAACAGAAGAGAAGGCAAGCCACTGTGGTTGAGAGTCAACAAACAACAGATTAAAGGATGAATTGCAGTTTTCTCATTCATAATGTAGAACAGCTATGTGTGAAACGTTTAAAGAAATATAGGGTGTAATCACAAAGATAACCTAGCAACTTATGTTAGTTATTAGATGCTCATGATTTGGGAGAGAAAATGTAACTTCTAGAAGTAACTTGAAATTAAAAAGCAGAATTAAAAAAAAAAATGTAATCCATGTTTATCCACATCAGAGAGATGTCAAAAAACACCAAGAAGTTGTGTATAACAGGTGTTCTAGAAATTCCAGTCTTAGAAGTACACCTAAGAAACTCGTGCATGTGCGTCAGTGGATGTGTATAAGAATGTTTAACAATAACAGTGTTTGTAATGGCAGACAAACTGTAAACAGCCTAAATGTTTGTTGACAGGAGAAGGGATAAATAAACTGTGATATCTTATATCACAAGTATGAAATATTATACAACAGTGAAGTGAAAATAAATGAACTATAGCTATAAGTAACAACGTGGATGAGTTTTATAAAGGTAATGATAGGTTAAAAAACCAGTCCCAGGGACTTCCCTGGCAGTCCAGTGGTTGAGACTCCACGCTTCCAATGCAGGGGACGTGGGTTTGATCCCTTGTTGGGGAAGTAAGATTCCCACATGCCACAAGGTACGGCAAAAACAACAACAACAAAAAAACCAGTCCCAGATTCACAGGTGCTTATATTATACTTTATAACTTGCATTTTAGTTACTTTTTAATCTTCTTCGTATATCAAATAATAAAAAAATCTGAAAAGCATTTTGGGCAAGAGCAAAATCATTTAAATGTTATTTGATAAATGATTTTAAGGAATAAACAACACTGACATCACTGTGTACATTTTACTTTTAAAGTGAATCTTGCTGTTTGTTAGGCTGGTGATAATGGAGAGCATTAATGTAAGGTGAAGGAAAAAACCTTAAGAAAGAAAAGCTCCTTAGTGGAGCTTCCGGTCCCCAGATGATAGGAGAAGTATATGGGGCTTATAGCTAAGATGGTGATACATTTGATATTGAGGAGACTTACTCAAACTCATGGCTTTGTGCTTCGGCTTTTGGCCATCATTGAAGCTAAAGGTGTTAGGCCTTTTGACTTTATGAATTCACATGGTGTTAAAGGATGAAAAATCCAGTTCAAAAATAATTTGTATGCTTTAAATAGGTCTGCTTTTCATGACCATGTGAAAGGTGCATCTGGTATTGCTGATGAACTGGCATCTCCAGAATGCAGGAGATCTTTCTTTTTTGAGGCAACCAAATGACCATCAGCTTGATCTCTCTGGTATCTGCTTGCTATGTGAAAATTTGCAGAGTGGAGAAAAGAACTTTGAGCGCGTTGTAATAGCAGGAGATCCAGAATCTCAGGATTTGCCAAGCATGCTGCTAGATACTGTGGAAGAAATAAAGGTATAAAACATAAGACTTGCCTTCATGGAATTTTTAATTTAGCCAAGATCAGATAAACTTACGAAAATGTAATTAGCAGTACCAGGCAATTTAAACTACAAATTGATAGCACAGATAAATAAATCCCCTAACTGCTTAGAAAAGAAGAAAATATTTAGAACAGAGCAGTCAAAGAAGGCTTTGTTCACTAAGGGAGGATTAGAGGGGCCTTGAAAGACAGATGGGATCTAGATGGAGAGATAACACCAGCAAAGGCAAGGAGATGGCCATGTGTGAGCTGCACTGGGTTCATTTGGCTGTGTTGGAAGGTTTGTTTAAGGCAGTAGTAAGACTTGGGGAAAAACAGCTTTGAGACAGATTTTAAATGGTCTAGAGAGCAAGGACAGGGCATTTGGACTGCTGTTCTACTGGGAATGATTTATAGACTACATTTGGAATTTAAAGTTATTTGGTACTGATTTTAACAACGAATGCTCTTTTAAACAGTTCGTTAAGAAGGGGGAATAATTCTGTTTTTTTATAATATTTCTTTGTTCCTTACTTTTATAAGGTCAGCCTGACCTGGGTGGGCATTGTTTGGTTTGCCTTTAGTGTAGCCAAACAATTATGCGCACACAGGAGAGCTCTGAGTTGCCTTGATTTATGTGTAGAAAAAGCAACTATGTGAAAGCTCCTTCATATTTAAAGGAGCAGACTGGCTGTCTGTCATGTAAAGGGTCCTAGTGACCTCTGGAAGAAGAGTATTTGAAATGTATAATGATAAGAATGAAAGGAAATTTGTTTTTAATAGAAGCAACACTCCAGATCCTCTTTGATGGTGGTACATAATTTTCTTTGCTACTTTTCTGGAAATGAGGGTAACGTTGCATATGGTGGGAAATTGTTAGCTAAGTAAAATCATACCTTCTGTATAGTGTGTCATAATATTAAAATTTACTTTTTAATGTAAGTTAAGTGGTGTTCACTGACTTTTTCAAGTAGTTACTGGCATTTCCTCAGATGTCATCAACAGATGATTACAGCTCCCTTTCTGGTCTGAGCCCAAGCATCAGCTCAGGTGGCATAATTTAGTGAGAAACTCCTACTGAGGCGTGCAGAGCTGTCTCCCTTTTGCTCTCAAGGTATCTTTTTACACTCCTTATCAACAATTGCTGAAGTGGATTGATTCTTTAACTTGTAAAATATTCTAACTATAAATAAAAGAGTTTATTTCAACTTTCACAGCAACAATAGAAATGTTAAAGTGTATATGAAAAATTATACACTTGTAGAAGCCTACTGACTCAGTGAGTAACCTTTCAGCGGTTCTGGTTAATGAGATTTGAGATATGAGAGAACTTTTCTTAAAAAGAGACACAAATGTTACCACTTACTTTTAGGGGGTTTCTGGCCTCTGCCTTGGTATGTGAAAATGGTTGAAATTCCATTTCACATACAAGTATATGGTTGCAAATGGCACAGTGTTCTGTAGCAATTGTCCTAATTCTCAAATTGCTGCTAGTTGAGCACACCAAATTTCTTTTCTTTTTTTTTTTAACATCTTTATTGGAGTATAATTGCTTTACAATGGTGTGTTAGTTTCTGCTTTATAACAAAGTGAATCAGCTATACATATACATATATCCCCATATCTCCTCCCTCTTGCATCTCCCTCCCACCCCTCTAGGTGGTCACAAAGCACCGAGCTGTTCTTCCTGTGCTATGCGGCTGCTTCCCACTAGCTATCGGTTTTACATTTGGTAGTGTATATATGTCCATGCCACTTTCTCACTTTGTCCCAGCTTACCCTTCCCCCTCCCCGTGTCCTCAAGTCCATTCTCTAGTAGGTCTGTGTCTTTATTCCCGTCCTGCCCCTAGGTTCTTCATGACCTTTTTTTTTTTTTTTTAAGATTCCATATATATGTGTTAGCATACGGTATTTGTTTTTCTCTTTCTGACTTACTTCACTCTGTATGACAGACTCTGGGTCCATCCACCTCACTACAAAAAACTCAATTTCGTTTCTTTTTATAGCTGAGTAATATTCCATTGTATCTATGTGCCACATCTTCTTTATCAGTTCATCTGTTGATGCACACTTAGGTTGCTTCCATGTCCTGATATTGTAAATAGAGCTGCAGTGAACATTGTGTAAACTGATTCTTTTTGAATTATGGTTTTCTCTGGGTATATGCCCAGTAGTGGGATTGCTGGGTCGTATGGTAGTTCTATTTTTAGTTTTTTAAGGAACCTCCATACTGTTCTCCATAGTGGCTGTATCAATTTACATTCCCACCAACAGTGCAAGAGGGTTCCCTTTTCTCCACACCCTCTCCAGCATTTATTGTTTGTAGATTTTTTGATGATGGCCATTCTGACTGGTATGAGGTGACGCCTCATTGCAGTTTTGATTTGCATTTCTCTAATGATTAGTGATGTTGAGCATTCTTTCATGTGTTTGTTGGAAATCTGTATATCTTCTTTGGAGAAATGTCTATTTAGGTCTTCTGCCATTTTTGGATTGGGTTGTTTGTTTTTTTGATATTGAGCTGCATGAGCTGCTTGTAAATTTTGGAGATTAATCCTTTGTGAGTTGCTTCATTTGCAAATATTTTTTCCCATTCTGAGGGTTGTCTTTTCGTCTTGTTTATGGTTTCCTTTGCTGTGCAAAAGCTTTTAAGTTTCATTAGGTCCCATTTGTTTATTTTTGTTTTTATTCCCATTTCTCTAGGAGGTGGGTCAAAAAGGATCTTGCTGTGATTTGTGTCATGGAGCGTTCTCCCTATGTTTTCCTCTAAGAGTTTGATAGTGTCTGGCCTTACATTTAGGTCTTTAATCCATTTTGAGTTTATTTTTGTGTACGGTGTTAAGGAGTGTTCTAATTTCATTCTTTTACATGTAGCTGTCCAGTTTTCCCAGCACCACTTATTGAAGAGGCTGTCTTTTCTCCATTATATATTCTTCCCTTCTTTATTAAAAATAAGGTGACCATATGTACGTGGGTTTATCTCTGGGCTTTCTATCCTGTTCCATTGATCTATATTTCTCTTTTTGTGTCAGTACCATACTGTGTTGATTACTGTAGCTTTGTAGTATAGTCTGATGTCAGGGAGCCTGATTCCTGCAGCTCCGTTTTTCTTTCAGAAGATTGGTTTGGCTATTCAGTGTCTTTTGTGTTTACATACAAATTGTGCAATTTTTTGTTCTAGTTCTGTGAAAAATGCCATTGGTATTTTTTAATAGGGATTGCATTGAATCTGTAGATTGCTTTGGGTAGTATACTCATCTTCACAATGTTGATTCTTCCAACCCAAGAACATGGTATATCTCTCCATCTGTTGGTGTCATCGTTAATTTCTTTCATCCATGTCTTATAGTTTTCTGCATACAGGTCTTTTGTCTCCTTAGGTAGGTTTCTTCCTAGGTATTTTATTCTTTTTGTTGCAATGGTAAATGGGAGTGTTTCCTTAATTTCTCTTTCAGATTTTTCATCATTAGTGTATATAGGAATGCAAGAGACTTCTGTGCATTAATTTTGTGCCCTGCTACTTTATCAAATTCATTGATTAGCTCTAGTAGTTTTCTGGTAGCATCTTTAGGATTCTCTATGTATAGTATCATATCATCAGCAAACAGTGACAGCTTTACTTCTTCTTTTCTGATTTGGATTCTTTTTATTTCCTTTTCTTCTGTGATTGCTGTGGCTAAAACTTCCAACACTATGTTGAATAATAGTGGTGAGAGCGGGTAACCTTGTCTTTTCCTGATCTTAGTGGAAATGGTTTCAGTTTTTCACCATTGAGGATGATGTTGGCTGTGGGTTTGTCATATACGGCCTTTATTATGTTGATGTAAGTTCCCTCTAGGCCTATTTTCTGGAGGTTTTTATCATAAATGGGTGTTGAATTTTGTCGAAAGTGTTTTCTGCATCTATTGAGATGATCATATGGTTTTTCTCCTTCAATTTGTTAATATGATGTATCACATTGATTGATTTGCATATATTGAAGAATCCTTGCATTCCTGGGATAAACCCCACTTGATCATTCTGTATGATCCTTTTAATGTGCTGTTGGATTCTGTTTGCTCGCATTTCGTTGAGGATTTTTGCATCAGCGTTCATCAGTGATATTGGCCTGTAGTTTTCTTTTTCTGTGACATCTTTGTCTGGTTTTGGAATCAGGGGGATGGTGGCCTTGTAGAATGGGTTTGGGAGTGATCCTCCCTCTGCTATATTTTGGAAGAGTTTGAGAAGGATAGGTGTTAGCTCTTCAGTAAATGTTTGATAAAATTCGCCTGTGAAGCCATCTGGTCCTGGGCTTTTGTTTGTTGGAAGGTTTTTAATCACAGTTTCAATTTCAGTGCTTGTGATTGGTCTGTTTATACTTTCTATTTCTTCCCGGTTCAGTCTCGGAAGGTTGTGCTTCTCTAAGCATTTGTCCATTTCTTCCAGGTTGTCCTTTTTATTGGCATAGAGTTGCTTGTAGTAATCTCTCATGATCCTTTGTATTTCTGCAGTGTCAGTTGTTACTTCTCCTTTTTCATTTCTTATTCTATTGATTAGAGTCTTCTCCCTTTTAGTCTTGATGTGTCTGGCTAATGGTTTATCAATTTTGTTTATCTTCTCAAAGAACCAGCTTTTAGTTTTATTGATCTTTGCTACTGTTTCCTTCATTTCTTTTTCATTTATTTCTGATCTGATCTTTATGATTTCTTTCCTTCTGTTAACCCTGGGTTTTTTTTGTTTTTCTTTCTCTAATTGCTTTAGGTACGAGGTTAGATTGTTTATTTGAGATGTTCCTTGTTTCTTAAAGTAGAATTGTATTGCTATAAACTTCCCTCTTAAAACTGGTTTTGCTGCATCCCATAGGTTTTGGGTGATAGTGTTTTCATTGTCATTTGTTTCTAGGTATTTTTTGATTTCCTCTTTGATTTCTTCAATGTTCTCTTTGTTATTAAGTAGTGTATTGTTCAGACTCCATGTGTTTGTATTTTTTACAGATTTTTTCCTGTAATTGATATCTAGTCTCATAGCACTCTGGTCGGAAAAGATACTTTATACGATTTCAATTTTCTTAAATTTACCAAGGCTTGATTTGTGACCCAAGATATGACCTGTCCTGGAGAACGTTCCATGAGCACTTGAGATGAAAGTGTATTCTGTTGTTTTTGGATGGAATGTCCTATAAATATCAATGAAGTCCATCTTGTTTAATGTATCATTTAAAGCTTGTGTTTCCTTATTTATTTTCATTTTGGATGATCTGTCCATTAATGAAAGTGGGGTGTTAAAGTCCCCTACTATGATTGTGTTACTGTCGATTTCCCCTTTTATGGCTGTTAGCGTTTGCCTTATGTTTGAGGTGTTCCTCTGTTGGGTGCATAAATATTTACAATTGTTATATCTTCTTCTTAGATTGATCTCTTGATCATTATGTAGTGTCCTTCTTTGTCTCTTGTAATAGTCTTTGTTTTAAAGTCTTTTCTGTCTGTTATGAGAATTGCTACTCCAGCGTTCTTTTGATTTCCATTTGCATGGACTGTTTTTTTCCATCCCCTCACTTTCAGTCTGTATGTGTCCCTAGGTCTGAAGTGGGTCTCTTGTAGACAGCATATATATGGGTCTTGTTTTGGTATCCATTCAGCCAGCCTGTGTCTTTTGGTTGGAGCATTTAATCCATTTACATTTAAGGTAATTATCAATATGTCTGTTCCTATTACCATTTTCTTAATTGTTTTGGGTTTGTTATTGTGGGTCTTTTCCTTCTCTTGTGTTTCCTGCCTAGAGAAGTCCCTTTAGCAATTGTTGTAAAGCTGGTTTGGTGGTGCTGAATTCTCTTAGGTTTTGCTTGTCTGTAAAGGTTTTAATTTCTCCATCAAATCTGAATGAGTTCCTAGCTGAGTAGAGTAATCTTGGTTGTAGGTTTTTCCCTTTCATCACTTTAAATATGTCCTGCCACTGCCTTCTGGCTTGCAGAGTTTCTGCTGAAAGATCAGCTGTTAACCTTATGGAGATTCCCTTGTATGTTATTTGTTGCTTTTCCCTTGCTGCTTTTAATATTTTTTCTTTGTATTTAATTTTTGACAGTTTGAATAATATGTTTCTTGGCATGTTTCTCCTTGGATTTATCCTGTATGGGACTCTCTGCGCTTCCTGGACTTGATCAACTATTTCCTTTCCCATATTAGGGAAGTTTTCAACTATAATCTCTTCAAATATATTCTCAGTCCCTTTTTTTTTCTCTTCTTCTTCTGGGGCCCCTATAATTTGAATGTTGGTGTGTTCAATGTTGTCCCAGAGGTCTCTGATACTGTCCTCCATTCTTTTCATTCTGTTTTCTTTATTCTGCTCTGCAGTAGTTATTTCCACTATTTTATCTTCCAGGTCACTTATCCATTCTTCTGCCTCAGTTATTCTGCTATTGATTCCTTGCAGAGATTTTTCATTTCATTTATTGTGTTGTTCATCATTGTTTGCGCTTTAGTTCTTCTAGGTCCTTGTTAAATGTTTCTTGTATTTTCTCCATTCTATTTCCAAGATTTTGGATCATCTTTACTATCATTGTTCTGAATTCTTTTTCAGGTAGACTGCCTATTTCTTCTTCATTTGTTTGGTCTGGTGGGTTTTTACCTTTTTCCTTCATCTGCTGTGTGTTTCTCTGTCTTCTCATTTTGCGTAACTTACTGTGTTTGGGGTCTCCTTTTCACAGGCTGCAGGTCGTAGTTCCCATTTTTTTTGGTGTCTGCTGCCAGTGGCTAAGGTTGGTTCAGTGGATTGTGTAGGCTTCCTGGTGGAGGGGACTGGTGCCTGTGTTCTGGTGGATGAGGCTGGATCTTGTCTTTCTGGTGAGCAGGACCGCGTCTGGTGGTGTGTTTTGGGGTGTCTGTGCCCTTATGATTTTAGGCAGCTTTTCTGCTAGTGGGTGGGGTTGTGTTCCTGTCTTGCTAGTTGTTTGGCATGGGGTGTCCAGCACTGTAGCTTGCTGGTCGTTGAGTGGAGCTGGGTGTTGGCATTGAGATGGAGATCTCTGGGAGATTTTCGCTGTTTGATATTACATGGAGCTGGGTGGTCTCAGGTGGACCAATTTCCTGAACTTGGCTCTCCCACCTCAGAGGCACAGGCCTGACGCCCGACCAGAGCACCAAGACCCTGTCATCCACATGGCTCAGAATAAAAGGGAGAAAAGAAAGAAAGAATGAAAAATAAATAAAATAAAATAAAAGTTATAAAAATAAAAAATAATAAAAATAAAAAAAATTTGCAAGGTAATTAAAAAAAAAGAAAGAAAGAGAGAACAACCAAACCAAAAACCAAATCCAGCAATGATAACAAGCACTAAAAACTATACTAAGAAAAATTAAGAAAGAACGGACAGACAGAACCCCAGGACAAATGGTAAAAGCAAAGCTATACAGACAAAATCACACACAAAAGCATACACATACACATGCACAAAAAGAGAAAAAGGAAAAGTATGTATATATCGTTGCTCCCAAAGTCCACCTCCTCAATTTGGGATGATTTGTTGTCTATTCAGGTATTCCACAGATGCAGGGTACATCAAGTTGATTGTGGAGGTTTAATCTGCTGCTCCTGAGGCTGCTGGGAGAGATTTCCCTTTCTCTTCTTTGTTCGCACAGCTCCTGGGGTTCAGCTTTGGATTTGGCTCCGCCTCTGCGTGTAGGTCACCTGAGGGTGTCTGTTCCCCCGCTCAGACAGGGTGGGGTTAAAGTATCAGCTGATTAGGGGGCTCTGGCTCACTCAGGTCGGGGGGAGGGATGGTACGGAATGCGGGGCGAGCCTGCAGCGGCAGAGGCCAGAGTTACATTGCAACAGCCTGAGGCGCACCATGCGTTCTCCTGGGGAAGTTGTCCCTGGATCACGGGACCCTGGCAGTGGCGGGATGCACTGGCTCCTGGGAGGGGAGGTGTGGATAGTGACCTGTTCTTGCACACAGGCTTTTTGGTGGCCGGAGTAGCAGCCTTAGCATTTCATGCTCGTCTCTGGGGTCTGCTCTGTTAGCCGCGGCTCGTGCCTGTCTCTGGAGCTCGTTTAGGTGGTGCTCTGAATCCCCTCTTCTCGTGCACCCCAAAACAATGGTCTCTTGCCTCTTCAGCAGCTCCAGACTTTTTCCTGGACTCCCTCCCGGCTAGCTGTGGCTCACTAGCCCCCTTCAGGCTGTGATCACGCAGCCAATCCCCGTCCTCTCCTTGGGATCTGACCTCTGAAGCCGGAGCCTCAACTCCCAGCCCCCGCTCACCCTGGCAGGTGAGCAGACAAGCCTCTCGGTCTGGTGAGTGCTGATCGGCACTGATCCTCTGTGAGGGAATCTCTCTGCTTTGCCCCCTGCACCCCTGTTGCTGCGCTCTCCTCCGTGGCTCCGAAGCTTCTCCCCCCACCACCCTCGTCTCCACCAGTGAAGGGCCTTTCTAGTGTGTGGAAACCTTTCCTCCTCCACAGCTCCCTCCCACTGGTGCAGGTCCCGTCCCTATTCTTTTGTCCCTTTTTTTTCTTTTTTCTTTTGCCCTATCCAGGTACGTGGGGAGTTTCTTGCCTTTTGGGAGGTCTGAGTTCTTCTGCCAGCATTCAGTATGTGTTCTGTAGGAGTTGTTCCACATGTAGATGTATTTCTTATGTATTTGTGGGGAGGAAGGTGATCTCCACGTCTTACTCTTCTGCCATCTTGAAACTCTCCCAAATTTCTTTCTTAAGTGTCTGTTTTTACTGGATTTTTAGCCAGTACTCAATTTAGTGAGGCAACATTTCATCAAATTGCTTTAATTAATAGGCTCCAGGTAAAAATAAATGAACTTTAAAAAGATAGCATTTGCAACTGCCTGTTTCCACTTATTTATATGAGGTACCTAGAGTAATCAAATTCATAGAAAGAAAAAGTAGCATGGTGGGGACTTCCCTGGCAGTCCAGTGGTTAAGACTCTGCACTTCCACTGCAGGGGGCATGGATTCGATCCCTGGTCGGGGAACTAAAATTCTACATGCCATGCCCAAAAAAACACGGCCCCCCCCCAAAAAATTAAAAAATAAACCCAAAACAAAAAGCAAACAAACAAACCATAAAGGAGCATGGTGGTTGTTGCCATGGGGTGAAGTGGGGAATTGTTGTTTAATGGGTATAGAGTTTCAGTTGCAGGATGAGAAGAATTCTAGAGATTGGTTGCATAAGTAAACTGTACAGTTAAAAATGGTCAAGAGGATACATTTTATGTTATATGTATCTTACCACAATTAAAAAAAATTAAGAAGAGGGGAATAAGATAGCACCTGCAATAATGTTAAAAACATCAAATTCCTAGGAGTGAATCTGTCAAAGGATTTACAAGCCCTCTGTCCTAAAATCTACAAAACATTATTAAGACAAATTAATGAAGACCTAAATAGAGGAATATGCTATGTTCGTGGGGGGCTCAATATTTTAAAATTTCAAGTCTCCTCAAATTAACCTACATTATCAATGCAATCCGTAACAAAATCCCAGCGCTTGATTTTTGTGGTTGCTGTTGCTGTTGTTTTTTCTGGTTTTGTGGAACTCAAGCTGACTTTACAATTCATATGGAAATGTGAAAGGCTAAGAATAGCGAAGTCAGTCATGAAGAACAGAATTGGAGTACTTCCACTGGCAGATACCAAGACTTATTATAAAACTATATCAATTAAGGCAGAGCTTCGCATGTTGTGGTTCTTGGACTGGCAGCCTCAGCTTCACCTGGGAGCTTGTTAGAAACGGAATTTCTCTGGCTCCACTTCACAGCCTGTTGAATCAGCATCTCTGGGGTTGGGGCCAAGGGGTCTGTGTTTTAACAATCTTTCTAGATTATTCTTATGCACTTGAAAGTTTGAGAAACACTGAATTAAGACATTTTGACACGAGGAAATACAGACTAACTAGCGGAACAGATAGAGAGTCCAAAAACAGAGCCATACATACGCAGTTCATCTGACTTATGTCAAATCTGGCATTGCAGTGCAGTGGGGAAAGGGTAGGCTTTTCAGTACATGGTACTAGATGATTTATTTACGTATGGAAAAAAGCTACCTTAACCCCTGTATCATACTAGATATACAAAAAATCAATTCCAAATGGAATATGTGGAAGTAAAAAGCAAAACTGTAAAGTTTTTAGAGGAAAACTACAGGAGAACATCTTTGAGACCTTAGGACGATCAAAAAGGACAATAAAGCTCTAACCATAAAACAAAAAACGATAAACTGGATGACTAGTAATATTAAACACTTTAAATATCAAAAGATACTGTTAATATTTGTAAAGCACTTAGACCAGTGCCTTGCCAGCACGAGTATGTGTTGTGTATTTGTCAAATAAGAAGAATATGTTACCCTCTTCCAACAAAAAGACAGGGGGGCTTGTGTTCAGAAAATATAAAGAATATTTAACAAATCATCAAGAAAAAAATTTTTTTAATTGATTTATTTATTTATTTTTGGCTGCATTGGGGCTTTGTTGCTGCGTGTGGGCTTTTTCTAGTTGCGGTGAGCAGGGGCTACTCTTCGTTGCAGTGCGGTGGCTTCTCTTGTTGCGGAGCACAGGCTCTAGGTGTGCGGGCTTCAGTAGTTGTGGTGCCTGGCCTTCAGTAGTTGTGGCTCGCGGGCTCTAGAGCGCAGGCTCAGTAGTTGTGGCACACGGCTTAGTTGCTCCATGGCATGTGGAATCTTCCCAGACCAGGGCTCAATCTCTTGTCCCCTGCATTGGCAGGCGGATTCTTAACCACTGTGCCACCAGGGAAGCCCAAGAAAAATTTTGACAACCCAATAGAAAACAGCAGGCAAAGGACTTCAATAGGGACTTAAAAGAGAGGCATTAAAATGGTCATTAACGTATTAAAAGGTGCACAACTTTATTAACCAGTAGAGAAATGCAAATTCGTTAGAGAAGTGAAAATTAACCATAACGGAATACTACTAAATACCCACCAGAATGGCTAAAATGTAAAAAATAGACAATATTGAGTGTTGCAAGGTTGTAAAGTAACAAGGACTCTCTAATGTTTCTAATAAGAGTGTAAAGTGGAAAACCTTTTAGAAGATTGGGTGTATTCATGAAAGCTAAATACTCTGACCTAGCAATTTCACTCCTAAGTATATGTCCAACAGAAATACTTGTACATGTTCACCTAAAATGATGGCACATTCTGATAACACATCTAGAATGTTCATAGCACATTTGTAATAGCTCCAGATTGGAAACTACCTAAATGCCCATTAGCAGGATAATGGTTAAATAAATTGTATATTGCAGTGAAATATTATTTAGCAATAAAATGAACATTCTTCAACTATATAGAGCATTAAAGCATATATGTCCTGTTTAATTTTCTTTTTCTTTACCTAATGTCTCATATTCTGACTGATTTTTACCTTGTGGGCAGCAGTGTTGTGTAAGATATATTAAACACAGCCTATCTGCAGTTACCTCCTTTTAGAAAGACTTTCCCAAGTCTGTATATCTCCCAGCCAAACAAATATAAGATAAATGCATTCTTCAGTGATATCATTATCCAGTCAGTTCCTTCTTTAAAGCTTTTCAAATGTCTGTTTTTCAGATTGCATTTTACTTTCAGCGTTTAGTGAGAATGTTTTGCTTGAGCTTCACATAAAAGTCTCAAACTCTTGTTCTCATGCCAGCATAGAAAACAGTCTGAGTTGGTAGTTTTCCGAGGAAAATATCTCCCCACTTTGGTATGCAAACCTTTTAAAGCTAGGCTTTAACTGACAAGCCCACGGCCTGTGCTGGCCCATGTGCCATGATGTTATTGGTGTAAAGTGACCGTGTGGCTGGGGACTGTGGGGGAGGACAGAGTTTTCCTCCACGCTCTTAGGGTTCCAGACTGGGTCCGAAAATTAAACTGACAAAGACAGATTAACAGGAAAAAAGTGCACACATTTACTTAATAGAGATTTTGTGTGACACAGAAGTCTTCATAAGGAAATGAAGACCTGATGAAACAGTTCAACCTGAGTATTTTTGTGCTAGGTTTGATGAAGTGTGGGCAGTCCTGGAGGAGTATGATAGTTCAAAGGTAAGGGTAGTAAACTGGGAGAAACTTAGTAAGGCCTGCTTGTTGGGATTCTTCTCAGGGTCCCTTTGTCTTCAGAGATAAGGATGCACCTTTCCTCTGGGTATAGGGAAGGCACCTCTCACATGAGAGTTTTATGACCTGTTTCAGGAGAAAAGGGCAGTGGGAAGGTCAGAGTGATCTTCCTGCTTCGGCTGTTTTCTCAGACTCCTTCAGCTTAAAATGCTCTGTATGCCCAGGTGCCATATTTTGGGGGTAGCTGATGGTTAGGGCCATCACCTGTGCCCACTCTGGATGGTGCATTCCTGCTGAGGGTGAGAGAAAGCATTATAGGAGGAGAAATCCCAGAGGGGACCACATGTGCTTTTTAGCAGGTACTCTCAGAGGCTTGTTAAGTGTTACCTATTCATGCTTATTTAATCCTCACAAGTTTGTGAGAGATGGGAGTTACTACTCTTATGTTAGGAGGAAAATGAGATCCTAAGAGGTCAGGTGGCTTCCCAAGGTCACCCAGCTAATCACCTCACTTGGTGGAGCTGGGATTCTGATCAAGCTCTGGCTGACTTGGAGATTATCCCCACTGTTCTACAGAGCCATTTCCTCAGTGCTCTTCCATCCTGTCATGAGGTTACTGAGACGGTCCCTTTAATAAAATGAAGAGAAAACAGGCGACCCAGTGTAGGTAGTAGAATCAGTGTGCAGATTTACTTATTTCATG
Organism: Balaenoptera ricei; assembly: GCF_028023285.1. Classification (NCBI taxonomy): domain Eukaryota; kingdom Metazoa; phylum Chordata; class Mammalia; order Artiodactyla; family Balaenopteridae; genus Balaenoptera; species Balaenoptera ricei. The sequence continues at coordinate 76,723,457 of NC_082651.1, read as the reverse complement.
TCTTCTGTTTCATCATGTATATATTTATAGTGCCATATAACTGTATTCCAAAGAGATAAAAATATTTTAATTTGCAAACTTATAGAAGAATTAGGTTACTTAATAGTCATTGCATTAGAATGTAAGTTCTCTGAGGGCAGGGACCTTGTCTGTCTTGCTTGCTACTTTGTCCCTGGGGCCTCGTGCACACTGCCTTGTACAGAGTAGGCGCTCAAGTGAATTAATGAATGAACACATTTCAGTAAGAATTTATTCTTCTGATTCTCCTTCTCCCTTATTTGCGTATTCTTTGTTTACTCCTCTTCTTCCACTCCCCTTTAATAGAGCAGTTTCCTAAAGTTCTTTACTGAGTCCTCGTCTTACAATACTCTACCAGTGTTTCCTGGGTACTGTCATCCACTTCCTTGGAGAAAGTGTTAAGAAAACAATGTAAATATGTTCTGCGGCCGTAAAAAAGTGAAATCTTGCCATTTGCGACAACATGGATGGATCTAGAGGGTATTATGCTAAGTGAAATAAGTCAGACAGAGAAAGATTGCATGATCTTACTTATATGGTGAATCTAAAAAACAAAACAAGCAAATAAACAAAACAAGATGAAAACAGACTCACAGATTCAAAGAAACGGGTGGTTGCCAGAAAGTGAAGTGGGGTGGGCGAAATAGGTAAAGGAGATTAAGACTTACAAACATCCAGTTATAGAATAAAATAAGTCATGGGGATATATTGATAATATACAACGTGAGGAGTATGGTCAATAATATTGTAATAATTTTGTATGGGAAAAGATGGTTACTGGACTTATTGTGGTGATCACTTTATAATGTATGCAAATATCAAATCATTATGTAGTACTCTTTTTTTTTAATAATTTTTAAATTTTTGGCTGCGTTGGGTCTTTGTTGCTGTGTATGGGCTTTCTCTAGATGCGGGGAGCAGGGGCTACTCTTCCTTGCAGTGCGTGAGCTTCTCATTGCAGTGGCTTCTCTTGTTGCGGAGCATGGACTCTAGGCGCGCGGGCTCAGTAGTTGTGGCTTGCGGGCTCTAGAGCGCAGACTCAGTAGTTGTGGCGCATGGGCTTAGTTGCTCTGAGGCATGTGGGATTTTCCTGGACCGGGGCTCGAACCCGTGCCCCCTGCATTGGCAGGCGGATTCTTAACCACTGCGCCACCAGGGAAGCCCTGTAGTACTCTTGAAACTGATATAATATTGTATGTCAACTATATTTCAGTTACAAAATGAAAATGGTTGAAGCTCATGCATCCCAGTGCAATTTCCAAAAAAAAAAAAGACGTTGTTTTGGGAATCGAGACCAAGTATTAGAATCAGCTTTTGCTCCTAATGAAGGTGTGACATTGAGCAAGTGATCTAACCTGTTGGTGCTTCATTCTCCTTTTTATTGTAAGAAAGTTGGCAAAGATTTGGAGTTGAAAATTCACATACCTGTAGGGGCCAGGCAGGTATTAGAAATGATGGAAGTGAGCTGGGCATGGTACAGTAAGGCGTTGCAGGGACGGTGATATAGTTTATATATACTACATTGAAGGATTTCTTGCTAACTTTTAATGAGAATTTGGAGTTACAAGGGAATTTGACCAAAAACAAATACTTGTATTAGCTTAGCCTACTAGTTCTTAAATTTGGCTATGCCTTAGAATTACCTGGGGAGTGTTTTAAAAAACACCGATGCCCAGATCCTGCTCTCAGGGATCTGATTTACTTTTATTTATTTATTTATTTATGGCTGTGTTGGGTCTTCGTTTCTTTGCGAGGGCTTTCTCTCTAGTTGTGGCAAGTGGGGGCCACTCTTCATCGCAGTGCGCGGGCCTCTCACTATCGCGGCGCACAGGCTCCAGACGCACAGGCTCAGTAATTGTGGCTCACGGGCCCAGTTGCTCCGCGGCATGTGGAATCTTCCCAGACCAGGGATCGAACCCGTGTCCCCTGCATTGGCAGGCAGATTCTCAACCACTGCGCCACCATGGAAGCCCTGATTTACTTTTAAAATACCAAAAGCTTCTCCTTCTAGTGCACAGCTAGGTTATGAATGATTAATTGGATGCTAATTAACTAGGATGTGTTTTATACCTGACTTTTAGAAATAAGCAAATAATCAAGGATGTAGTCAGCTTTCAGACGAATAAGCCTTTTGCCTTTCTTCAAAGCAATCTTCACTGAAAGTTATTGTTGTGAATGATCACTCAGGGACAGCATTGGTTTCCATGTCATCAGCAAAGAGCTTAAGTTGTGTTCATTATACCAATCAGTCCCTATTGTCTCATAATACATTTTGCCCCTGTTTTCACGCACCCAAAACTTCCACTTTTTCCCCACTACATTTGTGGTCATATTCAGTGGTTTCTACTGCACTCTGTGAACTGATGGTTGGTCACAGCTTTCTCTGGGGCTAGGATTCAGTATGTGCATATTCAAAGTTTTCTTATGAGCCAGTCTTTCTTAAGATACCCTCTCTAGGATAGCATTTTAACTAAAATTAGAGACTCCCTACCCTAACCAAGACTAGAAAGCATTCTCAAAAATTTTAGAGTGGTTTTCTTAAAGTTTGATTTGCATTTGCATCAGTGGATTAGGATATTTAAGTGAAAGTTACCAGATTTCCAATTATGTGTTTTCGTTTGTGAGTTTGGATGATTTTTAAAAATTTATTTCAAATTTGAGAAAGATGGCATTTATTTTATGTAGTTTATTTTCTCACATTTTTTAATAACTCGTGAGATAAAAAGATTTATTAATTTATGGTATGATATATTCTGCTTACCTTTTTGATTATCTGGAAATATTCTGATTCATTACTTAAGGAATTTATTCAGTAGAACAGGTCAACTAGGTTAAGTAATGACTCTGCTCAGATGAACACATTCTTCATAAAAAATATTTGAAAGCGCATGTTGTCTTTTATTATTTTTCACTGAGATGATTTTCAAATCTGCACTCAGCTCTACCTGATATATTCATTTTGTTATATTCAGAGTGGACTTATCCAGCTTATCCATTCCTTCTGTGGTCTTTTTTTTTTTTTTTCTTTCTTTCTTTCTTCCCATCAGTGTTTGCTTTCACAACCCAAGTTCTGGGCCATTCAGACATCAGCTTTGATCCTCCGGACAAAACTTGAGAGAGGAAGCATACGCCGAGTGGAACGGGCAATGAGGCAGACACAGGTAAGAATTAATGTGGCAATTTTTGTTATTCTTCCAGCTCTTTATTGTTATCAATAACCGTACATGTTTGTTGTGAGTATAAAGTCATTTTTCTCTAACACGTTTTATTATTGAAGAGTGTTGTTTTAGAGTTTGCTTGACTCCAAAGCCCAACTCTGTCACTTAGCTCTGTGACCGTAGTATTTAACCTTTCTAAAGGAGAGCTGTTCTGCTACTCAACGTTTCTGACGCCAAGTGTGTGGGTCTTTCACACCAAGCATTTCTTCATTTCCTTGTGGACATCAACTGGGTGTCCTACAATTTAATTCAATTCTGACCCTACCTGGAATTAGTGCAGACCCCATAGGTTAAGGGCTAAGTTCCAAAAGACTGCCTCCCACTTCAGATTCCAATCTCAAGTCTTCTACTTCTGACTGACTGGCTATAAATCAGGGGTTCTCACGACCTCCTCCTTACCTCAGGTTTGATAATTTGCTAGAACTGGCTCACAGAACTCAGGGAAACACTTAATTACTATTACTGGTTTATTATAAAGGATGTTATAAAGGATCCAAATGAACGGCCAGATGAAGAGGTATATAGGGCAAGGATCCTGAGCAAAGGAGCTTCTGTCTTTGTGGAGTTTGGGGGGCACTCCCCCTCCCAGAACGTCGGTGCATTTTCCAATATGGGTGCTCTCTGAACCTCTTTGTTTTGGGGGTTTTTATGGAGTATCTATTATGTGGGCATGATTGATTAAATCAGTGGCCATTGGTGATTACCTCAATCCCCAGCCCTTTTTCCCTCCCCGGACCTTGGGGGGGGGGGCTGGAAGTTTCAACCCCCCAGTCACATGGTTGGTTCCTCTGACAACCGGCCCCCATCCTCCCAGAGTCACCTCATTGCCATAAGCTCAGGTATGGTGAAAGGGACTTACTATGGATAACAAAAGACACTCTTCTAACCCTACCACTCAGGAAGTTACAAGAGTTTTAGAAGCTCTGTGCTGGGAACCGGAGCTTACATATTTCTTATTATATCACAGCATCACATCCCTAAGTTTCATTTTCATTACCTATATAAGAGGGTAATAATAACTGTACTTATAGCATAGATTTGTGGTGAGTGGTAAAGAGATAATACAACAGGTAGTGAAAAAGGTATGCAGTATCACAGGCATAGATTGTATGAGGAAACAAAATTCATCCTAATGCAAAAATATTCACTGATGAACTGGAATAAATAGTCTCTATTCCAAAGTGGTTTTTTTTTTTAAACTAATGAAGAATATTTTATTTCTGTGTTTAAAAGTATTTCTGATGGATACCTCACTAAGCTTAGAGCACTCTATTGATGCTGCTGGAAATATAATACAAAGTTATTCCTTAGGTTCTGTATCTTTCCTAGCTTTCCAGTTTGAAACCTGCATGATTCTCTGAATTGTGCAGATGATGCTTTTAGATATCAAATAAACAGGATGTGCTTTGCTTGGGGAAAATGGATTTGAAGAAAGAGCCAAATCACCATGCTTTGGCCCTTTGCCCCTGTCTTGGCCTTACTATATCTGGGGTCTCTTCATCTTGCCATGCAAATGGTATGTGATGAAGAGAGTGGTATACCTTTCTACCTATACAACAGCATGAGGGAGTTGTTATTCCTTCCTCTACGGGGAAAATCAGAGAAAATCTTTTCACTCCCCAACCCAGAAAATTTGGAAATTAGTCAGATCATGGAACAAGATGAATTAGACAAAATTTGTCTAATTTTCTGTCACTTGTTGAGCCATTTACTTCATAATCTGAACTTTTGCCAATTCCTCTGATTCAGAGTTTGATATTACTAATTGTTGAAGTTATTGCATCCCTGAAGAATAAGAGGAAAATGATTTTAAAAATACATGTATATATAAAACAATGTTTTAAAAAAATTCTGTTTTAGTTTCTGTGGAAATGTATTCCCTTCCTCAGCTGTACAAAGTGGTAAAATGATAAAGTGTTAAAGCAGAAAAAAAAAAAAAGCTAGAAGGAACTCTTAGGGAAAAGCTTAATCTTGTCACATGATAAGTTGAAGAAATACAGGTATGATGAGGTCAGGTGACTTGCCCCAGTTTGCCTGGCTAGTTAATGACAGAGTCTGGACTTTAACTTACACAGTAACAGGCAGTTACATTGAAGGATGCAGACCGGCTTTTTGGTGGGGCTAATGGCGGACTCCGGGAGGGCTCACTCCAAGGAGTACTTCCCAGTACTTCTGCTGTCAGTGTCCTTGTCCCTGCAGTAAACCACAGCCACCCCCCGCCTCTGCAGGAGACCCTCCAACACTAGCAGCTGTGTGGCTGACAGGGTCATGGTGCTCCAGCCGGGTGTCAGGCCTGTGCCTCTGAGGTGGGAGAGCTGAGTTCAGGACATTGGTCCACCAGAGACCTCCCGGCTCCACGTAATATCAAACGGCGAAAGCTCTCCCAGAGATCTCCATCTCAATGCTAAGACCCAGCTCAACTCAACGACCAGCAACCTACAGTGATGGACACCCTATGCCAAACAACTAGCAAGACAGGAACACAGCCCCACCCCTTAGCAGAGAGGCTGCCTAAAATCATAATAAGGTCACTGACACCCCAAAACACACCACCAGACATGGACCTGCCCACCAGAAAGACAAGATCCAGCCTCATCCACCAGAACACAGGCACCATTCCCCTCCACCAGGAAGCCTACACAACCCACTGAACCAACCTTAGCCACTGGCGGCAGACACGAAAAACAACAGGAACTACAAACTTGCAGCCTGCAAAAAGGAGATCCCAAACACACTAAGTTAAGCAAAATGAGAAGACAGAGAAACACACAGAAGATGAAGGAGCAAGGTAAAAACCCACCAGACCAAACAAATGAAGAGGAAATAGGCAGTCTACCTGAAAAAGAATTCAGAGTAATGATAGTAAAGATGATTCAAAATCTTGGAAATAGAATGAAGAAAATACAAGAAACATTTAAGAAGGACCTAGAAGAACTAAAGCGCAAACAAACAGTGATGAACAACAAAATCAATGAAATTAAAAATTCTCTAGAAGGAATCAATAGCAGAATGACTGAGGCAGAAGAATGAATAAGTGACCTGCAAGATAAAATAGTGGAAATAACTACCGCAGAGCAGAATAAAGAAAAAAGAATGAAAAGAATTGAGGACAGCCTCAGAGACCTCTGGGACAACATTAAACGCACCAACATTCGAATTATAGGGGTCTCAGAAGAAGAAGAGAAAAAGAAAGGGACTGAGAAAATATTTGAAAAGATTATAGTTGAAAACTTCCCTAATATGGGAAAGGAAATAGTCAATCAAGTCCAGGAAGTAGGCGGAGAGGGAACTTATTTCAACATAATAAAGGCCATATATGACCAACTCACAGCAAACATTGTTCTCAATGGTGAAAAACTGAAACCATTTCCTCTAAGATCAAGAACAAGACAAGGTTGCCCACTCTCACCATTATTATTCAACATAGTTTTGGAAGTTTTAGCCACAGCAATCAGAAGAAAAAGAAATAAAAGGAATCCAAATTGGAAAAGAAGAAGTAAAACTGTCACTGTTTGCAGATAACATGATACTATACATGGAGAATCCTAAACATGCTACCAGAAAAATACTAGAGCTAATCAATGAATTTGGTAGAGTAGCAGGATACAAAATTAATGCACAGAAATATCTTGCATTCCTATACACTAATGATGAAAAATCTGAAAGAGAAATTAAGGAAACACTCCCATTTACCATTGCAACAAAAAGAATAAAATACCTAGGAATAAACCTGCCTAAGGAGACAAAAGACCTGTATGCAGAAAACTATAAGACACTGATGAAAGAAATTAAAGATGATACAAGTAGATGGAGAGATATACCATGTTCTTGGATTGGAAGAATCAACATTGTGAAAATGAGTATACTATCCAAAGCAATCTACAGATTCAGTGCAGTCCCTATCAGAAAATACCAATGGGGCTTCCCTGGTGGCGCAGTGGTTGAGAATCTGCCTGCCAATGCAGGGGACACGGGTTCGAGCCCTGGTCTGGGAAGATCCCACATGCCGCGGAGCAGCTGGGCCCGTGAGCCACAATTACTGAGCTTGCGCATCTGGAGCCTGTGCTCCGCAACAAGAGAGGCCGCGATAGTGAGAGGCCCGCGCACCGCAATGAAGAGTGGCCCCCGCTTGCCACAACTAGAGAAAGCCCTCGCACAGAAACGAAGACCCAACACAGCCATAAATAAATAAATAAATAAATAAATAAATAAATAAATAAAAATTAAAAAAAAATACCAATGGCTTTTTTTCACAGAACTAGAACAAAAAATTTCACAATTTATATGGAAACACAAAAGACCCTGAATCGCCAAAACAATCTTGAGAAAGAAAAATGGAGCTGGAGGAATCAGGCTCCCTGACTTCAGACTATGCTACAAAGCTACAGTAATCAAGACAGTATGGTACTGGCACAAAAACAGAAGTATACATCAATGGAACAGGATAGAAAGCCCAGAGATGAACCCATGCACATATGGTCACCTTATTTTTGATAAAGGAGGCAAGAATATACAATGGAGAAAAGACAGCCTCTTCAATAAGTGGTGCTGGGAATACTGGACAGCTACATGTAAAAGAATGAAATTAGAACACTCCTTAACACCATACACAAAAATAAACTCAAGGGCTTCCCTGGTGGCGCAGTGGTTGAGAATCTGCCTGCCAATGCAGGGGACACAGGTTCGAGCCCTGGTCTGGGAAGATCCCACATGCCGTGGAGCAACTGGGCCCATGAGCCACAATTACTGAGCCTGTGCGTCTGGAGCCTGCGCTCCACAACAAGAGAGGCCGCGATAGAGGCCCGCACACCGTGATGAAGAGTGGCCCCCGTTTGCCACAACTAGAGAGAAAGCCCTCACACAGAAACGAAGACCCAACACAACCATAAATTAAAAAAAAAAAAAAAGATCAATGATATTTCACACGTCAGAAAAAATTTTAATAAAAAATAAATAAATAAACTCAAAATGGATTAAAGACCTAAATGTAAAGCCAGACACTATCAAACTCTTAGAGGAAAACCTAGGCAGAACAATCTATGATATAAATCACAGCAAGATCCTTTTTGACCCAGCTCCTAGAGAAATGGAAGTAAAAACAAAATAAACAAATGGAATCTAATGAAACTTAAAAGCATTTGCACAGCAAAGGAAACCATAAACAGGACGAAAAGACAACCCTCAGAATGGGAGAAAATATTTGCAAATGAAGCAACTGACAAAGGATCGATCTCCAAAATTTACAAGCAGCTAATGCAGGTCAATATCAAAAAAACAAACTACCCAATTGAAAAATGGGCAGAAGACCTAAGTAGACATTTCTCCAAAGAAGATAAACAGATTGCCAACAAACACATGAAAGAATGCTCAACTTCATTAATCATTAGAGAAATGCAAATCAAAACTACAATGAGATATCATCTCACACTGGTCAGAATGGCCATCATCAAAAAATCTACAAACAGTAAATGCTGGAGATGGTGTGGAGAAAAGGGAACCCTCTTGCACTGTTGGTGGGAATGTAAATTAATACAGCTAATATGGAGAACAGTGTGGAGGTTCCTTAAAAAACTAAAAATGGAACTACCATACAACTCAGCAATCCCACTGCTGGTCATATACCCTGAGAAAACCATAATTCAAAAAGAGTCATGTACCACAGTGTTCACTGCAGCTCTGTTTACAATAGCCAGGACATGGAAGCAACCTAAGTGTCCATTGACAGATGAATGGATAAAGAAGATGTGGCACATATATACAATGGAATATTACTCAGCCATAAAAAGAAACGAAATTGAATTATTTGTAGTGAGGTGGATGGACCTACAGTCTGTCAGACAGAGTGAAGTAAGTCAGAAAGAAAAAAATACTGTATGCTAACACATATATATGGAATCTAAACGAAAAAAAAAAACGGTTATGAAGAACCTAGGGGCAGGACAGGAATAAAGACGCAGATGCAGAGAATGGACTTGAGGACACGGGGAGGGGGAAGGGTGAACTGGGACACAGTGAGAGAGTGGTATGGACTTATATACCCTACCAAATGTAAGATAGATAGCTAGTGGGAAGCAGCCGCGTAGCACAGGGAGATCAGCTCGGTGCTTTGTGACCACCTAGAGGGGTGGGATAGGGAGGTTGGGAGGGAGACGCAAGAGGGAGGAGATATGGGGATATATGTATATGTATAACTGATTCACTTTGTTATAGAGCAGAAACTAATGCACCATTGTGAAGCAATTATACTCCAATAAAGATGTTAAAAAAAAAAAAAAAAGGTTGCAATGGCTGGTCCTAAAGGTGGCAGATTTGGAAGGGATGTCTAAGTGAGACATGCCAAACTTAGAAAGGGACTGTTGTGTCACACCTAAAGGTAAATAAATCAATATTATAAGATCCACAGAGGAAGAAGGAACTCCAAGTTGAGGGCAGTGCATTAAAAGCACCCTATCTAATGGAAATTTTTCTATGCTAGAGTTCTTTAATTATTGTATCTTCAGGAGTATGATGATGGTGGTAATGATGAACAAAATAATGTTTATGGAAACACTGGTTATTTTAGAATTCAGAAGCAGCTTGAATTAAAATATTATATTCTCCAGTATTTATTTATACCCTGCTTTTTACCAGTGGGGTACAAACTACCTGTCTATCTATCATCATTCTGCTTCTGCCCCACCCCACCATGCCATGTCTGATCCAAGTCCAAATAATCAATATTTTCTTTATCATAAGATCACATCTTTTTCTTCTTTCCTTTAGTATGATGAAAACAATGTATTGTACATATCCAAATATGAAGGAAATTAATTGAAACCACATACATTCAAAGGAACCATCTTACTTATGTCCAATCCAAAAAAACTTGTGCAAACCAAATGTCATCATTGTCTAATAACGTTCATATAAGTGTTAGATAAACTCAGTTCAGTCATTGAGGGTTAATGTTAGGTTACTTTATGTTCATTATTAAGTAATTTTGCTGATGAATTTTAATTACCCAGTTATGTTTTAAACCTGTTAATTTAAATTGTGAAGGTCTGTCCCTATCCAGGTAGTTGTGCCTCTGAAGATGTTTGCGTGGCAAGAGTTTTTTCCTTCACCCTTGAATTTCTGGGAGGACATTGCATTGAATTGGGAATTTGAGATTGTAGCAGTTTTCTGTTACTGGAGACTGTTCATACTGCCATTTGATTTTCTTATCTGTGGAAGCTAATTGAGATTTCACAATTTTTAAATGAGTATTTTTAGAACATCTATTATTTTTTCTTTTTTAACATCTTTATTGGAGTATAATTGCTTTACAGTGGTGTGTTAGTTTCTGCTTTGTAACAAAGTGAATCAGCTATGCATATACATATATCCCCATATCTCCTCCCTCTTGCGTCTCCCTCCCACTCTCCCTATCCCACCCCTCTACGTGGTCAAAAAGCACTGAGCTGATCTCCCTGTGCTATGTGACTGCTTCCCACTAGCTATCTATGTTACATTCGATAGTATATATAAGTCCATGCCACTGTCTCACTTCGTCCCAGCTCACCCTTCCCCCTCCCCGTGTCCTCAAGTCCATTCTCTACATCTGTGTCTTTATTCCTGTCCTGCACCTAGGTTCTTCATAACCATTTTTTTTTCTTTAGATTCCATATATATGTGTTAGCCTATGGTATTTGTTTTTCTCTTTCTGACTTACTTCACTCTGTATGACAGACTGTAGGTCCATCCACCTCACTACAAATAACTCAATTTCGTTTCTTTTTATGGCTGAGTATTATCCCATTGTAAATATGTGCCACATCTTCTTTATCCATTCATCTGTCAGTGGACACTTAGGTTGCTTCCATGTCCTGGCTATTGTAAATAGAGCTGCAGTGAACATTGTGGTACATGACTCTTTTTGAATTATGGTTTTCTCACAGTGTATGCCCAGTAGTGGGATTGCTGGGTCGTATGGTAGTTCTGTTTTTAGATTTTAAGGAACCTTCATAAAGAGCATCTATTCTTAATACTGTATTTTAGCATTTACTAAATTATATTTTATTTGAAAACCTTTCCATTTTCACAGCTAGAATGTGAGCTTTTTTGAGGGGTCAGGTTCTGTGTTTTACTCACTTTTGTATAGGCACTTATTGGATGTTTGCTGAATACTGAGTGTTGTGTTTATTTATACCCTGCTTTTTACCAATGGTGTATAAAGTACTTACCTATCTATCATCATTCAGCTTCTCCCCCACCCCATCATTTGGCTTCTCCCCCATGCCATGTCTGATCCAAAAAAAAAAAAATCAATTTTGTTTGTTTTTTTTTTTTTTTAGTCCTTCCTGGGTCACTCTTTTTTTTTTTTGAATTTAATTTTATTTATTTTTTTATATAGCAGGTTCTTATTAGTCATCCATTTTATACATATCAGTATATACATGTCAATCCAAATCTCCCAGTTCATCCCACCACCACCCACACCCCCCCACGGCTTTCCCCCGCTTGGTGTCCATATGTTTGTTCTCTATATCTGTGTCTCTATTTCTGTCCTGCAAACCAGTCCATCTGTTCCATTTTCTAGGTTCCACATATATGTGTTAATATATGATATTTGTTTTTCTCTTTCTGACTTATTTCACTCTGTATGACAGTCTCTAGATCCATCCACATCTCTTCAATTGACCCAATTTCGTTCGTTTTATGGCGGAGTAATATTCCATTGTATATATGTACCACATCTTCTTTATCCATTCGTCTGTCGATGGGCATTTAGATTGCTTCCATGACCTGGCTATTGTAAATAGTGCTGCAGTGAACATTGGGGTGCATGTGTCTTTTTGAATTATGGTTTTCTCTGGGTATATGCCCAGTAGTGGGATTGCTGGGTCATACAGTAATTCTATTTTTAGTTTTTTAAAGAACCTCCATACTGTTCTCCATAGTGGCTATATCAGTTTACATTCCCACCAACAGTACAAGAGGGTTCCCTTTTCTCCACACCCTCTCCAGCATTTGTTGCTTGTAGATTTTCTGATGATGCCCATTTTGACTGGTGTGAGGTGATACCTCATTGTAGTTTTGATGTGCATTTCTCTAATAATTAGTGATGTTGAGCAGCTTTTCATGTGCTTCTTGGCCATCTGTATGTCTTCTTTAGAGAAATGTCTATTTAGGTCTTCTGCCCATTTTTGGATTGGGTTGTTTGTTTCTTTAATATTGAGCTGCATGAGCTGTTTATATATTTTGGAGATTAATCCTTTGTCCGTTGATTTGTTTTGCAAATATTTTCTCCCATTGTGAGGGTTGTCTTTTCATCTTGTTTATGGTTTCCTTTGCTGTGCAAAAGCTTTGAAGTTGCATTAGGTCTCATTTGTTTATTTTGTTTTTATTTCCATTACTCTAGGAGGTGGATCAAAAAAGATCTTGCTGTGATTTATGTCAAAGAGTGTTCTTCCTATGTTTTCCTCTAAGAGTTTTATAGTGTCCGGTCTTACATTTAGGTCTCGAATCCATTTTGAGTTTATTTTTGTGTATGGTGTTAGGGAGTGTTCTAATTTCATTCTTTTACATGTAGCTGTCCAGTTTTCCCAGCACCACTTATTGAAGAGACTGTCTTTTCTCCATTGTATATTCTTGCCTCTTTTGTCATAGATTAGTTGACCATAGGTGCGTGGGTTTATCTCTGAGCTTTCTATCTTGTTCCATTGATCTATGTTTCTGTTTTTGTGCCAGTTCCATATTGTCTTGATTACTCTAGCTTTGTAGTATAGTCTAAAGTCAGGGAGTCTGATTCCTCCAGCTCCGTTTTTTTCCCTCAAGACTGCTTTGGCTATTTGGGGTCTTTTGTGTCTCCATACAAATTTTAAGATTTTTTGTTCTAGTTCTGTAAAAAATGCCATTGGTAATTTGATAGGGAGTGCATTGAATCTGTAGATTGCTTTGGGTAGTATAGTCATTGTCACAATTGATTCTTCCAATCCAAGAACATGGTATAGCTCTCCATCTGTTGGTATCATCTTTAATTTCTTTCATCAGTGTCTTATAGTTTTCTGCATACAGGTCTTTTGTCTCCCTAGGTAGGTTTATTCCTAGGTATTTTATTCTTTTTGTTGCAGTGGTAAATGGGAGTGTTTCCTTAATTTCTGTTTCAGATTTTTCATCATTAGTGTATAAGAATGGAAGAGATTTCTGTGCATTAATTTTGTATCCTGCAACTTTACCAAATTCATTGATTAGCTCTAGTAGTCTTCTGGTGGCATCTTTAGGATTCTCTATGTATAGTATCATGTCATCTGCAAACAGTGACAGTTTTACTTCTTCTTTTCCAATTTGTATTCCTTTTATTTCCTTTTCTTCTCTGATTGCCGTGGTTAGGACTTCCAATACTATCTTGAATAATAGTGGTGAGAGTGGACATCCTTGTCTTGTTCCTGATCTTAGAGGAAATGCTTTCAGTTTTTCACCATTGTGAATGATGTTTGCTGTGGGTTTGTACTATATGGCCTTTATTATGTTGTGGTAGGTTCCCTCTAGGCCTATTTGCTGGAAGGTTTTATCATAAACAGGTGTTGAATTTTGTCAAAAGCTTTTTCTGTATCTATTGAGATGATCATATGGTTTTTATTCTTCAGTTTGTTAATATGGTGTATCACATTGATTGATTTGCATTATTGAAGAATTCTTGCATCCCTGGGAAAATCCCACTGGATCGTGGTGTATGATCCTCTTAATGTGTTGTTGGATTCTGTTTGCTAGTATTTTGTTGAGGATTTTTGCATTCATATTCATCAGTGATATTAGTCTGTAATTTTTTTTGTAGTTATCTTTGTCTGGTTTTGGTATCAGGGTGATGGTGGCCTCATAGAATGAGTTTGGGAATGTTCCTTCCTCTGCAATTTTTTGGAAGAGTTTGAGAAGGATGGGTGTTAGGTCTTCTGTAAATGTTCCATAGAATTCATCTGTGAAGCCATCTGGTCCTGGACTTTTGTTTTTTGGAAGATTTTTAATCACAGTTTCAATTTCATTAGTTGTGATTGGTCTGTTCATATTTTCTATTTCTTCCTGGTTCAGTCTTGGGAGGTTATACCTTTCTAAGAATTTGTCCATTTCTTCCAGGTTATCCATTTTATTGCCATAGTGTTGCTTGTAGTAGTTTCTTAGGATTCTTTGTATTTCTGCAATGTCTGTTGTAACTTCTCCTTTTTCATTTCTAATTTTATTGATTTGAGTCCTCTCCCTCTTTTTCTTGATGATTCTGGCTGATGGTTTATCCATTTTGTTTATCTTCTCAAAGAAGCAGCTTTTAGTTTTGTTGATATTTGCTATTGTTTTCTTTGTTTCTATTTCATTTATTTCTGCTCTGATCTTTCTAATTTCTTTTCTTCTGCTAACTTTGCGTTTTGTTTGTTCTTCTTTCTCTAGTTCCTTTAGGTGTAACATTAGATTGTTTATTTGAGATTTTTGTTGTTTCTTGAGGCAGGTTTGTATAGCTGTAAATTTCCCTCTTAGAACTGCTTTTGCTGCATCCCATAGGTTTTGGATCATCATGTTTTCATTGTCATTTGTCTCTACGTATTTTTTGATTTCCTCTTTGATTTCTTTAGTGATCGCTTGGTTATTCAGTAATGTATTGTTTAGCCTGCATGTGTTTGTATTTTTTACGTTTTTTCCCTGTAATTGATTTCTAATCTCATAGCGTTGTGGTCAGAAAAGATGCTTGATATGATTTCAGTTTTCTTCCACTTACTGAGGCTTGATTTGTGACCGAAGATGTGATCTATCCTGGAGAATGTTCCGTGCCCACTTGAGAGGAAAGTGTAATCTGCTGTTTTTGGATGGAATGTCCTATAAATATCAATTAAATCTATCTTGTCTATTGTGTCATTTAAAGCTTGTGTTTCCTTATTAATTTTCTGTTTGTATGATCTGTCCATTGGTGTAAGTGAGGTGTTAAATTCCCCCACTATTATTGTGTCACTGTCGATTTCCTCTTTTATAGCTGTTTGCAGTTGCCTTATGTATTGAGGTGCTCCTATGTTGGGTGCATATATATTTATAATTGTTATATCTTCTTCTTGGATTGATCCCTTGATCATTATGTAGTGTCCTTCCTTGTCTCTTGTAACATTATTTTAAAGTCTGTTTTATGTGATATAAGTATTGCCACTCCAGCTTTCTTTTGATTTCCATTTGCATGGAATATCTTTTTCCATCCCCTCATTTTCAGTCTGTATGTGTCCCTAGGTCTGATGTGGGTCTCTTGTAGATGGCATATATATGGGTCTTATTTTTGTATCCATTCAGCAAGCCTGTGTCTTTTGGTTGGAGCATTTAATCCATTCACGTTTAAGGTAATTGTCGAAATGTGTGTTTGTATTACCATTTTCTTAATTGTTTGGGTTTGTTTTTGTAGGTCCTTTTCTTCTCTGTGTTTAATTTTTAATTACCTACTTATTAGCAGGAATAATTGAGAGTTAGCTAAATTAAAGATTATATTTTCATCTGGCAGTTTAGCAGTCTGAGAGCAGTAGAGACCAGCCTTTGTAATATCCTACAGTCCAAATCTTCAGTCCTGTGCCAAAGCTAACAGGAACAGAGCAGTCACTGTGATCACACTGAGGGTAACGTAGAGGTCTCAGAGGGTAGTAATTCCCAGTTTGGTTGGTTGTATTTTTTTTAAGGGGAAAGAGGTAAAGGAATGTCAATTTTTTCTTAACAGGGTTTCCTAAAAAATGATGAACTACATGCATAAATCACTACCCTTTGAGGTCATTAAAAGAAGTGATAAGAATTGTAAAGCAATTATACTCCAATAAAGACGTTAAAAAAAAGTGATAAGAGACTGGGGTTCATGAATTAGCTACTTAATTAACTGGAAATATGTTCACTCGGTATTTCTCAACATACCATAAAACAAAGCTTTCCCTCTATATTACAAGCTGGTCATTTGTTCTGCACTGCAGACTGCTCTCCGAAGTTTTAGTGTCTCAGAACGTGCACCTGCTCTATTACATTTTCACATATCTTCTTCATGAATGTACATCCACATGCATTATATTTGGCAGGCTTGGCATTGACCTTGATGTGCGGCTATTTGCATGAGTGGAACATATGGCTGTCATTATGGATGTCAGGAGGTGTAGGGGAACACGTGATCTAGTAATTCAAGCTGACCTTGGCCATATTTGGCTTACCTCACAAGGGGGTATGGCTTCAAAATTTGAGAAGTTGCATTTGATTTTTATACTTTAAATATCATTTTCTAAATATAAGGTGCTTGTAATGGACAGATTGAAGTTTAGAGCTTTTCGAGACTTTTTATACTTCTACTTCAGTACAATCAAGGACAGGTCTCAATAGGAAACTTTTAGTTGTAAGGGACAGAAACCCAATTCAAACTGGCTGTAAAAAAGGAAATTGGTTGACTATTATAATTACTGGGAAGTCTAGGGGTATTCCGATCTCAGAGTTAGCTGGATTCAAGGCTTGAAGAGATCATCAGGTCTTTCTCTCTTTTCTCATCTCTGCTTTTCTCTGCCTGCTTCAGTGTCAGAATGTCTGTTGTCAGAAAAACACCAGATTTTATTGTCCATAGACCTCACAATCCAAGAGGAAGAGATGTCACGTACTGTGGCCAAGCCTAAGCTCCCTAACCTCTTATGCTTCACTTCCCTTATCTGGAGAATGGAGAGAGCAGTAATGCCCACCTCATTCAGATAATGAGGGGTTAAATATTTGACTTAATATTTGTGAAACACTTCAAATAGCTCCTGGCACATAGTAAACCCTCAGTAAATGTTGACTGCTTCTATTATCCTGACTTTAAAGGCGGTACAGGAAAATAAAACTGCCCAATCCTTCATAACTCACTAAAAGCAATCATTACTATCTAGAATAGAATGCTTTAGATTTAGAAAATCTAAAAACATTGGGATAGTTACAATTCTTCATGTTTAGTGTGCTGAGTCCCGCCATTGAGCTTTTCAAATATCTGAGATATGAAATCATGTCTGTTCTAGCTCTGTACTTCACCTGTGTTAATAACCACATGTAGCGTTTGAAAGTTATTGAAAAGTATACTAGAACTTGCTCCTGTGACTGTAGCTATGCTTTTTTTTTTTTGGAGTCATTATAATTACTACTGTTTATTCAGAACTGTGTACAGTTACTACCGTTTACTGGATACTCATATGCCAGGTGCTAAATAATCCTAGGAAGTAGGCACTATTTATATTTTTACTGATGAAGAAACTGAAGCACAGAAAATATAAGTGACTTTCTCAAGGTCTAATTGAATTCAAACCAGATTTGTCTTGGATTTCGAAGTCCATGCTTTTTTTGTTTTTTTAATTAATTTATTTTATTTATTTTTGACTGAGTTGGGTCTTTGTTGCTGTGCGTGGGCTTTCTCTAGTTGTGGTGAGCGGGGACTACTTTTTGTTGCGGTGCGCGGCCTTCTCATTGCGGTGGCCTCTCTTGTTGCAGAGCACGAGCTCTAGGCACACGGGCTTCAGTAGTTGTGGTGCCTGGGCTCAGTAGTTGTGGCTCGCAGGCTCTAGAGCGCAGGCTCAGTAGTTGTGGTGCACGGGCTTAGTTGTTCCGCGGCATGCGGAATCTTCCCAGACCAGGGCTTGAACCCGTGTCCCCTGCATTGGGCAGGCGGATTCTTAACCACCGAGCCACCAGGGAAGCCCCTGAAGTCCATGCTTTGATTCACCATGCTGTATTCTTCTCAGGAAGCTCTGAGAAAGAAGATATCAGAGGAAGACTTGGCATCATCTGGGGGAAAGGGGTTGAACCAGCATAGGCAGGAAGAAGTGAACAGAGGCTTTTGTGAGGGAGGTTTGGTTGCAGAACTCAGCGTCTGAAGGCCTACAATTTAGGTGAAAGGAGGAGGAAATGGAGTGTACACAATATCAGGATGCAGTCCAGTGTGGGAAAAGAACGTGCACCTGGGTGAGTGAAATTGGCTTCTGCTAAGGCCAAGAAAGGGGGCTGCCTGGATGGAGGCTGATGGGCTGAACCCGGATGTGAGTTTCATGGTAATAGATTAGTAAAAAAATAGGCAACAATTAGTTCATAAATAAGTGAGGTAAAAGAAGGGAGAAGCAATAAACAATATAAAATATTGTTAATAGTTAAAAAAATATTTTGAAAACCTAGAAAGTTACAGAACAGTGAAAACTCAGTAACAGCAGAGAAACTTACTAGTGGGATGGAATAAAGTACACCCACTTAAAGCACACTTCTAAAGGCACTAAATGCTAACTTCAGTCAGATTCCAGTTGGGGCACACTGAAGGTCTTTGACAGAGTCAGATTGTGTTGATTGAACTGACACATTGGTTTTTCCTGGGACAGTACCCTGTGTACATCTTAAGAGCCTTATACAACATTTCTCAAACTTGCCTGAACATAAGAACCACTTCCAACGTGCTTGTTAAAATATAGCTCTTCATGGGACTTCCCTGGTGGCGCAGTGGTTAAGAATCCACCTGGCAATGCAGGGGACATGGGTTCGAGCCATGGTCCGGGAAGATCCCACATGCCGTAGAGCAAGTAAGCCCGTGCATCACAACTACTGAGCCTGCACTCTAGAGCCCACGAGCCACAACTATTGAAGCCTGCATGCTTAGAGCCCATGCTCCACAACAAGAGAAGCCACTGCAACGAGAAGCCCGCGCACCGCAGCCAAGAGTAGCCCCTGCTTGCCGCAACTAGAGGAAGCCCGCACACAGCAATAAAGACCCAACGCAGACAAAAGTAAAATAAATAAATTTTAAAAATATATATATATAGCTCTTCAGCCCAGCCTGCAGAAATTCAGGGTCTGGTGAGGGTGGTGATTATGAAGAGACTGCCCCTGACAGAGGCAGGTTGTTAATCTTTAGTAGCTCCAGATATTTTCCTGTCTTACATCCAAATACAACAGAACAGAGACTAAAAGGGCATTTACCAAGGCCTGGAGGCCAGCGTTGTGATTTAACAGGGGACTGGGTGCCAGAAGGAACCTTAGAGGTGAGTGTTACTGAGGGTTGCAGACGAGGGCCAGGTGGAATTGAGCTCGCTGAGGAACAGATGCTTTGCATCTGACTGAGACTGCTCAGGAAAGTAGGTGTAATTATTATTAGACTTAACTACTTTAACTTTTTTAGAAAGGATAATACTAGGAATTTAAAGCATTCACTTAAGTTTTAATAAATATTCTTTGCACTCTTATAATACTTGCAGACTATAAACAGACTGACTTTTCTCATTTCCTAAACTTTTAAAGACAAGATAATAAAGGAGAACTTCTAAGTATTGCCTTGAATACTAAGCAGGATCCCCTGGAGAAGTTGTGGGAGAAGGTTGGAGGTGGGCGGCATCAGGGGAAGGCACGAGAGATTGTGCATCTCCCAGTTCTCAGGCAGCAGTTCTCAGGGGGTGATTGTGGAGCCCCGAGGCTCCTCAGACCTTTCGGAGTGTCCAAGGTCACAACTGTCTTCACAACAATATTGAGATACTATTTATCTTGTCACTGTGTTGATACTGAATCAGCAGAAGCAATGGGGGGTCAAACTGTTGACCCCTTGACCGGAATCAAGGTCAGGACACCGTGCTGTGCTGGTAGTCATCCTGTGCTTCACCACCACGAGTTTGTAGCTTAAAAAAAAAGAAAAGACAGTTTTGTTTTTTGTTTTTTAAAATTTATTTATTTATTTATTTTTTGGTTGTGTTGGGTCTGTTAGTTGCAACACGTGGGATCTTCTTTGTGGCACGCAGGATCTTTCGTTGCAGCACACAGGCTTCTCTCTAGCTGTGGCGCACGGGCTCCAGAGTGCATGGGCTCAGTAGTTGCACCACGCGGGCTTAGTTGCCCCGTGGCATGTGGGATCTCAGTTCCCCAACCAGGGATTGAACCCATGTTTCCCTACATTGGAAGGTGGATTCTTAACCACTGGACCACCAGGGAAGTCCCAAGACAGTTTTGTTTATGAATGTCTTTGATAAAGCAGTATTATTGCTATTATTAAGTCTTCACCCTTGACAGCGCACTTTTTAATATTCTACGTGATGAACTGGGAAGTACTTGCGAAACACTTGTGCTGCATGCTGAAGTACAGTGGTTGTCTCAAGGAAAGCTAAGCGAGCTGCTTTTCCCAGGAAACACTGTTTTTACTAAGAACTACTGACAGACTATGGGTATTCATACTTGGGTATTTGGCAGAAATTTTCTCAAAAATGAATGAAGTGAGCTCATTTCTAGGAAAATAATTGACAGTATTTCTTACCAGTGATAAAATTTTGGGCTTTTAAGAAAAAATAATGAGACTTTTGGAAATCTTTTATATGCAGTTATGAATTTGACAGCTTTCCAATACTTCAAGTACGGGGCTGAGAGTTTTCTTGTGAGATTATTGGTGATATTAATGCATATAATTTTTAATATTATATGAAATATGTCAACATTTGTAAATCTGCACATTTTCCAAATGACTAATGCATGATGTGAAAAATCAAGCATAGGTAAAAGATCCATTCAAAGTTCAAGATACATCAGTGAGTGGTGTTTTGTTTTTTGGTTTTTTTAGACCAGTGGATTTTACTGTAACAGAGTATTTAATGTAAAAGGGAAACATTCATTGATAGGATTTCAAATTCCACATTGCAGGTAACTCTAAGAAGCTACCACATTTTGAATTTTGATGTAGTATCAAACAATAATATGCACAATTAACTGAAAAAGCTATTAACATACTTCTCCCTTTTCCAACTACCTATCTGTATGAGGCCAAACTTTCTTCATAAATTTCAACCAAAACATCATATTGCAACAGATTGACTACAGAAGCCACTATGAGAATCCAGCTGTCATCTATTAAGCCAAACATTAAAGAGAGTTGCAAAAATGTAACACATTGACAGTTTTTTTTTTTTTTTTTACTTTTTTCTTTGTGCCACTCAGCTTGCAGGATCTTAGTTCCCTGACCAGGAATTGAACTCGGGCCCCCAGCAGTGGAAGCTCAGAGTCCTAACCACTGGACTGCCAGGGAATTCCCAAGACATTGCCAATCTTTTCAAGACTTTTTTTTTTTTTTTTTTTGGGAAAATATAGTTATTTTTCATAAAACATATTATGTATGTTAATGTAATAGATTCATTATTTTCTTTTAGAATGGATTAATAAATATTTAAATTTTAATCAGTTTAAATTTCTAATATGATAAATATTAATAGATGATAGCCCACACAAACAAAAGCTTTTGGAGTCCCTCAATAATTTATAAGAGTTTAAAGAGGTCCTACAACATTGTAAAGCAACTATACTCCAATAAAAATTAATTAAAAAAATAAATATAAAGAGGTCCTGAAACGAAATGGTTTAAGAACTGCTAAGGTGTGACTAAGGGGAATGTTCCAAGATCCTTGTCTGGGCTTCCTTGAAGCCTCCCTCTTTATGTTCATCTCTTCTGTCTGGAATCATAAAAAAGACATCTAGGCTCTCCCAGCCCCCATTAATAGACCCAGTTCCTACCAGCCAACACATGAAAGTCTTTGGAACAGGAAGTAGTGATCAAAGATCTTCTTCGCCAGGCCACACCCTGACTCCCATATTATGGGATTAGGTGGGGAAAAACCCAGTTAATTAGAGTTCTCAGTATTTTTCCAGGGAGAAGCTGCTTTTTATTTTCACAGCTCTGATAATTTCCACTTAGGAGGTAAGGTTTTAATGAAGCTGTCAACTTAGTGTTTGGAATCAGACAGGCTCACCTATTTCATAGCTTTAAACTTTGGGCAAGCCATTTTTTTTTTATAAATTAAGTAAGTAAGTAAGTAAATAAATAAA
Source organism: Balaenoptera ricei (assembly GCF_028023285.1). Lineage (NCBI taxonomy): Eukaryota > Metazoa > Chordata > Mammalia > Artiodactyla > Balaenopteridae > Balaenoptera > Balaenoptera ricei. The sequence goes on along the minus strand of NC_082651.1, from coordinate 76,701,417 downwards.
TAAATTTATGGCTGAGTTGGGTCTTTGTTGCTGTGCGCTGGCTTTTTCTAGTTGCGGTGAGCAGGGGCTACTCTTCGTTGAAGTGCACGGGCTTCTCATTGCGGTGGCTTCTCTTGATGCGGAGCATGGGCTCTAGGTGCGCGGGCTTCAGTAGTTGTGGCTCACGGACTCTAGAGCGCAGGCTCAGTAGTTGTGGCGCATGGGCTTTGTTGCTCCGCGGCATGTGGGATCTTCCCGGACCAGGGATCGAACCCGTGTCCCCTGCATTGGTAGGCGGATTCTTAACCACTGCACCACCAGGGAAGCCTGGGCAAGCCATTTTTTTTAATCTCTCTGATTCCCTGCAATTCCCTATACACAAGGTAAAACTGGATTAACAATAGGTTTAATGGTGTTGTTGATACTTAGTAGGTGTGTTAATAGGTTTTGATTCTCATTCCCCTTGTTCCTATTAGAAATTTTCTTGGGCTTGGGAGTTTGAGGTGGCAGTTAGCTTCACCACTCTGTGAATCACGGCTGAATGACTGCAGACTCCTGTCAGAGAGAGCAGTTCAGCCCAACTGTTGGATATATTTGATTAAGTACATATTTTTATAATAAATCCCACCCTCCTACACACACACACACACGCACACACACACACACATTGCACAAAAAAGCAAGGTAATTTGGCATATGATCAATCATACCTTTTAGATTATCAGCTAATTTCTACTTGGCTCTTCAGAAAGCGGATAAACACTTTGATATCACGCAAGCAAGAAAGAATAGCCTTCAGTGAAAGTGTAGGTCCTTAGGGACTAGCTCTGTTCTTTTGAAGATATGTGTGCCATACTTTTAGATACGAGCACATAAATAAAGTCTAAATCATACCAGACCTTGTTCAGAATTGTCCTTCTATACTAAATCATTCTCCATGTGCTAATTTTAAAATGTAGTCTTGATCTTCTCTAGTTTTTTGGAGGGGAAGTTCTTTCTCTACTGAAAACAGAGCATTGAAAAGAGAGGGCCCATTATTGTTTTTCCAGGGTTTTATTCTTTTATTCCCCATTCCTTAGCGGTATCTCCTGACCTCTGGTACTGTGGCTCCTGGAAGGCTGAGAGTCGTTATTGTCTGGGGTTAGAGAATCCATATGCACAAGCACGTTGTCTCAAAGGACACTCAAAGTATAAATGCTTTGTGATGGAGTTTGGGGAGAAAAAGACATTAAAAGGGAGTCTTAAAACTTGAAAACAGTTTCATATCGCAGTAGTTTATACATCATGAAGTCATCTGGTGTCTCCCAGCAGTTATCATACCTGGATTTTCTGTGACTTGGCTTTCCCCCCACCACTCCTGACTGAGACCTAGACTCTTCCTTACTCTTTACTCATCGTCTTTCCCGTTTATCCACATTTCTTCTGTCACCCTCCTATAGTACACTCTGCTTGCTTTCAACTCCTAATGATTGGTCTAGGGTATATTCACTTCTCCCTCTCTCTCTCTTTCTCTCCATTTTTGATGTTACCATTTTCCCTTAAAGACAACTTCTCATACCAGTTTAACTTATGACCAAGTGCCCATGACTTTCAGGTGTGAAATACATGAAATTTAGAAAGTGGAGAGAGAAAATGGCAAGTGAAAGGGTAGGACACTGCTTTAGAGGTCATTCATCTCAATTTCTGGGGGAGTGTGAAAGCTTACAAAGTGCCAGTTTGTCTCCGAGCTCATTGTTTCTGTGCACGTTCACACACACACACATACACAGTAGAAGCTCGGGCTTGCTTTCATTCAGTCCCATTCTCCCAGCACTCAATGTCCTGCCGTTGTCTTCCAGACTGCTTTGGTACAGTTTGCCCCTGAGGAATGAACCTGATACTTGTGTTCGGCTAATGGTACCTGAAACTAGCAGCCTCCTCAAATGCTTGAAATTAAACAAAATACTTTTTTGATAAAGCCATATACTCAGTGTTTGGAGTGCAAAAGATCATTTAGAAAACCATTTCGTAGATGAGTGCCTTTGTGTTGCAATGACTTGTTTGTTGGAGGTTGACCTAGAACAGCATGCAGGCCACTTCACCTATCAGCACTCTTTTTCTTGTAAAGGACTCCAGTTCATTTGACTATAATGGGATTATTCCAGAATGAGTCACTAGGAATAATCCTGCTCTGAAAAACCTAGAGATGAATTGTAAATAAGTCCCTGTATTTGGAGTGAGTTAGCAAATAAGAGAGTACTTTGAATTCAGTAGAGGAAATAGACAAATTAATTTGATGTTCTTGGTTTTATTGGTAGGTGAATCTTTAGGTGGTTGTCATATTTAAGGTAGGAACAAGTATATTCTGTGCAGGAGTGAAAATAGATTAGAATTCTGTTTTTAATCTTTATCATACACATGGCCTATTCGAGTTCTTATAAAGCATAGCTGTACTTGTACAGGGGCTTATTTATGGTATCAGATTCAAATAAATGTTCATTCTCTGCTCTCTCCGGTGGTCTCTGCCATTTTGGAGAGTATCTGAGTACCAGAGACACTCTGAGATCATCTAAAAATATCTGAAATACATAATAAATCTGTTTATTAATAAATCAGGTAGTATTTACCTAGCAGTGATTAATACGTTTTAGTTAGATGCAGTAAGTACAGCAAACAGCATGAGTTTTGTTTGAAAATCAAATGTCTTGCATATAATTAAGACTTCATGAAAGTAAATGTTGGGATGTTGCTTTTGGCTTTTAATTATTAAATAAGCATTATTTATTTTTTCTTTCCAAAGGAAGAAAAAGAATTTGATAAAAGGGAAAAGTTGCCCCCCTTAATGAAGTAATTCAGTGAACCTTCTATTTATGTATTGTAACCATATGTATTCAGCCAGAAGTTTTTCTTCTCTTCTCTCTCTCCTACAACTAAATAGCTTTGGGCAGAAGCATGCAACCTTTTTGCTATTAAGTTTCTCTGAAGTAAGGCCAGAAAGCTTTAAAAATATTTTGATCAAGATGGTTTAGGAGTCTGGTTATGACTCAATTTGTTCTGACTGATTTGATTGAATAACATCTTGGATTGTCAAAGAAGTGATGTAATGAGTGTTTTCTCATTCTGCAGGATATTCTTAGACTAACAAATGTATCTCCCACCTACTATAATATAGAGAACTTCCCTTCTCCCCCAGTTGAGGAGCAGTTCCCCTGCTCAGAAACTGGTCTCCTCTTACTTATAGTGGGATTTGTTAGATTCTTGTCCTTTTCTTTCTCCTGAGGAAGTTTGAACTTGCTACCTCTTACTTTTTTTGTTGTTGTTGAAATTTTCAATTTTAATTTCATAAAAACTTGAAAAAAATTTCAAACTTACAGAAAAGTTTTAAGTACAGGACCAACTGTCTTTTGTATCCTGAAGTTTTGGAAAGTAAGTTGTAAACATAGTGCTTCATCGTCCTCAAATACATGGACGCTCTCCTACATAAGTACAATATGTGCATTAACATCAGAAAATTAACATTGACGTATTGCTGCCATCTAATCCTTATAAGACAGGCCTGTGAAAACTAGTCAATTGCCAAAAAAAGAAAATTTGAGCGCTGCATTATGCAAAAAAGGTCATGATAATTCACAGTTGAGAGGTCTCCGTATAAAACAGAAAAAACATATATGCGTACTGTATGGCAAATGAGGAGGCAGGTGAAGATGATCACGGTAATGGGACTGTTGTCTGTGTGTTTGCCTAGGACTCCAGAGCGTCTGCATTCACTTTGATGCTGAATATGTGAGGTCTTGTGATGACTCATCATGTGACGACCAGTTAGTGCCAGCCTTTGGCTTTGCATTTGGCCCTGGTACCTTTTCTCAGAGTCAGCCATCTTGGTCTTGTTGGTCTGCTTCTTGACAAAGCCTCTTCGAGTTCAGCCACTTAGTACAAAGTGCAGGTATTTCAGACTAGCAGAGGGATTCCTCAGTGCATGCAGGTTGAAGCTGTCCATTGCACCTTAAGGGTGGTCTCACATGAATGAATGTCCTGCCCTATGTCTCTCTTGCTGAAGAGTAAGAGAACTCACCCTCTGTGATCAAATAGACACACGCTTTGATTTCACTTTATTTGTTAGAAAATTCCTAAATGAAGTTCTTCGTGTAATTTTTCTCTGATTTATGTTAGAAAGTGCCGTTGTCACAGTGACAGTATGGCTGTGAAATAGATACGCTGAAGAACAGTTTTTCTTAGAAAAAGTAAAAAGGCTGATTAATAAAGCTAGCTCTTTGAAAGAACTATTATAGGAAACCTCAATTTAAAAAACTATTTTCCTGGTAAGTTTTCAATGTACAAATTTACATAAATGTTGATTAATTTAAAGTTTTTTTTAAACATTTAAAGAAATTCAAGGACTTCCCTGGTGGCGCCGTGGTTAAGAATCTACCTGCCAATGTAGAGGACAAGGGTTCGATCCCTGGTTTGGAAAGATCCCACATGCCGCGGAGCAACTAAGCCCGTGCGCCACAACTACTGAGTCTGCGCGCCCTAGCGCCTGCGTGCCACAACTACTGAGTCCACGTGCCGCAACTACTGAAGCCCACGTGTTCTAGGGCACGAGTGCCGCAACTACTGAGCTCGCATGCTGCAACTACTGAAGCCTGCACTCCTAGAGCCCATGCTCTGCAACTAGAGAAGCCACCGCAATGAGAAGCCCGCGCACTGCAACAAAGAGTAGCCCCTGCTCACCGCCACTAGAGAAAAGCCCGTGTGCAATGAAGACCCAATGCAGCCAAAAATAAAAAAAATTTTTTTTAATTAAGAAAAAAAATGAAATTCAAGAAAAAATTCACACATCCCATTACCTTATCAAAGTAACTTGTGTTCTTTATTGTTTATATGTCTGTTTGTATAACTTTTGCAATAAGAATCTTGTTTATATTAAAAAGTTATTGCACATATAGATTCTGATTATGATACGTGCTCTTAAGGCTCTTGCAGACCAATTTGAAGATAAGACTACGTCTGTATTGGAACGTCTGAAGATTTTCTATTGCTGTCAAGTGCCACCTCATTGGGCCATTCAGGTATTTTTGTTGTTGTTGTCATTGGGTATGGAAAATACTTCGCATTTGAAAGATAAACACATTAGATGTTTATGTTTGAGTTTTCAAATATTTCAGTGAAAAGAATAAAGGTATCTAGCTGAGGATTGCCAGTTACTTCAAACTGCTATTTGAGTAAAGTGATATTAGACTTTTATAACATTAAAAAAAAATTTAAACTAGATTAACTAGAGCCACAGAAGTCTTCATTTTCAATGTTTAAAAGCCCTTTAAGGACCTTCTGCTAAAGAATGAACCTTTTAAGCAAGTTGTGTACAAAAGGTAAAGGAAGGCATTTATTCAGTACTTGATATTGTGAGATACCCTTAACTGAGGAGAGTAGTCTCCTCTTTCTAATGATATGAGAATACCTAGTTTAGCTCCCACGCCATGGTTCTCCTGTGTAAGAGGCATCGGTTCTCTATTCTGTAAAATTTTAAGCACTGAAGGCCACTTAAGATATGTGGTCCAGTTTCTTAATTCTACAGAAAAGAAAATTGAGGCCCAGTGCAATTAACTACACTTTTCCAATGTTGATCATATAGCTGTTCATGAACTACATTTCTAGTTTCCCAACTTTTAGTCTAGTTTACCTCCTTTCCTCTATCTCCATTGGGTTGTAATTATACCAAATAATAACAGCCAGCTTTTACTGCACATTTATTATGAGGTACACATTTTGTTCTGCCTTTCACACACATTATCTTATTTTATTGCAACAATTTTGTGAAATAGCCCCATTTTACAGATGTGAAAGCTATGGTGCAGAGAGGCTAAGTGGAGTTAAATGATGCTAGCCAGAAATTTCTAGATGATTTAGTAACTATTGTCATTTTAACCAGCTTCCTGTCCTCTCTTGTGGATTATGCACATAGGTAGTGATTTCGAATTATAAATGCCAACCCACAATTCAATGACTCAGAATCTCCATCATAAGATTTCTTAGAGAGTAGGTTATATTCTTAAGCACAGTGTAAATGAGGGGGTTTACTATACATTGGGATTCATTTTGTCTATTGAAGGCATCTCAATAAAACATAGGCACAAAAAAAGCTTTGTTATAGCATCTCAAAAGGAGTAGCTTCTTCATCAGGAAGGTGGAACTTAAAAACTGGAACTTATTGGCATGTTTTTGACCCTGATCTGTGAAATTTAAGTGCTTTGTACTGTGTGATTTGTGGTGTATAAACATCTCAGACTGTTATTATGACAAAACATGTCTTTTGAGGGTGTAGCTGTTACTCTGTTTCTGAACAGAAGCATTAGGAAAATTAAATACTGTTCAAATAAATTTAGAATGTAGGCTAAGTGTTTATTTTATCTGCTTAGGAAGCTGTGGATTTTAGGATATTTGGGCAGTTAGATAAACATCCTCTTTCATTAAGAAATTAAATCATTTTTCTTTCATAATAGGGAGTAACCATATCTTTATGTATTATTTTTAAAGATCAAGAAATAACACATTAGTTTATTATAAAAAGAGAATTCATCTTTACTGCTAGCTAAAGATCATATCAGCTTAGATGTCATAACTTTCTTCATCTATTAAATGAAAAGATTAAACTACTTACTACATGAGCATTAAGATTTATTCCAGCTCCCACATGCTATGTTCAGGTTTTGAAAATGTCCAACGACATATTCTAAAATAGCCAAATTCTCTTGTATTTCATGGAATACAGAAGAATTGGGCCATCCCTTTTATTTATTTCGATAATATGTTAGCTTATAATTTTCAGGCATATTTCATTTTACTTTCTAAGTTTGTTAGTCCTGCATGTTCCATGTCCATTAGCCTCTTAACTCTTAAATATGTATTGAATTTTGAAACCAGACCTTATTTAAGAGTCTCACCTACTTTTTAAACCTTTTTTTCTTAAATTAATTAATTAATTAATTAATTTATGGCTGTGTTGGGTCTTCGTTGCTGTACGAGGGCTTTCTCTAGTTGCGGCGAGCGGGGGCCACTCTTCATCGCGGTGCGCGGGCCCCTCACTATCGCGGCCTCTCTTGTTGCGGAGCACAGGCCCCAGACACGCAGGCTCAGTAGTTGTGCCTCACGGGCCCAGCCATTCTGCGGCATGTGGGATCCCCCCAGACCAGGGCTCGAACCTGTGTCCCCCGCACTGGCAGGCAGACTCCCAACCACTGCGCCACCAGGGAAGCCCTAAACCTTTTTAATATTGTTTTTCTATTCCTGCAGGTTAGACCACTTATAATATACAGTATGTTTATTTTTGAATATATTTAACCTTCACTCACCTTACCACAATTTGCACCCTTTTATCTGCCAAGGACTGGGAAATTAGTAGCTAAGTTTTTTAGGATGTGCTTAAAATAAATTAGTGTTTTCATTTTCCTCAGCTATATGCCCAGAAGTGGAATTACTGGATCATATGGTAGTTCTATTTTCAGTTTCCTGAGGAACCTCCATACAGTTTTCTGTAGTGGCTGCACCAGTTTACATTCCCACCAACAGTGCACAAGAGTTCCCTTTTCTCCACGCCCTCAGCAACACTTATCTCTTGTCTTTCTGATAATGGCCATTCTAACTAGAGTTTTAAAAATTGATTTATTGGATATCAGCTTTACAACAGATTGTCGTATATAGAATCTCTAGGTAATGAAGAAATACAGATTTTGCCTTTTAAGTTCTGAATTCTTGGGAAAAAATTGATATATTGAGTGTTTTGAACAGTTCCTATATTGTTTTTTAATTCCTTACCCCCTCTAAAGAGGCTTGCTAAAGTAAAGGTAAGTATTGAATGATTGCAAATTTCTAATTAGTAGAGGTTGAATTATAGAAATTAGGCATTTAATACAGTAAGCAGATGCTTAAAATGGTGGATTGGATATACCTACAAGTGGAACAGGAATCTGTCTTTGTGTAAAGGATTATTCATTATTTTAACTTGATTTTCTAGCGCCAGCTTGCAAGTTTACTCTTTGAGTTGGGATGTACCAGTTCAGCCCTTCAGATATTTGAGAAGCTAGAAATGTGGGAAGATGTTGTCATTTGTTATGAAAGAGCTGGGCAGCATGGAAAGGTATGTAATAGTAAAATTCTGTGTACCGGCCAGGGCCTTTCATCTTTGAGCGTCTTCTCACTTGTTTTGTTTTTTAAGCCTACTTTTGCCAACAGTTCACTTATATTCCTTTTTTCACTTTTTTCCCCAGAAATCTTTTTAATGTTTTCTCTGATTTCCGTTGGGGCAAATTATTTTGTCTGTATGTGTATGTGTATATAAAAGAGAAAAGCAAGGCCCAAAACTGACACAGTATTTGCTCTTTGTGAATAAATAATGAAAGCTTTAAACACATTGCACCTTGTGATCTCTTTCCTTTATTAACTCTCCTTCTGTAGACAACTTCAAAATGAACTATTAGGAATTATTTTAAGCACCACTGTGTTGCCTTATGATCAGAGGCTGTGGGTCTGAAGGAAGGTTACCTAAGAGGGAGGGCAGCTGGCTTGGCCTGTAGAAAATCCAAAGGGTGTGACAACCCACCCTGACTTGGGGCAGAAGAGTTGTCAAGTGTGTAATGCACATTTAATTCCACCCTTAAGTTGGGTCAAGAGAGAAAATGTTGCCATATTTGCATCTGTTATTATTCTATGTTTATTTTTATTTATTTTATTTATGGCTGTGTTGGGTCTTCGTTTCTGTCCGAGGGCTTTCTCTAGTTGTGGCAAGCGGGGGCCACTCTTCATCACGGTGCGCGGGCCTCTCACTATCGCGGCCTCTCTTGGAGCGGAGCACAGGCTCCAGACGCGCAGGCTCAGTAATTGCATCTGTTATTAATCTATTGTTTTTTCCCTCATAAATGAAAAGAATTTTTAAAGAATAAAGGACTATGCAGTGTGTGTATGTTCAATGGACACGTTGAAATCATTTGTTAATTTTGGATTAAAATTTTAAATGGCTAAATTTCTATCATAAATGTAGTACACAGGCAGAGTAAAACCTACAAATTGGATCATTTGTGTCTACAGTCAGCCTTTTGCCGTCACCCTGAAAAAGAGAAATGGTGGTACACGTGTGTCTGTTTCTTAATACCTTTCTAAGTGTGTGTATTTTAGACTAATAGTAGAAGTTACGTTCCTTTCACTAATCACTGTCAGTGAAGGTCTTTGAATTGTATTGGGTTAAGGAGAGACTACCATGGTGATAACATTTTACTATAGAAGATTATAGAATGATAATATTTTCATCCTGGGAAAGGGCTCCATAATCATCCATTCCATTTTCCTCCTTTTCCAGGTAAGGAAAGGAGTCTAACGATTCAGGTTAGGTTGCAAAGCTAGTTATTGATTAATAACTTAAGAGACCACATGACGTAGTGGTTAAAAGCATAGCCCAGACTGCCTGGATTCAAAAGCTAGCCTTGGCACGTGCTAGCTTTGTGATATTGGGGCAGGTTACTCAAACACCCCCCAGCCCCCAAGCCTCAGTTTCCTCATCTAGAGGCACATAATCTGTCTACCTTACAGGTTTTCGTGACATAATGTGTGTAAACTACATAGAATGGTGCTTTCCTCATAGTGCTGTGTGAGTGTTTGCTGCTATTACTGATTCTAAGACATAATGTTTTTCACATTTTAACGTCTTTGAATTTGGAATATGTCTATCACTTGATGGCATCTGTCAGTCGCTGTCAGTCAGGTGGCCATTTGGCCAGGTTGTAATTGCTTGTGCTTGTACAAGTTTAGTTGTAGCTATATTTAGTATCATCATTTCAATTGAGTTATGTACACAGTGTCAGCTCTACATATGTTGGGTTTAATTGCCATTTAAGATACCTTCAAAAAGATTCCATTATGATATGGTATTGAAACACAAAGTTATGGAACACACAGTAAAGGACCAAAACAAAGTCAAGAGATGTGAATTTAACATTAGTGAAGTAAACATGTGCCATTGGCAAAATCATCACAGTTCCATTTACTTTTCTTTAATAACAACTAAATGCTTTATGGGAGCCAAGTAAGGAAGACATCCCAAAGTAAATGAAGCTGTGTTTTGTGCTGAGATCTATGAAAAAATGGTTGCCATTTAAAATGTCAAGCAGTGTATTGAAGGCAGGAAAAATTGCCAAATTTTTCTGAATAGATTTAAAAAATATCAAAGCACTGAGAGGCTGATGTGATTCATCTAAGGCATTGTGTCATAATTTAATTGAAAGCGTTTTTTCTTTATTAGTTAAGAGTTAGTCTTACAATTGATGGCATCTCAAATTTGATGAAATATAGTATTATGTTTCTTCAGGGACTTAAGTATTTTTTTTAGTGCCCATTGTCTGGCACACAGGTAGTACTCAGATATTTGTTTAACAAAGAAATGAATGGATGAATGAATGGTATCTTGACTCCCAAGATACCATTGATATAGTTCCCATTGCATCATTCTTTACATCGGTCAGTGAACAAATAAATAATAACTGTATATAAAAATATGGAAGTTTTTGAAATAGTGATTTTTGAAATAATTAAGCAAGTTGGTGAATCACAAATACCCAAAGCACATTTTGAAATATTAAATTTATTTAATTATTTTTAGAAAGTATGGAAAGTAGAGACTTTCTCTTATTGTAAAAGAAAAAATATAATGAGTCCATTCTTTGGATGGATGGACTATGGAATGGATTTGACTCTGTTTCCTAAAGTAGTTGTAGTATTATAATTTTTTAAATTTGCACATAACCTTGTAAGAAATGTGTTATAGTAATGATAAATTCCTACGTTTTTAATCACTCTATAAAATGTGCATATTTTAATTTTTAGGAATGTATAGTCATTTACTTTGTCTCAAGTCTTTTGTGAGTTACAGCCAAACATCCTTCAAAATCTTGATTTTAGCTTTTTATTTGCCACATAAAAGACTTCCCTTACCTGTTTTTCTTATGCTGTATTTACAGATCAGCTTAATCATAGACCCTAAAAACGTTTGCATCAAGTTGGAAGCAAATGTTTTATTTCTAAAACAGCTAAGATTCTTTTAGTATTTGGTTGTGTGCCAGTAGTTGTCACCACATTTTGATTTAAGGAGAAGTTTGTGAAATTTTAATCCTTGCATTTAGTGCTTAATGGCATAATTTATTTTTAAAAGGCAAATTCGGAAGAGTATCTAAGTCTAATTATTGTGCTCTGGTGCTCATGTTTGCACCCCACTAGTAAGATCTCAGACTTTCCAATTTAGAAACTACCTACAGAAATTCTCGTTATTTAATGACCACTGGCAAAATAGCTAAGATTAATATTGCTTGACCTTGGGGTCAGGACTGGTTCTCATCTGCTAGCATTTAATTTTTTAAAGCTATTTGGCACACTTACTGCAGTTTCCCCAAGGCTTTTCTATAACAAAATTTTTATTTTGTTGCTCAAATTGGGTCCATAAGTGAAAAGGCAAAGACTGAGCAGGCGTAAGCTGCCTGGAGAGGGCAGGGGGGAAGGAAGTGGAGAGATTCAGGTTGGGACCTCTCTTATTTTCTCTTGTTTCTAGGAAACAAGGCTTACCTGAGATGCAGAGCCTTATCTTTCATTATGCTATAGTTGCAGATCATTGTAGCCTTTGGGCTTTAACATTTTTTTCCTTTAAATTGCCAAGTAAATCTTTTATTTCTAAAACAGCTGAGATTCTTTTTAACATTTGGTTGGGGTTTTGGGGTTTTTTCCTTCTAAGATAGTTTCTTTATATGATTTAAGAGAGTTCTCATGTGTTCTTTTCTCACACTACAGTCGAGCATGCTTCCTAAAAGGCAAATCTGATCATGTTGTTCTGACTCTTCAGGAACGTCCCTGTGTCTCCAGGATTAACTCAGAGCTCTTTAAGGTGAATGGTCTTAACCTCATGATCTGACTCCTGCTTACCTTGCTAACTGCATTGTCTACCTACTCTTTTAAAAAAAAATTTTTTTATTTATTTTGGCAGCGCCGGCTCTTAGCTGTGGCATGCGGGGTCTTTGTCGCCACGTGTGGGATCTTAGTTGCGGCATGCGGGATCTAGTTCCCTGACCAGGGATCAAACCCGGGCTTCCTGCATTGGGAGCACCGAGTCTTAGCCCCTGGACCACCAGGGAAGTCCCTACCTACTCTTTTATCAATGCTTTGTCCCCCTTTGTACTCACTCATCCAGGTTGTGCCCAAAGTTCTGGTAGGACTAAACTACTTGTAATTCTTGATTTTTCAGCACTGTTTGACCTCAGAACCTTTGCACATGCTATTGTCTGTCTAGAACTTGTCCTCCTTCAGCTCACTCCTTATTCTTCAGATGTCTCTTTGGTGATTGCTTCCTACAGTGAACTTTCCCTGAAATCTCCCTTGAAGATTTGGTGATATTCTCCTGTGTGCTCCTCCAACACCCAACAGTGCTCTTATCCTTCATGTACTGGCTTAGCTCACCTGCTAAGCTGTAAGCTGTTTAAGAACCAGACTTGTGTCTATATTATTTATAGCTGTCTCGCCAACACTTACCGCAGGCCCGGAGCCTAGGGAGAACTTAAATATATTTGCTGAATGAATGACTAGTAGGTGTTCGTAGAATAGTGAGTGATTGCATTGAAGCAAATCTCCAAGTAGACACTCCTTATGGACTTTACATGTGGTGAAAGATACCTCTCCAACCCCTGCTATATATTTTCTCTCCAAAAACAAATTATGAGATCTCACCCCTCCCATTTCAACCTTTTAATTTTAGGAATAGAAATAGGAGCCTTCAAGAACTTTTATTTTTGCCCTGCAGATGCTAAGATACTGTGAGCATGCTGTTATTATGTAATGCAATTTTGAGAGCCTTTTATGTACTACATTCTTTATAGAATTATTTTGTCACTGTCATTTAATATTTGTAACAACCTACAAAGTATGAATTGTTTTTGCCACTCTACTGATTAGCCTTAGTAAGTGGCAGATTTTGGAATCCAAGCTCAGACCTTCCTTTCCTCTAAAGCCCACACTGCTTCCCCAACACCTGCCCCCCATCCTGGTTGTTGTAAATCCCTTAAAATTTGATGGTCAATTTGTAAGTTAAAACCTGCTGTGTTCACTTGAATGAGGAAGATAGGCAAAACAACTGAAAATGTAACTTGGTGTACAAATAGGAGATGATCAGCTAATTGGATAACAAGGGCTGTTTTTAATTATTCTGTTTTATCTTGGACCTGGAATATTTATGTTGGCAGGTATCCTTTGAAAAATCAAGCCAGAGCGTGGTACAGTTACACACATAAATGTAAAGAGCAATTAGTGAATAGTTGGCTCAGTCAGAGAGTGAATAAGACTAGGCATCACCCCATGGAAAACGGGAGTGAGCGACTGGGGTGAGATGAAGTGTTTTGTACTTTTCACCTCTCAGTTGCCGCTCACAGAACAAGAATGTAGGCTAGGGATAAACTGCCTTTCTGCTAGAAGGATTGTATGTGACAGCCATAAGAGTACAAGGTTCTTTGGTGCTCTCTTAGTTCTGCCCTCTCATCCCATTCACTGTGTCAAGGTCAGTAGAGCACCTTTCCAGTGGTCCAGCTCCCTGTTTTTGAGAACCAGTCTCTGCAGTAGTAAAAATTAGAATCCATTTTCCTCTGTGCTTCAGAGGAAAAGACTGAGTTAGACTATGCCCAAAGTTGTTTGAGCTGTACGCAAAACACACACACACACACACACACACTCTTTTAAAAACCTGAAGCTATTGTCAGATGGCCAAATCTAATTCATAGTACGACTTTAAATTCTTAGCCTGCCATTTTTTGGTCCCCTTGGAGCAAACCTCTAGTTGTTAAGCCTAATTCTGTCATTTCTGTAGTCCTGAAATGCACTTGTTATAATTAGTACCATCTCTGGGTCTAGAGCTCATTTCCCCACCTTCATTTTTTTGCCAGGAGAGCTTCCTGTAGTTGTTGGTCTACCAATTCCCCTACGTACATACTGACCAGATGCAGTGTCAGATGAGGGCCACTCTTATCACACATTAGAATTTTTAATTCCTTCCGCTCATTCACAAAATTGAGGCCCAAATCGCAACCAAGAAGGGCAGTTTGATTTGATAATTCCTTCTGACTCAAGTAGGAATAATTTTCCTGAAATGTTTTATTTTTTTTTTATTAGATACTGAACTGAGCTTTCACCCATATTCTTTACCCCAAACCAAGGGCCTTGTCTCTAACAGGGTGCTTCCTGCAATCCTAGTGTGCTTAGGGTAGGGTCCCTGCTTCAAACCTGAATATCCCATATAACAGCTTTTAGAAAAATATACCTTCATAAATGTGAGTCCCAATATGGCATATTTTTTACTATATTAACTTTTTTCTTGCATATATCTAAAATTCTCAGTTACCTCTCAACACTGGACCATTTGATCAAAAGGTACATCACCAGGGTACGGAACTCAGGCTGTCAGTTTTGCTCCTCGGTATTTTTAGTCCTAACAAGACTCACTTCTTAGATGTGATCACTTGGGTGAGAAAGGCCTGTGAAATTCACATTCTGCTGTACGACCTCTCTGTTTGCGAGGACTAACTTGTTGTTAGGTCAGTCCTAATTTAGTCATGCTCAGTGTTGATGTCAGCCAGAGCGTGTCCCCAAAATGTTCTCCCTTTGTTCTCAGTAGGAAAAATATTTTATGTCTCTCTTTAGAATCTGAAGCCCTTTGTGATTTCAGTGTTAGTTTCAGTTGAATTCATCCAACATTTATAGAGTACCTGCTGTGTGCTGGGCAATGGTATTCCAAAGATGAGAGAGAAAAAAAAATTTACCTCCGAGGAGCTTATAGTCTGATAGTGCAGATATCTGTGAGCAGAATACTTTAGTATAGTTTGACAGATGCTAAGATGGAAGTGTGTAGATTCCAAGTTCTGTTTGGAAACTGTACACAGTTGACTAGTATGATTATTTATAGAAAATTTTAATGTTTCTAGAAGCTGTTTCAAGTTCCTTTCCTTCTTCCTAGTAGTGAAGCCTCAAGCATCTTGCTTTCCAATCTGGTTTTCCAGTGGAGGGATTGAGAAAAAAACACAAACATTAGTTTAGGGCTTACTGTGTGCCTGACAAAATGCTAGGTACATTTCACATCTAATTCTTCATCTTAATTTTTGGATATAAATTTGTTATTTATTTATTTATTTGGCTGAGTTGGGTCTTCACTGCTGCGCGCGGGCTTTCTCTAGGTGCGGCGAGTGGGGGCTACTCTTCATTGTGGTGTGCGGGCTTCTCATTGCAGTGGCTTCTCTTGTTGCGAAGCACAGGCTCTAGGCGTGCGGGCTTCAGTAGTTGTGGCATGCAGGCTCAGTAGTTGTGGCTCGCGGGCTCTAGAGCGCAGTCTCAACAGTCGTGGCACAGGGGCTTAGTTGCTCCGCGGCATGTGGGATCTTCCCAGACCAGGGCTCGAACCTGTGTCCCTTGCACTGGCAGGTGGATTCTTAACCACTGCGCCACCAGGGAAGTCCCTCACAGATCTTCTTATTGTTGGAAGTCTATAGAATGGATTATGCAACACAGTTTTCTAGGGACATGTTAGGACTCTTTTGGTTGTAAGAGAACTAACGTATACTAGCTTAGGCAAAAAAAGGAATTTATAGGTTCATGCAACTGAAAATTCTAGTAGACCCATCATGATAGCCGTATCCAGGGGCTGAGATGATGTTATCTCTCCAAGAGCCAGACAAGATGGTCCCTGGAAGCTCAAGGTTAGTAATCCCAGTGGAAAAATACAGTCAATTCCATGGCTGTAACAGAAAAGTTCTGAACTGCCCAAGGCATGTGCCCTTGCCTCTGATAGGCCCTACCTGTACCACATGGAATGGTTTCCCCTCAGGGAAGAGGAGTTCTGTAATCAGAAGATCAGGGAATGGATGCTGAGCAGGAAAAAGAGCAATTGATGTCCACTGTAGGGTGGGAGCTTAATTTTCTAAATCTAAAGTTGCAAGAGGTATTTTGTTTGGCTTACATAGTGTTTTGGAAAAAAATTAGAGTAAGCATTTTCAGGCAATTTCATCTAAAATTCTAGATTTCTTCTCTTATAGAATCAAATGATGTGGAAACATTGGGGCAAATTCCCATATTATTGTGCTAACTGGCTGGAGTTGAGGAGTGGCTCCTTCCTTTGTATGTTCAATTGCCAGCCTACTATATTCATTTTCAATAATTGGCAAGAATCTCTGGGCATTTGAGTGAGTAACCCTTGCTCTAAGCACTGCAGGTTTTCCTGGTAAAGTAAGGAGGGTGTTATTCCAGCCAGAATTCATAAGGTTCTGTGTAAGTCTTGGCTGACTTAATTTTATGCTGAGATTCACTGTGCCTAGTCATTGCTGTAAAGTTGTATTAAGAATAGTAATTAGTTGTGTGGAATTACAAAATAAAATAGATATAAAGATATGTATATATGTGTGGGTAAGGGAATGGTCTTTGGGGTTTGCAGGTTCCTGTAGGCACCCCAGGTTCATTGCAGCCATTTGCCACTTGAAGTATGCCTTTGCATGTTTGGGAATGTATTTTTATCCTACTTCATAGATGTTAAGATGACAAATTTCTTGTATTGTGTAAGAACATACATCTGTGTTTTCCAGTAGGGAAGCCAGAAATACCAAAGCTTTTCACATTCTGTGAAGATTTCTGACCACCCACATTTTGACACTGCAAAAGTGATATTACAAGCCCTTATGCTTTATTTATGTTCACTGGGCACATCTTTTGTAGTTCTTTATTTGGTAATAAATTATATAAATTGAGTGGATAAGTGGAGGAGGGAAGAGAAAATAGAGCATTTTGGAGAGAGTGAGGAAGGCTGAGGGTGTGACTAATTGAAGAGAGCAAATATATTGCCTGCAAGCATTGCCCTTGGGGAAGATAAGTCTGTCGGCAAGATGAAGAGGTGTAAGTGCTCAAGGAGAAAGAATTGACTTATCTAAAGAAACGTGGGATAGGAATTTGAGGAAAAAAGAGGCCAATTTAGACTAAGCAGAGTCACTGCTCTAGTGTTTCTTACCTTCTTCTGGAAGCTGCCCCACTCTGGCCCTCCAGACCCATCTTCCAGTGGATAAAATACCCAGAATTGATATTATTTATTATTGATATATAGGCATTTATAACTATAAATTTTCCTCTAAGCACTGCTTTCACTGCATCCCATAAGTTTTGGCATATTATATATTTGTTTCCATTTATCTCAAAGTGTTTTCAATTTCCCTGTGATTTCTTTTTTGACTTACTGTTTATTTAACAGTGTGTTGTTTAATTTCCACATATTTGTGAATTTCTCAAATTTCTTTGTTACTGATTTCTAATTTCGTCCCATTGTAGTTGGAGAATATACTTTGTGTGACTTCTACACTTTCAGATTTATTGAGACATTTTATGACCTAACATCTAGTATATCTTCTGGAGAATGTTCTGTGTGCACTTGAGAAGAATGTGTATTCCACTGTTGTTGGACAGAGTGTCCTTTAAGTGTCTGTTTGGTCTAGTTGGTTTATAGCATTGTTCAAGTCTTCTATTTCTGTCTTCTGTATAGTTGTTCTATTCATTATTGAAAGTTGGATATTGAAGTCTCCAATATTATTGTTGAATTTGTATTTCTCCCTTCAAATCTGTCAGTTTTTGCTTCATGTAATTTGGGGCTCTGTTGTTAGGTGAGTATATACTCGTAACTATTCTATCTTCTTGATGGAGTGAATACTTATCATTAAAATATGCCTTTCTTTGTTCTAGTAACAATTTTTGTCTTAAGGTGTATTTTGTCTTATATTAGTATAGCCACTCCAGCTTTCTTTTGGTTACTGTTTCCATGATGTGTCATCTTCCTTTTTATTTTTTAAAAATTTTCAATCTGTTTGTATGCCTGAATCTAAAGTGTGTCCCTTGTAGACAGCATTTAGTTGAATCATAATTTTAAAATCCTTTCTGCCAATCTTGCCTTTGATTGGAGTATTTAATCCCTTTACATTTAATTTAATTACTGATAGTGTAGGATGTATGTTGGTCATTTTGTTGTTTTCTATATGTTGTATGTCTTTTTTATTTCCCCATTACTGCCTTCTTTTTGGCTAAATGGATGTTTTCTATTTCTAGTATACCATTTTAATTCCGTTGTCATTTCTTTTACTTTTTTTTCTTTTTGAGTTACTTTCTTAGTCTTTGTACTAGGCATTATTTAAAATAGCAGATTTTAAGTGTCTTTTAAGTCCATCATATGGACATCCTCAGGGATGGTTTCTACTTTTTTTTCCCATGTAAGGGCCATACTTTCTTGTTTCTTTGTGTAGTCTCAGATTGGTTAGCTTAATGGTCAGCTAATGATTGGACAGAAAATTCCTTAAATGCCTAAATTAAGAAGTCTCCCAGTCTTTGCTGGTGGGCTCTGGGTGTGTGTGTGTTGGGGTGTGCTTTCAACACTCAGCCAGGCAGTTGACACCTCTGCCTTAGCATTCACTAACTGCTTGTGCAAAGCCTCAGGGTCAGCCTGAGGTGAGAGCATAGGGCCTCCTCAGGTCTTTCCTGAACATGTGCACAGCCCTACAAATGCATGGACTTCTAGATTCCCACCAATATGGTGGAATTTTTCAAAGCCCTTATGTATATCTCATTCCCTTATTTTCCTTTAAGTGTTTTGTATAGCCTATTGTTTGCCCCAGCTGTTACTACCTCAGGCAGCTGCAGAATTAATCAATTGTCTCTAATTGTTTTTGACAAAGGGTCGTCACTGGACAAGTTCAGAGTTAGGTTAAATAAAGACAGCTTTGCAAGTGGGCTCTTCCAGGGAAGCACCAGACAATTTTCTGGGAATGAAAGTTCAGAGGAGCTCCAAACCCATTTTGTTCCCTCTGGTGGCTGCTTGGCTGATAATTTTCCCATGATAATATGCTGTTGGTTTTCAAGGCTAGTGCAGAACTGGAGAAGAGGGAATAGGAATGGTACATGTTAAAATGACACAAAGCTTGCTGTTCTTACCAAGAGTTTTATCATTTTCTTGAATAAACACTCCCTGGGTTATTTCAAATCTTTGATTAATTTCCAGAGTTCTGAAAAAGTAACACTTTTTCCAGTTTTCTTTGTTGCTTTTGTGGTGCAGGGAAATTTTAGAGGTCCTTATACTACCATTTTTGCTGATGTGAAAATATGAAAAGTATTGAACCTGAAATCAAGGTCCTGTTTTTCAACTTAGTATTTTTTGGTTTTGGGCTTACCAGTTGATCAAGGAATCTAAACTTGTATTTCTTTGTCTTAAAAATGGGCATATTAATATCTACCTCTCAGAATTATTACAGAGATTAAGTGAGATAATGCATTTAATAATGTGCTGAATAAAAACTAGTCTGTAAATACTGTCAGATGGAAGGACACGTAAGGCATTTAAAAGGAAAAATGAAAAAAAAGATTTTATCATTCAGGTTTTGTTTATGAAAGCAGAGCCACTTTGAGTATTTTGGGGAATAGAGGTTCGCTAAGAGAATTAGATATTACACAAATGTGGGAAGGAAAATGAAGACGTGAAAGAGGGAGTAAGAGGATCAGGGAAAGAATCATTTAACGATACACTTGAAGCATTGGCACAAGTGCATCAGTCAGAACTTACAGGGGAATCTGGGAAGCCACGTACTTCCAGCCATTGAAATGGGAGGATGAAGAAGGAACTTGTGGAGAGGTCTGTGGAAAGCTGTTGGATCTCTGTAGCTACAAGCTCTGTGGGTCCAAAGTGAAGTGTCTTATGGTGGGCCTGGGGTTGCTGTTGGTTGGCAGGGCCAGCAAGTGGAAAGACAAGATGGCCCATAGAGCATGGTCAAGCTGGGATCTGCAGGACATCTCTGCCTCTTGTTTGATGTCATATTTAACCATGACAACCTTCCAAGAGTAAAGGATGTTTGTTGCTTTACTTCTGCCTTTCAAATCCTTAGCAAGTTTCCCTTCTGACCAACTCTAACATGAAATCAGAAGGGAAAGGGATTTTAGGAAACGTAGTTCCCAGCTTAAGCAAGTACATAACATGATCTGGTACATATGACTATGCAGTGGTTTAGTCCTTTTACTTGGGAGTTTACTTATTTGGAAAGTGACAAACTACTAATAGGCCCAGAGTATTGTATTTTTTAATACAATTAATTAATCAATTACTCTTTTTTTGGCCAGTTTTTTGGATCTTAGTTTCCCGACCAGGGATCAAACCCACTGGACTGCCAGGGAATTCCCAGACACAGAGTATTTTATAGATTGTGTTATATATGTAAAGAAGAATTTCTGATTTGGGGGAAACGTACAGTTTCTTCAAAAGAGGTTTAGATATTGAAGCATTCTTAGGGCATATAAGAACAAAAATAACTAGAAATAATAACAAAAATAACACATAAACATTTATTTTACATATCTTGCTTTATTTAATAGATGAGTTCCTTCTAAGGAACGTATAAAATGAATTTTTATAAACTGAAAATTTTCCTAATAACAAGTTACAGTGACAAGAGTATGTAATTTCCAATTGGTTTTTGGTTGACATTGGCATATAATTTTTTATTTTAGTTTCTTGAGTTTTATTAGCATGATGTCATCAAGACTGGTAAGGTCTAATGGGATGGTGAGACAATCAAGGTCCTTTCAGACTGAATTATACCATAAGTCTATGTAATTCTGAGTAAAGACAGGGAAAGTCTACTTCTCTCTGTGCTAGTTAAAGCCCACTGCATTTGATGTTGCCTGGTTATTGGGTAGAGAAAAATGTATTTGCTGTATCAGTACCTGCTTAGCATATGTCAGGGGCTGTGATTATTTGCTACAGTAAAGAGATCATATCTGGAACAGTAGCTATAATTAGAGCACCATTACATTAAGTTTATAATAATCTATGACGTTTTCCAGGACCCGTCTGTGTTCTCAATTTAAATGGGTAGGTTAAACGGCCCATGCACACACATACAAACACACACACTTTGCAGTGTCTCTCAAGTTTTTGATAGCGGCACACATGTCTGTGGTTTACATAGATATGAGGTGTTGCTTTGGATTTTCTCTTTTAATGGAGAGAAGCAGCTTCAGAGGCTTTCGCTTGGCCCTTTATTCCGAAGTAGCACTCACTGTGGACTCTGCTTGTTGCTGGATGTATGTAATTCACCTCTGTATTCAATTAGGGAAGTAACCACTGGGTGGGTTCGGGACTTAGTCCATCCCGTGGTAGGCTTAGTATCTCCCATAAACCCACTAACTCAACATGGTGATATTCTGGGTCCCCGGGGATTAGCAGTAACTAAGAGCTAATCAACCCTGAAAAGAGGAGGTATTTCTTTTTCCCCAGGATACAGTTACCTGGTAAATGGTTATAATTACTTATTTAGGGAAGAAGAATTGTGATATATACTTGTTATGTTATCACAGGGTCCTTTCTCACCAGTATTGGGTTGCTTGCTTATTTATTTGTTTGCTTATAAGAGGCTCTGAGTCTGTGAAGTGACTCAGGGATAGGAATTGGGTGAGAGACAGCGTTTCAGCCTGGTGATTCAGGTCAGACATCTGGTCTCCAAATCTAGATTTTTTTTTTTTTAAGTCTTACGTAGATCAAGTTGTACTTAGTTGGCTGTTTATCTAATTTGGTTAAAAATCTTTATGATCAGTTGGCCATCACCTATGATCCATGCTAGTCACACCATTCTGCTTATCACTCTGGTTGTGCCTGTTACAAAGAACTATGTTCATCTTGCTTCCAGGGGTTAAGTGCTATCAGCAAGTCTCTACTACCTTGGCTTCTGATCATCCCCATTGAAATCAGGAAGCTCATTTAACAGAAGGACCTCTCGACTTTACCCCCAGCTTACATAGGATATCTACTATAGCACTTTTCAAAATGCTGGTACTCCCAGGTACAATGTATTTCTCAAAGTCAAGGTGAAAGGAGTATCCCCTTGGCCTTAATGGGGGACACAGGTAGGGTGGGTGACAGGTTGCAAATGATAAATTAACAACAGCCTTTTCTTCTAAGTTGTTGGATTCTTTCTTCCATATTACACCAAGGAATTTTTGGCATCTCAACCTTAGTTTTGGCCATGTTTGAGTCTAGGTTTTAGTCAAGTAGTTGAGCAAATAGTTTGGAACCATCCCCAGCTGCTTGAGTTAGAACCGTGAATCAAAATTTTCTGATGAGTATCTACATTAAGCTGATTTAAAATTATGATCCTCTTTGTCTATGGTCTAGCTCCCTTAGAATCTTTTTCCACATGGTCCCAAGGTTTTCTCTCTAGAAAGTAAGAAAATCTTGCAGTTCTTTTTGTGTATAAACCCATTTACATGTCTGGAGGCAATGAGGGGTGGGAGGGGTTAGGTAATAGGAGAGAATTGGCATTCTCTTGCAAGGTAACTCCTTGAGGTGTAGTTGTTACACTGTCCTTAAGCATGGTAGCGCTAGTCTTATCAGATAGGGGAGGGTTGCCTCTGCTGGCTTAGGAAACTGCATAGAATCTGGGGGTTTTCTGTTATCTGAATCATCCCAAATGTCCCCATTTAAATTCTTGGGTCTTGCTCTTTTATAATCAGTGCCCTCTTCTCCTGGCCATGATGAAGTAACTGGCACTAGAGTAACCCTCTCGCTTTAAACAACTGTTGCAGTTATTACTGGTATATAACAAACCACATCAAAACATAGTGGCTTAAAACAATAGCAGTCATTTATTTATCTCTCGTTTCTGTGGAACAGAAATTTAGGAACGCCACTTGTGACATGAGAAAGGTGAGGTGATACAATATTAACTCTAAATGAACTTAGATAAATTGAAGATGCATATGAGTAGCCCTAGAGCAATCATGAAAATTTAATAAAATGATGTGTAGCTAAGAGGCAATAGAGGAAATAAAATGAATGAGTAAAGCATATTTGATTAACCCAATCAAATGCCCTAACTTTCACATAGAACTAGTGAAACTGAATTTATCCTATATTGTAATTCAGCAATCCTGCAAGAGCAATGCCTGCGTCTGATTTTTGGCTGTACCAGCTTGGCAGCTACAAGGAAAACAGATTCTTTTAGGAAATTATAGAAATTCCCTGGTTCTCTGGCCTTGAGGATTTAAAACACTGAGTGTCATTTTCTTTTTTTGAGTTGTCCAGTGAATTTAGGAGCAGCTGACCTACCTCACAGTCTTGCGCTCTCTCACAATGCCCTGTCACTCAAACTGCAGAAGCCTTGCATTAGATCGGTGCTTCATTCTAAGTTACCGCAGGTGATAATTTAAGTAATCCTTTCATCACTGGAGGTCATGGACTACTGACCTTAAACCCTGTCCTGATCACTGGATCCTCATTGTCTTCAACTCCAACCAGATCAGATAACCAATCACAAAGTTTCACTTTTTTTTTTTTTAACATCTTTATTGGAGTATAATTGCTTTACAATGGTGTGTTAGTTTCTGCTTTATAACAAGGTGAATCAGTTATACATATACATGTGTCCCCATATCTCTTCCCTCTTGCATCTCCCTCCCTCCCACCCTCCCTATCCCATTCCTCTAGGTGGACACAAAGCATCGAGCTGATCTCCCTGTGCTATGCGGCTGCTTCCCACTAGCTATCTATTTTACGTTTGGTAGTGTATATATGTCCATGCCACTCTCTCACTTTGTCCCAGCTTACCCTTCCCCCTCCCTCCCCATGTCCTCAAGTCCATTGTCTAGTAGGTCTGCATCTTTATTCCTGTCCTGCCCCTAGGTTCTTCATGACCATTTTTTTTCTTTCTTTTTTTTTTTTTTAGATTCCATATATATGTGTTAGCATACGGTATTTGTTTTTCTCTTTC
This sequence comes from Balaenoptera ricei, assembly GCF_028023285.1. Taxonomy (NCBI): domain Eukaryota; kingdom Metazoa; phylum Chordata; class Mammalia; order Artiodactyla; family Balaenopteridae; genus Balaenoptera; species Balaenoptera ricei. Next base: position 76,677,619 of record NC_082651.1, on the reverse strand, counting down.
TGACTTACTTCACTCTGTATGACAGACTCTGGGTCCATCCACCTCACTACAAATAACTCAAATTCGTTTCTTCTTATGGCTGAGTAATATTCCATTGTATATATGTGCCACATATTCTTTATCCATTCATCTCCTGATGGATACTTAGGTTGCTTCCATGTCCTGGCTATTGTAAATAGAGCTGCAGTGAACATTTCGGTACATGACTCTTTTTGAATTATGGTTTTCTCAGGGTATATGCCCAGTAGTGGGATTGCTGGGTCGTATGGTATCAATATCAAAAACACAAACAACCCAATCCAAAAATGGGCAGAAGACCTAAATAGACATTTCTCCAAAGAAGATATACAGATTGCCAACAAACACATGAAAGAATGCTCAACATCATTAATCATTAGAGAAATGCAAATCAAAACTACAATGAGATACCATCTCACACCGCTCAGAATGGCCATCATCAAAAAATCTAGAAACAATAAATGCTGGAGAGGGTGTGGAGAAAAGGGAACCCTCTTGCACTGTTGGTGGGAATGTAAATTGGTACAGCCACCATGGAGAACAGTATGGAGGTTCCTTAAAAAAACTAAAGTTTCACATTTTGCAGGAGTGTATTGAGAGCAGTCACTTCTGTACCCAGTTACTGTAATGGTCATTGTTTAATTGCAGACCACGGAATCCACTCTAACAGTTTAAAGCAGAAGTGGGAGAGTGTGGGTATCAAGCTTCAATGCCATGCTATCAAGAGAAATGCCTCAACTACACTGTAAGGTCGTTTCAGCAAAAATCCTGCTGTGGCTACAATCTGTTATGCACAATTTGGTTGAATACATACACGTATATACGTAAAAATAAATATATTGAATACAAAGTATATGGAAATGTACCTACTGAAAAATCAATATATCGAATACAGAATTATAGTTAGATAAATTAATAACTGCTGTATTATCTGTGAATAAAGGAATTACATGGATTATATTTGAAAACGTCATGTTTATTTTGGCCGTTTAGGACTTGGAATTGTTTTCTCTTAGAATCTGTTTTATAAATTCTGGTTTCATTTTCAGACTAGCCTAAAAGACCTGCATAACCCATATTGTATCAGAAATGCAAAAGAGGCGGCATCCAAAGACACTTTTAGAAGCACAGCCGTCTTTTAAAAGATTTCACAAAAATTAGACTGCTTAAGACTTAAATTATAGGTATGTTGAACCTAAAGAAAATAAGATATACAGACTTTAAGATTGCCAGCCACGCAAGTTAGGGGGTCTAAACTACCATTTTAGCTACCAAAGGACAGCTTCCTGGATATCTACATCCACTTTGGCCAAGGCTGTCTTGGCATATTTGGTGACCCCACTGCTGTTTATGTGGAAGTATTTGTGTGTGAGGGTGGAAAGTAGAGCTGCTACCATGCTTCCTGCCCTCTGTTGAAATTAATCAGAAATGGGGGTGGGGTTGGGTAACGGACATGGGTGGGGGAAGTGGGGTAGTATATGTCACAAGTACAGAGTTAGCTTGGGTGACAAGGTGAATCCGATTTGTGGACACATGAGAATAATACCCAAGCCGTGTACTGAGGATGGTCTTTGATTTCTATAGTGAATGGACTGTCTGGAAGCAGATAGATCTCATGTTGGCAAGGGGTTTTTTGTTTTGTTTTTTTGTTTTTTGGCCACGCTGCACGGCATGCAGGATCCTAGTTCCCCAACTGGGGATCGAACCGTGCCCTCTGCAGTGGAAGCACGGAGTCCTAACTACTGGACCACCAGGGAATTCCGGCAGGTTTTATCTGTGAGGTGTGATGTAGTTCGGTTAAGAGGTAGGTGTTTAGCAGTGCCTATTAAATTGTACCCTCTCCCTTCTTTTATAAATTTTTCAGCGATCCCAGGCTCCTGAAGCATACCCTTTTTAAAAAGGGAAAACGTACTTTTCATTGCTATTGGGTGGAGGTGAATTGAAGGCTCTGCTCTAACAAACGGTCACAGCGGTGACAACTGGAACAGGGAGCAGGGAAAAGGGGAGCTAAATGAATCCCCCCCAATATCAGGAAGTCAGCCTCTCCTCGATGCCTTTCCTTGAGGATTCCAGAGGCCAGCGAAGCGTGTTCACCTCTTACTTCTTGTTCCTCTGTTACTTGTACTATATTTATCTTCTACTGTTCCTCTCTTTTTCAGCCTGTGTCCTAGATGCATGAAATAAGCAGGTCATCTCAAACTTTGAAAATAAAATTTTGGATCACGTGACATAAAAGATTGTATATATGCTACAAAATAGGCCTTTGTCACTATTCAGCAACTTAGTTATTTCTGTTGTTATTTCTAGGCGGAAGAAATCCTCAGGCAAGAGCTGGAGAAAAAAGAAACACCAGCTCTATACTGCTTGCTTGGAGATGTCCTTCGAGAGCACTCTTACTACGACCAGGCCTGGGAGTTGTCTCAGCACCGCAGTGCTCGCGCCCAGCGCTCCAAAGGCCTCCTCCATCTGCGAAGCAAAGAGTTTAAAGAATGCGTGGAGTGCTTCGAACGCTCGGTGAAGATTAATCCCATGCAGGTTGGACACTTCATAAAGCCTCATCTGCTCTTGCCTTTCTTTGATTTTGACTTACTGAATGAATACCCATTTTCTTTCATAAAGACTGGGGAGCTCATCTGTGAGCTAAGAACCTAGCCTTTAGAATACCTCTTGCTTGTCACTAAGAGTGGACAGGTTGCTTTTCTCTTACTCGCTTTCTTTTGTGCTTCTGTTATTCACTTTTCTGTTTCATTTTGTTATTTCTCTCTGTTAACTGTCCTTAACACAAATACAGCTATTAAAGTTAGGCTCCATTTTGAGTAGATACACTAGGAAGGAAGTGAATGAGAGTCAAAATTACAGGCAGTGAAGGACTCTGCAAGTAATTGTTGATGTCAATAATGAAAGAAAAACCTTTATATAAAAAGGGTAACATATAGAATGGGTAGTTGATCATTTTAGGAAAAAAATGTCTGTATTTACATGCACAGAAGCATTTTTAAATGTTTAAAAAATTTTTTAAGATTTGAAAAAATAATGCAAAAGGAACCTGGATCTTTAAAATTAAGTAAGTGCAAGATAAATCCACAGGAGAGGACCTAATCTTGAGGGGAAAGAGATCAACCTATTTTGTATTTAATGATACTCAGTTAGTTAAATGGTTTTATTCCTAGAAATGGTTATTTTTTTTAACCAGACTTTCTTTATGACTGCTTTCCCAGTCACCAAAGTCACACATACCTGTCAACCATGCTCCTGACAAACATGCACACTGACTTGGTATAATTTTATTTTATTTTATTTTTTTTTTTTTCACACACACACACTGTATTTTATTTTTACAAGAGATAAATCGACTGACACCAAGCATTGTACATGGATGACCACAACAAAAGCAACAATGATTGCAATTACCAAACATGAAACACACTCATACTATGTCATAGTATTGACATTCAGTCCAGTAATCCTCCACTGTAACAGCTCCTTTACTTTGCAGTGAAAATTGATTTGTATATTCTTTGCCTCTGAGTCCTTGTGGAATTTTTTTTTTTTTTTTAAATTCAGACAGAAAGTCACAAAAATTATACTCATCCTCATCAGTTCACTCAGTCCCATGTAATTAATTTTTTTTTTTCATCTTGATCTTTTGTTAGCACTTTTATGAGTTCATCAGTTTTTCATTAGAGTTCTGAAAATGCTTATTCATTCAGTTCAGCAGTACAGTCCGTTACCAGAAACCTGTACTTGTCAGAGTCTTTTCCATGTATTTCTTGAAGATGAAACCCTTTTATAGGAACATATTTGCAAAATCATCAGAGTACACCCAGAACTGTCTGTAAATGACAAAAGACTTAAAAATGACCACGGTTAAAGATTTGATGACAGTTCATAATAATGCAGTTGACAAGAAAATTAGTTATTTCTGAGATATACATTTTAAAGTAATAACTAGGATTATTACTTATAACATTATACCAGAACATATAAGATTTTTAGAAATTTCATGTAATGTCTGAAACATTTATATTAACATATTTCCATACATATTTCCATACAAGTACAAATATAAGATTTTTAGAAATTTCATGTAATGTCTGAAACATTTATATTAACATATTTCCATACATATTTCCATACAAATACAAATATGATTTTTAGAAATTTCATGTAATGTCTGAAACATTTATATTAACATGTTTCCATACAAATAACCCAATGAAAGTTTAGTATTAGTTGTTTTGTTTGTTTTTTTATACTGCAGGTTCTTATTAGGCATCAGTTTTATACACATCAGTGTATACATGTCAATCCCAATCGCCCAATTCAGCACACCACCATCCCCACCCCACTGCAGTTTTCCCCCCTTGGTGTCCATATGTCCATTCTCTACATCTGTGTCTCAACTTCTGCCCTGCAAACTGGCTCATCTGTACCATTTTTCTAGGTTCCGCATACATGCATTAATATACGATATTTGTTTTTCTCTTTCTGACTTACTTCACTCTGTATGACAGTCTCTAGATCCATCCACGTCTCAACAAATGACTCAATTTCGTTCCTTTTTATGGCTGAGTAATATTCCATTGTATATATGTACCACATCTTCTTTATCCATTCGTCTGTTGATGGGCATATAGGTTGCTTCCATGACCTGGCTATTGTAAATAGTGCTGCAATGAACATTCGGGTGCATGTGTCTTTTTGAATTACGGTTTTCTCTGGGTATATGCCCAGTAGTGGGATTGCTGGGTCATATGGTAATTCTATTTTTAGTTTTTTAAGGAACCTCCATATTGTTCTCCATAGTGGCTGTATCATTTTACATTCCCACCAACAGTGCAAGAGGGTTCCCTTTTCACCACACCCTCTCCAGCATTTGTTGTTTGTAGATTTTCTGATGATGCCCATTCTAACAGGAGTGAGGTGATACCTCATTGTAGTTTTGATTTGCATTTCTCTAATAATTAGTGATGTTGAGCATCTTTTCATGTGCTTCGTGGCCATCTGTATGTCTTCTTTGGAGAAATGTCTATTTAGGTCTTCTGCCCATTTTTGGATTGGGGTGTTTGTTTCTTTGATATTGAGCTGAATGAGCTGTTTATATATTTTGGAGATTAATCCTTTGTCCGTTGATTCATTTGCGAATATTTTCTCCCATTCTGAGGGTTGTCTTTTCGTCTTGTTTATGGTTTCCTTTGCTGTGCAAAAGCTTTGAAGTTTCATTAGGTCCCACTTGTTTATTTTTGTTTTTATTTCCATTACTCTAGGAGGTGGATCCAAAAAGATCTTGCTGTGATTTATGTCAAAGAGTGTTCTTCCTATGTTTTCCTCTAAGAGTTTTATAGTGTCCAGTCTTATATTTAGGTCTCTAATCCATTTTGAGTTTATTTTTGTGTATGGTGTTAGGGAGTATTCTAATTTCATTCTTTTACATGTAGCTGTCCAGTTTTCCCAGCACCACTTATTGAAGAGACTGTCTTTTCTCCATTGTATATCTTTGCCTCCTTTGTCATAGATTAGTTGACCATAGGTGCGTGGGTTAATCTCTGGGCTTTCTATCTTGTTCCATTGATCTATGTTTCTGTTTTTGTGCCAGTACCATATTGTCTTGATTACTCTAGCTTTGTAGTATAGTCTGAAGTCAGGGAGTCTGATTCCTCCAGCTCCATTTTTTTGCCTCAAGACTGCTTTGCCTATTCGGGGTCTTTTGTGTCTCCATACAAATTTTAAGATGATTTGTTCTAGCTCCGTAAAAAATGCCATTGGTAATTTGATAGGGATTGCATTGAATCTGTAGATTGCTTTGGGTAGTATACTCATTTTCACAATATTGATTCTTCCAATCCAAGAACATGGTATATCTCTCCATCTGTTGGTATCATCTTTAATTTCTTTCATCAGTGTCTTATAGTTTTCTGCATACAGGTCTTTTGTCTCCCTAGGTAGGTTTATTCCTAGGTATTTTATTCTTTTTGTTGCAATGGTAAATGGGAGTGTTTCCATAATTTCTCTTTCAGATTTTTCATCATTAGTGTATAGGAATGCAAGAGATTTCTGTGCATTAATTTTGTATCCTGCAACTTTACCATATTCATTAATTAGCTCTAGCAGTTTTCTGGTGGCAGTTTTAGGATTCTCTATGTATAGTATCATGTCATCCGCAAACAGTGACAGTTTTACTTCTTCTTTTCCAATTTGTATTCCTTTTATTTCTTTTTCTTCTCTGATTGCCGTGGCTAGGACTTCCAAAACTATGTTGAATAATAGTGGTGAGAGTGGACATCCTTGTCTCGTTCCTGATCTTAGAGGAAATGCTTTCAGTTTTTCACCATTGAGAATGATGTTTGCTGTGGGTTTGTCATATATGGCCTTTATTATGTTGAGGTAGGTTCCCTCTATGCCCACTTTCTGGAGAGTTTTTATCAGAAATGGGTGTTGAATTTTGTCAAAAGCTTTTTCTGCATCTATTGAGATGATCATATGGTTTTTATTCTTCAATTTGTTAATATGGTGTATCACATTGATTGATTTGCGTATATTGAAGAATCCTTGCATCCCTGGGAGAAATCCCACTTGATCGTGGTGTATGATCCTTTTAATGTGTTGTTGGATTCTGTTTGCTAGTATTTTGTTGAGGATTTTTGCATCTATATTCATCAGTGATATTGGTCTGTAATTTTCTTTTTTTGTAGTGTCTTTGTCTGGTTTTGGTATCAGGGTGATGGTGGCCTCACAGAATGAGTTTGGGAGTGTTCCTTCCTCTGCAATTTTTTGGAAGAGCTTGAGAAGGATGGGTGTTAGCTCTTCTCTAAATGTTTGATAGAATTCACCTGTGAAGCCATCTGGTCCTGGACTTTTGTTTGTTGGAAGATTTTTAATCACAGTTTCAATTTCATTACTTGTGATTGGTCTGTTCATATTTTCTATTTCTTCCTGGTTCAGTCTTGGAAGGTTATACCTTTCTAAGAATTTGTCCATTTCTTCCAGGTTGTCCATTTTATTGGCATAAAGTTGCTTGTAGTAGTCTCTTAGGATGCTTTGTATTTCTGCAGTGTCTGTTGTAACTTCTCCTTTTTCATTTCTGATTTTATTGATTTGAGTCCTCTCCCTCTTTTTCTTGATGAGTCTGGCTAATGGCTTATCAATTTTGTTTATCTTCTCAAAGAACCAACTTTTAGTTTTATTGATCTTTGCTATTGTTTTCTTTGTTTCTATTTCATTTATTTCTGCTCTGATCTTTATGATTTCTTTCCTTCTGCTAACTTTGGGTTTTGTTTGTTCTTCTTTCTCTAGTTTCTTTAAGTGTAAGGTTAGATTGTTTACTTGAGCTTTTTCTTGTTTCTTTAGGTAGGCTTGTATAGCTATAAACTTCCCTCTTAGAACTGCTTTTGCTGCATCCCATAGGTTTTGGGTCGTCGTGTTTTCATTGTCATTTGTCTCTAGGTATTTTTTGATTTCCTCTTTGATTTCTTCAGTGATCTCTTGGTTATTTAGTAACGTATTGTTTAGCCTCCATGTGTTTGTCCTTTTTACGTTTTTTTCCCTGTAATTCATTTCTAATCTCATAGCGTTGTGGTCAGAAAAGATGCTTGATATGATTTCAATTTTCTTAAATTTACTGAGGCTTGATTTGTGACCCAAGATATGATCTATCTTGGAGAATGTTCCGTGCGCACTTGAGAAGAATGTGTAATCTGCTGTTTTTGGATGGAATGTCCGATATATATCAATTAAATCTATCTGGTCTATTGTGTCATTTAAAGCTTCTGTTTGCTTATTTATTTTCATTTTGGATGATCTGTCCATTGGTGTAAGTGAGGTGTTAAAGTCCCCCACTATTATTGTGTTACTGTCGATTTCCTCTTTTATAGCTGTTAGCAGTTGCCTTATGTATTGAGGTGCTCCTATGTTGGGTGCATATATATTTATAATTGTTATATCTTCTTCTTGGATTGATCCCTGGATCATTATGTAGTGTCCTTCCTTGTCTCTTGTAACATTTTTTAATTTAAAGTCTATTTTATCTGATATGAGTATAGCTACTCCAGCTTTCTTTTGATTTCCATTTGCATGGAATATCTTTTTCCATCCCATCACTTTCAGTCTGTATGTGTCCCTAGGTCTAAAGTGGGTCTCTTGTAGACAGCATATATATGGGTCTTGTTTTTGTATCCATTCAGCCAGTCTATGTCTTTTGGTTGGGGCATTTAATCCATTCACGTTTAAGGTAATTATCGATATGTATGTTCCTATGACCATTTTCTTAATTGTTTTGGGTTTGTTTTTGTAGGTCCTTTTCTTCTCTTGTGTTTCCCACTTAGAGAAGTTCCTTTAGCATTTGTTGTAGAGCTGGTTTGGTGGTGCTGAATTCTCTTAGCTTTTGCTTGTCTGTAAAGCTTTTGATTTCTCCATCAAATCTAAATGAGATCCTTGCCGGGTAGAGTAATCTTGGTTGTAGGTTCTTCCCTTTCATCACTTTAAGTATATCATGCCACTCCCTTCTGGCTTGCAGAGTTTCTGCTGAGAAATCAGCTGTTAACCTTATGGGAGTTCCCTTGTATGTTATTTGTCGTTTTTCCCTTGCTGCTTTCAATAATTTTTCTTTGTCTTTAATTTTTGCCACTTTGATTACTATGTGTCTCGGCGTGTTTCTCCTTGGGTTTATCCTGTATGGGACTCTCTGCGCTTCCTGGACTTGGGTGGCTATTTCCTTTCCCATGTTAGGGAAGTTTTCGACTATAATCTCTTCAAATATTTTCTCTGGTCCTTTCTCTCTCTCTTCTCCTTCTGGGACCCCTATAATGCGAATGTTGTTGCGTTTAATGTTGTCCCAGAGGTCTCTTAGGCTGTCTTCATTTCTTTTCATTCTTTTTTCTTTAGTCTGTTCCGCAGCAGTGAATTCCATCATTCTGTCTTCCAGGTCACTTATCCGTTCTTCTGCCTCAGTTATTCTGCTATTGATTCCTTCTAGTGTAGTTTTCATTTCAGTTATTGTATTGGTCATCTCTGTTTGTTTGTTCTTTAATTCTTCTAGGTCTTTGTTAATCATTTCTTGCATCTTCTCAATCTTTGCCTCCATTCTTATTCCAAGGTCCTGGATCATCTTCACTATCATTATTCTGAATTCTTTTTCTGGAAGGTTGCCTATCTCCACTTCATTTAGTTGTTTTTCTGGGGTTTTTTCTTGTTCCTTCATCTGGTACATAGCCCTCTGCCTTTTCATCTTCTCTATCTTTCTGTAACTGTGGTTTTTGGTCCACAGGCTGCAGGATTATAGTTTTTCTTGCTTCTGTTGTCTGCCCTCTGGTGGTTGAGGCTATCTAAGAGGCTTGATGGGAGGCTCTGGTGGTGGGTAGAGCTGACTGTTGCTGTGGCGGTCAGAGCTCAGTAAAACCTTAATCCACTTGACTGTTGATGGGTGGGGCTGGGTTCCCTCCCTGTTGCTGTGGCGGTCAGAGCTCAGTAAAACCTTAATCCACTTGACTGTTGATGGGTGGGGCTGGGTTCCCTCCCTGTTGGCTGTTTTGCCTGAGGCAACCCAACACTGGAGCCTACCCGTGCTCTTTGGTGGGGTTAATGGCAGACTCTGGGACGGCTCACGCCAAGGAGAACTTCCCAGAACCTCTGCTGCCAGTGTCCTTATCCCCACGGTGAAACAGAGCCACCACTCGCCTCTGCAGGAGACCCCCCAACACCAGCAGGTAGGTCTGGTTCAGTCTCCCCCAGGCTCACTGCTCCTTCCCCTGGGTCCTGATGCACACATTACTTTGTGTGTGCCCTCCAAGAGTGGGGTCTCTGTTTCCCCCAGTCCCGTCAAAGTCCTGCAATCCAATTCCCACTAGGCTTCAAAGTCTGATTCTCTAGGAATTCCTCCTCCCGTTGCCTGACCCCCAGGTTGGGAAGCCTGACGTGGGGCTCAGAACCTTTACTCCAGTGGGTGGACTTCTGTGGTATAAGTGTTCGCCAGTCTGTGAGTCACCCACCCAGCAGTTACGGGGTTTGATTTTACTCTGCTTGCGCCCCTCCTACCGTCTCACTGTGGCTTCTCCTCTGTCCTTGGAAGTGGGGTATCCTCCTTGGTGAAGTCCAGGGTCTTCCTGTCAATGATGGTCCAGCAGTCAGTTGTGATTCTGGTGCTCTCGCAAGAGGGAGTGACAGCACGTCCTTCTACTCCGCCATCTTGGTTAATCTCCTATAATTTTAGTTATAATACTAATTTAATATCAGCCACTAATATTTACTGTGTACTTACTATGAGCCAAGTACCTCTTTGGACACTTTGCCAGTATTTGAACCCAGACAGTCTCACTCCAGAGCCAGCAGTCTGTTCGTTTTTTAATTGTGATAAAAAGCCTGTAACATAAAATTTACCATGTTAACCATTTCTAAGTGTACCGTTCAGTAGTGTGAAGTACATTCACTTTGTTGTGTAGCCGTTGCCACCACCCATCCCTACAACTCTTTTCATCCTGCAGAACTGAAACTCTGCACCTAGTAAACAGTAGCTCCCGGTTCTCCCCCCACGACTAAAAACCACTCTACTTTCTGTCTCTATGAATTTGGCTACTCTAAGTACCTCATATGAGTGGGATCATACAGAATTTGTCCTTTTGTAACTGGCGTATTTCACTTAGCATAACACCCTCAAGGTTCATCCATGTTGTATCATGTGTCAGAATTTTCTTTCTTTTAAGACTGAATGATATTTCACTGTATGTACATACCAGTTATTTTATCCATTCATCTGTCGATGGACACTGGGTTGCTCCTACCTCTTGTCTGTTGTAAGTAGTGCTGCAATGAATGAGGGTGTGCAGAAATGGTCACTTTTGAACTGGGTAGACTTGGGACATATCTTTTACACTGAAAAAAAATCAGAACACATTTTTTTTTTTTTATGACAGGTTGAGCTAATTGCTTACTTTCCTCGCTCTGGGTAGTGAATACAATGAGAATCTTTCTCATCTGTGGGCTGGTGAGAAGCCTGGAGAAGAGAGTAGGACAGGTGGGAGTACAGAATATCAGCAGAAACTGACAGTTGCATTTCGCAGCAAGAATGCTTAACATAGAGTTGGTTTTTGTTGACAACTTGCTCTATCTCAGAGTTCTCAACTGGGGACGATTTTGTCTCCGGGTCCTTTGGCAATGGTGGGGAGGTGAAGGGGTGCACTACTGACATCTAGTGGGTAGAGACCAAGGATGCTGCCAAACATCCCATAATGCTCAGCACAGCCCTCCACAATAAAGAATTATCCCGGCTAAAATGTCAGTAGTGCCAAGGTTGAGAAACCCTGCACTGACTTGATTATCACTGGACACTTTTTTTTTGGTAGAAAATAGAACTAAGTATTGTGTTACTAAAATTTTACTTTTATGGAAAACTGTATCATATCCTTGCCTATCTGTTTAAAGTTTACCCAACCACAGCTGCCATAAGGAGAGGGGAAAATAAATTCCCTCCCTTAGTCTCCAGCGTCTAAGTTAAATCACACACATGAATTGTTGTCTCAAGCACACAGTCTCTTCTTAACTTCCAGCCTTAACATTGTCCTCCTGCCTCACTGGCTACTACTCCTCAGTCTTCTTTGCTGGTTCCTAGGGCTTAGTCGTTGGGCTGTATATCTCTGTCTACACTCACTCCCTTGATTTAATCTAGTCCCATAACTTAAATACCATCTGCATGCTGACAACTCCCAAAAGTTTATTTTCAGTACTGTCTTCTCCCCTTAACTGTAGACTTCTGTATCTCACTGCTTTCTCAATCTCCCCATTCGTTACTCTGACTTAACATTTCTAATATCCGAAATACTGTTCTCCCCCTCCTAAAAGCTTTTGCCCCCAAGATCATCCCCATCCCTATAAGTGGCAGCCTGTTTGGTCTTGGAGTTATCCTTGATTTCTATTTCCCTCATATCCCACATCTAATCTATCAGCAAATCCTAGGAGATCTGCCTTTGAAATATATCCAGAATTGGACAACTGCTTGCTACCTGCCACCATTCTGGTCAGATACCCATCACCTCTCACCTAGTTAATATATTACCTCCTTACTGGTCTTCCTGCCTCTGTCTTGTTACAATCTGCCTATACTCAATGAACATCCAAGTTGATCCTTTCAAATGCAAGTCATATGTGTCATTCCTCTGCTCCATCACCTGTGATAATAGCCAGGTCTCTGACTGGCTCTCAAGGCTTTTCCAAGCCTAGCCCCTGTTGCCTCTTTACCTTCCTCCTCCCATTCTCCCCCTCACTCACCCCACATTAGCCTCTTTGTTCTTCCCTGAACATTCCGGGCACATTTCTGCCTCTGGGTTTCATCACTTGTTGTTCCTCTGCCTGGAATGTTCTTCTTCTGGATAGATATCTGCATACCTTGCTCCATTACCTCATTCACTTCTGGGATCAAATGTCACGTTCTCAGAGAGACCTTCCGTAATCATTCTATTTAAAATCACACCCCCACTTTCCACCCTTACCTTACATTCCTTATTTTCCTTCCCTACTTTATTTTTCTCCATAGTACTTAGCACCTTCTAATATTATATATAGCTTCCTTAGAAAAAAAAAATCTTTTATTCCTCCACTACAATGTAAGTTCTATGAAGGTAGAAATTTTTATCTGTATGGTTCATTTACATTTCCCTAGTGCTTGTAACAGTGCCTAGCACATATTGGGTCTTTAATAAATAATTGTTGAATGAGTGAACAAATAATATCTTCAACCAGTTATTCAGTCAAATACATATTAATTGTCTGCTGTACACATGGCACTGAACCAGAGGAGGAAGCAGTGGCAGCAGATCGCCAGATGGCTGGGTTTGTACCCTCTGCTACAATCTAGTGAAATGGACATAGACAAAGCTAGCCAACAGTATGAGGCCTCAAAGAAAAACCCAGAGAGTAATTTATAAGACACTAGTTTTATAGAGGCCAAAGAGACTATTTCTGCCTTTCATAGACAATGAAGAGAGGATGGTGAATTGGGCTTTGAAGGACACATAATACTTGAATAGGCCAATGGAAAGGCAGTGGTGAGGGCATTCCAGGCAGGTGAACAGTATGAGCCCAGCCCTGGAAACATAAAGAGAAGGGGGGGGGGTGCATGTGTGTGTGTGTGTGTGTGTGTGTGTGTGTGTGTACAGAGTGTTAGTGTATAGTGTATAGGCTAGTTTTTTAGAGTGAAAGGGAATAGGGCAGTCCCAGTGGGAAAGCTACACTGGAGCCAGATTATGGAAGGTCTTGAAGGTGAGGCCTTTGGTTTTTTTATTTGGCAGGTAAGGAGCTATTAAAGGGTTGATTTGTGTTTGGCTTTGTTGAATTGAAGGAATGTGGTGTGCATGGAGGTGATTTAAGAATATTGTTTTGGCAACTCTGTGGCCGTGGGAGACACTAGATGTAGGCAGGCGTAGGAACTGTAGCAGTGGTCTAGCAGGACAGTTGTCTGTGGGGGAGGGGCAATAGGAAAGAAGGGGTGGAGTAAGGGAATTCACAAGGGAGGACTTGACAGGGCCCAATGGTCTCATTATATGATTTCAAATTAATTACTTAGCAAGACAAAGAAATGACAGTTGCTCCAAGCAGTGTCACAGAGCAAACAGATATTATGTGAGGATATTTTGCAGTTTGTCATATGGATCGAATTCAGGCAGGCTGTAAGCCATGCCAAAATATGCAGGCGTATGATGCTACAGTTGTACAGAACTACTACAAGATGCAAACTTGAACGCTGTAGACTTACTATAACTCTTGATGCAAGTTTGAATTGTCTCTGAAGAAGGAGAGCTCCTACATGTTATTGTCTCCTCTAAGTCCTGGAATGAAAGGAAAATAGAAAAATAGAATTTAAAAAATTCTAGCCCTGCTTTTCTGACATATCCAAACAATTAGGTTTAATAACAAAACTCAGGCAAATGAGAGAGATATTTGAATGGCTTTTGTGCATTGTAATGGCTTCCTGAAATCAAATTGTTATAAAAATAAGAATGTTTGGTTTTATATCAGGGATGGTCTACAAAACCAAATGCATTTGTCTATGGTGCATTTGTTAGAGAACCAGAAGACGTGTGTACCGTTTGCATTTGTGTTGAGATTGCTAGCTACCATTCGTTTACCCGTACCTGTTTCATTTTCCCAAGTAACTTTTGAAACTACTAAAATTCAAAATCAACCGTAGACTTCTGGGGATTGTGGGCTGTTAGAAGCTGAAGTGGGTGGTAATAGGAACATACATATCGATAATTAGCTTAAATGTAAAAGGATTAAATGCTCCAACCAAAAGACATAGACCGGCTGAATGGATACAACAACAAGACCCGTATATATGCTGTCTACAAGAGACCCACTTCAGACCTAGGGGCACATACAGACTGAAAGTGAGGGGATGGAAAAAGATATTCCATGCAAATGGAAATCAAAAGAAAGCTGGAGTAGCAATTCTCATATCAGACAAAATAGACTTTAAAACAAAGACTATTACAAGAGACAAAGAAGGACACTACGTAATGATCAAGGGATCAATCCAAGAAGAAGATATAACAATTGTAAATATTGATGCACCCAACGTAGGAGCACCTCAGTACATAAGCAAATGCTAACAGCCATAAAAGGGGAAATCGACAGGAACACAATCATAGTAGGGGACTTTAACACCCCATTTTCACCAATGGACAGGTCATCCAAAATGAAAATAAATAAGGAAACACAAGCTTTAAGTGATACATTAAACAAGATGGACTTCATTGATATTTATAGGACATTCCACCCAAAAACAACAGAATACACATTCTTCTCAAGTGCTCATAGAACATTCTCCAGGATAGATCATATCTTGGGCCACAAATCAAGCCTTGGTAAATTTAAGAAAATTGAAATCGTATCAAGAATCTTTTCCGACGACAGCGCTATGAGACTAGATATCAATTATAGGAAAAAATCTGTAAAACACACAAACACGTGGAGGCTAAACAATACACTACTAAATAACCAAGAGATCACGGAAGAAATCAAAGAGGAAATCAAAAAACACCTAGAAACAAATGCCAATGAAAACATAACGACCCAAAACCTATGGGATGCATCAAAAGCAGTTCTAAGAGGGAAGTTTATAGCAATGCAAGCCTACCTCAAGAAACAAGAAACATCTCAAATAAACAACCTAAGCTTACATCTAAAGCAATTAGAGAAAGAAGAACAAAAAAACCCCAAAGTTAGCAGAAGGAAAGAAATAAAGATCAGATCAGAAATAAATGAAAAAGAAATGAAGGAAACAATAGCAAAGATCAATAAAAGTAAAAGCTGGTTGGTTCTTTGAGAAGATAAACAAAATTGATAAACCATTAGCCAGAATCATCCTGAAGAAAAGGGAGAAGACACAAGTGAACAGAATTAGAAATGAAAACAGAGAAGTAACAACTGACACTGCAGAAATACAAAGGATCATGAGAGATTACTACAAGCAACTCTATGCCAATAAAATGGACAACCTGGAAGAAATGGACAAATTCTTAGAAAAGCACAACCTTCCGAGACTGAACCAGGAAGAAATAAAAACACAAACAGACCAATCACAAGCACTGAAATTGAGACTGTGATTAAAAATCTTCCAACAAACAAAAGCCCAGGGCCAGATGGCTTCACAGGCGAATTCTATCAAACATTTAGAGGAGAGCTAACACCTATCCTTCTCAAACTCTTCCAAAATATAGCAGAGGGAGGAACACTCCCAAACTCATTCTATGAGGCCACCATCACCCTGATACCAAAACCAGACAAAGATGTCACAAAGAAAGAAAACTGAAGGCCAATATCACTGATGAATATAGATGCAAAAATCCTCAACAAAACACTAGCAAACAGAATCCAACAGCACATTAAAAGGATCATACACCATGATCAGGTGGGGTTTATCCCAGGAATGCAAGGATTCTTCAATATACGCAAATCAATCAATGTGATACACCATATTAACAAATTGAAGAATAAAAACCATATGATCATCTCAATAGATGCAGAAAAAGCTTTCGACAAAATTCAACACCCATTTATGATAAAAAACGCTCCAGAAAGTAGACATAGAGGGAACTTACCTTAACATAATAAAGGCCATATATGACAAACCCATAGCCAACATTGTTCTCAATGGTGAAAGACTGAAACCATTTCTACTAAGATCAGGAACAAGACAAGGTTGCCCAGTCTCACCACTATTATTCAACATAGTGTTGGAAGTTTTAGCCACAGCAATCAGAGAAGAAGAAGAAATAAAAGGCATCCAAATCGGAAAAGAAGAAGTAAAGCTGTCACTGTTTGCCGATGACATGATACTACACATAGAGAATCTTAAAGATGCTACCAGAAAACTACTAGCGCTAATCAATGAATTTGGTAAAGTAGCAGGATACAAAATTAATGCACAGAAGTCTCTTGCATTCCTATACACTAATGATGAAAAATCTGAAAGAGAAATTAAGGAAACACTCCCATTTACCATTGCAACAAAAAGAATAAAATACCTAGGAATAAACCTGCCTAAGGAGACAAAAGACCTGTATGCAGAAAACTATAAGACACTGATGAAAGAAATAAAGATGATACAAATAGATGGAGAGATATACCATGTTCTTGGATTGGAAGAATCAACATTGTGAAAATGACTATACTACCCAAAGCCATCTACAGATTCAGTGCAATCCCTATCAAACTACCAATGGCTTTTTTCACAGAACTAGAACAAAAAATTTCACAATTTATATGGAAACACAAAAGACCCCGAATAGCCAAAGCAATCTTGAGAAAGAAAAACGGAGCTGGAGGAATCAGGCTCCCTGACTTCAGACTATACTACAAAGCTACAGTAATCAAGACAGTGTGGTACTGGCACGAAAGCAGAAGTATAGATCAATGGAACAGGATAGAAAGCCCAGAGTTAAACCCACGCACATATGGTCACCTTGTTTTTGATAAAGGAGGCAAGAATATACAATGGAGAAAAGACAGCCTCCTCAATAAGTGGTGCTGGGAAAACTGGACAGCTACATGTAAAAGAATGAAATTAGAACACTCCCTAACACCATACACAAAAATAAACTCAAAATGGATTAAAGACCTAAATGTAAGGCCAGACACTATCAAACTCTTAGAGGAAAACACAGGCAGAACACTCTATGACATAAATCACAGCAAGATCCTTTATGACCCAGCTCCTAGAGAAATGGAAATAAAAACACAAATAAACAAATGAGACCTAATGAAACTTAAAAGCTTTTGCACAGCAAAGGAAACCATAAACAAGACGAAAAGACAACCCTCAGAATGGGAGAAAATATTTGCAAATGAAGCAACTCACAAAGGATTAATCTCCAAAATTTACAAGCAGCTCATGCAGCTCAATATCAAAAAAACAAACAACCCAATCCAAAAATGGGCAGAAGACCTAAATAGACATTTCTCCAAAGAAGATATACAGATTGCCAACAAACACATGAAAGAATGCTCAACTTCATTAATCATTAGAGAAATGCAAATCAAAACTACAATGAGATATCATCTCACACTGGTCAGAATGGCCATCATCAAAAAATCTACAAACAATAAATGCTGGAGAGGGTGTGGAGAAAAGGGAACCCTCTTGCACTATTGTTGGGAATGTAAATTGATACAGCCACTATGGAGAACAGTATGGAGGTTCCTTAAAAAACTAAAAATCGAACTACCATACGACCCAGCAATCCCACTACTGGGCATATACCCTGAGAAAACCATACTTCAGAAAGAGTCATGTACGACAGTGTTCATTGCGGCTCTATTTACAACAGCCAGGACATGGAAGCGACCTAAGTGTCCATCAACAGATGAATGGATAAAGAAGATGTGGCATATATATACAATGGAATATTCCTCAGCCATAAAAAGAAATGAATTTGAGTTATTTGAAGTGAGGTGGATGGACCTAGAGTCTGTCATACAGAGTGAAGTAAGTCAGAAAGAGAAAAACAAATACCATATGCTAACACATATATATGGAATCTAAAAAAAAAAAAAAAAAAAGTTCATGAAAGACCTAGGGGCAGGACAGGAATAAAGACGCAGACCTACTAGAGAATGGACTTGAGGACACGGGGAGGGAGGGAGAAGGGTAAGCTGGGACAAAGTGTGAGAGTGGCATGGATATATATACACTACCAAATATAAAACGGATAGCTAGTGGGAAGCAGCTGCATTGCACAGGGATATCAGCTCGGTGCTTTGTGACCACCTAGAGGGGTGGGATAGGGAGGGTGGGAGGGAGGGAGGTGCAAGAGGGAGGGGATATGGGGATATATGTGTACGTATAGCTGATTTACTTTGTTATAAAGCAGAAGCTGACACAGCATTGTAAAGCAATGGTACTCCAATAAAGAGGTTAAAAAAAAAAAAAAAGCTGAAGTTGGGGAAGTGGTCACCAAACCTCCCAAGCAGGATTTTGTAGACTCAGGACCAGAATTAAAACATAAATCCTTCTGTCTACTCTTAGGTAGTTATTCTCATTGTCCCCTACTTTTATGCAAAAAATAAAAACAAAGAAATTGCTCAGATATCAAGCTAGTATGTGTAGCCCTGAAAAAGGAACATGTCACTTCCTATCATTTTTTACCCCTCCCTCAGCGCAGATACTTTATTCCTTTTATTTTGTCAATTTTCCCCCTTACCCCCCTTAAACATTTAAAATTTTCCTTGACTTTCCTCCTCAATTAACTGGTCATCTTTGTAAGGTTATATGATATTAATGGCAGTATATATATGCAAAGATACATGTATAGGCAGAAGGGCTATAGGAGTTGAGAGGTGGTGAGGGGTCGCTGTGGACTGATGGAGCCAGAGATGGGACAGAAGTTAGCTTAGATGTTCACTGATTGATGCAAAATGAGTAGATGTGCAGGAGGGGAACTGGCTTCACAGGTAGGAGAAAAGCATGAAGAAAGGTGAAGATTTGAGAGTTTACTAAGTGGCTGTCCTAGTTTGTGCCAATATCCTGATAACACATCCAGTTTATTGTATGTCCCAGATTTTTACTTTTTTTTTTTTTTTGATTTTTTGGCCACACTGCACGGCATGTGGGATCTTATTTCCCTGACCAGGGATTGAACCCGCGCCCCCTGCATTAGAAGCTCAGAGTCTTAACCACTGGAACACCAGGAAAGTCCCCCGATTTTTACTTTTTAAATGAAGTGCTATTATTAATAGTTACATTAAAAGAAGTTAGAATGGGTTTTCATAGACATTCATTTTGTGCTTCTGTCTTCGGCCATAGCCTCATCTAGTGTTGTGTTTAATGCATGAGGTGGCTGGAGCTCCCACTTTACGATGTCCTATAAAATCTGAAAGGTGGCCAGTAGGAGCCTGTGTCTTTTTTCCCCAATGCTTTCCAGATGCAACTTAACTAACATTGCCCTTTAGAGGACAGTGTGTAGGATGCTTGCTGATACCACTAACTGTGTTTGCTCTGAGTGGCTGAGGACAGCCAACTCCGTCAGGTTTTGGGTGGTGGTAGGAGAAATGTTTGAGCCAATGTCTCTATAAGCCTCTTGGTATATATCAGACAGTTGTGCCAAGCTGCAGTCTGTGAGATGCATGATGCCTGGTTACCAGTTGGCAGAATTAGTGGGAAATATGGGGAATTGTAGGCTAGATAGATGTTTGGGGAGTAGAGGCAGAGCAGTCCTGCCAGAATTAAAAGCACATGGAGAATAGGCTGAATTCCCTTGCTGCAGGGGTTTGGTCACTTACTGTATGGTCTAAATGTACCACTATTTCTATATTATATTGCTTGGTAACTTTTTATATAGTTTATAGTAAACCCTTTTGGCAGCAGTCATCTCCAAAAAGTAAACAAATTTTTAAAATGTGTTTTTAGGGAATAATTAAGAACTTAATTTTCACTTGTCAAGAGAGTAAATAAATGTATTAATATAACTTGTCCATGATTTAGTTGATATAATTAAATTCCACCTCAGGGGCCGTAATCATATCATTAATCACATGAAAACCAGAAGACCCAAGTCTTCTGAAGAAACGTTAGTGTTTATGTCAAAAGTTAGTTGTTGTTGTTGTTTTTTTAATAGGAAGCATGTCCAAAGATGACGATTTAATATGCAGCTGTAGGAGGTGTATTTTCATGTCATTCTGTGAGACTGGACTTTTATCTAGAGCAAATGAAAATGCACAAAATTAGTTTAGAAAATTAGTTGATACCAAATTTTTTCGTGTGTGTGTGAAAAGTGAGGTCATAGCTGTTAATATGCTAGCTCTTAGCAGAAGTAGTTCATTAACAGTTGAATCTGCCAGTTTTATATCAGTGACATCAGATGCTTCAAATAGAAAACTCATTAATTTGGTTCTCATAATGGTTTTAATGTTTTTCACCTAATTATTGGATTCAAAATAAAATTTTTGGAAATTCACTCGATCAAAGTTGAAACATCTGACATTATTCTGAATGCTATTGTTAAACATCAAAGATAAAAGTATTTCTTTTAGTGGTGATAATAAGGATACAAATTTTCGTGGAACATGACAACATGGTAAAAGTAATTCTCTTTTTGAATTAAGAAAACCAGTGGAGCAGAAATGTACTGGGAATGGGTTGTAGTGGTGGACATAATATGGTCCAAACAAGCTTCTACCAATGGAAATAAAAACTAGCGGTCGTCATTTACACATACTTTAATATACACTGTTTGGGTAATTGAATTACAAAATTCTTGTGATGTCTGATGTGATGTCTGATGTTGAATTAAAATAAAATTAGTGTGGCAGTATATACTTTCTCTTGTTGCTGCCCATCACCTAATGCACTATAAAAATGTTTGAGTTTTTTGAAGAATTTTTTTATAAATCAATTTAAGTGCCCTATAATGATAGGAACTTTTTTTTTTTTTAAGGAGTCTTGCGTTTTGGCTGCATTGTGTTCAAAATCAATTGGAAATCTTTTATGTATTCAATTAACAGAGTTCAAAAAAATTTCAGCTTTTACAACTTTTACCAAATTGTAGTTATTGAAAGCAAACTTTCAAACAGGAAGACATTGAAATTTATCTTGAAGAGGAAAAATGAGAGTTTAAATCATGTACAGGATTTAATTTAATAATGTATAATTGTACTTTTGAATATCCCTACTGTGTTAGTCTGCTAAGGGCTGACTAATACTACAGACTGGGTGGTTTAAACCACTGTGGAAATTAATTTTTTCACAGTTCTGGAAGCTAGAAGTCCAAGATCAAGTTGCCTTCAGGGTTGGTTTCTGGTGAGATCTTTTCCTTGCTTTTAGACGGCTACCTTTTCACTGTCTCCTCACATGGCCTTTTCTCTGTGCATGTGTAGAGAGAGCTCCAGTGTCTTTTCTTCTTCTTCAAAGGATACCAGTCCTGTTGGATTAGGGCCTCACCATTATGACCTCATTTAACCTTAATTATCTTCTTAAAGGCCCTATCTCCAAATACAGTCACACTGGGGGTTGAGCTTCAACATATGAATTTTGAGAGGGATACAGTTCAGTCTGTAACATCTACCTAGGAGGAATCTTTTCTTTGTAACCTTTTGTTATGAAATTTTCAATTATACAAAATATATACTAGCAGAGACCAGAATAAGGAGTCCCCTCCCATGTGCCTATGAACCATCTTCGACAATTATTAACTCATGACTGGTCCTGTTTCATCTATATTTCCCCACTCCATCCCATATTATTTTGAAACAAACCCAATATATCATTTCATTTTTAAATGTTTTAGTATGTATCTCTAAAAAAATAACCAAGTACCATTGTACTTAAGATATTAATAATAATTTGCCAAAAACTTTTGACTGAGCTTTTGATTTTAACTGAATAAATTTTTATTCTATTCTAGAATAGAATGTAATTGAGAAGGCCTATAATTTATAAATTTGTAAGTTTGATGACACTTACAAAGAATCATAAATTTGATGAATTATTTGGTGAATTTTGTCCTGTTAAAAATATTTGTTGAAGAAAGGTACTCTAAATGGAGGCCAAAAGACAGGACCCAAGAAAAATATTTATAAGCTTCAGTATTAACAAATCTAGAATTCAGAATATCCTCTGTTTAGCAGCAGTTGCTCTGAGCTTCCTAGTTATCTCAGTACATTAAAAAAAATTTTTCCCGGCTTTATTGACATATAATTGACATACTGTGTAAGGTATACAATGTGATAAGATTTGATACATGTATATATTGTGAAATGATTACCACAGTAGCATTAGTTAACACCTCTATCACCTCACCTCTGTCACCTTTGTGTGTGTGTGATGATAACATTTAAGATCTACTCTTTTAGCAATTTTCAAGTGTGTAATGCAGTATTGTTAACTATAGTCACCATGCTGTATGTTAGATCCCCAGAACTTATTTATCTTATCACTGGAAGTTTGTATGCTTTGACCAACATCTCCCCACTTTCCCACGCCCCCAACTCCTGGCAACCACCATTCTACTATTTCTCTGAGTTTGGCATTTTTAGATTCCACATACAAGTGAGAGCATATGGTATTTGTCTTTCTCTGTCTAACTTATTTCACTTAGCATAATGCCGTCAAAGTTCATCCATGTTGTTGCCAAAGGCAAGATTTCCTTCTTTTTCGTGGCTGAATAATATTTCACCCTGTGTGTGCACACACTCACACAATTTCTTTATACATTCATCGACTGACAGACACTTAGTTTGTTTACATGTCTCAGCTATTGTGAATAATGCTGCAGTGAACATGAGGGTGCAGATATCTCTTCGAGGAGTGATTTCATTTCCTTCAGCTATATACTCAGCAGTGAGATTGCTGGATTATATGGTGGTTCTATTTTTATTTATTTATTTACTTATTTATTTATTTATTTATTTTTGGCTGTGTTGGGTCTTCGTTTCTGTGCAAGGGCTTTCTCCAGTTGCGGCGAGCGGGGGCCACTCTTCATCGCGGTGCGCGGGCCTCTCACTGTCGCGGCCTCTCCCGTTGCGGAGCACAGGCTCCAGACGCGCAGGCTCAGTAATTGTGGCTCACGGGCTTAGTTGCTCCACGGCATGTGGGATCTTCCCAGACCAGGGCTCGAACCTGTGTCCCCTGCACTGGCAGGCAGATTCTTAACCACTGGGCCACCAGGGAAGCCCGGTGGTTCTATTTTTAATTTTTCCTCAATACATTTAGAAAGAATATTTTCTCAGCTAAAATCATTATGACCTACAGAGAAGAGTCAATCAAAAGTTTTAACAATTCTAAATGTATTAACAATAAATTTGACAATTAACAATAAAGAACAACTTTGAAGTAGACAGCAGGCAATTTTATGAAAAAATTAAAAGTACTAAGATACTGGGACTTCCCTGGTGGCTCAGTGGTTAAGACCTCGCCTTCCAATGCAGGGGGTGTGGGTTTGATCCCTGGTCGGGGAGCTAAGATCCCACATGCCTCCCAGCCAAAAAACCAAAACATAAAACAGAAACAATATTGTAACAAATTCAATAAAGACTTTAAAAATGGTCCACATCAAAAAAAAATCTTAAAAAAAAAAAAAAAAAAAAAAAAAAGTACTAAGATACTGAAAAAATTATCAGAAAATATCAATGACATGGTATTAGAATTAGATATGACTAAGGAACTGATTAGAGGATATGAATATTTGCTAAGAAAAACTGATTTTAATTCTGTAATATATTAGAGAAATATGCAAATGTCACAAATATATAGCTTGCTTAATGTTCCTTTTGTTATTTTTAAATTTCAGATAATCAGAATTTACAATTTTTTAATATACTTTATTTTTCAATAAATAATTTTACTTTTAAAAATGGTTTTCGAATAGAACCATTTTAGGTCCCCTGTTATATCAGTAGTAAAACCAATTTGACAATCAACAGTTTGTTGGTCAATAAATAAGGTCTTTTTAAGGTCCTATAATTTTAGTGATTTTTTAATGCCTTGTTTCATTTTTAAAAATGTTGCAGTGTGAACAGTACATTATGTGGTTGCCTCACTAAGCTTTATCGAGATCCTGCTGTGAACCAGACACGGATGTGGGAATGAACTGGGCTGTGTCAGCCTATCAGCAGAGAGCAGAAAGTTTCCACTGGGAAATGATATGGACAGAACTAGTTTGTGAAGGGCCTTAAGTGCCTTTCTTCAGGATTAGTAACCCTACAGATATGGAAGTCTGTTGTGGTTTTGAATAAAAGAGTGATATGACAAAAGTGATATTCTAGGAAGTTTAAATAAGGGATGAATGTCATGGATGAGTGATCAGTGGCTTTAGCAGTGAGGATGGAAAGATAGAACAGGTTGAAGCTCCTTATAAAGGAAAATTTTCTGGGCCTTATTCACTGGATTGGCAGCATTGAGGGAGAGTTTGGGATCTGAGAACATGCCGGTTTTCTCAATTGTTTGGTTAAAAAGGAAATGTCCCTATTGATAGATACTTTCCCTTCCTCCTGAATTCTCTGTGTCTTCGGTAGGGGAAGATGATGTGTTTTGAGTGTTGAATGTGAAGAGATGTTGCTGTGTAGAGAGGGCTCACAGTCCAAGCCTGGAGCCTAGGAGTGAGGCCAAGAACTGAGCTTGCAGGCTGGGGCCTTTCTGTGGAAGTAAGGTGAATCCGTGCAAGTGAATGAATTCTTGACAGAAAACTGTGTTGGAAGAGAACACGAGGCAAAATCTTGAACTTCGGGCATCTCCGGGGGTTGGAGGAAGGTAGAAGAAGTAGCACCAGTGAAATATGATTCAAACAAAATATACCAGAGTCTTGGTCAGAGGGATAGAAGGACCCCAAAGAAGGGAGTCATGGAAACTAAAGGAAGAACAAGTATCAGTAAGAAATGTCACGTGTAGTGATGTAGTCTAAAGAGCGCTAAGAAGAGTTTATTGGATTTGGAGCTCACTAATGACCTTCAAAACCAGCTTCAGGAGGCGAAAGAGTGTGTGGCCGCTGAGGAAATGGACATAACATCCATAGACTGTTCTTTTTAGGAGCGTGTCAAGGAAATGAGAGTCAAAATGTAGAGTATTGTACCAAGGGGCAGAAGAGTCAAGTAAAACTTTTCAAGATACTGGAGACCTTTATGTGGTTGAATCCAGTGAGTGAAGGAGAGATTGAATGTTATAGAGAGAGATGGGTTGCTAACCTAGGGAATGGCATTCTAGGAAAGAGTGAAATGAGAAGAGATGAAGGCATTAGCTCTGGGAACAGAATAATGTTTCCAACGAGACAGGAAAGAAGATGAGAGCATTAATATTATAATAGCAGTTTCTATTTATTAAGCATCTTCTATAGTGTAAGCTAGAATATAAGTGTAAATGAACTCTTTATAAAATCATTGTGAGGTATTGGGGGAGGGGTTACGAAAGAATTGTGTTGAGATGTGGCCTCTTGCTCTCCTGTGGTTTATATGGGCTAAATGGAGAGAAGAGGCAGAAGTAACTCTTCCTATGACCAAGGGGTAGAGTAAATAGACGCCATGCTTTGGGTGCCTAGTGATGGCGTTATGAAAAGGATGTAAGGCCTGATGGAGATGTTGTGAACTAGGAATGGTTGGGATTTAGATAGGAGGCAAAAATTAGGAAAATATGTTTCGGGAAAGGAGACTAGCAGATGCAAAAATCAAGCATGTAGCAAGCAAAGGTTTCTTGGTAGCTGTAGCTTTTGACTATTTATTCTTAAATTCAGTTGTAATAATAATTCTAGCAGCCAACGTTGAGTATTTACTAAGTGCCAGGTACTATTCTAAGCATTTTGCATATAGTTTTAATCCTCAGCCCAATCCCCGAGGTACTTACTGTTATTCCCCTCATTTCACAGGTGAGGAAATATAGGGTTAATTAATTTACACGAGATCCCACAGCTTATGAGGGGTGGTGCTGGGACCGGGGCAGGGCTTTCTGATTTCAGAGTGCTTACTCTTAACCTCTTCATTGTTTTGCCTCTAGAGGATGTTGTCTTATTTAGGAAGGAATGGCAGATTTGGCTGAGGTCAAGTTAGACGTTATGGAAAGCCTTGAATACAAGACTGTCGGGTTTGAACATTTTTCTTTAATACATAACCATTGGGGCTTTCATCAGGAGCAAAGTGAAGTTGTAACTTTGACGTAATGGGACAGTCCAGCACATGACAGCGGGTGACTCTCTGTGAGACCAGGGAGTTTTAGAGGAATCAAGGCAGCCCTTCCCTGCCCGTGCTATATGTAAGACTAGACTTCCACGATGTAGTACTCTGATAGAATTGTTAATTAACCTGAGAGCTTGTGTTCTTCTTCGATTGGTAGGGGTCAACTTTCTCTTTCATTTCAGTTTTTGAAAGAAGAAATGTTTTTATTTGAAATGGAGTTAGAGTTTCTGTTGTGCACTTGTGTTACTGTGGTGGGGAGGTTCGAGGAGATTGGAGCTTACATTCCAGTGGAGAAGAGAGAATAAACATATGCGAATAATATGTAGAGAAAAAAGAGATTCTTTCCTTTTTGTTCTTCCTTTCTCATATTGGTAAGCAATAAAAAATGAAACTCTTAAGGTCTAACTTGCATAACTGCCAAGAAATACGAGCACTGTGATAACATCTGGGCTGTAGCTGGGACTAAGGGGTAGAGGGGAGGGCAGAGCTCTGCGGCCATAGACCTGACTCTGAATCCTAGTAATCCCAAGGTAAATCACTTCATCTTTCTGAGCTTCAGTTTCCTCATTTGTAAAGTGGAGATAATAATCTCTATCTCAATTTGCTGTTGGGAAAATTAGAGCCAATATGTAAAAAGTATCTAGCATACTTCCTGGCCCATAGTAAGTTCTCAGTTGTCGTGGAGTTTTCTGTCCTGCTCATTGCGGTGTGGTAGAAAATCATTGTTACCCCATTATCTGGAGCCTAAAGATAGGGAGATATATCTCACAGGAGAGTTTTCCTGCAGATGATATGTAAGCACCCATGTTACCTCACATGTGAATTCTCTGGAAAAAGTAGGCAAATAGAAGAACCAGTGGTAACCAAGTCTAGGACAGGAATAAGAGGAGGACACTAAACAATTAATACCCTTTCTAGTAAAAGAAAAAAAAGTGTGTATAAAATTTAGTTGCTCTTGTAGTTTAAAAGAAGACACTGACATAGAGGAAACTTTTGAGAGAGGGAGAGAAGCTGGCAGGTTAAGACTTGTGTTTTCTTAGGGAGGAGAACTTAGTATTTAATAGTAAATGAGAAATTTGGTTACGAAAGAGTTGGTGGTGCACATTTTTAAAAAATAAGAGCAGCAAGCATCATTTTAGGAAAAGATATTACCAGACAACATTGATAGCTCTCTTGGATTTGGCTTGGGTCATTTCCTGTTTAATGAAGCCACATTCAACAACTTATCTGCATTTGGGGTCATGGGAATGAGTCAGGGATGTAGAAAGGAGAGAATGGAGAATGTAGCTTGGCTTCAGGATTCAATTATAACGTGTTACACTTTATTATATGGGACATCAGAAAAATTCAGTCAATCCTGTAAGGAAAATTAGTTAAACAAAAAGTGAAGCTACTGATTATTCATTCATTCTGCAGAGACCTTGAGGAGGAAGGAAATTTGAATAGTAGGCTCATAATTTAAGAAAGAAAATTGTAATACATAAGTAAATGGCACCTATTGCAGATGTGCTTTAAATACCCTTGTAAAAATTAACTTTTAAAAGTAATCCATGCCCATTGTCCAGTGGTGCTTAGTGTTCAATTTCTATTTTAATTATTGAGGTTTAGTAAGTATTGCAGTCACTCTCTTCATCACATGTATTGCACACCAGAAACCAGGAACTGTTGTGTGGCTTTAGGCAAATCATTTCCTTTCTAGGCCTCATTTTCCTCACCGCCTCTTTTCGATTGATTTCTAAGCCTGTAATTGAACTGATTTCCTCCTAGTTTGTCAACCCTGCTGATTCTAAGTATTCTATTTGCATCATCAGTGTACTTGTTCTGCCACTAGATGGCATTAATGTACCTTTGAACCCTGTCACCTCCAGGTTTTCAGAATCTGAGGTCTGAAGGAGCCTTGGAATTTTTGCTTAATCCACCTCCCCCCACCCCCCATTTAACAACTGGGGAACTAAGACTCAGAGGTTAAGTGACATGGCCAAGGTCATACAGTACCTTAGAACCTCTTGAATCCCAGTCATTTCTCTTTCCCTCCATTCCACTGTTTCTGTAGGGGGCTTTTGAGGGAAATTCAAAGAGAGATCATGTTTTCTTCAACCATTCCTGCTTTTTGATGATTATCTTAAAAATAATTTAAAACCCTTCTTCAAGTGCATATATCATCATATTAAGATAAATAGTTGGTCTGCTTTTGTGTTTCTGTACTGGCTCCCTCAGAGGAAAAAGCTAGACTGTCAGCTTCTAAAGATCACTGCCCTGCCTATAGCTTGCCTGCCTTCACAATTTGCCTTGGAAATAAGCTCCACAGAAATCTCCACCAGAGCCTCTCTGTCAGACGATTATCTTTCTCCATTCTTGCCCAGTCCCTTGGTAAGAGATTTGCCTTTCAGCTCTTTCCTCCAACCAAACATAGCCATCCATTCTTCTGCTTCATCTTTGTCCACTTGCCTAATCAAGAGAGCTTTTGGAGGGGGGAAGTAGATAATGCCCTGGTTCTTAAAAAATTGGTCTCCTGGGTTTTCCCAGCACATGTTAATTGGACTCTTTCCTTCCCCCCAACACCCTGCCCTCTCTACTGGTGACAAGGATGGCGCTGCCGTAAATCGTGGCTGTGTGTGGGCAGACGGTGTAGCGGGGGGCGGCGTGGTCACACGGAGATGAAGTGGGCTCTGGAGTTGCACTGACTGGGCCTCGAATCTCTCCTCTCTCGCTGACTGCCTCTGGTCCATGGTCACCTCTTTAATGAGGGTGATATTTACTGCCTCGCAAGGCTGTTGTGAGGAATAGATGAGGTTAACGTGTGGAAAGCTCGCAGTATCAGTGCTTGGCAAACATTGTAGGTGCTCATTAAGTGCTAATTATTCTGGTTGCTGTTGTATGGAGAGAACAGCAGTGACTATAATATATGAAGAGTTGGAGCCCAAGGGAGGGTGTCAGCCAGAGGAGCTAGTTTTTTCAATGGAGAAGAAAGGGAGGGATGCAGGTGTGCCAGGGTCTGTGTCAGTGTTTTGGAGAAATAGTGTAGAAGTGTGCTGCCCAGTACGGTAGCCACTAGCCACATGTGGCAGTTGAGCACTTGAAATGTGGCTGGTCCAAATTGAGATGCTGTAAGTGTAGGACACACATCAGGTTTCAAAGATGTCATATGAAAAAAATGAACATAAAATATCTCGATAATTTTGTATATTGATAACATGTTGAAATGATAATATTTTGGATATGTAGAGTTAAGTAAAATATGTTATTAAAATTTATTTCACCCATTTCTTTTTAAAATGGCTACTAGCAAATGTAATGAGGCTAGCATTATATTTCTATCTGATAGCATTGGACTAGAAGATAGAGACCTTTGGTACTCAACCATGTACAACTTTAATTTGGGGAATCATGTGAGTGTTTTTTTCTTTTTTTTGGAAGCTTCTTTTGATTTTTTTTTCTTTCATTATGTTCTGTTCTTCAGAACATGACCATCCTAAATCAAGATGCCAGTGGATAATATAGGTTAAGTAATAGTTTAAAATGAAAAGAGTAAGAGGCACTGAATATTCTCCTTAGTCCCCCAAATTCTGAGGACCTCAGTTGAGATGCAAGGTATGAATGCAGTTTTGATGGTTTAGTGGGTCAGCCAGAAGCAGTTAGAAGATCCTAGAGTTTTTTTTTTTTAAGCCATTTCATGATTTCAAAGAATAGGATGTGTACAGAAGTCATCTCCCATCATAATTATATGTTATCAGTAGATGAAAACCTACTAGCAGTTAATGATTCTAGAATTTTTTTCAGATGCAAATTAAAAAGCAATTACACAAATTACCAAGAGCAAAAAGAAAAGAGAATCATAATACTATATATTAAATTGTCATCTGCCTGGTTTTCATCAAATTTATTTTGGTTTTAGGACATTGGTTACAAAATATTGACTTGCTTTAAAAACCTAAAGATCAACAGTAATCTCATCACCAGCTTGTGTTAGAGCTGTGAGATAATTGCTAATTTCAGACATTTGTAACCTTTGTTTTTTCAGGTGGATTGAAAAATAAAGTTCTTTATTTACATCTTAAATTTACACTTGCTGTTTTTTATAACACATGTGAAATAGTTTTGTGGGGAGTTTGTTCTTTGCTGGTGCAGGAAGCAAGCAGGGCACATGCATTTTGAGAACTTTGAGGGCAATTCTCATTTTTCTTGATTTAGTCCCAGAATGAGGTATACCTCATTCCAAGTAAACTTGCTGCCATGATTTATTGGGGTATAAGATGCTGTCAATTGTAAGAGGCACATGTAAGTGCCACCTTGTATAGAAAATTGAATGCTGCCAATAAAACTCTGATCAGCTATGGGTTATTAAGATGCATCTATTGCAGAGATGTTAAATGGGAAAAAAAAAGTGCACCTTATAAGTGATGAAATATAATACACAGATTTTGAAACTTTCAACTAGGTTAGAAGTAAGAGAGCTTGTTTTATATGTTGTTTTATACATTAGCATCAGACTTTAGGCCCTTCCAAAATGAGTAACATTTAGTGAGTATGGAACTCTTTTCAATTAATTCTGTAAATAACCAGACAGAAGCAAAGTGTAATACGCTAATTTTTAAGTTGCTAGAGTCCCGTGATTGAGAAAAGTGAACTTATAACTTTATTTCCACCTAGTACCTCTGCATCCCCCCCACCCCCCCAAACACACAGCCACCCCATTTCTAGCCATTACCTATACCTCTAACAAAATCTCTCAAAGTCTCCTCATAGCAGTTATTTATAGCCTCTTGTGAATTCAAGGCAAAGTGTTAAATTGCCCAAGGATGTTTGCTTTCTAAGCCTTATCTCTGATTATCGGCTAAAAATCTATATCTGCTTAAAATCTATATCTGCTTAAAGAAATTTCAGGCCTCAACTGGCCACATGGAGCAAGTTTTGTAGGAATGGCAGGGGGAGGAGGGTGTAGGGGCAGCTTCCTACTTGCCTCTGTGGAAGGCTACGGA
This sequence comes from Balaenoptera ricei, assembly GCF_028023285.1. Taxonomy (NCBI): domain Eukaryota; kingdom Metazoa; phylum Chordata; class Mammalia; order Artiodactyla; family Balaenopteridae; genus Balaenoptera; species Balaenoptera ricei. The sequence continues at coordinate 76,646,483 of NC_082651.1, read as the reverse complement.
CAGATAACAGAGCACCTCATTTCCTTTCCCACCCTAGAGTGTTCAACCAAGTCTGTCTGCTGGCTTACTGCCTTTGTACTGGAAGTCAAAGAAAGTAAGAAAGTAAGCTGCATTCTGCTGCTGGCCTTACTAACTATATCTAAAAGGAAAGCAAAGTTGTAATAGCTGCATTTCTGACTAATTTCATTGAATTTTTATCAGTCTTATCTTCCTTTTGACAGAGGCTATTGAATTTTAAGGAAACCCTGTGCTGTAAAGAATTCTTTTGTGATTTCAATAGCTACTTCCTAATTTACCTGTTTTCTGCATCTCTAAGTTTACAAATCATATTAACTTAAGTCAGGCTTTCCACTTTGAATGACTCTTTGGTAATCCAGATTCTCAGCCTGCTTTTTCTAAATTTTTTTTGGGCATGCCTAAACAGATACATGCTAGGGCAATTTGGCTCTTGGTTAAACTGCAGAAGTATTTGTGGTCTAACTTGAAGATGGAAGCAAAAATTTTTCCTCTCAAGTTCGTAATACATTCATCAGTTGTGAACCTGCTGATGCTCTGTATACTTTTTACATAGTTACATAGATGTTCAGTAAAAATGTTAGATTAATCCCTCATTTATAATATCAGGGCTTGTCAACAGAGCTCTCCATTGCTTTCACGGAGTTGGTTAACACAAAGAATGGTCTTTCTCGGTAAAAGACGTGCAGTGATATTGCACATGCTTTCAGTGTTGTATTAGCTTTGAAAATTATATGGAAAAATGCCATCTCCATTGCTAAGTTTCCTACATTTAAACTAATATAAAATGTAAGCCAAATTATAGCTCTGCATTCTTTATAGTAGTCTAGTGTGTTTGTTGATAGTATCTTAAATGATTTTCAGGTTAATTCTATAAATGTCTCTATGTGTTTGAATGACTTTGCCTTTTGGTCTTTGCAGCTCGGGGTGTGGTTTTCTCTCGGCTGTGCCTATCTGGCCTTGGAAGACTATGGAGGTTCAGCAAGGGCATTTCAGCGCTGTGTGACTCTAGAACCCGACGTAAGTTTGTTTGGTCTTCTTTCCTTATTACAGCTCTTTGGTACTCTAAGTTATTTGAATCGTACTGTAGTTCAGAACAGCAATTCCTATGGGTCTGTAGTTTCAGTTATGCAAGATGAGTAAGTTCTAGAGATCTGCTGTACAACATTGTGCCTATAGGTAACAACGCTGTATTGTACACCTAAAATTTTTAAAAAGGGTGATCTCATCTTAAGTGTTCTTATCACAGTAAAAAAAGAGAGCGAGAGAGAGAGAAGAAGGCAAAAAGATTCAAACTTTCTATTATTTTATGTCAAAAAAAAGAAGAACACCAATTCCTTTTGTGTTGGAGGAAGGTATCCCTTTGGCAGAAGGTCACACCCTAAGTTATATGAGTTATAAATCTAGAAATAAGTTTCTTCTCATAATAGCTAAGTTATTCATTGCTTTGTTTAGAAAACAGTTTTGATAAAACAGTTTTTTAGTTAAAAATATACTTTGCTGAGTATACAGCAAAGTGTCACATATATTTTGTTGGTCACCAGCATGTGCTGCCTATGTTAATTGCACTATTAGAAAGTTCTTTTAGTTTACAGTCTTTAAATATTTAACAGCTTTACTGATATGGTAAATAATTCACATGCCATCTAGTTCATCCATTTAAAGTGTACAATATAGTGATTTTTTTTATTATATTCAGAATTGTGCAACCATCCCCACAGTCAATTTTAGAACATTTTTATTACCATAAAAAGAAATCCCCTGTACCTGTGAGCAGTCACTCCTCATTTCTCCCAAACACCTTCCACGTCTACCCCCCATCCCTACCCCTAGGCAACCACTAATGGACATTCTGTCTCTGTAGATTTGTCTATTCTGAATATTTCATATCAGTGGAATCATACAATGAGTGGTCTTTTTGACTGCCTTTCTTCACTTAGATTAATATTTTCACAATTCATCCATTCTCTATTCAAAGTTTTGAGAAACTGCCAGACTGTTTTCTAAAGCACCATTTTACATTCCCACCAGCAATGTGTGAGGGCTCTAATTTCTCAACATCTTTGGCAACACTTGTCTTTAATTATTGTCTGTCTTTTTGATTATAGTCATCCTAGTAGGTGGTATCTTGTGGTTTCAATTTGCATTTCCTTGATGGCTGATGATGTTGAGCATCTTTTTATGTGCTTTTTGGCCATTTGTGTATCATCTTTGGAGAAATGTTTATTGACATCCTTTACCTATTTGGGTTATTGGTCTTTTTACTGTTGAGTTGTAAGAATTCTTTATATATCCTAGATACAAATCTGATATCAGATATATGATTTGCAAATATTTTCTCCTATTCTGCAAGTTGTTTTTCACTTTCTTGATAGTGTCTTTTTTTTTTTAATAGTAATCTTTTATTTATTTATTTATTATATTTATTTTTGGCTGTGTTGGGTCTTTGTTTCTGTGCGAGGGCTTCCTCCAGTTGCGGCAAGCGGGGGCCACTCTTCATCGCGGTGCACGGGCCTCTTCACTATCGTGGCCTCTCCTGTTGCGGAGCGCAGGCTCCAGACGCGCAGGCTCAGTAGTTGTGGCTCACGGGCCTAGTTGCTCCGTGGCATGTGGGATCTTCCCAGACCAGGGCTCGAACCCGTGTCCCCTGCATTAGCAGGCAGACTCTCAACCACTGCGCCACCAGGGAAGCCCCCGATAGTGTCTTTTGAGGTACAAAAGTTTTTAATTTTGATGAGGTCCAGCCTGTCTGTTTTTTCTGTTGTTCCTTGTGCTTTTGGTGTCATATTTAAGAATCTGTTGCCAAATCTAAGATCATGAAGATTACCTTATCTTTTCTTCTAAGAGTTTTATTGGTTTAGCTCTTATGTTTATGTCAAATCTGCTGTTAAACCTATTCATTAAACTTATTATACTATGTGTGGTGGTGGATATTCACTAAACTTATTGTGGTAATCAATATATACCACAGATATACTGCTGAACTGAATGAATAAGCATTTTCAGAACTCTAATGAAAAACTGATGAACTCATAAAAGTGCTAACAAAAGATCAAGATGAAAAAAAAATTAATTACATGGGACTGAGTGAACTGATGAGGATGAGTATAATTTTTGTGACTTTCTGTCTGAATTTAAAAAAAAAAAAAAATTCCACAAGGACTCAGAGGCAAAGAATATACAAATCAATTTTCACTGCAAAGTAAAGGAGCTGTTACAGTGGAGGATTACTGGACTGAATGTCAATACTATGACATAGTATGAGTGTGTTTCATGTTTGGTAATTGCAATCATTGTTGCTTTTGTTGTGGTCATCCATGTACAATGCTTGGTGTCAGTCGATTTATCTCTTGTAAAAATAAAATACAGTGTGTGTGTGTGAAAAAAAAAAAAAAAAAAAAAAAAAAAGAAATGTATTACAGGGAAAAAAACGTAAAAAACACAAACACATGGAGGCTAAACAATACGTTACTAAATAACCAAGAGATCACTGAAGAAATCAAAGAGGAAATAAAGGCTTGTTCAAGTAAAAAAAAAAAAAATATATATATATATATATATATATACCACAGATATATACACATATATCAAATCATTATGTAGTACACCTAAAAGTAATACAATGCTATATATCAGTTACATCTCAATTAAAAAAAAAACTAAACATCATTTCAGACAATCTATTTTTTTTTTAGTTCAAGAATTTTTATTTGGTTCTTTTATAGTTTTCATGTTTCTACTGAGATTCCCCAATTGTTACCTTATCATGTTCATGTTTTCTTCAGATCTTTTATTATATTTATAATAACTGCTTTGAAGTTTTTGTATGCTTATTCCAACATCTCTTTTTTTTTTTTTTTTTTTTTTTTAGACTTTTGTTTGGTTAGATTTGGCTTTACTGTTTTTTTTTTTTAAACAGTTGTTTTTATTTATTTATTTATTTATTTATTTATTTATTTATTTATTTATGGCTGTGCTGGGTCTTCGTTTCTGTGCGAGAGCTTTCTCTAGTTGCGGCGAGTGGGGGCCACTCTTCATCGCGGTGCGCGGGCCTCTCACTATCGCTGCCTCTCTTGTTGCGGAGCACAGGCTCCAGACGCGCAGGCTCAGTAGTTGTGGCTCACGGGCCTAGTTGCTCCGCGGCATGTGGGATCTTCCCAGACCAGGGCTCGAACCCGTGTCCCCTGCATTGGCAGGCAGATTCTCAACCACTGCGCCACCAGGGAAGCCCCCAACATCTCTTTAATTTCTGTGTCTGTTTCTGTTTACTGATTTTTTATTTGGTTATGGATGAATTTTCCTGCTTGTTTGCCTGTCTACCAATTTTTAAAAATTATATCCTACACTTGTGGATGCTGTGTTGTTGAGTTTCTGGGTTTTGTTGTCTTCCCTTGAGGAAGGTAGAGTTTTATTTTGACATTTGGTTAATTTACTTGTGAATCAGCTTGATTTTAAGCTTAGGGTGGGTCTGGAGTTGTCCCTATTCTAGAGTTGCTGTCAACCTTCTCTTGAGGTATAACCTTTTGGGGGCTGAACTTAATCCCACAGGTGATCAGTAAGAATTCTCCTCTCTGGTTGGTTGGAACTTGAATAACTCCCAGAATTGTGTGACGTCTAGAATCTCCATTCAGCTCCCAGCTGTGTGGTAGTTGTTCCCTGCCTGGCCTTAAGAAGTTTTGCCCTGCACATGTGTAGCTTAGTATTCAGCCAAGGACTCAAGGAGATGCTTATTGAGATTTCTGGAGCTTATTCTCTGCACAGATCTCTCTTCCCTGTTATTTTGTTTTGCAAATTCAGCCACCTTTTCAGCCCTGAACTCTGAACTCTGAACTCTTTTTCCCCCTCTTAGTAAGACTTGCTGTGCTTTGTTTGGTTTCTACCTTTCTGTGCTGCAGCCCTCAAAGTGCCTCTAGATAGAAGTGTAGGTTGATTGTTGAGACAGCTCAACGATCCTCTCAGGGATCATAGTCCTGTGTAACCCTTTGTCCAACTTCTCAAAAACAGTTGCTTCCTAAATTTCGTCCAGTTTGTAACTTTTTATGGCAATAAGGCTAGTCTGGTACTAACAGTGCTCTCTCTGTAAGGAGAGGTCCATTGCCAATTAATTTTTATATCATATGTATGGAACTTGAGAACTATATACTTTGTTTTATAAAACGTGGAACAAAGAGGAACAAGCATAATTTATATCATTCTTGTTAGAATCAACATTTATATAGAGGCTTTATTTTTGTCATTGCATAGAGGAATAGGTAGAGAAATAAGTTTGATTGATGAAATACTTAGGCTTAACACTGGAGAGCACATACTCCTTTACTCTCCCATCTGATGAAGGATGATGGTAAAATAGCAAAGCCTTTTATGATAAGAAAAACAATATTTTGCATTACTTTAGATTTGTAGTTAATCTATATACTGTGTAAATTATGTTGTAAATTGTCCAACTGTTTTGTAAATATAAATTTGGAAATAAAATCTTAGCAAACTTCCAAATAAGTGCTATAATAGTTATATCATTTTGTTGACTTAAAAAAAAAAATTTATTTATTTATTTATTTATTTTTGGCTGTGTTGGGTCTTCATTGCTTCACGTGGGCTTTCTCTAGTTGTGGCGAGCGGGGGCTACTCTTCATTGCGGTGCACGCACTTCTCATTGTGGTGGCTTCTCTTATTGCGGAGCATGGGCTCTAGACACTCGGGCTTCAGTAGTTGTGGCAGGTGGGCTCAGTAGTTGTGGCTCACGGGCTCTAGAGCACAAGCTCAATTTGTGGCACATGGGCTTAGTTGCTCCGCAGCATGTGGGATCTTCCTGGACCAGGGCTCGAACCCATGTCCCCTGCATTGGTAGGCAGATTCCTAACCACTGTGCCACCAGCTAAGCCCTTGTTGACTATTTTTGTTCTAAATTATAAGTGTTAAGTTTAATTTATTTAATTTTCTTATACATTTTTAAACGTACCTTATTGAAAATTAACATTGTAAAGAGTACATCTTGAGCTAGGAAAATATGTTATATTTTTGGTTGCAGCAATTATATGTAAATGAGAATAGTCTGTAACTGTTGTCTATCATTTCAGAATGCTGAAGCTTGGAACAATTTATCAACTTCTTATATCCGATTAAAACAAAAGTAAGTGCATCAGAAAAAGATGAAGAACTTTGCTTCCAAAATAAATGAATGAGATTTTCTTCAACTGAACACTGAAACATTGTGCCCTACTCTTTGTCTTTTTCCCCTTGCCTACCCATATCTTTGAGTTAAAATGACTTAATATCGCCATTTGCATTCCAGGTGTAGTTTATTTCTTGAAAACATTTAGTATGTAATAAAATAAGAAATACTTTTTGACCTCTTTATTTGATACCGAAGTTTTGTATCCTAAATTTCATTGCATGGTAAAAGCAAGCATGCCTTTAGTCAGTCAGCTCAACTGATAGATTCTTAATGATTGCTTGCTGTGTACTGGACATTACTGAGACATATAAGTATGAACCAATGTCTTCAGGGAGTGTGGGTTTAAAAAATAAAATATTATGCCATATTATTTTAAAAATTGATTAATAATATAAGTTGTATGTGGTAAATCTCAAGTGAGAAGTACAAAGAGGGCTATAATAATGGTAGGTGATATTTGTAGAACAGTTATATTCTCTGCCACTCACGTAGTCCTGTGAGGATCTCAGAGGAGAGAAGGTGTGTGATGCTGGTTCAGAAATGCTTCTGAGAGAATGTTGGATTTAAGCTAAAATTTGAAGAATTGGTAGAGGGGAGAGAGGGAAGCCTTTCAGGATTCGGAAATAAATGGTCATTAATTTGTGTACCTAGCGTTCTGAATCCGTGTGACCAAATGCAGAGTGACAGGCATGAATGCCACACTTTAGGATATAGGAAGTAAAATAGTCCAGCTCGAGACTATTGAGATCTATAGTGGGAGATGAGGTTGGAAAGGTCAGTTGGGGTCAAATGGCAGCGTGTTCTGATTATCTGACTGACTAGTTGAGACTATCCTGTTGGCAGTAGGAAGCCAGAGATTTCAGTGGGGTAATTTCATGAAGAAGGAAGTTTTTTAGGAAGATTTATCTGGTGACAGTGTGTGAGACAGAATAGAGAGGGAACTGGGGACAGGGAAACCAGTTAGGAGACAGCTGTGGTAACAGTCCAGGCAGGCGATAACGAGACTGGAAAAAGAAGGGGGCAGATGCCAGTTTATAAAGAGAACAACCAACTGGGCTTACTGACTGGCTATAGAAAGCGAAGGAAAGGGAAGAGGCAAGGATGGCTGTTGCCCCAGTTTTAAATAAATGAATTAAAGGGTAGATATAGTTCCATTTTTATTTCGCCTTATTTTCAAATTTAATTTTTCTCTGTGGATTCACGAGTACTTCTGAAGATATCATTAAATCCACATTACGTCGAGATCATGAAATGCTTCCGCTGCTCTTGGATGACAATCTACATAAATAAAGTACTGTTTGTTCTACCGCTCTCTTTGGGAAATAATATTATGTTCTTGATTGCAACTGATTGTGTTAAAACTCACTAGAGACCCTTCTGGGTTAAAGCAGGGGCAGGGGAAATCCCTGTCATAGTTGTAGAATGATCTCAGCGGGTTTTTCTAGTAATACTGATAATTTTGTATGTAGTAAGGCTCTTGATACTCTATGCTGTCCTCCAGCCCATTAATCCTAAGAATTCTAATTGCTTTCTCTCTTAGTGGTTCTTGCACATTGTTCCTCAGCTTCTTTTTGACACTTTTTTGTCTTCCTGCAGCTCCATGAATAGGTTTTTGTGTCAGAGTGGGGTTGTAAGGTCAGAGGTAAATCACTCCTTTATTCTTGCCTCTTTACTCTTTGCTTCCTTTGCTGCTGCTCTCCAGAGAGAGCTCATTTTTGACTCAGGAGATTGTTACTTCAGGGGCAAATTATTAATGCTCCTCTCAAAAGAATCCTATCCCTGCCTTAAAGTGACCCTTTAAACTATCTCATCTCTCCCTCTGCTGTCACCAGGTTCTTCACTAAAGTGCTCTTTCCCCCGTTTCCTCTGATTCCCCTAGGCATCATGTCCCTACCAGTCCCGTGGGGAATTTTTCCATCTTCCTATATAACTGTCATAGTGCAGTATCACTACCATTGTGGGTTTGATAAGTGAATCAGGAATTGAAGCTCCTTAGAAGGGAGTCATACTTTCCAAAAAAGGATTTCATTGCAAAAATTTTGAGGCCAAAAAATTGTGATTAGAGGATAGGAGGACATACAAAAAGGATACTCCTCCTGGTGTGGACTGCTGCTTGTTGAGTTCTTTTCCAATAGGATAACTTCACACCCACCCGCTGTGTGGATGGGAGACCTGGGGAATCTCAGTCCACTGCCTTTGAAGGCAGTTGCTATCACATATGAGGTGGGCATAGGGAGTAGAGAAAGAAACAAAAAAAAGAAAAAAAATCACATAGAAACAATTTATGGCTGAATTTGAAGAAGTATTAGAGCAAGGGCACTTACATTTTTAACTGTAAAGGTGGGTGGGTCAAGGGATAAATGAATCAGTGCATTCCATGACAACTTTCGGTAAATTGTTTAATATAGGGTATAAAAAACTAAACTGTAGTGAATTGTGGTTATGAAAAGACTAAAAGGACTTAATTGTAAAGAAATTTTGATCAGTACCATAGGTATATTAGAGAATGAGTAAATGATTTGTGTGTTCAGTGACTAGCAGGGAAGGTTACTAAAAAGAAGTTACACTTCTTTTTAAGTGCTTTAGGGGGTGACTCTCAGAACAAGGGCCTGAGTCAGCCAGAAGACCCCCCCACCATCCTCTCTAAAATTTGCCTTGAAGTCAGCAAAGAGGAGGGGTCTTGATGAAACCCTGTGAGGCTCAGCAGGGAAAGGGAGGTGGACCTTGTAGTCTTAAGTTAGCAAATTCAAAATGGCTCTTGGAGAGGGAGATTGATAGCATACCTTTGAAAGAGGTTACTATAGTTGTCCAGTAAAGCATTTATGATCTATAAGGGAGCTATAGTGTTGTTCAGCCAGTAGAGTAAAGTATTAAGAATCTTTTTGAGAGCTGAGATGTTTAACTTTTAGAATAGGTGACATGAAGTTCTGTTGATTTCCTTGTCAATATCAAGTTTTTAATAGTGTTTTTCTGTTTTCTGAAGTAGCTTCGATAAGGCAAGGATTCTGTGATGGTTTGATAAACCTTATCTGTAAAACCACCTAGCCTAGTTTTAATTTTTATTGATTTATTTGGCTTTCTATTTTTTAGCTCATTTTGCATAATTTGTTCATAATGTTCTCTTATGATTTTTTTAAAAATTACTAATTTTATATATACCACTTTTCTAAATTCTAAATGGAATTTAGTTAGACATTTGTCTGTTTCATTAGTCTTTTTCAAAAAGCCAGCTTTTGGTTGATCATTTATATTCTTTCTTTATATTTTATTTCATATTTTCTTCTTTCTTAGAATTTCTTTTCTTCTTAGAATTATTTGGTGTTCTTTTACAAAATTAAGTTGGATGTTTTAGCTCATTTATTTTCCATCTTTCATAATTATAATCATACATATAATAATGTAAATTTCTCTCTAAATACTCCTTTACGTATATCTTGCAGATGGTGGTATATAATGCTTTCATTAAATTCTAAATATTTTGTACTTTCTAATATGAATCTCCCCCCCCCCCCAACTGTAGGTTCCTTTTTTTTAGGAGTGCATTTTTAAGTTTGCAGGCATATATTTTTTTAACTGTCTCTTTACTATTGATTTCTTATTTAGTTGCAGAGAATATGGTCTATATACTTGTAGTTTTACTTTTTTTTAAAATACAACTCATAATTGTTTTTGGTCTCAATAATTATTTAAATTTACTGACATACTTCATTTTCTCTTCTCACCATTGATCATTTCTTGTATCCCTTTTCTTCTCTTTGAAGTCCCTTTTATTTTTGCAAGAGGAGATGCTTTAATAGTTCTTTTAAGTTAGGGTCAGTAGGTGGTAAACTTCCTTAGTCTTTGTACATGTTAAAATTTTTTATTTTGCATTTATTCTTGAGTGGTAAGTTTAGTTGATTATAAAATTTTAGACTGACAGTTATTTTTACTTAGCACTTTAAAGTATTTTATTGCCTTCTACCATCTTCTGCTGCTAATGAAATATCTGCTGTCCTCTAACTGTCATTCTTTTATAGGTTTTAGGATTATCTTCATGTTCTGCAGTTTCACATAAAGTGTCTAGGTGTTGGTTTGCCTTTATTTATTGGCCAACTCAATATAATGCTCAGTACACAAAATATACTTTTGATCATAGAATTTAGATCTTTGTTCAGTTCTGGAAAATGCTCAGCTATTATCTTGTCAAATGTAGTGTCTTGCCATTTTCTGCATTTATTTACTCTGGAATGTCTATCGAATGTATGCTTGAATCTTACCTCCTATTCTTTCCTCTGTCTCTTTATTATTCTTTTATTTTTTAATCTGAATTCCTCACTGTTATCTTTCAATTCATCAGTACTCTTTTTGACTGTGTGTAATCTAGTTTTTGTCACATGTTGAGGTTTTTTGGTTTGTTTGTTTTAATGTCTCTTGCAATTTCAAAATTTCTACTTGGTTTTTATTTATGTCTCCCTATTCTTGTTTCATTTCTACTTGTTTTTGTTTGCCATTTCCTGTTAGGGAAATTTGAGGTGGTTTCGGGTTGTTTGAACCTCTAATTCTGTTTATTAACATGAATGATTAAGGACTGACAGAAAGCCCACATTAGTATTTTATACATTTAGCTGTAGTTTATTTAGCTATGGTTATTCATTATTGGTATTTTTGTTTTTGTTTTTTTAACTTGACCTTCAATAGAGTGAAAGCTTTTAGAACTTTACAAGAAGCCCTCAAGTGCAACTATGAACATTGGCAGATCTGGGAAAACTATATTCTCACTAGCACTGACATTGGGGAATTTTCAGAAGCCATTAAAGCTTATCATCGGCTCTTGGACTTAAGAGACAAATACAAAGATACTCAGGTAGGATATTCATATTTTGTTATTTGTTATTTTGTGTTTGATATTAATAGTTCATTATATGATATAAATTGTTTCCTTGACTCTACACAGGAAAATTTTGTTAAACACAAGTAATATATAAAAGAGGGCTTTTTTGTATAGTTGAATATTCTTAGTTACATATTAATTCTGGCATTCCAAGGTCAAATATGTTTGTGTAATCATAGACTGAATATTACTGTGACTCAGTTATGAAAATCTGATATGTGGTTTACATATATATAGTCAGCTTGCAGAAACTTAATAGAGTGATGCTTGTGTTATTTATTACTTTGGTTATCTCAGTGTAATAGCTGGATTAACTCCCATACTCATTTATCCACTCGTTGAACAATCATTTACTGCATACTTTCAGATTGTTTGAACAATATAGAAATGAAGACTAACATTTTCTTTGCACTGTTTAATGAGATGGTCTTCATCTTGGGATGAAGTCAGGACTGGTTGATTCTTAACAGTACAAAAAATACTATATCCTTTCAGAAACTATGGGAGACTTGAAACCCCTGTGTTTGACATCCAATAGTATTAAATATAAAAGACCTTGTGGGTTTAATTGTGGTTGAAGAGAATGTTTAAAGATAGGGTGTACAGGAGCTTATAGGTTACGAAGTCCGGGGGCTTGAAAATTTAATACTTTATTTGCAATAATCAACATATATATTATTTAAAGTGGTGAATTTGGAATTATGAAAAAACAAATAACATGTAATATATGATAATACCTCACTACTTTTATGGCTTATTATAGATGTACTCCAGCTGTTCCAAAATTTACCTTGTCTGGTTTCTGGTTTCGTAGCCCCAGCCCTCAACCTGTTTGCATGTTCTTGCAAATCCAGCTATATAATTTGCTAAATTGCTTTAAAGCTCAGATTCTGGGCAGTTCACTTAGAGATCTGTGGCTTCAAGTAGAACCATATACCTACTTACAGGAGCATTGTTGACCCCTTTAATTACTTTTCTTTTTCTTGTTTTTTTTTTTTTTTTCCCCTTTTTAACTGTTGTACATTGACCATCCATTATAGAAAGAAGGGACTTGAATTTTATAGAGTGAAGATCACTTAAAACGTGCATGGAAGCTTAGCAGAGTTTTACATCCTAGAGAGGATGGAAACCCTGGCCAATCTGTTTGCACAGTCCTCTGGCCATCTAGTACTTCTCCTGTTCACCACTGTGATGGCTCTTTCTCTTCCGCACTTAGCCCCTTGGCAAAGGGAACTGATGAGGCTCTGAACAGATCTCGGTGTGTTGCTGAACCACTGAGGATGGTGCAGAGATTGCAAAGTGCTTGTCTCTTGTTTATCTCAACTGTAATTTTTTAAAAGACCTTTCTTTACTAAGAAAGCCTTGTGAAGCCTGTTCTAAAATCTCTGGGAGAATGTAAATAATTTGCATTGGTAGTATATTCCATTTTACACTTGAAATAAATTCTTTTTTTTTTTTTTTTCCTTTCACGAAGCTTGTTCTGAATGCATAGAGATGTATTTTGAGTGTTTTTCAGAAAAGGAAAAAAAGTTTAAAAAAAACCCAAAAATTTCTCCCAGCATAAATTAAGATGCTTTCATTTAATTTTTATCTTAAATAGAGTTTCCAGACATATTTTAGTGATCATATTCACAGTTTTAAACTCCTTCCAGCAAATCTAATCATAAGAATTTTCACCCGTAGCAAAACTGTGTTCTAATTCCCATTGAAAATTTTCTAATCCTTTACCTGTTTTAGCAGAGTATTTAACTTATATCATTTTTAACTTAAGTGAAAATTGAGTCGTTTCCTACCTAGAGAAAATTATTAGGATTTAGTTTAAATTCATGGCCAGCTAATATTTTGATTTCTTTTTTCCTGTAATTCTTTTGTTCCTCAAATTCAGAATATGAACCAAACCTCCTTTCGTACAATAGTATTTCATCTGAGCACTAATATTTTGATGAGTTTGAAATTAGTTTTTATAAAAGTTCAGTATTTTTAGAAGCAATCAAGGGTGGCATCTGTATTCTTAAGACTTCTTCCCTCAGCACCCCTGCCACACACAGGAACACCAAGAATCATTCCTGTTAGACAAAATACTGCTTATAAACAGAGCACCTAGAGAAACATAAGGTGCTATAAAGATGTCAGATGTTATGGCTGTTAGCTTAATTTTTATATTTGGATTTGGGGAAATATTACTGAGAACGTAAGAACTAGATAACCAGTGACTTGCTCGGGTCAAATGATCATCTTTAGCACCTTATATTAGAGAACTTTCAAGTATTCAGATGGAGAAATAGCCACAGTGAGATAATTTGTCAGTTTATACTAGGCCCTGTTAATAGCTTTCTCCAGAAGTGTCACAGAATACTGATGGAGGTGTTTGGTCTCTGGCAGGTGTGGGTAGAATCACTCCAGAGTGGTTAAATCATCACTGAAGGAAGGTCTTGATGGCTAGTGTGGTCTCAGTCATATTTAGCTTCATGGCATACTTGTGTCTGCCATCATGTTTTCTCACCGCTAGTCAGCGTGGACTGAGACAGTCGATAGATTGTCTGGAATATTTTTATCTTGGCTAAAATAATTTTACTTAATTTGACTCTGCAAGTTTGGCAACAGGTGTCTTTCAAAAAAACTCTGATATTCTTATGTTTCACACTACCTGACCTCATTCTATTTCAGTTTGCTTTAAAATTCTCTTTTTATCTATTCTTTTTCTACTTCTTTATAGATGTGATTACTGCCATTTTAATTTTTTTATTGTGTGTGTGTGTAAATGTGTAAATTCATATTCATTTTAATACAGACACATGATAAATTAACTATAAATTGTTTTTCTCACTATTTGTAATAAGAGAATGGGTGAATATACTACCTTTATCATTTCCTGCCTTTTCTATGTCCTAATTTTGACTAATGCATAGATTAGTATAACTCAAGAACACTGTTCTATAATAGATATTTATATTCATATCTGGATTGTACACACTTTTATTAATCTATCATAAAACTAATTTTCATGTTTCTGTGTAATTAGTCCCTGTTTGATTTTCCAGTTTTCTACTATTGTTAATAGTGCCATGAATATCCTTGTAGACAAATCCTTGTGTATATTCATGCTTCTTCCTTGGGATAATTTCTAATGTTGATGTGTTCATTTTTTTTCTTTTTCCTTTTGTTTTTTTCTTTTTCTGTTCTTCCCCCATCTCCCCTCCTCCTCCCCTTCCTCCTCTTCTTCCTTCTTCTTTGATAACTTTCAGTCATTTTGGGAAAAATTTAAGTATTGCATTATTGCACCCCATTTGCTGTTTATAAATGGAAGAGGAAGGAAAAGGGATTAACATATATCCAGTGCTTACTATGTTCTTGGCACTTAACATGGATTATCTTTTATAGGGCCTACAGTATTTGAGGTGGGTACTAAATAGTCCTCATTTTACAATGTATGAATATGAGACCCAGAGAGGTTATATAACTTGACCAGTCATATATCTAGTAGGAACCAAAGATAGGAATCACATTTAGGCATGTCTGTTTTTTGTGTGAATCAAGCCTTGAAGTCTATGGGAAGATTTATATTAAACACATTTCCCCATCATATTAATGTGCATTTGAACTATATCTAACAAAGTTTTTTTTTCTTCAAATTGGGGTATAATTTACATATAATAAAATGCACAGATCTTAAGTGTAAGTTTGATGTGTTTTGACCATTATGTATTCTTATGTAACTACTTCCCAAAACAAATATGGAACATTTTCATCACCAGACACAGTTCTATTATACCCCTTTCCAGTCAACTGAACCACCACCCTTTCCCCTCAACCAGGCAACTACTATCTGATTTCTGTCACCACAGTTCAGCTTTGCTTTCTCTTGAATGTCATACAATATGTATTCTTTCCTATGGATGTTGTTCTTTGTGTGGATTTCTATTTGGGGAAGGAGGGAGGTGGTGTTGATGGGCAGTGGGGCAGGTTGCCAACCAGATTGAGGTCCTGGAGCAAGTGGTGGCTGGGCTTACCTGAGAGAGAAGAGCAGAGGGAATGGATATATTGTATACAAATTCTGTCTCTGTGAAGTAGATACTGTCTCCATTTTACTGCTGAAGTATCTGAGGCTCAGCAAGATGAACTAATAAAGTTGATCTTTCACAGCTAACGAGCAGTCAAGCCAAGACGTGAAGTCTGAAGTCTGGCCTATTTAACCTAAAATCTGTGCATGCCTTTTCCACACGTGAAGAAATTTTTTCTTTTTTTGCTGAAGGAGTAAAAAAGACAATGTTAAACTGCCTACGTCTCTCTGATAACTGAGGTGTGGGGAAGCCAAGGGTCAGGGTTATCAAACCAGGAAACAGAGCAGGACCCTGACCAAGGGTCAGGGTTATCAGACCAGGAAACAGAGAGCTCCAAGTGGAGCGGGGACTTGGCCAAGACAGAGAGGCGGGAAATGGCTTCATTCCTGGCCTCCAGCCCTCCTGGAAGTGTTTGTAACTGGACCTGAGGCAATCCTATTCCTTCCTGCTTTGAAGACCTCCAGGATTCAAAGGGCCAACGCCTTGTGCTTTCAGCCAAGATTTTGGGGAGACTTGGCCAAGGACCTCAAGGTTAGTGTTGGGGAAGAGGATAGTTATCCTTTTCTCTTTGTGGAGATTAGAATCGCTGCTCCTCCATGTGAGAAAAAGTCAGCTCTCTTCAGGGGTTAGTGGTGGTTCCCCACAGTCACGCTCTGCTTGATGCAGTCCATGGGCCATGATGGAAGTGAGAAATAGGCTTAGGAAAGAGAATGAAACGAAAGTGCTGTATCGCTGAAATGATCAGAGATGTGGGTTAGAGATTTAGAAGTCCTTACATGAAGTTGGTGGTGTGGCATTGGTTTAGTTAGGAAGCGAGGGACTGCAGGGCTGTTTATACTGATTAAAATGAAATCCCTCTAAACATCCAGGCTCAAAAAATATACTTAGATTATTTTATGATACACCAAATGAATTCCAAATGGGCTAAATATATGCTAAACATTTTTTCATCTCCTAGAAAAATTAGCAGTACAAGTGGGTATTTACCATATTTCCTGAACTTTGAAGCAAGAAAAAAAAAAACTTAAAGGAATTTTTATGACTTCATGGAAAAAATATGTGATGAAATATTTGTAACAAATAGAAAAGATAAAAAGCTAATAATATCCTTATTATATTAAGAGTTAACATCTGCTACAGGAATGAAATGGGACAGGAGAGAGGATTCAGAAACAGACTCAAGTATGAGAATTTAGTTCATGTTAAGGATGGCATTTTAAATCTGTGGGATAAAATAAAATATTCAATATGTATTGAAATAGTTGGCCAAGCATTTGGGACCCAAAATGAAGGCCCTGCTTCACTCCTTAAACCAAAATAAATTCAAATGGATAAGATATTTATTTATTCATTTATTTATTTATTTTTTTGGCCATGCCACCTGGCGTGCGGGATCTTTAGTTCCCCAACCAGGGATTGAACCTGTGCCCCCTGCGGTGGAAGCACAGAGTCTTAACCACTGGACCGCCAGGGAAGTCCCTGGATAAATATTTAAATTGAAATGGCTTGAGAAGCAGGATCATGTTGTAGGTAAGAGCATAGATTCTGGGGTTAGACAGCCTTTGCTTACTACCTCTGCCAGTCACTAGCTGTATGACCTGAGCAAATTACTGACCACTTTGTTCTTCAGTTTCGTAAAACAGGGATGATATTAGTACCTCACAGGATTGTTGTGAAGAGTAAGTAAGTTAATGTATGTAAAGGGCAGAGAATAGTGCCTGGCACACACGAGTGCTGTGAGTATAGCTGCCGTCAGCATCGTGATCGTCATCATCGCTATTATTGAAAAAGTAAAACCATAAAAGCACTTAAAAGAAAGTATGGTAAATATTTTTATAAGCTTGGGGGTGGAGAAAACATTTTAAATCATGACACAAAAGCCACACTCTGCTAAAGAAAAGATGGAGAGATTTGAATTGAAAACTTCTACACATGAGGAAAGGATGACTTCTGACCAGAGGGCTGGACGTCACTGTCCTGAGGAGGGACAGGCTGAGACATGACAGCCTCATTTAGTGCTTCCTGAACTGAAACTGGAAGAGGGTTAGTAGAAGCCAGTTAAGTGCCCTGGGAAGCGTTCGTCGCAGTGTTCTCCATGTTGCCTTAGTCTTTGTACATAAGACTGCTGGATTCGTTACCTGGGGCTACTCTACCAAATTACTACAAGCTTGGTGTCTTCAAACAACAGAACTTGATTCTCTTCAGTAATGGAGGCTAGAAGTCTGAAATCAAGGTGTTGGCGGGGCCATGCTCCCTCTAAAGGCCCAGTGAAGAATCTTTCCTTGCCTCTTCCAGCTTCTGGTTCCTGGCATTCCATGGCTTGTGGCTGCATAATTCTAACCTGTGCCTCCCTCTTCACCTACTTCACCTCCTTCCCTCATGTCTCTGTTTGTCGGCTCCTTTTCTTAGAAGAACGTTAGTCATTGGATTTAGGGCCCACACTAATCTAATATGACTTCAGCCTAACCAATTATTTCTACAAAGACCCTATTTCCAAATGAGATCACATTCTGAGGTTCTGTTTCAACATGAATTTGGGGGGTGGGGCGGACACTATTCGTCCCACCACAACTTTCATGCTCCTTTTCAGGGAGAAAGCGGTGGCTTTGAGAATAGTGGGGTTGGTAAAGGTAAGGGAGAGTGTCCAACACACACCTCATTGGTAGCTTTGGTAGAAGGAGAGGCGACATGCACAGAGGTGCCCCTGAGAGAAGGCCAGAGAGACTTCAACTGATCACATGAAGGTCTTGCCTAAAACAATACCAGAGGTTTGAACATCTGGAAGGGACAGAAGGGATAAGAATAGGGAAGGAGTTGATAGAAAAGTAATAAAGCTTTTCAAAGAGATACACTTACTTAGTCATATGCTTAGTCGTATGCAGTATTGAGAGATAAGACCGGAATCCCATGCCATGGTGGACAAATTAGAATTTCTAAGAAGGAACTATTTTTAGGCTTCAGAAGATTGTGAGATTACCTGAAATATCATGAAAAACATTTGTGTACGTGGCTATGTACCTATTCTGGGTAAAGGGTTCAAAACTCTCAATTAGATCCACAAGCGTGTCCAGAACCCCAAGAAGAAAACCACAGACGAAATAAAGAATGATCTTCGGAGTAGAGTATTAGGATTAGTTTTCCAATAAAAAGGCAAGTGGACCTTCCCTTATAATCACCAGGGGTTAAAGTTTACCTGTATAGCTGTGTTATATTACAAATGCATTTATCATTGCTCTTGTTTTTGAAAGTTCTCAAGGTTTCCAAACTGTGCACAAATAATTTATGTGCACTCCCCCCGCCCCCAGCCCAGTCCCCACCCCATTTCTCTGCTGCTCTTCAGGGCTGACTCTTTGGGAGAAGCATCTTGCTGCACAGTCTCCACTTCCCCTCTTCCTGTCCTCTTTGGAACCCACGCCCTCTAGGCTCATCTCCGCCAGCCTACTGAGCGTGCTGTTGTCAGGGTCTATATTGCCACATCCAGGGGACAGCTGTCAGCCCTCAGGTTTCTCAGCCTATCTGTTACACTTAACGCAGTTGATCTCTCTTCCTTCTTCAAATGCTTTCTTCAGCTGGCTTTCAGAATTTCACAACTCTTACGCTACCAGATGCAGCTTCCTCATCTCCTTTGCAGAATCGTTCTCGCCTTTCCTTCCCTGTGAGAGCAATTCCAGGCTCAGTCCTCCGCTATTTTTCTTCCCTGCTTATACTGCTACCCAGGGGATCTCACCATTCCCTTGGTTTTTCCCGCTCGTCTTCCTGCGGATATGTATTATGAAATCAAGTTTTCCTCCACATGTCCCTTTAATTCTTTTTCACATAGGCTGTTCAATTTGTTTCTTTCATTATGGTTGCACTTTTCAGATGTCTTAATTTTGTCCCTGTTGGCTCATACTCCCCCAGGGATATTGGCTCCTTGACTGGTAATGCGTACTTGGTGAGAGGGTCTAAAGCAAGCCCAGGACCAACTTGTGCCCCTCCTGGTGAGTTTGGGCCACGAGGGGAGCTCACCTTTTGGAAACACCTTGCCACTACCTCCTCCCACCACCACCACCACCACCACCACCACTGCCAAGTGGCCTGGCTCCTCAGGAAACCTTTCTTATCTCTGCCAGGCACTGCTTTCTTCCAGTCCCATCTTCCTGAGTAGTCATCCAACCTCAGCAGGTGGGGGGCTGGCCAGGCCCTCTGCCCCCAGGCGGTACCTGCCTGGTCCCTGGCTTGCACTGGGCTGGCACTGCTGTGTTTCAGTCTCTCCATGTTGATGGCAAGTGGAGTATAGAGTAGTGTGTGGAAGAAAAAAAAGCACAACTAAACAGCTTTTCTCAGACCATCTGTGAACCTTGGCACCTTGTACGTTTCCATCCTGGGCTGCTCTTCTCCACCAAACCAGGACCCAGCCAGTCTCTGTCTCTCCAGGGTTTCCCATGTGTTTGCTGTTACTTTCTCAGATTCATCAACTTTCTCTTTTTTTTAAGCAGCGTACAGAATTGGGGTTCAGAAAAAGAGGCTAGCAACGTGTTAGTGCATCAGCTTGTAGGCTATGTAATCTCCATATGAAGATGAACAATAAAACTGTTCTCACATTGGAAAATAATGAGTTCTGTACAAATTAAGAAAAAATTTAAATATCTTAAAAGAAATATATTTACTCAACAAACATTTGGAAAGAGATTTAAATTCACTAATAATAAAAGTAAAATTCAGAATAGTAGCTGTGTATATTTTTAGTGGAACAAAATATCAAAGACTAAAACACCTACACACACACACACACACACACACACACACAGGCACAGACACACACACACACACCCAGTGCTGGTAATATGCAGTGAAATGACACATTTTCATACACTACAGATGGACATCTAATTTGATTTAGCCCTTTTTGAAAGTATCCAGCTTATCTCTAGAGTCTTAAAATGTTTAGTCCCTTGATTCCATAGTTCTGTTCCTGGAATTCTAACCTAAAGAAGCTTCAGTATGAAAAAAATCTTTAGGCACAAAGATATGCAGTGAAGTGTTCTTTATAGTGATAAGGATAATGTCAGTACATGGAAACAGCCCAACTATCTAACTGCAGGGGAATTGTTAAATAGACTGTGCTCTGTCAACCCAGTGGGAGACTTTGAATCTATTAAAGTGATCTATCTAAAGAATATATGAAAACATCAAATAATTCTATGACATAATGTTCAGTGAAAAAGGAAGATAAAGCAGTTTACATAATATTATATTTAAAAATTTGCATATAGTAAAGAAATTAGAAATTAATGACAATGTTAGTAGTGCTTGTGTTTGCGAATTTTATTTTCTCTTTTTATTTTTTATTAGCTTCAATGTCTTGGGGAAATTTTTAAGTTAAAAAAGAAGAAACTACAAAAACTGGTTTGGGTTGATTCAAGATTCGGCAAAAAAATGATAATGAACTGATCAAAGTTATTGGCATACATATTTCATAAAAGAGCAAATCTTTCCAATGAAAAGAACTTATTATTGGAAAGGAAGGAACAACAGAGGAGTAAGGAGCTGTGCTTTATCATTTAATACAGCAAATGCTTGAGAGCAAGAGCCTGGATGCGAGCCGCAGGTTCAAATCCACCTCTGCCTTCCGTAGGTGTGTGACCTTGGACAAGTTACTTAACTTCTCTGTGCTCCAGTTTCTTCATCTGCAGAATGCAAATAACAAGAGCACCTTCCCCCTAGGGTTGTTAGGAAGATTGTGTTCATAGATCCCCTGGCTCATAGGAAGGGGTATATATATGAATATTACCTGCTATCATCGTCGTCTTCTCTTCATCCTCATCAAGACTCAGGAGGCCAGTATCACTTGTGTTCAAAACCTAGCTCCACCATTCACTTGCTCTGTGCCCTTGAGAAGTTCATTTTGCCTCTCATGCTTCAATTTCTTTGTAAAGTGGAGATAATAAAGTCCCTGCTTCCTAGGGTTACAGTGAGAACTAAATGAAATCATGTTGGTCACATACTTAGAATGGGGCTTAGCACATGGTGAGTGCTCAGAGCAGGGGTAGTGGGAGGTATTGAGGGCTGATACCATGGTGGTAGAGTTTGTTCTTCTTTAGCTCTATTTTAATCCAAGGAAGTATAGGGGCACATAATGAGTGGGTGACGATGAGGGCTTTGCTGTCCCCTTTTGACAGAGTAAGGAAGTTGAGGGTCAGTGATGATCGTGATAGTTTATAGGTTTATATTGCTTTACAGTTTCTGAAGCTCTTTACCTGTATATTGACTGCTTGATACAACAGTCCTGTGATGTTGCAGACAGAAGACCTGTCCTCGTTACTGCTGTTTACCAACTTCCTAGCCATTCCCCCATATTCATGGTGGACTTCAGCAACTGACTATGTATATCTTCCTCTCCACTCTAGATCTACTGTTCTTGAACACTTGGTTTTAGGTAGATGGCACGTCCAATACTTTGGACTGAAACTTCTTTGCCCTCATCTTATTTCATAGGAGCAACCCATCCAAGTGGCCATATCTTGGATCCTGTTTCCCCAAGAATCGTTTACCTCTAAATTCTTAAACTTTAGTACTGTACCCTTCAGCCTCTTATTACATACTTAATAATTTATAGTTTTAACTAGTTACTGATGGGTTCAGTAATCATATTTTTACCCAGTTTACAGGAGATAAAAACATTTACCTGTTAAAAAAAAATCTTTTTTTCACCTTTGATGGTGCAAAGGACTATAATGCAGGTAAACTTTGTAGGCTGCCCAGGATAAAATCATAATCCTTCGTGATTCATTTTATCAAAGAAATCCTACTACAACACCCTTTGCTTTTTTTAAGTTAAAAATATCTATTTACTAAAGAAGGATTAAATATATGTTAAAAGTTACTATTTTGGTAGTCAGTCTGGATAACAAGAGTGTGATTTTTCTCACCAGTTAGAGGGAGGGAAATGGTGATATTAACCAGTAAATTATAACATTACTCTAATAGTTTTTTAAAAAATTTTATCACTCTAAACCTACTTTTGAAGATTACATATTAGCTCCATTTGTTAATGGATTTTAATAACTCTTATTTTTTTCCTTCAGTTTATGGGGCTTTCTTAATTGCAGGAAATACCTTTTTAATTAACTTTTATTAAAATAGAGTGAAAATATAGAAAAGTACACAGGTCATAAGTAAACATGAATTTTCATGCAGGTAACGCACCTATGTAAACCACCCAGGGCCCCCCACCCCGCCGCCCCGCGCCCTTCCCCGAGTGTGAGTCAGAACATCACCAGCATCCCAAAGCCCTCAGGGTCCCCTTTTAGTCTTTGCCCCTCCCCACTCCACCCACACACAACAAATACATAATTTTAAAGTTTATAAATGAATATTCATGTGTGCTGTCGTTTTTTGTTTCCTCTTTGCCAATCTTTGTATTTATTCTTTTTCTCTATTTTTAAATTAAATTTTTGTGTTATTAAAATAACACATAACATATAGTTTTTACAAGTTAAGTCGTAGTATAAGGCTTATAACAAAATACAGCAATTTCCTGCTCCACCGCTCCCCCCTCCTATTTTTTATTAACCAAATTTTAGGTATTATCAGTTGACTTCCTATTATAGTAAATAAGGACTTTATTATATTAGCATTTCCACTACTTCCCTTTCTTATTTTCCCAATATATTTATATTAAAAATTTTGGTTACATGAATATTTTCTATTAATATTATATGCCTATGCAAATTATATTCAAAATAGGTATTACAGGATACTATGATTGGGGGGTATTTTTTGCTTTTTGTTTTTTATGATGTTAATACTTGTCTTGGTTTTCATGTGATTCTCTTTGTGAGCCTCTTGTCTAAAATCATGATCTCTCCTGCCCTCCTTGTTCTGGCTTTAGCTCTGGATAGTCACTATCCCATGTACCTGCCAAATTCAGCAGAATCTTCCAGTCCTGATCTTCTGTAGACGTCCTCTCCTTGTTACTTTCTCCTTCCCTGGTTTCCATGACATCGCTTTCTGCCACCTTTCCTTTGTGCATAGACCTCTGTTCATCTATCCTCCTTTTAAATGTTGTGTTCCTTAAGACTCTATCCTTGGTCTGATTCTTACCCAACACAGTCTCTCTAGGCAATATCTGCCGTGGCCATGAATGACTTCTATTATGTATTCCTCCATATAGAACTCTCTTCTAAGGCCCAGATCCAGCTATTTAACCATTTTACATCAAATAAAGAGTAAAAAACAAATTTGTTATTGCCTCCCCTTATATTCAGGGTCTCTCTACTTATGGTATCTGCATATGAATCGGGTAGAGGTGTTTGGTATCTGCCCCCTAACCCCAACACAGAGGCACTCTATCTACCTCCTTACCCTTTTGCAGTTCCCTCTGTGCACCCGCAAATACACACACACACCCTGCTTCACCAACTTTCCCCCTCTGAAACACCAGTACTGCAGCTCTCCATTTTTATTGGCAAGAAGGCCAAAAGATTTCTCTTCCCCCTTGGCTACTCATTGTGGCTAAAATGAGGGGATAGGATGTTGGGCCAACTGTGATATCCCAGAAAAAACAAAGAATTTTACTAATTTAGTATGCTTCATTTGTCCATGTTAGTAACTATTTCAATAGACCATCTCTTTCGAAGTATGTTAATCCTTGAAACGTTTACAGAATGATTACTCGAAACAGGTAGTGCACATTCATACCATTTCTCCTGCATTGTGACTTTCATATTTAAAACCATGAGTGGAATTGTAATATCTATTTCATTACTTTCAGATTTAAAACTGTACATGTTGGATTGTAGTGTGAATTTATAGGCAGAGATAATTTACCTTGTCCATCAAAAAAGAAAAAAGCACAATTGAGTGTTCTCCTGTCCACTTTTATCCCTGTATATAATTAGGACCATAAGTCTGAGCTCACATTCCTAACAGTGTTCATGGGCCAGAGGAGCCTTGATTCCTTGGATGCATCTCATGCCTGGATCAGAGTGCTCTAAGGGGAGATAGAGCAAGGTGTCACACTGGTTGCATTTCTCTTAGCAAAGCTTTCTGAAAGAGGTGTGTTCATTCAGTCTTTCTTTCAGGCACAAGTATTTATTGCATCAGAGCTGTGTGCCAGGCATGGTGTTAGATACTGGGGACACAAGATGATGAAATTTGGTCCTCTCCCTGAAGTTCAGAGGAAGAATAAAGACGTGGCACCCTGTCTCTTGGAACCTTGCCACTCAAATTGTGATCTGTGGACCATCGACATCAGCATCACCTGGGAGCTCGTTAGAAATGCAGAATCTCAGCTGAGATGGAGCAGCTTCTGCATCCAGGATTCCGCATTTACAGCAAGCTCCCGGGTGATGCCAATGCTGTCAGTCCAGGGGCTGCACTGAGCAGCAGCAGGGTCTGAGGGCACTCTCCTCGAGCTGCTTCTTTAGGTGGATCCATGTGTCTCTGCTGGTCTCCTGTCACAAGAGTGGATGATGGAGGATGCACTTTCTGTGCTTCCAGGAAGCCTTGAGATACACAGCCTAATACAGAGGTGACAGATGTAGCTTGTCATAACAGTGTAACCCACGGTGGGGTCACCTTAATTCATCTATCAGCATTCAAGGCATCTGACTAATGAACATGAGATGGCCACGAAATTGCAAATGGTGAGCGGACCTGGGGTAGTTGGCAGGTCAAGAGCTACTTTGTGGGTACCCTGCATACCTAAGGCAAATGCACTAGCAGTTTATTATGCAACAATTAGGAAGGGCCAGGACCTCTTTTAGCAGAATTAGAGTGTTATCACTGCAGTCCAGGTGGGAATAGTGAGGCCCAACCTAAAGGAGGAGAAGCTGGATTTAGGACTCATTAGGAATGTTGAATCAAATTGGTTACATGTGGCCCAGCCGGGAGAGAAGAGACTCTAGGTTGGCGCTCAGGTCACTGGCTCTGAGACTGCAGGAGGAAGAGGGATCTGGGATCTAGGTTTCTCTCTGGGATCGATGGAGCATGAGATGTTGATGGGACATGGCTGGTCGATACGGAGGTGCACAATCCTGGGGCTCCAGAGAGGAGTCGGGCTGGAGCTGCGCTGACAGTATCGGGTAGACTTGGTCATAGTGTATTTGCAGCTACAGGTGTGGAGCAGATCATTCAGAGAGAGCCCTCAGAGTGTGAAGAGAGGTGCACAGAGCATAGGGCCCTGTGGAAGCAGAGCCCTCCAAGGAGCCTGAAAAGCGACACCAGGAGAGGTAGTCGGCCTGCGATTCCAGACAGTGGTTCGGGATGGCTCGTCTTGTATTTTATTTTTCAAAAGTGACAGGTGATATTCTTACAGGCCTAACAAGGTTTTTCACTGTCATCATCGTTGATGGTGAGGGTAGCTCTTTGTTTTTAGTTATTCTTTGGTTGTTTCTAGCTTCCCAGTTTCTCCTGTGCATCTTTTAAGGTCCTTACAATTCTGGTCAGGGCAGTGATGGATGGGATGGCTGATCGTAGTGGAGATGTTGCACCTGGCCTCAGAGGAAAGCTGCAGGAGCTGTTTGGCAGAGTAACTTCAAGAGTGACGAACGACGGAGAAATCTGGAGGCTGTATGCCCAAGTGTGTGGAAATGGGCAGAGTGACAAGCCTGATGAAAATGAAAAGGTGAGTCCTGCCTCAGTTTTCCGGGGCTCTTGCCTTCTGTTTGAACATATGTGTAGTGGATCTGCTTTTTTGATGGTTGGAGGAAGACTGTGATAATTTGAAAGACAAGATTAATGTGCCCAAGTTTTCAGGTGTGATTCAGAGTCCTTAACGTAAGCACCCTGAATTGTGGACAGGTTAAGATTTGTAAGTATTCATCTTTTTTCTTTCCATGAATTTTTCTTAAATAATTGTTCTCTGTTTCCTGCAAAAGGGTCTGTCTTAACCTGCTCTCCCTCCAGAGCTGCAGCGAACAGCTGGTTCTTGTTATTTACTCCACACCCCTTTCTGCAGGCTCCTTGCTGAAGACTAAGGTAGACGGTACAAGGACAAAGGAGTGTTTAAATCCGAGATGGAGACTATGAAAAGGAGAAAGAAAAAGGGGCTAGATAAGAATATCAGAGAGGAGCTTTTAAAGTCTAAACATAAAATATTTTACAAAGGTTACCCTGCCCCTTTCTCACAAGTGCAGTAGAACACCAGTTAGATTCAAGTTATGCCTTTAGCTTCTTATCTTAGAATGTAGATGCACCTCCAGAGTTTCCAAGGTTGGAATACTAAATATTTTGTGCTCTTTTCAAAACATCCACAACAAATCAAATGTACTTCTTGTGTAAGTTTGGAATTCGCCACAGTACAGCTAATCTGTGGGATTCTTAGCCGTTCTCTCCTCCCTCAGTCCACCCAGCTGGCTTCCGCCAAAGCCCTGTCAGCCCAGAGAACACATACTCACACGCAGGCATGCACACACTCCTGCTTTCCATCCTTCCATTTTGTCTTGAATTATGTCCTCTCTTTATGTGCAGAATTAAGGGTACTCTGAATTCTCTGATCTGTGACTTCTCCCTCAAGAATCCACAAGGGTGGGGTTGTGAAAGAGAGTGTTTTAAGTATCTGTGAGTTTACACACCTACCAGTAATTCAGTAGTTTTCACCAAGTTCACACCTCATTCTCTAAACTGGTCTCTTAAGCTGATGGCTACAGATGCTAGGGAAATGTGTATACTTCTTATAGATTTCCAAACCAAGCATTTTTATTTTTCTGTTTGGAGGGAAGTGTCTCTATCCAGACACATCCAGTTGATTTCTTTTAATTGCTCATTGCTGTTGGATGTGCATCTATACCCCTTCTTCGATGAGAATCATAGAAACTGTACTACATAACAACAGAGGCTGGTTTTTCAGTTGGAATTAGTTCTATATGACTTCCAGGAAGCTGAGTTTGAAATGTGAATTCTACTTGTTATTCTGAAAGTTGTTCTTTTTCTTTCCTCAGGCGTTCCAGTATCTCTCTAAGGCATACAAGTGTGACACACAGTCCAGTTGTTGGGAGAAAGATATTACGTCATTTAAGGAAGTGGTTCAGAGAGCCTTAGGACTCGCACATGGTATTTGATGTAATGTTTGATATCCATGGCATATTTTAATGTATTTTTACTGATAAGAAAAAGTATTAGTCAAAAGCAAATTTCCATTACAAATAATTTCAGGTTATTTCGTTATATTAAAATTGTTGTAGTTAATTCAGCAAATATTTACAGACCAACTATTATGTAGTAGGCACCCTGGAGCAATAAGAAGAAATAGGCTAGAGGCTTAAATAGTGTTTGAATAAGTGACAGATGATAGAAACTTTAGAGATAGGAAATACTTTTACAACTGTATTTAATCTTCACTTCACACAGAAGTAACCTTCTCCTGCATTGATGATGTAGTAGTAAGAAAATATTAACTTTTCCTGACTCATGTTCTTCTTTTATAAATGAAAATATTTATTCATAAAAATACATAGATTTCTGGAGTGCATAGCAATATACGTAAGAGCTATGGCATATACAAAGGAAATTAAAAATATAATCCATAACTTTGGGAAATTTAGTGGGTGATATTTGAGGGGAGGGAAAACCTTACATATAAAATTGTAGACCAGTTGGGGAAAGCTATTCCAGATAAAGGCCGCCTTTAATTATTTGCATTAATGAAAAATATACTAGTTAAAGGTAATAATGCACTTTTATATTTATGTTTGAATATAGGCATGTGATGCCCTGGGAATGCAATTCAAATAAAATAAGGAAGCCACACTGTCAAGAACTGAATCACAAGGACTGTGAACCTATCCTAAAGTCCTCCTCTAACTTCTGCAACTAATAGTTGCAGCAAATAGGTAGCCAACAAGGGACAATAAAAAGGGCAGAACTTTGGACTCAGGGAGGCCCAAGTTCCAGGACCAGCTCTACCACATACTAACTAGGTGACTTGGGGTCACCATTACTTAGCTTCTCTGACTCTTAGTTCCCTCATGGGGAAAATGGGGATAATATCTACCTATGGTTGTTACGAAAAATAAGTAAAAACATATTTAAACACTTACCAGTATCTTACACATGGTTTAAATGTTAATCCCTTACCTCCTCACCCCAACCCTTTTCCTTCTGTGGTAGAGGATCTGAGCTGTATGATAAGGGACTCAAAACTAAAAAGAAAAAAATGAACAAGAATAAAGTTTAACTTTGCCTTGAAAGAAGTCATAGAACATTCAAACAATTTAGAAATGGGCTTAGTAGTTAATAATTCTACTTATCATTGACAAAAGGATATAAATATCCAAAAGGTTGAGATAATTGCCAATAGACCAGTGGAAGGATGGTCTAGGGTGGCTAGAATTTATGTAGCTTGTGCTGGCCTCCTGGTGGGTGGGCTCAGATGGAGCTCATTCGTTATCCCTTTGGCCTTTGTGGATATGGTACTGTATTTGAGGAAACCCATGCTAAGCAGTTATAACAGGGTGCAATTTTCTCTGAAGAATTTATCTGAGCTACTTCAGCTTGCCAACCCTAACCATTTTGGTGAACAGCAGGCTCTGTAACAGTCAAAGCCAAGATATTTTCTGTAATCACTAAGTGATAATGTTAAACCTGTCAAATATAAATATGCAGGTTAAAGAAGTACTCTAGGAAAAATCTTCATTTTGCATCTTAAAGTTGATTGTGAACTATTTTTGGTACCTTTTTTTGTTTTTTCATCCAGGCAATACTTAGAGAAAAACAAGTGTCTGTTCTTTTAAGTTTCCCTTTGACTTAGTGAATGATGTGTTCGTGCTCCTACAACATTTTAAGCATACTTGAGTGGATGCTCAGCTTTCTCTTCTCGTGATATTTTAGATTTATGGAGATAAAGCTTAACCTTTTCTACGTTGCTTTTGTATACCAGCGCTCCATGGAAGAATGAGCTGAGTTTCTCTGTTATTTCTGTTCTTTTTTATCTTTCTCCCCATCACTGTTCTCCACCTCACCCAATTCTGGAAAAGGAAATATAACATTTAAAAAAATCTCCACATGATTTGTTCCCTTCTGGGTTGCTATTTTTAAGAGTAGCCATGTGCTTCAGAAAGCTCGGTGTAAGACATTGTGGTCTCCACAGAGCGTTGGAGACCCTTCCGTAATAGCCTTGTCATCGTGTACCCATTGTTCTGTCTGGAGGGTGTTCATTTACAGTCTCTGCTGTTCTGTCTTCTGAGAGAGGGTGGACAAAAGTTCGTTCCTTCTCTGCCATCCAGGAACTTCTAAAATAATAGTTACGCATTTTAACTACAGTCCGCCTGGAGGAAGCACAGCTGTCTTGGATTTCCTGATGATTTGAAACAGCAGGTTATTTCTTTCTCTCTCCCTGTCTCTCTGTCTCTGTCTCTGTCTCTGTCTCTGTCTCTCTCTCTCTCTCTCTCTGTCTCCCCATCTCTAACGCCTTTTGGAAATGGGATTGAGGAAGGGGACTAATGGAGCTCGTGTTTGTCTTTTTGCTTTTTTGTTTTTCTCAAAATGACAATGAAGGATTGAAAACAGAATCACAGCTGTTTTTGATATGTTACTAGGTACTAAATAGCCCAAGTACCTCAGTAATAGCAGTTACAACCTTCCTCTATTATGGGACACAGACATCATAATCCTCACCATCTCCATGTTAACTGTACCCTTTGAAAATGAGTGTAACGTTGTTGATTACCATGCATCCTTTCAAAGTCTGATTATTATTTTGGAATAGGAATGTCAAGCATAGTTCTCACCAGCCATGGAAGGTGTTAATGAATGGCCAAACTATTTTGCCAGGCACAAGCAACCTCCACCAATTGGTGAGAGTTTGCATACAGAAAGAAATCTGTTTTCCATCCCTGTTCTGAGATACAGGGTACTAAGTAAACTTCCGTTGTTGCACTGTTTAGTGTAGTTTTAAAATAGGATCTGATTATTGATCTGTTTGTAGTGAGCATAATTTAGAGGAACAAAAACAAGAACAAATCAGTGGAGAAATACGAGGCATTTTATATATATATGTATATTTTTAGCAAGACATTAAATATTATTTATTCCAAGTTAGTTTCATTCTTTTAGAATTTCTCATTTTGTGTATGTTTTATTTTTTTTTCTTTCTTAATTCAGCAACATTTTATTTTGCCCCTCTGCTCATTAGGCATTTACCTTCTTTTTTTTAATATATACACATTCATATATATATATATATATATATATGTGTGTGTGTGTGTGTGTGTGTGTACTTAAAAAAATTTTTTTAACATCTTTATTGGAGTATAATTGCTTTACAATGGTGTGTTAGTATCTGCTGTATAACAAAGTGAATCAGTTATACATATACATATGTCCCCGTATCTCCTCCCTCTTGCGTCTCCTTCCCATTCTCCCTATCCCACCCCTCTAAGTGGTCACAAAGCACCGAGCTGATCTCCCTGTGCTATGCGACTGCTTCCCACTAGCTATCTACTTTATATTTGGTAGTGTGTATATGTCAATGCTACTCTCTCACTTCGTCCCATCTTCCCCTCCCCACCCCGTGTCCTCAAGTCCATTCTCTACATCTGCGTCTTTATTCCTGTCCTGCTCCTAGGTTCATCAGAACCATCTTTTTTAGATTCCATATATATGTGTTAGTCTATGGTATTTGATTTTCTCTTTCCGACTTCACTCTGTATGACAGACTCTAGGTCCATCCACCTCACTACAAATAACTCAATTTCGTTTCTTTTTATCGCTGAGTAATATTCCATTGTATATATGTGCCACATCTTCTTTATTCATTCATCTGTTGATGGACACTTAGGTTGTTTCCATGTCCTGGCTATTGTAAATAGAGCTGCAGTGAACATTGTGGTACATGACTCTTTGTGAATTATGGTTTGCTCAGGGTATAGAGGCATTATATTTTTACAAAGCTCTTGTTCTTTTTTTTTTTTAAATTAATTAATTAATTTGGCTGCTTTGGGTCTTCGTTGCTGCGTGCGGACTTTAGTTGTGTTGAGCGGGGGCTACTCTTCGTTGTGATGAGCAGGCTTCTCATTGCAGTGGCTTCTCTTGCTGCAGAGCATGGGCTCTAGGCATGTGGGCTTCAGTAGTTGTGGCACGCGGGCTCTAGAGCGCAGGCTCAGTAGTTGTGGCGCACGGGCTTAGTTGCTCTGCAGCATGTGGTATCCTCCCGGACCAGGGCTCGAACCTGTGTCCCCTGCATTGGCAGGCGGATTCTTAACCACTGTGCCACCACGGAAGCCCTCTCCACTTGTTCTTAAAAAGCATTAATAGGCAGGTCCTGTGCTAGGAAGGGTTACACGCTCTTGATAATTTCAAGTTTTAGGTAAATGGGCTCCCCAGAATGCTGGAGGTAGAGGTATCGGGAATGAGCGACTGTCCTCTCCCCCACTTCTTGCTAATGGATACCAAGCATGGTTCAGTGATTCCAGAGCCTGGTCGTGGTTACATTCCCTAAATGCAGGCACCTAGGTTGTTGGCGTCACTTCTTCCAGAATGGTGATGTCAACTCTGAGTACAAAAATGCAGTAAGAATTGAGCTGTAAATATCTGGCATGTCACTTCTTTGGGCTGGTGTCATCAGCAATTGTGGTTCCCCATTAGGGACTCAGTACTGTGAGAAGCCACATTGAGATGAGCTGCATATGTTTTTGTTCTCTGTGGGCACCTTGTGTTAAGTTAGATCTTGTCTCTGCCTAATTTCATTACTCCGTGCTTGTGTGTGTGCACGTGCGTGTGTGTTTTCATGGTCCATTCCCAACAGTCTGTAACTCACCAAATATCCCTCATTTTCCTCAAAATTTTCCTTTTAGCAATAAGCTATCCTTCTTAAGGGATAAAAGGAAAAATTATGCATATAACTTATTTTCCTTTCACCAAAATAAAACTTGTCTCATAGAAATATTTCTATAGTCTCTTACTATAAAATCCTAATTAACTAATTGGTTTTTGTACTTACAAATTATCATTATCAATTTTTAATGGATGTTTTCCCCATATTTATCTTCCAGTGGCTATAAAATGCAGTAAAAACAAATCCAGTCCCCAAGAGGCTGTACACGTGCTTTCTTCAGTTCGACTCAATTTACGGGGCTTGTTATCTAAAGCAAAGGTGAGAGTGAAATGTGAATTAATTAGAATTATCATAGAAAATAAAAGGTCCTTGGTATCAGCCAGCTGCTCTTAAGTCTTCTTTTACATGAAGGATAATTTTAGGCCCATGTTATATTTTAGACATCAGCCCCCAGGTGATTAGTTGTACTGGTGAGGAGATCATTGACCCAGTGGCTAAACCACCCTACACATGGGTAACTTAGGAGTCTTTGAAATTAATATTTATAATCCAGCTCTGGATGCTTTCTTTAAGTCAAATTAAAACACTGCTGTAGTACTTATTATCACTTTTTCCCAAAGTGTGGCATATATACTACTAGTAGCACTTGGGTAAACATTTTATTTTAATATGTATTTATTTCAGTGCATGTTAGAAAAAGTATAACTAGCATATCAAACCTACAGTTTCATGAATAGTATTGCTTATTTTCTATTTACAGTAGTGTTCTAATGTTTCCTTTAAAATACTTTTGTTTAAATAAAAAATTGATTTAGTGACTAATATTAAGTAGGTGATATATGGATTTGACACAGATATTAAGGTAGATAGGTTGACTCAGGTTTGACAACTAAAACATACGCTATCAGTTTACAAATACCAACCTATGAACCAACCAGTGCTAGGATGGGGACACCCAAGAATTATGGAGGGAGGTTTTTTGAAGATTGGACTCCACACCTCTACCTGTGACAGATCGGGTCTGGGACAGAGCCTGGGAAATTTGTGTGAAATTTCCCAGGTAATTCTAACATGCAGCCAGGTTTGGAGTATACCTCAGGAACAAAATTTAAAGGAATATAACTTCTAACACACTTTAGCACTTTTTTTTCTAATCTTTCCTTGCCTTCACTATTTAATCCTGGGTTGCAAACTAATTTTACTTCACTTCTGAAAACAAGTCCATGGCATGTGAAGGTCACTTCTGGTCATGTGTAAAAACCTTTGCAGACTATGCTTTTTATTAATTGCTTGATCTTTTCAGATCAGAGCATCGTTTTTGCCTCTTTAGATTATTAACTCACTTTTCTGTCCTTATTAGTCTGCATGCTGGAACCAGGTTTCTGTAATCTACCTGGGGAAACTGTATTTCCTCCCAACAGGAAACTTCAAACAACTTCAGATTATGAGTCTCTCAGAAAACTGCAAGAGCTCTCTCAAAGAAAGTCAAGGTAGCAGACTTTTTCTGTGACTCTCCTTCCCAAATTGGGAGCTAATTTTCCTAGTTTTGGTGAGATCACTAACCTACCCATGATTGTTTATTTCTTCAGGATGTACTCTACAGATTTCCCTATTCTGTGCACAGCTTTTTCTTATAATGTATTAATTTTACATAAACCTGTACTTATATGACTTAAATAGTCTTGTCTGTACTACCCATCCATTCATATTGTGGAATTCCAAACATTGAAAATGAGACCTCAGAACATCATCTGTATTTAGATTTTGTTCTCATTAGATCGCAACTGGATTATCCAAAAGTGGGAAAAATTGCTTCCCAACATCTCCTTTGAAAGCACCTTTTTGCATATAATATTTGGGAGTCTCTGATTTTGTAGTAAATCATATGCCTTTTCTACTTTTTCAACAAATTGGATTTGCTAAACAGAATTGCCTTCCAAAAGAACACTTTTTCAGAACACTTTAAAAAGTGAAAATGAATGATGATAACTGTGTTAGATAGCAGGCTTGGTTTGCATGAATCTCTGGTCTTTTCTTGCCAGGCCTGGGACTTCATGGAATTAAACTCCTGGGTAGAACCTAGAGATTCACCTAAAGTCATCAAGTCCACGCTTGGCCAGGACACAGTAACTCCTCGGCCCTCAGCACCCTGTCCTTGTACAGATTGGCTGCAGGGGGTCGTGAGGGCAGTTGGTGAAAACGCTGGAGAGCCTGAAGACAGAACAGAGTTCCCACTTACACTCCATGGGATCCTCAGCAAATTATTCATTCTTTCTAAGCCTCAGTTTCTCTCTGCTTTCTCCTTACTTTATAGGGAAGTGATGCAGTTTTTTTTTTAAATTAATTAATTTATTTTTGGCTGCACTGGGTCTTTGTTGCCGTGTGTGGGCTTTCTCTAGTTGCGGCAAGCGGGGGCTACTCTTCGTTGTGGTGCACGGGCTTCTCATTGCAGAGCACGGGCTCTAGGCACGCGGGCTTCAGTAGTTGTGGCTCACGGAC
Source organism: Balaenoptera ricei (assembly GCF_028023285.1). NCBI lineage: Eukaryota > Metazoa > Chordata > Mammalia > Artiodactyla > Balaenopteridae > Balaenoptera > Balaenoptera ricei. The sequence continues at coordinate 76,612,107 of NC_082651.1, read as the reverse complement.
CCTAGAGCACAGGCTCAGTAGTTGTGGCTCATGGGCTTAATTGCTCTGTGGCATGTAGGATCTTCCCAGACCAGGGATCAAACCTGTGTCCCCTTCATTGGCAGGTGGATTCTTAACCACTGCGCCACCAGGGAAGTCCCAGTGGTGCAGATTTATGATGATTTGCAAGCACTGTAATTCTTAGTAAAAACAAATATGCTATGTGAGTCCAGGTTACTTTCCTCAAAGGTGTTTTCTCTACTGATCACATCGCAGTGGTTGGTATGTCAATCTGTTGTGAAATGCTGTACAGGGTGTAACTACACAGTAATGTGGCAAAGCTTTGCAAAGCATTTTTGAAGTTCTGCATTCAAGTGAATGTTCTTTGCTCCATAAATCACTGTGAGAAACTCTGAGCTCATTGTAGTGATGATGCCGTCATTCAGAACATCTTCAGGATTCCCTTTTTAAAATAGCTGTCAGAACAATTGCTGTCATCTATGGTGGTAGTAAATAGTTATATTGTAATGGTAAATTTGATTTTTGTAAACAAATCATCTAGTCAGTTGTGATGAAAAAGATTTATGGTAAGCTGAGCAAATTACATTTCTGATTAAAACACATGTGCGCGCGCACACACACACACACACACACACACACAATCAATCATAAAATCCTGAAGCTGATTTTCTTGGGTGCCTGTACCGGCTCAGCAGGCAGCTCCTAGAGAGGCATTCCAGAATGTTCCATGGTGGCATTATTGGAGTATGTTGCAATATTCCTCCCAAGGCAATTCCTTTTACCGAAGGGGGGTACTTTTATTTTGCTGGGCTTTTTTGCTGTCACCAAAGTTTGATGATCTTTGTGGCCTCTGAGTCCTAAGCCATATTAATTTTCAAATAATTAGCATAAAAGTATGATTTATATGAACTTGAATATAAAATACATTTGTTTTGCTTGTATACACAAAGAATAGATTTGTTTTGTTTGGATGAATGATGTCTCTTTATCCAAAAGCCATCTTATGACATTGAAATGAATAATATAATCAATATTCAAGGCAACCATTTTGAAGAGCAGAGCTGATTTGAATTTACAAGTTCAGGCATGTTGTTTGATTCATCCTTTAATTGTTGCAGCTTGTATATTTCAGGATGGAGAATAGAACAAATACTACTATTGCTACTATAATGTATTAGTAAGCAAAGGGAATTTTAATTCTGTACTCTGTATCTATATTATTTTAAAGAGATTTTCATTGTTTTGATAGTTCTGCCTTGTTCTTTATGTTGCAGCAACTTTTTACAGATGTGGTAAGTGGAGAAATTTCCAGGGAGTTAGCTGATGAAACAGCAGCAATGGACACCTTAGTAACAGAGCTTCAAGACCTAAGCAACCAATTTCGAAATCAGTATTGACCATCCTCGGAACAGCTTCTGGAAAAGGTGCTTCACCTTCTGGAATTTCTCTTATACCTGTGTATCTAAACCACAAGTTACTGATTTTTTTAATAAATTTCTCTTGTATGGGTAACATTCTTGCTTTTGTGATCTTTCCAAATGTTTGAACTTTCTGAAATACATTAAATAAAATGTTCCTTCCTTCTTTCTTTAGGCTTAATTACAGTTGAATTCACTATTTTTATTATCCTTCAGGTATTTCAGCACAAAAAGCAAAAAAAATGTAGTTTTCTTTTTAGCATAGGGTTTATTCTGTCACAGCCTAAAATGAATTAGATCATTCTTTGGAAAAAGTCTAAACAGGAAAAAAAGAAACCACACGCTACAAGCTTGTGGAATCATTAGGTTGGCTGATGTATTATCCAAAAGTGATAAAAGAGTACTTTTGGTGATGGAAACCTTTACACTTCTTGAGATTTTGTATTTGGGTCCAAAAGATATGGGCTTGGCTAAGTTAGAAATGTGGGTATGGTTTAACTTCTAAATCAGGGAAAATGCAAGAAAAAAATGACATAACTCAAATTTTGACTCAGCCATTAGCCACTAGTAACCAGCCTGACCCTCATTGTGTATACTGCCAGCCCTAAAGATGGTTATTTAATAAGGTTATTATGAGTGAAGACAGCTATAAATGGTGCCATATTACAAAAATGCCAAAGTAAAATGTTTTCTCAGTAATGTCTATGGAAACAAATATTGAAGGCAGCAGCTGAGCTTAATAATCTTACTACAAAAGTCATAGTAAGGAATTTGAAGTCCTGGCTTGGGTTGCTGAATATTGGGTCCCATGCATAAGTCATTTGACCCTTGCTGTTTTCCATGTTCTTATTTATAAAATGTGAATAATTTCTATCCCTTTCTGCTTTGTGAGTTTCTACTGCCTTTGGAAATTTAAAAATATGTAATCCACAAATGTAAGTATTCTGAACGTTAAAAAAAAGTTTTTAAGAACTTTCATCAATGAATTTTGGTTATGAATGCTTAGCAGTGCTTCTTTTACTTAACCACCTGCTTCTCTTTTCTAGTATCATACTAGCCTAAAAAAAAAAAAAGTTGATGTATGTCTCAAAGCAGTTTCTCTTACAGGAGACGCAGTAACTATGAGAAAGACCAGTAAAATGATGTAGTAGCATGAATTAACATTAAATGTCCACTTGAATCTTTTATGGAAGCCATTGGGGAATAGGTGGGTGGGTGGATGGTTGGATGGAGGGAGCGAGGTTTTAAGATTAAAACCTCTTTATCGGTACCTAGCTGTGAACCCCAGTAGAAAACATATAAATACTGAAAAGGGTAAAGATTTCAGGAATCGAGTAGAAGATTGAAGAATAATTTCCAGGTTTTAGAATTTTTTAGTTCTCAGTTTGTTTTCCTTAGGGTTCAAAGTAGAAAGGCACTGATGAGTGTGAACTGCCACAAACCAAGTCCTAAAAGGATTATTACCTTCCAGTCCTATTTTCAAATGCTATAGTGGACCAAAGTCTCCAGGAAGCTTCCCTACACCTCTTTTTTCTTGAGGTGATCTCACAAAAGAGCTATTAGATATCTTCTTTTAAAGATATAGACCTATTAGTTATGTTTAATAGTCTTACTAGGCGAGTGAATGTTAAGTGAATGTTTAACATAATTGAAGAAAATGTCGGGGGTAGGTACTATGGTAAAGTAGGAAAAACTTGGGTTTTAGCAAAACCTCATCTCTACCACCTCCTAACACTTAATACTTAACACTCTGGTACTTGATTTTTTCATCTGTAGAGAGTGTTGTGATAATAGTACCTCCTATCAAGTTCTTAATATCTCTTAACAGCACTTTCACCCAGCTGCAGAGTCAGTAACAGAGTATCTGTTTAAACAGTTGTATATCATTTCCAATAGGGTCTTTGGTGCTTTGTATTGCTATGTTATGATTTATATACTTGCTATTTCCAAATGCCTTATCTTTTATAGATTTCAACTTTGTTTATTTAGTATTAATACATTGGTTTTCAGAATTACTTTTTTGTTTTATCAACTAGAAAAATATAAAGATGTTATCCTTTAATCTTTGTTTAGTTCCCACAGCATAAATAATAATACTTACTGAGTTCTCACTATGTACTAGGTAGGTTTGCGACATCACCAGTAAACTACAGAAAGAGAAATAGCCGGAATTCGAACACTGCTGAAACCTGCATTCTTTGTACTTGCTATGTTGGGGCTAGAAAGAACTTCCAATGGTCAGCTGATTTCAGTCTTCTCTTTCCAACAATGGGATACCTGGAAAGATTGCCTTTCATTGTTTATAAAGTTTTTCAAGGAGAGAAATTCTGTGAGGTCTCAGTTAACAATTGGCCTGTGGTCTGTTAAGATTATTTAGGATTGTTTGATCTTTATTTTAATAAATTCTTTGTTGGCCTTTGTCCAAAGAAGCAGCATAGTAAATGGGGACCCTAACTGCAAAGGAGTTAAAATAAACCCCAGTGGAATAAGAAATCACTTCCCTACACCCAAACCCAAAACTCGGGAAGCTTGGAGAGTTGATACTGAGTCTGGGAAGCAGCGCCATGGGGAGTGTGTTGAGGGGTCGTGAGTAGAGTGGTGAGGTTCAGAACTGCAGAATCGGAGAGTGGACTTTGAGGTTCCCATAGGGGTGGACAGCTTGGCCTTACCTCTGATGGAGCCTCAGTACAGTAATGAGGACCCCAAACATTGAAAGCATTGACTTATTTAATTTTGTATTTTTTTTTTTTTTTAGATTTTTTTTGTGTGTGTGTGGACCATTTTTAAAGTCTTTATTGAATTTGTTACAGTATTGCTTCTGTTTTATGTTTTGGTTTTTTGGCCCCGAGGCATGTGGAATCTTAGCTCCCTGACCAGGGATCGAACCTGCACTCCCTGCGTTGGAAGGCAGAGTCTTAACCACTGGACCATGAGGGAAGTCCCCGACTTATTTAATGTTGCATCAAGGCTATTCTCTTCATGCTGTACTTGTTTCTGCTGGACATCTATTAGTGTGCTTTCATAAGCAGAAATGTAAAGAAATGGTATCAAGTATGTGTAGTAAATTCACCTACTTTCCAGACTACATTCAAAGATTGTGACATAATCAGAGGTATGGCTAAGTTTGGGCTATTTGTGACCATTTATCCAAATTATGGTAAGTCTACTAGGTTAAAACCCTAGGTGAGTCTGATGAAAAGTATTCTTTTTTCCTATTTCTGTTTGTATAACATTCAGAACAGAACATTCAGAACAGTTTAGATAAGGTAACTCTACTTGCCAAGAGTGAGGAATAAAACCTGTTAAGCGGGTGCAACACACTTCCTTTCTGCCCGTTCATTCAACAGGCTCTATAGTGAAATGGCAAAGAGCCTTTATTCAAATGGTGGGTGCCATGCTGTGGTGATACAGATGGATTTTTCACAACGTGCAGAAGTGCTTATAAATAGATAGGTTTCAATCAACAAGCAGCTTATTCAGGCATGTGCTCAAATATAGTAGCTGCATTCATTAGACAGACATTTCCACTAATCCCAAGACTATACTAATAAAAGAGTAATCCTTTATGGGCTAAAGGTAGTGCTGGCTTGCTTTTAACTCTTAGAGAGTCTTTCACAGACCAAGGCCTAATAATAATTGTAGCTGCATTAGGTATTCACCAAGTGGACTATAAAAGCTGAGCTTATCTTGAAATTTTTTCTTTTCTTATTTTTTAAAATTGCAGTAGCTTGGTGGACAAAGAGGTACTTTTTCCTCAGGATATGCAGCTCACAGCAAAGCCAATTTAGAAACCAATTTTGTGTGCATTTGTGTGTTTGTTCTCATTACTTTATTATGAAGCGTCTTCTCTTTCACCCTGGTTAATAAAGTGGTTCATAAAGAGTTCACTTGAGCAGATTTTGTCTTTCCCTTTGACTTTAGGATAAATAACAAGTTAATGTCAATTTTGAGGAGATTTGCAAACTCTTAGTAGAGTGGTTGGACTTTCTATGTGGACCTTTTCAGGATTGGCTTTGTCCAACAAGGTCTTCACTCCTCCCACACTATTCAGAGCTAGCTGTAATTAGTTCGCTTTGCACAACACTAAAATTTTTCTCTTGCCAGTGATGTCACATCTGCCTTCCTTTTTATTATTCTGACTTCTTATAAACACAGTGACCTGTGAGTCAACCACACCATCTCTTGGCCTTGTGCCAACATTGTGATTTATGAAGAGGGACTCCCGCCAAGTACTGTGAGGCAGAAAGCTGCTATTATGAAAGTGGTCCTCTGAACGGTAAGTATCAGCCATTTTTGAATCTTTTTGTGGTGTTGCCAGAAAGGGGTGGGGGGAGGTAAATCATGTTAATGTTGTTAAGGAGCTGACCCACGCATTGCCAACTTTTTCCAGACTGAGGGCTCAAATGAACATGAGCATCTATAGGCATACAGATATTATTACACAATGCTGCTCACAGACAGAGAAATGCTTCTCGAAGACTCTGTTACCATGGGACTTGAGGAAGTCCTTAGCCTCTCTGTAAACTGTCAGTGATCCATATGACAGAGATGTTATCACAAGATCAACTGGGAAGATGCATGTAGAAGTGCTTTGAAAGCAAAAAAGTTTAATAGAAATACAAATAAGAGTGTCTTAGAAACCATTTGGTAATAAGCGTTGATACAACCTTTTCTGTTCTCCATTGGGAGCTTAATGACATTTAGTGCTGCTGGACCATGATGCCAAAGTGTCATGATTCTCAGCATTTTCATTCTATTGCAAACTTTCCATGTTTCTGGGCTACAAGCGAGGATAGGGGAAGGGAAGAAGGAAAGACTGTGATAGATTTTTGTAAAGTGAAGGAGAAACAAAACCAAGTTCCTATCAGGATTTCTTGGGTTGGTGCTAGGAAAAGGAAAGAGAAACGGTGATGAGGGAGAGTAGGCAGAACAAATGGTGAAATGGGGAATTGACTGCCTAGGATAAACTCAGGGTTAGAAGACCTGGATTTAAGTCCCAGCTTTACCACTTCCTAGCTGTGACCACACCTGAGCATCTGAACCTCTTTGGGTCTCAATTTTCTCAACTATAAAATGCAAGTAGCCTACAGACCAGACAGAATTGCTATAGGGGTCATATCAGATGATGTGTGCAAAGTGTTTTGTGAGCAACTGAGCACAATTAGTTCTTGTTATGATCAAGAGAAAGGGGCATTGTGGATGGTCTTTTGGGTCCCAGGGACTGTTGGAGTCCCTGGATGGGGGCATCCAGCAACTTGGCTCCAGTTTCTGTAATCCCTGTGGGGTCATGACCCTAGAGCTTGAGAAACAATGCTGCAGAATTGTTTCCAGTCTTCTGTGTGCCTTTTATCACTCTACTTACTGAAATCAGTTTGGCCTATAAGATGTCTGGTGCCAGGGTTGATAAAAGCTGTCTTGATATTTTTACAGCCGTCTGACCAGAAAACCTGTTTATGCCCCAACAGTTCTTTTTCACAAAAAAAATATGTATCAGTAGCAGAACTAGAGTGTGCTTCATATGTGCAGTCGCTGCCCTTGAGCATAACCAGTAGGAAACAAGGTTATTTATTTTGGGGGGGTGGGTAGGCAGGCCCTGATTAATGTTCACCTTCCTACTTTAATAAATTACACACGTGTTCCTTTCACGTTCATTGTCAAAAAGTTAACAAATAAGCTAGAAGAAAAATACTAAATCACCCAAAATCCCACCCCTATACTAGATAACTATATTAACATTTTTCTGCATATTCTTCTAGACTGTTTCCTATGACTGTGCACATACACATCTGAGAGAGAGAGAGATAGGCTTTAAAAATTTTTTTAATTAATTAAGTTTATAATTAAGCACATGGAAGTAGGCCTGCCTTTAATATGGTGGGGCTTTGAGCCAGAGTACAAATGGAGGCCCACATACCATATGTCTAAATAATTTAGAAGTTATAAACCAAGCTAAGAAACTATTAAATAAAATTTGTTTTGTTTTTTGATCTTGACAAATATTCCTTCATACTGACTTGGAGGGGCATTTAAAAATTTTTTTATTTATTATTAAAAATTTTTATTGAATGAAAGATTGTTTAAATTCTATAGTGCTTTACAGTTTCCAAATGTTTCACACACGTGATTTCATACAATCCCATAATAACCCCCTTTTTTTCCCTACCCCTATATTGCCCCTCCCCACTTCAGTCTCCCCACTGGTCACCAGCAGTTTGTTTTCTATTGATATATCTGTGAGTCTCCTTCTTTTTTGTTTTATTCACTAGTTTATTGTATTTTTTAGATTCCACATATAAGTGGATATCATACAGTATTTGTCTTTCTCTGACTTATTTCACTTAGCATAATGCCCTCCACGTCCATCCAGGTTGTTGCAAATGACAAAATTTCGTTCTTTTTTATGGCTGAGTAGTGTACCATTGTATATATATACCATGTCTTCTTTATCCATTTATCTGTTGATGGACACTTGGCTTGTTTCCATACCTTGGCTATTATAAATAATGCTACTATGAACATTGGGGTGCATGTATCTTTTCAAATTAGTGTTTTTGTTTTTTTCAGATATATACCCAGGAGTGGAATTGCTGGGTCACATGGTAGCTCTATTTTTAGTTTTTTGAGGAAGCTCCATACTGTTTTCCACAGTGGCTGCACCAATTTACATTCCCACCAACAGTGTACAAGGGTTCCCTTTTCTCCACATCTTCACCAACATTTGTTATTTGTGTTCTTTTTGATGATAGCCCTTCTGACAGGTGTGAGGTGATATCTCATTGTGGTTTTGATTTGCATTTCCCTGATGATTAGCGATGTTGAGCATCTTTTCATGTGCTCAACATCTGATGAGCTGTTGGCCATCTGCATGTCCTGTTTGGAAAAATGTCTATTCAGTTCTTCTGCCCATTTTTAAATCAGGTTGTTTGTTTTTTTGATGTTGAGTTGTATGGGCTGTTTATATATGTTGGATATTAACCCCTTATTGGTCATATCATTTGCAAATATCTTCTCCCATTCAGTAGGTGTCTTTTTTGTTTTGTCAGTTGTTTCCTTTTCTGTGCAAAAGCTTTTAAGTTTAACTAGGTCCCATTTGTTTATTTTTGCTTTTGTTTCCTTTGCTGTAGGAGATGGATCCAAAAAAATATTGCTCTAGGTTATGTCAGAGAGTGTTCTGCCTATGTATTCCTTTAGTAGCTTTATAGTATCTGGTCTTACATTTAGGTCTTTAATCCATTTTGAGTTTATTTTTGTATGTAGTGTTAAGAGAATGTTCTAATTTCATTCTTATACATGTAGCTGCCCAGTTTTCCCAGCACCACTTATTGAAGAGACTACCTTTTCTCCATTGTATATTCTTGCCTCCTTTGTCGTAGATTAATTGACCATAAGTGCGTGGGTTTATTTCTGGGCTTTCTGTTCCCTTCCATTGATCTCTGTGTCTGTTTTTGTGCCAGTACTATACTGTTTTGGTTACTGTAGCTTTGTAGTATTGTCTGAAGCCAAGGATTGTGATTCCTCCAACTCTGTTCTTCTTTCCCGAGATTGTTTTGGCTATTTGGGGTCTTTTGTGTTTCCATACAAATTTTTTAAGATTTTTTGTTCTAGTTGTGAAAAATGCCACTGGTAGTTTGATAGGGATTGTATTGAATCTGTAGATTACCTTAGGTAGTATGGTCATTTTAACAATATTAGTTCTGGAAGGGCATTTTTTAAAATTGAATGATAGTTGACTTACAATGGCAGGTCATATTTTAACTTAGAATATTCAAAACCTCAGAATTCCAGACCAGAAGAGGGTGGTGCAGGGATAGTCGGCCCTCCTTCAGTGCACCCTAGTCTTCTGGGACCTCTTGTGCACAGGTGTGCATACCCCAGCACACGTCTCAGGTCTGTCATACCCCCCACAAACAGTTATAATGCTACCCCTCAGACCTAGGGGTGCAAGACCAGAGGCCACTCTACCCTCGGGAATATAGGCCTGGAAAGAGGTCTACGCAGCTCTGTGATGCAGGCTTTGGGTGTTTGGGCAGGGGATTCTGGGGTCTCAGTTACCTAAGCATGGCCTAGAAGGTGGGGGTAGTACAGACTTTAGGTGGGCATGTCCCTTTCCCTTGGTCGCATGAGTGAGGGGTGTCTGTAGAGGGACAGAGAAGGACCCGTCAAAGTGAAAGGTCAAGGCAAAGTCCCCTCTTGACTGGTTTTAAGGGAGGCACTGATGGGAAAATAGTGTCAGATATAGGAGGTGTTGAAAGGAACACCTATTCACCAGTCATTAATTTTCCTTAGAAGAAACAGAATTTCCTTCCACATGCTAGGAAGGAAAAGAACAGGAGGAATAATTTAGCATCTCTACTCTGCGTTTACTCCAGTGCAAGAGTGACTTAAGGAACTAGAGAAGTTCGGCCCTCCCTCTCTTCCTCTCTTCCCCTTCCCCCTCACTCCCTCCCTCCCCCATTCCCCTTCTCACTTTCCTGCCAAAAGAGAGGTCGCATTCTCTTCCCACCCCTGCTCTCAATGGAAGCACAAAAAGTCAAGGCCCAGGCTTGTCTGAGTGTTAGCCCCCCTCTCCTTAGTCTACTTAATGGGGCAGTAATTCTGGGTTGAGGAATGTATCTGCTCTGTAGTCCCAAACTCTTCCTTTATGGATCAATCCAAGAACTAAACTTCAGGAGAAGTATCGGGAGGCCCAAATGTGATAACACATCAAAATAATAAAACTGACATTTTAATTTCCATCTGTCTGAGTCCAGCATCATCAATAAGTTAATTAGTTTCAAAATCAGTTCAGAGAGGGGAGGGGGGAGTAATTAATTAGAGTCAGAATTCTTGGATTCAAGCCCTAGCTGTGTTCAGTGAGTTGTCTAGTGGATTTTTTTAAGCATGGTGAATTTTTAACCAGGGCTGTGAATCAGAACCACCTAAAGAATTTTACAAAAATCAAAACACAGGAAACAAAAAAATCCTGGATTCAAACCTAGGAGATTTAGATCCCCTAGGCCTGAGCAAATGTGTTTTTTTAAAGCTCCAAAGATGATTCTGATACTTGCCTGTGTTTGGGGATTGCTGAACATAATTAAGCTTTAGAAAATGAAAATAATTCCTGTATTGCTTCGTAACAGACTGATGGTAAGGATTAAATGAAAAGAAAAGCACTGAATGCTAAAGGTCTCTCTCTCTATATATATATATAAAGTATTGTTACTTCTATTATGAATAATTATTTAGTATTACTAGTATTAATAATTATCTAGTATTATTAATTACTACAGCTATTAAGTAATGTACATTTGGAACAAAATATAGTAAAATAAATATCATTGTTAATTGCCAACAATATGATTAGATATCCAGAGAAACCCATACTTAAAAGAACTGAATATACTGGATAAAACATTTATTTAAAAATTTCTTTTAAAGGGATGGCTGAATTGGTGGGGAAATAGGGAAATTCTTGGTGGTCATAAAGCATGAATCAAGAGAAGTAAATAAATGCTAAAGGGGCTGTGTGCTCTGAAAGCATCCACTAATTCCTGGGGGGTAAACTTAGGTATTAATGGGCTGAGCATGCTTGGAGACATGAGACAAAACCTAGGATCCATTTGAGTAAGAAGATTGGCTCAGGGATCCTCTGTATCCAGGACCGTCCTCCGTGAAAAGTGTAACAACAGTTACAACAAAAACTCACTCCATAGAGGGACATTGATGGGATATTTATCTGTCTCAGACTTGGCTCTGGGTTAAGGGGAAAAAAAAAATGAAAAATCTCTTCTCTGAAAATTCTCTGATAATTCCTAACAGCAAGGCTGCTTAATATTGGAATTCATACTCCCTGTGTGGGCCTAAAGAAAAAAATTATATCTGGCCCACCCAGATTGATGTGCCACCAGATATTTGATAAAATAAACCTCTTTGGAGGAATGCATTTTGAACACAGATCTCAATGCATTCTTCCAATAAGGTTCTAAGGAATAAGTATTCACAATAAAAATTAAAAATGCAAATATGTAAATGATATCCAATAAAGGATTAGTATCCAAAATATATAAAGAACTCATATAATTCAACATAAAAATAAATCCCAATTTAAAAATGGGCAGAGGGGGACTTCCCTGGTGGCGAATCCGCCTGCCAGTGCAGGGGACACGGGTTCGAGCCCTGGTCCAGGAAGATCCCACATGCCTCGGAGCAACTAAGCCCATGCACCACAACTACTGAGCCTGTGCTCTAGAGCCCGTGTGCCACAACTACTGAAGCCCGCATGCCTAGAGCCCATGCTCTGCAGCAAGAGAAACTACCACAATGAGAAGCTCGCACACTGCAACGAAGAGTAGCCCCCGCTCACTGCAACTAGAGAAAGCCCACATGCAGCAACGAAGACCCAATGCAGCCAAAAATAAATAATAAATAAATTTATAGCAAAAAAATGGGCAGAGGATCTGACTAGACATTTTTCCAGAGAAGAGAAGTACATGAAAAGATGCTCAACATACTAATCACGGAAATGCAAATCAAAATCACAGTGAGATATCGCCTCACAACTGTCAGAATGGCTATCATCCAAAAGACCACAAATAACACATGTTGGCGACAGTGTGGCGAGAAGGGAACCCTTGTACGCTGTTGGTGGGAATGTAAATTGGTGCAGCCACTATGGAAAATAGTATGGAGTTTCCTCAAAAAAACAGAAATAGAACTACCATATGATCCAGCAGTTCCACTCCTGGTACTTGAAGAAAATGAAAACACTAATTTGAAAAGATATGTGCACCCCTATGCTCATTGCAGCATTCTTTACAATAACCAAGATATGGAAGCAACCTAAGTGCCCATCAATAGATGAATGAATAAAGAAGATGTGGTATAAATATACAATGGAATATGACTCAGCCATAAAAAAAGGAAATCTTGCCATTTCATGGATGGACTTAGAGGGTATTATGCTAAGTGAAATAAGTGGGGAGGTAGTCAATAACTATGTAATATCTTTGGTGACATATCATAACTAGACCTATCATGGTGATCATTTTGAAATGTATAGAAATACTGAATCACTACATTGTGTAACAGGAATTAACAGTGTTGTGGTCAATTACACTTCAAAAACAAACAAACTTATAGAAAAGGAGATCAGACTGTGGTTACCAGTGGTGGGTGGCGGGGGGAGGGGGAACTGGATGAAGCCAGTCAAAAGGTACAAACTTCCAGTTATAAGATAAGTACTAGGGGCTTCCCTGGTGGCACAGTGGTTAAGAATCCACCTGCCAATGCAGGGGACTCAGGTTCGAGCACTGGTCCAGGAAGATCCCACATGCCGCAAAGCAACTAAGCCCGTGCGCCACAACTACTGAGCCTGCGCTCTAGAGCCTGCGAGCCACAACTACTGAGCCCACGTGCCACAACTACTGAAGCCCGCACACCTAGAGCCCATGCTCCGCAACAAGAGAAGCCACCGCAATGAGAAGCCCGCGCACCGCAACGAAGAGTAGCCCCCACTTGCCACAACTAGAGAAAAGCCCGCGTGCAGCAACGAAGACCCAACACAGCCAAAAAAAAAAAAAAAAAAAGATAAGTACTGGGGATGTAATGTACAAAATGATAAATATAATTAACACTGCTATATGTTACATATGAAAGTGGTTAAGATAGTAAATCCAAGAAGTTCTTATCACAAGGAAAAAGTTTTTTTCTATTTAATTTTGTATCTATATGAGATGATGGATGCTTACTAAACTTATTGTGGTAATCATTTCATGATGTATGTAAGTCAAATCATTGTGCTGTACACCTTAAACTTATACAGTGCTGTATGTCAATTATATCTCAGTAAAACTGGAAGAAAAATAATCAGAAATGCACCAGGGGTAAGAATCAGTTGAAACAGCAACAGAATAAGATTGAGAAAGACCACAGATGTCGGAATTACAGAATATAGAAAAAGTACATTTTTTTATGTTTAAAGAAATAAGAGGGGAAATCAACTTTGAACTTAGAAAAGAAGACTATCAGAAAGTTTCAGAAAGATTTAAGAAGAACCATATTAAACTTTGGGAAATGAAAAATATGATAATTGAAATTAGAAATTCAGTAGATAGGTTAAACCGGGGTTTCTCAACCTGACATTTTCAACATTTAGGCTGGATAATTCTTTCTTGTAGGGGGCTGTCCTGTGCATTTTAGGTTGCTAACTAGCATCTTTGGCATCTGTCCTCTAGATGCGAGTAGCATGCCCCTCCCAGTTGTGACAACCAAAAATGTTTCCACACACTGCTAAGTGTCTCCTGAAGGATAAAATCACTCTCTTTTGAGAACCATTGAGTTAAAACGGCAGATTAGACAGAGCTGAAGAGAATTCGTGAAGAAAAGCATAGCTCTGGACATAATGCAGCACATTCATATCAGAAGGGAGAAAAATAAAAGAGAATTTAGGACACATGGAGGACAGATTTCCAGAAGGATGTTTCTAATCAAAATTTCAGAAGAATATTAAAGAGAATGGGAAAGAGGCATTTGAAGAGTTTATAAATGAAAATTCTTCAGAATTGATGAAAAATATTCTCAAATTCAGAATTTCCATATAGATTTAAAACTCAGCTTCTCAATTTACACATATACACAACCTTCAGGGATTTTGAAAAGAAAAAATGATACCATTTGTAGTAGCATAAAATCAAATACTTAGGAATTAATCTTTTTAAAGATGGCAGATACCTCAACAGAAAACTAAAGCATTTTCAGAGAAATTTTAAAAGTCCTAACTAAATAAATGGTAGGAGATACTATGTTCATGAATTAGAAAACTCAATATAGTAAAGATGTTGTTTCTCCCCAAATTGATCTATAGATTTGAAAATAGTCTTAATCAAAATTCCCATAGATTTTTTGGTAGAAAATAAAATTTTAATTTTAAAATGTATATGGAAAGTCAAGCACTGAGAATGCCAAAACAATCTTGAAGAATGAAGTTGAAGACTTACACTACCAGATATTGATTTATTATAAAGCAACAGTAATTAAGACAGTGGAATATTGGTGCAAGGACAAACAGACCAATGAAGCAGAACATAGAGTCCAGAAATATACATATACAGACACTTGATTTATGACAAAGGTGGCATTGCAAAAGAGTGGAGAAAAGATAATCTTTTCAATAAATGGTGCCAGGTATTTAGATATCTATATAGAAAAAAGTTACTCTTGACCCTCCTACCTCACACCATACATTAAAAATCAACTGTAAGTGAGTAGACCTAAATGTGAAACGGTAATGCTTCTAGAAGATAATATAGGAGAATATTTTCATGACATTGGGGGAGCTAAAGATTTTGTAAATGAGAAACAAAAAAGCACATTTAAAAAAATATATTGAACTACGTTAAAATTAGGAGCTTCTGTTCATCAAAAGACATGACAAGGGGAATCGAAGCTAAAAGGTGGGAGTAGATATTTGCAATACATATAATTGGAAAGGATGTGTACTCAGAATATTAAAAATAAATAAATAAAAACCATAATAAGAAAAAAACCAACCCAACTAAAAAAACTGAGCATTTCACAGATGAGGATAACCAAATGGCCAGTAAATTCCAGAAATATGCTCAGACTCAGTCATCAGAGACTCAGTGATCACATGCAAATTGAAGTCACAATGAGATGACCACATACCCAACAAAATGGCTAATACTGAAATGACTGTGCATACCTAGTGTTGGTGAGGGTGTGGAGTAACAGATGCTCTTAAACACTGCTGATAAGAGTATAAATTGATACAAATATTTTGGAAAACAGTTGAGCAATATCTACTAACTGAAGACATACATACGCTAGGATCCAACAAGTTTACTCCTAGGTGAACGCACATGCACAATACAAGTGCATACACACGTGCACCAAAACTCTCATTCAAGAATGTTTATAGCAGCATTATCCATAATAGCCTCCAAATGCAAGCAATCCAAATATCCACCAACAGTAAAAGGCATAAACCCATGGGGGGATAACCATGCAATGGAATAGTATGCATCAATGAAAAAGAATTTATTATAGCTGCACCACAGCAACAACGTGAGCGAATCTCTAAAACATGTTGAGCAAAGGAAGCCAGACATGAAAAAAAATGCATGCTGCATGTTTCCATGTACATAATATAAAGTTCAAAAAGCATCTGAGGACTTACCTGGAGGTGCAGTGGTAAGAATCCGCATGCCAATGCAGGGGACACGGGTTTGATCCCTGGTCTGGGAAGATCCCACATGCCGTGGAGCAACTAAGCCCGCAAGCCACAACTACTGAGCCCGCATGCCCCAACTACTGAAGCCTGTGTGCCTAGAGCTCATGCTCCACAACAAGAGAAATCACCGCAGTGAGAAGCCCACACACCTCAATAAAGAGTTGCCCCTGCTCACTGCAACTAGAGAAAGCCTGTGCAGCAGTGAAGACCCAACGCAGCCAAAAATAAATTTATTTAAAAAAAAAAAAGCAGCTGAAATTATAATACTTAATGATGCAAGCATGGGTGTCAAAACTGTAAAGGAAAGCAAGGAAGTGATTACCACAAAAGACCAGACGGTGGTTACTCCTGTGGGTACACAGGAGTGATGGCTGGGAAGGTGTATGGAGGGCTCCTGGGGAGTTGGCAATATCGTTTATCAACTTAGGTCATGGTTAACGTGATTCTTTTGCCAAATCATTGAGTTATACATTTTTGTTCTATACATTTTTATGAATGTGTGTTACAGTTCATAGTAAAAAACTTTAAAATATTAGAAACAGTACAGTCAGGCTTAATGTGAATCTGAGTGTCTGCTTTCCCCTCTGGATCTTTGCACTTTTCTACCTCTTTGGCCTTTCCTTCATTTTGAGGAGACCTGACTCCTTTTCCTTGCAAATCATAAAACTGACTTTTGAGAAAGCATACTTCTTTTTGAGGTGAAATTTAGCATCACACACCCAAACTTAACCCCATGTAACTTTAACTCTCCATCCACCCACCCCAGCCTCTCAAACACCTTAAACAAAATAAAACATTTTACAACTAACTCTAAGGTGGTTTTGCCCTAAGACCAAAATGTGGATAATTTTACACTATACCCTAAAGTCTCTATTTCTTTTGTCTAACATAGTTTACATCCTGTGCTTTCCACATTGCTGTCTGGCTAAGTAGCAGAGTACTAACCTAAGGGAACCTAGCCAGCTTTGACTCATTGATAGAATGTGGCCATCTTGGTGACCAAAGCCAGCTTCTCACATTTCTTCTTGAAAAGCATGGTGTTGACATGTTTAATATCCTGTGGCATTTCCTCTGGGCTCCGTAGTCTGATGAAAAAAGTCCCTGTTGTTGTCTGATGGCCAAGTTGAATAGCAAGGCCTCGAGACCCTCCACTCGACAGCTCTGGCTGGGGTGGCGATTTCCCTTGAAGTTGTACTAGGAATCCTGATGGTCATATTTGGCAGGATCCCTACACTACCACCTTCAGGGAGAGCATTTATGTGTGCCTGGATGGTTTTTGAACAAATAAAGGTGAAATCTCACCCATAACTTCATAGGGAATGATAAATCAAAACCCAGCACACCACAAAAAAAAGAAAAAAGAAAAAGATAACCCTAAGATTTTAAGCTTTTCTGGAAGAATTCCAAAAACACAACCCTAAATAAACTGGCGACCTATAGATCAAAGACACTGTGTTTTATTAGCCATCTCCTGACCCAGCCAATCCTACAGTCCTTCTCTGATTGTTACATGCATTCAGATAAACCCTCTCCGTCTTTCCTTTCCTCCTCTGAGAATCACAAGAACCACAAATCAGCCCTGACAACATTTGGTTTCTCATCTTCAGGAATGTAGCTGGTACATTCTTCAAGTGAAAGAGGCAATCCTAGGAAGGCATATGAACCAGACCAGACAGAATGAAGAGTATCTTATTTCATCTGCACAGAACAAAAGAACGTCTTTCCTTTCCCAGCGCCTGTGCAAGTCTGAGGACTTGAATGAAAGCAGACTGGCCGAGCTTCGTCCTGAGGACAGAGTCACAGCTGGCAGGGGAGAGGGGCCCACTGAGGTAAGGGGGACCACTTTCCCTGCTCCAAGACTGTTCTTACAATAGGGTTCTGACTCGCCAGGAAAAGTGATTGACACAGTTATTTCTTCTTGATTGTAACATTCCACCTAGATACATTGCTTCCCGCACTGATCCCAAGTTCTATAGGTTCATTTAGAATATAATTATTAAAACATTATGAGTTTCTCATAAGTTTAATCTGTGCTAGGAAGTTAGTGAGCTATATAGGCAGCTTGATGGCACTTCCCAGATTAGGTTACATAAGACAGTGACTTCTGTCTTACAGGCAGACCTTCTCCCTTGCTGGCTTTGATAAAATCGGCCTGCATGTTGGAGAGGCCCAGGTGGTCAGGAACTGAGGGTGGCCTCAGGCCAGTAGTCAGCCAATCCCTAAAGGAAGCAAGGATCTGAGGCAGCCCTTCAGTCCAACAACCTGCAAGAAACTGAATTCTGCCAAAAATTACTTGTGCTTGGAAGCAGGTCCTTCCTCAGTTGAGCCTTCAGATAAGACCCTAGTCCTGCCCAACTCCTTGATTTCGGTTCGGTGAGAGACCCTGAAGTATTGGACCTGGCTCAGCTGGCCCTGGCCTCCTGTGTCATGAAAATTGTGAGATAATAAATGTGTGCTTTAAGTTGCTAGGTTTATCCTAGCAATCTGTTAAATAGCAATAGATAACTAACACAGTAGATTTCACCTGTCACCTTTCTTTCCATAACATAAATCCTTAAAATTCCTAATGATTACAAAATAGAACTTCTTTGGAAAACTTTTCCACTGTTATTTCTAAGACAGTAGACTGACACAAATTAAACTCAGTATGCTTTCACTGTATATCATATTGTGTTGGGATCCGTCATCTCCTTAGAGAGTTATGTGTGAACTAACAGGTGGTATACGGGTGAGCATCAGGAGGGCTCTGTGGTCTAAAATGTGGCTCTAGTTATGTCACCCCCCCACCCCCTGCTTAAAGAGCTTCCAGAGTTCTCCAGGAGATACAGACTCTTTTTGTGGCATTCATAATGTGAGCCCAAACCTCCTTCCCAGGCTTTCTCCCCGTGACACCACTCCCTGCCCCCTCCCCACGCTGGGGCCTGTCCCTCCCCGTGTGTGTCTCCCCCTGCCCTTCATAGCACTCTCCCCTCCGCCCACCATCTCATGTCTGCCAGTGGACAGCCCACCGCTTCCATGAGGTGCCTCCCTGATCCCATGGCCACCCCTGAGCCAGGTGCTCTGTCTCCCCCATTGTGCCCTCACCCTGCTTTTGGCCTTGCTTGGAAGCCTGTCACGTGCCGACCTTCATCCCGGTTTAACCTCTGCCTCTTCTCTGATTCCTCCTTCTCTCATCTCCCACGTGAGACCAAAAACTCCACAAGGAGAGAGACTGTCCATCATTCTCCGTGCGGCCCTTCCCACACCCAGAACACCACCTCGGCACAGGGAGGAGGGGGTGACCCGATGTTTGTGGCATTGAATGTAATGCAGGGCAGATCCACATGTGGTGCAGCACTACACTACCCAGAAGTTCTACTAGAGAAGTACTCAGTGGCCCAAGGAGTTTGGGAAACAAGGTGTGCCCTGTCCCTTCAGGAAGAGTCCCCATGGACATTAGATGATGGAAGTTTCTAAGAAGTGCCACAGCAGAGAAGTGGGTGCCCCACCTTCGGGCTCTGGCTTCCTGTAACGCTGGGATTTGGGCAGGAGGTTCGGTAGCAGCCTACTCATGTACCTACAGCGCCGCTGCCCATTTGGAACTCACAGTGGATGCCACGTGCTGGCTTTTTTCTTGGTCAGGCTGCGAGTTTATCATGCTAAACAGTCATTCATTCCCCTGGTTTACTCACAGGTGATGCCAAAATGGTTTCAAATCACGATGCTCTGAATGGATTCTCAACTCCTAAAAATACACAGATCCTACTGTTAGGAACAAAGCCATCTATACTGTGTTTCAAGCCATGTTTGATAACTAGTTTGACCTGACCCTTGTCCTCCTGGGACTTTCTGCTGACGTTGCAGAGACTGTATTTAAAGATTTCAGATGTTAGAGACTCACCTTTTCACCATCCTTTGCCAGAGTCAGTCCTACTTAATGGATGTTTAATAAGCATTTCCTGTGTGTCAGGCACTATGCTAGGTGCTTAGGGTACAAAACTTGATAACAAAACTGTTCCTGCCCTGAAGGACGTATAGTCTGACTCAGAACATAAGAGATTCTCTTCCTACAATTCTGTGAGCGCTAAAACCCTGTTATACACGGGGAACACAAGCAAGAGTTGGGGAGGGGTCATAGTCTAGAGAAGGCAGGCCGAGGATGAGAGTTAGCCGAAAGATGCCAAAAGCTTACTCTGGGATTAAAGGTAGAAAAAACTAGTCCAAATTCAACAGACTGTTTTTTTCTTTTTCTTTTTTTTAAAATTAATTTTTATTGGAGTATAGTTGCTTTACAATGTTGTGTTAGTTTCTACTGTACAGCAAAGTGAATCAATTTTACGTATACATATATCCCCTCTTTTTTAGGTTCTCATTAGTTATCTATTTTATACATAGTAGTGTATATATGTCAATCCCAATCTCCCAATTCATGCCATTTCCTTCCGCCCCCCCCATACATACAACTTTTGGTTTTAATCACACTAAATTACCAAAGATGCCCAAATCACACTGTGCTCTCACCTCCAGCCTCTTGCCTATGTTGCCCCTTCTCTGGAAACACTCCCATCCTTTCTTTGCCTACCTGACTCCTGCTCAACTCCCAGTCAGACTTGTTTTTTTAAGACTCACTCTCTGCCAGCAACTCTGTCTGCTAGGTCCTAATAGTTCTAAGATGAATGAGCCACACTCCCTCCCGTCCAGGACTTTAGCTGGGGGTGTTGGGGGCAGAGGTCAGGTGAGGGACTGATTAATGGACACTGAGAGACTCCAAGGACTGCATGATGAATTGCTCCATTTTAATTTAAGCAATCATTTCTTGCCTCTAATCTTTTTTTTTTTTAAAGAGCTAACATCATTCCTCTCAGTGTCTTGAGCCCATAAACCTAAAGACCTAATAGCTGTGAGCTTAAGAATTTCTATCTGGTCGCTGATCACATACTCCCTGCCTTAAACACTGCTCCTCCTTCCTCTCTCTCCTCGTGCTTGGCTTCCATGAAGGGCAGCGGAAGGAAGGAAAAGGAGGAGGGCTTGCCTCCTTTTGTGGTCTTGATGACTCTTCTCCTGGAATTCATTCTGGAGAACCTATGGAAAAGTGACAGCAGTAACTAAATCTGGAATCTGTGTCCATGGCTGCAGCCAGGGAGACCCTGTGGTAGTTTTGACTCTGCCGCGCATTTATTCTGTGTCCTTGGGCATGTTTCCTAAGTCTCTGTGCATGTTTACCTCATCTCTAAAATGGGGTAAAAAGTATACTTCACAGGGCTGTGTGTGGATTGGTATTCTGTACTGAGCACGGTGTCTTCATAAAGGCTGTATTTGGTGCTTAATAAATACTAATTCTCTCCCTTGTTTTCCTTTTTTTTTAAATTTTTATTTTATGTATTTATTTTTGGCTGCGTTGGGTCTTCGTTGCTGCACGTGGGCTTTCTCTAGTTTTGGCGAGCTGGGGCTACTCTTTCTTGTGGTGCGCAGGCTTCTAATCGTCGTGGCTTCTCTCGTTGTGGAGCACGGGCTCTAGGCGTGCAGGCTTCAGTAGTTGTGGCACACGGGCTCAGTAGTTGTGGCTCACGGGCTTTGTTGCTCTGCGGCATGTGGGATCTTCCCGGACCAGGGCTCGAACTCGTGTCCCCTGAATTGGCAGGCGGATTCTTAACCACTGCACCACCAGGGAAGCCCTCCCTTGTTTTCTTTAAAGCAGGGTGTCACACATGTTCTGAGTGTGTAAGAACATTTAACTTTCAGATCAGGAACTCAGCCATCAGGACCATTGATTGTAGCTTTCAAGGCTGGATTTTTTTTTTTTTTATTTTTTTTTTATTTTATTTACTTATTTTTGGCTACACTGGGTCTCCGTTGCTGTGTGCGGGCTCTCTCTAGTTGTGGCGAGCGGGGGCCACTCCTCGTTGCAGCGTAGTCTTCTCATTGCGGTGGCCTCTCCCGCCGCGGAGCACGGGCTCTAGGGTGCATGGGCTTCAGTAGCAGCAGCACACGGGCTCAGTAGCTGTGGCTCACAGACTCCAGAGCGCAGGCTCAGCAGTTGTGGCACACGGGCCCAGTCGCTCCGCGGCATGTGGGATCCTCCCGGACCAGGGCTCGAACCCGTGTCGCCCGCACCGGCAGGCGGATTCCCAACCACTGCACCACCAGGGAAGCCCCAAGGCTGGATTTTTATACGGTGACCCTGGTTACAAGTAGGCTGTTCCCTTCTCCTGGTAAGTGCAAGAGTTATACCTTTTCTATTGGAGTTGAGAAAATTTGGCCATTGTATTTGTACCTAAAACAGGTGATGTGGAAATTTCTGTTCCATTCTTGGAGAACTCCGTCTCATTTT
Source organism: Balaenoptera ricei (assembly GCF_028023285.1). Lineage (NCBI taxonomy): Eukaryota > Metazoa > Chordata > Mammalia > Artiodactyla > Balaenopteridae > Balaenoptera > Balaenoptera ricei. The sequence continues at coordinate 76,590,152 of NC_082651.1, read as the reverse complement.
TCTCCAGGTTACTTGAGAAAGCCAAAGGAGTTGGTAGTTTATGTTGGCATGCAGGGTTGAGAGAGAACATAAAAATGGGTGGGACATATCTTCAGTGATGGATGGAGATGTGAACATTTTTGGCTTAAAAATCAATTTTCCTTTGCTATTGTACTCAGGCCGAGGAAGCACCAATTACTTTAGGTCTTTCCTGCAGTAATTAATTCACCTGGAATGCCTTCCTCTCCTCCCTTCCTGTAGTCCTGTCCCCATGAATTATTTCTCTTTATTCAGGTAATATTTACTGAGGTTCTGTTCTGGATGGACGCTGTCCTAGGGACAGAGCTGGAAGAAGCCAAGCCGGGCGGCAGAGGGGCGGGGGAGGCAGCGGAGACAGACACGCATGCGCTCACTGCCTCCACTCCTTGTCTTGAGTTTAAAGCATCTGGCCTTGTGACTCTCAGTACAGGGAGAAAGAAGGGTGCCCTGGGACCTGAGGGTCCTGAGGGGATAACTAAACTCGGAGCAGGGGAGTAAGTGGACGCAGGCGCCACAGGACCCAGAGGGGAAGCAGCAGAACCAGGATGGGTGGTGGGTTTGGGGGCTCATGGGCGGCGCTTGAAGAAGCAGCACAGGTCAGCAGGGACGGCACGTGGAGGAGTAGCGAGAATGCCAGCGGTGCAAATGCAGCAGGCAGGGGCCCTCTGCTCTCACATCTCTGTGGGTCTGACCCCTTTCTGGATCATTTTAGCTACAGTTAATGAGCTGCCATCACGTCGTTTAGGGAAGCATCCAGTGGGTCAGGCCCTGTTCTGGAAGTGGGGATACAAACAAAAGTGGGACGTGGTCCCAGCCCCCAAGGAGTTGCAGCCAGTTGCTGCTTTCCCAATCCGGGCTGTGTGAGAATCTCCCCAGAACTTTAGAGTACACACCAGCCAACGTTTCTGACTCCGGCGACTGGACTGGTCTGCCAGTTCCCTACCTAGTGAGTGAATATGACCAGGAGGAGGAGGAGGTCGGGGTCCCTTCTTTTCAGGCACCGCGCTAAGGGCCTCACATAAGAGGGGGTAAAATAAGTAAACAGTGGTGTGCTTGAGCGGCTCAGCTCAGCTCACAGGAGTCAATTATGCACATTTCTTCTCAACTTGATATGCAGTGACATCACGTTGATACTCTGAAATCAGCCATAGAGGTATTATTTACGCCATGGAAATTGGCAAATGATAAAAATCACTGGCATTTCCCTTTCTAGAAAGCCGGTTGTTAAACACCTCTGTGTGGTGTGTGTGTGTGTGTGAATGTTCTCATTTAATTTAACCTTCACAATAAGCCCAGATTTTATGCATGGAATAACACTTTACGGCTTTCAAATCACTTTTTTTTTTTTTTTTAATGTGGACCATTTTTAAAGTCTTTATTGAATTTGTTACAGTATTCCTTCCGTTTTATGTTTTGGTTTTTTGGCCACAAGGCGTGTGGGATCTTAGCTCCCCAACCAGGGATTGAACCCGCACCCCCTGCATTGGAAGGCGAAGTCTTTAACCACTGGACCGCCAGGGAAGTCCCTCAAATCACTTTTAAATATGTTATCTTCCTCTCCCTATAATCCCATGAGAATAGGTAGGCAGGTGCATTATCCCCATTTTGAAGAAATAATGGCTCAGAGAGGTCGCACAGCTAGGAGGGCCATACCTGACATGGAGTCCAAGTTTGATTCCTGGCTGTACTCTTCCTACTCTGGCAGGCACTGCCCAGTGGTCAGATTTCTGGTTCTGAGTCAGTGTCCTGATCACAAGAGCTGGAGAGACCAGACCTGACCTCATTCTCAGATATCTGATAACCGGAAGTTTCCCCAACACTGGCAGCCGTCACTTAATAAATGACATTCCTGCTCTGCTTATTTTTATGCATTGCATCTTCTCCTGCTAGGTTCAGGGCCTAAATAGGCAGGCTTACAGAGGCCTCCAATCCAGAGGGTTTATATTTTGAAGGGGTGTTGTGCTGTGCCAGGGAAGCCTGCTTTTGGCTGGCATGGAAAGAAGAGAATCCAGAACATTAAAAAACCCACCCCATTAAGGTCTTGGCCAAGGCCGTGGGAATTTCCAGAGTTCACTTGCTCTAACTGAGGTAGCAATTAGTGTACTTTGCTAGTATGAGGCCTAGAGATTTATGTCGCCGTGGAAAATCCCCAGCAGAGAAGGAGCTAGTTCTAAAGTGGTGAAAATAGTGGCAGACTCGCCGCTAATGCTGCCTGCTGTGGAAACAAGAGTGTGTCCTAAAGAGGAGAGGAAAGAGAAAGTCCTAATTCCTAGGGTGTCACTCCCCACACTTCCGGTTTTGTCGAAACCTACCTGGCATCTGCCGGGAAAAACAACTGAGTGAAAAGCTGGTCACGTCATGGAAAAATCACAGTGAAAGACCTTTTTAAGATTCTATCTTTTTAAGATAGAATTTTCCATTCTGTCTGGTGTTTGGGCACCTGGGATTGTTCCACTCACGTGAGCAAACACTCCAGATGGCAACACTCATACTTCTCAGTGTGTCTCTCACACTCTCTGACCACGACCTGGAGTTTCCACAGAGGGTGTCAGATGTCACTTCCTCTTTATGTCTTGAAGGGTGTCCTGTCTGAGGGATGGGCTTCCAGGTGGCACCGGCCGGAAAACTTGGGAGGCTCGTGATTTGTATTGCTGTGGGTGGGAGAGGGGACATCAGGGCTGCAGAGGTTCTCGAATGGACGGGTCCAGCGCCCCCGGGGCCTGCTGGGGAAAGGCAGCTGACCCCTTCACCAGGCACCTTCCACAGCCCCCGTGCTCGCTGCCACCCCCAGTGCTCAGCCCCACAGTGAAAATTCGTTTTCTTTGGAATCCGTGAACACGAGGGTGCCCCAGAAGTGTCTCAGTCCACGTGGGTCAGCAGCAGTCCCCACGGTGTCTGCGCAGAGTGCCCCCAGGTTGGGGCTGTTGACGGGAACTCTGGGACTCAGCCCTCCCAGGTGGACCCAGCCGTACTGCAGCCGGGGAATTGGCCTCAGGAGCTCTGGTGCTTTGGGGAGCAATGTAGATGGACCCAGAGTTTCAGACTCAGGATGTGAGGGGAGACTGGAGGCAGGTTGTATAACCAAAGAGACAGCAGCAGGAAGGTGCAGGATAAAGCAGATTTGTTGGCCAACATTTTCAAAAACATTGCTGCAGTGTGGTTCCCAGAAAAGCAGCACCGGCCCTACTTGGAAACTTCCCTGGCGGTCCAGTGGTTAAGACGTTGCGCTTCCACTGCAGGGGGCACAGGTTCAATCCCTGGTTGGGGGACTAAGATCCCACATGCTGCATGGTGCGGCCAAAAACACAGAAACCAAAAAAAGGAAACTTGTTAGAAATGCAGAGTTGCTGACCCCACTCCACCCACCTGAATCAGAATCTGCGTGTTAACAAGAGCCCCGGGCATTCCTGTGCAGTTCCAGCTTGAGCAGCACAGTTCTGGATGAAGCCAGGCCTTTGTCAGCTCCCCATGACGCTACCCGCTGACCAAGACGAGGTCCAGGGCACATCCAGGTGCTGAACTATTTATTCTACTGTAAATATGTTCGCAGTAGAGAGTTCAGTGGGGGAGATCTCATCTCTCTCTCACACACATACACATATATTATGTCATAAAGGACCCAGACTCAGAAGAGATTTAGGTTTCATGCTTGGTTTTGTCACCTAATCCTTGTGGAACCTTGACCAAGTCCCTGACTTCTCTGAACATGTTTCCATATCTCTAAAAAAAAGATAATCGAGGACTCCACTGAGCTGGGTACTCGCAGGGAGCAAGCAGTAGACATTTCACACGCGCTAACTCATTTAGTCCTCTGGACAGCCCACACGTGCCAGCACTACTGTTTCCCGCATTTGACAGGTGAGGACCTGGAGGCACGGATTGCCAACCTACTTGCTGGCGATCACACGGCTCATGGGTGGTGGAGTGGGTTTGGCGCCTGGGTGGTCTGCCTCTGGAGACCCTTGAAAAAGCAGCCCACCCCTCATCTCCATCCTGCCCTCCAAGAGGGGCAGAGCGTGCCACTTGCAGCAGAACTTAAGAAACTCTCTTAGGTCTGCATTTCAGCATCGTCCCCACCCCAGGGACCAGAACCCTGGGGAAGGGGGACTGTCCCTGTGTCTCCCTAGTTCCACTCCAGCCATAATGAACACTCTGGAGAATAAGACTTTCAGTGCATAAAGTAAGGGCATGGAAGAACGTACATATTAGAGACTCAGGGTTAATGACTTTCTAAATGTGGAAAAGTTTCCTCCAAAGTGTTTCCAATTATAGAGAACTCACATAATAAATGATGACGGTTCCTAGACCTTGGCGGCAGCGGTAGCAGAGGTCAGAGTGAGGAAGAAGAGGGAGTTCTCAATTCCCAGGGCCCGGCATCCCACACAGTCTTCCGGGCTACTGTGCTACCAGTGGTTTCACATCCATACCTACCTAGGGGCTCTTTAGATAAATAATCAAAGTGGGAAATCAAACGTATTACTTTTTTAAAAAGTCATTGACAAAGCCCTAAAATAGACTGCATTTCTCCTATCCTTTCTGGACTAGAAATGTTTGGGAGTTTGAGGATGGCACTGATCACATTGTTCTTTTATGTCCCTAAAGGGGTTTGTTGTTGTAGGTTTGTTAATGGCGGTCAAATACACACATGCCTCAGTCATTTTTAACCTGCTAGTAGCTTGTTGGACCAAACAAACCACCCCTGATTCTCTGCTGACTACTTTTACCAGGATTAGGTCCTGTAGTTATAGGACCTAATCAGGTTGCTGCCTAAGCCAAAGTCTATTCCCAGCCTTCCTGGCTGAACCGTCTTTAGCTTCTTGACAGCTGTGAGCCCCCTCACCCCTATGGGTGGAGGAAACCAGTAAGGGTGCAAGTGACAGAAGGATTGTGGACACCTACATCTCTTTCATGTGCCCAAACCTTCCTTCCCTGAAGCAGGGAAGGGCCTGGTCTTGGCACAGAAAGGATACTCAAAGATGTATCAAAAATGCTCAACAGGATGGAAATTATGAACTAACGTTCCTGGGATCACAGCTGCTTGAACAGGTCTGTTCCACCTCTGGCTAGTCCCCAAAGAATGAGGAACCTGTCAGAAGCTCCCAGAACATCTCCTTAAAAATCAAAAGCCCTGAGGAGCCCTGGGCTTTTAGTGGGCCTCTAGAGGAATATCCTAGACCAATCACTTGTCATAGCATGAGACATGAATACTGTACAGGATATGAACTCATGGCTGTGATGTCCATTTTATGAACAAGTCAGGACTCATCTCCTGAGAGACTGTCAGGGATTGCAGGGCACATGTTTTGACTCTGAAAGTCCTAGGAGAGTAGAGGGAAAGGTCACCATGTTATTTTAAACTCAAACTTGATCCTCGGATATATTAATGGCCTGGCATAATAACTTCATACAGCAGTTGAAAAATAACTCCTTACTCCCCTTGCCACTGCTCAGGGCTTCACCACACATCATTTTGGGGTTTGCACTCTACATTCTGAGAAAGATTAAAGTATCCAAAGAGATTCCAAGAAGACAGGAAAAAAATCAACATGAAAAGAAGGGATGGAATTAGGTCTTATGCAGAATGTTTAAACATATTGGGAAGAAAGCCACAGGACAATGAAATCACTGTTTAAGTAAAAGAAGGTTGATGATACAAACAGTGCCTATCTGTTTTCTATTGTCAGCTAATTAAATGATTTTATTGCCTGGCTCCCATGAGGTTCTATCTTGGGCAGTGTAGCCACTGAATAAGAGCATCTTCTGAGGGAAGACCGTGAGAGGTCTGTGGACGGAAACCGAGGAACAGATTCACCCTCCATGATCCATGCAAACAAGGGCCTGTCAGGTTTCAGTGGTACTTCCTGAGCCTACCTGGTGACCTCAAGTGATAGAGAATCAGGGTTCCATTCTAGAGAGGAAGATTGAAAGACATGTGGATAAGAGACAAATAAGGAAATACATAATTTAAAGGCTATGAAAGAAAAAGTGGAGTTTCTTTCCATGGAGAGTCTTAAGTATGGTAGCCACCTTTGTTATTTTAAGGATACTCTTGCCTGGAGGCAGAGGGCTGTGTTGGATATCCTCTCAAAGGTCTACCTATTTTTATGAGTCTGTGATGTATTAGGACTGTGAGGACGGAAACCCAACTCTGGCTAGCGTGGACGAAGGGGCAGACGTAGGGCTCATATAACCAATCTCCAATGGGGCAAGTTTGTGGTTGGTCTGGGGACCCCTGGAACCAGGGAATGACGTGCCACCAACACTCTGTTTCACCTCTTCCTTTCTCACAGCAGAAAACATAGTCACCGAGAGGCCTGGCTTTGCATCTCACTCTTCACTGTTAAAGGAGAGCTGCCTCTCTTTCTTTGGTCCCAGGCCAAAATATTCTAGAGAAGGGCAAGGTCAAGTGCACACCTCTGAAGGCAGGCAGCCCACCTCTCACTGGTTGGAGTAAAGGGAGGAGCAGATCTCAGGAAGAAGGACTGAGCAGACACACCATAGATATCCAGCATGGTACCAATCAAGATGCCAAATTCTAAGGATGTGTGAGCGGGGGCAGAGAAAAGAGAGAGAAATAGGAAAAAATGTCTGGGTAGGACTGGGAAGAGTGGGGGAAAGGGTCATTCTGTAGCATAAGCATGCTAATTGGAAGGACATTCAGTTCTGCTCTTGAACAAAGATGCCTCAGGTCATACACATTTCTTGCCAATTTCCTTTCAACCTTAACTAATAACTTTTCCTCCTTAAATTCTGTCTGAGCTAGTTGGCAAAGTGTACAAACATTTTGTTTATTTGTGCTTGGTATGGCTAGAAAGATTCCCAGGAAGTGTTTTGCCCTCATCATTTTGTCTATAAATTTCTACCCAACATGAACCTTTTCTTTTCTTTTTTTTTTTAATTAATTAATTAATTTATTTATTTTTATGGCTGTGTTGGGTCTTCGTTTCTGCGCGAGGGCTTTCTCTAGTTGTGGCAAGCAGGGGCCACTCTTCATCGTGGTGCGCGGGCCTCTCACTATCGCGGCCTCTCTTGTTGCGGAGCACAGGCTCCAGACGCGCAGGCTCAGTAATTGTGGCTCACGGGCCCAGCCGCTCCGCGGCATGTGGGATCCTCCCAGACCAGGGCTCGAACCCGTGTCCCCTGCATTGGCAGGCAGATTCTCAACCACTGCGCCACCAGGGAAGCCCCATGAACCTTTTCTTAATAGGCTACCTGGGAAATGGTGAGAGGTAGTAGTATTTGTCAGTAATTACATCTTTTTACTTGGTAGAATATATCTTCTAGTGATGAACTCTAGCTGTGAGTGTGATGGAAGCATGTTTGCCCTTGAAGCTGGACACAGAAGCAGGGTCTTAGCTTTCCCAGAATGGATCACCAGCCTGGCAGTGGTGGTAACAGGGATGTGCAGTGGACATGACAGGACTTTGGAACCAGAAAGACTAGGACTTGAATCCAGGTGGTAAAATAAGGACAATAATGACTAAGGACTGATGGAGTCAGAGCTGTAATGGAGCATGTAGTGCACCGTCCAGATCACCCTTCCCGACTAAGGCGTTCATTCCCCCAACTACTGAGCGTATCGGGGGCTGATCCCTCACTGCCAAGTCCCTTCCAGGTGTTGCCATGGCCAAGGGACCAAAGTTATATCTCTCCCAGAGTGGCCTGGGCTGATTCAGGGGTTCAAAGGCCCAGCACTCTTACCTCAGCTCAAGGCAATTTTGAATGTGTCCCAGCTCTGTAATTCCCATGGGATCTCCTGTGGCCTTTTTTTGTGACTTCCTCAGTGTTCAGCCTCTCCCTCTGCCTCATCCTGTCTGCTCACTCCCTAACAGGTGTTGCTTCAGAGAGCACTCCCCAAATAAGCTTCCTACATGCAAATGTCCATCTCAACGTATAAGACAGGCATTTACCTTGTAGGACTTTTTCCATTGGGATTAAAGCCAATGTATGTCTTGAGCAGGTGCTTGTAAATTTATTTTAATGCTTTTAAAGCCATGACTTACGTGGTTCAGTCCTGGAGTTAAGCCACAATTAGATAGAATACAGTTTATTCAATCAGAATAATTTCAAAATAACTCAGGTCCTTTACTAGTTCTATTAGGAGCAAGACTTTTGGTTGCAAGTTATAGAAAACCCCACTAAGATTGTTTATGGAGAGGAAAAGTATATATGTGTATCCATATGGTTGCTGGGGAAGATCATGAAACTATGAAGTCCAGGGGTAGGTGTTCATGCACATTGGAACCTGGGACTTGGTGAGGTCATCAGGACCTAGTTTCTCTCTGTGTTGACCCCATCCATTCTCAGGTAGTCTTTAACTGCCTGGTGGTAAGATGGCTGCCATTACCTGCATTGTCTACACCAAAGTTTCAACCCTGCAGCTCATGTCCAGTGGAAGAGAGGATGCCTCCTTTCTAAGTGCTCAAATAAAACAGCCATGTTGTATAGTGGTTAAGAGCATGGACTCTCCCCCCAGATTGCCCAGGTTCACATCCCAGCTCTCTCCCTTACCAGCTGTATGACCAGGGGTGAATTACTTATCCTCTCTGTACCGTAGCTCCCTTATCAGTACAGTGGTTGATGGTACGCTTTTCCACAGGATTACACATGTGAAATGTGTTAATATTTGTAATGTGTTTAGAACAGTGCCAAGCATATTGTAAACACTACATAAGAGTTTGTTAAAATTAAAAAATACATATCTGATTAACTTGACTTGGGTCACATTCCTACCTCTGAATTTATAACTGTGGGCCAGAAGGAAATGATGCCCACCCCAGGAAGTGAGGGTAGAGTTAGCTCCACCGAAATAGAGGGTCTGAGGTGGGAGGTTCTCTAAAAGCATTCAGGCATCTGTTACCAGATGAAGGGGAATAGGTGCTGGGCAGGAAAATAACAAATGTCCCCTCTATTTGTATTTTTTAAAATTATATACATGAGACATACAACTGTTTAGCCATAGTTTTAAAAATCTTTAAAAAAAATTAAGATATCTTTATAATATAAGTGATCTGCTAGACACCAGATATTATCCAAGTGAAAAAAAAGTTAGCATCACCTCAAATGAAACAAATTTTATGCTTCCTAATTTAACACAATGAGAAGATGTTCTCCTTTATTATCTTCTAAAAGTTTCCTTAGGACTATCTGGAATTTTGTGTGATGTGAGTCTCCAAATTTATTTTTTTCCTATATGGATATCCAGTTTCCCTGGTATTATTTATTGTAAAATCCATCCTTTCCCCACTGTTCTGCTCTATCACTTCAATTATATTTCAACTGTTCATACAATTACGAGTTTATTTCTGGCTTTCCATTCTGTTCCATTGGTCTATTTTATTTCTCTGCCAGTACCAGACTCTGTTCATTACTACACAGGCTTAAGCGAGAAGGTTTAACAGATAATAGAAGGTCCTAAAAAGAGAGTAGGAGAGTCAAGAAGGCAAATAAATCCTAAGTAAGATAAATAAATATTAATAATAAATAATGTAAGTAATAAGATGAATAAACAAATGAAGCAAGAGAAAGCAATAACAATCAATTCACATGAAACACATCAACAGAACTAAAGAAAATAAAAAACAAATGGAAAGTCTTAAAAGAAGCTAGAGAAAAAAGACAGATTACTTATTAATGAGTGACACTTGACTTCAATGGAAACAATGGAAGCCAGAAAACAGTGAAATGATACCTATAATGTACTGAAAGAAACAACTGCCATCCTAGAATTCTGTACCCAGTGAAAATATTCTTCAAGAATGATGGTAAGATAAAGATATTTTTAGGTAAACAAAAAGAGTAGTTTGCCACCAACAGAAAAAGAAAATTATTCTAAATGGAAAGTCTGAGATACAAGCAGTAAAGAGCAAGAAGCTCGATAAATGGGGCTACAACAATTATAATGGTCATTTGTGATGGTTGTTTTTTTTTTCTTGGTTGTCTGTTTTTGTATAACTTTCATTATCTCTCATGATTCTGTGTGTTGACTGGACTCAGCTAGGCAGCTTCTGCTAGTTTCACTTGGAATGTCTTATGTGGTTTCCATTAGATGCTGTCTATAGCCAGAGTCATCTAGAGGCTTAACTGGTCCACCATCATATCTGGGCCTCTCTCACTCTCTGTTTGATGTCAGGGCCTCTTCTTCCCTTGTGGTCTTTCCAGCAAGCTAGCTGGATTTCTTATAGGTATCTCAGGACTCCTAAAAGTGCAAGAGGGAAAACTGCCAGGCCATCTTAACCTTTGGTTGAGAATGTCACTTCTGTATTAGTCAGGGTTCTCCAGACAAACAGAACCAATAGGGTGTATATATATTTAAAGATAGAGACTTATTAGAAGGAATTGGTTTATGTGATTATGGAGCCCAAGAAGTCCCAAGATCTGTAGTCAACAAGCTGGCAACCCAGGAGAGGAGAGCCAATGATGTAGTTCTAGTCTGAGTCCAAAAGACTGAGAACCAGGAGAGCTGGTCATCTATGTTCCAGTCCAAAAGTTGGCAGGATCAAGACCCCAAAAGAGCCAGTGTTTCAGTTTGAGTCCAAAGACAGGAAAAGACCAATATTGCAGCTCAAACAGGCAGAAGGAATTCTCTCTTTTTGTTCAGCCTTTTTTTATTATTATTAATTTATTTACTTTTGGCTGTGTTGGGTCTTCATTGCTGTGCACAGGCTTTCTCTAGTTGCGGTAAGCAGGGGCTACTCTTCGTTGCATTGCACGGACTTCTCACTGCGGTGGCTTTTTTTGTTGTGGAGCACGGACTTCTAGGCGCACGGGCTTCAGTAGTTGTGGCACATGGGCTCAGTAGTTGTGGCTCGCGGGCTCTAGAGTGCAGGCTGTAGTTGTGGCGCACAGGCTTAGTTGCTCTGCAGCATGTGGGATCTTCCTGGACCAGGGCTCGAACCCATGTCCCCTGCATTGGCAGGTGGATTCTTAACCACTGCACCACCAGGGAAGTCCCTGTTCAGCCTTTCTGTTCCATTCAGGTCTTCTATTAAGTGGATGAGTCTCACCCACATTCGGGAGGGCAATTTGCTTTACTCAGTCTACCAATTCAAATGTTAATCTCATTATGAAACACCCTCACAGACACATCCAGAATAACATTGTTTTTTTTTTAATTTTTTATTTTATATTGGACTATAGTTGATTTGCAATGTTGTGTTAGTTTCAGGTGCACAGCAAAGTAATTTAGTTATACATACACATATATCTATTCTTTTTCAAATTCTTTTCCCAGTTAGGTTATTACAGAATATTGAGCAGAGTTTCCTGTGCTATACAGTAGGTTATCTATTTTAAATATAGTGGTGTTTATATGTCAATCCCAAACTCCCAATTTATCCTTCCCCCACCACTTCCCCTTTGGTAACCATAAGTTTGTTTTCTATGTCTGTGAGTCTGTTTCTGTTTTGTAAATAAGTACATTTGTATCATTTTTTTTTTTAGACTCCACGTGTAAGTGATATTGTATTTGTCTTTCTCTGACTTACTTCACTTAGTATGATAATCTCCAGCTCCATCCATGTTGCTGCAAATGGCATTATTGCATTCTGTTTAATGGCTGAGTAATATTCCATTGTATATATGTACCGCATATTCTTTATCCATTCATCATAACATTTTCCCAATTATCTGGGCACACTGAGGTCTAGTCAAGTTGTTTTATAAAACTAACCATCACAGCTTCTATTGATTAAATCAAACCATGGGCCAGAACAGTTAGACAGAAAATCACTGTGGAAATAGAAAACCTGAAGTACATTATAAACTTATTAGATTTCACATACATCTCTAGAATACTCCACCTAACAGTATCAGAATGCATTCTTTTCAAGTGCACATAGAATATTCTCCAGAATAGAGCACATGCTAGACCATAAAACAATAAGTTCAAATGGACTGAAATCATCCAACAACAATTGAATGAATTTAGAAATCAGTAACAGAAAGAAACTTGGGAAATTCACAAATTTATGAAAATTAAACAACACACCCCTGAATAACCAATGAGTCAAAAAGAAATCACAAGGGAAATTAGAGAATACTTTGAGATGAATGAAAATGAAAACACAACATAGCAAAACCTAAGAGATGCAGCTAAGAGATGTAGTGGTAGTGCCTATAGGGAAAATTATAGCTATAAATGCCTATATTAAAAAAAAGAGGGACGTCCCTGGTGGCGCAGTGGTTAAGAATCCTTCTGCCAATTCAGGAGACACGGGTTTGAGCCCAGGTCCAGGAAGATCCCACATGCCGTGGAGCAGCTAAGCCCATGAGCCACAACTACTGAGCCCGTGTGCCACAACTACTGAAGTCGGCGCACCTAGAGCCTGTGCTCCACAGCAAGAGGAGCCACTGCAATGAGAAGCCCACGCACTGCAGGGAAGAGTAGCCCCCGCTCGCCACAACTAGAGAAAGCTCGTGCGCAGCAACAAAGACCCAACACAGCCAAAAATAAATAAATAAATAAATAAAAAGAAAAATCTCAAATAATTAACATTCCACCTTAAAACACCGGGGTGGGGGGGGTGGCGGAAAGCAAACGAAACCTAAAGCAAACAGAAGGAAGAAAATGATAAGGACTAGAGTGGGAATTAATGAAATAGAAAATAGAAAATAATAAAGAAAATCAACAAACCCCAAAGCTGGCTCTTTGCAAAGATCAACAAAATGGACAAACTTTTAGCTAGACTGACCAAAGAAAAAAGAGAAAAGCAAAATTAATAAAATCAGGAATTAAAGAGGGGTTGTTACTATCAACCTTATATAAATAAAAACACATAAAGAAATACTATGAACAACTGTATAACAATAATTAAATAGATGAAATGAATAAATTCCTAGGCAGGAATTTATCAAACTGATTCAAATAGAAAGAGAAAATCTGAATAGACCTATAACAAGTAAAGAGATTGAATTAGTAATAATAATATACCTTGCAAAATATACCTTTTGCAAAATCTGCGTGTAGACCAAAAGAGCAGACAGTTTTCAGCGTGTAGCTGGCTGCTTCCAGAAACTCCTTTTGCTGGAGCTTTTCTATGTTCAGGCTTTGAATCTCAGTAAATGCAAAAGTCCCTTGAAGAAGTTACACACTAAATTGGTATCAGTCATTTACACCTTAGTACAAACCAAGGACTTGAGAGATGTGATCTTTAATAACGTGATAAAAGGAGATATTTCAAAGCCTTGAGACTCAAAGTGGAAAGAAAGGAACTTTACTGAAGGATTGGTGGATAGGCTGGATGCCAAGATCAGAGCCCAAAACTTACCTCACTCACTCTTTAAATTTCCACAGTACCAGGCATGCTTAAGTCCTTTGCAGAAAATAGCCAAGTGTCTCTCCTCCAGAGGATCTTAAATAGGAATCTCAGTGCAAAGCCATGAATCTATAATAGTACGGTTTTGGACACATACCAGCAGGAAGGTAATGGGTTTGGGAGCATCAGAGACTTCCCAGAGCCCCTAAAATCACGAATTAGGTTTGCAGTTAAGTCTGCTGGCAGCCTCCTAATGGATGTCCAAGCTACAATTACTACAAAGATTCTGAACTTTTCCCTAAATATCATGCTTCTCTTAGAGACTGGAGGATTACAAATCTTTGAAAACCGCTGTATAAATATTGACATCATAGTTATTTTGACCTCAGTAACCCCAAGCTACCAGCAGTGACAGAGGAGCCAGAGGGTTCAGTGTGATTGGCCAGTCTGATAGTTTTTCTCTGATTTCAGAAGGCCAGTGATTCCTTAAGTGTGTTGGGAATGGAAACTGTAAACAAGAGACGTTGCTTTCCTCTTACGTGGTGGTTTCCCATCTGAGCCTCACATTTCAAGTCTTACCTGTACCTAGTACAGCCTTTGGCGTGAAGTGCTTCCATGAATAAGTTAATGCTTTTAAGTGGCTTGCTTAACTCCGTTCTCCTGCACACATTCAGTGAGCTAATTCTATTAGCCCAGGCTGTTAATGGTCGGAGAAAAACTGAAGGAGTTCATTTTTGGCAAAGACTCCTCATTTATAATGTTAGTGGTTACCGCACCCAAGCCTTCCAACTTAATTGGAAACAGTGGAATGTAATTTAGTTGTGGCTGTTTCTCTAGCTGTTAATTGAGCTGATTTGAATGCCATTGAGGTTTTAATGGAAACAATTCCTCACTAATTAAGCAGAACCTCTATTTGCTGGTAGCTGGTTACAGGTAGGATATGCACCGAGGTTCACTCCTCTCTGCTTCTTAAAGCAAACTCTGCGAAGGCGCCCAGCCCCAGCTCTGGATACATTTGGCATCTAGAAACTCTGGTGTTTATAATCAAAACCAGAGTCTATTCAGTGACCAAACACTAAAACTGCTTGAGTTTTGCTTTTCTAGCTGAAATTTCCAATGACAAAATGTTGAAGGCGTTTTGTTTATTGGCTCTTTCCAGGAGATTTGCTACTAAGATAAGGCTAAAGCTTTATGACTTTGTTTAAAAAGAGAAGTTAGCATCTTAAGAATCGTCTTTTAAGGAAAAAAAGATAAGAGCCAATACTTTCCACTTCATTATTTTATTTAGACTTTATAGTGTCTTTGAAAATCTGATATTTTTGTCTGCTAACACTTGTGGACCAATTGTGGTTTTCTAAGTTTTCCACAGGAGTGTTCAAGCCGATCAGGCAACCCCATGCTCTGAAATATTTACAAGACATGAACAGTGATCCATCTCAGTCGTTTCTCCAGGTCAGGAACCAGCCTCAGCTTAGTTCCAAGGGAAGAGACCTGAACCCCAGCTATTTCTGCTTTAGGCCAATCTGGAAGCTTCCTTTCCCCTTATATACGTGACTCTATGCCATGGAACCCCAACACAAAAGTTTCTTCTACAGGGTCATGGTAAAATATTATCACTTGTAAGTTGCAAAGGCAAACGTAGCCAGAATTAGAGAACTCTGTGGTTGCATCCCCTGCATCTTCACCATCCCCACTCCCCCGGCAGCTGAATCTTCCTCCTTCATCCATCAGAACTCACTCCACTGCTTGTAAATTGCCTTAGTTTTCAGCGGCAGCTTAGATGTTGGCAGCGCTTTATTCAGTCTGGGAAAAGGAGTCTGCAGTCAGCACATTCAATTCTGAGGTCTGATAGGAATGTGTGTGACCACACAGCAACAAGGTGATTCCACCAGCCCTGCAGGGATCAGCCTCGTTACTTCACAGTGACGTCACATGTGTCCTTGAGGGAGAAACTTCTTAATTCCTGCTTTCATCAGGCCATTAGTTAAACTATATGCTTGTCTCATCTCAAAATTCACTCTTTAGCTTACCCAGACTAGAGACCTAAGGATGAACACATCACTTTACTGAGGGAAAATAATCTGTTCTCATTCATTCATTATTCAACAACCATTTATTGAATGTCTAATCAGGAATCGGATAATCTAGATTTTCCAAGATAGCCCCATTTAAAGAAATTTCGATATTTCCCATAAAGACAATTTGTTAACGGAATCTTAAATATGGTCATAATAGTTGAGGTTCCTTATAAATATACACATTAGGAAAACAAAGGGGGGTTGAATTATGTGTTCCACATTTGAGGTTTGACTGTCTGATCACTTCAGCTGTGTGTTAACATCTTCGTTAGAAGCAAAGATGAATAAGGCAGGATCCCTGCTTTAAATTGTTCACGTGTAACAGGGGATGGGAGGCGTGTATGTCAGTAACTCTAAGTAGAAGGTGGAAAGGGACAGGGGTGAGAAGGAACTCACTGGGCGGCTCAGAGAAGATTATGTTGTGCTGGAAAGGCCACCCCGAGGACATGTTTTAGCCAGTGTGAAGGACATGGAGGCTTTGGATTAGCAGAGGTGTGGTGGAGGGTATTGAAGGCAGGCAAAATGTGTGAGCAGCGATCTGCAAAGAAGGCTGGAGGAGTTCAGGGTGTGGGGGGAGTACAGTGAGATGAAGAAGGGATGATAAACCCACCCATAAATCTCAGGCCAGGGAGACTGGACACCATGTAGTAGGCAATGAGGGTGGGGTGAAGCTGAACGTTCAGGCGGGGGGGGGGGGCGTGATCAGAAGGCCAATATGACATCATGAGTAGAATGGGGGTGGGCAGGGGAGGCATGGGGGGAACAGGAGGAACGCAGGGAACTAGGAAAGTGGGCGCACCTTCCACGGTGCGGAGGAAATGGTCAGCCTCAGATGAAGGAGGCAGAGGATTGTCTGTGGAACTCTGCGGCCACGTGGGGTGGCAGGGTGCGTTCTGACATCTGACAATGTGCATGGCCTCAGTCTGGCAAAATACTCTGACCAGGAGAAAAAAGGCCTCTGGGCGAGTTAGAGCAGCACTTCTCAGAATTTAATGTGTACACAAACCACTTGGGGATGTTGTAAAAAGGTGGATTCTGAATGTGTAGGTCTGGGTGGGGCCTGAGATCCTGCATTTCCAACAGGTGCCCACGTGAAGCCCATGCTGTTGGCCCAGGGACCACTCTGAGTAGCAAGGAGCTAGAAAGACACACTTGCTAGTTTTAGGCAGTGATTTATAATGGCTGAAAATCTGAGAAAGTGACTCAGTTGTTTCTTAGTGTGTTCATTTCTTTAAAATCTCAGTTTCAATGTGGCAAGAAGCTGGCACGTGGCAAAATTGTGTTTGTTTTTAGGTTCTAGCTTGACCCATGCAAAACTAGCCCTCTTCCCAGCAGCGTGTGTGAACTGGTGTTCTGAGTGGAGAGGTCACAAAGGAGACTCCACTTGGCTGTGAGCGACCCTTTGAGACAATGCACGTGGCTGCCCTGGGTTCAGGGAGTGGATCCCTCCTTTGTTCCAGAAGGCTCCCTTCTCTGTTTGACATCTAAAGGACTAGAAGGAAGGAAGAGCATTGTCCTGAGGTGGCAGATCCTTGGATGCACCCTGACCCAGTGTTCTGAAGTCAGGTTGCAGCTTGGGAGGGGCTGGGGTGGGCCAGTGCCCCAGCAGGGGAGCAGGCTCTGCCACGTTTGGGGCGGGCCCCATGGCACCGAGGAACGCTGCCGCCTCGGTCCCTGTTGCTGTGTGAGGCTCTTCATTTATGGGGAGACCAGCTGCAGCTTCCTGACAACCCTCCAGCGGCAGAGATCCCTGGCCTCTGTGTGAATCAGAAGAGCTGGCTTCGAGCTTCTTCTCCTGGAGCTGGATGAGGGCGTGCATGTGTCCATTAATGCATTTTGAGTGATCCACTTATAAATATGGGGTCACTGTTTATCCCCCTTCATTATCTTAGGCCCCAGAGAAGGTCATATTTCTCTTAATAATCAAAGTAGTATTCTGAACCACCATTCGCTAACTTGGGCCATGTAAGTACATCCTTCTTTCCTCTCCTGGGACAGCCTTCTGGTCTCATCTCCGAAGTCAGAGCTCCAGCCAGACCCAGAGAGCCTGCAGAAAGGCTGGGCGCTGCTGTGGACCGTGGGGCTTGTGGTCCCTGTGCACAGCCCAGGCCCAGTGCTGACTGGCCAGAGCATTGTCCTGGAGGCTGGGAACTGGGGGGGTCAGCCTTGCTGTCACATGGGATTTTTGCAGAAGCCTGTGGCTTTGCATAGTGTGCCTGTGATCCCCTGCTAGACAACAGCCGCTTCTCAGGGGTGGTGATGGGGAGTAGCAGATGGTTCCCCTCCAGGCCCGGGCCCAACGCTGCTGCAGCCATGTGATTTTCACTCATCTGGGTCCTTAATATCCAAGCCCAGCCATACTGCTCAGAGGCCCCACCATAAGGGTCCCCATCACAGTTCATCCCCGGACGAGGTCCTGGGATAGAACTGGGATCAGGGGTCACCTCGCTGGTCTCCCCCTCTCTTGAAGTCCGTTCCTTCTGGTTGGGAGGGGTCCCTAGGTGTCATTTTCACCCACTGATCAGCCCTTGGGCCCAAGTAATCATCAGTTACTCTAATAATTAGAGGTGCACACATGGAACTTCTGGAGTTGAACAAAAAGGGTTCAAATTCCGGTTTGCCATATATGCATGGCCTGCCCGTCGGGCGTGCACATTGGGGCCAGCTTGACTGGGATCTACGTTCCAAATCCTTGTCTTCCTTGTTGTTAGACCTTGGGCAGGTCGTGTAATCCTCGTGAGCCTGGGTTTTCCCGGCCAGAAAGCAGAGATGGTGATGGTCCGCTGCCTCCTGGGGTTGTGGGAAGAATGGAGTAACGAGTTGCACAGGGAGCTCTTTCACACTGTGTGTGTACACGGGAAGCACCCAATAAATATTAGCTATTACCGTGAAATGCGGCTTATTCAGTAAGTAAGGAGTTGTGGTTTTATTAGAAACAAAGTAGGTACATCCGCTTCTTACTCCCTCATCCCTCCGGGAAGCCAGACTGTGAGCGTGTAAATGCACGGTGTCCACCTGGTGGCCGCATCCCCAAACCTCTCCTCAAAAACCTTGGAGGAAATGAAAAGGCTTGTAATTTATAAACCGAGGCTTCTCAAAGGGGCGAGGGGAGTGGTGAGGAGGGCGGAGTGCACGCTCTGGGGCTTTGTGGAGGCTGCACGGGCAGCTTGAAAACAAAGCGGCACTTTGTCCTGTGACTTTGTTTTTTGTCATAATATTTAATTAATTTTGAAATTTCAAATAACATTAAAGGAAGTGTGAGATACATCTATTCAAGAAGGGAGCATGGGTTTAAAAGGTTGAGAGCCCATCTACAACCTAGAAAACGCAGCCCAGCTCACAGGAAAGTGACAGCTACAGGGAGCTATGGCATCCCACACCTCTGCCCGGCCAGCCAGCCAAGGCCCACCCGCCCCCAAGCTGGTAGTGGGGGGGTGTGGCCCGTGAGCCCTTGCAGTTGGCCTAATTGGAAAAAGCTGGCACCTGCACAGGGCGCTTCTGTGTTCTGGACCCTTGCTTTGGCTTTATAATGCTAATGAGAGAAACGTGAACAAACGTTCGTTAAAACCATTTGAAACACGATGCCCCTTCATCCTTAGGCTTTCACTATTATTCCAATGATCCTCTAGGATGTGGGGCATAAATCCTTTATTCATCCTAAGAAGTCCATTCGCCACCCTGGCTAAATAAATCTTCTTCGTGGATCGTTTTCCCCCCCCCCCAGTTCTAACTTTCTGTACACTAAAGACTTAATAGAAATTTAACAGTGCATAAAAGTGAAAAGTAAACTCACTGAAAGGTGCACAAGTGTGTGGCTTAATGAATTGTTATGAAGTGGATGGAACCAATCAAGAAACAGCATTACCATCCTCTCCACATGCCACCCTCCCCGCCGCCCCACCTCAGTCTAGTAACTAACCACCCCCAGAAGGGTGAGCCCAATCCTGGCTTAGAACAGCACAGAATTATTTGGCTTGTTTTTGAACTTTATATAAATGGAATCACACAGGATGTACTCTTTGGGGTCTGCCTTTGTCCAGCATTCTGTTAGGAAGACACGTTGTAGATCATTCCTTCTCAGTGCTGTCTAGTGTCCGTTGTGTTGTCCTTCATGATTGGAGACATCCCCGGAGGAGGTGGGTGTATGTCCCTGACAGCATTGGTCCCAGGGATGGACATGTGGCCTGGGTCAGCCAATTGGGATTTCCCAGACTGGAAGAAGAGAGTATCTATCTTCCCCATGAAAAGTGGTCTGTCATAGCCGACCCTGGAGTCAGGCCATCTGTGCTCCATTCTGGCTGTGTCACTTACTAGCTGTGGAATCTGCTGTGAGTTATTTAACGTCTTCATTTCCCGTCTTCACTTCCTCTTCTGTAAAAGTAGATAATAATAATAGCATCAATGCCATAGAGTTGTTTCAAAGATTAAGTGAATGCTTAGAACCACGCCAGACATATGTTAAATGCTAATAGGTGGGTTTTTATTCTTGGATTATGAACTCTAAAGGTGTAAGAGCTGTGGTAGCCACTGAGTTGCCTGCAGTGTGAACGCTGAGTTCTCCGAGGTTCTTTGTGCCACACGCCTACCGTGCCTTTGCACATGCTGTTCCCTTTGCCTAATCTATCATCCTCCTTTGATTCTCACACAAAATTTCCATCCCTCTTGCATGTCTCAGCCCAAAAGAACCAGGCTACCTACTTCGTAATAAAACACCATCCCCATTGCTGCCCCGATCATCATGCTACAATAGCTCTCAAAGTGTGGTCTGCAAACCCCTGGGGAGTCCTCCTAAGACACTATTTCCCTTTCCTACTTTGGGGTCATTTGCACTGATGGTACAAAAGCAACAGTGAGTGAAACTGTAGCTGCTTAACATGAATCAAGGCAGTGACACCAAACTGTACTACTGGACATTGGATCTTTCACCATCATGTGCTGGTTAAAAAAAAAAGCCAGTTTCACTTAAGAATGCCTTTGATTAGGGAGGAAAATTAGTTAATTCTTGACCCTTGAATGCATGTACTTTTAAATTTCTGAGATACCAAATAGGAAGTATGCATATAGCATTTCTTAAGTACATGGAAGTAGGATGGCTGTCTCAAGGAAAAGCACTTGTACGAATGACTTACAAGCTGAATTAGCTGTTTTTTCCATGGAATACCATTTTAACTTGAAGGAACAAACGACAGACAGGCAGACGGTGGTTATTCAGACTTGGGTGTCTGGCAGACATTTTCTTGAAAATGCATAAAGAGAGCCTGTCATATCAAGGAGAACATCGGTCAGTATGTGTGGCCAAAGATAAAATCTGAACTTCAAGTAAAAATTGGAATTTTAGAAAACATGTCAGTGCCACCACAAGCGTGACAGCTTCCCGCCACTTAAAGACTTTTCTGGTGAGATGGGAGGAGATATTAACAAACGGGACTTGGCCAGCATATTACATCTGGTTCTTTACAGGCGCCTCCCCGTCTCCTCTCAATACTGATTCCATCCCACTCGTCGTCTTCCTCCAACTACTGACTTGTACTTCATCCTTCACATCTCAGTGCCACCACCGATTTGATGGACTATTTCCCCCCGGGAGGGGCTGGGCTGACCCCAGGACACCTGCCTGTGGATGACCGCCTTGCGGGGACAATGCTGGTGGTTGGGTGATCCCTTTGTTCAGGGGTCCAGGAGGGATTTGGATTCTCATGGTGGGAGGCTAAAGCCAGCTGAGTGCAGGGAAGCTGGCTCCCTGGAGGGCTGACTCAACCCTCAGTGAATCATAGAAAAATTTCAATTACGTTCTTATTGATAACTGATTAATATTACTCCTTAGCAATTATTGTGAGAGAACTTTTAAAGTCCCTTTTGAGGAATATTTTTCTTAGGACATCAGAATCTCTTATGTCTCATTCCTTTATTTGCTTTAGAAAAATGTTAACATTATTTGGAAATAATTCTATAATCAAAACTAGGTGCAAAAATAGTACAGTGAGTAAGTTCCTCTATACCCGTCACCCAGCTTCCCCCAGTGATAATGTTTTACCTAATCATAATCCATTATGAATACTGGGAAACTGACTAGTGCTATTGTCACTAAACTACAGACCTTACTTATTCTCTTGCCACAAAGAAACTCCTTTGTGCTACTCCTTTATAGTTATACTCTATTCATCTTTAAAATATAGTCTTTATTTTAATGAAAATTACAGTTCATAAAAATATCTCTGATTGGAAACACTAGCGCCAAGCATAGGGCCATGAATGTAGTAAATTATGTGGTATTTAAGCTTGAAAGCCTGGCTACAAACATTGACCTGTGGCTCACTTGCTGTGTGATTTTAGGGAAGGAACATAACCTCTCTGAGCCTTGGATGTATAACCTACAGAATGAAAGTAGTAAAACCCACTTGGTAGAGATGCTGCACAGGCTAGATACGTAGTACATGAAGTGCCTGACACGTCCATCACGGGCACCCTGTTGTGGTCAGTGTCTTAGGTCCTGTTATCCAGGAAGCAGAGGGTTGGAGATCTGCATGCGGGTTGTTTACAGGGAGCACTCAAGGGATCCACACTTACGAGCTAGTTGGGACACAAGACTGGGCAGAAAGAGAAGGTGAACTATGATGCAGTTGCAACAGGAGGCATCAGATGGTCCTGCAGGGAGCTGCAATGGCCCTTTAGAGCTGTCTAGGCCTTTGTACCCCTGCATCGACCAGTCGCTGTATGGGGCTGCTCTGAGGGAGGGGTGTAACTCTTGGCAGGGTGGCTCCCTGCAGCCAAGGGCAAGGCCTGAGGACAGACTCAGCTGTGAGCCTCTGCACTGCCGGAGAATCTGATCAGTGCTATCACAGCATCTACTGTGCTCACTCTTACTATTACGGCTCTGAGGAAGGGAGACATCAAAAGCAGAGACATCCATAGGTTTCTCGTCCGCCCCACGTGTGAACCGCATCAAACGCAGGCAAATGTGAATGGTTTGATAGCCCTAGAAAAAGCTGTTTCCTTTTCTGTGTTAGGCCATTGAAGGGGATCTGTTTACGTCTTCAGGAATTGCTATTTTGGGAGAAAGGAAAAAAAAAAGGCAACGGATTCTACTCTTCCTTATGAGCTGCTAAAGGGAATTTCCTAAAATTCTCTTTGCCAGCCCCAAAAAAGAACTCCATCTGGTACTGTTCTGCCCCTGAAGTGAGATTTGGAGGCAGACTTTTAATAATACCTTTTCAAGAAAGCCCTTCTCAGTGTGCCAAGGACAAGTGGGTATCAGTGACATCATCAGTAGTTGTGTTTGTTTAGTAATAGCTGGAAACCTACTGGAAGGCTGACACTGAGCTAAGGCCCGTGGAGGACACCAGAGAGGAAGTACTGAGTCTCCCACTCAAAGGACCCCATTTCGTGGCTTCTCCCCAAGCACAGCTACTCAGAGATAGAATAAATAGTGGAGTTTTGAAAGTACCAACCTAAGAAGCACAGTATTGTTCTGTTTACTCAGTGGATGCGGATTAAGATCCTGATGATTCATATCTAGACTTGATTAGTGTAGTTTGGTCTATAAACATTATGACATCGTGTCTCCTTTTATAAGGTAAATATCATATATGTTAAAGGGAAGCACACCTGTTCTGGGCAACATCCTGAGTTTTGGGGTGAACAGTTGAAATAAGTGTTCCTGACTTAAGTCTCTGGAATAAATTTCTTTGGCCAGTTATCCAAGCAACTATTTGCTTTTATGTGTTTATAAATAAAGATACAGCTCCATTGTACACAATGATAATGAAATGATAGCAAGAAGAATTTTCATAAATTAAGGAGATTTTTCTGCCAGAAAGCTTGATACACACTTTCTGCCTTTTTCAAGCATCCATGCTCGTATTTGGGGGAGGTGTCTGCACTAACACATAGTAGAGATTGACCTAGAAGCTTCCACATCTGTGGCAAGGGTACAAGCCCTCATACTCTTCAGATCTGGGAAGGGTTAAACTCAACCCTGCTGGTCACTGCCCTCCAGTATTCTGTCTCTGTCTCTGTCTCTCTCCAGACTTACAGACAGCCGTGGCCTTCTCAGGATGGGAGGACAGAGCGGGGTAGGTCACTGCCCTGGAAGGCCAAAGAATGAAGCTCTGCCAGGGGAGCGCCCTTGCAGGACGAAGGGAGGTGAAAGCACATCACCCCAGGGGTCTTAAATTGCACATGTTACCCCTTTCCTCCTCACTCGAGGGAAAGGTCTGGGGGGAAGGAGCCAGGTCGGATTCCCTTTGTGTCTCCACAGGACCTTGCACAGATAGCGTTGGTAATTAATAAATGTTGGGGACTGAATGGAGTTAGATTCTGTTACCTTATTAACTGCCAGAAAGTGACACTATGCGTTAAGCAGCAGTGATCAGCACCACAAATTAGTCATCCTTAGAGGCAGCAGGGTTTCCACTGTTACATCAGAGATCTTGGGTTCGTGCCTGGAAACTTCCTTGGGCAAGTGTCCTTTTAAAATCAGAATCTGTGGTGAACTCATCTAATGGATGGTTCGCACTCGTCTGGGAGTCAGAGGAGGCCTGGGCTCAGGTCCTTTCCCAGCTACGTGACCTTGGAGAAGTAGCCAAACCACCTTAAGGCACGGTTTCCTCAGTGGTTAAATGGGTTGATCCAATGCTGCCTCTTACAGGCCTGTCTTACAGGTCTGATGAGCTCCCAAAGCCTGATGAGCCTGCAAAGGATCAGGCTCACCCCAAGTGCTTAATACATGGTGGCCAGTATTACCATAACTAGGATAACCGTATAATATGTCATCTAAATCAAGATACTTTGACAGCAGAAAGGGGCATAAAAACAATTAGAATGATAACTTTTTCTGAAAGATTTACTTCCTGACCAACAAATTGTTGTCTTATATTGGTAGACCAATAAAATGGTTCTCTTCAGGAACTATGTTCAAGTGTAAAATTCCTTTGAAGAAATTAAACAACATCTATCTCTGTACATTAAAGACAATTTGAAAATTTTCTTTATGTTGATGATGTGAACATTAAATATTTTTCTTGATATATTTTTTTAACATCTTTATTGGATTATAATTGCTTTACAATGCTGTGTTAGTTTCTGCTTTATAACAAAGTGAATCAGCTATACATATAATCCCATATCTCCTCCCTCTTGCGTCTCCCTCCCACCCTCCCTATCCCACCCCTCTAGGTGGTCACAAAGCACTGAGCTGATCTCCCTGTGCTATGTGGCTGCTTCCCACTAGCTATCTATTTTATATTTGGTAGTGTATATATGTCCATGCCACTCTCTCACTTCGTCCCAGCTTACCCTTCCCCGTCCCTGTGTCCTCAAGTCCATTCTCTACGTCTGCGTCTTTATTCCTGTCTTACACCTAGGCTCTTCAGAAGCTTTTTTTTTTTTTAGATTCCATATATATGTGTTAGCATACGGTATTTGTTTTTCTCTTTCTGACTTACTTCACTCTGCATGACAGACTCTAGGCCCATCCACCTCACTACAAATAACTCAATTTTGTTCCCTTTTATTGCTGAGTAATATTCCATTGTATATATGTGCCGCATCTTCTTTATCCATTCATCTGTCGATGGACACTTAGGTTGCTTCCATGTCCTGGCTATTGTAAATAGAGTTGCAATGAACATTTAGGTACATGACTCTTTTTGAAGTTTGGTTTTCTCAGGGTATATGCCCAGTATTGGGATTGCTGGGTCGTATGGTAGTTCTATTTTTAGTTTTTTAAGGAACCTTCATACTGTTCTCCATAGTGGCTGTATCAATTTACATTCCCACCAACAGTGCAAGAGTGTTCCCTTTTCTCCACACCCTCTGCAGCATTTATTGTTTGTAGATTTTTTGATGATGGCCATTCTGACTGGTGTGAGGTGATACCTCACTGTAGTTTTGATTTGCATTTCTCTAATGATTAGTGATGTTGAGCATCCTTTCATGCGTTTGTTGGCAATCTGTATATCTTCTCTGGAGAAACGTCTATTTAGGTCTTCTGCATTGAGCTGCAAGAGCTGCTTGTATATTTTGGAGATTAATCCTTTGTCAATTGCTTCATTTGCAAATATTTTCTCCCATTCTAAGGGCTGTCTTTTGTCTTGTTTATGGTTTCTTTTGCTATGCAAAAGCTTTTAAGTTTCATTAGGTCCCATGTGTTTATTTTTGTTTTTATTTCCATTTCTCTAGGAGGTGGGTCAAAAAGATCTTGCTGTGATTTATGTCATAGAGTGTTCTGCCTATGTTTTCCTCTAAGAGTTTTATAGTGTCTGGCCTTACATTTAGGTCTTTCATCCATGTTGAGTTTATTTTTGTGTATGGTGTTAGGGGGTGTTCTAATTTCATTCTTTTACATGTAGCTATCCAGTTTTCCCAACACCACTTATTGAAGAGGCTGTCTTTTCTCCATTGTATACTCTTGCCTCCTTTATCAAAAAGAAGGTGGCCATATGTGCATGCGTTTATCTCTGGGTGTTCTATCCTGTTCCATTGATCTATATTTCTGTTTTTGTGCCAGTAGCATACTGTCTTGATTACTGTTGCTTTGTAGTATAGTCTGAAGTGAGGGAGCCTGATTCCGCCAGCTCCGTTTTTCTTTCTCAAGATTGCTTTGGCTATTTGGGGTCTTTTGTGTTTTCATACAAATTGTGAAATTTTTTGTTCTAGTTCTGTGAAAAATGCATTTGGTAGTTTGATAGGGATTGCATTGAATCTGTAGATTGCTTTGGGTAGTATAATCATTTTCACAATGTTGATTCTTCCGATCCAAGAACATGGTATATCTCTCCATCTGTTTGTATCATGTTTAATTTCTATCATCAGTGTCTTATAGTTTTCTGCATACAGGTCTTTTGTCTCCTTAGGTAGGTTTATTCCTAGGTATTTTATTCTTTCTGTTGCCATGGTAAATGGGAGTGTTTCCTTAATTTCTCTTTCAGATTTTTCATCATTAGTGTATAGGAATGCAAGAGATTTCTGTGCATTAATTTTGTATCCCGCTACTTTACCAAATTCATTGATTAGCTCTTGTAGTTTTCTGGTAGCATCTTTAGGATACTCTATGTATACTATCATGTCATCTGCAAACAGTGACAGCTTTACTTCTTCTTTTGCGATTTCGATTCCTTTATTTCTTTTTCTTCTCTGATTGCTGTGGCTAAAACTTCCAAAAATATGTTGAATAATAGTGTTGAGAGTGGACAACCTTGTGTTGTTCCTGATCTTAGAGGAAACTGTTGCAGTCTTTCACCATTGAGAACGATGTTGGCTTGTGGGTTTTTCATGTATGGCCTTTATTATGTTGAGGTAAGTTCCCTCTGTGCCTACTTTCTGGAGGGTTTTTATCATAAATGGGTGTTGAATTTTGACGAAAGCTTTTTCTGAATCTATGAGAAGATCATATGGTTTTTCTCCTTCAATTTGTTAATATGGTGTATCACATTGATTGATTTGCATATATTGAAGACTCCTTGCATTCCTGGGATAAACCCTACTTGATTGTGGTGTATGATCCTTTTAATGTGCTGCTGGATTCTGATTGCTAGTATATTGTTGAGGATTTTTGCATCTATGTTCATCAGTGATATTGGCCTGTAGTTTTCTTTCTTTGTGACATCTTTGTCTGGTTTTGGTATCAGGGTGATGGTGGCCTCGTAGAATGAGTTTGGGAGTGTTCCTCCCTCAGCTATATTTTGGACGAGTTTGTGAAGGATAGGTGTTAGCTCTTCTCTAAATGTTTGATAGAATTCGCCTGTGAAGCCATCTGGTCCTGAGCTTTCGTTTGTGGGAAGATTTTTAAATCAGAGTTTCAGTTTCAGTGCTTGTGATTGTTCTGTTTATATTTTCTCTTTCTTCCTGGTTTAGTCTTGGAAGGTTGTGCTTTTCTAAGAATTTGTCCATTTCTTCCAGGTTGTCCATTTTATTGGCATAGAGTTGCTTGTTGTAATCTCTCATGATCCTTTGTATTTCTGTAGTGTCAGTTGTTACTTCTTCTTTTTCATTTCTACTTCTATTGATTTGAGTCCTCTCTTTTTTTCTTAATGAGTCTGGCTAATGGTTTATGAATTTTGTTCATCTTCTCAAAGAACCAACTTATAGTTTTACTGCTCTTTGCTATCATTTCCTTCATTTCGTTTTCATTTATTTCTGATCTGATCTTTATGATTTCTCTCCTTCTGCTAACTTTGGGGTTTTTTGTTCTTCTTTCTCTAATTGCTTTACGTGTAAGCTTAGGTTGTTTTTTTGAGATGTTTCTTGTTTCTTAAGGTAGGATTGTATTGCTATAAACTTCCCTCTTAGAACTGCTTTTGCTGCATCCCATAGGTTTTGGGTTGTTATGTTTTCATTGTCATTTGTTTCTAGGTGTTTTTTGATTTCCTCTTGGATTTCTTCAGTGATCTCTTGGTTATTTAGTAGTGTATTGTTTAGCCTCCATGTGTTTGTATGTTTTACAGATTTTTTCCTGTAATTGATATCTAGTCTCACAGCGTCGTTGTTGGAAAAGATACTTGATATGATTTCAATTTTCTTAAATTTACCAAGGCTTGATTTGTGACCCAAGATATGACCTATCCTGGGGAATGTTCCCTGAGCACTTGAAAAGAAAGTGTATTCTGCTGTTTTTGGATGGAATGTCCTATAAATACCAATTAAGTCCATTCTGTATAATGTGTCATTTAAAGCTTGGGTTTCCTTATTTATTTTCATTTTGGATGATCTGTCCATTGGTGAAAGTGGGGTGTTAAAGTTCCCTACTATGATTGTGTTACTGTTGATTTCCCCTTTTATGGCTGTTAGCATTTGCCTTATGTATTGAGGTGCTCCTGTGTTGGGTGCATGGATATTTACAATTGTTATATCTTCTTCTTGGAATGATCCCTTGATCATTATGTCATGTCCTTCTTTGTCTCTTGTAATAGTCTTTATTTTAAAGTCTATTTTGTCTGATATGAGAATTGCTACTCCAGCTTTCTTTTGATTTCCATTTGCATGGAATATCTTTTTCCATCCCCTCACTTTCAGTCTGTATGTGTCCCTAGTTCTGAAGTGTATCTCTTGTAGACTGCATATGTACTGGTCTTGTTGTTGTATCCATTCAGCCAGTCTATGTCTTTTGGTTCGAGCATTTAATCCTTTTACATTTAAGGTAGTTATCGATATGTTTGTTCCTATTACCAATTCCTTAATTCTTTTGGGTTTGTCATTGTAGGTGTTTTCCTTGTCTTGTGTTTCCTGACTAGAGAAGTTCCTATAGCATTTGTTGTAAAGCTGGTTTGGTGGTGCTGAATTCTCTTAGCTTTTGCTTGTCTGTAAAGGTTTTAATTTCTCCATCGAATCTCAATGAGATCCTTGCTGGGTAGAGTAATCTTGGTTGTAGGTTTTTCCCTTTCATCACTTTAAATATGTCCTACCACTTGCTTCTGACTTACAGAGTTTCTGCTGAAAGATCAGCTGTTAACCTTATGGGGATTCCCTTGTATGTTATTTGTTGTTTTTCCCTTGCTGCTTTTAATATTTTTTCTTTGTATTTAATTTTTCATAGCTTGATTAATGTGTGTCTTGGCATGTTTCTCCTTGGATTTATCCTGTATGGACTCTCTGTGCTTCCTGGACTTGATTGACTCTTTTGTTTCCTGTATTAAGGAAGTTTTCAACTATAATCTCTTCAAATATTTTCTCAGTCTCTTTCTTTTTCTCTTCTTCTTCTGGGTCCCCTATAATTCGAATATTGGTGCATTTAATGTTGTCTCAGAGGTCTCTGAGACTGTCCTCAATTCTTGTCATTCTTTTTTCTTTATTCTGCTCTGCGGTAGTTATTTCCACTGTTTTGTCTTCCAGGTCACTTATCCGTTCTTCTGCCTCAGTTATTCTGCTATTGATTCCTTCTAGAGAATTTTTAATTGCGTTTATTGTGTTGTTCATCATTGTTTGTTTGCCCTTTAGTTCTTCTAGGTCCTTTTTAAACATTTCTTGTATTTTCTCCATTCTATTTCCAAGATTTTGGATCATCTTCAGTATCATTACTCTGAATTTTTTCGGGTAAACTGCCTATTTCCTCTTCATTTGTTTGGTCTGGTCGGTTTTTACCTTGCTCCTTCATCTGCTGTGTGTTTCTCTCTCTTCTCATTTTGCTTAAGTTACTGTGTTTGGGGTCTCCTTTTTGCAAGATGCAGGTTCATAGTTTCTGTTGCTTTTGGTGTCTGCCCCCAGTGGGTAAGGTTAGTTCAGTGGGTTGTGTAGGCTTCCTGGTGGAGGGGAATGGTGCCTGTGTTCTGGTGGATGAGGCTGGATCTCTCTGGTGGGCAGGACCACGTCTGGTGGTGTGTTTTGGGGTGTTTGTGACCTTATTATGATTTTAGGCAGACTCTCTGCTAATGGGTGGGGTTGTGTTCCCGTCTTGCTAGTTGTTTGGCGTAGGGTGTCTAGCATTGTAGCTTGCTGGTCATTGGGTGGAGCTGGGTCTTAGCATTGAGATGGAGATCTCTGGGAGAGCTTTCGCCATTTGATATTACGTGGAGCCAGGAGGTCTCTGGGGGACCAATGTCCTGAACTCGGCTTTCCCACCTAGAGACACAGGCCTGACACCCGGCTGGAGCACCAAGACCCTGTCAGCCACATGGCCGAGAAGAAAAGAGAGAAAAAAAGAAAGAAAAACTATAAAATGAAATAAAGTTATTAAAATAAAAAATTCTTAAAAATGAAGAAAAAATTAAAAGTTAATTTAAAAAAAGGAGAGAAAGAAGAGAGGAACCAAACCAAAAAACAAATCCAGCAATGACAACAAGTGCTAAAAAACTATACTAAAAAAACAAACAAACCAAAAACGGACAGACAGAACCCTAGGACAAATGGTAAAAGCAAAGCTATACAAACAAAATCACACAAAGTCCACCACCTCAATTTTGGGATGATTCATTGTCTATTCAGGTATTCCACAGATGCAGGACACATCAAGTTGATGGTGGAGATTTAATCTGCTGCTCCTGAGACTGCTGGGAGAAATTTCCCTTTCTCTTCCTTTTTTTTTTTTTTATATTATTTGTATATGAAAGAATCCTTTTCTTTTTTTTGTTTTAATTTTAATTTTATTTATTTATGGCTGTGTTGGGTCTTCGTTTCTGTGCGAGGGCTTTCTCTAGTTGTGGCAAGCGGGGGCTACTCTTCTTCGCGGTGCGCGGGCCTCCCACCATCGCAGCCTCTCTTGTTGCGGAGCACAGGCTCCAGACGCGCAGGCTCAGTAATTTTACTCACGGGCTCAGTTGCTCCGCGGCACGTGGGATCCTCCCAGACCAGGGCTCAAACCCGTGTCCCCTGCATTGGCAGGCAGACTCTCAACCACTGCGCCACCAGGGAAGCCCTCCCTTTCTCTTCTTTGTTCGCACAGCTCCCGGGGTTCAGC
Organism: Balaenoptera ricei; assembly: GCF_028023285.1. NCBI lineage: Eukaryota > Metazoa > Chordata > Mammalia > Artiodactyla > Balaenopteridae > Balaenoptera > Balaenoptera ricei. Next base: position 76,559,412 of record NC_082651.1, on the reverse strand, counting down.
TTTGGATTTGGCCCCGCCTCTGCACGTAGGTGGCCTAAGGTCGTCTGTTCTTTGCTCAGACAGGACGGGGTTAAAGTAGCAGTTGATTAGGGGCTCTGGCTCGCTCAGGCTAGGAGGAGGGAGGGGTACAGAATGTGGGGCGAGCCTCTGGCGGCAGAGGCCAGCAGGATGTTGCAACAGCCTGAGGTGCGCCGTGTGTTCTCCCGGGGAAGTTGTCCCTGGATCACAGGACCCTGACAGTGGGGGACTGCACAGGCTCCCAGGACGGGAGGTGTGTATAGTGACCTGTGCTTGCACACAGGCTTCTTGGTGGTTACCGCAGCAGCCTTAGCATTTAATGCTCGTCTCTGGTGTCCATGCTGAAAGCTGTGGCTTGCGCCCGTCTCTGGAGCTCATTTAGGCGGTGCTCTGAATCCCCTCTCCTCGTGCACCCCAAAACAATGGTCTCTTGCCTCTTCGGCAGTTCCAGACTTTTTCCTGGACTCTCTTCCAGCTAGCTGTGGTGCACTAGCCCCCTTCAGGCTGTGTTTATGCCCCCAACCCCAGTCCTCTCCCTGGGATCTGACCTCTGAAGCCGGAGCCTCAGTTCCCAGCCCCCACCCGCCCTGGCGGGTGAACAGACAAGCCTCTCAGGCTGGTGAGTGCTGGTCAGCACCGATCCTCTCTGTGGGAATCTCTCCACTTTGCCCTCTGCACCCCTGTTGCTGCGCTCTCCTCAGTGGCTCCGAAGCTTCCCTCCTCCCACCCCACGTCTCTGCCCGGGAAGGACCTTCCTAGTATGTGGAAACTATTCCTCCTTCACAGCTCCCTCCCACTGGTGCAGGTCCTGTCCTTATTCTTTTGTCTCTGTTTTTTCTTTTTTCTTTTGCCCTACCCAGGTACGTGGGGAATTTCTTGCCTTTTGGGAAGTCTGAGGTCTTCTGCCAGCATTCAGTAGGTGTTCTGTAGGAGTTGTTCCACATGTAGATGTATTTCTGATGTATTTGTGGGGAGGAAGGTGATCTCCATATCTTACTCTTCCGCCATCTTGAAGGTCTCCATTAAAAAATATTTAAGCAGAATAATTATTCTTGTTAGGTACTTAGGTAGTTTAATCAATTTCTTTGCCTGCCTGTCATCATATTCTTCTGCAGAATATAGTTTTCAATAGTTTTATAATTTTTAACTTTTTCCACAAAATTCCCTGCATTTTGAGTTTAATAAATTTGAAATTGCTGTTACTTCAATTGACTTCTCTACAGAGCACTATGTATTTCACTGAGAAAATACTCTTTACCAGTGATGAAGTACCTGGTAAGCCGAGAGCAATTCTGCTAAATAAAGGCTATTCTCAATTCTAATTTTAAAAAAGTTTGAAATGTAGAAATAATTCAGTCCAAATATTTTCTCAGGTAATTTTGTTCTCTATTCAGAGTACCTTTTTTTGACAACTATTTTTATGACACAGCTTGTCAAGTAAGTTGTGTCTGTTTATGATTCTTTTGAATGGTTCCCCAAATTTAGAGGATTCAAGATTGTATGCCTTCTCAATTACATCCTGTTCTAGGACAGAAGCTAAGTTTATCCAAATAAAAATAGCAGCTCCATCAAAATTTTCCTCTCACAGGTTGAGATCATCCAGGGCACAATTATAGAGTTTCAGAATTAAATCTTATACTTCATTAAAGGGATCATGGTACCCATCCCCCTCTTTGCAGGATATATTTCAATGCCTTCCTGTTCACAGGGCTGGCTTTGTGGGCTTGTGACTTTCGTGCAGTGCTTAGAAAGGCTCCACACTCTGTTTATGGACCCACTGTCACCATCTTGAAATTCTTAATTTTTTACCAAGGGATTCTGCATTTTCATCTTTCACTGGGCCCCAGAAATTATGTAGCTGGTCCTGCCTGTTTGTCAGCTCGGTTTTCAATAATTGTATCTTTCTAAAAGATTCAAGCTCAAAAGCTGAATTAAAAAAAGCAAAACAGAACAACTCCATTCACTCCACACTTTGAAGACTTCCAAATGATTGTGAACAAAACGAAACCAAAATTCAGAGCATTGTACGACACTCAGGTTGATTTTAACAAGGTAGTTTATCATGAGGACTCAAATTTTCTAAATCAGTTGATAGGCAGAAAGGAGAATTTTGTGATCCAGTTACTGTGTGTGTGTGTGTGTGTGTGTGTAAAACTTGACAGTTCAGCTTCCTTTTCTGTTGGTAGACCATCACATCTTGTTTGGACAAAAGCACTAATTACATACATACACTTCACTACCCAGTCCAAGTAAGTTTTTGTTCCACAGGTTCTTAATTTAGCAAAAATATTGTTTCTATCAGGATTCCAACCATCAAAATGTATTACCCCCCAAAAAAAAGTTTCTCTTCTCTTCAATGATGAACTTTTAAACTAGATTTATAATATCAATCAGAATAACGTCAAATTTTTCACCTTTGGCGGAATGAACTTTCTGAAGGTTTAATTTTATTTCCTGAATTTGGTTTTGAAAAAAGTGAACCCTTATTAGAATTAACAAATTTCTCATTTGAACCGTCTGATGACCCTGATGTAAAAATTGTGTCATTTCAATGTTTACATGGTTCTACTTCTGCTAAAGGAAACCCATTAGCAGCTACTACTTCATTTTTCAGGAATGCACAAGAAAATTTGTTATTGAAAATGAGTGACATTAATTTAAGAGACAGGTCATTGCATCTAAATGAAAAGTTAAGCTTCACAGAGTGATATGGAAACACACCTTGTGCAGCTGCTCGTGTTAAATTACCTTTGAGCATGGGCTACTTCAGTAACAAAGTTTTGAAGGAAGTGCTGATGCTTCTTCAGCAAATTTGTGTTTTCTGGTTTTCATGTGGCCAGCAATAGCATTATGATATCCCCATAGTGGAAGCAAGATGTCCACAAATATTTTATGAAGTTATACATTCATCTACAATTTTAATATTTTAATTTTTCCCTAAAAATGTACTTTGATCCTTTGAAGCTGATTGCTCCCCAAAGAGTTTATTGTAAAAGAAAAAATATTACCCAACAATGCAATAAATACTAGTTGGAGATACACTTTGAGGTAAATGACAAAACCACTGTAAGCAAGTATATTCAAACTATAGTCCAGGGACTTCCCTGGTGGTGCAGTGGTTAAGAATCCACCTGCCAATGCACGGGACACGGGTTCAAGCCCTGGTCTGGGAGGATCCCACATGCCGCGGAACAACCAAGCCCGTGCACCGCAACTACTGAGCCTGCGCTCTAGAGACCGTGAGCCACAACTACTGGGCCCTTGCACCACAGCTACTGAAGCCCACGTGCCTGAAACCCATGCTCCACAACAAGAGAAGCCACCACAATGAGAAGCCTCCACACCACAGCCAAGAGTAGCCCCCACTCACTGCAACTACAGAAAGCCTGTGCACAGCAACGAAGACCCAATGCAGCCAAACATAAATAAATAAAATAAATTAATTTAAAAAAATAGGCAGACTGAATTATACCATTTAAAAAAAAAACCAAAAAACTATCCATATGCTCTACGATGGGGCTCCTTAACCCTCACTTCCTGAACATATTTCACCTACAACTACCTTACACTTTCCCACTGACCCTGCTGACATGTGGCCAGGCAGCTTCATGGACCTCCCTGGCCACAGCAGGGACAAGGGGGAGGTGGCAGGCAGCAGGATCTGTCACCACCACTGAGTCCCTAGGAACTGGTGGCTAGGCACCAGTATTTTATCATGTTGTCCTTCAGAGAGGGTGTCAGTTGTACCTCATCAGGGAACAGTTGGGAAAAGAAAGAAGGCTGTTGCTGGTCATCCTTCAGATTTTACTACGAGGAAAAGTGAGACCTCTTTACTGCATGTGTGTCTCCACACTACTGCTCAAGACTGGCAGAGGCTGAGAATGCCAAGAGGAGGTCTTCTAAACCCCTACCAGATTGTTTAATTCCACAATTATTAATAATGTTTTGTTTAAAAAATGAAGCATGAGGAGGACCTTCAAGATGGCAGAGTTGTAAGACGTGGAGATCACCTTCCTCCCCGCAAATACATCAGAAATACATCTACATGTGGAACAACTCCTACAGGACACCTACCAAACACTGGCAGAAGACCTCAAACTTCCAATAAAGGCAAGAAACTCCCCACGTACCTGGGTAGGGCAAAAGAAAAAACAGAGACAATAGGGAAAGGACCTGCACCTCTGGGAGGGAGATGTGAAGGAGGAAAAGTTTCCATACACTAGGAAGCCCCTTCACTGGTGGAGATGGCGGGGGGTTGGGGGGAAGCTTCTGAGCCATGGAGGAGAGCGCAGCCACAGGGGTGCAGAGGGCAAAGCGGAGAGATTCCCGCACAGATGATCGGTGCTGACCAGCACTCACCAGCCCGAGAGGCTTGTCTGCTCACCTGCCGGGTCAGGTGGGGGCTTGGAGCTGAGGCTCCGGCTTCAGAGGTCAGATCCCTGGGGTGAACACAGCCAGAAGGGGGCTAGTGCACCACAGCTAGCCAGTAGGGAGTCCGGGAAAAAGTCTGGAACTGCTGAAGAGGCAAGAGACATTTGTTTCAGGGTGTGTGAGGAGAGGAGATTCAGAGCACCGCCTAAATGAGCTCCAGAGATGGGTGTGAGCTGCGGTTGTCAGCGCAGACACCAGAGACGGGCATTAAATGCCAAGAAGCCTGTGTGCAAGCACAGGTCACTATCCACACCTCCCTTCCTGGGAGCCTGTGCAGTCCGCCACTGTCACGGTCCCGTGATGCAGGGACCGCTTCCCTGGCAGAACACACGGCATGCCTCAGGCTGTTGCAAAGTCATGCTGGCCTCTGCCGCCACAGGCTTGCCCTGCATTCTGTACCCCCCTCCCCGGCCTATGTGAGCCAGAGCCCCCTTATAAGCTGCTACTTTAACCCCGTCCTGTCTGGGAGGGGAACAGACGCCCTCAGGTGACCTACAAGCAGAGAGGGGGCCAAATCCAAAGCTGAATCCCAGGAGCTGTGCGAACAAAGAAGAGAAAGGGAAATTTCTCCCAGAAGCCTCAGGAGCAGCGGATTAAATCTCCACCATCAACTTGATGTGCCCTGCATCTGTGGAATACCTGCATAGACAATGTATCATCCCAAAATTGAGGTGGTGGACTTTGGGGGCAACTGTAGACTTGGGGTTTGCTTTCTGCATCTAATTTGTTTCTGGTTTTATGTTAACCTTAGTTTAGTATTTACAGCTTATTATCATTGGTAGATTTGTTTATTGATTTGGTTGCTTTCTTCCTTTTAATTCTCTCTCTCTATATATATTTTTTCCCTTTTTCCCTTTTTCTGAGTGTGTATGTGTATGCTTCTTTGTGTGATTTTGAGTGTATAGCTGTGCTTTTACCATTTGCCCAAGGGTTCTGTCTGTCCTTTTTTTTTTTTTTAGTATAGTTTTTAGTGCTTGTTATCATTGATGGATTTGTTTATTGGTTTGGTTACTCTCTTCTTTCATTTTTTTATTACTTTTTTATTTTTAATAATATTTTTTTATTTTTTATTTTAATAACTATATTTTACTTTATTTTATTTTATTATTTCTTTCCTTTTTCCCCCCTCCCTTTTCTTCTGAGCCATGTGGCTGACAGGGTCTTGGTGCTCTGGCCAGGTGTCAGGCCTGAGCCACTGAGATGGGAGAGCTGAGTTCAGGACACACGTCCATCAGAGACCTCCCAGCCACACGTAATATCAAATGGTGAGACTTCTCCCAGAGATCTCCGTCTCATCACTAAGACCCAGCTCCATTCAACGACCAGCATGCTACGGTGCTGGACACCCCAAACCAAACTACTAGCAAGACAGGAACACAGCGCCACCCATTAGCAGAGAGGCTGCCTAAAATCATAAGTTCACAGACACCCCAAAACACATGACCGGACACATTCCTGCCCACCAGAAAGACAAGATCCAGCCTCATCCACCAGAACAGAGGCACAAGTCCCCTCCACCAGGAAGCCTACAAAACCCAGTGAAAAAACCTTACACACTGGGGGCAGACACCAAAAACAACAGGAACTATGAACCTGCAGCCTGCAAAATGGAGACCCCAAATACAGTAAGTTAAGCAGAATGAGAAGACAGAGAAATACACAGCAGATGAAGGAGAAAGGTAAAACCCCAACAGACCAAACAAATGAAGAGGAAATAGGCAGTCTACCCGAAAAAATTCAGAGTAATGATAGTGAAGATGATCCAAAATCTTGGAAATAGAATGGAGAAAATACAAGAAACGTTTAACAAGGACCTAGAAGAACTAAAGAGCAAACAAACAATGATGACAACACAATAAACGCAATTTAAAATTCTCTAGAAGGAATCAATAGCAGAATAACTGAGGCAGAAGAACGGATAAGTGACCTGGAAGATAAAATAGTGGAAATAACTACTGCAGAGCAGCATAAAGAAAAAAGAATAACAAGAATTGAGGACAGTCTCAGAGACCTCTGGGACAACATTAAACACACCAACATTCGAATTATAGGGGTTCCAGAAGAAGAAGAGAAAAAGAAAGGGACTGAGAAAATATTTGAAGAGATTATAGTTGAAAACTTCCTTAATATGGGAAACGAAATAGTCAATCAAATCCAGGAAGCACAGAGAGTCCCATATAGGATAAATCCAAGGAGAAACATGCCAAGACACATATTAATCAAGCTATGAAAAATTAAATACAAAGAAAAAATATTAAAAGCAGCAAGGGAAAAACAACAAATAACATACAAGGGAATCCCCATAAGGTTAACAGCTGATCTTTCAGCAGAAACTCTGTAAGTCAGAAGCAAGTGGTAGGACATATTTAAAGTGATGAAAGGGAAAAACCTACAACCAAGATTACTCTACCCAGCAAGGATCTCATTGAGATTCGACGGAGAAATTCAAACCTTTACAGACAAGCAAAAGCTAAGAGAATTCAGCACCACCAAACCAGCTTTACAACAAATGCTATAGGAACTTCTCTAGGCAGGAAACAGAAGAGAAGGAAAAGTCCTACAATGTCAAACCCAAAACAATTAAGAAAATGGTAATAGGAACATACATATCGATAACAACCTTAAATGTAAATGGATTAAATGCTCGAACCAAAAGACATAGACTGGCTGAATGGATACAACAACAAGACCAGTACATATGCAGTCTACAAGAGGTACACTTCAGAACTAGGGGCACATACAGACTGAAAGTGAGGGGATGGAAAAAGATATTCCATGCAAATGGAAATCAAAAGAAAGCTGGAGTAGCAATTCTCATATCAGACAAAATAGACTTTAAAATAAAGACTATTACAAGAGACAAAGAAGGACATGACATAATGATCAAGGGATCGATCCAAGAAGAAGATATAACAATTGTAAATATCTATGCACCCAACATAGGAGCACCTCAATACATAAGGCAAATGCTAACAGCCATAAAAGGGGAAATCAACAGTAACACAATCATAGTAGGGGACTTTAACACCCCACTTTCACCAATGGACAGATCATCCAAAATGAAAATAAATAAGGAAACCCAAGCTTTAAATGACACATTATACAGGATGGACTTAATTGGTATTTATAGGACATTCCATCCAAAAACAGCAGAATACACTTTCTTTTCAAGTGCTCAGGGAACATTCCCCAGGATAGGTCATATCTTGGGTCACAAATCAAGCCTTGGTAAATTTAAGAAAATTGAAATCATATCAAGTATCTTTTCCAACAACGACGCTGTGAGACTAGATATCAATTACAGGAAAAAATCTGTACATACAAACACATGGAGGCTAAACAATACACTACTAAATAACCAAGAGATCACTGAAGAAATCCAAGAGGAAATCAAAAAACACCTAGAAACAAATGACAATGAAAACGTAACAACCCAAAACCTATGGGATGCAGCAAAAGCAGTTCTGAGAGGGAAGTTTATACCAATACAATCCTACCTCAAGAAACAAGAAACATATCAAAAAAACAACCTAAGCTTACACGTAAAGCAATTAGAGAAAGAAGAACTAAAAAACCCCAACCCCAAAGTTAGCAGAAGGAAAGAAATCATAAAGATCAGATCAGAAGTAAATGAAAAAGACTACCAAACGTAAAAGAGATAGCTAGTGGGAAGCAGCCGCATAGCACAGGGAGTTCAACTCAGTGCTTTGTGGCCACCTAGATGGGTGGGATACGGAGGGTGCGAGGGAGGGAGACGCAAGAGGGAAGAGAAATGGGGACATGTGTATATGTATAACTGATTCACTTTGTTATAAAGCAGAAACTAACACACCATTGTAAAGCAATTATACTCCGATAAAGATGTTTTAAAAATAAATAAATAAATGAAAAAGAAATGAAGGAAACGATAGCAAAGATCAGTAAAACTAAAAGTTGGTTCTCTGAGAAGATAAAATTGATAAACCATTAGCCAGACTCATCAAGAAAAAAAGGGAGAAGACTCAAATCAATAGAATTAGAAATGAAAAAGGAGAAGTAACAACTGACACTGCAGAAATACAAAGGATCATGAGAGATTACTACAAGCAACTCTATGCCAATAAAATGGACAACCTGGAAGAAACGGACAAATTCTTAGAAAAGCACAACCTTCCAAGACTGAACCAGGAAGAAATAGAAAATATAAGCAGACCAGTCACAAGCACTGAAATTGAAACTGTGATTAAAAATCTTCCAACAAACAAAATCCCAGGACCAGATGGCTTCACAGGCGAATTCTATCAAACATTTAGAGAAGAGCTAACCCCTATCCTTCTCAAACTCTTCCAAATTTTAGCAGAGGGAGGAACACTCCCAAACTCATTCTACGAGACCACCGTCACCCTAATACCAAAACCAGACAAAGATGTCACAAAGAAAGAAAACTACAGGCTAATATCACTGATGAATATAGATGCAAAAATCCTCAACAAAATACTAGCAAACAGAACCCAACAGCACATTAAAAGGATCTTACACCCCGATCAAGTGAGGTTTATCCCCAGAATGGAAGGATTCTTTAATATACGCAAATCAATCAATGTGATAAACCGTATTAACAAACTGAAGGAGAAAAACCATATGATCATCTCAATAGATTCAGGAAAAGCTTTTGACAAAATTCAACACCCATTTATGATAAAAACTCTCCAGAAGGTAGGCATAGAGGGAATTTACCTCAACATAATAAAGGCCATATATAACAAACCCACAGCCAACATCATTCTCAATGGTGAGATACTGAAACCATTTCCTCTAAGATCAGGAACAAGACATGGTTGCCCAATCTCACCACTCTTATTCAACACAGTGTTGGAAGTTTTAGCCATAGCAATCAGAGAAGAAAAAGAAATAAAAGGCATCCAAATCGAAAAGAAGAAGTAAAGCTGTCACTGTTTGCAGATGACATGATACTATACATCGAGTATCCTAAAGATGCTACCAGAAAACTACAAGAGCTAATCCATGAATTTGGTAAAGTAGCAGGATACAAAATTAATGCACAGAAATCTCTTGCATCCCTATACACTAATGATGAAAAATCTGAAAGAGAAATTAAGGGAACACTCCCAATTACCATTGCAACAAAAAGAATAAAATTCCTAGGAATAGATCTACTGAAGCAGACAAAAGACCTTTATGCCGAAAACTGTAAGACACTGATGAAAGAAATTAAAGATTATACAAACAGATGGAGAGATATACCATGTTCCTGGATTGGAAGATTCAACATTGTGAAAATGACTATACTACCCAAAGCAATCTACAGATTAATGAAATCCCTATCAAACTATCAATGGCATTTTTCACAAAACTGGAACAAAAACTTTCACAATTTGTATGGAAACACAAAAGACCCTGAATAACCAAAGCAATCTTGAGAAAGAAAAACGGAGCTGGCGGAATCAGGCTCCCTCACTTCAGACTATACTACAAAGCAACAGTAATGAAGATAGTATGGTACTGTCACAAAAACAGTAATATAGATCAATGGAACAGGATAGAAAGCCCAGAGATAAACCCATGCACATATGGTCACCTTATCTTTGATAAAGGAGGCAAGAGTATACAATGGAGAAAAGACAGCCTCTTCAATAAGTGGTGCTGGGAAAACTGGACAGCTACATGTAAAAGAATGAAATTAAAACACTCCCTAACACAAAAATAAACTCAAAGTGGGTCAGAGACCTAAATATAAGGCCAGACACTATCAAACTCTTAGAGGAAAACATAGGCAGAACACTCTATGACCTAAATCACAGCAAGATCCTTTTTGACCCACCTCCTAGGAAAATGGAAACAAAAACAAAATAAACAAATGGGACCTAATGAAACTTAAAAGCTTTTGCACAACAAAGGAAACCATAAACAAGACAAAAGACAGCCCTTAGAATGGGAGAAAATATTTGCAAATGAAGCAATTGACAAAGGATTAATCTCCAAAATATACAAGCAGCTCTTGCAGCTCAATATCAAAAAAACAATCAACCCAATCCAAAAATGAGCAGAAGACCTAAATAGACATTTCTCCAAAGAAGATATACAGATTGCCAACAAACACATGAAAGGATGCTCAACATCACTAATCATTAGAGAAATGCAAATCAGAACTACAATGAGGTATCGCCTCTCAGCAGTTAGAATGGCCATCATCAAAAAATCTACAAACAATAAATGCTGGAGAGGGTGTGGAGTAAAGGGAACCCTCTTGCACTGCTGTTGGGAATGTAAATTGATACAGCCACTATGGAGAACAGTATGGAGGTTCCTTAAAAAGCTAAAAATAGAACTACCATACGACCCAGCAATCCCACTACTGGGCATATACTCTGAGAAAACCGTAATTCAAAAAGAGTCATGTACCAAAATGTTCATTGCAGCTCTATTTACAATAGCCAGGACATGGAATCAACCTAAGTGTCCATCGATAGATGTATGGATAAAGAAGATGTGGCACATATATACAATGGAATATTACTCAGCCATAAAAAGAAGTGAAATTGAGTTATTTGTAGTAAGGTGCATGGACCTAGAGACTGTCACAGAGAGTGAAGTAAATCAGAAAGAGAAAAACAAATACCATAGGCTAACACATATATATGGAATCTAAAGAAAAAAAAGAACAGTTTCTGAAGAATCTAGGGGCAGTACAGGAATAAACACACAGACATAGAGAATGGACTTGAGGACACGCAGAGGGGGAAGGGTAAGCTGGGATGAAGTGAGAGAGTGGCATGGACATATATACACTACCAAATGTAAAATAGATAGCTAGCGGGAAGCAGCGCATAGCACAGGGAGATCAGCTCGGTGCTTTATGGCTACATAGAGGGTTGGGATAGGGAGGGTGGGAGGGAGACGCAAGAGGGAGGAGATATTGGGTTATATGTATATGTATAGCTGATTCACTTTGTTATACAGCAGAGACTAACACACCATTGTAAAGCAATTATACGCTATTAAAGATGTTAAAAAAAAAATGAAGCACCTGATATATGTTAAATTGCCTGAGGCTGTCCTAGGAAAACCTGAAAGTATAGTCAACCAGATTATCATCCCTTGCTTTGGTTTTCCTATAACTTTCCGATGAAGGGTAGTCTCGCACTAATTTTACAAACAACTTGTACGTAATAAAAATGACCTTTTGTTTAAATGAGAAGGAGAATGAAGTTGGTGCAGTCTGGAATGGGATAATGTAAAACTAAAAGATGAAAGGCAACTCAGGCTCATTCAGACATCATGACTTACCTCTCCTGGAAGCTAAATCCCAGGGACAATTCCTGATCATTTTCTTACTGGTCCAGAGTGATTTCCAGTTAAAGCAGGCTGAGTTCTCAAGGGGACGGGGAAAAGTGGGTAATTTATCTCACTCTTGCTTCATAAGCCCAGGGCCTGCATAAATGCGAGCCTACAGCACTGAAATCCCCTTTTAACTGTGCCCCAAGTGAAGTGTCAGGAAATCACTGCTTTTTTTCTTTTCTTTTTTTGAGGAGGTGGCGTTAGAAGTCCAAAGTTGTATTCGAGACCAGCCGTATACAAGTTGTATAAACTTTATTGTCTGAGGGCTTCATCACCTGTAAAATGGTCCTTCATAGCATGGGCTGCCAACACATCTGGGTCACAACAGCTGGGAACAATTTTCGATTGGAAAAATAACTTATGTGGGAAAGGAGAATAAACTTTCATCATATACTGGCTGGTTGTAAACTAAGGCATGTCAGGGAGAAGTTCTAATGGCCTGTTTTTCTGTTTGGTTGTAGTCATATATTTTGGGGGCATATAAAGCACACATTTCCCAGGTGATGAAACATTATAATAAAATGAAGTGGATCACCTTTTTACCTTTTTTGAGTCCTTTACTAGTGGATTTTGGGAAAGAGATGCTGAATGTCTAACAAAATTTTTATACAACTTTGTTAGGGCTTTTTCACAGTAACCTGATCAACACATTGTAGAGCAAGCACATCAAAGTAAAAAAGCATTTCAAAGTATATAAGTATGACCTAACACAGATTAAAATTGAATTTTTAAAAATATCAAATAATGCTATGTGGACTTGGGTGACCAGATGCCTGTGACTAGAGAGTCCAGATAGGAGAAAACAGAAGAGAGGGTCCTGTCCAGAAGCAGAGTAAAACCATATTTTAAATTTGGAATCTGTTATAGTTTTAATCATCAGATATCCTGTTCTTTTTCTGGTTTAAGAAGCGAAAAGCATGAGTGGACCTCAATCCACAAAGTGTTTCAGAAATAGAATTACATGTGGTACTTGTAAATTCTACCTAGATTTGTATCTCGTCAACTCTAAAAGGCTTTCTGTTTGCCCAAAAGTCATAATAAAAGGTTAGTTTTTTTACAATTTCATTTGATGTATTTTTCAACTATTATTTACTTTATAATTTCTAATTTTAAAAATTTGTTGTAGTAGAACATAACATTTACCATTTTAATAATTTTTTAAGTGTACAATTCAGTGGCATTAAGTACATTCACAATGTTGTGTAACCATCATCCCTATCTATTTCCAGAACTGGATTTCTCATTTTTTAAGCTTCTTAATGTTACGAGACTTTAGTGTAAAAGAGGGAAAACTGCATGATTTTGCTTTAAAGTGAGATCAATAAGCAGCTGTTTGTTTGCTTTCTTCCTTCCTGGGGATGTAGATTATCACTGAGACAGTTCTTGTTAGGTATGTCTGTAATTGTCAAATTACTGCGCTTAACCCTTTTTTGAACTCTGCTTTTATTCTGGGATGGTTGTAAACGAGAGAAGAGCTACAAAAACCTATACATGCTCTGAAAAGAAATTTCAGCAGGACTATATGGCTGGTGTGGGAGCTGAGGGGAAGTTTATTATGTTCATATATGGAAGAAAGGAAAGTCATTCAAGACCCACAATGCTTAGATGTGACTATGTGTGTTAACTAAATAGGGGGACAGATAGGAGTTTAGTTTCTAAACTTCTGCAATTCAAATTGTGTGTGGATGTTATGTCAAATGAAGATGCTTGTGAAATGAAATCTCGGAGTATATATGTGTTAAAGGAAATCAACAAAGCATAGACCTGAGTAACTTTAGACTCGAAGCTCCCCCCCACCCCGAAGCTCCTGATCATCAGATCTAGCCACTTGGGTGTTTACAGAACGTTTAATCTCTCCTAAATGTACCATGTTAATGTCCCCTGCAGACTCCCTCACTGGCAATAGCCCATCTCTAGGTAGCAATGAAACCCTGCTGAAGTCCCATTTGGAATATTTATGGTCTATTTCTGAACCCATGTCTCTTCTGTTTTGGAATCACGGTTGCAAAAGGCTCAGAATTGAAAGGTTTCATTGTAAATGTCCCTTAAAGAGAAAAATGGAAATGGGACTCTTGGCTTAACTTAATTTATTTCATGAGTCAAGTAGGGATATCCATCATTATAATTGGTTTTGACAGAAATAGGGCAAAATGTTAGCATTTGTTAAATCATTATGGCTACTATTTGGATGTTGGTTTTACTACTCTCTATACTTTTCTGGATGTACTAGGACAAAAATGAATATATACAATTTATAGAATTGACAAAGCAGGGGGCATTATCCTTCTGGGGTAGGCAAGGAAAATTTCAACTTTATGTTAATTTGGAATTGACTGGGCTCCTTAGAATAAAGTTGCTCCCAAACTCCCAAGCAATCTTATCTGCATATCTTTTGAAAAAGACTTCATTGTTGCATTCATCCCATTGCTTCAGGGGCAGTACAGCTTACAGTGAAAGAACATTATCAACAAGTACTAAAGATTGTCCCTATGTTGGCTGGTTTGGAAACTGGTAAGTGAAATCAGAAAATAAATCTTTCTGATTCTTTCGAGCTTTGAGGCTTTGAACAAAATAATGAATACCCCTTAGTAATTAACATGGTTTGTTTGTTTTTGGTTCTTTTGAAAGCAATCAAGGAAAGGAATGGAAAGGAAAGAAGTGCTCAGAAGGCCCCCCAAAGCACTTTGGCACTCCCAAAGCAGCCAGATGATGAATTACGCAGTGGGGGTATATGGCTAAGTGGGTCCTATTTTTGTTATTCAACAACACTAGGAAACATGCTTTAGTTCACAGCATTGTTTCTCTTCTAGTGTCTCCAATCAGCAACACGTAGCTTTTGGTATTGCTAGAGTGATTTCAATGTACCAAGTGTCTTTGAGTAGATGTCTAAGGGGATAAAGCTAAGGAAAAGAAGAGGGTAGACAGAGGGCATTTGACCACAAAGACTGAGAATTTCATTGGTTTGTGGAAGAATTCCTTGGCTAGTACCTCTGGGAAATAGGATGGTTTATAGCAAAGATTCCCAGGCATACATGTTCTCGGTAACAAAGAGGCTTTGGGATGCTGTGTTGGTGAGGGTGCTTTTAGCTTCAAGAAACCTCAGACCCAATTCAGGATGGCTTGAGCCATGAGGGGATTCATTATCTTGCATAACAAGTCCTAAAGTAGGCATGCTCCACTCAGGCCACACCAGGGCGCTGGCTCCACTTCTCTGTGGCTTTCTGGATTTGTCCTCTTCTCCATGTTGGCATCATTTTGCAGCAGCTCTGAACACAACAGTGTTTTGTGGTCTGTTTCGCACCAGTCTTGCTGGACAAGTTCATATTCACTAGGGAGTCCCAGGAACTGATTCTTCTTTTTTTTTTTTTAAGTGTAATTGATTTACAATATTGTGTTAGTTTCAGGTATACAACAAAGTGATTCAGGTACACACACACACACTTTTTTTGGATAGGTTATTACAAGATATTGAATATAGTTCCCTGTGCTGACTCTTCTTAATGAGGAGGTGCTGGAACCAGCTACCACTGAGGACAGCTGAGGTTGGAAAGACGGAGGTGCTACAAAAGTAAGAAAGGAATAATTGTAAGTAGATCAACCCCAGTTCTTGAGGAGGACACACCCACCTTCAGTTACTGTTATCTGACTTCTGGGATAAAACAACCAGCAAATCAAGTGAAAATGATGCTGTGCTCCATAGATCACTGCTCATTCTTACTCTAGAAATGAAAACAGTGTGCCTTTAAATCTGTCTCTTAACAGGATTTAAATCTGTATGCCTAAATTTGTAAATGCAATTTTCTCATTTTCTTTATTTTCTAAATACATTGTGATTTTGGTTTTCATTTCCTCTTTGACCAGCTAGTTATTTAGGAGCAGAATCTTCAATTTATAGGAATTTGGTTTGTCGTTGATGTTATCTAAACTTCTATAAGTTCTATAACTTTTTTCTTTCTACTAAACAATGTGGTGCTCTTAATTTAAAAAAAAAATCTATTTATTTATTTATTTATTTATTATTTTTGGCTGTGTTGGCTCTTTGTTGCTGTGCACAGGCTTTCTCTAGTTGCAGTGAGCAGGGGCTACTCTTCATTGCGGTGCGCGGGCTTCTCATTGCGGTGGCTTCTCTGATTGCGGAGCATGCGCTCTAGAGCACAGGCTCAGTAGTTGTGGTGCACGGGCTTAGTTGCTCCGCAGTATGTGGGATCTTCCTGGACCAGGGCTCGAACCTGTGTCCCTGCATTGGCAGGTGGATTCTTAACCACTGCGCCACCAGGGAAGTCCAAACAATTTAATTTAAACAAACGTGTACGTGGAAACAGACACGGCCTAAAATTCCAAAGGCCAGGTAGTTACGCCATTTTATATGGTTTGGATTTCATGTTGGGCTGTGGCTCTTTAGTGAATCAAATGGAGACATAATTAGCTTGGGGAAACAAGAATATCTTCAGAGATGTGTCCGTTTGTGTAGGCAGGCTCTTCAGAGGATCTCTGAAGAGGAGTAGTAACTATGGAGAATGCCTTGCTTTACTATGTCCCAATCAAGCCTTAGATTTCATGGTCTGGAATAAATACTAAGAACCAAAGAATTAACTGACATATTATGTGGCTCTAATAATAAGTAAGGACTCTAATTTTTTTTCAATTTTTATTTTATATTGAAGTATAGTTGATTAACAATGTTGTATTAATTTCAGGTGTACAGCAAAGTGGTTCAGTTATACATATACATGTATCTATTCGTTTTTAAGTTCTTTTCCCATTTAGGTTATTACGAAATATTGAGCAGAGTTTCCTGTCCTATACAGTAGGTCCTTGTCGGTTATCTGTTTTAAATATAGCAGTGTGTACATGTCAATCCCAAACTTCCAATCTGTCCCTCCCCCAACCCTTCCCCCTGGTAATCATAAGTTTGTTCTCTAAGTCTGTGGGTCTGTTTCTGTTTTGTAAATAAGTCCATTTGTATCATTTTTTTAAGGTTCTGCATATAAGTGATATCATATGATATTTGTCTTTCTCTGTCTGACTTACTTCACTTAGTATGATATCTCCAGGTCCATCCATGTTGCTGCAAATGGCATTATTTCATTCTTTTTAATGGCTGAGTAATATCCCATTGTATATATGTACCACATCTTCTTTATCCATTCATCTGTCAATGGACATTTAGGTTGCTTCCATGTCTTGGCTATTGTAAACAGCACTGCAATGAACATTCAGGTACATAAGAACTCTAACTTTTAAACAAACATACCAGAAATTGTGCATTCAAATGAGTGCTGTCCTCTTCAACATGGTAAAATGCAAAAGGACAAATTAGTTGAGTATCCCAGCTTCACTGGTTTGGTTCCTTAAATAGCTATGTTGGGGATTCTGAGGCTGAATCTTGCTCAGCAGGAAAGAGTACCTTGATCTACTGTAAAGTCTGCCCTGAACCTCGGTGGGGAGGGTGGAAACACAAGTGCTATATAATTGTCCTTCCTGGTCTCATGGTAAGACCCCTGGATTTGGGGGTTTGAAGACCTGCGCTTGATGGCTCTGTCATTTACCAGCTGTGAGATCTTGTGAAAACACATGCTGTGCACCTCAGCTTCTTTAATTTAATGGTAATTAGTCATAAAAATATTTCCACTTTCTATTTCATAGATATGTATGTGATAGCCCCCTTCATAACCTATAACGCACTAATTGTTATGTTAGTTTTCAAGGTGGTCACTCTGGTAGCCTGTGATCTTATTTGCAATTATTTGGTCATTGTACATGCTACAAAATGGGAGTACATTTACAGTTTGAGCAACTTGGGAAAAGCACTTTTATATGTACCTTGTTTTCATAATTCAGTTAGATTACCTACAAATTAATTGATCATGACCTTTGGATCTGAATGACATGATTCTTCCCCCAAATTAAATTCACTATCAATAGGTGAAGATTTGCCACCACCGGGTTATTAAATAGAGTATGCCACAGGTTTTTGAAGGTTCATCCCAAAGAGGAATTCCAAAAAATGATTTGTGCAATGGCAGTCTCATTAGTATTAGAGTATGGTCTTCTGAGGATACTATATTGAAGGCCAAAACTCACTTGCATGTATAACTTTCTGTTAGCTTGTTTATGAATCAGTCATTTTGCATTAGAATCTCATGGGCTGTATAGCAATATTCCCATGCGTTGAATCAGAATGATGTTCCTAGGCTGATCCTGCAGTAATTTCTAGGAATGCACAGTGAAGTAAACAAGGAGCCCAGATGAACTCTCAGCTCCTGATAGAAAGGGAATTGGAGCTTTCTGGTGTTTACTGATAATATGTCAATCTCCAAGCAACCAAATGTTGGTAACTCCAGAATTACAAAATATGGATTTATTACAGCTGCAAAAAACCTGTCTGTCCATAAGCACTACTAAGGTGAGGGGGAGGCAAGAAATACTGGCAGGAAAGCAAACGAATGGAGGAGAGTCTTTCAGCATTGGAGTCTGGGTTTTCTGAAGGGAATGTTGACATAGTTCTAATCCTAAGCTATGATGGGGGGTGCTGTACCTCTCTCCGGGGTGAGGGGCCTCTGCCCCAGGCCCTGAGCTTTCAGAGGTCATTCTCTGACCTTCCTCTCACCATGAAAAGAAGAGTCCACAGGGCCACAGGATGTAACCATCTTCAGTCCACTGTGGTAGGAAGAATTCTAAGATGCCACCTAAGATTCCCACCCCCTGTATCTTCCCCTCTCCCTGTGGTGGGACCTAATAATATAATGGATGTCACTCCTGTGATCAGATTATGTTATATGGCAAAGGCATTTGGAAGAGATCATTATAGGTCCTAGTCAGTTGACTGTAAGCTAATCGAAAGAGAGATTGTTCCTGTTGGGCCTCATTTGATTAGGTCCAATTCTTTAAAAGGGGGACTGAGCCTTTCCTGACAAGAGAGATTCCCCTACCGGCCTTAAAGAAGCAAGTTGCCAATAGTTCTACAGCCACAAGGAATGGAATTCTGCCGACAGCCAGTGACCTTGGAAGAGGACCCTGAGCCTCAGATGAGACCCCAGCTCTGGCTAATACCTCGACTGCAGCCTGGTGAGACCCAGAGCAGAAGACCCAGGTAAACCATGTCTGGACTCTTGACCCCTGGAAAATCCAGATAATAAATATCTGTTGTTGTAAGCCACTAAGTTTGTGGTGATTTGAGATGCAGCGTAGAACACCTGTGTTCATCTTCTCATCCAGTGGTACGCAAAGTGTGGTCTGCTTGCTACTGGTCCGCGATGAGCTAAATAAGAGTCCGTGTCCAGTGCTTTCTATAGCATTGGACACTTCTCAAACATTTAAGTTGTATTTTATAAACATATTGGTCCGTAGTGGAGAGGACATTTTAAAAACACGACGAAAAATAGTCCTTGCCCAGAGAAGCACGGTCCCAGTTCATGACCTGGGTATCTGTAACCCTGACTTCCCTGCACAAATGACCTGAAGCCAGGGCCTGCACAGTCCTCTTTCTCTGTTTGCTCATCTAAGGGCAGGTAGTCCTGCTGAGGAAATGACCCTGGGCCTGAGGGCAGCCAATGGGCAGCTTTTATGGGGAAGTGAGGACGGAGCTTAGGAGGTGTGGGTTGGAGTGTCCGCAGGTGATGCGAGCCCCTCAAAGTGCTGGTGGGAGGTGGGAAGAGAAGGCGCCGGAGCCTGTGGCGATCTCTCTACACGCCCCCTCAGAGTTTCCTGACAAAACACGGGAAGTCCAAATTTCCTAAATTCAAGTATGGCTTTCGTGTCATTGTGAAGCTCTATTGGACAATGTAGGAGGAGAGAACACATTTTACTTAATGTTATCTTGATTTGTATTTTTTAATATTCTAGACACATGCTATGTGGGCTTCCATTTGTCCTTTTGCACTGTCCTTGCACGTGTTAGGAGTGAGCCTGGAGTGTGGTCTTTGCTCGTGGGACTCTTCCAAGTTCTTCTCGTGGTGCCTGCAAACCTAGACCCCTGGTATGCTTAAATGGAGGCTTTCGTTTCTTTGTTTTGTTTTTAGTGAGGCCCTGCTGTAATCAACACTGAAGGGCTTTCTGCCCTGATTATGCTTAGATTTTTACTCCTTTTTTCTCAGTTACAAAATAGTGGGTTATCCTGGATTTGTAATATGCAGCAGGAACCCAGGGAAGCAGCACCTTTCTTGAACAGCATTTCAGATCCACAGCAAATGCATTTGCCAGTGTGATAGGCTGAATAGCGGCCCCCAAAGATACCTCGGTCCTAATCCCTGAAATTTATGAAAGTTACCTTTTGTGTGAAAAGAGACTTTTCAGATATGATCAAATTAAGGAGATTGAGATGAGGAGTTTATCCTGGATTACCAGGGTGGCGTCTATATGCTATCCTTATAAGAGGGAAACAGAGAGAGATTTGACTCAGTAGAAGAAGGAAATATGACATTGAACTATGATGTGACACTGCTGGCTTTGAAGATGGAACAAGGGACCACAAGCCAAAGAATGCAGCTCTAGAAACTGGAAAAGGCAAGGAAAAGTATTCTCCCCTAGAGCCTCCAGAGGGAGTGCAGCCTGACGGACACCTTGATTTTGGCCCAGTGAACTGATTTTAGATTCTGACCTTTCAGCCACCAAGTTTGTGATAACTTGTTACAGTAGCCATAGGAAACTAATACACCAAAAATTGAGGCTCTTTCTTTCAATCTGAATTAAAAGTCTGGGGGGTTTGGTGCGTATGTGCAACCACTGTCACTTTTCTAGATGCTTTCACTATCAGTTTTCTAGAAGCAAGCTTTCTGGAATAGGCAGAGTACATGAGAGTGAGGAAGAGAGTAACACAGGCCCAAAGGACATGCTTCCAAAGCTATGTGGAAGGCTGGGTCCCAGCTGATACAGTACTTTAGAACAAAAGAGTGTTTCCTTAAAATAACTGAAGGAATGCGGGAAAGGACTATATACGTGTTCAGTTTTATGAATGGCCCACAGTTGACATTTATGATGTATCAGTCCCTGTTAATAGCTTGACTGACAGACAATTAAGGGATGCATAAGACTTCCATCTGTAAATAGTCCTGAGCGCGCCCGAGAAGGAGCATGGTTTAGGGCAGCCTCTGGGGACTAGATGGAAATTAAAAAGTGAAACCAAGCGAAGGAAAACTCAGGGAAAAACTTAGGGAACAAAATTTCTGACCAAGATGTCTGAACCTGGAGTCATCTTTTGATCAGCAGGAAATGGTGAGAAGCCCCATATCTAAAATGACTGGGACGTGAAAGGATTTGTGGCAGGATAACGGGGAGTCTTCTCCACGTCTCACTTTACTGGTCTCCGCTGAAGCCCTGAGTTAGTCCCAAGGACTGTGGATACCCCTGAGGCCAAGAGAGCGCCAAGTAGTGGAGCAGATGAGCTGAACTTTCATTCCTGTCTTCCCTGGGGCTCAGAGGAGAGGCTATTTTGCAAGCAGCTGCTGCACTTCTCCCAAAAGGCCTTTCTTTGTTCCCTTCAGCTCCCACCCTTTGAACACATTCTCTATTTTTCTGTTATGCAGGTGTATGCTTGGGTTCAGCCTGGAAAATGTCGCTGAAAGTTACTTGTGTAGCACCTCGTGCATCTGTGATGGGCTTGCTGCTGCTGACTTTCACCTCTGCTTGCCAAACAGGTTTTTAAAATTTTTAAAAAATTTTTTGAATCAGACCTTCTGGCCATAATGTTGTCCAAACAGCTGCAAAACCGTCTTGCTCAACTAGTCTAAATTTGGATTTGATTTACATCAGAAGAAAAAACTGTAGAGCAGAGAGCTTACCACCCCAAATCCACTACCTCCTCTGGCTTCCCAAGAGGTCAGTGTTTGCTGGTTGTGAATGATGGTGATCTGCATGGTGAGAAGAAAGATGTTCCCCAGAAATACTTTGTTTGTTTTCTTTGGTGTTTAACACATTCCACCTGAGATTTATTGCTGTGTGTGCTTTTTATCCCTCCTGGGACACAGGGAGGTCCTCAAGGCCATGGAGCACATCTTTCTTGTTTTCATATTCCTTTCTCTTGCCCACCGCCCTTGGCTGTCCAATAACACTGCAGCAACTGCTGCAATTCCACACTTAATATGCAGTCCATTGAATGAAGAGAAACCTTTGCACATTAGTTATTTAACAAGTTGGTAACAAAAGTACCTTGAATGTGCACAGCACCTAACCATTTAGACATGTTTTTTAATCTAATGTCTCATTTTATCTCTACAACATCCCTGAGAACTCAGTATAACTAGTAGTAATAGTTCCATTGAACAGGTCAGAACATTGAAGTCTGGGAAAGTTGTAACTTAAAAAAGGTCACGCTGCAAATTATTGGCAGGGTTCATGTTAGGATCCGTTTCTTATTCTGCATCCTTGCCATGACAGCAACAACGTGATGCTTTAGTCCATCTAGTTGACCCTCAGTGAAGTATAAAACTTCTCATTTTTGCAAGTTGGGAGGAAATGGGGACCCAGTCATCTGAGTTTTGACCTGGTTGTAAATTGTGCCAATAGGGCTGGAACTGTGGTCTCCCAGTTTGGAGAGTGTCAATCAAACCTTCATTCTATGGATAACCCACAAGGACAGCCTCGTAGTTCTGAACCACAGCAGGTAAACCATAATATCAACGTTGTCCATTTTCTTAATGTACCCTCTTAATTAAGTCAAGTTATTTTGTTGGGAGTGACGGTGGGAGGCTCCAGGTATGGTGATTTCCAGAAAGAAAATCTTACTCTTAGATGCTTTTGAAGACTCGGAACCCAGAGGATGATACAGATTCTTGCTTCCTTTCCCATCAGGGCACTGCCTGTCCATATTGGAGCCCACCCCGGAGGCTAACTGGGATTTCCTTGCTCACCCACAGTCCCATCTGCCCTTGGACCGCCCTTCCCAGGGCCCTCCCAGCTGAGTGCTTTCAGTCTGAAGGGGCAGCAGTAGATTCTTTAGGTTTTCCCCAGAGAAACCAAACGCCCCAACTCAAATCACATTTATCTTGAAACGTTAACCACTTTTCTCAGCAGAGCATCCACGAGTTACTCTGCTAACCGAGCGTCAGTCTCTGCTTCATCTTACAAAAGATATTTTCCCAGCAAATATCTGGGAAGTGAAGGCAAGAGAAGAGTGAGAAGGGAAGAAAATACCAGCCTGTCCCACTTAGAGTTTTGAACGTGATCATATGTCCTACTCTCTCCCACTCATTCATTCAACAAACGTTTACTGAGAATCTGCCTTGTGGCAGGAATTACATCATGGGATATAAATATGAATAGGACGTAGTCCTTGACTTGAGGGAGTTCATGGTTTAGAAAAGGAAACAGGTTTATTTTAAAGGGAGGTAGAATTACAGGGATAGAGACATGCCCAGCGTAGCAGGAATGAGGAGCATTCCTGAAGGAGGTGAGGCTTCCTGGAGAAGAGGGTACTTGGATTGCCCCATTTTACAGGTGAGGAAATTGAGACTCGGCAGAGAATCTGTGGCCAAATCACAGACTGCAACGCCAGGAAGAGCATTGCGTCCAGTTCAGCGTGATCGTGGCATGAAGAAAATTCTGGCTTCACCACAGTAAGAGCCTGGGGGTCGTCAGAGTGGACCTGGGAACAGCACAGCCCAGGGAGACTGAGGAGAACCTCCGGGAACAGGAAGAGGATCCCCAAGAGGTAGCCAGGAGGAACTGCTATGACCCCTTAGGTGTTCACAAGATGAGGTATGAGGGCTTTGGGGTTCCAGAAAATTTACCCAGGGTGGGATGGGGTGAGGTGGGGCAGCAGTAGGGGAGGAAGGTTGAGAAAAACTAGGATTTTCTCAGAATTTTATAAAACATCTCCCTTTGCTTTTCCCTGCATTCACGTGCAGCCTTGCAGCACCTAATAATGGTTAATAATCTCAGCCTCTGAATATGTCATTTCATTCCCACAACAGCCCTGTAAGGAAGAGTCTTTCATTATCTCTCTCTTTAAAAATAGATGAAAAACTATAGTTTCAGAGGTTTAGCAGTGCATTCCAGGCTGCACCTGGAGTTTGAACCCTGGTACTTGGACTTCGGGGGTTCTTAGTTGCCACACTAATTCAAAGACCAGAGGCAGCCTTGACATGAGACTAAATCCATAAATATCAGGTATTAGACCAGTACAAAAGGGGGCTGGGGAGTGTGCTAGCTGATATTTATCTCACCTATTAAGAGGTTTGTCTTATTAATCCTCACAACATCTCTATGAGAACAGCCCAGTTATTGCTCCATTTTACAGGTGAGGAAATTGAGGAGCAGAGATATTAAGTTACTTTCTCCAGGTCACACAGCTAGTAATGTGTGGGCCAGGATTTGACTCCAGATATGTTGGAAGATATGTCTGAAGTCCATATACTCGCAGCTATAATATGTAAGTTGTGAAAATAAGCTAATACCACAAATGTTTTGATATTCTAAATCAGTGATTCTCAACCGGGGCAATTTTACCTTTTAGGGGACATTTGGCAATGTCTGGAGACGTTTTGATTGTTGCAACTGGGAGGGGCGTGCTATTGGCATCTAGAGGGTACAGGCCAGAGACTCTGCTAAACATCCTGCAATGCACAGGACAGCCCCATGACAAAGAATTATCAACATGTCAGGAGTGCAGAGGTTGAGAAACCCTGTTCTAAATTTAAATAAATTCTAACACATTTTGAAGAAATAGCATATTTTTCTCTACACTGTGAATTCCTAGATTAAAGGTCAGAGGATCCTGATTCCAACTTCCTTCCAACTTTACTTTGCTCGTTCCAGAACCTTTTGGGCCATGGGACCACTGGCTCCTGTTTGCAGTCCCTGTGAGGATAGATGATGTGAGTGCCAATGGTGGGCCCACCCTGGCCCTGAGACCTGGCTGAGAACACAGGAGCATACCTCACCAGGCTCCAGGTCTAAAGCAGGGACACTGACTCAGGACAATGACAAGGGCAGGGCTCCTGGGAAGTGGAGCATCCATATCTTACTTGATAGTCGTTGGGTATTGTCGACTAAAAAAACAAGAACAACAACAACAGAAACACACTCGACCTAAAGTTGAGAGTTATGTTTTATTTAGGGAACTTACTGAGGACTACAGGCCAGGAGACAGCCTCTCAGATAGCTCTGAGGGACAGTTCCAAACAGGTAAGGGAGGAGCCAAGATATAGAGGAGTTTTTGCTGAAAAAAAAAAATGTAGTCAGACATCAAAAGATTACTGCTAATCACAAAAACCAGACATCTCAAAATAATGATTTTAGTGCTTTTCTATGTATGGAAGGATGCAAGAGTCTGGGCTTATTGGAATTTTTTGTTTCAGAAGCATCTGAACTCTCTAGGGCCAGTATTCTGTTTTTCTCCATCCTGAAATCCCCTCAGGGCACAACACTGGGGCAGCTACAGTGGCTAATGGCTTGATGCTGGGCAACATTCATTGTTTAAATAAATGCTGGAGAGGGTGTGGAGAAAAGGGGACCCTCTTGCACTGTTGGTGGGAATGTAAATTGATATAGCCACTATGGAGAACAGTATGGAGGTTCCTTAAAAAGCTAAAAATAGAACTACCATACGACCCAGCAATCCCACTACTGGGCATATACCCTGAGAAAACCATAATGCAAGAAGAGACATGTACCCCACAATGTTCGTTGCAGCTCTATTTACAATAGCCAGGACATGGAGGCAACCTAAGTGTCCATCAACAGATAAATGGATAAAGAAGATGTGACACATATATACAATGGACTATTACTCAGCCATAAAAAGAAACGAAATTGAGTTATTTGTAGTGAGGTGGATGGACCTAGAGTCTGTCATACAGAGTGAAGCAAGTCAGAAAGAGAAAAACAAATACCGTATGCTAACACATATATATGGAATCTTAAAAAAAAAAAAAAAGTTCTGAAGAACCTAGGGGCAGGACAGGAATAAAGACGCAGACATAGTGATTGGTTCAAGATGGCAGAGTAGAAGGATGTGCACTCACTCCCTCTTGCAAGAGCACCAGAATCACAACTAACTGCTGAACAGTCATCGACAGGAAGACACTGGAACTCACCAAAAAAGATACCCCACATCCAAAGACAAAGGAGAAGCCACAATGAGATGGTAGGAAGGGCGCAATCACAGTAAACTCAAAGCCCATAACTGCTGGGTGGGTGACTCACAAACTGGAGAATAAGTGTCCTCAGAAGTCCATGCACTGAAGTGAAGGTTCTGAGCCCCACCTCAGGCTTCCCAACCAGGGGGTCTGGCAATGGGAGGAGGAATTCCTAGAGAATCAGACTTTGAAGGCTAGCAGGATTTGATTGCAGGACTTGGACAGGACTGGGGGAAACAGAGACTCCACTCTTGGAGGGCACACATAAAGTAGTGTGCACATCGGGACCCAGGGGAAGGAGCAGTGACCCCATAGGAGACTGAACCAGACCTACCTGCTACTGTTGGAGGGTGTCCTGCAGAGGCGGGGGGTGGCTATGGCTCACTGAGAGGACAAGGACACTGGCAACAGAAGTTCTGGGAAGTACTCCTTGGCATGAGCCCTCCCAGAGTCCACCATTAACCCCACCAAAGAGCCGGGTAGTCTCCAGTATTGGGTCGCCTCAGGCCAAACAACCAACAGGGAGGGAACCCAGCCCCACCCATCAGCAGACAAGAGGATTAAAGTTTTACTGAACTCTACCCACCA
This sequence comes from Balaenoptera ricei, assembly GCF_028023285.1. Taxonomy (NCBI): domain Eukaryota; kingdom Metazoa; phylum Chordata; class Mammalia; order Artiodactyla; family Balaenopteridae; genus Balaenoptera; species Balaenoptera ricei. Next base: position 76,532,962 of record NC_082651.1, on the reverse strand, counting down.
GAGCAACAGCCAGCTCTACCCACCACCAGTCCCTCCCATTAGAAAACTTGCACAAGCCGCTTAGGCAGCCTCATCCACCAGAGGACAGACAGAAGAAGCAAGAAGAACTACAATCCTGCAGCCTGTGGAACAAAAACCACATTCACAGAAAGACAAGAGGAAAAGGCAGAGGGCTATATACCAGATGAAGGAACAAGATAAAACCCCAGAAAAACAACTAAATGAAGTGGAGATAGGCAACATTCCAGAAAAAGAATTCAGAATAATGGTAGTGAAGATGATCCAGGACCTCGGAAAAAGAATGGAGGCAAAGATCGAGAAGACGCAAGAAATGATTAACAAAGACCTAGAGGAATTAAAGAACAAATACCTAGAAGAATTAAAAAACAAACAAACAGAGATGAACAATACAATAACTGAAATGAAAAATACACTAGAAGCAATCAGTAGCAGAATAACTGAGGCAGAAGAACGGATAAGTGATCTGGAAGACAGAAAGGTGGAATTCACTGCCGCAGAACAGAATAAAGAAAAAGGAATGAAAAGAAATGAAGACAGCCTAAGAGACCTCTGGGACAACATTAAACACAACATTCACATTATAGGGGTCCCAGAAGGAGAAGAGAGAGAGAAAGGACCTGAGAAAATATTTGAAGAGATTATAGTCAAAAACTTCCCTAACATGGGAAAGGAAATAGCCACCCAAGTTCAGGAAGCGCAGAGAGTCCCATACAGGATAAACCCAAGGAGAAACACGCCGAGACACATAGTAATCAAACTGGCAAAAATTAAAGACAAAGAAAAATTATTGAAAGCAACAATGGAAAAATGACAAATAACATACAAGGAAACTCCCATAAGGTTAACAGCTGATTTCTCAGCAGAAACTCTACAAGCCAGAAGGGAGTGGCATGATATATTTAAAGTGATGAAAGGGAAGAACCTACAACCAAGATTACCCCGCAAGGAGCTCATTCAGGTTCGACAGAGAAATCAAAAGCTTTACAGACAAGCAAAAGCTAAGAGAATTCAGCACCACCAAACCAGCTCTACAACAAATGCTAAAGGAACTTCTCTAAGTGGGAAACACAGAGAAGAAAGGGACCTACAAAAACAAACCCATAAAAATTAAGAAAATGGTCATAGGAACATACATATCGATAATTACCTTAAACGTGAATGGATTAAATGCTCCAACGAAAACACACCGGCTTGCTGAATGGATACAAAAACAAGACCCATATATATGCTGTCTACAAGAGACCCACTTCATACCTAGGGACACCTAAAGACTGAAAGTGAGGGGATGGAAAAAGATATTCCATGCAAATGGAAATCAAACGAAAGCTGGAGTAGCAATACTCATATCAGATAAAATAGACTTTAAAATAAAGAATGTTACAAGAGACAAGGAAGGACACTACATAATGATCAAGGGGTCAATCCAAGAAGAAGATATAACAATTATAAATATATATGCACCCAACATAGGGACACCTCAATACATAAGGCAACTGCTAACAGCTCTACAAGAGGAAATCAACAGTAACACAATAATAGTGGGAGACTTTAACACCTCACTTACACCAATGGACAGATCATCCAAACAGAAAATTAATAAGGAAACACAAGCTTTAAATGACACAATAGACCAGATAGATTTAATTGATGTTTATAGGACATTCCATCCAAAAACAGCAGATTACACTTTCTTCTCAAGTGCACACAGAACATTCTCCAGGATAGATCACATCTTAGGTCACAAATCAAGCCTCAGTAAATTTAAGAAAATTGAAATCATATCAAGCATCTCTTCTGACCACAATGCTATGAGATTAGAAATGAATTACAAGGAAAAAAAAAATAAAAAACACAAACACATGGACGCTAAACAATACATTACTAAATAACCAAGAGATCACTGAAGAAATTAAAGAGGAAATCAGAAAATACCTAGAGACAAATGACAATGAAAACACGGTGATCCAAAACCTGTGGGATGCAGCAAAAGCAGTCCTAAGAGGGAAGTTTATAGCTATACAAGCCTACCTCAAGAAACAAGAAAAATCTCAAATAAATAATCTAACCTTACACCTAAAGGAACTAGAGAAAGAAGAACAAACAAAACCCAAAGTTAGCAGAAGGAAAGAAATCATAAAGATCAGATCAGAAATAAATGAAATAGAAACAAAGAAAACAATAGCAAAGCTCAATAAAACTAAAAGCTGGTTCTTTGAGAAGATAAATAAAATTGATAAACCATTAACCAGACTCATCAAGAAAAAGAGGGAGAGGACTCAAATCAATAAAATTGGAAATGAAAAAGCAGAAGTTACAACAGACACCGCAGAAATACAAAGCATCCTAAGAGACTACTACAAGCAAATCTATGCCAATAAAATGGACAACCTGGAAGAAATGGAAAAATTTTTAGAAAAGTATAACCTTCCCAGACTGAACCAGGAAGAAATAGAAAATATGAACAGACTAATCACAAGTAATGAAATTGAAACTGTGATTAAACTCCCAAACTCATTCTATGAGGCCACCATCACCCTGATACCAAAACCAGACAAAGATACTACAAAAAAAAAGAAAATTACAGACCAATATCACTGATGAATATAGATGCAAAAATCCTCAACAAAATACTAGCAAACAGAATCCAACGACACATTAAGAGGTTCATACGCCATGATCAAGTGGGATTTATCCCAGGGATGCAAGGATTCTTCAATATACGCAAATCAATCAATGTGATACACCATATTAACAAATTGAAGAATAAAAACCATATGACCATCTCAATAGATGCAGAAAAAGCTTTTGACAAAATTCAACACCCAGTTATGATAAAAACTCTCCAGAAAGTGGGCATAGAGGGAACCTACCTCAACATAATAAAGGCCATATATGACAAACCCACAGCAAACATCATTCTCAGCGGTGAAAAACTGAAAACATTTCCTCTAAGATCAGGAAGAAGACAAGGATGTCCACTCTCGCCACTGTTGTTCAACATAGTTTTGGAAGTCCTACCCATGGCAATCAGAGCAGAAAAAGAAATAAAAGGAATACAAATTGGAAAAGAAGAAGTAAAACTGTCACTGTTTGCCAATGACATGATACTATACGTAGATAATCCTAAAGATGCCACCAGAAAACTGCTGGAGCTAATCAATGAATTTGGTAAAGTTGCAGGATGCAAAATAAATGCACAGAAATCTCTTGCATTCCTATACACTAATGAAAAATCTGAAAAAGAAATTAAGGAAACACTCCCATTTACCATTGCAACAAAAAGAATAAAATACCTAGGAATAAACCTACCTAGGGAGACAAAAGACCTGTATGCAGAAAACTATAAGACACTGATGAAAGAAATTAAAGATGATACCAACAGATGGCGAGATATACCATGTTCTTGGATTGTAAGAATCAGTATCATGAAAATGACTATACTAACGAAAGCAATCTACAGATTAATGAATCCCTATCAAATTACCAATGACATTTTTTATGGAACTAGAACAACATATCTTAAAATTTGTATGGCGACGTAAAAGACCCCGAATAGCCAAAGCAGTCTTGAGGGAAGAAAAACGGAGCTGGAGGAATCAGACTCCCTGACTTCAGACTATACTACTAAGCTACAGTAATCAAGACAATATGGTACTGGCACAAAAACAGAAATATAGATCAATGGAACAGGATAGAAAGCCCAGAGATAAACTCATGCACCTATGGTCAACTAATCTGTGACAAGGAGGCAAGGATATACAATGCAAAAAAGACAGTCTCTTCAATAATTCGTGCTGGGAAAACTGGACAGCTACATGTAAAAGAATGAAATTAGAACACTCCCTAACACCATACACAAAAATAAACTCAAAATGGTTTAGAGACCTAAATGTAAGACTGAACACTATAAAACTCTTAGAGGAAAACATAGGAAGAACACTCTTTGACATAAATCACAACAAGATCTTTTTTGATCCACCTCCTAGTGTAATGGAAAGAAAAACAAAAATAAACAAATGGGAGCTAATGAAACTTAAAAGCTTTTGCAAAGGAAAGGAAACTACAAACAAGACGAAAAGACAGCCCTCAGAATGGGGGAAAATATTTGCAAACAAATCAACGGACAAAGGATTAATCTCCAAAATATATAAACAGCTCATGCAGCTCAATATTAAAAAAACAAACAACCCAATCCAAAAATGGGCAGAAGACCTAAGTAGTCATTTCTCCTTAGAAGACATACAGATGGCTACGAAGCACATGAAAAGCTGCTCAACATCACTAATTATTAGAGAAATGCAAATCAAAACTACAATGAGGTATCACCTCACACCAGTTAGAATGGGCATCATCAGAAAATGTACAAACAACAAATGCTGGAGAGGGTGTGGAGAAAAGGGAACCCTCATGCACTGTTGGTGAGAATGTAAATTGAAACAGCCACTATGGAGAGCAGTATGGAGGTTCCTTAAAAAACTAAAAATAGAATTACCATATGACCCAGCAATCCCACTACTGGGCATTTACCCAGAGAAAACCATAATTCAAAAAGGCACATGCACCCCAATGTTCATTGCAGCACTATTTACAATAGCCAGGTCATGGCAGCAACCTACATGCCCATGGACAGACGAATGGATAAAGAAGTTGTGGTACATATATACAATGGAATATTCCTCAGCCATAAAAAGGAACGAAATTGAGTCATTTGTAGAGATGTGGATGGATCTAGAGACTGTCATACAGAGTGAAGTAAGTCAGAAAGAGAAAAACAAATATCGTATATTAACGCATGCATGTGGAACCTAGAATAATGGTACAGATGAACCGGTTTGCAGGGCAGAAATAGAGACACAGATGTAGAGAACAAACGTATGGACACCACGGCTGGAAAGTGGCGGGGAGCGTGGTGGTGTGATGAATTGGGAGATTGGGGTTGACATATATACACTAATATGTATAAAATGGATAACTAATAAGAACCTGCTGTATAAAAAAATAAAATAAAATTCAAAAATTCAAAAAAATAAAAAAATTTAAAAATCACAAAAATTAAAAAGAAAAGAGGCGGATGTAGAGAATGGACTTGAGGACACGGGGAGGACGGAGGGTAAGCTGGGATGAAGTGAGAGAGTGGCATGGACATATATACACTACCAAATGCAAAATAGATAGCTAGTGGGAAGCAGTTGCATAGCACAGGGAGATCAGCTCGGTGCTTTGTGTCCACCTAGAGGGGTGAGATAGGGAGGGTGGGAGGGAGACGCAAGAGGGAGGAGATATGGGGATATATGTATATGTACAGCTGATTCACCTTGTTATAAAGCAGAAACTAACACACCACTGCAAAGGAATTATACTCCAATAAAGATGTTTAAAAAAATAATAATTTGTAGTATGCTTTAAAGGTCTTCTCCCTCTCTTGGGCCATTGATGTTTTCGTGCTTTTGAAGAGTATTCAATGTCCGTTATGTTTTTATAATACTTAAATCACCTTATATTCATCTGCAAGATCCAGTTTGTCTCATGATTTGCTGTGGAGATTAGTGCATTACTGATACTTTTCCTTTCATATGCCTTCTAAAGAAAAAATAAAAAGAAGCATGGATGCAAAAAAAAAACAAAAAATTCATTGTTTACTGAAATGGAAGGCAACATTTTTTGTCCACAGCATTCTCCAGGATACAAATTTAGCCTTTTCAGTTTGAAGAAGTTTTTAAATATCAAAATATATCAGGACTGCAGTGTATTGTTGTGCAGATCACACCTTTGGGAATGAGCTGGGGCTGAAATCCCTGGCTTGCCTTGCTGTAATTTGCACAAAGGCACCAAATGAGCTAGAAAAGACCCAACGAACGCTTCAGGTGTGCATAGCTGACTTTAGAGTCTTTTGACTGAGAGAATATATGATAACCCCTTAACTACTATGAATTTGGTAACATGTTAAAGTGAATTTGTATTTTATTAATCGTGGCATCGCCTACACTTTTGAAAGACTGTAGTGCCAGTATAGACCAGAGGTTATTTACTCAGTCTACAGACACTGCTTGGCCCACATGGATTTGTGGACTCTTTGCAATAGCTCCAAGTTCTCCCAAGAGTCTGGGGCTGTAGGTCAGACAATCCTACCCTGGACCATCGTACACAAAGTCCTTCTATTCCCTAGCTTAAGAATTTATTTTAGGGGCAGAGGGCCAGTTGGCAATATATGAAAAGTTTTAAGCATTATTGTTACACAATAAAAAATGCAAACTTTAAACATTTTCCATTTCCCCATTTGAAAGAAATTATCCTTGGATAAAAACCAAAGAAATAACGGCATTGTAACCCACTGCCAATCCCCTCTCCTTCCCAGATCTGCCACAGCTTTGTTGTTCTATATTTGAAGACCTCACTTGTCCTATAGACAAGCTCTATCCAATTAAAATATAATGCAAGCCACATATATATGGTAAAACTTTCTAGTAGCCACATTTAGAAGGAAAAAGAAAGAGATGAAATTAATTTTAACAATATATTTTATTTAGCCCAATATATCAAAAATCTTATTATTTCAATATGTAATTGATGTGCTAAAAATTATTAATATAGACTAGAATTAATATATGTGCTGATGTACTATGACACTAGTATCTTCCATGATCTAACAGTTAAAATCAAGTGTAGTCCAACTGAAACAATAAAGTTGTGTCTAACAGAAAAATATTTTATACCACGTTCCAAATTTAAAATTTGAATTACTTGAAATTATATAAAATTTAAAATTCAGTCCCTCAGTGACCCTGGACACATTTCAAGTGTTCACCAGCCACAGGTGGCATGGCTATTGTATTGGACGGCATAGCTCTGGACCTTCCGTGTGTTTTAACAGACCTGTATCTAAACCTCATAGGCCCCTTTACCATATGTCAGTGGTTTGGGGAGAAGTTCTAGAATCTTCTCTGTGTAATATTAGAGCAGATCTGTGGTTGTTGTTAGGATGCTCTTGGTTTGTGTCGAACTTAAAACCCTCCTGTGGTGTTAGTCCGTTTCAGGCTGATGTTCCCCTGTGGAGATGAAGAGTGCTCTGCTCTTCTGGGTCCCGTAGCCACCGCCATCCACAGTCGAAGGCCATTCCCAAGCAGAATGGGTTTCAGGGAGTCGCGCGCCTTTCGCCTTGTCTCCAGGAGTGTGGTTTTCTAAAGGATGAAGAAAGGTAGGATCCTGAAGAAAATTTTCATGGGTGAAGGTCAGGCTGAAGCAGAGGAGGGAGAGAGGACCTTAGGATGGAGCGGCTCCCATCTCTGCGGGAAATCCATCCCACACTAGGAGGAAGCCCTGTGGTGTGGTCAAAGCTGAGAGGAAGAAAGGGGATCTCGAAAAAAAAATTCAGGCAGAAAAGTTTACGTGGACACAGAGCAGCAAACCCAAGGTCTACACAGCTACTGTGAAACAGTGCATGGTCAGTAAGTACCTCTACTGACCTCTCGGCTACTCCAGAATAGATCAATAATTAGACACACCCCAAACACGTTTAGCATCACACCACCCGCTGCTTCTCACGGTCAGCATTATTTGTCATAAAATTTGATCCCAATGTTTGCCGTATTATTAGATATCCTCTGAAACAGAATCTAATAATACACTTCTTTTTTTCTCTAAATGAGTCCTAACCTTGCAACTGGGGTTGCAACTATAACATTGTTGCCTTTTTTTTTTTTCCCACTTTCAAGGATTAGGTAATAACACTAAACTCCCCATCTCATGCTACTCTCTGCTATTTGCACTTGGCTTGGTGCTTGAAGAATGTATTTCTAAATTAAAGCTGTGCTACTTTTGATCTCATGCAATTATCCCACGCAGTTAGGGGTTTATAGATTTGCGTATCTCCGAATGTTTTCTGTCACGCTGAACACATCCAGTCACTCCCAATTGAAGTTCCTCAGCTGAAATTATTTTCATCTCTGAGAATTTCTTCAGAGCTGTTTCTGTTATGGAGGATAAAAGGGATAAAGGATTCACAGTTGCCCAGAGTCCGTGCCTCTTTAAATACAGGCCTTGCATCCAGAGTTTGATTTCTTCCTTTTATGGGGCAGAAGTCCTGCTGTCAAGGATGGAAGGATTTAGGGAGCAGTTGAAGCAGCAGGTTTGCCTGGGCTCGTGTTCTGCTCTTGTGTGGCTGCTGAGGACCTTCTGGCACGTTCTAAGAAAGCCAATTAAAGCAGAAAAGGCCCTCAGAACCAAATCTATTGCCCCCAATATAGCTGTTAAACTTATAACTTTTCGGAGAGCTGCTGGTGCTTCTTGTGTCCCTATAGCTGCCCATCTACGCTGCCTTATGCTTTTCTGTAGCCTTCTTGAAAACCCTGGTTAGATTTAGTTTAGTGAAATGTATTTATCAGAAACAAAAACCACTGGAGTATTGACTGCAAAATCAGTTCACAGAGTGAAACACACATTTCTATATCTTCATATTCTTCTAAGCACCTATTCAAATACACGGTTGTTTCCAGGGTCTATGACCACACAACATTTTGTCTGTGAAGGGTAGATAGTTTAAGAAATTTATTTCTGTTTGATTCCAAATAGAAAAGAGACAGCATTTTTTTTTTCAGAAAGGTACATTGCCTCTGACTCTTAAAATAGATTTTCTTCTTGTTCTCACTTTGTAACTGCTGTGCGTATGCTATTTGTTTTAATTCTCTAGAAAGAGTTAAACGTCTTAAGGACGTTAACCCCAAATGGAAGTAATTGGTCCCTAAACTAAACTTGTTCTTTATGTGAAATACAAGACTCTAAGGGATTCTAGCCTTTTAGAATCATCTCAGAATTTTCCCAGGAAGTATGACATTGGCAGAAAGGGGATATAGATGCCTTTTCCCATGTTTATATGGACATGGATTCTGGGTTTTACAAATAGAGAAATACGGTACAAGTCCATGGAGATAGTGGAGTGAAATGTAGAGAGAGAAGGAGAAAGATCTTTTTGTATTTTAAAATGAAATAACCGAGTCAGAGAAAAGAGAGTATAAAGGTAAAGCTATTTTGACATTGTTTGCTCTCTTTAGTTCTCTGTATGGGGCATCTCAGAGAGAGAACACAGTTTCACAGCATGGATGGAGAGTGTAGGAAACGTTTTAAATCTAGAATAGCCAAAACAACCTTGAAAAAGAACAAAGTTAGAGACTCATATTTCCCATTTCAAAACCTACTACAAAGCTACAGTAATCAAGATAGTGTATTGGGTTGGCCAAAAGGGTCGGTTGGTTTTTTCCATAAGATGGCTCTAGTAGCACTTAGTTGTCTTTAACTTCATTCGAAACAATTTTGTTAGATTGTATTGTGACAGCTGTCATATCAGCATGCATTTAAAAAAAACTTATCAGAATTGGTGAACTTTTGTGTAGCCATTTTAATAGTGAAGGTGGAAGAAAAAAGCAACATTTTCAGCATATTATGCTTTATTATTTCAAGGAAGGTAAAAACGCAAAAAAAGATTTATGCAGTGTGTAGAGAAGGTGCTGTGACTGATCGAACGTGTCAAAAGTGGTTTGTGAAGTTTCGTGCTGGAGATTTCTCACTGGACCATGCTCCACGTTCGGGTAGACCAGCTGAAGTTGATAGCCATCAAATCGAAACAATAATTGAGAACAATCAACGTTATACCATGTGAAAGATAGCCGACATACTCGAAATATCCAAATCGAACACTGAAAATCATTTGCACCAACTTGGTTATGTTAATTGCTTTGATGTTTGGATTCCACATAAGTTAAGGGAAAAAAACCTTCTTGACCATATTTCCGCATGAGATTCTCTATTTAAACGTAATGAAAATGTTCCATTTTTAAAACAAATTGTGACGGGCGATGAAAAGTGGATACTGTACAATAATGTGGAACGGAAGAGATCCTGGGGCAAGCGAAATGAACCACCACCAACCACACCAAAGGCTGGTCTTCAGCCAAAGAAGGTGATGTTGTGTATATGGTGGGATTGGTTTTCTCCTTCCGGAAAACCAAACGATTAATTCCAACAAGTACTGCTCCCATTTAGACCAACTGAAAGCAGCACTCGACAAAAAGTGTCTGGAATTAGTCACCAGAAAACGCATAATCTTCCATCAGGATAACGCAAGACTGCATGTTTCTTTGATGACCAGGCAAAAACTGTTACAGCTTGGCTGGGAAGTTCTTAATGGAAAAAATTTCAATTCCCTGGAAGACTGTAAAAGGCACCTGGAACAGTTCTTTGCTCAAAAAGATAAAAAGTTTTGGGAAGATGGAATTATGAAGTTGCCTGAAAAATGGCAGAAGGTAGGGGAACAAAACGGTGAATATGTTGTTCAGTAAAGTTCTTGGTGAAAATGAAAAATGTCTTTTATTTTTACTTAAAAACTGAAGGCACTTTTTGGCCAACCCAATAGTATGGGCATAGGATAAACATGTGGACCAGTGGAATCCAAAGAGTCCAGAAAAAAACCCATACATCTATGGCCAATTGTTTTTCAACCCATGTGTCAAGACTACTCAGTGGGGGAAAAATCGTTTTTTCAACAAATGGTGCTTATCCACTTGAAGCCAATGAGTCTTACCCAGAGTGAGCCATCAGTCTTGCAAGAATCTGGGAGGGGAGTGCTCCCGTGGAGAAGACGACTCCTCCCAGAGTGGGACTGGAGAGGGGAATAGGCCTCCCCTACCTCCCCCACACCATCCCCTTTCTCAGTAACTTGCTGTGGTGCTTGAAATTCCACCAGCAGCCAATCCCCTGGGTTAATGAAGGGCTCACAAGTGGAAAGGCCTGTGAGAGCCAGAGGGTGCTGGGAGAGAGCGAAATGGGTGGGCTGGCAAGCTGGGAAGCACATCCCACGTGAGAGTGCTCGGGACAGAAGCTGCAGGAGTTGTGTTCATGAAAGAGCTTGAGAGCTTGGAGTCAAGCAACAAGTGGCTTCTCGGCCCAGTCTCCGAGATTTGGCACGTGGGCCCCGCTAGCCTCCCTGATCCATGGGCTAGCCCTGGCGTCCCGGGGGCTCCGAGATGTCACTGCAGAGGTGAGCCAGGCCTTGCAGGGTGGGCTCTCTTCATGAGCACCAGCACCTCACAGTGGCCTGAGACTGGAGCCAGCGAGCGAGGGTGGGCTTGTTCCTGAGCCATGGGGCTCTGCTACCCCAGCACCCTTTTGTTAACCCTTTAGGAGGTGATGGCTAAAGTTCCATATGGGGGCTAAGAGCCATCATAACTTGGGCCATAATACTGCACTCAAGGGCCAGCAAGGCTGGGGTAGCTTAGGATTCATTTCTAAAACAATATTCTCTGTTCCGCAGCACATAGAATATTTTATAATCCAAATGGGCCGATGGCCTCTTGGCTAGCATTAGTGCAATGCTATTATCTCAATAAGTGTAAATCTCCACTCTGTTTGTTTTGGACAAGTTTTGGGGCCTCAGATTGCTGTTCTTTGGTCTTGCTCTGAGCTTTGCTAGGAACGTACAAATGTGCAGACGACAAGAACAGATGTCAGAGCCCCTAGAAGATCAAAGTGTCGGCACTGCCTTAGAAAATCTGCCTAGGCCACGTAATTCTCTGAATCTGCAGGAAGACTGTCATAAATATTCAATACAGATCTGCTCAATTGAATCAACTCTAAAGCAGGCCTATTCTTCACCACTCTTCACTGAGGCTGGTGCATCGGCGGTCATGACTGAAAGCCAGTTGTGGGGTGGGACTCCTGGCAACATTTGTCACTGCTGGCGCCCTTCCCCCTAGCATTTGTCCCTTTCCCCAATATCCTAATTAATTTGGTGCAAAGAAAATTTTCTCTCTTCTGCACTAAAACTACCCTAAAATTGTTTTCGTGGTTGTTTGTCTTTTCAAAACGGAAAATAAGAACATACTGTTTCTAGTGTTGTGGACAGTGATTCCAGACAAGGGGAAACCAGAAGGGTTTTATGACTCAGGAAAAGAGAGTTCCCAGAGGGGCCCGAGCTGCTTTTTCTATCCTTCCCTATTGCTATTCTCTAAATCTCTTTTTGATTATTTTTCAGAGTTTCTCAACTTGCCACTCCACACGCCAGCCCTCTCTTTTCTGCCGTCCACTGCTTCACCAGGTTGCAGGTCCAGATTTCTGCCAGGGCTTCTCTCTCACATTTAGGCAAAAGCTCAAAATTATTATTGTTTTGGATAAAGATGAGCAGAATGCCAGTAGGATGATTTATAAAAAGAGAAGCTCCCCTGCATGCCCACTCCTGACTGCGTTGAATCTTTCTTACGGGAGCATGCTTAATTGACACTGCGTTGTTTGCAAGGTTTCATTCAACTGGCTGGCTCCGTTATCTTTTAAATTGTGTACTTTTCTACAAAGACGTTTCACTAGTACAACTGGATAAAACAAATGTCAAATGGAAAAGAAATCAAAAGTTGATATTTTTAAGACCTATCCTTAACCTCATTAAGTTATCTATGCCAAAACCAGCATCTGGTAGTAAAATCTGTCTTTTTCAAACATTGTTTTCTCTAAAGAACCATCCAAAAGTTGCTACTGTGTGAAAGCTCTTTAGCCATTTATACGTTGTGGCTTTTAACAGCCGTGTCTTCCTGGCTGACATTTCCTGGTCAAGGTTATCACCCAGCACTCAATAGACACAGAGTTCTGACCAGATCATGACGTGCAGTCTTAAGAAATTACCTGCCACCGAGGATGATAATTGACAAGAGTCTCGCCTTTTGCCATATGGCATGAGCTATCTCTGTCCCCAAATATGCAACTCTCATGGTGTGACAAATTGTTTGTGGGACAACACATGTTATAGCTCAGACAGTTAGACAAAACACCCCATTGGCGTTGAAACCACAGCCTAGGCGCTTGAATAAGAAACATGCAAAATCACACCTGCTGGCCAGCATCGCTCCTTGTGTTTTCCTCCTCTCTCTCTTTTTCCCTTCCAACAAAGAACATTAAATGTCAAATGAATTTAATGTTGAGAAAAGGACCCAGGGTTAGGTTCCCACAGAAACTTCATTCCATCAATATTTTAGGTGGCCTAACTATGGATAGCTTGAGTAGTGTGTCTGAAGTCACGCTGTTTGTGATCTGGAGTTTAAAGCCTGATGTTTGATTGATGCCAGACAGATGTGACATAGATGGCTGACAACACAACAGATCTAGTCTCAACGGTTATCTGTGGTTTAGGCTTGGTTATCTTTTAAAGATTGACATATTCCAGCAAAGAACTCTTTTGCCACAGTTACATTCTCATGTGCATGGCCGTTAGCACCCAATATTGATGAGAGGATTCATTTGGCTGATCTATTCTGATACGAGAAAGCCTTAAGTCTTAAATTTCAAAAACTTCTCTTTACAAGAGAGAGTTTCTCCTGGTGACTTAGCAAGATGAGAATGTTGTGCTGTCTTTAGCAAAATTTGTGGTATTTGTGTCTGTTGGGTATTAATGTGTATTATGTGCATTGAAAGCATGAGTGCCTTCTCTATTTTAAGCTATGAGCAAGGGACTGCAATTTTATAAGCCATATGTATATACAATATATAGTATATATAATAATATAAAATGTATTTATAATATACATATAACAAAGTATATATGCAACTTTGCTAATTTCCTTGTTGTTTTCACTGGGAGCACTGTGAGTTTCCATAGAAACGTGCTTATGATAAAGTTTATAACCGTTTGCAGTTTAAGAATTGTGCCAAACCAAACGCCTCTTTTCTGGAGCTTTTGGTAGACCCACCACCCAGAAGTGGGTGCTTGAAATGTGTTTTCATGAGTTCTGTTGTCATCACTGAATCAAATGCAACCTCAGTCTTTCCAGTCCATCCTGCCAGCCCAGTTCCAGGTCCCATTTTGCAGGGTCCGCTCAGGTGGCCATTCAATGCCTGCCACCCAGGTCAAGTTTTGTATCATTCTAGCCATTTCCCCCCTATCCCTCAAACTCCATATTCAATTTGTCAGTAAATTCTATGTTACTTCAAAAAAAATTCAAATGAACTTCTCTCCAACTTGACTACACGCCCTCAATGCACACTTCAGCCTCATCTAAATACTACAGTAGCCTCCTAAACACTCTCCCTGCATCCCCCCAGCCCCACATGGATCCATTTACCACAGAGCAGCTGGAATAACTATCAAAACACACACATCAATCAGATCATGTGACTTTCCTGCTCAAAACGTTCAACGGCTTCCCATATCTCTTGGCACACATTCTACATTCCTTAGGATGGCAACGTCTTAGTCCCTGATTCCTGTCTGTCTCTTCAACCTTATCTCACAACCTCTCATCTTCCTCTCTCTTGCTCACCAAGTTTACTTTCCTGGCTCCTTTCAGTTCCGGGAAGAAGTCAAGCTCTTCCAGTCTCAGGGCCTTTGCACTTGCTGTTCTCTCTGACCCAAAGTGTTCACACAGCTCTACCCTTGTCATCATATAGGTCTCAGCACAAATGGCATCTCCTCAGAAAAGTTTTCCCTAAAACCATCTTTAGATAGATACTCACTGTTATTCTCTCTTTCCCCTGTTCCTTCCTTCCGGGCTTTGCTATAATCTGTGATTATGTTCCTTGTTTACTTGTTTATTGTTTTCCTTCACAAGACTAAGTCCAATAAAGGTGGGAACCGTACTTATCATGTATCCTCAGTGCTTAGCACAGTATCTGGCACAAAGTAGGTGCTCAAGGGAATTCCCTGGTGGTCCAGTGGTTAGGGCTCCATGCTCTCACTGCGGAGGGTCTGGGTATGATCCCTGGTCGGGGAACTAAAATCCCACAAGCCGCGTGGTGTGGCCAAAAAAGAAAAAAAAGTAGGTGCTCAATAAACACTTGTTGAATGAATGAACAGAAAATACTTTCAAATATTAAAGAAAAATCTGCCTATTTAAAATTTCTACTGTTGATTCTAGTTCTGTTTTTGAAGGCAACATAAAATGACTCTATGGCTTCTTATACAGATATTTCAAATCTTTGATACCTTTCTTAGTCATCTGATTTCTGTGCTATACACACCTCTGAACCTTCCCTTGTAGGGCATGGCTTCCAACTTTCTCATCACAGTGTTCATTCTTTGTTGGAAGATACTAGTTTCACAACATCCCTCATGGAAAAAGCAGATGTGTTCTGACCACCACAGGGTCCAGCAGGACTCACCTTCTTTGGTGAGAATCATATCCAGCTTATGGATCTTTAGTTTTCAAGATCTGTTGTTTTTTTCCCCAATATATTGCAAAATAGAACATTTCCCAGGGTTTCTGGCATCTTTCCCATTCTTTATGGTTTCTCAAACTCACTGCTATGAGATTATATCTGCAAATTCTTTTCGTACTCTGTAATATAATTTGTCTGGATCTGGAGGTTTGAAATAATCTGTATGCCTAGATTTTTCTTATTCCCTAAATTATTGTGGGCTCCACTTTCCTCTTTTCATGGTCTCCTTTGCTGCACAATTAGAATTCAAAATCTATTCTTGCTTCAGAAGATGGAATTTGAGTATTTGGCAATTTGGACCTTTAGTTGCCTGTTAACATGACACTTTCTTCCTGGATCTGTCACCTCCTTGTTCTCCTCTTCCTCATTCTCTTCCTACTTCTTCCTTTCTTTTTTTATGTTCTTTAATCTTATGTTCTCTCCCTTCCTCCTTTCCTCCTTTCTCTCCCTCCCTCCTTTCCTCCTTTCTCTCCCTCCCTCCCTCCCTTCCTTCCTCCTCTCCCACCCCATTTTCTCTCTCTCTGAACTGAACTTTTCATGGAAGAGCTTTTTAATCACTTGTGTCTCTTGGATTTCCCATTAGCTGAGGCTTTAGCCTTCCTGAAAACCATCATTTTTTGTATTGGTTCTTGACTGTATGTCCCTCATGATCTCTCATGAACTGGTCCTTTAAAAAATATGAGTTCATGAGAAAGTTTTCTGTGTGGCCACGCTGGCTTACGAGTTTACTTATCCTTTTCCTTTTCACTGGAATTCTTCATTATTACGTTGCCTTAGAATGTATGTAATGCTCCCCTTCCTTGCTATTATAGACTCCCAAAAGACATGGTCATGTTCTCCCAAGGTCCCTGTAATTTCTGTACAGAAACCAGTTCTTTCTCATTGGTTAAAATTATATCCAGAATGGCAGTTTCTCCTTCTGTCTGAGAGCTGAAATTGTTAGCTAGGAATGTTAAAAATTTTTATAAGCAACTCTATTTTAGCAAACTGTGAATTCCAGCAGACATAAAGATAGTTCAAGTCCCCATCCCTATGATTGCTCGCTTGTACTTATGTGGTCTGCCTTCAGAAAGCCTCCTCCTTGCCTGGGCCATCCATGGTAAAGGCTCACCCCAGAAGGACCCTTGTTTGTATTTCTCCTGTAATTCTATCCTGCTTCCACTCTTCCTGAGTGGCTTTCTGTACAGGACCGTGGCATCTTTTGCCATCTCTTTTTCATATATAAGGCTATTTCTTCCTGCTTCTTTTGAACCTGCTGCTTCCTTTTCCTGCTGCATTTCAGGCAGGTGACTCATCTCACCTGCGTGAGAATGGCCATGCTTATGTTAACATTCCAAGTTCTCTTTCTTTACATCCCATCCTCTGTGAATCGAAGTCAGAAATCTTTCAGCACATAAGGGTTTTTCCTGATGAGTTTCTCTCATTTTCAACTAAGGATTAGGTATGAGGTACCACCTGTAGTGTTCCATTCATTTCTCCAGATTGTCCCATTCTTCTCACCCTTGATTCCCATTCTCCTTCATCCCTTCAGAAGACTTTCCCACTGACTTCCTAGTGCTCCATCACCCTAGTCTTATTTTGCTAATAATCTTGTGTATGGAAAGGTGTTCATTCCTCCAGCAACTCTGTTGGTTAGGGTGATTAACTTTGGAGTCATTAAGTTTGAGAGCTGGTTCTGCCACTAACTAGCTGTGTGATGTGGGGCAAGATACTTAACCTAAGCCTCATTTTCCCCAGCTATAAAATGGGAACAATTATAGAACTTACCATTTAGGGTTGTCATGACTAAATGAGATAATCCACGCAAAGCATCCAACCCAGCACTTGATGCTTAGTGAGGGCTTCCAAAGTTGTTGTTACTATTACTCGTGGCATTGGTAATTTTGTTCACCCTCTTGCCCGCCCCAGCCCTGAATCAGGAGAGAATTTGGTTGCCAGGTGAGGGAAGAGAGGACAATGAGCAGAAGACCCCAGAAGGCATGAGAGAGACTCAAGCCCTTGTGAGGAAGGGAGAATAGATGGAAGGAGCAGCTGGAAAGGACCAGCTCCGAGAGGATGTGGGTTTAGTCGGATGAGCACCTGGCACTCCGTTGCTTTTATTCTTGTCTTGTGCCTTTTCCATCATTTTTACGGGCTGGTGTGTAGACATTTGCTGAAAGGGCTATCCCACCTGGATCTCATTGAAATCATGCAGCCTTTTCCTTCGCCGAACGTTTTTTTTATCCCAGTGACTATATAAATGTTCCATTTGTGATGTAATTGTTCTGTTTCAGATTTTCTTTCCTAAACTAAAAACGAGAGTTATCCAAAACATTCGAGACAATGGCTTGAATGTAACTCTTTGTATGAAAAACTCTTTATTTCCTAAGGTTTGCATATCTTTTTCCTATTTAGTCGGCTACCTATGGCTCGAGGTGGAGGCTCCAAAGGTCGGGGGTTGCATTGTGAAGAGGATGGAAGGATGAAGGGAATTACTACTGTTGTAAATTTTCCACTTCCTAGAGAGGAGGGGGAAGCATGAGCTAAACAGGCAGCTTTCACTTGTTCGGAAATACAAATCCCAACCCTTATTTTGGTTGCTTAAAATGTCTGCAGGAAACAGCCAGGTTCTGCCAAAATTATTTTTATAAAGAAAATATTCTGTTGCTTTAGCTGCCTATGGCAGTGACTTTTTCTTGGAGTCAGTGAACCTTCCTTCCATTTCATGATTCTGCCATAGAACCACACATGGAAAGAGGAGGGAGGAAGGAGGAATGGGCCAGAATTTAACTTTGACCTTTTTAAAGGTAGAAAATGGAACAGATCTTGTTCAGTGAGGAAATGAGGTAAGGCATGAATTATTTAGTTGTGGTAAAGTGGAAGGAGGAGGAGTTTCAGCGTTAAAGACCTGGACTCACTCTAGGAGGGAGACCTCCCTTCCCTCGTGCTCAGGTTCTCTAGGGCTCCTTAATTGTCTTCCTCTGCCCACCCACCTGCAGCCCACAACCTTGACCTGTGCTCTTATGGAGGCATCATGGAGAGGTTATCCGACCACAGAGGAAAGCGCCCTTAATCCTGACTGAAGATTTGGGAAAAGGCTTCTCAGAGAAGGTGACACTTGATATGGACTTCGCAGGGGGCTGAGCAATTCGAGAGGCAGAGTAGTGGGAGAATGGCGTCCAGGCAGGTGGAGAAATGTGAGCAGTCACGGAGGTGGCATGACTTCATCTCCCATGAAGACGGAGAGGAGCCTTGTGTGCTTGCTTTTTTTCTGAAGGCAATGGGAAACATCAGGAGTTTTTGAGCAAAATGGGAACATGATGAGTTCTATGGTTTGGAAAATAAATCCAGCAGCCATGAGAGGTGCAGATTCAAAGTAAGGAAACCCCACAGGGTTTGGTGATGATGTTGGTGAGAAGTGGAACTGGGGCAGTGGGAATGGAATAGAAAAGAGGGACACAATTCCAGAGAGACGGCAGCCTCATCAGGGAGGGTTGGAGGAGAGTAAAAGGCTTCTCTGAGCTTACATCTGGAATGTTGAGGGGATGGTGGTGATGTTAAGTGAGTTGGAGCTCAAGGCGGAAGGATGACTGGGAGGAAGATGATGCGTTATGGATGAGAATAAGAAGTGTCTGTAGGTCCAGCTGAAAGCAGTTGGAAATACAGATGAGGAAAAAAGATGAAGTTGAGTTGAAAAGTTGGGCTCATTTTCATATGCATGTTAGCTAAGACAAAAGGAGGAGAGATCATCCAGGGGAAACATAAAGAAGAAAAAGAAAAAGCAATTGAGCATGGAATCTTGAAGAATGATTGTATTTAAGGATGAGTAGATGAAGAGGAACCCCCAGTAAAGACTGAGAATGAGCCTCCGTTCGTTCATTCATTCATTCAGTCAACAAATATTTATTGGTCACCCACCATGGGCAGGTCCTGGGCATCAAGGGTACAGTGGGAAAGGAAGCCCGCCTCCCACAGCTTGCGGTGTTGGAGGTGCTCGAAGAGTGCAGCGCCCTATGGAAGCCCAGCAAAAAGGGAGGTGGGGGCTGGAGGGTGGAGATGCGGGCGGTCAGGAAAAGCTGGGTCTGATGCTGCTGACTGCACTGGAGACGCAGAGAGGAGAGGTGGCCGAGGGGAGGCAGGAAAGAGGGACACATGGGAGAGGAGACAAGGCAGAGGCCCAAAGGGGGGATTTGTCACCCTCGCCGAGCCCGACCTTCTTTCTTCTGCCTCACCTGGAAGCAGAGTGGACGCCGGCCCAATCAGCTTTACCTCGTAGCCGTAGCAGCCGCTGGGCGTGGCTTTGCTGCACATTCATGAAACTTTTAAGAGAGGAAGCTGCTTTATATCGAGTTACACACTAATTAGAAATACAGCAACGTTCCTGTCTCTTAAGACGTTCTCTTAAAGGCTTGCCCCGCTGTCTCTCTCCAGAATTCATTTTCCCCGTACTATTTCATTCACAGAGATTCTGGGCCATAATATATATAAACTAACAAAATATTAAAGATATAAAATAAAATTATGCTATTATCTGATTATAAAAGTTCTCATTGCAAAAACTTGGAAAACGGAATACAAAGTAGAAAATACAAATTATTCATTTCCCTATCACTCTTACTATTCTTTTGTTTTTCTTCCTAATCCTGTTTCTAGACACATTTTACTACGTTTAAATGTTTGTGATCATTTTGTATTTACAGTTTCATATATTATTTTGTTTACTAATTATATCATAGGTATTTCCTCATGTTACTAAAATAGCTGTAAAAACATTTCATTGTACACATGCGTTACACTTTACCCATTCCTGTGTTATTTATTTAGGTTCTTTCTAATCTTTCTCTATTTTAATGCAGCAATTATCCACCTTTATACATATTTTTTTGTCCCTGACTCTTCAAATCCACTCGTACTTCAAAATGATTTCTGATATATTTTCCCCTAGAATCCTTATGTTTAAATGAATGTCTCATTAATACAATGAAAAGTGATTTCACCATCCTTTGTCTCAAAATGCAAGTTATTTTGAAATGTTATCTGATTATTTTGTAAACTCCATTTTTAAGTCAAGAAATTTGACCAAAATTGCGATAATGATAAATTGTATTTATTTTTGGCTCACTATTAAGCCCCAAGTTTCTACCCATGCTTGCTTGAATTCCACAGGTTTGGCAAAAGGGGAACTATTTTTCCATGTTTTTAGGTTTGTCAGAGAATATTAATTTTGAACCCAGGTCATCTCTCCCTTCATATTCAATTTTTCTCTTTGCTTTATTATAACACATCACTTTGTATGCGGATTCAAAGGCTACTCCAGAAAGCAAATAGAATGTATTTTTGTTTGCTGGAAAAATTAATCTGCCTTATAGAGCTTTTTGGATTATCTTACCCTCAAACGTTTGGTGTGCTTCTGTTTTAAGTGTTTTTTATAAGAAGAATAAAGCTGGATTTTAAAAAAATGAACTTTTAACTGGCAAGTTTAATTCATTATTTTTTGTGATCATTGATATATTTCAATTTATTTTTACTACCTTTTTCATGCTATTTGTCCTGTGAAGTTCTTTACTTACTTCACTTTTTTTGCTCCTCCAGTAGTTTGAAATTTATGGATTATCTTTCTAATTTTTTAATGGTTAGAGTTTTTAATTATGTTTACTCTCTTCCTAAAACTTAGAGGGCTTTAACTCTTTCAGCTTATAGGCTATTGTTACCCAGTATTTTATTTCTATTAAAAATGTTTTGCAAAACCTATCATATATAGAAAAGAATACAGCACACACACACACACACACACACACACACTCTCATGAATACTTATGTACCTACTATTTTTTTTGTACCTACTATTTTAAGAGACAGAATATTACCTCTATTTATGTGCCCCCTCCCCCAATTTTTTTTTACTTCACAGATTAGGTGTATTAGTGTTGATGTTTATTTAGATTTATCCACGTGATAGGGCTTCCCTGGTGGCGCAGTGGTTGAGAATCTGCCTGCTAATGCAGGGGACACGGGTTCGAGCCCTGGTCTGGGAAGATCCCACATGCCGCGGAGCAACTGGGCCCGTGAGCCACAACTACTGAGCCTGCGCGTCTGGAGCCTGTGCCCCGCAACGGGAGGGGCCGCGACAGTGAAAGGCCCGCGCACCGCGATGAAGAGCGGTCCCCGCACCGCGATGAAGAGTGGCCCCCACTTGCCGCAACTAGAGAAAGCCCTCGCACGAACCGAAGACCCAACACAGTCAAAAAAATAAAAAAATAAATAAATAAATAAATAAATAAAGTAACGATTAGATTTATCCACGTGATAAATGCACTTTCTTTGCTCACCTGGTTACCATCCTTCTTAAATCTCAAATCTCTCTTCTGTGGTGCTTTTCCTTCTTCCTATAGTATATATTTTTAAGAAGTTCCTTTATTTCTTCTGTATTTTAAATCTTAAGAGGGTCTGTTGATAATAAATTACCTTAGCTTTTGTTTGTATAAAAACATCTGTATTTCATCCTCATTCTTTAAATTTTGTTGGATATACAATTATAGATCGACAATTATGTCCTTTTGGCACTTTGAAGATATTATCTTACAGTATTTTGTTATCTGCTGCTGTTCATAAAAAATCAGATATAAAGCAGGTAAGCTGTCTTTTGGTGTGGAGGGGGACAGTTTTTAAGCTATTCAATTTGTCTTACATGTTCTGCAATTTCACCAGGATGAGTTTGGGTGTAAGTATTTTTTGGAATATTTTGTAGATCCTAAATATTAGGATCCATGAAAATTCTTGACTATTATGTCTCTCCCATTCTTTCTACTCACTCCTTCTGGAACTCTGATTAGATGAATGTTAGAACTCCTCACTCAAACTTCATATCTACTAACCTCTCTTTCATATTTTCCTCCTCTATCTCTTTGTACTATATTCTAAGTAGTTTTGTCATATCCAACTTTCAACTTGCTAATTATGCTTTTCAGTTGTTCTAATCTACTAGTTAACTCATATGTTGAATCCTAAGATTTCAACTATACCTTTTACTTCCAGAAGTTAAGAATCTGCCTGGATATTAATGATAGTATTTCATTCCTTGTTCATATACTGAATTTGTTAAATATTGAAAACATACTTATTTTACAAACTATGGCCTGCCAGCCAAATCTAGCACACTCGTTTTTTAAAAATTTTTTTTAAAAAGATTTGTATTTAATTAATTAATTTGGCTGCAGTCTTAGTTGTGGCACGTCGGCTTTTCCTTGCGGTGCGCGAGCTTCTCTCTAGTTGTGGCGTGCGGACTTAGTTGCCCTGCGGCATGTGGGATCTTAGTTCCCCGACCAGGGATCGAACCCACATCCCCTGCATCGGAAGGTGGATTCTTAATCACTGGACCACCAGGGAAGTCCAACACACTCCTTATTTTTGTAAAAAAGGTTTATTGGAACACAGCTAAGCCCATTAATTTACATACTGCTTGTGTCTGCTTTCACTGTAGAATGGTAAAGTTGAATCTTTTTGATACAGACTGCATAGCTTGCAAAGCCTAAAATATATATTACCTGGGCCTTTATAGAAAAAGTTGGTCAAGTCCTGCTACATGGGATAACTCTAACATCTAAAGAAAGTGTGTGTCTGATTCTGCTATTTGATGTTTCTGCTCTGTCCCATTATGTCTTGCTCTGTGAGTGGTCTTGTGATTTTTCACTATGAGCTCATTTTTGTTGGGGCATTATCTGTGAGAATTTTAGGAGGCAACTTGAGAGAATATTCCCTTTATTTGTGTTTACTTTGCCCAAGTGCCTGGGGAGCTAAAAATCTAGGACTATTTTAAATTAGTTTCTTTGGTTTAAAATAGTTTCAGAATAGGCAAGTAGAGTGAATTTGAACCCCAGGCTTCAAGCCTGGGGTATGGTTATTTCCTCTGGTTGGCAGGTGGGGACCTTTCCTTCCCTTGCAACCCAAATCAGAGCTGAGACACAGAATTTTTTTGATGTCTCCTTTTGCAGGGCAAATATTTTCCAGTCCATTCTTTCACTGGAAATTTGGGCCTTCAGGGACTCATTCCAAAGTCTCTATGCTGACACCCTTCTGCCTTGTCATGTCCCCTCTAACAGTGGCAAATGCCATTAGGGGTCCACTGCCTGCTTGAGTGAGCATTTACCATGCTAATTCTGGCTTCTGGCTTCTACTTCATTTTTAACCCCTGAGGATTTACCTTAATTTCTTGCGAAGTCACCTATTCATTTTATTCAGAATTTTACAGGTTTTTTTTTTAGGGGAGGATTTTCATGATAGGGAGTCTGTCATAATGCTGGAAATAAATGTCATGAAAATTTTAAATTAAAAAATGTACAGTTAAGATAATGGAAATGGGAAAGTTTTATAATACCCCTACAGGCTCCAAGCCTACCTAGTATTTACTTATATCTGAATTATGAGCTGCATCTCTGGAGTCAGACAACCTAGGTTTGGAACCAGGCCTTCTGTAGAGTGTGGGGAGAGAGGGAGAGTGGGCAAACGTTTTCTGAAAAGGTCCAGATGGTAAGTATTTTCAGCTTTGCCAGCCATATGCAACTACTCAACTCTGCCACAGTATCATGAAAGCAGCCATAATTACATACTGTGTAATGAATGGGCATGGCTGTGTTCCAATAAAACTTTATTTACAAAAACAGGCAGTGAGCTGGATCTGACCTGCCGGTTATAGTTTGCAGACCCTTGGCCTCATGCAAATTAATAAACGTCTATAAGCATAGGTTTCCTAATCTCTAAAATGAGGGTAATAATACCTGTGTTATACATAGGTTGTTACGAGCATGAAATTAGAAACTTCATGTAAATGCTGGTGTTAGCTATGATGATGCTGGCAATGATGATGGTGGTTTCAAACCAGTTCCCTGATTTTGTAAGATTATCAGGTGTGTCTTCACTTCAAAACCTTCAAATACATCCAGTGCAGCAGCTGAGGGCTCATAATAGAAAGCTAACAATACTGCAGCAACAAACAACTTTAAAATCTCAGTGGCTTTAAAGAACTCGGATTTAAGTCTTGCTCACATTAGGTTTCCAGTACAATTGATAGGAAACTCTCTTCACTGTTGTCCCTCTGGGACCCAGGCTGAGGGAGCAGCCTCCATCTTGAAACTGCTGGTTACCACAGAGGGAAGGAGCTCTGGAGGGTCTTGCAGCAACAATTAAATGCTTGGTTTGCAAATGCCACGTGTCATTTCTGTGCACCATTCATGGTCAGAATGGGTCACGTCTTCCCCTCCCTGTCAGCCCCTCCAGGAGTACGTGCGCTGCAGAGCTGCCCCCCTTCCCAGGGCGGCCCACATCCAGTGACTGCTCCAGGTGGGGCACCAAGGCCCAGCCTCTCTGACCCAATGCGGGGCAACTCGAATGGCCATTTTAGCTTCAGAGATCCTTGTGGGTTCGGCTCAGTCTCCTGTTGGGCAAACTCGACTTCTCCCTCTGCCCAGTCCTTCTTCCTTCTCCTTCTTTCTACAGGATTACTCCCAAGGACAGTCCTAAAATAAACATCCTATACACTAAACTCCATCTCAGGGTCCTTCCCAGAGAACCCAATCTGTGACACCCTCCATATGCCCAAGATGGAGAGGGCTAGGAATATCTCCCAGGGAGACCTGAGGACTACCTCATTCACTAGGGTGAGCAAAGGTAGTGCATACACATGGGAGAGTCTAAAATTGGAACAATGATAATAGCAAATAGTTATTGAGTGCTGATCTGCTGCATGCTGTACAAAAATATGTTGCTTGGATTAGTGTATTTAATCCTCTTAACACCCTACATATTAGACCAGGGGATTAGACCAGATGATGGCAAGCTATGGCCTGCGGACCAAATCTGCCCATTCATTTCTGTATTGTCTAGGCAACTTTCATGCTACAATGGCAAAACTGAGTAGTTGTAACAGAGACAGTGTGGCGTGCAAAGTTGAAAATACCTACTGTCTGTCCCTTTTCAGAAAAGCTTGCTAAACCTTGTGTTAGGTATTATTCCCATTTCACAGATAAGAAGCGTCAAGAGGTGCATGGTTTATTAAATCATGGAATGCCATTTTTTGGTTACAAAGGTAAATGTCTATCGCGTGGCCCCCTTCAGTGATGGCAGGTGCAGAAACCTTCTGTGCCATTTATGGGTCTTTATAAGTGCTCAGCAAATGAACATGAACGATTCTCTTCCCTTCCCTTCCTCCCACCATCTCCTTTTGTAAAATTAAGGTCTCCTCTCCTATCTCTGCTCTTAATCTCACAGAAGACTCATCAGTTTTTGGTGTCTTTGACTCTAAAACCCCTGGAGGAAGCTCCATTTTCCCAGAAATGGCTACTGGAAGAGTTATGGCAGTAAGTGTGTAGAGGCTGAGCTGGCTATCAGGAAACACTTCATGATCACTAAGAAATTATTCTGCGTGCTGAGCCATAGAGTGATTAAAAAAAAAAAAGCAGCCTTGACAGATCTAAGGCTGAGATTATCTCAGCAGTTCCCAGGGCAGCACTGAGTAACCCAAAAACATTCCCTCATAAAAGTAATTGTTCGAGGGGGATTCAAGAACTTAGTTCCTTAATGCCCAGTCAGCTTCTTCCCAGATTCATCCAGAACATAGGCCGAGGCACACAAGTTTACTCCCAAACTCAGGAGCAGAACTAAGAACTGAGCCCAGGTTGTTTGACACCAAAGTTTGTGCTCTTAACCATATATTCTACTCCTTCCCGGCAAGCAAATATCCAGGATCATGTCCTTACATCCTACAGATGCTGTTCTAGGTGCTCATAGATTTTCCGCCAATGATTTTTCTAGCAATTAGCTACAAGAGGACTGTGGGAGGAGATTCCATTTATCCATCTCTTTGTCCCATGCCTTCTAAAGAAAACTTCCCCAGCTTTCAGAGAGAATCCTTGCATCTATTCAGGCCTATTAGATCCCTAAGCAAAAATTTCTAAAACCCATTCTCCATTCTTAGTTAATTAGAAAACAATTGGGGGAATTCCCTGGTGGTCCAGTGGTTAGGACTCTGTGCTTTCACTGCCGAGGGCGCAGGTTCCATCCCTGGTCAGGGAACTAAGATCCTGCAAGCTGTGTGGCGTGGTAAAAAAAAAAAAGAGAAAAAAAAAACAATTGGCTCTCAAAAATGGCTAGTGAATGAATAAATGAATCCGTGAATGAATGAATGAATCAGTCCCCAGACCCCTGACAACTTAAGGATCTTGGGCAAGGTTTTTTGTTTATGATGAAGAAAAGATAGGGACTTCCCTGGTGGCGCAGTGGTTAAGAATCTGCCTGCCAATGCAGGGGACACGGCTTCGAGCCCTGGTCCGGGAAGATCCCACATGCAGTGGAGCAATTAAACCCGTGCACCACAACTGCTGAGCCTGCGCTCTAGAGCCTGCAGGCCACAACTACTGAGCCCATGTGCTCTGGAGCCCGTGCACCACAACTACTGAGCCCACGTGCCACAACTACTGAAGCCCAAGCTCTCTAGGGCCCACATGCCACAACTACTGAGCCTGCGTGCTGCAACCACTGAAGCCCGCGTGCCTAGAGCCTGTGCTCCACGACAAGAGAAGCCACCCAATGAGAAGCCCGCACACCGCAACAAAGAGTAGCCCCCGCTCGCCACACCTGGAGAAAGCCCGCTCACAGCAATGAAGACCCAACCCAGCCAAAAAAAAAAAAAAAAAGAAGGAAAGATATTTGGAGGTTTCTTGTCGCGGACTGCTCATAGCAGTTAGGTGTCCAAAAGGATAGTCATTCACTCAACAAACACCGTGCATTTACTTACAACAAACATTTACTATGATTTGCAAACTGTGTTAGGCACTGGGAACATGACACACCAGGTGTCTGCCCTCAACGCAGGCCTCTAGTGATGAGGTGAAGGCATGGATGTCAGTGTGGGTGCAGGTAGCTTCATGGGGGTGGGGTGGCATTGAGAGTTGGCCGGGTACTTGTATGTTGGGAAGAAAACATGGGGGGAAATATAACGACGGAAGATGCTCTTCGAAGTGAAATGGAAGTGTAACATCCAGGTTGTGGATTGAAAAGGGTTAAGTGGAAAGTTCTGGAGAAGCTGGCAAATGTAACCTGATCCCTCTCAGCAGTAGCTTGGGCTTTAAAACCAGGAAACGTGGAGGAATCAACAGATACTGGGCTGGTTTTACTGGCCTCCCCTCACTGTTTAGAAAGCCAGGCCTCTCCTTGCGGAGCTAGTGTTTCTTTGGTGGTGTGAGTTACTTCTGTATATTGCTCAGTTCATCCATATTACGTGGATTTTTACTAGATCCATTCTCAGAGTATGTCCTGGCCTCCCATAACAGGGTAAGTTGAGAGGGCAACAAAAAAGAGATGCTATAAAAGCCTTCACTACTTTAACGGTATTACTGGGAATGTAACAGTTTTCAGACAGAAATACGACAAAATTCTTTCTACAGAACTTTTCAAACTGTCAGTTCAGAGGGAGAAATTTTTTTTTTTTCCTACAGAGAGGCACTGCTTGATTCAACTTAATTTAGGTTTTGGGGAAAATTTGGGCAAACCCCATTGTTCAGCAGAACCCTGCCTTCAAAGAGCTAAAGACAGGTCACTTTGTCATCCGTTGTCGTTGTAACCAAACCTCAACTATTATTAACCATGACTTGCCTTAGTTCTGGTTTATCTTAGTAAGACCAAGAAGAAAAAACGACTTCAGCTGCAAAAGTATTCTGTGTCTACTACAAAGCATGTATTCTGTGCTTAATGCCTGAGATGGATGAGAAATGCTATAAGAGTTAGGAAGAGAGAGTAAACTAAGGTTTAGGGTGGTCCAAAGAGCTTCATGGAAGTAAAGGATCTTGAATTCTATTTTGAAGGAGGAGTAGGACCTAGTTGAAGAGATGATGGTATGTCAGGAGAATGAGGTAAGGTGAGACTAGAGGCAGGAATATGGGTGTCCTTTTTTTGCAGACTAGTGGCTGGCCAGCCTTTTTTTTTTTTTTTTCTTTCAAAGAGAAAGAAGAAAAATGGGTAGATAAATGTAGTTGGCACAGAGGTTCATTTGGGAGAGTAGCCCAAGATGAGGTTAAAAGAGTGAGAAGGAAGCAATCTTTGAAGGGCCTTGGGTCTTAGAAGACCAGACAGGCTGTCTAGGAATTGATATGTGGAGGTGGTACAGTGACTTCCCTCATTTTCTTCTTTTTTCTAGGCTGCTTTATTCACTGTATGATATTTTAATCAATTTTATGGGAGGCAGAGAGAATATTTTTGGAAAAAAATAATTAGAATCAAGTGTTAAACTCAGGCAACATCACATACTTGTGCCATTGGGTGAAAATTCTAAAGTAGACAAGAGAAATAACAATGACTAGTGTCCTGAAATTTACATAAAGAAGCAATTGCAGCAACTCAACAACCCGGGAAGCATAGAAGCTGACAGAAAGCAGAAGGTTCCTCTTAAAATTGGATCATGACTTGTCAGTAGCTGCATTTGAGGGAAGAGAGCGTTACTCTGCTTGCCTACCCGGCACTCAAGCAACCTTGCAGGTGTCTGGGCATCTTTGAACTTAAATTTAAGCAGGGAAACTAGGTAAACGTCCATTGACTGAATGGAAGGTCAGAGTGTTTATAACTGAGACACCAAAGTGAACTGCATTTCATTGGGGGCTGTTTTGTGACCAAAAGGCATGTGTTTCATAGAGTTGAAGGGCAACTCAGTTCAATGTACATCCAAGTATTTTCCAAGATGCAAACTCTTTGAGACAAAGAACACATTTCCTTTGTGCCCTCTTCAATGTTGACCAGCCAATGACCCAGTGAAGTTTGGAGGAAGTGAATGAAAAGTATAAATAAAATTGTATTGATAGCTACTTAATTATTATGTAGTTTCATGTTTAATAGTCAAATATTTGACTAAATGGGCATGAAAAACCTCAATGAAAGTAAATTAATGAACAGATTTTGGTTCCCTGAAGACAGGCATTTCATTGTCTTTGGCAGCTGCCACTCTGTGATACTCATCCTTGATTATACTCAAGGTAAGTAAGAAAGGACCAAAATAATCAGAAAGGGAAATTTAGTGTACATAAAACTTTACTTTTGGTGCGTTTCCTTTTGTGGATGGGCTCTTCAAAATTTGTAGAAAGCTAGTCCATACCCCTGACACTTTTCCTTTTATGCGTTTCATTTCCCACAGTCCTTTTTTCAATACTCACCACACATGTAATTATTTGTTCCAGGTCTGTTTACCTCATTAGACTCCATGTGGACAGGGTCTATATTGCCGTGGCCAGGCACTCAGGGTCAGCACAAAGGCACTCGCTGGCCCGGGGCAACTTTGGATTGCAATCCAACCAGACATTATTTAGACTTCTCCACCTGAAATGGAAGTTTCTTTTGATTTTGCTGTATGGGTTTACGTAGGCTAGCTGGCGGCCCTAGGGTCAACAAACATTTGTTGAATGACAACTAAGGATGCTTAGATTTCAAACCTGAAGCTTTAAGGGGAAGGAAAGCACTGGTGTAAACCTTGGTTCCACTTGTTGCTCAGTTCCAGGGGCACCTCATCTTTCTCTGCACGTCAGCTCTGTCTCCATCTTGCTGACACATCTTGGCAGAAACACTGATACCTCCATGGGTTGAGTCTCAGCTTTACTTCTTTTTTATTTTTTTGTTAATTGGCCTTGCAAACGCAAGACCTCAAAAAATTGGGTAAAAACTCAGAATTGTTCCTCTCCACGGAAATCTTTAGTAAAAGGTGAAAGATTCATACGATCTGAAGAGAAACCAGAGGATCAGCTTTACTTCTTCCTTGGTAAAGCTCCGTGTGATTTTTCATGGAAGTTGATTTAAACGTGGAGGAACTCACACATTTCTAATCTCCTTCATCTCTGCTCTTTTGATGAAATGGTTGAAAGAACAAGGGAGAGGACCACAAGAGTAAATGTAGTACCTACTTGTAGGCATCTCGAGCTGAAGCTGCGGTCTTTGGCCACCAGCTTGTGTGAGAGAACACGGGACGTCCTGTGCCTCCCGCTTTGCACGTGGGGTAGGGCAGCCAGCCAGCCAGCCACCATGCTAGCACCTTCTAAGGTCACAGGTTTAATTCTAGCCCAAACCTGGACAAGCTGATGTTCAGGTCAGAACCAGCTGAGGTTCAGAAATGGCTGCCAGGATCCAGGTGAGCAACCTGAGAAGATGAGCGCGTGGATGCCGGGTGTAATTCTCCTCTCCCTCTATTTCCTTTTTCCTTTTCCCCTCCTCCTACCTGTTTGCCCCTCTTCTCATTCATCGATTTCTCCTTCATTTTGCACTTCTCCAATCCATCCTCTTCCTGGCTTCCCTCCACCCACCTCTTTTTGTCCCTCCTTCCACTGCATCCCCTCTCTTTTTGTCTTCACACTTTCTCTCCTGTTTTCCCGTCCCTTTCTTTTCCATTCCTCAATCTCCCTCTCTCTCTTGATTTTACTCTCCTTTCTCTTCCTTTTGTCTACAACTCACTGAATTCCTATTTCTCTCAGTCTCTTCTCCCCTCTCTTTCTCTTTCTAAGAATTTCTTGATGAAATTAGAACTAAGAGAGGCTCCATGAAATCCTTGGCTGGAAGAAAAGATGGGTGGAAGGGATTCTGCTCTTAGGCAGCCACAAAACTTGATTTGTAGCTGATCTTAAATGCAGGAAAAGATTTTCAATGACAAAACTCATAAAATGTAAGGGTGAGGGAAACTGGCTGCATTTCGAACTTGACTAATGGTTTCAAAGTGCTTTAAAAAGTTTGGCATTTGCCAGCCTTCCTTTCTTCCTCTAATCCTCAAACCCATGAGTTTTTATGGGAAATATAATCCTCTTTTCTGATTCATTTACACTTAGCTCATCTGAGTATTGTTTTGTAAAAACCATCTGAAGTCCAAGAAGTTTTATGAGGTCTTTAAAGACTTGCGTTTTGAACCAGGAAGTTGTGTACTGCCAATATAAATGGGCCTTGAAACCTAGGGGTCTTGGCATTAAATGGGGTCTAAACTTGGCAAAGGCTGGTCCCCATGCCTGACAGAAACTGGGCTTTCATTTTCAGATTAATAGCGAGTTCAGAGTGACCATCTCATATGATAGTACACAGGTTGCACAACACATTTTTCAAGGATTATCTTACTAGTTATGTAGATAGCAAGAGACTGATGTGGAAAAACTGTGACTTTGCTGGAGTTTCTCAACTAGAGTGGGGCTGCTTGCTTATGTGTATATTACCACGTTAATGGTTGTATATAAACACACATGCATACAAATGTATATGGATCATTCACGGATGAGATTAACATTTACACTAGAGATTCTTCTTGTGGTTACATTTCAGAGATGATCTGATTGTAACATATCCAGGTCTGTCATAAGGCAGGTCGTAATCAGACTGAAGACTGGGGTGAGACACCCACCTCTGCTTTGCTGTGGGTCAAGAGAAAGAAAGATTGCGTTGTATCTTCTTAAACATTTTTTTTCTGCAGAGTCTTTGAGCATGGTTGAGCTCATTGCTGTCCCCGAATGTGAGGACCTTGGCTCGATCTCCAGGCCCTCTGGAAACAGGCGCTCAGGTGAAATGACTTGCTCAAGTTCCCACGGTAAGTGAAGCAGCCACACGGCTCCAGCCCAGCCCTCTGGATCCCTGTCCGGGCTCTGCCCTCTGCAGGCAGCTGCCTCTCATTGACCGAAACAGGCTTTGATGTATGCCGTCCCCCTGAGTCCTGGAGTGCCTAACAAGAAGAGCTCACCCACCACCACAGACTGCGGTCTGGTCCTTTGGTGATGCTGTCCGTCACTATTTCCTGAGCTTTCACCTGTCTGACACGTCTTCTTTCCAGCCTAGGCTCTTCAGCAGGGAGTTATTGCTTTTAGACACCCCCTGCCCCCATCCACTTCAACTGCTGCTCAAATCCCTACCTGAGAGAGCAAATCTCTGTAGACTGATTTGAGCTGCGGGTAGCAAATGTTTTCCCTACATGTTGTGAATTCTCCATGAGATGACAAAGAATTATGGGTTGTACAGTGACAGTGGCCTCTCACAAATCAGATACTGCCTTGGGAGAGTTCTGTTATTATCTCAAACTGTTGCTTTATTTATTTATCTTTTTAAAAAGCTTTTGTTTATTTACATTTTTTCTCTCTAACCAGATAGGAAGTTTCTCCAGAACAAAAAGTTGCGCCTGTGATACTTCATATCTGCAAAGGGTCAACCTCTCTGCTTGCCTCAGAGTAGCACTTGGTGGAAATTTATTAGCTTGTGCTGTGTCCTTTATACAGAACCCCAGGCTGGGAAGCAGTTTCTTCACCCACCCTCCTTCCTCAATCTTCTCAGCTGGTTCCCTTTGGCCTGGCTCAGAGACTGACCTTGAGTGACCTCACTCATCTTGTCCACAGGGATGTTCTTAGAGCCACAGACTCAGGGCTGGAAGGAATTTTTAATCCAGCTTCTCTGTTGGATTATAGAGGAGGAAGTCGAGGTTCCGAGAGGAGAGGCGAACTGCCTGTGGTCTTTCAGCTACTTAGCGGCAGTGTTGGGACTGAACTGAGGTCTCTGCCTCTGGTCAGATGCTGTTTATTCTGTGACTGGCTCTCAGAGTGTGTTCTCACATGAAACTGGTGCTCAGGCAGATGGACTGAGACCCTCTCCTGCCAAATCAAATATTGGAGGTCTTTCTCCAATGTACAGAAAAAATAGATTGAGGGATTAAGTTTCTTCAACTTTAAATTATTTTCTATTAATTCTTCTTTAACCATTGTCACCTGCTACCAACCGTCCACTAGCCAATGCGGGTTTTCTATTGCATTCATGTAATAAAAGCGTGAATTCTGCTGGAGACACCGTTTTAAATTCAAATGCTAGAAGTAAATATGTTACTATTTCATGGTTTCCACCCATAAGCACCTTGACCCCAGGGACTCTGCCCCCTGGGACATTCTTCATCTCCCTTAATGTGATTTTGGGTCATCTCCAGTGAGTGATCCTTTCCTTTCGGATAGGGGGTCCAGGGAACTGATCTGACTTTAAAAAGAGACTAATAATGGCTTGGCGTTGTCATGGATTCTAAGCCCTGTATTCCTATCATAAAGGCCTTTTCACCAGGAGCAGGGCTGCCTGCGGGGTGGATTCCTGTTGCGGTTTTCCCCGTCTACGCGGGCGCCCCCTGCTGCCCACCGGGGTACATGCCAAGAGAGGAGTAGGGTACCAGAAGTTGCACACTCAGAAACAGTCACGCGGAGTTTACAATCCCAAAGAGAACCATCTAAACACTTTCGATGGACACTCGGCGCACCCCGAGCAGTCCTTTCTGGGGCCCGATCTGGTATTTTAATCCAATACCCGCAGCAAGTATCCGAGCAAACACGGATAAGAAAATGACTGGAAATGCCTTCCAGACAGTATAAAATGAGTCCTGTGGGGCTTCTAGAAGGAAAGGACCGTTCAGTGACTTTGCCGAGTCCTTTGTCCTTCCCCGGGAGACGGGATCGAGGAGCGGGGACCTCTGCCTTGCCGACCCGTAGGAACAATCGATGTGGATGTGGAGGGTGGCGGCGTGTTCTCGGGCTCATCTCACGCTTTCCCCAATTAGGATTTACTGCCTGACGTCACGTCTGCCGGAGATTGGCTGTTCAGATCTGACACTCGGTTCCACGGCGAGAGAAACTTTTTAAAGACTTTGCAGCCCGGGCTGCCGCTGAGTGTCCCGCGCGCTCACACCGGCCCTCGCCCACTCTCGCCGGGTCCCGGGCGCGGCAGCCCCTGGGCCGGCGGCGGGGCGAGCGGACCCTCACCTTGCGCGGCCGGCGCCCCTCGCCCCTCCCCTCCCGGGCCCCGCGTTCCCCACCCCCACCCCGCCCCCTCCTCCCCGCCGCTTTCGGCTGGGGTCTGGGGCCGTTCAGCAGCCCGCAGAACTTCCTCTCCTGCAACCGAGTTTTCCTCCTCCCAGCCTTTCCCGGGCTCCCGGTTGTTCTCGGGGGAGCCTGAGCACGCGCGGGCGGCCGCACCGGGCGAGCGGCGCGGCCGGGGGCGGGCGCCGGGGCCGGGGTTGCCGGCTGGGGCCCGCGATGGCGGGGGCCTGGCTCAGGTGGGGGCTCCTGCTCTGGGCAGGGTTGCTCGCGTCCTCGGTGCACTGCCGGGTGCGGAGGATCACGTACGTGGTGCGCCCGGGCCCCGGCCTGGCGGCGGGCGCCTTGCCCCTGGGCGGGCCCCAGCGCCCGCGGACCTTCAACGTCGCGCTCAACGCCAGGTACAGCCGTAGCTCGGCGGGCGCCGGGGCCCCCTCGGAGCGGACTCGGCGCACCAGCCCGCCCGGCGGCGCGGCCCTGCAGGGGCTCCGGCCGCCGCCACCGCCCCCGCCGGAGCCGGCGCGTCCCGGGGGCTCCGGCGGGCAGCTCCACCCCAAGCCTGGCGGTCACCCGGCGGCCGCCCCGTTCGCCAAACAAGGCAGGCAAGCGGTGCGCTCCAAAGTGCCGCAGGAGACCCAGAGCGGCGGGGGCTCGAGGCTGCAGGTTCACCAGAAGCAGCAGCTGCAGGGGTAAGCCCACACCCTCCCTCCTTCCTCGCGCACGCCGCCCGCGCGGGGACCCGGGGAGTCGCGGCCCCTCGGAGCCCAGCGGTGGCCGTGGGCGTCGTGCGCCGTCGGTGGGTCGTCTCCTTCCCGCCCGCCTCTGCCTGCCTCGCTCGGAGCGCGGCGGGAAGAGCGGAGTGCTGGGAAGCCGGGGAACTCTGACTGCGGATAAACTCCGATCGCATTGTTACTGAGCTGCGGGTAAACACAAAAGGCATTTCTGCCTGGGGCGTAACCTCCTGTTCGCGAACCAAACTACTCCTAGAAGATGGGCGTAAACATGAAGTCACTACAGCTTAATCCCTCAGCATCAATTAAACTTCTCTTTGCAGCTCAGTTTAATTTTTTTTTCGAGCTAATGGAAAAAAAAAAAAAGTTTGGAGGAGGGCTGCCTGTAAAGATCCACTTCCTGTTCTGTGACCTGGAATTTTCAGCATCCTAGTAATTGTGAGCTTGGCTTCCCTGCACCTGTGGGGTCTGCTTTCCTGGGGCAGCGTGTCTTAGCATTGACAGGAGTTTCGGTTGGATAGTTTGTTACTCGGCGTTCATAAACGTCCTCCCTGCCCCTCCTCCTCATTAATCACAGGTTGAGAGTGTGGGGGAAGACTTGTTTTGCTTATTTGTTGTTGTTGTTTTTTTCTTCAGGGGTGGTTCCAAGCGTTGTGATTTCACTCCTGTTTGGACGCCTCTCTCTGAAACTCAGATTCAATTTAAAACGTGGGCGCAGATAATACACAAAATACATTTGGCTCTACTTTACTTTTGGAGTTAAGAAAACCGTTTATTTGGACCTTGTTCTCCCCATCCTGTATAGTTCTAGGTTATGCAGGCTTTGGTTCTCCCATCCTTCCCTTACACACTGTCCTTACCCTTCTACTTGGGCAGCTTTGGGTTGGACATCCTGGGTCCCTGTTACGACGAAGCCAGAGGAATGTGGAAGCAGGAGGCTGGGCTTGCAGCAGCCCCCTGGAGGCTTGGGTTCTCTGGAACGGAGTGTCGCTACTACTGGACTCAGGGGTCCTGCTTTGTTTCAGGGTCAATGTCTGCGGAGGGCAGTGCTGCCATGGCTGGAGTAAGGCCCCTGGCTCCCAGAGATGCACCAAACGTAAGTTTCCGTGTTCACAGCAGCCCTGCACAGTAGGTGAAGTGGCTCTGTCCACACTGGGCATCCCACAGGGGCCACTTGAAGAGGCTATGCAATGTCTGTGATGCGATCTACCCCGTTATCTGAAGCCTTCATCACCACCCAGGGAGGGCTGGCCCAGGGTAGTGATGGTATCAAGGCCAGCCGCGATTCACTGCACAAAACCGTGCCGTGTATCCAAGATTCCCTTGCACCCAGCCGTGGTATTAATTACTCTGTTACAACCGTGAATCAGGGGCTAGGAAAAGAAATTCCCATTGGAGGATGTGCCATATGGCAGAACCAGTACAATTAATTTAAACATGGATATCGACAAATGAAAAACATTCTTTAAGTTGATGGTAGGAGGGGAATGGGAAGTAGGAGGCCCTGCTCTGGAATAAAACATCAGTAGTGTTAAAGCTTTCTGAAAACAGCACTCAGAATCTGCCGTCCTTGTGGCCTGTTTCCTAGGAGGTAACCACTCTACTGTTCTTCAGAACTGACAAGTGGGTTTTCCTGCAGTGCTTCTCCAGCTAATACACAGGCTTAGCAGTGTTTCGAAACATGTATTAATGATGCATATAGATTTGGGAACATCAGAAAATATTTCCCTCTGCATTGTGAAATTAAGGATTAAGGTAAAATATTCTTTGAGGGTCCTCTTGACGAGTTGATTCTGTCTGGTGCTAATTGGAAATAAAGAAATCTTACTTCCATTCAGAAAAAGTTAAGCATTCTTATGTGTTCTCTGCATAGAGTTTGAACCATAAACATGTGGATTAGAGTCGTTCAAAATTTTAGCTGCTTATTGGTAT
Organism: Balaenoptera ricei; assembly: GCF_028023285.1. NCBI lineage: Eukaryota > Metazoa > Chordata > Mammalia > Artiodactyla > Balaenopteridae > Balaenoptera > Balaenoptera ricei. Next base: position 76,496,277 of record NC_082651.1, on the reverse strand, counting down.
TCAGTGTAATAAGTAAAATTTAGCAATTTGTCTCGTATACGGTTTGGATTTTAAAATGCTGGTGAATGAATTAAAAAAATTTTCTATTGCGGTCATTTCTATTACAGTCCTTGTGAACTTGCTTGTTGGAAGATGCCTTCAAACCCTGAAAGAAACAGGACTTTGGCATAGTGGCTTTAGTTTTGTAAAAAGCAATGTCCAGGTGGGTTATGATTTGGCTGTGATCAAGGAGTAGTGGCAGACATGAACTCACTAATCAGCCTCCTTGTTATTCAACTCAAACCGCTAGATCAGAAATACTCAGGGTTGTAGGCGTTTTATTTTTTAATTTTTAATTTTAAATTTATTTTATTTATTTATTTTTGGCTGTGTTGGGTCTTCGTTGCTGCACGCATGCTTTCTCTAGTTGCGACGAGCGGGGGCTACTCTTCGTTGTGGTGCGCGGGCTTCTCATTGTGGTGGCTTCTCTTGGTGCGGAGCACGGGCTCTAGGCGCATGGGCTTCAGTAGTTGTGGCACGTAGGCTTCAGTAATTGTGGCTCACGGGCTTAGTTGCTCTGCGGTGTGTGGGATCTTCCTGGACCAGGGCTCAAACCTGTGTCCCCTGCATTGGCAGGTGGGATTCTTAACCACTGTGCCACCAGGGAAGCCCCAGGCATTTTAGATTAAGTCATAATTCTTCACTTCTTAGATTACACTTGACAACAGTGCACCAGCATTTTCCTGAATTTACAATTGCTTGGGTCCAATTACATACCCTCTCCTCCCTTCGGTAACTCCTGCTCAAAACCCGATATGATGTTGTTTGCCTGTTATGTGCAGACAGCCCATCCATGACAGCAGCATTGCTGTGTAAAGTGGGGCATTGCTGTGTAAAGATTAAAGATACAGAGCAGGTTGTTACAGATGATGGCGAGTGCTCCTTGATGCCCATTAGAGAGAATGTGTTAAGACTTTGAAAGAAGTTTACTTGGCAAATGATGCCGTTGAGTGCCCTCTCTGAAAAGAGAGTAGTACCCCATTCTTAGGTTGTCTGAGGATTTGCAGATCCAAATATGTTCTAGAAGATCCAAAGATGCTCTAGAAGGAGAACATCCGAGCTTGAGGAATCACCTCATGGCTTCCTGCTTCTCCAGGTGAGGGAGGCAAGGGCACAAGTGTGCCTCGGCTTAGCCAGGTTTGCCCTCTGGTGACCCAGAAAGAGAAAGGCTGCAAAAGGCTACCAGTCAGAAAAGTTAGGGTTGAACAGTTACTGTATACAGTGTTCCAGAGGAAGTTGCTCCGTTGGCTTAGTCTCATGATACCGATAACAAACGCTTCCGGCTTTTGGTTGAAGTTATCCTTCCAGCTTCTAGAAGGTAGCCCTTGGACAGCACTGGGACCTGAGCAATCAGTGCAACATTAGCCTTCCAGTACTGCCCAATCTGACAAATTAATTCAGGCCCAAATGCTGGAAGCTTAAATCACAACTTCTTTCAAAAACAGTTGTGTTTTTTTTTTTTTTTAACTTTGGGTTTATTTATTTATTTATTTATTTATTTATTTATTTTTGGCTGTGCTGGGTCTTCGTTTCTGTGCGAGGGCTTTCTCTAGTTGCGGCAAGTGGGGGCCACTCTTCATTGCGGTGCGCGGGCCTCTCATTATCGCGGCCTCTCTTGTTGCGGAGCACAGGCTCAAGATGCGCAGGTTCAGTAGTTGTGGCTCACGGGCCCAGTTGCTCCGCGGCACTTGGGATCTTCCCAGACCAGGGCTCGAACCCGTGTCCCCTGCATTGGCAGGCAGATTCTCAACCACTGCGCCACCAGGGAAGCCCAGTTGTGTTTTTAGAAATGATGCTGGGTTAGGTCAGTGCTCAATCCAAAGTAATATACGCTAGATGGATATGTTTCAATGGGGAGTCTTGTGTTTGTCTGGCAGAGCCAGGGAGATGAGGGAGCCTTATGCCTTCACACGGGACAACTGGCGTTACCACTGATGCGGCAAAACTTGTGTCCATGGCTAAGCAGTGTGACACCAGGAAAGACCCCTGGCCTTGGGTGCAGGAAACCTGAGTTTAAACCCTCAAGCCTTCACTAGCTGTGTGGCCTTGGGGAATTCATTTGACCTCTCTGACCCTTATATTTTCCCATCCTGAAATGACTGTGCTAAAAACTTGACTACCGGGACTTCCCTGGCGGTCCAGTGGATAAGACTCCACGTTTCCACTGCAGGGGGTGTGGGTTCGATCCCTGGTTGGGGAACTAAGATCCCACATGCCGTACGGCGTGGCCAAAAAAACAAAACAAAACAAAAAAACCCCAAAACTTGACTACTTTCTAGGATTGTTACAGGTATCAAGGTGAAAGAGAATGATGGATGTGAAAGCCTTGATGAAACCAGAAGGAGTCTTAGAGTTTATTATTGAATCAAGCCAAGTAAATTCTGTCTCATTTATCTATTATTTGGTTTTCTTTTTTCCATATGTATGTTTCTCCAGCTATTGTCTTCATCTTCTTTTCAAAGAATATACATGTGGATCCCTTTTTATATTACAGCTTTAAAGTAGTTTAGGGCTGGGGGAGGGGGAAATAGGGAGATATTGGTCAAGGGGTACAAAGTTTCAGTCCCTCAGGATGAATAAGTTCTGGAGATCTAATATACAGCGGTGTGACTATAGTTAACATTACTGTGTTATATACTTGAAATTTCTTCAGAGGGTAGATCTTAGAGTGTTCCCACCACACACACACACACACACACACACACACACACACACATACACACACAAATGTTAACTGTGTGGTGATGGGTATGTTTATTAGCTTGACTGTGGTGCTTATTTTACAACGTGTGCATATATCAAAACATTGTTATACACTTTAAATATATACAATTTTTATTTGTCAATTATACCTCAATATAGATGAATAAAAAAAGGAATAAATGAAAAAGCCAGTCACTTCCATCCTGCCTGGCTTTGGTTACTGAGAAAAAAGAAATAAAGTAGGCTGGGTTGTTCTGTATCCCAGAATGATTTATTTTAAAAGAACTTTAAAAGAGACTAAATATTAGATTATTTGTGTATCTCTAGTTCTCTTTGTGTAAAGCTTGCTGTTTAGATGGAAAATACTCCCCTAAGGTATTCATAAATTGAATGGAAAAAATTCTGACACCAATTTTTATGACTACAACTACTTTGGTAAATACTAGTGAAATTTAGACTGCAAAAGAAATTGATTTGTGGTCTCTTTCCTCTCTCACTTCCTTATTGTGCTGAGATTGAACAATTGCACTTGGATATGGTTTATTACACTTAACAAATACAAAAACCAATGGCATGTCAACATGAATTTCCTTATTAAGATAGTAATCATCATATACATAATTAACACAACATTGTAAAACAACTATACTTCAAATAAAAAAAGGTAGTTATCGTACAACGTGTATGCACATTTACATGTGCACATTAAATTTAATCAACAGCAAGGATGCCTTGTAATTGTCAGTTCTATTTTGAGGATAATTGAAAGGGTTTAGCTGAAGAATTTCAGTTTGTAGAGACTGTTTTCCAGTTGATGCAAAAAATATTTCTGCGTAAGAGCTGGGACGTGTTTCTGTTGTTCAGTTTGCTTAATCCTGTGAAGAAAACAAGGTGCCCCTTGGAGGCAGACTGGATTGTTTTTAGTTGATTGAAACTTAATTAAAATGGACCATAGGCAAATGCTTCTGAAGACTGAAGATTTAGCGAACCTGAAATTGCCAATCAGAGAGATGTGAAACAAACAGCAGCAGACCCACACGGGGAGAGAGAATGGATGTGGGTGTCCACAATGGCAGCCCCGAGGGCTTTAGCCACCCAGTGTCTACACAGAGATGCCCAGTTGCATGTTGATGCTTCTTTTCCAGACACCCTCTGTATGTGTGTCTCTAGGCATTGAAATCACAGCTTGAGATATGGCATTTTAGTTATTAATGTGGAATGACTGCTGATAGTGATGTCCATTTTGGGCAAAGGAGAAGGCACTGCATCTGTTCCCTTTCCAAGGGGTTCACATTTATTGGGAGGGTGTTAACTTTTTTCCTGCCTATCCCCATTTTTGCATTTTGTTCCCTCTGTCTAAACTGAACCCACCCCCTCTTGGTTGTTCCAATCTTTTCGTCCCCCTCTCAGGGTAAATGCAGGCCAGAGAGAGACATTGCCAGTGGGCTCAGCTTTAAAGAAGAGACTGGACTTGGGAACAGACAACACAAAAGAATAAAGGGGAGATGAGAGTGAGGCTGGGTTGGCAGAATGAGGTGGATGGAACAGGAAAGATGGCAGATCTGAATCCAAAGCGGGTACCTGGCACATGGCAGACCCTCCCTAAATGCATGGATGGTTCTTTCATTTCTTTAACGGATATCTGTTTAGCTTTTACCATGTGCCAGGGTCTATGAATAGAGGAGAAACACAGCCAGCTGTAGAGAGTGCAGGGTCTGTTTTTACTCACTTAACTCATGGCACATCAAATGACTTGTTCTCTCCTTAGCAAGAAACAGAAAATCGATATTCCATTGCTTTTCCACTGGCATTCAGCCCACAGTGCTTTGGGGGAAAAAAAACCCAAAAGCCAACCCTAGACATTTTCCTTAGTTATATACAGAAGAGACATAGTCACGTATGCCCTTGGTGCTTAGAGTTGCTGCAGTCAAGGGCATCGTCCATGAGTGTGGGGTGTGGCTGGAGTTGCAGGTGACAGAGGCCCTTCAGGCCATCTCCTGTCCCTCTTGGCTTGGCGTTGTGCTAGCTGAGCTCGGGAGTCGGGCCCAGAGTGATCACACAGTTTTCGTCTGCCCGCTGTGGCCATTGACAGCTGCTTCGCCAATAGATCCACAGTGAGGTTTATTGTGGCAGCTGCTGGGAGCACCGCCCCAGCCCCAGTGCTGGGAGCAGAGGTGGGAGGGTCGGCTGGAAAATCTTGTCGTGCGGCACAGACCGCCTGGTGAAGGGAGAAGGACCCAGAGGTCAAGTTCACACTGGGTCAAATATGTGTTCTCAGCACTGGTTAAAACAAACATTTAGGAACCATAAATCCTGGGCTGCGATCATACTTAAACCTTCATTTTGAAACCCTGCAGCCCCTGGGCCAACCTGAACACCCCGCCCGGCCGCCCCTGCCCGGCCTGCTTTAGTGAAGTGTTTCTCTGCCCGGTGAACCCTTGGCCCTTAGGAAGCCTGACTTGTTCAAATGACCTTTGGCCACCACAGGAGTCTGCTGTTTCTGAGCCTGTTATTTGTTGTCTTGGATATTCCAAACATACTCAAACATGTTTGGGAGCTCAAATAAATTTTCCTAAAATGCAGATTTTGCTTCCAAATTCTTTCTAGCAATGAACAGGGCAACTAGGAGCGCTAGGGCGGTGTCACCACTCTTGTAACATTGACCAAGGTCAGAGCACAGGCTGAGGAGCTGCTGATGAGGGGAGGGTAGTTGGTGCAGTGCTTTAGAGCCTGTGGAGGGCGTTCTCTTTCTTTCTTTTACTTTAAAAAAAAAAAAAAAAGGAATGCTTCACGAATTTGCATGTCATCCTTGTGCAGGGGTCATGCTAATCTTCTCTGTATCTTTCCAATATTAGTATATGTGCTGCAGAAGCCAGCACTGGAGAGCATATTCTTGACCTTCACACCCTGGGAGTGTAGACCAGGCAGCCATGATTTATTACCCCCTTTTTAAATAGGGGGCAGGGCTCAGACCCCACCCCAGCTCTGTGGCTCTTGGTTTATTGTTCTTTCTACTGCCCTAGGCTTCCTGGACGTCCAGTGTGGCAGCACCTCTCTTGAGGTCTTGGTCTTCGACTCTCCTGACAGCCCTGCTTTGGATTGGCTTTCACTGCCTAAATTCACTGTGTGATTTCCCAAGCCTGTAACAAAGTACCGCAAACTGGGTGACTTAGAACAACAGAAATGTATTGTCTCAGAGTTCTGGAGGCTAGAAGTCCAAAATCAGGGTGTCGAGAGGGTTGGTTCCTTGTGAGGGAAGATCTGTTCCAGGCCTCTCTCCCTGGCTAGCAGAAGGCTGTCTTCTCCTTGTGTTTCTTCACCTCATTTCCCCTCTATGCATGTCTATCTTTGTGTCCAAATTTCCCCTTTTTATAAGGACACCAGTCATATCAGATTAGAGCTCACCCTAATGACCTTGTTTTTAACTTGATTATCTCTGTAAGCACCCTATCTCCAAATAAGGTCACAAACTAAGGTACCAGGGATCAGGGCTCCAACATAGCTTTCTTTGTGGGGGGAACCATTCAACTCATAATAGAAGGCCATAGATGCTCTGCATGTGGGCTTGAGAAGTGGGCTACTCAGAGCTGGGCCACCCCTGAGGCAGTCAGGGATTCCCTAGCAATGACCCCAGGGTGGGTGGGCAGAGGCTCAGTTGCACTCCTCCCACATAGTCTGTGACTGTGGATCTAATGCGGCTTCTTCCCTAATTCAGGAGCTCTGGCTGCTTCAGGGAGCAGAAAATGTGAGGAATTGGCCACTGGTGATTTTGGTTATACCTCTGGCCATTTCCACTTGGTCTGCTTTAAAGAGATTCTATGGTGCGTCTTAAACATGAATGTGCAGCTGGTCCCTGGAGGAGTTTGTTAAACTGCTTTCTTGAATCAGAGTCTCTGGGATTTTTATTTAATAAGCACATCAGGTGATGCTGATGGAGGTGGCCCACCTTTTGAGAAACAATGATCCAGAAGGAACCCTGTCCTGGGCAATATTTATGACACTTTGTGTGGGAATCTGAAGGCCAAGCCTAACACTTAGCAATTTAGAAACTTGTCAAGGCGGGAGCCCTCTAAACATTGCTTTAGGTCAGTTTTAAATAGTACGTACAAAGATGGCTGCATACAGGGTTATTACACCCAGTTTTTCTTTAGTTAGTTGAATGATAAATACATGTAGTTTTATAAGAGTTGGACACTTGCAAAATTGTTAATGATACATAGGTGGTTAAATAAAGTGGGTTTAAAAAAGGTTGAAACACTTCGGAACACATTGGGTGCTTTTTCCACTAAATATTTTATTTTTAATTATAAAATATTTTAAACACACAAAAATGCAGAAAATAATATATCCAGCAGCTGCTCATCAGGCTCATGTTTTTAAAACCACCCTGATATGATAATTAAGCACAATAATTTACAGATAAGGGAGAAACTATGGTCTTATCTTGCTCTTTTTTTTTTTGGCTGTGTTGGATCTTCATTGCTGTACACGGGCTTTCTCTAGTTGTGGCGAGCGGGGGCTACTATTCATGGCGGTGCACAGGCTTCTCATTGCGGTGGCTTCTGTTGTTGGTGGAGCATGGGCTCTGGGCGCGCGGGCTTCAGTAGTTGTGGCACGCGGGCTCAGTAGTTGCAGTGCGTGGGCTCAGTAGTTGCGGTGCGCGTACTCTAGAGCACAGGCTCGGTAGTTGTGGCGCATGGGCTTAGTTGCTCCGTGGCATGTGGGATCTTCTGGGACCAGGGATCGAACCCGTGTCCCTTGCACTGGCAGGTGGATTCTTAACCACTGCACCACCAGGGTTATCTTGCTCTAGCTGCATGTTTTACTAATGATGTTTCCTATCTTCCTAGGGGAGAGAAAATAGTACATAATTTGTTGGTGTGACACAAACTGGTTGTTTTGGTACTTATGGAAAAGTACATCAGAGCTGTATTTGTATAAGCTCACGTGCACCTGTTAATTTGCCTAGCTTATTATTAAGGATTGAACATTTCATGTAAGCACAGTCCATTGGGCACCAAGAATCTGTGTGCACGGTGTCATTTAGACCCAAGACAATGTGGTTACAAGAAGGAGATGCTACCTGTTACCGTCCCACCTGACCCGCCTTTCTTGCCTTCCTCCTCTTTCTCTCTCTCCTTACTAGGCCTCAGTTTTGCTTGCCCTGAACTAGAGGCAGTATAGGTCCATGGTTAGAAGTTCAGTCTCTGGAGTTAGAATACAAGGCACCTAACTTGATGTTAACACTTTGTCAACACATCCTCACTATGTGACCTTGGACTGTGAGAGCTGGGGCAAGGCTAAGTTACCCCATTCACAGGACAGGTGTGATGATGGTTTGTGCCATCATTCAGAGGCTTGTTGGGGGACCGCATGAAGTAATATACAAAGAGTTCTTGGAGAGCAGCTGCCCGCCCTGCCCCCCGCACAACAGTATTTGACAAATGTGAGCTCTCAGGGGTTCCTGTTTGCTTGCTTAGACCCTCTCCCTCCTGGGCGCCTCAGCTTTTTACACACCCCTCTTGGTGTTTCTCAGATCCCCTGGTGAAAATCATGGCTCTCTCTTCCCCTCTCTGGGAGCGCTCTGTTTTCACTCTTACTTTGTGGCTGGCCCAGGGTAGAGGGGCATCTGCCTCCCCATCAACATGGAGCTCCTGGGGAGCGGCATTTTCTTTCTTTCTTTTTTTTTAAGAACACTTTTAAAAAATAAATTTATTTATGTATTTATTTTTGGCTGCGTTGGGTCTTCATTGCTGCACACAGGCTTTCTCTAGTTGCGGAGAGCAGAGGCTACTCTTCGTTGCGGAGCACGGGCTCTAGGGCGCATGGGCTTCAGTAGTTGTGGTACATGGGCTTATTTGTCCGCGGGATGTGGGATCTTCCCAGACCAGGGATCCAACCTGTGTTGGTCCATGCATCGGCAGGCGGATTCTTAACCACTGTGCCACCAGGGAAGTCCTGCAGGATTTTCTTTGTGTCATTTTAAGTACCCAGGCTCCGTTCCTTGCCATAGTACAAATGCTAACTGAATCGAGTAGAATTGAATTGAACCAGCATCTCTGATTTTGCTGTGTTGTAAATACTATCCTCTAAATGCTACATAAAGAATTCTACTTCCTTTTTTGTTTCCTCTCACCTTTGGGCAATAATTCTCCTTTGGTTTTCTTTCTACTATTTTTTCTGTGTGCTTATCCCTTGCCCGACAGACACTGCTTATTATGACAGCTTTTCAAGGACACACCACCTTATTCCATTTCCTCCTCCTTCTCTGAAGGCTACCCTGGCATGGCCCAAACTTTAAGACAGCTTTTCCTTTCTCACTGCCAATTTTAGAATCTTTCTGCTAAACATCATCTGATAGAGATTTGGGACTAAGTAAAATGAATGTTGTATGATTTTTCCTGTAATTTTAGATCCCCAAGTGCTGCTCTTGGCCAACTACACTATTCCCTGTGGTTTTTTCACTCCACTACATTTGAGTAATATTGTTGGCATGCACCTAAGTAAACAGTTTGCGAAATGTCGTGTTTTGTAAATTAGGAGATGGATGGGCTGGTTTTTTAATACATGCTCTTGGTTCTGCTGGACCAGAGGAAGGATGAGTTTGGTCAGTGGATGGGAAGACAAATTGGAGGAAGGTTTTTTTTTTTTTATTTGTTTTATTTATTTATTTTTGGCTGCATTGGGTCTTCGTTGCTGCACGCGGGCTTTCTCTAGTTGTGGTGAGCAGGGCGTGGGCTTCTCATTACAGTGTCTTTGTTGCGGAGCACGGGCTCTAGGCGCGTGGGCTTCAGTAGTTGTGGCACTTGGGCTCAGTAGTTGTGGCTCGCGGGCTCTAGAGCACAGGCTCGGTAGTTGTGACACACGGGCTTAGTTGTTCCACGGCATGTGGGATCTTCCCACACCAGGGCTCGAACCCGTGTCCCCTTCATTGGCAGGTGGATTCTTAACCACTGCACCACCAGGGAAGTCCCTGGAGGAAGGTGTTTTTAACTGAAGTTTATGTGGTCAATTTACTCATCAGTTATTTAAAGGTGAGAACTGAATGGTTGGAGGGGAACCTTCAGAGGTATACTTTGGTAATGAATTAAGGGAGAATCTTCACAGGGGAAAGAAGATGTAACCAGCAAAAAGCCACTGGAGGAAAAGAGGATCATAAAATAAGGAAAATATAATAATAAGGATCCTTTGTCTTTGTAGACTTTAAAATGTTTGTATTTCTTATAGGATTACCAAACAATTCCAATCTCCCTTTCAATCTTGCAGGAACTTCAGTTTATTATTGTAACTATAAAATAAAAGTAGAATCTCTATCCTTTCACCCATATGTGTTACATTTAACACCATATCAAGTGGGCAGTTAACAATTAGCATCTTCAACATGTTTCATTGTAAAAGCCATTTAAGTCGGCTAAGAGGTACCACCTCACCTTGATGAATCATTTGCTACATTGGTTCAAGAGTGGGAGCGCTTTTGTCTCTGCCATTAGCTGTGAAGTTTCAAGCAGATCAATTAATTAACTCCTCAGATTTTTTTTTCAAGCTGAATGAAATGAATGGGGATAGGGCCATTCATCACCCAACCTAATTCAAGTCAGTCTTGTGAATATTGGGCATACAAATCCTCTTCCGTCTTAACTTTTTTTTTTTTTAATTGGGGTATAATTGCTTCACAATGTTGTGTTAGTTTGTGCTGTACGACGAAGTGAATCAGCCATATGGATACATATATCTCCTCCCTCTTGGACCTACCCCCACCCCCCAACCGAATCCCACCCCCCAACCGAATCCCACCCATCTAGGTCACCACAGAGCACCAAGCTGAGCTTCCTGTGCTATACAGCGGGTTCCCACTAGCTATCTATTTTACACATTTTTCACATTGTATCACTGTTGTGTGTGTGCACTGGTGGATGTGTGCTTCCCGGCTTGATGTGAGCTCTGTCTGTGAGGGTAGTGATCAATACCATAACCATCTTTTTATCCTCGGTACCTAGTAAGCACATAGACTTTTATGGAAGGAATGAATGAATGAATGATTAAATGAATGAATGAATTCATTTGTTGTACATTCACTGAGTCCCTGTGTGCTAGGTACTGGCACACAGAAGGTGTTAAGGTTTTATTTTCTATGAAGAAAATAAAACAGGGCAAGAGGATAGAGAGTGTTGGGGGCCGGGGGAAGGGGTATGGAGTAAGGAAAGGTCACTGTAAGGAAGTGGTTTATGAGACCTGTGTGATATGAAAGGGTCTGGTGGAAGAGCCTTTTTGGACAAGAGAACAACTAGCACAAAGGCCCTGGGGTGGGAATAGGCCTGGCCCTGTACAGGGACCCAGAAGTGAGTTTTGTGGGGTTGTTAGTGTAGGCTAGAGGAATAGCTAGCTGATAAGGGAGACAGGGCTGGATCCCCAGTCAGGTCTTGTAGGCTGTGGAAAGCCATAAATAGGGGACTTACAAATGCAAGTAGATTTTATTATTAAGGAATAAACACAATATAGGATTTGGTATTTATCAGCACTACTTTTCTATGTCTGTGAGTCTGTTTCTGTTTTGTAAATAAGTTCATTTGTATCATATTTTAGATTCCATGTATAAAGTGGAAGTAAGTAAGTGGACTTACTTCACTTAGTATGACAATCTCTAGGTCCATCCATGTTGCTGCAAATGGCATTATTTCATTCTTTTTTATGGCTGAGTAGTATTCCATTGTATATATATGCCACATCTTCTTTATCCATTCATCCGTTGATGGACATTTAGGTTGTTTCCATGTCTTGGCTATTGTAAATAGTGTTGCTATAAACATTGGGGTTCATGTATCTTTTCAAATTATAGTTTTCCCTAGATATATGGCCAGGAGTGGGATTGCTGGATCATATGACAACTCTATGTTTGGTTTTTAAAGAAACCTCCATACTGTTTTCCATAGTGGCTGCACCAATTTACATTCCCACCGACAGTGTAGGTGTTTTCTCCACACCCTCTCCAGCATTTGTTATTTGTAGATTTTCTGATGATGCCCATTCTAACTGGTGTGCGGTAATACCTCATTGTTGTTTTGATTTGCATTTCTCTAATAATTAGTGATGTTGAACATCTTTTCATGTGCCTATTGGCCATCTGTATGTCTTCTTTGGAGAAATGTCTATGTAGGTCTTCTGCCTATTTTTTGATTGGGTCGTTGTTCTTTTTGTTATTGAGTTGTGTGAGCTGTTTGTACATCTTGGAAATTAAGCCCTTGTTGGTCACATTGTTTACAAATATTTTCTCCCATTCCATAGGTTGTCTTTTCATTTTGTTTATGGTTTCCTTTGCTGTGCAAAAGCTTATAAGTTTGATTAGGTCCCATTTGTTTATTTTTGCCTTTCTTTCTATTGCCTTGGGAGACTGACCTAAGAAAACATTGCTATGATTTATGTCAGAGAATGTTTTGGGTATGTTCTTTTCTAGGAGTTTTATGGTGTCATGTCTTATATTTAAGTCTTTAAGCCCTTTTGAGTTTATTTTTGTGTATGGTGTGAGGGTATGTTCTAACTTCATTGATTTACATGCAGCTGTCCAGCTTTCCCAACACGACTTGCTGAAGAGACTGTCTTTTCTTCATTGTATATTCTTGTCTCTTTTGTCAAAGATTAATTGACCGTACGTGTGTGGTTTTATTTCTGGGCTTTCTATTCTGTTCCATTGATCCATATGTCAGTTTTTGTGCCAGTACCATGCTGTTTTGATTACTATAGCTTTGTAGTATTGTCTGAAGTCTGGGAGGGTTATGCCTCCAGCTTTGTTCTTTTTCTTCTGGATTACTTTGGCAATTCTGGGTCTTTCATGGTTCCATATAAGTTTTAGGATTATTTGTTCTAGTTCTGTGAAAAATGTCATAGGTATTTGATAAGGGATTACATTAAATCTGTAGATTGCTTTGGGCAGTATGACCATTTTAACTGTATTAATTCTTCCAATTCAATGTTTCATTGTTCTCAATGTATAAGTCTTTCACCTACTTAGGTTTATTCCTAAGTATTTTTTTTTTTTGGATGTGATTTTAAAAGGGATTGCTTTATTACTTTCCCTTTCTGATATTTCATTGTTAGTGTAAAGACATGCAACAGATTTCTGAATGTTAATTGAAAAATAACGTTTTAAATAGAAAATTGAATCACCTTTATTGTTAATTTTTATTGATGAGAAAAGCCGCATATAGAATAGTGAAGTACCCAAGGCCATACACAAATTACTGTTGCAGTCTAACTGCCTGCATTGTACCCAGATCGCCAGACCAGCCCCATGCTGATTGGACCTCTGTGCCTCTGCTGAGCTCTGGCAGAAGGTGACACTCTCACCAGAGCCATGAAGCCAAGACTTAGGATGGAAGTTTGAGGATAAAAAAAAAAAAAAAGTCTTTGGTCACTGCTGTGTTGAAAAGCATACTAGGGGGGATCTTCACATGGTACTAAATAAAAAATAAAACGTTAAATCCTTTAAAAAACTTTAAACATAAAAATCCCAATCTTGTGCTTGTAGAAAATTGACAGAGAGCAGTTAGGATGTGTTAAAGTAAGAGTGTAAAAGTTTTGGAATACATTTGAATTCTGTTCTGAAGTTTTCTTCAATGCCTCCACCCCATCTAACTTATTGTTGGTGGGGTGAGCCCGAGATAGGTGCAAAGGTAGCCTCTGCTGGGAGATTTTGTTCCTGATTGTAAATGAGGTTAATACCACCCTTTGCAGTTAAGATCAAATAAAATGAGGTTCATGAACATCCTTCACAGAAGAGCCCTATAAACATAAGGTGATATTATTAATAAAGTTTTTCTGGCTGTTTTGTGAAAACTTTTCAATTGTTGGTGAAAATGTTTTTTCTATAATGTGTTGGTATATTTCTTTTCTTGAAAATCAGAGTACTTGGGACTTCCCTGTTGGTCTAGCAGTTAAGACTCCGCACTCCCAATGCAGGGGGCCTGGGTTTGATCCCTGGTCAGGGAACTGGATCTCGCATGCATGCCGCAACTAAGAGCCCACATGCTGCAACTAAAGATCCCCGCACGCGGCGACAAAGATGCAGCGTGACGCAACTAAGACCTGGTGCAGCCAAATAAATAAATAAATATTAAAAAAAAATATATATATATATAAAAGAAAATTAGAATGCTTAATGTATTTCAGTAAGTTTTGGGGGTCACAGATCTTGTGTATCACATCTTTACATTGATCATCCCGTTTATGGTCTCTGGGGGCACGTCCTGGAAGTTGGCTTGAAAATAAGCAAAAATACCTAAATCTCCACTTTAATTCCCCGTCCACATGCACGAGTGATTTGCTTTATTCTCCTAAAAGTAGAGTGCAGGCAAAGACGAAGATTTCTTCTTTTGAGAAAGCTCCGTTTCTTTCTTATTGTGATAGTGAAAAGGTTATGTTTTTAGTCCAAAATTTCTCAGTAATTGGAGGTGAAATAATGCAGATGATAAATTAAAGGCAGGGACCCTGTTTTTGTTTTACTTTGTATCCTTTGGGAAGTTGGCCTACCCAGCAGTTCTGCGTATACAGTAGACCCTTAGTTGCTTGATTAATAAGCATTACAAGTCACATTTGTTTTGAGGGAAAGACCAGCTGAAATTCATTTAACTCAGTGGCTACCGAGATTATGTCAGTAAGCTGTTCCTTTTGTTATGAGAGAATGTATATTTCAGCAAACCTCCCTGGGTGATAGTTTTTAATGCTCAATATTGAGTGTTAGAGGCTCTTTCTCTGGTAAAATTGCTCCATTCCTTCCTATAATACAGACTGCTTGAATGGCACTTCATAGACCTAGGGGTTCTCAAAGCGTGGTCCCTGGACCAGGGGCAGCAGCGTCGCCTGGGAACTCATTAGAAATGCAGATTCTCAGGCCCCACCCTGGACTCGCTGAAGCAGAAACTCTGAGGTTGGGGCCCAGCACTCTGTGTTTTAACATGCCCTCCAGGGGGTGCCATTATAGCTGTGGTTTGGGAACCACTACTCTCGCTAAACCCATCTCCTCCTCCCTTTCTGTGTCCCCCCCGCACCCCTCTTTGATCACCCAAGGGGGAGAAGGAGTACAGGGAAATTGGCTCCTTTGGGCTCCAGGCCTTGGGGACTAGAAGCTTGTGTTTTCTCCCCTTCCCAACGGAATGGAGCGATTCCCTTGTCTCAGGTGGGAATTCTGGACCTGAGCAGGTGCAGCCGTGCACATTGACACACAGTCTGTTCTGCACGGTGACCGAGGAGACTTGGAGAAGCCGTTTTGCCATCCAGTGAACGTGAGTTTTGTACCTTTGGGCCTTCCTAGTTCTGTTCTTTACTGTGGACAATGCTGAAATCACTTCTTCATATTCTTCAGAGCTGCAGTTATCAGCTTTGTGTGGTGCGTGGATCCCCTCTGTCTCACAACCCCCTGTGGGATGTATAAGAAATGCAAGTTGTGGGAATGAACTTACTTATGAGACAGAAACAGACTCACAGACATAGAAAACAAACTTACGGTTACCAAAGAGGAAAGAGGGTGGGGAAGGGATAAATTAGGAGTTTGGGATTGGCAGATGCAAACACTATATATAAAATATCAATAGATAAATGACAAGGTTCTACTATATAGCACAGGGAACTGTATTCAATGTCCTGTAATAAACCATAATGGAAAAGAACATGAAAAGGACTATATATATATATATATATATATATATACATATATAAATATAGTGTATATACACACACACACACACACACACACACACACACACACACATATGTATACTGAAAAACTTTGCCGTACACCAGAAACTAACACAACATTGTAAATCGAGTATACTTCAATTAAAAAAAAAGAAATGCAGGTTATGGGGCCCCACCCCAGACCTACCACAGTGGAACCCCCAGGGGTGACCCATGACCCTCGTTTTCACAAGCACCCAGCCGACTAATCCACATGGAAGCTTGAGGACCCTGGGTTTAAAGTGGGTATACTGGAATAAAAGATGTCGCAGGCAAGGAATGATGAGAAAGGTATTACACAATAAATAAAAGGAACAGGAGTGAATGTGACATCTTGTTTTGGAGGCAGGTGCTGTTACTTGTTTCCAAGATAGTTTAGAAGTGAAATGAAGAGCAAGCTGTGGTCCAGAACATGCCCTCAGCATTGGCAGGGACAAAGCTTTCTTGTGTGAAGATGAGGAAGTTCAGATGGAGAATGGACAAGGCAGAGTTGCTTGGCCATTCCTTGGGGTCCTGCTGACTCATTCCTGGAAGTCACTGGAGGAATGCATCAGATCTTTGGAAACTGCCCAGTTGAGAATTTCAGCAATGACACACACTTTTATGAGATGTGTATTTAGGAAAAGAATTGCCTATAATAAGACTAGGAACCTTTGTAGAAAAAGAGTGAATGAGGAGTTGCTTTGCTTGTCCTGTGAAATAGGGACTGTTTTTCCCCATCACATATCTTTTTTTTTTTTCCTGCAGAATAATGAATGCAAAAACACTTCATCTGCATATGGAAGAAAAATTAGGTTTTTAAAAAATATTTATTTCTTCTCCAAGTAGAAAGTTTTTTTTTGGAGGGGGGAAGGTAGCTTATTTAAATCATCAGTTACTGTGGTAATAGTTACATGTGGTTAAAAGTAAATATTTTGTCTTTTCTTCCCAAACATGTAGTTATTTCCAAATACCTACATGTTACTTTTGATAAAACATTCAAATGTTTGAATATCATGTAGACAAGGCCATAATACTAGAAAATGGTGCTAAAATTTTGAAAAGACCCAAATTTCAGGAATGGCTTAAAATATGAATTTAAAAAATAATTAGTTTTCACTCCTTCTGTCTCAGTATGGGTAAACACTTTTTTTTTAAAACAACTGTTAACATTTTTATAGCTGAGTTATCTCTCTGTATATGTCCTTAGAGGCCTATATCTTACATTTGCTTAACCTTTCATTTTAATTCACTTAACTTTTTATAAATTGTCTACTATATAGAAGGCCTTGTGTTATGGGCTAAGAAGACCCTGCTCTGTGGAGCTGACAGTCTAGTGGAAAGGACAAGATGATCCTAATACTAGGAGTGTGGCAGACACACCCTAAGGTAACCCCTGATGGGTGACACCCTTGTATAATTCCCTCCTCTTGAGTGTGAGAAGAACCTGTGACTTGCTTCAAGTCAATAGAATATGCAAAAGGTGATGGAATGTCATTTCTTTGACTTTGTTGTGTTATATACGACTCCATCTTAGCCAACTGGAGTGAGAGACTTCCTGCTGGCTTGGAAGAAGTATGCTGCCCTATTGGGCTTGTGGCTTGCCTATGCAGAGGACCATGTGGCAGGAAGCTGTGGGCTGTCTCTAGCTGGTAGTCAGTATGAACCTGGGGTGCTCAGTCTGACAGACACAAGGAAATGAAGTCTGCCAAAAACCTGAATGGTCTTGGAAGTAGATTCTTCCCCACTTGAGCCTCAGATGAGACTGCAGCCCCACTGACACCTTGATTATAGCCTTGTGAAGAGCTAGGTCCTGAAGCAGAGGACTGGGTTCATCTGTGCCCAGACTACTCACTTATAGAAACTGTGAGATAATGAATGTGTATTGTTCTAAGCCTTTGAAATGGTGATACTTTGTTAGGTACCACTAGGAAATTGATACAAGGAAGAATGTGCAGATGCCGGAAGAGCAGCCCAGCCCCAAGTCTCATTCATTCATCTAACGAGCACCTAGTGATCACATTTTATGTGTCATCCACTTTCCCAGCACTGGAAATGCAAACATGAATAAAACATGGTTGTACCTTCAAGTAGCTCCCAGTCTGGAGTAGTGGGGCTTTGAGGGAAGGACGTTGCTCTCCCTTGGGGGAATATTAGAGTAGAAATTGTTTGAAATGGCTTTTGAGGATAGAGAGAATTTGGACTTGGGGAGTCTGTTGGTGGGAAAACCTCTCGTTCAGGTAATGGATGGTGCTGACTTTACAGTTTGGCTGGAAAAGGGGTTTTCACTTTTGGAGGGTTTGGATTTGCTTTAACCACACATCTTTATTGAAGAGGAAGAATACCATTGCAGTAGATGAATAAGGCACCCTCATAGATTAAAGGGGTAAGCTCTATGGCCAAAGTGGACAGCATGACATTTTATTTTAAGAACAATAAAATTACAAATCATAAGGGCTCTGAAGCATCCTCTGATAATCTTTCCCTTTCATTCAAGTCCTATATTGGATCACTGAATCATAAAGCCAGATTGTCAAAATAGTCCTGAATAATTTTCTTCTAAGCCAGTTTTTTTTTTTTTTTCTTATTGAGGGGGACTTGTGGGTAATGAAGACAGCAGCTTACATTTGTTATGTTTTTAGCCTTTAGCTGAGGGCACTCAAATGAGGTCCTCTAAGGACCCTTTCCAAGGATGCTGTTTACAGAAGGTACCTACCATGCTACAAGGTGGTGTCCATAACAGGATGGCCTCACCCACAGCTCTGAGTTCCTAAATATGTCAGTACAAAGAGGACCAGTGTGTATCTTCTTTCCAGTGTGTACCTGAACAAGCACAAGACTGTCGGCTTCTGCTTTATTGCCAGTGATCATCTCATAATACTGCTGATATTACAAGTGCTTTTGGCCAAGCCTCTTTTTTTGGATCTGAATACATTTCAGGTTCCCCTTCATCTCTCCTGATGTTTCTCATCACTCAGCTTGGTGGTATAACACATGGCTTTGAAGGGCTTCTCTGATCTTGTGATCTTATGAAATCTCCTTTCCTGATGGTTTTTCAAAAACCGGAGAGCAGTTTCTCTGGCCTGTTTTAACTCAGGTGTACCTGTAGAGTGGGCTTGGCTTGTGGGCCTGCGGGGCCAGGATGTGAGAATGGAAATCAAATTCTCTTCTCCTCTAGGCTCCAGGCTCCAGGCCCCAGTGGGGTGGCAGAGGTCTTGTAGGCAGGTCTGGGGATGTTGAGGGGTGAGAATGCAGACATTCAGGGGTGGATGGTGCCCTGTGTAACCCTCCAGGGGCACTTCTTGGTTTCTTCTGGAAACAGCAGGGAAGACCAGAGTGTTCTCTTTTCCATCCCTTCCATATCTGGCTTTTGATCAGTTTTTTTCCCTTTCCCACACCTTTAAGATTCTCTGCCCATCTGTTCCTGAAGGAAGGTCACAGATAATTTGAAGCCTTCTGAGGGTGTTTTCTGCTCTCAGTTGCAGGTGCCAGAAGGTTTCTTTTCTATTCTTGTGCCTAGTACATGGTAGATACTCAAAAAATATTTTTGAGTGAATGAATCTTTCACATCTTTCTGACCCTGTTGGCACAATTGAGTCTTATAAACACAGAAGATTGAATTTGATTCATCTGTATTTCTGAGGGAAGTCTAGACTCTCAGGGCAGGGGATCAGCTGGGACTTTTAGGATGATGTTGGTGAGCACATTGATTGACTGGAGGATAATGCAGAGGCAGCTGAAGCCAAGTGGAGTGGGCGTCTGCAGGGCGTGGTGCGAGAGAGGGCGGACTCTGAGGCGGAGTTAAGCAGGACCCTGTGGTTGTAAGTGGACGTTACACAGACTGGCCGAAGGAAAAGAGGCTCTTTATTGCCAGGTAACTGGGAGGCCTGAGGTTGATGCTGGCTTTAGGTCTTGCTGGATCTAAGGGTTTGAATGGTCATAACAGGACCAAATTGGCTACATAATCTGCAGGGCTCAGTGCAAAATGAAAATGTGGGAACCCTTGTTAAAAAACCATTTACCTAGCAGTAGGTTAAGTGTTAGCTATTGTTAATTTCCAAGCAAGAATAGTAATAACCAAGTGTAAGTCCTGCATTTTACCATTTTGGGAGCTGCTTTCTTGATCGGATGCTTATCGTGCCCACCGATATTCTGTATCTACGCAGTTTGCAGAGGTTTCAGGCCAATTAGCTTACAATCTCTTCAGGTCTACTGGGTATTATCATGATCTCTGGGTGTTCTGCCAGCCTGAAGTGCTTCTAGAGCTCACATTTAATTTTCAGATTTCAACCCAGTGATGACTGTTTTTATCAGATCATATGGAGACAAAGTATAGAGGAGGTAAAAAACATATTTTTTAGTGTGAGTTTAGTATGAGTAACTTTTCCATCAAGTTCTAATGGAGTTCCAGTTTAAAAATTTCAATTGGAAACACATGGAGTGAGTTTCCCAAAGCTTAACACTGTCGGTTTGGAGTCATATTATTCTTTACTATTTGCTTATATTGTTTACATGAAGAGTGGTATCTGGGTCACTAACCACATTTTCATGAATTTGGATGCTTTTCGTCTAGGTTTCTTGAATACCCTCTTTGATGACTGTTTTATAAACTGCTAAATAAATGAACGTGTGTGTGGGAGTGTTCTTCAGATACCTTGTCTGATTCATAGCACAGCACTGCAAAGCAGCTGTGTGGGGAAAAGTCCTAACGTTTCCTTAGTCATTTTTATGACTCAGTTTGGTGTTAGGAGTCTACCTGTCTGTGCAGCGTTTTCATCTGAGACAAATTAACTAAGCTTTTGGGTGCCACGTAAAGGAAGGTGAATGTCAGAGTTTTGCACGAAGAGATTAGTTACCTCTTTAACTGTGTAAGGCAGTTGAGGGGCATCCTTTCTCTTGGGAAGCGCCGGCATCTGTTCATCGCTCACGGTGGACAGTTCATCACTCACAGATAAACAGTTTACTTTCAAAGATTATAATAGCTACTACCCTTGGCTCCAAGTAGGATTACGCAGTTAATAAAGATAGCTGTGGCAGATTTTTGAAAGTATGATGACAAAACTTTGACTTAAGAAGAGAGTGCTTATTTTCTTTTGCTTGAATTTGTTACTCATTTTGCTTTTTATCTCCTATCACAGAACTTGTTGCTCAAAGTTACAAGACAAAATATGATCTCATACTTGCTTACCTTTCTTTTTATAAATTTGCCCACATAAATACCTGTAACTATAGAGAGTTTAAGCCAACACGTTTTTTTTTAAACGTCTTTATCGGAGTATAATTGCTTTACAACGGTGTGGTAGTTTCTGCAAGCCAACACATTTTTTTTTTTTAAACATCTTTACTAGAGTATAATTGCATTACAATGTTGGGTTAATTTCTGCTGTATAACAAAGTCAATCACCTATACATATACATATATCGCCATATCTCCTCCCTGTTGCGTCTCCCTCCCATCCTCCCTATCCCACCCCTCTAGGTGGTCACAAAGCACCGAGCTGATCTCCCTGTGCTATGCGGCTGCTTCCCACTAGCTATCTATTTTACATTTGGTAGTATATATAAGTCCATGCCACTCTCTCACTTCGTCCCAGCTTACCCTTCCCCCTCCCCGTGTCCTCGAGTTCATTCTCTACGTCTGCGTCTTTTTTTTTTTTTTAATTTATTTATTTATTCATTTATTTAATTTTTGGCTGCATTGGGTCTTCGCTGCTGCACGCGGGCTTTCTCTAGTTGCAGTGAGCGGGGGCTACTCTTTGTTGCGGGGCGCAGGCTACTCAATGTGGTGGCTTCTCTTGTTGCAGAGCACAGGCTCTAGGCGTGCGGGCTTCAGTAGTTGTGGCACACGGGCTTCAGTAGTTGTGGCTCACGGGCTCTAGAGCGCAGGCTCAGTAGTTGTGGCGCATGGGCTTAGTTGCTCTGCGGCATGTGGGATCTTCCTGGACCAGGGCTCAAACCCGTATCCCCTGCATTGGCAGGCGGATTCTTAACCACTGTGCCACCAGGGAAGCACCTACGTCTGCGTCTTTATTCCTGTCCTGTCCATAGGTTCTTCATAACCTTTTTCTTTCTTTTTTTTTTTTTTAGATTCCATATATGTGTTAGGATACAGTGTTTGTTTTTCTCTTTCTGACTTACTTCACTCTGTATGACAGACTCTAGGTCCATTCACCTCACTACAAATAACTCAATTTTGTTTCTTTTTATGGCTGAGTAATATCCATTGTATATATGTGCCACATCTTCTTTATCCATTCATCTGTTGATGGACACTTAGGTTGCTTCCATGTCCTGGCTATTGTCAATAGGCCTGCAGTGAACATTCTGGTACATCTCTCTTCTTGAATTATGGTTTTCTCAGGGTATACGCCCAGTAGTGGGATTGCTGGGTCATATGGTAGTTCTATTTTTAGTTTTTTA
The DNA here is from genome assembly GCF_028023285.1 of Balaenoptera ricei. Classification (NCBI taxonomy): domain Eukaryota; kingdom Metazoa; phylum Chordata; class Mammalia; order Artiodactyla; family Balaenopteridae; genus Balaenoptera; species Balaenoptera ricei. The sequence continues at coordinate 76,474,410 of NC_082651.1, read as the reverse complement.
AGGAACCTCCACACTGTTCTCCATAGTGGCTGTATCAATTTACATTCCCACCAACAGTGCAAGAGGGTTCCCTTTTCTCCACACCCTCTCCAGCATTTACTGTTTGTAGATTTTTTGATGATGGCCATTTTGATGATGGCCACTGGTGTGAGGTGATACCTCACTGTAGTTTTGATTTGCATTTCTCTAATGATTAGTGATGCTGAGCATTCTTTTATGTGTTTGTTGGCAATCTGTATATCTTCTTTGGAGAAATGTCTATTTAGGTCTCCTGCCCATTTTTGGATTAGGTTGTTTTTTTGATATTGAGCTGCTTGTAAATTTTGGAGATTAATCCTTTGTCAGTTGTTTCATTTGCAAATATTTTCTTCCATTCTGAGGGCTGTCTTTTTGTCTTGTTTATGGTTTCCTTTGCTGTGCAAAAGCTTTTAAGTTTCATTAGGTCCCATTTGTTTATTTTTGTTTTTATTTCCATGTCTCTAGGAGGTGGGTCAAAAAGGATCTTGCTGTGATTTATATCATAGAGTGTTCTGCCTATGTTTTCCTCTAAGAGTTTGATAGTGTCTGGCCTTACATTTAGGTCTTCATCCATTGTGAATTTATTTTTGTGTATGGTGTTAGCAAGTGTTCTAATTTCATTCTTTTACATGTAGCTGTCCAGTTTTCCCAGCACCACTTATTGAAGAGGCTGTCTTTTCTCCATTGTATATTCTTGCCTCCTTTATCAAAAATAAGGTGACCATATGTACGTGGGTTTATCTCTGGGCTTTCTATCCTGTTCCATTGATCTCTATTTCTGTTTTTGTGCCAGTACCATACTGTCTTGATTACTGTAGCTTTGTAGTATAGTCTGAAGTCAGGGAGCCTGATTCCTGCAGCTCTGTTTTTCTTTCTCAAGATTGCTTTGGCTATTCAGGGTCTTCTGTGTTTCCATACAAATTGTGAAATTTTTTGTTCTAGTTCTGTGAAAATGCCATTGGTAGTTTGATAGGGATTGCATTGAATCTGTAGATTGCTTTGGGTAGTATACTCATTTTCACAATGTTGATTCTTCCAATTCAAGGCCATGGTATATCTCTCCATATGTTTGTATCATCTTTAATTTCTTTCATCAGTGTCTTATAGTTTTCTGCATACAGGTCTTTTGTCTCCTTAGGTAGGTTTATTCCTAGGTTTTTTGCAAATGAGCTTATTTATTTATTTATTTATTTATTTATTTATTTATTTATTTTTGGCTGTGTTGGGTCCTCGTTTCTGTGCAAGGGCTCTCTCTAGTTGCGGCAAACGGGGGCCACTCTTCATCGCGGTGCGCGGGCCTCTCACTATCGCGGCCTCTCTTGTTGCAGAGCACAGGCTCCAGACACGCAGGCTCCGTAGTTGTGGCTTACGGGCCTAGTTGCTCCACGGCATGTGGGATCCTCCCACACCAAGGTTTGAACCTGTGTCCCCTGCATTGGCAGGCAGATTCTCAACCGCTGCGCCACCAGGGAAGCCCATATTCCTAGGTATTTTATTCTGTTTGTTGCCGTGGTAAATGGGAGTGTCTCCTTAATTTCTCTTTCAGATTTTTCATCATTAGTGTATAGGAATGCAAGAGACTTCTGTGCATTAATTTTATATCGTGCTACTTTACCAAAATCACTGATTAGCTCTAGTAGTTTTCTGGTAGTGTCTTTAGGATTCTCTATATATAGTATCATGTCATCTGCAAACAGTGACAGCTGTACTTCTTCTTTTCTGATTTGGATTCCTTTTATTTCTTTTTCTTCTCTGATTGCTGTGGCTAAAACTTCCAAAACTTGGTTGAATAATAGTGGTGAGAGTGGGCAACCTTGTCTTGTTCCTGATCTTAGTGGAAGTGGTTTCAGTTTTTCACCATTGAGAATGATATTGTCTGTGGGTTTGTCAAGTATGGCCTTTATTATGTTGAGGTAAGTTCCCTCTATGCCTACTTTCTGGAGGGTCTTTACCATAAATGGGTGTTGAATTTTGTTGAAAGCTTTTTCTGCATCTATGAGATGATCATATGGTTTTTATCCTTCAATTTGTTAATATGGTGTATCACATTGATTGATTTGTGTATATTGAAGAATCCTTGCATTCCTGGGATAAATCCCACTTGATCATGGTATATGATCCTTTTAATGTGCTGTTGGATTCTGTTTGCTAGTATTTTGTTGAGGACTTTTGCATCTATGTTCATCACTGATATTGGCCTGTAGTCTTCTTTTTCTGTGACATCTTTGTCTGGTTTTGGTATCAGCGTGATGGTGGCCTCATAGAATGAGTTTGGGAGTGTTCCTCCCTCTGCTATATTTTGGAAGAGTTTGAGAAGGATAGGTGCTAGCTCTTCTCTAAATGTTTGATAGAATTCGCCTGTGAAGCCATCTGGTCCTGGACTTTTGTTTGTTGGAAGATTTTTAATCACAGTTTCAATTTCAGTGCTTGTGATTGGTCTGTTCATATTTTCTATTTCTTCCTGGTTTAGTCTTGGAAGGTTGTGCTTTTCTAAGAATTTGTCCATTTCTTCCAGGTTGTCCATTTTATTTGCATATAGTTGCTTGTAGTAATCCTTCATGATCCTTTGTATTTCTGCAGTGTCAGTTGTTCATTTTCATTTCTAATTCTATCGATTTGAGTCTTCTCCCTTTTTTTCTTGATGAGTCTGGCTAATGGTTTGTCAATTTTGTTTATCTTCTCAAAGAACCAGCTTTTAGTTTTATTGATCTTTGCTATTGTTTCCTTCATTTCTTTTTCATTTATTTCTGATCTGATATTTATGATTTCTTTCCTTCTGCTAACTTTGGGGTTTTTTTGTTCTTCTTTCTCTAATTCCTTTAGGTGTAAGCTTAGGTTGTTTATTTGACATGTTTCTTGTTTCTTGAGGTAGGATTGTATTGCTATAAACTTCCCTCTTAGAATTGCTTTTGCTGCATCCCATAGGTTTCGGGTCGTCGTGTTTTCATTGTCATTTGTTTCTAGGAATTTTTTGATTTCCTCTTTGATTTCTTCAGTAATCTCTTGGTTATTAAGTAGTGTATTGTCTAGCCTCCATTTGTTTGTATTTTTTACAGATTTTTCCTGTAATTCATATCTAGTCTCACAGTGTTGTGGTCGGAAAAGATACTTGATATGATTTCAATTTTATTAAATTTACCAAGGCTTGATATATGACCCAAGATATGATCTATCCTGGAGAATGTTCCATGAGCACTTGAGAAGAAAGTGTATTCTGTTGTTCTTGGATGGAATGTGCTATAAATATCAATTAAGTCCGTAATGTTTAATGTGTCATTTAAAGCTTGTGTTTCCTTATTTATTTTCATTTTGGGTGATCTGTCCAGTGGTGAAAGTGGGGTGTTAAAGTCCCCTACTATGATTGTATTACTGTCGATTTCCCCTTTTATGGCTGTTAGCATCGGCCTTATGTATTGAGGTGCTCCTATATTGGGTGCATAAATATTTACAATTGTTATATCTTCTTCTTGGTTTGATCATTTGATCTTTATGTAGTGTCCTTCTTTGTCTCTTGTAATAGTGTTTATTTTAAAGTCTATTTTGTCTTATATGAGAATTGCTACACCAGCTTTCTTTTGATTTTCATTTGCATGGAATATCTTCTTCCATCCCCTCACTTTCAGTCTGTATATGTCCCTAGGTCTGAAGTGGGTCTCCTGTATACAGCATATATATGGGTCTCGTTTTTGTATCCATTCAGCCAGTCTATGTCTTTTGGTTGGAGCATTTAATCCATTTACGTTTAAGGTAGTTATCGATATGTATGTTCCTATTACCATTTTCTTAATTGTTTTGGGTTTGTTATTGTAGGTCTTTTCCTTCTCTTGTGTTTCCCACTTAGAGAAGTTCCTTTAGCATTTGTTGTAGAGCTGGTTTGCTGGTGCTGAATTGTCTTAGCTTTTGCTTGTCTGTAAAGGTTTTAATTTCTCCGTGAAATCTGAATGAGATCCTTGCTGGATAGAGTAATCCTGGATGTAGGTTTTTCCCTTTCCTCACTTTAAATATGTCCTGCCACTCCCTTGTGGCTTGCAGAGTTTCTGCTGAAAGATCAGCTGTTAACCTTATGGGGATTCCCTTGTATGTTATTTGTTGTTTTTCCCTTGCTGCTTTTAGTATTGTTTCATTGTATTTAATTTTTGATAGTTTGATTAATATGTGTCTTCACGTGTTTCTCCTTGGATTTATCCTGTATGGGACTCTCTGTACTTCCTGGACTTGATTGACTATTTCCTTTCCCATATTAGGGAAGTTTTCAACTATATTCTCTTCAAATATTTTCTGTATCTTTCTTTTTCTGGGACCCCTATAATTCGAATGTTGGTGTGTTTAATGTTGTCCCAGAGGTCTCTGAGACTGTCCTCAATTCTTTTCATTCTTTTTTCTTTATTCTGCTCTGCAGTAGTTATTTCCACTATTTTATCTTCCAGGTCACTCATCCGTTTTTCTGCCTCAGTTATTCTGCTCTTGATCCCTTCTAGAGAATTTTTCATTTCATTTATTGTGTTGTTCATCATTGTTTGCTTGCTCTTTAGTTCTTCTAGTTCCTTGTTAAACGTTCCTTGTATTTTCTCTGTTCTATTTCCAAGATTTTGTATCATCTTCACTATCATTACTCTGAATTCTTTTCCAGGTAGACTGCCTATTTCTTCTTCATTTGTTTGGTCTGGTGGGTTTTTACCTTGCTCCTTCATCTGCTGTGTATTTCTCTGTCTTTTCATTTTGCCTGCCTTTCAGTGTTTGGGGTCTCCTTTTCGCAGGCTGCATGTTTGTAGTTCCTGTTGTTTTTGGTGCCTGCCGCCAGTGGCTAAGGTTGGTTCAGTGGGTTGTGTAGGCTTCCTGGTGGAGGAGACTGGTGCCGGTGCTCTGGTGGATGAGGCTGGATCTTGTCTTTCTGGGGGGCAGGACTGCATCAGGTGGTGTGTTTTGGGGTGTCTGTGACCTTATGATTTTAGGCAGCCTCTCTACTAATGGGTGGGGTTGTGTTCCGGTTTTGCTAGTTTGGCATAGGGTGTCCAGCACTGTAGCTTGCTGGTCATTGAGTGGAGCTGGGTCTTAGTGTTGAGATGGAGATCTCTGGGAGAGCTTTTGCTGTTTGATGTTACATGGAGCTGGGAGGTCTCTGGCAGACCAATATCCTGAACTTGGCTCTCCCGCCTCAGAGGCACAGGCCTGACACCCAGCCAGAGCACCAAGACCCTGTCAGCCACACAGCTCAGAAGAAAAGGGAGAAAAAAAGAAAGAAATAAAAAAAAATAGTTATTAAAATAAAGAATAAAAAAAAATTATTAAAAATAAAAAGAATTAAAAGTCATAAAAAAAGAAGAAAAAAGAAAGAAAGAAGAGAGCAACCAAACCAAAAAAGAAATCCACCAATGATAACAAGTGCTAAAAACTATGCTAAAAAAAAAAAACAAAAACGGACAGACAGAACCTTTGGACAAATGGTAAAAGCAAAGCTGTACAGACAAAATCACACAAAGTCCACAGCCTCAATTCTGGGATGATTTGTTGTCTATTCAGGTAATCCACAGATGCAGGTACATCAGGTTGATTGTGGAGATTTAATCCGCTGCTCTTGAGGCTGCTGGGAGAGATTTCCCTTTCTCTTCTTTGTTCGCTCAGCTCCCGGGGTTCAGCTTTGGATTTGGCCCTGCCTCTGCGTGTAGGTCACCTGAGGGCGTCTGTTCTTCACTCACACAGGATGGGGTTAAAGGAGCAGCTGATTCGGGGGCTCTGGCTCACTCAGGCCTGGGGGAGGGAGGGGTACGGATGGGGGGCGAGCCTGCGGCGGCAGAGGCCGGCGTGACGTTGCAGCAGCCTGAGGCGTGCCGTGCATTCTCCCGGGGAAGTTGTCCCTGGATCACGGGACCCTGGCAGTGGCGGGCTGCACAGGCTCCTGGGAGGGGCGGTGTGGACAGTGACCTGTGCTTGCACACAGGCTTCTTGGTGGCGGCAGCAGCAGCCTTAGCGTCTCATGCCTGTCTCTGGGGTCAGCGCTGATAGCCGCGGCTGGCTCCTGGCTCTGGAGCTAGTTTAAGCGGTGCTCCTAATCCCCTCTCCTCGCGCACCAGGAAACAAAGAGGCAAGAAAAAGTCTCTTGTCTCTTCGGCAGCTCCAGACTTTTTCCCGGACTCCCTCCCGGCTAGCTGTGGCGCACTAGCCCCTTCAGTCTGTGTTCATGCCGCCAACCCGAGTCCTCTCCCTGGGATCCGACCGAAGCCCGAGCCTCAGCTCCCAGGCCCCGCCCGTCCCGGCGGGTGAGCAGACAAGCCTCTCGGGCTGGTGAGTGCTGGTCGGCGCTGTTCCTCTGTGCGGGAATCTCTCCGCTTTGCCCTCCGCACCCCTGTGGCTGCGCTCTCCTCCGTGGCTCCAAAGCTCCCCCCTCCTCTACCCGCAGCCTCCGCCCGCGAAGGGGTTTCCTAGTGTGTGGAAACCTTTACTCCTTCACAGCTCCCTCCCACTGGTGCAGGTCCCGTCCCTATTCTTTGTCTCTGTTTTTTCTTATTTCTTTTGCCCTACCCAGGTACGTGGGGAGTTTCTTGCCTTTTGGGAGGTCTGAGATCTTCTGCCAGTGTTCAGTGGGTGTTCTGTAGGAGTTGTTCCTCATGTAGATGTGTTTCTTATGTGTTTGTGGAGAGGAAGGTGATCTCTATGTCTTACTCCTCTGCCATCTTGAAGGTCTCCTCCTGCCAAATCATTTTTAAATGGACCTCCGGTGTCCGGAATTGCATTAATCATACTTTTTGGTTTGTTACACACTATCATTATTACTTGCAAATGAACTTTTGTGATTCTAATGATTTGAATTTTTTTTTCTCGACTCATGGTTGTATAATTTAACTTTTCAGTAAAGTTTGCAAAATAATCACCACTTGAACTATCTAAATACGAAACTGGCTTTTGGTGGGTTCGGAAAGTGTGTAAAAGTCACACGTAGACTTTCATGATAAAAATAAGGTTTTGGGATCAGAGGATGAACTCATTGGCTGCTTTGACTTTTTACTGTTACAGAACTTCAGGGATAAGTGACACATTGATGCTTGGTGAAGAGTCATGGGGTAGGGTTTCAGGGAACTGTTTTCAGTTGTTGTACATGACAGAACATGCCTGTCATCTTCAGCAGGTGTCCTGACAACGGGAAGGGGGTGGCTGGAATCCTATTTGGAAATGATCTAGAAAGCCAGACCTCTAATCCAGCTACCCCATCCCCACTCCAGCCCAGGAATCCTCCAGGCATCTCTTCCCCAGGACACTTAGCCTCTGCTTGAATCCTTCTAGAGACAACAAGCTCACTTCTTCATGACCAACCTTTTTTTTAAAAACAATTGTGAAAAATTAAATTGATTTTGTAGAGCTTAAATATGCTTCCTTATAACTTTCATTCATTTGCTAGTATTGTTAGTCTCTACTTGTATGTGACAAAAAGAGTCCTCAGGGACATAAGGAACTCTTTAAAATATTGGTAGAGGTAGGATGATGGCATGTAATTTCTGACTCTTGCGTTTTCTCAGCATGCTTCTCCTTGACAGCATCTTACAACATCTGCTCAATTCAGCAAGTATTTGTCGAGGATCATTTATACACGAGGCACTCTCAGTGCTAGGGTGGGAGATGTAGGGACACAAAGATGAGTTGGTTCCCGCCACCCCAGAGTATGCTGCAGTGTCAGATGGATCAGAAAAGCACACGGATTGGTATAAGAGGGAAACCAAATGCCGTGGGGTCCAAAGGAGAGAGGTCTGTATCAAACTTGGCTGCATTAGAGAAGTTGCAGAGCAACATGCAGAGGAAATTGAGTTAGTTGGGTAGGATGCTTTTGCAGGCTGAGACTGGGAGAAAGGCATTCTGGGCAGAGAGATCAACGTGAACCAAGCCTGGGGGTGGGAAGCATGAGTTGCGTCCATAAGGTGGGGATTTGCTCAGCTTACAGCTTACAGGATGCTGGTGGAGGAAGGGAAGGTGATAAGGACCACGTGGTAGGCTGAGCCAAGAGCTCCCAGAGGCTGGATTCCCCGCCTCAGTTATTTGTCCAGCAGCATCATGATTTCAGTGGATTGGAATCCAGGTGTTGTCACGGAGCCTCAGCTTCCTGGTCTGAAAATGGAGATCTGTGCACATTGTAAGGATTGCAGGACAGGTAAATGAAGAAGCCAACGCCCTGCCTGGCACAGAGCAGAGGCTTGATAAACAGCAGTTGTTGCTATCTCTGCATTTGATAGGCTTAGAGAAGCCGGGGAGGGGAGCAGATCCTGCTGTGGGGGGTGCAGGGTGATTTGTTGAGGAAAACAGACCACTTCAGAGGTGGCGCCCCAGGAAAGAAAGGAAGGTGTAAACGACAGTGGTGCAGTGGGGAATGGAAAAGAGGGCCAGAGACATTGATCAAGGAGGTAGAATCAGGTTTAATGTTCGGGGCAGGAGGAAGAGGGGAGAGAGGTCACCTCAGGTTTTTGTGGGGAGGGAGGGGAGGCAAGAGGGGGGTCCAGGGTTGGGCGTGTTGAGGTGGAGGAGCTGGCAGGTCCTCCAGGGAGAGAGAGGCTGGGCCTGAGGGGTGGGCTGTGAGGTGGGAAAACTCAGCGAGGGGAGTCTCCCTGCACCCAAGGGAGCGCGCAGGGCACGCGGGCGGGCGGCAGGGAGCCCCGATTGCACCCAGCGTGCAGGTCAGCCTTGGATGTGTTGCAGGAGGAGCCAGAACCAAAAAGGGGCTCATTTAAAAGCAAAGAAAGGAATGAATTCAAGAGACGCAGTGAGAGGAGAATTGGCGGAGACAGCCTCACGAATGATTCCCGATGTCTTAGAGTTCTCAGGGAAAAAACCCAACACAATCGCCACATTGTTTTTACACACACACACACACACACACACACACACACACACACAGTCACACTCATGTATACGAGTACAAACCAAACACCATCTATTATTTAGGTCTGTTAGTTTCCTCAGAAAAACCCTTCAGGAAATGCTCTGCTCACCCAGAGAATGTGTCTATATTTAGAAGACATTCAGAGAAAGCCTATTGTTAAATTTCAGTTTACAGGCTAATCACTAAGAGACTGCAGGAATGTCCATCACACGTCTGCACTGAGTGGGCAGTGGGAAGAGGGCTGCCTTTTTTGTTCTACTGAAGACCGTGAGGTGAAAACACGACCCAGTCCTTTGTGAGTGCCTCTTCCTGGCACTGTGACCCCAGGGAACCCAACAAGGGTGATGCTGGAGGGACCCAGGACCACCTGGCCTAACCCCTTGTGTAATGGATGAGGAAGCCGAGGCCTAGAGCGCTGTGGCTGGGCCGGGGTCACACAGCTCATCGGAGGCAGAGCCCGAGGCTTGATGCTGCGCGTTCCTGCTGCTTGAAGTGGTGCGTTCATCCCAGGCCAGGACCTCTGGGCTGCGTTCACAGCAGTGGCCCAGACAGAAGGGGTCTTCTACTAGGAGTGTGTGTATGTGTGCATGTGTGTGTGTAGGGGGTCATTCAGGGACCAGCCGGCTACAGAGCTTAGAGCTGGATTGTGGGAAAGGCCAACCTGATGGATTATTGCAATGCCCTGACCCCAGAGCCTGTACACTTATTCTGTACTAGTGGCTGTCAACCTTGGCTGCCTTAAGAAGATTAAAAAAATCTCAGTTCTCAGGCTACCTCCCAAACCAGTTGAATCAGACTTTCTGGGGGTAGGACTTTCCATGAATATTTTTTTAAAAGCCTCCAGATGATTCCAACTCAGCAGGGCTGAGAACCACTGACGTACTCCATAGCTGGTAGGGTTACTTTAGGGCAGTGGTGCATAGGAATCTCCTGGAGGTCATATTAAAATGCAGAGTCTGATCCAGAAGGTCTGGGGTGGGCCTGAGATACTGCACATCTAAGTGATGCTGTGCTAATGGTCTTTGAGTTTCCTTTATTGGCTGAAAGCTAAACATCAAGGTTCCTTCCAGCTTTGAGACTTTATGGCTCAACTGTCAGAACTGTCATGTGTCCGTGATTTTACTGAGTGACAGCCCTCTGCTAAGTACATTATGTACATTATTTCCTGTCCTCTCAACAGCCTTCAAGTGAGGTATCATTTCCCCCATTTTAGAGCTTAGTCAGAGTGCTACCCTGAGTCTTCTGAATCTAACACCTGAGTGATTAACTACCCTGCTACGTTGCTTTCCCCCAGGCATGTAGATATTGTTCCGAGAAAAGCTTCTGTGGCGTTGTCTTCCTCTTCTAACCCCATGGGTTAGGTTTGGAACCCTAGAGAAAAGTCTCCCAGGAAACCAGCAGCGATCTGGAACTTGTTGAGTTCCACGTGGCCTTCTTCTGTCTTCCTTAGGTCCTGGTTTATGAGAGTGTCTTACGTGTGCGGTGGTGACACATTATAAAGTACATTTATGATGTTCAGACTCTGTTTCCCGTAAAGCTTGCTATCAGTACCTGATATGTTATTGCATTTGCGGGATGCAAATTCTAGGCCTGAATATGGTCCCTGGCCTAGAGGATGACGGGAGTCCCTTGAGAAGCTTGCAGAGCTGTAATTCTTGGGCTCCTCCCCAGGCCTAGGAATCATCTGGATTAAGCCTGGTCATCTGTGTTTCTGAAAACTCCCCAAACTGTTGTAATGTACACTAATATTTGAAAACCACGGCCTTCCTGATTCTCAAAGTGTGGTCACTGGATCGTCAACCGAGCATCCCCTGAGAACTTGTTAGAAATGCACATTTTAGGGTCCTACCGCAGGCATATTGAATTAGAAACTGTAGGAGTGGGCCCAGTCATCTGTATTTTAACAAGCCCTCCAGGTGATTCAAAAGTTTGAGAACCACAAGATCCTTACTGCTCAGGATGTGATCCGTGGACCAGCACGGCAGCAGCACCTGGGAGGTGGTTGGAAATGCAGGGCCTCAGGCCCCACCTCTACCCTCTGAACCAGATATTCATTGTAACAAGATCTGTGCGTATTCACGTTTGCACAGGTCTGCCCTAGGCCGTGATTTTCTTCCCTGGTTGTGCATTATAATCTGAGAGGCCTTTAAAAAATACCCCTGCTCCCACCCAAGGCAATTAAGGCAGAATCTGTAGGGTTGGGTGGCGCCTAGACGCCTTGTTTTTAACGTTCCTCATGTGATTCTAATCATGCAAACCACGTTGAGACCCACTGGCCTGAGTGTTGGTGCCTGGTTGCCAGCGATCCTGTTCCTGCACGTACGGGATGAGGCTGAAAAGGAGTCCAGGCCCCAACACATGCCTCCTTCCTGCTCCTCCAGCATCTCAGAGTCTGACTCGACATCCAGGCTCTGGGAGTCAAGGCTCCGGGACTGGCTAAGAGGACTCCCTGCCTCAAGTAGATCAAAAGGGATAAGTTCTCTTTATATTTTCAGATGAGAGAGTGAGAGATTGAGAGAGACTGAGAACACGAGATTGAGGGGGGTGGAGATGAACAGTCAACACACCACAATGCTGCTAATACCTGATGCACGTAAGAACCGCCTTCCATTGCAGATTCCTGGGCTCTACTCCTGAGAACCAGCCTCAGCAGGGCTTGGGAAGGGCCCAGGAATATGCAGGGTTAACAAGCTCCCGCAGATGATTCTGATGTAAAAGTCCAGGCCCTACTGTGAGACAAGCACTGCTCAAAGGCTGTGAGCTGGCTGATCATCAGGATTACCTGGAGAAACTGAAGAATGTAGGTCTCTTGGCCCCGTCCCCAGCTCTTCTTACTCACTCTGTCTGGTGAGGCTCCAGAATCAGCTTGTTTGATAAGGAGCCCATGCTTTTCGACCTGTGCTCTCAGAAGCCCTCCCTCAGGATTCCACTGAAGTATATCAGGGGCTACAAAGGGGGAGAGGTAAGAGGAGAAACGGGGTGGGGAGGGGGCTCAGTCACTCATCCCTGCTTTGTCTGTTTCATATATTAAGCTTTAGTGTAAAATTGCATTTGAAGAGAGGATTGTGTTTTTTATAAAATGGTGAAGACGAGTCATGGCTCTCCAGTGGTACAGGACCTCCCTGAAGCTGACAGGGTTCTCACCTTTCAAGCCACAGTTCAAGACAGATCACCCATCCTTCCTGTCACTTGGACTGTCAATCCCTGACCTGCCATGGTGCTTATCGTCCTGAATGACCCTGACTCCACTCATATTATTGGATTGCCTGACTCTGCCTTTTGCCCCAAGTCCCAAACTATTGATACTTTACAGCTAATGAATGCTGGTTACCCCAGAAATGCCCTTTGCATAGATTCTAGTACCTTAAGACAGTGACTCTCAAATTTGACTGTAGCTCACAAAATTTTTCATGCATCGGAATCACCTGGAGTGCTTGTTAAAGCACAGATTGCTGGCTTCTGCATGTCTGAGGTAGGACATGAGAACTTGCCTGTCTGGTAAGATCCCAGGTGATTCCGCTGGTCCAGGAACCACACTTAGAACCACTGCCTTAAGATTAAATAACTTTGATGCACCTGAGGCTCTGTTTTTCTGCTAAAGAGATTTTCTCATTGGGTCGTCCTTCCTTCGGTGTTAGGAAGGATGATGAGGAGAGAAAATGTCTTGATTGAAGAGTAAATGGTAAGTAGCATGAAGAACTCTGTGCATTCGGATTATGGCTCAGTCCTTTGTGCCCTCAGTAGGTTTTGCTGGGCTCACCTGCTAGGCTGACAGCCCTTTACCACATGGTTCTGCTGGAAGGAGCATTGCAAGTGTGTTCCCCTTGTCACTTATCCCCTGGACCCTGCCGGAGGTGACAGGGATCTGCCAGTGGCTTCTCGTTGGCCAGGGCTTGGTCAGGCGAGAGTGTGGCAGGCCATTGCCAAACACTGGTTATCAGAAAGGCAATATTTTTTCCCTTCTGAGGTGTCATAGGACAGAAGTGTCCGGTATTAAATGGTATTCTTAAGGATCCCCCTCATTGCAGTCCCACACTCTTGCGTAGAGCTGGGCATGGTGGCAAGTCAGAGAGAGATGTCCTTCCAGTGGCCAAGCAGACATGGGATCATGGACCCTGCTGCCTGGGTTGGAGGTATCACCAGTCACTGGCGGGAAATCCGCCTGGATTCTCCCCACCATCTGACGTTTTGATCAGGCAGATGACTATAATTATTGTGACATTAAAAAATAGCCCTTGCGCTTTTTAACCTCTGTAGTGGTTCAGCTCTGCGGTGGAATATATTTAATTTCAGTTTTCAACAGTATACCTGTATGACTCCATTAACTACTTGTGAACAAGTGCAGAAGTTTAGTTAAGAAGGTAATTACGTTTGTGCAGTTGATGGGGCGGGCGTCTGTGGGATGGTGAAAGGAAAATGTGTGTTTAATGTTTGGCGGGGTGGGGTCAGGCAGAACCACTCTTCCCTTTTCTGCCCGTGAGGCTGGGTCAGGGACTGAGAATCAGGATGAGTACTCGTAGGTGAGCGTGAACCAGCAGCTGATGGGCACCAGGAGGGAGTATCCTGGAAGGGGAGGACCGAGTCTCTTCTGCACAGTGCTCTTGGGGGTGGATGTTCCAGACCTCTCTAACCTGCCAACTGAAGGGAGTAGAAGATAATCAAAAACAGAAAACGAGGTGCTGGCATGACATTTCAAAAAACCGTTCCCATCACTGTACCACTTGTAGGTCTGCTCTGTCCCATGTTGGCTGGGCTGACCACTTTGGAAACATCACGTTAGATTTTGTCCTTCCCCCCTGGAATCGCAATAGATAGAATGATAGAAGCTAGTCGTTTTGGTGGGCTTCCTGGGTTCCAGACCCTGTTGCTCCTTGCTTAACATTGAGGTGGGTTCTGTTCTAGTGAAGTTGCATCATTCATGCACTTAACGAGCTTGAATTACTACATGTGCTTGGCAGAGGGAGAGAGATGGTGTTTAAACAAAGAAATGGTGGCTTGTTAAATGCAGAAAGACATTTGAGAGAGAGTACGTTGCCCATACTAAGTAGATTTGCAAGAGTCATTGTGACTACAGGTGATCGTCATCTCAGGCCCTGATTTCACTCCCTGCCTCGCTCCTTCCCAAAGATGAGCCTTCCTTCCCCTACTTCCATTTTACACATGTTGAAATTGAAGCTTCATGTGGCTAGTAAGTGATGGAACTCAGATTTAAACCTAGGCATTCTGACTCCAAAGCTCATGGTCTTCTCCAATACCGGGACCTGCTGGAATATACTCAGAGCTGTGCAGCCAGGTGATGGAGGTGGCACAGTGCTGACCTGAGGAGGAGCTGCTGGAATGGGTACCTTTGGGTCAGGAGAAAAGAAGTCATGGGCAGGACGGTAGAGCTTTCTTCAAATACTACGGAAAGGGGAGTTGGTGAATGAAAGCTGTGGGTAGGCAGATTTTAACACAATATAAGGAAAAATCTTTTTAAGATAGAGCTGTTCAAAGATGACCTGGGCTGTTTGCAGTGTGTAGGACCTTATGGAAGGTGCTTTATTGAGATATAATTCACATACCATGTAATTCACCCATTTAAAGTGTACAGTGTTTTTTGTTTTTTGTTTTTTGGTGTGTATTACATATCTTAAAAATTGTGGTAAAGTATATATGATATAAAATTTGTCATAATAGTACTCAGTTGTGGCTACTGTTATCAAAGATGAGTATTTTTCTGTACTTGGTAACTTGGCCAGGAAATCGTTGGAAAGCTGTCTTTGTCTTTGATTATATTCAGTGCTTGAAAATGCATAGATACAGAGGCCTGTGCTGGGTCTTCGCCCTGCTTCATATGATTCAGGAGGCTCTATGCTCATTTTTATTTTGAAGACTTGATTACACAACCACAGTTTGTAAGTGCGTAATGAGGGATAATTTAGCATGGTAGGATTAGAATTAGCAGAAGCCCTGGAATGAGAGATGATGACTCTTCTTCAGGAAGATTGTTTCTATTTATATCTATTCCTGTGAGACAAATTATCCTAATACTTAGTGGCTTAAAACAAACACCATCATTTATTTACTCATGATTTTGCAATTTGGCAGGGCTCAGTAGGGATGGCCTGTCTCTGTACCACGTGGCATCAGCTAGAGCACTCACATGGCTGGCAAGATGATACCGGCTGTTGTTGGTTGGGAGCTCAGCAGGGACTGTTGGTTGAGGGCCTCAATTCTCTTCCATATGGGCCCCTCCCTATGGTTGATTGGGCTTCCCCTTAACATGGCAGCTGGGTTCCAAGAGGGAAGAAGTATTGCTTCCTGGCTTTTCAGGCCTGGGCTTGGACGTTCTCAGCAGGGCATTTCTGCATTTCCTTGGTAGATAGTCCTAGACCCAGCTCAGATTCAAGGGGGAGGGACATAAGGTCCGCCTTTTGATGGGAGGAACAGCATGGGGGTGGATTTGGGACCATCTTTAGAGACTAGCTACCACAGAGAACCACAGTAGTCATTCTTCCTCATTCTCACTCCACAGAAGCCTGCCCTAAAATGGTATGAGCTGGTGATGACAAATAATGGGACTAAATCTAAGGAAAAAAATGGGTACGTGGAATACATGATCCTTGGGGGATTGTGGCTTGAGAATAGTGACTGCATAGTCAGTGTGTTAAACTGGCAGTTGTGAGACATTCATGATTATTGTATTTATCACAGTTTATTAAAATCTCTACTTCAAGAATTGTGTAAAGTTTCTGTACTTTCTTTCTCTTAATTATGTTTTTCCCGAACTGATTAGCAGGAAATTTAGCAGTTCTACTTTGTAAGAAGACAGAAACAAATAAATAACTACTAAAATAAGTAGGTTATTCATGGCATATTTTGAACAATGAAAACAATTACTTGAATTAAATCTTTTAAAATTTATATGCTTAATTTTCTTGGAAAACACACAAACATTAAGAAGTTGGGAATAGTAACACCCTATGGCCATCATCATCCATTATTTAACACTTTTGGCATCATGTTTTAAATGGAAATAGTTGGTTTATTTTAAAATTGACAACTTTAACAGAAAGATCATTCTTGTTAATTTTCCTCCTAATAATTTTTAAATTTCTGTTTATTTGCTGATTACACATTTTTTTTTCACTTCTCAGATGATCAGATATTATAGAAGGGACCTGAGAAATTGATTCAGTAAAAAAACAATTTAAATGCATATGGAAGATAGGCCCAGTATATGGATAAAAGGAGCATTTTACATTCACAATGTTTACTGAAATAATTTCTCTATTCTGAAGGATGTCAGAAATGAGAAACGCTATTTAAACAATTTTAATTTTGTATATTAAAGTTTTGAAAACAGAGCTTTGCTTATTCCTTTCAACTGCTTGCTGATGGGCCCTTGAAGTTCTTAGTTCTATTTCAGCTTCAGTTCTGAAAATGGTTATATCACATTTCACAATAATAGAGCTAGTAGTCAGAGGGCTAAGTGTTTGCAAATAGCATCATCTGCTGTGCTTCTTCCTTCCATTTAGAGGCATGGCCTTACATTTCACAGTGAGGCTTCAATTGTTGCTCCCTTCTGGGGTTTTAGAGCCTAATTATTGTGATCCCTGTAGCTGGGGCTGTGTCCACAGTCCGTGGAATGTTTGTGTTCTACATTGATGCTCAGGCATCAGTGACATTTGCAAGTGTTTTTATTTTAGCAAGGAAAGGTTTGCATGGCCTGGATTATATCTCTTCCAGGATATTCCCATCCTTGGTCACATAATACTCTTAATTTACCTAAAGGAATGCTGTCAAAATAAAGGGTAATTTTTAAAGGCTCTGTCTCACTCATGTAGCTATTCTTTTTTAAGTTAAGAGAATTTGTTTGGAAATACGAGTCTTGAGCATGAGAACACCCATATAATATTTTATTTTGGACTAATGATGCTCTCTGTCACTTTTTTGCCACCCACAGCTTTATTCTGGATGATTAAATGTGGGAAAGAAAGGAAAAAAGATAGCTTATTATGTTTGATTCAATGTGAAAGGCTGTCTTGGATAAGTTTAAAATTCCAATGGTAGAAATAAAATTCTATCCCAGATATAGATGTGACCTGCTTCTCAAAAGCTTCCTTAAAGGCTATTTTGGGGCATGTGTGGGATGAATTTGATGCGTGGAATAATAATAATAGCTGACACCTGTCAAATCCTACTCTGAAGCAGGTCCTATCCTAGGGCTTGCATATATGCATTCACTTCATCCATACAGAAACCCTCTTTTTTTTAATCACTCCCATTTTACAGATAGGAAAACTGAGATGGAAAACAAGTAATAAAAATATACCCAAGGGCACACAGCTAGTCAGTGTCTGAGCTGGGCTTGGTTTGGGCTGCCTGGCTTCAGTAGGCTCTTTACCACTAGGTGACACTCCCTAATCAGAGTAAAGTTATGTTTTCTGCCTTAGTCTTTTTTTCCCTTTATTTTAATCCAAGTTTCAGACACTTGATTCTCAAGTTGGCAGTCATTTTGGCCTAATAATGCTTATTTTTTATTGCTCTGGTTTTCAAAAACATTTTTGGTTGACAAAAATAAAAGTCAGCTTTTGAAACAGGTTAAACATGTAAATAATAGTGCTAGACATATTACCCAATCATAGTATGTTAAGAATAAGTTTCAAAGTAAAACTATTCAGTGTTCCAATATAGTACAGTTATCATAAAGTCTAGTGTATGGTACTCTGTCTCCCATATTGTTTAGATTGTAGGACTTACACCCCTTAAAAATTTAAATATGTTTAAACTCGCCATTAAGTGAATTAACATCTCTTTTCGATAAAGTATTGTTGATTTTTGCCATGCTATGAAAGTAAAAATAGGCCATTGTGGAAAATATGGAAAGTATAATATGTTATAAGCAACAACTTAATAACTTGTGTAATTTCACCACTCATAGGTATATAATTCATGTTAGCATTAGTATATTTTTCTTCCAGCCTTCCTTCATGTGTTCATTCGTTCAGCAGTTATCTTCTTTGAGCCAGACGTTATTCTAAACCCAAGGGAAAAAGCAGCTATCAAAATAGTCTTTCTGCCCGAGGAGCTGATATTTTAGTGGGAGAAACAGACAATGAATAGATAAATAATATAGTGTTGGGTTAGGGATAAGTGCTTTAAAGAAAAATGAGGCAGACTAATCGAGGCCCAGAGATTGCTGTTTTGGAGCGGACAGTCACAAGGGAGGCTGAGTGATGTGAGAAAGGTAGCCCGTGAATATCTAGGGAAGAATGTTACAGGCAGAGGAATAGCCGGTGCAAGGGCCCTGCAGTGGAAGCAGGCGTGGTCTGCCCAGGGACTAGCAAGGAAGCCAGTGTGACAGGAGTATGGTGCTCAAGGCATGCTAGGAAGTGACGTGGGAGAGGTGGTAGAGACTTGCAGGCTGTAAAAATAAGGGCTTTGCATTTCACTGAGTGAGATGGAAGCCTTTGGAGGGTTTAGTGCAGAGGAGCAATGTGATCTGACTTTGGTTCTAACAGAATCCCTCTGGCTGCCCTGGTGAGAACAGATTGCAGGAGACAGGGTGGCCTGGAGAAGGGTTTGAGGACAGGTGGTGAGACATGCATAGAGGGAAGACATGTGAAGAGAGCTTCTACAAGCCAAGGAATTCCCGAGGCCACTAGAAGTTTGGAGAGAGCAATAGGACAGGCTTCAGAAGAAACCATCCCCTCCCACACCTTGATTTCAGACTTCCAGCCTCCAGACTGTGAGATGGTGACTTTCTGTTGTCTAAGCCGTGAAGTTTGCGGTGCTTTGATACAGGAGCACTAGCTAACTAATACACTTGGTGAGCAACTTGGCGAACAGTGGTGCCTTTTAAGGAGCTGAATGCTGAGGAGGAGCTGGTTATGGAGCTTGGGGTTGGTGGGAGGAGGGGAATCAAGGTGTGCTAAACTTGAGCTCCTGTTAGACGTCCACTTGGAGCTGTCGAGGAGGTGGTTCGACGTGGAGATCTGGAGTTCACCTGGGAGGACAGGGCCTGAGATCCGAATTGGAGCACAGTTTGGATGGAAATCAAAGCCACGTGACTAAATGAGGTCATCAGAAGGGTCCAAGGACCAAGCAAGCCCTGGGAAATGTCAACATTGAGAGATCAGGAAGGGAAAGTGGAGCCGGAGGGAGACTGAGAAGGTTGATGGTGAGGTCGGAAGGAGGCTGCTGGGGTGACGTCTCAGCCAAGGGAAGAAGGTGGTGAGGGAGGAGGGACTGATCCAGCGCTGCTCTTGGTCGAGAAGGGACAGGCCCACCTTAGCAGCCAGGAGGGCACCAGGGACTCTGACTCAGGGGACAGGCAGAGATGCAAGGCTGACTGGACTGAGTTCTAGAGAGAGTAGGAGGGTTGCTTTTTTGTGTTTGTTTTTTTTTATCTTGGCATTACATCATAAGCATTATCCCATGTCATTAAAAATGTTTTTAAAACATCGTTTTTGACGACTTAATCAGATTTCATGATTTTTATCTATTCTCTTTGTTTTATGGGTAAGATATTTCTGTTTTTTTACCACCATATTGATTGTAATACTGCAGTGAACAGATTTGAATATAAAATTTCCTAGATTAGGAATGATAAAATACAAACGGCATGAGTGTTCTTAGGGCTTAATCTTAAATATGGCCAATTGCCTTATAGATAGTCTGTACCCGTGGACACTCGCCTTGGCAGTGCAGGAGCTGGCTTGGCTCACGCCTCTCTTGCATACAGTATTGAGTTGACCAGAACATCCAGAGCAGTGTTAGGTTACAGTGGTGGTGATGGGCATCAATGTTTTGTTCCTGATTTACAGGGTAATGTCTCTGCTGGTTACATTAAATCGTACTAGATCAGCGTTCTGGACACATACATTTAAGAATATATAGTAACTCCTTCCCTGTTCCCCTGAACTCGATCTCTTATGAAAAGTCATTCTGGAATCAGTAGAGTCAATTTGCATTTTGCTTCTTGACAGCTTTGTGGCAGGTTTCACCGCTAACATTTGGCCCTGCACTCTGGGACTGGGCATAGGAGTTATTTATTTCTTTCAGCTTTCAGATCTCATAGTAAGTTCATGATCTCAGAGAGGTCTTTTCTAATACCCCGAGTCCCCTAGGGATGGCCTCCCCGCCACACACCGTCTTCCCTTTCCAGAATGCTTGTAATAATTATAATCACTGTTGCTGTTGGTCTGCTGGCTGGGCTGTGGGCTCCACGGGGCAGAGATAGTGTTTTCTTCTCTACAGTTCTAGTCACAGGGCATGTGACGGTGCCTGGTGCAAAATGGAGTGCAGAATTGTCACTCGGGATTTTTTTGAGTGAGGGACTGAGGCACAGGTCAGAGTTGGAACTGGCACTAGGGCACACAGCTGGGGCGGTGGGGGGGGGGGTTCAAACTCAGGTCTGTGTGACTCCAGAGTCCAGCTTCATCTCACCCCACTGCCTCCTGCCATCAGTAGGTGAGCTTGGGCAGGGAGGATTTTATATCGCCTCAAGGAAACAAACCATACTGAGAATTCTTTGTATCCTTTTTGATCCCTTGAATATAATAATTCAAAATATTTGTTGATTGCCCATTTAGGGCCCTTCCTTCCTCATTTCTTCTATACCTTTATTATTCCAACACGTACTGTATGGTGATGATTTTTTTTTTTTAATACTTGACTGTCTTCCCTACTGGAATCTGATCTTCATGAGAGCAGGAAATTTGTCTTCTCCATCTTTTTATCTACAGTACTTGGCACAGTGCTAGTATATAAGGGGGAGGGACTCAATGTTTGAATAATGAATGGAGAAATATTATGATGATACTAAAACAGAGATTAAAGATTTATTATTTAGAAATATATGGTCTTCTTTCCAATGAACTATAAAGATATCATTTATAATCATACTTTATATGTGCATAATAGTTTAGTCTGTAAAACCCAAGATTTGTCAGAAACTTGTGTTTATTATACATACGTGCTAGCATTAGTGCACAAAATAAAATTACACTATTATTAGAGAAGGTACTTAATGAATGACTGACTGAATAGCAAAATAACCTTGTGTTTTTATTCACATTAATAGTATTGACATTTAAAAATTCATAGTATCACTTTATAATTCTAATTTTGAAAGGCTGTAATGACATATTTTACTCAATCTGTATGCTGCTTTTGCATTTTCATTGGTATAAATAACACTGCTGTGGACAGCTGGACATATGTATGTGTATAGTTATTTCCTTTTTTAAACTATTTTCTTAGGGTAAGTTTCTAGAGATGAGGCTACTGAAATAGCCTGAAACATATTGTTAAACTGCTTTCTAAAAGGCTTGTATCATTTTACTACCACCTTTGTGACATGTATTAATACTCTTACATGCCTTTTAAAAAATTAATTAGCCATAATAGTGTACCTCCTTGTTTTAGTTTGCATTTCCTTTGATGACTTACTTAATTTAGACATTATACCACAGGTTTATTTACTAATTGTATTTTCTTTTGTCTTAATTGTCTATTTCTGGCCTTTTCATTTTTTTCGATTTTGGTCTTAATTTGTTAAAGACAACTTTTATCAGTTCTTTCTATATAATAGCATTTTCTGAAAATTTCCTGGTTTTTCTCTTTTTTCTTTTGCTATTTTAAATTAAATATTTACATAGTCTAAACTGTAGACCTGTAACTTTGTTTTCTTTTTCACTGACTTAAAAAAAAACCAAAAAACTTAATAAAATGGCAGTAATAAGACCAGAAACAGAACCCAGAAAAACTGCTGGTAGTTTTTCATTATATGACTTATGACTTAATTACATTATACTCCGTGAGTGATTTCAGTTACCCATGGCGTGTGTTTGGCCTCAGCTGACCATCTATTTTAAATTAAATCACATGGTAACAAGCTACCCCTGCTGAGCTCAGGCTTCCAGAACTTCCACCTTCCAGAACACAGCTCCTGGGGAATCAGGCAGATGAGGGTTCAGTCCTTGACATAAAGGCAGTAAACTCCTCATAAAGCCATGAGATTCTGCACACAACTTTTGTGACTTGTGTCCCATGTAATTTGTGCTGTGCTCAACCATCTGACTATCTGCTTGGTTAAATTGTCACTTGAGAGTAGATTAGAAAAGCAAACAGCGTAGAAAGGGTAGAGAGAGAGCCTGGCTTGGAGGGGAGAGAACAGTGAAAGCACACACAGATCTGAGGTTTTTCGTAAAGATGTTCATAACGATCAAAACCCGTGAGTTATTAAATGTGTTGGTGCATGGTTCACCTATCTAGAACATTCGGTTTCATGGAATTCTTCATTATTCCACAAGGCTGGATAGAAAAGGCACTGGGGTGTTATACTACTATTTTTTTGCTCCTTAGGGATTTTGGAGGAAGCGGACCCAGAAACATTTGCAACGAAAGTGCAGCATTTTATTTGGGTTTGGTACAAGGAGCATACAGAGTGAGAGGTAGATGAAACTGTGTGACCTCATGCTTTGTTTCTTGTGATCTGATATCACTTAGTGTTATTGAATGACTTCAAAGGGCAGCTGGGAATTACTGTGAAGACACACACAGCAAAGCAATTTCTCACCTGCTGTCTCTGATCACAGAAGACACAGTTAGACTCACATTTCTCCCTGGGACACATGCGGTCGACATGCTGCAACTTGTTTGGAGAGAAAGGCAAGGGGCAGAGTCACTCTGTTTGCCCTTTGTGGGCTGGGACAAGTTTTAAATATAATCAAGAGTTACTTTTTTGGAAATAAGAGCAATAGAGACTGAGCTTCAGGGCATGGGATAGTTCCTAAAAATACAGTCGCTGAACTTTTAAAGAACGTTAGGATCAGCTTGTTAAATTGGAGTAGGATTCAAATGTGGAAGAAATCTGAGAGTATTTTTTGGGGCAAAAATTGAGGATCTGTTTCACATGATGAGTGTGGTCCTAAGGCTGACTTGGCAGCCAGGGTGGAGTAGTATTTTGTTGCCCATCCTGCTCACCCAGGTCTTGATGTGGGCTTCCTGCAGGCCCACTTTGTGCAAACTGAATTCATTATTGTCATGTTGGCAATTTCTGCCACTTTGACCAACCTCATCCCCATGATCATCATGGATGATCCCCATGATCATCCCTTCACCCTGTGATTAAGGATCAGGTTTTAACTATCTTCAATTCTCAATTGCCTTTTGTTGGCTTATTTTTAAAAAATTTATAAAATTGAAAGGTATACAGAAAAGTAAAAAGGCTACCATAGTCAGCACCTATGTATCTACTACCCACAGTGAATACAGGTCTAACCTGTTGTCATACTTTCTACCCATCTTTTTTTTTTTTAAAGAAAAAAATTCTCCAATAAAGTGACCCATTTCCTTCTCTAGAGTTGTTCTGCTTCCTTCCCTGAGGTGTCACTGTCATGAATTTAGTGTGACTCCAGTACATATTTTTATGCTTTTGTTGATTTCCTGTGTATCCATAAGAACAATGAGTATTGCTTTATGTATTTAAAAATTACATGGACAGTTATTATAATATCATATAAAGAACAGTATTATAAAGTAGCATCCTATAATTTACTTTCTTCAGTCAGTGTTATTTTCAAAAGATTCATCCATGTTGCTTGGTATATAGATCTAGATCATGGTTTTAACTGCTGTATACTGTTCCATTATATGAAATACCACAGTTTATCAATTCATCTATCAATGCCACTATTTTCCTACTATAATTGGTGGGCAGTGAACATTCCTGTATATGTCTGCTTAAGCACATGACAGCCTAGAAGTGAAATTGCTGGGTATTAGAGTTTGACATGACAATAATGAATTCAGTTTGCACATTATAACCTTACTAAATATTACCATATTGCTTTTCACAGAGGTGAGTATCAAATATACCCTCATGAGCAGTATATAAGAGTTCCCATTTCCCTATATCTTTGCTAACACTTGGTGGTAACAGACTTATTGCCAGTGTCTTGGGTGTAGAATTGCATCTCAATGTTGTTTTGATTTGCAGTTCTCTGACAATTGGAGAGGTTGAATATCTTCTCACATTTATTTCACATTTCATCATCTGTGAATAGCCAATTCATGTCCTTTGTCCATTTTTTTTCCTATTGATTTTTAGGAATTCTTGATACATCTGGTTACTAATCCTTTGTTAAATATATTGCAGGTTGTCTTCTCTATCATTTGTGTTTCAATGTTTTGTATGGTATCTTTTAAATTTTGTTTTAGTCAAGTTCATCAATTCTTTTGGATTTTTACTTACTGTTTCACATTTGAGAAATTCTTTCTTCCCCCAAACCATGAAGATATTCTGTCACATTTCCCCTTAAAAATTTTAAAGATCTGGTATGTATATTCTTAAGTGTGGTAGGGATCTAGTTTTGATTCTTTTAGATGGTTGGCTCTTTCTTTTCCAACCCCAGTTTTTTAGTCCATTGTTTTTCTGTAGATTTGTTATACCTTCTCCATCATGTTGCAAGTCTCCATTTATATTTGAGTCTGTTTCTAAGCTTTTTGTTAAATTTCATTGATCTGTTTTCTATTTCTGAACTGGTACCACATTCTTACCAGTTATGGTAGTTTGTAGAATCTTTTGTATTATCTACATAGACACATAGGTAAACTAAAGTAATGATGATACATTTGTTTCTCCCTTCCTACTTAGACCTTTTTTCTTGTTTTGCCAGGTTGGCTGGGACTTACAATATAACATCAACGGCAGAGGTTATTGTGGGCATTTAGACTTGTTTCCAGCTTTGATAGGAATGCTTCTACAGTTTCCTCATAATATTTGCTGTAGGTTTTGGTATACTCTTTGTTGTGTGGGATTTGCTGTAGTTACTGTTTACCAGAACAAGGAAATCCCTTTGTATTCCTAGTTGGCTAACAGTTTTTGTTTGTTATTATGAATAAGTGATGAATTTTATTGGAAAATTTTATGCATTCATCGAGACAAGTTCTCATTTAATTTTTTAACATGCGGAATTCCATGGACAGATTTGCTGACATTTAAAACCATCCTTATATTTCTGGAATTAATTCGGCTTGCTTTTCTGTTTTGGAAATACTGTCGTATTTGATTTACTAATATTTTATTTAGGAATTGTGCATCTATATTCTTAACTGTGATTTGTATCTGAGTTTTCTTCTGTGTACAGTTCTTGCCTGATTTTGATATTGAGGTTTTACTCTTAAAGGGAGTTTAATTCTGGGGTCTATACTGAATGTCCTGACTCTGGCGGGTCAGGACTGGGAATTTGCAGCTCACAGGTCCTGGGTAGTTTGTTGCACCCTATGCCTGTGCAGCTCAGTATCAGGTGAAGAGTCCGGGGCCCTCTGCAGGTCTCTGGGCTATCTCTGTGTGCAGGTCTCTCCTCTCTAGGACTCTGGCCTGCAGATTCCGGCCACTCAGCCTCCATCACGCCGTGCGTGGGCTCCCTCCCTGTGTGGTGATCTGCCGAGTGCTTCCTGCAGGTGGTTGGGGTGGTCCTAGGGCTCCCCTCTTGATGCCCTTCTCTTAGGATTCACAGTCCTCTCTTGCCAGTTGTCTGGTATCTAACAACAGTTGTCTTATATCTTTCATCCAGTTTCCTAGTTGTTTATGGAAAAAAAGGCTTGTTTGGTAACAGTTATTCCATCATGGCCACCTGTTTCCATCATGGAAATCCGTTTCTTTAACATGAAAAAAATCTTAAAAATGATTGTTCTGTGTTTGGAATGGGGCACGGGGTAGAGGGTTAATTCACTGTGCTTATCTCAGAGAGAAGTCATCTTACAGGATTATCTACTTAATGAATGGTGGGCTCCCCCCAACTTCTGGTTCCTTTTCACAAACAGTATCTCTCAGAAGCTTTTTTTTCTACTGCACCTGAAATGTCTTAGGCTAATTCCCTTAATGCGCTTTTGTACTGGAGGTTTAGTACCTTGTAACAGCTCCTATCAGCCCATTGTGATGTTCTTTTCTGTGAATCCACAACCAGTTTGTTTCCGAGTGTCCCTACCCTTCAAAATTCTTTTAGAACACATTGGATCTGGGCTTCTGAAACTGTTTAACAGCATACTGCTAAATACCACTGCAGACCATGTATATGAGCAGAGTACATTTAAATATTAATTTTGATTTAAAAACATCTTTGGAAGATTGGAGACTGTTTGAACAACTGGCAAACCAAATCCAGAGACGTAGTTGTTATTATGTAATGGATTAAGAGCCCACTTATTATCTTCCCTTTATAGATGTCCTTAAGTCCCAGCATTCTTGGAAAGAAATGGCTGTCCTTTGACATCAGTCAACCAAGGTGATGTTCAGGCTCCTGTCCTTGGGTACGAAAAGTTTTGCGTTAGCCAATTATAACTGACCTCACGGTTTATATTCTAGTTGGGAAATAAAAGAGCTTTGTTAAAAGACGATTAATGTATGTGACAGTACATGTGAAATGTGAAGTGAATGATGAAAATGGCGCAGGAGGTTCAGGTGATAAAAATGGCGCAGGAGATCGGGGTGGGCGTTTGGGAAGGACTTCACAGAGAAGGAGGAAGTTTCAGATGAGCAAGAGCTTGAGGGGCCGGCCCGTGTTTCAGGACAGGGCCCCGGATGTGCAGAGGCAAGAAGGGGTGAACTTCTGCAGGGATGGACCAGGGGCCACTGGGGGTGGAAAGGGGGGGTTGGGGTCCAGATGTAGAGGGTCTTGAATGTATCTCAAGGGCAGGTAAAATGTGTTGAAAATTTTTAAACGGAGAGAAAAAAGTTAAAAGAGCTGCACTTTGGGAAGGTTAGTCTGTCAGCAAGTCTGGTAGGATTTTTGTTCCCTCACCTACTGGTTCTCAAGTTTGGCTGCATATTGCAATCACCTAGAGAGTTAAAAAATCCAAAAACAAAACTAAAACTGATGCATGAGCCCCTTCCCCCAGAGATTCTGATTCAATCAGCCTGGAGTTAGGTCTGGGTTTTGAGAGTTTTTAAAAGCTCCCCAGGTGATTCTAATGTGCTGCAAAGCCTGAGAACCACTGCCCAGACCACTGATAAGAACTTTTTTCTAATAAAAAAAAAATTTTTTTTTTAGTAATTAATTAATGTTTTTTTGGCTGTGTTGGGTCTTCGTTGCTGTGCACAGGCTTTCTCTAGTTGCGGCAAGCGGGTGCTACTCTTCCTTGTGGTGTGTGGGCTTCTCATTGCGGTGGCTTCTCTTGTTGTGGAGCACGGGCTCTAGGCACCTGGGCTTCAGTAGTTGTGGCACATGGGCTCAGCAGTTGTGGCTCGTGGGCTTTAAGGCGCAGGCTCAGTAGTTGTGGCTCGCGGGCTGTAGAGCGCAGGCTCAGTAGTTGTGGTACATGGGCTTTGTTGCTCCGCGGCATGTGGGATCTTCCCGGACCAGGGCTTGAACCCATGTCCCCTGCATTGGCAGGTGGATTCTTAACCACTGTGCCACTAGGGAAGTCCCACTGATAAGATCTTGATGTAGTGTTTACTCATTGTGTTCAACCACAGCTGGCCAGGCAAATGCAGAACCAACTGGTGGAAAACATTTTAAAGAACTTCTGTAAGAGTTAAAATATTCCACATAGTTCAGAACCTCAGTTAGAATAACAGTTTTCTCCAGAAACAGAGTCACAGAAAACAAACTAGTGGTTACCTAAGGGGAGAGGGAAAGGGGGAGGGACAAATTAGGGGTATGGGTTTAACAGATACAAACTAGTATGTATGAAATAGATAAGCAACAAGGGTATATTGTATAGCACAGGGAATTATAGCCCTTATCTTATAATAACTTTTCATGGAGTATAATCTGTAAATGTACTAAATATCTATGCTGACACCCGAAACCAATGTAATACTGTAAGTCAACTATACTTCAACTATAAAAAAGAATAACAGTTTTCTCATAAATACCTACGAATTTTTACATTGGCCATGAAGTAGATGGTGACAAATGTATAAACTTTTGGAAGGGACCCATAATTATCTTGAGAATTTGGTCACATGGAAAAAATTTTTAATATTTTGCATTAAAAACAGAAGGGCAACATAAGACAAACACATCTGTCACGGCAAGAATTCAGTAACATAAAAGCCATTGTAGTGTGAAAATACCAAACTTGCAGTGATAAAAATGTAAGTTCTCAAAAAACTCTGGTGGAAGCCTGCCAATTTCCAAATGCTTTGTCAGTGGTTCTCAAACTTGAGTGAGCATCAGACTCACCTGGAGGGCAGTCAGATTGCTGGGCTCCAGCTTGGGGTTTAGCAGGCCAGGGGCAGCCCAAGAAGGTGCATTTCTCAAGTGTTTCCCGGTGATGCTGCTGCCGGTCCAAGCACCACACTCTGAGAAGTGACACGTGGGAACCGCTATTGCACAAGGTCCAAATATCACACGAAAAAGGGCTTGATAAAATGTGGTTGCAGAGGGACTTCCCTGGTGGCGCAGTGGTTAAGAATCCACCTGCCAATGCAGGGGACACGGGTTCGAGCCCTGGTCCAGGAACATCCCACATGCCGCGGAGCAACTAAGCCCGTGCGCCACAACTACTGAGCCCACGAGCCACAATTACTGAGCCCGCGTGCCTAGAGCCCGTGCTCCGCAACCAGAGAAGCCACCGCAATGAGAAGCCCGTGCACCGCAACGGAGAGTAGCCCCCGCTTGCCGCAACTAGAGAAAGCCTGCGCGCAGCAACGAAGACCCAAAGCAGCCAAAAATAAAAATAAATTAAAAAAAAAAAATGTGGTTGCAGAACGTGAGTTTTGCTTTTCGTGTCAGGGGAGGGGCTTGTCTTGGCAATTAGGGAATCTGTCCCTGCCCCCAGTTGAAGCCAGCCCGTCCTGTCTGCATGCTCCAGGAGGCTGCTGTTGGAGCCCAAGTGGAGAAGGTGGAAGAGGAAATTGTCTAATCATTCTCCTTATTGTCTTTTCAAACTTAGTGTGAAAGGGTGTTATTGTATATAGTCGTACTGTTCTGTCATATGTTCTTTTCTGTGTGAGTTTAAAGTTCTTTTTTTCCTTAATTATTCTTTCCCCACTCCCCTCACCCTACCACATGCAAAATTTGAAGAGTTCAAAGAAAATCGCTACCCTGTTATACTTCTGACTCCTCAAGATAGGCCCTTGTTGCATATTCTCGGTGGTTTGGGGAAGATTTCGGTGCTTGGCTTCCATCTAGGTACCAGCTTTTGTAAGCCGCTCCGTGCAGCCTTCCTGGTAGATTTGTAGACATTTGCAGTACACCTTGGGAAGGAGGAGAAGTGGAAATCATTCTCAGATGTCAAACCGAAACATGTTTCTAATTGAAAGCATGAAGAGAATGTATACATGAAAGTGCCTGGGGTGGGGGGTGATCTCTGGCAGAGGCTCAGCTTTGAAAGCCCCATCCAGTCCTCGCTTGTGGCCACTTCTGTTCTCTCTGGGTGGAGCCCATTTCCATTCCTGTGACATTCCATAAATAACCGTGGCCGAGTAGGGACCTAATGATCATCACTCGGCCAGGAAAACGCTGATAAATTAGAATCGTGAACTTTAGAAGTGCATAGCTTTTGACTTTGAATTCTAGAAGCCTAATATGGAAAGAGCCCTCGGGGACCATTTTAGAACAAGCAGCTACTGCCTTCCCCCCTGCCCCTGGACTTGTACAGGTACAGAGGCCACGCTTAAGTAACTTACCCCAAGGTCACCTCAGGAGCTGGCTGCATTTTTCTTTCCTTTTATTTGTTTTCTCCCAAGAATCCTTCCAAATTTTTAGAAAATTTGTCAGCCTAGTATTCTGACACTCGACAGCCGTTTGTTATCATTATTTGCTGTAATTAATAGGAATTGTAGGGAGATAGGAAAAGTATCTTCTCTTGTTTATAGAAAATCAGTAGGTTTCAGGGCTTTTAGGTCTTGGTCATTTGGCTCCTCCATAACTGAGCCTCCTCTGGTTCATATTCCTCATCTATTTTGTGATTGTTTGTAGACTGAACCTTGTGCTGAATTTTATGGGAGATTTAGTATTGGGATCTGCCTCAGGACAAAGAGTTTAAGTCAAAGGTGGGCTGATAGCAAAAGGTTCATTTAAATAAATTAATTTGGACAAATAAAGAAGGGACTGAAGGAATCATGTCCATAGGCCTATGATGTTTATAAAATTTAAGTCAGTAACATCTAAACTCCCAGGGGACCTTGCCTATGATAAAATCCACTCACCCTACCCGTGACCCATAGCCCTGCTAACTTTAAAACTCTGCTCGGCCGCAAGTCTGGTGATTCAAAGTACATGCATCCTAGTTAATAGGAGATAAAGAGGTTGTTTCTTTTTGGTTGCCTTTTGTTATAAGATTAGGGATGTACTGGCTTAAAAAAAGAAAAAAATCGATGCATATATGTATATATATGCATATATGTAAGTATATATTTGCATATATATATAAAGGTTGACTCTCAACCTTTCTGCCCTTGGTTTTTCTCTGAAAAAAAAAGGTAGGTTGGACTAGATTTCTGAAACAGTCACTCCAAGCTCTGATAGCTTATGCAAGATGAAGGCTGTAACACTTCTGGGGGTTTGGGTTTGGAATTGGGCTTTTGGTTTTTTTGCCAAATGTTGTTTGGATACCTAAAATTTAAACTTAAGCCACAGAACACAACTTAAAAAGAAGGGCAGAGTACTTTCTTTTTTTCCCTGTATTTCTGATGCCTTTCTGAGTGGCAGCTATAGTAAAGCGGCTAAGAATGATGACTTCGGAGCCAGTTCACTTGAATTCCAATCCCAACTCTCCTATTTACTAATGATTGTGTGACCTTTGGCAAATTATATAACCCCAGTGCCTCTTTCTTCATCAGTAAAATGAGCAAAATAAAATATCTACTTAAAACAGTTGCTGGGGTGTTAAATTTGTCGATATCTATTAGAATAATGCCTGGCACATAGGAAGCCATTAATAAATATTATCTATTATCATCGTCATCATCAACATCATCATCATTTTGTTTTATTGAGGGATAGCCTGATGCTACTGGTAAGTCTTTGGAAGAATTAGTAAAGTCTACAATGCTTTTCTTCAAAGTGTGTCTTCTCTTTCTTTCTGCAGCAAGCTGTGTTCCTCCATGTCAGAATGGAGGGATGTGTCTCCGGCCTCAACTCTGTGTGTGTAAACCAGGGACCAAGGGCAAAGCCTGTGAGACAACAGCTGCCCAGGACACCTCGTCACCAGTCTTTGGAGGGCAGAGTCCTGTGGCTGCTTCCTCCTGGGTCCCTCCTGAGCAAGCAGCAAAGCACACTTCGTCTAAGAAGGCAGACACTCTACCAAGAGTCAGTCCTGTGGCCCAGATGACCTTGACCCTCAAGCCGAAGCCTTCAGTGGGACTCTCCCAGCAGATACATTCTCAGTGAGTGTTTTGAACTTGCCTCCAGCTCAGGAGCGTCTTAAGTTCTCTCTTGGATGCATTGCTTTAAATCACTCTTCTTTTCCTGCACAATTTGCAGAAATCACTTGGATAGCAATGTCCTTCTTTCCTTTTCTTAAGGTTTTACATGTTATGTTTACACATCAAGTGTCTTAAAAATACTTGATATGTGTGTTTAGCCTCTGCAGGGAAGATTTACCATAAGCATTAAGCAAAGCAGTAGTGAGGATTAAGGGGATCAAGGTTGGAAGGGAATAATAAAGGTAGTTGTTTGGTTATGGTGGAGTTGTGAGTTAAACAATTCTCTTTTTTCGAGGTGGGGGGTGCTTTAAAGTTTTTGAAATCATAATTTAAAAAGAGAAACAGTGAGTGTGATTTTTAAAGGTACATGGAAAAGGTAGGAACTCATCTTTCCACAGAGAAGGTATTCAAGTGAAAGTGAGTCCTGGGAAAGAGAATTTCTCCACCTTGGTAGCAGGTTAAGTGTATCTTCTATTAAACACCATGTTTACCTCCCAGTTGCCATGCAGGTCCATTTTTGGTGAATGAGCTTGTGTTTTATTTATGGGAACATGGTTTTTTTTCTTAGCGTTAGGAAGTAAGTGCTATTCTGAACAAAATGAGAACTCTGTAAGGACAGGGTCCTTACACAAATTGTTTCCTTTTAATTAGCTGCTCTACATGGATAACAAGATGCAGAATTACTGCAGCTATCACTTGTCATTTGTCTAGGAATGTAAAATACAGGAAGTTCTTAACTTAAAAATGACCCAGCCGTTCATCTGTAAGTCACTTGCTTGGAATTTTGAATGCTTTCCCCACCAACCCCCCGGGATAGCTTCCACCTGGTGATTAGTATCCCGTCAGCCCACAGAAGTTATTTAATCTGTTACTACAGATGAAATTATCCTAATTTATACTTCCCCTTTCAATAGGCCACCTACTGTCCCTGATGAGTGGGGTTCTGATAACGTTTTCCTTTCTCTTGTTCCCTCCTCAGTCCTCTTCTTTCTTTTTTTCATTTTTTCCCTCTCATTTCTTCTTGCCTCATTCTTCAATTCTACCGTGATAAAGAGATTTGGGAGGCTGTGCTAGAATCTAAGCACTTTGCTGCCCTTTCAACTGGAAAACACATCCTGCAGCCCTCAAGAAGAAGGAATTGTAGTTATAGCCAGTACTTAGTAACTGCTTACTGCATGCCACGTACTGTTTCACATGCTTTGTATGATTATTCATTTATAACTCACAGTGATACCCCATCAGGTAGGTGCCATTACAAACCCCATTTTACAGATGGGGAAACTGAGGTGCAGAGTGCTTAAGTAATGTATTCAAGGTCCACAGTTAATAAGTGAGTAATAAGTGTTAGGATTTAAATAGAGGCAGAATAAGGAGAATACATATTAGGCTTTAAATGGAGGCAGCCAGGCTCCAGCATCCATGCCCTGAAGTGTAAAGGGTGGCAGACTTTCTCTGTAAAGGGCCAGATAGTAACTATTTGTAGCTTTGTGGGACATATGGTTTCTGTTGCAGCTTCTCAATTCTGCTGTCCTTAGCACAAAAGCAGCCATAGACAATGCATAAGCGAATGAGTGTGGGTGCTCTAATAAAACTTTACTGATGGATGTTGAAATTTGAGTTTCATATAAATTTCATGGCACGCAAGATTATTCTTTTGAGTTTTTTTCTCAACCATTTAAAAATGTAAAAATCATTCTTAGCTTATGGGCCATACAGAAACAGCCTGTGTGGGCCAGGTTTGGCCCCTGAAGTGTAGTTTGCTGACCCCTTCTCTAAAGGATAGTAGTGTTTTTTTGTGTCAGAACATGTGTCTTTGAAATAATATAAAGCATTGATTATATCCTAGCTAGACATCTCTCTTCCCGCATTGTTCTGGATCTTAAAAACAAAGAACAATTCTGTGTTGAACTATGCCTTGGCAATCAAGAGTCGGATTACTGTGCATTGCAGTTATTTTTTTCTAGCATTATTACTTACATAAGCTGTGAAGTCATTTACAAGCGACATTATTTATCCTGAATATCACCATCCCCTGTTAGAATTTGACCCTCTATGATGTGCATATATGGATTGTTAGTGACAACCATATGTCAGATGTCAGATAAAGGAGCAACTTTTTCCCCCTCCCCCTTTTTTCTTTTTTTGGTAGCAGCAGTGTAATTTAGACAAGAATGTTGTGAGTCAAAGAGGAGGCTAAGGTTTCAGCTCCAACTTGGCTTTGGGAAAATAAAAGTCATTAGATAATTTGCTTCAGAGACCTCATCTGCTGAATGAAGATGGTTTTTACGATCGCATTGTTATAGGCATGTGTTTATGGGCGTGCCTACTGCGTGCTTTTGGGTGAGGAGAAGAGATGGCCCAAGATGCTAACAATTCTGATGTTTTCCTAATAAACTTTTGTCAGTTGCCCTGTTATCTGGGCACTGCAGGGAGTATTAAGATGTACAAGATCCAATTCTGCTCTTAAGGAGATTTTGAAATGATAGATGAGCTGTCACTTGAGAGGGGTACAAAGGAAGGGGTACAGTTGGCCCACTGATGAATTTAGGTAATGACCCGATCACCTGAAATTTAAACTGTCGAGGATGCACATATGATAGGACCATTTTGGCTTCTTTTGAGAAATGTAACAGTTCTTAAGTTACCTTTTTGTAATATTGCCTACTTTAGGGTGTTTCAAGGTTTGGTTTGGTTTTCGTCTAGTGAAGGAGGAAATTAATTAAGCCTTCTTAAAATGCTTGTAGACATAAAGGCACCTAAAATATCAAAATGTGTAGTTAGTGTTACATCCATTATGTGGCATATGAAATGCTGCAGTCTTGATCATTTATTCAGGTTTTTATTGAGCACATGCTATGTACCATGCATTGTTCTAGGGGCTCAGGATGTAGCACTGAACAACTAAACATAACGTCTGCCTTCCTGGAGCCTACAGTCTGGAAGTGGGGAGACGACTGATGAGTGGTGTAATTAAAACATATGTTAGATTGCGGTAAGTGCTGTGGAGAAAATAAAACTGCAGTAATGGACAGGGAGTGCAGGGTGGGTGTGGGTTGGGAAGGAGTGAGGGCCCTGATGGTTTTAAATAGGCTGTCAGGGAAGGTTCTGCTGAGAAGGTGACATTTAAGCAAAGGCCCGGAGGAGGTGAGGGTGTGAATCATGGAGAAGTGTGGGGCTAGGGCAGAGGCCCCAGCGGGAGCCTGCCTGGGCTGTTTGAGGAATAGCGACTTTAGTAAAACTGTAATGTTAAAACTACACATTTTAGGCAGGTGGGGGTTGGATGAATTGGTTTTACTTTGGCCAAATTGGTTTTAGACAGCTTGGCTTAGAACCAGATACAAAGTTCTCTAGAAAAATCAAAGGAGGGAGCAATTGTTTATAGATTTTGGAGCATTGGGGATGTGGAGGTCTAGGGACGGCTCTGGAGAGTGTCATCTGTGAGCTTGAAAAGATGGTTAAACTTGACCACAAAGAACTGGAGAAGAGCATTTCTAGGAAAAGCAATGATGTGACACCAGAAAGACTGCTTTATTAGTTATCTACTGATGTGTAATAGGTCCCCACAAACTTGGCAGCCTAAAACAATAAACATTTATTGTCTGACAGTCTCTGTGGGTCAGGAATCCAGGAGGTGCTTAGCTGGAAGCTCTGGCTCAGAGTCTCCCATGAGGTTGCAGTCAGCAGGGGTGGCTCGACTGGGGCCAGAGAACCTACTGCCAAGGTGACTCACTGCCATGGCTGTTGGCAGGAGGCTTCACTTCATTTCCGCACAGACCTCTCCACAGAGCTGCCTGAGCACCCTCACAACATGGCTGCTGGCTTCTCCCTGAGCAAGTGATCCTCAAGCCACAGGGCCTTCTCAGTCTTGAAAATGACACACCTTTACCTCTGCCTTATTCTGCTCATTGGAAGCGAGTCACTAAGCTGAGTCCACTCTCAGAGGGACTGTAGTTAATAAGCTGCATTGTTTGAAGAGAGAAATATCAAAGAATTTGTGAACATATTTGAAAATGACCACATTTAGATATTTTGAATGGAACTTGATATAAATGAAGACTAGTGGTAATGAAAGTTTTTAAAGGTTGGTTAAACACCAAGTTAAAGACTAAGATTTCAACAAGACAATTCCAAAAAGACCCAACAAAACAAAATAGAAAAAGTAACGAAGGGGCTTCCCTGGTGGCGCAGTGGTTGAGAATCTGCCTGCCAATGCAGGGGACACGGGTTCAAGCCCTGGTCTGGGAAGATCCCACATGCCGCGGAGCAACTCGGCCCGTGAGCCATAACTACTGAGCCTGCACGTCTGGAGCCTGTGCCCCGCCACAAGAGAGGCCGCGACAGTGAGAGGCCCGCGCACCGCGATGAAGAGTGGCCCCTGCTTGCCGCAACTGGAGAAAGCCCTTACACAGAAACGAAGACCCAACACAGCCAAAAATAAATAAATAAATAAAAATTAAAAAAAAAAAAAAAAAAAAAAAAAAAAAGTAACGAAGGGGGAACCCATAGCTTAAAAGAGGTTTAAACCACAATGTTCATTACAGTTCTATTTACAATAGCCTAGGACATGGAAGCAACCTAAGTGTCCATCAACAGATGAATGGAGAAAGAAGATGTGGCACATATATACAATGGAATATTACTCAGCCATAAAAAGAAACGAAATTGAGTTATTTGTAGTGAGGTGGATGGACCTAGAGTCTGTCATACAGAGTGAAGTAAGTCAGAAAGAGAAAAACAAATACCGTATGTTAACACATACATATATGGAATCTAAAAAAAAAAAAAAAAAAAAGGTCATGAAGAACCTAGGGGCAGGATGGGAATAAAGACGCAGACCTACTAGAGAATGGACCTGAGGATGCAGGGAGGGGGAAGGGTAAGCTGGGACGAAGTGAGAGAGTGGCATGGACATATATACACTACCAAACGTAAAATAGATAGCTAGTGGGAAGCAGCCACGTAGCACAGGGAGATCAGCTCTGTGCTTTGTGACCACCTAGAGGGGTGGGAGGGAGGGAGACGCAAGAGGGAAGAGATATGTGGATATATGTATATGTATAGCTGATTCACTTTGTTATAAAGCAGAAACTAACACACCATTGTAAAGCAATTATACTCCAATAAAGATGTTAAAAAAAAAAGAGGTTTAAGAAACATATTAACCAATCACAATATTTAAATTATGTTTCTCCTGATGCACACACACTGTAAATAAAAGAAAAAAGATAATGATGATAGGACAACCATGAAAATGCTGACATTGATTTGGAAATTTGATGATATAGAAGAATGATTGTTGATTTTGGGGGCTGTGCTGATGACCTTGTAGTTATGTAAGGAAGGGGAATACTATTAAAGTATTTACAGATGACATTGTATGATGTCTGAGCTTTGATTGCAGTTATCCAGTGGGTTGAGGTATAGCGGTAGCAAGATTGGCCATGAGGGGATAGTTATTGAAGCTGGATGATAGGCACACAATTCTTACACAATTCTCTCTACCTTTATGTATTTTTGAAATTTTCTGTAATGAAGAGTCACGAAAAAGAGAAAGTGTCAAGGAGGAAGACTGCTATGATTTTTCTTCTGCCTGGGAGATTAATCTGGCTGCAGCGTCTAAAACGGATTAGGACTAGTGGTAATTGGAGGGTGGCTCTGTAACGGGGGTGGTGGTGCTGGTAACCTAGAGGAAGGACATGAGCTCGGGAGGTGTTGTTAATGAAAGACCTTGGCACCTACTCAAATGTGGGAGGCAAAGAAAAAGAGAATCAGGTACTATCCAGGCGTGGGACTGTGGGCGAAAGGGAGGGCGTGGAGGTCTTTCTATCCTGCTGTCTTCCAACATTTCTTGGTAATAGCATGGATCTCCACGGTCTTTGATGGTGGTTGATACTTGGTGAATGCATGATTTCTGACAGAGCTTTATAGATGAATAGCCAAGATCATCCTCTGTACCCCAGCGGGGACTAAAAGCAAGTGGGTATCAGTGGTACATGCCTGGCCACTTGGTCAGGTACTGGTTTGGAAAGACCTTGGTCAGGGCCTTCTGGCAGTAGTCATTGCTGTAGTTGGTACTTCCATTCATGCTTTCCGTGGAAGTTTATTATTGTGGCGTTCCTTTTTCCAGTTTTCCGGGCCACATCATGGATCCTCCATGAGCTAAAGAAAAGACCAAATGATGCCTTCATCTTCCTGTATACAAATTTTGGCAGTCACTTTTCTCATTCTTTGAACTTTTATGTCCCTTGATAATACTGCATTCCTTAGAAAGTCCATATTAACACTTCAGGTGACTTTCATAATTGCATCCTGTAGATGTTGTTCACGTATAGCTGTCCACATATTCAGCGAAGAATTGCCGCTGTCAGGTCACAGGTGCACCCCCAAGTGTCTGTCTTTAGTCCTATATGTAAAAAGGTGTTAATGCTTATATGTTGTGGCCAGGAGCTCCACAGAGGAGCAAAAATCAGAACTGTTCAGTTTTCCAGAGCTTTTTCATCACCTGTCAGTATCATTTTTCACATGTATGTTGAAGTTTCCCACAAGAATTTGTTTTCAATCCTCAGTGCTGCTCAGTGAGGCTGTTTCAACTTGTGTGAAATGTCTCTCTTTATCCTTGTTAATCATGATGGGTGTTACAGGCGCTGACCATGGACCCATGAGGCAGAGGTCGTAAGGGACATTCTTCAGCTGCTGATGTCTTCTGCTTGTTTAGAGAATGCAGGTGCAAATGACCACTGCTTTGCCAAATGGGGAGCGGTTATCTGTACTGTGTAAGGAGGAGGCACTTTTGCAGGACACAATGTGCCCAGTCACCGCTCTTTGAGCTTGAGAAGGAAGTCTGGTTTCACTCAGGATGTGGATGTCAAGTCTATCTCAAGAGCTCACATGTATCCAGTCTTTTTTCTTCCCTGGTGATGGCTATTTTCATCATTTTATGTTTCAAAGGATGGTGGTTAGTTTCTCTGGAAAAAATAGTTTTTTCCTGTCTCACACCAGTGGAGGGGGCCTGAACTTACCTAATGTCATTGATGTCTTTTCTGTCATCGTCTTCTCAGGGATGGGGTAAAGAGAAAAGAAGCAAGTTAGAAAATGGTCTCTTTTAAAAGACAGGCATAATTCAAATATGTTCTCTGTTGATCAAATGAGCTTATACTACACCAGAGTTTTTCTAACTATAGGGGAGGGCCCTTTAAAATCCACATTGAGATAATGGGTTCCACTTTCAAAGGTCTCGAGAAATGAATACTTCCCATTTACCGCGGGTTGGTTGATAGGAAGTAGCGGCGAGTGATGCCTGTGCCAGGGAGAAGAGGGTGCTACACTGTCTTTATCTCTTTCCAGTTCTTAGCTTCCTGTCTCTGTGGTTGTTTGAACCTTAAAAAAACTGTATGCTATGATATGTACAAGGATGGGAGACTTCGTGGAATGTTCCTTGAAGTATTCTGCTCTCCGGATTAACAACAAAAACAACAACAAATATAAGCTCATTTGCTTTATTTGGACTCTCTCACACTACTCCTAAAGGAAAAAAAAAGCTCATTATAAAACTACACCAACAGGTGCAATTTTAGGGAGACGTTTCAAGCCTTTTGTGCACTAATAGCTGAGGTTGCGACCTTGTCTGAATTTATTAAAGTAGCCAAGGAAATGGTCAGTACTTGAATAGACGGTTTCCCCAAATGATCTCTCAGACTGTGGGGGGCCCTTGCTTAGTGTTGACCCCCCCACTCTGCTGGCCCTCCCCCATGTTTTTCTTCTGTGCTTCCTATACTTAACCATTGTCATCATGCTTACTGCACAATCATCTGTTTTATCTACATAGGTACACAGAGGGGCTACAATAAACGTTTAATACATTTTTGTTGAGTTTTTCCTGGAGAAAAAAATATGAATGTCTAAGTCCCTGTCCAAGGATTGTTTCCTGAATACTGATAGTGCAGGAGTGACCTTATTCTCTTGGAATAATACCGTTCACCTTCATAAAGCCCTGTACATTTGCACAATACTCTGCCTTCCTTGTTGTATTTGCCCAACAAGTCCATAAGATGAAGGTTTTGAGCCTTACTTTATGATGTGGGGTAAAAAAAAAAGGCAAAGTGGTAGAAAGTTGAAGAAAAGGAACTCAATCTGGGGATTTTAGCGTTCATGACACTTTATGGATGCGATGGGAACTAAAAATGTGAACCGATGACTGATTTTATCGTTTTATGTGCATGTTTTTTAAACTTTTGTTTTTAGAAATAGCCTTTAATTCAATATTTTATTAGTCTAACTTTCTAAAAGCCAATTTATTTATTTATTTATTTTTTGGCCTCGCCGCACGGCATGTGGGATTTTAGTCCCCGACCAGGGATTGAACCCACACCCGCTGCATTGGAAGCACAGAGTTTTAACCACTGGACCACCAGGGAAGTCCCCTAAACTTTTTTTAAAAGTAGGAGTTAAATTGAAATTACATACAGAAGAGTAGAGAAATCAGCAGTGCACACGCCTGGTGATTATCCCACACACATGGAACTACCATCCATGTCAAAGAGTAGAACGTTGCCAGCACCACAAAACACCCTTTTTCCTAGATTTGCCCTTTTTCTTCTCCCTAAAGGGAGCCACTATCTTGACTTCTAACACCAGAGATCAGTTCTGTCTGTTTTGAACTATATAGAAATGAATCATACAGCGTGTGTATTTTCACTCACCATTATGTCTGAGATTCATCTGCGTAATTATGTGTGGCTGCAGTTCACATTTACATTCCAGAGATGATTCCATCATATGAGTATACTGCGACTTATCATTTGTTCTGCTCTTGATGGATGTTTGGAATTTTTCCAGTTTTTGGCTCTTATGAAGAATGCCGTGTGCATAGGTATATGTGCAAATTCCAGAAAAAGACCTTTGTGAATCTAAGTCACCAGAAAAACAAGCCCAGCTAGTTATAACAATGTCAGGGTTTGAGAAGGACTTCACAATCCGTTGTGTGAAGTTTGATCATGTTGGTATCTGTTGGCTCTTTGAGGAAAACAGGCACATGAGGGAAGGGATGGGGTGACAGAGTGTGTGAGGAACTGGAAGCAAGGAGCTTTTTCCTCCTGAGCAGGACTTGGCAGGAAGAGTGGACTGTGGAGTTGGGGTGGAGAGGCAGGGGAAGAGTCGGGGAGGTCACTTGGTACCCCATGCTGTCTGCACCCTACTGGGTCCCACAAGGAAGTCTTGGCCAAGAGTGGTTTTGAGATACAACCAGTATCTGACTGGGTTCAAGTTCTGGACAAAGGTATATAAGGAATTATGTGGAAACTCGAAGTTTGTGATTGAAAAGGGCAAGTGCTGGAATAGTTTGCTCTCCAATTTAATTGCTAGAAATCAAGAGGGTGTTTGGTGCAGTATAATAATAATAATAGTTAATATTTACTGAGTGTTTATTCTGTGCCAGGCACTGTTTTAATTACTTCTTGAGTATTATCTCATTTAATGCTCTCAAAGGAATGTGAGATAGACATTTATCATTATTATTATTATCATCCCCATTTCATATGATGAAGCAATTCAGGTGCAGAGGGTTAAATAATTTGCCCAAATGCACTCAGCTAATAAGTGTAGGGTCAAGATTCAAATTTAGGCAGCCTGTGAAGTTAACCTCTGTATACTGTCTCTTACTTTAATGATGTTCTCATTAGTTTCCTATCACTGCTGTAACAAATGACCACAGATTTAGTGACTTCAAACAGTGCAAATTTGTTCTCATAATTCTGGGGTCCGAAGTCTGAAATGGGTCTCACTGGGCTAAAATGATGAAGTTGGCAGGGCTGCCTTCCTTCTGAAGGCTCAAGGGGAGAGCCTGTTTCCTTGCCCTTTCCAGCTTCTAGAGGTTGCCTGCATTCTGTGTCTCGTGGTCCCTTCTCCATTGTCAAAGCTGATAATCTCGGGCTGAGTCCATCTCACTGCCAGTCTCTGGTTCTTTCTTCTGCGTCCCTCTTCTACTTTTAAGGACACTTGTAATGACATTGGACCCACTTGAGTAGTCCAAGATAATTTCCCCATCGCAAGGTAAGCTGATTAGCAGCCTTAATTCCATCTGCAACTTTAATTTCCTTTTGCCACGTAACCTAGCATAGTCAGAGGTTCTGGGGAGTAGGATGTGGACCTCTTTGGGGGGGCTGTTATTCTGGCTACCACAGACTTTTACCAGGGACCCGGTCTTGTCCTGGCAGTCTTCTCTGCTACTCACGAGTGAGCTATAATCAGAAGGGATAGTATTTTTTTTAAATTAATTAATTAATTTATATTTATTTTTGGCTGTGTTGGGTCTTCGTTTCTGTGCGAGGGCTTTCTCTAGTTGCGGCGAGCGGGGGCCACTCTTCATCGCGGTGCGCGGGCCTCTCACCATCGTGGCCTCTCCCGTTGCGGAGCACAGGCTCCAGACGCGCAGGCTCAGTAGTTGTGGTGCACGGGCTTAGTCGCTCCGCAGCATGTGGGATCTTCCCAGACCAGGGCTCAAACCCCTGTCCCCTGCATTGGCAGGCAGATTCTTAACCACTGCGCCACCAGGGAAGCCCGGAAGGGATAGTATTGATAAATAGTCATCACGCTCCTCTTCAGTGAAGAGCAGAGACAGCCCTTATGACTCTTATAATTGTTAGGTTTAAACACTTCACATAGATTTAAGGTCTAAAAATGGCCCCTAGTGTTCTCTGAAATCTTGGGACCAGCACACTCAGCCACTTGTGGTGGATGGAAGGGGGGAAACCAAGAGATCAAGAGCCCAGACATGGCCAGGCACCAGGAGGGGCTGGCTCTCTTCATGCCCTTCGCCTCGTGGAACTAGGGGTTGAAAAGTCAACACCACTTTTGACATATAATGGCCCCACCCACTAGACAAAGTGGCCTGTGGACTCTGCAGCTCTCCTGGGAGGTGGGGCAGTGAGGAAGGGGCGGGCAGACGTGGGGAGGAGTGGGGAGAGGGCTAGGAATATCCCTCCCTTCAACAGTTAGACTGGGGCCCTTGAGTCCGATAAAGTATTTCCCATGTGATTATTCTTCTATGATGAAATAAATCTGTGCACTGAAAGTTGAATTAATTAGTCGTCAGAGCACTTGCTGCAAAGGGACCATAGAACTGGGATTGAAACACACACGAAGCCACTGATAAGCAGTTGGAACAGAACACAGTTTGGCTGACACATGGAACCCATGAGCTTTAGCCTGGCCTGCACGGTCGATGCCAAGCATGAGAATGATTTTTAGGGCCTGACTATGGGTGTTATGCAGATTAAAGTAAAGATTCCTCTTTACATTTGGATATGTTTGGCATTCCATAGATACTGCCTGTAAATCCTTCCAAGGTGCCTTTGGGGTTGCACTAAATCCTCTTTCCTTGTTTTCCTTGGCTTAGGTGTTTGTTTATGTTTGAGAAAAGTGAAGACTAAATTATAAGACTAAATTTTTATAGCAGTTCTCTGCCCTGGAGTTGCCTGGGATTAGGATAAAGAACCTGTAAGACGTGAGTCCTGTGTGAGGGAGGTGACAAGTACACCTCACATAATACAAAATATGCACAAATAGGAAATAAAAATTTGAGTTAAATAACTTGTGTGGTAAATATGCCTACAGTTAGTATATTTTCACTGAGGTTTTCAAGGTTGAGTATAGTTTTTACCTATTTATCTGTTAATCATACTAGAGATGACCTAGCAGAAATAGCTGATCCTAGGGTCCAGAGACAAGAACTTGTAAGTGGAAAGAAAGTCTACTTAAACACTGTGGAGAAGAGAAAGCCTCCATTTGCTAATCCAGGAAAAAATATCTGTCATTTTTCAGGACTGCAGTGTTTGAACAAGATGTTTATGCGTTTATGCAAGATAGCAGGAGGAACCAGCAAGACTGCGTGAAATTAAATTGGATTGGAGATTGTTCCTGTACCCATTAGAGTTTGGGGGGCTTTTCCATGAGTGGAGCAGAAAGGGTCTGACTGTCCCCTGTATGCCAGGTGCTGGGGACTTTATGAAGTTTAGTTCAAACTAGAGGGATCTTTTCAAAATGTGAGTCTTGTTCTGCTCTGCATAAGTGCCTCACTGGCTTCTCAGTGCTCTGAGGATAAGG
Organism: Balaenoptera ricei; assembly: GCF_028023285.1. Lineage (NCBI taxonomy): Eukaryota > Metazoa > Chordata > Mammalia > Artiodactyla > Balaenopteridae > Balaenoptera > Balaenoptera ricei. The sequence continues at coordinate 76,431,064 of NC_082651.1, read as the reverse complement.
ATGAGTTCTCCACTCCTGGGGATGGGATTCCATGGTCTCCCCTTGCCCAGCCTGTCACCATGTCACAGGCAGCTCCTTGAGTCTGCCCAGCTCCTTCCTGACACATTTTCTCTGTCTGCAGCTACATGTGCCATACATGTTCGTCTTCTCTGTTAACACCTGCTTGTTCCACTGATGTCCGTTTCCTAGGGAAAGCATTCCCTGCTACCCCCCTTACTCCCTGAAAGATGCTTTCCTAACACCATGTCTCCTCACCTCCTCCCTTCATAGCATTCATTTCAATTTCTGTGATCTACTGTACCAAGCACAGTGCTTACTTGGTGAACGGAAAAATGTAGGTGATGTTATGACTGCTCTGAATCGGAAAGTCTGATCACACAGGAATGCGGATATTAACCCATCTTCTAAGCTGCCTCAGTTTCCCCAAAGTAATCAGAGGAGACAAGTTCAATAAATCACTGATCAGAGTAGGCACAAGTTCACTCAGTCATGCCACTCACTATGACAGGACAGTAGTTCAGTCCTGCATCCATCCCATTCTTCTGTGGTACCTCTAGGTGATGATGGGACCTGCTTTCTGTATATCTCTGCATGTTATAGGAACTTGAATTGATTAGATGCCACTTAGTTCTCTGGATATTATCTTCTTGAGGTTGCAGTGCCAAATCTTCTTGCTTCTTACGCTTCCTAGAACGCCTGTAATAGACACAAGGCACATTAACAAGCAAGAAAGTGATAGCAGAGCCCAGGCAGCCAGTCTCTTGGGAAAATTACTGAAACTGACACTATAAATCCAGTTTATGAGCTCGAATTTCCTAGTACTCATGAGTATTTAATTAAATATTAGTTGATTTGAACCTTGATGCAAGATTGGCTCAAGTCTCATAGAAAGCAAACAAGGCCATTCAGGCAGACTTCAATTATTTTTCACTTAGAGTTCATATGATTCCAGAGTGATGTGATTCATGGAGTTATAGCTCTTACCAAAAAAACAGAAGAAATATTTTATCAATATCTTTGAATAGAATTAATCTTGTGTACTTGTCTCTTTTGAAAGTTATTTGAGCATAGCAGAAAATAGAACAAGAATGTATTAGATACAGATTTTTTTTTTTTCATCATCCAAAATTTTCAACCAGCACAGACCATAAAGTTTTTTTTTTTTTTTTTTTAAACTTGCTTAATATATCATAGAATGTATTTTTTGAAAGCATGGTCCCGGAAATTGGGCTGACAAGTTTTTTTTTGTTGTTGTTTGTTTGTTTGTTTGTTTGTTTGTTTTTAATTTATTTATTTATGGCTGTGTTGGGTCTTCGTTTCTGTGCGAGGGCTTTCTCTAGTTGTGGCAAGCGAGGGCCACTCTTCATCGCGGTGCGCGGGCTTCTCATTATCGCGGCCTCTCTTGTTGCGGAGCACAGGCTCCAGACGCGCAGGCTCAGTAGTTGTGGCTCACGGGCCCAGTTGCTCCGCGGCATGTGGGATCTTCCCAGACCAGGGCTCGAACCCGTGTCCCCTGCATTGGCAGGCAGACTCTCAACCACTGCGCCACCAGGGAAGCCCGACCATGACGTTTTACCGCTTAAAGGGGCAAATACCTTACCCAGAGTCACACGGGAAGGTAGCAGCAGAGCTGTGACTTGAACCTGACCTCTTAGTCCATGTTCTTAGTCCTTGCTATCTTTTATATGCCATGGTCTGATTCTTTTTACCATAATACTAAAAAAAAATTTGCACAGTAATTTTGAAGCCCAAAATATAAATTAAAAGGGTGGAGGAGTGAAAAATTTTAGTCATTGCATGAATTCTCAAGTAAACCACTCTTGTTTGACAAAAAGTTGTTTATTTTCAAAACAATCAAGATTCATTTAGTCAAAATGTATTGTTTCATGAAAAAAATGTGACAGTTCATTATAGTAAGTTACCAATGTAGAAGCTGTCCTAAATCTTTAAAAATTAGCTAGTACCTCTGCCACAGATAGCAGAAATTATTTTTTAAAATTCTCATTTTAGGGCTTTATTGACATGGATATCACTTTTATTGCTTTAAAGCGCCGCCTTTTTTTTTGCCTGATGTTGGTGTTTTGGCAAGTCCTGGTATTTGGAGATTTGATGGACAGAATCTAAAGTGAGACATCATTCTTTCTTAATTTGTTCAAAGCCTCTTTATGCAGCAGCTAATCCTTCCTAATTATATTTCTAGGAAGGATGTTCTTAACTCAAACAGGAAGATGACATGGACATTTTGAGGAGATTAGGATGTGCTTTACTTTGAGAAAAGAAATTTGAAAGGAAGCACTCTCTTTTCCATTTCTCATTCCCTGGGCATAAATAACCCTTTTCCTCCTTGACCCTTTGTGGAACTCTTTCTTCCCTCTCTGTTTCTCTTCCATTCCTGTGGCTCCTCCTGGTTTAAGTAAGCTATTTGAAGGAATAAAAAAAAGAAATTCTTAAGAAACTCATTTCCATGTATGAGGCAAGCATTTCACAACTTAATTGGCTTAATGTCTTGAAAGGGGATCTGGGAATCTAAATAGTAGGAAAATGTAGTGTGCGTATATTAGAAATATTTTACTCAAGGTTGAAACACTTTGCAATCTCCTTGATTAATTTCTTTGCTGCAATATTGTTTTGTATTAATTTAATGTAGTGATTTTTATGTGGAAGTAAATATGTTAGTCAGTGACATGTTTATTAGATTGCTTCAGATCCTTAATATTTTGAACAGAGTAAATGTGGTCACTGTCAAATAAGACTTTGATAAATTATAGTCTGTAAAGTCTTAGAGGTTTTGAATATTCCTATGAAGTATGATATTATCACATGCTCACGGAATAATTTCAATTTGTTCTTCTTAGTTTTTTTTAATTGAGGTAGAACATTTTCCACATTTATTAGCCCTTTGTATTTTTATGTGGATAATCTATTTACATTCTTTGCCTCATTTAAATTACATGTAATTTATATTACATGTTGTTATAATTATTTATTTTTTAATTTGTAAGAGCTCTTTTCATATTAAAGATCCCTTTGTTAAACATTTCAAGAACTCTCAAAGGGGGAAGAAGCCCTTGTATGCAAAGAATGTTATTAGTATTTATTGAATCTTTTTATATCCCCATTTGGAAGAAACTTCTTAAATTGGACTTCTGAAAAATCCCACTTGCACATGAGGACAAGAATGCAATCTATGACTCATTGGGTAATTTATTTCGTAATTCTTCTGTCCTATAAGGGGCTTGTTGATTGACACAGGCAGACATCTTTAGGTTCTCCTGAACCGTCTACAACTTTCCAAGCCTAAATAGTTCTCAGGCATTTTGAACTGGTTGCCTTAACCCAGGCTCACCTTAATGAAGTTAGAAGCTCTGTTCTCCTCACCTCCACAATCCAAAATTTTAATTTACTATAGTTGATTCATTCAGTCTGTAGACAAATGTTTATTGAGTGCCAACCATGTGCCAGGTAATGTTCTAGGCACTCCAGTTGGAGGGATCAGGCTAAAATGCCTGATAAATAGTTAATAATATAGGATAATACCCAGCTGACTGGTAAATTATAAATTCAAGCGAAGAATCAGGAAAGGGGCCATCAGTGGGGACAGGAGTAAAGGAAAACATACTAGAATCTGGAGGACTTAGAAAAGTGAAGGAGAAGCTGGCCTTTAAGTAAAGGCAGTAACAAGATAGAAGATATGGTGGGAATGAGTCTCCTGTTTCCATAGGACAGGTGGGAGATTAATCTCATGAGGGGGCATTGAAGAAGAGTAGGAAATGAGATAGGTTGGGTAGATTCAGATTATAGAAAGCCCTGACAATCGGGGAGAGGATCTTTGAGTGTTGAGAAATGAGAGATATCACTAAAGAAATATAAGACTTACCTGTGGGAAGCCAGGTCAGGTAGGGTGCTGTGAACATGTGAGGGGAGGCCCAGGGGTTGATGGGCAGATTAGAGAAAGCGATGCCTGAAGGAGCCGGCCTTGCAGGCTACCTATCCCTCATAGTAACTTCCTGAGAGCAAATCTGATTTTCTGTAAAACAGAAGGAATACAGACTACAAGTCAAGAAAACAGTTCCTTTGGATCCAGGCTAAGGAAGTATATGTATGTTTATCTCTCTCTAGATATGTTAAATCAAATGATACATGACCATCCACCTGAGGAATGGGAAAATGCGGGACTGTCTTTGAAAGCTTCCCTCTCCTTACTCCACTTTATCCCTGGATTTAAATTCACCCACCTGTAATCAGAACCAGATTCTATTTTCTTTTGTGTTGATCAAGCTAACACTTCAAAACGTATTTGGTGACATTTCATCATGTTGTATACAAAAATCAAGGTCCCTTTTTACTTTTTCAAATGTTCATCAGACTTCAGTTTCCTACCTTTACGTTTGTTGGTTGACAGCTTTTGCCATTCACGTTATTTTTGCCCCTTCCAGCATCTGTGCATCTTCTCTGTGGTTTTCATGCTATGCTAGGAGTGATCAACTCACCTATATGCCTCCTCCACTAGGACTGAAGTCCCACACCTTCCATGATGTCTTTACTGATTAGCTGGAAAGGAGCCTTGGATAGTTGTGTGTGCACACGCGCATACGCACATGTGCATATGTGCACACGTACACACACAGGTCTGTATAACAACCTACATGTTGATAGGCTCAATGTCTTTCTAGTTGGATCGCATTATCTAGTTTCTAGTTGGTCTCATTAGTTATTATTATTTAAAATAATGTAATAAAAAGAATTAAAGTCTGAAACAATTGCATTATTATTTATTGTGCAATGTTAAGTAATAAATAATGCAGTTTTGTTTTAGACGTCACTTACCTTTGTTGTTTAATTTAGTTGTTAGGGCCTAGGATTGCTAGGAAAGGTTTTATGACTTACTTTGTGAAGTAATCAGTCCAGCAACATGCTACTTGATAGTAACAGTAGTGTTGTCTTTCACAGAATCAGAAATACTTTCCAAACGCAGTAAGGAAATACTGTGCTTCTTTTAAAAAAACTTATGTATATCATCTTCATGTTCAAAGGATGATCTTTAAAAAAGGAAGGATTTGGTCAAAGGTCCATTAGGAATTCTTTGGCAAGAAACCAAAGGAAATGATTTGGGACTTTGAATCTCAAGTATTTTTATTGAGTACTTACTACGTGCCAGGTACTGTGCTAGTGGCTAAACTAAAGATTCTTTAATTTCAGTGAATAATCCATATCTGTTATGTTTTTCGCCTCCCTTTCTAGTATTTCTAGAATGAGGAGTTAAATTTTTATTTGTTTTTTAGTAAAGAGCTACATTTTTACAGGAGAAAGCATCTGTAATGCAATTCCCGCTATTGATATTAAATCAAATATTTGACCTGTTTCATGAAAGTCCAGTTCTGGTTTTAACAGGCTTGAAATCAGTTAATTAGATGATTAGCCTGCTGTAAAATCATGCCAGGCATCCCTCTGACTTGTAGACAGTACTGCGGGAAGATCTCACTAACCCCTAACTAGCCTTTCAAACTCAAACCACTGCAGGTGTGGGCAATTAAATAAGAAGGAGAAAAGAGACTTTTGCCTGACTGGAAACACTGAGCAGCAATAGTGCATGAGTTAATAGCTCCTGTAGAGTTTTTGAAGAATAGGGTAAGCCAGCCACAGAAAAGAAGAGGGGCATTTTGCGTTCGTGATATTTCCCAGGAGGAGCAGAATCTGAATGCTAACTGGCTTCAGCTGGATGGGCTTCCTTTTGTATGGAGACGCTGCCTCTAGTGTTTAGGAAAAAATGCACACTAGAAAATAGTGCAACATTATGGTGCCATCTATCTTGAAAATGAATTATTTTTTATTGTCTGCTTTAAAGTAGTTCCCAGACGAGTAAAAAACTTCAACTAGCGTTGGTGCTATTTTGCATATGGACAAGTTCCGCAGGCAAAAGCCTTTAAAGCTGTATTTCAAAGGGGCCTCAGGAGTTATCCATGTGGTGTGGTGAGGCTGCTTCTCATAAAGCTCCCACGAGTCCCACCTGCCCAGCTTCCTGGGCGCAAGGCGAACATGTGGAGGAACGCTTGCACTTTTTCTCTGTTGATCCGGCTTGTGACAGGTTTTCAAGACATCTCTCTTTCTCTCAGATGGTATTTTTTCCCTAAATTCAAAGTTTCACTTTCTTCCTAAGAGTGCTTTGTATTCTTTTTTTTTTTTCTTTTTCTTCTTTGAGGGGATGAGGGGCCTGGATACACAAATCTATGGAGTTAGAAGGGTAAGGCAAAATTGGAAGGTTTGTTGTCTTTGTTTAAGGGAAAAAAAAAGGCTAAATGGTTTTACTTCTCAGATTTTCTTAGAATAAATTCAAATGAAAAAATAGTGGAAGTATGTTAACCTATGAAAATGCTTGCCAAAGTTATACAATTAAGATGCTTAAGAGTTTAAATGTTTAGCGCTGACAAAGCACTGGTGAAATCTTGGAGGTGAGTTTTTTCTTTTTGGTTAGCGGGGTTGCTACCTAAAACTTTGTAATATAAATGTATATAAACTTCAGTTAAACTATTAATATTTGGATTTTAAAGTCTGCCTGGATCAGAAAATGGATTTAGTATCCCACATCCTCTAGAATGATGACAGGCCATGGAAGCCCGGGACAATGCTGGCACGTTTTCAAAGGAATTCTTCCCTGGTCTGGATACTATAATAAACACAACTGCAGTTTGGTCGATTTATTATATACACAACATGTATGATAGTTTGGAAGTTGGGTTTTTGCTTTTGTTTTAGGCACACTGGTTATAGCTGATTTTGTAAAGGGTTTGAAATAGCATTTAGTTAAAAACGGGGGCTGGCATTCTTATAAAAAAAAAAAAAGACTGGTAATAATGAATACAGAAAACGCAAATATCCATACCAATCGATTCATAAAAGGATTCGAGTCGAAACATGTGGACACAAGTTGAACTTTTATGATTATGCCATTGGGCAGCAGGTGGCAAGCTTTGCTTTTCAATGAACTTGGGTTTTATTTTTATACCATAGAATGCCAAAATTTGAAGAGGGTGGTTTGAATCCACTGGAATATGTCATTTCTTGGCAGCGCGACCTTAAACCACCTCCTTTGCTCATTGTGCATAATTGCCTTTCTTTGGATGCTGAAGCCGGGCCTTTGGGTTCCCATGTTCCAAATGGATAGGAATTAATTCATATGAGGGATGCTTTATTCTCTCGTGATTTTTAGCAACACATTGCTAATGGAGAAAATAAATTAGAAACAAATGAGTTTCTTAGGGCAGTCCCTGTATGATTTATAAGACTTTTTGTTGTACAGTTTTACCTAATAGTAAATCTTACATATGTAATCTTTGGGGTTTTCTTTTGGTTTCACTTTAAAAAAATCACTTCTTACTGGCTAGATACCTTGATATGGAGGTGTGAGAAGTAATTAAACAGAACTGAACAGATTCCCATGAAAGTATTTTGTGGAAAATTGGAGAAGAAAAATACATGTTAAGACCAGAATTGAAAACCATTATCTTCCCTTAGGCTATACTGTGTGTTTAGTGAGGATTTGAATTTCAAGTCTGGAAAAAAGATTAAGCTTAAAGATGGGAGTGATGGTGAAGTGGGCACCAAATTATAGACTCTTTGTTTATACTTTCTATGAGAAATATTTCTTTTTGGATTGTTCTGTGCATTGTGAAAAATTCAGGAGAATAGACTGAAGAAACCTATGAATCACTGTAAACATTTAATAGTCTGTAAATATCCAACACCTGCTATGTACTTAAATAGTTTTCTAGGCCTTTTGTTAGAATTGAGTTCATATGGGCTATAGTTTATGTTCATAATTGTTTATGTTCTCAAACTTTTTTCCTATTCCAGCTCTGCATTTGTGTGTTAGAAATCATATTTACAAAATAGTTTATTACAGAGTTTAAAGGGTAATAACAAAAAACCGAAGTGCTCATACCCACTGCCTAACTGGGTGAAACACTACCGTTATCATAGAGGCACTCTATGTGGCTCCTCCCATGCGTAATTTGTATGAATCATTCCCTGCTTCTCTCTCTCTCTCTCTTTTTTCTTTTTTATTATAGCTTTACCATGTGTTTTGGTTCTTCTGAACACTGTTAATTCAGTAGCCGTTTTTTTGACTTATTTTAAAAGTATAAAATAAGTATATTGTTTGTATTCTTCTGAGAGTAGCTCTTCTGCCCTTTGTAACAGTGGCTCTCAAACTTGAGTCTATCAGATTCACCTGAAGGCCTTTTAAAACCACGGCTTGCTGGGCCGCACTGTAGACTGACTTATTCAGTAGGTCTTGGGAGGAGGCCTGGTTAACAACCTTGCGGGTGGTGCTGATGCTGTCGGTCTCGGGGCCACGCTTTGAGAGCCACTGATGACCCTGATGCTTCAGAGCTGGCGTTCATTTATTCTTCCTTCTTACAGCATTCCATTATGTGAATATACCTCCATTCTCTCGGTGATGGGCATTTGGGTTGCTTCCAGCGTTTTGCTGTTCCAACAGTTTTGTGATGAGCACTTTTGTGTGAGTCTTCTGTCAGAGATTAAGTTTTTATAGAATGGAATAAGGAAACATCCAAGTGTTCCACTTGTCTTTAAGGGTAAGTTTTGTTTTGCAAAACTTTTTGTTTTAGAAAGTTTTTTCACACACTCTATGAAATGACTTTTTAATTTTTTTTTTTTACAGATATCTCTCATCACAAGAGTTTAAAACAACTTGTATAGAGTAGTTAAATTGATCAATGTTTTCCTTTATAAATTATCTTGTTTAAGAAATCCTTCCCTCTCTCATTGCTCTAAGATAACTTTCTTTTCTAAAAGCTTTTCCATTCACATTTGTTTAGTGCACCTGGAATTGATTTTTGGGTATGGTGTGATTTTATAATATTTATTTTACATATGGGTAACTTACTGGCTTAGTGCTATTTACTGACAAACCCCACCTCCACCCCCTACCCCCGAACTGTGATACCATATTTGTCATATGCAAATTTCTAAATATATGTAAGTCTGTTTCTGGATTTTCTATCCTGTTATGTTGGTCTCTATCCTCAAGTCAATACCTTAAGTACTATAATTGCATAGTAAGTCTTGGTAGGCAATTCCTCCCTCTTTGTTCAGCTGCATTTCCATATAACTATACAATCAACTTGTCACACTATTTTCTAGAAACTAGCCTGGAATTTTGATTATTGCATTGAATCAGTATAAAATTTTGAGGTGAATGTGCATCTTTTTGATATTAACTCTTCTTATCCATAAATATGTCCCTCCATTTGTTTAGATCTTTCATGTCTTTTAACATGTTTTTATAACTGTCTTCATGAGGTTCTTGCACACCTTTTGTAAGATCTATTGACCTAATATTCCCGGTTGCTGTAGTAATGGAATTTTTCCTAAAATTTCATTTTCAAACATGCTTTCATATAGAAATGAGGTTGCATGCTTTTTGTACACTGAAACTTTGCTCAACTCACCTAATTCTGGTACGTTGTCTGACTCTTTTGGGTTTTCTATATAGAATTATATCTTGGAGAGAGATTATTTTTCTAACCTTCACATCTGTAAGTTTTATGCCTTACTGCATTGGCTGGGGCCGCCAGCTCATTGTGAGGCAGAAGTAGTGATAGTGGGTTTGGTTCCTTCTTTCAAGGAGAATTCTTTTAGCCTTTAATTGTTGAGCACCACATGTGCTGTAGGTTTCTTTTGTAATTAGCCTTTATCAAGTTAAAGGAGATCCCTTGTATTGCTAGAATGCCAAGAGTATCTGTTACAGATGTTGAATTGGATCATTTGATTTGATCATATGGTTTCCTTTTATCTTTAATGTGGGGAATTATATGAAAAGATTTGCTAATGTTGGAACAACCTTGCATTCGTATAATAAACTTCACTTGGCCATGATGTCTTTTTTAATCTTTCAGTGCTCTCAGTTTGCGTCTGTATTCGTGAGTGAGACTGGTGCTTTCTCATAATGTTTTGATATGATTTTGGTATTAAGATGATGTTAGCATAATAGAATGAGATGGGGGGAGGGTGTTCCTTCTCAGTCCTGTCTTGAGAAAGTTTTGTATAAGATTGGATGTTTGGTAGGACTCATTTATAAAACTATTTGGGTATTTTCCATGTAAGGTGATATAATTTTTATTGTCATTTTGTACTTACTATTTGTACTTGATTTTTTGGTCTTTTTTTGGTTCTCCTTTTTGGATTATCTTTTTTTCTGCTGTTCCTCCTTCCCACCCCTAGTACTTTGGATGATATACGCCATTTCTGTTCTTAGTGATTAGCCTAGATATTTACCCCAAATAAACACGTAAATTTAAATTAACAAAGGCAAAGGTATTTAGTATTTTTACCCTCCTACCAAACAGTATAAGCCCTGGGATGCTTACACTTGGATCACTCCCTCCAGAGGTCTGGGCTGTTATTTTTCAACATTTGAATTAAAAAAAACTTTAATCCTACAAATTAAATGTTATCATTGCTTTATATAGTTAATGCTTATTTAGATCTTCACACATTTTGACGCTTTTTTTGTTGTTGCTCACCATTCCTACTTGCATTTTACACAGTCTCTTTGGGAAAATTTTTCTTGAAGTGCCACTTCCAGAAATTCCTGTGGCGAGGGTCTTGATTTCATTGAATTTTTCTGGGTGTGCAGTTGTAGCTTGACGGCTGTTTTGTAAGCATTTCAAAGCCATTGTTCCATGGTCTTCTGGCTTCCCTTGTTAATTGTTGATAAATCAGCTGATGGTTTGATTCTTGTTCCTTTATAGGTAATCTCTCTATTCTTTTTAGATTTAAAAAATTTATCTTGGGATTTATTGGGATGTGAGGACTCATGTTCTTTCCTTTTGGAAGATTCTTAGTCATTTTTTTCTTTGACTATTTCCTCTCCCCAGCTCTCACTTTATAGGTGCGGTTAGACAACTATTAAACTTTCTCAGTCTCTTAATTTCTCTCTCATATTCTTCCTTGTCTGTCTGTGCTGCATACGGGGCAGTTTCTTCCAGTTTACTAACTCTCTGTTGAGCTCTGCTATACCTGCTGTCATCTTTGGGGTTACCCATTTCAAATGTTACATATTTTTTAAATCTAAAAGTTATATTTCAATTTTTTTCACCTCTCCCTAGTCTTACTATATTAAGTCTTTTATCAGCTAGTCATAATTTCAATGGCATCTTTATTTATGCGTATTCAATAGACTGGAATTGTAAGATACAGAATATAAGTGTAATAATCTCAGTTGTTACTGGACTGAGACTGCAGTTTGATTTTTGTGCTGATTGTGGCTTATTTCCTTGTACATTTTGTGATTTCTGATTATGAGTAAATAGTCACTGGAATTTTGTTTCTAGAACTCCTCCAGATCTCATTTTAAGATATGTTCCTACAGTGGGCGTTTATGTTTGCTTTTAACAAGTTCCTGGGGCACTACCCATCTCGACCCACATTTAAATTTGAGTTGCCATTGTTCTGGTCACTCAAGTTTTTTTCTTTTTTCCTGCCCTCTTTTTCTTTTTTTCAGGTATTTTTAAATTTGGCTGCTGAAACTGCCCAAAGGTGGATCTATAATTAGGAATTCTCACTCCAGATTATTTTTGTTACTGTAACTTCATGTATACCCAAAGCCCAAGCTGAGACAGGCACGTATCTGCGTAGTCTTTCTATAAGGTGGTTTTCTTGGGTCACCTACTGAAAGTGTTGCCGTTTGGTCTCACATGGACCTCTTACCTCTTCTGGTTACTGGGTTTGTGCCTGTGCCCCATACAGCACATTAAAACCCATAATCTAGACATCCAGAAATGGCAGATACCCCTTCAGGGCAAATACCTCTTGTGGTGCCAACTCATTTCCCTGGATTCATGCTCTCAGGTTGTGTCTGGCCTCTGAGAGTTTCTCTTACTCTGCTGCCAGCTCACCCATAGTTTGGTATTTTGTCCAGCAATTTTGGTTGTCCAATTCTGGCAAATTTTCTCTAGACATCTAACCCTCTGTTCTGCCAGAAGTAGTGATCCGAGTTAATTTAGTTTAAAGAGCTTTTGTTCTGAGAAATCAGAAACCTAATATTTGGAGGATAAACCTAAATTTCCCTGTGCTGCAAGCAACTCATCTCACAGTTGAATTAAGTATACTCCAGGTCTTTGGAGTGATTCATGCATTCTTGTCGTTTATAGCATGAGAAGTCTTATGAAAACCTCCCTTTTTTGGGAGGGGAGGGAACTCATCCAACCAAGCAGACGGTGAGCCTGAGGGACCTGCAGGCTCCTCTGGGGCAGCTTTCCCCCCTGTCTGCCCCTTAGCACCCTGACGGGGACACCCGTGCTCTGGGCTGTGCCTCCACTTCCTGCCCTTTGTCTTTTTGTCCCCATCCTAGTTAAGCCTCATCTCCTGTTGCTTCATTTTGCTCAACAGTTTCATTTGGGCATTCTTAAGCTCTCACAGACATGTACTTTTAGAGTACTGATGAGTGTATTCAGAGGTTAAATTGGCCTTTGTGTGTTATAATCCCTCTCTTCTCTTTCAGGGTTTGATGAAGGAAAATTGAAGTGCTGTTTATTATTACACAGGGGGGAGGAGGAGAGGGCTAGTAATTTGGGGGTAGGAAAAGGGCAGACACATAGTTATTTCTTCTACTCCAGTGGCATCTGACAGGAGGAAAAACATAACCGCTCTTACAAGGGAGAGTCGAAGGCCCATCGATACATACGTTAATATGCCTGAATTAGTGTAGCTGTATAGCTATAAATGAAAATAATATTGTGTCTGTTTTGAGTGTGCTACTTCTTGGGTCTCAGTTCATAAGCTTTAGTGCTGTTTTAGACTCATCCCTTGCAGTGACCACCTGTAACTTGGCAGCCTGGAGAGCACTGCCAAATATACCAGGACACCAAGTTAGACATCTTTTCTAGCCAAAATTGAGATCAAGTATATTTTTGGCTGACCAGTTCTAATCTCAGACTTGTCTGAGTCATTGAGAAATTACATGTTACATTTGTGGGGGGCTATAATAATATAATCATGGGCAATTAAATTAAATTGAGGGAGTGAGTGAAATTTTTTTTTTGTTTTTTTGCCCCATATTATTTCTGTTTCAGGAATCCAAGTTGGAATTTGATAACCATCAGTTTAGTATGTCGTTGTCAAATGCAGGGTGATAACAGGTTTGGAGAGGCAGCTCCTGGGCGGAGGAAAGGCTGATAATGGTTGCTTAAAGTTGAGGCTTCAGGTATGAAAGCTTGGTTTTGTGTGCGATTTACATTGGGACTGAAAACAGGATGAGGAAGGAGGCAGGTGTAGAATCCTGGAGTGTAGGCTAGGAATCGAGGAGAGAGCAGAGATCTGATGGGGCAGGTTTTGGAGTCTGGGAGTGGCTGGCAAGGGCCAGGTACCACAGTGGGTAGTATGGTGGGTACCAGAGGACAGAGACTCACAGAGGCTTCATCCCCTCGCGCGGAAGAAAATGAGGAAGGGTTCCTTGAAGGATAAGCTTTGGATTTGTGATCATGAGTACTTATTAAAAGGAGGTGATAATCAGTAGTTAATGAGGATCTGCAGGCAGGGGGATGGAAGCCTGTCAGTTTGAGGGAGTTCGCAGGGGATCTGAGGATAGGTGTGGACCCAGGTGTTTGGAGCAGTAGGTACTGTGGGCTCCAGCTCCAGAGAGCGCTTCTCCCAACACGGTGGTGATTAGAGTCCCTTCCTTGCAGTTAAGGAGCTCCCAGTTCAGTGGAAGGCATATATACATACAGAGAATACTGTGTCATTGTGGTAAAGGTAATGGGAGAGGTTTTGCTGCAGGTGCTTTGGGAGTTGAAAGAAGAGTGACTTACCACTTCCTACTCCATCCAACCTAAACCCCTTTCAGAGCCTTCTGTGATATGGACCTATCTACTACTTGCTCAACCTTACTTTTCATTAGTTTCCAGCCCATGTCCCCCTCTCCTCCTGGCCCAGTCTCCTCTCCTGGTCTGTTACTTCCTTCTCATCCCACCCCTCATCCCTCATAATCTTTTTCAGCTTTGCACTTGCATTATCTTCATCAAATCCCCCCTGAATTGTAGGGCATGATTCAATTCCTAAGAGCCTCCCTTGACCTTTTGCAGTAGCCAGCATTTATTGAGAACAGTGTTTACAACACATCTGGCGTTTTGCATGCATGATCTCATAACGGGGGATATTTAAATCATTGCTGTACAACGTAGGCACAGAGCAATTGGAAAAGAGCCAGCTGTGGTGTGGGGCAGGCAGGGTCCTCAAGGTCACCTGCTGTCCTGGAGGTTATTCCTTTGGCCGTGAATTATAGAGAGGTCTTGGGGAAGTCTCATGGGGACACTTGGGAGGCTCAGGACAGCACCTATTTTCCGTCTGCTGTGGAAGAATTTCAATGGTTTTATGATGGTAGCACTGTACTGATATCTACTAGCTGACTGTCAGGCTGCCCTTCAACAACCCCATCATTAACACCCTCTTCTTATAGATCAGGAAAATTTGTTTCAGAAACATCAAGTAACCTGCCAAAGTGACAGCTAGTCAGCCAGAATCAGACCTTGAACCCAAGCCTGTCTGACCCCAAAGAATGATGGAGAACTCTTTACTACCACATCACTTAACACAACTAGTGGTCAGTCATTTGCAGTCTTGGGTTCACCATTTCTTCTGGTCAAGTCTGTTTCTCTAGCTGGATGGCTCTCTAAAGACAGAGACCACATCTTTTCTGTTGTCTGTATTCCCAGTGCCTTGTCTGGGATGGAGCACGTGGTAAATATCATTCATTCTTTTATTTATTCAGCAAACAGTGAACACTCAGGTACCGAGCATTGTGTTAAGACATAAGCAGGGGATAAAAAGATATATAAGACAGGATAGTTACCCATAAGAAATCCACAATTTACTGGAAGGCATATATGTATACAGTCATCCCTCAGTCTTCCCCGGGGATTGGTCCCAGGACCAAAATCTTCGGATGCTCAAGTCCCTTATGTAAAATGTTATAGTACAGTCAGCTCTCTGCTGACCCATCCGTGGTTGGTAGAAACCACAGTTGTGGAACCCTTGGATATGGAGGGCCGACTATATATGCAAGTACACAGAGAAAAGTATAGTGCAATGTGATAAATACAATGATAGAAATTTGTGCCAGGCACATCTATTTGCATCTTTTTGACTATGTCAGCTGGATGAGGATCATTTGGTAATGGGATGTTTAGTTTTATAAGAAGCTGACAAACTATTTTCCAGTGACTCTACCATTTTGTATTCCTAGCGGTAGTATGAGTTCCAGTAGCTCCACAAGCTCACCAGCACTTGGTAGTGTCAGTTTTTCTTTGTGCCTTTTAAATAAGAGTATAATGGTTGCTTATTTTTGGTTTTAATGTGAATTTTCCTAAAGAAAAATGTTGAGCATTTTTTCGTATGCTTACTTGCCATTCATATATCTTCTTTGGTGAAATGTCTGGATCTTTCACCCATGTTTTTTAATTGGGTTATTGGCTTTCTTATTATTGGTATGACTGATCTTGAACAGAACTTCCTTTTCAAGGATTTGTTAATTAGGTTTTCAGTGGCTTTTGATATAAATAGTTTATAAAGTGCTTCAAAGAAGATGATCTAGGAGTGATTGCCAAGGAAAACTGAAATGGACTTTGATCCTGACTGGAGCACAAGTGCTGAGGATGACATTTAATGTGTGCTTTTCCTCAATGTGGTTTTGAAACAGTAGGACAGAGAAAAGGGAGAGAGAGAAAAAAAGCCAGAAAGCACAGGAAGGGCTTTGATCTTCAGTCTAGAAAGGAAAACAGGAATTTGTTCAGTTGCCAGTGGAAGCTGGGAGGGTTAGAAATGCCAAAGGGGTGGTTTACTCTGATGAGAAAAGCAATTGCACAACAACAAGAAGAAATGCAGGGAGGCTGTTAGATGCTCATCCTTTTCAGCCCAGTACTGGATGAGGCAAGGCCAGTGGGAGGTCGATACCACTGGGCAGTGACCTCAAATTATTTTTGTAACCCTGGAGTCATCTAAGCAGATATCCAATACTTCGAGGAAGGGTAAGAACGCCTTAATCTATGCCTCGATATTGACCCGATGTATGTAGTTTCAACATCTATACTGGTAATTGTTTTTCCTTAAAAAAAAAAAACCACCAATTTATTATTTGGCTTATTACATAAAAATTTCTGGGAAGGAGTCTGTACAGCTAAAACTCTCCCTTTCTGTCACCTGACTTGCAGGCCCTTTGACATTGGGAGAACCAACCAGGCTTCTTCTTCTACTTTTACTGGGGTTCAAGGCCTTTGGGGCATCTGACCGCCCCCCTTTCCCTTGGCATTGTCATACACTTTTGTGTATGAGTATTTTTATGGGGATGGTTACATAGCTTTCCTCAGCCTCAAAGAGACCTCTAATCCCCAAGTGGCTGTGAAGCACTGCCCTAGAGGGCATGCTTGGCAAATTCACTATAGTGATGGCACAGCAGACATTCTGTGTCTCAACTTGAAAACATTATGGCAGGAAGTCCTACGTCAGATGAAATTAGGTGTACATTCAAGTAGTGGGATTGAGCCTAGAGTCTTTTTAGCTCTTGTATAGGCAGCTTTGATTCTCTTCCCAACATAATTAACAATTGGCCAAGAAAACTTTTTTTTAACTTAATAAAAGAAGTACCCCAGATAATGTGTGTTCCTGGTTATATAGCTATAATTACACAAACTATATTTTTGTGTTTAATAAAAAGTCAACCCAACTTATAGGGTGACCCTAACTTATGCACTGTACCATGCTATGTATTGGAGAAGACAAGACAGTGTACATTATGATCTTTTTGAGAAGACAAGGGGTCTACAAACAGAGCATGAAGCCTAAGGGATTGTGTTAGGAGGAGAGTGGTAGGCTGGGTGGCAGGTTTTAGCCACAGCTGGATGGATGGGTGGTAGTCAAGAGGCTGAATGTAGAGGAGATGGCATTTTAGTTGGGGGAAAATGTGTAAGCACTTGCTCAGGGGAGGAAATTTAGGGAGAAAATGGTCTGAGCATGTTTCACATGGAGTATTCCTATTAGGGGAATCAGATAGAAGCAAGGTTGAGAATACTACATAAATGAAATGACATTTTGGGAAAACCTGGTTGGGGGGTCATGTGTTGTAGAGACGAAAAGGGGGTTAGGGTCAGATGATTCTGACTCAGACTCCATGTTCACAGTATTTATTTATACCTTGTTTTCTAGAAGATCTTTTTAAATGTTCCAAAGGAAGAGTGCTTGGACCTCTTATTAAATAGAGTTGTTAAAGGAAAAAATTTATGTGGGATGAACCCAGCACTATGGCTCTGAATAAGGTAAGATCCATAGTGCTGTTACCTGGCACCATTTTGGAATGGTAGATTCCAGAGGTCTCTTGTAAAGAGAACAAAAGGGCCATCAGGAGTTTGGAAGCTGAGGATTTCAGGTGGACTTGTCTTGTTGGAAAGAGGCTAAGAGCGTTTATTTAGTACGAGGAGGTGTATGACCATAATTGAACCCATTCCTTACGGTGTAGCCAAGTACTGGCAGGAAAGACAGAACCAGAACCATGACAGGCTTCTGGGAGTGCAGTACAGATGCTTCAGGTTTCTTCCGGAGAACAGTGTCGTTGGCCTCTACTAGTAGAGTAAAACAAGCTGGGTTAGAAGTGGTTGCAACAGTTAAATGTTTGCCTGGCACAGTGATATCTACAACAGCTCTTTCCAAGATCTGAGGTGCGAGTACCTCACTTGTGTAAGACTTTCCATTGGGATGCAAGAAAAAAAAAGTAGACATTCTACTTATACATACTTGTATCTAAAAATAGGAATTAAACTTTACTGATAAGCAGCATACAGACTGACCCTGATGCCTTCATGTGGTCCAAATGCCAGAAGGTCAGTGGCAGGGCGTGCAGCCTCAGCATTTCAAGGAAAGAGTGTACATTCTGCCCACAGATGGGCTGACTTCGTTGATAGAAGTTTATCTCTACCCAACTGAAAAGATTTACAGATTATACCATTTTAAAAGGCCAAAAAAAAAAATCTTACTGTACTTCATAACGACATGGGGAGGTGATCATTGTAATCTTTTGTACCACAGTTGGGAACTGGAGCAAATTACTTAAAGGAGAGTTGTTGAATGTGGATTAAGAATTTTTCTTGCAGAGACGGGCATTTCAAAATTGCTGGCCTTTTACATAGTACATGGCTATGGTATTATTGCCCTGCAAATACTTAATTGTGGAGAGAACATTGATAAAATAAGTACATGGAAATACTTCCATTGTTAGGTGATTTTCATTGGTGAAAACGGTAGTTGTGTTTATGTATAAAACTCATATCTGCACACTTAACCCTTGGAAACAAACCAAAATCTTCCAAAGGTTTTCAAACTGAATTAAAACATCTTCCAATTAGTTTGCAAGACCAATCGAGTGATGGGAAAAAAGAAAGCTACTAATTTTAATTTTTTTTTTTTAAGCCTTTGAGTAATTAGTGTATGAGACTGAAACATGAGGTTTTTGGAAGCACATTTCTTTCTGGGTCTGTCTTTGTCAGGTGTCTATTTTAGCTAAACCAGACCTTGAAGCTGAATATGGAAATACACTGAACTTAGACCTTTGAGTTGCTCTATCGGAAAAGTGTTAAACCAAGATTTAAAAAAAACAAAAATGAAGCAGATGGTCACGTTGCAGTCACTGAAATGTTTTTGGTGAGAACAAAAAAGATAAAGCAAAATCATTTTTTAAATTCTTAACTTCATCTTTATCTTAGCTTTCCAAATTTGTATTTGATGTATAATGTCCATATTAATGCAGTAAACATGTATATAATTTGTAAATAACCATATATTGGGGGTTAGGCTAAACTTTATTTCTGATGTGGTACATGATCATAAAAGTTGGTAGGCCATTGGCATACAAAAGGAAATGTGCTGGAACTTATTTACAAAATCATCCTGGTCTCAGAGACTGAAAAATCCCTGAAACACCCCTCAGTCTTTCCTGCACTGGGAAAGGTGGCAGCAATGACAGGAGAAGGGGAAGAGGAAGGAGAGAAGGCCGTGCCCCATAGATTGAGCGGGGCCCCTGCTTATCTGAGAGTCCGGGAGTTGTGGGCTGGGCTGTGGAGAAGGAGGGGGGCTTTTACTGAAGGAGGCAGGGCTGTGCCCTGCTGGCGAGGCTCTGGCAGCCGGGAGGGAAGGAGGGAAGGCCTTGCAGAGGTTCTGCGAGGCATGTTAACGCCATCTCTGGTAGCGACAGTTTTGATGGCGAATTCTGCCTTCAGGATAACACTGTCCAGAAGTAATATGATGCGAGCCACGTATGTAATTTTAAGTTTCCTAGTAGCCACATTAAAAAGCAAAAAGATGAAATTGTTCAGTAATACACTTTGTGTAACCCCATATATCTAAAACTTTATTTCATGTAATCAATAGAGAATGAGATCTTACAGCGGCTTTTCTATGCTAAGTCTTGAGAAGTCAATGTGTAGTTTTACACTTTTCATCTCAGTTTGAACTAGCCCCATTTTGAGGGCTCGATAGACCAAGTTAATGCAGCTTTAAAACAAACACAATCAGAAACCTTACTGCGAAGCTAGAAGTGGAGATCATCTAACCTCATGGGCTTATATACCTGGCTGGATTCAGGACCCTCAACTACCACCAGTGGAAAAAAAAAAAAAAATTGGAGTCCTATATATTTTTAAAGAATATATAATCATTAACTGACTTACACATTTTGATAGCCAACATATAGGTGAGTTGTGTACTGTTTCTGGAAGCAATTTTTCCAGACAGAGACCGAGATGCTACTACTTACCTTTTGACAGCCACTCAAAGAATAGAAGTTATTCTATGTATAAGATCATGCAGGTATCTCTGAACCTATGTTGTCACCTGAATGTCCTAAAGGTGGGGTATGAGAGCTTTGGTCTAGGGAAAAAGCCCTGGATTTAGAACTCTTGGGGTCAAGTTTCTCCTTTGCCTCATCCTAGCTTTATAATCTGGGCAAGTTATTGAAACTTTTGATGAAGTTTCTTCAGCCAGAAGATGAGCACGGTCACTCTTCAGTCTTACTGTGAAGTTCAATGAGTTAAGGCAGGGAAAGTGCTGTGAAAGCAGGTAGGTAACCGCCTTCATCCCAACTATGGTGGTCCTGCTTTTGCTGAAATTGAGAATTCTCTGGATGTACCTGTCAGTATATCAGCATTGCCTCAGAGCAGGGTTTTGTTTGTGATGGCTCACTTGCACTTAGGGCTACTCTTGGGTTCCCAAAGCTGGTGTCACCAAGTTTTATGATCTGTGTGAAGCTGCTGGGGGTCTGCAGCCTTGGCCTCCTGCATGGTGTGTCATGGGCCCGGGGATGCTGGTGATTTCTAATCAAAAGCTGGCTGATTTCTGTTCCCACACCTTGTTCATTCCGCTAGGCTTACAAGCAACTCAGTCCTAGTAGGCCTGTCAACTCTCCCCAGGAAATGTTGAACCCAAAGACATGGGCACATACGTTCATTTTCTTTTTAAATGAATACAGCCCTTTGCAGTTTTATTGGAATACCGATCCATGGTTTGCACAAGCTGTTTGAATTTTAAACAGATGTGTGTGAAGCTGGGAGTCAGCTTTGCATATCTCAGTCCAGTTTTATAGTCGTTGACTTTTAGGGTTTCAGCCTGGTCTCATGCCTGTGCCTCAGGCGGACAAGCTCATGTGGCATTCCATGTGTTCTTTTGTCCAGAGCCATGACACTTCAGCCAGGACCAAGGCAGCTTTCTGGCTCTCCAGTGGAAGGCCATGTCATATGACCGTTGTTACGGGAAATAACCATGAGCGCTCATAATCCAAATTTTACTGATGGCCAAATATATGCATGTGTGGTATTTGGAAAGCTTTAGGTGAAAACATTTTTAATGGTGCACTGATTCTTTGAAAGAGGTGTCTGCTAAATGTTCATTAAATTGTGAACCATTTTTAATGTTCATATCTAGCTAAGATTAAATTAGGTTCTTTAGACATATTTAAACATTTTCTATCCAAAAGTGAATGGGAAAATGTTGGACAAAACAAAGAAACTCCTTTATTGAAATCTAGGAGAAATGTATTTTAAAAAAACCCAAATAGTCAGTGTCTGGTATTATGTGCGAGTCTAGGGACCTGATTTACTATTTGGCAACCATGCTTTTTATTGACAATAAACTTATATTGTCCAAAAGAAAAACACGTAGAGCCAAGATACAGGACAAAGCAGAGACTGAGATGCTAAGGGAAATAGGTTTATCGAGGAGTCTTTAACAATAAATGGCTTTATTTTTCATAATTGCTGTTTTAGAATTATGCTTTGTTAAAATCCACCATCTTGGTCGGAGTCCATGATTTTTGGATCTCTTTCAGTTTTAAAACTCCAGTCCCAAACTAGACTAAAAAATTCTCCTTCTCTTTCAGTCTCTGTTGAGAGTTGGGGCTAGGTTGATGGAAGAAGGAAGTGGTGCATGGTCTACTTTCAGTCCTCTGAGGTTTGGGGCAGGGTGGAGGGTTGGGTAAGGAATGAGTGTCCATTGCTGGTATCTATGAGTAACCACCTTTAGTAGGATACTAAGCAAGAAAGCTTAAGCTATCTTTACATTAATGAGGATAGACCAAGTTTCGCTGTAATAACAAATACAGTCTCAATAGCTTAACACATTCATGTCATAGTCCAATGTGGCACTTGTGGCTCACCATGCTGGCTCTTCTCCAGTAGTGAATCAAAGGCCCAGTTGTTTCCACTTTGCAGCCCCTCATCTTGTAGTTCTTTGCTTCCAACTCTGAGGTCAGGAGAGAGAGCTTAGAGACTCATACCCACGTTTTTTTTTTCCCCTGGTAACATCTTTTTGAAGATAGTATTAACATGCCACACAATTCACCAGTTTTAAAGTGTACAACTCATTCGGTTTAGTATATTGTTATCTCACACCCACCCTTACTTGCCTATAACTAGAATTAGAGAGTTATTTCCGCTCACATGTCCACTGAGGAGAACTTACAAGGTCCTGACCTAACTTCAAGGAAGGCTGGTAAATATAGTCCCTCTAGGTGCCCAGGAAGAAGAAAACACTAGGGCAAACACAGAATGTTGTCACCGCCCTGCTCATTTTCTGTGATTGTCCACTTGACTCATGGGATGGTCACTCTTCTTTGCCCTACAGTTGACAGAAGGGCAGGCTGTTCGTCTCACAGCTCACCTCTCCATTCGCTGGGTTCTCCACTTTTCTCCCCTGTGCAGACAGGCAGGGAAGGGGGCACAGATCACTCAGTGCATCGCCTAAGCAGATGTCTGACTAGGGCACAAATGACAGACTCCTTGTGTTGTGGAAAATCTCAGATTACACACGAGGTTCAGTCTCAGTGTTCTCCCTTATTTGACTTTCAGGAAGATACTTTCTCCATGAGGTCATTGACTTGACAATTTTCTGCATTCCTTTCTCAGTCCTCTCCTTTATAGTTCAGAACTGGAGTTAAAGGTGAGGAAGTCCAAGTGCCTAGTAGATATCTCTGGCATTGGGGAGAGTTTTCCTTTATGGAAAATGGGAGGCTTTTCTTACTTTATAATTCCATAAAATCGTGAGTTATCATGAAACAGTGCTTTAAAACAATGAATGTATCTCAAAATTTTCTTCAGGGAATATCTTTGAGGTGTTAAGATGTTTATTTTATTCAGCATATTTCAAAATTCTTTGGATTATTGGCATATTTTTAAAAAATATATTTATTTATTTTGGCTGTGCCGGGTCTTAGTTGCGGCACGCGGACTTCTTAGTTGCAGCATGCATGTGGGATCTAGTTCCCTGACCAGGGATCAAACCTGGACCCCCTGCATTGGGAGCATGGGGTCTTACCCACTGGACCACCAGGGAAGTCCCATATTGGCATATTTTAATTCAGTGAGTTTTTATGGAGTCTGAGTCACCATGTAAAACATTTAACTCTAAATGTTTAAAGAACATCTTGATTTATTTATTTATTTATTTTTTTAATGTCTGAAACATTTATATTAACATGTTTCCATACAAATAACCCAATGAAAGTTTAGTATTAGTTGTTTGTTTTTTTATACTGCAGGTTCTTATTAGGCATCAGTTTTATACACATCAGTGTATACATGTCAATCCCAATCGCCCAATTCAGCACACCACCATCCCCACCTCACCGCAGTTTTCCCCCCTTGGTGTCCATATGTCCATTCTCTACATCTGTGTCTCAACTTCTGCCCTGCAAACTGGCTCATCTGTACCATTTTTCTAGGTTCCGCATACATGCATTAATAGACGATATTTGTTTTTCTCTTTCTGACTTACTTCACTCTGTATGACAGTCTCTAGATCCATCCACGTCTCAACAAATGACTCAATTTCGTTCCTTTTTATGGCTGAGTAATATTCCATTGTATATATGTACCACATCTTCTTTATCCATTCGTCTGTTGATGGGCATTTAGGTTGCTTCCATGACCTGGCTATTGTAAATAGTGCTGCAATGAACATTCGGGTGCATGTGTCTTTTTGAATTACGGTTTTCTCTGGGTATATGCCCAGTAGTGGGATTGCTGGGTCATATGGTAATTCTATTTTTAGTTTTTTAAGGAACCTCCATATTGTTCTCCATAGTGGCTGTATCAATTTACATTCCCACCAACAGTGCAAGAGGGTTCCCTTTTCACCACACCCTCTCCAGCATTTGTTGTTTGTAGATTTTCTGATGATGCCCATTCTAACAGGAGTGAGGTGATACCTCATTGTAGTTTTGATTTGCATTTCTCTAATAATTAGTGATGTTGAGCATCTTTTCATGTGCTTCGTGGCCATCTGTATGTCTTCTTTGGAGAAATGTCTATTTAGGTCTTCTGCCCATTTTTGGATTGGGGTGTTTGTTTCTTTGATATTGAGCTGAATGAGCTGTTTATATATTTTGGAGATTAATCCTTTGTCCGTTGATTCATTTGCAAATATTTTCTCCCATTCTGAGGGTTGTCTTTTCGTCTTGTTTATGGTTTCCTTTGCTGTGCAAAAGCTTTGAAGTTTCATTAGGTCCCATTTGTTTATTTTTGTTTTTATTTCCATTACTCTAGGAGGTGGATCAAAAAAGATCTTGCTGTGATTTATGTCAAAGAGTGTTCTTCCTATGTTTTCCTCTAAGAGTTTTATAGTGTCCAGTCTTATATTTAGGTCTCTAATCCATTTTGAGTTTATTTTTGTGTATGGTGTTAGGGAGTATTCTAATTTCATTCTTTTACATGTAGCTGTCCAGTTTTCCCAGCACCACTTATTGAAGAGACTGTCTTTTCTCCATTGTATATCTTTGCCTCCTTTGTCATAGATTAGTTGACCATAGGTGCGTGGGTTAATCTCTGGGCTTTCTATCTTGTTCCATTGATCTATGTTTCTGTTTTTGTGCCAGTACCATATTGTCTTGATTACTGTAGCTTTGTAGTATAGTCTGAAGTCAGGGAGTCTGATTCCTCCAGCTCCATTTTTTTGCCTCAAGACTGCTTTGGCTATTCGGGGTCTTTTGTGTCTCCATACAAATTTTAAGATGATTTGTTGTAGCTCCGTAAAAAATGCCATTGGTAATTTGATAGGGATTGCATTGAATCTGTAGATTGCTTTGGGTAGTATACTCATTTTCACAATGTTGATTCTTCCAATCCAAGAACATGGTATATCTCTCCATCTGTTGGTATCATCTTTAATTTCTTTCATCAGTGTCTTATAGTTTTCTGCATACAGGTCTTTTGTCTCCCTAGGTAGGTTTATTCCTAGGTATTTTATTCTTTTTGTTGCAATGGTAAATGGGAGTGTTTCCATAGTTTCTCTTTCAGATTTTTCATCATTAGTGTATAGGAATGCAAGAGATTTCTGTGCATTAATTTTGTATCCTGCAACTTTACCATATTCATTAATTAGCTCTAGCAGTTTTCTGGTGGCAGTTTTAGGATTCTCTATGTATAGTATCATGTCATCCGCAAACAGTGACAGTTTTACTTCTTCTTTTCCAATTTGTATTCCTTTTATTTCTTTTTCTTCTCTGATTGCCGTGGCTAGGACTTCCAAAACTATGTTGAATAATAGTGGTGAGAGTGGACATCCTTGTCTCGTTCCTGATCTTAGAGGAAATGCTTTCAGTTTTTCACCATTGAGAATGATGTTTGCTGTGGGTTTGTCATATATGGCCTTTATTATGTTGAGGTAGGTTCCCTCTATGCCCACTTTCTGGAGAGTTTTTATCAGAAATGGGTGTTGAATTTTGTCAAAAGCTTTTTCTGCATCTATTGAGATGATCATATGGTTTTTATTCCTCAATTTGTTAATATGGTGTATCACATTGATTGATTTGCGTATATTGAAGAATCCTTGCATCCCTGGGATAAATCCCACTTGATCGTGGTGTATGATCCTTTTAATGTGTTGTTGGATTCTGTTTGCTAGTATTTTGTTGAGGATTTTTGCATCTATATTCATCAGTGATATTGGTCTGTAATTTTCTTTTTTTGTAGTGTCTTTGTCTGGTTTTGGTATCAGGGTGATGGTGGCCTCATAGAATGAGTTTGGGAGTGTTCCTTCCTCTGCAATTTTTTGGAAGAGTTTGAGAAGGATGGGTGTTAGCTCTTCTCTAAATGTTTGATAGAATTCACCTGTGAAGCCATCTGGTCCTGGACTTTTGTTTGTTGGAAGATTTTTAATCACAGTTTCAATTTCATTACTTGTGATTGGTCTGTTCATATTTTCTATTTCTTCCTGGTTCAGTCTTGGAAGGTTATACCTTTCTAAGAATTTGTCCATTTCTTCCAGGTTGTCCATTTTATTGGCATAAAGTTGCTTGTAGTAGTCTCTTAGGATGCTTTGTATTTCTGCAGTGTCTGTTGTAACTTCTCCTTTTTCATTTCTGATTTTATTGATTTGAGTCCTCTCCCTCTTTTTCTTGATGAGTCTGGCTAATGGCTTATCAATTTTGTTTATCTTCTCAAAGAACCAACTTTTAGTTTTATTGATCTTTGCTATTGTTTTCTTTGTTTCTATTTCATTTATTTCTGCTCTGATCTTTATGATTTCTTTCCTTCTGCTAACTTTGGGTTTTGTTTGTTCTTCTTTCTCTAGTTTCTTTAAGTGTAAGGTTAGATTGTTTACTTGAGCTTTTTCTTGTTTCTTTAGGTAGGCTTGTATAGCTATAAACTTCCCTCTTAGAACTGCTTTTGCTGCATCCCATAGGTTTTGGGTCGTCGTGTTTTCATTGTCATTTGTCTCTAGGTATTTTTTGATTTCCTCTTTGATTTCTTCAGTGATCTCTTGGTTATTTAGTAACGTATTGTTTAGCCTCCATGTGTTTGTCCTTTTTACGTTTTTTTCCCTGTAATTCATTTCTAATCTCATAGCGTTGTGGTCAGAAAAGATGCTTGATATGATTTCAATTTTCTTAAATTTACTGAGGCTTGATTTGTGACCCAAGATGTGATCTATCTTGGAGAATGTTCCGTGCGCACTTGAGAAGAACGTGTAATCTGCTGTTTTTGGATGGAATGTCCGATATATATCAATTAAATCTATCTGGTCTATTGTGTCATTTAAAGCTTCTGTTTCCTTATTTATTTTCATTTTGGATGATCTGTCCATTGGTGTAAGTGAGGTGTTAAAGTCCCCCACTATTATTGTGTTACTGTCGATTTCCTCTTTTATAGCTGTTAGCAGTTGCCTTATGTATTGAGGTGCTCCTATGTTGGGTGCATATATATTTATAATTGTTATATCTTCTTCTTGGATTGATCCCTGGATCATTATGTAGTGTCCTTCCTTGTCTCTTGTAACATTCTTTAATTTAAAGTCTATTTTATCTGATATGAGTATAGCTACTCCAGCTTTCTTTTGATTTCCATTTGCATGGAATATCTTTTTCCATCCCATCACTTTCAGTCTGTATGTGTCCCTAGGTCTAAAGTGGGTCTCTTGTAGACAGCATATATATGGGTCTTGTTTTTGTATCCATTCAGCCAGTCTATGTCTTTTGGTTGGGGCATTTAATCCATTCACGTTTAAGGTAATTATCGATATGTATGTTCCTATGACCATTTTCTTAATTGTTTTGGGTTTGTTTTTGTAGGTCCTTTTCTTCTCTTGTGTTTCCCACTTAGAGAAGTTCCTTTAGCATTTGTTGTAGAGCTGGTTTGGTGGTGCTGAATTCTCTTAGCTTTTGCTTGTCTGTAAAGCTTTTGATTTCTCCATCAAATCTAAATGAGATCCTTGCCGGGTAGAGTAATCTTGGTTGTAGGTTCTTCCCTTTCATCACTTTAACTATATCATGCCACTCCCTTCTGGCTTGCAGAGTTTCTGCTGAGAAATCAGCTGTTAACCTTATGGGAGTTCCCTTGTATGTTATTTGTCGTTTTTCCCTTGCTGCTTTCAATAATTTTTCTTTGTCTTTAATTTTTGCCACTTTGATTACTATGTGTCTCGGCGTGTTTCTCCTTGGGTTTATCCTGTATGGGACTCTCTGCGCTTCCTGGACTTGGGTGGCTATTTCCTTTCCCATGTTAGGGAAGTTTTCGACTATAATCTCTTCAAATATTTTCTCTGGTCCTTTCTCTCTCTCTTCTCCTTCTGGGACCCCTATAATGCGAATGTTGTTGCGTTTAATGTTGTCCCAGAGGTCTCTTAGGCTGTCTTCATTTCTTTTCATTCTTTTTTCTTTAGTCTGTTCCGCAGCAGTGAATTCCATCATTCTGTCTTCCAGGTCACTTATCCGTTCTTCTGCCTCAGTTATTCTGCTATTGATTCCTTCTAGTGTAGTTTTCATTTCAGTTATTGTATTGGTCATCTCTGTTTGTTTGTTCTTTAATTCTTCTAGGTCTTTGTTAATCATTTCTTGCATCTTCTCAATCTTTGCCTCCATTCTTATTCCAAGGTCCTGGATCATCTTCACTATCATTATTCTGAATTCTTTTTCTGGAAGGTTGCCTATCTCCACTTCATTTAGTTGTTTTTCTGGGGTTTTTTCTTGTTCCTTCATCTGGTACATAGCCCTCTGCCTTTTCATCTTCTCTATCTTTCTGTAACTGTGGTTTTTGGTCCACAGGCTGCAGGATTATAGTTTTTCTTGCTTCTGTTGTCTGCCCTCTGGTGGTTGAGGCTATCTAAGAGGCTTGATGGGAGGCTCTGGTGGTGGGTAGAGCTGACTGTTGCTGTGGTGGTCAGAGCTCAGTAAAGCCTTAATCCACTTGACTGTTGATGGGTGGGGCTGGGTTCCCTCCCTGTTGCTGTGGCGGTCAGAGCTCAGTAAAACCTTAATCCACTTGACTGTTGATGGGTGGGGCTGGGTTCCCTCCCTGTTGGCTGTTTTGCCTGAGGCAACCCAACACTGGAGCCTACCCGTGCTCTTTGGTGGGGTTAATGGCAGACTCTGGGAGGGCTCACGCCAAGGAGAACTTCCCAGAACCTCTGCTGCCAGTGTCCTTATCCCCACGGTGAAACAGAGCCACCACTCGCCTCTGCAGGAGACCCCCCCAACACCAGCAGGTAGGTCTGGTTCAGTCTCCCCCTGGCTCACTGCTCCTTCCCCTGGGTCCTGATGCACACATTACTTTGTGTGTGCCCTCCAAGAGTGGGGTCTCTGTTTCCCCCAGTCCCGTCAAAGTCCTGCAATCCAATTCCCACTAGGCTTCAAAGTCTGATTCTCTAGGAATTCCTCCTCCCGTTGCCTGACCCCCAGGTTGGGAAGCCTGACGTGGGGCTCAGAACCTTTACTCCAGTGGGTGGACTTCTGTGGTATAAGTGTTCGCCAGTCTGTGAGTCACCCACCCAGCAGTTACGGGGTTTGATTTTACTCTGCTTGCGCCCCTCCTACCGTCTCACTGTGGCTTCTCCTCTGTCCTTGGACGTGGGGTATCCTCCTTGGTGAAGTCCAGGGTCTTCCTGTCAATGATGGTCCAGCAGTCAGTTGTGATTCTGGTGCTCTCGCAAGAGGGAGTGACAGCACGTCCTTCTACTCCGCCATCTTGGTTAAATCTCACATCTTGATTTATTAATATTAATAAACTGTAGTTGGAATAACTTTAGTTTTTCAGAAAAGTTGCAAGGATAATACTGGAGTTCCCCTATCTTTTACCTAGTTTCTTCTAATGTTACATTTTGTATAATGATGGTACATTTGTGAAAACTAAAACTCACATTGGTATAGTGTTACAGACCGTATCGATTTCGTTCTGGCTGCACTAGTTTTTCCATTAATGTCCTTTTTCTGTTCCAGGACAGGATAACACTTCACACTCAGTTGTCATGTCTCCTTAATCTCCTGTAATCAACAGTTTTTCAGTCTTCCCTGGACACTTTTGAAAGTATTTTGTAGGATGTCTGTAAATTTGGGTTTATCAGTGCTTTCTTATGACTAGACTAGGATTATGGGTTTGGGAGAAGAATACTGCAAAGGTAAAGTGCCTTTTTCATCACATCATATGAGAGTGTTTGAGAAAGGAACCTGAATTATCACTGGTGATATTTATCTTGACCACTTGGTTAAGGTATTATCTGCCAGATTCTTCCACTGTAAAATTAATGTTTCCATATTTCATACTCTGTGCTTTGGAGGCAAATCACTGAATGCCATCCACACTCAAGGAAAGGGGAATTAAGCTGTCTCTCTGGAGGGGGAAGGGAGCAAGGACATATCTTCATACGTTATTTGTAAATCAAGGGTCTGTCCCTTCTTCCCCACTTAGTTATTCAATCATTTATTTATGTTAATTTAGCCTCATTTTATTCTTCCGGTTATATGATCATTATTTTGTTCAAATTATCCCACCTTTGGGCATTGGGAGCTCTTTCAGCTTGATTCCTAGGTAAAGAGTTAGAAACCTAGAAATGTTTCTATCTTTGGATTCTAGTTACTTTGGCCTCCGTATACCTGGACTTCTCCACTTCCTCAAAGTGGTAACTGTTAAATGAGAAGTGTTTTATGGTGTTTCTAAAGTTCTTGGAGACCAGTAATAACTATCTACAAGGAAGTATATAGAAATTTGCCAATATTTATGAAAGTAGTAAGAATTTGGTAATGGAATTATATTTAGCATTAAAAGCTATTATTTGAAAGAGATTAATGCCTGCAAAAGACCATTGATTATAGATTCTTAGAGGCCTAGAGGAAATTGGAAATGAACTTAACCTACCTCCATTACAGGTGAGAAACTAAATCTTCCAAAGTGCGATTTGCCTAAGCAAAGCCAGAAATAAAACAACTCGAATAACTTTTAAACCTAGTTCTTCCCATTAAATCAAGCATTTTTTTCAAGAATGTGAATGTTCTGGAATATTTTTCTAGATATGGAATCATACATAGTTGCTATATAATAAATACACAAGATCAATTTTGCATATCTGCATTTCAAGTTGATAATTTATTAATAGCACATTAAGAAGCAATTTTTATTGAATTTCGTATTTTGATATGATTTTTAGCACAGAAAAACAGTGTCAAGTTTTTTGGTTATACTTTTGATTCCAGACACTCTGTTTAACTGGTAGTAATTCAATTGTTCCTATTTTTATTTTATTTTCAGAATGTCAGTTTACTGTAAGTGTAGCAGGAGAAAAAGCATTTCCTTTTAAGCTCAGGAAGTGACGTGACATGTGCATTGAAATGACAGTGCTTCAAGGAGAAGATGGAAAATGCTGCCAGCTTGTTAATTTTACCTGTGGTTTACACAGATACAGGCATTTATCTTCTCACAGCCATACACATTCACGGTCACTTGGAGTTATCCTTATAAGTGATCATCATTAATTTAAGTTTGCCTTTCAGGAGCTGAAGGATGATGTGAATTTCATCTTTAAAAGGCAGAATTAGGTAGTACAATGTTTAAGAAATGTCTTGCCTGTGCCCATAACAAGCCATACCATTATGCTGATGGATTTGCTACTTTGTGTCCCGTTAAGTATAAAATGTGACCATATATTTTGGATTCCAGGGTCTTTTCTGGTTTGTTGAGCACACTGGTGCTTAAGATGATTTAAATTAGTTTTAATGTACTTGGGTAACCAAGCGTACAGTGCTTTGAAGCCACTGGTGGAGAGAAAGAAGAGAGCTATTTCAGCCATCCTCAGTAATGAGACCCATAAATCAAAAGAATGAATGTGGAAACTTCAAGTGAGCCTTGGGATCTAATTTCAAACACCTTAAAGGGACTCCTTTTTTTGTTTAGACTTGCTAGGACCACAGTGCCCAGTGTAACGGCTGAACTGAAAAATCTAGATGTAAGACAGAGAACCTCTATAGGACTAAAACAGCTGAGCCAGACACTCTCACTCTTAGCCTTCAGATTTGAGAGGCTTGTGGTTAAGAAGTCTGGGTCTAAAGAGGTGGGAAATGTACAGGGATACGTTCAGTTAGGGGTATTCACACGTTCATATACCAGATAGGTAAGGAAATTGTAAGATGATTTTGCAGGAGGGGAGAATGTTTTTCATTCAGCATATAATTATAGTGGATTTTTGAAACTAACTTGGGGGCAATAAAATAAGAGCATAAAAGCTTTTTCACCCAGACAGAGGAAAATGGTGTGAATTTCTGAAAATAAATCAGACACATCCCTGAAAAATGGAGAAATGCCTTCAAGACTTCAGATACGTCTATGGCAAATATGAAGACAGTCTATTCCTAGACTTCTGGCAGGCAGACTGGCCTTTCATTCAGTTCTTTAAAAAAGAAAATAGGCAAGAGAAGTTTGGAAAAAGAGATCCAACTTCTTCTAGATGTTGGTTCAGGCAGTATTAGAAATTCTTCATAGTTCCTCTCTTGCAAGCTGACTTTGGACTGTGCACATAGGCCTATTTTTAAACTGCAGACTTTCACTCCCACATGCTTTACCCTTCTACTGTTCAAGTTCTAAAACCAGGGATTATTTAAGTTAGTTTACAGGCTGGTGCATGATGGGTTGAGAATTTGGGTTTCTGAAACTGTGAAAAGCTGGTTGAGAGGAAATAAATGTGGAGAGGCTAAATGACAATGGTAATACGGATCTCTTTTCTTTTGACTTACCCCTTTTAAAGTTCACTAGTCCTAGAACACACACAGATATTTAATTCTAATATCTGTAGGAATGAATGCATTCAGGGTAAGTGGATTTTAGTAACGTGTTGCTTTTGCTTCTTATTGGGAATAATTTAAGCCCTAAGTATAACGGCACAATTATTTTGCCATTAAGGTTTACATTTTAACTTGGGCTTGTGTGTAAATGATCTTGAGGGTCTGTGTGTGTGTATGACTGTGATATATGTGGGGGCGGGGCAGGGAGGGGAGGGAACTTTTACATGCCATTGGTAGCACTGAATTTAAAATTCAATTTTTTTTGTGGAAATGCGTTTCTGATGGATAAGACTGAAATATTTGTGGTCTTCAATAGCAGAGTGATCAGAGGGAGGATTATTTTCATTTTCAAAAGAAAGTTAGGAGGTCAGAAAGGCTTCTGGTTTTCAAGTTATAGTGTTTATATTTTTAAAAAACTCATGTTTTACAGCAGCTGGAATTTTATTGTGTGTGGCAGCTTTTTTAAAAATAAAAATGATATTTTTATAATCTTTTTCTGAAATGGCTCTTGGAGACAGTTGAACAAATGAAAACTGAAAATGAATTGTAGCCAAGTACTTGATTATATTAGATCGTATAACAATAACAAGGGGCTTTTTGCCTGGTACTGAGATGGAGGAACTACTAGTTTTGGTTGGCATATTCCTTTCACTTTGATTACTTTGTCCCTAATTATTCCCCAAAGTGGTTATGGAGTATAATTTAGTCTATATTTATGAACAATTTCATTTTCCTAACAAATCTCATAGTGGTTTTTCTACCTTGGAACTACAGTGTTCATCCATCAATCCATCCTGGTTTCTTGATGCTTTTCAGACTAAGATGCTACATCATCAGTATGTTTTTACTTGTAAATGCTTTAGCATACATATCACTAAGTAGAGGTCAATATGTGCTTATCACTTAAATGTAAATTTTACATGCACTGAAAAGCACAATTCTTACATGTGCCCTTTGAATTTTGAGAAATGTATACATGTTACCTAGGAGGTCTCTTCATGCCTTTTCCCACTTAATCCTACTTTCTACCCCAGAGAAAACTGCTCTTCTGCTCTTTTCATTATTAGTTTTCCCTATTCTAACACTTTGTATAAATGGAATCATACAGTGCATACCCTTTTTATAAGGCTTCTTTTACTTTCTGTACTGTTTTTGAGATTCATTCATACTATCATCTGAATAAGTAGTTCATTCCTTTTCATTGTTGAGTAGTATTCCTTTGTGTAATCCACCAATTTGTTTATCCATTCATCTGTTGAATACCAAGGGATTGTTTCTAGTCTTCGCATGGACATATGCTTTCACTTCTGTTGGGTAAACACCTAGGAGTGGAATTGCTGTGTAGTAAGGTAGGTGTTTGGTTAGGTTGGTAAGAAACTGTCAGACCTTTTTCCAAAGTGGTTTTACTATTTGACTCTCCCACTAAGAGTGGATGAGAGAGTTCTGGTTGCTCCATATCTGTGCCAACGTATGATATTGTCAGTCTTTTGAATATTTATCTTCCTTAGGAGTGTATCGTGGTATCTCACTGTGTTTTTCATTTGCATTTCCTTGATGACTAATGATGGTGAATGGTTTTTAGTGCACACATTGGCCATCTGTATATGTTCCTTAGTGAAATGTCTGTTCAATATTTTGCCCATTTGTTTACTGGGTTTTTCCCTTATTGAGTTGTAATTCTTTACATATCTTGGATATCAGTCTTTTGTCAC
Organism: Balaenoptera ricei; assembly: GCF_028023285.1. Lineage (NCBI taxonomy): Eukaryota > Metazoa > Chordata > Mammalia > Artiodactyla > Balaenopteridae > Balaenoptera > Balaenoptera ricei. The sequence goes on along the minus strand of NC_082651.1, from coordinate 76,397,260 downwards.
ACATACACTGCAATTTTTCTTCCCATCTGTGGCTAGTCTGTTAATTTTCAAAATGTCTTTGAGCAGGAGTTGTTTATTTTGAAGTCTAATTCATCTGTTTTTATATGGTTGATTTCTGTGTGCTATTTAAGAAATCTTTCGCTATCCCCAAGTTAGAAAGATATTTTCCTGTGATTTCTTCTAGAAGCTTTATAGTTTTAACTTTTACATTTAGGTCTGTGATTAACTTTTGAGTTGTGTGTAGTGTGAGGTAAGGATCCAGGTACATTTTTTTTTTTTTTCTCATACTGATGTCTAGTTCCAGCATTATTTTTTGAGAAGGCTCTTTTCCCCTTTTGGGATGCTTTGGCACCTTTTAATAAAAAATCAATCAACTGTATCTCCACTGCTTTGTGGTAATTATTAGCCTATTCTGTTGGTCTATTTGTTGAGCTCCTTATGCTAGAACCATGCTGTCTTGAATACTATAGTTTTGAAAGTAAGTCTTAAAATCAAATTCTGTAAATCTTCCAAATTTGTTCATTTTCAGAACTGTTTTTTGATGTTTGTAGGCCCTTTGTATTTCCATATAAATGATAGAATCAGCTTGCCATGTTTATTTTTTAAAGCCCAGTGGGGTTACAGTTTGCATTGTCTTGAATCTGGAAACCCTGACACTTACCAGGTCAAAACTGTTTTCATAATACTAAGGCATTATTTGCTTTCTTGCTCCTATTCTCTCAGGAGTTTACAATGAGTTTTCCAGAGGCTATGTAATATGGGATATTGTAATAGATTAGGTACAGAAGCAGGTAGGAAAATCCAGCTATCTTATATTATGTTAAATATTAAAAATATTTGCAGAAATGTAAAACAATGCAAATATTTTCACTTAAAATTTATTTTAGGAAGAATGAATTTTTATAATATGTTAGCATTTAATGAGTGATCATTTAAAATATTTTTTTCATTTTAAGTGGTAAAATTTATATAACCCACATAAATTGAAGCTTTTTGGGTTTTTCAGTTATTTTTAAAGTGTCAAAGGAGCCCTGAGAACAGAGATAGAAAACTGTTGCTATAGATCAATTTGGAATAATTGACACCTTAGTAATATTTATTCTTCTAATTCATGAACATGGTATGTCTCTACATTATGTTTTATAATTTTCAGATTGGCGTTTTAAAATATCTTCTGTTAAATGTTTTCCTAAGTGTTGTATGCTTTTTTACTCTGTAAATGGAATAAAGTTTTAAATAGAATTTTCCAACGAGTTGCTGCTAATATATAGAAAAACATTTGATTTATACTTGTTGGCCTGTGTCTTGCAAATCTGCTACACTGAGACACCAGTCTGGTGGTGGTTTTTCAAGAACTGAGGAGTTTGAGATTTTATCCCGATCACAAGCTAACAAGTTACCCTCCCACAGTTTCATGGATGCTGATGGGGAAGACACGAGAATCCTAAGTCAGACAGAGGTCTTTATTACTCACAGCCTAGCAGGTGGCAGTACTTTCATGTTCACATTGATTCCCCATAGCCCCTAAGTCCCACTGGGAAGTGCCCAGGTGGATGCTACTGACTTGGTGGGTTTGTGTCACAGGCAGGGAACCCTGAGCTCAGAAAATCCCATTCTCTACAAGAAGCTCTAGCAAACCTTGCCTAATCTTTGCCCCAGAGGGAGATGTTCTTTTCATTTTCCTGGACAGAAAACAAATCAGCCCTTTGCCCCAGAGGGAGACATTGTCTTCCAAGTCTGTGGGCTATCCAGAATCCTTGAAAAGATCATCCAGAACAAAAGCTGATAGAAGACTTGCAGAAGCAAGAGAGACAATGTTTCTCCTAACTACCACTATAGGTTTTTTCTGGTTTCTCTGATTCTAACCCCTTCAACTGGATCTATCTCTTTTACAGATGCTACATCTGATAGCTCCCCAGACCTTGTTTTGAAATATTTCCCTACTCTTTGGGGCCCTAGTTCCTGTAGTCTTAAATTCATGTTACTCTGACTGCCTTAAGCCCACTTTGTTTCTCCAGCATCATTTTTCATACTTTCCATCTGTGACCCTAATGCTTAGCCTCATTCTGACTTAGGGCGGTTTTCTTCCTTGGCATGTTGTCATGTGTTCCTTCTGTCTCTCCAAATCCTGCTTCTTTTTCGAAGCATACATCAAACTAGATCAAATTGTACCTTTTTATGTACTTCCCCAACCTGTTCGCTCTCCCCACAACCATTAATATTTCTCTTTTCTAAGTACCTAGGGCAACTAGAAATTTGATAAAAGTTTAGAAAACTAACATTAAGGTATTAATGACCTATGATAATTTTCCTTAATAAGTTCTAGCATTCTAACCAAGGCTTCCTTCATCCATCCAGGTGGAGCTACTGGGGAGATTTGGGTACTCGATCTTTATCTTATTGGCAGGTTCCCAGGCCAGTCTGTTAAGGAAGATGGAAGGGGCCAGGAATGGGATGGGAGAGGAGTCAAGTTGGATAAACACTTTCCCCTCCCTCTTCTACTGCCCATGACCCTGGAGCAGTCACCCAGGAGGAATGGAAATCATGCTCATCCAAAGCCAGGTGCCTCTGCATGGGGCCTACACACTTGCCTTTCTTACCAGGAGGAGGTGACGAGGCTGTGCTGTTCTACACCTGCTTTTACAGGGTGTGGCTGGCTTGATGAGAACCCAATTCCTCTCTTCTTTGAACCATGTCTGCCCCTAGGAAGCCTCAGTTTTGGTCAAAGAGAATGACTTTCCCAGTTAGAGGGGCCATTCTTTGCTAAAGGACTGATTTTTTTTTTCCTGGCCTCATTTGCTATTTCCTTGAGCTCACTTCCCTGACAGCCCAGGTGCCCTACTCAGGCTGTCCACAGCAGTGTTAAGGATCAGACAGGCCAGAGTTCATATTTTTGCTCTGCTATTTACCAGTAGTAGGACTGGTGGGAAATCATGTAACCTGTCTGAACTTTAGTTTTCTCATTGGGGAATAATATCACCAATGTCATAACTGTATAGAGAGGATTTAAATGTAAAACTCCAAGGTCATTGCCTGGGACGTTAGTCCATAGATGGTGGTGGTTACTGCAATAGCAACCAGACCTGTAATCAGGCATCAGGGATCTTGTCATTCGAAATTTCTCTGAAGGCAAGTGGACTAGACCTGAGCAAAACTATGAAATGGACAAGATACCACAAGGTACCTGTGGCATCTCTAATCCCCCTCTTTTCTTCATTCTATATTGTCATCATGTCTACTCCCTCCCATGGACCCAGTGGCATTCTGCTTTCTGTCAACCTTCCTCAAATGGAAAGGGTAGGAGTATGATGATGACGTAACCTTGCTGATGGATCCAGATCCATCGGTGTAAATCAATGGCTAGTTCCTGTTTTTGTACTGCCTGTAAGAATGTTTTTTCATTTTAAAGTGACTGAAACAATCAAAAGAGTAACGTTTTATGACATATAATGTAAAAATTTATGAAACTCAAGTTTCACGAGCTTTGCCAGAAGTAAAGTGTTCCTGGAGCACAGCATGCTCATTTGTTTATATATTGTCTATAGCTGCTTTCTCGCTGCAACAGCAAAGTTGAGGAGTTGTGACAGAGGCTGTGTAGAGCACCCTTGTCACCTAGCACTGCCGCTCTGTGCACTGCAAATCAGTGATAAAGTTCTCACTCAACAGTGTTCACTGCCATGTGTATTGCTTTACGGTGACACTTTATTTATCAGTGCATATCCTTGATGTCAAAACAAGGAGAGAGGAGAAAAGCGGGCTGTGAGTGGTGTGCTTTAAAGGCACAGTGGAGTGTAGGTTACTTTATTACTGATGAGATGGCAAAGCATCTTATTTATTACATGCCGACAAGATAACTGCCCTAAAAGAATATACATCTCCATCAGCAGATTAAGCACTCATTACAATATGCCCAACTCACAGAATGTGACAGTAAAATATGGGAAAACTTAAAACCAAGTATCTCATAACAGCAGTTTCTTCCCAAAAATAAAAACTGAAAATGAGGTGTAGCCAGTGTAAGTTTCCAAGTGGCTTGTTTGTTAGCCAAGCCAGAAAAGCTGTTTGACGGTGAGTTAATGAAAACATGTTTTATTGCAGCAGCTGAAGAAATGTGTTCAGAGAGAACAAAATCGTTCAAACTATTAGTCTTGAGGAGAGACCTGTTGCTAAAGGAGTTGAGGACTTTGGGCTCAATGTCAGTAGCTAATTAACAAGGCAAATGGTTTTGGCTGGTTTTCCTTGGCTCTTGATGAGTTGACAAATAGTACCAGTACCACTCAGTTGCTGTTTTCTTGAGGTGTCAGCACAGAGTTTGAAGTGACAGAAAAGTTAGCCTCTTTGAATAGTCTGTATAGAACATAAGATTTTCAAAAAAATCAAGAGAATATGAATTCAGTACAGTTTGAAGTGGAATCTGCAAAGGTGGTTTAGGATCGATGATGATAAAAGTATTGGGTTGGCTAAAAAGTTCGTTCGGGTCTTGATGTTACGGAAAACTGGAACAAACTTTTTGGCCAACCCAGTACGTGTAAAGCAGAAAAAGGCTTATTAGTTGGATAAATCTACAAAGCTCGTGGAAATGTAAGGTGTTTAAAGCCTTTTGCTGTTTTTATCACCAGGACTTTGCAGATCTTGAATTTGTCTTGTGCTGTTGAACAAGTGATGCTAGTGAACTTCATTTGTTCTCTTAGGTTCATGTTGGTCAACTCTATGAATTTTCGTCAAAAAACAGAAGCTGTATATCCTCATTTGCCTTACTGCAGAAACAGTTTGATGGCCTGATAGTGGTAAAAGTGTGTGTGTGTTCTTCGCAAAAATCTTTAAGCCCAGGGCTGAGATGAAAATTCTTAAAAGGAAGAATTGCCTTTAGCCACCATTATTGAACGTTGAATGGCTTTGGACGTAAGCTTTCACTGAAGAGTTAATAGTGAATTCAACATAAAACTACAAGGCAAAACAACACTTAGAGGTGAAACTTAATATTGAAGTTGTCATTTAGTCAAACAGTATTGGTTGTCGTCTCACTAGTAACGTCAAGCTGCTTTATGTATTTCCTATGCTGTCAAAACTGAAGAGACCTCTGTTCCCAAACAAGGTTGTAGCAAATACATTTTCTTAAACTAAGTACCAGTACTGCTTTTCAGACCTCAATGCAAAGACAAAGGAAGTTTCCATATTTCAAAATCCATTTAACTGTGAAAATCAGGAACTTCCACCTAATTTCAATTGGAAGTGAAGAATCTGCAATCTAATGACATACTAAAAGGAAAATAGCAAGAGAAGCATTTAACAGAATTTCTTAAATGCCACCCAAATGATGAATATACTTAACTAAAACCCTCTGCTCATGGATATAAGTATTTGGTATTGCCTATAAGTGTGAAAAGACATTTCAGAGATGAAATATGTAGAATTGCATTACAGATCAGCATTGACAGATTAATGTTTACAGTTGATTTTGATAAGGGGCACTGACTTTGAATCCCAGTTAAGCAAATTGTCATCCCCCAAATAGGATATCATTCTTCACATTCGGAGGTTTATATTACAAATAATTGTCTTATATTTTTCAAGTTTTGTCAAATTTGTGGGAGGTTTTCTTTTGTTGTTTAAGTATAATATCCTTTATTACTTCTTGGCCCATAAGCCTCAAATATTTACTCTATGGCCTTTATTCGAAAATGTTTGCTAACCTGTGATTTATATCAGTGTTCACTTTTTCTAGCTATCCATATACAGGGAATGAATGCTTTTGTGTTCTGATAAAGATCTATTTTAGGAACCAATGTGAAGGAAATTTTTTTTTTTTTTTTAAAGATTGATTGATTGATTGATTGATTGATTGCTATGTTGGGTCTTCGTTTCTGTGCTAGGGCTTTCTCTAGTTGCGGCAAGTGGGGACCACTCTTCATCGCGGTGCGCGGGCCTCTCACTATCGTGGCCTCTCTTGTTGCGGAGCACAGGCTCCAGACGCGCAGGCTCAGTAGTTGTGGCTCACGGGCCTAGTTGCTCCGCGGCATGTGGGATCTTCCCAGACCAGGGCTCGAACCCGTGTCCCCTGCATTAGCAGGCAGACTCTCAACCACTGCGCCACCAGGGAAGCCCGTGAAGGAAATTTTGTTTGAGGCTGAGGTGGTTTTGCTCTAGAAGTTATGCTAACTTAAACTTTACTCTTGTCTTTGAACTGTGTTCAGGGCAGAGCACAGAACAAGATGGTTCAAGATGGATCCTTCTCCCTGTTTACTTGTGAGGTATCCCTGCGGCCCTGGGAGGATGGCCCCACGCGAGGCCTGGTTTCTGAAAGTTTGGACTGAGGAGGGGGAGGATGCCGCGGGCTCTGTGCACTGATTCCCTCCTGCCACTCCACCGCGTGCTCTTCTTCCTCCTCCCGTTCACGGCAACACCTCTCTCATCCCGCAGCTCCCACCCTCCGTGGGTCAGCACCCATGCCTGCCATTCCCTCGGGACGGTCCCTTTTGGGCTGGAGGATGGTGTCACTTCCTAGAAAGTCGCCACTGCTTGCTGCAGAGTTCCTGCTGTTTCCTTAGGCTCCCCTGGGAAGAAGAGGGAAGAGGAAGCAGGTAACGGTGATTCTGCTGCCCTTGAAACCCACGGAGGGGGAGGGAGCGTGTGTGTGAGAGCGCGCACGTGCTCAAGTACGCGCATGCACACGTGCAATAGTCTGGAAGTCCTGGATCGGGACTGATTATTCTCAAGCATCGTAGCTTCGGGTTCCCACAGCACAGACGTCAGCTTCTAGACCAGTCTTCTCTTCAGAGTTAGAGAAGAATGAATACACTGTACTTGCAGTGTTTGCCTCAGTTCCCTCTTTCTTGTCCACGAATTTTTACTGTCGTTACTGTTTTGTGCAGTCTGAATTGCTCTGGGTTACTGGTGGGGAATAGGTAGGCACGGTGCTTGAGACATCCTCAGAATCTGAGCCACTACCCTCCAAAATGCCGGAAACAGCTTGCAACCCAAAGGAAGGTCATGGAAAACTTGGTCTATTGATCATGTTGAAAGGTGAGCATAGCGTGTGGGAAAATGAGTCATCGATGGGACTTCACCATTGCTCTCATTTTAAACTTCTTATGGTGAAAGCATAACCCAGTTCTGACAAAGATTTTCAGCCGGGGCTGGACCTGCCTTTGACTCAGTGATGTGTCATATTCTCTCTGCCGGAAACTTGCATTCTTAACACCAGTCATCATGGTCCTGGCAAGAAAACTTTTGGAGAAGTGTTGGTATTTGGTAGATTTATTTTTTTTTTCCAGCTGCCCACAAAAAACAAACTCAGAAATATCTTTTTTTTTTTCCCCTCTCTTTGAAAAGTTGGTTGGAATAGTTTGTCATTTCTCTGTCTGGCTTTGGTTATTGCCCTGACAAGGATCGTTTGCTTAGGGCCATGGCAAGGTGACTGTGGCCCTAAGTGAAGGCTAAAATAAACTGGGGCGGCGTGCCTGTCTGGGAAGATGGAACCTCTTAGCTTGTTTTAGGCCGTGGGTGGCTAGCTGTGGCTGGTGGCCGCAGATGCTCGCTTCACGTGGGGCTGGGATTTGCTTAAAGAGGTCCTGTAATCGATGCCTGCCCAGTTCCCCACCTAAGTGGATACCTCTTCACCGTTGAGTGGTTTTGTGCCAAGAGAATGCCTAGACTTGCTAGCCTGCATTGGGAACTTCCCCAGAATCTGAGGACCACACCTAATTTACAAGAAGCAGAGCCTCTGTTCCAGTCTTCAGTTTATTCTTACAGCTCACGGAAGAAACATGTTCTAACTGGCTCCTTCACTCCTAATTTATAGATTTCTTGCAAGCAGATCCTTGAAGGCAGGGTTGTGCCTTCCTCCTGTGTCTCCCTTGTTGGTGTTAGCTCACAGCAGGCCCCAGTAGCAAAAGCAGTATGGTTTGGGGGAATTCCACCTGTGTAGTGGTCGGGGAACCAGATCAGAACTCTGGGCTGGCCAGTAGCTGTAAGATCTTGACACAGACAGTTCGTTTCTCTGGGTTTCCCCTCATTATCTAATTACTAGGTTGAAAGAGAGATGCTATAAAGCAATGGTTCACATCCTTGCTATGCATCAGAAACACCTGTGGACTCTTATTTAAATACACCTGATTGGACTGTACTTCTACTGTGGGTTCAACAGGCCTGGGTAGAGCCCGAGGAGTGAATATTTTGCCAGAATTCCTTACGGCCAGAGTTGAGGACCTCTGCCTGTAGTCCCACCTGCCTGTTAGGAATTACTTTAAGGACTAGCTAGATAACAGGAGCAAAGACTGAGTGGTTAATGCACCTTATTTTAGGTATCCTTAACATATCTTAAGTAGGACTTTGTGTGCAGGTTTTAAAAATGCTGAAAAGGGAGAAATAATTTTTTTTTTTTTTTGCCTTAGTAGAAACATCCGAATTGTTCTGTGCTCTGGCAGGCGGAACATCACATCGAGTGAAATTTTCGGAAAGACTCTGGGGACAGAGGACAGGATGGGACAAAAGCTTAGGGATAATAGCAGAAGAGGCGGCAGACGGGTGCCTGAGCACGGGGTTGGGATTTCTGGTTTTTACAAAGGTTGAAGGTGGTTTCTTATATTTTTGATCCTTTTGCTTCTCAAACCACTATTGAGTTGAACACTGAGGAGTGTTCCTAGGCTATCTAATAAAATTCTGTCTAATATACTGTTATATCCTATTGTGGGCTGGGATCTGTGCTAGATGCTAGAGGTTCTCAGGTGAGAGACTCAAAAGAGGGAGAGAGGCATATAAAAAAATAACTAGAGTACAATCTGCTAAGCACAGTGATAGGTGAGTACAGGAATAATTTACTCTTGGGAGGTTATCAGGAAAGGCTTTAGAGAAGAAGTAAAGCCTGAGTAGTTTTGAAGGCTGGGTAGCAGTTCACTCAGCAGCCTGGGGCAGGTGAGTGTGTGAGCTAAGAGGAAACAGGGTGCAGGGGTGCACAGGACCAGAAGCGTGACAGAGCAGGCTGAGTTGGGAGGACTACGAATGTTACTTGATCGTGAAGTTGGTGGGAATGTTAGAAGACCAGGCTCATCATCAAAGGCTTTGGGTTCCAGGCTCGGAGACAGGAGTTTCATATCCCAGACCTTTGAAATATTGTTAGCAGGAGAGGGATGTAGTCTCTGCTGTTGAGAGAGGTCACAGTGACTAAGACTATAAATGTGAGAGATCCGGGTATGGGTGCAGAGGGAGGTGCCTGGGAAAGAGGTATTGTGGTCTGAACTAAATTGGTAAAGCTTGGTAATTGGATATAGGATGTAAGGGAGAGCGACAGTCCAGGCTGATGCTTAGGTTTCTGGCTGGGGTGCTAAGGGGAAGACTTGGACATCATTTGACGTATGGATTACGAGGGACAGAAAGCAGTTGAGTAGAGGAGGTATGAGTGGCGGAGATTGAAGAGATGTGTGGACCTTCAGGCAAAAATATCTAGTAGGCATTTGAGTAACTAGAGGGGCATTTGAAAGGGGTCAGTGCTCAAAATAGAGATTCAGGAGTGATCATTGTGAAGTTAATACCACAGAAAAGAATAAAATTGCCCTACCTATATAGAGAGTAGGGGAAAAAGAAATGCCTCAATCTGCATTAGTTATCTATTGTTAGGTAACAAAATTCTCCCAAATGATGCCGTCATTATTTAGTGATTTAAAACAATAAACATGTTATCTCCATTTTTGTAGGTCAGGTTTCCAGGTGCAGCTTAACTGGGTACCTCTGTTTCAAAATCGTGTAAGGCTGTAGTCAAACTGTTGGTTGAAGCCATGGTCTTGTTTGAAGGATTGACAGGATCCACTTCCAAGGTCACTCAGGTGGTTTTAGATAGGTCTTGGTTCCTTGCTGGCTGTTGGCTTAAGGCCTCCTTCCTATTTCATGACTGGGCCTCTCTGTACGGCATCTCACAACTTGGTAACTAGCTGGCTTCCTTCAGAGTGAGCAAGATAGAAGCCAAATTAGTATCAGAAGTGACATCCTATCACTTTGGCTGTATTGACTAGAAATGATTCACTGGGTCTGCCCTCTCTCAAGGGGAGGGGATTACACAAGAGCCTGAATACCAGGAGGTAGGGGTCATTGGGGGCCATCTTTGAGGCTGCCTAGCACAGCATCCAAGAGATGGGCTGACTAGTGGGTTTTGGAGCAGGACCAGGAACAGTGGTAAAGGCAAGAGAAGGAGAAGAGTGTGGTCCCACAAGCTAATGGAAAGGAGGAAAGAATTCAAGCATAGGCTAGGTTATGATATAACAAAACTCAACTCATCTGAGGGACTTAAAAATAACAGATTTGTTTCTGGTTCATGCACATACCCATCATAGGTTGCTTTGGGCTCTGTGTTACTTAATCACCCCTGGGCCATGTCTATTTGAGGTAATTAGGGAACTAAGCTGACAGAACTTGGGTAATTTTCACTATCTGACACATTGCTTGTTGCCATGGCAGAGGGGAAAAGCTAGGGAGACCCAAGCATTAGCTTTCAAAATTTCAGCCCATGTTCTTTCCTTTCACATTTAATTGGCATAAGTGATATCATAGGGCCTGCCTCACCTCAAAGGGAGTGAGGTCATGTACTCTTATTATGTGTCCAAAGAGTGGCGATTCAGAGACTTTAGTGATCGGCACTAGTGTCAACACAGAGGGGGCAACATGACGACTAAACATGGTGTTGGAATTGGCAATGATGTGGTCCTCGTTGGTACTGGCCAGGGTAGTGCTTGTGGAGAGATGAGGTGTTCTCTGATTGCAGTGGGTTGAGGAGAGAATGGCAGATGGGAAAGTGCACAGAGGTAGGAGGAAGAAATTAGAGAAATAGTTTCACCAGGCAGAAAAGCTCTAATCACTAGTCTTTCCTCATTCTTGATTTAATCATTGACTGGTGTCATGGTGGTTTTTCTGTGTATCAGATACATCTCAACAGATTATTCCTTAACCGTGAAGTACTGCTGTGCGCTTATGCTTCGATAATCTCAGAAATAACCAGTGGGAGTTGAATCAATTTTGTGTTCCTTTTCAGTATTGCGTTCAAACAAGAAATCACTCCTTTTTCTAAGTTTTCCTGTTGCGCCAAAGTCAGGGTATTAGGAGAATTGCCAAGCTTTTTGAGGAAGTGGACTTTACATTTCTTTTTTCTTTATGTCGCCTTTTTTATTTAGTGTTTTTGGAAGTTTTGAAATAATTAGATCTGATTCAGTCTCCAAATTTGCTCCAAAACATCAGTTGTCCATTTTTGCTGAGTTTAGTGTTGTAATCAAGATATGTGAAAGTACTTGGTAAGTTGTAGAGTAATAGATAAGTTGTTGCCACTTTTTCCATTATTTATTGGTGGTCAAGAAGTAATGGAGTGCACATGTTAGTCCTATAGTGAGCTAGTGGTCTGAAGTCAAGATGCAGATGATCTGAAACTGGCAGTTGAGGCATCAATTATACTTGACTTCACAGGACTTCAAAAAGTAGATTTAACATACAATATGCTGTCCTGAACTAAATATTTAAATAAGTTGGTACTTCATTAACATACAAGAATTGATCAAGAGTAATCGTGGCTGCAAATCAGGTCTGATGTACCCAAGGGCAAAAATGATTATTTTTATTTTTTAGCTACCATTTTCTTCTCATTAGTCTCCCATTTCCTTCAGGCAGTAGAATTTCAAGTAACAGGTAAGGGCTGGAGAGAGCTGACTTCTGAAATAAAAGTAAATATTAGGTATATATTTTGATTTCTTACTAATTAACTTGCCTTGTGATTTTTCAACTTGAAAATTTGAAGTGCAGTAATTAGTATAACTTTAAATTATCCTGAGATAGCTGCAAAAAACATTTGGTCCCATCAAAAAATTGACATTATTCAGCTATGAATATTATACTGGAATTACGTTTATGAAAAATTCCTTCCCACCTTCTTGGCAAGACGCAAGAATGATGGACTGTAAAATTGCACCATTAAAATGGTCTGATGTGTGTTTGAACCCACATCTGACTTTGAAGTTATCCAGCTGCCTGTTACCAATTTACTGATTTTACTAGGTGTTGTGTTTTATTCAATGGGGGTTATTAAACTTAATACTCTAAGCAAGTGATATAACCCATACTTCTTAGAATAGGATGGTATTCTGATAAAAAGTCATTTCCAGGTGCTTTAAAGTGATTTGCTTTAGGAAGCAAATCCTTCTAAAGGTCGTTTTTTCTAATATACACGTGCTTATTTTGCTAGACATTGGGCCTTTTTTTTTTCTTCAGGTTATTATATATGTTCAGCGATTGAATTTTTAGTGAGCAGAATTAGGCAACTAAAAGTTTTCTGATTTCTTGGTAATATATTAAACCTCTGTGAGTTGTTGAAATGATTACTGGTACTCTAAGCCAGTACACCAACAGTAAAAAAAAAAAAAAAAAAAAAAGGAATATCAAGTGTATGGTGGAGGTTCTGTATATTTTGACTATGGGTAGTTGGGAGAGATTTGTTTGTGTCTCTGCTCTGCCAGTGGAGATGAACTGGTAACGATAGGGAGGTGTATTGCTCCCTGTTACATAGGGAGGGCAAGCTATCAGTCTTGAAAGAGGGCAGAGTCAGCCATGACTAGTTTAAGAAGATCACTTGGCTTAAGTGGATGTCTCATATAAGCATCCTAAACCAATGGCCAGGCCACAGTTCTTCCCACTTGGAATGTTTTTGCATTGCTAGGTTATAGTTCTTTTTTGGAGCTTACCTTTGCTTGTATCCCGAAGAATTATGAAGGGTGGTTCAGAGTTTCTTCCACTTGCTTATCTGCTTTTAGGAAAGCATTGTTATTCCTGAGTTTTACTCTCAGAGATAATGTTTAAAAACTGTTGAAACTGTAATATAGGTAATACCGATAAATTGTGTATTCTTTTCAAACCTGATTTTTGGTGGATGTGGGCAGTGAGGTACCAGTTCACTGATAAGGGCAACCCAGAAGGAGGTGAAGCTGATGGATTCATTGTTGGATGTTTTGCAGCTGAGTTTGCCTGCAGGAGGAGGTTCATTTGGGTGTAGATGCCCAGTATGCAGTTGCAAATAAATGGAACTGGGAAGGTCCCATCTAGATGTATAAATATTGGAGACATTTATGTGTAACTGGATACTTGAGATGATTGAGTCTGTTCATTCACCATGAAATGTGATAACCCCTGTCATAACATCATGAACTTGGAATTGGTCACATAACTGATGTTAAGTGGTGGGAACGCAACCAACATTTTCTCTCAAGGAAGTGGAAAGGCTGCATTTTTGACCTCTGCAGGGCAGTCAACAGAATCTTAATGAAGCAGTCATACACTTACACAGGCCTGCAGACCTGAATTTTGAAGCAATTAGTTGCCTAAAATTAACCAAGCTGTTAGAGAGAAAGATGAATACTAGTGATGTGACCAGAAGCACTGTTGTTAAGGTCAAGCTCACTTTGAGTACATGTATCTTTACTGTGGGATGCATAATTGTGGAAATAACTATTTGAAGAAAAATTGAGGGAGCAATAAATCTTTATATAATTATTTTTAGTTCAAAGGAAAACAAAATGTTTATAATCTAATCAGATTTTATAGTCACAGTTTAATCAAAGGTGAGTTTGAGTTAATTTTAATGAAAATCTTTAATACTTATTTTTAAAAGTAGAAATTTGCAAGTAGTTAATCATCACTAAACTGGACTTATGTATAGTCAGTTCAGTAAGGTTGTGTTTTTACCCTCCTGTGGTCTTGAGATAGGATAATTACGTTTTAATTTTACCTGTTAATTTTGTCTTCTCCTATATTCTGACTGTTTTAACACTATTTATTCAACGTTAATTGAGCAGTTGATTTGTGTCAGGCACAGGAGATACAAAGATAAATAAGTGAGACTGTCCTCAGGGATGAAACATTCTAGTGGAGGAAACAGTAAACCAGAATCACAGGACATGGGATGGAAATTATCATAGTCAATGAAATGGGAGTACAGATGTAGGCTAAAGGAAGCTTTTTGGATGTTTCCAGTTATTGCGCTAAAATGACAAAACCAACAGGTGGGAATGTGGCAATTCTTTTAATTAAACTGATTATATATCTTGGCAAGTCAGGCAATTTGGAGAATTAATATAGAACAAATATTAGGAAATACTGTGTTAATAGGAGGTATGTGAGATTAGTAGTCATTATCCAGAAGCATTTCCACTTTTTCTGGGTGATAAAATGTGAACCTTTAGAGTGAAACTTGTGATAGATACATGTACTATAACGTACTTCTGTTACTGACTTAAAAAGGATCCATATCGTGAAGTGACCAGTTGCAGTCTGCACTCAGTTGTATAGTTCAGCTCCCTCTGAAAGGCAACCAGGCTATCCTAGGCCGATGGCGCCACCTAGGGTGTGTCATGTGGACTGCATCATCTACAGCTTTACCCTGTCACCTCTTTTCTTGCTTCTTAGGAACCTTGTTTCCGTAATTCTTTTTTGATTTTGTGGACGAAATTTATTTATTATTTATTTTTACAGAAGAGACTATTTATTTAGAATGAGAACAAATCACAACAAATTATAAATTTTAAAAAGATGACAAATGCTATAAACTCACAAAACCCAGAAAAATAACACTACAATCAATTTTAGAACATTTCATCACCCTGAAAAAACTCTCATACCCATTAGCAATTATTCCCCTTTTCACCTTCCCTTCCTGATAGCCCTAGGCAACCACTAATGTACTTTTTCTCTATAGATCTGCCTATTCTGGACATTTTAAGTAAATGGACTCATACACCTTGTGATTCTTTGTAACTGACTTCTTTCACTTAGCTTTCATTCTTAATGCTTTAAAGAATCAGCCATGTTGTACCATGTATCAGTACTTCGTTCTTTTTTTATTGCCAAATAATATTCCATTGTATGGCTGTGCCACATTTTAGTTGATGGGTATTTGGGTTGTTTCCACTTTTTGACCATTTATGAATAATGCTTGTATGAACATTTGTGTACATGTTTTTGGACATATATTTTCATTTCTGTTAGGTATAGACTGAGGAGTGGAATTGCTGGGTCATATGGTAACTCTATGTTTAACCTTTTGAGGAACTGCCAGATTGTTTTCCAGAGTGGCTGCATTATTTTACATTCCCACCAGCAGTGTGTGAGGTTTCCATTTTCTCCACATCCTTGCCAACACATGTTATCATTTGCCTTTTTGATTGCAACCCTCCTTGTGGGTGTGAAATAGTATCTCAGTGTTGTTTTGCTTCGCATTTCCTTGATGGATAATGTTGATCATCTTTTCACATGCTTATTGGCCATTTGTATATCTTCTTTGGAAAAATGCCTGTAAAGATCCTTTGCCTTTTTTTTTTGGCTGTGCCATGCAGCACGTAATTCTTTTTTATTTTATTATTTTAAAAATATTTTTAAAAATATATGCATTTTTTTTTTTTGGCTGTGTTGGGTCTTCGTTGCTGTGTGTGGGCTTTCTCTAGTTGCGGCGTGTGGGCTTCTCATTGTGGTGGCTTCTCTTGTTGCAGAGCATGGGCTGTAGGCGCGTGGGCTTCAGTAGTTGTGGCACATGGGCTCAGTAGTTGTGGCTCACGGGTTCTAGAGCACAGGCTCAGTAGTTGTGGCGCATGGGCTTAGTTGCTCTGCAACATATGATCTTCCCGGACCAGGGCTTGAATCCGTGTCCCCTGCATTGGCAGGCGGATTCTTAACCACGGCGCCACCAGGGAAGCCCCTGTAATTCTTTAACTACATGCACTGCAGCTACTCCCCCAATAGATTGCCTTTTAAAAAATGTTCTTCTTAATCCATATAGTACTGTTCTTTTTGACCTGATAACCCTTTCTTTCTGTGTTGCAAATGTAGGCCAAAAAGAGCCCTAGTTGTGACTAGTGATAATGAAAATAACACAAATGATATTGCTGTGTTAAGGCAGACCACATTTTGAAGTAGAATCAATGTCCTCATTTGTTTAAGCCCTTGAAAAATTCCAGAAGTTCTATTTAAAATCTCCATGTCTTTATCTGTTTGTCCATCATCTACACTCAAACACAACACACTCAAATGCATTTCTATTTTTAATATAAAATCTTTTTAAAAATATATATTTACATCACATTTTGTCTTATTTATAAAACATACTTTCTATGAAAGTGTTCTGTTTCAAATAACCGACATAGAAGTTAATCCTTGAAAGCAGTTTTATTTATCCATTTCTTTGTGTCTCTCTGTCTCTGTGTATCTGGACTCCACTTGGGAGGCAACGAACAGGAAGCCCGGAGTGACACAGGATCAGGGTTGTGCTTTGGGAAGACGCACCTGACAGCAGTGGGAGGGTGTGGGAGCAGGGCGCTTGTTGTGGTCCCTGCAGGCGTGCGCAGTAGTTAGTTCCTGTGCCTCAGTGGGTTTCCCTAACAATGCATAGCTGCTGCCTTGCAGGCCTCACTCAAGGGTTTAGTTCCTGGAACTCTCAAAAAGAAGTTGTATTAACTCTTATCTAGATGTGCCCTTAAGGCAGGGCTGTTGCAATTGTAGAATGTCACTATTTGAATGGAAAACTTCAGAGGTCAAGAAACAGTCACTGAAAAAGGAAGTTCCAGAAGGTCATTTAGAAGGAAATGTTCTTTTTCTGTTGTGACCTCCTGATGCACTGTGAAATGGAGAAAGCTTAAATTCCTAGTGGTTTTTTGACCTGAAAAGCCATTTGACGCTCTAACAGAGGAAGTTCCTCTAAGAGGATCAGGGGCTCCCCGATGGCTAATAGTTCGTTAACTTGAGGAGGCCTAGTTGAGTGTTAATTAAATTTGCATTACAGGTAGAGGAATCTGAGGTCAAGAAATGCTTTCTCCTTTCAAAGGGTGAGCTGTGGATCTCCAAGGCATTCTTTGTGACTCTTCAGAAAATAGACAAAGAAGGCTTTTATAGGATTAAAAAACACGGAAAACATCTCAGTGAAACTTGATGATCCCGTATTTGCGGCACATACACGTATCAGATTTGTGTGTGTGTGTGCCCAGATAGGTATTTATGCTTTAAAATTTGAAGTCTGGTTCAATTACCTACATCATTCAGATAGGCATATTCAGGGCAAGACCGGGAGGAGAGAGGCTTTCAGGTTGTGAAGGGAACTGTGAAGCAGGCAAGCCTCTGGGGGCTGGGAAGATGCTGTCAGCGAGGGTGTCTCCAGGCTTCTGTCTGTATCCGCATGGTTTCTGTAGCAGTTCGTGCAGGGCTGCTGGTAGCTCCTGGGCAGTAGTAACAACCTGCATTTAGGGAACTCTCTTGGATATCCTGTAGGCAAGCAGGTAACTCAAACTATTCTGAAGGATATAATATGAAAAGTAAGGGTCACCTTCTCGCCATATCCCACTCTCTAGAAGCCACCAGTTTCCTGTTTCTTCCTGCTTTAAAAAAAAATTCTTTGCACAAATAAGCACACGTTTTAAAAAACATGAATATCCTTTTTCCCATTCAAATTGTACCACTTGACACATTGTTCTACAAACACCTTTGCCAACACCATCCTCAGGTGCCGCCTTCAGCAGATCAGTCCTGCTCAGCCCCTCCCGCAGCTGGCAGTATTCCATCACGTTCCACAGTTTGACCAGGTCTCTGTGATAAACACCTCAGCTGTCCCTGGTTTCCAGCCTTCAGTGGGTTGAAGGGTGGCCTCCAAAAGATAAGTCCATATTCTAATCTCTGGAACCAGGGAAGGTGACCTCATTTGGAAAAAGTCTTTGCAGATGTAATTCGTCTAAGTATTTTAAGATGAGATCATCCTCAATTAACCAAGTGGGCCCTAAATCCAATCGCAGGTGTCCTTACAAGACAGAAGAGGAAAAGACAGGGAGAGGAAGAGAAGGCCACCTAAAGACAGAGGCAGACTTGGGAAGGATATGAAGTTAAAGGTCAAGGAGTGCCTGGAGCCCCCAGAAACTGGAAGAGGCAGGGAAGGATTCCCCCTTAGAGTCTTTGGTGGGCGTGCAGCCCTGCCAACATGTTGATTTTTTTCTTTTTTTTTTTGACTTGTGGTGTCTGTAACGGTGAGAATAAATTTCTGTTTTAAGTCCCCTAGTTTGTGGTAATTTTATGGCAGTCCTTGGAAACTAACACATTGCCCAAACGCTAATGAAAACCTCTCTCCCTGTTCTGAAAGCTACTGAACACCCTCTCCAGGCACATCCATGCATACCCGCTAGAGCTCGTCTGTAGGGCAGGTTTCCGGAAGTGGAATTCTCATTCTGAATCCTGATCATATTTTTTCCCCTCAGATGTATCATGTGCATCCTTGTCTTAGGAATAATGTGAAAAGCAACTACTTTGTGGAGCACTCATTGAGTGTTAAGCGTGTGTTTACACTATCTTACAGCAACTCTTTTGCATTCTTGTGCACCCTCATTTTAAAGATGGAAAACTGGGGATTAGAGAACTGAAGTCTCTTGTATAAGATCATAAGTAAGTAGGGGGCAGGACCAGGATTCAAACCATCCTCTAACTAGGTTGAAAAATAAACCACATTTTTTTTTTTTTTTAATTTTATTTATTTATTTATTTATGGCTGCGTTGGGTCTTCGTTTCTGTGCGAGGGCTTTTTCCAGTTGCGGCGAGCGGGGGCCACTCTTCATCGCGGTGCGCGGGCCTCTCACTGTCGCGGCCTCTCTTGTTGCGGAGCACAGGCTCCAGACGCGCAGGCTCAGTAGTTGTGGCTCACGGGCCTAGTCGCTCCGTGGCATGTGGGATCTTCCCAGACCAGGGCTCGAACCTGTGTCCCCCTGCATCGGCAGGCAGATTCTCAACCACTGCGCCACCAGGGAAGCCCTAAACCACATTTTAAATTCCGGGGCGCCATGTCGTGTGGACATGGCCTGGCTGCTCGGTGCGGTGGGACTTGGGTGGTGACTGTCTCAGCTGTAACTGCAGGAGGAAGTCTGGCCTGGCAAGCAGGATGTGGGACCCACAGGGCATGGTGAGTCGGAGGAGACAGCACCATGCATGGCCCATCTTGGAGGAGTGGAGTGCAAGCAGGTGAACTGAAAATCCAGGAGTTAGAACACAAGTAATAACTTTAATTGTTAGCCTTTTTTAATACGACAGGCGTTGTTCTAAATGTTTAACACGTATTAGCCCATTGTGAAGCAAGTACTATATTAGCACAGAAAGGGACCATCCATAAGTTGCGGGGTATGACTACTTGGACTTAGGTACAGAGAAGTTCTTGCGTGAGGGGAGGGCAAGAAGCAACAGAGGTCTGTTCAGGAGGAACTGAGGTACCAGGTAGGTTACCAAGAAAGAGATATCAGCTCGGGCTATCTGATGGGGATGCAGTTGATGGAAATTGCAAGGTGGTGGAACTGGGGTTCATAGCCAGTGGTGAACCCCAGTATGCAACAGGAATGACTTACACCAAGTCCAGAAGTCGGTTGGGACCCCTGGGAAGAGTAGAGTGGCTGCAGGCTGATGGGAAAAAGATAGAGCTTGGCATTAAAACCCCCAGGGTTATGACCTGATGGTAACGGTGACATACATTAGGCCCGGAAGTTTTTTGAGTAAGCCCTTGATATCAGTATGATTTCTTATTTATCTTTTTATTATGACTAGGGAACATGAGGGTTCAGCCACACAACTTCTGGGTAGTACAACATAAGATTTCTCTAAGCCTAATGATGTAATCATTTCCTTAATTTTTATTTTCAGTAAAATTATCTTTACAGCGTTTACTAGTATCTATTAATTCATTAGAAACATTGAGAACAGTTTCTGTTGATTGAGCAGCCAGAATCATTTTTGCTTTCTTGTCCTGTTCGGCCCTGTTCCATCTTTTGTTAACTTCTGGCAAAGAAAAATAGAATAACACTTTGGTTGGTTGGTTGTTTGTTTTTTCTTTTTTTTGGTGGGAGAATATCCCCATCTTGTGGATATTTGTGTGGTGTTTTAGCTTCTACAGGTGTAAACGGAAACTGACTAGGGAGTTCCCTGGTGGGCTAGTGGTTAGGATTTGGGGCTTTCACTGCCATGAACCGGGTTCAGTCCCTGGTTGCGAAACTAAGATCCCGCAAGCTGTGCGGTACAGCCAAAAAACCCCACAAAAAAACAAAAAAACCAAAAAACCAAACCAAAAAAACTGACTCGTTTGTATACTTTCTCATAGACGTACTTCTTTTTTTTTTTTAACATCTTTATTGGAGTATAATTGCTTTACAATGGCGTGTTAGTTTCTGCTTTATAACAAAGTGAATCAGCTATACATATACATATATCCCCATATCTCCTCCCTCTTGCATCTCCCTCCCACCCTCCCTATCCCACCCCTCTAGGTGGTCACAAAGCACTGAGCTGATCTCCCTGTGCTATGCGGCTGCTTCCCACTAGCTATCTGTTTTACATTTGGTAGTGTATATATGTCCATGCCACTTTCTCACTTCGTCCCAGCTTACCCTTTCCCCTCCCTGTGTCCTCAAGTCCATTCTCTACATCTGCGTCTTTATTCCTGTCCTGCTCCTAGGTTCTCAGAACCAATTTTTTTTTTTTTTTTTTTAGATTCCATATATCTGTGTTAGCATACGGTATTTGTTTTTCTCTTTCTGACTTACTTCACTCTGTATGACAAACTCTAGGTCCATCCATCTCACTACAAATAACTCAATTTCGTTTCTTTTTATGGCTGAGTAATATTCCATTGTATATATGTGCCACATCTTCTTTATCCATTCCTCTGTTGATGGACGATTAGGTTGCTTCCATGTCCTGACTATTGTAAATAGAGCTTCAGTGAACATTCTGGTACATAACTCTTTTTGAATTATGGTTTTCTCAGGGTATATGCCCAGTAGTGGGATTGCTGGGTCGTATGGTAGTTCTATTCTTAGTTTTTTAAGGATCCTCCATACTGTTCTCCATAGTGGCTGTATCAATTTACATTCCCACCAAAAGTGCAAGAGGGTTCCCTTTCCTCCACACCCTCTCCAGCATTTATTGTTTGTATATTTTTAGATGATGGCCATTCTGAGCAGTGTGAGGTGATATCTCATTGTAGTTTTGATTTGCATTTCTCTAATGATTAGTGATGTTGCGCATCCTTTCATGTGTTTGTTGGCAATTTGTATATGTTCTTTGGAGAAATGTCTATTTAGGTCTTCCGCCCATTTTTGGATTGGGTTGTTTGTTTTTTTGATATTGAGCTGCATGAGCTGCTTGTAAATTTTGCGGATTAATCCTTTGTCAGTTGCTTTGTCTGCAAATATTTTCTCCCATTCTGAGGGTTGTCTTTTGGTCTTGTTTATGGTTTCCTTTGCTGTGCAAAAGCTTTTAAGTTTCATTAGGTCCCATTTGTTGATTTGTGTTTTTATTTCCATTTCTCTAGGAGGTGGGTCAAAAAGGATCTTGCTGTGATTTATGTCATAGAGTGTTCTGCCTATGTTTTCCTCTAAGAGTTTTATAGTGTCTGGCCTTACATTTAGGTCTTTAATCCATTTTGAGTTTATTTTTGTGTATGGTGTTAGGGAGTGTTCTAATTTCATTCTTTTACATGTAGCTCTCCAGTTTTCCCAGCACCCCTTATTGAAGAGGCTGTCTTTTCTCCATTGTATATTCTTGCCTCCTTTATCAAAGATAAGGTGACCCATATGTGTGTGGGTTTATCTCTGGGCTTTCTATCCTGTTCCATTGATCTATATTTTTGTTTTTGTACCAGTACCATACTGTCTTGATTACTGTAGCTTTGTAGTATAGCCTGAAGTCAGGGAGCCTGATTCCTCCACCTCCGTTTTTCTTTCTCAAGATGGCTTTGGCTATTCAGGGTCTTTTGTGTTTGCATACAAATTATGAAATTTTTTGTTCTAGTTCTGTGAAAAATGCCACTGATAGTTTGATAGGGATTGCATTGAATCTGTAGATTGTTTTGGGAAGTGTAGTCATTTTCACAATGTTGATTCTTCCAATCCAAGAACATGGTATATCTCTCCATCTATTTGTATCATCTTTAATTTCTTTCATCAGTGTCTTATAGTTTTCTGCATACAGGTCTTTTGTCTCCTTAGGTAGGTTTATTCCTAGGTATTTTATTCTTTTTGTTGCAATGGTAAATGGGAGTGTTTCCTTAATTTCTCTATCAGACTCTTCGTCATTAGTGTATAGGAATGCAAGAGATTTCTGTGCATTAATTTTGTATCCTGTTACTTTACCAAATTCACTGATTAGCTCTAGGAGTTTTCTGGTAGCATCTTTAGGATTCTCTATGTATAGTATCATGTCATCTGCAAACAGTGATGGCTTTACTTCTTCTTTTCTGATTTGGATTCCTTTTATTTCTTTTCTTCTCTGATTGTTGTGGCTAAAACTTCCAAAACTATGTTGAATAATAGTGGTGAGATGGGGCAGCCTTGTCTTGTTCCTGATCTTAGAGGAAATGGTTTCAGTTTTTCACCATTGAGAACGATGTTGGCTGTGGGTTTGTCATATATGCCCTTTATTATGTTGAGGTAAGTTCCCTCTAGGCCTACTTTCTGGAGGGTTTTTATCATAAATGGGTGTTGAATTTTGTCAAAAGCTTTTTCTGCGTCTATGGAGATGATCATATTGTTTTTCTTCTTCAGTTTGTTAATACGGTTTATCACATTGATTGATTTGTGTATATTGAAGAATCCTTGCATTCCTGGGATAAACCCCACTTGATCATGGTGTATGATCCCTTTAATGTGCTGTTGGATTCTGTTTACTAGTATTTTGTTGAGGATGTTTGCATCTATGTTCATCAGTGATATTGTCTGTAGTTTTCTTTTTTTGTGACATCTTTGTCTGGTTTTGGTATCAGGGGGATGGTGGCCTCGTAGAATGAGTTTGGGAGTGTTCCTCCCTCTGCTATATTTTGGAAGAGTTTGAGAAGGATAGGTGTTAGCTCTTCTCTAAATGTTTGATAGAATTCGCCTGTGAAGCCATCTGGTCCTGGGCTTTTGTTTGTTGGAAGATTTTTAATCACAGCTTCAATTTCAGTGCTTGTGATTGGTCTGTTTATACTTTCTATCTCTTCCTGGTTCAGTCTCGGAAGGTTGTGCTTTTCTAAGAATTTGTCCATTTCTTCCAGGTTGTCCTTTTTATTGGCATATAGTTGCTTGTAGTAATCTCTCATGGTCCTTTGTATTTCTGCAGTGTCAGTTTTTACTTCTCCTTTTTCATTTCTAACTCTGTCGATTTGAGTCTTCTCCCTTTTTCTCTTGATGAGTCTGGCTAATGGTTTATCAATTTTGTTTATCTTCTCAAAGAACCAGCTTTTAGTTTTATTGATCTTTGCTATTGTTTCCTTCATTTCTTTTTCATTTATTTCTGATCTGATCTTTGATTTCTTTCCTTTTGCTAACTTTGGGTTTTTTTTGTTCTTCTTTCTCTAATGGCTTTAGGTGTAAGGTTAGGTTGTTTGTTTCTTGAGGTAGGATTGTATTGCTATAAACTTCCCTGTTAGAACTGCTTTTGCTGCATCCCATAGGTTTTGGGTTGTTGTGTTTTCATTGTCATTTTTTTCTAGGAATTTTTTGATTTCCTCTTTGATTTCTTCAGTGATCTCTTGGTTATTTAGTAGTGCGCTGTTAATCTTCATGTGTTTATATTTTTTACAGATTTTTTCTTGTAATTGATATCTAGTCTCTTTTTTTGTGGTTGGAAAAGATACTTGATATGATTTCAGTTTGCTTAAATTTACCAAGGCTTGACTTGTGACCCAAGATATGATCTATCCTGGAGAATGTTCCATGAGCACTTGAGAAGAAAGTGTATTCTGTTGTTTTTGGATGGAATGTCCTATAAATATCAATTAGGTCCATCTTGTTTAATGTATCATTTAAAGCTTGTGTTTCCTTATTTATTTTCATTTTGGATGATCTGTCCATTGGTGAAAGTGGGGTGTTCAAGTCCCCTACTATGATTGTGTTACTGTCGATTTCCCCTTTTATGACTGTTAGCATTTGCCTTATGTATTGAGGTGCTCCTATGTTGGCTGCATCAATATTTACAATTGTTATATCTTCTTCTTGGATCGATCCCTTGATCATTATGTAGTGTCCTTCTTTGTCTCTTTTAATAGTCTTTATTTTAAAGTCTATTTTGTCTGATATGAGAATTGCTAACTCCAGCTTTCTTTTGATTTCTATTTGCATGGAATACCTTTTTCCATCCCCTCACTTTCAGTCTGTATGTGTCCCTAGGTCTGAAGTGGGTCTCTTGTAGACAGCATATATATGGGTCTTGTTTCTGTATCCTTTCAGCCAGACTGTGTCTTTTGGTTGGAGCATTTAATCCATTTACATTTAAAGTAGTTATTGATATGTATGTTCCTGTTACCATTTTCTTAATTGTTTTGGGTTTGTTATTGTAGGTCTTTTCCTCCTCTTGTGTTTTCTGCCTAGAGAAGTTCCTTTAGCATTTGTTGTAAAGCGTTTGGTGGTGCTGAATTCTGTTAGCTTTTGCTTGTCTGTAAAGGTTTTAATTTCTCCATCGAATCTGAATGAGATCCTTGCTGGGTAGAGTAACCTTGGTTGTAGGTTTTTCCCTTTCATCACTTTAAATATGTCCTGCAGCTCCCTTCTGGCTTGCAGAGTTTCTTCTGAAAGATCAGCTCTTAACCTTATGGGGATTCCCTTGTATGTTATTTGTTGCTTTTCCCTTGCTGCTTTTAATGTTTCTTCTTTGTATTTAATTTTTTTTTTTTTAAATAAGCATATGTGATTTATTTTTAAAGAAATTTTTAAAAATTGCAATGCCAGTAAAATCCAAAATACAGACATAAATGTGATAGATACGATTTTGCTGAGATTAAAGAACTGAAATTGTGTTTAATGGCAGGAAGATATAGTTGTGTGTCTTCTCTTTTACCAAAGGAGGTTCAGTGTGATGGGTCTGGAGTCAGGTTGCCTGGGCTGAACTCCCACCGTGTGATACGGGCAAGTGACTTAATCTCTTTAAGCCCCACCCCTCCCTGTAAAATGAAGATGATGCGTACCTACTCAGAGGGATGTTGTGAGGATTAAATGCAACAACACGAGCAAAGTACTTAGCCCACAAAAAGGGGTTTATAAATTATTATTGTTGTTGTTGTAATTTGTTCTTTTTGATAATAAACCCATTATATCGTCTATTCCATTATTTTGAAAGGTTAATCAGTTTAATGTGGTACCCTAAAATACAAAACCAAAAAAATTCCATTCAAGGACAAAAATCCTAATGAACGTAGGACTTACAAAGTTGGCTCTTTGCTGCATCTTTGCCTGTGATGAAAAAGGTACCAACTATACCAGGCTTTTGAGATTGGAAAGCCTCTGTTAGCGGGAGCCGCCTGAGTACTCAGTTCACACACCCTGTTTTCTCTTCAGTCTACCCTGTGACAGGATGTCAATGGCCTTCCTTCGGTCCCACTGTGAGCTTAAACTCCCATGCAAACCTGGGAACTGAAAGAATATGGCCAGACTGAGTCACAGGGTAATCATGCAGGCGATTGTATTTAATTTTTGATAGTTTGATTAATATGTGTCTTGGCGTGTTTCTTCTTGGATTTATCCTGTATGGGACTCTCTGCACTTCCTGGACTTGATTGACTATTTCCTTTCCCATATTAAGGAAGTTTTTAACTATAATGTCTTAAAATATTTTCTCAGTCCCTTTTTTTTTCTACTCTTCTTCTGGGACCCCTGTAATTTGCATGTTGGTACATTTAATGTTGTCCCAGAGGTCTCTGAGACTGTTCTCAATTCTTTTCATTCTTTTTTTCTTTATTCTGCTCTGCAGTAGTTATTTCCACTATTTTATCTTCCAGATCACTTATATGTTCTTCTGCCTCAATTATTCTGCTCTTGTTTCCTTCTAGAGAATTTTTCATTTCATTTATTGTGTTGTTCATCATTGTTTGTTTGCTCTTTAGTTCTTCTAGGTCCTTGTTAAACGTTTCTTGTATTTTCTCCATTCTATTTCCAAGATTTTGGATCATCTTCACTATCATTACTCTGAATTCTTTTTCAGGTAGACTGCCTATTTCCTCTTCATTTGTTTGGTGTGGTGGGTTTTTACCTTGCTCCTTCATCTTCTGTGTGTTTCTCTGTCTTCTCATTTTGCTTAACTTAGTGTGTTTGGGGTCTCCTTTTCGCAGGCTGCAGGTTTGTAGTTCCCATTGTTTTTGGTGTCTGCCCCCAGTGGCTAAGGTTGGTTCAGTGGGTTGTGTAGGCTTCCTGGTGGAGGGGACTGGTGCCTGTGTTGTGGTGGATGAGGCTGGATCTTGTCTTTCTGGTGGGCAGGACCGCATCCAGTGGTGTGTTTCGTGATGTCTGTGAACTTATTATGATTTTAGGCAGCCTCTCTGCTAATGAGTGGTGTTGTGTTCCTGTCTTGCTAGTTTTTTGGCATAGGGTATCCAGCACTGTAGCTTGCTGGTGGTTGAGTGGAGCTGGGTCTTAACGTTGAGATGGAGATCTCTGGGAGAGCTTTCGCCATTTGATATTACGTGGAGCTGGGAGGTCTCTCATGGACCAGTGTCCTGAACTTGGCTCTCCCACCTCAGAGGCTCAGGCCTGGCACCTGGCCGGAGCACCAAGATCCTGTCAGCCACACAGCTGAGAAGAAAAGGGAGAAAGAAAGAAAGAAAGAAAGAAAGAAAGAAAATAAAGTAATGTAATGACTAGTAAGTGAAACTGTAAATTTAATGAGAGGGCTTGTATGCTTCTTGATAATGATCATAGTGATATGACTATATCATCTAAATACATCATTTAAGTATGTACACTGTAAATGCATGTCAAAATAGGCAAAGCTGGGGCTTCAGAGCTAGAAAGACTGCTCTGACTATGTTTTTCTTTAATGGGAACAAAATACAGCTGTGAGATTATAGATGATGTGTGTAGAATACGTAGCATAGAACAATGGCTTTGTGTTCTCATTAGTGTTTTTTCAGATAAAACTGAGACGGAAACAGTCATGTCTTAAGTCAGTAGTTCTCATCCAGGGTGCTTTTGGCCCCCCATGGGACATTTGGCAATGTCTGGAGACATGGTTGATTGTCAGGACTTGGGAGGATACTACTGGCATCTGTGGCCATAGGCCAGGGATGGTGCTAAATTATCCTCCAGTGCCCAAGACTAGGCCTCCCGATAAAGAATTATCCAGTACAAAGCATCGATAGTGCTGAGGTTGAAAAACCCTGTCCTACTCATTCATGAAAGTTATAATATTAAATTATTGATCAAATTAAAAAGTTTCACCATATATATCTTAAGTTGGACGAGATATTATTTGTTCTGTTAATATGTAGCAAATGAATTTTTTTTCAATTCTTGATACTTTGGTTCCTGACCTAAGTTAATTTTCTTAGTTTCTGTCAATATCAGGGATTCCTTTCATCAATATACTTATGTATCTTAAGAAGTTATTTGCTTTCCAAACAGTAGAATACACATATATCTAATGAATCATTGCTGAGCTCAGCAAACACTATTATTTGAGACTTACAACTGCCACAGAAGATTGGAACTACTAACTTGTCAGTTTGATTAAAGTACATTTGATCAAAATAATTTGATCAGTTTACTAATGTTGATTAACTAATGATGACATGAAACTTGATGATATTATCTGCTTTGTAGGCATTTAGCCTGCATTCTAAATCTGTTAAGTTTTTTTTTTTAAACATTAACATAAGATTTCTACTTCCTCTGGAAGAATATTGTGAATTTCTAAGGCAGGAGAAGAGATTTGGAAATTTTGGGTAATTCCATTGTTTCCTTTCTCATTAGACACTGGGCGATGTATCATGTTTGAGTTAATTGTATGGAGTGGAAAAAACTTTGAAGACATATTTTGTGTTTATTATTGTTGGCTTAAAAGTTGACTCTTTTTCCTGGATGTTGCATGACACATCAGTTATTCGTTTGGTATTGACTTTGGTGGTCTGATGTTTCCACAGAGGGCCTCTGATGTTGCTGAATCTTTCATGCTTGTGACTTTTGTGTTCAACTCCTGGGTGCTGTCTCAAGTATAGCTTCTTGTAGTGAAAATTGATGATACTTAGGACTTCAGTTTGTTTCAGGTACAGCACTAAATGCTCTTCATGGATTACCCATTTTACTCTCATCACAATGCCATGAGGCATAGCTATTTTTACAATTCCCACTTGTCCGTGGTTGTTTAACCTAGAGGGTGGTGGGGCCAGACCTGCTTAGTGACCTTTGCTGTCTTCAAAGGAGGGGGGCTAGGTGGTGGTGGTGTACCTTGAGGGAGATAATATGGAGGGAGATCTGATGACATCAGTGAACTATAACACAACACCATTTCTTAAAGTTCTGCAAGGACTGGGAAGGCACTTACTGGTAGAGGAAATGGGGTTTTAAAAGGATTGCCTTGTGAAGTCAGTTTTCCCTCCCTTTCGCTAGCATTTGGGGCAGAATGGGGGGTGGGTACAGACTTGCAGTAACACCTGTGACCCGAGAAGAAGCTCCCCAAGTCAGGTTTGGCTGCTTGAGTTTAGACAGACCTCTGCAGGCCCCACGACCCTCTAGTTCTGCCTGACGACGGTCTAGGATGGCAGCATCTCTGGGTAGGAAGCACTTCTCCAGGGTTTGCACATCTAGGAAGCTAAATGAATTGAGGTTTGTACTACGCTTTGTGTGCATGTGTGCACGCACTTGTGACTCCCATTGGCGGTGATGAGGGAGGTATTGTCTCTCCTGTGGGTGCTGGGTGCATGCCTGATAGAACTCGGGTCCCATGGGAGTGTAACTAGTTAATTCTGCCCAGTTCTCTCGGGTCTGTGAGCTCCTTCAGGACGGATAGTGTGTTAACGCTAGTCATAATAGAGACCAAATGTGTTCTAGGTGCTCTTGGTTTGAATGATGAGGAAACTGAGCAACTGCCTAAGGTTATCAGCCAGTGAGTGGAAAAGCTGGGATTCCTACGCAGGACTGTCTGATGTGAACACCTGTGCCCTTTTCACCACTTCTTCATCTTTTCTCCATCTTTCATCTCCATCTCTGGCACATGGTAGTTAATAAATGTTAGTTGAAGGAATGCATGCTGCCTGTGCAACCTTACAGGTGGAAACTAAGTATTGCTTTTACCTTGAACGTAATGCATAGTTGCAAAACAAAAGAAGAGTGACAAAGAGCCTCAGGTATTCGAGCCTGATGAGCTGCCAGAAGGAAGCCCTGTGTTCTCAGGGTCTCCACCTGTTTGTGTCTCTCAGGTCTGGATTTCCCAGTCTCCAGTCCAGCTTCAGAAATCTGCCTCTGGAGCCTTTCCAGGGAAAGCTTTGCAAATGTTCCTTGATGCCATTTGGACTTTGACTTTCAGTATGATTCTTCGTTCTGACACACCCTGATGGTGGCTCCCCGGCTGCCTTGGAGGGAAGTCCTTACCCACCCGCAGCTCCAGGTGTGGCCCCCTCTAGCTGTGGGACTGGAGAAGAGAGGATGGCCTTTTTTGCATCTCAGGTTTCTCCTCTGTGATGTTAGGGACTTGAAGTAGTAGATAGTCTATTTCCATAGTTCTTCACCAGTTTGTTTTAAATCGGGCTTTTTAAGAATATGCTAAAAACACACAATTCTGTGGGACTCAGACTCCCCTCACACAAAGCCCATCCATGAACCAGTTACACCACGTAAAGGGTCTCTTCTTTACTGGGTTCTCTCCATCTCTGACAGTGTATGGCATGCCATTATAACATCGTGTTCTTTTTAATTAGCAAATTTATTGTGAAGATAGTCTGTATTAGGACTAGTCAAATTCATAAACCTTTCACCCTGGGCTCTGACACAGAAAAAGATTGAGGATTTTGGTGTAAGCTCCTATCAAAGAGGTGCTGACAACTCCAGACTTTAAGACTTCTGGATTATTCCTTCTGACTTTTTACCCCATGTTCTCATCTATGTTATACAAACAATGGATGAATATGTTTTTCTTGGAGGAATAAATAGTGGAGAGATGTTTTGTAGGTGGAGTTTTAGCCTTACAGGGAACATCAGTAATTTATCTCCAGTTTAGTTTAAACACTTAATGAGTAAAGCATTGGAGGAACTGTTGGGTCCCACAGAAAAACTTGAAATCCTCTTTCCTCATTACTCTCGATCTCTGCACATAGCAGCTACCCTCCAGAGTCCCCATTCCCATGACCCTAAATGCTCTGAACCTCTTTTCACCCCACCTCCTTTCCTGGCCTTGTTTTCTGCCAGTAAACTCTGTTCTCTGTTGAAAAAATCCCACCCACCTTTCTGGGGCTGCTTCAGAGATCTGGGCTCCTTCCTCTCACGGGGAAGTTTTCAGTCACCTAGGTTTTACATATGTTCTTTCATTCCTGTCAGAGGTGGAAGGTAGGAAACGGAAGGGGTAAGAGGAAGAGACAACCTTGCGGGCATCCCAAAGTATTACAGGACCATGTGGTACCCACACCACTCACTCCAGCAGACAGTCTCTCAAGTGGAACATACCTTTCAGCAGACGAGCAGTTTATTCATAACATTCTGACCAGTCCCTCATACATTTGAATCAAACCTTTGTTTTACTCACATGTATTTTTGAAGGGAAATAAGTGAGCAAAATCAAATATTTGGTTTACAGCAGTTAAGATGGTTAAATGCAAACGTTCTTGGCTCGCCCCTCTGCCCACCTCCTTATTTTTGGGCCCCTGTTCTGCCTCCCAGATAGTCTGATTAGCCTGTTGCCCTGGGGCCCGGATGGGATTTTATTTACTGCCTGGTGGAAACAGTTGGGAGGTGGGGTAGGGGAAGCAGTTAGAATAATACAGGCATTTTGAGACAGTTTCTTGGCTTTTTTTTTTTTTTTTTTGGCAGCTAAGATAGGCCTGCTCAAAATATTTTTTAAAAAATGTTTTACCTTAGTGGGCTCTGCGTTTGCCAGTGTAAATGTTTCCAAATTGTTCTCTTGATTTCGTTCTTAAGAATCTAGGCAACTGGTATAATGTATACATACACAGAGATTACTTTTGTTTTTTTGGTTTAAAAATGCAATTATTTTTGTTGAGAAATAATGACTGTGAAGTTACCTATCAGAAGGCAGCTAATTGAACTCCATAAAGAGTGTTTCTATACATTATAGTAATATAAGGTAGTAGTAATGACAATGCTGATCTCATAGGACTTGCCTTGGCATTTATGGGAAAATCCCACAGAAGTGAAGAACTTACCAGTCCTTTTATTTTCAACACTTCAACAAATTAGGGCATAGAACTCAGTACCTCCTGGGTCCCATATGGGAACTGAATTTTACTGAAGTTTAATGTGGAACTGAAAGACCACTGAAAAGAGATTTTAACAGGACAAATGGGTTCTGGCAAAAAAGGTAGCAGGTTAGTAAAGTAAGTTAATAATAAGCAACTTTCAGTGGCGCTCTTACATTTGATCATATTTGTGAACTATTGGCAATAATTTTTGTTATTCTGTAAGGACTGCTCTTTTGGAATACGTTTATTTTGCTGTCTTTAGTCTTTAAAGACACAAAAAGGTTAAATGCCCAATCTTGTTAAGCAGTGAGGGGGAAAAAATTTAGGGGTTTTGTTTCCTTAATACTTTGGTCTATTTTGTATCTTTTATATTTAATTTTTTTTCCCATATGTAAGAGAAATAGTGTGAGGTGCAGGAGGAAGCAGTTGGCTCTAGTCTTGTTTCTGCCACTGTTGACAGTTACTGAATTCTTGGTCTTGAATAAGTTACTGAATTCCTCTGGCCCTCAGTTTCCCCATCTGTAGAGTGACGTGATTGGACTAAATCATGTCCAATCTCTTAGCTGTCTGAACACTGCTTTCCATCAATGAGGGTATAACTGGCCTCACTGCAGAATGTAGAATACCAGACCGTTATCCCATGAATTGCAGAGTAAGTCTGGGGAAACTACACAAAGCCGCTTACTCTAATTGACTTGCTGTGCTCAGTGTGTATCACATAATGATGCTATCCTATTGTTCAGTGAGTTAGATCTTACAAATTCCCCAGTTGCCAAAACCGTGATGGATCTTCTGGCCTTGGCAGACACATTGCTTTCATGAGTCACATTGCACGTGATGATAAACCCCCATGGTTTTCTGAGCTAATGTGCGAGGTAATGCTTCCAATGGGGGGAAAACCCTACATCTACCTGTTTCTCTAAAGAGGGCATATTTTTCCCCACTTTAAAAATAATTCCATTACCAAATGTAAAGGTGCATAATAAGATGTGATCATTTCCAAGTTTATACTGTTTTTTGTTTAGTGTAAGCAAATTTTGCTGTCTCTAGTCTTTAAGGACGTAAGAAGGTTAAATGAAATGAAAGAAAAACATGTTTCTAAAATATCATTGCGGGGAACTTCTTATTCTGGTCATGCCAATAGCAGCATACTTTTATCAGAGGACCCTTGATGCAGATAACAATTATAAACTGTGGGCAAGATATAAAATCCATATTTGAAGCCACCAGAGAGCAACTGACAGCTGACAGAAATTGGAGGGAGGTTGATTCTTGAAAGATGTGAATTGCACTGGATAAAGTTAACATTCATATACTGTTTTTGCCTGGTGGCATTCCCCAGTCTGTGCATAGTGGGATGGCTAGACGTAGAGCAGAAAGTGGCAGTTACTGGCTGGAGGAGTTAGGAGATGAATGGCATTTGTGGCTGCCAGAGTGACTGGAAAGTGAGGAGACAGATCCAGGAACGGAGGGAGTCACAGAAGAGGAAGCCGCAACATTTTACATTAAACTCTGTCCAAATTCTTGGCTGATTCATGGAGAGACTCTAAAGTTCCCAATGAGAAGAAACAGCTGGAAAGCTGAAAGAACTGAGTAGTTCCAGGCACTGTACACCATAGCGAAACAATTTGGAGTTTGAATCTAGCTAAATAACTGATCAATATTCTTCAGAAAAAGATGCTCTCTACAACATAATATTCATAATAGCCTTCCCATAGTACCAATCACATGAAGAAAAGGGAAATGACTCATAGTCAAGAGAAGAAACAGTCAATAGAAAACAACCCCAAGATGACTGAGATGCTGGAATTTAGTGCACAAGGACTTTAAAAGCAGATATTATAAATATTGTAGACCCAAAATATGGTCATAATGCAACAATAGATGGGAAATTTTAATAGAAAAACAGAAAACAAAAAACCCAGATGGAAGTAAGATAAGGTAATTTTGATCAGACTGTCTTCAAGTTCAGTTATTCTATTTTGAACAAAGATAAATGATTCAAGAAAAATGGAAAAGTGTCTTGGTGCTGTTAGGATAATATCAGCTGTTAGGATAATATCAAATAATATATATGTAATTGTAATCTCAGAAGATAAGAGAATGTGGCAGGAAAAGTATTTGAAAAGATAATGGCTGATGGTTTCCCAGATTTGGTGAAAAACAAACTTAAAAATGAAAGCAGGTCAGCAAACCTCAAGATGAATACAAGGAAAATCACACCTAGACACTTCATAGAAAACAGCTGAAAATCAACGAGAACGTTGAAAGCAGCCAGAGCTAAAAGATAAATTACATACAGTAGAACAATGATATAAATGATGGGTGACATCTCATCAGGAACAAAGGAGGTTGTAAAGTGGTAGAACATTTTTAAAGTGCTAAAGAAGCAAGCTATTTGAAATTTTATGGCCAAAGAGAAATCCTTCAAAGACAAAGGTGAAATAAAAATATTTTCAGAGAAGTGAAAATGGAGACAATTTGTTGTAGATCTACCCAACAGGAAATTCTGAAGGAAGGTCTTCAGACTTAAGGGAAATGACACCAGATTCCACCAGATGGAATAGTGTGGGGTTTATAGCATAAGTAGATGTAAAATTCATACATTTTAATATATTATGAGTGCTGTAGAGATCTTAAGGATAGTGAGATCTGTGAAACTGTCAGTGTTCTTACAAGAAGAACAAGAATTTTATGTGCTTCATAGTTTTTAGTTTTTTAAAAACATGTAGGTCGGGCTTCCCTGGTGGCACAGTGGTTAAGAATCTGCCTGCCAATGCAGGGGACATGGGTTCGAGCCCTGGTCTGGGAAGATCCCACATGCCACGGAGCAACTAAGCCTGTGCATCCCAACCACTGAGCCTGTGCTCTAGAGCCCGCGAGCCACAACTACTGAGCCTACGTGCTGCAGCAACTGAAGCCCACGCGCCTGGAGCCTGTGTTCCGCAAGAGAAGCCCCCACAATGAGAAGCCCGTGCACTGCAACGAAGAGTAGCCCTCTCTCGCTGCAACTAGAGAAAGCCCGCATGCAGCAACGAAGACCCAATGCAGCCTAAATAAATAAATAAATAAATAAATAAAACTTAAAAAAAAAACCGTGTAGGTCATTTATAAAATCATTCTCCCAGGATTGTTTGGGAGAAAACTTAGATGATATGAAAATCAGATTGTAAGAGAAAAGGAAGTGGTGGTGGTAGTGGGTGTAGATCAATCACACATTAAGGGGACTGGAAGTAGTTGCTGGAGCAAACAAAGTTTTTGTAGAATTATTTTTAATAAATTCCGAGAGATCCTTCTCTTATGGTAACTCTGATAGGGTAGAAAGGGTGGGGATGGAAGGAAGAGGAAGGCACTGATAACCCACTCCTAGTAGAAACAATGGCCAGAATCTAGATGATCTAGAATTATAAGTCTACAGAATCCATAGTTAACTAGGTGATCAAAACTTTCTTGAAGGAGTTTTGGTGTAAAAAGTATCCTGCTCAAACGTATCCACTCTGCTCTCCAAACTTTTGGATCGCACACTGATATCAGCAAAAATGTCTTAGTATGTACCCTATATATGTAGCCCATGAACTATTGAGCTAATATATTATGAATGTTATAAAACATTCTATACAGAAGATAAAAAGGAGGAGAAATACAAAGAAACAAAAGTAAAGTTCTAGTATTATTGGATCACAGCATTATATTTTGTACCTTTTGAGAATGGTATCTAGTTTGAAGACCACTGCGGTGACAATAAAATGGGAGATACTTGTAGTTATTTTGTTTCAGATTTTCTGTCTATATTTCTATTTATGGAGTATACATAAAATTTTATACAACTGGAATATCATATGCCTTTTAAAAAAAATCATGGACAGCTTTAAAATTCAATCTTGCTTTTTACCTTTACTATCATTCCTCCCCACTTGAACCATACTACTCCCCTTCATAGATAACTTAATAACCTAGTGCCTAAGCTGTGCTATGTTTCCCATGTCCATACAGTCATTTATTATTGCTTAATAAATAAGGACATAGTATATGAATGTTTCTGCATCTTCATTTTCTAACTTAAAATAGGTTGTAGAAAATCCTCCAACATAGATAAAACTCATTTTTAATGGTTACATAATATTCCATGCTGTAAATGTGCTGATTTATTGAACTATTCTTCTATTGGCCATTCAGCTTGTTTCCAGTGTTCTTAACTTTTTTTGCTGTTATAAACAGTGATTCAATAAACATGTTAAATATATATCCTTATGTACTGGGATTTATTTCTTTAAATTATAAAAGCTGCAGTTACTAGGTCATTGGATAGCTTTATCTTGAATTTAAGTTTTCTAGACTGATTTCCAAGGTCTTAGAACTCACATTTCCACCAGTGATGCCAAAGAGTATTGTTCTTCTCCCACTTTATGTCCCTGTCAGCCATAGTTCCATCCTTTTTTCCCCACATTTTCGTGATTTGAAAAAATCTTGGCAGAGTGGGTGTGAAATGCAGTTTTAAGTTTGCATTACTAGTGAGGCTGGGCATCTTCTCAGTCTTCTGGATTTTTCTCTTCAGTGAATTGCATGTTCATGTCCTTTGTCCATTGTCCATTTTCTTACTTGGTTTTGTTCCCATTGGGTTACCCATTTATTTTGTTGTTAATTTATAAGAGACCTTTGTATCTCATACCCATATTTTTCACGTGCATTGCAGGTATCTTTTCTAATCTCTTATTTAATTGTTAACTTTATTTGTGGTATCTCTATGCACAAACCAATTTCTGTTTTCTAAAGTCAACGTAATTTTTCCCAAAGTCAAATTTGAATTATTTGCTTAGAAATTCCAATGCAGAATAGGGTAAGAGCCCTGAGAGCAAAGTTCTCCTAGTATATACAGGAGCTGGAGAGGCACTGCCTTCACCATGTTCTCTGGATAGACCTACCGTGCAGGGGCTTAAATTGGGCACATACCCAACCAAGGTTTGTTATGAGCCCTGTTGCCCTACTATAGGAATATCCAGCAGGGCAAGATTTACTTGATCGCATTTTGCTGCCTCTCACATAGTTTTGTCCTCCTTGTGCCTCAGACTTATTGAAATAGGCCATATTTTTTCACTAGATAATATTGGCTTTAGGAAAACAACATTTCCAGCAGTGTGGATCTTGCAGGTCCTGTAGGGCAGTGGATATTTTATTTCAGCTGGATCAGACCCTGAAAGAGGAATGGAACAGATGTTTGAATTTGGTTAAATGCTTTCAATATTTATTACTTAGGTGACCTAGTTTAGCAGCAGTTGTAATAGAAAAAAACAAGGCCATTTGGGAAAAACAGAGTTTATTGCATTCACCTTAAAAATCAAAAAACTTTCGCCTTTTAATTTTAGTTAGCTTGAATGTGGGGAAGTAAAACCCCGAGAGATTCTCTTCCCACTTTGAACAGATATTTACATGTATACTACATTAAAAATAGTTTCCCATATGAACTATTTTTTGATGTGACTAGAGAACAGTTTTGGAGCTACAGTTCTTGATGTGCTTATAACTGAGTTTCAGAGCTGGGGGACTTTTGAGGTCATCTCATAGAGCCTTACA
The DNA here is from genome assembly GCF_028023285.1 of Balaenoptera ricei. Classification (NCBI taxonomy): domain Eukaryota; kingdom Metazoa; phylum Chordata; class Mammalia; order Artiodactyla; family Balaenopteridae; genus Balaenoptera; species Balaenoptera ricei. The sequence goes on along the minus strand of NC_082651.1, from coordinate 76,360,509 downwards.
CCTTGTAAATGAGGGAACAGACTTAGAGGAATTTGATCCACGGCTCTCAGAGATTCAGTGGCACAGGCAGAAGTACAATTTGAATTTCCAAAATCTGATTCAGTGTCTATGCTTTCTCCATCTTGAGTTCTGTGGATGCCGTGTCCTGGAAAAGTGAGCTCTTGGATCCTTGTACCGTTGTATCCATCCTTGACTCTTTAGATGCCAGTCTCAGAGCTCAGTGTAAGGAAGGTGCTGACTAGGAAGAGGGAAGACTGTAGAAGAATAGCTTGTCTGACAGGTTCCCACTATCTTTTTCATTCTTCTGGCTTTATAGGTAATGAGGAGGGAGTGTACAAAGTTAACAACCAAAACCAGAAACCATGAGTGTCCCTTTCAGCTGCCATTAGGGTCCATGATGGAGAGTTGACTAAAAATTCATGTAAATACAATAGCTCTAACCGTACTGTGGGAGAAGAATTTGGAGAATGAGCAGTTGGGTATGAAAGGCTTATCAGACAAGTGGATATTTATTTCCCATATCTGGCTAACCAGCCATTAATTCCTTGCAGTGTTGTAAGACATAGGTCACTGGAGAATGTAACATTATGGCAGCAGAGGCTGAAATCTCATCATGTGGTGTAAGGAGCAGCTACCAAAGGAAAGAGTGTTAGAAAGCAGGAGGGGAAAAAAACTGAAGTGATAATGTGGGGGATAGAACATATACCTGATTATTACTGTAAAATTGGCATCTTAAACAGGCTAAAAGGAGACAAAAACATATTTGGAATAGACTGAGATGAATAAGCCTTGCATTTTATCATCCAGAAATACTGAAGGATGGGGAGCCGGAAGGGTAAGAAACCTGCCCTTTCCTTCCCTGTTTTTTTATTTTTATATTTTGTTTAGTTTTGGGTTTGTTTGTTTGTAGGGAATCTGGGGTCTTTTTACATAGGTTATTTTTTTTTTTTATAGTGGTAAACCTTGGCTATTTTAACCTTTTTAAGTGCACAAGTCATTGGCATTAATTACATTCATGCTGTTGTGCAACCATCACCACTGTGTTTCCAAAACTTTTTCATCACCCCAAACAGAAACTCTGTACCTATTAAACTATAACTCTCCATCTCTCTCCCACTATTTTTCCATTCTGCTTTGTCTCTATAAATTTGCCTATTCTGTATGTAGAATCATACAGGATTTGTCCTTTTGTATCCGGCTTATTTCACTTCACATCATGTTTCCAAGGTTCTTCCAGGTTGTAGCATGTATCAGAACTTCATTCCTTTTTATGGTTGAGTAATATTCCATTGTGTGTATATCACATTTTGTTTATCCATTCATCTGTCAAAGGGCACACCTTGGGTTGTTTCTACCTTTCACCTGTTATGCATGATGCTCCAGTGAACATTGGTGTACAAGTATCTGTTTGAGTCCCTGTTTTCAGTTCATTTTGGTCATATACATGGGAGTGGAATTGCTGGACCATATGGTAATTATGTCTTTAGCTTTTTGAGGAACTGCCAAACTATATTCCATAGCGGCTGTGGTGCTAGGTTCCTTGACTCTCTGTTGGAAATTGGTGGAGGTCTCTCACTTGTAGGTATAACTGTATAGATAACTGACCTCAGGGTTGCTGAATGGGACTGTAAATTCCAAACTCAATATTTACAAATAACTTCAGAATTTTTTTTAATAAAAATTGTTTGAAACAAACATTGCTTTTAACTATACATTTGGGCAGTCTCTGAATATGAACTCTAATGTTACCTGAGGGGTGAAATCCTGTATTTGTGCTCTCCTACTTATTGGTGGAGGGGAGTGAAAAAATCTGACACCCTTGTGTGTGCATCAGATATTGTGCTAGGTATTTTCACACACTTAACTCACTGATACCCAAGAAAAGTATAGGTAAAGTCATATAATTAACGTACCTCCATGTTTACTAAATAATGAGGCTTCATTTTGTAAACCATAGAACTCACAATTCTCAGATCATTATATCAGAGGAATGAAAATGTTTCTCTATGCTCGTAATCTGTATTTTGATCAAGGATCACACAATGAATTGTAAAAAGCTTTATTTAGATTATGTGTGAAATTAATATATGTTAATTAATAAAACTGAATTGTTTTTAAAGAAATAAATCCCATTTCATGTTGTCTTTACATTAGCTTTGTGAGGTGGATATCATTACTCTTATATTGCAGTGAGGAAATTGAGATAATTCTCCCCTTCCTTCCCACGGCAAGTGGTAGAGTTAGGATCTGGTTCCTAGAATTTGATGAAAAAGCTTTGCAGTTGTCACTTCCTCAGTAGGGTAGAAGCCCTTAATTATTGTTTACATTTTGCATTTTTCTTAGATTGTATTTAGTTATATTTACTCTGGCCTCTCTTAGTTTAGATAAATAGGAGATGGCTGCAATTCCTTTTAAATTTGTGTTCAGGGATGCTGTCCCAAGTAACCAAACGTAGTAACTCATTTTTGACAAAACTAAGGACTTTGGTTATTAACAATATTTCCTTCCATGGTTACTTGCTAAATAAATCATCAAAACCTTGAACTGAATAAGTTTAGTCATCTGTGCTTTTCAGAGCTTTTGAGCAGTTACCTCATCCTTTGCAGATAGGATATCTGCCTCATTAGCTTGTAGCTTTTTTTTAAATTTTAATTTTATTATTATTTTTTATACAGCAGGTTCTTATTAGTCATCCATTTTATACACATCAGTGTATACATGTCAATCCCAATCCCCCAATTCATCACCCCCCAACCCCCACACCCCCACCGCTTTCCCCCTTTGGTGTCCATACGTTTGTTCTCTATATCTGTGTCTCTATTTCTGCCCTGCAAACCGGTTCATTTGTACCATTTTTCTAGATTCCACATATATGCCTTAATATACATTATTTGTTTTTCTCTTTCTGACTTACTTCACTCTGTATGACAGTCTCTAGGTCCATCCACGTCTCTACAAATGACCCAATTTCGTTTCCTTTTATGGCTGAGTAATATTCCATTGTATCTAGGTACTACATCTTTATCCATTTGTCTGTCGATGGGCATTTAGGTTGCTTCCATGACCTGGCTATTGTAAATAGTGCTGCAATGAACATTGGGGTGCATGTGTCTTTTTGAATTATTGTTTTCTCAGGGTGTGTGCCCAGTAGTGGGATTGCTGGATCATATGGTAATTCTGTTTTTAGTTTTTAAAGGAACCTCCATACCATTTTCCATAGTGGCTGTATCAATTTACATTCCCACCAACAGTGCTAGGGTTCCCTTTTCTCCACACCCTCTCCAGCATTTGTTATTTGTAGATTTTCTGATGATGCCCATTCTAACCAGTGTGAGGTGATACATCATTGTAGTTTTGATTTGCATTTCTCTAATAATTAGTGATGTTGAGCAGCTTTTCATGTGCCTTGTGGCCATCTGTATGTCTTCTTTGGAGAAATGTCTATTTAGGTCTTCTGCCCATTTTTGGATTGGGTTGTTTGTTCTTTTAATATTGAGCTGCATGAGCTGTTTATATATTTTATAGATTAATCCTTTGTCCATTGATTCATTTGCAACTATTTTCTCCCATTCTGAGGGTTGTCTTTTTGTCTTGTTTATAGTTTCCTTTGCTGTGCAAAAGCTTTTAAGTTTCATTAGGTCCCATTTGTTTATTTTTGTTTTTATTTCCATTACTCTAGGAGGTGGGTCAAAAAAGATCTTGCTGTGATTTATGTCAAAGAGTGTTCTTCCTATGTTTTCCTCTAAGAGTTTTACAGTGTCCGTAGCTTGTAGCTTTGATAATTAGAAATAGAAGAAAAGTGGGGATGTGCATGGCTGGAATTTCTTTGTCTTTTCATTCTTTTTTCCTCTCTTGCTATTTGTTTTCTCTTTTTCTTTTTGTGAATACTAAGCAGTATTGCCACCTTACACGTAAGTAATGTTTTCTACTTTTTAACTTTTTTCTTCCAGTTTTATTGATTTTTTTCCCTACTTTTCAAAGTACTTGTAAATAGATGATCTCATTTGATACAGGTTTAAAAAAATTTCATATACTTGTAGTTTGTAAACAGAGAATGGTTTAAACACGTAAAAACAGAGGAAATAGTATGGAGAAACTACAAAGTATCCATCCTTATCAATTCAGAGCCAATTGTGTTCTTTTATACTCTGCCTACTTCTCTTCTTCCCCCTGATTATTTTGAAGTCAATCTGTAAATATTTAGCATATGTATCAGTATCCCTAAAAGATAAGGGCTCTTAACACATACCCTCAAGACCTTTATCCCACCTAAGATGATTAATAACATTTATCATTAAGAATCCAGGTAAATTTCCCTAGATGTTTCATAAGTTTTTAACAGCTTATTAGTTCAAATTGGGATCAAAAACTATTCATCGTGGCAGTTTTTGTTTCTTAAATATTTTGATCTGTGAGTCCCTCTTCCCTCTTTTTTTGTTTCCTTGAAATCTCTTCACTGAACTGTAGATTTTACTGGGAAATTAACATGTACTCTGCCCCTTGAATTTGCTGTAAGTGGTGTGTAGGTCTAGATGCTTGATCACATTCAGGTTTGAGTTTTGATGGGACTGCTTCCTAAGTGGTGGCGTGCTCTTCCATCATGGGGCGTGTGTTGTCTCTTTTTGAGATGTTAGCAGTCATTGATTATTGACTACATTTCAATAGGGGTAGCAAATATGGTGTTTTAATTCTATCCTTTTTCTGCTAGAAGAATTTTCCAAACCATCTTTCCTCAGTTGTTTGTTTGAGGTTCAGTTTGTATAGAGAAAGTAGCGGGTTATATATTGGTCTTTTTCAGAGAAACAAAACCAAATGCATGTGTGCATATGTGTGCGTGTATATATACCATATATAATGAGATTATTTTAAGAAGTTGGCTCATGTGATTATGGGGGCTGGCAAGTCCAGATTTGAAGTAGGGCCAACAGGCAGAGATCCAGGAGAACCTAACCAATGGTGCAGATAATGTTAGAAGGTAGTCTGCTGCAGAATTCCCTCTTAGTCAGGGAGGCTGGTCTTTTTGTTCTATTCCGGCCTTCAACTCATTAGATGAGGTTCACCCACATGATGGAGGGCAATCTGCTTCCTCAGAGTCCACCAAGTTAAATGTTAATCTCATCCAAAAACACCCTCCAAGTTGAAACATAAAATTAACCATCACATGAGGGTGTAGTGCTAATTGTTGATTGACCAGTTTTCAAATAATGAGTTGATTAACATCTTCCAAAGGTGACTTAGTTTTTTTAATGAATGGATACATTTAAACATATTTCAAATCATTCAACCCAATCACAGTTATTCTTTGGCTAATGGAGGCTTCTTCAAATTGCTTCATTAGACCTTTTGACCTTCTAGACCTATAGTCTAGATGTCACTTCTCTCATTTCTAATATTGATAACTTGTCTTCTTTCTCTTTTTGTTTATCAGTCTAGCCAGAGATTTATCAGTTTTACTGATCTTCTCAAACAGCTTTTGTTGACTTCCCCCACCCCCAAATTCATACATTTCTGCTCTGGTCTTTATTTCTTTTTATTTTGGGTTTTATTTTCCTTTTTGCTGGTTTCTTTCTTTGGAAGCCGAGGTCTTTGATTTGAGACCTTTCTTCTTTCCTAATACAGGTATTTAGCACTACAACCTTACTGCTTGGTGTAGTGGTTTAGCAGCATCCCGTAAATTTGGGTAGGTTGTGTTTTCATTTTCATTCAGTTCAAAATAATTTTTATTTCCCTTTTGATTTTGTCTTTGATCCATTGGTTATTTTGAAGTTTGGTTTTTAGTTTACAAGTATTTGGAGCATTTTCTAAAGATACTTCTGTTATTGATTTCTAATTTAATTCTGTTATGGTCAAAGAACATGATTTTGTATGACCCAAACCCTTTAAAAGTTACTGAAATTTTTTATATGGCCCAGAATGTGTTCTGTCTTGGTAAATATCTTGTATGCATTTGGGAAACATGTGCTCTGCCCTTGGGCAAAGTGTTCTATGAATGTCAATTGGGTTAAGCTAGCTGATAGTGTTGTTCAAGTCTTCTGTATCCTTACTGATTTCTGTGTACTTGTTCTGTCAATTGAAAGGTACTAAACCTGCAGTTACAGCTACAAAGTTTTATCTATTTCTCATGGCTTTTTTTTTTTTTTTTTATTTAAGTTTTCGCTTCACGTGTTTTGAAGCTCTGTTATCAGGTTCACAACTGTTGAGGATTCTTATGTCCTCTTGATGAATTGACCCTTATCCTTATGAAATGATGCTTTTTATCCTTGATAATATTCTTTGCTCTGAAATCTACTCTGCCTGTTATTAACAGCACCACTGCAGCTTTTATCTGACTCATGTTAACATGTTACCTCTTTTTTCATCCTTTTGTTTTTAACCTATTTGTGTCTTTATATTTAAAATGGAATTGTTGTAAGCAGCATATACAACACCTGGGCGTTTTTATTCAGTCTGACAGTCTTTGACTTTTCATTGAGTTAAGACCATTTACATTTTTTAAGCACTTAATTTCAGTCCACTTCATTTTTTAAAAAATTTTTATTGGAGTATAGCTGATTTACACTTTGTTTTTTTTTAATCTCCCAAGCGCTATGATTATTAAACTTCACAAGAGGAGGCCTTGCTCACTGTGCTTCTCAGAGTCTCCTCTTCATTACAGCTCTTTTATCATAGTCCCCTCTCTTCTAGGAACTTGGGATTAGAGGGTTGGAGAATTCCTTGAATGTTCGCATGTAGCAGTCAGGTCCAGAAGGCTCTTCTAACCAGGGCTATTCCAGGGCACAGGGTGCCTCTGAGAGGCCAGCAATTGAGGTCAGACAGATGTCTTCAGAGGAGAATGTGACGGCTGTGAGAGTAGTGGGGAGAATTGTCGGTGCGGCCCTGAGCCTTTCTCCCTTGTTATCCCAGACAATTCAGGTCTGGCCCCAAATGCTTCTGACCTTGTTGGCATAACCAAAGCCATACAGTAGATGGGACTCACCTTCCTTAGAAAGCAGTTTAGTGACTGACCAGATCTTATTTTTGCATCGTGTCTTTATGGCACACCCTCAGCCCAATGCTAAGCAGTTTATCAAAGGGTTTTCTCCAACCACATTCTATACTGTTCCTTTGAGGAGTTCTAATAAAAATGATTATTTTCTTGTTCATCCCCTTACATTTTCAGTGATATTCTAGCATTCCTTACACCCAAGCCACCCAAACAACTTGAGTACAAGGCTACCTTCCTGTGGCCTTAATGGGGCTTCCAAAAGACACAGGTGGAAGTTGTATGTTTTTTTTTTAATCCATTTCTTCATTGTTGAACCTAAATTCTTGTATTCCTGGCTGCATCATTTCTGTGGACATCTTCATTGCTATTCCTGGAGGCCATTGGCTCTTTTACTCAGGTGTTCATTACACCTGTTCTGTAATAATAGCTCATGGTTACAGCAGTGTTTCTCAACCTCAGAACTGTTGACATTTTTAGCCCGATAAGTCTTTCTCATGAAGGACTGTCCTGTATGTCATAGGATATTTAGTAGCACCCCTGGCTTCTACCCACTAGATGTGAGCACCTTACCTCCAAGTCCTGATAATTACAGATGCCTTCAGATATTGCCAAATGTCCCTGGTTGGGAGTCAGATCACCCCAGTTAAGAACCACTGGTAAAAGAAAATCGGTTCAACTTGGTTGAGTTTACCATGTTTATTCATGATGACCACCAAAGCTCCCTTAATTTCCATGTCTTTCCAACATGCCCCCCAACCCCCAATATCTACCTTCTTTAATTTTATTTTTTCAATATTTTTTTGTCTTTTTCATCTCATTTGAAGCGTAAGACTTTTTGCTGGTCTGTCCCTACATTGATATTTTCAGTGTAATCTTTACTTTCTTCCTGTTCTCATGACTGTGTTTGCTTGTTTCATTTCACTTTCTCTGTGTTTGTTCTGGCATGCTCCAGCCCTCACTCTGTTACTGGAAATCTGTGCTGTCCTTTAGTCTCCTCATCAGCAGCCTTTTACCTCCTTATTTTTTTTGGTTGGATAGATAATTTCCTATGAATGAGGTTACTGAAAACAAACACTTGTCTCCCCTTACGTCTGTGTGTGTGTGTGTGTGTGTGTGTGTGTGTGTGTGTGTGTTACACTGCCTTGCGACCTCTTTCTAGAGGGAGGTTTTTCTTTGTCCGTCTCTGTGCACATTGTCTTTGCAGGAAAGAGCCTTTCTCCATAAAATCACAGCTTGCATTTCTTATTTACTTTGGTGCATTCTGTTCTTTGAGGAGCATTCACCCACACTTCTGAGCTACTTGAAACACAACCGGGGCACATATGACCACTTGAATTTTGTAAAGAGAAACAGGCCCTGAAAGACTGGAGGTGACTTCTCTGTGGCAGCACTGTTTCCTCTCCCAGTTTTTCTTCATCCTGATTATAAACCTGAGTGCCCTAATCATAGGGGAGAGGGTTTGATCATGTCAGACCTACCTTCTGTGGGAAACATTTTATGGCCTGTTGGAGGCTCCCTTCTGTGAGGTCCAAAGCCCTTTCCTTAAGTGGAAAGGGGCTTGGGTGTTGCCAGATCCTCCCACCCGCTCTACAGGTCAAATAATGGATTTAGTAGAAATATGGAAAATTTTAGTCCATTCTTGTGCCAAAAGTTGCCACTGTGAAGGCAGAAGTGTAAACAGTGTGTGACTAATCCCTTCTTTTAAGGAAAGAAGTTTTATGTAATTGTTTCCTTTCTACTTACAAAGATACAGAGGTTTACACAGATTCAAGTCTTCAGATGGCTGGCTGTACCCCTGACTTCTGGCCTGCTTCTCTCCTTTTCCGAGTGTCACCAGTAGAGCACCCATCAAGTGTTTCACCCCATGCAGTCCCACTCCTGTCACTATTAAAGTGGCAGTGCCGAGGGGGCTGGTGACCTACAACCCAACCCAGTGGCCTTTTCCAATTGCTTGTTTCCCTGCCTTTTCTGCAGCAATTTTCAGGTGGTTCTCTCTCCTTTCCATCTAGAAACTTTCTTCCACTTATCGCTTCTGTATCTATGTTATTTTTGTTTTTATCTCCTCTTGATTTTCTTTGTGTCCCCACCGCTAAGTGCGACTAGCCTCCAAGACTGTGTGGTTCCATAGTTTTTCTGAAACATTTTTGCCTTAGAAGAATTTGGCCTCTCTTGGAACATCACTGTTCCTAAACTCAGAGGCTTTCTGTATCTGCTCCCCAGAGATCCACCCCACATTTCTATCTCTAAAACTAACATAATTATCTTCCTCACACACTGGCCCCTTTTTTCTGACTGCCTTAACTCGGCACACCTCCTTGCCTTTACTTTTCCTCTTGGACTTGAACCAAAAATACCGTTCGAGTCAGCCAGGCTGGAAACCTTCATCATCACTTGACTCCTTTTCCTTTTGCTCCCCGCCACCCTTAATTTAATCCTCAAGTCCTATTACTCCTTCTGGTAGTGACCTCTGGCCAGTTCTAGATTTATTCCCTTTAAATGTTGTCTAAAAACTGCTTGCCGTAGGAGATGAAGATTCAGCTTATTCATTTCACCTCTTGCTCCCCACCCTTCCTCTCAAACATCATTGTTTAGTATTAAGAGTTTGTCTCTGCATACTCTACCAACACATTTAAACCTCTATTTCCTCTAACGTCAACCTCATCTTTCAAGGTTGTGAATGTTCTCTCATGACCCTCCATTTTGTAGGATGAGGGCAGTGGCTCTCCTCATCTTCCCTTCACTTCTCCTCTTCCAGAATTTGCCAACCTCCTCCAGCTAGGTATGTACATTTATATCACCTACGTTGGTCACATGGGTTGTTTCTAGCAGCTACAGCCTTCGCAATATTGTCTGTGGGTGTTCCACTCAAGGCGAAGCCAAGTATAGGGTGCTTAGGTTGCTCCCTCTGTGTGTCCATGGCCAACACCTCTGTGCTTTCTGAAGGAGTGTGTTCCTAGCATCAAATGGGAATGGATTCTCCCTTTTCCCATTCCATCAATTGCGTATATATAGTCAAGTTTCTCCAAAATCTCAATCATGTTTTCCATTGTCATGACTCCCCCTTTTCTCCCTAGGATCATTCTCCTGGAGCTCCCTGTCTCCTGGTTGCCTGGCAACCTTCCTTTTAGGGGAAATATGGGAAACCAATCTTGAAGCTAGGGGATCTCCAAACACCAGAATGAGAGGGCCTTACTCTGGGGGAGTAAGTTTTGTGGTTTGTACCACATAGTTCCATTCTTTTAGAGAAGAAGACTAATTTTTTTCCCTGATGGGGGGTAGAAGCCTGACTTTTGGATGTTCTCTTTGCTAGAATCAGGGAGAACAGCTGCCTTCACATGTAGCCTTCTTAGTGAAGACACCAGTGTTCAGCCCTACGTCTCATTATCACCCTGTGCTTTACTTGGTTTGAGTATCCAGAACATGTCTGTGGTCTCCTGGGAAGATGGCTTCCTCTGTGCCTGTGTGATTTTTTCCTACCAGTGTCCTTAAGCTACTTTGTGACCCATTAGGAGTCAGGAAGTCATGACATCAATGTAGTAGTTCAAGACTGTCATTTAAAAAAATGACAGGAGAGAACATTCGTGTCCTTTGCATAGTAAGGATAAATATACTATTTTGTAATACTTAGCTGTATTTAAAAAAAAATATGTATGGATGTGTACTGGATCTCCATGTAAAATGTGCTTCTTACTGTAGATTGAGATAAAAGAAGTTAAAATATTTAGGTATGGCTTCCTTCCTGCTACAACAGTCAACATTTCTCAGTCTGCCCTGCTCTCTTACAGATTTGTTGAAACTTTTCCTGTATGTGTTAATGGGCTATGTGAAACATTTTTAGTATCCTTACCTGTGCCGCACATCAGAAAGGATGCTGGAGCCGAGACCCTGAGGTCTCCAGCTCTGTCAAATGTGAATTTCTTACTTATGGGACTGAGTGGATATCCTGGGGAGTCCAGTGGAGTGGGGGAGGGAGGAACACTTGGGACAGTAGATGTTTGTCAGAACAGAGTACTTCAATATTTTAATGACTAATGTGGCTGTCCTATTACATAACAGCCAAATGTCAAGTCTGGATTTCTTTTCTTTTTTTATTCCTTACCTATAACTTTTAGGGCTTCTTTGGAGGAAGGGAAAATATATGGGTGCCCCCAAATCCATTTTGAACCAGGGGTCCTATAGTTTTCATTTTAATCTAATTTTCTTTAAACAGTTTGGTTTTCCTTTACAAAATTATTTATAATGCTATGACAGATCTGATTTTCACTAGCGATTGTTAAGCCTTTTTTTTTTTTAACGTAAAGGTATGGGGGAAGAGAGGAGAAAATCCCAACTGAAAGGAGATTTTTTTTTCTTCCCTGGGAGATAGGAAACACTAGATATACTTGAGTAAAAGAGAAGGAAAAGAAGAGTTAAAGAGCATATATATTTGTAAGGCTGAGAGATGGTCCAAAGTGGAAATAATTGTGAAGGGTGAAATTAGAGGAAAAGGTAGATGCCAACCATGAAGGAGGAAGTGAGGAAGAGAGAGTAGGATGGTGATTACACTTAATTTCTATTTGTGGAATGAGTGAGTGGACAGTTGCCTCTACTTGCCCCACATGGTGTCACTTCTCATGGCTTTGCTTCTCCATGAGGCCATGAGACAGAGTGACCTGTCTGTTCATGTGTCTTTGTGTCTTTGTGAGCACATGTATTTATTTACATCCTCGAATTGGAGGAAAGTGAAGGAGATGGAGGACGAGGAAGCACAGCTCTGTGTAGTTTCATATTTGCAATGTGTCTGTCACTTGTAGGATAGTTATAGTAAGACGTGGGTACCATTACCAGTACTATTACTCATTTCCTTTAGTTAATGATGGCTGAGGTTTGTTACTCAAGTTCTAGACCTGGTACAGCTCTCTTGTTTGTTCATTACCTTTTTGTTATGTTTAGGGAAAAGGAGCCCACACACACATGTGCTTTCAGCTCGTTTCTTGCTGCTTCTCACTTCTGTGATTCAGAGGGGAGAGAAAGGGAGGACCTCAACTAGAAGGCAGAGCCCACCATCACCCTTATCTGGCTGTGGTCAGAGCAGGAATTAGTTGTAGCAGCTTCAAGGTCTCTTGGAATGCCGGGCTGTCCTCTTCTGAACAGGAGTCAGCCCGTACTTCTCTCAGCAGGTCCCAGTAGTATAGTGACGGGGTTGACAGCGTAGCTGGGGAGCGAGTTGCCCCTGCGATGAGGAGGAGGGCTTCCCCTTTCCACAAGGCAGACAGAGCAGCCTTGTGGTTCTTAGCAGTCACCACCAGATGTGTCCGGCTGTTTCACTTTCTACTTCATCCCAATCAAACATACTTAAAGTTCAAACCAACACTTACATCATCGAAACAAAAGTGTTTACAATGTTAAGCTTTAGGCTTTTAGTAACTTAAGTCAGTCATCCAGTGACGAAGAGAATGCCCTTCCGTGGCATTGCGTCTGGGAAAATATAGGCGCGAGATGTATTTTCCTAGGCTTTCCTAGGACTACAGGGCTGAACGTAATAGATTTAGATCGCTGATTGGCTAAGAGGGAAGCACCCTTAATCCCAGCCTCTTCTATTTGTCTCTCATGGATGTCTTGTCTCACAAAATAGCTCATCCATCCCAACCAGAATGAATCCAATAGGCTGGATTTAGTCAAGATTCTGCTACTGCTTTTGATGAGACACTGTGTGGGTGTTTTTGGTGGCTTGATGATTTATCTTTCTTACTCTCCACCCGTGGTGTCATTTCTTCCTCTTGTTCAGATAGTCCCCCATTAGGGCCAGTCTTTTGGGAAGATGGTTGACTAGGCTAAACTCATGCTAATAAGGTGCCACAAAACCCCAGTTATAGTATGGTAGTTTGGAAATATTGTTCGTTGTAGATGGCTTTAACGTGTCACAGTCAATAATATTCAAGATTACAGCAGAGGGCAAGTTTCTTTCCAGAGGCTCAGTTTGCTGCTAAAAGGGTCTGTTCCAACAATTTTAATAGCAAGTTTGCATTTTCCATAATTAGTTGGTATATCTTCTTTATATTCTACATTGTTTGTCTTGCTTAGTGAATGATTTCAATTCTGTCCCTCAGGGAGTGATTAAATCTGGATGAAGGCTTATTTTAAAGTATACAGTACATGCAGCAGTAGAGAACTGTCATAGAAGAGAAAAGGGTTCAACCAGAAGGGTGAAAACACAGTAATCGAGTTCAGGAGTCCTCAGAGGTCTTGACTCCTGTCATTGGCAAAATTATGAGATTGTCGTAAGTTATTATTCTTATTATTCTTAGAGACTAGTAATTATGAAACACTTAACCTAAATAGTACAGTTTTAATCATTGAGATACAGCATGAAATATTAAAATAACTGTTAACTACAATGTTATGAGTGTGTTTTTTCCCCATGATCATAATTTATATTTCAAAAGATTATAAAATTTTTTTCAGTTTTTGTGTGTTCAGATTTTTACAAGAATTTTTTTTCTTAGCCCTGTGCAGCAGATATTCCATGGTACAGAATAGGAAAGTGAGGCTCAAAGAGGTTTAATACCTTCCTGATATACATACCTGTTCATGTATGTTTTTGTCTTAAATATAACTTGCGTGTGTTGCATGAGGGCTCATGGTAGCTGTGCTTTCAGTGCTTTGATAGACTCCGTCTGTTGATGACCTGTATGTCCTTACACTTCTTGACTAGACAGGCAGAGTCCCCTTTATGTTGGAGGTTTCCAAGGGTAAGGTGTTATTATTTCTTAATATGTCATGACTACAGTATTTGAAGGAAAAAATTAGCCTTGCATGAAATTTTTATGCTCCTTTCTAAGTTTAACTGATCTCTTATTCTTTCCTTCTTAGTTGACTTTAAAAGTCCGTTATTAATTTCCTTATCCTTACTTTGTTTCTTTCCAGAGTGACACCCCTTTCCTCACAGAATGTGATGATTCATCATGGCCAGGCCCAGGAATATGTGCTCAAGCCCAAGTACTTTGCAGCTCAGAAGGTGATTTCGGGAGAGCAGTCTACTGAAGGTTCATTCCCTTTAAGATTTGGACACGATCATGTGGCAGCACCTTTTCAGTGTGAGTATGTCCTGTCAGTCATTTTTCTAAGTTACAGTATCATGCTTTGGAAACACTTCGCTCTGTAGATGGCTTTAATATGTCACAGTAGATGAAATTCAAGAATCATTTTTTAAAAATCCGTACTGGTTCCTGAAACAACCAGACAGCAATATGGTTTCCTTCTTCAGAGGAAAGGCAGTTTTCCTGGACATTGCAGGATCTGAAGTGACTTGCCTGTAATACTGTTTCTGCAAGATGGCTCCATTTCCAAGATATACTTGCTCTAATTTTCTGTACAGTTGTATGGCTGATATGTTTACATTGATAAAATATTTTCCTTAGTGAGCTAGCCAGGACTTATTCTTTGTGAGATGTCTGCAGTGTCCTGCATTACCCTCCGAGATTTACCTACAGTGGATGTTTTCATGTTAGGAGGGCAATGTTTTTAGTATATCGGTTCCATGGTGCGGCAGGTTTTACTGAGTTTGTAAAGAGCTCTTGTATCAGTGGCCAGCTTGGTTAATATCTCACTATGGGGGAGGTTCAAGGACAAGCCCTGGCTCAGAGGGTGGGGAATGTGATGATTTGTGGGTTAAATATTACAGAGTGTCTGCTGGCAGCATCTGGAGAAAACGTTCTTCAGTGAGGCGGCAGACTGTTCAAAGGGGAGAGCTGGATACACAGGCTCCTTCCAGCAGCTTTCTGCTCTGTCTCACGTTGATGGATGGCCTGCGCCATAAGTAATGAAAGAGAATGCCAGTTGTGAGGTTGAAAAGGACTGTCTTTCACCACCCAGAGTAGTGCGGAGAGCTGAGAGAGAATTCTTACTACTGTTTGGCACTTCAGAAGTCTGTGTCTCTATGGGCTTGATTCCTGGGGACCACCTCCACATCCCAGAATTGGCCATTGAACAAAAAGAGTAGCTAATATAAGGTATGTCCACTCCACTTTTCATCTTTTGAGAAAATTGTGCTCAGGACTTGAGGCTGGACCCCAGAGCAATAGCCTGAGGTGATTTATTGGGATGATAAGGGAAGAATGGAGAAATTGTGTAGATCATCTCCTTGCCCTTTAGAAAGGATAGCTTTCAAGTGATTTGCAAAACAATAGATGTATCATCTTGTTTTTAAAGCTCCTTTGATTTCAGTGCTTAATAGCCTGTTCTCTAGAAATATTCCTAAGTATATAATATTTTTCTAATCTCTAAAAATCTAGAGGTACTACTATTTCCTTGAAGCTTTATGTAGATCATATTTTATAGAAGCTCTCCAAAATTAGAATGTGATGGGAAGAGTTTTTGAAAGCTTATGATCATACTGATAAAAGAATTCTGAATTTCATGGAGGTGTCAGGAAAAGATGGTTTGGGAATCTCTGGTATTAAGACTGGAGACTAGTTTAATTTGCATGAATATCATCTAGAGCAGGGGTCTGCAAATTTTTTCTTAAAGACCAGATAATAAATATTTTAGGCATTGGGAGCCAAGATACAAATTGAGGATGTTATATATAGGTACGTACATAACTATTTAAAATGTAGACATTTAAAAATGTAAAAACTCTTAGCTAGTAGGTTGTTTAAAAAAAAAAAAAAGGTAGCTGGCTGGATTTGGCCCATGGGCTGTAGTTTGCCAACTGGTAATCTAGAGACTTAGTTTCTCAATCTACTAAAAAGACAACCTATGGAATGGGAGAAAATATTTGCAAATGATGCGACTGACAAGGGGTTAATATTTAAAATATACAAACAGCTCATACAACTCAGTATCAAAAAAAAACCCCACCCAATCAAGAAAGGGGCAGAAGACTTAAACAGATATTTTTACAAAGAAGACATACAGATGGCTAACAGACACATGAAAAGATGCTTAACATCTCTATGAGAGAAATGCAAATCAAAACCACATTGAAGTATCACCTCACACCTGTCAGAATGGCTATCATCAAAAAGTCTACAAATAACAAGTGTCAGAGAGGATGTGGAGAAAAGGGAACCCTTGTACACTGAGGATGGGAATATAAATTGGTGCAACCATTGTGGAAAACAGTATGGAGGTTCCTCAAAAAACTGAAGATAGAGCAACCGTAAGATCTAGCAATTCCACCATATGATCTAGCAGTTCCATTCCTGGGTATGTATCTGGAAAAAATGAAAACACTACTTTGAAAAAATACATGTGCCCCAGTGTTCAGTGCAGCACTACTTACAATAGCCAAGATATGGAAGCAACCCAAGTGCCCATCAACAGGTGTTTGGATTAAGATGTGGTGTGTGTATATAAACAATGGACTATTACTCAGCCATAAAAAAGAACAAAATACTGCCATTTGCAGCAATGTGGATGAACCTAGAGAATTTTATGCTTAGTAAAATAAGTTGGACAAAGACAGATGCTGTATAATATCACTTAAATGTGGAATCTAAAAGATAATACGAATGTATATACGAAACAGACTCAGAAGGAGGGAGGGCCAAATTAGGGGTATGGGTTTAATAGATACAAACTACTATATGTAAAATACATAAGCAACAAGGATATACGTATAACACGGAATTACACCCATTGTCTTGTAATAACCTATAATGGAATATAATCTGCAAAAATACTGAATCAGTATGTTGTATACCTGAAACTAACACAGTATTGTAAATCAGCCATGCTTCAATTGAAAAAAATCAATCTGCTGAAAATACATAGATCTTGGACCTGATTGACTGGTGCCTGGAACAGGACAATTAAACCAAAAGATGCTCTAGAGGCCCTGTGTGTAACGTAAGCAGCTGTTCTTCAGTGTCACTATTCCCAGCAACCCACCCTCCTCCCCATGATGATTCTCAGACGTAGCTCCACTTGGTTTGGAGGCAGCCAGAAAAGCATGAACTACCAGGACACCAGTTGTGTTAGATAAGTCTAGTTTCCTTTAATGTTAGAGTGACATGCCACACAGCGCTGGGGAAAGTAATGGATGTTACTCCTGGTTGCTTATAGAAAGTCTTTTGATACTGATGGAAATAACATTTTCACTGGATGACCCATTAATGGCCATGCGGCGGGACTGAATTGCATGAATCACCATGAGTTCCTCAAAAAGTTAAACATAGAGTTACTCTATGACCCAGCAGTTCCACTCCTAAGTATATACTCAAGAGAAGTGAAAATGTGTGTACACAAAAACGTATGTACAAATGTTCATAGCAGTGTTATTCACAATAGCCAAAAAGTGAGAACAACCAAACTGCCCATCAACTGATAGTAGATAAACAAAATGTGGTATATCGTGCCATTGGCTGTTCAGCCACAAAAAGGAATGAAATATGATACATGCCACAACGTGAATGAACCTTGAAAGCATACTGAATGAGTCCAGGTACAAAAGAATCCAGATCACATATGATTCCATTTTTATATGAAATGTCTAGAACAGGCAAATTAAATGAAATATCCATGCAGACAGATAGTAGATTAGTGGTTGCTGGGGGCTGGGGAGAGCAGGAATGGGGTGTGACCATTGATGGGTAAGGAGTTTCTTTTGGGCTGATGAAAGTGTTCTGGAATTAAATGGTTATCATGGTTGCACAAAGTGTGAATATGGTAAAGCCATGTTATGTTAAAAATAACACAAAAATACTTAAAAATTA
Source organism: Balaenoptera ricei (assembly GCF_028023285.1). NCBI lineage: Eukaryota > Metazoa > Chordata > Mammalia > Artiodactyla > Balaenopteridae > Balaenoptera > Balaenoptera ricei. The sequence continues at coordinate 76,342,827 of NC_082651.1, read as the reverse complement.
TTTCCCAATAAGTAGTTATAAAAGTTTCAAGGAATGGAGGTCACTGGTTCTCTCAGAAGTGCTAAGAATGGTGTTGGGTAGAGGGGATCTGCTTTATCCAGTACCTCTTTCGGTAATTTGTAGGAAAGATTTGACTATGTAAACCAAATTCTGTTGTGGTTGGCTTAGTAGTGTTTTTAACCTAGAGGGAGGGAAGTTGAAATGACATGATGATAACATTTAAAGGCAATCTTATAAAAACAGTCAGTTCAGATTATCTTAGTATCTGCTCAGGAGCAGACCCAAATATCTCACACCTAAAGAGATTATTTCAATACAATGCACTAGAAAAAGATCTTGAGGGTAATAAGTATCCATTCCAGACTATCTGCTATTGTGCTGAAAATACCATGGGACGCTTGATGATATTAAAAACAGAAAATAACATTTCTATTTTGGTCCATGGTGGAAGGATTTTTTTATCATCAGGGTTAATAATGGAGAGCTTCTTAAGGTAGAGTGTGGAGTTACTTATAAAAGAGAGCTTTAGGATGAGCAGAAATATCCCTGTAGCTGAAATAGTTCCCTAGACTACTGATTTGCAGGTTATGCAAAGAGTCCTAGAGCTAAGAAATTGGAGAATCTCTGAGTTGAATATTCACCTGCTCCACTTTTTTTTTCTATTACCTCAGTTTAATATTTGGAAATTTTTAGAAATGTAAACTTTTATAATTGGATTTCTCATTGCTAATTCCAGTGGTTTTCCTCTCAAGGTGGACTTAGCTTTTAAAAAGGTTAATTATATTTTAAAGTTGTCTATTGAAATCTTACTTCAGATTCAACAAAGCCAAAATCTTAAATTTCAGGAAAGGCAGACACCATCTTTTATATGCTACCTTTCTAAAGTTTCTAAAATTGATACAAATCAGACTCTTAAAAGAGTTGCTAATTTATCTCCTGATGTCCTGAGAGACGTGAGAGAGTGATTGATTATTGGCATTGAGAAAATATGATACCGTTCAGTTATAAAAAGTTAGGAGAAGCCCACTTTTAATTTTTACTTAAATTGTTAAACATAGGCTTTCTGCTTAGGTAAACACCCATAGTGGTGCAGGAAACACATACACAGCCCCATTAGGCCGCTTCTGACAGAAGAAAACCTTATCGTGCCTGCACTGGGACCCCAGGAAACATCTTAGCCCTGGATCCTGTGGTCTGTGCTGACCCCTCCCAGTGCTTGCAACAGGCCAGTCGACTCAGCTTCTGCTCCCACCCTCACCCCCCCGACATGAGTCATGGGCTGACTGGAATTCCTGGCTCTCCCCCATTTGAAGATGCAACAGCCCTCCTCAGCAGGTCTTAGGTTTGAGAGGGAGGCAAAGAGTCCATTGAGCAACTCTGCTGCCCAAATCCCTGCAGCCCAGTTCTGGCCTGACCTCAGTCCATGTTCCCATACTCTGAAGAGCACGGGCCCTTTGGGCACACGAGCCTTCCTCTTTTAGTGACACTACGGTTGAATGTGCTAGCATTAGCCTTCAGGCTGTGTTCACACTGCCACTGAGAAGCATAAGACATGAAAGCATCTCAGGGTTTGATGGCAAGTGTTATATCTCCCCGGGAAAAAAAAGTTCATGTGTCTGGAGTGAAGATTTTCTGTGGTTGCAGACTGACAGAGCGAAGATGTTACCATTAAAACTGCATCTTTCTGGTTGTCCTGAGAGAAGAGAGTAGTTCTGCAGAAGGTTAGAGGACACATCCAAGATTTTTGCTTTAGCAAAACAAATCTGAAGTTGAAAGGATAGGCAGGCAGTATTTGGCTTAGGCTGTTGTGCTTATGCCAGCCATTTCAAGTAGGTGGGCAGGAATACTCATTAAAGGCTCGGACGCACTGTGCTATTTACAGAATCTTCACAGGGAGGGAGTCCGTGGTGTAGTTCAGAGCACCCACCATAGATGGAAGTGGGCTTTAAGGAAGACCAGATTCAACCTCCACTCACTGGGCCTTTGCAAAAAAGGGGAGAAACCGTGGAGTGGCAACTAGATGAAGGCAAATGTAGATGTCATAAGTACAGATGAGAAGAATTGGAACCAGGTTCTTAAGTGCAGGATGAATTTGCAATATGGATACCTCCAGAGGAAGAACAGTTTGAAAATGCGGGTGAGGAAGAGTCTGGTCCTGAGAACCACCCTCGCCTCATTGGGGTGTTGAAGTTTAAAATATGAGTGATAGGAAGATCACTTGTGTGAAGAGAGAAAAGGGAAGGGGAAATCAAGTGTGCTGGCAATCCTAGTTCTCTGAGATGCCCTCTCTGTTAGTTCCTGATTGGTTGGGAGCCCCACTAGGGCAAAGCTTTGCAGACGGACAAACTGGGCACTTTGGAGGAAGGAGAATTCCGTAGACTTAACATTCTCCAGCACTCGAAATCCTTCCCTGCGTGGAGATTACCCTTAGCTTGTCATGTGCAGGTAAGTGTGTCTCGAGGGAATGGCCCCACACCAGTACAGCAAGTACGAAGTGACAGTGGAAGTTGTACCAGCCAGAAACGATCTTACATGAAGCTGATGCAAACTAACAAACGATTTAGCATTTAAAAAGGATACTCGGTGTGAAAACATACTGCCTTGAAGAAGGGTTGATAGTAAAGCTCTGTGCCTTTTCCCTTGTAAAATCAGCAAGTTCCTGGAGCTGCTTGGTTATCCCCACACAGTGTTGTTTGGGAATCAGGACATTGAGCCAGTTTCCCAGCCATATGGCAATGTGGATCTTAGCACTAAGATGGCCAGAAGAAAATCACCCAGTCTTCAATAATTTCTGGTAAAATCCTTGTTGGCCTTACAAGCCTAGACAGCAAAGCATCAGCATACTGGGTATAAAAAAATGCTTGAGAAAGCCTTCTGGTGAATGTGGGTGAACACCAGGGTTTTGCTGAGTTGATGTCCTTAGGAATTCAGGTTCCTTTGAAGGACAGAGTATTACCTATTATAGAAGTTGTTCCATGTGTGGTCTTGCTGTGGCCGCTGGGCCTCAGTTGGAGGGGCGAGGGCAGGTGGTTTATTTTATCCAGGGGTTGTTTGGTCATATCCCAGTCCCGGAAGGTATGTGGATGTGAACTTCTCATCGCCTGATTACTCACGCACAGTTCAAGATAGCTGGGCAGTGGTAGGCATGGATTGATTATAAATACTGCCCAGAAGCTTATCCAGCAATATGAAAACAGTGGAGGAAAACCTAGAGTGAGAGGATTATGTAACCTAAATTCCCCAGTGGGCAGCTTTCCGTGCCAGAGAAAGAGGCTTTAAACCCAAAGGGCCCAAGATTTCATAACAAACCAATCCAAGGATATTTCTGGGTGTTGAGACTGAGTTCAAGATATTGAGAAACCCTATGTGGCTCCAGAATATTCTGTGACCAAACTGTGATATTTCTAAGGAAAAATATAACACATGAATTTACAGTTTGCCTGAGGGAAACTGCAATGCAACGTTTTGGTAGGAGAAAATTTGAATTTGAAAAAACATGGTGCCTACTCAGCCTTAGGATTTATTTACCAGAAACTGAGGGCTTGACTTGATTTTTCTTCTAAATGGGGAAATAGCTTCTAGAAAATTAATCATCATTAGAGTTGAAATGATACTTTTGATACAAAAGTTCTGCTTATGAGATGTTACAAAAGGAATTAAAGTAGAATGCTTTGTCTTCTTGTGGGTCAGTCTCCTTATAGAAAGGTCCTCTTAGCATTGAAAATGATGGCCTTGTGGTGAATCTGTACCCACGTTGTGGAGGTAAAGACCTCAGTACCTTCTTTGTGTTTTTGTATGACATTTCTTAAAGAAGTTTTTGTGTTGTGATTATCTACAATTTTAGTTGTGCATTATTTTTCAATATTGACTTAGTATTAGCGTTTGATGAAATTGTACTTAAGCTGAAAGCCAGCTGTCCTTGTTCTCCCTTGCTCCTCCCAGACAAAGGTAGTAGAAATTAATACATGGCTGGAGTAGGAGGAAAACCTTTCTTCCCTAGGAGGTAATTGCTACATGGTTCTATGTGAGTAATTCTTCTGGCAGGCAAACTTTAAATAATGAAATATGTGTATATACACATAAACACACAAATATATTCAATCAAATACATAAATGTGTATTATTTAAAAATTTACTTTTTTGGAGCTCCTTATAGTATCCATATAGCAAGTATCCATTAAAAAAGTTTTCTTGTAGCCCTAACTGTGCTTCACAAGTTTCTCTCAAGGTACCGGTTTAACTAAATGAAAACATTTGAGGTAGGCAGTGGTTGCTCTTGTAAAAAAAAATCATAGATATTTAAAAATCCTTGTATCCTAGAAACAGATTTGGAAAGCTTTGCTGAAAGCAAGCAAGCATCATAGAGCAGGTGAGAGGGTGTTAGTCATAGTTTCTTTTGGTTGATGGCCTCTGGGCTTCTTATGTGGGATTGGGCACTCTCCTTTAACAACGTCTGGAACCCCACGCACCAGGCAGCTGTGCTGCTTGTTTTAATGATCACCATTTAACTGCTCCAGGTGCATCTCAGGATCGCTCTTTCCCCAGCAGGGATCATACTGATGAAATGAGTCAGAATCTCTCTTAAGGTGTTTGTAAGTTAGAGCTAAGCAGTACACAACTGTAACATAAGTGAAACACCAGCAGAAGCAGCCAGAGAGAAGCTTTCTATCTCATTAATGTATATAAGAATGAAGTTCATCAGCCTTTTCTGAAAAGCACTGGGGACAGGGCAACTTATAATGGGGTGCTACAAGTACTGTGGGTTCTCAGCATCTTTGCAGTTACTGAAATGTGCCCTAGTCTCCATGAGGGCTGGCTGTCCCTGGATCTTCTTGGGGCTTTTCTCCCTTATTGCTTCACGCAGCTTTACCATATCATTCCATCACTCCAGATAACATGCACCCCTCACATTGTGTTGTGGACGGAGACTCTGGCTAACACGTGTTCTGTTTGTACCCGTCCCTCTAACAGCTGCCTGTCCTGACATCTCAGAGCATCAAACATTGGGGTGGGCTTGTGATGGATAGAGAGTGGATGGCTCAGTTCTGCCATTTCCTCAAGACTACTGAAACACCTAGAGAATTGTTCTGCCTGGCCTGCTTTCAGTAGAACCTGATGTGTTACCATGTTTATGTCTGAGCAGCCATTAGGATTTTTAACAGAAGCATTCTTGGGTCTCAGGGATTCTTGCTCATATGGAATGGAGAATGTCCAGTTTAGAGTTTGTTAGTGAGTGCGGATAGGAACACTTTCAGTAACACTTCCGAAATCCCATTATACCTTTTATTCGTTCATCATTATTTTTAGTATGGGTTTTCAGGCAACCACAAAGCGGGGCGGGGGGGGTAGTGTGTATAAATTCATAGCAGACATGCTCTGCCATGTCTTGAACCTGGAAATATAGCGAAGTTAGAGGCCTCTTTTTAAAGGAGTTTAAAGAATACTCTTAGCAGAGAAAGTGATTCATAATGTTTCTTGTCAGAGATCCCAGTTTCCAAACCACACCTTAATATACCTCAAGAACATGCAATACATATTTAACAAACCTGCTCTTGGTGTTGTAAATTATATTCATGTCTCTGAAGATCAGGAAATTTGGACATAGGCTCATTTACATTCTCCAAAGACACTGTGGATTCAATCCTGGTCTTTCTCCTCATCTATTTAGCACTTACCATACGCCAGCCACAGTGCTAATTGCTGCATACGCATTAATTCAGTATGTTACATTGTAATATTAGTATATTGTTATTCTTTTTTTGAAATAAATTTATTTATTTAATTTTTGCCTGCGCTGGGTCTTTGTTGCTGCACACGGGCTTTCTTTAGTTGCGGTGCGTGGGCCTCTCATTGCAGTGGCTTCTCTTGTTGCGGAGCACGGGCTCTAGGCGTGCAGGCTTCAGTTGTTGTGGCACGTGGGCTCAGTAGCTGTGGCTCACGGGCTCTAGAGCGCAGGCTCAGTAGTTGTGGCGCACGGGCTTTGTTGCTCCGTGGCATGTGGGATCTTCCCAGACCAGGGCTTGAACCCGTGTCCCCTTCCTTGGCAGGTGGATTCTTAACCACTGCGCCACCAGGGAAGCCCATTAGAACATTGTTGGACTGTTTAAACTGTTACCCTACATGTTATGCATGTATTTGTTAGGAAGCAAAAATATAACAAGGTATAAATTGCCAAAACAAAACGTGTTCATTGAAAAGATTGCCACTTTAGCTCTTCGTGTAAGTTCCTTTCAGGTGAGTCCAAAGTCAAAATTTGACTATATTTAAAAAATTTGTCAACTTTATTGTACGTAGGACTTTAATGATCTTGACACATTTAAAAAATTATCTGAATACAGAGCTTCTAGGAGGAATTTTTTTAACAAAAATAATCCAAATGCAAAATAAGCCTTTCTAATCGGTGGGTTCCTATTGCCGTTTAAGATCCATTTCGATAGCTTTCAAACAAAATGAAGCAATCAGATCTTACCTGGAAACTGTGTAAGAACCAAAGTCCACAGTAGAATTTTACTTTCTTCTAGAGTTTTTAGTAGTAATTATGATCATGAAAGCAAACATTTGGAGGTGAAATTTTCCCATATTTAGAAGCTCTTGTGTGTTTTGCTCTGTAATTTATCACGGAGTAAGTGTTGCTGCTCATTTGAGTTTTCCCTCTAAGAGCTGACTGTGTGTAATGATAACCTCTTGAATTTGCATATTTAACAGCTTATGAATCATATTCATACAAATTATTTCATATGGCCCCTGCCACAGCCTTGTGAGGTAATGGGTTGGATGGCTTTATTCTGCAAGTCTTTGTTCTACTCTTGATTGCAGGATTGGGAGGGTGGAGCCAGAGGGTGGTTTTACTGTATCCCATCTTGTTGAACCTCTCTCCGTTTCTTGGACAAATAAAACTCTTAACACTTATTCCATAAGACTGTTTGTTGTAAGAATGAAGTGAGATGGCATGTGACACCTAACATGCTGCCAGATACATAGTCTGGGCTCCATCTCTGTTAATTTCCCTCCTTCATCCTGACCTTCCCATATGTGCTCCATCTTCATTTCTCACCTTCATCCCAACCTTTCCAAGTGCCTCATGTCGTGTAATTTTCATAGTACTGCTCATTAAAAGTGTGGGAGAGGCACTGGGGTTTTGAGGAAAGAGCAGGGCTTGCATTGAACTCCCAGCTTCTACCATTTCCTAACAAAATGACCTTGGTCAAGTTTCTGATGAATGTCTCTGTAGCTTCCTAGTCTGTGAAATGGCTATGAGCGTAACTTACATGGCCGTGGTGTGTATTTGAGCTTTGTAGCTTAGTAAGCGCCAGTGCATGTTTCATGGGTCCATCAGTCACGCAGACAGTGCTCTGTACATTTAGAAAGGCCCATATATACTATTTCTAGGTTCTCAGAATCTAGGCAAAAAACAAAGTGGAGAAGAAGAGTGTGTGTGTTTATATTATCTATTGCCGTGTAACCGAGCATTCCCAACCTTAGTGGTTTGAAGCAACAAGCATTATCTTACAGTTTCTGTGGGTCAGGAATTGGGAATTACCTTAGCTGATTGGTTCTGGCTCGGGTTCTTTTATGAAGTTTCAATCAGGGTATCAGGGAAGGGCAGCAGTCATCTGAAGGCTTGCCTGGGGCTGGAAGATCTGCTTTCAGGATTGCTCAATCACATGGTGATTGGCAGGAAGCTTCAGTTCTTTGTTGCGTGGGCCTCTCCTTAGACTCCTCAAGTATTCTCACAGCATGGGAGCTGGCTTCCCTCAGAATGAGTGATCCAGGAAAGAGAGTAGGATGGGAGCTGCAGTGCAGTGCCTTTTATGATCTAGTCTCTGAAGTCACAAACTATCACTCTGCTTTATTCTGTTCTTTAGACATGAGTTGCTGAGACCAGTCCAGGCTCAAGGGGAGGGGAATTGGACATCATCTCTTGAAGAAAGATGTAGCAAAGAATTTGTGGACACGTTTTAAAACCATCAGTGTTCAACAGGAGAGACATTAACTTGATGAGAGTCAAAAGGGAAAAGTTGAAAATGAGTAACCTAAAAAGAATTAGCTGACAGTTGAAAAACTTACAATGTGTAATTACACATCAGTAATTCATTTTTTATTGGCAACTAATCATTTTTCAATTTTATTTATGACATGATACTGGAGCATATTTAGATATAATATGACGACTTTGAGAAAAGCGATATTTAGGCTGAAATCTTGCCTAATGGTGAGATCTATTGAATTTGGCAGTAATCCCTTGGGGAGAGTAGCTGGGGCCATTTGATGGAGTCATTTAAAAACTGAGCCAGGGAGAAATTTGTGCTGGGGAAAAAAGAACTGACAGAATTGGTGTTCTGCAAGCATGGATATCCCTGATTCTATAATTCTAAATTACTTTAGAGATTTAAAAAATGCCAGTTTTCTTCTATATAACTAATGGCTTCAACAGTTTTTTCTTTCAGTTGAATCCATCAAACTTTGGAGGAGTTTTGATAGTTGCACAAATATTCCTATGTTCAGCTTCCTTAGTGCTTCTCAAAATAAAAGGCATTCAAATTTCTAATATTTTGTTTGTACTGGGTTTTCATTACCTACATGAAAGAGTTGGGATCTCTCAGAGGCACATCACTGTATCTACTCCTGGTCTGGCAGCTCCAGTAACTCAGAATGCCTGTCCAGGGCACAGTAGGTTTTGGTTTCCTTCTCTATCCTGTCTTTTCACTTTTTCTTTCAAGCAAATTTAGGTTTTGTAAAGTGTGTAACAGGTCGTTTTCTTCCTTGTGTCTGCCTTTAATATAAGAGGGAAATTTCCCAGCCCCTTGTGGAAATAGTAGAACGTTGGTGGCATTCAACTCCTTTAATGTTTTTGTGACTTCCAGGTATTAGCTGTTGGAATGAAAGTCACTTCTCTGCCCTTTGCTTTGTCTGTCTTCCCCTGTATTCCCAGCCTGAGTTCATTTCCTCCCCCTGTGTTCTTTCCCATGTCACTCCCCTCTCGCCACATACTCTTTCCCGTTCCCAAAAAGGGAGAATCACCAGGTGGGACGTGTGTTAAAAATAGCAAAGGAGGATGAGAATACAAACTGTTTTCTTTGGCTTGATTGAGGCCAAGGGAATGTTGGAGGAGAGAAACATACATAAATAGAAGTATGTGCAAAGAGCCAAGAAAAAGTGGAAGGTTGGAATGTATGGTCATGCCTAGGTTGGTGAGAATCGTGGATGGGAGTGAAAGGATGAAAGGTAGAGAGAAAGGAGGAAAGGTTTTCTGGGGGTGGGGGGGAGGAAACTGTGTGAGAAGGAGGCGTGTGAGTGAGGATCGTTGGACGGTCCTGCCTGGCTGATTCCCTGGCTGTATGTGGTGTTGTTGCTGAAGTCGAGGCTAGATTGGATGTAGGTGGGCAGGAGTCTTCATTTCCTTTGAAGGAGTTTGATTTTGTTGGAAATATTTGCTTTAACAATTACATAGACTAAATGGAATCCTATTTCTCCAAGCATATAGTAGAGATAATTGGGGACCCTCATGGGGAATGGCCCCTACTCTGTCAAGCTTGTGAGTAAGTCATGAAATTTGTTCCTTGGTACACACGCAGCCCAGTAGATATGGATGATTTTAGTCAGACTTGCTTCTCCATGTGCAAGCAGACAGATGTTATTTATGGAAATGGTGAGCGATAGACCGATAACAAGTGCCTCCATTGACTTCTTTTTGGAAAAACAACAAATGTGGGGATAAATAAAACCTAATTCTGTTCTAAAATTAAGGGATAGAAAATTCGAATCATGTGAAGCGTGTCTAGCCCACTGCTTCTGTAAGGAGCCCACACAAACTGGCCAGATTGAATGAGTGTTAGAGATGGAAGACAGGTAAGTGTTTACTGCCCTGCAACTTGTTCTTTTGATTCAGAGACAGTGCTGAAGTCCTTCTCTTAAGCCTCTTCCGCTGCCCTGGCCACAGTGTGGAAGCTAGAGAGTTAACGCTGCAGAGAACGCTGACATAGGTTCTTTGAGGGAAGTGGAGACTTTTCACATGAAAAAGTGCGTCTTTTCAATGGTATTTATCCCTCCGGAGGTGAACTCTTAGAGTAACATCTTGAACCATGATGCCAAAAAACTCCTCTAAAAATCCCTGGGCAAACTTATTTAACCCTCGCCAAGTGTGCTTGCCACAGTTGTCAGGATTCTAGATCCAGGCCGTGAATTACACTCTCAATTCCGAATTGAGAAAGTGGGTATATTGTGCTCCCTCCCGTTATTCTTTATTACTTTTAAACACAAGACACATTAAGTCTTGCGTTTCTTCAACTCTGCAATCACAGCATCTCAAATACCACTGTTCATTCTGGAGGGGCTGGTGCTCTGGTATTAAGAATTAGGAGCAGAGGAGAGATTTTCACATGCTCTAGATGGGGCTTTTTAAAGTCATGTTGAAGAAAACACCACGGGACAGTGGCCTGCTACAGTTGTAGGACACCAGAACTGAGGAGGGTACCCCATGAAGTATGCCTGGTCAGTTGAATCCCCTCAGGGTCTATGATGTTAAAGAAAAATATTTTACAGAAAAGGTCAGAAAATGAAAATGTCAGAAAGGCATCCGTTTGTTTTGCTAGTTCTCTACTTTTATTACCAACTATATTTTCTTTCCCCAAATATACTGGGTCAGATCCTGCTGGGTGAGTAAACTACTTATTGGGTAAAAGTTAGCTTCTTTTGACTGTAAAATATATTATACCTTGAAACATATTTGATTTTGTTCCAGGGATAAAAATAGGACCTTTTATTATATTTCTAGAGAAGAGAGCTTAGGTTTGGTATTTAAAGAGAGAAAACTCCAGGGAGAAAAAGGAAAGATTAAAACAATTCCATAGTCTCAAGGTGTGCTTTTTAAAGTCCTACTGGGGGTAGTGGAGTCAGGCTGGCAGGGCAAGGTTGAAGTTGAGAAAATGTGCGATTCTAGGTGAAAATCTTTTTTTTTTTTTAATTAATTAATTAATTAATTTATGCCTGTGTTGGGTCTTCGTTTCTGTGCGAGGGCTTTCTCTAGTTGCGGCGAGCGGGGGCCACTCTTCATCGCGGTGCGCGGGCCTCTCACCATCGCGGCCTCTCTTGTTGCGGAGCACAGGCTCCAGACGCGCAGGCTCAGTAATTGTGGCTCACGGGCCCAGTTGCTCCGCGGCATGTGGGATCTTCCCAGACCAGGGCTCGAACCCGTATCCCCTGCATTGGCAGGCAGACTCTCAACCACTGCGCCACTAGGGAAGCCCCCTAGGTGAAAATCTTAGTCCTTAAATCTCGAGTCAAGCTAAAACAAAGATTAAATTAGTGAAATGGGAAATGAGACCCGACTCCTAAAATAAGTGGGAATTTGGGATGAAATCTACCATCTTTATTGCTGGACTTTTGGTTAGTCCCTCTCCCAATCTCCCTGAGCTGGGAACCAAAGTGTATTTCTCTTTTTGGGTGGATTTTATGGCTTAGTGGCAATTCACATCAGACTCGAAGAATCTGGGTAGTAGTGTTTTTAATTTCCTAGTTGTTCTTAGCCTAACAAAGGGAATGAATACTAAGTAAATCAGAAGTATATTAAAAAATTAAACTCCTTAGACATCATCATCAATTTTATTTATCAAATTAGTGGAAGTTTTCCCTTATGTGTCAATTTGATTTTTGCATAATACATTGAGGAATTTTGGGAGCAAGTAATTGTCTGTTTTTCTTTTGAAAAAGTGCTTGAGAAATTTGTTTCCTGTTTATTCAGTTATTCTGTCATTGGCATGTTTAATTGAAAATTTTTACTTTATATCATTGGCCATTTTTTGGTAATGTTTTAATGATTTTAGGGGAAAATGTTTTGTAATGATTGTAGGGTTTCCTGAATAACAACTTGTGCTTTCCCTTGATCTGAAGCTTTTATGACTAAAACATTTCTCTCTGACAAATATAGCATAAAATAAATGTTTTGAGGCTAAAGGTTTCATAGAAGTGTTCTTTATTTTTTTTAAAAAATTACTGACAGTTATCCCTTAGATAAATATTATTTCTTTAGTTCTCTGTCAGTGGAGTTTATTCATTCATTCGATATTTCTTGAGCACTTGCTATGAGACACATGTTGAGTATTTAGTAGTGACCAGACACATTCCCGCCCTCATGGAATCTGTGTTTTTATGACAGTAATCCAATGCTAAATCTATAAAGCATACTTATAAACAGGAAACGTAAAACAGGACACAGGGAATCAATGTGTGTGTGGTGTTGCAGTTTTATGCCAGGTAGTCGGGAAAAACCTCCTGATCATGTGACGTTCTGGTGAAGTCTTGAAGGTGAGGGAGGAAGGCATGTATATCTGGGGAAGAGTATTCTAGGCAGAGGGAACAGGAGGTTCCCTGAGATATGAATGTGCCCAGTATGTGAGGAATAGCAAGGAGGCCAGAGTGAGTGCTTTGGGAACACGTGTAAGAGACAAGGTCGGGGAGCTCACAGCTTGTGGAGAGCCCAGTAGGCCCTTGTGAGGCCTTTGGCTTGTATTCTGAATGAGATGGGAAGCCACCGAAGGGAGGAGTGCCATGATCTGACTGCCATACGTTAAAGGATGCACCGAATGCCGTGTGGGAGAAAGCTGTAGGAGGGCAAAGTTGGAAGCAGGAAGTCCGGCTGGGAGACTGTTGAAATAATCCAGACAGAAGATGATAGTGAATTGCACCAGTGTTTGCCATGAAGGTGGTGAAAAATTGTCCCCTCTGGAAATAGAGTTAACAGGGTTTGCATGTTGTATTGAGTCTCAGATGACCAAAAAAGGGTCAAGAATAGACTTGCCATTTTCAGAGATGAGGGAAGACTTGAAAAGGAACAGGTTTGGATGTGGATACAGAGAGGGACCAAAGCTTAGTTTTGCATGTTTTCTTGGGACAGCCACTAGACCTTAGACACCTACCTAGCAAAGTCTCATAAGCAGCTGAACAGCTGGATTCTTGGACACACACAAATACACACATCTGCAGTACTCATATGCACATATACAAGGTCGAGGGGTCCAGGCTAGAGTTAAACATTTTCTATACAGAAATCTGTAGCTGGTATCCAAATCCATGAGATAAGACAGGATAATAGCATCTGGGAAGTCAGTATGGAAAGGAAAAGGCTACAAAGACTGAGCTCTAGGGCCTTCCCCTGGACACGATCATGAGGAGCAGTGGCCAGCAAGGTAGGAGAGAACCGTGAGAGAACAGGGTAACCTAGAAGCCAAGTAAAGAAGGAGTATCACGAAGCAGAGTGGTTCTTCTGTGTCAAATAGGCTGGAAGTTTGAGTCATAAGGAGCCAGAGGATTTACTGTTGGTTTTGGTAACATGGGGGCCAGTGGTGACCTTCACAAGGGCAGCTTTGGTGAAGGTTTGACAGCAAAAGCTTGGCTGTGGCAGGTTCAAGAGAGAATGGGAGGGGAGGTGGTGGAGGCAGCCAGTAGGGTGGCTCTTTTGAGGGGTTTTTCTTTAAGGAGAGCTGGGAAATAGAGTGGCAGCTGCAAGAGAGTGGAATGGGGACGATGCGAGGAGAGGTGTTTTCGACGGATGGGGCACAGTACAGCGGGTTTGCCTGCTGATGGAAATGAACGGGGAGGAAGTCTTTCAGCAAGAGAGGAAGGGGATCCATTGCTTTAGTGGAAGGGTTGGCCTTAGGTAGAACCACCTCCTTCATCGGGAGGAAGGAGGGACAACTATAGATCCAGGTAAGTTGGTAGGCCTGGCTTCGTAGCTTCTATTTTCTCCATGAAATAATAAGGGAAGTCATACTTGAGTGTTCACTAGTTAATCATCTGCTGCATTTCTGCCAAGTGAATATTTTGGGGACTGTAGTTACATTTTTAAACATGGCTTATGTTTAGTACCTGCTTTTTGAGAAATAAGCAATTCTTCAAGAAACTCAGAATATATCCAGAAACGTATTCTTGTATTAAATGATTTAATATACTCGCCTTCTTTGCCTCGTTATAGGCCTGTCTCTTTACATGTATAAAAATGGAAAGAAATCATACATGTGTCTGTAAGAGATGAGTAAGTGTTAGTTTCCTTCAGTGAATATGAAGGGAACATGGAAAGGGGGAGGAAGCACAGGTGTTTTAGTTTATATCACCTGCGTAGCAGCTCTCTCTCTCCCTCTTCATTTAGTTAGTTCTATGTGGAAAAACTCCAAGAGGTGGTACTGGAAAGTAACCCTAGATTCTTATCTGAGGAAGTGCCCACAGCAGAACTAGAGATCTCTGAGTTTCCTTCCCTCTTGGAGAATTTTCCATGACTGGGGCAATCTGATGAAGTAATAGATTTGATACTGATTTCTATTTACAATAGCACCTTTCTTGAGGAACAGAGTATTCTGTGGGCATTATTTTAAGAGTCCTGGAGGAGTTAAGCAAGCCTGGAGAGCCGAACGATCAAGTCTTGTTATTCTAAGCATTATTTAATACGTTTATGATTTGTCCTTCAAAGAATTCTTGGCCTCCCGGCAGGCAATGGATTGCAAAATGGGCGAATGAGCTGTTAGCTCAGTTTTCCTCCCGTGTGACCTGGGTATTGAATCGGCTCCGAAGTCCCACTCAGTCAACAGGGCAGGATGCTTCTCCTTCGCAGAGGATATTGCCGGTGCTGGTTGCCCCCCCCCCCCTTGTTGAAGTTGGATGAATGCTGATGTGCTGTCGCAGCATTCTGGTTGAATGCAGAGGCGAGACTCTTTGTTCATGACCTCTGATGTGAGTCTTGAACTTGTTATATTTATTTCTTTAGCTGCCTTTGCTTTTGGTCACATCCTAGTTTAATGACTGAAAGATGGCAGCTAGACTGAAGTCCATTTGTCAAGAACAGTGTTCACATTTTTGAATTTTGCTCTGTCGTTAATGATTGGGAAGCAGAAATGAAAGCTTTTTATATTGGGGAGGGTATCGGCTCCACTTCCATTCCATTTGCCATTCAGTCTGAATGTCTGTGGTTTGTTTTAACCCACGTGCCAGCACCTCTTCTTGGAGGTATGAATGCACACAGGGTCTGGCAGAAGCTGCAGACGGGATGTTGACTTTTGAGTGTCTTGACTGACTGACTAGGAGGCCCAGTGGAGGTGCTGTGTGGCTCCAGGCAATCTGTTTCTAGCCAAAGACTCTAAAACCCAAAGTTTGAAAGTGCCTGGTTAACATTTCTGGGGCTGATTTACCTACAGGGTAACTCACATGTTTTTGTCAGAGGGACCAAGCAAGAAAACTGTGCCAACAGTTGCCCTGTTAACTCCTGACTCGTCTGACTTTGGCTTCTCAGATTTGTAATTCTTAATCAGCCAATGGGTGCAGCTAGGGATGATCTTCTTCCACTGATTTGACCCGTGGGCTTCACTCTCATCTCTGGTGAAGCAAGGCTCTTGGACCAGAGTGGCCTCCAGCATCCTGTGGGCCCCGATCTCTGTGGGGTTGTACAGTCATCCTTTGAGTCACTTTGTTCCACATTTATTGGGTTACCTACTTTACAGAAGGCACTAGGGGTCCTTAGGTATTAATTTATTCAAGGCATTTGAGGAAGATGCCTCTTAAACAGCAAATGGCCTGTGTAGGAAAGGCCACTGTCACTGAAGTCCCACTGAACTCTTGAGAGATGAGTAGTATTGTCTTCAGCTTGTCACACTGAGGAATTTGAAACTCAGAGCACTGTATGTTAGTTTTGTGTACTTTAAAACTCTTTACACAATACCCTAGATAATGTGGAAATGATTTTAAAGTAGTGGAAATGATTTTAAAGGAGTGAACACAGGAGAGAATATTATCTAATGCATTTAATGTTTACGGAGATCCTCTCAGAGCTATGGATGGCAATCTAGTGTCAAACAGTTAAGTTTTTCAATGCTGATTTTGAGATTGTGGAAAACTTAACTAATAATAATGGAGAAGTATTATAAATGCTTCCTGTAGACACAAGAGGATCATCTGAGAATATAAGGGTCTCTTTTAGAATTAGATTACTTTATAGCAGAATGCTTATAAAACACGAGGGGGGAAATATGAAATGAAATTTATTTTCTGCTTCCAAGAAGATGTGAACATTATAAAAATCAGAATTAAGTCATATGAAACTGTCTCTGCCTCTTCAAAATACAGATGATTCCAGACCAAAAAGAATTTTTTTGGGCAAAGAAACATACTAAGTTTTTTAAAAACAATAAGCTCAGAGAATCTCAAGGGCCTATAAAGTGACTACTATAGCTGGGAGGTAACATGGGCATAATGATTAAGGGCTTGCTTTCTTTGGATGTCTCAGTTCGCTGAAGTGAGCATAATTTAGGTGATGGTATGAGCATCTGCATGGCAGCTGCTGGTACTGAGAGTTAATGCCAGAGAAGACAAAATAGTTGGCACACCATTTCCAACTTCATTGTTGTTCCAAGGGCCAGAAAAAAAATAGAAGTTTATATTCTTTTGAAGTGGGACGATGTTGTCTCTTTTTTGTCTTGGGCTTCACACACTTACACACACACAGTATTCTCAAGATATTTGTAAGCTTGGTCTGACAACTTAGAGTAAGCTGATTTTTTTTTTTTCTTCTACTGTAAAAAAAAAAAAAATCAAACTAGGTGAGTTTTGTCTGTTGTAGAATCAGCATTCCATTGTAGTTTTTAAAATTTATGAGGTATAGTCCTAGAGAAATTTTAAATGTCCTGAAAACATTTAAAGCACTGGTTTGAAAACTGTGTGTCTTTAAATAAAGTTTTATTGGGACATAGCCACACTCATTCATTGACATACTGTTGTTGACAGTCTGCTTTCCTGCTACCGCAGCAGAGTTGAATAGTTGCAACAGAGTCCTTTAGGCCTACGGCTCTAAAATATTTACTATTTGGCTGTTTGTGGAAAAAATTTCTGGATGCCATCTTGCAAGGGGCTGGAAGACCTGGTTGGCCACTAGGATATCTTCCCACCCCAGACTATGTGTCTTGATCTCCTGCATTAGAACCACGGGTGAATGAGAAACAGTCTTGGAAAACCATTTGAAAAGAACTGAGGGTATTTCTGCTCCAGAAGAATCATTTTCTTTTAAGTGAGAGGGCCAACCCAAGTGGATCTCTTCAGGTCCCTTGTAACTTCAGCTTTCTTGGCTTCTGTGGTAATGTCTGTGAGGAGTTGAAGGGCTGTCAGGTGGAAGAGGCATTCGATTGTGAGACAGTGGGGAGGTGAATTAGGATTAATGGGTGCAGCTGACTGTGAGGACATAACTTCAGCTTAAGAATAGCACTTGTTAGGAACTGCCCATAACTAGAAAGTGCCATCTTAGCGGGTAATGAGCTCCCTGTCACTAGAGGTGTTCAAATAAAAGTTGTCAGAAAACCTTTGATGTCCCATTCCAACCTTGAAATTCTAACGGCTCCTTTGGTTAAGGTTTTTGTTTCCAAGCTCAGATTTGACCACATTTTATTTTGTTGTGAGCCTTCAGAGGCTTCTTGGATGATTTTCTGAAAACACAATGCTGGTCAAACCAAAGCAATATAAAGGGGGAGAATCTCTTCTGTTGGGCAGGGGATGGTAGAAGATAGGCTGACCCAAAGGCAGGCTTTCCTTTGCCCACTGCAGTAACACAGTGACCACAGGAAGGGCACTGCTTCCAATCAGCCTTAAGGCTTCAAAGATGAATCATGTCTCTTCCGCTCTCTTGAGCTGCTGCTACCATTTTTGCTCTCTGCTTAGGCTCCTGGGAAGCGGAAGGACCTGGCTGGGGGCATTTCACAAATGTGGATGTCAAAATAGGGTTTCTGTATTGTGCTTTGCCCGAGTTTATATTGGGGCCTGGCTGCAAGTGGCAATCCTGGATAAGGCCATCCCTTCTCTGTGCAACTCTGTTGTTATTGCACAAAAGCAGCCGTAGACAGTATGTAAATGCACGAGTGGCTGTGTTCCAATAAAACTTTATTTACAAAAGCAGGCAGTGGGCCAGATTTGATCCTAGGGGCATTGCTTGCTGACCCCTGATAAACATTGAAATTTAAAACTGGCTGGAAAACATCATTTCTGATTCTCTCATGTTTTGGAGAAAAGGTGAAATGACAGGTCCAGAGTCATAGCATGGTTGAGCCAGGATTACCACCCAGAATCTGACTTGAAGATGAGTGTCCATTATGTGATATTGTGCCGCCTCTGCTGTGTAACAGGTGATAGCATCTGGTTTTTAAAAGAGGGCTGTATGAATGAAAGAAATACCTCCTTTAGGTGGCTTGTGAGGAGCCGCAGTGAGAACTCCAGGGTGGCATTTTAACCGAGGCAATCCTTTAGCCCAGGGACTTGGCCTCCTTTTTCTTAGATGGACCCTGTTCACAGTAAAACAAAATTTAGGTTGCATAAATTTATATGGAGAAGGAGTGCCCGGAGTTGTGAAAAAGCACTGGGCTCCTGCAGCTGCGTCACAGGATTTGATCACTTCAGCTGGGAGTGCCAGGAGATTTGAGACAGATGTTTTCAGACATGCTGCATGCCTAAAACATTTCCAGGGGTCGGGCTGCAAATAGTGACTTAATAAGTGGAGGAACAGGGAAAGTATGCAAGTCGAGGACACAAGAGTTTATTCACCACTAGGTGCACGGCCAACCTCTGTGCATTACATCTGCCTGTCAGGGCTGGCTCTTTCATCTGTCGTGCCCTCCGTACTGCTCTTTGTCTGCCCGTGAATAAAGTGCAGCATTGTGGTTAGTAATCCCACTCCAGTGACTCGACTTCAAATGTGGTTTTGGAGTGCATCCCAGAGTTCTGTTTGCTAAGCTTCCTACTCCTGTTTCAGAGACACCACTGGATACAGAGCAGCGAGCACTAAAGGCTTCCCTCTTTCCTTAACCTGTCGGGTTGTGGGCTCTCTCTTTCCCCCTCTCCCTCCTTTCCTTTCTCTTTTTCCTTTTTTTTTTTTTTTTTTAAACTTCCAAGGCAAGTTCATGGATACTAAGCTGATGTGTTTGTTGTTCTTTTTCTCCCTGCCTCCACTCCTAGTGAGTAACCACACTGGCCGCATCAAGGTGGTCTTTACTCCGAGCATCTGTAAAGTGACCTGCACCAAGGGCAGCTGTCAGAACAGCTGTGAGAAGGGGAACACCACCACTCTTATTAGTGAGAACGGTCACGCTGCCGACACCCTGACAGCCACGAACTTCCGAGTGGGTGAGTTCTAACTGTCCTTGCTGACTAGAGTTTGAGATCGTAGCATTTAGACACCCCCTCCATTCACACTGCTCTCTGCTTGAATGGGTTTCTGTCTATGAGTACGCATATGCTGCTTTCACGAGATCCTTTAAATTACTTTCAGAATAATTTTTAACTTGGTATTTGGTTTCTGAGAGAGATGGCAAGGAGAGTATTGCCCCTAATTGTTTATCATGTATACAGCCTTGTGGTGATGGGGAGGTATTAGTAGGACAGAAGGGAAGAGGCTTTAAATTAAGACCCTGATGTACAGCTTGCATTGATCAATTTCAGATTTTATCTGCTCAGTGATAAGTAGAATTTTTGTTAGATTTGACTCACGTTATAAAATTTGGATGGTAGTGGTTAAATTTAAACTTTTATGTCATAAACAGCCAGGTTCTAAAAAGTTTCTAAAAATTGTCAAAAATCTGTATTTCAGTTGTAGAAAGGGATACAGACTTGCATCTTTTGCCACGTTTCTGCTGTGTATCAAAAGGCTAAATTATAAATTGATATATGACATGGATTTGGGGGAAGATATGCTAGTGGATTACTGTCAGCACTTAAAGCCTTTTAATCTTTCATAATTTAAATACGAACTATGGTAGTTACTGCAAAAAGGCTTTTTACTTTTAAATTCTTGTTTCTTTTTTACTACTTTGTAAATGGAGAAAGTATTGTGGACCACTGAATGCTGTCACACTGCCATGTTGTCATGCAATATGGTATTTTTGTCACGGAAAAATGTCTTTTATTATTTTTTGACCAATTATGGTTTGCCATGTGTACTCAAATAATCACAGACACCCGTGATACTTTATGAGTTACTCACAAGAATAACCCAAATGTCAGACAGATAATAACACTGGCTAGATCTGGTCTTTTTATGGAATATTGCTGTTTAGTCTTGAGAGCATGTGTCTAGGGGGTGGGGGGGGCTGTCTGTTTCAAACTGATTTCCATCAAGACAAAATACAAAGAGGCAGTTTGAAGTCCTTATTAGCTCTTTGATTATCCTACGGTTTTACTGTGATTCCGGTTTCTTTTGAGGTCAAAGCACTGTTCTTGATAGTCTATACTTGGAAAAAACATGTGCCCATAGATACTATTTAAAGGGGTATTGTTAATTTCCTGGCTATGATAGGGGTACTTCAGGCATATATTTTAAAAGAATTTAACTATTAGGTGCCAAATGGCACATTATGCTTTAGCAGGACAGAGAGCTGAGTCTACTGGGAAGTGTGTTAAACTGATGATCAGGAAACTAGATTCTGGTCCTGGTCCTGCCAGTAACTGGCAAATCCACCGGGTGCGACAGTTAATATTTCTGGACCTTAGTGTTTCTCATCCATAAAATAAATGGCTTATATTTAGTGATGTCTAAAATTCAGTCCCTCTCTAAAATCCTAGGACTTTTTATCAGTAATAAGCAAAATTGTTTTTCGGCTTTTTTACAGGGCTATAGACAAGGAAGAGAAAAAGCAATCCCCAATTAGGTTATTACGGGCTAAATGGCTTATTCCCATTTTTGCTTTCCTTGATTGCCTTCCTTACTCTCATTGCTTTTCTTCCTCCATCATCATCGATAATGTCTGCTCCTCTTCCTTTTGGCATTTTTCATAAACCTTTACAGTAGGAATGACAAAGT
Organism: Balaenoptera ricei; assembly: GCF_028023285.1. Classification (NCBI taxonomy): domain Eukaryota; kingdom Metazoa; phylum Chordata; class Mammalia; order Artiodactyla; family Balaenopteridae; genus Balaenoptera; species Balaenoptera ricei. The sequence goes on along the minus strand of NC_082651.1, from coordinate 76,322,012 downwards.
AATTGGGTGGGTGGTAATTTTTTGGCTTAAAGTGTATTCACTTCGAAACTAAATATTTGAAGGCTTTGAGAAGCAGAGGAAGTCTACTTGTTAAAACATGCTGCACACTTTCCTCTCTGGCATTAGAGCAGATGTTTAGGAACAGGATACACACAGCCTATTCAAAATACAAAATGGAACACAACTATTTACCAAAAAATCTCAAAACTGGCCCTAAAACTCTGCCACAAAAGGATTGGCAAAGTAGTTTAATTTTAAAAAATAATAGTAAAAGGGAGAGGGCATAGTAATGAATAGTTTCACATTGGAAATCATGGGAATTGTTTCATTTATATCCTGAGCTATTTCTCTTCTGTACTTCAAATCAAATATAGGGTAATTTGACAGACAAGTTTTAAAAATTATTTTACTGAAGATGGTAATTTTGTAGAATTTAGAGATTATGATTCTCTAGAAATACAGAGAATTTCAAAATTCATTTTTAGGCATGTAAGATATCTTCTGGGGATTTACTGGTTTATTATAATTTTATTACTTACAGGAAGTGGTTTTCTAATTGATTTTTTCTCACTATATTTACAATATGTTAAATCTTTTGACAAATAAGATGTGTTACATGGAAAATAGTAGTTTGAGGACAATTCAAAATGTATTGTAACTTGTCAGCTACTCTTTGGCCTCTGATATTTAAGGCTACTAAAAGGTGGGCAAACTTTAAGGGGCCAGATAGTAAATATTTTAGACTTTGCAGCCCATACAGCGTGCGTCACAAGCACTCAACCCTGTGTGGTATCGTGACAACAGCCAGATATGGTAGGTACGGGAAGGGTGTGGCTGCATTACAAAAACAGTCAGTGGGCTGAATTTGACTCTAGTGCCAGCGTTTGCTGACCCCTGCCCCAAGGAGTCAAAATAATACAGGGAAAACCATATAGATTTCATAGTTAAGGCACCTTAATTAAATAATCCATTTTGATGATCAGAAGAGCAGAAATAATTTTTAACATTTCCATGGTGATGTCCAGTTATTTTGAAAGAGGTAGAATGGATATTATTGTCACCATTTTTTTGGCCAAGGAGACTGAGGTACACTGGCTTAAGTGAGTCTCCCTTCATTACACAGCAATTCAGTTAGCTGGGACTAGAGCCCAGATCTCCCTGTGTCCTCTTTAACTCTCTGGGGTCTGACTGTGATGTGTAGGAGGGACAAGTAAAGGAAGAACCTGAGGGAGTTGGGTTTTCTGGGAAGACCGGATGGTATAACAGAGAATTAGCAACCGGGAGTCAAATAGCCCTGGGTTCGAATGCTGGCTTCTTCATGTCCATTGGTCGTGCTTACCTGGCTCACTGTCCTTTCCAGGTTCAGGTCACTCATCCACACAATGCAGGTGATAATAGGTAGGTGGTGGGTTTAGTAGGCACAGGGGTGACATAGGTTCCTGCCTCCCTTTTTTGTGCTGCTCCTGTTTTTTCTTTCTGGTCTATGGTGACTATGAGTCTGGGCTTGTTCATATGTGAGAGGCAGGTGCATTTCTTGTGACAGTTAAGCATGTACTCTCTTTTCCTGGGAATTCAATGGGAGAAATAACCTTAACTTCTACTTAATGTGACTCTAAAAGTGAGGCATGAATGAAGATGATGTCCAAGGGAAGTACTCTGAGATTCTAAGATAAACTCATTTTTGTGAATGTGGTACTGACATGATATAACAGAATATTTACATTAAAGGGAATTTTCTGTAAAGCAAACTCTAAATATGACTTTTGTTGTGGCATTCTGACCTTTGCCTCCTTGCACTTTCCTGCCTTTGCCTTTTTACAGAATGGAAACATATCCCCAGTTTTAATGGCTTTTTTGCATTTCATGGGGGTATAATGAAGATGACCTCCTGGGACTTTTAAGTTGTTGCTTATAGAGTTATAAGTTTCTCTAGTAAGAAGAACATAGGAATTCTCTGTTGCCACAAGTAGAATATTTCAAATAAAATAATACTGTTGCTTGGCATGTCTTACTTGTAGAGAAAGAGATTGAAAGGCAATCACAATTGCTAAGCTAACACATTTGGTTTATGTGGTGCTGCTTTCTCTGAGGAGTCATGAGGGACTCATGTTCCATCAGCACCAATTGAACACTGATAAAAAGCATTTGAGAATTTAAAAACTATGATCCCATGTTATTTCATTTGGTGTTTGCTTGCCCTGAGAGAGGTAAATGGTAGTATCCATATTTTATAGATGTGAGTACCAAGGCTTCAGTGGTTTGATCAAAGGTGACTTTAAGTCAGGTTTTCTTATTCCAGAGTCTAAAAACCTCTTCTCTTCCTGTGTTGCCTCCTATGACCATGTGTTAAGTGATTATGTAGACAACATTGTGCTAGATTTTCCAGGACAAGAAAATCGTAAAGCTGCCCTTGAAGAGCTTATGCTTTGAGGAGGAGATGAGGAGTGAATGTAAATAACCCTCATTTAAGGTAGAAAGCTCATAGCAGGACCTCAGAAGAGGCGATATCACTTCTAGCTGAGGAAGAATACTTTGAGAGAGAAGGGATGGCATGTGACTTTTCTGTTCAGTTCTTTGTGCTCTCCCCAGCTGCTAAACACGTTGGCTCATAGTAGGAGTAGGTTGTCTGATGGCAGACTCATGGGGGCAGTGCAACTTGACACAATGATACGTTCCAAAATAAAGATGGATGGGAAGGGAGAGGTAAAGTTGATAAGGGAAGGAAGAATTTACCCATTTGAATGGGGCATGGAGACATGCAGGCACAGGTGGTTTGTGGAAATCGAGAGGAGTTGCATTTGCTGGTGAAAGCATGAAAGGCAGTAATCCTGGATGGCAAGTCTGGGAAGGTAGACTGGGGCACGGCTGTGGAGCACCTTGAATTTCAAGCTTAGGAATTTGGCTTTTACTCTTTCAGAACTTACTAAAGGAGTTCTCTGAAAAGGGGACATTGATATTTATCATTCTGAAAAAGAGAGAGGGAAGGTTTCTCGGTTTTTTAGGCAGGAAACTAGTGATCTAATAGTCTAAATAAGCTCTGAACAGCCCCTAGTAATGATGATAACCTCTAGCCGCTTTCACCTATTGTGAGGTTCCTTTGCTGCCCTACACTGGGAATCTCCCCATGTATGTCAGAAAGCCAACTCAGTACTACAGTGTTTTGGGGTGGAATGGAAGCGTCCTTGATGCTACACTCATTATGTAGGTTCTCCTCGTAAGGATGGAAGAAAATTCACTCTCAGTGAGGCATTAAATAAACCACCAACATCACTGCTCAGTCGGGAGAAGCATTGAGACTTTTTGGGGAGCGGCTTAGTTCAGACACTGAGTCGTTCACCTTTTTATCATTGTTTGGATCCCTTGGTGTTTATCCAGCACAGAAACCGATGAAAGGCAACATGTCACTCTTTGAACTGGTGCATATATTTTCCCCTTAATGCATTGTACAGGTTTTACGTTTTTTAAAGATTAGCCAATACAATGGTTGCCTTTCATTTGGGCAAGTTAGAGTGCTTATGAACTTGTGCAACTACTCCAAAATATATTTAGCCTCATAAAATTATCTTCTGATACTGAGTAAATGTCATAATGTAGAGCACTGCCTTTATTTAAGTTGTGAAGCACCCTTAAAAGGCAGGTGTTGGGAACGTTATTCATCTAACATATACTTACTGAGCACCTACTATGTGCCAGGGATTGGTTTAAGCTTTAGGAATATATAGCAATGAATAAAATAGACAAAGTCCTTGCTCTCCTGCTATATTAAAAGCATGTGGCTATATATCAATAATATATGAACCTTTAGGACATTATGTTGAGTGAAATGAGCCAGTCACGAGAAGACAAATACCGTGATTCCACTTATGAAATACCTAGAATAGTCAGATTCTTAGAGAAAGAGAATGGTAGTTGCTGGTGTTGGTGGAAGGGGGGAAATAAGGAATTATTTCATGAGTACTAAATTTCAGTTTTGAAGGTAACATTCGAGAGAGTATATGAATATATAATACTTAACACTACTGAACTGTACACCTAGAAATGATTAAGATGGTAAATTTTACATCACATGTATTCGACCAAAATTTTTAAAAACTACAAGAGTGTACATCACTGTCAGATGTATACTATCAAAAATATACTGTCAGAAACATTATATATGATATAATGTCAGGTAGTGATAGATGCCATGAAGAAATAAAAAGTTGAGAGAGGGCAGATCATGGGGAGTGTTGGTGGGAGGTATGGATCACTATTTCGGGCATGTTGGGAAGGGCTCTATGGTTAGATGCTGCGTAAGCAGAGACTTAAATGAAGTGAGTGATGAGCTCTTGGAGGGAACATCACACACTTAATAATCTAACTCTGTGACTGTGTTTGTTATTTTATTTAAACTGTAGAGCCTCTCCAAAGGCTGGTGTGAGAAGCATTTATTCATACTCTTCCAAATGTCATTTTGGGTTAGGTTTTAGTGATGTGTATGGTATCAGGGAATCATATTTCATAATATCTTTAGTTAAAGAGCCTCATGTACAGAGGATAGAGCCAAGCAAGTCTTGTCCCTTGGGTGGAAAAATGGTCCTGGAATTATTGCAGAAGGAATCTTGGTTATTTATAATTTAAAAAGTATAGGGTCTTAGATGTAGAAACAAATTACCAAAAAAGCTGTGTCACTTCTTTCTTCAACATTATTTTGTATAAGACAGATGACATGATTTTTGACTGGAGCTTTTAAGTAAGGGAAATAAAATCGGTTCTGTTTATGAGGGCGTGTGTGTGTGTGTGTGTGTGTGTGTTAGGGAGAGGGTAGTGAGTGGAAGGGAGCTTCATGGAAAGGTAGTTCCAGGGGTTGGTCGGACCAAGGAAGAGCAATAGGTTGACCATGAAAGCCAAAATTGGGAGAAAATGGGGTGCTATTTGATTGAAGATGAAGATTCCTGAAGCTGGGAAAGTGAGGGGCATCAGAGTGGGTAGTATAGAAAGTATGTCTGTAGTCAGAACAGTTTAAAAAAAAAACCTTAGGTAAAAGAGGGTTCAGCAGTCTGCTGGCTCTGTGAGAAAGTCATGTGTGATCGATTGCTGCTTTTAAGCTATGTCTGGCCTGTATCATGGGGGTGGATGGGACTTCTTAAAGGAGTCTTGCTAGGCTAGCCTAGGATAAATGACCTTTCAAAATTCCTTGGAGTCTGCAACACAATGTCACAAAGCATGTGTTCTTTCCTAGTCTGTCAGCTTGAGCATGTGGAATGATCTTTGGAAAACTCCAGACTGCTTAGCATAGCACACGGGGCCCCTCCAGGATCAGCTGCCGCCTGGCTCCCTGGCTGTGCCCCTTTCTCTCTGCTTCTGCCAAACTGAGCCTCTAGGGGTGCCAAGGTCTCCCAGTGCTCCAAGCCTTCTGTGCCTCTGTTCACACCGATGCCTCTGCCTGGGGGGTGTGCTCCCCCACCCAGTCTGCCTGGGCATCACCCACTGCTTTTGCAAGAGTCAGCCAAGCACCACTCAGGCTACAGAGCCCCACTTCCCTTACTTGTTGCCGTGCCTGTTTCTTCCACTGAGCTCCAAACTGGGGACAGGGCCCTGTCTGCTTCACGTTGGTATCCCCAGCGCTGGTGTAGTGCCTCACTTGGGAGATGCTTAACTCATTCTGGTTGACAGAGTACACTGTCTCTGCAGGTGCCCATGTGAGGGTGGCATGTACACACCTACCCAGCACAGCTTCTTCATGATTTCTTGGGCAACTGAAATCGCAGGAGCAGAATAATCACCTGAGAAGTCTCTATAGGGCTTGGGGTCACAGGAAAGAACACATTCCAGTATCTGCAAGATGCATGAAAAAGGGCACCTTTGTAACACTGTGCTTGGAGTTTGGATTTTACATTTTTAACACTGACTGCAGTGTTCTTTCTACTCAGGGCAAAGTGCAGTTAGATTTCCATACCTTTAGTACAGTTTCCCACTACACGGAATTCCTGCTCCCATCCTGCATCTATCTAAATACTGACAGTCTTTTAAGGAACAACCTCAAGTTCCATTTCAAACACTTCTGTCTGTGTTATTTATTTATTTATTTTTTCCTATTTTGCCTCTAGTCATTACCATGCCAATTGACACTCGGTGGTCTAGCTCAGGTGTATTACTGACTGGTCCCAGGACCCTGGGCTGGTGATTGAACCTCTTTGATTCCATGCTGGTAAAATGAATCCGATAATGCCTTGACCTTCCTGTGGAACTGTCCTGAGGCTCACGAGAGGGAGCAGGCTGGTGGTGCATGTGGGTTCCTTGGATCGCCTTGCAGATCTCTCTCTACTTCTGAAAATCACAAATCCTGCTCTTAATTAGCAAACCCTCCCTCCTGTGAACTGGGGGAGAGTACGTCCCTTTCTTGGATAGGGTGTGCTACCTGTGTCCCACAGAGACGGTGGTTCCTTTGTTTACTGATCCCTATAGCACAGTAGCATCAAGAAAGACACAGGAGGATGTTTCTAGTACTCCTTCATGTTGGCACTCTACTAGTACCAACTCCGCTAGTGCACAGAAGGCTCTTTGCTTACATTTAGGCTTGCTCCGGGCGGGTTAGACTACCCACAGAGTATTGTCAGTTACCATCATCACATGGCAGAGACAACCTACTAGCACTGTGCCCACCTCTGCCTCGGATCATGTACCGCCTCCTTGAGGGGTTCACTTGCTCACCCAGGAAGCTCTTGCGTGTTGCCAAGCCTGCTGGCAAGGGTGAGAGCATTTAAACAACGTAGCACGCTTTGGAACCAAAAGCTATGGTCAGGAGGAAAAGGAATCACCTTGAAGGGATGGGGCATCCCCAGTGATGTAGGATTATAACATTTGATCCCGCTTTGTGCTGTTCACTTGGCTGTCGTTTGTGTCATTTACCTCTGGACTCCTAGGTTGGAATCAAATTAAAGATGCTGCTGGACTTAAAATAGATACTGAGGTCGTGTTTATGTGATATAGTATATACCTGCAGCATTTATTGGCTTACGAGTTGGGCTCAGTTTTGCATCTATTGTCTAAAAGTCGAACATTTGTACCAGCTTGTCATATTCAGGTATATATAAATTTTCCAAGTGGAGGAGGAATAATGAATTTGTATATTGTTGGAAAAACCTCTTGGAACTAACATCACAGATGATGTGAAAATGATTTTGAGGGCAGCCACACAGTCCTCTTCAGCCTATGCAGTCCAGGAAAATAAAATAACTACCAAATGGGGAAGGATGAAGTTAGTGAGGAAGTTTGTTTGTGATTTATTTCCCAAAGTTATATCACAAAGAAAATGAGATGAGCCAGATGCCCTTCTATTGCCAATTTAATGTAATGCTCTCACCGATGCACTTATTAAAACTCAATTTTCTGTTGAGTTGAAGGGTATGGGTTTAAGGAATGGCTCAATGCTTGACTCCGTTATCTTGAATTTAGACTCATGCAATAATTACTGAAAAACTGGCATGACTGCAGTGTTGGCTTTTTGTAAGATTTGGTGGAAAAAAGAAAGAACTTTATGCAGTAATGAGAGATTTCTTCACTCTGAGACCAAACTTCAGATGCCCATCAGATTCAATAAAAATTTGTTCTGGATCATGGGGACTTTCTAAGCTTTCCTAGTACAAAAACTCAGCCTAATTTTCATCAGATTTTCCCTAGAAGAGGTAAAAGGGAAACTTGACATTAAAATCCTTTGCAGTGAGGAAAGCAGACCACTGCCCTTTTCCTGGCAAATTAGGAAAGTGCACTAGAACATACTTAAGTCTATTTAGCAAGATTATAATATGTCACTTTTTGCCACTGCATTGTCCCTTTCTAAAGGAAGGGTGATTTATGAGTTCTTTGGATCTTCTTGTATTAATAACATCTTGAGCCAGCTGTTTTATTGGGTGTACACACAGGGTAATTAGAAACATCTGAGAGTCCTATAATGTGCCCGGAAAACCATCATGCTGTATGGAAAAGAAAAAAATAATGTTCATGCCAAAGTTGTGTACTTGATAAATAGGTGCATTAGTATTAAACAGAATTTACTCTATTCTACCATTTTTTAAAAAGAAGCTAGGCTCTTCAGGCTGAAAATATTCTTTCGTTGAAATACACTCATTGCAGAAATCATAACCTTATTTGGTAAAAGACTCCTGACTGTGCTGTTCATACAGTAATTATCATTTCCCTTCTGTCAAACTTCATCATATTATAGACCATTTTCTGCCAGAAGAAGTATTTCTTCTTTTTACCTGGCAGTTACTTGAAAACCTTAGAATTCTGAGGGATCTCATTTAAGGAAATTAACTCTTAGAAACATACTGCACCAGGGACTAATAGTGCCCAATTTGCCTAATAGTCTATCCTAGAAATTGGGTTGGGATTCAAGAGTTCTGGGCTCTATTTTAGCTGGTTATTTGAAATCTGATCTCCAATGGTGGCTGAGTTTGAATATTTGGGTATGCAGCAATCACAGCAGCTAAGTCAGGGCCTGATTTAAATCAGGTCCTGTTCTCTCTTCCCTCAAGACAAAATCTAAGACAAGAAAACCTAACATTTGGTGGTGGCTGGTGAATGGTTCCTTTCATCTTCATTCACAAATAACAAGCCTGTATGAGAAGTCAGTGCTGAGTCAAACTGACATATCCCAGGCAGCTGTGGACAGGGCTCAAGTTGGAGGCCTCCGGTGTCTTTACAGCCTGTCTTGCTCTGCATGTCCCCACTGGGTGTGCCATTTTTATCCTTTTTGATCATTTCGAATGGGAGTTTTCATCGCTCACAAAAGCAGAATTGTAGCCAGTTGTCCATTTTGTTAGAGATTGGCGGTGACTTAATGAAGCCACTGGACGGAGAAGTGGATTCACCTGTGTGAAAATGTTTATGGTGGGAGGTGGGACCATCATTAGGAGCATTAAGCATTTTGAAAGTATTTTAGGCTGGTCTTTAAGAGAAGATACACTTGAATGATATCAAGTTGACTAAACCTGTCATAAGCCATCGTCCTTTCTGATAACATAAGATCTCTATTCTGAACTTTCCTATCCACAGTGCCTGGATTTGGACTTATGATCATGGTGCTTGAGAGCACTTTCAACACTGTAGAGAAGGTGAATTAATGCACAATGGTCAACATGAATTTATTAGCTGGGACAGTAGAGCTGAAACTCCCCTTTCTTTGTGCCACCAAAAGCCCGCCGTATTTCCTTCAGTGTGGCCTCTTCCTCTTTCCAGTGTCGTCTACGGACACATGGGTTCTGTGTCTTTGTCTCTGAGATCCTCTTATTTTAGGTACATCCAGCAGGCATAGCCTTAGCTGGGGGCTCCCTCAGTTTCCTTTCTTCCTCTGAAATATCTGGTTCGCATCCATAATGCAGATAGGAAGGGGAAAGTTGAGTTTGTCTAATGGTTCTCCACCAGGAGAAGTTTGGCTTCCCAGGAGAGACATTTGACAGGGTTACAAGACGTTTTTGGTTGTCCAGACTGGGAGGGGGAGGTATCCTGGCATGTAATGGGTAGAGACCAGAAATGCCACTAAGTAGCCTACAGTGCATAGGACAGTCCCCACAACGAAGAATTATTGGCCCCAAACGTCAACAGTGCCAAAGTTAAGAAGCTCTGCTGTAAGCATCACCTTTTTCCCCATTGGACAACATCTTGGACCCACACTCTGGTAATTTTGTCCGGGTCCCTCGAGAACCCTCCCTCTTAAATCTCCAGGTAGTTCTCTAGGTAAAACCTCCAGCATTCTGACACAAATGTTTGTGATGATTCTGGGCATCAAACTGACAGCTCTTTCAGCCCTCCTCATACATGTGTTCCCTAATAAACTGGACCCTGGCTTCTGTAGGCTTGATTTGCATTTGACTGTTTATATGAGATCTCGTTGGATTTTAGAGGGTGCAAGGATCGAGATGGTTTGGGATATCTCAGGATGACTCAACAAGTAGGATTGATTGGCCTTTATTATGAGGATTCTTTAGAAACTGAAGAAATAGCAAATGGGAAAACACTTAGCACAGGAGGCATTTTTTTAAAAAAGCACATCTCAGAAGTGATTGTATAATAGAAACCACTTTTCAACACTAACCATTGCTACTGTGGATACCCATTTGCAAAGTGTCTGTGCTATGGTTGTTGGGAAAGAAAAGAAAGCCAAGTGTGTTTATTTGAATGATAGCATCATCACATGTTCAAATAAACACAGCACCTTGGGAGGGTACAGGTTTGTTATTTCTAACCCAAATGTCTTTACACATGCCTTTTGAAGGGTCGTGTTGCCAAGTTTGAAAGAAAAAACTATCCAAGCATTAAAAGTCTGACATATTATTTAACTTGTTGAAAAAAGAAAAACTTCCATGGCCAAAACACTCTAGGTTAGCTGGATAATGAAGTATATATCACTTTTTTCAAGAGCTCACTTTTGGACGGATCAAGAGCACTAGGGAGCGAGTAAAGACGTTGCCTTCACCTGCCTATAACCTCTTATAGCAGTTTTCTATTATGTTTTGGTCATCTTGCCCAGGAAACTTGGAATTTTCACAGTTGATTCTTTGGTGCTTTTTCACTTGATTGAAATGCCTGTTCTTAATTCCGTCAATATAGTGGTGATATATTTTATTGCTTATCTTCATAAGACCCTAAACATATAATTCACGTGGCTGATTTTTTTCTGTTGTATCTTTTCTTCAGTTGTGGTAAAATATAACATTTACCATTTTAACCATTTTTAAGTGTATACTCCAGAGGCATTGAGTACATTGACAATGATGTACAGCCATGACCACTGTCCATTTCCAGAACTTTTCATTTTTGCAGAGACTCAATACCCATTCAACAATAGCTCCCCATCCCTCTCCCTCCTTGGTCCCTGATAACCTCTGTTCTATTTTCTGTCTCTATAAATTTGCCTATTCTAGGTATTTCATATAAGTGGAATCATACAACGTTTGTCTTTTTGTGTCTGGCTTATTTCACTTTGTGTAATGTTTTCAAGATTCCTCTATGTTGTGGTGTGTGTCAAAATTCCTTTTTTAAGGCTGAATAATTCTTTGTTGTATGTATATGCTACCTTTTGTTTATTCATTCATCTGTTGATGGACATTTAAGTTGTTTCCATCTACTGTGAAAAAGACTGCTATGAACACGGGTGTACAAGTGCTGTTGGAAGCCCGGCTTTCATTTCTTTGAGGTCTATATCTAGAAATGGAATTGCTGGATCATATGGTAATTCTGTTTACTTTTTGAGGAATTGTCAAACTGTTTTCCACAGTGGCAGCACCATTTCACATTCCTACCAGCAGCGCACTAAGGTTCTAATTTCTCCGTGTCCTCACCAGTACTTCCTTTGTTTTCCCCCCTTTGGTAATAGGATCCTAGTGGGTGCGAAATAGTATCTCATTGTGGTTTTGTGGTTTTTTTTCCAGAAAAATAACACACTATTTTTTATTATTTAAATGCTCAACACACCTCTGTAATACCTTTTAACCTACATTTTGGTTGCATGATTTGTGACAACAATTCTGCAATATCATTTTCTACAGAGAAAAGAGAAACATAATTAAGTCCTTTCTTTACCAGGGTTGATAAAAATTATACTTGATTATTGACAACATGTAAAGTATTGTTCATCTTTACAACTCTTTACTGGTGTTGTCATGTAAATTTTTGGAACTGCTACATTTATGAAAAAACTTTCTCATTTGAACTGTAGGATTTTGGGGCATTACAAATTTTTATTTACCATGAGTATTTTTAAATACTGTGGTTTTTTTTTTTAACATCTTTATTAGAGTATAATTGCTTTACAATGGTGTGTCAGTTTCTGCTTTATAACAAAGTGAATCAGTTATACATATACATATAACCCCATATCTCTTCCCTCTTGCGTCTCCCTCCCTCCCACCCTCCCTATCCCACCCCTCTAGGTGGTCACAAAGCACCGAGCTGATCTCCCTGTGCTATGTGGCTGCTTCCCACTGGCTATCTATGTTACTTTTGGTAGTGTATATATGTCCATCTCATTGTGGTTTTGATTTGTGATTCCCTAATTACTAATGATGTTGAACCTCTTCTCATGGGCTTATCACCCTTTTGTATATCTTCTTTGGAGAAACATTTATTCTAGTCCTTTGCCCAATTTTGAATTGGTTTGTTGTGGTAGATTTTTTAAAAACTGGGATTTCCACTTACCAAGTTAGGCGTTTAATTACAGTGTTATCTATAGCTGATATTAATTGTGAATCTTCTGGGAGACCTGAGTTCCTGTCCTGGTCCTGCCATTTGAAAAAGACTCATTTTTAAGTCTTAAGTTTTTCATCTGGAAAAGGAGGAGTTTAAGGAGTAAATGTTCAAGATCTTTTACAGCCCTAAAATGCTATTATCCTGTCTAATATAAAGCCCTTTCAGGAGAATGATTTTAGAAGTGTAAATGGAATTAGGCTATCTTTAGTATGTTTTATTCTGAAAATATTTACTATGATTTCCCAGTATGTACAGTGTGTTCCCTTTTGTACTTTTTTGGCTCCACTTTCCGCTTTAAATGAAAGGATGATTTTATACAAGTTTAGTAATATATTGTGTGGTGATATGTCGTTGGCCTGACAAGCTTGATCAGAATACTAGAGGCCTGAAACATTTGACAGACTTACAAACTCTGTATTTTTCTTGCCTAGTCATTTAGATCAGAGTGCTGAGAAGAGTTTGGCCAGAAACAGAACGCCTCCATGGTGGCCTGAAGGAAGCACAGCTTGTATGCAGTGAGATGCAAGGATGGAGTTGATGTGGGTTCGGCCACTCAGTTTATAAAGAGCTAATTTTTTTTTCTTTTTTTTTTTTTTTTGGTGGTGAGCACTGAAATGAAGGCCTGCATGCCTTAGAATGTGCTGGACCCCTTCTGCAAACTATAACAAATGTGTGGTTTAGGATTAAAAATAGGAGCTGTAAGGGTTTAAATCACCTTACAGGGAAGATAAAGTCAAAACCTAATTTTAAACTTAAGGAACATAGTTTTTATTGTAATTGAAGAGGTAGCTTTTCCATCTGACACATGTTTGAGTTCATTTATCTCTTGCCAATTCCCCGGGTTATCTCAATTTACTTGGATTAACAGCTCCTTGAATTTTTTTCTTCCTGTGGAATTAAAGAAAAAGCCAGATGCACAAGTGTTCTGCAACAGTCAAAATACAGAGTTTAACAGTTGCCTGTGCTGGAAATCCAACCTGCTCTGCACCCCTAGGGGCATCAGTGAGCTCCCTTTTCCTTCAGGAGATTGGCGGGTGGAGCGGGAGAGAGGTCGGGGTGTTTATTTGCAGCCCCTGTCATGAGGAGCTCTCTGCCAGGTCCTTATTTTTGCACTCCCAGGATACTATTCTCACTGTGGTTTTCCCAGAACTCAGCAGAGTTCCTATGTACCGATGTCAAGAATCTCTTTATTAGTCTTCAATTTTGCCCCACTTTAATGTTCCTCTTTTTCCTGGCAGTGTTTTGACTCATACTAAAATTAGTTAAAAGACCTGAAGGCAGATTTTTAAACAGTCGATTTGTATGGCATCTACTTTAAAAAATATGTATAATTAGCTTTTTTGATTATGTAATACATGGTACAAAACTTCAAAGACACAAGAAGGCCTACTCTAGAGTGAAAATGAAGTTCTCCTTTGTAGGGGCAAATACTCTTACCCATTTCTTGAGTATTCTTCTTGAATTTGAGTGTGGGAGCATATAACCTTGAAACTGCTAGAATATTTTATTTAGTATATTTCACTGTGCTTTGTTTACCTGGCAATTCATATCAGCACCAACAAATCTGCCTTGTTCTTTTTGATGACTGCATAATATTCCATGCTGGCATACACTATAATGTGTTTAACTAGACTGTATTATTCAGCATTTGCCTTTGCAACTTTTTCTGTTATCATCCAAACTGCAGTGAATAATAAATTCTTAGTACACATGGGTGATTATCTGAGGATAAATTATTAGAAGCAAAATTGCTGCATCAAAGGGTATGTTCTGATTTAATTTTAACAGATATTTACCAAATCATCTGCTATAAAAGCTGAATCATTTGCATTCCCAATACTGAGAAATTAGGATTTAGAACCCTGATTTGCATCTCCCAATAAAGATAGTGTTTGTTTCATCATACTCTTTGCAATATAGATTATTAAGCATTTTGAACTCTGCAATTCTGATAGATAAGAGTTCTCATTTGTATTTTACTTGTGCATGAGAATGAGTCTCCTCATGTGTCTAAAATAGGGGTTCTCAACCTCAACATTATTCCCATTTGAGCTGGAAAATTCTTTGTTTCAAGGGACTGTCCTATGCCTTGTAGGATGTTTAGCAGCATCCTGGTCACTACACAGTAGATTCAAGTAGCATTCCCACCCCCACCCTGCACCCAAGTTGTGACAACTAAAAACGTCTCCAGTTGTTGGCAAATGCTCCTGTGGGCAAAGTCACCACTGGTTGAGAACCCACTGGTCTAAAAGTTTTTCTCCTTTGCCTGTTTTTCTTTTCCATTGGATTGTTGGTGTTTTAACTTGGCTTATGGTAGTTTTTGCTTTTTCTTTCTTTTTTGGCCATGAGGAAATTTTGAATTTTTATATAATCAGACTTACCAGTCTGTTTCTTACTACTTACGATTGGTAGAGAAATCTGTTTTTGTAAAATTAAATCAAATAAAGGTACCAAATTCATCTTCCTTTGATCTGCAGAGACACCTCTTCAATCTTAGCAAACTCCATGGGAAATACCAGGGTAAGCCTTGAATTTTGTTGAGTGGCATATAAATATATTGAGTGGATTAGAAATCTTCACTTAACACTTCTTGAGTGCCTTCTGTGAGCCCAGCTCTGTTTTGGTCACCTTCCATGTATTACATTTTCATCTTAGAGCAGCCTGAGTCAGCAGGTTTTTATTATGAGTTTATAGGTGAGGAAACTCAGGAACAAGGGGGTTAAGTCACTTGCCCAAGACCGAGGAGCAAACAAGTAGCACAGCTAGACTTGAGACTCATATCCTTGAGAAGCCAGGGCCATGCTTCACCCTGCATGGTGGTGTCTTGGAGTCACCCCTCTGTGCCAGGATTGCCATGAAGCCTCAAGGGAATTTTGAGGGGAAAGAGTGCATTTGATGTGTCTGTGAGATCCATTTTCTTACTACTGGGTTTGGATAGACCCACAGAATACTTCAATTAATTGCATCTGACTCAAGTCATTCACTCAGTCATCAGTCTTGGCCTGAGCTTTGTCACATCCGTGTGTGGATCTGACTTTCCTCATCTCTAGAACGGGAGGGATTAATACCCACCTCATAGAGTTGTTGTGAGGGTTAAATATGGAGCATGGTTTTTTAAAAAAAATGCTTTATGATCAGAACAATGTCCATATAATCAGGTGTTAGTTTTCTCATTAATTGCTTGATTATGACACCACATACATTTGATTACATCAAAATGCAATTCACTAAACTACAACACTGAACATATTTAAACATATTGTAAGATATAAGAGATTGGCATTAACAAAAGTAACCAATATATATTGAATAACTTGTGTACGTTGAAATTGACCAAACATCACAAATTAATGGCATTGCCTGGCACTTTAATCTTACATCATTTAGCTGCAGTTTCAAGTCTGATACAAAGAAATTATTTTCTCCTATATATAGCTTTAACTTTAGGAGAATCCAAAGAACTTTGATCCCATTTAATTTACTATTTGGGGTTTTCATAAAGAATTTAAACACTTCACAGTTCTGCAAATGGCAGATTTTTACACAGTTGATAGTCACTCCATTGGTGACTAAAGAGCAGATTTTTAAAAGTTGGACTCAGGGCATGCCTGGAAAGCACACGTTGATTTCCTTCCCTTCTGAAGTACTTGGACTTTGAAATATATAATTTAACTTTAAAAT
Source organism: Balaenoptera ricei (assembly GCF_028023285.1). Classification (NCBI taxonomy): domain Eukaryota; kingdom Metazoa; phylum Chordata; class Mammalia; order Artiodactyla; family Balaenopteridae; genus Balaenoptera; species Balaenoptera ricei. Next base: position 76,306,100 of record NC_082651.1, on the reverse strand, counting down.
TACAGATGTTGAAAAATTTATAAGTCAAACATCAAAGGTGTTAGATTCCAGAGACTTATCGTTTGGGTTTATTTAAGATGTCATTAGTGCAAATAGAATTATCACGTGGCTAATACATGTATGGAAATGAAGAACTGTGAAGACGGTAAACAAGGAAGGAAGGAAACTGACATTTCACAGGTGTTATTTACCGTTAGTGTGTTTCTGAAAAGTCAAAATTTATGATCGTATGATTGTGCCAAATAATCTTGTGCTCATGAGGGATCATCATTTCTTGGAAATCTGTGGGGATTTGTTTCGTGAAGTGAATGCCAGACCCTTAGCACCGGGAGTGGCTTAGAGAACATCTAGTTCACCCTTTTCATTTTACACATCAGAAAATTGAGGCCCAGAGAGGGAAGGGGGGATGACCTTAAGGTCACAGCTAGTGGCAGAGCTCAGATTCAGACCCTGTCTTGTGATTCTCATTGCATTGCCAAATGAGATTGTTTCTGTAAGGTTATTGTATCTGGAGATTTCGTAAAGTGGCCTTTTGTTGGCCATTGCCCCTGTGTGGCGATTTCTAACTCAGCTTGAATGTACAAGAGTGGAGTATCCGAGAGGGATTCTGGTCCAGTCACTCCCTACCCACCCCATTCCCACCCAAATAAGGTGAGGGTGAGAGTCACTGGGTAATTGGGCAAAGATAGACTGACCATACTCAAAAAAACATCAATAAGACAGTATTCCTCAATCACTATGAACCTTTGCTCAACAAAAGAATGAGTAGACTATGCTGAGTAAACTTTAGATAGAGTGATGTGTAGAATACCAAATTCAGATATCCAGGGATTAAGAATTAAAAATACAAGCAGTCATGCAGAAGGAACATCCCTGGGCATTGGCAGGCGGGTGCTCCAGTCCCAGCCACAGAAGGCTACTCCCCGCCCATAGCACCTTCTGCAGGGCTTGGTAAAGACTGGATGCCCCAGTTCTTTACCACTTTCTGGAATTAACCCAGAGAAGAAATCGAGAGAGGAAATTTCAGATGAGCTCAGGTCTGAGAGGCTTTTCCCTAGCTAATTCCTGGAGGGATCCTCAGTGACATTTTCTTAGCTCATTTAGGGCAAGTCGAGTAATAAAGTACTGATGATTCATGGACATTGTGGTTATCAAAGGAGACACCTTCTAGCCAGAAAATGAAAGATTTCTTTCCAGTGATTCACACGTATTACCCAGAACAGTTCGACTTCCTGGAATTTAAAGTATAAACTGAAGTCCCCTGGCAATAACTCTTAAACACCAGAAATCAATGCATCTTCCCTTCCTATCTCCTCCTCTTCCCTCTCTCCTACTCTATAACCCTGGTTCTTTTTTTTTTTTTTCTGGACGGGGAGACCAAGCCATTATTATTGGAGAAGGTGGCATTTGAGCAAGCCCTTAAGAGTGTCTTTTTCAATAGACAGAAAATGAGAGAAAAGAGAGGAATTCATGGTAAAGTGTAGAGTCATAACAAAGGTATGGTGGTACCGATAACCCTGATGCTTCAAATGCATCATAGCGTACCGAAATGCTGGGTAACTGAAGACAAAGAACAATTGGTCTTCTTCAACATGGCAGAAACACAGCATGTACCTTTTTTCTTTTCTGCAGAATGATGACACATTTTTAGTTTAGCACATCATATAGTGAGACAGGAAACGCATTTGTTTGGAGAGCTCATTTAAGGTGAGATGAAAATGTCTATTGTGCTGCTTTGTCTCATGGCCAGACAGAATGCAATGAGATGGGAATGCAGGGGACTTAGGGTCTGCTTAATCCTGGCCCTGAGCGTGCCTCTGTGAGTGAGGGAACAAAGCTGCAGCCTAGTGAGCTGTGGCCATAGTAGCAACAGCTGCACTTAGATTGGTTCCCTCCCCTTGGCCTTGACTGAGCCCTGCTAGTCTTCACAGAGAGGAGTAGCCTGCTGCCGCTGTGGCCTTCTGACTCAAGGGATTCCTATCGAAAATAATAGAAAATATGGGTCCCTCCAGGCTGCAGCTAAATTAATGATAATAGTCCCTCCGAAACTTGAGTACTTGCTGTAAAATCAAGGCTCGGCCAGTTCAGCAGCCACTTAACCAAGTTGTTGAGTTTGAGTTATCAAAAAAGCCACCACTGCCAGCATTTCCTGTCCGGCACCTTTTAAAAGTAACATCACTAGTTCTATTGTTAAAGAATTTCTGTTCCTTATCTGTATCTTATTGTGTCTGATTATTCAAGTCTTCAAATAATACCTTTAAAAATAGGAACACCAGTGGTCGTGCTTGTTTGAAGGCCCCTACTGATGCTGCTTATTGACTCTGCCTCTTGGATTATGGGTTGGTCCAATTTAGGCTGCTTTAGCTTCCTGTGTGATAACTGGGTGGATTATTGAGGAAAAATTCCCAGAGTAAAACCATGGGGAAAGATCTGGTCCAGAGCTGGAAGGAAAGGAAGACTCATGTTTATTGAGTACCTTCGCTGTACCCATCATAGTTTTAGATATGTTCACATAAAATTTCTTTTCATCCTGAGAATAATAGGTATATTATTCCCATTTACTAATTAGAAAACAGAGGCCTAGCAGATTTAAGTAAAGTACTCGATCCAGAGAACTGTAATACTGAATCCAATTGTAAAAATAACTATTGTGGACGATTTCCATTTCTGTAGCCACATGGAGAAAATTTATTAGGGTATTGAGGAGACTGGCCCCTTTTAATTGTTGGTAGATGAATAGCGAAACTTGAAATTAATGGAATCCAAGTGCTTTGGAATTATTTTTGAGCGGGTCATTCATGTGGTTAGGGCAACGCTACTTCCAAGGGAGTATTTTGATTGATTGTGTCAGCATTCTTGGGTGGCCCTCCCAAGAGCTTGAATGCCTGTGTAAGTTTGGTTTCCTCTAGCTAGCTTTTAAGCTTTTACAGATGAGGCACCACATCTTTATGTTGTTTCTCTAATAATGATTAGTAAAGTAAATTGAAAAGTATGGGAATTCAGTACAGTGGGTTGACCTACTATAGAAATAGGCTTTTTCATCACTGTTGAGAATAACTACATATTGTAGACAAGCACACTATCAACTAGGTGTTTAGCCCTTGTGATTAGTAGCAACTATTCTGTCTCATTATTGATGATTGGAGTACTTTGGAATGGAAAGTAGATTTTACCCAACTCTACCTGTGACTGACCAGTGAAGTGTGTTAAGAAGGATTCAGAGTCTCTTTCTAGGCCCAGCAAGAGCCATGGTAGACAAGTAATTTTTGTTAAAGACAGAGGAGGAGAGAGTATAGCACCTACACTGCAGCTGCTGCTTCCATGGGTGTTTGCAGCAGCCCACTGGTCATAGCAATAATGACTGGGCCTTTCCATCCACTCCTGGCCTCTCTAAAATCTGCTGGGACAACGTGCACACTTTGGAGATAGATAGCGTTGTAGACTTTGAATATCGATTCTACCATTTTGGGAAGAAAACAAAATGTCTCAGAATCTGTTAACTCTTCTATAAGTTGGTATAAAATTATGTCATTCACAGAGTTGCTTGAAGGAGTAGCTGGGATAGTGAATATAGTACCCTGTAAAAGAGTAGAAGTCCAACAATTGTTAGTACCTTTCCTTTGTGTAGAGGCCATGTAACCATTTCCTTATTGAAACTTTATTATTCTTGCCTTCTGCAAACAAATATTTTCATATGGATAAGTAATGTCAAGAGTGGCATTAAAGCATTTTCAGATAGGTAAGTTATTTCTATCACTTTTATATACTAAATATATTAGCTGAAAAGGGTTAATATATTTTAATTTATTAACAAATTAAGTGGAAACTTTTCAACAGGTTTATGTTGGGCATATTAAAGAACCTGCATCTTGGAATAAACATTCAGTTGATAACTTTACTGATGATCAGTTTTATAAATTTTGAATCATTTGGTTAGTTACTGAATAATGTCTTCTGTACTTCTAGACAGTTCTCATTGAATTCTTTTTTTTTTTTCCCTGTATCCTTCCTGGCTTTTGAATTGCTTCTTTCAGATGGGAATGGAGTGACTTGGTAGAAGTGAGCATGCTTGCTAGCGTTCTTTGATTGCCTTACAAGAGCCTGAAAAACACATGGTGAGGAACTTGTTAGACTCATCATTTTTAGGATAGAGTGACAGCCATATATAAATAACTTGTTTGGCTCAGAAAAGCAAATTTGAAGGGACACAGTAGTGTCTTTCTTATCTACCTTTTGTGGCTGAAGTGTTGAATTTAAGGTACTAGAAATAGAGGATGACATTTATCGACTGTGAATGTTTAGTAGACTTGCATTTGTTTGTATGTGTGTCAGTAGATTCATACATAATAAGTGAGCCTATATAAAGGTAGTGGCCAAATAACCTCTTAAAAATCAAACTGAGTTCTTCCTTAATCATCATTTTTCTTCTTGGCTTTAGGAATTCTGACTGGATATCGTGATCATATATCTAATAACTACTTGGAAAAGTCTATCAATCTCTGGTTTTCCCTTTTTCCCTGGGGTACGGGGCTATGAAAACCTGAATTTTCCATTTTGATAGTAAGAACTCTATGGTTTTATGCTAATGGTGAAAGCAGGAATTCTGTTCTAGCCTTCAAATCAAGTTTAAGCTTTCCTAATCTAGACCCCATTGATTACACATATATATATTTTTTAAACACCAACTTTTATGGATTGGTGCTGTTATTATTATTTTTTTTAATTTTATTTATTTATTTTTTGACTGCGTTGGGTCTTCGTTGCTGCGCACGGGCTTTCTCTAGTTGCGGGGAGCAGGGGCTACTCTTCGTTGCGGTGCGCGGGCTTCTCATCGCGGTGGCTTCTCCTGTTGCGGAGCACGGGCTCTAGGCACGCGGGCTTAGTTGCTCCGCGGCATGTACACTTATTTTTGACAAGTAAGATTCAGTATCTTTTCTCTGCTTGGCTGTTGATCAGCGTGCTAACAGCTGGAAGATCTAATCATAAATCACTCATAAAGATTATGAATAAGCTGTAAGTTTATCCACATGTATAGCCTTTCTCTTCCAGTGATAGATGCTTCATATTCAAAAATGAAATATTAATGAAGTATTTATGATATTTTATTGTAGTTTTCTTGCTTTTTTTAAAAAGAACAACAAAGTAAGCTAGCAGTTAATTGAATTTTGTAAGGAGAATCCAGAAGAGACCTGCCAGATACAGACAAAAGAGAAGGGCTTTGGTAAAGAGAGTGAGATAATGTTCATTTTAGACCTAAGAAATAGGAAGCTTTAAGAGCTTTAGATCATCTCTTAACACTGGAAATATGCCAGTACGTTAAAAATGACATAAAGAATACAAAATATGGCTTTTAAAGTATTCTGGATGTAATATTAAAAGTTTTAAAGACAATTTGAGGGTTGTGACTAAGGTAGCAGAAAAATCTTTCCAGCATTGCTGCTATCTATTTAGTGGAAAAAGCATTGGAAGCAGTCTAAAATACCATGGAATGCTAGCTGAAAACTATCACTTCACTTCAAATGTTACATATTTTGGTGTCATTTGGAATAAAAAGGAACATACAAAACTGTATTGGGAAAAACATTCCTTTTTTTTTTTAAATTTTTATTTATTTATTTATTTATTTTTGGCTGTGCTGGGTCTTTGTTTCTGTGCAAGGGCTTTCTCTAGTTGCGGCAAGTGGGGGCCACTCTTCATCGCAGTGCGCGGGCCTCTCACTGTCGTGGCCTCTCTTGTGGCAAAGCACAGGCTCCAGACGTGCAGGCTCAGTAGTTGTGGCTCACGGGCCCAGTTGCTCCGCGGCATGTGGGATCTTCCCAGACCAGGGCTCGAACCCGTGTCCCCTGCATTAGGCAAGCAGATTCTCAACCACTGCGCCACCAGGGAAGCCTGGGAAAAACATTCTTAATTGGTCCCTGTATCAACCCAGAGAGTTTAACTTTGGGTCTTCTGGCTTCTGTCAGAAGGCTGAAGAGTTGGCTCCACTGAGGTTCTTACAAATCACTGGCGTTTACTGGGTGCCTACTCAGGGCACTCCAGGTGCAGGGGAGGCAGGAGCACCTGAACCTCACGGAGGGTTACAGGAGGCCTCGCTGAAGCGGGGGACCTGGAGTGGGGCTGAGGCCCAGCAACTGAAGAAGAGGGAAGAGGAATTCTTCCAGAATCTAGCCAGAGGCATGACATGTGCATTGGCTTGGATTTGGGGGAGAGAGAGTGGTATGTTTCAGGACTCAGGTAGATCAGTTTTGTGGTCTAAAATGCCCGAGGCAGGACACGGTGGAGGTAAGACTGGTAGCACCTGGCATTTAATGCACTGTTACCATGAGCCAGGCCTTTGACGCTCCCTGCAAACCCCATGAGGCAGCCCATGGGCTTATTACCCAAATTCCATTAAGAAAACAGGATTTTTTTTTTTTTTTTTTTTTTTAGGTGATAGAGAGCCACAGATATAGGGAAATGAGCTAATTAAGTATACGTGTCAGAAAGTACATTCTAACCAGGGTATGGAGAGAACATATTGGAGAGAAGTAAGAAAGGAGGTGGGGAGGCTATCAAAACGGCTTTGCCATAGTCTGTGCAGGATACAATAGCCTGAACTTGGACAAAGGCATTGGGGAGTGGAAAGGAAGAAATAAACAGACATACTAGAGAGAGAGTCAGTAGAACTTGGTTACAGTCGACGTGCGTGTGTCGGGATGGTGAAGCGAGGCTCCAATGTTTGTGACTCCTAAGCAGTATTCTTTCATAGTTAATAGATTATAGGACCATAAAAGTTTAGCACTGGGAAAAAAATTTATATCAGTTAGAGCTATTGTTTTACCAATTAGAAAACCAAGTTTCAGAGAGCTGAACTGAACTGCTGAGGGTTGTTTAGCTGTATGATGCAGACCTACGAGGTGGAACTCAGGTGTCTAGTCTCCCAGTACGTGGACCTTCTGACATGCTAGACTTGAAACTTGTATCATATCCAGGAAGTATTATTATTATTATTATTATTATTATTATTATTATTTATTGGTTGGGTCTCTTTCCTGATAAAAGTAATGGACTACAAAATGTGAATCATGTGGTCAAGTTCCATGAAGAGAATTAATAGAATTTTAGAAGTGAAGCAGTGAAAATGTTTTGCTCTAAATGGCTTGTGAAAATATGTATTTGAAGTTGCTGGGGTTCAAGCTCTGATGGTATTGAACGTATTAGTAGATATAAAAGGTGTAAAATGCTTTCTTCTTTCCCCTTCTTCAGCTTTTTCAAGTTGCCAGTTCAGTTGTGGCAACTACCTTTTCCAGAACAGCATTAACTCTGAAAGTATTGATAGATGCATATCTCTCTAAGTAATGTGTAGGCTTTTTCTTATTGTTTGGGTCAAATATGTGATAAATTATACCATTTCATGTTGAAATCAATTTGGTAAAATGTTTTAGCTTGTAAAAATTACAGAGAAATGATTGTAGTTTATGAAAAGACTTCATTTTTTATCAGTAGCAGTCACTGTATTGCCTTATAATTCTGAATTAAAATATCCTTGTATACTTTCCTTAACTTCAGTGTCTGGCCATAAAAGGAAAGAAGAATGAAACGGGAGGAATACTAGGGAAAAGTTTCTGAAATTCTTCTTCGTATGCCCAAGTAGTTTCCCTGATGATACTTGGTTTATTTAGGAACTTTGCCAGGAGGATTTGGAAATTTTTCTAGTCCTGATTAATGATGGTAGTTTTAATTTACTTTTCTTCCATGCCTCTGATTCTTATCCTGTGCAAAATCTAGACCTCTGATTGTTTTATTGTGGTAACTGAGTATTAGAGTATACACTAGGATGTTTCAAAAGTCAACTTAGTCTGAGTCTGAGCTACATCTCAAGAGAGTTAATTAGAAACATATTCATGGGCCAATATTAGGGATTAAAAGGAATTATCTTTAGGAAGTCAGTTTTGATACATATTGTCTTGATTTAGTGGAATGTTCCAGATTCAGGAAGTATATATGGAGCCCTGAGGAATGAATAGGCATATTTTAATAACCTGAACTTGACATATCAAGTCATTTAAGTTAAATGGAAGAAGACATTTTGGCTCATTTTACAGTCAGTAATGAATCACGTGGCTTTGAATAGCTTTAGCATTTGACTCTGGAAAGTTCTGCCATGTGATTTTAAGCCGTCTGCAGCAGAAGCTTTCTAAAATGACCTCCATGTAGCTGAATTTGCATATGAACCAGTTCTCTCCATTCCTCTTTAAAAATACACTGACTGATGCCCATGGCATGCTGAATATTCCTAGCTGATAGTTCATTCCACACATTACACCTCCCATGTCTGAATAATATGGTTTCCAAGGGTCAATTCTTTTGTTTCTGACTGGAAATGACATCATTAAATTAAATGGTATTTAAGCTGATCAAAAAAAGAAGAGTTGTTTTTATGAAAATTCAGTTGAATAATTCAGAAAGACTCAACAAAAGCAAATAACTAATATTGTATTGACTGTCAATTTAGGGTAAGGTAAGACAACATTAAGAAATTGGACAGGAAACGATAAACTGGAATTTGGCATTCAGCTGGCTCCACAATTTAAAAACAATGTTTTGTAAGAAGCTCCGTTTGTTCATTTGTTCATTCAAAAAACATGTACTGGGTACCCACCATGTGATTAGCATTTTGTTAAGCTCTAGGGCTGGGCAGCTGAAACAGGCAAGATCCCAAAGACAAGGTTTCCTCCCTTCCAGGCACTCATGACCTTTCGGAGAAGGCAGACATGCCCTCAATTATAGTGGAATGCTGGCTCTGCTGGGCTGGCTGTGCACATGAATACATTGCTCTGAGACTATGTGGCAGAAGTGGGAGCTATCAGTTTTTCTCTGGTGTCATCGCGAAAGGCCTTAGTGATGAGGTAAAGCGTAGGCAGATGCTTGGGTTGACATAGTAGGGTTGGGGTGGTGAGCTGGGAGGAGAGGAAAGAGCCTGTATGGAACCACATGTGTGTCAGGGAGCATGGCGTGCTCAGAACAGACCAAGGGTTGGATATGACTGGAACTGAAGGGAACAAGACCACAATGGTGGGGAACCAGGCTGGACAGGTAGCACGAACTAGATCAAGAAGAGCCCTGCTGCCATGATTGGGTTTAGATGTCTTCCATTGGTGATACAGAGAAGCTCTGAAATTGTTAAGCAGGAAATTGATGTATTTGGCTTTTAGCTCAAATGAGCCTGAATCTCAGAAGGAATGATCCAGTAAAAACTATTTGGAAAGCTCTTCACTACCATCCTAGTGTGTGATTATATCCATAAATCACCTTCTCATTCCCCTCAGGCAGTCTCATCCTTCTTTACCCCTAGATATGAGACCCAAAAATGAGATGCTATGTCAGATAAGAAATCTGAGGTAGGGTTTTCTTTTAATCTAACAGGTTGTAGAATTGAAACTTGTGATGCAGTCTTACGAATTTTTAGTATTTAGTATTTGTAAAAAGCCCCTCTTTTACCTCTAACTTCAACTCTTTCACTAAGGCCTGTATGAGTCTAAAAGGCAAAGAAGTGAAAAATCAGTTCTTACTAACTGAAGCAGAAACTGATACCTAATTGTGACAGCAATTGTCAGGTGGTTGTTCAGCCCATTTTGATTGTGAGTTTAGGCAATCTCTGTCTATACCTATGTGTATATTCTGTCACCTGTATGTAAAACTTTGAAATTCATCAGTATTTGGGATAGTTCACCCACCAGTGTAGACAGGCTTCTAAACTGGTTTTCCCTGTGCATTTTTGTGTTACATGGAGGTTTTAAGGTCACAATCTGCCTGGGCTCTTAAGTGTGTAAAGAAGGCATTAGGAGTCTGTTTTCCTGCCTAAGGATTTTCTAGTTCAGATTCCTAGAAAGATCTGTGGCTGCCTTGCTCAAATGCACGTCCCATCAGCAGCTACACAGGATATTCTGTATCCTTTGCGTTGGATATTTTCCTAATCATGGTGATTGTGACGTCCTGCACTGCATCCCAGTGTCACCTTCCTTTATGCTCCTCAGGGACAGCTTCCTACTCAGGAAGAGAATGCCGCAAGGGATCCCTGCTCTTTGAAAGAAAGAAAAGACCAGGATAAAGAAATACGCTCGCCTAGGGTGGCGTAGTTAGGTGGGAGCCATGGAAGAGTAACGATCCATGGAGGGTGGGAATAAAAGGAAGCTGTAGACGGGCCACGCAGATTTTTGTGTATACTAATGGTTCCCAAACATTGTCTACTCAGAATTTATCCCTTTTGGCATCCGACTGAATTTTACTGACCCCCATTTCATTTTATTACCCAGTGAGTTTCTTCTTTCATGTCTCTCAGGGAATGTTTCTCTGCTTTTGTATTAGTCCTGGGCCTCTGCTCTGTTATCCTGCATTCTCCCACCTCCTCCCATCCTTGACTCCACTAAAACTGCCCTTTTTTCTTTCTTTTTTCCACCATATTATGTCTTCCCCCTTTTGAAGACTTCCATTCAAAATAACTTAGCTTTTAAAAAAAATGGGAAAGGAAGTTTTATTTTATAACTAATGTGAAGCCATTTAGATTGCAATTTGAAGCAAAATGAGTGATAACCCATGTTTATACACTGGGTAAAAACTCCAGATGGAACAAGTTAAATAAGCAAGAAAGAGATGGAAATAATCTAAAGAGCTAGTATGAAATAGGTTATTTATCAGACACTTGGAGGGGTAGCAGCTTTTAAAGGAATGAAACAGAACATTATAGAGAAAGGAACCTATAAACTTACTTATATGGAAATAATAAAGTATCTGTATCCAAACAAACTAAACTACAATGAACAGGAAATATGTTTGCAAAGGTATTTTCATCATTAGGACAAATAAAATCTTAAATTGTATTATCCATAAGAACCACCCTTAAAGTAATTTTAAAAATCATTACGATTCTAAGGGATAGGTAAAATGATAGTTCAAACAAGAGAAAATAAAAACAGTAAAAAAAAAAAGTTACAAATGTTAAAACCGTTAAAAATCTTTAGTAAATAGACATGTGAAATCAACATTGTTATAGTTTAACCTGATTGCAGGTAGAATATTGCAGCTTAGAAGTTATTTTGAAGCTATTAAAGTGGTAGTAATGTTTAAGAACAAAATCCAGTTTTGACAAGATGTGAATTTGGATATGTTCATATACTGCTCTTGATGTTAATAATTGATAAACTCTTATTAGAAGATTCATCTATTGATATACTCAGCAATTCAACATCTCTTCATTGGATACCGGGAGCAGAGTAGTGAATGAAATCACATGCAGTATACTGCATGACCTGACTGGTGATAAGGATATTCACACCCCTTCCTTGCCAATGCACTGCTGTGGTTTCCCCTTTTATATGTTCCCATTGTATGCTAATCAGGGAGATTATGCAGATGGCTAACATTTGCTGAATGCTTACTGAGTGCTGACTACTAAGTGCTTTGAATATATGACCTCATTCAAGCCACACAGCAACCATATGAGGGGTTACAATTTTTATGCTCATTTTATAGGTGAAGAAATGAGGGGCAGAGAAATGTTAAATAACTTGTCCATGGTCATACCACTAAGAAATGGTGAAACTGGGGTTCACACCCCCTCGAGATCTGCTTCCAGGCCCTTGCTCTTAATGCCTGTGTTCCCTGTCCTCCCCATGTTAAGATGGTTACATTGCTTTAATTGGCTCATATGTTTTTCTTGTTGATGATAGCACCTAGCACATTGCCTGTTACATACTAAGCAATTACCCAATATTAGTTGAATGCATGAGGAAAGAATTACTAAGAAAGATAAAATTACATGCTTGAGGATGTTCCTTGCAGCCTTATCTGCAGTAGTTAAAAAAGAAATTCAGGCAATGTAAACAAGCAAAGGAATGACTCTGTAATTTACCATCTGTCAGCTTAATGGGATATTATGTAGCTATTCAGGCTCTGTAGCAGCATATAGCATGGAACAGTATCATGGCTGTATAGGGACAAAAAACTGCAAATGTGAACTGTGGTTAATCCTAACTGTAACCTGGATGCCCCTCTAGGCATTATCATTGCAGGTATAGATAATATAATGATAATGATAAACCCAAGTTATGCTAGCCCCAAACCCTTGCCTGATTGCACAGAACCTTCATCCCTACTGTACCCCTTGCAAGAGTGCCTGAGGATCGCCAAGGGTACTCTCCCACTCCCCACCCAGTGCTGGTGAGCTGCTGTCACCACAAAACATCTGCCCAGGTCTTCCTATCCAGACCCTTCAAGGGCCACTACAGATGGAGCCCCAGCCCTGCCCTGTGGAAGGTCCCTCCCTGGAACACCCAACTCTGTGCCCTGCCTGACCTCTTTTCATGCTCAGAGAGGTGTTTGGTAGCCTGTAGAACTGAGAGAACAAGCCTTTATCGAATGCCGTCCTGCTCCTGGGCCCCAAACCAAGATTCTTCTCATGCCCAGAGTCTCACAAAGATGATGAGATGACAGAAGGTAAGAGCCAGGAGGGCAGGGAATCTTGGTTTGCTTTTTTTTTTTTAACATCTTTATTGGAGTATAATTGCTTTACCATGGTGTGTTAGTTTCTGCTTTATAACAAAGTGAATCAGCTATACATATACATACATCCCCATATCTCCTGCCTCTTGTGTCTCCCTCCCACCTTCCCACCCTCCCTATCCCACCCCTCTAGGTAGACACAAAGCACCAAGCTGATGTCCCTGTGCTATGTGGCTGCTTCCCACTAGCTATCTATTTTACATTTGGTAGTGTATATATGTCCAGGCCACTCTCTCACTTCGTCCCAGCTTACCCTTCCCCCTCCCTGTGTCCTCAAGTCCATTCTCTACGTCTGCGTCTTTATTCCTGTTCTGCCCCTAGGTTCTTCAGAACCTTTTATTTATTTATTTATTTTTAGATTCCATATATATGTGTTAGCATATGGTATTTGTTTTTCTCCTTCTGACTTACTTCACTCTGTATGACAGTCTCTGGGTCCATCCACCTCACTACAAATAACTCAATTTCGTTTCTTTTTATGGCTGAGTAATATTCCATTGTATGTATGTGCCACATCTTCTTTATCCATTCATCTGTTGATGGACACTTAGGTTGCTTCCATGTCCTGGCTATTGTAAATAGAGCTGCAATGAACATTGTGGTACATGACTCTTTTTGAATTATGGTTCTCTCAGGGTATATGCCCAGTAGTGGGGTTGCTGGGTCGTATGGTAGTTCTAGTTTTAGTTTTTTAAGAAACCTCCATACTGTTCTCCATAGTGGCTGTATCAATTTACATTCCCACCAACAGCACAAGAGGGTTCCATTTTCTCCACACCCTCTCCAGCATTTATTGTTTGTAGATTTTTTGATGATGGCCATTCTGACCGGTGTGAGATGATATCTCGTTGTAGTTTTGATTTGCATTTCTCTAATGATTAATGATGTTGAGCGTTCTTTCATGTGTTTGTTGGCAATCTGTATATCTTCTTTGGAGAAATTTCTATTTAGGTCTTCTGCCCATCTTTGGATTGGGTTGTTTGTTTTTTTGATATTGAGCTGCATGAGCTGCTTGTAAATTTTGGAGATTAATCCTTTGTAGTTGCTTCATTTGCAAATATCTTCTCCCATTCTGAGGGTTGTCTTTTGGTCTTGTTTATGGTTTCCTTTGCTGTGCAAAAGCTTTTAAGTTTCATTAGGTCCCATTTGTTTATTTTTGTTTTTATTTCCATTTCTCTAGGAGGTGGGTCATAAAGGATCTTGCTGTGATTTATGTCATGGAGTGTTCTGCCTATGTTTTCCTCTAAGAGTTTAATAGTGTCTGGCCGTACATTTAGGTCTTTAATCCATTTTGAGTTTATTTTTGTATATGGTGTTAGGGAGTGTTCTAATTTCATTCTTTTACATGTAGCTGTCCAATTTTCCCAGCACCGCTTATTGAAGAGGCTGTCTTTTCTCCACTGTATATTCTTGCCTCCTTTATCAAAGATAAGGTGACCATATGTGTGTGGGTTTATCTCTGGACTTTCTATCCTGTTCCACTGATCTATATTTCTGTTTTTGTGCCAGTACCATACTGTCTTGATTACTGTAGCTTTGTAGTATAGTCTGAAGTCCAGGAGCCTGATTCCTCCAGCTCCGTTTTTCTTTCTCAAGATTGCTTTGGCTATTCGGGGTCTTTTGTGTTTCCATACAAATTCTGAAATTTTTTGTTCTATTTCTGTGAAAAATGCCAGTCGTAGTTTGATAGGGATTGCACTGAATCTGTAGATTGCTTTGGGTAGTATAGTCATTTTCACAATGTTTATTCTTCCAATCCAAGAACATGGTATATCTCTCCATCTATTTGTGTCCTCTTTAATTTCCTTCATCAGTGTCTTATAATTTTCTGCATACAGGTCTTTTGTCTCCTCAGGTAGGTTTATTCCTAGATATTTTATTCTTTTTGTTGCAGTGGTAAATGAGAGTGTTTTCTTAATTTCACTTTCAGATTTTTCATCATTAGTGTATAGGAATGCAAGAGATTTCTGTGCATTAATTTTGTATCCCGCTACTTTACCAAATTCATTGGTTAGCTCTAGGAGTTTTCTGGTAGCATCTTTAGGATTCTCTGTATAGTATGATGTCATCTGCAAACAATGACAGCTTTACTTCTTCTTTTCTGATTTGTATTCCTTTTATTTCTTTTTCTTCTCTGATTGCTGTGGCTAAAACTTCCAAAACTATGTTGAATAATAGTGGTGAGAGTGGGCAACCTTGTCTTGTTCCTGATCTTAGTGGAAATGGTTTCAGTATTTCACCATTGAGGACGATGTTGGCTGTGGGTTTGTCGTATATGGCCTTTATTATGTTGATGTAAGTTCCCTCTATGCCGACTTTCTGGAGAGTTTTTATCATAAATGGGTGTTGAATTTTGTCAAAAGCTTTTTCTGCATCTATTGTGGTGATCATATGTTTTTTCTCCTTCAGTTTGTTAATATGGTTTATCACATTGATTGATTTGCATATATTGAGGAATCCTTGCATTCCTGGAATAAACCCCACTTGAGCAGGGTATATGATCCTTTTTTTTTTTTTGACATCTTTATTGGAGTATAATTGCTTTACAATGGTGTGTTAGTTGCTGCTTTATAACAAAGTGAATCAGCTATACATATACATATATCCCCATATCTCTTCCCTCTTGCGTCTCCCTCCCTCCCACCCTGCCTGTGATCCTTTGAATGTGCTGTTGCATTCTGTTTACTAGTATTTTGTTGAGGATTTTTGCATCTATGTTCATCAGTGATATTGGCCTGTAGTTTTCTTTTTTTGTGACATCGTTGTCTGGTTTTGGTATCAGGGTGATGGTGGCCTCGTAGAATGAGTTTGGGAGTGTTCCTCCCTCCGGTGCAGTACGTTTTTATACTTATTGTTAATATTGTGTATAGCTTAAGTGGTATTACTTGGTTCTTGAGAAAGCATTTTGCAATGACATTAAAGAAAATGCCCTGCTACAATAGTTAAAATGACTTCGTGTCCCTGAAGATAGTTGCAGTGATACCACTGTAAAAGGTATGGTCTTTAAGGATGAAGTGTGTCGTCATTTTTGTGAAACTTATCTCCCTGTCCATTAGTGTACAGCACTATCATTTCCCCAATTATGTTTACATAATTCTCCCAAGTGAAGTCAGCTTTGCATAAACCTCTGGGCATTTTATTAACTGCGTTGTTATGAAATAGGCAACTTATGTTTGAATCAGTGTCTGATTATACACTAAAATAAAAACAAAGCACACCATGTAACAGATTAACCCTGTCCCTTCTATGTAAATTGCAAGTGGCTGGATATGTATTTGTCCCTTTTAAAAATTTTATATCATGCCAGTCTCATTAGATGAGATGAGGAAATCTGAATTTCACTCTACTAACTTGGTTAGCATTTTGAGAACTTTAATTGTAGGAATAGAACTTTAGTTGTAGAAACCTGTGGATTGTGTCATTGGACCACCCCCTTTTGCAGAGGAGGGCACAGTAATCCACAAAATGAAATGATTTGCCCCTATCCCAAAGTGTGTGGGACTGGTGTGTTTACTCTGTAGCCTGCAGATGTTGCTGTGTTATTCCTAAGGGTAAAAGAGCCCAGGGTTTGGGAGTTACTGAGAGCAAGCCTCTGTGGATGGAGGATATAAAGTGGAATTTTGTGACTTGCTTGATATAGGAGGCTCCATAGGTTATGAAAAATATAAAACTAGATCAAATTAGATAGCCCACAGCTATGGTGAGGTTGATGATCAGTGAGCAGAAAGCCATAAACAAAGTTGAGATGATGAATGGTCTTATCCCAAATAGGAAGCTCTGATGCATGTGTGGGTGGTAGGGCTTCCTATCTCCTGGATTATAAACAGAATGTGCTATCCAAGCATTCGCTAATGTGCACCAGCATTAAAAATTAGATTTGTGGGATTTTTGTTTGTATTAAGGTTGAGATATTGCATTTGTTGAAATGTGAATTTCCTTTAATTCTAGTCCAGTGTACTTTAGCATTTGATAGATGGGGATGGGATGAAAATGGTCATCTTAATTTCCAGAGCAGGTAAAACAAAGAGATTGTGTATGGCAGCAAAGAGTATGGTGGGTGCATTTTTAGCTTCTGTGGAAGCATTTTCTCTTTGCTCCAAGATATCTTTAGACTCTGTTTTTTCCTTTTACACGTACTATGAAGAACATTAGTCTCATAATGTTACACACATTGTATTATTATACCTTTTTCTTCTTCTTTTTTTTTTGCTTAAAACAATAGAGATGTATTCTCTCACAGTTCTGGAGACCAGAAGATCAAAATCAAGGTGTAGGCAGGGCCACGCTCCCTCTGGAGGCTCTAGAGGAGGGTCCGTTCCTTGCCTCTTCCCGCTTCTCATGGCTGTTGGCGCTCCTTGACTTCTAGCTGCATCATTCCAATCTCTGCCTCAGTCATATTGCCTCTTCCTCTTCGATCAAAGCTCCCTGGCCCTCACTCTTAAAAGGACCTTGTCACTGAAATGAGAGGTCACCTGGATACTCCAGGACAAGTGCCTCCTCTCAGGATTTCTAATTGCATTTGTTTTGCATTGTAAGGTGGTGTTCACTCATCTACCACATGAAGTAATATTCACAGATTCTGGACATTCACAGGACATGGGTGTACCTTTTGGGAGACCACCATTCCACCCACTATGATTATCATGCCCATATGTAATCAATATAAAGAATTTTTTAAAAGTCCTCTTATCTGTAGAATCATTATCTATTTGAGTCTTAAATTAAACCTTCCAGAATTTAACTTCAATCTGGCTAAGGTCCAGAAACTCAAAGCCAAGTTTACAATGCACATTTCTTGTGTATACAATAGATGATTCTACTTACCCTTACTTATCCTTGTTCTTTCTCTTCCCCTGGTTCTGTCTCCTGTGATTCATAATCTGTCCTGGTCCCAAGTATTAACTTACTTATATTTTTCCTATTTACTGTATTATAGGCAGCCCTATATCCTTGTGGAAAGAAACAGGAATCTGGCCCTTCTCTGTCTCTCCACCCAGCTTTTCTCACGTGCTCTTCTCCTCTGACATTCCCACCACATCAGCCTCCTTTCAGTTTCTGGGCCTTTCTAAGCCATGTCTCACCTCAAGGTCTTAGCTCCTAATATTTCTTCTTCTGCAAACATTCTTCTGCCAACTTTCACATCACGGGATTCTTCTCCTTTTAGGTTTAGGTAAAAGGTCACCTCCTTGGACAGGTTGTTCCAGACAACCTGTTACTTGAATGTTTTCTTGGTTCAGTCTGGGACTTAGTACACGTTAGCAGACAGATAATCAAGAATTGGCTGTAAGCAGTTTTGGAGCACAGCAATGATAAATCCCTGCATTCAATAAAAATACTCAAACTTAGATTTTAGTAAATGCCTACTAATCTCTGCACTTCCTTTCTTGGCTTCTGTGTAAGACGAGCCCTCCTCAGTTCCTCTGTCCTTGCTCCAAAGGAACGTGACTTCCATCTTGGCTTTCAGCTTCAGTTGCTTTATTTATTTTATTTTATTTTTTGGTGTGGCAGGATGATGCATACTGAATTAAAAGGCAAGAATGCAGGTTTTTAAAAAGTGGGATAGGTTCTTAAAATGAGCAGTGGTTTGCTGTGGCATTTAATTATTATCTGACGTACTTGTTATCTGAAAGCTTTAAGTAACTACATTTTTAACCTACTTTCTGGCTGAATAGAATCTATGGGTACCCTTTAAAAGAGGGTGATGTAGGTATATTGAGGGAGAAATAAAATGATACCTTGTACTTTCTAAAAATGTTATTGCTTTCTTTTCACCCTGCAAGGGACATCAAACAAAATGTTGAAAGCCTTTAAGGGAACGTTATTCTCCTAATCAGAGACAAGTGGGAAAGTTGAAGTAGCTATTCAAATCAAAATCATGTGTATGTCTGTTCTGTGAAATGACAGATGTAAGTTTTCCTTCAGATGGAGGTTTGTTTTCCCTGTTCTGCTTTAGCCACAATAACTTGAAACAGTCTGTCTGCTGGCACACAAAGCGAGGGGGTGGGTGGAGGGGCCTGGGTGTTGCTGTAGGAAAGTCAAGTACATTCTTAGAGCGCCTTTTGGGGACAAGCAGCTGAAATATTTTTATAGTCAGCTAAGATAACAGGGAAGAATGAGAGTCTAGCTTTTTATAACTCAAATCTGCAGAAAATTCGGTTTTCCCATATTTGTATCCAAGTCAGTACCTATTCATTTAAACTAAGTTCCAATTTGTGGCACAGACTGTGAATATTATCCTGTCAGTCCAGTTTCTTGAGTCCTGCAAGTTGTTTTACAGACCAGTGTGAATGGTGGAACGCAATGAAATGCTGGGCATATTTAAAGCCTCCAACTTTTTCTTCCAGCCTGGATCCTTTTGCTCATTGTGACCTTTTATAGTTGTACCATGAGATACTGGGAGTGGTTGTCACGATATTCCACTTTCTAGAATAACAGGCTGAAGGCCCATATACCTCCTGTTATTTGCTGTAGGTCCCAGGTGACCGTATGATGCAATGTAGTGAATTATGGTGATGGCCAGCAAAATGTCAAGCTGACAAGGTTATGGAATTTCTCAGCCAGCGTTCTGCATTACACCTTCCAGTTATATGTTCTAAAATATATGTGCCATAGCTAGACTTACAACCAGTATTCCACAAGCCAGCCTTAAAGATAACTTATTCTTTTTCCTCTTCGTATGTTGAGAAAGTTTTATAGAACGCTGGCTGCACAGACTATATATCACCAGGCGATGTTTTGAGAGTGGCATGAACTTTTGAAACAGAAAGAAACTATTCATAGTTAAATCTTTAACTTTTGTAGGTTGATTTTAAATTTGTTTTCTTTGACATAAAAGACTATTTAACTTTAAAAATAGCACCTGCCACAAAGAACTCAATGCACAGTGAGTGAGCTGGGGCAAAGAACTTTAAATTATAATTTAGATGTTGTGAAAATGCGGGAACAGGAGAATAGGTATTTTATTTCTCATTCATAAATGGTTATAAATAGTGGTCTGTTGTTGGTTGGAATAAGTCAGCAGAAACGGTTTCCTTTGTGACCATAGAGAAACAGGGTTATTGGAGTTCTCTTCTGGGATTATTGCTGTATCCACTTAGACTAGTACAGTTCTTGAAATATTTGTGTGGAAGCTATCTCAGAGGTTTAAAAATAGTTTTAAACAAAGCTAATTAAATTCATGTTGGATTCCAAAATCTGCTATTGATATTAGAAACAAAAGTCAGCTTCTTTGTAAAAAAAAAAAAAAAAAAGATGATAACATAGATGAAGTTATTTTAATAAAGATTAAAGGTAGTCCTCCTTGCATGGTGATGCAGGACCATAAAAATAACCATGCAAGCTGTAACTGTGCAAAATGATCTTAATAATCAATGGGAAAATTACTAATTCTATCACCTTAAAAATTTTTTTTGTCAAAACATTACAGTTGTTTTACTGTAGGTGATGTATTTATAGGGAAAGGAAGAAAAATAGTAAAGCTGATATTTATCTAGTGCCCTGTAATTTAAAATGTTAGAAACACTGAGAATTAAAGTGTTTTCTTTCTTCGAGTAGAACTTAACAAGAGTAGTTAGAACATTTTTGCTTTCTTCTCATGTACTTTATGATGTGGAGTATCTCTTCTTTGCCTTAGTGAGCCGTTATACTCCTTCCCAAGTTTGAATCAGGTTCCAATATCTTACCATTATGCTTTCAAAGTTGTGGAATATCTGTGAGTTCCTTTGATGTTATTTCCTTTGGACCATCTTTATCCTACATCACAACCACTTTCCAATTTCACTTCCAATGTCACCACTTTTCATTTCTTTGCCACGCTTTTTTGTTGTTGTTGTTGGCCCTTTTGACTATACACTTCTGTAAAATGTCATGCGAGTTTATCAATGTAAAGTGAGGAGGCAACACAACTACCTGCTTTGCTGTCTGTGCATGAACTGAATAACAGATATGCTGGGATCAATTGCCAACAGCCTCTGAAGGAAGTGACATGATTGATTACTGATCATGGTACACATCTGTTATTTATGTAGTGGTTTGTGGACCAAAGAGCTAGCAGTGAAGTTTGTACTTTATGCACTTACCTAGTTAATATTGTGGCAAATGAAGTTCATACCGTGTTGTTGGGGGACTGAAGTTATTTAGCTAAACTGCATTAACTGAAATTCATGCATATTGGAACCATACAAAAGTGAGGAGTGCTTGTATTCCAGTTATAAGTTATTTGTAGTATTGTGAAATCTTGGCCAGGCTCCCTGTGTCCTTGCCCATTAAACACTGAACCCATCCAGCGTAGCCAACCTGTCATTTAGAAATTCAATTCAGAATTGAACTGGGAGTTACAAAGTCTTTGACTCAACCTCAGAGTCAGCTTTGACTCTTCTTCTTACTCTGCACCTCAGTGTGGATCAGACACTGGTGGAAACATATTCCAGACCCTATCCAGCGTGGGCAGTTTTGACTTCATCTGCCACATAGTGAGATCCTGGACATAGTTCTAGGTGGTTACCTTGGTCATTTTTTCCAGCTCTTTCCTTTCTCCTTCACTGTCTTCCCTCTTCTTTGGCTTGCTGTTTATTTCCTGTGTCGTATCTCCATGTTGTACTGATTGCCCATCTATCATAATATTACTTCATGTTTCTTTTAATTCTTGTTGCCATCATCCTAATCCATGGATTTTTCAACTTGTCTTTCAGTTATTTTAATAGTCTCCTATCTGACTTCTCCACCTAGGTCACTCTCCTTTCCAGCTAATGCCACATGCCATCACAAGAGTAATCTTCCTGGAAAATTCTCTCCTTGGGGTCTACAAAATAACTTACTAATTACAGAATAAAATCCAAACTTTTTATCAGGCCTTTATCCATTGTCTGACTTAGCCTACATCTTCCAGTTTATCACCTGACCCCTCCCCTCAGGAATCTGGGGTTTCAACAAGATAGACTTTCTCATTATCTCCCAAATATGCCTACTTCCCCCTTTCTTACACACTATCCTCCTAAGATACAATCCTTTCTGTTTTTCTGAAGCCTACCCAGCTTCAAAGACTTATCTCAAATGAGCTCTCCTGTAAAGTCTGTTTTGACTTCCCAGAAATGACTTTTCACTGGAGTTCCACAGAATTTACATTTTATATTTTCCAATGTTACTTATTTGTATTTTTAGTTATCATGTATTACCTAGTAGTTCCAGTTAGCTTTTACTTTCTTCTGTAGTATGTAGAATGGTATTTGACAAAGTGGTAGCCGTAAATGTGTTCATTCTTTCATCTAATATTTTTTTTTTTTTTTGAGCTGCAGCCTTTTTTCTAAAAGCTGAGCTACATGCTAGAGGTAAAACATTAAAGTCCCTGACCTCACAGCACTCTAGTTGAATGAGGTGTACAGAAAAGTAGTCAGGTGATTGTAATGCAGTAAGCCAAGCAGCATGATGAGCAGTGAATGAGAGCCCACGGAAGCACAGAGGAGAAGCACCAAACCTAGATGAGGGGCAATTGGAAGTGCTTCCAGGGAACTGAGGTTTAAGCAGTATCCAAAAGGTGAGTAGGAGTTAGGTAGGTGAGGGGGGACAAATGGAAAGAGTGTTCCAGGCCACTGGAACACAGGGTTTATATACAGGGTATATAAAGCTTAAGGAGGGATGAGAGGCCCTGTCCACTGAGGAACTGAATCCAGGTCAGTGTAGCTAGATTGTAGGGAATGAGGTTTCAGAGAGAACAGGATCTCTATGATGAGAAAGTTGTGGGCATATTTGATGAATGTTTAGAAGGCAGGACCTGGAGATGGATGTTTGGATGGGTGAAAGGATAGAGCAGCCCTCAGGTTTCTGTTAAGGGTCTCTCAGTGAATGGAGATGTTAGGGGAAGATGATCAAGTTCCATTTAGGACATTGTAAGTTTGAGATGCCTGTAGAAGATCTACAGGGAATAAACAGTAGTAGACAATGTGGAGCACAGCAGAAAGCTTTGGCTAAGAAATATAGTTTTGGGTGACATCATCATATGATAGGCTGAAATCAGAATGTATGGAGTTAGTAAAGCAGAAGATTTTAAGACCAGATCTTGAAGCACATCAGTGTTTCAAGGGTAAGGAAAGAGTGGGGTCTGCAAAGAATATTAAGATACAGTGAACAAAGAGGAAAGAGCAAACTAGATGGGTTGAGATGTCACAGAAGCCAAGGGAAGACTGAAATCCATCCATTGGATTTAGCAACATGGAGACCATTAGTGACCTGATGAAGAGGAGTTTCAGCGTAGGAGAGGTGTGGGGAAAGGGAAACACAATGTGGCCCTTGCTGGCTGATAGTGAGTGGAGAAGTGAGCAGACAATTCTTTTGGAAAGTTTGGTCATGGAGGAGAGGATTGAAGCAGAGTAGAAGCTGGAAGAAAATGGAGTTGAGGGGCTATTTTTTAAGCTGCTGGAAATCCGATCAGTTCAAGGGCTGATAGGAAGAATTCATTCGTGATAAATAGGTTGGCCTTAAGTTGAATTTAGCCAGAATTTAAAACTCCTTTTAAAATTCTTCACCCAAACATGTCCTTTTATCTTTTGGTATTCTAAATAAATTTCCAGCTATTAATCACTGCTACTTCTAGGTTTCTCTGTGGTCTTGTTATCCCAGTGAGATTGCAAATTCCTGTAAAGCAGGATTCAAACTATTCTGCTCCCTTATTCTGGGTAGCACTTATTTCAGTGTCTTACGTAGAGAAAATTCTCAACAAATATTATTTTTAGCACTCTCACTTGTTTATTCTTTGAGGAAATATTTAATGTCCACCGTGTGCCAGGCATTATTCTAGGTGCTGAGGATACAAAGGTCATTAAACTAGGCATATTCCTTTCCCCCAAGGAGTTTATAATCTAGGGAGACAGTAAATAAACTAGTAATTAAATAGGAAAGCAAAGTAATTATAGAATGCAAGAGATATCCTGAGTGGCTACTTTATATATATTTATATACATGTATATTTTTTCCCATGAATTTTTTCCACCATTGTGGGTGAACAACCACAAGCAATTGGAGAGCTAAATGACTTACTTAAGGTGGAAACAAAAAGATAGTAAAAAAAAAAAAAAAAAAAAAAGGAAGTATTTTTGTCATAGTGTATATTCCTTTGTTTACCATTTCTAAAGTCATTGGGAATATGTTGGCTGTGCTTTGGGGGAGTTTTGTTGGTTGATTGTTACTTAGCATTTGAGAAACTAACCAACTCTCCACATTTTCTCTTTTCCTTTACAGTAATTTGCCATCTTCCATGTATGAATGGAGGCCAGTGCAGTTCAAGGGACAAATGCCAGTGCCCTCCAAATTTCACAGGGAAGCTTTGTCAGATTCCAGTCCATGGTGCTAGCGTGCCTAAACTTTATCAGCATTCCCAGCAGTCAGGCAAGGCGTTGGGAACACATGTCGTCCACTCAACACATACTTTGCCTCTGACCATGACCAGCCAGCAAGGAGTCAACGGTAAGCTGATTATTTTGATTTTGCCCATTCGTCAGAACTCTGTTAACATGCCAACCCCACACAGAAGCCAAGTGTCTGCAGGGCTGGTATTGGAACAGAATATGGGCCCAGGTATATGGTGCCAGTGCTTTCTAGACGGTAGGGAATGGTATCTAGGAAATAAGAAAATGGAGCCCATCTTTCTCTGGTGATGCAGGACCAAGAGCTGATAAACATACATGGCACTGTTCTGGCAGGTCCTGGGAAATGGAAAGATGAACAAGATGGTGTTCTGGCCCTTATGGGATTAATAAACTAGTAGATCACACAGTACCTGCTGATGAACACCAAGTCTATTTTGTAGTCGAAGAGCGCTTGGTTTTAGTTCTAAACAATCTATAACCTCACCTCCCTGGGCTTCAGTTTATTCATCTGTAGAGGAAGGTAAACTAGGTCACTTGGAGCTCAGAAATTCTATAACTAATTCATTCTTTTCAACATGGCACCTCTTACACATGCACAATTTTTTAAAAAGGGGTCAGAGAAGTGTTACTGGCTCTTATTCTTTAAAACCTGAATCTTAGCATCAGAAGATGAAATTCTGTGTGAAAGCTGCAGAGAAAGAAAATAGAGATGTAAAATATCACACTTTGGTATTTTGTGTGTGTCACGGGAAGCACAAAAGTATGTACACACCAGGTTTAAGGGTAAGAGAACTATGCTTTGTGAAATTGTGTTGTAAATCCTACGGTCTCTACGATGGAAACTTTGTGAGAAATTCAAAAATAATCAAACTCTTGAGTCTTTATTACTCTTGTTTGATAGAATGTATGACCACAAGTAGCACAAATTTCATAGTTTTATGACTCCTCTGAAAAAAATTTTTGTCTCATGGATCTGTTACTGTGAGAAGTTTAAATTTCTCTTAGTAAAAGCAGTTTTATTCTTTAAAGTATATAAATTCAGGTTTAATTTTTGAGTGTCCCCTTTTACTCTCAAGAGTTTTTTAATGGCTGTGCAGCAAAAATAGATACACACTAAAAATGTATCATTTATCCCAGGTATAATAGATATGTACTTAAGTATATGTGTATATATAAAACTTAGTTTCACGCTGACTAGCATGAACATTTACTTTCATCCTGATGTGCGTATTAATTATTTATGACTGATAAGTTTTCTTCCCAATCTGTTTTAGTGAAATTTCCTCCTAACATAGTCAATATCCATGTGAAGCACCCTCCTGAGGCCTCAGTCCAGATACATCAGGTTTCAAGAGTTGATGGCCCAACAAGCCAGAAGGTAAAAGAAGCTCAACCAGGCCAGTCCCAAGTCTCTTACCAAGGGCTTCCTGTCCAGAAGACCCAGACAGTCCATTCCTCATACTCCCACCAGCAAGTCATTCCTCACGTGTATCCAGTGACTGCGAAGACGCAGCTTGGCCGGTGCTTCCAGGAGACTATTGGGTCGCAGGTGAGCAGCACTGCCCAGCCCATTTTAGTGATGTGTTCTAGGTATAGTCTCATTGTAGTAGGAAAGACAGACTTGGTAAAAATAAGTTTTTTGTAGAAGGGGTTGGCAAACTGACCTGTGGGCCTGATACTGTAAATAAAACTTTATTGGACACAGCCATACCCATCATTTACATACTGTCTATGTCTGCTTTCATGCTATGGAGAGAAGAATGGTATACTTCCAATGAGGTCATATGATCTGAAATGCCTAAAATATGGTCTGCAAAGCCCTTTTCAGAAAAAGTTTGCCAACCCCTGATATAAGATAATTGTAAGCGTTGTAAGGTATTTGGGAGCATCTGTAAGATCTATAAGATAATTGTGTGTATTGAACTTCCAGAAATGCTGCCAGAAGTCTATGATTGACTGTTGGTATTTTTTCAGTTACAGTGATCTGTGTATAAAACATGTGTCAGGCATGAGATATGGTACGTGAAAAATACTCTGCAAAGATGTTTGAAAATATTCATGCCTTTTTGCAATAGTTTGCTGGTTAGTGGGTACAGTCAAGTTTTGAACCCATCATACAGTAATAATTTGTCATCTTTTATTTTCTTATAAAAATTTATAACTAGAATGGCAATGCATGAGTTGTTTGAAGTGCATTTTAAATATCATTGGATTTATGTGTAACTTTAGGTCTATATATCATAAAGTGAGAGAGAGGCTGACTTTTCTTTAAAACTCATCATTGAATGTGCCTAGTAAAAGCAACATAAAATTACTGGTTCCTCTACCCCAGTTACTTGGTGCTTCCTGCTTTGGAATTATGTGATCATGACATAGCTTTGTCCTGTGGTTCTTCTCCTGTTACCTGATTATGGTTTGAACCCCCTGTGAGAAGAATAGGCGAGATCTATTTATTATTCCTTCTGTTACCTGAATATTCAAAAAATTGTGTGTGTGTTTGTGTGTGTGTGAGTGAAATATCTGTTGGTAGTAGAATCAATCGTTCTTGCTTTTGAAACCTGGAGAACACTTTTAGGGGCTGGGCAAGTCCATGGTTGGGTCATCCCCTTTCTTCTAGGGGAAGAGGCAAAATTGGTTTGTAGACCAGAATGGAAAGAACAGCCATGTAGAGTTATAAGACCTTGGTTAGAGCCATGGGCTCAGCACTTGGTGGCAGGGAGCCAGCTTCCTTATTTGTAAAGTGGAGACAAGAATATGGGGCTTTGTCAAGATTAGACAAGGTGGCCGCTCCGCCGCCCCGCAGTCCCGCCGTTTGGCCCTGCGGACCCACCACCGATCCACCGACGGATTGCCGATCTGCCCAGCTCTCGCGTGCGCCATGTCTGGTTCCTCCAGCGTCGCCGCTATGAAGAAAGTGGTTCAACAGCTCCGGCTGGAGGCCGGGCTCAACCGCGTGAAGGTTTCCCAGGCAGCTGCAGATTTGAAACAATTCTGTCTGCAGAATGCTCAACATGACCCCCTGCTGACTGGAGTATCTTCAAGTACAAATCCCTTCAGACCTCAGAAAGTCTGTTCCTTTTTGTAGTAAAATGAATCTTTGCAAGGTTTTTAAACCACTTTTCATAAACCGGTGAATATTCAAAGGAAAGCTAAATCTGAAGCCTGTACAAAAGCCTGTCTCTATAACACGTGCCATACTATATAAACTTCTACTTTTGTCAGTCTACCTCTCTGAATATTCATGAATTTCTGTTTCACAAGGGTAATTATTTTATATACACTGGTGGCAGCATATAATAAAATACTTAGTATAAAAGTTAAAAAAAAAAAAAAAAAAAAAAAAAAGATTAGACAAGGTAATGTGACATGCTCTGCAAATGTTACAGAACTATGCAAATACTAGCTTAGAAGACACTTACCTATTGATAGAGTCAAACATAAAAATAGAGCAGGTGATTGCTTATGTCATGTAACTTCAGTAAGACAGGGAAGGCTTGATGCCCCACACAACCTTGGTCTGCCTGCGGAGCCTGAAATGCCTACTTAAGAGGGACCTTTTCCTTCCTCAGTTGAAGACCAGGTTTAAACACATGCTTCTTGGAGAAGGAATATCATCAGTTTACATTTAGCTTAGAAGTAAAGACTGGATTACTGTGTTAAGGGCAAGTTTTTATAGGGGCAGTGGGGCTGAAGTAAACCTCGTATGCTGCACGGTTTGCCCCAGACAAGCCTTGGAGAAGGAGGATGAATTTGGTGCCATTTGCATTGTTTAGTCATTTCAGCTTAGATTGGTCATGAGAAAGGAAAAAAGCAGGTCCTTTTAAAATTCTGTGCCCAGTATCTTTCTCCCTAGTTTCCAAGTTGGAACACAGATGGTAAAAAGCAAGAAAATGAGATGTCAACAGACTTGTTATTCTTGTACATATAATAGTAGGCAGATGATTGCTAACTAGAAAGAATATAAACAGATGATTTACTTTTAGGCCTAAGCTGGACTATACAATCCACATGAATTGGATGGTTGGTGGAGTTACCCAAATAATCCAAACTCGGCGGAACACTTTTTTGCCTTCTCTGGATACTTCTCTGACTTTTGGTCTGAATGATCCAGACAGTGATCTCAATTCTTAATTCATTTTGCATGTGTAGTAACTAATACACAGCTTCAAAATAAGACCTGTTTTGAGAAAACATTCTCAGAATATATTTGCTTTTCCTGTTGGTGAGAAATATTGCTGAATGCCCATGATGGTCCAATTTGTGCAATTAGGATGATCCAGGCATTAAAAAAAAACAAACATTACTGGCAAATAGTCAATAGTATATAAGATGTATCCTACAAAGGTGTTTGAAAATACTTGTGCCTTCTTGCTGTGGTTGGTTTGCAAACATAGTTACAGAGGGAGGTACAGGTGGATTTTAAATGAATGGCAGAAACGACTGCATAAATACTCACTAGTGCTTTGCTCAGTGAGAAAACTCTTATTAGATGCAGATGACAACTACTGAGACCTTCATGTCATAGTCATCAGTAAGCACCTATGTTTATGTATTGCCATTAGAGGTCATATACAGAACAGATTTAGTAGAAATAGCCCTTGTTTCTGTGGCACATTCTAAAAACGAGGCAGTAAACTTGAGGTTGAAAAGCCAACATCAACTGTGATCAGTGTATTTAAATTCATGGGAGCTTCATAGAATAGAATTTCAGGAACTGCTTGGATGGTGGAGGAAGATGGATGATTGGTTAGGAAACTAAGCTCACAGAGAAGTGGGGGAGACATTAAACAGAAGAGAGAGAACACTGCAAGAAACAGGTAAGGAAGAAGTGTCAGAAGAGACCAGAGAAGTAAACTAGTTTAGAGTTCCTGGCAGGCTTTGGCACAGATATGAAGACTTTTAAACCTGAGGCATAAGGCAAAATAAAAGACTTGGTATCAAGGTAAAAATCGCATGATGCCCCCTTGATCAAGTGATCAAACTCAGAATCATTAAAAGGGGGACAACTGATATTATATGCCTCCTGATGGGATGCAGTATGAAGTGTAGAGCAACAGCTTAAAGGTATTCTTGCCAAAAATGTGTGAGCTGAATCTAATCAATCCTTTACACCTAACCTCCAGCTCATAGGGAATACTGAGGGTGAAGAAACAAGCCAAAACTATCATACTCCCTCACATCAGAAAGAATGATAATGTAGGGTATTGTTGCTTGGTTTCTTCATATCATTAAAATATATAGATTGACTTCCTCAGAAAGAGACTAAAGAGAGACAACAGCACATATAATATATGAGCCTTAATCATATCTTGGTTTTAAAAAAATCAAAACCCAGCTTTGAAAGACATTTGAAGAACAGTTGAGGAAGTTTAAATACGGACTGGATATTAGATGGTATTTTGGAACTATTATTTTCTTAGGTGTGATAATGGTGTTAGAGGTATGGAGGGTAGTGTCCTTATTCTTGAGTGAGGAATGCCATGATGTCTGTAATTTACTTTCAAATGCCTTTTATATACAAATATGACAAAATTGTAATAATTGTTGACTCTGAGATGTGGGAAAGCAAGTGATCACTGTATTATTCTTTGAATTATCTCAGCATATTTGAAAATTCCTTATGAGGAAAAGAAGGAAAATGTGAACATTTCCTAGACTTATAAATAGAATAATATAATTTTAAGATGAACTTAAAAGCTCTAAGTTTAATACATGTAATGAACTTTTAGAAAATTTTAAAAGTTTCAACTTTTGAATGAGATGGGAGTGGATGTGGGGATGGTAGACATGAGGAGGCCAGGGAAGAGAAGCTGGCCTTGGTCCAATTGTGAAATGATCGGGGTCCAATCTAAGAAGTAAATTTAAAGATGAAGAGATTAATGCAGAGGCTTTTGTGAAGAATCCAGCATCAGGATTTGATTATGGGCTGTTGTGAAGAAAAAGGTGGTGATGAGTTGGAGTATTCTGAACTCCCTGGCTTCAGAAATCAGATCAATGCGCTCTCTGATTGATTAACTGACCCTTGGAGGGGAGGATTTTGAGGTAAAGATGAGTAGCTACATCTTTGTTTTAACCAGTTCCATCTTTGATTGATGTCAAGAATCAGGTATTCTTGAATATCAGTCATGGAATCCAGTGCTGTTGTAGAGATGAAGTGAGAGAGGATTAATGGAGAAAACTCAGTGGTCAGTGACTAGACTTAGTGATGATAGTTAAATTAATAAGAACAGAGATTGTTTTGGCTTGGATTATAAAGTGGAACGAGGAGGAATAATGGGATTGGAAATATCTAAAGTGTTTTTCACCTTGATGGAAAGTGTCAAGATAAAGGGGGAAATACCTTTCCTATTGTAGAAAGTGATGTTTCATCTTTCAGAGTCCTAAAAATAACTTCTTGTTCTTAAGATTATATAAACTGTTGATTTCTGTGTGAATCAGGCTGGGTACAGGCATCACTAAATTCACTTTAAAGTATTAAAAGAATAGAAATTAATCTAATAGAACGTACAGGGTGGCTAAGAGGAATTGGTTTCTTGAATGTAAATCAAGTTTGAAGTAGCTGAAAAGTCATAATTTTGGCAGAGGTAAGTATCTGTGCTGTCTGCAGTAAACAGTGGTATGCCATATATATTTGAAAACATTTCTGAGATTTTGCTCAATGTATAGATCAAATTAGAATTACATTTCTAGGGGTTATAATTACCAACTACTTTCAGGATAATCTCATGTTTTCATGTGCTTAAAACTTCAACATTTCCAGTCAAGTTTTCATCTCTAGGGAGAGGCCAAATTTCAGAAAAATACCCCTCAAATCTATTTTTGCACCACAGGGTCATCGAATGTGTACACTTTTTCCATTGTGCAAGAGTGTCCTTTATTTTAAACTGGTTCTCTTAACAGTGACTAAATTTGAGATTTATTTGGCATCTGAGTTTTTGGTTGTTTCAAACATGTTTTATTTATTGCCCAATTACTGGAAATAAATGTTTACAGTGACCTAATGATGTCAGATGGTATGAAAAGACCTTGTATGAGAGGTAGGGTTCAGAGTCCAGCTTCCATGTTGGGTGTGCCATTGCTGCCTTGTGAAATCATGTGCTTTTTGTTCATTGTGGAAACATGCCCCTTAATTAGACAGTAGTTACAAGATGAGACAAAAATTCAAGTGCCTCAAGACTTTCCGATTGCAAGTGCCAAAAGAGCAGCAAATTCCATGTATAAATACCTGCGTTAAATAAGGATAGAAATACTAGAAAACCTGAAGTAGATGTAAACAGAAGAGAGAGGGTATTTTTAGTACAGCACTCTAGCACAGATAAAGATAATCAAATAACATACAAACCCACTTTCATAGTTGGCAACCATAAAATCCCCATAATGATTAAAAAAAACCCATAGGTACAAGACGTACAAACTATAAGGTATAAAATAAGCTATAAGGATATACTGTACAACATGGCGAACACAGACAATATTTTACAATAACTATAAATGGAGTATAAACTTGAAAAATTGTGTACCACTATATCGTATATCTGTAACTTATGTAATATTGTACAGCAACTGTACTTCAATTAAAAAAATACAGTTTAATTTACAAAACCATAAGAAACACTCTAAGATTAAATTCTCTAATATATATTCTATAGAAGAAAACAAGCTTTATGTGGATTAGGAAGAAAAGGACCACTTCTTGATGTGAAATCCTGATATCGTTGTAAAAACCTTTCTTTCCTTTAATTACTGGTCATATAAATTATAAGCCCTGGGGCAAAAATTGAGTTAAAATGACACGAGAACAGTTTGGGATCCTCTTAGAGGTTCCAGAAGTTGTTCCAACAGTTCTTTTTGGACAGGAAGAATAGAAACAGAATGGGCCACTGGAGAAAAAGATTCTTTAATTGGAGATTGGTCTCTTTTGGCAGACAAATTCAATAACATCCTCAAGCTCTAAACCTGAACACTGGACGAACATACACACACACACAATTCTGAAGGGCCAAGCAGATGCACTTTGCTTTTGTTTAAAAAAACTTTTAAAAAATAAGCATCATGGAGAAATTAACAAGAAAGTGTGAACTCACTGAAGTGGAAAAGTAACTGAACTACATGGCTGAAAGTACTTTTTAAAAAAGTCTCAGGACTTTGAAGAAAAACATTTCCTGGTTTCTACCACACAGAAGCCAATGAGAAAGTAGAGAAACAGATGCCTGTCAGTTCCACACGGCAGAAAAAACGGAGATGGATAAGTAGAGATGTAGCTGTGGAGATGGGCTGCAGACTTTCCAAATCTCTTCTCAGTGATGGAAAAGGAATTTAGTGCTCATTTAAGGGATCAAGGACATGAAGTTCTGCTTAGAAACCTCTTCTTTGATTTCCTCAGACTCTTCTCTGCCCTGATGATGAGCATTACTGGGGTGAGGCCTGA
This sequence comes from Balaenoptera ricei, assembly GCF_028023285.1. Classification (NCBI taxonomy): domain Eukaryota; kingdom Metazoa; phylum Chordata; class Mammalia; order Artiodactyla; family Balaenopteridae; genus Balaenoptera; species Balaenoptera ricei. The sequence goes on along the minus strand of NC_082651.1, from coordinate 76,273,772 downwards.
AGCTATGATGAAATACCAATTTTATCCTGATGGGGGGATAATGCCAGCATGGTTGTAACACTTTCACACTGGTTAATTCCCTAAATTGAGTCCATAAACTACATAAATAGATGAGAAGTCTAAAGAAAGAATAACTATAAAACATTTTACCAAAGGCTCTTGGCCTCTTGTATCTGTGTTATCCCTTATGTGGGAAGGAGAACTGAGTCATCCAGGCTGGGTCAACAGTGGGTTCAGGTGTGTATGTGGCTTTCTTCTCTTCCCCATTTCCCCAGGCCACATGCTCTTGGGGTCGGGGCCCTCCCGGGTGAACTTGGCCTTCTTGCAGAGGGGCTGCTGGACAATGATGAGGGAAGGCAGGGCCAGAGCCACCAGACATCTGCCTTCTCCAGGAGCAGAGAGCCCTGGGAGGGGGGGGTGTGCTGATTGCATTTACTGAAGTTTGGCCTCCTTCAGGTGGAATAAGTCATAAACACCAGGCACTTCCTATGCCATCTGGGGTTTACTTCAGTATCCTACTCAAATAGTCCTTTGGCATAATCTAAGAAATATTTAACTGACTGTTAGGGAGTCTGGTTGTCCCCAGCAGCCATGAAATGGCCATCCTTGCCAAACCTTACCTGTGTCAACAGCAGAGGGTGTCACTGAAGGTGTCACATGCATCGCAGTGATAGGTCTTGGACTTCTGCAGTGTCGATTGGTCTTTCCAACTGCCTCTGCCAGATGGACTTTGTGCAGGGGCCCTCTTCCTTGGAGTTGAAAAGATCAATAAAGACAGGGATAAGATCCAAAGGGGAAACACACTGCACATGAAAGAGAACATGTCTCCATGTCACTGGGCTTCTGCCAGTGGCGGGAAGAACCGCTGGTTTTACTTGGATTGAGAATGTAGGACTGAGACATTAGGATAATCAAAATATAGATTCTTAGAACTGAAGTAGAGTACTTAGGAGAATGGGTGATGACCCAGACGTTTCCCTTCCTACTGCCTAATATCGAGTCTTTACCCAGGCCGATGTCTTCTGGGCATCAAAGAGGCTGTCAGCTTCAAGTGTTCACTTACCCTGACCTGTTTAATAGACAAGCAAGTTTATGTTTCTTCGGTCCGCTCAGATGTTTTTTATTTTATTTATGATAAAGGCAATAAAAATGACTTTATCATGACATGGAATATCAAATTTCTGTATTTTATACCTCTAGGGCTCACTAAAATAATATACCTATTAATTAGACTCCTGTTTTTTCAGAGGAGTAGGCATTGAAAATAATCATGGGGCAGTTCCGAGTGGATGCATGTTGTGTCACTTCTGATATTGACAAAGTGGCAAGATTTTGTGGTCATTACATTTGAAGATGACAGTTCTGAGCATGTTGGAAGTGGTTTTAAGAGCCCGTGACTTGAACTGATGGCTGGTTTAGGCTCTATACATTACAAAAATGTTTGAAGAGTCACAGCTGATATTTCTAGGATCTGATGTTGTTTCTTGGCTTTGTCTGCATGACCCCTTGGAATTGAGATTTGCTAAAATGAAGTGGAATCATCTGATTTGCTAAAAAACAAAACAAAAAAAACAACACAATTCTTCAGAACCTGACCCATAAAGTTGTAGTGAAAAAAGCAACATTACCCTTTGTTGAAAGATAAGAAAAGGATTCCCCAACTCTGCCCTGCACCTTCCCCCACAATGATGATAAATACTGTTTTTTTTTTCTCATCCTCATTCCATTTTTTCTCCTTTTGTATATAAAAGAATTTATATATGAAATTGGATATTGTTTCAACAAGATCTGTCTTTGAGACTGTGCATTTACTCTAGTGATACTGCTGTTGTGCAGTTTGGAAACTGGTTTTGAAGGAAGTGTTTCAGAACCAGTTAACAAGCTGCACATGAAAACTAGTCTTCGATTTTCTGCAGCTCACCCATTTAATGTATTCTCAATGAATCCGAAAGCTTCTGATGCTCAGTTCAGCCTCTCGTGAGCTGAATACCACCATTGAGGGCATTTAAAATAACATGTCTTCAGCCCTGAAGAGAATTCTGAAACCCGGACAGAGGAGTTCTAAATATTTTGAACAAAGACAGCAGTGCTTTCAAGATGACGCTTTGGAGAGGACTGGCTTAGAGTGTGCAGGCTTTGATGGAGTTGAGAAAATGGTCTGACGGCTCTGTGGCTTTGGGGCAGGCATCTTAGTAAGGCCGTGTATTTTTATAAAATAGTTGATAGAGAACATTCACATGTATGGCCTTACCTGACCTTCAAAACAACCTCATAACAAGGAAAAGTAGGTATTCTTGTCTCCCATTTACTTAAGTGAAACTTGAGGCTCAGAGAGGTAAGGGGACTAGCTTGTGTTGGTATTTCCAAGATAATAGCTCTTTTTCCATTTTGGCAAACTCACCATATCTCTGGCCCTTGGTTTCTTTATTTTTCAAATAACTGGTTTGGCTGAGAAGACTACCAAGGCCTCTTTTAGTCATGCAGTCCTCTGACTGTGATGATTTTGATGTCTGTCTTCTTTTCCACAATCTTAGACACCACTGATACTCACATATGCACAGGATCTGTGGACAAAGCAAACTGTACAAACCTCGAATACAGTCAATACCTAGAAAGATCTTTCAAATCCACCCCGACTTGAGAGACTCGAGTGTTGGCTCCTCTAAAAAGCATTTCAATCCTTCAATGCACATTGCTCTCTCCTCCCGACCTTTTACTGCATGTAGAATCCAATCAGATCATTTTGAATTTAGTTGTCTTAAAGTTGATGATTTTGTGCCTCTCTTCTCTTCCCCACAAGCTTGTGCTTTGCATGAGGACAGGGCCACTTACAGACTGAGCTCACTTACTGGGCACAGGTGAGTCGTCAGTAAATATATTAGTATTAGTCAGTGTAGGCTAGGTTTTGCTGCAGTAATAAACATTACAAAAGCTTACACTTTGTTTGTTTTAAATTTATTATTTATTTATTATTTATTTTTGGCTGTGTTGGGTCTTCGTTTCTGTGCGAGGGCTTTCTCTAGTTGCAGCAAGCGGGGGCCACTCTTCATCGCGGTGCGCATGCCTCTCACTATCGCGGCCTCTCTTGTTGCGGAGCACAGGCTCCAGACGCGCAGGCTCAGTAGTTGTGGCTCACGGGCCTAGTTGCTCCGTGGCATGTGGGATCTTCCCAGACCAGGGCTCGAACCTGTGTTTCTGCATCGGCAGGCAGATTCTCAACCACTGCGCCACCAGGGAAGCCCAGCTTACACTTTGTATGCACTGTATGTCTAACAGGTGAGCAGGGGGCTCTGTGCTACACATCTCTCAGGGACTCAGGCTGATTGTGGTCTCCACCATGTCACTGCTGTGCAATATGGAATACATGACCTCTCAATTCTGACAACAAGAGAAGTCTTAACCCCCAATGTGACTGTAATTGGAGATAGTCTGTAAGGAAGTAATTAAGATTAAATAAAGTCATAAGGGTGGGGCCCTGATACAATAGGATTAGTGTTCTTGTAATAAGAGACACCAGAGAGCTCCCTCTCTTCGTCATGTGAGGACATAGCAAGATGGCAGCCTCCTATAAGCCAGGAAGAGAGTCCTCACCAGAACTGGCCATGCTAGCACCTTGATTTTGGTTTTTGACACTCCAGAACTGGGAGAGAAAATAAATGTCTGTTGTTGAAGCCACCCAGTCTCTGGAGTTTCGTAATGGCAGTCCAAGCTGACTAACAGAGTAAGGGACCAGAACATGTGGGGAAGCAGGTGGTTCTTTGGTGAGCAGTAAATATTCCCGCCACAAGTGGCAGAGCAGTGGTCAAGACAGACATGGTTCCCTGCTCACAGGGAATTAAAGAAACTTATTAATATGGCTTGTGGCATTCAGTTTTTCTATACTACTTGTGACCAAACCACAGGTAATTATTAGTTTTGAGTTCTGTGTACTTGGATGAGATACCGAAAAACTGAAAGCTTAACCAAGTGAGGCACGTGTTACAGCTGACATAGTGTTATGAGGCCCCAAATGGGTTTTTGTTCCTTTCAGTATCTCTACGTAAACAAAAATGAAACTGACGAGCAATGAAGCTTCATAGAAAGAATTTCTCTGAATACAGTTCTAGAAATAAGCATTGGGGAGAATAGGCCTTATGTTCATCATTTGGGAGTGATCTGATTGCTGTAGTAATAACCATGCCATACCTACATGCCTGTCTTTATTTCCTCCCTCATCCTGAGTCTAACTTTATAAAGGAAATATCCTTGGTAATGGAAGTTTGGATACATTTCATGTTTGTACCATCTAGTACTAGGATTTATGATGTTATTTGTGTTTTGCTGCAAGGAAAGGCTAGCGGGAATTATGATGTTGGGATATAATCATGAAAAAACATAATTCTTTTTGCAATTTAAGAATAGCAAGACACATACATCATAGCCTGCTAGACTAGACTGTTGAAATACTCAAATCATTGTAGAGGTGGAGAAAATAGGCAGCCCAAATTTGATCGTTTATTTAGAAAAGATGTCAAGTAGAATCATACGTTTCATGCTTAAGAATTTTTTCTCCTTTTATGTTACTTTAAAACCATTTTTGCCTTAGTGTAACTTTAAAAATACTGTTTCATAAAACTAAAGTAGTTGTCTGGAATTCCTTGAAGCCCATGGTTTGGCTTCAGCAGGCTTTAAACAAATACACTGTCAGAAATCAATGTGGATACATTTCCAACAGTTAATGCCCTAGTCACAGTAGATACTTTGTAAAATCAATACCCTGAAATATCAGAGGATTATGGTTGTATCAGATACACCACATGCCTAACATTGTTTTAATTACTCTAATAAAAGAAAGCTGGGTGGACTTTAAAAAAAAAAAACAAAAACAACAAAAAAAATCTTGCCTGTAAAGAATGTTCTGCTCAAGCCAAAGCAAATTTTTTACAAGTTCTTTTAGAAAATCTGGAAGTATTTAAGCGTTTTCCTCTTCTTCTTATGAGACAATGCCTGTTACTCTGCCAGTGCTCCATCGTACAATATTCTCCTTTATGACAACAGGCCTTTAGAACAAGTTGATCAAATATGTTGCTATAGTTGCGTTAGTGATAGGGTTCAGAGATTTGGACCCTTTTTCTCATTGGCACATAGACATGAACATATTTAATGTTCTGGTACATGGACGCTGAAGAGTTCTCATGAGGGTTTCTAGTTTGATTTGGAGCCATAGTTGGTCCACAGGCTGGAGGAGGACTGTTTTGCTCGGAAGATGGGCAGAAGTCATTTTGCCAAAGTGGAAATGTGTTTATATCACAGCGAAAAGATTAATAGAAACAAAGAGGCCCTGTGACAGAAGTTTGGATTAATTGTTACATTACATACAGGGAGAACTTTTCCCATGAGGGTCCTCATTCTGGTTTTTATGAGAAATCCCAGATTTTCAAAAAATGGGATTCACATTCCTCAGTCAGATTCATAGAACTGAGGGTGTAGCTTCTGTTTGCCAGAATACCTCGAGGCTTTGTGCCAGAACATTGGAATAAGGTGCTTCTGGGTGGAGGTAGAGGTGAGCATGGCAGTTGCACACTTGGAATAATTTATGGGACACCTGTGCAGAGTGGGTTGATCAACCATAATGTGACTTTAAAATGAGTCATTGCTCAAGGCATGGAAAATCTGTATCTCCATGACTGTCTTGAATAATTTCTGATATTTTGCCTATTGGTAATCATCTATTCATTATAATTCTTATAATTTAGAGAGGAGCCATTTAAAAGCCATGACTGTTTTTAGAAAGAGCTGCCTTTTTTTTGTGAGTACTGACTAGCAGGAAAGGGAGAGGGTATGAAGCAGGGTCCAGAAGAGGAGGCCCATTCTGGTTATCACTGATCAAGTTGGTCCCGGTCAGGGTATGATGTTAGGACTAGGAAGCATGTGGCAGCAGGGAATCTAGTGTATCAACCTGGCAGGCAGGGAACATTTAAGGAACATGGAGCTTCACAGGTTACCCTCATCCCTGCACTAGAGTCTTCATAAAATCATAGAATCTAGGCGCATCAATGAATATTTGCAATTAGTCTATCCTTAAAATTTGATTGGTGAGGAAGCTAAAGTCCAGAGAGAAATAAATTTGCTTCACGTCTTGTTTTGAGTTTATGGTAGGTAAGGGCCAAGACTGAGGCTTTCTGCTTCCTACTCCAATATTGTTTCTACTGTTCCATCCAGGCTCTTAGGTCATTTTTCCTGGGTGTGGAGGATTCACAATAAACCATTGCTGTCTGTATAAGTCAGCTTGGGCTGCCATAAAAAATACTATAGACTGGGTGCTGAAACAACCAAAATTTATTCTCATAGTTCTGGAGATTGGAAGTCTAAGATCAAGATGTTGAGAGATTCAGTTCCTGGTCGGGCTCTCTTCCTGGTTTGTAGAGGGCCACCTTGTCACTGTCTTCAGATGGCAGAGAGAGAAAGGGCTCTGGTCTGTCTTCCTCTCCTTATAAGGACACTAATCCTATCACAAGGGCCCCACCCTCATGACCTCATCTAAACCTAATTACCTCCCAAAGGCCTTACCTCCTAATATCATCCTGTTAGGGGTTAGATGTGAATTTGCATGGAGGGGCACACCAACATTCAGTCCATAATACTAGCTGAACATGAAAAAACAGATACATTCCCTGGGACATGTTTTAGGGAGTTCCATGTTCTGCAGTGTCTTGTGATTGCACTATGGGTGCTTGGGAGTAGATGCAGAGTAGGCTTCACTATTTTGGCTTCATGGTCTTGGTCCTCTGGCACCAAGACATGGCATATGACAAGAAGGATCTTGATGTCCCCAAAGTGAAATCATCTGCTGCTTGAACATTGATATTAACTGGTTGACTTATTGTGATACCATGTTGTCCTTATTGAGTAGAATAAAAATGAAATCCAGATAATCACAAACTCTCCACAGCATTTACTCCCGGACCATTTTCTACTGGTTAGAGCACTTTTGTGAAAACCTGAACATTTTTAGCAAAATCTTAAGAATATCGTGTTTCTTCTTAAATATCTAGAGCTAACTATTTTTTTTTTTTTTTTTTTTAAATACAGCTCTTCTCTGTAAGTTGAATCTGGGACACTATATTATATTGAGTAACTATTAGATTACTTGGTCATTTGTTAAATAAGCCTGGACTTTTAAATGACGGACCCAGAGGAAGGGCTCTAATATTGACTGTGAGCCATGCATGTCTGGACATGTGGCTATCTCACGTAGAATCTGCCTCTATGTATTGTCTAAGTTTTGAGAGCTCTGTGAAAATGGACATTTTTAGTTCCATTTTATAGAGAAAATAGGCAGAGAGAGGTTGAGAGTTTTGCCCATGGCCATGTAGGTGATGATGGGTAAAGTGAGGATTTGGACCCACGTTGGTCTAACTTCAAAGACTATGCTCTTGTCATTTATTCGGTTATGGGTCATCTTTACACTGCTTTTCACTGGGCCCACAGGGGATAGAATTGTGTGGGAAGGTCAATTTCACAGTCATAAAGCACTAATTCTGCCAAACATGGAGATGCCTGGGAGTTTGTTTTGTGTTGGGACCTCTCTTACTGGGACAGCATTCGTTGGGAAAGAGATCATTTATGGTGAACTTAAAAGCCCCATTCTGCTAGTCATGTGAGGAGAGTATAGCTAACGGGCCTTTAATAATTATCCAATTTTGTATTTTGGTCCTCTATTACTGATCATGTTGACCTTAAATATAATTTCTTCCCTTTTTCCCCCCATGAATGATGTACTCTATCCCGATAATTCTTACTTACTTTTGAGGGGAAGTACTAGATGTAGAATACTATACTTTTATAAAAACGTACTCTTTTCTTCCTCTTCTTCCTCCTCTTTATCAATATTTCCATGTTTGCCACACTGCTTCAAAGATGTCAAATATCTCACTGGAAGCAATCCAGAACTTGTGGGAAAAGGAATGGTGACCTTTCCTTTTCTCTGTCTCCTGATTAATTTTGATATCCAACTACAGATTGACTCCCAAATTGGGAGAATTCTCCATGGCTTAGCTCCACCTCATTCTCTGACTTTCCCCACCGGCTTGCTGTTCCTTTGCATTTGGCCTGCCTTCCTCTGTCCTTCCCCCACCCCCGCCCTGGGGTCCCTTCCAGTTGTATTAGGTATTGGGCTTAGTTAAAGCTGCTCCATCCCTTTGGAATCTCTCTCCCCAGTCCAGCCGTTGAGTCACTGCCTTGTTTCAGTTCTTGCCTAAACACAGCTCTGCATACTCTTGCAAGAAAGAGTTGCAATGCATCAGCCTCTCTTCTTTCATGTTTTACTTTAGTGCAATCTCTAGGAGCATTTTAAAAATCTGTATTCCTTTAACATTTTAGGTTCTGTTTATTTGTTTCTTTGGTTCTAGCGCCTTAATCTCTTTGAGAAAATGTTCTTTTTTCAAACTCAAAGTATTTTATACTTCAATGTATAATGGTTCCTGATAACAAAATAAAGTGAGCTACATACAAGTGATAAGGATAATTTGTAAGAGTATTTCAGTATTAACATTTTTAAATGTCTTAAGTAGTTGGTCCTTGACATGGTGGCCATCTTCATGAAGTGACCCTTCTACTACTGAAATATCTGAACCCTTTTAAGGAATGTATCCTGAGAGCCTAACAAATTGGCCAGCACTGTACCACTTGATAGGTTGCACCCACACAAGATATAAACTGAGGAGGACGGTGCAGATCCAGCCCATGCTCTGCTTAGCAAACACTATGTCCTGGTGCAGAACACACCCCAAAAGATCACCTTCTTTTAGTCCCTGCACAGGGGCTGATGGGGTAAGGTCAACCATGCTTGGACATGCATCATTTAGTCTCACCACAATCCTTTGAAGTTGGGATTACTGTCCCATTGTCTCAGGACTGGTCAGGAGAGGCTGGATAATCTGTGGAACATCTCATCAGAGAGAGCTGGGGTTTAGATCCAGGTATAATGATTCCAATCCAGTACTCCTTCCTTTCCCCAAGGCTAAATCTTCCTTGGAGAAGATCCACTCGCCCAGTGTAGCAAACGTTCTTGAAATGAGGATATTATTATAGGTACCAGTAATCTTAAGGTGTGAAATTTGAATCTCTTGAAACCACACTCCAATGTTTATCACAGTCTCTTCAAGCAATTGTTCATCTCTGAAGCAACTCCAGTGGTGAGTTTTTAATTGACAAAAAATATAAGCCATGATAAGTTGAAAACTTATCATTCCAGCTCATTTATTTATAGAGAGATCTAAAACCAGTTGTCCTCACAGCTTTATTTTGAATATCAGGAAAGTGGTATGGTGTTTTAAAACTGAGGATTTGCAAGGTAAGTTTTGCAGATAAGTCTGCAGATAAGTGTTCTCAATCAGGTCAAGATTTAGAAGAGTACAGTATCTTGCAGTCTGTTAATTCTTAACAATGTTTAACAAAGGCTTTTACACCATTGCTTGCAATAATTTTTTGTTGTAAAAGTCAAACCATGAACATTCATGGAGTAATTGTAATGATTTTTAAATAGTCTTACCTTCTGATATATAGTGCTAATACAGGTATGCAGATAGGAAAGGTCGAGTTATTTTCATGCACCCAATCTTCTAAGAATCATGGTGATTAGGGCTGGGAGTAGCTCTATTTGTTTTTCCCTCTTCTATCTAGTTTGCATAAGTCCTCACCTGTCAGGCTGGGGTGAGCATCTCTGGTGATGTTGATTTGAGGGATGAGGTGTGAGACGCAGGAGATGGGTAGGAATGCCTCTGCCCAGACACAGTCCTGTAGAGACGTGAGAGCAACAGAAGTACTTGGGGTTTCTCTAGTGTGTAGTAATTTGCATTTCCTAAATCAAGTAATGCAACCTGTCAGTGTATATTGAGCATGGAACCCTAGACCTGGCAGAAACCCTAAGAGTCATCTACTTCATACCCTGAGCATTCCTGAGAGATGGTCCTCCAGCCTCCATTCCCAGGGAAGATGTTGACCTCTTCCATTGTTGAGGATTATTAACTGTTGAAAAGGTCTCCTGCTTAATGAGTTGAATCCTTTCTTCCTGTGATTTGCAGCCTTTAGTCCTGCTAATACCTTCACCATGCAGCTAACTTCAAACAACAAGTTCGTTTAACATATCTGAACTCTGCCACCTGTCTTATTATCTCTACTTTCTTCAGTTGATACTCACAGGACCTGGTTGCCAGAACCTTCCTTGTTCTGTTTGGATACCTCTAGGTGGGTCATACATTTGCTGAACCCTAGAAGGGACATGTGGGGTTAGAGTGTCCCCTATCTGCATCCAGAGGTTGTGGGAACTTTTTGAGGAGCTTTGTCACATTGATCGATGGACAGGATAGATTCTTCTTTCTGACTTGAAATAACTAAATATTGGGTTATAAAGTTAGCACATTTCTCCTGGATTTCTAATGAGATATGCCTTGAAATGAGAGACAGGCTCTCTCTGAAAATGTGGTGAGTGATTCACATAGGAGAAATTCATTTGTATTTATTTTGTTTGTTTTGTTTTGTTTTTAAAATTTTTGAATTTTATTTTATTTTATTATACAGCAAGTTCTTATTAGTCATCAATTTTATACACATCAGTGTATACATATCAATCCCAATCTCCCAATTCACCACACGACCACCAACCCCCCCACTGCTTTCCCCCCTTGGTGTCCATACGTTTGTGCTCTACATCTGTGTCTCAATTTCTGCCCTGCAAACCAGTTCAACTGTACCATTTTTCTAGGTTCCACATATATGCGTTAATATACGATATTGGTTTTTCTTTTTCTGACTTACTTCACTCTGTATGACAGTCTCTAGATGCATCCACGTCTCTACAAATGACCCAATTTCATTCCTTTTTATGGCTGAGTAATATTCCATTGTATATATGTGCCACATCTTCTTTATCCATTCACCTGTCGACAGGCATTTAGGTTGCTTCCATGACCTGGCTATTGTAAATAGTGCTGCAATGAACATTGGGGTGCATGTATCTTTTTGAATTACGGTTTTCTCTGGGTATATGCTCAGTAGTGGGATTGCTGGATCATATGGTAATTCTATTTTTAGTTTTTTAAGGAACCTCCATACTGTTCTCCATAGTGGCTGTATCAGTTTACATTCACACCAACAGCGCAAGAGGGTTCCCTTTTCTCCATACCTTCTCCAGCATTTGTTGTTTGTAGATTTTCTGAAGAAGCCCATTCTAACTGGTGTGAGGTGATACCTCATTGTAGTTTTGATTTGCATATCTCTAATAATTAGTGATGTTGAGAAGCTTTTCATGTGCTTCTTAGCCATCTGTATGTCTTCTTTGGAGAAATGTCTATTTAGGTCCTCTGCCCATTTTTGGATTGGCTTGTTTGTTTCTTTAATATTGAGCTGGATGAGCTGTTTATATATTTTGGAGATTAATCCTTTGTCCATTGATTCATCTGCAAATATTTTCTTGCATTCTGAGGGTTGTCTTTTCGTCTCATTTATGGTTTCCTTTGCTGTGCAAAAGCTTTTAAGTTTCATTAGGTCCCATTTGTTTATTTTTGTTTTTATTTCCATTACTCTAGGAGGTGTTTCAAAAAATATCTTGCTGTGATTTATGTCAAAGAGTGTTCTACCTATGTTTTCCTCTAGGAGTTTTATAGTGTCCGGTCTTACATTTAGGTCTCTAATCCATTTTGAGTTTATTTTTGTGTATGGTGTTAGGGAGTGTTCTAATTTCATTCTTTTACATGTAGCTCTCCAGTTTTCCCAGCACCCCTTATTGAAGAGACTGTCTTTTCTCCATTGTACATCCTTGCCTCCTTTGTCATAGATTAGTTGACCATAGGTGCATGGGTTTACCTCTGGGCTTTCTATCTTGTTCCATTGATCTATATTTCTGTTTTTGCACCTGTACCGTATTGTCTTGATTACTGTAGCTTTGTAGTATAGTCCGAAGTCAGGGAGTCTGATTCCTCCAACTCCATTTTTTCCCCTCAAGACTGCTTTGGCTATTCGGGGTCTTTTGTGTCTCCATACAAATTTTAAGATGATTTGTTCTAGTTCCGTAAAAAATGCCACTGGTAATTTGATAGAGATTGCATTGAATCTGTAGATTGCTTTGGGTAGTATAGTGATTTTCACAATGTTGATTCTTCCAATCCAAGAACATGGTATATCTCTCCATCTGTTGGTATCATCTTTAATTTCTTTCATCAGTGTCTTATAGTTTTCTGCATACAGGTCTTTTGTCTCCCTAGGAAGGTTTATTTCTAGGTATTTTATTCTTTTTGTTGCAATGGTAAATGGGAGCGTTTCCTTAATTTCTCTTTCAGATTTTTCATCATTACTGTATAGGAATACAAGAGATTTCTATGCATTAATTTTGTATCCTGCAACTTAACCAAATTCATTGATTAGCTCTAGTAGTTTTCTGGTGGCATCTTTAGGATTCTCTATGTATAGTATCATGTCATCTGCAAACAGTGACAGCTTTACTTCTTTTCCAATTTGTATTCCTTTTATTTCTTTTTATTCTCTGATTGCTGTGGCTAGGACTTCCAAAACTATGTTGAATAATAGCAGTGAGAGTGGACATCCCTGTCTTGTTCCTGATCTTAGAGGAAATGCTTTCAGTTTTTCACCATTGAGAATGATGTTTGCTGTGGGTTTGTCGTATGTGGCCTTTATTATGTTGAGGTAGGTTCCCTCTATGCCCACTTTCTGGAGAGTTTTTATCAGAAATGGGTGTTGAATTTTGTCAAAAGCCTTTTCTGCATCTATTGAGATGATCATATGGTTTTTCTTCTTCAATTTGTTAATATGGTGTATTACATGGATTGATTTGCGTATATTGAAGAATCCTTGCATCCCTGGGATAAATCCCACTTGATCATGGTGTATGATCCTTTTAATGTGTTGTTGGATTCTGTTTGCTAGTATTTTGTTGAGGATTTTTGCATCTATATTCATCAGTGATGTTGGTCTGTAATTTTCTTTTTTTGTAGTGTCTTTGTCTGGTTTTGGTATCAGGGTGATGGTGGCCTCATAGAATGAGTTTGGGAGTGTTCCTTCCTCTGCAATTTTTTGGAAGAGTTTGAGAAGGATGGGTGTTAGCTCTTCTCTAAATGTTTGATAGAATTCACCTGTGAAGCCATCTGGTCCTTTTGTTTGTTGGAAGATTTTTAATCACAGTTTCAATTTCATTATTTGTGATTGGTCTGTTCATATGTTCTATTTCTTCCTGGTTCAGTCTTGGAAGGCTATACCTTTCTTAGAATTTGTCCATTTCTTCCAGGTTGTCCATTTTATTGGCATAGAGTTGCTGGTAGTAGTCTCTTAGGATGCTTTGTATTTCTGCAGTGTCAGTTGTTACTTCTCCTTTTTCATTTCTAATTCTATTGATTTGAGTCTTCTCCCTTTTTTTCTTGATGAGTCTGGCTAATGGTTTATCAATTTTGTTTATCTTCTCAAAGAACCAGCTTTCAGTTTTATTGATCTTTGCTATTGTTTTCTTTGTTTCTATTTCATTTATTTCTGCTGTGATCTTTATGATTTCTTTCCTTCTGCTAACTTTGGGTTTTGTTTGTTCTTCTTTCTCTAGTTCCTTTAGGTGTAAGGTTAGATTGTTTATTTGAGATTTTGCATGTTTCTTGAGGTAGGCTTGTATAGCTATAAACTTCCCTCTTAGAATAGCTTTTGCTGCATCCCATAGGTTTTGGATCGTCGTGTTTTCATTGTCATTTGTCTCTAGGTATTTTTTGATTTCCTCTTTGATTTCTTCAGTGACCTCTTGGTTATTTAGTAACGTAGTGTTTAGCCTCCATGTGTTTGTGTTTTTTACGTTTTTTCCCCTGTAATTCATTTCTAATCTCATAGCATTGTGGTCAGAAAAGATGCTTGATATGATTTCAGAGTTCTTCACTTTACTGAGGCTTGATTTATGACCCAAGATGTGATCTATCCTGGAGAATGTTCCGTGCGCACTTGAGAAGAAAGTGTAATCTGCTGTTTTTGGATGGGATGTCCTATAAATATCAATGAAATCTATCTGGTCTATTGTGTCATTTAAAGCTTCTGTTTCCTTATTTATTTTCATTTTGGATGATCTGTCCATTGGTGTAAGTGAGGTGTTAAAGTCCCCCACTATTATTGTGTTACTGTCGATTTCCTCTTTTATAGCTGTTAGCAGTTGCCTTATGTGTATTGAGGTGCTCCTATGCTGGGTGCATATATATTTATAATTGTTATATCTTGTTCTTGGATTGATCCCTTGATCATTATGTAGTGTCCTTCCTTGTCTCTTGTAACATTCTTTATTTTAAAGTCTATTTTATCTGATATGAGTATTGCTACTCCAGCTTTCTTTTGATTTCCATTTGCATGGAATATCTTTTTCCATCCCCTCACTTTCAGTCTGTATGTGTCCCTAGGTCTGAAGTGGGTCTCTTGTAGACAGCATATATATGGGTCTTGTTTTTGTATCCATTCAGCAAGCCTGTGTCTTTTGGTTGGAACATTTAATCCATTCACGTTTAAGGTAATTATCAATATGTATGTTCCTATGACCATTTTCTTAATTGTTTCGGGTTTGTTTTTGTAGGTCCTTTTCTTCTTTTGTGTTTCCCACTTAGAGAAGTTCCTTTAGCATTTGTTGTAGAGCTGGTTTGGTGGTGCTGAATTCTCTTAGCTTTTGCTTGTCTGTAAAGCTTTTGATTTCTCCATCAAATATGAATGAGATCCTTGCTGGGTAGAGTAATCTTGGTTGTAGGTTCTTCCCTTTCATCACTTTAAGTATATCATGCTACTCCCTTCTGGCTTGAAGAGTTTCTGCTGAGAAATCAGCTGTTAACCTAGTGGGATTTCCCTTGTATGTTATTTGTCATTTTTCCCTTGCTGGTTTCAATAATTTTTCTTTGTCTTTAATTTTTGCCAATTGGCCTACTATATGTCTCGGTGTGTTTCTCCTTGGGTTTATCCTGTATGGAACTCGCTGCGCTTCCCGGACTTGGGTGGCTATTTCCTTTCCCATGTTAGGGAAGTTTTCGACTATAATCTCTGCAGATATTTTCTCTGGTCCTTTCTCTCTCTCTTCTCCTTCTGGGACTCCTATAATGCGAATGTTGTTGCGTTTAATGTTGTCCCAGAGGTCTCTTAGGCTGTCTTCATTTCTTTTCATTCTTTTTTCTTTATTCTGTTCCGCAGCAGTGAATTCCACCATTCTGTCTTCCAGGTCACTTATCCGTTCTTCTGTCTCAGTTATTCTGCTATTGATTTCTTCTAGTGTAGTTTTCATTTCAGTTATTGTATTGTTCATCTCTGTTTGTTTGTTCTTTAATTCTTCTAGGTCTCTGTTACACATTTCTTGCATCTTCTCGATCTTTGCCTCCATTCTTATTCCGAGGTCCTGGATCATCTTCAGTATCATTATTCTGAATTCTTTTTCTGGAAGGTTGCCTATCTCCACTTCATTTAGTTGTTTTTCTGGGGTTTTATCTTGTTCCTTCATCTGGTACATAGCCCTCTGCCTTTTCATCTTGTCTGTCTTTCTCTGAATGTGGTTTTTGTTTCACAGGCTGCAGGATTGTAGTTCTTCTTGCTTCTGCTGTCTGCCCTCTCTCGTTTGTATTTTTAAGTTGTAAAAATCACTTTAATCTGGGAATAAAAATGTGGTTCAGTAGAGTCAGCCTGTGTCCATGTGATAATGTCTCATGGAGAAGTAGAACCTTCCATTCTGAGATCATCCCGGATTCTAACATCCTTTTCAATGTGATTGTCTCCAGTGTGGCCTTTTGGTGTGGAGGGGAGATTCTTCCTCTACCTTCTTTTACTCTTGATGCTTCCTACATCCAGGTAAGACCTAGTGGTGCTGAGTAGTCTCTTGTGTGAGAGCCCTCATCTGGCCACAAAGATGTCTCAGGTGGAGTTTTTAGCTACACGTTGAAGTCTCTGCATCGTTAAATAACTAAAGGAGCGTACATGAATCCTTGTGCCTTGTTACAAGCCTGGTTTCATCCCTTGCAGTCTGTCCTCATACTGTGCACACCCAGTTTTGAGAAGAACACACAGTGTCGTGGTACCACCTACGCTGCCATTTATTTAATCGATTTGGATGGCTTGTGCTGCTCTTGGTGGTGGACCCACAAAACAAAGCCATGGGATAAAGCGGCCTGAATCCTGTAATGAAAACCTTGTACCTTTTTTGAGCCCTGGTCGGGAGAAATGATTTATTTTTGCCCTCCCAAGTGAAACATTCTAGGAATCCAAGGTGAAAATTGGACTTTAACTGCTACTAAAATTTAGAGCATATAAAATCAGCAAGTGTTAAGAGTTTTGCTTGATGAAGGGAAGAACCTAGAGAGTCTGTGACAAGAATGGACTACATGTGATGTGCACTGGTGTCTTATGTTAATCTGACTGATAAGACTGGAAATAAACCATAAGCAAACTTTGTCAGTGGACTGCAACAGTGGAGACCTCTGTGTTCTTAACATAATCATTTTGTTTCCAGTCTTATGCCTGGAGCACTGTTCTTTCTTCCGTGCTTCATATTTCAGATTTAAGCCTTCTGTGATTAAGCTAAAGGAATCTGGGAACTACCTCAATCCAGCCAGTATGTGCTCTTCTTCCCTCAGGTTCTCCATTTTGTACAAGTGTTCACACTCCCTTCCCGTTTTCCCCCCTCCCCTCCTCCTGCTTATCATACGCTATTTTTGGAGAGCATACAACATCCTGTTGAAATCATTAAAAACCACAAAAACCTAAGGAATTCAAAGCTATGATGTAACAAAAACTTCATTAGCTGAGCTGAGCCTTCTCTGGTTTTGTTTTACAATTGGGACATGTAGTTACTTAGAGCCTCGTTGGTAATGCTGCATGGGTGGACCTGGTGGGAAAGCAGTGCTGTCCCTGGAGGCCTGCCAGGTGACTGGTGTCTACTCACTGCTGCCCTTCTTCGAGTCACCACCTGCCCCAGCTTTTTGTCCCTGAGTTCTGCTTGCTAGCCTGGGCGAGTTTGCTAATTTCCATGGTTTTTCCCAGAACCACTGCTTGCTTGAATGGATGGCAACTAGTTTGTTTGTTTCCTAGTTCCTCCTTTCTTCCTTCCACATTTATTGAGCGTTTATTTGCAATGTGTACTGTGTATTGGGATATAAATAAGATACATCTGTGTTTAATTAAAATGCACAGTGGAAGCAGTGGAATTGTGTAGAAAGTGCCCTGGAGTAGAAGGGATGGTTGGAGGGACTTGCTGAAATTGAGGAGACAGGAGGCTTCGTGGTGAGGGTTCTGCAGGGCTGGGGATTACGGGATAAAGAAAGTTTCTCCAGGCAAAAGAAGAAGGAAGGGCGTTCCAGAGAGGAGAAATGACTTTTGGAAAGACAGTTTGTACAGAAGATAAGGAGTCCTTTGGTGTGCCTGGAGAATGGATGTAGAGAGGTAGAAGGGGACAGAGAGAAAGATTGTCTAAGGTGAGAACAGGAAGGTCCCATGTATCATGCTAGGGAGGTTGCAGTCTTCAGACAGTGGAGAGTCGCTGAAGGTTTTCAATCAGAGTGATGTGATCAGACTTGTCTTTGGAAAGATGACTCTGGAAACCATTTGGAGAATCTTACAGAGACTGAGGCACAGGAAGGCAGAGGGACCCCTTAGATCTGGGGCGTGGGCTTAGCCTGCACAATAGGGATGAGGAGTCAGGTGGCCCTTCCTGCACAGCTGGCCTCCAAATCCGTACACAGAGCAGAATCTGTTGCCCTAGAGCCTTCCCAACCCCACTGAGTTGGTCTAACTTTAGGATCCTGCCTCTCAGCCTCTTCTGACCTTGGTTGACCAAAAGATGAGATGGATCTTCACATCTGTCAACTCGTGTTGCTCAGGTGGCCTCTACGCCTGGCTTTTCTGCCTGCTGGCCTGACTTAAACCTGCCAGCACCTTCCTAGCTTGGCTGACTTCCCTGGGTCAGGCTGCTTGGATGCCTGGAGACTTTGTCTTGTCCAGAGCTGATCTGGCTCAGCCTGTGATCATATCCTGTCCCTGCCCAGCCCTTGGTGTTACAGGAGGACCAATGGCCTCTTTAGGCGGGATCTGTGCCACATTCTCAAGGTCTCTGTACACGCCTCACCCTTACAGCTCTGTTCCCTGAGTGTCCACGGCAGAGATTTCAACAGACAATTAAAACTCAAATTTAAAAAGTTTATCTTTTATTAATTTTTTAAAAATTTTAAAATTAATTTTTTAATCGGAGTATAGTTGATTTACAATGTTGTGTTAGTTTCTGCTGTACAGCAAAGTGAGTCAGTTATACATATATCCACTCTCTTTTAGATTCTGTTTCCATATAGATCATTACAGAGTATTGAATAGAGTTCCCTGTACTATACAGTAGGTTCTTATTAGTTATCTATAAAAAGTTTATCTTTTAAGTTTTGAGGTTCTTACTAAGGAAAAAATGGCATTGGAAAGTTAAGTTTTATAAAGTGCTCTGACCAGTGACAGGTTTTCTGAAGACTCTAAAAATGCCAAGGAGCTCTTGGAAATATGCATGTTTACTTGAGTGCGGTATTGATTGTGTGCTGGTGTTTTGTTCTGAGGTTTTAGAGGTCTCCCCGCCACCCCCCCACCCCGGTTCTGTGTCAGTAACAAGAACTGTTTTATAATGTGGCTGTGAAGCACAGCAGTGCTCTGGAGCTGGGCGTCCTGCATTCAATTAACCTTTGTATTTCACACCTCATCATTGCAGTGTGGCAAAGCGCTTCCTGGCCTTTCAAAGCAGGAGGACTGCTGTGGAACCGTGGGTACCTCCTGGGGCTTTCATAAATGCCAGAAATGCCCCAAGAAGCCGTGTAAGTGACGTTTCATCATTCCTTTGCAGGTTAATGTAGCGTATCTGTTTCCTTATGATTACGGTTTTAATGGTGAGGCAACATTAGACTTCAAAGAAATTGCATTGAATTGTAGAACGTAGTGTGATAATTTGCATTTCCAGAAACCTTGCAAGTCTGAGAAAGCTTTCACATGGATTCTGTTTTTTAATAAACACAGTTATCAGTTGCCTTGTCCAGCTGGATTACTTATTTTTTAAAAAAAAGTCTTTAGACAGGGGATGTGCTATAAGTAGGCTCTATTTTCTGAGGTGAAAGAAAAATAAGATCTCTTTTAAAACGATAATTAAATGTTCCAAACCCGATAAAAAGTCAGAGCAGTTGCTATTTCTTAAATTACATTCCTTAAATGAAATTTTTATTAATATCCACGACTTCTCTTGTAGTTTTTATTACACTATAGGTTTTCAAATTTCACTGAAAGGAAAGGCTAAAATGGAGAAACGAATGATTGCTGATTTGTGAAAGAGAAACAATCACTAGGACACAGTGCTTTTCTCCTTTTCCTCTTAGTTGCTACTGTTAAACTATCACATTTTCATGACATGAATCTCTACTGACACCCACACGCATTTAGTCTGTAAAATTTGTTGTTCAGAACCTGTTGAAGTGAATAAATCCAGATGTACATCTTTCTATTACTTTTTTCACAATTTTTCTAATACTTTTCAGAAAGCCAGAGGTAACTTGTTTTAAGTTGAGCTTTTTTCCTCTTATTCGTCGTGTTTTTGCCAAGAAAGCAAGTGATGTTTTTCTCTTCATCATCTTTTGCTTTGTGTTATTGAAGATTTTTATAGGTTTTTTTAATACTTTATGCTGCAAGGAATTTCTCATTGGCTTCAATTGGATAAGTTTTATTTACCCTTCTTTAAACGTCTGTTGATTTGATTGATATTCTCAACTGCCTTTTAAACTTGTTCAATCTAGAATCTGCCATTTTAGAATCACTGCTCCATAGGTCTGTCTTACATACTGTTCTTCCATCACCATCATAATTTGTTTTAAATAATTGTCTCTCTTCCTTGTCTTTCAGACTTAAACGTTCTCTAAATGTTTTGATGTCTAAGTTAATTTCACTTATTTTCTTGATAATTGCTCCTATCTTCCTTTAGAGGAATAATGTTTGGAAACACCTACTAAAGTTTCTGATAATTAATGAATTCTTCATATGGGGGGGAAAAAAAACACATAAATAACGACATTCAGTACCGAGACATTGTCCCCAGTGGACTTTCTCTGAGTTTCAGTAATGATTAGCAACGTGAATTTCCAGCAAGTGGGTTGAGTGCGATGGTCCTGCCTCACTGAAAGATACATCTGCCTAAAATTATTGTGGCAACCTGACTGAAGGGACATCTAGGGGACATTTGGTATGATTTCAAGAGCATGGAGTTTAGAGTTAGGTAGACCTGAGTTTGACTCCAGCTCTGTCATTTGCTGTGGAGTCTTATGGATCATGAAACGAGTCTATATTTAAAATGTTGAAGAAGCATTGCCTTTTTAAAAATGTCCTCCCTTCATTTTTGGGTAAGTTTTCTTCAGGAATATTGTGAAGGGTGATATGTTTCCCACTGCTAAGTCTCAGGGCTGAGGAAAGAGAAGTCCAATTCTTACAGCTTGGTTTTGGGGCTGCATTTATGTTCACTAATACTTTTTCCATTTTATCTCGTATTTTTCTTTTCCATTTCTCCCCTTCTCTGTGTATCTTTTGCTTATTTAGCTTTTTCTCTTTCCTCTTATTTCCAAATCCCAGCGTTGCAAGACAGGGACAGAAGTTAAGAGTAAAGGGAATCATACTGTTGTGTTTTTCTGTTTTGCTTTGTTTTTTAATCCCTAACTCCCGACTTTCTATCATTTTCTATCTAGAATTTTATCATCTAGGGATAAATTCACTGCTTTATATGGTTTTATATCTTAATATGATAATTTAAGTAGAACGTGAAAGTACAAAGTTGCTATCACTTTTAACTAAATACTGATTAAAATAAGGTCATATATGGGCTCGCCTAATGTATAAATTGAAGACATTGATTCTGTTTCATGAAGAGCAACGCAGATTATGAATGAAGTAAACTATTAACATCTTGACATTTACTCCTTTTGTGCCGTCCTACGATGTGACTCACTCCCAAGAAACATACTCAGGGTCACATTCTTCCTGTGTCATTTAACAAACGTGCCTTCGTTGGTACTAATCTAAATCATACTCTTTTTGGAAGAGAGCAGACTTTCCTTGGCTTTAGACTCTAGGGTTCTGTGTTCCATGCCTTTTTTTTTTTTTTTTTCCCACTCGAAGTAGTTCAAAATTCAGTTTTCAGGTGGCTTTTATTTAATGTTTTGAAGTTTTTGTTTAGCCACATACAGAAGGACCTTTCATTGTTGATCAGTTCTTACTGTGAAAACGTAATTTTAAATCTGCAAATAATTTCATTAGAGAGTCTGTACTCTATTAAAAATGTACTTGGTATGAACAAGTCGCTTGTCCTTTAAACATTTTTAGAAGAAAATTAGCATCAAATTCTAAATGGAATAAGAATTTAAGATCATCTGGTCCAGCTCTTTCTGCCTTGAGGTAGATGACTGTTAATTTTTAAACAAGATATGATCTCTCTTTTGCCTTTGAACAATTCACGGACAGAGATTGCACAGTCTCTGTAGGTAACCTGCTACAGGGTGTCCTTGTTATATGGGATAAGACTGGACATGTGGCCAAGAGGCTGAATGGGCGACTCCCTCTGTATCAACCTCTTTTTTCTTTTAACCCACTATTCCAAGATTCCTCACTTTAACCACTTTCCAGCAGGAGAAATACGGCAAAGAAAGGAAGTAATAGAGGACATGAATGCCACTAGTAAATACTCACGCTGTTCACTAGTGGTGAGAATAAAGAGCATGTGTTAGGGGCAAAATAATTTTATTTTTCAAAACAAAATTTCCATTTTACTTGCAGCTTTCTTTATTTTACTCTTTGTTCAGTTCTTCGAAGTGGTTTGACCATTCATCCTATTTTGATGACAGCCCGTCTTCTGTTACTCATCTTAATAAAATAACACCTTATTGCAGGAAACAATGATATCTGGGCTTATTTTTGTCAGGCATTGCAGTAAACATTTTGCATAAATTATCTCTAAACTCCACAACAACCCTGACCTGCTCAGTAGATGGGAATACTCCCATTGTACAGAATTCCATTTGAAACCCAGGAAGCTTGTCTTCCAAGGTGGCAGAGCCAAGATTTGAACCTAGGTCAGCTTGGTCCCAGAACTTATGCCAGAAAGGTTCTCAGGTATCACGTTAGGATGTCAGAATTTCAGTGACTAGGATTTTGTTGATAAATTGGTGACCGCAACATTTGTATTGTTGAGTTTCCTGAGATGATGAACCATTCAACTGATCAGAGCAGCCCTTCACCTATCCCAGCTTCCTCTCCTCACCTTCTGTTCTTCCCAGCTTCATGGTATAAAGAATCAGCTCATCACTGGAATATGTGAGCCTGTTAATGAGGCGAGCATATAATTTATTGTCTAAACTGGGACACTTTTAAGAGTGAAATGGAGTGGTATTGATGAACTTTGCTGGAGCAAAGGTATCACCAAGGGTTGTCCGAGGCAGACCAGGATGTATAGTCACCCTCTCTGAATTTATAAGAAAATTCAACTGCCTGTAGTTAATCATTGGGGAGGAATTGATTTTTTTTTTTTTTGGTAATAAATAATCACTAATTGGAAGAAAATATAGAACAGTCTTATGATTCTTTGAACTAACATAATCAAGATTGACAACTAATTGAGATTTATGTCTGTTGCAAAATATGAGGTATACTGAAAAACAAGGAAAATGTGAAAGAAATGCATATACCTTGGGTTGGTATCTTAGAAATAAGATCACTGATGCTTTATATGGCTTTGGTTATCACATATAGTAGTTTAGGGTTGTAAGAATTTAAACTAAGCATGTAACATAACTGTTTCTTTTTTATAGCTTATCATGGATATAATCAAATGATGGAATGTCTACAAGGTTATAAACGGGTTAACAACACCTTTTGTCAAGGTAAGATTAACTGACTTCATTGGTGTATGAGCTCAACAGTTGTTTGGCTTCTGAGAAACCTGAGTTGTTTTGCCATGTTTTGTTCATTAGCCCAGCATGTGAAGGTTACACAGAGAACCACCTCTTGCTCACTCTGTTTAGGAAATAGAAGTTTAGTGTGTGGTTGCTAGAATTACTTCACTACCATTTAAACTTTATGGAACTTTTCCCCCTTCTATCTATTTGTGATGAAATCCACGAGAGATGGGATTACATTATGGAGCACGCTGTGGGCTCCACGCTGGTCACCTCCTGTCCACACGTGGGTGTGTGTGCATGTGAGCGCATACGTGTGCCTAGAAGGACTACTTCTTTACTGACACACGATTGGGCAGCAGAGTTCCCTTTTTTCTTTCATCAGACTATTTCTGGCTACCTTGAAGTATTCAGGTATTAAATATCAGAGCAAACACATATTTCTTAGTCAATAGGGTAAAACTATGTAGTTAAATGTGAAATGCCTTGAGTGCTTTTTTTTTTTTAACGTCTTTATTGGAGTATAATTGCTTTACAATGGTGTATTAGTTTCTGCTTTATAACAAAGTGAATCAGCTATACATATACACATATCCCCATATCTCCTCCCTCTTGCGTCTCCTTCCCACCGTCCCTATCCCACCCCTCTAGGTGGTCACAAAGCACCGAGCTGATCTCCCTGTGCTATGCGGCTGCTTCCCACTAGCTATCTGTTTTACAGTTGGTAGTGTATATATCTCCATGCCACTCTCTCACTTCGTCCCAGCTTACCCTTCCCCCTCCCTGTGTCCTTAAGTCCATTCTCTACGTCTGCATCTTTATTCCTGTACTGCCCCTAGGTTCTTTAGAACCATTTGGTTTTTTTTTAGATTCCGTATATATGTGTTAGCATACGGTATTTGTTTTTCTGTTTCTGACTTGCTTCACTCTGTATGACAGACTCTAGGTCCATCCAACTCACTACAAATAACTCAATTTCGTTTCTTTTTATGGCTGAGTAATATTCCATTGTATATATGTGCCACATTTCTTTATCCATTCATCTGTCGATGGGCACTTAAGGTTGCTTCCATGTCCTGGCTATTGTAAATAGAGCTGCACTGAACATTGTGGTACATGAATCCTTTTGTTTTTTTGTTTTGTTTTTTTAAAATAAATTTATTTATTTATTTTTTGGCTGCATTGGGTCTTTGTTGCTGCACGCGGGTTTCTCTATTTGCGACGAGTGGGGACTGCTCTTAGTTGCGGTGCACGGGCTTCTCATTGCGGTGGCTTCTCTTGTTGTGGAACATGGGCTCTAGGTACATGGGCTTCAGTAGTTGTGGCACTCAGGCTCAGTAGTTGTGGCTTGCGGGCTCTAGAGCTCAGGCTCAGTAGTTGTAGCACATGGGCTTAGTTGCTCCGCAGCATGTGGTATCTTCCCGGACCAGGGATTGAACCCGTGTCCCCTGCATTGGCAGGCGGATTCTTAACCACTACGCCATCAGGGAAGCCCATGTAGTACATGACTCTTTTTGAATTGTTTTTCTCGGTGTATATGCCCAGTAGTGGGATTGCTGGGTTGTATTGTAGTTCTATTTTTAGTTTTTTAAGGAACCTCCATACTGTTCTCCATAGTGTCTGTATCAATTTACATTCCCACCAACAGTGCAAGAGGGTTCCCTTTTCTCCACACCCTCTCCAGCATTAATTGTTTGTAGATTTTTTGATGATGGCCATTCTGACTGGTGTGAGGTGATACCTCATTGTAGTTTTGGTTTACATTTCTCTAATGATTAGTGATGTTGAGCATCCTTTCATGTGTTTGTTGGCAGCCCTGAGTGCTTTTGTTCAATGTATATGGAAACATACAGCAGAGGGACCTTCAGAAATCATCCAGTTCAGTGTCTATACTTTACAAGTGAGGATATTCAAGCCCAGACTGGTTAAATGACTTTCCTGTGGCTAAATAGAGCTGAAGTTGTAACTCAGGTTTACCAGTGCCTAGTTTAGTATCCATATATGATAGCAAATTCATTTCAGTTACTTTGGGAGATGCCCAGTTAATGCTGCTAATTTCCCAGTACGCATCTAGGATGAAGGTGGTGGTTGTAGTAACTTATGTGTACTTTGGAATAAATGTTGAAAGAGCCTCCAACAGTCTTATTGAACGAAAATCCATATCAAAACACAGCACATTCCTCGGACTTGTGGTTTCAGGCTCTCTCTCCTTGGCCAGTATGTGTTTATAGGGCTGAGTAGATTTAGGTAATGTTAACAATATATAGATTAATCCCTATTAAAATGGTTCACGTCAAAGGAATATCTTAATTACCTGAGAATTTTCTCAAGTAAATTGTCTCTATAATACTGTGTCTGTTTAACTTTTATGATTTGTAGAGCTTTTACTGACTTAAAAAGAATCTTTTTTTGAAATGCACATAGACATACCATGTCTTTAAAAAGTTTTGCCTTCAAATATTATAAGCCCTCATCGTAGATGAAAGAATGTTGGCAAAGGAGAGGGTGCCCAAGATGCTTTTTGAGAAACATCTGCAAGCCTGTAGTACTGCTAGGTACATGGGAGTAATGGATTAATTAACATTATGTAAGAATCAGTAGAATTTTAGATATTATTAAAAGTTCATATTATATGGATGGAAGGTGGAATTAAATGGATGGAAGAATGAATAGACGGCTAAATATATATTCTACAGTATAAACCAAGTTGTTTCACAGATTTGGACAAAAATGTATATGAAAAGCCCTAGCCCATTATGAGGATGTGTTAATAGAAGCAGAATGAGCAGGGCATTGGAAGTAATGACCTTGTACTCTGCCAGTCAGACTGAATTTGGGGTTTGGGTATTTGGTGTTCATTATCTTTTGGCTAATAAAGTCAGCCAGGCTTGTGAAGGGCCTGGTGTTAAACATGAGGATGTTTAGCCTAGAGAAGTTGAGACTGAAGAGAAATATAATAGCTGCCTTACAAACATGGCTTTAAATAAACGTTTGATCAACTTTCCTACAAAACAAGACTTTTATGAGTTGCTTCAAAGGCCACAGTCAATAGAATGGAGTTATAAGGAGGCATATTTACAACAACTACAAGCAAACCTTTTCTGTGGGTTAGAGTTCCCCATTAGTGTAATGAAAACACCTTTGGAAGTACTGAGCTTCCAGCACTTAGAGGTGATCCAACAGATCCTTAATAACTATTGGCTTGCGATGCTACAGGGACTTTCTATCCTATGCAGTACCTAATGTTAAATGACTCTGTAGGTTCATTCCAGTACTCTGATACCAGTATTACTCTGTCACCAAGGACAGAGGTTGTGCATGAGAAGAGGGAAATTACTTTTTGGTCTGTCGCACAATTTTTAGACATGTAGTTTCCTGAAGTGTCCCCTTGATCAGGCATATCTGGTTGCTTCATTAAGCTGTAGAAAGAGGAGGATCCTTATTTATCCTTCACCGTCCTAATCCTACATGGCTAATTGTTAGATACTCTCCAGAAATGTCAGATGCTCCTAATTTCTCTGAATGTCAAATGATGAAGAATATACTTATTTTCTCGGGGTGGGGTGGGATTTGGACATTAAGAATCCCAATTAGAAACAGAGAGACAGAGAGTACCCAAGGTCACACAGATAATTAAGAGACCCAGCTAGGATTAAACTCCCAAGCCACCTCTGTTTCTGTCTGCAGCATGACCTCCTTTACCAATTTTGTATATATCTGTGAAGTATTACTAATGTAGATACGATATGCCATCTGTTTTGAGAACGAGTAGAAGTCAAAGCAATTAATGTTAATTTGGTTTTGTTTAATAAGAAAGCATGGTTATCTAACATATTCCTTCTACTGGCTGGTTCAAGGTTCTAACAGTTCATATTCATAAAAATACCACTGTAGAAGTGGAAGTGAAAATTTGCAAGTAATCATTTGCCATCTCATTTAGCAAAATAAAATGGAGAATCCTTTAAATAATTCCTTGAGGTTTTTTGTCTTTTCCTCTTCTGGTTTGGCTGGTATGGAGTGACCTTTAGCAAGTTTTGTTCATACTGAGCATATCAAATGGTTCCACCTCAGTCAGTTGCAGTGATGTTCAGTAACGCCAAATCCTGGCTTATGTTTGTCTCAGGAAGATATTTGCAAAACAGTGTTGTACTTTTTGGTGTGAATTCTGGAGTGAAGTATCACAGAGAATTATATTTCATGGTGCCTCAAGAAGGCACAGCTAAATTACACTACAGAGAAGATTGACTCATAACATAATATGAATCTATGGAAATTGCTTTTGAGAGAAGGGCTTAATTTCACTCCCTTGGTGATATTATTGGTCACTAAAATTGGGTAGAACTTTCTCACATTACATATATACACTTGGATTTTCCTAGAGCCTTGAAGCCTTTTGATTTTATGCTGAAGTTTTTCAAAAGAAGCCCATTAACCGTCTAATTACTTGTGCATTCCACATTGTTCTTGGAGTTTAATGTCTTCTCAGTTTACAAAGCACATTTAAAATTAAAGTGATTAATAACTAGAATTACATTATTTCCTTCAACTAAGTGAATTAATGTCCTGAAACAACTTTTCATAATGGGCACTCCGTAACAAAGAACCAACTGTTCACAAGTTAATTTGAGGAGCTTTCAAATAATTGCCCTAAAAGTTGTTTTTTTCCCCCTCATTTCTAGTGGTGCTACAATTATCTTTTCAAAGGAATGATTTATTACATATAAACACATGGAGCTCTAAAACCTTGCCTCACTACCCTCAACATTATGGAATTGTTATAATTTGCTTCATTTATCATAACAAACAATACAATTAAATTTCCTGGTGGATCTAGAGCAGCTTTTGTCATTTGATTATTATTCTAAAGTTTTGATGTAGAACTAGAATTAAATGAAGTAGTACCTCATGGAAATGATCATAGGAACTCCTACTTTCATACTTCTTCCCTGCATCTTGATTACTCATTTTCCCATAACTTTGCCATGAAATAAATGAGTTCTTAAAAATTAGGTGTAAATCTAACTTTTAAAACTAGAATTGGGTTCTGAAATTACTTGGAGACCAGTCTTTTCAGTGAAATCTTTTATTAAAAGCAAATATCTCTTGATATGCTAAAATCACCTACCTGTTTGATTTTATAGCTATAAATTAATCAATCTACTGTTTTCTACATTTTTAGCATGTGCAGAGGTGCTGTGGGCAATGCCAAAATACATAGCTAGAAGACGTCTACACTTTTAGAATCCAGTGTATGCATATTCCTTTTTCAAGAATAATTTTGAAATCTGTAAAAAATATTCCATAATCCACAAACATTAGTTGGCGGAGCACTCCTGAGCTACAGACTGAGGATATGTGATAAATGATGAATAAGACATTGGTCTTGCCCTTTGGATTTAGTGTAATTAAATCAGTTTGAATCAGCAGGATGTGATTTGCTTTGTTCACTCATCCATCTAGCTGAATTTCAGCTGCCTCCAGATGGGCCTGTTAAAGCAAATATGAAAGAGCTGTCCACATAACTTTCTTTTGGCATTATTTTATTACACTGGTTGTTCTGCTTTAATAAAATAAATTTACAACACAGATACACTAAGACAGTAATACTCTATTAAAACTTTCACTGCAGGTCTCCTTTTTGATAGAAAGTACCCCGAAGTGCATCTAAAACTGAATTGTATTCAGACCATAGAAAAGATAATGCACTTTTTTTTTCAGGGGCATATCTCTGTCATTAAATGAAACTCACCGATCTTGGTTAATAATCCACATAAGGAAGCTGTACATGGACCTTCTTGGTTATGAAGAGCTTGTCTGGACTGTAGCTTACATTTCAGACGTCTTAATGATCATCAAAAAATTGCTTGTGAATGGAGTATGGTGAACACACAGAGGAAGACTGGTCTTTGAGTGCTTTGAGGGGACTAGAAAGTACAGGAGAGACCCTCAGGAAAACTGACTTGGCTGGAGAAAAGAATGTGGCCTATGGCATAGTGTTGGGTTAAAACAGACAGGTAGGGTGAGATGAAGTGATACCTAATTTTAAGACAAGTTTCTTATGTTTCTTATGATTAATTGCATGTATCATTTGTAATATAACGGGCTTTGTGATACATGCTGGGAAAACAGCTGTTAGATTTACACTTCTTTTAACGTAGAAATGTCCAAAGGCCATTATGACAACTTCTTGCACATTTAAAAGAAAATGGATTTGTGGCTTAGAGAAGAGTTATCATTTTAGAATTATTTTCAAAGGTATAGTTAATAGAAATAGTCTTTTCCATACAGTTAATAGTTAAATGAATTTACTGACACTGTATCAGTTTTTGCACTCAGCATTGTTTCTTGTGTCCTCTGCTTGCTTTGTGGGTTCATGTTTTCTTTTGTGGTAGGATTGCCAGGTAAAATATAGGACGCCCAGTTAAATCTGAATTTCAGATAAACAGCAAATAATTTGGGACATGTATTTTAAAAGTATTAGTTTATCTCAAATTCAAATTTAACTGGGTATCCTGTATTTTTATTTGCTAATTTATATTTTGAGATCACATTAACAGTGATTAAATGAGATGATTAAAGAACTTAACAGTTCTTTAAATGAGGATCTCTGAGAAGTATATACTTTACATGTCTGAGAATATCTTTATTTTGAGCTCATTCTGTAACGAGACTAGTCAAGTGTACAATTCTAGGATAACAGTTATTTTCCAACAATACTTTTGACCTACATTATACCAGTGTCTTTCTGACCTCTTTTTGATACTTTCTTCCTTTGTAGATAATGTTTCTCTCTTTGGAGATCATCTCTGAATTCTTTATGTTCTGTAGTTTTACCACGATGTGTGGTAAAATCTGAAGACTCAGGTCTTTCCTCAAATTTGAAAAAAGACTCAGGTCTTTCCTCAAATTTGAAAAATGATCCGCTGTTATCTCGTAAAATATTGCTTCTCCACCGTGCTTTTCAGCTGAAACTCCTTTTAGACAAGTGTTGGAGCCTCTGGTTTTCGTGTCTCTTATAATACGTCTTTTGTGCTTTTATCCTCTTGTCCTTTTTGCTACCTTATGCATGAATACCTCAGTTCTGTCTTCCAATTTTCTAATTGCTGCTTTACTATGCCTATCTAGATTCTATTCCATCTGTTACACTTTTAATTCTAAGATTATTTATCAGTTCCAAAATTTCTCATTGTTTTTCATAGCTAACCTGTTCTTTTTTCATTTTTTAAAATGTATTTATTTAACTTTTTAAGCAAACTGAAAAGTTTAGCTGGATTTTAGTTGCTGAGGGAGGAGTGTTTTTGCATAAATAGGTTTAGTTTGTTGTCCTCAGTTGTTAAACCCATTTTTGACTGGAGATGTATTACAGCAACAGGCATTTGTTTCTGCAAAAATCCCCTGGTCAATAATGTGTTAAACTCCTGGCTTCCCCTGCTGCTTTCTAGACAGCAGACCCAGAGCTTCAGTGACCACCAGCTACCATGTATTTCTATACCATTTCAGGTTTACTGGGATGTTGACCTTGTTTTTTGACCTTGATATTTTATCTGTAATTGCTTTATGTTAGGAACTGGGGTGAATGCCAAAGCATGAACTTACTGTGTTACTTTAAAAAAAAAAAAAAAAAGTATCCGTATCAGGATTGAGGGTTTTTTTTTTTTTTAAGGAATCAGTATCAGGATGTGGTTTTTAACATATATATATGTATCAATATAATAAATTGCTTTTCCTTGAGAATACAGAAAAGCTTTTCAGAAAACTTCAAATTATATAATTGTTATCCACAGATAGTCTTTTTAACCATTGTAATTAAGCAGCCCATCAACATAAATTTATTCACCATCTGCCATGCATTCACTCATTTGTTTTATGGATGTTTAATGACGATTTAAGTGGGGGCACACTGAGAAATATATTAATAAAACTCAATTCCTACCCTTACAAAAATCACTGTTCTCACATATGATTAAAACATCAAGGCAGCATGTAGTTAGTGCTGTAAGTAATGAACCAAACACTATGCAGTTTCAGAGGACAGTTCCCATTGAGTTCGAAAATCACAGATGGCATTTAAAAACATATTCCTTGAAAAAAAAAAAAAGCACTTTCTTTCCTGTTTATAAAAATAATTCACACCTATTGTTTAATATTTAGGAACTAGAGAAATGTATAGAAAATAAAAATTACCAAATAAATGTATTTTGTTATATTTTCTACCAATCATATATATATGTGTATATATACATATATATAAATTTGAGATTATATTTCATGGATAGTTGTGAAAACTGTGTTTTTACTTAATAGATAATGAACACTTTCTGATATTATTAAATAACCTTCTAAAACTTATTTTAATGCTGACATAGAATCCCAGTTAATGGATATAGGATAATTCATTTAACCATTCCCCTAAAGTTGGATTTTCAGATTAGTTTCTTTTTTTCCTTTATATATATATAATGCTGTCAGGGGTGTACTTGAACATAAACCTTCATGTGAAGCTATGATTACGTATAGAAGAGACATTATTGGTTCCCAAGCTTTGATTCATCCTGTGCACCTTAGGCTTCAGAGAGGGTGTACGATTTCCCTTCCCACTAGGCTTAGAGAGCCCACTGACTGTGTCCCTCCTCTCCTTCCTTATTTCCTTTTCTTTACAAATTTGAAAACACAAAAAGCGCAGTTAAGTAGTATGTTTTTCTTCACATAGGCTCTTCACATTTCATTTAGGCTTTCCCCAGGTATTTTATATTGAATATGGCTATGAGCAAGATTGTTATTTTTTTTTTTTTAACAATCTTAGAACTAACTCCTGTTGGTTTTAATAATTTTGTCTGAGTTTTGTATGTAGAAAAATAATTTTACTTTCCAATAATTGTAATTTGGGCAAGACGGTGATATATGGGGTAGGGTAGTTATTAGGGCTGAAAGGAACTAAGACATGGGCATGGGAGAACATGCACCAGTGGAGGTGGGTGAGTCTGTTGAGGTATTTTGGGGGTTGAGGCAGGCTGAATTTGAAGTTTGTCTCGTACAGTGCCTAAGGCTAGTGAGTGTAAGCTTCTTTCAAGGTTGTATTTTAAATACATGGGAAGTTGATATAGTTTGTTAATTAATTTTGTTAATTTTGTTTTTTCCTCCATTGACATTTTTGGTTTGCTTCAAAGATTTTGGGTTGTGACCAAATTGTCATGGAGCTAATATAAATGTCTTCAAATTAGTACAATCAGCCCTTCACATTCGTGGGTTCTGCATCTGCAGATATGGAGGGCTGGCTGTATTATGCTGTTTGATGCAAAGGACTTGAGCGTCCACAGATTTGGGGATCTGCATGAGGAGAGGGGGTCCTGGAGCCAATCCCTCAGGGATATCAAGGGATGACTATAGTGAGTGCTCTGGACTCTCCCTCCCTTTTTCTCTCTTTCCCATCCTCCCTTCCTCCCTGTCTCCCCATCTCTTTCAAGGCCCACTCACCTTGTTCTGGGTCTTATTGCAGTGATGGGAACAAGGAACAAGGGAGACGGTGATGATCTGTAGACATAACTATGTTTTTAGTGACAGTGATCCTGACACGGCAAGTGCCATAAAAGGTCTAAGTTTGCTAAGTTCTCCAGCACTCAAGCCCACTTTAACCCTTTTGTACCTACCCCAACTGCTTCCTCTAGTGTTCTTAGGTTCTCACCCAACTTTTCTCCAGACTTTCTCCTGAGGTGGAACTAGCTAGGCCACCTGCTTCTCTAATTACTCTTGATTTTATTTATGTGCTACTTCTCTCCTTATGGTAATACTTGCATAAGAAACTTGATAACTTTCTCTTTTCTAATACAATAAATTTCCTTTTTGGTCATTATCGCCTACACATCTTTTTATCTACCTGTTTATGTATTTTGCTAGTGTTTATTGAATGCCTATTTAGTGGAGCCATTGGGTTGGGTGCTTCAGCTATGTCATAATTCTCACAGTAAGCCTGTGAGATAGTGTTACGTTTTTTTAAACTTGTAGTGAAACTGAGCCCTGAGGCTCAAAGAAATTAAGTAGTGGAAGATAGCATACCTGGAGAGTGCTAGCATCTACCTCTGATGCCTGGCCTCCCTCTCCCCACTCTGTGCTACTAACATTTACGCAGTAGTTTGTAGTACTTCTTACCATGCTTTTTATGTCATTAATTCCTGACAACGACTGTATCTCCTTGTTACAGGTGGGGAAACCATGGCTTAAAGCAGCAGCACTGGGGGGGATATTAGATGCTCTCTGGTTCTTTTACTCTTTAGATCAGACTATCCTGTTAGGTGCTTTCAGTAACTTGGTTTAGAAATCAGAGTTCTCCACACTTCATTGTTTACTTTCACAGCAAGTTTTCCTGTTTTCAATGTGTCTGCTTTGCAGGTAAAATAAGTGTTTTTCTCTCTTGTTATTAGCAAGCCATTGTACCTTAGTTTTATCCTGAAGTCCTTAGCAAGCAGAACGTTGAGGCCTCTAGAGGCTGTTTGTTTAAGCTTGCATTCCTTTTGGGCACTCCTCCTGAGGCACTCCCCTTCTGTTATCACCTCTTCTCCCTTCCCCTGTAAGTTAACAGTTACTTTACTAAAAGAATCGTGTGTTTCTCACGCTTCTGGGGGCAGCTGGACAGTTCTGCTGACCCAGGCCGGGTATGGGTGATGTCGGCCAGCCTCAGTCTTGGGTCTGTGACCAGCTGATGGCTGCCTGGGGCTGGATGGTCCAGGATGGCTTCAGCAGGGATGGCTCAGCAATCTTCCGCAAGGTGTCTTATCTAAAGCTCTTCAGGCCTAGGCTTGGGATTGACACACTGTCACTTCAGCTGTAACTGGTGGCTGAAGGAAGTCACAGGCCAGCCTGCATTCAAGGAGTGGGAAAATAGACTCTACTTGCTAGTGGGAGAAGTTACAAAGTCACATAGACAAGGTCATGGATACAAAAAGAGGTAGAGAATCGGG
This sequence comes from Balaenoptera ricei, assembly GCF_028023285.1. Classification (NCBI taxonomy): domain Eukaryota; kingdom Metazoa; phylum Chordata; class Mammalia; order Artiodactyla; family Balaenopteridae; genus Balaenoptera; species Balaenoptera ricei. Next base: position 76,239,886 of record NC_082651.1, on the reverse strand, counting down.
GCAATTTTAGAAATCAGTCTGTAACACCTTGAAGATCTTTATTTGTATTACTGGGAGGTCACTTTACGTCTAAACTTATGAGGCCATGTTGAAAAAGTGTTGGTGAAAAAAAGTCTGATAATATTAGAAATTATGTAGTTTATTATCTATTTAAATTTTTATTAGTAGTGTAACCTATATATAGAACAATGCACAAATCACAGGGAATTAGCTCAGTGAATATCACGAAGTGAACGTAACTGTGTACTTATCACTAAAGTCAAGAAATAGAAGATCCCCTGCACCCCAGAATCCTTCCTCTGTCCCTTCTCAATTTTTACTTTCTCCCTCTTTTCCAGAAGTAATCACTGTCTCGACTATTATAAGCATAGATGAGTTGTCTTTTTAGGATCTTTCAAATTATCCAGTAAGTGTTTCGTGTCTGTCTTCTTTCACTTAGCAGCATGTGGCCAATACCATTTCTTTAATATTCAGAACTGTGACTAGTGACGTGATAATATCCATTGATGTTTTCATTTAAAAGCTTTTCAGTGACTTTTCCCTTCCTTCAGCATGTTCTTCTGTGACTTCTTAGTTTATGCAACATTCGCTACAGTTAGTGTTTTCTCTAAAGTTCCCTTCAGTTCCATTAACAAAAGGGAATTTATTGCTCTAATATTTATTTCTTTCCAGGAGGAAATAAGCAATATGTATAGGAGACTAATGTGGGTATTAAAATGAAACTTAGAATCCACTGTTATCGCTACATATTTGGGAAATCATAGTAGAAAATCAGTAGGTGTGAACTAAGACTGGAGTCAACCAGACTTGATAATTAAATTATTCAAAGTGCTTAAAATGTTTAAAATTCTTTTTATTTACCTATCAGATTCATCACAGTGCTCTGCTGTATTTAGTGATTTAATCCCAGAAACTGGGGGGGAGGGGTACTTAATGTGATGCTGAATCATGTTTTGCAGTCTCAATGACCAAGAGGCAATTGATACGTTTTACTGATTTGAAGGTGTTTCTTTACTGTCCTAGGCATCCTCTTGGAACTCCTGCTTCTCTTTGTAGTCTAAATAGGCACAATATTTTGGGTAAGAATTTAAAGTTTTGATTTGGACCTGAGTATCATTTTAGCATTGAAAATCAGTTTGGGACCCATTCCCATCCATTGTAAAATCATTTTCTGGTGTGTCCTCTTACTATGCTCCTATCACTGGGATAGGATTCAAAAGGGAAATGTCTGCTTATTTTATTCACTTTTCTTCAGGAAAGACAGTGGTGAAGTGAGTCATTAGCACATTGTATTTTCCAATAGCTCTTTGACCTTAGTCTCTGGGGCTATAAAATCAATGGGAAGATGCCTGTTGTATCACGAGTCATGGAGAAAGCCCGTAATAGATATGTTATTATGAATGTTTCAAGGAGAAATTAATGTACTGTCTATAGATTATAGTCGGAAATCCAAGACCGGCAGAGATGTGCATCTTCCATGTGTAGCACACATGTATTGAGAAATAAATACAGGCCGTTCTCTGGACTCTGATAATTCTTCTATCATGTTACCCTGCAGACAGAAGGATTGGAAGGCAGGGAGTTGTTCCCACGGTGGTTTGCTTCCTTTGAGTGAGTTCAGTGATTGAATCTACCCCATGCTAGATGATTATTTTATAAATGTGGGACAGTTACAGGTCATGAGGGGAGGCTACGGCTGCAGTAGGACCTAGGTTGAAACAAATACAGTCACAAAGAGACTCATATGATAGTTCCTGGGGCTGACCCAAGAGAGCAACATTTCACAAAATGTGCTCCACAGACCACTAGGTCAGCTCGATGTTAATAGGTGGTGTGTGAAAAAAGATTCCATGGCCAGAAGTGTGGAGAATACCAAGTTAAACAGAGAAAACCAAGAGTCCTCGCCAAAGAATTTCTCACGGGGTCTTTCATGTGCAAATGTATATAGAATATGTAGCGTTTCTCAATCATATTCGGCCACAGAACTCTTCTTTTAGCAGAAGTCTCACAGAGTTTGTGTTTTATATAAAATACCTTGGGTAAAATTGCTCTTGAATGTTGATCTTCTAACATTTTTTTGCTGCCTTATCTCCTAAAATAATTTTGAAAAACTTAGGTGTTCACACATTTTTAAGCCGATATCTGCATTTTTTTTAATCAAAAATTAAATGGGTTTAGTAGATTCATTTCCGGCATGTTTTATTAAATATGGGCTTTCAACATATTTTCATCAAAACCTTGGAGCAGCAGCATAGACTCATTTAGTCTATGAATGATGTCTGCCGTCTAACCTAATTGGCAAAACCAGACCTTCTTATGAAATAAATCAGACTTATCCCTTTTCCTGTGACTGTCCCTCAGGAGGGGTATATTTGTGAATTGTTCATTCGTTTGGTGCCTTTGATAATTTCACATTGTAGGGCAGTGCACCTAGGGAGATTCCAGATGGGCAAGAGGGTGCCTTGAAGAGAAAGCAGACACTGAGTAAAGGAGAGAGGGAAAAGGAGATTGGCAAGTGTGTTGTTAGAGCACTTTTAGAGAAGGAAACACATGAAGGCTCAAGATCTAGGAATTGATTCCCTTAAATAAAAGTATCCCAGCATGGGCTTCCCTGGTGGCGCAGTGGTTAAGAATCCGCCTGCCAATGCAGGGGACACGGGTTTGAGCCCTGGTCTGGGAAGATCCCACATGCCGCGGAGCAACTAAGCCCGTGCGCCACAACTACTGAGCCTGCGCTCTAGAGCCCGCGAGCCACAACTACTGAGCCTGTGTGCCACAACTACTGAAGCCTGCGCACCTAGAGCCCATGCTCCGCAACAAGAGAAGCCACTGCAGTGAGAAGCCTGCTCACCGCAATGAAGAGTAGCCCCCGCTCGAAGCAACTAAAGAAAGCCCATGCGCAGCAACAAAGACCCAATGCAGCCAAAAAAAAAAAAAAAAGTATCCAAGCATGTGTGTCCCCTGTGTCACTTGCCTTCAGGGGTGTGTGTTTCCCGGGGTGGGGGAGTTTTAAGAAATACATATGTCCTCTTAGAGAGTGAACTCCTCCTTTATCTAAATTAAGTGATCCCTGTTAAACAGACAAATGGTCTGTCTGGCTAGGAAAAATATTTACCTCAGAGGTGGTTTTTTTTTTTTCCTGCTTTCAACTGGAAGTCAAATTGCTGAATTGTGTGATGGAATTTCTGTCCATCAGCAAAAACTGAATAGACACAGCAGAATCTCCAAAACACTTCATATTTTCACACAGTATAAAGATCTGCATGTACTGTTCTCACCTTGTACCTAACTCCTGTTGGTTACTGGACATGCCTCATTTCCTGTATAAGCTTGTGTTACTAAAAAGGCAGTAAATTAGTACTCACTTTGTTAAACATACATACTTTCCTGTAGGAGCATAGATACATAAAAGTGTGTTTATTTCCCACAGGGTACTTATGCTAGTCATGATATATATTATGCAGTAAATGTCATACTTTATTTATTCCTTGGCATTTTCAACTCTGGCAACTTGCAGATTGTTTTGAAGTCAGGGTATTTAAGCTAGAAGCAACCTTGGGGAGTATCTGCGTTGCAGGAGAGGAAAGTGACATCAAGAGAAAACAAATGACTTGCTCTAGGTGACATAATTTAGGATCCTAGTTACCAAACTAGGTCTTAATGAGAGATTTCTCCCATTAGATTTCCCCATTCTCCCTTAACCCTTTTAAAAAATAAGAGCTTGGACAAAGTTATCTCTATAAAACTGCGAATAACTGTTGTGTTGCTCACCGTCCAAAATTGTTACAAAGTTCCAGTGAGAGAAGGTGTGCTGTACAAATACAAAGGAAGGTGTTGAGGATCCTTGCCTCATAGTACTAGATCGTTGTTATCATTCTCTGGTGCTGAAATGCTAAGGCTGTGTTACATTAGGTTGTGTAAGGAGTCTCTTGTTATGCATATTTCCCAACTACTCTGTATTTTTATACTATCTGGGTAATAGATGCCCCAGCCTTCTGTTTCTTTTGTATTAGGTTGAACCATGTGACACTGCCAATATTCAACCATTTTAGATTTATAAGAAGAACAGTTTTGTATTATTGAACGTGATAAATGGCCAGAGGTTCATGGTAGGCTGTACTGGGCAGAGACACTCTATAAATGTTCTTAGTGAATGGAGAAGTGTGTAAATCTTCATATAAGCTGTAGCCTCCCTGTCCCTCCACCCTAGATTTTGCCTGCTGTAAAGGTATACACTGGGATGTATGAGTTTCTCCCTTCCCTTTTGCTTCGGCAAACTTCTAGACTCCCCAGCCCAGCAGATCAGATGGAGATACGGGGTGGGGCGGGGTGGGGGTGGGGGTGGGGTGGTGACTGGTTCTGAGTCAGCTCCTTCCGCCATTCATCTTGACCTTGTTCTTGAACTCAGTGAGCTGTGTTCTATGCAAGTGGTTACACCATTCTTTCAAAGGATAGAATTCCACAATTGTCCAGAGAAATTTGGTGGTCTGCAGAGGGAAAACAGTGAACAAATTCGTTTGTTTACCATTGGTTTGTTTTTTTAAACTAAGTACTACAATACTTTCAGTTTAATCAGAACACATTAAAGGAGATGGGCTGATCCTGTAAAATATGAGACTCCTGAAACACAATTATTTTTGTCAAATATAAGTAATTTATAAAAAATTATAATCAAGCTAGAAGTTTTATTTAATTTTAAATAAGAAAATAGCCTGAGGAATTGAAGCCTAAATAGAATTATAATTCATAATTAGCCGATCATGTTTCATATAATTGTTAAACTTTGGCCCGATAACGCCTTCTCTCAGCATAATCCTTAAATTTCTCATATCCAAAGAGCACACTTTCAGTCACCCCATGTTTTGTTCTTAATGCATTTGTGAATCTTTAATTTCCTTCAGTTTATTTATAAAGGTCTTAAAGAGCCTGACTACCTCAGAAAGTCATTTAGATAATTGCTCATGTTTCATATTAATTTCTGGGGTTCTAAATTTAAAAACACGGGGCATAAGTTTTTTGCCTTTTTTTTAAACACAAAGGATATAAACTATCTAGCCACCCACAGTCCTCTCAGGAACGAAGCAGGGGATGGAAGAATGAAGTGGCAAAAAATAAGAGAATTCCTATCCAATTTTTAGATTTCAAATTTGGCCTATTAGGAATGAACAATTTATGAATGGAATGCTTTTTAAAGTTTTATTTGTGAGTGAGTTGTTGAAACCTGGAATATGATTTTTCACAGAAATAATGTCAGTGATTTTCAAATTTTCTTTACAAATGCCATCTTAGAAGTTCAGTTTTTGAAGCAGATGTAAAGGAACTGCCTTGCTTAAAAGAGGTGTGTAGGGTGCCCAGTCTCCAGGGACAGGTCCGCAGGTCACAGTTAAGTCTGATGAATTACCTTAACGCCCCGCTCAGACATGGTGATGCTAGGACTCTAGTCTGCAGATCACAAACCACACAACCCCGAACTCAGCAATCTGGGGAACCTAGTCTGTTTTGCTTCTTGCTCAGGCCAAAGCACAGTCTCAGAGACAGCAGGAGACCATCCAGATGTAGACAGTATAGAGGCTGAGTTGAGTGAATGCAGCCCTTCAAGTCCCCTCATGGAGCAAGCACTCACCTCCACTCCATCATTCCTCAGACAACTTTACTTTAAGATCGTCCTTTCTGTACTTATAAAGTCATATTTTCATCCCCTGTGTGTGAGTTTTTCAGTGAGGGCATTATTGACAATTTTCTTTGTCAAGGAGGATTAACCACACTTTGTTCATTTCCCTAGTGTCCACCCAGTGAGTGTTCCCCAGTCCTTGGAACAACCCAAAGTGTCCCATAGCTAAGCATACCCCACTTTGAGAATCAACTAAGAGGGAAGCAATTTTATTGACCTACAACATCCCTATAGGGATTTACATTGTAGGAGAGATTGCTTTTAGATCTAAATGGCTACTAAATATACGAAAAGGAAATACAGGTCAAAACCACAATGAGATAACACTACACTCCCGCTCGATGACTAAAATGAAAAAGACCGACAGTAATTTGTTGAGGATGTGGAGCAATTGGTACTGGAAATGGAAACTGACATAAGCACTTTGGACAACTGTTTGACAATATTTATTGAAGTAAATAAACATGAGCCTTATTTAGTGGCCCAGAAATTTTACTCCTAGATATATACCCAAGAGAAATTAGTGCCTAGGCCTACCAAAAGACATACATATAAGAATGTTCACAGGTGCATGGTTGGAAATAACCCCCCAAATGTCTCTCAACAGTAGAACAGATAAATTAACTTTGTACTCACACAATAAAATGTAACAGAGCGATGAAAAATGAACTGTATGCAACAACATTGATGAATCTCTTAGGCATAACAAAGTCAGACAAAAGAATATATACAATATGATTCCCTTTATATGAAGTTTAAGAACAGCTAAGACTAATCAACAATGATGGGAATCAGAATAGTAGTTACCTGTGGGGGCAAAGAGGTTGACTGGGAAGGGACATGAAGTGCCTTCTGAGGCACTGGGAATGTTCTAAGTCATGATCTGGGTGGTGGTTATACAGTATGTGCTCACACACGTGTATACACATATATACTTGTATGTATACATGTATGTATATGCAAAAACCTCATATAGTTGTACACTTAAGATTGATATACTTAGCTGGATGTAACTTTAAAAAGAAAAAATCTTGGAAATTTAATTAATCTCTAATTTATGGTATTTTCTAGAATATGATAAAAATAAATTGAGGTGGTTGAGGGAAATGGGAGTTTTTCTGGAAGCTGTGAGAGTGTATCCATGCTTCTGGGTTTCTGGAGCCAAAATTAGGGGAAGTGGTATTGCTAGTGGCACAAGCTGATTAGAATAGAGATGGTAGGAAAAGGGAAGGGAAAATTTTATATGATTCCTCTTCTTCACTCTATTTCTTCCTTTCTGTAGCCATAGTGTTTTTGTTTAAGCCTTAATTTCTGTCCTCCATTCCCATGGCATCATGGTCGAAGTGGTGGGCAATGTTGAGAGTCAAAGAGGGGACATTGGAGGAGAGCATAAGGCAGTGGTTGTGTATCAGGTATCTATGCTTTGTGGGGGACAAACACCACCTTAACCTGCAGGGAGGTTAGCCAGCAGGGAGACTGGATGGTACTGTCATAGAAACTTCCAGATAAGGGAAAATTCTGGGTCCCAAGAGATAAACATGGAAGGTGTAATAGTACAGTCAATGAACAGGAGTAAAAGCCCCTCAGAGAAAGAGGAAGGCTGATGATCACACCCTAGTGGGAACATGAGGAGAAACAGTGGTCCAGCCTTTTTGACCACAACTGGCTGGTTACCCAAATTTGAGGTTTAAGTGGGGACATACAGTAGGGGCTTGGCTTGTACCACGTAAGCCCCAACTGGACTTGGCACTCTTCCTGGTCCTTCATGGTGGTTCTCTTAAAGGGAATGAGTTATAGGGGGATATTTTCAATTACATGCTGTGCATAAATGTGCGTTATAATACAACACACACTCTGATCAAAAGTAAGATGGGCAGGTGCTGGACCATATGCTGGTCCAGGTGTCATCTAGCTATACCAATTTCCAGCTGCATGCAAGCTGGAATGCTGTAGAATTTACATAACAAACATGGGTTGTCATTTGAATATCATTGAAAATGTCATATTGTCATGTGTCGGGTAAAATATGTCCATGTAGATATCTTTGGCTACGTAGAATATGAAATATAAGCAAATAGTGATTTATTGCAGGCTGCATTTGCCTTTTTATGTGACGATTCTGCTAGTAATGTTTTGCTACCATGGCGTTCAGTTTAATGTAGAAAATTAACATTTTAGGATCCTTAATAGAAGTTTTATTAGAATTAATGATTGAGAGAAGTAAATATAATTTCACATGGAAACACTAATAGCCAAGTCTGTTAACTGTTAAGCTTCATAAGCCACCCTGAATAAAATAGATGACTACTAATTCTTCTTTACTTTTAACTTGTCACATTCTGTTTATTTTTAATTACTTTTGAAAATGACTCTATAATCTTTTTTAAAAAATTGCCACATTTTTGTCTCTCCTCTTCCAAATCATTTTGATTTCCTCTTGGGCCACTGACTTAGTCCCTTTGGGCTGCTGTAACAAAATACCACCAACTGGGAAGCTTAGAAACAGCAGGTATTTATTTCTCACAGTTCTGGAGGCGGGTAAGTCCCAGATCAAGGCACCAGCATGGCCACCTTCTGGTGAGAGCCCTCTACCGGTTACAGATGTCTCCATTGTGTCCTCAAATGGTGGAAGGGACTAGGGATCTCTCTGGAGCCCTAGGGATCTCTCTGGAGCCCCTTTTATAAGGCAGTGTATACACATATATACTTGTATGTATACATGTATGTATATGCAAAAAAAAAAAAAAGAATCAGGAGGATTCTTCCCTCATGACTGAAACACCCCGCAAGGGCCTCACCTACTAATACCGTCACCTTTAGGGAGGGTTAGGATTTCAACATATGAATCTGGCGGTGGGGTGGGGGGCACAAAACATTGAGACCATAGCAATCACCACATGCAGATGACCTTGAGGCTCTGTTTCCAGCGATGCTTTCCTTTCACTTTATTCCTGAATCTGCTGCTGTGGCTGGATATTTATACAATACTTGAGTATCCCAGCATGACCTTCTAGTGTAAAACTTACCTCTTTTTAAAAATTTTTTTAACATCTTTATTGGAGTATAATTGCTCCACAATGGTGTGTTAGTTTCTGCTTTATAACAAAGTGAATCGGCTGTACATATACACATATCCCCATATCTCCTCCCTCTTGTGTCTCCCTCCCACCCTCCCTATCCCACCCCTCTAGGTGGTCACAAAGCACCGAGCTGATCTCCCTGTGCTATGCAGCTGCTTCCCACCAGCTATTGATTTTACGTTTGGTAGTGTATATATGTCCATGCCACTCTCTCGCTTCGTCCCAGCTTACCCTTCCCCCTCCCCATGTCCTCAAGTCCATTCTCTGCATCTGCATCTTTATTCCTGTCCTGCCCCTAGGTTCTTAAGAACCATTTTTCTTTTTTTTTAGATTCCATATATATGTGTTAGCATGTGGTATTTGTTTTTCTCTTTCTGACTTACTTCACTCTGTATGACAGTCTCTAGGTCCATCCGCCTCACTACAAATAACTCAATTTCGTTTCTTTTTATGGCTGAGTAATATTCCATTGTATATATATGCCACATCTTCTTTATCCATTCATCTGTCGATGGACGCTTAGGTTGCTTCCATGTCCTGGCTATTGTAAATAGTGCTGCAATGAACATTGTGGTACATGACTCTTTTTGAATTATGGTTTTCTCAGGGTATATGCCCAGTAGTGGGATTGCTGGGTCGTATGGTAGTTCTATTTTTAGTTTTTTAAGGAACCTCCATACTGTTCTCCATAGTGGCTGTATCAATTTACATTCCCACCCACAGTGCAAGAGGGTTCCATTTTCTCCACACCCTCTCCAGCATTTATTGTTTGTAGATTTTTTGATGATGGCCATTCTGACTGGTGTGAGGTGATACCTCATTGTAGTTTTGATTTGCATTTCTCTAATGATTAGTGATGTTGAGCATTCTTTCATGTGGAAAACTTATCTCTTCATCTGCCTTTTTCCTTCACAGAACTTTCTACAAAACCAATAGTGTCTTTTCCTCTTTGCTCAGATTAGAAGCCTCAAGGGCATCTTTGACCCTCTTCTAATCCAGTGCCCGTGTTGGCCAGTCAAACACCAAACACCATGCACTGTCAGTTGTTCCTTCAAAAACAAACAAACAAAAAACAAAACTTCATTCCTTCTCTTCCTGATTATTCTCACTAACCTGGCTTGTCACCAGTCTCATACATGCTTTATTCCTTCAGTGATCAAACTTTTAATCTCATCTCACCAAGCCATGTGCTGGCCAGATGTGTTTCCCTAGAGCCCGCCCTTGATTATATCTTCCTCCTGCTCACAAACCTTTCGTATATTTCCCTGTTTTCAATAAAATTGGATCCAAACCTAGCCTGGCTTTAACCAGCTCTTTTTCCAACTATTCACCTTCCTGAAACTTCTTTTCCAGCCAACGGTTTGACTCATGATTTCCTGATCCCTTTCCTTCTCCAGTCTCTGTCGCTCATGCTCTGATGTCCACCCATGTAGATCATTCACCCCTTCCTGCCCATCCATCTGGCTTCTCCCCCAATTCAACACCTGATGAAGTCTTACCTCCTTCTCCATGCTGCAGTCTCCCTTACCTCCACCTTCCTTTAGTAGCTCTTATTTGTCTATACAGGCAATTTCATAATTTAATTTCTTCAGGTTTATGACCTTTCTTCTGATTGTGATAACGATTTTCCCTTCTTTAATTTTTACATAGTTATAGGCACAACTAGACTATAAGTGTCTCCAGGGCGAGAGTCTTCGCCTTACCTGTATGCCCTATAATACTTAAAAAACACTAACACTAAAATATAAGCTCTGTGAAGGCTGGCATCTTTGGTCAGTTTTGTTCACTGGTAAGTCTCTAGTATCTAGCATAGAACCAGGTACATAGTAGGTGCATAGTAAATATTTGCTAAACTGTAGATGTTCAGTAAATGTTTGATTTGATTAAACTGGTGCTGCATTAAAAGTTGCTTGCATCTCTTACTTACTATAACTGAGAGGTGTTATAGTGATAAAGACAGGGAATGCAATTTACAGCCAGAATCTGTTCCATAGAGCTTGACTTCTCTTTCTAAAAGAATTGTTTTCCTGCAGATATTAATGAATGCCAACTACAGGGTGTGTGCCCTAATGGTGAGTGTTTGAATACCATGGGCAGCTATAGATGTACCTGCAAAATAGGATTTGGGCCAGATCCTACCTTCTCAAGTTGTGTTCGTAAGTAATGATCACTTTTTATTACTATTTTGCATCTGGTTTTTTTTGGGGGGGTGGGAACTGGGAAGTATCCAAAAGAAGGTAAATACTCAGCGGTCAACTGAATATTGTAAATATGCAGGAAAATGTCATTAAAATGACAGGAGGGAGGAGGCGGCCTGATATACTACAATAAATCTATGTTTATTTTAAAAATGCATTTTTATTGTGTTCAGAAAAAATGACAGCTTAAACTTAAGGTAGAGAACAAGCACACAGAGGAATTATACTTATGCAAAGAAAACAGTTAATTAAAATTAGCATACCTAAGACATGAAAACAGATTTTTCCTTCATGAGTATTTTAAGCATTATTTAGGTGGAGTGAAACTTTGTCCCAGCTTCTGTCTTTAATTAGTCCAAATTCTGAGTCACTTCTGTCTGATTTAATGAGGTTTCACTGTACTTTCTTGGTTAGAAGAGTCTGGGAAATAGTTAGCAAGGCTCTGTGTTTCAGATTTTTTTATTCAGTTCTAATTTCAAATATTCTATTCTGTTGTCCTCAAAAACCACTGATATGTGTCCCTGAAGCTAAACTATTTTGCCTTACAAATCTGTCTCTAAGATTTTTTTTTTTAACTTGTTAAGGATAAAAATCCTCCATCAAATCTTATGTTCTAATATTGGTACAGAAAATGTAGTTTCTCCGAAAAGACACTCTAGCCACAAAACCTAATCCAGTGTAATCAATACAGATCACCTGACAATTAGAGATGTATGCATGTTAGATGTAAAGTGCTCAGACACAGAATTTTTTAAGACTACCTTATTTTTAGGGTACTTGTGCCCATTATTACAAAGTAGGTAAATGCAACAGATTTTTCAAAGTCACATACGATTAAAGGTTAAACATTTAAAACTAATGCATGGCAGAAAACTATCGAGATAATGTTAAGAGCAATCCTGCATTAATTTTTGTCTTGCTAGGTTTTTGTTTTTATTTACCTGTTTTTATAATGTGGCATTGGTATTTGTTAAGTTGTATCTTTCTGGTCCCCAGTTTTAAATTTGTCATATCATCAAGGCATATTTTTCATGAAGGTACCATCGTTTGCTTTTAACTGTGCATCTCTAACTCTGTGCCCTAAGGTGATGGATAGACATGGTGAAATAAAGACAAATGTAATAAAATAAAAATGGCAATCTCATTCATTACTTTTAGATGAGTTTGTTGAGTGTTTTGGAACATTGTTACTAATTGCTACTATTTTCCTTTGAAACCTGTCAAATACAGATTAGGAAATTTTGCACATAAGTTCCTCCGTGTTCTTTCACAGGCAGTTCTGATCATAAAGCAGGCAGACACCTAATTATAGGGCTTTTTTTGGCGGGTGGTAAAATTAGACTGTAAAATTATGCTTGCATACAAGGTACACTTGAAAACTGATGCAAGGATTTGGAAATTTCAGGCCAAAAATCACATTGTTGACAATATCCAGATAATTTAGGGATAACTTCTGGCTGATTGGAATTACATGAGTAGAGTATTGTAAATACAGTTGTATAATTTAAGCATAAAAGATTTTTAGAGTTTGAATATAGAATTTGCTGTGAATATTTGTTTTTCCTTAAATAATTTGCTTTGTAGTCTGGTTAAAATTACTACATTGAATGTTGTAGATTAGGTACACTTAGAGGACTGGTCGCAAAGTGTTTTATTTGACTAGATCTGATGTCTAGAGCTAAGGGCAGACATCCAGGTTTTAATAAGATTGTAGAAACCTGCCAATGAGATATTTGAAACACACTCTCCTTAGCATTTATTTTCCCTGTCATTGCCCAGATAATACTGAACTTATTAAACAACCATCCATTCGTATTTGAAAAATAAATAATTCAATTTTATGGTTCAGCTACAACAGCTGAAACGATAAGTATTAGGAGACGTTTGTTGCTAGTTAAATGTTCCCGTTTAGAGTCTGAAGTTAAAACCTGGGCTCTTTACCAGCGTTGAGTGGGCAGATTTATTTCTCTTTCCTCTGAATTTACCACATGTAATATCATAGAGATATGTAAAATCTTTCAGGATTTGTGACTTGGTTCAATCCAGTCTGATTTGTGGGTGAACCATATTTTGAAGAAGTTGATAGGGACGTCTGAAGAGCAAGAATGTCTTGAGAAAGAATGAGGGGAGAAGGTGATACTTACCAAGTAGGGGAAAAAAGTACTGGCAAGTTGGTGGTACCCTTGATAGTCATGGGGGAAGTAGCAGAAGGAGACCGGGGGTCACACATGCGCACACACGCATGCACAGACACGCACACAGACGCACAAAGGCACTGAGCAAAGCTATCTATCATTTGGAGTAAATGCTCTTGCAAGATATAAAAACAGCCTTGGATAGACCGTGGAAGCAGATGGAGGAGATTGACCACGTTTGCTCAGGCAGCATGAATTTAGGGCACATCCAGGCCATAAAAGGTGTGGCTGACTCTGTGAACTCAGAGAAATGCACTTGGCAGTGGCCGAGGAGCAGTGGGAAGCTCTCCCTGTTCTCGAATACGCGGAGGTGAACACCCTCAGAATTCCTTGACTGCAGCCAAAGGTTGCAACCACTTCACTTTCTCTCCTTGCCCGCGCCCTGCCCTTGACTTAGCCAAGCTGAAAGAAGAAAGTAGGAGGGTTCTGGCGTTTGCTGTCTCCGACCTCTGTGTCTGTGGATGAGGGCGCTGCTGCAGTAGCGTTCTCCAGACCTGCTCCTACCTCTCTGTGGGAAAAGGTGAAACTCCAGGATTTCTCAGAGCCAATCCAAGAAAAGTATAATAACCTGTGCAGTCGGAGTAGGAAAGCTTTCTGACTTTTTAAGCTGCAATTAATTTTCTTCAGAAATTCAAGAGCTCCAGGATGAGCTGGGGAGGGTGTGTCCGCAGGTTCAAAGGGCCCAGGTAAAAGAATTTTGAGCCTGCATATTTGCTGTTTCATAATATTCTTGACCCATGGACTTGGTGCTCACTGACAGAAATAGAGGGTTAGAGAGGAGATGTGCTTCTGCCCTAACTCTGGAAATCATGAGATGCCGAACTCATCCCTTCGAAAAGCCAGTCATATTCATGAACATCATTTCTTTTTAGTTTCTGCAGCTTCCTTATGAGATATGAATTATTTTACATAATAGGAAACTGAAGCTAGGAGAGTTTAAGTAACTTTTCAAGATCATATAGCTTGTAAATGACATTTGAGGTTTAAAATTGGGTTTTGTGCCTCTAACTTTAGGATTCTAGATCAGGGATTGGCAAATTATAGCCCGTGGGCAAAATCTGTCCCACCGTCTGTTTTTGTAAATAGTTTTATTGGAACACAGCCATGTCCATTCATTTACATACTGTCTAAGGCTGCTTTCACGCTGCCGTGGCAGAGCTGAGAAGTTGAAACAGAGACCAAATGGGCCACAAAGCCTAAAATATTTATCTTGCCTTTCACAGAGAAAATTTGCTGACTTTTGGGCTAGATCAATGCTGTCCAATAGAACTTTCTGTGATGATAGACAGTGCAGATACAGAACATTTCTGATGTGATAGACACTAGTCACAAGTGGCTGGTGTGACTAAGGAATTGAATTTTAAATTGTATCTCATTTAAATTTTATCGAAGTAGTAGTATGTGGCTAGGGGCTAACAAATTGGATCTCATAGTTCTAGATCCTTTTTTTTTTTTTTTTTTTTATAAAGCTGACTGGGTAAATGACTGCTAGATCTCTCTAGCAGAGAGAGAAAAATGGGCTTTCCTTTCTGACTCGGTGGTTTTGTCCATGGTGATGTTGTTCTCCCCAGAAATGAGGCTGGGAGCCTCTGTGTCACCTCTGACTCTGTCATCTCCTTTGGTCTCCAAGAAAGTCATTGGGTCTTCATAATCGATTTTATGCCTTTTCCTTTCTTCCCACCTCCTCTGTGGCTGTCTCAGCTTATGCTCCTAGTTTTCCTCACTTAGTGGTCTCACAGCATCATGGCCTTGAGGTTGTACAGACAGATCTGTGCCAACTGTTTGCTCCTATATAAAAGCAGTAACAACCAAAACCGTGACAGTAATGTAGTAATCTTTACTGTGTACTTACTAAGTGCCAGGCACTGTGATAAGTACTTTATATGGATTATCAAATAAAATACTTACAAGATTTCTATGAGGCTTGTAGTGGTGTTCTTCCTGTTTCAGAAATGAAGAAGTTGAGGCACAGAGAGTTTAAGGATCTTTCCAAAAGTCACACAGCCTATAAGCGGTAGAGCCCAAATTTGAAACTCAATTTGTCTCACTCCACAAGCTGAGCCTTTAATCAGGAAGAGGAAACTGGTCTAAATTGACAGGAGCAAGTCATCTATTTAAGCGGAGCCACTATTTAGTCTCACTGTAAAATGCTGGTCTGACTCTGCAGTGGCCTCAGAATCATTGTTTTTTTTTTAAATTTTGGTTCTCGCAGAATTTATTTTTAATAACCCGTTTCCTGAAAAGGGTGCCTGTGGGCTCTTACTTCCCTAGGAAAGTCACCTGTCACTCCTTCTAACAGTGTTACTTGCTCCCCACACCTGCATCCCAGCACTCATCCCATTGGGACTTTAAGCTTTAATGGCATGAAACTCTAATGCGGAATTTCATCCAAGAAGTGAATAAGTATATTGGAGGTGTTTGGGGGAGGTGGGGAGTGAAAACAAACTAGTAGGAGAGGCTAGCTTATATGCTGTCTCCTCAAGTCTTCTCTGTTTTTCAGCTTCTTCCAAGTACCAGGTTAATTTATATCTGCTTAATAATATTTACATTTATGTTTGAATTGATAAGAGCAGCATGGCTTTGAAAGTATAATCAGAGTTGGTTGTACGACCCTATAATTAAGTACAAGTTGGTTAATACGTTATTGGGGAGCCCAAATGTGAGAACCATAGCATCTTACCTTCTTATGGTGGTTTGTTATGGAATCACCGTCAGCACTGGATATATGGTGAAGATTCAATACTATACTTGGGTATAGAGCTATATGTTTATTTCTTTGGAAGATTTTTCCCATGTCTGTCGCCAGGAGCAAAAGATTTGTTTTCCTGACTGACTGATGTGGCATTTCTAGTAGGGTTTATGCTTCTGAAATGTTTTTCCCTCTATACAGAGTACCTGAATCTGTGCACCTGAATCTTAGCAACACATCCTACAAAAAATACAATCTGCAAAACCCATATTTCAGGGTGCCTACATATATGAACCTACCAGCACGCTTTGTAATTCCTCCTCATTACTCTGTCCCATTCCCATTTCCACCAATTCTTTAGCAATCTTTGGGCAATATTGATTTTTTTTTAGTATAGTGTAAATCCTTATGATGCAATAGACTATATAATCGTGTTTATTATATTTTAAATAATAAATGTAGTATACTAATGAATTAGCCTTTACAACCAGCCTTTCAATCTGTGGTTAAAGATACTCAGACAGTAGAAACACCAATCATGCATCATTCTAGGTAGCATATTGTTCCTGGGTTTATGTATCATGTTGAATGTGAAAATGCTAGAGGTGTTTAATGAAATAAGTGAATTGCCATATAAGTCATTTGATATGATAAAAGAATAACAGGTGACTTAGGCATTAAAATAGAGGCCATTTTAAAGGGCACATCCTGTTAGAAATCTGAGGGAGGCATAAATTAACACTTTTTGATCCACATAATTGTAGAGCAAAGAAAATTTGAATCATAGGAGCATTAGTAAAATTTAGGTATGTAAGCCAGACCTTTCCAATGGCTTCCTCCTGGGATTTCTTCCATCTTTGAAGGAGCAGATTTTTTTATTAGTTAATGGTTTATTCTTATGTGTGCTTGGGGCGAAGCACAATGTTTATTTGCAACATGGTCTGATGTTCCCTGACACACCAACAGCTGAGTTTTGATGACTGTAAGCCAATGATTCTTATTCCCCTAAAGACCCCCACTTGAAGTGTGTTGGAAGCTGTCATGGAAAAAGAAAAACACCAGTACCCTAGCACTTAGGGAGAATCTCTGGGTTAGGAAATGATGCAAGGACAAAAACCTATAAAACAGAGACCTTTCAGGAGAAGATGTTTAGGAGGAATTAGCTTGCTTGACTTCTGTCATTATTCTCCACATGATAAAATGCCTAAAATTTTGCTTTTTCTGTGTGTGTGTGTGTGCGCCACGCATGGAGCCTGAACCAGAGACTTGCTTTAATGAACAAGCAATCTCTTATAATTCACTTACACACAAATACACATACTAATCCCTTAAAAACTGAATTGCTGATTTGGAGTTTGGGGTTAATCTGGGCGGTAGGCCTGATATGTTACTTTAAAGTAGAGTCCTTGGATGGAGGAGCAGAGTAAGTGTCACAGGGATGGTGCCTAAGGTAGTATCACTACCCTGGATATGAGGGCGAGGTGGATACCAGGGAGCGAGCGTGGACAAGGCAGCGCAAGGGGCCAACGTCACCGTCTGCCAATGTCCAGGGTTTGGGGAAACTCTCTGCTCTGCTTTAAAAGGCCCTTGTTCTTGGGATCTAGAACTAACCTTAATGCGATTAGTGTTATAATTAATCCCTACCACGTGTAAAATAGGCTCTTGTGAGTTGACCTGATGTTGTTTCTATGGAAATATGTGTTGTGAATTCCAAACACTTTGGTTGGAGAAGAAATTTTGGAGCAAAATCCTTGGTGAGCTGATTATCCTAGGACTATGTATATGTTCTTAAGATTATACAACTTACATATAGAGACAGACACACACCCATATGCTATATAAGTGATGGTCAGTCATTCCAGAAACTTATCCTTTTGGGGGTAATAACCATACTCTTAAGTTTTCTTTTTCTTCTGTGACCTTTAATCTTTCATAGCTGACTTGCACAGACTCCAGAAAGTGAGTAGGAGAAGGGAGAGGAAAAGACTCAAACTTCTCCCTTTTACCACATTTTTAGTAGTCTTGGGCAAACCTGGCCTTATTGGAGGAACTAAGGTTTGAAGCCTTAGGAAGGTCTCCTCTGCTCCACCTTCCAACTCACCTATATCCTTTTTTCGACTGTTTTCACTTTGTTGAAATTCTACCACTACAACAGTGATCAAGTCGTGTACAAATGCCCTTGAGAGGATGGAGATACCTGCTTTTATTAATAAGGCAGGCTGACGTGTATTTTGTGTCTACTCTGAACCACACTTTTAGCATATGATATTTTGAGTCTATACATTGAGCTTGTCATCTGTAAGTGAGGGAGTTATTGAGGCTCAGCCAGTGTATTAGTTAGCGTTCTCTCCAGAGAAATGGAGCCAATAGCGTGGGTGGATGAGAAGGGATTTTTAAGGAATTGGCTCACATGAATGTGGAGGTTGGCAAGCCCCAATCTGCAGGGTAGGCTGGCAGCCTGGAGGTCCTGGGAACAGCTAATGTTGCAGCCAGAGTCTGAAGGCTGTCTGCTGGCAAAATTCCTTCTTCCTCTGGGGAGATCAGTCTCTTTTTCTCCTAAGGCCTTCAGCTGCTTGGATAAGGCGCACCCACATCCTGGAGAGTCATCTGCTTGACTCAAAATCTACTAATTTAAATGTTAATCTCATGTAGAAAATACCTTCACATCAACATTCAGACCTGTCTTTGACCAGCTGTCTAGGTTCCGTGGCCCAGTCAAGTTGACACATAAACCATTGCAGCCAGTCAAAGTGACTTCCGTAGGTTATATTGCTGGCAAGTGGTAGACCCACTATGTGAGCCCAGGTCTGTCTGGCTCTAAAAACCCTTGCTCTCTTCACTGTGCTGTAGTGCTTTCATTGAATCAGGTTGTTTCTTGTAGCGGAGATGTCAGTCGTTTTGTGGGAATGAAAATTTAGCTCTGAGCGGGAAAGGAAGGTGATTTGGAAGTGCCAGGTGCTAGAGGAATTGGGTAAGGGAAAGACAAATTGGGAAAAGCTCATTCGGACGGTGATGCAGTAGAGAAGAGCTTTTGTTGACATGGGGAATGAACAGAGAGGTGACCATCAAGCTTGGTCTATTCAGCAGTGTTGACTTGGCCTGGAACTGGCTCTGCAGAACATTCTCCGTGCACATTTACTCTAGAAAATGATCTTTGTGAAGGCAGGGATGTGTCTTTCTTATTCTCATATTTGCCATATGTGCCCAGTAGCTGTTAGATTAATGAAGTCTCATCTACTAAATTTATAGAAGAAGAATCAGAATGAGAACTTAGGTATTGGATGACTGTGGGCTGATGTGCTTTTGCGATGTTTCCTGAGGGGTTGAGGATGTCATCTGTTCCTTCTCTGGTGTGCTGTCTGGCTGGACCGGGGGCCTTGTATGGCATTGCCAGTCAGAAGCTGTCCTCTGCCTCCCATTTGCTGGTCGCTGGCCTAGGATGAGACCGGATAGGGCCCTGCAGGCTCTCACGGTCCTCCAAGCAAGAAGAGTGATAGCTGATCTGTAGTATCTACTATGTTCAGTTCCTGATTTTCCATGATACCTGGCTGTTTACCAAATTCTGCCCTAGAACTACCTCTCTTATGGCTAAATACAAGACAACAAATGAGGTAGTGATTTTGATAATTAAGTTTTATAGTTAGGTTTATTTGGGCAGGTTTATTTTGGTTGAAATTATTTGTTCTCACTCACACACACATAGTTGATTTTCAACACTTACTAAAATGGAAGAAGGGACCAGAGACAGGGACGTTTGATGTCCTGACTCTAAAAACTCATTTGGTCAACTGACCCTAAATCAAGAAGGGTAGTGCCCTACATCTAGACAGATTTATTCTGAAGTATGACTTCTAATCCAAACTTTTAGGTTCATTTTACTATTATGTGAAATGTCGAACTGGTTTTTGTCGTTTCTTGGGTGACGTCAGGCCTTATCTCTCTGCTTCAGCGGATACCCCTGTGATCTCTGAGGAGAAAGGGCCCTGTTACCGACTTGTCAGTTCCGGAAGGCAGTGTATGCACCCTCTGTCTGTTCACCTCACCAAGCAACTCTGCTGTTGTAGTGTGGGCAAGGCCTGGGGCCCACACTGTGAGAAATGTCCCCTTCCAGGCACAGGTAAGACATGCCCCGCTGTGTGCTCACATTCATTCCCGGCCACACAAGCACACAGGATGATTTGGGCAGCTTGGGTTATTTGTGGTTTCTGACTTTAAAATTAGTTATTAATAATGCGATGTGTTTTTATCCCTTTTGTAAAAACCATGAACATACGAGGTTGAATCAGTGGAAAAAATTACATGCAAAGAGCTTTTCCCATTTGTGTGTAGCATTAGACTTCCTTTTGGATGTTAAGAAAAGCCATTGCGTTTTATCCCTAGCTTCTAGGGCCCTAAGTCTGATGTTTGAAAGTGTGGAGAGACCAGAAGGCCCTGTTGGACTTGCACTTTCCTGATGATTGCTCACCGCCTGCACAGCAGCTAGACCTGGTTAACTCTTTCACTCGTGTATTGAACAGGAGCCTCTCAGGTCCTGTTAAGAACATTGTGCTTGATTTCTCCAGTTGGAAATGGAGAAAATTATATTCACTATGAATATAATTGATTGAATTTATGCTATGAAGATTAATAACTCAAGGGCAGATCCTGCCAAAACTCCCATGAACCTCTGGGTGGGAGCTGAATATTAAGAAGTGATGATTCTTTATCCTTCAGTTGAGTACATAATGGCCTAATGCCCTGAAAGCATAAATTTATCTAAGTGCCTTGCTTATACCAGGGAGTCATCAACTTCTCAAGCAGGGTCAAGTAGAGTTAAAGAGAAGAGAAAGAAATATACCTGCAAATACTGGGCATGATATTATCAAAAAAGGAGTGGCCCCAGTTTCACTGGCATGGGGTAGGCATAAAAAAAGTCTACTCAGTTTCTTGTTCCATAGCGTGCTTCCCACATAGGGAAGTGTATTAACTCTCACAGGGCCATTTAATGTCTTAAGCCTATAACTTGCACTGTTGCAGACAAGTTTTAAATATAAATTTAACTATCATGAGCCACGTTTGTTGATGGCTAGGATCAGAAAGAACTGGTAAAGCAGAGAGACAGTATAATGTTGATGGTAGTTTGGTTTACTGGGTAAATTGACACATGTCCAGAAGGCCCTAGTATCCTCCTGTGGGATCTGATCCTCTCAGTATTAAAAAGTAATAATCAATTAAATTCATGATCTTGATAATTCACAGACCCACTTTAAGTTCAATTTTGATAGCTTTTGTAACCCTTACATGAAGCATACGTCAAGAAGGTAAATGTAACACTGGAAGACTTTTCCATAAAGCGCAGTAACTAAGTTTGAAAATAATATTAAAGATAAAATTTTGGCACTTAACCAGTTTTTAGATGTATGGTGATTTTCATAAGAGTAATGTTTAGTTCATTCATGCTTCAAATATTTGATAGAAAAACATTTTTGCTAGAAACATCTATTCTTCCACATGAAAACTGTATTTCATAGTTAAGCATAAAAATGAGGTTCTACCATTTAACGTGTGATCCTTAGAAAAACAAATTTTACCATGTTTTAAGGAGTATTTGGGGGTTTTATTTTTACCGAGAGCTAATTTTAGGTCCAGAACATTCAAGAGGAGATCTCTTGTTCAGTGGAAGTGAAAAGTGACTTATTTTACTTTCAGTTTTAAAAGTAGAAATAAAAACGTTGACCATGAGCTCCTTGGTGTCTGCATTTGGTAACTTGCCTCCAGCGCTGACACCAGAGGGCTTAGGTGGATTGTTCCTCCTCGGGCCACACACTGCCTTGCCGCTCTTGTCTTTCCCCTTGACTCATTCCTGGCGATTATGCAATGGAGGCTAGCAAATCACAGGTCCCCAGTCAACCTTTTTTTTTTCTTTTTTTAAAGCATACGAAACCACCTTCCTGGCGGGAATAGCAGTTCCGGGGCATAGAATATTTCCTAGCCCTCAGGATAATTTGACCAGTTGGTCATGGTCAGGCTTTTGCTCATTTGTCATCCCTCTCCTTGGAAATACCTACATTCTAACTTGGCGTGTCCTTTTTTCCTTTATTTCTACCCGTCATCTCTTTAGCATGTGTATTTCGCTGGATTCCTTTGCACCATCCTGAGAATCTCTCTTCAAAGCCACTTGCCCTGTTTCAATCCTTCTTAACCAGCCTCCCCATATCAGCTGATAATCTCCATCCTGGCTGAGTCCTTTGGTTTCTTCAACTGGAAACCAATTAGGATGATTTCAGCACCTCATTTCCTTCAATAGTGATTTCTTTTTCTTTTTTTTTAACCTTCTTGCTAGTCATTTAACTTAGATGTTACTGAGTTCCTGGTTCATAACTAGTGAAATTAGACCAAAGCAAGAGGGAACAGTCTGATTTCTGCTGATATTACACTCCCCCTGAGATATATATAATATATATAGTATGTTCTGTACCTAAAAATCTAATGTATTACATATATTTTATGTGTGTAATACATGATGTGATATAGAATATTAAATAGAAAATATGATATGTATGCTATCTCCTAATTTGTAGCTGACATATGTAATATATATAAAATATGTGCTCTCCAAATGCTATATATGCTATATATATATATAAAATTCTGATTGGGTAGGATAAGGAATTAACAGATGGAGAAATGTTTAGTAAAAGAAAGGGTTGGGTTTTTTCTGTAAATATGCAAGTTTGACAGAAATTCAAGCATTTTGCATCTGTTTTTGAAGTTTTTAAATGTAACTATATTAGTGATGATTTATTAAGAGATATTCATCATGCTGTTTTCCTCTGTATAAGTTTGCACTTTTAGATTTTTAAAAGGAATATTTTCCCATCCCAAATCTAGCTGCTTTTAAGGAAATCTGTCCTGGTGGAATGGGTTATACGGTATCTGGCGTTCATAGACGCAGGCCAATCCATCACCATGTAGGTAAAGGACCTGTATTTGTCAAGCCAAAGAACACTCAACCTGTTGCTAAAAGTACTCCTCCACCTCTCCCAGCCAAGGAAGAGCCAGTGGAGGCCCTGACCTTCTCCCGGGAACAGGGGCCAGGAGCGGCGGAGCCAGAAGGTAAGAGTGGAAATGGATCGCGGACCTAGCCATCTGTCTGTGGGTCTTTGCTTTGGTTTCCCCGCTTATAACCTCTAGAACAGGGGTTTTCAGCCTCGGCACTATTGACGATTTGGGGTGGATAGTTCATTGATGTGAGGGGCTGCTCTGTAGATTGTAGTATGTTTAGCAACATCCCTGGCCTCTAACCTCTAGAAGCCAGTAGCACCCTCCCCCTCCCAGTTGCTACAACCAAAAAGGTGTCCAAGTATCACTAAGTGTCCCCTGAGGGCAGAATTACCCCTGGTTGAGAACCACTGCTGCAGAGTAGTATGTACCTAACAGGTGGCAGTATTCCATGGTCATCTCAGAACATGGTCTTGTGTTTGGGAGCTACTTTTTCTTGGTGTTTATTCCTGGAGAGTGATTCACATTTTTCAGGGAGTAGCCTGAATTCATTTCTGTGTCTACAGGGCCATTTAATAAATATGTATTTACTTTAAGAAATGGAATCCATAGACTTAAAAAAGTTAAAGCGTCAACTGAGCATCCATGAAATAGAGTCTCACAGGCAGTCAGGGATAAGGGGAAGCAAAATGAAGAAAGACAGGATCAATGAAAGAGATCTTGGAGATCACCTAGTGAAGTCTTTTAATTTACATTTTGAGAAACCAAGACTTAGAGCAACTGACTTGCCGATGTCATACAAAGAGTACGTGATATGACCAAGGAGCACATTTTTCCGAGGAAGTGCTTAAGGCCGCCTACTCCAGAGGGAGACTAGAGACAATGGGCTTTGACTCTCTGGTTCGGAAAGAGGGATTATCTATCTCCATCTCTCCATAAAAACCAGCATGTCCAATACTTTGAATATCTTTGTCACCACAAAAGTGCTCACCCCAGATGGGAGGAACAAAAATCTTAGCTTTGTGTGGAATAGGTATTGGCTTTAATAAAGCTCCTGTTGGCCTTTCACACTTGATTCTTAGGTCAGAATTCAAGGTGTCCATTTATGGGTTTTGTGAGGAGAGAAGGTGCCCAGGTTAGTGAGGCGCTGGGAGCTTGGCAAGGAAGAGAGGTCTCTTTTCAGGGCTCTGAACCTCTGTGTGTTCTAGCCTATTTTATTCCCCTCTCTCACTTGCTGCATTTCTCCTTGGTTAGGCAGACGAGGTAGGACCTCACCTAGAATTGACAGTGCTGGCTAGTTTGCTCCTGTGCACTTGGCCAGATGTTTGCACCTCCTCTGCCTTGGCACAAGCAGGAGGAAATGGGCTGTGGTCCAGATTCTTCCTCGAGTTTCTTGGTGGTGGGTTAGACAGGATAGAAGGTTAATTGACTTTTTCTAACCACACGAACATTGCAGCAGTGGTAACAATCTGGTGCCCTGATTGGTTTTACAAGTTAATGCATCTACCTTTATACTAATGTTTATAGAGACGTTGACTCATGAGAAAAATCCCTGTGATTATTGATCTAAGGCTTAAGGACTAATTCTACATACTGATTTTTGAAAAGTGCTTCAAAATAGAAAGGCATAATCACTCCCGCCACCACCCTATAATAATGTCGATGATGGTGTAATCTGTGATTTGTTCAACATACTGATGCTAATCTCTCATTGGATCTTGCTGGCTTGTGATTTTTTTCATGATCTTGTTAGCATATCTTCCTGAAAATGCTCACAGGGCTTCATTAAAGATCACTATGCACTAAGACTGCAGTACCTTTTCTTTGGTCTCTTATTGAAATAGGGCGTTCTTTTTTAACAGTGACATCAGAAAGCATTTCAAACATTATTTATTATGTTAAGGATAAGTATAATGAATATGTTTGTTTTCCAAGGTGTGGGAAGTTCTACAAAATTGAGATTAGGCATGAAACAATGTACCAGGAAGTGTTGCCTCCTTTAACTTTTTTAGTTAGCAAGTGAGTTGGAAAGAACTTCATCACATCTGCTACCTGATCTCCTGTAATTGAGGAATGACATAGCACAGATACTTTTCCCCTGTCAGTCGTGTAAAATTCTCCAAAATGGTAGATGACCATAATTCTGCATTTGATTTAGTTTGATTCTTAATCCTGTTGGAGACATACTGAACTTTTGTTGCTTTTTAGAAAATGAAATATTATGTAGTGGACTGTCTTAAATTGTACTAATGTCCTTCTTTCTTTTTTGATTTTAGTGGCAACTGTACCTCCTGAGAAGGTAATTTATTCATTGTTTGCAAGTCGTCTTTTGTTACCTTCAAAATGACTTTCTTCTAGATTATGTGTGATTTTTTAAGACTTAAATACAGTAACATGTCTATTATGCATTATTTGGTTTAAGGAAATATAGCATTCATTCATTCAATAAATATTTATTGAGCACCTACTGTATAACTGGTACTACTCTGAATGTTAGGAAAACAGTAGAGAACAAATCAGACAAAACTCCTTGTTCTCATGGAACTTAAATCTAGGGAGAAGAAAACGATAGGACTAATGGGAATCAGGGGCTTAAATGAAATTCAAGGAGTCAGTTCATGGCCTGGACCATCTATGGAAAGAAAGGTTCTGACATGTTTATGTAATTATGTATTCTCAGAGTGCATATATATACTGAGTGATGTACTTCTTAATTCAACTAATACTTGACGTGCGTGTTTGAGTTAAATTGGAGTAGGAGCAGAGCTTACCCTTGAAGTTTATAATCAAATGCTGGCACATTGCTTCTTTAAAATTTTAGAGAAATTTTAATCTATCTTTTTTTGGCACCAGAAAAAGGCTATGAATTGTGAGATTTATCAGTAGAAAATACTGGCATTTGCTGGAGCTCTGTCCTATTTATGTAATATTGTTCTTTGTCTGAATATTTCTTTATTGGTAACATGAAAATTAGGTAATTATTAAATGTTTTTACATTTGTGTAGTGTTCATTCAGTTGGCAAGAATGCAGTAATTATTAGGATTTAGATGGGGCATATACATATGTGAATTATTATAAATAGTTTTTTAAATCTTTAGCTTATAAATAGGGGGATAAAATAACATAAGTGTTAAAAGTGCTGAAAGAATACAGAAAAAAGGAACGATTTTAGACTGATAGCATCCAATAAGGAAAAATGTTACATTATATTGACCCCAAAAGAGGTACAACAGATATGCATATTTTACATGCATATTTGCAGCTCTTGGGTAGCATTTCCAAAGATCAGTGATGTACAGTAGTTTGCAGTTTTGTTGATTTTGAATTTCATTCTGGTTGATGAGTGGGAGGAATCCTTTAGCCCATGAGTGGGCCAGCCAGCTCCCTGACAACCTCATCTTATCTGATTTTGTTCTCCTCTGTTTATGATTGAGTTTATGGTAACTCTCATAAAGGATCTGAAACAGGGCCTGAGAATTTGCTTGTGTACTTTTCCTGCAGTTTATTTGGAGAGGAGGCAGTGGGGAAAATGCAACCATAGGCTTTGCTGTCTTGACTTTTTGCAGAGGTCTCACGATATTAAAGATTGATGAAGAGAAAGCAGGGTGGTCCCTTGATGGGAAATTACGTGCGCATAGGTGCAGTGGAGGGAGGGGACAGCAAGAGGTCAGTTAGGGGAGCAGGAGAGACTCTGTTAGAAAGAGAACTTGGTGGGGGGGACACTGCTTTGGAAGGCTTGGAACACCAAATTGCAGTTGCGGTCGATGGGGAAATACCCTCCTCCTCAACTGGACCGTACATGTCTAAGTGGAGAAGTGACATTGGTTAGGAAGTAGGAAGTCGGCCGCCCCATGCTGCTGGGGGCGGGGAGTCAGGGGGCAGGTGTGGAATTCTGTCTGTAAGCTGCGGGAGTGGACTAACATCTGGTTATGGTCTGCTCCTTGCTGGCATTGACCATGGGCTGCAGGGGGTGGGGTGCAATTGAGACTGACTGGGGTCACCTTTTAATAGGTAATAGAAAAGCTAGTCTGTATTCTTAAGAAGAGGGGGAGACTCACCGGACAGGAAGCGTCTCGGAGACAGTCGGCGACCGGACGGCTCTAGGTGAGACAGAAGCCAAACAGGAGGAGGAAGTGGAGGGGTCAGCTTTTGAAATACTTCAATCATGACGAAAAGAGAAGCAGAGGAGCTGATAGAAATTGAGATTGATGGAACAGAGAAACCAGAGTGCACAGAAGAAAGCATTGTTGAGCAAACCTACACTCCAGCCGAATGTGTAAGCCAGGCCATAGACATCAATGAGCCAATAGGCAATTTAAAGAAACTACTAGAACCAAGACTGCAGTGTTCTTTGGATGCTCATGAAATTTGCCTGCAAGATATACAGCTGGATCCAGAACGAAGTTTATTTGACCAAGGAGTAAAGACAGATGGACCTGTACAGCTAATTTCTTACCAAGGAATTGAACCAAAGCTAAACATCCTGGAAATTGTTAAACCTGCGGAAACAGTTGAAGTAGTTATTGATCCAGATGCCCACCATGCCAAAGCAGAAGCACATCTTGTTGAGGAAGCTCAAGTGATAACTCTTGATGGCACAAAACACATTACAACCATTTCAGATGAAACCTCAGAACAAGTGACGAGATGGGCTGCTGCTCTGGAAGGTTATAGGAAAGAGCAAGAACGTCTTGGGATACCCTGTGATCCCATACAGTGGTCCACAGACCAAGTCCTGCATTGGGTGGTTTGGGTAATGAAGGAATTCAGCATAACCGATATAGACCTCACTATGCTGAATATTTCTGGAAGAGAACTCTGTAGTCTCAACCAAGAAGATTTTTTTCAGCGGGTTCCTCGGGAGAAATTCTCTGGAGTCATCTGGAACTTCTTCGAAAATATGTGTTGGCAAGCCAAGAACAACAGATGAATGAGATAGTTACAATTGATCAACCTGTGCAAATTATTCCCGCATCAGTGCAGTCTGCTACACCAACAGCCATTACAGCTATAAATAGTAGTGCAAAGGCAGCTAAAGTACAAAGAGCTCCAAGGATTTCAGGAGAAGATAGAAGTTCACCTGGGAACAGAACAGGAAACAACGGCCAAATCCGACTGTGGCAGTTTTTGCTAGACCTTCTTACTGACAAGGATGCTCGAGACTGCATTTCTTGGGTTGGTGATGAAGGAGAATTTAAGCTAAATCAGCCCGAACTGGTTGCACAAAAATGGGGACAACGTAAAAATAACCCTACAACGAACTATGAGAAACTTAGTCGTGCATTAAGGTATTATTATGATGGGGACATGATTTGTAAAGTTCAAAGCAAGAGATTTGTATACAAGTTTGTCTGTGACTTGAAGACTCTTATTGGATACAGTGCAGCAGAGTTGAACTGTTTGGTCACAGAATGTGAACAGAAGAAACTTGCAAAGATGCAACTCCATGGAAATGCCCAGCCAGTCATAGCAGTAGCCCTGGCTACTGCGTCTCTGCAAACAGAAAAGAATAATTGAGCCCAGGACCTTTTGGGAGTCCAAGGTCTTTCTTAAATGTTAGAGCAAGTATTGTTCTTACCTTTATTACTGAATTTGAATCTTCTTTTATTTCTAGACTGTACAATCTGGTGCATGATTTTTTTATAAATATTTCATACTCTTGTGAGAAAAAAAAGAAGAGGGGGAAATGTGGGAAAAAGTAATAAGTGCTCAATGTTTCTAGAAGATGCATCACAGCAGGATTAACTGAGATGGGGAGAAAGAGGAAGCTTGGGAGGTCGATTAGATGACCACAGGAAACTGAGAATGAGAGTGAGTGCACACGAGGGTAATGGGGGCTATGGATGTGGAAAAAGATGAACAAATATAAGGAATAGTGGAAATGGTCAGGGCTTGGAATGAGGAATGAAAGAGGGGGTACTAAAAAAGTGACTTTAAACCTGGACAGATTAATGACTGGCGTTAACAGAAATGAAGAAGGTGGAATCAGAGCCTGGATGCTTTGGGGAAGGAGTGGGTTTGAGGAATTTGTGGAATATCTAAATGGAATTACCATATAAGCACTCATGCCTACACAATTGGTTCTTTGATGACATACTCAGGCAGGATATCTGTTTTATCAAAAGCAGAAAAGGTGGTAAGGTAAAAGGGAAACAGAGGCCAGGGGAGTGAGCCTTCTGGAAGATGACAGTGATTAAAGCAAGGAGTGCTTTAATCAGGAGTGGTGAGCACTCTGGGCCCGCAGTGCTGTGAGTGAGGTCTCAAACCCTTACCTAGCCCGATTGTTCAGTCTGCAGGAGCCCTAAGGAGCTGTAACTGGAAACTGAGCCCTGGGTGCCAGTCTGTTTCTTTGCTTCTGGTCCAGAGGACAGGAGTGGTCAACAGGGTGTGTGAGGTGCTCCTCCAAGTCCCTATTTTTCTGTTGCTGTTTGACTACCAGTATTCTGAGAGGTGGAGGTGTAAAGTTACTGTAATGACTGACTGGCTTACTGTATTTTAATGTATTGTGTGTTCTTTGTTATGGCACGCCTGTATCCATTACCTAATCTGCGAAGTGTGGCTGGTCATTTCATTTGGGCAGAAGCCACATGTGAATGAGGCAATGGTGGAGTTCTCCTCTGGGGTCAGTTTTGCCTTGTTCCAGACCAAACATGGGCCCCTGAGCCAAGGCATTTGTTTAAAATGTCTGAAGAGACCTTTTGCTTTGGGCCCCCGGGAAATGGGTGAGGGTGTGTGCACATGTCAGCACTGCTGGGAAAACTCAAGGGCTTAGTATAGTAGCAGCACAGCAATGGTTCATTTTTTTAAATTTCAAGCAATTGCACAAGTTTTTGTGTACCTGTGATATTTGTTGCCTTCCTAAGAGTAAAATTTATAAAAATAGTAATATGTGGAAACTAAAAATTCCTACTTTCTGTTTTCTTCTTTTTCTCTTTTTAATACAACCATCTAGGAAATACCTTCATTGGATCAAGAGAAAACCAAACTTGAGCCTAGTCAACCCCAGCTCTCTCCAGGCATTTCCACTATTCATCTGCATCCGCAGTTTCCAGGTAGCCTGTGTTGATTTGTGCTGTTTGTAAGAGTACTCTGAATAAAAGAGTAAGATGAGGATTTTTTTGTGTCTTTGGTTTTAAAGTTTTAATCAGGAGAGTTCCTAAGTGAAGTAAAATGTGAAATACACTTATGTATATTAATATACTCATATAATGTTAGTGTAAGTATGGTACAGTCAATCCTTCTTTATCCATGGTTTCACTTTCTGTGGTCAGCTGCAGCCCAAAAATATTAAATGGAAAATTCCAGAAGTAAACAATCATACATTTTAAATTGTGCATTGTTCTGAGTAGCATGATGAAATCTTGCGCCGTCCTGCTCCATCCTGCCTGGGACGTGAATCATCCCTTTGTCCAGTATCCATGCTCTATATGCTTCCTGCCCGTTAGTATAGGAAAAAACATAGTATATGTAGGGTTTGGTACTCTCTGCGGTTTCAGACATCCACTGGGGAGGTCTTAGAACATATCCCCCGCGGATAAGGGGAGACTACTATATTATAAGTATTATAATGATAAAATTTTTTCACTATTTTCTGTGGTCAGGAGTAGTATATATTATTAGAACATTATTGAGGTTCATCATTTGATGAAGGGTCATTTTTCTTGGCTTCCAAATTGCTCTCAGATATTCTTGCTAAATGTTGAAACCAGGCCTACAGGCTAATACCATGAGCTTTAGGGACCCATAGCTGTTCCTGTATCCAAGAATTACTGTGGTATGTTGTTAGATTAAATTATGCTTGCATTTTGAAATGGGATCTCAATGCACATAATAGCCTTTAATTTTCATTTTATTCCCTCCTTCCTCGTATAGTAGTGATTGAAAAAACATCACCTCCTGTGCCTGTGGAAGTAGCTCCTGAAGCTTCAACATCAAGCGCCAGCCAAGTCATTGCACCTACTCAAGTAACAGGTAGGTGCAGTATTGATGTCACAGAGCCTGTGGAGGAGACGTGGACATGAACTTCATTTTAAATGTAGTGTCAAAACTGTATCACATGTATCACAAGATTGCTCATGGCAGAGTAAGTCATAAGAGCAAGTATTTGGAAATAATCTAAATATTGTTTAAAGGAAGAATATGTTTAAACAAGTTATGGTACATATGCAGTGGAATATCACATAGCTATAAATGTTTTAAAGTATTCAATGTTGTGAGGAGATGCTTATGGCAAAATATTAAGAAATATAGAACACAGTGATTCCAATTTTATTTTTTAATGTTTACAAACAGAAAAAGTTCATCACAGTGTTTAACCATCCCCAGTTGATAGGATCATGGATAACATTTATGCTCTCCAATATATTTTTATATATTTTAAAATTCTTTATAATAAACATATTTTAATCATTCGTGACAGATTATAAAGATTTATCATAATTTGTAACCAACAGCCTAAAAGTTAATATCCTTAATGTATAGTGAGGTCTTATACATCAGCAATAAAAATGCTGATAGAAAAATGGAAATAATGTAATCAGGTAATTCATAGATAACATACCAAGAAACATATATGTAATAGGAAATTTCAACTTTACGAGTAGTCAAAGAAATGCAAATTAAAATGAGAATTCTTTATTCTTAACAAATTAGTATTTAATTTTTACTAGAGTGAAATTGAGGCTCTCACACATTGCTGAAAGGAATGTAAACTAGTTCAACTTTTCTGGAAAGCACAAACTGGCAATATGTGTCAAGAACTTTAAAAATCTTCAAGACTTTTAAGTCAGTATCCCATATTAAAATAACTAGTATAAGGAAATAATGTCCCCCCAAACTGTTGTAATGGTTTATATAAATGGACACTTACCACAGCACCATGTATAATAGAGAAATAGAAAAAAAAAAACCTAAGTATTTAACTATAGGGAAATAGATAATTATATCTACATTGAAACAGTATGCTACCATCAAATACTACAGTATTTTTGAAGAATTTTTGTTAAAATCTCTCAGAAAATGGTCACAAGATATTGTTAAATACAAGATGAAGTATATAAAAATGAAGGATACAGTGTATTAAACCATATACATATAGCTGATTCACTTTGCTGTACAGCAGAAACTAACACAACATTGTAGAGCAGCTATACTCCAATAAAAATTTAAAAACAAACAAAAAAACACAAGGATTTACTGTACAGCCCAGGGAACTATAGTCAATATCTTGTAATAACCTATAATGGAAAAGAATCTGAAGGAGAATATAAATATAAAAAAAAAAGACATACATACATTGAGAAAATGCTAGAAGAAAATACACCAGATATTAGCAGTGATTATTTTTTGTAGTGGGGTCTGAGAGGTTCGGATGTTGTTTCATTTTAGAATTTTTTGTGTATTCCACATATTCTTGTGTGGAAATATAGTATTATAATCAGAGAAAATATCACTAAAATGTATCACAGCAGCTTAAGTTCCTGATGTCATTGCAGGATGAGGCTGGCAATGAGGTTGGCAGAAGCTAATAGAGGAGTTTGCAGCCTCCCTTAGAATTTCACCTCTTCAGAAACATGACATGCATCATTTCCAATAGAAATGTGCTTGGTTAGATGTGTTAATTAGTGGGATTGTGGTGATCATTTCACAATGTATACATATTAAAATATCAAGTTGTACACCTTAAATACATACAGCTTTTATATGTTTTAAAAAACCAAAAACTTTTACCCATTTTCTCAAAATTGTGGATGTAATTTCTCTTAGATACTTGAACTGATACAGCAGACTAGAAAGTGTTTTTAAAAAGCACCCCGGCCCCAAGGTGCAATGCAGTTGACTAAATAGTGCAGAGTCGCATCATGGACCCAGCAGTGTGTTTTCACTTACTTCAGGGATACCCTCAAGGCGCAGCTGCACCCAGAGCCATGGTCTTCCCACGTGAATGCAGGGCAACTGCTCTTTGGTTTTACTATAAATACCGAGTAAAGTGTTATAGAAATGTTAGCTATTCTAAGTATTTCTAGTGATACAGTGAAATGCTAGTGATTTTTTTTTTAAATGGCTGTGGCTAAAATTGTTATTCTCTGTTCTGAAGTCACATGTATGTCTACCCACTTTATTAATCCCATCTATGAGAGGCTCTGCTATGCAGTGCAAGGCATACAAACATGTAATATACCGTCTTGGTCAGCGAGGATCTTCTCATTGTTTTTATCAGCGTTAAAAAGAAAAATTGCAGTCTGTCAGTGCAAAAGTTCTTTCAAGTACTCTGTTTCCATTTTCCAATGTGAAGGCATACTTTTGTGCCTTTTTAACAATGGCTGACTTCAACCATCAGACTTCTTGCAAACTAGCTTTGTAGAGGTTAAGTTTGGCTAGATAAAGGTAGTTTCATCATTTAAATGCAGGCCTGTGAGGAATAATAAATTGCAGTTACTCAGCTTCAACTGAACTGTGGAGCTGATTGAAAAAAATGAAAGTAGCTGTGCTATATGAAGTTGTTAGAAGACAGCTTAATTTGAGTTTGGCAGAGATACAGGGCTAACATCTGCTATCACATGTTTGAAGCACAAATATTTCCTTCCAGGAAACAAGTGACATTGAAATTTTATTTTCATGCAGCATTTGTAGGTGCTCCGACTTCATATAGTAAAAGAATCTTTCTAAAACAATCCATGGGGAGAACATTGTAAATAGTCTTTGAATTTAAATGGCTTGCAATTTTTGGAGCCATACTATATGATCTGTAATCTACACTAGAACAAGAGGACTGTTTTGTATCAAATTTAATTGAAATCAAAATATAGATGTTCCCATTGGTTTTGATAAGAGAGCCAAACATGTAGATTGAAGGAGCAATCTGATCATTTCTCTCTGAAACATTAGGCAGTGTTTTTTTTGTTTTTTGTTGTTTTGTTTTCCCCTAGAACACAAAGGAGGTAGATGTTTGTCACTCTTAGTTTCATCCATAAATTGAAGAAAGGAATAGAATAATAAGTAGGTGTCTAAAATAAACAAAATAAGCTCCACATTGCTCAACGATGATATCTTTATGATGGTGAGACTGGAAGTAGCCTTTGCAGATTTCATCAGACTCACTTTGACTTGCAATAATTATAAAGTGAGCCACATATTTGCAGGGAATAAGTGTGATACTTTCCACTCTCAGCAGCTCAATTGGTGGTTTGCAGTATTATTGGCATACTGTTTCCAAATAAATGATACATTTCAGCATATAAATTCTTGATTTAGCATAGTATCTTAATAGCTCAAGGATAGGTTGGAAAATCAGACCTTTATTTCTCTGGCGAGTATTTACAAAGTGGAAACATCTGCTTCAGTTGTTGTGGGACAGCTTATGCTCTTTGTGGGGCAGTTAGGAAGCCAGGGCATTTCTGTAAACCTTTCCGTGAGTTGACATTTGATGCCTTCCTCCAGCTCTTCCTAAACTTTCTCCATGGCCCTTGCAGACCAGCCAGAAATTATTCCTTGACTTTCATGACTGCTTTATGTAAACCTTTGTAATCATCATGGCCCAAACATTATAACAACTATTTTGCTCATTGGATCTTTTCCAGAACGCAGAAATGACCACTTTATAAAAACGTTTGTCCCTGAAGCATATTACCAGTATCATGACAGCCTCAATAAACTGTGTACGCTAATGGAAGGTGAACTTTTTTCCATGTTAAATCATCATGCTTTAATATTTCCAGCTTTGTTTATTTATTTATTTTGAGTAATCACATGATGAGGAAAAAAGCTAAAGGTCAGCATACTCATTTTCATATTTTGTCAACAGCTCTCTTTTTCATTTAATTCTTAAAAATAAAGACACCAAACTCTTAAATCCACCACTGGCCTTTTTGCCGGGATAAATAGAGCATTTGGTTTTCCACTGGCTTTTGGTCATGGCTCTTTTTCCAAATTCTAAATGGGCTCCCGGGAAAGAAACAGTAAGGTCCTTGGCCCAGTGCAGGTGAAGCTGTTTCAGGGGCCACATGTAGTAGGAAAGCATAGGGCGGTCCTGCAAACCCGGGGAAATGTGATGGGTGTAATGAAGGAGGACACCTGGAAGAGTCCAGTGGGAGCAGTCTCTTGATCTCTGGGAAACCAAACATGCGGTAGAAGAGAAGACATTATCATTAACCAGAGTGCCCGGGAGACCAGTAATTAGTGCTTCCTGTGCGAGGCTTTGCCATATTCCCGGTGCTTGTGTTGACGCTATCAGCACGTACAGAGAAATGTATGTTTTGACCTGTACTGATCCTTTCCATGGGAACAGGCTCACAAGCCTATGTGTGAGTGACCTCTTAGAAAAACGTAAAGCATAATGTCTGTGCCCCGCAAAACACAGAGAAAACCAGCAGCTTTTTTTCAGTTTTAAGACAATACCCTCAGGACTTGGCTTTCTGTATAACTTATATGTGATCAAGAATGAAAGCGTAAAAGACAAGGAGGGAAAGCATGGGAAGAGGTGGTGGGAGACATGTTTTTAAAGTTTTAAAATAGGAGTAGCAGTAATTTACTTTTTACCTTAAAAATGGTATTGATCAATTTTTTTGGTTCCTTTTTTTTTTTGAGGCGTGGTTGACATAACATTATATAAGTTTAAGGTATACAGTGTGTTGGTTTGATACATTCGTATATTGCACTATGATTACTACAAAAGCATTAGCTAACACCTTTATCATGTCACATACTTTTCCTTTTTGTGTGTTGAGAACGGTTAAGATTTAATCTCTTAGCAACATTGGAATTTATAATACAGTATTGTTGACTATAATCTGGTAAATTTTTTGATGAGTAGTAAAGAGAAAGCGGAGGTGTTTTGAAGTTGTTATGGCTTTCTTTTTTTGTTTAACTTAGAAGGGTGGAATCCTCTTAGCAAATGGATAAAAGGTATCTCTGAGGACAAACTGATAAGTTACATTCATCACTGGTATATAAAAAAAAAAATGGGGCAAACAGTGTAGAAATCAAGTATAGGTTAGTAAATGTCCCTCCGCTCCTTTGATGTATCTCTTAGTACCCTCTAGTGGTGTCAGAGTAACATTTTCTTACATACGTTAGTACCAACTGGGATCAACATTTTCAAGCTGCATCTTTATATACTTAATCTGAGGTAATCAACTAAAAATCCTCAAACTTTCCTCATAACTCTTTCAACCTCATAGCTTCCATTTAAGATACTAGATTGGAAGGAAAGGCTATTATTATTCATTTCTTAAGACTAAGGAATTAAAATTCTTAACCATTTCTCCTATCTTAGAGCTGACTTAAGAAGAAAAGATCTAAATATTGGCACACTGCTATAGGAATGTATCTCATCTGAATTAAGCATCACATATTTTTGAAGACTTTTGTTCACACATGTAAAAAAATCCATCCTAAAGCTATGCCTGAATAAGGACAAATAAATATTTGGTAATCAACAAATTGGTATGTGGGGGGCTGGGGGTGGGGCAATGAGTACTGATCAAGCCTTTCCTGAAAACCCCAGATGTACAGCCTTTTAATTCTGAATTCTTGTTCCTAGTATATTAAGTCATCTTCTAATTTTTCTTTTTGCAAATCTGATCAATATGTCTTTTCTGTTTTAAGAAAATGGCAGATAAGAACATAATGGAAATAATTACAAAGAAAATCAAGAAATCTAAATACCAATAATATTCAAAGAAGGCATCTACCTACATTAAGAATAGATGGTTAAAGATGTGCTTCTCACACTATTCTACTAAAGAATTCTTATAAACAGAGAAGGGAGTTCTTACCTGAGGGTCTAGGAGTAGAACCTGGAGAAGATTACCTTTTTTACCTGCAGATTTTTGTGGCACATAGAAATAATAATTTTTTAAGAAAGACTTTTCTGATTATAGAAGTAATCATACCTGTTCATTGTAGAAATTTTGAAAAATACAGGAAAATATAGACAGTACAAATCCCTGTAATTGTAACACTTAAGACTTATTTCCTTCCAATCTTCTTTTCCGTGTATAAAATAATTTAGATCATATCCTATACTGTAATTTGTACCTAACTATATTTTCTTAACAAATAAGCATTATCCTATCCTGTTAATGATTATATAATGATGTATGCTATGTATGTGTCATAATTCATTGTTTTATGTTGTTAGTATCAGTCACTTAAGTCTAGGCAATCATGTTGTCAAAAAACCCATGTTTTTTTAGCCTTTTGGATTATTTTTTCTGTAATTTGATATTATACTGACTATAAACAGTCTATTTTTCTGATAGTGAATTAGCATAAATAGGCTCACTAAAGATATAAGTAACTTGTAAATGTGCGGTTTTTTCATAATCCAAGTGATTTGGTGCAAAATACTGCAGCTCTGTAGTCATATGCATCCTTATAAAGCCTAACAACTTTTCAAATGACTTGCATCGGTTGTCTTAAAATCACAGCACAGTGAATAACACTTGATGAAAAATGAATGTGGTTTGGGTTTTGGAGAGCAACCTCAACCCCAACTTAGGTCATTTCCAAGTGAATTTTTGTTAAAACACTGTTTTTCACATCTTTCTTCAGAATTCACAGTGGGTTATTGGTGACAGTAGCATGCCTGTTTTTCTTTTCCTTCAAACCATAGATTGCTCTAACAAAGGTGTGATTTAGCTTGTCATGCTTGAGGCCCCGTCTTCCTCCACTGGGCCACTTGGGCTCATCCATGATCTCATCTGTTTTAAGCGTTGTTTACTACGTGATGACAGTGAGATACTAGCCCAAGGGAGTTGTTATAAATGTGCTGTTTCTTTGTTATCTATTCTTAAATGACTTCAATAGGAACAACCACAGTAATCAGTAATAATGGCTAACTTTTTTAAAATTTTATTTATTTATTTTTATCTTTGGCTGCGTTGGGTCTTCGTTGCTGCGCGCGGGCTTTCTCTAGTTGCGGCGAGTAGGGGCTACTCTTCATTGCAGTGGGTGCTCATTGTGGTGGCTTCTCTTGTTGCGGAGCAAAAAATCTGGGTGTGCAGGCTTCAGTAGTTGCAGCACGTGGGCTCAGTAATTGTGGCTCGCGGGCTTAGTTACTCCACGGCATGTGGGATCTTCCCGGACCAGGCCTCGAACCTGTGTCCCCTGCGTTGGCAGGCGGATTCTTAACCACTTTGCCACCAAGGAAGCCCAATAATGGCTAACTTTTATTGAACACATGTAATGTGCCAGGCATTGAGCTACATGCATTATTTAGGTTAACTCTTTTGAACTTCACGCTCTGAAGTTGGTGCTCTGATAATTCTCATTTACACAGACAGAAAAGTGAGGCTTAGATTGTTTAAGTAACTTGCTCTTTGTTACAGAGCTAAGAAAGGGCAGCAAGGTTGGTACCTGTACTGTCCTCCAAGGCTGGGCTTCTGACCACCAGCTGTGCCCCCCTCCCCCCACTACTCTATTATACATTCTTACAAAGATCATTGAAATCAACAG
Source organism: Balaenoptera ricei (assembly GCF_028023285.1). Lineage (NCBI taxonomy): Eukaryota > Metazoa > Chordata > Mammalia > Artiodactyla > Balaenopteridae > Balaenoptera > Balaenoptera ricei. The sequence continues at coordinate 76,201,615 of NC_082651.1, read as the reverse complement.
CCTGTCTTGGAGTAATTCATCTCAGGTCACCTTTGAGTCCTCATGTCCTCTTGGTAATAAAGCACATTGTGATGGCCTTCACCCACTGGGAGCTCCTCTCACCTTGCCTTGACCACAGCCTTGTCTGTGAGTGGAGTGAGGACTCGGGGCTCATCTTCTCAGGCTTCATAGAAGAAGCCAGTCTCATGCAGGGATCAGGAGGAGAGTGAGGGAGGAATTGAGCAGAGAAGATTTGGAAGAAGATTCTATACTAGTATAAATAAAATATGCTCCTGTTGAAATTGGCAAATTAAGAGTAAGTTACATCCAGAAGTTCTGCTTTGATTAGAAGTGGTAAATCTTTCTGGAGAATTAATGAGAAATTTGGAAGGAGGTTGAATATAGTTTTTGGAACTTGAATTTGGCCTGCTAACGAATAGAAAGTTACCATCTATTTCTTATCAGGAGAAATCATGTGATTAGTCCATCATTCAAAATGAACTGGAGTGGATAGAAACTCATTGATGGGCCATCTTGGAAATTCAGAATTGGTAAACTATAACGTTTAACATGGCCTCTTTCTGAATTTCCACCTTCTCCAGTTCATCTTAGAAGTTGTTTCATCAAGAATTATTGATGACCTTGGCTGGGACTAACTGTGATCAATTATGAAATGATGGTCATCAGTAATCAAATGAATTTATACTTGATTTTAGAGTATAAAATTGTGTTTTCTAATTGCATACCTGGCAATAAGGGAATCAGGAAACACAAGTAATTGTTTGCAAGTAGCAATGGAATCTTTGTTTATATCTGTTTTTCCGTACATTTTTTTATTTTTAAAGAGATCAATGAATGTACTGTGAACCCTGATATCTGTGGAGCAGGACACTGCATTAACCTACCGGTGAGGTATACCTGTATATGCTATGATGGCTACAAGTTCAGCGAGCAACAGAGGAAATGTGTTGGTAAGAAGAGACACTTTTGGTAGATGAGATTATTAAATATCAAATATTTGCACATAGAGAACATTTTTTTTATCATGGGGAAAATGTTATTATGTTTAATTTTTAAAAAATTTTATCCCTGAGCTAAGGGTACTCAAAAAGAGGTTCAGTAAACTCCTAGGAGGCTCTTACCACTTGGTTCAATGCTACCTACCTTGCCAAGTGTAATACAATTACATAAAGGTGGAATAATTTCCCAAAGCTTTTCAGGTAAAGAATATAAAAGTAAGAGCTCTAGAAATAGCTATCTACAAACATATTTAGCAAAACAAATTAATATATTCTGCAGTGAAGAATTATGTTCATCTAAGTTCATAAAATTTGATTTTTAATAGGAATTTCTGTATTGAAAATCAATATATGCTGACACAAAACTATTAATGAATTTATAAAGTAGGGATCTCATATATGCTTCTTTGGGGAAAAAATGAATCTCAAAAAGGGGTGTAATAGTGTTAAGTAAGTCATTTTAATGTGTTAACACTAAATTTAATATCTTTTTTTTAGAAAAAGAAAATTCAGCACTAAGAGTTATAAGGCAAATATAGAGCAACAAAGGCATATACCTAATTAAACCCACTTTAATATGCTGAATGCCATTATGCAGATGTGACTTTTGCCGTTTTGTTTCGCATATATATGTGGGGTGAGGTGTGAGGGGAACATCCACCTGCTCCGTAACATGGCTATTTCTCTTGAATTTGTATACATTAGATGTATTATGTTTAGAACCCCAGCATATAAAGTTGGAAAGGGCAGTCGGTCGAGATGATGCAGTCTCGCTTTACCCAAGTGCACAGTGAAAGAGTGCCTGTCCCAACATTTCTGACTGTCTCTGCTGAGCTGGCCTGGGAGTTGCACAGTGAATTCCAGTGCTTACATGACTCCAGTTATCAGGCAGGTCCTTTTGTGGTGACCTGAAATCTTTCTCTTTGAAACACCTATGTCATGGCTGTAGCTTGAGCTTTCAAAGCAGTACACCATATGTGTATTCCCTTTTCCCAGTAACAGCCCTTCAGGTATTCAGGAAGACTGATCGTGTCTCCTTTTACTGTTTTCCTCACTTATAAAGGTTTGTGGGACACGGGGGATGGTGTGCTGGTATTTCATGAACAGAGAGACTGAGAATTTCATGCTAGACTACACTAATCCTTTTATCTGTCTTTTTGTTAACAGATATTGATGAATGCGCTCAGGCCCAACACCTCTGCTCCCAGGGACGCTGTGAAAACACTGAGGGAAGTTTCTTGTGTATTTGCCCAGCGGGGTTCATGGCCAGTGAGGAGGGTACTAACTGCATAGGTAATGACAGTGTTCTTTCTGATGCATAAATTCCCACATGCGGGTTTCTAGCTCCCCTAAGATTCCATCAGTCCAGGGCTTATTCAGACAACCCTAAATTTATTATTAAACCCCTGTTACCACATAGTTATCTGCTAGATACTGGAAGATTAAAAAATGGAATTTTTTCCCCAACAGTTTTGAATGAATAGTATCCAATGTCTGCAAAAACCAGAGGCGTAAAATATTTCTTTTGGAGTCGAGTAAATCAAAACCACTCAATTTTTTGGAACAAATCAAAGAGATGATAGATAGTAGGAATCAGTTACTTCATTCTTAACATCGAACTAACCTGGGAGATGGGAGAGGTTTGGAACTATGTTTTGGGAAATAAAACTCGACAACGTTTTCTGCTTTGCGTAGATGTTGATGAGTGCCTGAGGCCAGACGTCTGTGGGGAAGGGCACTGCATCAATACCGTGGGGGCCTTCCGGTGTGAATACTGCGACAGCGGGTACCGCATGACCCCCGGAGGCCATTGCGAGGGTGAGTCTGCTGAGAGGATGGGGAGCCGGCGCCCACTTTGAAGTGCTGAGTGCACGGGACCATGAAACGCAGGGCTGGGTCCAGAACCCAGGGCTGGCGGGCACCTGGCCTGGTACGAAGTTTCCTTCGCCACCGATCTGTGCAGGGTACCAGCTCATCCAAGCTCTTGCTGCCTTCTGGGACCACAGCCCCTTTGCCTTACTTCAGTGGCTCTGTCTGGGTCATTTTCCACCTTCATAAGCTCTTTATTACTCACTTCAGTATCTGCCTTCTCTGGTATGTGGGGTGAAATCACTTTAGAACAATTAACTGCAGAGGATTTTAGTACAAACCCAGACTTAATTATAGTGTCTGCATCATTCATCTGGGGACATGGTGCAGGTGTCCCAGTGTGGACTTTTTGTTTTCGACCTTTTCGCCTTGTTCCATTCCTTTGTCTCAGCTTCTTTCTTTCCCATGTGTTCTGGGACTTGCTTGCAGACTGTCTACAGAAGTGCTGTCTGACCAACTCCGAGTCAGATTCCAGCTGTGCTAGATAAAATTTCTTTCGTATTGACCCCAGCAATGGATCTGCTCTCGTTGTAAAAATGTTTTGAAAAGTTTTTAACTTTTCAAAATTAAAATGATGAACCATTGAATATTTCTGCTCGTGCTTGTGTCCAAGTCACACAGGTACTTGTTGAAGCCACCATGGTACGCTTTGAATAATTACTTTTGTGAAGAAATACGTTGAACCTCTGCTTAAATCTTGCCATAGAAATGTGAGGGCAAAGGAGCAGGGGTCTCTGGGCATGTTTTTGAGGAGCCTGTCTGTAGGGATGGTGCTGGTTCCGTGGGGTTCCCTGCTCGGCTGCCTGACATTGAGCCTCTTTGCAGACGTGGCTGGGCCTCCAGCACTCGGGAGGGATAGGCCCGTGGGGGCAGGCTGCTCTCAGCTGTCTCTTGGCTCCTACATGTTGGTTTTCTTCACGGTTCTAATGACCAGGTCTGGAGGGAGAGCTCATTAGACAGTTCTTTGGCAGCCTGCACCTGCCTTTCTTGCTGGCCCCTTGCCTCAGCCCCTGAGTTATCTGGAGAGAAGCGGGGAGCGTTTTATGTTACTGCATCTCTGATCAGCTCCCATCGGAACAGAGATATGAACTCTTCTGCTGACGGCCGAGGGCCATGGGACTGCACAGGTGTAAAGTGTCCCCACTCTCCTCTTACGGGGGACTCTCCCTCTGCTCTGCAGCTAGCTTGAGGATGGGGAGAGCAGAGACTGTGGCATGACCCCCGCACTCAGTAAGGGTCTAACTTGGAACCAGGTACGTAGCCCCTTCAAAACTTAGTTCTTCATCTGTAAAATGGGAACCACGCAGTGAACTTTCAGGCTTGTGCGAGTAAATGGGTGTTGCAGAATGTTGTATGGTGCCTGTCACCTTGTTCTCAAAAAGTGTTAGTTTCCTTAAACTTCCCCTTTCCCTAACTCGTTTTGTTTTTGCATAGATCTTCTCAGAACATCTATAATTGTGGGAGTGTTTTAAAAAAGAAAAGACGTGGGTATGTCTGACAAGCATTTATTTGCAAAGCAATGCTCCTCCAGAAGGTCAAATATGGCTCCTCAAGTTCTACACACAGACTCAGGACAGGAAGATAAGCTATTTAAGGAATTACTAGAGCATAGCGATGGACAGTAGAAAGGAATAGAAAAGAAATTTGAAGACAAAGGAAATAAATGGAAAGCAGTTAGGAGACTACTCAGTGTATAGAAATTATTTAACAGAAATATCACCAGCATTCCCTGAGTAAATAATTATATAATTCTATCCCCATGAAAAGGCTTGAAATGAAGGAGCCAAATAACGTAGCTGTTTTCTAACTTCATCATGGACCAGAACCAAAGGTCCCCGGGCTTCTGGCTCACTGAAGATTTTCTCAGCTGTCACTGACCAAGTTGCTTTCAAACAGTGTCAGTCTCCAAGGAGTCTGTTGTAGTTTACAGACGTTATCTCATGCATCCTTACTTTATTCTGTGAAGGTATTACCAGGCAGGTAGTCCCTCATTTACAGATGAGGGAACAAGCAAACAGAGATGAGAGCAACAGGAATTGCAGGGATATTGTCTTGTGTTTCTCAGCATTGTACCTTATTTATCAAACCAGCCTATTTCAATGACCTTCTCTGACTTAGCAGATGTAGTTCCATTTTTTAAAATATCCCATCCAGAGAAGGATGTAATGCTGTTTGGAAAATGAAACTGGCAAGCATCATCTTTTTGTAGAACAAGAAGTCCCAGAACATCTGACCTAGAAAAAAATCACTGTGTGTCATTGTCTATTGGCAAGAATTTTTCGCTGATAGGAAAAAAAAAAAAATTACAACACTGACCTGGTGCTTATTCTATTAATAACATCTTTTACCTTAAGCATCTTTTCACACATGTCTAGTGATATATAATGAGAGATGATTTTTGAGAATTTACCAGAATGATGACCTCAAATACCCATGTATGTTCAGTGTATTCATTATATATTTCTTTCACTTTTTAGCTTATGTCCTGAAAAATCTGTTTACATTTTAGGTATGATTAGAGGTCCTATATACATCTCATATTGAGACACTTAGACATTGAATCCACTCACTTGAATTCAAAATTCAACTCCAGAAAAACACCTGTTTCTGTTGGGGTTGGTACCCAAGGTGTTACTACTCATTTTAAACTGTTGAACCATCTCCTATATGTTACTTTTCCTCCATTTTATTGTTTTACTATTCTTAAAAAAGCCTGAAGCTATTGTATGTCTGCCACATTTCCATCCGTATTTAAGGTGTTTTTTTTCTCCTCACATTGAAAAGAACAAGGATTAATAACTTTCGTTAGCTGTGAATGTGAAAAGTAAGGTGTATTTTAAACCAGGATGTATTACCCTATGATCATTCACTGTGTTTTCTGGAAAATCTTGGAAGTATTTGATGAATTCATTCTCTCCTAATATTCTTTTTCCACCTCCAAGGAATTCCTATCATATGCAATGTTTTAAATTATTCAAACCTAGGATGTTTTGGGGGCCATGAAGCCAAAGCAAGGATTTCCCTAGGGCATCCAGTGTCTGCAGAGAGAACCTCTAGCCAGGTGGATAAATGGCTTCCTCACTCTCATGTCCATTTCTTTTATTTCTTTCTGGCAAGCCATGCTATTACTTGAAAGGTTTGATGTCCAGAAAGTGGCCCCAGAGAACTGCCAATTCCCAGAGTGGAGAGGTCTGGGCCTGCCAGTTGGAGAATTGGGGCCAAGTTCTTCCTTGGAACATGTGTAAATATTTCAGTCAAGGTATACTCAGCCATGCATTCTCACTGTGTGTTTAAGTACAGACCCAGTGTGTCACTTTTTCAGTTATTGTTTTCCTCACCAAAATGTAGGTAAAACATGCCTCTTTTCCCCTTCATCATACGAGTCAGTTTGTGTTCTAGTATTCTGATAAAATGTCTGTGACCTAGCTTTTTGATTTTTTCAGATGTTGATGAATGTTTGACTCCAAGTACTTGTCCAGATGAGCAGTGTGTGAATTCTCCTGGATCTTACCAGTGTGTTCCCTGCACGGAAGGGTTCCGAGGCTGGAATGGGCAGTGTCTCGGTAGGTACTAGAGTGTTATCATAGTTGTGTTTCGTCTGTCTGGCCCGTTTTCTGACAGAGTGGTATAATGCCAAGTGAGCCATCTTTCAAAGTGGAAAAAGAAAAAAAGGGATGTAACAAACTCATGTCATTCAGAGAAAAGTTCTAAGTAACTTTTAACCATGAAGAAAGTAAGAAATTCAGTTGACATGAAGGAAGTGAGATTTTACATGGGACAGATAATTCTGATTGAAACAACTTGTTAGCCCTGGTGTGATTAATACCCAAAACCAAATAAAATAATCAGTGCCACAGAGAGAGAGAAGTGGCGAGCAAAATGCTTAAAAAGAGAGAAAAGGCATGAGAAGCTACCACAGACTCATAGAATCAGGAAATATACACAGACTTGCAGCAGAAGTTGCAAATGTAGAAAGAGAAATCTGGATTGATTGCCCATGCCCCTTATATTCATTCATTCATTCACTCAAGTATTTAACAAATACGGAGTACCTCCTTTAGGCACTGAGGAAGATAAGTGATGAATCTGCTTTGGTCCCAGTTACCTGTGCTCTAGTTAGCTTTCCCTGTTAATGGTTTTCCTTTGTGTTTCTGATCTTTTTCTGCTCCATGCCACATTCTGACAATGTGAGTTAAACTTTTCCATCCTTCCTTCTTTCCTGTCTTCCACAAATGCAGTAGAACTCACTATCTATACCCAGAGTTGTACTCAGTGCTGGGATACACTGAGGGACCAAAAAAGTACCTTCTTCATGGAACTTACTATCTAGTTGAGGAGACAGACATCTCATAAGTAAATGCAAATGTACAAATGAGCCAAGTGTTAGGAAGGAGGGTTCTTTGATGTTACAAGAGCATATGACAAAATGAGTTGCCTCAAGGAAAACTCTTTAGTTAAGCTTTGGCCGGGGGTTTGACTGGGGTAGGGGATGGGAGGGAGATCATTCTGGACATTTGACATGTGCAGGGGGCTCGTGGAAAGAGGAAGCAGGTCATGTTCCAGAAGCTGAAAGGCTAGTGTGGCTGAAGGCCAGAGTACAAGGGAAGATTTGCTGCAGGATGAGGGGGCAGACCATGCCAGACCCTCTTGGTCCTATAAAAAAAAGTTGGTCTTTATTCTTACATCTCTGGGAAGACGTGTGGGTGTTCTAGAGGAGGTGGGATAGGTAGGCTTGGTGGAAGCACTCCCAATTTCAAAGCTTTGGACTCATCACCTGGCAGCATGAGCTAAGCCTCTACCAGTTGCAGGTGGCCCCCCTGCCCTGAATCTCATACCCATCCCCAAGGGTCTCTATCAGTGGAATTGTGAGATGTTGATCTTTGGGGAGAAGAAAATTTTTTGTTTTCATAAGCATTTGTTTATGTAATTGGTGTTGGTCAGAATGTACATTTGGTTTTAATTTTTCCATTTGGCATAAATTTCATAGTTGCCTATCAGGGTTCCATTCTTGTACTCGTTTTCACATACCAATGCATATTGTAATCCAAGAGCAGAGCCTGAACTTTACCTTAACTAACTAAAATTCACAATCATGGTATAAACACAGCCCTGATTCATGAATTTACTAATGCAACATGACTGACCAAATGGGAAAGTGATGCTCTTCAATGTAAATGCATGGATCTAGGTTGGGGAATAATAATAAATGAGTTCTTACACCTAGATGTGCGTAATCAATCTGATTGTGACCACGCTGCTCCAGTTGAGTGACAGAAACAGAGCACCTCATTTAACAGCAATATCATGTTGCCAGCCAGATTAGTAGAATCATAAGCAGAACTATTAGGTCACCATGTTACTCACCCCAAGTCACATACTTAGCCAAGCAATAACTTTTGGTTTTGCATTGCTAACTAAGGTCACACGTTTCCTATTAAAGTAGGCCGGGTACTTTTTTCCTTCTGCCTTGGGTAGAGTTTTAGGTTCTATGTCATCTGTCAATCAAGCTTCTCCTCTGTGATGTAATTACAATGCCATCCATTGCTCATCTTGAACTTGCAGTTCTTGTAAATTTCTCCTGTGGGCTATTGTAGATTGTACCAAAATGGATTTTTCCATCTTAGTTTTTTATGGCAGTTGAGCTTTCAAATGTTAAAGTTGAGTGTGATGAAAAGCAGATATTGCAACATACCTTTCTGCTCAGGTTGAGCCAATGAATGGACTGGATTTTTCTGCAACACTCTGACAGTGCTTGTGAATACCCAGTCATATCTTTTTGGTTTTGTTCCTTTATACATTTTAGTTCTCATCTTTGTACTTCTGGTACTCTGAAATACTTCTCAGAAGGTGCAATCCTACCTAAGCTCATCTTTGAGTTGAGCTCATTGATAACACAACCTGACATATATTCATTTCTTCATTTGCCACTTTCATCGTTCAACACTGTATTCCTACTTTGAGCCAGGCATTTTGTTTTAGACCCTGGGAGTTGAGAGTGAACAAAATAAATTTCCTCCCTTCATTGCACTTAGACTCTAGAGTTCACAAGTGAGAAAGTAGAGTATATGGTATGTCAGGTGTGATGAGTGCCATGAAGAAAAAAAAAAAAACAACTGCCTAAGGGATATAGAGAGTGTTAGAGATTCTATGGAGGTCAGAGAAGGCGTCAAATGATAAATGGTTTACAAAATGTTCCTTGCTAATTGACTGTTTCTGTGTCTAACAGTTAAATGTGACTAGTTTTGAGGCTTTCTCTATCCTTTTAGTGCAGACAATTCAGGGTACATTGATGAGACATTTTCCCCCAAGTTTTAATGTATGAGGGCATTAAAGACTAAAAAAATTTCCTGAATCTCATTGTTGGGAGAAAAGTCCTACACAGAGCATTTGTTAGTTGTCATCTGTAGAGATGATACTCCCTACCTCGCTGGGCTGTTCTGTAAGTCTTAGTATCCTTCTTTTTCTACCACTCTCCTCTCACAGCATATTTTTAAGTTATTATAATTAAACTTGTACAGTGTCGTACAGAATAGTACTTTCTTTGGCATTACGCTTACGGTTTTTTTTTTTTAAAAACTCATTGATCTTGATGTCCATTTGGTTCTTTTTTCTATTAAACGGTTTCATTAAGAATTAAGAATTGCCATTTTGACCCTTATATTCTGCAGGGATTTGATGCCAGTTACACTTTCTGCTGCTTTCACTGACTAAATGGTGAACCTGCTGAAACCGTTAATGGCCTCTTTGTATTCATGCCATGTAAACTGGATCTTACTGATTGATGCTTCTCCTTGATTTATGAATTAGAACAGAAATTGTTTGGGGCAGAAACAGGTAAAATGTCAGCAGGTGCTGTCTGCGGTTTTATACTTTTTCCTAGGGTTTAGTTCAGGGCATATGATCCTTCATTCTCAATAGTTTATTGTGCACTTTCAAAATTTCTATCCCTTAATGCTTTTTTGGCAACTCGTGTTGGCTCTTCTGTTAATGTACCTTCTTCTTTCCAATTGTGGATTTCTGTGCTCTCTTGAGAGCCACTTTCATCGTTTAACACTGTATTCCTTGGACCTCACATTCAGCCTGGAGCTGTTGCCCACACGATCCCCACCTTTTAGGACTATTTCATCACCCTGGGTTCTGGCCAGTTTCATCTGGCTGCTTTCAATCAGAACCTTTCTTGAAGGAAGCTAACGTGTCAAGTTCTCAATATACAGGTTTCCCTTGACTTGAAGTAGTAGCCTGATTCAGACCTGACTAGAGCCAAGGAAATTCTCTAATATATAATTGTTTAAAGGTGCATTCAGTAACTGTGATATAAAGATCATATTTCCCTGAATTTAGGCAGATTATGGGCTATGTGACCTCTCTGAAGCTTGGTTTCAATATCTGTAACGTGTATTGAAATACTTTCTTCATGGGGTTTATTGTTAGAATTAAATGTGATATAAAGCACTGAGTAAGGTGTCTGACACAAGGTAGGACCTAAGAAATGTTATAATCCTTCTTCCCCCAACCCTGTTACCTCCGTTTTATTTCCCTTGTCCTGAAATAGAAGAAATGCAATAATAACTGATACCTGTTAAAGTAAATTATATGTCAGATTTTTATGGATAACTGCCTTCTCTTTGGCTTTCTTTAAGCTCATTTCATATAGTTTTTAACTGTCATAGGCGCTTTCTCTTTTGAATTTAAGTTATCTCAATCTTACAGTTTCCTTTCAACTTCTGAGCATTTTTGTTTTGCTGGAATATACTTCTTGAGAATCATAATGCTTCTCTGCAGGGTCATCCCTAACAAATGTTTTCGCTTCTACAGTAGTGCCATCCTCTTTCTTTTGCTTCACTTTCTTTGCTCACCTTCACAATATCTACACAATAGACACAATATACAATATCTGTCGCCTGGTAGATGTGCGCAGCTAGCCTTTTTTGAGTTTATTGCCTTGCTTTATAGTTGACTCTGACAAACCATGTGATACGGGGATACAAATTTCTGAGATTTTAATCAAAGTGATCCTTCTTTGTTGGCCGTAATTAAGTTAATGATGACTTTGTGACTCCCATTTGAGTGTTCTAAATGTAGTAAGTCTTCAGTATCTGAAGAACTTAGTATTGTTCAATCCACTTGACATCTGGTTAGCCACAGTCTTAACCAAAACCAGGTGCAGAAAACGTGCAGGATAAACATGGAGAGCTCCTTGTTCTAGGAGTTATTTTCGCCTTAGGATTGCTTCTCAGATTTTAAGACTCATTGTTAACCTTTATGGAATATATGAAAATTCATAAACTTAAATAAAATTGAAGACTTTAGTCCTACAATTATTCTTTTTATGTAAGATGGCAGCTGAGCTCACGGTCTGCCTTTTGTGGATATTATAAAATGTGCAAACATCAGCCTTGTCCCTAAATCATTATATGCTAAAGGAATCTTCTAATCAGTCAGTAAGTAGTTATTGAGCGCCTACCTATGTATATGTCTGCTAGATGCCAGAGAAGATTTGAAGTTGTAAAGAAGCAAAACAAAACAGTGTAGAATGGTATAAGGGCCTGGGGGTGGGGGAATTGGGGAGATGTTATTAGAGGATAACACACATTTGCAACTAGTAGGTAAGCCCTGGAGATGTAATGCACAGCTTAGTGATTGTAGTCAACAATACTATATTATAAACCTCAAAGTTGCAAAGAGACTGGATATTAATTGTCCTCACCAGGAAAGAAATAATAATTGTGAGACATGATAGATGTGTTAGTAATGCTACAGTATTGATCATTTTGCAATATGTATATCAAATCATTCCTTAAACTTGCACAATGTTACGTTTTATTGAAGTATAGTTGATTTGCAATATTGTATTAGTTTCAGGTGACAATGTAATGACTCAACATTTTTATAGATTATGCTCCATTTAAAGATTTTTATTTTAATTTTTTTTTTTAATTTTTATTTATTTATTTATTTTGGCTGTGTTGGGTCTTCGTTGCTGTGCGAGGGCTTTCTCTAGTTGCGGCGAGCGGGGGCCACTCTTCATCGCGGTGTGCGGGCCTCTCACTGTCGCGGCCTCTCTTGTTGCGGAGCACAGGCTCCAGACGCGCAGGCTCAGTAGTTGTGGCTCACGGGCCCAGTAAAGATTTTACAAAATAATGGCTGTATTTCCCTGTGCTGCACATTACATCCTTGTTGCTTAACTTACATAATGTTATAATGTCAATTATATCTCATCGAAAAAAACAAACTACTTCTGAAGGCAGGAAATACACCTGTGTGGGAATACTTGTTATTGTAATAACAAACAATTTCTCTTTATATAGTTTACAGTATATCTGTAGTACAGATATAGAAATTTTTTCCCAAATAGGTTAATGGGCTTGCTCCTGGTCATAGGTAATAAATGGCAGAGCTAGGGCATGATCCCAGGTCTCTTAGCTTCAAAGCTAATATTGTTTTGTTTTATATAATGTCTCATATACCTCTCATGTACACCCAAGACAATTAGAGGACAAAACAATATAATTAAGATAATAAGGAAAATAAAAGTTCATAGAATGGAGAGATCCATATGGACTGGAATCGTCCCTTACAAGCAGCAATAGTTGCGGCTCAGGGCTTCTAGAGTCTAAGATGGCAGGCCTATCCATAGGTAGCCCAGGTGAGATTTTCTGAAAGACAAAATGTTCTTTTAGAAAGGTGAGGTAGAAAGTTAGTGATTTGCTCAGATTAGTGGGTTGATTTTCTGAGCTCATCTTTGGATCTTCATCTGCGATGTACATAGCATTGGCTGTTTTCCAATTCTGAAAAGCAGTGATGAGTCTTTGAGAAACATATAACCTATTTTTGTAGGCAGGTCTGCTACTGCATATTTTTAAGTTCGTCAGAATTGACAGAGGGGGAGACATCCTGAGGATTTACTATACCTCAGGTGCACGTGAGGTGATTTCATTGCATTGGCCTAATCAGCGTCTGTCTCTCATTTTGCCATGCTTCCTTTTTTTTTTTTTTAACATCTTTATTGGAGTATAATTGCTTTACAATGGTCTGTTACTTTCTGCTTTAAAACAAAGTGAATCAGCTATACATATACATATATCCCCATATCTCCTCCCTCTTGCGTCTCCCTCCCACCCTCCCTATCCCACCCCTCTAGGTGGTCACAAAGCACGGAGCTGATCTCCCTGTGCTATGTGGCTGCTTCCCACTAGCTATTGGTTTTACATTTGGTAGTGTATATATGTCCATGCCACTCTCTCACTTTGTCCCAGCTTACCCTTCCCCCTCCCCGTGTCCTCAAGTCCATTCTCTAGTAGGTCTGTGTCTTTATTCCTGTCTTGCCCCTAGGTTCTTCATGACCAATTTTTTTTTTTTTTTAGTTTCCATATATATGTGTTAGCATACGGTATTCGCTTTTCTCTTTCTGACTTACTTCACTCTGTATGACAGACTCTAGGTCCATCCACCTCACTACAAATAACTCAATTTCGTTTCTTTTTATGGCTGAGTAATATTCCATTTTATGTATATGCCACATCT